>NC_137741.1:1250200-3727890 GCF_963264785.1 Psittacula echo
GACCCCAAGTTTCCCTCATTGGTTTTGAGGCCTGGACTGCTCCGGTATCTACGGGGTATTTGCACATTTAGGAAATACTGAGCTGACAAGTGTCACTTCAGCATCAAGAGTTACTTGACTGATCTTGCCAGAGAGAGGAGAAGCTGTGGCTGCCCCATCCCTGGCAGTGTTCAAGGCCAGGTTGGACACAGGGGCTTGGAGCAAGCTGCTCTAGTGGAAGGGGTCCCTGCCCGTGGCAGGGGTCTGGAACTGGATGAGCTTTAAGGTGCTTTCCAACCCAAACCAGTCTGGGATTCTACGATCTGCTAACTTCTACCAAGACAAGCTGGATGGATATCACCAAGGATGCAAATCTGAGCTGCACCCCTGATGCCCATGAAACCCCATGGAAGAACAGCTCCTACGTATAACTGCCCTCAGTTCTCTGTGGCTTAATTTTAAAACTAATTGATCAATCAACCTTGTATCTCAATAACAGCACCCACACAACCTGCCTTAACTCATGCACTGGGATTCTCCCTTAACTCAGCTCAACTTCAAGCATCTTCATGTTATTATACCACAAGAGACAGGGAGACAAAAGAGCAGAGAAGCAAAGGAGACCTTTTCCCTTCCTTTTAACAAGAAATTCTTGAAACACAGTTTTAGTTCTTATTTGTCAAGGCTCTTTGCTCTGTTTGCTGATTTGCCACTGTTTGCTTTACCACCTTGGAAACAAAACTAGAGACAGAAGGTAAATCAGCCTAGCAAGCTAAGAGAATCTTTCTGGGAAGAATCACAACAGGGAAGGCTTGAGGATAAACACTTTTTGAGTGAAAACCCCCCCAAAATCTGCAAACCCAACAGTTTCCTACTCACTTGCTTTCCTCATCCAGCAGATGGAGCAGGCCCGTCGGCTTCTTACTGATCAGGTTGATGCAACTGGAGTTGTCTATGTAGTCAATGTTGTGCCAGCTAATTCCTTCTGCTCTATATTCCTCCTAAAAAAGAACAGAGATATATGAAGGATATTGGGTGCAAGGAAAAAAATATAAAAAATGGTGAAATTGAAAGGATTTTCTGGAAATTAATGCAGCATTTACCAAAATGAGCATTTATTCTGTTAATATGCCACCGATATTTTATTTGACGCAACAGAACATTATAAAGAACAACGTGAACAACCTAAACACAGCACTCAACAATTTCAGGTGCAGCAGACTTGCTCAGATACAGGTTAGCTATCTGGCACGCACTGTCTTCTGAGGACGCAAGACATGCCACGCGTCATTGATTCTCGCTTTCCTCTTCCTAGACTGCTTTTAAAGCATAATACAATGTGTTTGCATCAAGAAAGAGCATTTATTTCCTAGAAGAAAATGGTGCATAGAACATGTTCATTTAATTACAGAGAAAACCCAATTTAACTCCCTTTCTTGCTTCACTGCACTCAACTCTGTACCCCACAACATTAATGGCTGGTATAATAAGGGCTATGAAGAGACCTCGAGCTAGCAGAAATCACTGCTCCAAGACCAGCAGAGACACAGCCTTCTACAGTAAGTGAGGATCTGCCCCAAATTCATGCTGAGTAAAAAGAAACTACTTACTTTATATTTATTACCCTGGGCTGCACCCCCAGAGCGTGAGCAGCAGCTCAGGGAGGGGATCCTGCCCCTCTGCTGTGTGAAGGGGAGACCCCCCCTGCAGCCCTGATCCAGCTCTGGGGCAGCAGCACAAGAGGGACGTGGAGCTGCTGGAGCGAGGCCAGAGGAGGCCATGGAGATGCTGCGAGGGCTGGAGCAGCTCTGCTCTGGAGCCAGGCTGAGAGAGCTGGGCTGGGGCAGCCTGGAGAAGAGAAGGCTCCTGAAGGGGAGACCTTAGAGCAGCTCCAGTGCCTAAGGGGGCTGCAGGAAAGCTGGAGAGGGGCTTGGGACAAGGGCCTGTAGGGACAGGCCAAGGGGAATGGCTTGAACCTGCCAGAGGGGAGACTGGGATGAGCTCTTAGGCAGAAGCTCTTCCCTGTGAGGGTGCTGAGGCGCTGGCCCAGGGTGCCCAGAGAAGCTGTGGCTGCCCCATCCCTGGCAGTGTTCAAGGCCAGGTTGGACACAGGGGCTTGGAGCAAGCTGCTCCAGTGGAAGGGGTCCCTGCCTGTGGCAGGGGTTGGATGAGCTTTGAGGTCCCACCAAAATAACTCCAAGTCTCACTCTTTTATAAAGGTCATTTCCTCTGAGATAGATTTGCAATAGGATTACTTTGAGAAGTTGCCTGCAGGGATTATTGTGAGGCATCTGGAAGAAAGTAGTTTAAAAGTCACATTTTTTATCATACGCTTTTAAGACTTGTGATTCACTCTACAAACAGCAACACTGGAAGTGCACCTTACTCCATGTACTGCCAAAAGTCCTACCAATCCAACCTGCATTTTTACTTCTCCATTGTAAGACATTTTGATGCAGAAGTGAAGAAAAACAGTAAAACATCCTGAGAACTGCATCAACATGATGCACCTTTACAACAATCCCATTCATCTTTCGTGCTGCTTCTGCTTTCAGTTTTAATATGAACAAAGAACTTTTAAACCATATATTTTTCAAACTCTCATCCAAAACTAACCTGAACTCCACATACATTATTTTGGGAATTAAAAGACCCTGAAGTGCTTTGAGACTTCTCAAAAGGAAATTTTGGCTAAAACCCCCCAAGGTCCTTAATTCAGTATTTGAGACATCATGTACCTTTACACCAATGCATTCTCTGTAGGCACAGGAGTTTTTAATGGGCCTAAAGCCCTTAAGGTTCCAAACATAAAACACCCCATTGGAAAAAAAAAACCTAATCCTGACCATAGGGAATAACTCCCCATGATGAATTTTAGGGTTTATTTTTATATTTTTTACTTTTTTTCTTTGGTTCTTGCCGAGCAGCCAGGACCCAGCAGGGATGCAGGATGATTCACAAGCCCCTGCTGAACTATAGGCATTTCAAATTCATAGAGTTAAGACTCGTTGCATTTTTAGTGCAAGTCAGGAAAAAAGCTCCTCTCCAGCAAGCAGCCAACTGGAAAAGACTGCATATTTCTTTAGCAAGCATGAGCTTCTCCTGAGTGATTTAGAAGACAGCTGGTGATGCATGCAGCGGTAATGGGAGTCAGCATCATTTATCAACATCTGCTCCTGACAGCCGCTTCAGCGGATGCAGGGTCCATTAGTCCCAGTTTTGCCTGCTCAGGTCTGGTCTTGAGCGCCCAGAGAGCAATAAACTTGCTGAGATGGTAAAGAAGAGCCTTATTTTAGTTGTGATGGTGCATGTTACTTGCCTTATCTATTTCGTATCATGACTCTTTCTTGAGCTACTTGTATGGGGGCTTTACATTTCTTTTTCCCCCAAACTCACCAGTTTTAAGGGTTTTAAGTCTGCATACATCTAAGCTGGTCACATACCATCACTCTGCTCCGGAAGCCCTCTAGACATCCATAGCTCCACACGGGACGGTGAGCAGCTGCACAGTGAACATTGCTGTGAGATTCTGACCACACCAAAAACTTCTACTGCTCCTCAGATCGGAGGAAAAGAACTAAACAGCAACGCCAGCTGCTGGGGTTTTCTTTAAATATACTCCAGCACATGACCATACAAGACCTGAGTTCAAGACCGCTACTTCTTTAGGCTCAGTTGAAGATGTCCTTGCTCATTGCACAGGGGTTGGACCAGATGACCTTTGTGGGTCCCTTCCAACCCAAACTATTCTAGGATTTTCAGCTCTGCTCCAGACAGTGCATGACCTGAGGCCAGTCATCAATGTAAGTCCTGGCCTTGGTTTCTTCAGCTGCAGGATTTTGGCTACTTTTCCCTCCTACGCTTGTTTTCCTCTGGGCTGGGTCAGAAACTCTCACTCCCAGGCGGTGGGGTTGTTCCCTACATCTGTTTGTCCATTGCTCCCTCCCTTCCGTCCCCAATGCAACCTCTTGCTGTGTTGGCCAAATACAAAGAGGGATTAAAGTCCTCAGCTAATAACCTTTTCCACAATAACTCAGATACAGGCTCTCATTCCAACACAGGCACATTGCAGCAGCAGGAACTATTCCAGATCAATTGCTCCAAAGAGTAAATGGAAAAAAATATTCCCCTTATTTCTTTTTTCCTAGCATTTTTCCAGTTATTGGTTTGTTTCCCTTCAGAATCGCAGCCCAGGAGAAATAACTACAGCTTTGTGATCGAGGGATAGGATTCCTTAGGTGTTTGCTGGTCTGCAGAACACGGTGCAAATTGTCCACATGAAGGCAGAAACTCTGCAGTAAAATCACTGCTGTCCAAATGTATATGTTTAAACCCTCAAGTTTCAGTTATTAATCTTCTATATGGTTTGTATATGATTTCTATATTCACCTTCCAGTGACTGTCTTTCTGCAGAATTTAGCTACTTAAAAGCTACTTCCAAAATATTCCTTCACTTCTGAGCATGACGAGCAAGTCTCTGCCATCCTTCATGAATCAAGGCTCCTTGCAGAGCACTTGAATATTAAGGAATTAGATCCACACAACATCAGGTTTTCATTTAAGAAACAGACAGTCAAGATGAAGACAACACAAAACACTTCCAGACCATTCAAACAATCAAAAAGAGCCTCAAACTGAAGGTTAATTAAAAAAACAGTCTAAATTTATACCTTAATGTAGAACTAAATTATGTTCAGGGGGAAATTCAAATGTCCTATTCCTAAAAGACCATCTATACATCAAGAACCAAGCCATTGACATTACCACTATCTGCAGAAGTTTCTAGTGCAGTGAAGTCCAGAGAGTTCTATTTTTGGCATCCTTACTCCCAACAAAAATGTCTGGATTTACTCCTCCCATCCCTGGATAGCTGAAACCTGCTCTGCTGGAAGGTGGAGCGATACAAGTCCACTGGAGAGGAGAGCACTGAGCTCCCAAACTTGGCAGAAGGAATTGAGCAAAGACCCCAAAATAAAGATAGTCAGGCTTTTGTACAGTCCAGCAGCTTCATATTTTCCTTTCATTATTGGGTGAGACGCTGCTGATTGCTCCCCAGGTGACCTGTAGAGCCACCACGAGAAGGTTAATGCTTCCCAATTGTGCATTTAGAAACAATTCTGCTGCCGACCATGATGACCAGCACGTTAACATTGGCCCTTGGGGGGCTTGTTCCACCAGCATGAGTATAATCACTCCTCAAAGGCCATAACCCAAATCACAGCAGGGTTGTGCTGTTGTGGCTGCTTCAACACACTCACTGCAATAGCCAGGTCAACAAAGTTGTCGTGTGGATTTGGTCTTTCTGACTTGGCTGAAGTCCAGGAGAGAAGGGAATGAGTGACTTCTCCTCATGTCTCTTCAGCAGACAAACCCCCCATATATATGCATAGATACACATCTACTGGTGAGGCTGCACCTCGAATCCTGTGCTCAGCTCTGGGCCTCGCTGCAGGAGAGACATTGAGGGGCTGGAGCGGGGCCAGAGCAGGGCAGCGGAGCTGGTGCAGGGCCTGGAGCACGGTGTGATGGGGAAGGGCTGAGGGACCTGGGGGGTTCAGTGTGGAGAAGAGAAGGCTCAGGGGGGACCTGATCGCTCCCTGGAACTGCCTGACAGGAGGATGGAGCCAGGAGGGGCTGGGCTCTGCTCCCAAGGAACAAGGGATGGGACAAGAGGAACCGGCCTCAAGCTGCACCAGGGCAGGTTTGGATGGAGCTGAGGAACAATTCCTGCCCCAAAGGGTGCTCAGGCATTGGAACAGGCTGCCCAGGGCAGGGCTGCAGTCACCGTCCCTGCAAGTGTTCACACACCGTGGAGACGAGGCCTCAGTGCCATGGGTTAGGGGTGGCCTTGGCAGTGCTGGGAACGGTTGGACTGGATGTGCTTAAAGGGCTTTTCCAACCTGGTTGATTCCGTGATTCTACACAGGTACTTTATTGTTGCATTCAACATTTAGAAAGATGTGCCTAAGCAGAGAGGTGGCCCATCAGAAAAGCCAGTATTCGTTTGAGATTTTCTTGTTCAAAAGGGATGCTTTTTAGAACTTAAAATACTCAGACTGATCTGGATAAAACATAATTTGTGATGCTCAAACATAAAAAAAAGAAGATACAAAAAGCAGATCCAGACTTTAAAACGTGTATCCTCAGAACGCAAGCAGAAGTCTTTACTAAATATCACACAGCATTATCTGAGACATACCAGCATGTAAAACTTGGGCTACCAAATCAACAGAATGGGGCAGAACAGCCAACATCTTTATGAAATGAAAGGAACTCGAGGAAGGAGATAGCTAAGCACTGCTAAAGAGAAACCCTGCCTACAACTAACCCCAGAGAACAAACACTGCTTATGTTCCACAGAAAAATGAATTTAAGATTAAAAGACATTTGCTGAGCATCAGGAAAACTTCCCAACCGGGACACAAGGCTTGATGGAAACACTACTTCTAGGAAAAGAAAACATCTGTAATTTTATAGCTGAACGTGTAAGGAATCCCAGCCTGGTTTGGGTTGAACGGCGCTTAAAGCTCATCCAGTTCCAACCCCTGCCATGGGCAGGGACCCCTTCCACTGGAGCAGCTTGCTCCAAGCCCCTGTGTCCAACCTGGCCTTGAACACTGCCAGGGATGGGGCAGCCACAGCTTCTCTGGGCACCCTGTGCCAGCGCCTCAGCACCCTCACAGGGAAGAGCTTCTGCCTAAGAGCTCATCTCAGTCTCCCCTCTGGCAGGTTAAAGCCATTCCCCTTGGCCTGTCCCTACAGGCCCTTGTCCAAAGCCCCTCTCCAGGTTTCTTGTACAAGAAACAAGTTCCATTATCTCTACAGGAGCATTGGATCAGTTCTGTTTTCAGGACTTGATTTTGTGCTACACCAAAGAGAAACACCCTCTAACCCACAGCAGAATTAAAGGTTTGTATATCTTGAGTGGGAAAAAATACCCCACACCCCAACAGCATCTGGGAGGTGCTCTGCACATCCACACATGATCTATTACGAATTCATCCATATCCAGCCATGGCCAACAATAAGTTAAACCAAATGCTAAAAAAACGTGATTAAAGGAGAAAGCATTAAATATGATTTTTAAGCTCATACTTATCTACAGTATTGTGCTCTGTGGGGGCTGTTGCTCCCCCAGATCATATGGTAAAGTGAAGAGGTGTTGGAGGGAGTGATCAGCGCCTTGAAAAATGTAAGAGAAGAGGAGCATGGAAACCCAGAGAAGAAATGAGAGAGGAGAGATGGGATCAAAACACAAAATAAAAATCATAGTAAGCCTTAAAGCCCATCTGTCTCAAAGCACAAAACTGAGGGATTAATAAATACAGATTGAAAAGCAGTGAAGAAATCAGGCCTGAGTACAAAGGATGTAAGTCTTTCTAAGATAGATGAGATTTGTTGCCCTGTGATGGAATATCAAAAGTACAAAATATGCCATGATTTCAAGAGGCCTGGAGTGTGTTGGGAATTCGTTCACACAGCCTGAAAGCCAAGAGCCACACCAATATCTCAGCATTTCAGTGCCCAGGAGGCAGATGTAGGATTATGGAGGGATATTGCCTGACAATTGGGCAGCAGCCCCAGAAAATAACATCTAAAACCCAAAGACACAGATGATGCTCTCACCTCTTTCCTGGGGATGATGAAAGTTGATGGTAAAGAGAGGGGTGAAACGTAGTATAGACTCATAGAATCATAGAATGATTTGGGTTGGAAAGGACCTTAAGATCATCCAGTTCCAACCCCCTGCCATGGGCAGGGACACCCCACACTAAACCATGGCACCCAAGGCCTCATCCAACCTGGCCTTGAACACTGCCAGGGATGGAGCATTCACAACCTCCCTGGGCAACCCATTCCAGTGCCTCACCACCCTCTCAGTAAAGAATTTCTTCCTTAGATCCAATCTAAACTTCCCCTGTTTCAGTTTGAACCCGTTACCCCTTGTCCTGTCACTACAGTCCCTGATGAAGAGTCCCTCCTCAGCATCCTTGTAGGCCCCCTTCAGATACCGGAAGGCTGCTATGAGGGCATGATATGTAGTGCTGTTTCAGCTTTTATCAAGTCCAATTAGGAAATTAAAGCATATTAAGTAGAAAATGTAAAACAAAATGGTTGCTTATTTGCATGGAACAATGTGCAAGGGGAATATGGCATTTCCTCCCCAAAGCATGGCAATGCCTGCTTCAGGAATGCTCAAAGAAATTGCAAGAGCAGAGGAAAACCCCATCAGCTCATTCACCTCCTCCCAGACGGCGCTAGATAAGCCCCAGGAGATTATCTGCCTGAGGCTTTCACTATCAAGGCACAGGAAAAACCTTCTTTACACAATGAAAAATCCCCAAATAAAGTGGGAAATCAACTGAAATATCCATTTTTTCCAGTGTAGCTCCACGTGGGAATGCTTCCCATCGTGTTCCTATCATACAAACTCACGTAATCCAGAGCCATACGCTCCAATGCGATCAACAGGCAGATACTTTTGGATGTCTAAATGTATATATTTTGCTTAAAACCTCACAACTAAACAGAAGGGTGTGAAATTCCTCACTCCTTGACTCTAACACCGTCTGCTTCAGCTTCTGGCAACATTCGCAAAGTGAGAAACTAAGAATTAAGCTTCCTTCCACGTCTCTCCAGCCCAAACTGACTTGCCCAGCTTCAAATAATCTCCAAATATACTTAAAAAATTATTACAAGTCAATCCGACAGCCACAGCAACATAAAGCTCTGCAAATACAAGCTTAGAGGCACAAACCCCAAGCATACCAATTGTTTCTGTCTGCATTGCTGACCCAGAAAAAAGGTAACATCAACCTTGCAATGCATCAGGACAAGAAGATAGGAATAATGCCTCAAAAAGCTCAAAATCAAAGCTGAATTCTGCAAAATATATTGAAAACCTTCCAGGAAAGAACATAACATTTAATGTTTGAAAAGTGACATTAAAATAGGTCATTTGTTTATAATCAACTAAAGGAGCTAAACCTTATAAAACCTGCTTTCTGGATATGGCTGTCTAAGCATGTATGTATCCTAAATCCATTTTAGGGAGCTTGAGAAAGCTCTTTCAAGGCTGGAAATGGCAGCAAGGCGTGGGGAAATCTCCATCCAGGAGAGATCTGCCCAGTATCCAAGAATTAATCCATCCCATGGAGGATTACTTGCTTGCTCAGCAAATGCAGGCATCTTCAGCCAGTCCCAGAAGAATAATGCCACTATAATTTGAGAATTAAAGTGCATTTGGAATGATAAATCCTTAAAATGGGAAAACCTTATTATTAGAGAGTTCCTGAATGAACAAGCCCAATGTCTGGTTTGGTGCCAGCGCTTCTGCACTGCAGCCGACACGGATGCCTCAAGTTCCAGACATCCCTCCAGAAAGGGATGGCAACACTTTCATTTATGAACAAGGATTCTTATGTCTGATCTCAATTTAAGCAGAAAAGGAATTTATACACACAGCCATATACATAAAAATATAAAGGTAACATATATTGTTTTCATCATTTGCCCACAGGCTCCATAAATACACCATCTATAAACAGGTTTATAAGCTGCTCTATTTAAACCATAACGTCTGGCACTGCAGGGGTTCTGATAAACAACCTTGCCTTACATTTCTTCTGCTGCCCATTGTAAGTTGCAAGCCACTTATGGAGGGCTGGCAGAAGGCTTTGAAGCAGAGGTGCTTCTTGAGATGGTCTTCTCCTTTGAGGTGACTCAATTGCTCCTCAGCAACTGGCAAGTGAAATTGCTTTCGTTTAGAGGCTGAATCTCCCCAGGGAAGTGGTGGAGCCCACAACATTGGACACTTAAGATTCAGCTGGGACATCCAGTCTAGGTCATGCTTTGCCTAGAAAGGTTGGACCAGATGATCCTTGAGGCCCCTTCCAACCTGGGATTCTATGATCCTCCCATCCCCTGTATGTATGAAGCCTGAGATTTTAATTTATTGCAATTTGGACTGTCCATCATAGAATCATAGAATCATAGAATAGTTCGGGTTGGAAAGGACCTTAAGATCATCCAGTTCCAACCCCCCTGCCATGGGCAGGGACACCTCACACTAAACCATGGCACCCAAGGCTCTGTCCAACCAGGCCTTGAACACTGCCAGGGATGGAGCATCAAAGAAAGTGTTTTGAAATAGTAGGTTCGGCCCAGCATTTCTTGTATGTGGCTGTACATGCTCCATCCATTTCTGAGCTCAAACAGCTCCCTGTGCTTCAGTGGGAATGATGAGCTTGTCATAAATCACATTTTGCTCTCAAAATGGGGCGATTTGTTTTGCATGGTTCAGCAGGCAAAACACATGTTGCCATGGCCCCATCCTTCTTCCCAACCTGCTCTTACAACAGCCAGGAGAAGCGAGAGCCTAAAGATGCTGTGTGATCTGCTGGCAGATTCATTTCTTGCCATTGAAATTAAAAATGGAAAAGAAATAAAGGGACTAGGAAAAGAGCTGTGGTCAGAATGGACGATCCAGTTCTGTCCCAATATGACTTCTTTCTGGATGGGCTGAAGTATTTCAGAGGGTTTTCGAGGTTTCCTACTCTTCTTCCAACCCAAACCAGTCTGGGATTCTACAATTCTGTGTTATATAGGTACTATATATTGTGACTCTTCATTATCTGGAGAACTCCAGGAACAAGGGGGTGGTAAATGAAGCCCCCCTGCACCCAGCCCAGAAGGGGAAGGATCCAACCCAATGCTTTGGGGGACTGATGATGACAAGAGTCGTGTTTCATTTTAATCCTGGAATTTGAAATCTTCCTATCCTAAAGATAATTCTTAACTCTAAGCATCCTTTCTCCCCTCCCAAATGTGAGTTACATACGATGGTGTACTGCCAAATAATAACTCAACAACTTGTGCATCTTGTTATTTCTCCTGCATGTCTTACGGCACACAGCTGATAGCAGCATTTTCCAGAGGGCATCTGCTCATCTCCAACAAAACCAGGGATCTGAACCAAGCCTCCCAGTCCTCAATGGCTGACTTCTGGTGGTTGGCAATAAAGAAGCGATAAAGAGGCGTTCGTGCCTAACCAGAGTGATGACGTACGTACAAACCCACCCTTACTGGAAGGAAGTGAAATAGGAGAAAGGCCCTTTTTCTCAACTTGTTTTGAATTTATTTATTATAAATGTTCATATTTTATTTTCTCTAAAGGCCATGAAAAGCGGCTGGGGACAGAGCAGCACGGCCTGAGAAACCCTCCAAGATGCTTGAAAGCATCGAAGGCATCACCGTCATTTCCCAGACTGAATAAACAACCTATCACCAATTTCTATGACAAATCAATGCTTTTCTGTAATCAATCCACTCCCACAGCGATGAACAGATTGTTTTAATGTTCAGGATTTAGTCCTGACCCTCAGATTTCTCCACCTACTGCACAGGACTAGTAAAGCCTATAGATCTCCCTAAATATTTACTGAGCTTTCGATGCTGAACAACCATTTTGTAAGGATGAGTTAAGTTTCTCTATCTGAGCAGGCCAAGCTTTGCTGGCTGGGACACCAACTCACCAGGGACCCCACCAGAAAACAGACTGCTCAATACCTCACCTCAAGCCAGTCGATCACATTCCAAATATTTTTTTCAGTCTCGACCCCAGCTATTCATCACTTTTTTAAACAAAAGGATGTCCTCGAAATTGAGGTTTGGCAGGTAAAGAATAGATAGAAAATGGGGTAGAAAAGAACTTGAACAGCAATGCCTGTGGGATGGAAAGCTACAGGATGAACCACAAAATCACAAAACGGTTTTAAGATCCTTTGGAAAGGATCTTAAGATCATCCAGTTCCAGCCCTTCTGCCATGGGCAGGGACACCTTCCACTAGACCATGTCACCCAAGGCTCTGTTTGACCTGGCCTTGAACACTGCCAGGGATGGGGCAGCCACAGCTTCTCTGGGCACCCTGGGCCAGCGCCTCAGCACCCTCACAATAAAGAACTTCTGCCTTAGATCCAATCTAAACTTCCCCTGTTTCAGTTTGAACCCATCACCCCTTGTCCTATCACTACAGTCCCTGATGAAGAGTCCCTCTCCAGCATCCTTGTAGCCCCCTTCAGACACTGGAAGCTGCTCTGAGGTCTCCACGCAGCTTCTCTTCTCCAGGCTGAACAGCCCCAGTGTTCTCAGCCTGTCTTTGTATGGGAGGTGCTCCAGCCCCCTTAGAATTTAATAACTTCTCAACTTTTGCAAAGCATCAGCTGAAACAGGGAAAGGTGGATGAGGGTAACCAAAAAGTGGAGCATTGAACGAGCCTGAGCAGGGATGGGGGAAGATCAGTGAGGTCTAAGATAACAGTCTGGAGAATGGGCTACATTGAGAAATAAAATCTTTTATTCCTGGCCTTCAAACTGCCAAAGACCCAGAAACTTGGGGAAACTGATATCATGGGTACGATGTTACTGGGATCTTCAAGCTACATCTACACCTGGGTGTTATTTGAAGGACATCTGAAGGTCAGGACAGCTCTGGGCTTATCTGCTCTGCAGAGGTGGCCACTCAAGGACAGGGGGATGGATCAGCCATCAGGGAACAGAGAACCACTGCCGCAGTGTGATGCTCTGATAGCACATAAGAGTCCAAGAGCTATGGAGTCATCTCGCCTGAAGTCACCAGCCCAAGGAGGGATGAAATCATGCTGTCTGCAAAGCTAAATGTGTCTGCATTCTGTGTGGAGCTTGGTGAAGGACACTCCATCCTCCTGCCACCCAGAGCAAGCACCGCATCAGGCAGCACCTGCAGCCACTAACTACAGCCCCTTATCCAACCTCCACCCCACAAATCTCTGAGATACACAGGGAGGAGAAAACCACCCTTACTATGTGATGGGGCAGGCTGCAAGTTGTTTCCTGCAATAGCAATCTTTCTAGATTAAGAAATCATTATCAGTCCCAAACCCCAAGATTTGCCTATACAGATAGGCCAAGATTTATAAGCCTGGGCTTTACAGCCTGGTTAGGGCTTGTCTTTCTTGTGCTATTCCATCACCTGCTATCACGAACCACCTCTAAATCTTCCTTAGCGATCCAGGATAGCTGGTTTAAAAAGAAAGTTGTAAAGAAACATCAATAATTCTCTTTATCCAAGGCAGAACTCTCGCATTTGCCATTTTTTGCCTTTTCCTCCTATTTTACTACAAACAGCAGGCAGAGAGACATTATCCTTATTCTCATGGTTGGCTCAAAGAGAGCAGGTTGCTACTGCAAAGACCTTTGCATGCTCTTAGTGCACAACGTGACAGCAGCTGTATTTATAGGAGGCACCAAGCTGAAGCCAGACTCGTGAGGATGCCTCGGGCAGCTGTTTGCGACCACAGGGAATAGTGTTGTCTTCAGACAGAAGGTTTAAAAAGAGATTCACCAGGCACATTGTACTAGATTTCACCAAGAAGAAAAGGAAAAGAAAGGTTCAAATAATCTCATGCCTCTGTGAGATTACTCTGTGGTAGGTATTCTGGTTTCCATAACATCTGCATGCCACAGCAACACTTACCTCATGGCTACGCACCAACACAGCCATGAGAACGCTTTGTGGTTTTGCACACAAATTCCATTACAGTTTTTAGCAAATACTTAGATTTCTCATTCCTTTGGGCAGAAGTGTCCATCTAATTCAGAAACTGCCTTCAGGCTCCTGCAAGCTTTGGAGATAAAACAAGCCTATTTCTGGATGCAGAAAAGGATCCCTCCACTTCACGTGCCCATCACCAACTTGTTTTTCAGCCATCAAGACACCAAATAGTCCCTTGTAAAGCCACAAATATCTCAGATACATTCACAATGCAAAGTAACAAAACTAACTGCCATCCTCACACACAATATCAACTACTTAGTTTTTATCTGCAGACTGACAGCTACCATTAAAAAACAGATTAATCTTTGGGCCAGCTAGGAAGGAAGGATATTCCGAACATCCAAGATCTGAATATGTATGATCTGTTTTCTTTCCATCAAATCCACTCCTCCACATGCAGCATGTAACTCCAAGAAGAGGAAAAGTAAATGATTAAACCATGTAAATAATTCAACCAAGAATTAGTGCTCTTGCAGCTGTACAGCTTATTTATAGTTATAGAAAGCAAACTATGCAGAGACAACAGTATTTTCCCCAAGCAGAGCTTGCAGCGCTCCAGCCCTAGACAGATGACGTCCTCCTGCAGTAAGAATTGGAATGAGCCCTTTGCAATTGGATGCCTCCACAACTGCTCTTCTCATCCATACAGCAAATCCTGACTAATGACTTCATGTGCTTGACAGATTTATAGGAGAAAACTAATTAGGTCATTGGTTAGAAGCCAGTCTGAGGAGAATTACAGATTGCTGCAATCAGGAGCTCTGTGTATACCCCAGGCTCGAGAAGGAGCACTGACCTGCTAAGAAATCCCAGCCCAAGCACAGGAATTCCCTTATGGATGACAGCATCTTGGCTTGCTCCTGTGAAGCCAGCTGAAACCCAAGTGGCCTGAAATCCCACCTCACCGAGGTATCATCCAGCTTTCAGCAAGGGCCCTCCCTCCCCAGGTCTCTTCTAGAAAGTGTGTCAGTTATCTTTACAGAAAAAAGAGCCATACTGGCTTTGCAATAGTCTTTTAGTCTGCATTTTTATGGTGGAGAACAGCCAACTAGACCTGTTCCTAGAAATACAGACAGGTTTTTCTCCTAACTGCTCAGAGCAGGGTGCAGCAGAACACAAAGACCAGTTAAAAAATGGAAATAAAATGGTTTTGAGCAGCTCTGCTCCCTTTCTTGAGCAAAAAAGCCACCCACCAACAAAAAAGAGAAGCATCAAACTCCAGACCAAATATCCCCCAAATGAGCCACTCAGGGTTCTATTGCTTATTTGTGACCATCCTCATATTTGAGCAGGCTTCTCTTTCTGACTTTTCAGATCTCTTATGACACTGTGGAGGCCCAAATGAAACTATCAGGGTTTCTGGGAAGGTTGGTTAATTCTTTGATCTCAGCTGGACTTAGGCTGCAGAGCGCAGCCCTACCGAAGCTAATAATAAAGAGCATTTCCTTTGACCTCACCCAAAGAAGAATTTCACCTGAAGGCAGGGCATGCAGGCTGGCATTGAAAGAAAAAGGCATTTTGAAGGTCTATAACATATTTACTGTATGATACAGCTCAATTGTTTGTTGTGCATCCATGAAACAACATGTTTGGCAGTTATCTTGTCCCACTTGTTTTTAGATAACAAATCATGTCTGGAGAATCCTCCTCCCATCCTAATTAATAGACCTGTGTATATGTTACCTGCTAAATTAAGGGCTGTTATTTTTGTTACCTCTCTCTTACAGCACATTCATCTGAGGCTGGAAAGCAACACACAGTCCTAACAAACCCAAAGCAAAGCTTAAAGTTCAACCTTTCCTAATCTGCCATGGCTGCTGGAGGTCGTAAGGATCTCCAATCTGACCTTGGAGAACATGGACGAGAGTGACATTTCCTCCCTCCCCACAAATGGATGAGTCCTCTAAACATGTAGCAAGGAGACAAAGGAGCAACAATCAAGGTCTTCACGATGTTTGAGGACACTTGTATCCCAAAACATTCATTTAAAACCACCAAATCTCTGGCTGGATTTTATTTTGCAATAAGGTAGCAATAAGTCATATGATAAATTAGAAGTTAAAGTTGAATAAATCAGTGCACAGCCTTTAACATAAGAGAATTAAAGGGACAATTTAAGAACTTTACTATTGGTGCCACAAACTCACGTCAACGCTCGTTGGCATCAGAGAGCATTTCCAGACTTACCTGTTCAAGTTTAAAGATGTGTTGGTTAAAGTAGTGCTGCAAGCGCTCATTGGCAAAGTTGATGCAGAATTGTTCAAAACTGTTGTTTTCATAGTCTTCAAACCCAAAAATATCAAGTACTCCAATAGACAGAGTCTGCAGGAAAAGTAACAATGAAGATTAAAAGCAAACCACAGAAAGTAAATAGATTATTTGTACATAATCAAAAGCTTACAGCTGGAATTAAATATACTTAATAGCCAGACTTTTAATTTTTACTGGAATTGCCAGTATTCTGCCATCTGGAAGACTTCACCTACATCACAGACACAACATGGAACTGCAGATATCAGGCCTTTTTCGAAAAGAAAAGTAATTTAAGAGCTGGTGTTTAATTTATAGGTAAATTGCTATCTTTGAAGAAACCTGAACCCAGTTCCAAGTTATCCTATTGGACCTAAGTATTTATCTTTTGAGGGGAAAAATGGGGATAGGGTTGGGAAAAAAAGGCTTTCACCATGAAGACAGTCCACAGAAACATGCCTACAAGGTGAATAGAGGGTGTCTAACCAAGCACACTGCAGCTGCAAGCCTCCCAAAGAAACACCTTTGGACGCTGGGATCACAGCATGTTGGGAGAACAGCAGGGTTTGCAGGAAGATAATCCAGTGCAACAAAGGAAAATAAGTCTGGAATTGCCTTGAATGAAGGTCTCTGTGCAGGGAAGGGAACCAGGCCTCATTTGCCATGGATGCTGTCTCAGAGCCCCAGGCTCTGGCACTAGGACACCAGAAATGCTCTCCAAGACCAGCCCCACACTCCTCCCAGCCCACCATCCCCAACCATGGCAGCAGAGCATCCCATCCTGTGTGACAGATGCACTCCTCCTATTTGAACTAACTGAATGTTGGTCCAGGCAGACACTCAGCAAGCAGCCCGAACTGAAGTTAATCCTATTGTGTGAGGGTAGCAGGGAGAACTCAGCACCAAATCCCCAAAAAGAACAGTTTGGCTGGACACAGGGCTGATACGTGGCCAAAAATGCATCAACGTGGAGACCTCAGAGCAGCTTCCAGTACCTGAAGGCGGGATACAAGGATGCTGGAGAGGGACTCTTCGTCAGGGACTGTAGCGATGGGACAAGGGGTGGTGGGTTTAAACTGAAACAGGGGAAGTTCAGGTTAGAGATAAGGAACAAGCTCTTCCCTGTGAGGCTGCTTTGGCATAGGGTGTTCAGAGAAGCTGTGGCTGCCCCATCCCTGGCAGTGTTCAAGGCCAGGTTGGACACAGGGGCTTGGAGCAAGCTGCTCTAGTGGAAGGTGTTCCTGCCCGTGGCAGGGGGTTGGAACTGGATGAGCTTTAAGGTCCCTTATGAACACAGCAGAAAATCTGATGAAAAATCAGCTACTTGACACTATAAATATCTGCAGCCATCAGGGCCCGTTGAGTTCTCTCCATAGCAGCTGGCCACGTGGTGGTGGTGATCTCCCCTTGAGCAAGGCTGCTTTTCTAAGTTATTCCTCGAGGCTGAGAGATCCCTGACCGGACACCAGACATTGATGGGTTGGTAAGCGGCACTTTTCGCATGCATGTGACACTTAAGATACGTAGAATCATAGAATCAACCAGGTTGGAAAACACCTTCAAGATCGTCAAGTCCAACCTTTACCCCAGGACTGCCAAGACCACCACTAAACCATGTCACTAAGGGCCTCATCTACATGTTTTATAACCACATAAAGTAAGCTTAAGTGATAATCTTTATATCCCATACTAACTTTAAGAGTAGTAAATAGGAATGCCCACTGATCTACCTGTACTTACTAAATATTTTACATCCCTAAATTTACCGATTAAAGCTCAGTAAACTATCTTCTAGCTCAGATCTGTGTGATCTCTAACTCTTCTCCTGCAACACAATATGTCAGCACGGCTCTTCCACATTCTGCCACCCTTTTCTAACTGCAAGCCACAGTTTTGGTATGAGGGAGATGAGAAGGCTCCTCAGTGCACCCTTTTGTTTGTGGGCAGGATGTGTGTGAAGAGCTAGCCATCCAATTTTGTTTTGAACCCATTGACACTATTGACACTATGATCCTTTCCACCCTATCAGGCCACCTTCTAGAGTTCATGATATAGGTGTGTTTTTACTAAATCAGCCCCTAGTAACATAAGGATTTAGTGAGTTACAGTTCTAAATTGCCTTTTTTCCCACCTCTTTGATGATTTCGCAAACCTCCACCATATCCCACCACAGCCTTTTCTCCAAACTGAAGAGCTAAAGCCTGTGAGGTCTCCCCTTTAACCTACAATGACCTCAAGATGCTCATCAAGGTGTGGGTGCACCAAGGTTTTTCTATGTGCCTGAAGGACTCATGCACAGAGAGTTCCACCAGCAGTTCACTCGCGAGCCGTGCTCCAGGGTCTAACCAAAGCCACCTCACACATACACAGGCTCTGCTCATACCTTACAATTGATTAAATAAACAGGAAGAGATGTAAAAGCATCAGCACTGGTCAGATGAACCAAACCTCAAGCAAGAAGCAGAAACACCTCAGAAGAACCTGAGAGCTGACAGGCACTTTGGTTTTAATTTTATTGGTCTTATCTGCACTCTGGATTACCTAAAATGACCTTCCTAAGACCAGCCTAACTCTGCCACCAGAAATACAAACCAGACTATCCAGAAGTCTCCCTATGCTGCAGTTCGTCTGTTTTCAACAGATCACATAAAGTGGGAGGAAAATATTCCTTCTGTGCGCGACTCCTGCCCAGGGAGCCACCTACAGCTGGAATAGACCGAGCGGCTGCGGGCAGAGCAGCCACCCGGGCTGTGAGTTGAAGCTTGGTAGGATCTGGATTCTGGCTATCAGAACAAGTGAAAACAAAATTGAGAGAGCATAGAAGTATGGTAAGAATCCCACCCATTTTCCCAAGAGGTTCCTTTATCTTTCATCCAGGCTTTTCTCCCTACTCCAGGGCCAGACGGACTCTACCTCCTTTCCCCTACCCATGACATGACATGGATAACTACTGAAGGTCCTTGGCCAGCTTCCTGCGAGTTTGCATCACTTGGCAAAACACCCATGAGAAGCAATCGTTTGACCAGAAGATGGAAAATGGGAAGCCACTGGACCAAGGAATGAGCCTGGCAGAGGGATGAGCTCTCACTCGCTGCTTCCCAAGGGTTAAGCTTCCTTTTCCTGCTTGTCCCAATAAACGTGGTAACCGTTTTATTCACAACTACATTCATAAATGACACCCTAACAAGCAGAAATCTTCTACTCCATCTTTTTTGTTGGTTTATTTTCACTGGAATTCTTCTTAAACTTGTTGTTCATCTTTTATCTATGTTATCCATGGAAAAAGTGATGATGGCAACAGGACAAAGGGACTTTTCCCCATCCACAATGTGCAAGCAAATCCTCACTGCTGTGCAAGCTTTTCCCTACAATCCACAAGAGCTCCCTAAAATTACCCTACATAACAGTCTCCATTACATTGCATAAAAGCAAGACTTAGAAAATAAACCACTCACACTTCCCGAATCCTTATGGAATTACCAGTTATCTGTGGAATAGTCAAGTCCCTGCCACTGAACATAACTCAATATGAAATAGCTGAGCACAAAAGCCCCTTCCCATTTTCTTCAACAGTGGTTCATTTACTGTGTTGAAATTGCTACAAAATATATTTAAATGTGCACATGAAAATACATTTATAAAGCAAAATAGAAAAGTTTTATATAGAAATCAATCTTCAGTTAGGAAAGAATTCCATTCAAACGATATTTTAATGTTGTCTTTTCATATATTTTTGCTGGCCCCCAAAATTCAACAAGCTCCACCAGGTAAAATGCACAGAACTACAAAACTTGGGTTGGGCTTCTGCAGTTTCACACTTCAGAAATGAAGGAAGAGTTCTGCAGAGGATCAGGTCTTTGCCCTCTGTCATTGGAGCAGCATCGCAGAGCTCCCAAAATAAAGAGGTCAATGCATGGAAGCTGGTAAAACTGTTGGAAGTGAGAAATTGGGAATTTATGGCTATTTTCTGCTTTCTAGGAAAAAAAATCTCTTAGCACCTATGCCAAAGGGTCATAAAGCCGCACAGATCTACCTCTACAGAGTCATTCCTTACAGCAAAGTGAAAAAACCTTCTTTCTATTGAGCTATGTGGTAATGAAATTATTTTGTTAACCTGCCTGAGCAATGCCCGTGATCTGGCTGGTTTTAAGTTTGCAGCCCAATACTGAATATAAGGAATTTTATATTTATAAATCTTCTAATACTTCAGTTTTAAACTCACACTTTGAGCAAGCACCACAAGGAAAGCATGCGAAGTCAGGCTATAATTTAAACCTCAACTAGCCAAGTCTAGTTTATGTGCTAAGGCTGTTCCTTTATCAAAAGTAACATTTAAAATTAACAAATATGCAGCATGGATACGCCTGAAGCAGAGACTGTATCACCAGTATATCAAACCTGCACCAAAGCTCCTGTAATTTAAAGTGTAGGTCTACAAGGATCTTTAAAACCTGGGTGAACGCTGGGTTAGCGAGCACTTTCTGCTTGAGATGATAAAGAGTGACCTCATGTTCTGCTAAAAATGTCACAGCTGTGACATTCAAACACCGAGCATGAGTTTTAACAGCCGTTGGCAAATGATGGTCTCAAAACTACGTGCTCCCCAGTTCCCAAACCACCAGTAAATAGTGATCGGTGGAGCTGATTTATGTCACCCCAGGGGCACCCTGTTGATGTCATTCCACCACGGAGGTAGATCTTGGCAATCACAATTAGGTTTGCTTCACATTCTGGGAGAAAACATTTTTAATCATGATTTTTGTACTTTTTATCTTTTTTATTTTTTTTGAATAATTTTCTAAATGATTTCTAGTTTTTTCTAAAATATTTCTAAATTTCTAAAACCAACACTGTAAAAAAAACCCCAAAACACACAAAAAACCCAATCCAAAATCCATCACTACTAAATCTGAAAGGACAATTCCAACTGACATCATCACACTGTACATGCTGACCTATTCTATAAAGTGAGAAGCAGTGATTTGCTACAAACTTGGAAGTTGAGACCTGAAATTAACAAACAGATGTGCACTAAATCCGTTGTGTGCTCAGCAATTCCTCTGTTTCGGGTCAGAGAGCCAAGAATTAACTAGTTGATTAAATTTAAACGAATTTTCTTCATGGCCATGAATTCTTCATGAATTCAACCATGAATTTTCTTCATGGTCATTAATTTAGATGTATTTTCTTCATGGCCATGAATTCACATTTACCATCATCACTACGTAAAGCAGCACCTCATCTCAAAACAGCAGCAGGGTTATTTAGGAAGAAATTAAAACACTTTTTAAGATCCAAATGAGAAAAGCTTAAAACAAACCTTGGAAAAAGTCCTTTTTAGTCCACTACAATCTACATTATATCAGCATTTTCAGCAATGAGATGGACTTCTAACAGTTCTTAACCTTATTTATGGAAGGGGAATTAAATAAGAGACTCTTTGAGGCTCAGTAATCTAGTTCTCAAGAGGAGGAAAAGTCTCCAGCTTCATTAACAAAGGTCAAATTTCAGTTTGTAAGTGATCACAAGAACACAAAAGCTAAAAGGGACAGAGGGAAGACCCAAGAAACGGAGTCGGATTAAAAGCAATGCACAGCAGGACTGCTATAAGCATCAAAGAGCCATATCAAATAACTTATTCACAACGTGGTTCAGAAATAATATGCTAGAAATCCTGTCAGCAAGCAAGATAAGCCAAATCCCACTGTGTTTTCTCAAAATAATTCGTTGTACATTTAACTGAATTTGGATATCAAAGGTCTGATTTACATCTTCCAAATACTTGTTTGAAAAGCAGTGGAAGAACGATGGCTGGATGTTTGTATTTTTTATCCAGCTTCATCTTTTGATCTTCTCCTTGCTGCTGACATCAAATAAACACACGTATTGGGATATGAAACTTGTCTCCATCCCCATTGTCCCAGGTTCTCCTAGGATTTGGAGTGTGTTGGAATCTAGGTCGTCTTCCCACCTGTCACCAAACCACCCAGTCAGTCTTCCAGAAACTAAGTAGGTTTAACTAGATATAAACAGCGTCCTCACCAAATCAGGCTGCATTGATGAATCCACCACCAGTCTGGTTGAGCATGAGCTTGGTCAACGTGGTTGTCCTGTGTGGCTTCGGCAACGCTGCTTTGCCCCAGCAGCAGGACTTTGCGGGAGCAGAGGTGGCTGCGCGTGTTTCCACAGCACACAGAGCTCTCAAACCCAGATTTCACGTGTGTCCCCCAAGGGCGTTATCATTTTCTGCAACCTCCAGCCTTCACGTCATATCCTTGACTACTCAAAGCCGGGTTGGACAGGGCTTGGAGCAACCTGCTCTAGTGGAAGACGGCTCTGCTCGTGGCAGGGGCTTGGGACTGGATGTCCCTTCAACACAAACCATTTTATGATTCTATGATACGATATTTATTTTTCTCATGCAGTTCCCCTCCCATATACACTCTGAACTCAGATGGGTTGGGGTCTTATATTACTTCTGCATAACACGATTGTCATGTAAGAAAGCTGTCTGGCAAAAATCCATCATTTAACCACCTTCTGAACCTTCACAACCTACAGGATCATTTCAAAATCTATCTTAAAAGTCAGAGGAATACTGGTGGCAAGTGCGGGCTGGGATTTAGCCAGGACATTTGCTGCAGGGTGAGTCGCATGTTGCTTACCCACTGTGAACTCAGGAGTCAGGAACCTTTCATGGTGAGGTGCAAGACTCTATTTCTCTATTATAAATCAGAGACTCGGTGTGTTTAGGAGATTTTGGTGGAGGGAGCTGGCAGATGCCAGCAAGTAGACATCATCCAAGTGCTGAGATCTTGCCTTATAGCAAGGATCAGAGATGCCCCTTCTCCTAGTCCACCTTCCAATTACTTGCTGGTATTGCCCAAACTCAAGACCACATATGGGAGATTAAGAACCATCTATATCCTCATTTGGGGTTCCTGCAAGCAGGAGCTGAAAAGGACTTCAAGGACTGTGAAGTGGTAGGAAAACTCAAATTAAACATCATCAGCTTGGTTCCTCCAGGTCAGAGAAGGGCAGTGACTGTGGGCTGGTGTCCCAGCAGCAGCCACAGAGCCCGGGATGCCCTCAGCTGCTTGTTGGCAGCGACGTTATTCCCTGAGGGCAAAGGAGCAGCTATTCCAAGCTCTGCCCGGACCAAGCAGGAGCTTCTCCTCCCTCTGTGCTGTGAGGACTCAACTCGGGGGCTATAGGAGGTGACATCGTACAAGCACTTGAGAACAAATTGACTAGTGAATGTTTAACAAAGCTGCTCTCTGCAGCAATGTGCAATGCACATAAATGCTCTTCTTTAACCTCTCTACCTATACAACAGGCAGGATTCACGCATTCCTATGATTTCTGGGACCTGTGAAAAATCAGTGTTCATGGAAGTCTCTGAAGACAAACCTAATTATTCTCCTGTCCTAGAAGTACAGATTTCCTGGTATTCCGTGCACTACCTCCCTGTTCCAGAAAAGCTGGCCCACGGACAGCCCTGGACCGACTTGACAGATCTTGCCACCAGTCTGAGTCTGCAAATTCCTACAGCTCTGGGTCCTGGGGGTTTGCCAGTGCTGGCGGATCTGTTCTTGTGCAAGGGCAACCCCACTCCCAGCGCCTGCTGCCTGACCTGGATCTTATTGCTGCACTGTGTGATCTTGGGCAAAAGAAGTCACAGACTCACACAATCAGCCAGGTTGGAAAAGCCCTTTAAGCTCATCCAGTTCCAACCGTTCCCAGCACTGCCAAGGCCACCCCTAACCCATGGCACTGAGGCCTCGTCTCCACGGGGTGTGAACACTTGCAGGGACGGTGACTGCAGCCCTGCCCTGGGCAGCCTGTGCCAATGCCTGAGCACCCTCTGGGGCAGGAATTGTTCCTCAGCTCCATCTAAACCTGCCCTGGTGCAGCTTGAGGCCGGTTCCTCTTGTCCCATCCCTTGTTCCTTGGGAGCAGACCCCAGCCCCTCCTGGCTCCATCCTCCTCTCAGGCACTTGTAGGGAGCGATCAGGTCCCCCTGAGCCTTCTCTTCTCCAGACTGAACCCCCCAGGTCCCTCAGCCGTTCCCCATCACACTGTGCTCCAGGCCCTGCACCAGCTCCGCTGCCCTTCTCTGGCCCCGCTCCAGCCCCTCAATGTCTCTCTTGTAGTGAGGGGTCCAGAGCTGAGCACAGGATTCGAGGTGCGGCCTCACCAGTGCCCAGCACAGGGGCACAATCCCTGCCCTTGCCCTGCTGCTGCACTGGTGCTGATCCAGGCCAGGATGCTGGGGGCTTCTTGGCTGCCTTGGCACAAGCTGCTCATGTTCATCAGCTGTCAATCAGCACCCCCATGGATCAGAACACTGGGAATTAGGAATCCATGAGATGATATAGGAAGACAGGGAAGGGGAAGGTGGTTACGCTGTACTGGAGTCTTGGCTGGAGGAAGCAGAGGGTTAATATGCAGTGGCAGTGCTGGAAAACAGCATGAATTTGGGTTGTTCTGGCTCTTACCGGCTGAGATTTGAGGTTGGGAATCAAAGTTTAATGGCCCATAAACAACTACCGTTGTGCCCTGCTATTTCAGACATGCTGACTAAGCATTACTGTTCTAGTCTCAGTTAGTATTTAAATATTAGGGAATAGAGGATACTTTTTAAAAAATCATTGGCTCATTAAAAAGAATTAATCAGTATTTGAGATGCGTTTCCTCGTCAAAACAAATCCACCTGTGCTGCTTCCCCAAATACACAAACAGGGCTGTGGGCTCTTTCCCTGACAGCCCAGACAAAACTCTGGATGACTTGGAAACAAAAAATCAGGAAAGAACACAACGTTTTTGGTAAAGCATTAAACAGAGGGAGAGGAAGCCTGCGCAGCCGAAGACACACTGGATGGTGCTTGAACAACCTCTCTTCTCAGAAAAGCATATTACCAAATTTTCTATGTGTGCACTTATTTCCAGTCTATAATTACTCTCCACAAGCATTTCTATGGAGTTAAATAAAGAAGCAGCTACACTACAAGCCTCCTACAGCATAATTCAAATATAATGTTAGTGCTTAGCAACACAGTCCTCCTTTTGGCAGCTGTGGCTTCAGCTTGGATATACAACCCCCCCTCTCCCCTAAAAACAACACATGCTGCTGGCCCATGCCCAAAATTCCCAAGCCAACGGGAGCTGGCGAGCTGCAAGCGCATGCTGCATGGATGCATCCATATACCCATGTGTTTTGGGGTCAGCATCACCCCAGTGTGACGAGCATGGATGAATACATGCGGTTCTGGAGGGGACGGTTGCAGCACCCAGTACCTGCGATGACAGGAAATGTCACGTCATCCCTTCCATCAATTCTTTGGGAAAGCGGCTCGGCACCGTGCCAGCTTTGCTCGTCCCTAATCTTAGTTTTCTGCTCATTATAGATGCGGTATCTCAGTGCTTGCTGACACCTCCTCTGATGATTTTTATGGAGCAACTTCATCAAAACACCTCTCATCAGCCAGATTTCCCTGTTTTCCCCTCAATTATATACAGCCCCATAGTTTTACACACAAGGAGGAAAATGATTTGGCATTGCTCCTGGAAGGGGTGGGGGAACAGGCTTTTGTGGCTATAACAAAACCTCTTCCTCAGCTGCTTTGAGGATATACCGTTTGAGGTGCTTCACCGTTCCCAGCTCAGCAAACGCCACTTAAAATAATGATGTACTCAGTCTAAATTATTAACTGGGGAAAAACGAACTTCATGTGAAGCAATTTGCTGCTGGGAGCTTGGGTAATGTTTATCCCATAGTTACCTATTTTAAAAGCACAAGAGTGTAGCCAGAAGAGCTGGTGAGACGTTACCTTGGTGCTTTCCTCCATGTCCTTTGAGTTGAGTAGCGCATGGTTAATTCTGAACACTATCCAGTCGAACAGGGCACTGTACAATGATTTAGCCATAGAGTTCCTCACAGTCACAGCCTGAAAGAGAGAAGAAAAGAGGTAATGGGAAAGGATTCCTGCTCTGCACTAAAATGGTTTTTGCTTCTCAAGCTCCCACATCCAACGTTCATATTTCTCCCTCGCCAAAGCTTTTGTCTGCTCTTTGAATTCACATCACGTAAGCCAGCAGTCCTCACACCATCGAGAGCTGGTTGCACTCCCAGGGCCAGGAGATGTGCCCGTCACCTTGGCTCACTTTCCTTTGGTGCATTCAAGCGGATGATGCACAAGATCACACCATAAATCCTACTACTGGAAGTGAAAGGTAAAAAACCCCTGAACATACATATATATGTATTTAACACATAAATTTAATTTCATCAGGAACCTGGAAGAGTTTATTCAGAAGGCAAGAGGAGGGTGGACATTGCAGAGCAATGATAGCAAGTGATGTGGAAGCAGACACAGGGTCAGACAGCACCTGGCACAAGCAGAAGGGTTACAAAAGGCAAAGACAAAACCCCTATAGTAAATCTAAGAGCATTACTGAAAACATGAAGTTTTCCAGGTACTGCCAATAAGAGCTAGAAATCAGAGCAGGGAGATTCACTGCTCATCCAACAGCTCTCCTAGAAAGAGGAATAATACCTCTGAAGAAGGGCCAAGCCCACCATGGTGCTCCCAGCCACCACACAAAGAGATTTTGCTTGATCAACAGTGATGAAAACCAAGATGAAATGAGGTTACCTGGGTGTCACTATCCCAAACACACCTGCCTGGGGACAGGCACCTACACATGTAACTATAAAGCAGTAATTCATATTTAAAGGCTATCATGGTTCTTGCTGCTTGTGATCAGCAGGCTGAGAGAGCTGGGCTGGGTCAGCCTGGAGAAGAGAAGGCTCCTGAAGGGGAGACCTGAGAGCAGCTCCAGTGCCTAAAGGGGCTGCAGGAAACCTGGAGAGGGGCTTGGGACAAGGGCCTGTAGGGACAGGCCAAGGGGAATGGCTTGAACCTGCCAGAGGGGAGACTGAGCTGAGCTCTTAGGCAGAAGCTCTTCCCTGTGAGGGTGCTGAGGCGCTGGCACAGGGTGCCCAGAGAAGCTGTGGCTGCCCCATCCCTGGCAGTGTTCAAGGCCAGGTTGGACACAGGGGCTTGGAGCAAGCTGCTCCAGTGGAAGGGGTCCCTGCCCGTGGCAGGGGTTGGAACTGAATAAACTTAAGGTCCTTTGAACCCAAACCAGGCTGGGATTCTATGATTCTTCCTTGGTTTAAATCATAGAATCATAGAATAGTTAGGGTTGGAAAGGACCTTAAGATCATCCAGTTCCAACCCCCCTGCCATGGGCAGGGACACCTCACACTAAACCATGTCACCCAAGGCCTCATCCAACCTGGCCTTGAACACCACCAGGGATGGAGCATTCACAACCTCCCCGGGCAACCCATTCCAGTGCCTCAGCACCCTCACAGTAAAGAATTTATTCCTTCAGTTTGAACCCGTTACCCCTTGTCCTGTCACTACAGTCCCTGATGAAGAGTCCCCCTCCAGCATCCTTGGAGGCCCCCTTCAGACACTGGAAGGCTGCTCTGAGGTCTCCATGCAGCTTCTCTTCTCCAGGCTGGAGAAGAGGCTCATTACCTTGAGCTGGACTGCAGTGCTTTGGCACACACTAATATCTTACAGTACCAGCCATGACTGTTGTATTTCAGTTCCTTTTAGCCACTCTAGAAGAAGAAACAAGGAAACAGAAGATTCACACAGAACTATTTCAATAAAACCTTAAACTAGAACAAATCAGTGACTTGTCACCCATTGCCTTGAAATCCTTCTCACCAGCCTTCCCTTCAAGGTACATCATCTGAGCGGCCTAATTTCACTGACCCCAAGGAAAATAAAGCTCCTGTAGCATCATTTATCTTCTACTAGCATTTTCCCACCTCTTTTCCCTTGAACTTTTTGTGCTGGCACCTCCTAGCACAAGCACAAGCTGTTCTGCCAACGCTTTCTCCCCCTCTTGAGTTGCAAGAGGAGAAGGCAGGAACGCGGTCCACCCCTGAGGATGCTCACAAGCACACAGGGTACATAAGCCTTCACATGCTGCTAGTGATGGCTCAGTAGCAATAAAACAGTGTCAGATAAACCACAGTGCAAGGATAATTCCAAGCTATTGCAACAATTAACGAAGAATTACTCGCTTGCCCCCAAAAAGCATTGCTACAAACCAGACCGAAGTGTGTGATGAAAATGCACAAGCAAGAGGATGAAAAGGATTTGTTACAGCCTTTAAAAGACTGAGTGTGAGTTTTGAAATGTCAGAGTTACCCAACAAGCATAGGAAAACGGCTGCATTTAGGAATACAAACAGATCTCATTTCCAGTAACCAGTTTTCTTCCCTTTACTGAAGGAAGGCTTTTGGGGAAGGTCTGTTTGCAGGTTTCATTACAAGCAACGTGAGCTGTTTGGGAGGTTTCCTGCTGTTGTTTTTATTTTTTACATTTTCTCAAGATGTGGGAGAATATTTCAGTGATTAACAGAAAATTTCATAACCACTTCTCTACGCCCATGCTCCAGCTCAGCCTAATGTGAATGGATAAAGCTGGGAAACAATCAGTGCCATTGTCACACCTGAAAAATCAAACTCTAGGGAAAGATGAAGGCCAAGACCCAGGAATGTTTCCTGCTTTCATAATCATAGAATCCCAGCCTGGTTTGGGTTGAAGAGACCTTAACCCTCATCCAGTTCCAACCCCTGCCACAGGCAGGGACACCTTCCACTGGAGCAGCTTGCTCCAAGCCCCTGTGTCCAACCTGGCCTTGAACACTGCCAGGGATGGGGCAGCCACAGCTTCTCTGGGCACCCTGGGCCAGCGCCTCAGCACCCTCACAGGGAAGAGCTTCTGCCTAAGAGCTCATCTCAGTCTCCCCTCTGGCAGGTTAAAGCCATTCCCCTTGGCCTGTCCCTACAGGCCCTTGTCCCAAGCCCCTCTCCAGGTTTCCTGCAGCCCCTTTAGGCACTGGAGCTGCTCTCAGGTCTCCCCTTCAGGAGCCTTCTCTTCTCCAGGCTGCCCCAGCCCAGCTCTCTCAGCCTGGCTCCAGAGCAGAGCTGCTCCAGCCCTCGCAGCATCTCCATGGCCTCCTCTGGCCTCGCTCCAGCAGCTCCACGTCCCTCTTGTGCTGCTGCCCCAGAGCTGGATCAGGGCTGCAGGGGGGGTCTCCCCTTCACACAGCAGAGGGGCAGGATCCCCTCCCTGAGCTGCTGCTCACGCTCTGGGGGTGCAGCCCAGCACACGAGGGGGTTCTGAGCTCATGTGCACACTGAAGCCAGGTCATGGGCAGCTCCTTGTGGACCAACACCCCCAAGTCCTCCTCCCCAGGCTGCTCCATCCAGCCTTCCCATTGCCTGGGTTTGTGCTGGGATTGTGCTGACCTAGAGGCAGGACCTTGGACTTGCCCTGATTGAACTCCATGAGGTTCACACGGTCCCACTTCTCCAGCCTGTCCAGGTGCCCCTGGATCCCATCCCTTCCCTCCAGGTGTCAACCGCACCACACAGCTCAGTGTCATCAGCAAACTCGCTGAGAGTGCTCAATTCCACTGTCCATGTTGTTGACAAAGACTGAGCAACACTGGTCCCAGTATCCCTGAGGATCCCTATGGAACATCAGTCGCTGGTATGGGACTGTCTAATGGAAAGATGGCATTGCTATAGCAAAAAGGCTACAGCACATGCAGCAGTGCATTTAAAATAAGCACTTAAACATTCACTCCTGTATTTATTGGGGGATTTCTTTATTCCTGTATTTATTATCCTACTTATATTAAATGTGATTATTCTCTGAAATACATATATTACATATGGCTTGTCTTCGGGTATAGAATCAGGGAATCACAGAGCAGATTGGGTTGGAATGGACCTTCAAAGCTCATCCAGTCCAACCCTCCTGCAATGACAGGGACATCTCCAGCTAGATCAGGTTGCCCAGAACCACATCCAGCCTGGCCTTAAGCACTCAACCACAGCTTCTTGTCTCTTCTGCAAGTCTCGGTACGTGACACTTCAGTGGATCTGGAACTGTGGCACTCTTCAAACCCTTTTTATTTCCCCCACGAAGCAAAATAAAAATAGCTCCTGCAACGCCAAAACAAATCTCTTGGGCATCAAAGCGAGAGCAACATCTTGCACACATGCAGAGACAGTGCTGATTGGAAAGCAGCGCACGTCAAGTTGGAGAGTCAGGAAATAAGCTGCAGACACGGCTTTAATCAATAGGTTTCCTGCTTATCAGGCTATCAAGGCATAGATTTTATTTCTTATATGCTAGAAATGCCATTTGTTGGGGTTGGCCAATTTTGGCTAAGCCCATCAAACAAGATATTCGGGTTTCTACATAAGATTGTATTGCCAAAGCAATTGGCCTGAAAGTTTTCGTGATAGGCATTGGATTCAGGCTACCTTAAAAATAGATAGGCTTTTGGAACCATCTTCTGCCAAAGGGGACAAGGCAAAGACAGACTGAAGAATTCAGATCTCTCTTTGAAGTGTTTTGGAGCAAGGACCTACATTTGGGCAGCGCCAGCCTGTGTTTTACAGGCAGCAAAAGATATAATCTAAGGAAACCAAATTGGCTCAAATTAAAAGCCTCTCTAAAACATATCTGCACATGTTCAGTAGATTCTTAATTCTTAAGATTACAAACTCTCTAGATAAGCACATCTTCCATCCACAGCCATCCCTACAGCATCATCACTCCTCCCACCCACAGACAGGATTTGTCCCTCCCGCTGTTCCGTACTCAACTGGGATCTGAAACACTGAGGAAAGGTCTTTTCCTGCTGCCATTATCTGTCCCCAGATAATCCAGGAAAGCAAAAGGGTTACAGCCCCCCCCAAGAACTTATAAATGGAAAAAGCAGTGAATCAAATAGAAAAAGAAAACCCAAAAGAGGTGTTAACACTCTAAATAGTGTGTCTGCTTTAAAAAAGTATGGAAAAGGAAAAATTTCTTCCCTTCCCCTAAGACTCTGTTCTTAGCAATTCTGCTGCTTCCAATCAAATCCCCCCCACAAATCAATATAATGAAATTATTATCTATGAAACTTGAATTTTATAGGCTTCTTTGTCATAACAATAGCACCTTTGCATTAGACAGTCTCAATCTATCTTCTGCCACAGAACCAATGACTCATGAAGAACAAAACCCAGACGAAAGCTGTACGTGATGATGTAAAGGGTGGTATTTCAATGTAAGCTTAGTTTCCTCATTGCTGACTGCTGTTAGAGCCTGTGCAGGGGCCAGGCAGCTGCAGCTGGCCGAGTTCATAGCAAAGAAAAAGTCGCCTTTTTAATAAATGCCACAACGATTTCTTTCACCTTGCTGCATATTCAGAAACCACACCAGCTTATACATAGACAACCAAGATTAAAGCATCTTTTTCACTTCCCCAAACCCTGCTTAAACCAGCAATTTGGTACTCCCATGCCCCGACATTTTTAAGTAGAAAAGGAAATATCTAAGGGAGCAATTTCATGCTGTAAGCTGCCGGCTGAAGTATGGCTTTAAATATTGAAAAGGTGCCATAAATGTAGTGCTTCACAAGCAGATGGGCCCCTTTGCTGCAAAGCTCCTATACTGGATGTACCCACTCTGAACAACTCATTAGAAAACACTTTTCTTACTTCCAGTTTCATTTCATACCTCAGGTCTTGCCCCCGCCTGTCTCCCTGCTCCTTCTTGGAGATGCAGGGATGCCAGAAATAGTAAAACACAGGCTTGTGTGTGTGTCAAGTCCATGCTGGCATTGCAACATCACAAACCTTCTAGACTTGGTCATGGAGCCAAAACCAGGAGAAATCTCCAGCTCTTTGACCCCAATAGGATATTAAGGCACTGGCTGCTGTAGGGGCAACATCAGCACTTAAAATATACATCCATCAGCACATAATCTAATGGGAAAAAAACCCACCTTGAACTGATCACAGGCACCCATCAAGGTGTCCATCACAACTGAGTTGAGCTCAGTCAACTTTGTCTTTATACCACTGGATAGGTTTGGTGCTTGGTGAAGGCTTCATTTAAGGTACCCTCACCCAACACAGCTCTTGATTTCATCTTCACAGCCCAGTAGAGAAGTGACACCAAGCTCTGCCCTGCCTTTGGACCCTCATCTCTTTGTAAAACCAACAGATGACTTTGCAAAGCACACAGGAAGAGATGCCCATGTACCAGCAGGTACCAGGTACCAAAAGGACTTCATTCCGCTTTATCTTCTCCCCCCTCAGTGCTGCTGCAGACACTGAAGTTCACTGTTGAGACCTGCCCCCCCAGCAAACACCCAGTTAACCTTTTACATGGTCTGCTGGGATAAGAAGTTCCCCAATGTGCAGCCCATGTTCCTTGCTGGATTCAATGGTTACGCTGTTGACTAACCTAACATATGGCAAACCCGAGCAATAGTTTAATTTTAACAACAAAACCTCAAGTATTTGTCAGTTTTTCAGACTAAGGGGAATAAATCACGCCTGGAGAATAGAGGATGGGTGGAAACAAATGTTGAAGGGCTTTGAAAGGCAAAGAGCACTTGTTTACTATGCATAATTGCAGTGGTACCCCAATGACTGCACATGCCAGGTTACCAGAAAGCAAACAGATCCTGCCAAAGACAAAGCCACCAAGATGCTGCTGGAAGATATGTGGTTTTAATCCAACACTTCCACAGCCAAGACCAGCATTTCCTGGAGTGTGGAGCCCACTAACTGCAATGAGATTCAAAGTGATACTGAAATGCAAAAGCTAGATCCAATCCCCAATTACTGCACCCAAACCAAACCAACCATAGACCTTATCTGGAACAGCAACCAGTCTCTAACGTTCAACTTGAAACAAAAACAGTGCATGAAGGGCTCTTTTAACCAGCATAAACACTTCCTCTAACATCTTGTTTAAAAAAAGCCTGCATAAAAGAAATAACCATTTCTGCATAGTGTGTCCCTTGACACGGAGACCAGGATATCAGAAATAGGCAGAAGCAAAGCAAAGCTCATCCATTTTGTTACCACTTAGGAAGGGCCCTGTATCACTGCACTGATCAATTGTGGGTAAGAAATGATTGCCAAGTGGTATTTAAGAGACAGCTATAGATCTCTAGAGTCTTTAAACATCTTAGCTCATTGAGAGGTCTGCCCATCTTCCCTCACTGCTAACGTGAAGGACAACATAGACTGATCCTGGACAAACAGAACAAACAGGCCAGGTGATGGAAGGTGATAGGTATTCAGGTATGGGCAGATCTGTATGACCAGTTCATCAAAAAAGCCGACTAACATTATAGGTCAAAGCCACTGAGTTTGCTCAGGAGGCACACTGAGCATCACTCCATCACTACTATTCCAGAGCACAGGAGGCACCACTCGCACCTCTCTAGAAACGTGAGGCAGAAAAAACCAAAGATAACTTTGCCCAGGAAAATCGCCCTTTAACACATGAATATTGGAGAGCAGCAATCTATCTGGGGTCACTACTGTAAGAAATGCAGCTTATGAAGGGTGCATGCACCTAGAGCTAGGATTTTGGACCCCTGTTCCTAAATACAGACTCGGTTAATGAGAATTGGATTTAAAAAGTAGAACTGGAGAGTAAGCACAAGAACCAAACCGAATTAAAGCCCCACTGAGGATTAAAACCCCATTGTGCTCATTAACTGTGACAATGTGCAACCCTTATGCTACTTCTTCAGCATTATGCAAATCTGTGAAACATAAAGACATACATAAAGCCTTAAAGACATGCTGAACGATTCACTTGCTCAACAGGATGTTACTATACTTTTCAAACACTTTAAGTCACCATAATGCTGCTAAATCCCAGTTTCTCATCAGGGGCAATGTAGACGTGGAAGTGAGGTCAAGAGCACCCACCCCAGAGTTCCTAAAAACTGAGTACTTGAAAAGGGGACGTTTAAATGCCATTTTTCAGCACAAATCTGGGAAATTCATTAGATGTGGAAGAGAAGACTTGGAAGAAGGTGGTGATGACTTCTTGCTTTGTTGTTAGCATCAAAGAATTGTTGCTTTGCTGCTAGTCAAGAAGACTTGGTGCCTTGTTAGTTATGGTCTGTCCTTTCTCAAGTTTTTGAGCATTTACCTTAGAGACCACCTGTGTATCTCACGGTGGAATTACTTACACTGGATAAACCCACTGCCAGCACGTGCATTCCCTACTAGTGCACAACTCTCACCATATCAAAAACTCCGGCTGTACAAGCAACTCTCCTTGTAAACTCCTCAATAGGAACTTGCAGCAGCCTCCAAAAATTTCTTTGTTAAAAGAGGAATGATCCCAATACAGGCGTAGAAAGCACCTATAGATTCTTGCTCTGTTAGTGACCCAACAACTCTTCCATAACATGTACATGAACACAGACATGTGTGGGTATTTTCTGCCCTCCAGGAAGAAAACAAGCAATCCCTGCTCTCCTTTCAGACCCCCATCAACAAACACTTGGAAAAACCAAGTAGAGCAACTCCAGGATGGCAAGGAATGTTTCTTTCTGAGTGTGAAGTTTGCAAGACTTGACGTAAATCACAAAGACAGGAGCTAAGTTATGTAGGTAAAGCCAGGCACCACAAAATACTTTACGTTGTCTGCTTGTGTATAATGGAAACGGAGACTCCTCTTCAGGAAATAAGATATGAACACAGGAAGACAGGAAATACCCCCTTCTCCCTTAGGGCCTTTGGTAGACTTCCTATAATTTCTATACAAGGATGAAATGTGCTTCTAATGAAATATTTGAAGGGAAAAGCAGCGCTAGGATTCTTCCTCTTCAGGAAATCCCCCCAGATCAAACCTGTATATGTATTTTTAGTGGCAATGTGGGGGCTTTTGTTTGTTTGTTTTTCTCTTTTAATATGTGGAATCACTTTCCAGGGCTTTACCCAACTGATGTTTCTGCTCGCAGGGATCTGGCACTAAATCCCAGGAACCTGCTGATATCCTACCAAACAAAAAGATTTAATGAGCTATTATCACACACAGGATTTGACTTTTGTTATCGTTTGATGTCTGGTTTAAAATTCTTATCAGCCATTCCCATTTTCCCCCCATTTATTCTCCAAGGTGAAATCTGGCTCCATAATTACATTTGCACTTACTGTAACACAAATGTCTTATTCCAAGATGACTCAAGAGGGAAAAGCACAGTTTAATGCCTGCTGAATTTTGCCCCTGGTATTGACCTACCATTTTCTGATGATGCCTCCTCCTTCAACCACTTCTGTGGGTTTTGCAATGCATATCATTTTCAGATGGGAAGGAGGGGAGGGAATCAAGGTAAATGTTTATTTGTTTGCTTATTTGACTCAAAGTACCCATTAAACACAATCACACTGCATGCATGAGTAAATGATGAAATAAATCAGTTTCTATTCTGAAAAAAATCCACATTTATCTCCTTTTTATGAAAAAATATATCTATTAGCAACGCTGAGGCAGTGAGAAGGGCTATACCACCACTAGCGACAGGATTTAGCTATTGCTAGAACAAGCAAAACCAAGAGCAATTCAAGCTCTCCTAATACACTTGATTTATATCTCATAGAAGGTCTAATGAACAAGAACAGAAGCTGGTCCTCCATTCTCAGTAAGTCTTGGACATGTAGTCAATTGAAAACAGCACACATGGGCATCTGGGGGATGACAGTCTCATGAATTACATGATTAAACAGGCTCAAAACCCCGTTTTATTTGAGTAGGGCTTAGGGATGCCAGCTACTAATAAGAGTGCTGGTATCACAGTATCACAGTATGCTAGAGATTGGAAGGGACCTCAAAAGATCATCTAGTCCAATCCCCCTGCCAGAGCAGGAACACCTAGATAAGGTTACACAGGAATGTGTCCAGGCGGGTTTTGAATGTCTCCAGAGAAGGAGACTCCACAACCTCCCTGGGCAGCCTGTTCCAGTGTTCTGTCACCCTCACTGAGAAGAAGTTTCTTCTCCAGTTTAAGTGGAACCTCTTGTGTTCCAGTTTGTACCCATTACCCCTTGTCCTATCATTGTTTGCCACTGAGAAGAGCCTGGCTCCATCCTCGTGACACTCCCCCTTTATATATTTATATACACTAATGAGGTCACCCCTCAGTCTCCTCCAAACTATAGAGACCCAGCTCCCTCAGCCTTTCCTCATAAGGGAGATGCTCCACTCCCTTCATCATCTTAGTTGCCCTGCGCTGGACTCTCTCCAGCAGGTCCCTGTCCTTCTTGAACTGAGGGGCCCAGAACTGGACACAATATTCCAGATGCGGTCTCACCAGGGCAGAGTAGAGGGGTAGGAGGACCTCTCTCGACCTACTGACCACCCCCCTTCTAATACACCCCAGGATGCCATTGGCCTTCTTGGCCACAAGGGCACAGTGTTGGCTCATGGTCATCCTGCCGTCCACTAGGACCCCCAGGTCCCTCTCCCCTACACTACTCTCTAACAGGTCGTTCCCCAACCTATACTGGAACCTGGGGTTGTTCCTGCCCAGATGCAGGACTCTACACTTTCCCTTGTTATATTTCATCAAGTTTCTCCCTGCCCAACTCTCCAGCCTGTCCAGGTCCCGCTGGATGGCAGCACAGCCTTCTGGCGTGTCAGCCACTCCTCCCAGCTTAGTGTCATCAGCAAACTTGCTGATAGTACACTCAATTCCCTCATCTAAATCGTTGATGAATATATTAAATAATATATAAATAATATGGTGTCAAAGAAGTAGCTACCACATGTACTAAAATGCTAATAAAATCTAGTTTTAATCTCTGACACCCTTACTACTCCATGAGGGCTGAAATGAAAGCATACGTAAGAGGGCTTCAGCTTGCGTTTGTAGTTGTAGGGACAGAGAACAACTGCTGCAGGATGGCTTGTGGAGTCTGTTGCTCCTGTTCTGAGATGGAGTAGCACCTAAGGAAGGGAGCGACACATAGCTGTGAAGCGGAGCTAAATTAGGGAAGAAGCAGAGAATGAGGAGGACGGTGATGAAGTTTAGTAGCACCACATGCACAACCTGCCGGCATCGCATCCTCTCTATGGCTCACACGAAAGTGGGGAGAATACTGTTGGGTTTGAAAACAAACAGATGAAAACTCCAAGTTGCTGGAATTAGGTGAGGTCTAAGTCCCTCTTTTTGTCCAGATGCGGGTTTTAGTGTCTTGCTCTTATCTCCCGTCAGGTTCAGTCTTCTCAGTGGGTCCCAAGTCACACGTGTGCACATGGAGAGTTACGGTTTCCTGCTCTTGTGCTCACTTCCTATCTATGAGTGAATGCATCGTGTCTGGTTTACATTCACAGCCGTGTCCTGTGGTGGGAGATGGATTAAGCAGCTTTTGTGGTTCCCCTCTGGGTCACAGGACATAGGCTGTGATGGGCAGGCTTAGCTCTTTTTTTCTTTGACAGAGGCTTAACACCCAGAAGAAAGGACTCTTGCAGGATATCAGTCTCTAGCTTAATCCCTATCTTGGCATCAAGGAGTATTATATCATACTCGGGCTGGATAAGTATGATGTAATTTTCCATACTCGTATTTTATCTTAGCATCATTTTAAAATCCTGTCATTCTCTGTTTGCTCATCCTAAGAGAACTCGAGTTGTTAATGCATCATGCTGACTCCAGCCTGAAAAAGGGGCTTTTAATGAAATTTATGTTTGACTTAGGAGGAGGAAAGATGTCCTTTAGAGCATCATTGAAAGAAGAGTGGAAAATGCAGGAGTCTAATTAATTAAAAAAAAAAAGAAGGAAAAGTTCACTTAAAAAGTTCATTTCAACACACTATAAACTTCCAGAAAAGGCTTATTTTTATGTTTTACTTCTATAAATGTACCTGCAACTATATACTGAAAACCCCAAAGAACAAACCCCTAAGCCTTGCACCACCACAGTGGCTGGCTCCTGCTTCCCAGCTGCCTGCTGCATCCTGACAGTAACCTTCCTCCCTCACCCTGGAGCCGGGAGGCAGGGGGTGTCCAGCCAATGGATTCTATCCAAGGGATGCAAGTGTCAGTGATGCTTTCCAGAACTTATGGGTGGATTTTACAATGAAAAATAGACTGGGATGCCATTACAATACAATACGGAATCATTCTCTGATACCAAAACAAGAGGACACTGAGGATTTTTCTCACTAAATCAGTTACAAAGTTCTCACATTTTCAGACTTTAGTTTCCGACTTTACGCATCAAACACGTTGCTTTTCTTTAGTCTTCTTGTGCTCTCCCTTCTCTTGTACCAGTTTCCCACTACCCTTCACAACCACCTTCCTTGGACCAATTTCCAGCACCTTCACAATTACCTTCCTTGGATAGAAGTCTACCTCCACCCTGCCAGCCTGTAGTACCCAGAGGTTTTTTTAGGGGCTCTCCCAGCCTATACCAACACTCTTCACAAATATCCCAACCACCATGGGAGAAGTCAGATCAATGGGGTTGTCCACTGAGACAATCCTCCTGCATCCATGGATCATCAGGTTGACAAGAAAGTCCATCAGAGCTACCAGCCTGCCTGCTGCTCCAGGAAACTGGCAATCCTTTATTAATCCTTTTTAAAAATATCATTAAAAACATTTTTAATGTTGCGTTCTTCACCATAAATTAATGTGCTCATCGTTACACCACTCCCTATCTGACACGTGTACCCACTGAAATGGCTCCTGCTCTGCCTGTGCTAACACGACTCCTGAGGAATAACACAGGAAGTGTCAGTATGTTCCTGCAAGCTGCCCCCTCCTTACTCATCTTCCTGCTGTTAGATGGGTGTAAATGGGGAAACAGTGGAGAATCTGAAATGAGAAACATCTTCTGTGGGTGTGGAGGATCCACCTATTGTATCTCATGTGGTGGTAGGCAGGACTTGGAAGAGGACAGATGGAAGACCCATCATCCCCATCACAGATTAGAGACTGCCCACTATTTATAGAATCATAGAATCCCAGACTGGTTTGGGTTGGAAGGAAGCTTAAGATCATCCAGTTCCAACCACCTGCCACGGGCAGGGACACCTTCCACTAGAGCAGCTTGCTCCAAGCCCCTGTGTCCAACCTGGCCTTGAACACTGCCAGGGATGGGGCAGCCACAGCTTCTCTGGGCACCCTGTGCCAGTGCCTCAGCACCCTCACAGGGAAGAGCTTCTGCCTTAGATTTAACCTGAGCTTCCCCTGTTTCAGTTTGAACCCATCACCCCTTGTCCTTTTGCTACAGTCCCTGATGAGGAGTCCCTGTCCAGCATCCTTGTAGCCCCCTTCAGACACTGCAGGTCTGCTCCTCACTGGCTGCTCTGAGGTCTCCACGCAGCTTCTCCTCTCCAGGCTGAACAGCCCCAATTTTCTCAGCCTGTCTGCATACCTTTAGAGATGTTTTGCAAGGTGCTGTCTATAATATTGTCATATTGTAGCTGCATATCTGTAATATGCTGTGGTTGTGCTTTTCTAAAAGCACCCACGTTACAGTCAAAGCCAAACTAACCCAACGAACATCTTCTTAGGGATTTTCTCAAAGTTCTGTGGAGTGATGCGGTTACAGCATCATCTTCCTAAAAAGATTTCAGTCAAAGCCTTCAGCCTTCTGCTTTGGCCAGGGTGGCCAGAAAATGTCATCTGTAACAAATCAAACGAGAAAAGAAAGGGAAAACCCCACTGTCTCCTCCTGAAACAAAATTCCTCCAGAAAACAAGCCCGTGGGGTTCTGTGGTTCTTGTTTCTCCCCATGGAGGAAAGGATGAGAGAAGAGCTTCTTGGAGGACCCCTACTAAAAGGTGCTCACACAGAGCAGCCAGGAGGCCACCATAAAGAGCTGCAGAAGAACAGAGTCACAAGGCAGGCAGATTTGAAGGGTCCACTGATGGGAAAGGTTTCAAACACTTATTTAAAACTAAAAAGGATTTTCCTCCTCATCTCTTCATCCGGAGTCTGTTCTATGGAGAACATGAACAGAGATCCCATTCAGTCTGTGTTTTCAGACTGAAACTGGTACATACATAAATTAATAGGTTACGTGGTGGCACAAGAAGTCAATGTGTGACCTCACTTGAGGAGGAACTTGCAGGCTACATTTAGGGAAAGTTGCTCACCACTTTACAGCCACAACGTACCAGCATTCCCACCATGAAGTCCAACGCATCACCAAAAATAGCACTTGAGCTTTTCTAAGCTAAATCCTGCCCTTCTGTTGACCCTTTCCAAGCAGAAGGCACTGTTGCAGAAACACTTGTTCCACCAGTGTATCCTCGTCTTTGCTTCAGGCTTCCTGCGTTTTGGCAAGCTTCCTCAGAGGGAAGTTATTTCTCGTCACACCTCGACTGCTTCGGCTGTAGAGGCAATGTCTGTGATGATCTTAAGGTCCTTTCCAACCCTAACTATTCTATGATTCTGTGATTCAAATTCCTGTGCGGGTACAGCTGACTCGCTAGACCAGGAATGGTTCATTTCCAGTCTTACAAAGCTTTTCAGATCAATTTAGCCTCAATTTAAGTAACAAAAGGGACTCCATGAAATTAAAGCATCTTGTCAGTAATCAGATGCAATGAAAAGAAGCCATTAAAGAGTCGAGAACGGATTTGACGACAAGGAAGGGCAGCTGGAGCGGGGAGGTTGGCTACAGGCAGAGCAGTCCATGCAAAGTCAGCGTCTCCCTTCTTAAAGTCCTTATTTTGGAGTTTGCTCAGAACCCCTGAAATCTAAATGTCTCCCTTTTTCCCCACCCCCCCTTGACATTCATGCCAAATAAACAGCATGAACTCAGCTAACACACAGGAATTTCCATGGTGCACAAGGCACAAGAGTGATCATAACAGCTTTTGGACATGAGACCCAACATCGACGGACTTGATCTTCCTAATAAAGGAAGGATGCTGCATCCCATGAAGAAATACATGCAGGACACCAGTCCAAAACCCCACTAGTCTCACCTCATTCGTATTCTGTCACTAAGCACAGCTGGTGCTTGCATTTTGAAGGGGAAAATGAGAACCCTCATCCCATGAAAAAGTTGCTTTTGAGGTTGTACACGGCAAGGCTGCCCTCCTGTCCTGACGCAGAGACACTCACTTGGCTCTTCAAAGCTTTGTGGGGTTTCAGGGTTATTTCAGAAGTATTTCTCTGTTAATTCTGAATACACTCATCAACGTCCCAGGTCTTCAAAGGAACCCTGCTAAGCTCCTGATGCTAATAACCTGTGGTGACAATGAGTCTCCTAGCTAATGGGGTTTGGCATAAGTAGGTGCTTCCAGCAGTTTGCCTACTTTCTGTTCCATTGAGTGTCCCTGTCCCCATACTTGAGGACTGAGAATTTTCATTTCACCTTCTTCACGCTATTAATTATTTTGTCTCCTTCCCACTTTATCTTCTCTAATGTTTCAGGCTGTTAAATGCTCCTGATTAAGCTGATCTTTTCCTTTGTTGGCTTTTTTTTAATGTCTTAGATAATGTTATGCCATTTGGCCCTGAGTCTCCATTCCTCTTCTCTTTATAATGCTCTGAAAAAGGCATCAGAGAGTCCCACTACTAGCACATGAGCTAATGAAACATCGCTCAGCTCTTTGCTGTAATGAAATACCTTTTTCCCCTCCTTAAAGTCTGCTCCTCAAGGCTTCTCTATCTTATGTCTCTGCCAGTTAACTGTTATCATGCTGAAAACTCAGTGTTCTCCCCCAGGCTTTAGCCTGAAACACAGTGCAGTTTACCATCCAAAATAACCATCTTGCGATGGTTATTAATGAACATGCCAAGTGTCTTGTATTCATCAGCAAGAAACTGACCCCAGGTAAAGAAGATCAGTCCTGTGTTCAGCTCTGGGGCAACAGCCCAAGAGGGACATGGAGCTGCTGGAGCGAGGCCAGAGGAGGCCATGGAGATGCTGCGAGGGCTGGAGCAGCTCTGCTCTGGAGCCAGGCTGAGAGAGCTGGGCTGGGGCAGCCTGGAGAAGAGAAGGCTCCTGAAGGGGAGACCTGAGAGCAGCTCCAGTGCCTAAAGGGGCTGCAGGAAACCTGGAGAGGGGCTTGGGACAAGGGCCTGTAGGGACAGGCCAAGGGGAATGGCTTTAACCTGCCCGAGGGGAGACTGAGATGAGCTCTTAGGCAGAAGCTCTTCCCTGTGAGGGTGCTGAGGCGCTGGCCCAGGGTGCCCAGAGAAGCTGTGGCTGCCCCATCCCTGGCAGTGTTCAAGGCCAGGTTGGACACAGGGGCTTGGAGCAAGCTGCTCCAGTGGAAGGGGTCCCTGCCCGTGGCAGGGGGTTGGGACTGGATGAGGGTTAAGGTCCCTTCCAACCGAAACCAGGCTGGGATTCTATGTTTGCAGCCTAGACCTTGCTGTTGCAATATAGAAGAGTGCCACAGGGGTAGGAAACAACACGCCTTTTTTGTGCTCTACATCTGCTTGCTGGGACCTCCCTGGCCATACAATGCAGGCTCTTTCCATTCCTCTGGTTTTTTAGGTAGCCATTTTTTACTTTCAATTCTGAATACACAGGAAGTTAAATACAAGACCTATTTATGGTGACACTCATCAAACACAAATCACAACAACCAGCTCTTAATAGCTTTCCAAAATTAATGGAAGGGAAGAATCAGCTCACTCGTTGCCCAAGAGGTTATCTCACATCTTTTATTTCCCTTCAGTTGGACAAATTCACTTTTGACTTCACTTTGACAAATTCACATCAGACTTCTTCTGAAAGTGTGAATTAATCCATTAACTAACCCTTAGGGATAAAACATCCTTGGTCACAAATGGCTGAGAATTATAAAGATCAGGTAAAACCAAGTCTTTTTGCAAAGTCATTCACTTCAGAAACACCAATGGAACTAACTGAATTGAAAGCACCATGGAAAAACCTGGTTTCTGGAGGGATGTAAAACAGGATTCCCTAAAAGATGTATTCCCTTTGATAACCGGTTTTTCCTCAGTTGATGAACAGGACAAACACAGAGACTGGTGCAAACCAGAGAAGCAGGTGACAGACATCAGCCTGATAAGCAGAGCAAAGGGGTGGGAACAAGGTGGGGATGGTTGAGGAGCTCAGACTCCAGCACAGTGAAAAGGGGGAGTGGGAGTTGCAGGTCAAGATGCTGAATGGATTTGGGACAAGTATCTATGTGTATTAGTCAAGGCATAAACTAATGGAGCCTTGCTGTAAAAGGAGATGGAAAAATCCCGAATTCTTGGAATTATTTAGATAGAAGGAAGACAGCCATGGCCCAGAAGGGCAGTTCCTTGCACAGATTAAGCTGATGCTTAGATCACAAGCAGGATGAAGAGTAAGATTTTAACCAGTCCCCACGTTCTCCACAAAGCTTTGATTCAAGTGCTCTGCTCCTGCACGTTTCCTACCAAACATCAGGCAAGCTGCTTAGTATTTACTGTGTCTGGGTTGTCTTCCTTTTACATACCTCAATTGTGGCTTATGAAAATTGCCCCCCTCAGGAGGACTGCAAGAAGGCACACAATGATATAAGACAAAAATGCTCAGAGGCTGGAGCTGAGGGGCTCTTGGGGAAGGACAACAGCAATCCACAGAGTGCATTATTCTTCTGCTACTGTTAAAATCCCTTTCTCCCCTATTTCCCTGCTATATTTTACCTTATTAAGAAGAACAGCACAGCTGCAGAGATGCCCAATGCTCGAGACAGAGCTGAATCCAAATACTCGAAACCCGCAGGCACCACTGATGGCTCTCCTGCTCCCACCATCAAATCCTCTCTTTTCAAAGGGTCCTTCCACTGTATTTTTATTTGCCAGATGGAGTGGACTTGGCCAGCTCCCCCTCACCGAATGCTGCCCTTGCCCTGCACGGATACACTGTGATTTCTCTCAAAATCCATTAACTGCTGCTAGCTCCATTAATCCACCACCTCACTCCTGAGAAAGACATTGGCAGCTGGTTTGGACAACAAAGCAAGACCTCTGAACACAACTGCAGCCTTTCATGTCCATACAGTGTTTTTTCTATGTCTATCTACAGCTTCCAAACCTTAGCACAAGACCGAAGGATGCAGTTGTTTCAAACACTGCATTAAAATACCATCCAGCTACTATAAAAGGAAAAATGAATGGTTCCAGGAGGCAGCTCAGTCAGACAAGCCAGCATGGCTCCCAAGATAAGAGGCAGCTGCCAGAGGTAAATATAAGCATTATTTATGGCTCTGGTGTCCTTGCTTGACAAGCTCTGGGATGCAGAGGGAGAGCAGAGGGGCAGTGCTCTCCACAGAGCTGCACATGCACAGGGGCTGCAATGAAGCCCACCTTCGCCAGCAGCACCACAGCAATGGGAGGTTGCAGCTATAAAGCAGTGCTGATCTTTTCCTTCAAAGCCAGGTCTCTCTGACTGCCTCCCCTTAGTTTATTATAGAATGGTTTGGGTGGAAGGGACCTTAAAGCTCATCCAGTTCCAACCCCTGCCATGGGCAGGAACATGGCCTAGTGTGAGATGTTTCAAATGAGGAGTTGCCAAGTGCTCAAACCACTTACTAAAAGCTTCAAACCCCAGGACAGTGTTCCTACTGAGCACACAATGACAGTGCAGCAAGCAAGCCTGCTGACCCAGAGGAATGTGGCATCACTGCAAATCCCACAATAGCATCCTCTCCATATGCTTATGGGGCAACAGCTTGGGAAAATGGAAGAGAAAAGGCTTGACTTGGTATAATAAAGTTCAATCTCAGCTCTGATGCCTCCAAACCACTGAAGGAGAGGATTCTATGATTCCTGCACCTCCTCTGTCCATTCAAGACTGCTAAAGGAGGGTGACAGTTGTCACAGCAGGACTGAGGTTACAGATCCCACAGGAGCCAGGCTGTGATCACAGAATGATCACACTAGCATTAGGCATTCCATGGAAAGCATTTCTACACCAAGTTGGCATCCACATATATTCCACATCTTTTGAAAGGGATCAGCAAATGCCAGCGCCTGTGCAGAGCACAGAACATGAAACACCACCTAAACCCCTACAGGCAAGTCCAACCACCTGCACTGAATATGATGTGATCTCTTTAGTATGGAGTAGATGCATGTAGAAACCTCACCTAAGCTCAAGGACCCATCCCAAACATAAGAACCCATGTTTATTTCAGAATGTTCATTTCTGATTAAAACTCCATCTCTTTGATAATAACCCAAAATTCAGAAAGAAGACAACCAAGAAGCCCAGGTCTGCAAGTGCCTCATCTACAGAGGCAACGGCTCCATCAGGAAACACACAATCTCCTCAGCAACAAACTCTCCGCCCCTGCTCAGCAATCTCATAATCATCATCACTGATGGTGGTGGCAGAAGCCCAATGCTACTTACACCCACAGAGCCCGTAATCTACTATTTCCACCCACAGTTTATACAACAGGTTTCAGAACCAAATAAAATTTCTTAGAATTCCTTCTTTTGCTGAGTTTTTGCTCTTCCTTTAATGACTGCCTTTATAGAAGTGTTCAAAGCCCTGGAAGGCACTTGGTAGATTTAAGCTGTTCTTATTGATGGGGCAAAAAAGCAAGCATGTGCCAAAATGACATTTTTACAACCCTCTTTTGAGGGCCACTGCAGCAGAGTCTTTTCCAGACGAATTCCCCTGAAACCTACAGTGTATTGACAAGCTACGCAAATACCACCAAGTATTTTAGCACCTGGAAAATAAAGTAGCTGCTACATACATCATTGCTCTATCAGGAAAGGCAGCTTAGAGGAGTCGCACTGGGACAGTCAGGTCTGAAAACCCTCCAGACCTCAATCATTCCACCCATTGGAGCCAACTGTAATGCTCTTTTGTACAACACACAAGAATAACGAGCCCATTGGTTCCCAACAGCTCCAACAGTCCAATTAGTCATGAGTGGGATGATCAGATGTCAGTGTTCTTTGTAAAGTCCCAAAATGTCACATGGATCCTACTCTTCCCTCCTGATTTAGATGATCTGAATCTAAGTCACTTTTCCTACTCCCTGAGCCAGAGGAAGACCGGAAGGCCTCTAGTTTGAGCATCTCAAATTCTGCTCTAGTACATCTAGCAGGAGCAAGCCAGGAGTGAACCTTCTACCAGAGAGAGGTGACTGTCAGATAAAATTTGGTGGTCAAGATGCAGAAGTTGTAAAGACTGAGTAAAAAGCACGGGTGGTGCCTACCATTCCTTACATTACACTTTCCTTTACACTTCATGCCTTCTTACAGAATGGTTTCATCATGGAGATTACATCAACCTTTCCCACCCGAGCCTTGTGCTCCTTTGTCTTACCCCGCACCCTGATCTTTCTCATTTCTTCTACTAGATATTGGTGACAAACCTCTGGAAGTGAATACTTGAGATTCATGAGCAGAGACATCACCAAAAACATTTTCGAAAGCACTTGAGAAATTCATGCTCAGCTGTTTTAGGTAGCAAAAAGGGCTCTTTGACGTCAACAGAAGGAGCACCTATGTAAGACGATTTCAAGCTGTTTCAATACAAAATCTGCTGGCCCAGATTAAAATATTGGAAGTAGTTTAATCCAGCCTGCCAAGCTTTGCAGCGAGGTGGTTGAAGGCACACTGCTGCCTGTTGGTTCACCATGGGAAGTAACCCCCAGCAGAAGGGTGGTTCTAGTTACATTTGATATGGGATAGTCTCACCTCTTCTAGAACTTCTTAAATCTGTGCCCAAGATGCAGGAAAAAAAGTACAAATACTGCATCCATCATGTGTCCATCATGAGGATACAGTAAGAGCATTTGTGTGCCCTTTGTTAGGGGAGATTCAAGCCTTGCACAAAGGCAACGTGTAACTGTTAAAGATGAAAGCTCAGCAGCAGTTACTGGGGCTAAACACCATCTCCAAAGGGGAGAACAGATTTTATTTTTCCCTCTGGTAAAAAGGAATCGAAATATCTACAGCTGACCCCTATGGCAACACATCATGCGCTTACTTACTTGTGACACAACAGACTGTACTCAGAGATGTTGCTCAAGATGTTGTGAGTTCTCATACAACCATATGGCAAGAAGGGGGAACGGAGGGACAGAGCATGGTGTGATGTCACACACACTGAAGGAGGCAGGGATGCTACAAGAGCACTCAGTGCAGAAACAGCCAAAACAAGTACTGCAGCAGAACAGAGCTTATATAATCTGGAGACTATAATAAGAATCATCAACCAGCCTGGTTTGTGTCAGAAGGGACCTTAAAGCTCATCCAGCTCCAACCCCTGCCACGGGCAGGGACACCTTCCACTGGAGCAGCTTGCTCCAAGCCCCTGTGTCCAACCTGGCCTTGAACACTGCCAGGGATGGGGCAGCCACAGCTTCTCTGGGCACCCTGGGCCAGCGCCTCAGCACCCTCACAGGGAAGAACTTATCTAACCTGACCTTGCCCTGTTTCAGTTTAAACCCAGCGGTGTTTCTGTTTGTCAGCTGCAGAATATAATTCAAAATTCCTGGAAACCACATATTTAAGAAAAAAACCAAACCAAACCAAAAAAAAACCAAACCCCACGTGTTTGCTGACACTGTAATCCTGAGACACACCATAACAGAGAAGTGAAACATTCTATGCAGTGCCAGCCCCACGATTAGCAGCGGCACAGACTATACTAAGTTTCAGAGGTGCTGATGGAGTTGTGGGTACTTCAAAGCATCACGCAAGGACCCAGGTTGTGAGGGCGCTGAAGGAAAGGTAATGGGAATCTCCTACAGAGGATCTCCAGCTCCTTCCTCACATCCTTCCTCACAAGATCCATGAGGAATGTTGGCATTTAGGGCCTCTCCCCAGATTTCCTGGATGTCTTCAGTCACCACTCTGCTGTGGGATGAAGCAGCACCATGATTTAAGGAACTAGGAACAATGCTCCTTGTATCATGTACGCTCAGCAGCACACAATCTGCTCTGAAGAACCCTTACACAAGTGTAAATCATTCAAACAGCTAAAGACCAGCACAAAGCCATGTGCAATCCTGCTTTCCAGGAACGGCGTAGAAGGTAAAGTCAATACTTTTGCAGATTCATATACATAAGCTTCTCCTGCAGTAGTTTTACATAAATAAAGAAAACTGGAAAGAAACTCTACCAGAGCTGAGTGTATATCTCAAGGCATTGAAAACCACCCCAAGAGCTGCCCTTTTAATAATAAGCATCACGTACAGACCTCTGCTAGTTTGTAGGGTAAGATCAGCTTCTCTCCTACTGTCACTGTCTTTCTGGTAACCAGGGCCTCAAACAGCATCTCTTCTTTCACCTAAAACAAAAACCTTGATGTTAATGATTATTCTGAGAGTATTTTTTTAAAAATCCTATTAAAAATAAAATTAAAATCTCTACATGCAAACGTTTTCATGAATTTGAAACTTCTTGATCAAATTTTATAAGTCATTTAAGCCACTTTGCCAGCCCTTGCACAGTTAATGTTGAAGGCATAAGAACAAACTAGCCATGGGGAGGAGACAACTCAGCACATAAACCCAGCAGCAGAAATCAAACACCAGGGCATTCAAGGGAACCTGATTTTCTGCATTCAGTCATCCCATTTCTAGCAATTTCCCAATGGTTTCCTTTGCTCCCAGTGCAGCTCCTCCCTCCCACACTGTTTGTTAGCAAAGTTGGTCAACTTTCTATTACTGGCAAGACAACAACATACAAATCACTCTAGAAATAAGCAAAATGGTGTCATCAGTTTGAGGTTTGGACGTTTCAATATATCCAAGTCTCCTGTGGAGGGGTTTTTGGTGGTTTTCAGGCTGGGGAGGAGTTAGGAGGAGGAAGAAACATTGAGAAAAGCACTTGATATTTGCTCTGCTATTCGCACCTGGTATTTACTTCCTTAAGACGCCAGTTCCCAGCAAGGTGACAATGACAATCTCTAATCAGCCGTAACAGAAACCAGTTTACAGAAAAGAAATCACAGTTGTGTAGACACAGACACTTTGACAAATAGGTAAATGGTGCTGACAAATCAAGCAGCACCCACCATAAATAGTTGGCAGAAAGCCCCTCTAATTCTGCTATCCCATGGAGAAACTCAGAAGCGTGCCCGCTCTACCAGCATAAATGGTGATACACTTCTACTTAAGTTAGACCTGAATACTCTGAGGTGTTGACTGCTCTTTGCTAAGTTTCAGTGTCAAAAAAGACATTAGTTTGGGTGAAATGGTTTGAGCGCAGAGTTGGTAGCTCTGGATTGATGCGGAGATGCTGCTGCTTGAGGAGCTGCACTGAAGTTGATACAAGCTGCTTATCATAACTGAAGGATTCAGTGCAGAGACCAGATCTGCTCTGATGAAGGCGAGAAGCACCAAATCCACATTTCTGAAGCCATCCGAGGCTGTATTTTTATCCCATTTATGATTTGACATGGGTGACAGGAAACTTAGTGGTTTATGCACTTTGACTTGGTTTAATCCAGTAGTTAGTACAAAGAGCAATTTGAACAAGCCAGTGGAACTTAAGAAACCCCACAAGCCATTGCAGTAATGATGCTGTTCTGTACAAAACTTACTTTCTACCAGGGACTCTCCCTGATAAACTCCAGTGCATTTTTATATAACAGACTTTTCTTGCAGCACCCACTAACAAGAACTTGCTGCTGTGGTGAGGAAAGCAGAAAACATGAAGTCACCTACCAGCAAGGTCTGTGTCATTGGAAACAGAATATCAACACCTTGTGGCTCATTTCATTAGTCCTCAGAGCCCCCTGTTCCTATGATCTGATTTTACCATTCAAAATCAAGTGAAAAGAAATAATCAGGTTCATTTGACAGGAGGTTGTAGTCAGGTGGGGTCGGTCTGTTCTGCCAAGGAACAAGGGATGGGACAAGAGGGACCGGCCTCAAGCTGCACCAGGGCAGGTTTAGATGGAGCTGAGGAACAATTCCTGCCCCAAAGGGTGCTCAGGCATTGGAACAGGCTGCCCAGGGCAGGGCTGCAGGCACCGTCCCTGCAAGTGTTCACACCCCGTGGAGACGAGGCCTCAGTGCCATGGGTTAGGGGTGGCCTTGGCAGTGCTGGGAACGGCTGGACTGGATGAGCTTAAAGGGCTTTTCCAACCTGGCTGATCCTGTTGAGTCTATGATCTGGAGATCCACAGTGAGTTTTCACATTCGGTTTCTATTCCTCTATATTCAGCAAAACGGTGCTTTTTTCATTTTGGCTCTGCAGACAGCATGTGGGCACTTCCGCAGCACCATCGGCTGCACTCCCTCAACTGACAGCTTGGAACAAAAGTGCATTTTACACCATTGCTATCCCGCTTCAGCACACTGGCGGTTTATTTATCAACAGGCAGAGGGCATCAGATGGTTACTAATCAAAACAGGCCAATGTAATATTCCTCAACAACCTAAATGCTTCCAAGTCCCAAATCTGTCAGCAAACACAGGGATTCTAAATGCTTTAAACAAGTATTTGCACTGTCCCTCACCAACCCCATCTAACATTGACTTTGGTTTCCTTCTCTCTGCTCTCTTGATGGATGTTGATGTTTTCTTGATGGAGACCTGCAGATGCGCATCCTTCATCTCCAGACCTGCTGTAAGCTGAGCTGGAGGGCTCAAATCATCTTCGCATAAAAACCCACAGTTGGCAATATGGGAATGTAATCCCCGCACCTCCCTGGCTCTCTGCAATTACCACCCAGTGGAGCTTGATCTCAACTGCTTCATCGCCTCTGAAAGCCAACACCACGGGTACAGCCAAATTATCCTAATTTTCATTAAAGGTCACAGCTGGAAGGTACCTGACTCCTGATGGCAACAAGGAGCCATAGGAGCCTTCTAAAGAGAAACTCGGTGCTTGCTGATGACTAAGGACACCTGCTGCATGGAAATACTTGTAGTTTCCCCATTGTGTACATCCTTTTCTTCCTCCTCCAGTAAGCAGGATACATTAAATAGAGACAAAAAACCTATTAGAGACATCTTTCTTTCTTTTTTTGCCCTGGGAGTTACAATTCGAAGTTATATTTCATGGCTTTTTGCTTTCTGGTGCTCAAGGGCAAGTCCTGCTGTCCTTCAAAAAAAACTACACAGCCCGTAGGAGTTTATATCTTAATTACAGGGACAAAATGCAGATTTAAGACTTCACTGCCACATGCAAGTGGAACCAATGCTGAGAGGAATGGATGACTAGAGCTCTAAAACCCAGTGAAGGATGACCAGCAACGCTGCCACAGCTATAAACATCAGTGGAGCGCAGCGGGAAGCAGCCAGGCAAGCTCCTGCAATGGCTGGGCTGGAGCCAAGGAAGGCAGAGATTGCTTCTCCAATAATGCTGGGCTATTATGTGAGAGCAGCTGAAGGAAAATGAACCATTTCCAACTTGAGAGCAAGAAAACATTGCTTTTTGACTCTCGCCCATGTTTGAGAAGGGCATTAGAGTGGTGAGTGCTCGTTCAAAAGCTGCCTCGTATGGAAAATAAATTCAGATTTCTATCAGTTCTTAAAAATGATCTGAACCTTTTCTTCAGGCTTTCTAACAAACAGCAAGTTATCTGGCTCAAGTTTTGGCTTGGAGCTCCACATCTGATGAATCATGGAATGGTTTGGGTTGGAAAGGACCTTAAGATCATCCAGTTCCAAACCCCTGCCACGGGCAGGGACACCTTCCACTGGAGCAGCTTGCTCCAAGCCCTGTTCAACCTGGCCTTGAACACTGCCAGGGATGGGGCAGCCACAGCTTCTCTGGGCACCCTGGGCCAGCGCCTCAGCACCCTCACAGGGAAGAGCTCCTGCCTTAGATCTAATCTGAACTTTTGTTGTTTAAGTTTAAACTCTGCTCATTGCAGCGGGGGGGTAGATTAGATGAACTTTGGGGGTCTCTTCCAACCCAAGCCCTTCCATGATTCTATGATCCCCAAGACTTAATTCATAACACGGGTCTAGAAGGCCGGATGCGAGCACTGGCTGCCCCATAATCCTCACCTCCCTTGTGTTCCCCAATTACTTTCCAAGATGTTTGTCACACAAGGAGCACAATGTCTGTAGGATCTCCCTGGGAAGCTGCAGACAGTCTTTCAGTTGAAAAAGAACTCGAGCATGTTGATCTCCCATGGAAGTAGATGTTATCTCCTATAGCCAACATCATCAATGCAAAAAGAGGTCTAGGAAAACTGATTTAGGATACCTGATAACTCATATCTATGTTGATTTGCATTGCGACTCCATTGAGCAAAGACAGAACTTGCCTTCCTTACTTGATGCTCCATTCAGGGAAATAATTTTCAGTATCAGTAAATGTAGACAATTAACATGTTCCTGCTCTTCTAATAGAACACAAAAATAGTCTTCCTTAAGATCAGCTGACACTAGATCACTCCTAATAAATTGCTTTTGTTATTAAACCAAAAAAGGAGCCTTGCAAGGCTTCTCCCTGCAAGCACAAAAGTTGTCCCCAGTTTTACATCACCCTCTGTGATTCCTGCAGAGGACCCGGGATCTCTGCAGCGCATGCACAGGGCTCGATGTCTGCTCAATCCATCAGGCAGCCCTGACATCACGCTGCAGCATTTCAGTAAAGTTTAAACAAAGGCCATGCAGAACCTGCCAAAAGCCTCCCAGAATCCACACGCTATGTCTGCTCTTGAACAAAAAAAAGAAGAAATGGAATCAGTGTCTCATTGTAAATGAAACCAGGATCTCAGTCTGGCCAAAGGCTTCGAATGCAGCTTGCTTTTTCAACAAATGCTGCTCTGAGTGCTTTAAGAAACCAAAACCATATTGGATGTGGTTGTTGGTATCTAAGGAAAATCAAACCCATCTCACAGATCAGCATCTCCACCCAGGTTCCTTATCACTCCTCCTGTGTATTAGCTTCATTTTATAGGGACACAAATGTCATTAGATAGAGGAAGGACGGTTGTTCAGTGTTGCTGCACGTTCTAGGCCAGGTTGGACACAGGGGCTTGGAGCAAGCTGCTCCAGTGGAAGGTGTCCCTGCCTGTGGCAGGGGTTGGAGCTGGATGAGCTTTAAGGTCCCCTCCAACCCAAACCAGTCTTTGATTCTATGAAGTATCAGATCACAGAAGAGCTGGTTTCTTCCATCGTTTTGCTAGGCTCAAGGCCGTCCTGCCAAGCAACTGGTGTCTGTATGAAAAGAAGCTAAACTATTTGTCAATGAATATTAGTTTTATTCTGAGCTGATTTTCCAGTCTCCATGAGTAATGCCAAGATCTAGAGAGGGGATTAAGAACTTTTTCAAGCCATTCCATATTTTTAGCGACAATGGCAGGAAAAGCAAAGCTGTGTATTGTTCAGTGACCACAAAACCCAAAAAGTAATAAAATAATTACCCAAATTGAGACCAAATACAAAGTGTCAAATGTTTCAACAATATTTTGTTAAGAAGAATTTACTACACTTTATTTGGAGAGTTGTTAAGTAGTGCGAGGTATGCTCTTTGCACTGATGTTTGAATCGTTTAGTCTTCCCTTTCGAATATGCATTATGAGATCTATTCAGGTCTGCAAAGAAACAGAAACCAAGCATTTCAGAAAAGGAAGTGAAGTCTCTTCTGAAAACTAGATAATTCACTTTATTTCAGCTGATCGGGGAGTGGGTCTATTGGAAAGTTTACGCTTGGAGGCAGACAATGTCTCCAATTCCATGGATGCATTACCATAGAAATGCAGCTTTAAAGACAAGCAACACCACTTACTCAACCCGGCAATGGATTTCACAAGATCCTGCCTGAGATCTGCATTGTCCTGATCCAATTCACAACTATTTTAGGCTGTATACAGTAATTTCGCTTGCAAAAGAATTACCACGGTGCACAAAAATCTATTACTTGGCTCAACTATTTCAGATTCCAGAGCTTTTTCAAAATGATGAAGTTAAATATATATATATTATTAATATTATTTGTATATATTATTTGCACACCATGCAAGTGAGCATGGTATCCACACTCTGTGCTGTACTAGACCATGGCACTAAGTCACGTTTGCATTGATACGGCTGATGCATTCTTTCACATGTACACATGCAGAAACCTAACCCGGCTCCTTACAGCATGCAGATGTTGCAGAAGAGTTTGTTTGCAAAGGGCAAAGACCCAAAGCCTGGAACACTTTCAGATCTTTAAGTCACTCTCTTATTCCAAACTACTTCAAAAAACCATTACTTCTTAAATGACTTGGCCATTTTAACAGGGTAAGATCAACAACATTCTCCTTCAAACTCATATTTTCCTTCTGTTTATTTCTGCAATCCCCAAGGCCAAGACGTAAAGAGCATCCAGCTGCTTATACCCATACTTTACAAAAGCTTTCCCGTCTCCTAAATTCAAAGCATTAACGAAGTGATACGAAAATCCACAAGAGCTAATTCCCAAGTTCTTTAGTAGTGAGACAGCATAAACGTTATTTAAGGGAAGGAAGAATATCACATGTACACAAAATGACAATTTGTCTTCTGATGCTATCATAAAATCAGCAAAAATTAACCTTCCACACCATCCAGTGAGTACAAAGGGATAAAGATAATAGTTGTTCTAACCAAGTACAAGTGTAACATTTCAGTATCCCTTGGAAGTACAAGTGGGTTAGAGCGTTTCAAGAAAAGCAAGACAGATAGGAGAGCTTCTGGCCACCCATATCCACATCAAGAGGTCTTGAACACTTAAGGCCAGCACAGAACAAGTCGGCTCATTGAAATGTAGCAATGGCACAGCTTTATAGCATGCTGGAGAGCAGAGCAGCTCTCTTAAGAACTTACATCATGCTTTTGCATGGATTTACAGAATTGGATCTGGCCCTGGTCCATATGGGCTGAGACCTACAAACCCTCCCCACATGATACTGACACAGCAGTGACTCACAGAGGACAAAGTGCTTTTGGTAAAGGGTCTTAGCAGCAGATAGCATCAACAGATGCACAAAGAATTAGATAAACACGTGGATAATAGGTCCATAAATAGGTACTAGAGGGATGAGATGCACTCTCCAGCATCTCTAATACAACCTTTGTGGATGCTGGCAGGGCAACAACAGATAGCAAAACACAGCAGGCGAACTCAGCATCTCCTACAGTCACCACCTGAACCAGAAAAGTGGGCTCACACTCAAGTTTCTTATACAAATATTGGAACAGATTTTGGAAGCACCAGGGAATTTATATGAGGGAGCTGGAGTTGAAGAAATGGCTGCAGTGAGGGGCAGGTTTGCTTTCCCCCTAGAACTGCTTAGCAATCTTTCACATTTTTTAATCACAGAAACAGTATTTTCAGTCCATTAGACCTGAAGCTGAAGAGCAGGGGAATAAACTCAACATCAAAAACCTCATTAGAAGTGGCTCTTTAGGCAGGAAGGTTATGGGAGAGAAAGGCAAGGCTCACCTCCAGCAGGTCCGACACAATAGGCAGTATTTCAGGGTTACAAATATCGATGGAGTCATCCCTGTAAGTCTTCTTTTTGTAACGGATGTTTCCCAGGTGAAGTATGGCTGACAAGAGAGAAAAGATCCTAAAGAAAACAGGGAGAATTCATTTTTACTCACTTGTTCTTTCAGGAAGCGAATGAAAAAAAACCCAAACATATCCCCCAAAATCCTGTGTCAGCTTCAGATTTGAATCGTTCCTCAGATTTTCAATTCAAAGCATTTTTTGTCCCAAATCCCCAAATGTTTCCTCAAAAATGATGCTCAAATGAAGCATCCAGTTTGCCTCATGTAAAATATATTTTCACTTAATCAAGTGCCTTCCATTGCCATGGCTTTCCTGAAAATTACTGAACACATCACAGAATCCCAGACTGGTTTGGGTTGGAAAGGACCTTAAGAACATCCAGTTCCAGGCCCCTGCCACAGGGACACCTTCCACTAGAGCAGCTTGCTCCAAGCCCCTGTGTCCAACCTGGCCTTGAACACTGCCAGGGATGGGGCAGCCACAGCTTCTCTGGGCACCCTGGGCCAGCGCCTCAGCACCCTCACAGGGAAGAGCTTCTGCCTTAGATCCAACTTGAACTTCCCCTTGTTTCAGTTTGAACCCGTTACCCCTTGTCCTGTCACTACAGTCCCTGATGAAGAGCCCCTCTCCAGCATCCTTGTAGCCCCCTTCAGACACTGGAAGGCTATAAAATAGCACCCCATATTATAAGGAAAAAAATAAATCCTCCAATGATCTAGGATATCCAGATTAAATATCTACCATGCAATTGCCTGAATTAAGGGGGAGATTGGACTCAGACACCCAAGTCCTTAGTCCCGGGCACGTGTATTTAATATCTTCTCAGATCTAGTGCCAGGTAGGAAGCCTATGCAAAAAAAACCCATTTGTGCTTTTTAGTGCTTATAACATATAAGCACACTGAGACAGAGAAAAGCTGTTACACTTCAAGTAAATCTATCCAGCTAATTTTTCTTTCTTTTTTTTTTTTTCCTGGGGGCGGTGAGTGGAAATTTGGGCATTTTAAAGTTAGATCCTCACTCCTCAAAAGAAAAATAGCTCTTTGAGGCGATCAAGTCATGGCTGACTTCAGCTATAAACCCTGTTTGTCCCTATTTCTACATTCGCTGGGGAACTAAAAATGAATGAAACCAATTTGATTCCTAGCCATGCCACCAGCTTGTCTGGACAAGACACCTTCGCCTCTCCAAGCCAGTCCTTCCTAATCTCCAAAATAGGGATACTGATTCCTTATCATGAATTTCAAGGATGCTATTATAAATGTTTCACTTCTGTAACTGCTTCCGCAAAGGTGAACCCCAATTTTTTGACATAATAATTTATAAAGTGTGGTAATACTTAAAATGTCCTTCCTTTCTTTACTCAGCTGAAGGTTGTTACTTATTCGTGTTACAGTCATACAACACCAAGCGGATCAAATCTGTTCGTATAGCAAAGAATCCTCTGTATTTTCTGACAAGCAAACTCCACTCAGAGAAATACAAGAACTTGTGTGCCAAGAAAAGTTATTGCACAATAAATCAAAAGTGTGAATTTACTGTGACATCCAACTCTGCTCAGTCCTCACAATTACTGATTGCTTCACTCTGCCAGCTAAACCCGTTATTGCTCCCTAAGCAGGCTTTAGAAAACCCTTGTCGTTAAAACCTCATTCTGGAAAGATAAGGAGGCATGCTGACATGGAACAGATTGATATTAGAAGTGGGTGTACCCATGTGAGTGGAATGGATAGAGAAAAAGCAGTCTTAATTTCATAATTGATTTGTTCCAAGGATGAGCTTATGGAAAAGATTCATACAAAGACAAGCTGAGAAAATTTGGGCTGTTCAGCCTGGAGAAGAGAAGCTGTGTGGAGACTTCACAGCACCTTCCAGTGTCTGAAGGGGGCTACAAGGATGCTGGAGAGGGACTCTTCATCAGGGACTGTAGTGATAGGACAAGGGGTGATGGGTTCAAACTGAAACAGGGGAAGTTTAGATTGGATATAAGGAAGAAATTCTTTACTGTGAGGGTGCTGAGGCGCTGGCCCAGGGTGCCCAGAGAAGCTGTGGCTGCCCCATCCCTGGCAGTGTTCAAGGCCAGGTTGGACACAGGGGCTTGGAGCAAGCTGCTCCAGTGGAAGGTGTCCCTGCCCGTAGCAGGGGTTGGAGCTGGATGAGCTTTGAGGTCTCTTCCAATCCAAACCAGTTTGTGAGTCTATGATTCTCATCTGGGTGAAAATTTCTTGGTGGAGCAGAAGGCAGAACAAGCTCTCACAGTTAACTGCTTCTAACTGCTGGCTCAGGTACATGGTGAAAAGCAAGAAAAATGGTGCTTAAAAGCATAGCAGGTAATCCACCCAGTCCAGAAGAAAACTCAAAAAAAATAACAATTATATATTAGAACCTTAAATATCATTTACCCAGGGCGATGAACAGGGTTTCAAGTGCCATTAATACAAAGCAGCAATTCTCTCTTCCCACATAAACCTCCAGGATTTCAGTCAAAAAGGAACCATGATCATTAAATTCTTGTTTGAATATTTTACCTTAAAAAGCACAAGATTTCTCACCGTGTTCCAGCTACCGATGTGATTTTCAGCAATACTTGGGATGTCAAAATCATACTCACTTTGAGGTTAATTCTTCTGCTAAATTCATTCAAACCTACTCAAGACTTTCAAGCCAACGATCAACATGAGAGGAATTAATTTATGGTTTTGGTTGAAGACAACCCTCATACAAAGCACGTAATTCCTTGCAGCCAGTGGAAGGTGCTATTGCAACCTAACCAGTTTTTCAACTAGCACTTCCAGTGAGTTAGTGAATGAAGGCCAGCTGGAAATAAGTCTACAGAATCAGGAATTATATGCAAAGGATTAATTATGACTAATAATCAGGATTTCTGGTTAAACCAGGATCTGGATTCATGACATGCAGAGTAAGCCATGACAATTCATGCTGCCAACTTCTTGCCAGTGCTCCATTTGCATAAAGAGAACTGTTAACTATGGTAACAACGGACAGTTCGCTGTAGGAATGGTCAAGTGGTTCAAATGGTTTGGATTGGAAGAGACCTCAAAGCTCAGCGAGTTCCAACCCCTGCCACAGGCAGGGACATCTTCCACTGGAGCAGCTTGCTCCAAGCCCCTGTGTCCAACCTGGCCTTGAACACTGCCAGGGATGGGGCAGCCACAGCTTCTCTGGGCATCCTGGGCCAGCGTCTCACCAATTATTCCTTCTCACCAGTCTGATATGTTACATAGAGCACCACAGTTATGTTAGCTCAAGTCAGGTGAATTATGTCGCTGATTATGGAGGGTGGTGAGACCCTGGCATAGGTTGCCCAAAGAAGTGGTGAGTGCCCCATTCCTGGCAGTGTTCAAGGCCAGGTTGGACAGAGCCTTGGGTGACAGGGTCTAGTGTGAGGTGTCCCTGCCCATGGCAGGGGCGTTGGAACTTGATGATCTTAAGGACCTTTCCAATATAAACCATTCTGTTTATGATTAATTCTATGATTAATATAATCAAGCTATTAATATGGAAACTAAACTCACTGTCTGCGAGTCTTGGGAAGAAACCCCACCATCTCCATGGCTAGCTGTAAGCGCTCAAAGTCATGCTTCAAGTCCTCCCCTTCCACAGAAAAGCAGTCCTGTTGGGTACAAACAGCACGAGTAAGCATTGAGAGTCATGAAGATGAGAACAGGTCCAGATGGCCAAGTCAACACTTCATAAATATCATTTAGTGATCTCCATGTGTTTTATCAGCAACTAGAACATTTCCAAGCTGGCACTGGGAAACGAGATATCCAGAAGATCCCACTGACAGTATGGGGAGTAACTGTGGCTCATTACACCCGACACCCAGCCCAGGGGGACTCATAGATACAGCAAGAAACACACATGCAACATCCCAAAGGACCAGGATTATCTGCAGTGGGAAGGCAGATTTTTCTGTCTTACATAGCAGAAAGAGAATGTACAAGTTGGATTTTTGAAAATAGTCTTTTTTAAAGTTTGATCTTTAATTTTTATTTTTTTTCAAATTTAAATGAAGCTTTTGAGAAGGATTTGCTTCTACAAGGACTCTAGGGAAAGTAGTCAGTGCCATTTGCACTGACCAGAGTGCAAATTTCAATACAATATTATTCATCATCTACGCAAATGGTTTTCTCTGTACTGCATTTTCATCCAGCACAGTGAGACAGTCTTTCAAAGGACACTACATCTCCTCCATAAATCATAGACTGGTTTGGGTTGGAAAGGACCTTAAAGACCATCCAGTTCCAACCGTCTGCTGTGGTTTGGTTTCAATAGCCTGACCTCAGAGAGCACTATGTTGATACAACTTCTCCAAAATTCAGTTTTAATAGTGACTCCACATAATTTCATGTGAATTAATATCAGTGAATTAAGTCCTGCAAAGGAAAGTTTTATATATGCTTTTTAAGAACTTTATTCTAAGTACCATGAAGTTTTCTTAAAATATAAGCACTGAGAGAATTTGAAACCCACATTTTCTATTTCCATGTCTATATACGTTTGTGTGTGTGAACAGTTGGGGTTTTCAGGTAATCCTAACCTGACAGCAGTCACTGATACGTTCATGAAAATCCAGTGACATTCTGGACCCAATAAATATTGTCCTGCACCAATATTTAGGGAACATAAAAGCTCCTTAAATGAATACATAAACCCTTAATGCCAGGTTCCTTTTGCTTTGGCTCACCATGGGATGATTCCAATTATTCCCTCTCACTTTGTAGCTCATCTTTAATACTTTCTCCCATTGGTGCCTATAAAAATTCCCAGTCTCTGAATCAAAATGAGTTTATTGGGCATCATATGATACAGCGCTATTTTAAACCTCCAAATATTTTACTAACACTTAGACAGAGACTTTCGACAGGTTAATTCAGGCAGGTTAATTAAAACCTATAGCTGCAGTTGCAGTGACGATTGATTGAGCAGCTGTATCCACGTATTTTCTTCTGGTCATTTCCCTGTAAATCAAATTTACCCCCTGAGCAAGTGTGCATAAACTTTAGCCCAAAACTTTTGCCCAGATAATTCTGGAAGTGAGCACTAACCAGGGTTATGTGAATACTACAGTGAACGCCACTGATGGCTTGGCTTCACGAGCAAAGATTTGGGAAGGGCTTTACCCACACTTACTAGAAGCACGATGACTACAGCAAGTGGAATAGGCAAATCTGGTTGGAAAAAAGGCCGCACAGGCAATCAGGAAGATTCCAAGTGAACGCCATTAAACAGGCACCAAGTAGTCACAAGGTGACAACTGTTACTTGACGAGACACTTGTACTCACAGTACATAGAATAAATCATATATACAGAATATATAAAGTTCTTTTATAGTAGCAGCTTTGTGCCTTCCACAATGAAAGCCTCACAACTCTATCACTGATAGAGTTCTTCATTCCACTCCGTAGCATCATTACAGCAGTAGATGATTAAAGGGAGAAATTCTTATTTAAGATACATGTTTCAATATAGGCGAGTCCTCACAACTGCCCTGTCCCCTCAACTGAAAGCTAGAGAGGGTCAACTGGTCAAGAAAACATTTCTTTATCAACAACAACTTAATACTGCACAGACAAAGTGAATTTAGAGATGTTGCACAGTAAAAAAGCATGCGCAGCATCAATGAACATCAGGTCTTAAATGTAACAAGAAAATAACACGCCTGCGTGTGACAGTTTCACCTTTTATTAATAAACGATTAAAAATTACCCTTTTTAGGAGATGTATAAGGTGTTTGTCTGTACACGTTATCCAAAGGAATGCAGCAAAGATGTCTACACTATGTAACAGTAAGATCAGCAAGCATAAGCAATGCAGTTATTTACACCATAAAGTATCAGGGTAAGAAGTTGCCCCTCCTAAACTCAACCTTGGCCAACCAGCCAAACTTAAGTCATAAGTCAACAGCAAAACCCCACAGACAACTCAGAAGTAGCATGATCTATGCTAAAGGCAATTTAATTAATACATAACAATTGCCAAACTCATTAATCTGCATGGAAAGGCCTTTTGCAATTTATCTGCTAAGAAGTGGATGCTTTCTGTAGTGTTTCAGCCCTGTACTGGTTCCTAATGGATGATCAGTGGATGCTCACTATAAAAAAAAAGGAGTTTCTTTGATAGTAGGGCAGACAACATGACAAATCCATGCCCACAGACCAAACTCGTCATTCATATTCTTCTGGGGTAATTACTTTCCCAGAAGAAGCAAGTCCCTTGCTTACTATCATCACATTGCAGCAATCCATGGATTTCTAGGGGAACTTCAAAGAGGATATTATAAATAGGTTCTTTCCAAAGCAGATTTCTGCAGGGGGTTGAGTCCATGGTTATGGGGAGAGGTCCATGATATGCTTAAGAGCAAATCAACTGAAGCCAAGATGTGATTTACCATGAATATTACCAAAAATGATCCCAAGAAGAATAAAATATAAGCAAATTGCAATGGCACGCAGTTTTGCTGTGCAAAATAAAGACTATATCATGGTAAAGCCTGAGCTAGCAGGGCATGATCGGCCCCTGCAGCAAAAAGTATCAAATTTGGGATTGGTTTCATATTGGAATTTCACCAGTGAGTTGTCCCAACCCATTCCTTAAGAGATTCAGGTCTTTGCAACTTCGCAAAGTGCATTGAGATACATGGAGAAACATCTGCTCTTCATCGCCCACTCTCGTAGGACCTCTCAGGATGCTGATGTATTAATGATGCCAACATTTTTAAACCCTGAGGGGTTAAACTCCTTTTCTCTCCCCCTCCCCCTAAGGATTTTGCAGGGAAGTCATGATGTTAAGATGGAAACCCAGTTCCCTTCACACTTTACCTCTTACTGTTCCAGATGCATCAGCTAGAGTTCAGAACCATGAAGCACATGGCAAAATTAGCAGGAACAACATGCAGCTGATGTGAAACATGCTTCCCCATGCCAGACGAAACCAACAGAGACCATCACGGGACACACAGACACCCAGAGCACATCGCCAACTGAAGCCACTGCCTCCAGCTCGCTTACACAGGAGGAATGGGGAGAAGCTTCACCATTCCCTTTTTTGGGTTGATCCATTTGGAAAGGATGATCATGTCACCGGAACTATTTTAGGAGGAGGGCTGGGGTTTGCATTCTGAATAATACCAAGATCTGATTTTTCTCCCAGATGGCTGAGGGAGATGTTTTGGGGTTTGCTTTTTTTCTCTCCCCTGGAAGCTGGAGAGCAGATACACTGCTACAACCACCACGAACTGATGGGTCTCAAGAGATTGAATTGCTATTTTATCAGAAAGGAATTTCAATTTTCACATTGCTGCCATATCACAATTTCTATAAATCATCACGTATTATATCAAGAAGGAAGGGAAAAAAACCCATAGTTTGCTAAAACTGGATTATTATATCCAACTGTTGAAGCTTTCCAGATGGAAGGAACCGAAAAAGGGCAAGGGAAGCACACCTATATTGTCATGAGCAGCACCACTGCAGGGCAGAGGAAGGGAGGGGGTAGTTAATAGGTCAAATGTAATTTGACTTTGTTTTCTGCTCAGGTCTCGGTGCACCTAACAAAATCAAGTGAGGAGCAGCAGCCCTGCACCAGCAACACAGAAGACACGGGTACTTGTACTGACCGGCTCAGAGTCATAGCAATAATCATCCCAGCTCTGTCTGAGGGGTTTCTTTGTCATCTGAAAGCAAGGCAGACCGGGTTAAGTAGTGTTCAGACCAAACAGAACTCCCACCAACCTGCTCTTTAACCAGGGCAGCAACGTCAACCTTCCAAGTAAAATAATTGTTGTTATTCCGGATAGTCACTCCTTACTTTTGTTTTGTTTTTACGCTAAGATTTATAATGCTTCTGTATTCATGGTGCTCTGATTCCTGCTTCCTGTGTTTTCAAGACATATGCTTTATGGATTTTAAGATCTTTTTCTCCACGGTTGGAGAACCCTTTAGTTTACCCAGAGCTGAAGAGCTATTGATGTAAAAAACCCCACTGAAGACAAGAATTCTTTGGTTTCTACTCTCAACCTCTGCTCTAGACACATGTGAGTGCTGCAAAAGTGCAACCCTCCAACCAATTAGAAAGCAACACTTGAAAGCTTTATAGGAATCGGTATCTTTATTTCCATTCAGACAGAGATGGAGTTGAGAGAAGTCAAAGCATGTGTCAGGACCAGTCCTAGGAGGGAGAGCCACATTGCACCAGAGCTCCTGATGAGCTTAAACTAAGGGTCTAATCTTGCAAATCACTGATTTCAATATGGTTAAATGTGAATAAGTCACAGAGAACAGTCAGTAAGTTACAGGGTAGGCAACAGAAGGTTTAATTGCCATTGATACGAAATCCAAACTCAGGGGATTAAAGTTGGGGTTTTTTTCCAAACCTGATCCCTGCATTTACAGAGCAACAAAAAAACCATCCCATTTTGGTGAAATACCTGAATAGATTATTTCTCATCTGCAATGTAAAACACACGTTTGTTTTGTGTAACATGGCATGAGCTGAGGAAGCAGGGAGAAGTAAAATAACGCGTGACCCAAGGACCAGGTCAGTGCTTGACTTGAGGGGCCTGGGTCCATATTTTCTAGCTTTTCCATTTTACTATTTAATTTGTAGTTACACACAGGTCCATTTCTGAGCTCATTCTTGGCCTTTCTAAAGGAAAAGGGATTTCTCAAGCACACATTTAAGAAGCTACTGCAAATGCTCAAGGGTTATCTTACAATTTTCCCCCTTTTATGCTTCCAAATTTTCTTTTCCCATTCCTCCACTACCTCTTTTTCCTTCTTTTTCCTTGTTTTCCTTTCTCCCCTTTGCCTGTAGGGCACAGGAAAGCTGTCACTGCAGTTTTAATAGGAAACAATGCCCTGAACACATCTAAGGGTGACATTTCCCATGGTTGTCAGTGTTAAAGGGTCTCTTTAACACTAATCATTTAAAATATTAAGATCATTGTAATAAAATCCCTAAAAATTCAGGCTCTCACTACTGTCCAAACACTATTCAGGCAAGTTCAGAGTCTGCTTCCCTGATGCACAGGATGGAACTCTGCATCATTCTCCGGCCTACTCGCCCACAGCATCCTAATTTAGATTAAAATACATGTTTCAGCCTAAATGATCTCACTTTTACTGGTTCTACACTCTACATGGATTTATAATTTGACTTGAATTATGAACACCCTTAAAGTGGTATTAAAACCCCAGAAGGACTCTAATTAAAAGTAATGTTTTCAACAACAGAAAACTATTGGATTGCCCAACAAAACCTGTGAATCCAAAACATTGGATCCAAACGATCTTGGCTCCTTCCCACTGCAAAACAGCAGCACAGATGGTCGAGCAGATCCCACCACATTCTCCAGCTAACGCCTGAGGCACAATGAGGGCAAGCAAAAAGCCTTCAGCTCTGAGTATGTTACCCATATGTGCAGATTTCCTGATGCTGCTAAGAGTGGGTGGGAGTTGCTAATATCACAATACATTTTGGCTTTGATAACCTGCTTTAAAAGATCTTTATAAAGCCCTGGGTAATTGAGGTATATTCCAGCGCTACATCCTATTTCTAGGAAGACTAAAGGCTATTGCGGTTGAGTTGCACATACAAGTTTCTCCCCAGTTTATGGGTTAAATCATATTCCAGCTCCAAGAAAATGGCAATTAGTTAAAAATCCAGTTATAACGCAACTACTCTTCCACTTATTCCTACTCTTTTTTTTAAGCTAAAAGCAGTAAAATCCTTATTCACCAGCATCAGTGGACAAGCACATCTTAAATACCTGCAGTAAATCACATTTTCCAAACTACGAGCTTATTGTGCCGTTGGTAACTCCTCACTCATTTTTAATTCCCACATTTTCAGTGGTTGCTGTGGTTTCCTTGAGATTAAGCTTCTATTGTTAAATTAAAAGGATTATACTCACTGCCAGGCATGGAGCTACACGATTAGGACTACCTCACACAAGGTGTTATACCCTGAAGAGCTGCTAGAATCATCACACATCTTCCCCTTTTCCCCTACTCAGCAGACAGATGTTAATGCCCAGATGACATTCACACACATAACAGGTAAATCATTACCATTTCTGCCTTTGACAATTAAACCCACACTATATTTCATGCTTCCCAGCTGGGGGACAGAAATGGAAAATACCCATGTTGATATTTTTATGTCATATTATCAGCTGTTCAGATTGCCAAAGCAGAATTATTTCCAATGAGAAAGGCTGCCTGTCAAGCATTAAGACAACCCATTTGTTAGTTGTCTACTACTCCACACATTTTCTTTATTAGCATTAAATATCAGCAGTAGAAAAGGCAAGACCATGTAATGGATTCCTGTATAGTATTCCCACCTGGGAATACTGGTTAATACCTGGTTGAGGTAATGATATTCCTCAGGTTGCTTCAGATGGAATGCTGATCTCTCTTCCTCGCTTGCTCCTGCCAGGAGGTAATAGAATACATGGTAGTTCCTGGTGACAAATAAAAGAAAGAAAGATGTTAGACTTCAGACTAAACAGCAGTGTTCAGCAGAGAAGCGCATGTGAACCTCAGAACCGGATTTTCCAGCTTCCAAACTCAGACGTGAACACTGGAAATGGAGTCACTTTTACATCACTTTGCCATGATGTAAAAGATGAAATGAAGTAATGGAGAATAAGAACCCTCTTTTCCATCCAAGGACATCCACTGGCCTAGAATGTGCTAAAAGAATTCCTAACTGACATCATCACTTTTTCCTTCAGAAACATGTGCAGTGCCTACATACTGATTAGAATCAAACCAACCTACTTCCTTGCAATGCAGAAATGACGATGATTATTTTTAATACCTTATTATCATCTAAAAAGCAACGATTTTGCAGTTGCAGTTCCGTAAGACAGTGGAAAAAGCCTTGATTTTCATGACTACTCAAATATTCAAAATACTTGAATATTACTAATACTAAACCCACCCCAGTGACACTTGTGTTTCGCTTCGAGACAGCTCTAGCACAGCTTAACACTAAAAGCGTAGCAGCAGTTCTAAACTTAAATCTTTGCTTGTATGCTGGATCTTTTCCAAGGGGAACCAAGTTTAATCATCTTGCAACACCCAAGAGTACATTTGTCGAGGCTGAATGTGCTATTTAACGCTGGGATAGGCCCATGAGCATTCAAGAAAACTTCTCATACGTCTGTCTCAGAAGGGAAACAAAGAAGTGCCAAAGGTTCAAAGACAATCAGAAGCAGCAAATTTATTTAAAATGAGAGTAATAAGTGCTGAGAGAGAAGTATGTAACAACTCAGATGTCGCAATTAGGAAAGAACAACGTGCTTACATTTGTGTCTATATAGTTTTCGCTTTCTCTAGAGGCCCTTCTGATGGCTTCAATGTGTCAAGAACTGTAAAACAGAACTGAAATACCATCTCCCCCCCCCCAGTTCTATATTAAATAGCTTACAAGTTGCACAAGGAAACAAATGGTATGTAGTATTCCGTACGACATGACTCATGACGAGAATGGAAAATATAAGTCAAGGCCCATCAATAAAATAATGGAGTTTGTTTTCCCTGGTTAGCACATTCCTCCTGAAACACCAAAATATAAAATGCATCATTTATCTTGGAAGCACAGGGTTAGGACCATGAAATTCCTGACCCCCTCAGGCCAGCTTCCCTTAAAACAAGGGTTTAAGCTCTCAGTGCCACGCTACCGGCACATAGAGAACTCAAAACCAGCCCTGTAAGCAAAATCCAGGCACCTACCGTTCATTGTGTTCCTGATAGACTAGTCTTGATTTCTCCAGGAGGTACTTCTCCACATAGGCTCTGGAAGGCCAAAATAAAAGCATTATTCATTGACCCAATATTTAACTGAAATGAACGCAGCTTTACCGGGACTTTTCAGGCTTGGTACGCACAGAAATCAAAAGTTTTAGCCTTGTTTCACTTAGTTATATAAATCTCTTCCTAGGCAGAACAAGCCCAATATTATGTTTGGCTTTTGAGGTTTTTTTGGTTTGATACAAAGCCAACACTAACTTGGATATGAAAAACATGCTCTCAGATGCATTAGCCTATGGGCAGGGAGCACAGGGGGAAAGGCTGACAGCAACCAAGACTCCTGGCTACCTATTTAATCCAAAGCTAGCAAAACAGAACTGCCTGCAGATCAAGCATCTGCACACAGGAAACAGACCTGGGTGCAAAGGGTTGCAGGATCACAATTCGCTGCAGAATGGCCCCCCAAGTCATCCTTCCCTCTTCCAGAAGAGGCACTTCCCAACAAAAACCCAGGCTGTAAACTTGCGGCCGCAGTTAAAAAACAAACAATTGCAAAAGCCCCGGATTGGAGTTTACATTTTCTCCTAAGAGCCTCCACAACAAACATCCTTCATTTATATATTAGATACTTATTTTCAAGCTTGTAGAGCTAAAACAAGCTTCAACAGGTTTTTTCTTCCAAACAATACTAACCAGTAATGATAGGGATTTAGAAACCAGAGTTTTGATGACGTAGCTGTGCTTTTCCAGCTCCAGATGCTCAGTGACGTGGCCATAACATTAGCAGCCACGTATGAATCAAGAAACACACTGAACATTGGGCATGGTAGGACAGGGAAGTGTCTCTACGCTTGTGTCTCCACCAGCCTCCAGACTTGTTTATTACTTACATCCCAGTAATTGTCTCTTTCCACCGAAGAGTACAATAAAATAAACTCTGTGCTGCTGCAGATTAGTGACAACTTTTACAGCAGCTCATAGGAAAGGCTACTAGGAGAGGTAGGAGAGTTGGATCAGAGGGCTCTGCTCTGGAGCCAGGCTGAGAGAGCTGGGCTGGGGCAGCCTGGACAAGAGAAGGCTCCTGAAGGGGAGACCTGAGAGCAGCTCCAGTGCCTAAAGGGGCTGCAGGAAACCTGGAGAGGGGCTTTGGACAAGGGCCTGTAGGGACAGGCCAAGGGGAATGGCTTTAACCTGCCAGAACAGGGGAGACTGAGATGAGCTCTTAGGCAGAAGCTCTTCCCTGTGAGGGTGCTGAGGCGCTGGCCCAGGGTGCCCAGAGAAGCTGTGGCTGCCCCATCCCTGGCAGTGTTCAAGGCCAGGTTGGACACAGGGGCTTGGAGCAAGCTGCTCCAGTGGAAGGGGTCCCTGCCCGTGGCAGGCGGTTGGAGCTGGATGAGCTTTAAGGTCCCTTCCAAGGTGGGCCCAAACCAGTCTGTGGTTCTATGAAATGGCATATCCAACCCCCAACAGGTCGCTGATCTTGCTGCATAGCAGGAGTAAAAGAAGGACAGCAAAGCAGTACTATTCCTCTGTATGATGTGCATCAAAAAGGCTTGTTCTTGTTTATTCTCTGTGAGGACGCTGAAAACAATCTATGGATATTCCTTACTGAGAGTTTTTTTGTATCTACTCCCTAACCTGGAACCTAAATTCCAAGCCACGCCATATACTCATTGCAGGGTTTTTGAGCACATAAATGAAGAAGGCATCAGAGTGCCCCAGATACCACTCCCACCCCGGGCAGTAGCTCAGCACACTGCTGTATGACAATCTGGATCATGTCCACCAGCCTCAACATTTCATGCCTTCCCCTGTGGTTTCTGCTCTTATTATAGACTCCCCCCTAGACAATCATTCTCATTTAGGTTGAAAAGGTCTTCTGGAAGTCATCTGCTCCAAACACTATTTAAATCAGGGCAATTTTTTTCTTTTCCCCTTTTGGTAGATGCAACTAAAATGCTGTTTTGGTAAAATTCTACTTGTTTAGTGCAAAAGCAATAGAGAATGTACATTCCCAGAGGAAGGTATATCCCCTCTTGTAACAGGATAGTGAAAAGGAAAACCAATGGAAGGATAAAAAAGTAGATGTCTCCAAATGTTTTCTTTGTATTTACTGTTGTCAATTACATCAAACCTACCTTTAAGAGTAAAGAAAAGGAGTTCTGAGAGCATGATTTTGTGTAAAATACTCATTTAAGCCTGCTACAAAGCCTGTCCTTAGCATCCTAGGTACCATCATCTGAAATCCGAGACTGAATTTCATATACAAACACCAAGACGCAAAACTCCTCAGCACGGCACGTTTGAAAGCACCAGCTCATGTCAGTTGAGATACAGCCTCATGCCACTGCACAGAGTTACCATTACACCAGGGCACTGCTGCTTTTAATTAAAATGTCTCCTATCTGGCTCTTCTGCAATTTATGGAGCGTGTCAGATCTTGCAGCTTTTGATCATCTTAGGAGGAGTGAAGAGGTTGCAAACACCTTCCTCCAGAACTCGCTTATCATCGAAGAGGACATCATAAATGAGGACAGCTTTATGGGAACACGGTTTGCTGCAGCCATTGCTCATGCTCCATCTACCTTCAAGACCTCTTCAAAGCCTTCATTTCATGGGGTGGAGTTGGCTGCCACTAAAGCTCTTGGCTATTGTGTCTCTTAAGTTGAAATTTGCTTCAAGTTTTGGGGCATTATATTCATAGGGTTTGTAAGCAAATACCCAACTGCTACTTTCAGCCTCTGAACAGAGAAAAATCCTGATTTGGGGCTGCAAATTACAGTTACATTAACAAAACAAATTACATGCAGAATATAAAATGATCATTAACTTGGGTTGTGCTTAAAATCTACGTAAATTAAAAGGAAAAGAAATAAAATACTTGTGATCTTTATAAGACTAAGGGGAAAACCTGTGGTCTCATATGCCAGGAACGGCTCACAGGTTATTTTAAATGTCTCTTTATTTTCATTGGGGCAGCTCTGTAAGCTTATAGCAAAGCACAATCCCACCACACTGTCAAGCAAAGACTAAGAAAGTGCTTTTTTTTTTTCTAAGAAGAAAGAAAATTCCTCTTTTTTTATGAACTAGAGTATACAAATACAATGATACCGCACCTATTCGCAAGTAGAGGCCACTTCCACATAGCAGGCATAAAGATAACACATTGTTATGGCATTTGTTGGATTCTTGTTACCTTGTATTTCGTCAGTATTAAGAAAACCCTTAGGCTTATCCTTTTAACTGCTGTGTTCATCAGAAACAAAGAAGAAAAAAGAAGGAAAGACAAAGAACATCAGGTTTGACGTAGGCTGACAAACCAGCGGGAAGGTACACAGAGTACCCAGCTCATGTGAAAAATTAATGGAAGCAATTTGTGTGATCCTGTTCCGCTGGGGGAAAAAAAAGGGAAAGAAAAAGATTTAAAAGCAATTCTCTAAAAGAACAACAAAGTCCCAGCAAGAGCTCTCCCAGCTAGCAGCAGAAACCACACACAACCCCTGCAATGCTACTTCTACTCTTGGTTTTTTCAACTGAGTTAATCAACCTGGACAAAAAGCAGAGTTAATGAAGCCTTGCTCATTTAGAGACAGCTTGAGTCCCTTTGCGACGACCTGATGCCCTGTAAAATGTCAAAGCCAAGGAGAAAGCCAGGCTTAGGTAGGCCCAGCTGCAGGTTTCATCGCCAGGCTTCAACCACGCAGCACTTCTGTGGCAGCCGTAGCCGGGGCAGGAAGGTTTGAGTCACAGCTGCACATCCGCAGAGCTTTGGGTAGCAGCAGAGATGCTGAGATAAACTGTGCAGAACCACACTGGAGACAAGCGTCTCTTGTAGTGGGGGGGAAAGTGGCCTTAACTGCTCAAGGCTTGGCTTAAAGAGAGACTTCAGGGCAGAGACAGAAGCATATGGGGAATTAGTGATCAAGGCTCCATCGCCTCTGTAACACCCACGGGGCAGCTGGAGGTTAAATCCCTCCTGGGACTGAGCAAAGCCAGCTTGCTCCACTTCTGCTTCCATCATATGCACCAGACCCCTAACCCAGCCTAGCTAAAACGTTCCCCTTTCCTGCCTTAACTGTTGTCTTAAGAGGAAAACTTTCATTTCATCTAAATTATAAAGTTGACATCTAAGGAGAGCTCATCAGGCTTGAAGTCAGCTCAGGTGTATTCGCACCTCAATGTACAGCTCAGATGCACCAACTTTTTCATACCAATGCATTTAAATATGCTAAAAAACATTTGGGGTTTTTTTCCCCTCTCTCCCTTTTGGGAAAAAATACTGGTTCAAAAAGAGAACCTTCTTCTTTGCGTGCCCCCTACAGCAGCCTGCTCAGGCTCTGTGTGCAGATAAAAGGACGTACAGCATCTTCAACCTGATGCCACTCACCCTCGCACGGTGCCCGTCTCCTGGTAGTTCACTTGGATAAATTTGCCGAAGCGACTGGAGTTGTTGTTATGGGCTGTTTTCGCATTTCCAAAAGCCTGTGAAGAGAGGGAGATGCCATCATTACATTGGAAAAGCCACCACCTGACCTTATTTACATTCACATCACCAGCAACTCAACTTCGGGGGCTTTGCTATCAGTGTAGATTTAATGAAAAGCATATGGTGAAAGTCATTTGCATGCTCTATAAAATAATAAGATGAGCTTATGGGGACCATATTCATTTCCAGCTTGGTATTCATGAAGGGCAGATAAACACTGTTTAAAAATAGAGTGTTTGCTGTACAAGAGAGATTTAGCAGCAGAAGTTATTATAGGCTGCATTAAGGCTGTGCTTTATTCATTTAAATAAATAGAAAAGTACAGTGCTTTGACAAGACTTTCAATTTTAATGAGCTAGAGGAAGCTGCTTTTTAATTATATATGGAATTAAGAGGGAAAAAATGCTTTGAAGGCTACTCAGATATTAGACAATGCCATATATTGCACCAGCACAACCCAGAGTATTTTCAGCATTTCAGACACTGCCATTTCGATTTGCTGCTGTTGCTTTTCCCAAATCAAAATGCTTTTAAGTCTTTATTATGCAAAGCTTTTATTAAACCCCTGCCTCAGTGAGGTACCTCATATAAGGAGTCATTTATTGCCATTTAAAAGAAATCTCTGAAGAGCGATTGAGAACCTGTAAGAACCGACGCTCAGCTCCTCTGAAAACTGGTGTTTTCAATTGTGCCCAAATGACTCTAATAATAATCCAGCCCCCGGTGACAGGATCTGTCAAGCTGACAGCTCCAATTAATGTTTCATTTATAAACCAGTTTTGAGAATCATTCACCTTTTCTTCCCAGCCAAACTTATTTAAGGTAATTATACACAAGATAATTTCTAAGTGCTGTTTGTGTATGGACATTTTGTGCTGAGGCTTAATATTAGAGCTCAGATTCAAGCTCCCAACTGATTTATTCCCTACTTAGCTATTTATTAGAAAAGATTAAAAAGAGCTTTACCTTTACATCTATAATCTGGAGCTTTTCAAATGACCTTTTCAGATTTAACTTTGCAATTCAAAGCAAAAAAGAAAGGGTAAACCTTGGTGAGAAGGTTTGACATTTGGCATTTGACACCTTCGGTACCTGCATGGTGGGCGCTCTCATGCCTACTTTTATCTTCCCAAGCACATCTAGTTAGCAATCCGGTTAGATTTCATGATTTAAGAACCAAAGGAGGTTTGCTACCAGAATAACAATGTGATTTTTTCCCCCTATTTGAATACAGGGATTTGTTTAAACTCAGGCTGTTGCATATGAATTCACTTCAGTTGACTAAAACAAGTTCTGGGATAGCCGAAACCTGCCGAGCAAGCAGATTATATTTGAAAGATGATTTCAGATACAGCTAAGGAACACTCCCCTGCAGAGCTTTCACCTCTTTCCAGGCTGCTCACACTTGGTTTTTGCTTATTTCCCCCCAAAAATCCTCCCCACACCTAGCACCCCTCCTTTACCCCATACTCCAGAGGGTGCCAAAGATGCCCACACCTCTGGGTGACCATTCAAGCCTCCAAAACTCTCCCAACAAGTAAAATCCTGGCACCCTCCCCTCAGAAATAGGCCTTTTTGCAATAGAAGTCAGAATGCTATTTTATTTATTGGGTAATGGCTTCAAGCTTGAAGTGAGTAGATTGAGGTGAGGTCTTAGGCAGAACTCAGATCTTAGGCAGGGGGTTGGATGAGCTTTAAGGTCCCTTCAACCCAAATCGTTCTGTGGTTCTATGATTCTATGATTAACATTTTTACGTATCATCCTTCGGGTATCTCAGCAAGCAGAGATACAGCAAAAAGCAGAATATGTTGATATTCAAGCTATATATATCTATATATTTATAGAGATATTTAGATCATGGAATCATGGAATAGTTAGGGTTGGAAGGGACCTTAAGATCACCCAGTTCCAACCCCCTGCCATGGGCAGGGACACCCCACACTAAACCATGGCACCCAAGGCCTCATCCAACCTGGCCTTGAACACTGCCAGGGATGGAGCATTCACAACCTCCCTGGGCAACCCATTCCAGTGCCTCACCACCCTCTCAGTAAAGAACTTCTTCCTTATCTCAAATCATGTTAGTTTTCAATTATATTATATTAATTATGTTACATTTCCCTGCAGTAGGCTCCACTCTAATCCAAGACATCATGTTAAGCCAATATGACAAAGTTTCTATATATAATAATTATATATATATATATTAATGTTACTCACTTAAGAACAAACAAGCCAGCAGCACCATGAACTTGAGCACACCAAACAGAAGGCAGCCCTATTTTCATCATCTTTTCATATAATGCAATAAAGAATTTAAGCCATAAGCAATATTAAAAGGATTTTCTGTTTCGGTTCCCTCTGCTTATACCTTAAGTAATAGCACAGGTAGAGAAATAAGATCTATTTATTAGGATTAGCTTCGGAAAGAGCCTTACCCAGGAATAAACCTTTTTTATTCTGTAACAAGTAACATTTAGAGTCAGGAGAAAACATTTCAAATATAGGAGTGGGAAATGCAAGAGCTGTCTTTCTTCTATGAGCTTTCTTCTGGATTAACATGCCAGGCCACATTATCTTTTATAACCCGAACGCCTACAGAAATCATAACCCATAATATCCCTCTTTCAGGCATTCTTCTTTATTGCTGATGTAAATGAGAAAGCTCTTTGGATCACAGCTTGTTAAAACTTAAGGCTGCCTCTATGGCAAAGACATGCTGGTGACGGGCCAACCAGTAGCTAAAGAGACGCCCGATGTTGAACTTGAGACAACTTAATGCAGTTTCGTTTGGTTTACTCAGCATGTTCCATTAACAGAACTATTGGGCTATTGAAGAACAGTGCTATTCATTCCATTTCTGCATGCCTAATCTATCCATACTCGAAGAAGACGCCACGTCCTTCTGCAACCAGGGCATAACACAATAGCTCAGCTTCAGAAAACACAAAATGAGTTATAACTGCTTTCCTAAAACAAATTATCTTCTGTTCGTATGATCTCCCTTTCCTGACTCATTGATTCAAAGCTGCTGAGCAGCTCAACGGACAAAACTCTGTAACAGCATTCCTAAAATTCTCGGGGAGACCAAAGCTTTTCCTGGCCAAGGCTCAACATTTTGAAGGCAACAAAAATCAATACGTTCCTCTGTAGGAGCTGAGCATCCCTCTGGACCCGGCACTGGGGATTCAATGATTTAGAGAAGGCAGAGCAATGAGCAGCTCCATTCCTGCTGCCTCCTACAAACCTCCTGCACAAAGAGATGCTTATCGTGGATGGAAGGAAAAAAATGAAATTAACAGTTTCATGGCTAAATAGTTCACGTTCTTCCTTGCCTGACCCCAAAGACTTGTGGTCTCTTCACCTTGGACTGAATACTAATGCAATCTGGATTTATTACAGATTACAGCCACAATGAGGATTATTTTAATGACTTTCTTGAAATACGGTTATTTCCCAAACCCCAGTGGCTGCCCCATCCCTGGCAGTGTTCAAGACCAGGTTGAACAGGACTTAGAGCAACCTGTTCTAGTGGAAGGCATCCCTGCCCATGGCAGGGGGTTGGAACTGGATGAGCTTTAAGGGCCCTTCTAACTCAAACCATTCTATGGCCTAGGAAGACACCACAGTGACTTGTTCTGATGTAGCAATGGCAAAAAGATGCTGTCAGATAGATGATCCTAACTGAATGTCATTTCCCTATAGAAAAGCAGCTGCATTCCCCTACGGCATAACAGTTTCTGTGGTTAGTAACACTAGTGCAGAAAGCACTAGTGGAATGATCGCTCTTGCTGGCGTATTTAGAGTCCCCAGCCCTGCCCTTCTCAACTGAGCCACTAAAACTCACCACCCTTTGAGGGAAAAATAAACACGTTATTATTTTATCTTTGCTATATAGGAAGAGAAATATATTAATAAATGTGAATTCAAATGGTTTCTTATATACTTGAAATGCAAATTAAATTTGTTTAGAAAGCCAAACCATGAATATATCTGAGGCAAGCCAACTGCTTAAATCGCAATACAGGCTATGCCATTGCAGAATAGATATGTTCGTAGTTATATTCCATCGTGGGGCACTGAAGGGACTGAGAGCAAGATTTAGCCACACTCATTTATGCTTGGGTAAAGAAATAGGTTAATATCAGGGAAGAGACCCCACTGGAGGACTCGAATTCCCTGGATCACTGTGAATACTGGAATTCATGAATCAAATGCATTCATAAAGCATGAATGACTTGTAACTGGATAAGCAAGGTGGAAAACTCAAAGCGTCAGCCAGGGAAACCAAACTCTCATCTGAACTTAGGAAACCAAAAAGAATATTTGTGAATTCAGATCTTTGCATTTAGAGGGGCTGGCAAAGGACAAGATGGGTGCAGGGTCCAAACGATGCACAAGCACTAATGCACAGGGACCGCACTAAAGAAAAAACCACAGGAAAACTCTCTTTACCATCAAACAACATCAGCACGAGGCCAGAACCAGAGTTAGATGGACATGACACGAAGGATGCAACAGTGAGGACAAAGACAGATGTGCATCACATGCTTCACTTATAGCGTAGGCTTCCACAAGAGTGCTGGGTCTAAACATCATCTCTAACTAAAATCCAGATTTGAAGGCAATTTCCCCCCAGTATTCTGTATGTTATGCTTGAAAAAATAATAATAAATCAGAAATATCTTCATTCCAAAAGAAAAAAAAAAAAAAAGATGAGGGAAAAAAAAAATAGCATACTGAAATTTTGTAATTTTCATGGAATCCCAGCCTGGTTTGTGTGGAAGGGACCTTAAAGCTCACCCAGTCCCAACCCCTGCCACGGGCAGGGACCCCTTCCACTGGAGCAGCTTGCTCCAAGCCCCTGTGTCCAACCTGGCCTTGAACACTGCCAGGGATGGGGCAGCCACAGCTTCTCTGGGCACCCTGGGCCAGCGCCTCAGCACCCTCACAGGGAAGAGCTTCTGCCTAAGAGCTCAGCTCAGTCTCCCCTCGGGAAGGTTAAAGCTGTGACCGGGGCATTCTCTGACTTTTAAAGTTATCCCCTGTAGTTACAAATTCTTTTCTGCATCCTGAAACTTAAACACCTGGACAACAAGGTTCATTTTTGGTTTTCACTCACCCTGCAACCAAGCTCCCATGACTTTTTTTTGACCTGTTACATTGTTTTTAACAGAAATATATTGACTTACGGCCAGGATATAAACCACATCTAGGCCACTTAGGCCAGAGCCTTGCTAAATCCCTTCTCATTATTGCTTCTAGCCTGGGAAATACTTGTTTGAAAAGCGGAGCTCGCCACCTGATAAAACCCATCAGCCCGAATCACACTGCTGAAACTCTACCACTTGCACGTATCTCCCCCAGCTTTCAGTTTCCATGAGGAGCCCTAAAAGCCCCTTTATGCAGCAGAGCCCCAGCACCTAAACAGGCACCTAAATAAGGACCAAAGCCAAAACTCTTCAGCTACACTTTGAATTCCTGCAAAGTAAAATAGCATTTGTGTGAATCCTTCAAGCCTCTGTTCTGCGTGGGCAAGTGACAAGACCGAGCATCGGCTTCAGAGCAAGTAAATACGAGTTCAAGTGCTAACACCTTGTTCTTCAGTTCTCTTGGTCGTGGCTCATGTTCCACTCAGCCTAATGAAACCATCAATGCTTTTATTGTAAAAAGCACAAACCACAGAGTATTTATGGTGTTGGTGCTGCAGTGCTTGAGGAGAGCTCCCACCGTGCCTGACCTGCAGCCCTGAGCTGCCTTTAAAACACTGACCTTTAAAAGCTCTAAAATTTTTCTCTTACATTGTTCTTTTCTTCATTGTGCTGCTGGAGCACATTGCAGAGCCAACCCCCTGTTTTCCATTGCATAGAATCATAGAATGAATCACAGGATGGTTTGGGTTGGAAGGGACCTTAAAGCTCACCCAGCTCCAACCCCTGCCACGGGCAGGGACCCCTTCCACTGGAGCAGCTTGCTCCAAGCCCCTGTGTCCAACCTGGCCTTGAGCACTGCCAGGGATGGGGCAGCCACAGCTTCTCTGGGCACCCTGTGCCAGCGCCTCAGCACCCTCACAGGGAAGAGCTTCTGCCTAAGATCCAATCTAAATCTGCAAACAAATGTACCAATTGTTGCATTTCTGAAGGTTAAAACACTCCTCATAATCTTTGGAGGGTTTTTTTGTTACAGGCAGTTTATGCCAACTAAAAATATCCCACCTTTGTAAAACATTTGCACTAAAGTTCCCTGGCCGTTGAAACACTGAGCCTATTCAAGGACAGCAGTTCTCCCCTCCCTGCTGAACCCAGTCCCTATCCTGGGATGGAGCATTAAGGAATGCATCTTTCACAGCACGTATCTTAAAACACAGGGCCAGTTAAGACCACCTGACTTTGTGCATTTAGAGTTCACATTCCCTAATACAAATATGGGAGAAAAATGACTTTTTAATGGGAGAGCACTGATCTGGAGAAGGTTTGGGGGTCAATCTACTTGAATAAAAGTGCCAGTGTATGTAATGGGAATAAAGAGCACCAATAAATACGCTTACAGATTAAGATAACCTAGCTAAAGTACTACAAAAGTCATTACAACACACACTCGTTTGGGAGATTTCAAGCTCTGCTGATGCAGATGCTCTATCAGCTATGTAAGAAACAGGATTTAGCATCTGCATTCCTGGCAAATGCTTCAGTGTTGGCAGAATATTCCTCCATTTCCGACACTTAAGCACGGGATCAGACCATTTCAGCTTCTTCCCTTTAAGCAACACTCTGGAAAACAAGGGAATTACCACATAACCACAATGCAACAAGACAAAACCCCAAAACCAAACCAAAGCCTCGTGCTTAAGTCCTCTTCCCGAACAGGGAGAGTTTTCCTACTCAAGTGCCGTAACAGGGAATAAAATCCAGCTCAGCTGGCAGACAGTCATAGGCAAATGCCAGTACGGATGGGTCCTGGAGACAGAGGCTGCCAAATCCATAAGCTCTGGCTCACATCCCTGCTCCTCTGCTCATCTATTTACTCTTTTACACGTAGGGTGGATGGCCCTGGGAAGAGCAGCCAAAGGCACGAGTTTTCCAGCAAACTCACACACGGATGCGTGCCAGCAAACATTGTGGTGGAAAAACAAACTCTTCAGCCTGGGTTCAGCTTGGGATTTACAGAAGTATCCCAAAATGAAGCTGGGAAGCTCGGTGTTATTACGCTGCCTCTCCAACCCAGTGTTCGTATTCTGCAGCCAAAGCACAAACTTCACTACATCAAAAGGAGATAGCGGGTGTCTGACAGGTCCCAGGACTGAGCAAAATCTCCTTCACCAGTGCTTCAAATGCTATTTTCATACCAACAGAGAAATAAAATCAACTCAGAGCAATAAAATGACCAGTTGAAAACAACTCATGGCTTAAGGAGGAGACTTTATGCTCCCCCAGTAGGCAAAACAAGCGCCATAAATGAGCGTTACAGTAGAAACAAAAGAGCAGTCATAGAACATTGACTGATAAAAAATACTCTCAATCATAGAATCCCAGCCTGGTTTGTGTGGGAAAGGACCTTAAGATCATCCAGCTCCAACCCCTGCCACGGGCAGGGACACCTTCCACTGGAGCAGCTTGCTCCAAGCCCCTGTGTCCAACCTGGCCTTGAACACTGCCAGGGATGGGGCAGCCACAGCTTCTCTGGGCACCCTGGGCCAGCGCCTCAGCACCCTCACAGGGAAGAGCTTCTGCCTAAGAGCTCATCTCAGTCTCCCCTCTGGCAGGTTCAAGCCATTCCCCTTGGCCTGTCCCTACAGGCCCTTGTCCAAAGCCCCTCTCCAGGTTTCCTGCAGCCCCTTTAGGCACTGGAGCTGCTCTCAGGTCTCCCCTTCAGGAGCCTTCTCTTCTCCAGGCTGCCCCAGCCCAGCTCTCTCAGCCTGGCTCCAGAGCAGAGCTGCTCCAGCCCTCGCAGCATCTCCATGGCCTCCTCTGGCCTCGCTCCAGCAGCTCCACGTCCCTCTTGTGCTGCTGCCCCAGAGCTGGATCAGGACTGCAAGGGGGGTCTCCCCAGAGCACAGCAGAGGGGCAGGATCCCCTCCATGACCTGCTCCTCACGCTCTAGGTGTGCAGCCCAGGCCGGTTTTCCATGTTTCATCTACGCATTTCGGTGCTCTGCAAAAGATTGGGTAAATTGCTGTCTCTGAAGCATCTCCCATAACTTTTTAGTGCATTGAGCATTACAGACAGCTGTAGAAAGGCTGTCCTCACCCATGGCTTCATGTACTTCCAAAAGTAACATGGTTTGGGTCTTTTTGGCCAGAAGCACATTGCTCTTGGAAGCGTTGATGTTTCAGATGATGCAACACACAACATGCCAAACCCAGAACTATTTTTTAGGACATAATTTCATTATGGAAAAACATCCATGCAGGAGACAACATTCTCTTAGGATAATGTTGTAGGACAACACGTTCTGTGGTACACAAGCTCTCATCTCCACTGTTGCTTTCTGACATCTTTAGCAACACCAAGAGGCACTTGCTGAAGCTGGGAGTCACTTGTTTGAAGAGCTGGTGGTGACAGGTTGCACTGCTGATGGCTCACCCAAGCAGTACTGCTTGCTTGGGGTTGTGGGGCTGTGGACCTTCAGCCCGAGTGCGAGTCCGGAAACAAGCCATCAGTGTTTGGGAGATCTTGAAGATGAGCATCTCCAACACAACATCAACCTCAGCCAGAGCCAAGAGCCGCTGCTCAGCATAGAAGCGAAACATCACCCATTGGCAAGTCTCATCCCTTGGAGAGGCATCTCCCCAGCAGCTTCCATCCCTTCCTCACCAACCACCAGCCTCTAATTAAGGGAGAGGGATCTGGTCTGGTGTGCAATGCTTGGACACACTCCAGCCCCTGGAGGAGGCCGCTCAAAGTCCCTTCAAGACCCTATTTTCTTCCTTTTTTCCATATAACAATTCTACACAGGGCCATAAAAGTTTAGAGACAAAGTTTGAACTTCCCATTGCACACTCGGACACGCTAAAACACACTGAAGCATTCACTGCTCTGGCCTGGTACAAGTTTTCCTGCAGCTTGTCCCCAGGATCAACGCCACAAACCGAAAGGCAGGAGAAAGTGTCTCCACTGCAACGCCTCCCATCTGGAACCTCTTCCCGGAGGCACGGAGCCCTCATGTATATTTTACACACATATTTTTTCCTGCTTTTCCCAAGAGAAATATGTGTAACGAAGAAAAACAAAAACACGTTAGCAGCAACAAAAACATACCACTGTAACATGAGAGCCAGCTTGGCTTCTGCCTCTGTTATCCTTCCTCTTAGACCTCAGCTACTTTCTACTAGCTGCAGACAAAAACAATACACACCCTCCCCTCCGAAAACCAAAACCCTATCAGAGCTCTCCCATTAAATCAACACCATCAACCCCACATTTATTATTTGCCATGTGAAATACAGCACGAGTTAAGGACAAGATTAAACATGCGCACACACGTCTCCAGCCCTTCCCTGCTCTTCTGGGGGATTATAGGAATAATCTGCAACTCTTCTGCATGCAATTCCACAATTTCAAGTGCTATTAAGCTGCAGCCTCAGATTTCCATGCATCGGACACAGTCAGGATCACTCACAGCACAGCAGCGCAGCCAGGCTCATGTTTTCCAGTGCTTGCAATGTTTCCACAGCAGTAGGCAGCTTGGGATACCCGATTGATCCATGAAAATATCTGTTCCTCTTTTGAGCACAGTTCAAGTGGTGAAATGAGAGCTTAAAAATGCTTATTATTAAGTATGGGGATGGAGCACAGCACCTGCAGAAGCCAGATCACTGAAAGAACTAATGATCTCATTGGATTGATGCATAGCATTGAAAAGAGTAATTATCAGCAACCAGAATATTAGATAAGTGCCATGAAAAAGCACTGATTCTTTTCAGGAGGTGAAAAAGAAGTCTCAAAAATCAACATATTCCTATCAGATATTTGTCTCAGGAGAGGAGGCAAGAGCTAAAATGTGTATTTTCAGCCATTAGGTAAAGCAAAATAGGACAATTTGCTTGTTACCCTTCCAAAGCTATTAAATGGGGGTGTATTGGAGTCATGATGGAGAGGGTTTCTATGAACTGAAAAGGTTACAAAGCTATGGGTAAACGTGACACTGAAGCATCACTACCTCCAGATCAAGGACCAGCTGCCACATGAGCACAGAACAGGCCATGTCCCGGGGCACAATGCTGTAATTCAGTTTCTCATGCAAGAGGTCTCCAAGCAGAGGATGAGCTTCCACTGCAAAGCCCACCCTGCCAAAATCCCCTGTTGAGGCCTGTGCAATGTTCTTCAATACTGCCAAAGCCGCTGTTTCTGAGAACACTGCTTTGGTTTTTAAAAGAAAAGAAAATCCAACCAAAGAGAAAGCCCTGCATTAATAAAATTAAGGGAAATGCAGTGAGATTTTGTACTCCAGCTTTCCACACAGCAGAGAATGTTGTGCAAAACTAATGCCAATATTTTTAGAATAGTAGGATCACAGAATCACAGAATGGTTTGGGTTGGAAGGGGCATCTCAGTCTCCCCTCTGGCAGGTTAAAGCCATTCCCCTTGGCCTGTCCCTACAGGCCCTTGTCCCAAGCCCCTCTCCAGGTTTCCTGCAGCCCCTTTAGGCGCTGGAGCTGCTCTCAGGTCTCCCCTTCAGGAGCCTTCTCTTCTCCAGGCTGCCCCAGCCCAGCTCTCTCAGCCTGGCTCCAGAGCAGAGCTGCTCCAGCCCTTGCAGCATCTCCATGGCCTCCTCTGGCCTCGCTCCAGCAGCTCCACGTCCCTCTTGTGCTGCTGCCCCAGAGCTGGATCAGGACTATTCAATTGCCACTCTGCAGCCTCATGAACCCTCTCAATTGCACCCCAGCCTGAAGATATTTGGCCGCCTCCATCACTGTGTAATGGAACAAACGATGTACAACTCCCCTTGTAAGAACCCTGCCAGCTCTCCAACAGTTTAGACCAGCATTTCTTCTTCCACGCTCTGCAGAATCGCTACAGTGCGTTTAAACCCTGTGGGAATTCTTCTGTAACTAATATATTGTAAATAAATAAACAAACCCCACAACCTGATGCTGGTATCATTGTAGCTGTGTTGGGCTACAGAGAGCGGGGAGACCCTTTGTAGGCAGCTGTAATATTATCTTTAACCAGATGAACTGGAATAGCTGGAAAACCCAAGAAGCTTTCGAGTACACATCTTCTGCCAGGCTGAGCCAAACTGCAAAGGAGAAATTCAGAGTATTCTTTCCCAACTTTAGCAAGAGATTCATCAGATGAACCCAATGAACAGATCCAAAGTGAAAAAAGGCTCTTTAAACAGAGAAGCAAAAGGAAGTGAAAAAGGAAGGGAAACACAAGCACTCCCTGTGCTGAGCACAATATATCACTTATAACCTACACAAAATCACATTTTCAGTTATTATTTGGAAGCAGGTGGTGACCTAAAGTGCAGCAACACATCAGAATGAAGAGCGGGGCATTACTAATGATGTTTGGTTGGTAAAAATGAAGTGAGAAGCAGCATTTGCAAGGAAAGGAGCTGATGGCATTGCTGCACTTGCTCGTGGAGCAGGGATATGGCTGCCCCATCCCTGGCAGTGTTCAAGGCCAGGCTGGACAGGGGCTTGGAGCAAGCTGCTCCAGTGGAAGGGGTCCCTGCCTGTGGCAGGGGTTGGAACTGGATGAGCTTTAAGGCCCCTTCAACCCAAAACAGGCTGAGATTCTGTGATACAGCACCAGTGCATTCCTCCCTGCAGGACTGAGGGCAGAAGAGTGATGCCCAAAGGTACAACCTCAGCTCTCCAGCTACAGCCCTTAGATGATGCACGGAGCTTCCAGAGGGCGAAGGTGACTTCATGATGCCTCATCCAAAACCTAATTTCTGTGTTGATAAAAGCCAAGGACACACCAAAACATGGAGTTCTGATGTCTTGGATCTCCCTTCAATTAAGACAGAAACACAGTTTATATGATTTAAATAAAACTCAGCAGAGCACATCTATGTGGAGGTATCAGTCTTAGTGGGAAAAAAAGGCTGGATGCTTAGGTCCTGATTCTCACTTTCCCCATCACATATTATCCATTTCCAAAACCTTTACTCCATATACATACAGCTATAAAGTCACCACCAACAGACAGTATCTGTGTATTCTCATTACACACCTCCCAGATGGGAAGCTGCTGAGAATACCAAGGAAAGGACCACTCGAGCAATGTAGTACAGTCAAAATGACTCAGCACATATGGGCTGGAGCAATTTGGAAAGGTTTTACGGGGATAGAGCTGAAAGATCTCTCCCTTAAAGAACACATCATCCTCAAAGTGGTAGCTAAGGAGGGTTTGTTTGCATCTTTAAAGAGAGGGTATTTTATTCCTTTAATGACTTTAATCATCAAGTAAAACACTACATTAAAAAAACTGAAGTCTTGTGAAACCCGCTTTTCTTTTCTAAATAGCCCTGCCTGCAGTGCAGGAGGAGGAAGAAGGATGGAAAAGGAAGCTTAAAAAACTGACAGAAAGGAAAAATACAGAAAGAAACCTTTCTTTTGCCGAGCCCATCCTCTTGTTTATAAGCCCCCAAGAGAACAGCAGCACGATTGTCCTCCCTCATGCTGGCCGGATTTCAGCAGGAAGGCTTTGGTCACCCGGCCTCTGGCATCCGAGATGCGAGGCTCTTACCCTGCTCATCTCTCCTTTTTCTGCTCTTTCTTCCTACTCTCTCTGCTTGGATGACATCCAGGTGGATGGGAGCTACTGAAAATTCCTCATCCACCGTGCCTAAAGTCACTATAATTAAAATCCAGGTGGAAAATAAAACAAGGCCTGGAAAAAAGTATCCCACACTATTAGAGACTGTACAAAAAAGGGGGGGGAAAGGGTGGAATTAGTGCTAAGGAGCTCCAAAATCAAAGACTGAAGATAAGCAACGCTGAGCACCAACATCACCCTAAGAGGTCCCCATCTGTATTCTGCAGCTCCCTGGGGCACGTGGCATAAATACATGAGGAATCCTATTCCCAACCAGATCAAGGTCCCGAGCCAGCCTAAAACCATATGGTAGAAGTGGGTTTGGGATTATTACTCCATTTGCAATTCTTCCAGTGCCACTTTAGCAAACAAATGCTTCAAAGGTCACACTTGTAATAGGTAAAAAGAGGTCAGAATGTCTCCACATTGAACTATCAACACGTTTAAGCACCAAGTCTGAACTGTTCATCTCTTGCATCCTCTCAACCAAGTCCCCAGCCCTGGTTCACAGCAGGATGCACAAAATTAAACCAGAACTTATTTCATTCGACGGCAAGGAATAGGATGGCACTGAACAACAGAACACCTAAATGAAATAACTCCTTTTGAACAACTGCAAGCTCCCAGCCCCAGTCACACAGCCTTGTCTGAAGAACCTGTGCTCCTCAGCACAATTAAATGTGCATGCGGCAGTCGCGGGCAAAGTCAGACCAAATGTGGGTTGAGCCAAGTCAGTTGGTAGGGGGCCTACAAGGCTGCTGGAGAGGGACTCTTCATCAGGGACTGGAGTGGTAAGACAAGGAGTGATGGGTTCAAACTTAAAAAGGGGTTAGATATAAGGAAGTTCTTCCCTGTGAGGGTGCTGAGGCACTGGCCCAGGGTGCCCAGAGAAGCTGTGGCTGCCCCATCCCTGGCAGTGTTCAAGGCCAGGTTGGACACAGGGGCTTGGAGCAAGCTGCTCCAGTGGAAGAGGTCCCTGCCCGTGGCAGGGGTTGGGACTGGATGAGCTTTAAGGTCCCTTCCAACCCAAACCATCCTGTGATTCATTCTATGATTCTATGCAATGGAAAACAGGGGGTTGGCTCTGCAATGTGCTCCAGCAGCACAATGAAGAAAAGAACAATGTAAGAGAAAAATTTCAGAGCTTTTAAAGGTCAGTGTTTTAAAGGCAGCTCAGGGCTGCAGGTCAGGCACGGTGGGAGCTCTCCTCAAGCACTGCAGCACCAACACCATAAATACTCTGTGGTTTGTGCTTTTTACCATAAAAGCATTGATGGTTTCATTAGGCTGAGTGGAACATGAGCCACGACCAAGAGAACTGAAGAACAAGGTGTTAGCACTTGAACTCGTATTTACTTGCTCTGAAGCCGATGCTCGGTCTTGTCACTTGCCCACGCAGAACAGAGGCTTGAAGGATTCGCACAAATGCTATTTTACTTTGCAGGAATTCAAAGTGTAGCTGAAGAGTTTTGGCTTTGGTCCTTATTTAGGTGCCTGTTTAGGTGCTGGGGGCTCTGCTGCATAAAGGGGCTTTTAGGGCTCCTCATGGAAACTGAAAGCTGGGGGAGATACGTGCAAGTGGTAGAGTTTCAGCAGTGTGATTCGGGCTGATGGGTTTTATCAGGTGGCGAGCTCCGCTTTTCAAACAAGTATTTCCCAGGCTAGAAGCAATAATGGAAATAAGCTTTAAGGTCTCTTCCAACCCAAGCCAGTTTGTGATTCTGTAACTAGATGGAAATGCGCGAGTTTTTCTCCAAATAGAAAACCTAATAGTAAGCTCAAACCTCTTTCACTTCTTACTTAAAAGTTAAGTGCAACCTACCTGTGTTTTGCCTTAATAGTACGCTCAAACTTCTTTTACTTTATGAATTTCCAGTTGAAAGCTAGAAACTTCAATAAACCCTTTGGAAAAATGAACAGTTCACGTCTTTCATCATGATAACCATAAAGCAATTTTAAAATTACAACCTTTAAAGTAAAAATGCAAACTTCTGGCTCCTATAGACTCACACAGATCCTTTACGCATTAAGCTAGCAGGTAAGGTGACCTAGTTATTCAAGAAGCTCCCTCTCCTAGCTACATTCCTCTTGCCAAGAAGATGGGCTTAATACAGAAAACCAGAAATCATAGAATCCCAGACTGGTTTGGGTTGAAAGGGACCTTATGATCACCCAGGTCCAACCCCCTGCCATTGGCAGGGATGCTTTCCACCAGTCCATGTCTTCCAATCTTTTGCTTTCTCATAATTATACCTCAACGAAGCTTTCACAGCAACAAAACCCCTGTGGGGGCAGGAGCGGATGAGTTCTGAGGTCTAAATGGAAAAAGGAATTACTAACTACTCCTGGAATACCCAATTTCTCAGGCCAATATTGCTCATAGCAAGACCTATGCTCCATCTGCACACCACCAAGCCCTCACTAAGAGCTCCTGGGCTTCTTTAAAAGCCTGAGATCAATAAAGTACAATTTAAATCTTAGTCAGGGGGACTGCTAATGTGCCAGAGATTGAGCAGACACTGACCCACGCTACATCTAAACCTTCAAATGAGCCTAAACGACAACTTCAGTCAGACTTAGAGGGGCAGAGATAAAGAAAATAGAACATGTCTTTCAATTTATGCATTTCATGGAAATATAGAATTCATAGAATTCATAGAATAGTTAAGGTTGGAAAGGACCTTAAGATCACCCAGTTCCAACCCCCTGCCATGGGCAGGGACACCTCACACTAAACCATGGCACCCAAGGCCTCATCCAACCTGGCCTTGAACACTGCCAAGGATGGAGCATTCACAACCTCCCTGGGCAACCCATTCCAGTGCCTCACCACCCTCACAGTAAAGAATTTCTTCCTTAGATCCAATCTAAACTTCCCCTGTTTCACTTTGAACCCGTTACCCCTTGTCCTGTCACTACAGTCCCTGATGAAGAGTCCATCCCCAGCATCCTTGTAGGCCCCCTTCAGACACTGGAAGCTGCTCTGGGGTCTCCACGCAGCTTCTCTTCTCCAGGCTGAACAGCCCCAACTTTCTCAGCCTCTCTTCATACGGGAGGTGCTCCAGCCCCTGATCATCCTCGTGGCCTCCTCTGGACTTGTTCCAACAGCTCCATGTCCTTTTTATGTTGAGGACACCAGAACTGCACACAATGCTCCAAGTGAGGTCTCACAAGAGCAGAGCAGAGGGGCAGGATCACCTCCTTCGACCTGCTGGTCACGCTCCTCTTGATGCAGCCCAGGATACGGTTGCTTTCTGGGCTGCGAGCGCACACTGCAAACGGCTCATGTTCATTTTTTCACCAACCAACACCCCCAAGTCCTTTTTATATTTATACATCTCATGTGATATGTGTATTTTCTATTAATGTATCTCATGAATATATTACATATTTCATTTTGTATCAATATATCTGGTATTTGACCATTTAGGCCATGTACCTCCATCACATGCTAATACAGTGCTGCTATTGCTGCGTGCTTAATGCTCGAGCAAAGGCAGCTGGTCCCGCTGGAACAAGGCTGTTCTGACCAGCAGGATCTCCTCCACGCTTCAGCATTCCACTGGGACATCAGCTGGGGGAGGCACCAGAACTCAGAGCAACCTCAGCACACATTATTTATCACTTCAGACCTCGTGAAGCTCTAATTGCATTGCCCATCAGCTGATGCAATTACTCAACCATCCAAGTCAGCATCCACGCTGTCAATAACCCAGGCTGACCAAATTCATTAATAGCCCTGCTTGAAACCCAGGCTAACATCTGTACATGGTGCGGCTGGGGGGGGAGTTAAAGCATTATGTTTTCTCCTGGTTTTATTGACATTATTTGGCTTTCCTGTAGCAGATGAAAACCAGATGTTGTACAGAGGAAGGCCTGCACGAGCCAGAAAGCAAAACCAAGACAGCAACAGGCAGGTCGCACCCATTCATTACCCGTCTATTTCCCTTCTGCCATGAGGCTATTTATATTGCATCTCTATTATTACAAATATCCTAATTGTGATGTAATTCTAGAAGCCACAGTTCTCTCCCTTGCAGCACAGAGGAGAAAGCAGCGCCTGAGTCAAAAGGCTTCAGCGAAGTTTCTTTGTGCTGTGTGAGCACTTTGGAAAGCTTCGCTCCTGTCTTGCAGCGTTAATGCCTATACTAGGGGCTGTAATCCCTCCTGAAGTAGCCCAGGCTCAGGATTAAACCAGGTTTAGCAGCTCTTGGATGCCCACTTGTACTGAGAACAGTAAAAAAAGAGAAGTTTGTGTACATGCACACGAGGCAGTTTAGGAAGTATCACTGTGTGTATCACTGGTAAAATTAAACGGGCATCCTCATTTCTGTGATTTGAGGCACAAGTAGAGGAGCAGGACTGGAGTTATTTATCATTTTAAGCACCCACATGAAGCAAACACGAGGAGTAAATCACGGGTGATTTAAGAACTGACTGGCCAGATGCACGGGCAACTGAAATGGCAGATGACCTACCACAGGCATACCTCACAAGCAAGTCTTTGAAGGGCTTTGCTCTCTCCACAGTATTATTTTCCCCCACTTTAATGCTAATCTAAAGCTTCTGGGAATACACTATTGTGATTTAAAGCAAACATACAGTGGCAATTGAGATAAGAAGCAGGAACAGGTGATTATTTAATTCAATCTGAGAAAAAGAAAAGCAAGAGGGGAGGGAGTGGGGTGGGAAAGAGCCTTACTGTGCTGTATGTGCCACACAGAAATCATTGCCCAGGCCAGGTTTGGAGATACATGGACAGCACAGCTCTGAGGACCACGCAGGGAATTATACATCGTCATCAGCCCGGTACTGACCAGCTGCTGGTTTGGGGGATTCACTTAAAAGCCTTTAAAACTGACTTAATACATATAATTTTAAGTTAGCTTTGAGAGCCTTTTCAGCTCCCAATGACATACCTACGTACCGGAGAAGCATCTGCAGTTATTCAACAGGGCCATTCGCACCCACAAGAGATTACTGACACACCTCACCTTTCCATGCACAGATGCAATAACTGAAATACTACTGGACAGATTTCCATTGCTGGCTACTCTCTGAACTATTTTAAGCATCCATCACAGAGGTGCTTTTCCATAGCAGAAAGGTTTTACTCGTGTTAGCTCATGTGCTCTTCTGCAGCTTGAGAATTAAGTGAAAATAAGGGTTAATACAAGAAGGATGCTAAGCTCCACGCCAAACCATAACCCAGAAAACAAAGCAGGGTTTTACTTGATTAATTACTTGGAGCCTCTATATGACACCTGCAATACAGATCTTTTGGTGTACATATATAATTATGCATACTACTATAAGAGATAGATATTATCATAATATAGATATTATTGTTGGCTTCTACATGACATCTGCAATGCAGATTTACGTGTGTATATATATATTATTCCACTACATTGTATACACCATTCTAGTAGATATTTTTATATATATTCATTATTTTAGTCTTCTATATGACACCTGCAATGCAGATTTGTGTGTGTGTTTATTATTGTATTGCTATTATATAACAATATGAAATAACACATGTATTGTATATTTATAATATACAATTTATTTATAATATACAGTTGTATATTTATAATATCCAATATATGCATTTGTAATATATGTGTGTATATATATAATAATATATATGTGTGTGATATATGATACTGCAATGCAGTTTGGGTGTGCTTGTGCCTATACATACACACAGTCTCCCAATCCTTGCAAAATACCACCACATGCCATTATATTATACTTATGATGATGTTAGAGATATATATTACTTTGGACAGCTGCAATGCAGATTTGTGTGTACGTACATTAATGTTCTATTACATATATTATTATAGTATACAAGGATGCTGGGGAGGGACTCTTCATCAGGGACTGCAGTGACAGGACAAGGGGTAACGGGTTCAAACTGAAACAGGGGAAGTTTAGATTGGATCTAAGGAAGAAATTCTTCACTGTGAGGGTGGTGAGGCACTGGAATGGGTTGCCCAGGGAGGTTGTGAATGCTCCATCCTTGGCGGTGTTCAAGGCCAGGTTGGATGAGGCTTTGGGTGCCATGGTTTAGCGTGGGGTGTCCCTGCCCATGGCAGGGGGGTTGGAACTGGATGATCTTAAGGTTCTTTCCAACCCTAACTATTCTATGATTCTGTGATTCTACATATATTATTATAGTAGATATTTTTCTGTATATATTACTTTGGACTTTGATATGACACCAGCAGTGCAGATTTGTATGTATGTATATACACACACACATCATGTCCCAGGACTTGTAAAATGCCACCCTTCTCTAGCTGCTATTTGGAGAAATGGAAAGCATTTCCTCACTGTGTTTTTCCCTGGAAAGCCTGGAGCAGGTCAGCTCTGCCCCGCGCATGCGGGTCCAGCCGCTCCACGCTGCCTCTGCAATTACCAGAGAGGTTTTTTGCCGGGTGATTGGGTGCATTCATCCACTTCTGATGAGCAGCTCTGGGAACAAACATGATGGAGAGGGAATCGAGCGACCCCAAACACAAAGGCTAAAACAAAGAGCAGCAATGAAACGCCAAAAAAGAATATTACAGATGGCAGGTTGGGTTTGGCAGTGTGCTGGGATTAGATCACCGTGAATCCCAGCTTAAATAAAGCTCAAACATGAATTTCCTGACTAAGGTAAAAAAGCCCGGCTCAAATTTACGAGCTGCTGGCAAAGTTACCTCCATCCCAGCGGCCTCCAAATACCAAGATGACTCTGGCCCAGAAATGCAGACTTCAGCCTAATAATTCAAATACATTCCTCTGAGCATCACTGGTTCTGCAGCTGGAGCCAAGGCAATAGAGATGTGAACTCCAATACTTCCAACTGCGCCTTAAAGTGAACCACAGAAACGTATTCCTAAAGCTTGAAGAGTTTAGCTGTGATGAAGAAGCAGTTATAAGCCTTGTAGAGAAGGGGTTTTTAAGGAGGCAACCCCAAATCTTCCCCCGGCTCTGTTGGATACAGTCCATTCCACCTTTAATGAATAACAACAAAAAGAAATATGGATTTTTCTACTCTACAGGACAATCTTGTGGGTCTTCTTAATTAAAGGATAATTTACTTAATTTAAGGATAATAAACACTGGCACAGGGTGCCCAGAGAAGCTGTGGCTGCCCCATCCCTGGCAGTGTTCAAGGCCAGGTTGGACACAGGGGCTTGGAGCAAGCTGCTCCAGTGGAAGGGGTCCCTGCCCGTGGCAGGGGTTGGAGCTGGGTGAGGTTTAAGGTCCCTTCCAAGCCAAACCAGTCTGGGATTCTATGTTAATTCATTTCACAGTGTCATTCGTAAGATAGAATAAGAAAACTCCCAATGAATCCCACCCTTTCCCATAGGATAAACTCAGTGCCACCCCTTATACCTACCAGCTTGTATTTAAAATACCCCAAATTCAGAGAAAGCGGTAATGTTTAAAATAAAGATTTCACATTATTAAATCTGCTTTTCCCCTTCTTTTTTATCTTCTTTCTGTTTTGTTTCTTTTCCAAGCACATCAGATGCTTCACTGAAGTCCAGAGAGATTAGATCTGCTCTGCTTTGGAAGCGCTGGAGCAGTGAACATTTGGGATACAACCCCCAGAGCCAAACCTCTGCTCCCCAAACCTGCCATTTCTCAAAAGATTCCCGATTTCCTCCATGATAAAGCACATTAAAGTTTTAACACTTTGCCCTTATCTTGGACCTGAGCATTTTCAACCACGTACTTTCATTCTCCTTTGGCATCCCTCACACAGCTCCTCGGCCAAGATTTTCCTCCTGATTAAAATCCATACATAAATCTGCTGATTTTGGGACAACCAGGAAACTTTGGATCCCTAGCACAGAATCACTGCACAGGAATCCAGTTCCTCTGTTCTTATTTCCTCTTAACAAATATGAGGATATTATAATGCTGGAAAACTCCAGCCAAAAAAAAAAAAAGGGATTTTTTAATTGCATTATGGCCAGAAATTGCTGAACTTTCCTTCCCTTTTTTCCCCTCTTTTTTAATTAAGGAAATCAGCATTTTTTCGTCCACATCCCCATTTCATAGAATCATAGAATAGTTAGGGTTGGAAAGGACCTTAAGATCATCCAGTTCCAACCCCCTGCCATGGGCAGGGACACCTCACACTAAACCATGGCACCCAAGGCCTCATCCAACCTGACCTTGAACACCGCCAAGGATGGAGCATTCACAGCCTCCCTGGGCAACCCATTCCAGTGCTTCACCACCCTCACAGTAAAGAATTTCTTCCTTAGAACCAATCTAAACTTCCCCTGTTTCAGTTTGAACCCGTTACCCCTTGTCCTGTCACTACAGTCCCTGATGAAGAGTCCATCCCCAGCATCCTTGTAGGCCCCCTTCAGACACTGGAAGCTGCTCTGAGGTCTCCACGCAGCTTCTCTTCTCCAGGCTGAACAGCCCCAACTTTCTCAGCCTGTCTCCATACGGGAGGTGCTCCAGTCCCTGATCATCCTCGTGGCCTCCTCTGGACTTGTTCCAACAGTTCCATGTCCTTTTTATGTTGAGGACACCAGAACTGCACATTTATCCGAGACCTGTGCTGTCCTCCTTTAAAACCTCACTTTCCTGACAGAAGCAATGAGGGAATGGGGCATTTTAAACAGTTTGTTACTCTGAGAAGGTTTTCTAAAAATTATTCCTTTATGTTCCTCTCAAAATTCCAATGTTCTCCGAGTGTGGCATTAGCAATGTCCTTAAGCGTTTTCATAGGAACTGCTTGGAAACCACCACATTAGACCCTGCTAACAGTCTTCCCCTAACAGCATAGAATCATAAAATGGTTTGGGTTGGAAAAGACCTTAACATCATCCAGTTCCAACCCCGTGCCATGGGCAGGGATGCCTCACACTAGACCATGTCACCCAAGGCTCTGCTCAGCCTGGCCCTGAACACTGCCAGGCATTTACCACTTGAACTGGTCCCCATGAAAGTAACCATCTTGGTAAATGCAAAAGTGTTAAATATATCAAATAATGCCCAAAATCAGAAATACTCACAACAATAGCTCAGATCCCTACATCTCCTATAGTGGATTATACCAGTGGTACCTTTCGTAATGGAAGTCACTGGCATAAATTGCTTCTGTGATTATAAGTAACATTTTTCCTAATCAACCAAAGTTGATTTGCCTTGTTCTGTACTGTATTTTGAATTATATTGGTTTTTAAACAATACTGTATCATCTTTTCCTCCATTATGGCTTTACTTCTGGGCAGTGGTAGGGCCAGGACTCCTGAAGATGGAAATACACAACTGTAAAGATGCTCTGCTCTTAGAACAGGGGAGATTAAACTATTCATTTCACATCTAGATGGCTTTGCTGTGGCCTGACAAGCCCTGGAGTAGTTGTCACATAGACACTGCTCCTTCTATCAATCATGTTCTTAAGACCTACCAAAACCTTCAGCTTTCACATAGCCATAAGATGTATTTTTATGAGAATATTGGGTTAGCAGCATGTGGGAGAGCCATCCACGTGTAGACCAAAAACCAAGCAGTGTCCTGCTGTACTTGAGGTGCTGGCTGGAATGAAGATAATTTATGATAGTCATCACAAGCTTCAGGTAACCAAATTGATCCCAAAAAACCCATCCAGGTTTATTAGACAGAGGCTGATGGCAATTTAGGAGATGCCTGAGCTCCAGACAACTGAAAGTTGTTAAGGGAATCACGGAATCAGCCAGGTTGGAAAAGCCCTTTAAGCTCATCCAGTTCCAACCGTTCCCAGCACTGCCAAGGCCACCCCTAACCCATGGCACTGAGGCCTCGTCTCCACGGGGTGTGAACCCTTGCAGGGACGGTGCCTGCAGCCCTGCCCTGGGCAGCCTGTTCCAATGCCTGAGCACCCTCTGGGGCAGGAATTGTTCCTCAGCTCCATCTAAACCTGCCCTGGTGCAGCTCGAGGCCGGTTCCTTTTGTTCCATCCCTTGTTTCTTGGGAGAAGAGACCAACCCCCACCTCTCTACAACCTCCTTTCAGGAAGCTTCACCCTCTCCTGCCTAATGTTCTCCCAGGGATGGGAGGAAAGATGAGGTGAAGCCTTCTCCCGGCTGAGCGCAATCATCCCTGTGGAGCAGGACCTCCCTCTTCAAGGCTCTTCTCTACAAAACAGAGGTGGCGCTGACCTATGTCATGAAGCTTCATGGGATCAAGCAGTGATGCATGTGTGGCACCAACCACCCCGGTGGGCAAAGGCTGCCTTAATTTGTTGCACACACCAATGTAAAAGGACATATATTTTGTAATCCTTTAAATGTCTTCAAATAAATGATCTGCAAAATGTCTCCACTGTTTTAAACTCAAGAGTAACTCTTAAGACTCAGCTTGTCCTTTCATCTTCTCTACGGCAGCCTTCGCCCATGAAGTCCAAATCCCCAGTCACTGTGACAAAGCCAAAGGCTCAACTGTCTGGCATGATTTATCCCTCATCCATCTTCATTAAGGGAATGGAAGTGAGTTGCAATGGGCTGCTGCAGTTCAGGCAGATCCTTTCTGCAAACACGGGAAACAATGGGTTTATTTGCCTCTCCCAAATTGCTGCTGTGAGCAGCAAGACTTGCACAATGAAGGTTTGGGGAAGGATTGTCCCATCGCCCTCTGCCACACACTCTGCTGGGCTTCAATTTAACTTCTGTGTAATGTTTAACCTTAGAGCAGCTCCCTGCATGTGCTTCACCATATTGCCTTGCTTTTTAAATTGATTTCCCTTGAATCTGGCCAAGCTGTTTGCTCAAAGCAGGAGTTACACTTCTTTGTATCTGGCAGACATCAGGACCACAAAGAAAAGAGTCTTCTGCAGGGTGTAGATGTGGCCAACACCGCTCATCCTGGCAATTCTTGTGTCTAGACATTTTCACTGAATGATGGTCACTGTTCACACTGATACACTCTGCTTGACGTCATCGGTGAATGTGTTGACTTCTCTCTTCCTATAGGAAGCATATGGGGAAGTAAGGCCGCAGTGCTGCAGTCAGCTCAGGAGGTCTTCAGAGGGAACCTCTTGCCTCTCCCACTAAATCCACTTCAGTTTCTATGCTCCAAAACCGCTGTGATTCAACCTAAACCCTGGTTATAAGCAGCTGAGGTCTTTTGCTGCAGGACTAGATAGGAGCATCCTAGATGGGAGCACCTGGAGGTGCACATGCGGGCCTGGCACCAGCTGCTTCCCTTCACGCAAGGGCTCCTTGTGGTGCTGAACTCCTTGCTCTGTACATACAGGCTGTACATGCACACACAGAATGTACAAACGGCACAAAATACACGACAGGAACCATTTCCGTGCTACAAATCAGGAGACACCTCTCGTGTGAACACATGCGAGGACAGACTGAGGAAATGGCATTTGCTGCCTTGGGAAACAATTTGTTCCAACTCCCAGAGCTCAGTAAGACACTGCCACCTTGCCATTGAGCACGTGAGAGAGGGGCTTGCTCCTTGGGCAGCAAACCAAGACGCTCTCACCAGGGGTGCTCAGCAGACAGCACTCATGTGTGGTGCCTGGAAAAGCCACAGGGACAGCAGAAACCCTTCAAAAGCCAGCATTTGTCAACTGCTACTGCCGGAGCTCTCTGTAGGTCCTGTCCTTGGTCTGTTCCCCACCAAGGGCACGGTGCTGCAGCACAGCACCTTCCTGGCACCCACCCACTGGCCCAGTGTGTAAAACCCAACCTGGGTTCTCCAGCCATGAAAACAGTCCAAACGGTGTCAAGTGAATGGTCCTAAAACCAAAGTCTGTGTTTTGACTGGGAGAAAGGAGAGCGGGGAAACAAAATCCCTACTAGAGCATTAATTCCTCATTCCAGGACTAGGAAAATACAGTGTCATGTTAACTACAGACATTAGGGATCAATTATCCATGCAAAGTCCTCGTGGAAGCCTTGTGGGACAGTAACAGCAGGATCTTTAGTTGAAACCATTGGAATCTCATATTATCATTATATTATTTGATAAATATATATATATATATAAATATAGGAACAAAAAGCTTCCAGGAAAGAGGCTTCCTTTGTGCTTTATAAAATGTGCACCTTGATAGTCAAGCTGAAAACGAAAAATCTTAATAGAAACCCAAATTATAGATACACTGGGGCAATTAGCCAGCGAAGATGAAGAAAATGGTATTAATAAGTCAGCATAATTCTGAGCTTCCCCTGCGTTTGCCACGGTTGCATGGAAGCATGAGCCCTTGGTCCCTGCTTGAGTCAGACCGAGGATTCTATCGTAGAGATCAATACCTACAAAACTAAAGATCCAGATATTTAGGGGTCCATAAAACCTCGAGAACCAGATATCCACAAAATCCAGATCTCTAGATACACAATATCTACATATCTATAAAAGTTAGATCAGATCACTAGAGGAGAATCAAAACCCTCAAAAGATCAGTGAAAGAAGACTAAAGAAAAGGGGAAAAAGGGAAGGGTATGAATGAGAACAAATGGCAAGACAAACCAACTGCCCCAAAAAGAGCTGGTGAAGAAGGATGGAAAAAGATGGGATGCTTGGATGTGCAGGCTGGATAAAATGCTCCCTGCAAGCAAGCGCTCCACCCAGCAAAGGCAGGGATTTACTTAGCACTTCTCTCCTGGAAACTAAATAGCTGCTAATTCTTCAGGGTGGAGGGAAAGGCAGCTTTGCACAAACCTGTTTAATAACTCCTCTATTTCCCCGCAGCCATCGTAGATCAGAAGTCAGCATTTTCTGTCATTCAGACATTATATATAAACACATATATGTTTTATACATATATATGCATACATGTATTTTTTTATATATACAAACACATATATAAAATAAGCTGGACTTTGGGGTAACAAAACATTTACTGAAGATAATAAATAATGAAAACGAAGATGAATATTCAACTCAGCCACCAATCCAGCCAATCTGGGCGCTGCAGGAGGACTCTGAAGTGAAACTAGTGAATAATTCAGCATGGGAGAAGCGGATGAACAAGATGCTATTTGATACAGAGCCTGGAACTGTAAAACATCCCCAGCTGAAGAATAAGAGCATTTTGAAAGCGCTGGTGAAAGCATGTGGTGCATGAGCTTTGCTGTGTGACTCCTTTGTGTCCCGGCTGCCGCGGAGGCCTGCACAAATTCTTCCCACATTAGGCATCATCTGTATGATCCCTGTGCTACTCCCTCCGGAAGCTTTCTGTGCTCTGGGGAGGCTAAAAATCCCCTTGGGTGCTGCATTAAACACCTACCCGCACCCCGGCCACCCAGGAGAGCTATAACAACAGTGTATATTGCAGGTTAAAAACGGTCAGAAGTGAGCAATGAGCAAGGGAACAGCTCTTCCCTCACCCCTTCGCATAAATCCAGTTTTCACACATAAAGCCTCTAGAGCAGCCATATGACAGCCCAACTACCTAAAAACCGAAGTAGTGGAAACTGAGCATGATAAACTAAATCTAGTTTTGTTAAGTCCATTTGAATGAAATTTGGTTACCTCCCCTTCATACTGTTTCATGTAGGGAAAAAACAGTGAATCTATTCAAATGTTATCTCCCATTAATACTGATCCCAGTAGGAGTCAGAAAAGAAAAGGGAATATGAGTTGCCTATAGGAAGTTCCTCCTATTTGCCTATCCAAACCCAAGTGCAACTGTTGGAGTAAAGTTATGCACTCTGGGTCACCGATGGAGCATCAAGGCCATAATGGAGTTTTCATCTGAAGTACTGAATGAAGCCTATAGGAAACAGAATAGAACTGCAGCACATGCAACTCCATGTTTAACTACATTGTTTAACTCCATGTTTAACTCCATGTTTAACTACACTGACTAATTGAATTTGAGATGCTCAGTCTCGAAAATACAGAGGCAGAGAGCTCAGCTCTATGGGCACTCTGCTGAGAAAGCAATCTTATGTAAGGAAAGATGGGCTTCATCAGAAAATGGGAAAACACAGAAAAAAAAATAATCAAGGAAATCACCTTTTAAAACCAATTTGAACCTTGTTGTTAGAAAAATAAGGACAGTATTTAAGCAATATCAATTATCACAAGTAATACATAAATATTTTATAGTGTCTCAGAATCACAAAACTGGAGAGGGGCTTTGGACAAGGGCCTGTAGGGACAGGCCAAGGGGAATGGCTTTAACCTGCCAGAGGGGAGACTGAGATGAGCTCTTAGGCAGAAGCTCTTCCCTGTGAGGGTGCTGAGGCGCTGGCACAGGGTGCCCAGAGAAGCTGTGGCTGCCCCATCCCTGGCAGTGTTCAAGGCCAGGTTGGACACAGGGGCTTGGAGCAAGCTGCTCCAGTGGAAGGGGTCCCTGCCCGTGGCAGGGGTTGGAACTGGATGAGCTTTAAGGTCCCTTCAACCCAAACCAGGCTGGGATTCTATGAAAACAAGAAAGGCATATTGCTACCATTCCAAGGAGCACTGCTCCAAAAAGGCTCATCTATTAAATCCCAATGTAGGTAGAAGAAAACCCACAGGACTGACATCAAATACACATTGAAAGGCCAGGCTTGGTCTCATTACACAGCCCAACCTGCTGTGGCTGCTACATGCAACTGCTGGCTGATACTAGCACATTTAGATGGCAGTAACAGCTTGCCTTGACAGCCATCCCCACAAGTGCAATTTGGACACAACTCACAGGAATCTCATGCAACAACACAAAAAAACTCCCCCACAAACAATAGGTTGAGGCTATTCAGAAAAGGTAAATTAGGAAAACAGCAAAGCTGCAGGAAAAAGACGTATCTTAATTCTGCTCCGCTTCCGCTCCCACCGTGCGAACACGACTGTGAATATATTCCCAGGAACGGGTGGCTTCGTGCAGACACTCGGGCTACCAGAGATGCTTTGCAAGAAGGGAAAGAGATTAACAGCTCCATGTAAACTCTAAGGTGCTGTGCTCTATTTCCTAAACTAGGAGTCATAGCATGAAGAGGTATGTGCTACCTCCTCCAAGAGAAACCTGAGCTGAACATCACAGAATGGTTTAGGTAAGAAGGGACTTTAAGACTGTCCAGTTCCAACCCTCTGCCATGGCCAGGGACACCTCACCCTAGATTAGGTTGCTCTAAGCCCTGTCCAACCTGGCCTTGAACACTGCCAGGGATGGGGCAGCCACAGTTTCTCTGGGCACCCTGGGCCAGCGCCTCAGCACCCTCAAAGTAAAGAATTCATAAGTAAAGAATTACTCCTTTATATCTAACCTGGACTTTCCCTGTTTCAGCTTAAACCCATCACTCTTTCTCCTATCTCTACAGTCCCTGATGACAACAAGTCCCTTTCCAGCATCCTTGTAGCCCCCTTCAGACACTGGAATCTGCTCTGAGGTCTCCACGCAGCTTCTCTTCTCCAGGCTGAACAGCCCCAGTGTTCTCAGCCTGTCTTTGTATGGGAGGTGCTCCCATAAAGGCAATCATCCTTTATGATTTAATTTTAAATACACAGAGAAAAAATACACAAGAAAAAAGGGGACTGAAGAAGGTGCCTGGCAAGAACTTCCCAAACGTATGGAATCAAAAGGTCAACTCTGCAACCGGGTGGCTGTAACACAGCCCTTTCCAACCACTCGCCTCTGAACATCCCTTTTTTGGGACACTTTAGGAAGGGAAGGAAAAGCAGAAGCCTGCACGTTTTATCTTGAAGCCTGCGTGATTTGTGACTATTTGATGCTGGTGCTGCAGAGCAGGAGAACATCTGGATTACCCTCACTTTCTCCAAGGGAGCTGGAAGCAGTGAGCAGCACGACAGCAGCCACGCAGCTGCCAGGGGACAGGAATGCAAACTCCTGCTCCAAAAGCAGAAAAACCCCAACAGATATGATTCAGATTCTTTCTGTTTTAAAAACAGCTGCAGATGTTGCGAAAGGAAAGCAAGGAGGCTTCCTGGATCCCTCCCTGTACCCAATCCCAGGACACACACAGGCCCTGGGAAGAAGCAAGTACACTATTTACCTATTCCTGACAAAAAATACAATTCCCAAAACTTCCTCCTACCTTCTCTTTCACGGGGATCTCTCTTCTGCACCTCTGCATATCTAAGCTGGACAGAGATGCTCCCTCTGACACGACTTAGGAGAACTAGATTTCAGAGATGTAGAGTAGATCTAAGGCAGAAGCTCTTCCCTGTGAGGGTGCTGAGGCGCTGGCCCAGGGTGCCCAGAGAAGCTGTGGCTGCCCCATCCCTGGCAGTGTTCAAGGCCAGGTTGGACACAGGGGCTTGGAGCAAGCTGCTCCAGTGGAAGGGGTCCCTGCCTGTGACAGGGGTTGGAGCTGGATGAGCTTTAAGGTTTTGGTCAAACCAGACCAGTCTGGGATTCATCTTATGATTGTGTGAGCTATGAAGTGGACTCTAGTCCAACGAGATACATTAGAAAACAGACCAACATCCAAACAGGTACGCAAATGTTTCGTATAAATAACAGGATTGGAGGTGGAATACAACAGTTTTCAGACCTGCTTTCCAGAATTCACGTGGTCACCTAATTGGGTCACCTTTTCATGTCTTTACCTTCAGTTTGCTACATAATTTTGCTGCTTTTTCAGAGCAAAGCCCATCCTAAATGATGTTAATTATTTGCTAACTCCATATTCAATCAGTTCAGCCCATTCTACCTGATATGAAAACAGAAAACAACCTTGTTGGCTTTGCAAAATGAAGCTGTTGCCTTGTTCTTAGCAGAGACATCTATGAGCACTAGTCCTTCCTCTAATTCCCCATCCTCTGCTAGTAGCTGAAACTAACCCAAGTCCTCAGACTCATTAATGGAATATGGATACAGATCTTTGTCTATAAAAACCCCTTTCAAAACAGAAAACAAACCTCCCAAACCCCATGAGTTTTACTGTCCCTTGGTCAAAGCACCTTTTTAAAGAGCAGAACACAGAGCCATCAGGCCACCTCTTTATTCAAAGAACAATGGCACGGCAGCAGCTGATGTTCACGTCACCCACGTGCAGGCAGGCTTTAACAAACACAACTCCACAACAACTCCCGTTCCAAGGGAAACCATTTCAAAGAGTTACAGGGCAAACTCAAGGCAAACTAATGAGTGCTTGTATCCCTCTTTAGAGTTTCGCATCTGTAAAGTGAAAGGTACAGCTCACCTCACCTCCTTTCACACACAGGAAAAGTCCTCATAAAGTAACTGAATCAGGTACTCATGATGAGGAAATAAAATATTGACCATGTAAATTCCCTTTGATCTCTTCCCCAGTGAAGCTGAGTGCACAGAAACTGCAGAAATGCAACACTACCAAACCACTATGTGCAATAGATTCTCTTCGCAAGGCACTCTAAAGGCTAATAACTCGAAAGAAAGGCTAATAACTCAAGAAAGGCTCTTTTCATTTCCATTTGCAAACTGAAAAGTCACCAGGATATAGCAATACTACAAAACACTTGAGTGAAAACAAACCATCTGCCAAAACAAAGCCACTTACTCTAATTTCATTTTGCTTTTTTATGGAGCAGGTAGGATTCCATAGACAAAAACACAACTTCTTTTACTGCTAATACTGTTGTAACTTCAGTATCACCATTGAGCAGATAACCCTCAACTCGTATCATAATTACTCAGGGTTTACTTTTTCACCACTGAAGGGTTTCCACGCTACTATCATTTCATCTTACCTCAAGCACTGGTCCAGCTCCAAGAATAATCTGTTCTACTCCACTGGCAAATCCCTTCTGGCTGAGGGCGGTGAGGTGATGAATGAGAAAGTTGGTGCTCTGTGTCTTTCCTGACCCGCTCTCTCCTGAAATCACGATACACTGGTTCTTCTTCCGCTGAAGCATGGCGTGGTAAGCCACGTCTGCCACAGCGTAAATATGGGGCTCCAGCTTGCCCAGCTGGTGGTTATCGTACATCTTGACATACTTGGGGTTATAGATAGGTAGAAACTTGAATGGATTAATAACTATGAGGATGCTGCCTACGTAGGTGTAGATTTTCTCTTGCTTGAAGCGGTTTCTGAGATTCTCCAGGAGCGTTTTCTCATTCAGGTCTGGCAGGCTGCACAAGTCATCGTAGTCCTTCTGCTGTGGCTGGGGAAGGAAACCACGTTCCACCATCCTGCGGCGCTCCTCTGTCACCCTCAGCCAGGACTGGAGGCTCCCATAATGAATGGATCCATCCAGGTTCTTCTCCCGCAGGAGGAAGCGATAATCCTCGCCGCTGATGCGGTTCTCGAGGGCCATGCGAGGCCACAGCATCATGCGCTGGACGGGGCAGTCCGTGGGGTTGAGGATCCATTCCTCCCCCCCAAACTCCTTCACCTCGGCCAGGACGTAGCATTTTGTCTTCTCAAGCTGAAGTTTATTGATGAGAGAATCGATCACCTCAGCAGCGGTGGACGTTTTCCTGGCGGTGATGGGGCAGTAGATAGTCCCCTCCGCGATGCTCCCGGGGTAGATGTGCAGCGTGTACTCGCTATCCTCAAAGCGTCGTCTTCCTCCAACATCATTTACATTCATATTGGATCCTTTCCCATCAGTACCTGCGCTGCATAGTCAGGACTGTCCTCTGTATCTTGTCAGGTCATCATGTTAGCAGAACTAAACAAGAAAAAGCAGAACAAAAATAGGTTAGGTTTATCTCAGCAGGGATCCTTGGAATCCAGTTGACATACACCATGAGATGCAATGGAGCAACACAAGTGACAATACCAATTGCCTTAGAGGAAGCAAATGAGAATTCCAAACCAACAGCTGAAAAGAGAACAGGATTTCACCTTTTTCAGAGATGTCCATATCTGACATTAAATATGAAGTATTCCAGCCAACTCACCCATACAATCTCACTATTTCTCTCATACTGCTTACGAACCACAGAACACAAATCTCCAGCACCAAATTAAATGCAGTTAATTTCTCAAACATCATCAGTGCAAGATGACAACAAGCACTACCAACCCCAAATGAAAGCAATTCCAGGGTTAATGATCCTCAGTTCTCCACCAATTGCTTTTAAGAAACTTAAAACCCTTGCAGATGTTAAGAGTTATTTCAATATAAAGACAAAAGTTAACTATGAAGAAATGCAGAGGACCCTCAAAGCCAGGATTTGTGAATAAAGTGGCAGGAGGCATTTAATACTGAGAGAACTTTATGGGATCATATCCTCACGTTCAGTATGACGTTGAGCTTTTCCTTGGGCGCTGTCCCACAGAACCAAGACCTCACAACTGAGTTCCGTGACAGCACTGACAAACCACTCAAAAGTGGTCAAAACATGAAGTCAAAACCCACTTCAGGTTCAGGGCGCTCTTGAGCTTCAGCTATTCAACGTTAGGAAGCATATGTTGGGAAGCAGCGTCAGGTCGCCCTGTCCTTGCGCTCCTCCCCAAGTACCCAGACCCAAGACCTCCACTCCAATCACAACCACCCTCCTCTTCTACAGCCACGCAAGGAGTTGGAGATTAGTTTCATTTGCTACAAGATTTCTCAGGTCCTCAAATGAAAAACATTGTTTCACGTTGCATTGTTGCTCACTCCAGGATTTCATAAAGTGCATTATCCCCAGCCACGCGCTACTCAGAGCAAAGAAATCCATGTGTCACAGTGAAATATATCTGGCAGGGATTCACAGCACATGGCTTGGTAGCAGCACATATCTTATATACTGGGAAGTGCTCCAACTGCTTTCCTATAGCCTTACTATAGGCACAGATGCAACAGGGATGATGTCAGCTGAGTGCTGGGTCGGGCTTTCTTTGTCTAACTGACTCCAGCATCAGCTTTTCTTCAAGGAGGAGAGGAGGGAGTTGGGGGGGAACCTACCACACTTAAGCCAGGTAATTCCTCATCAAGATTTTACTTCAGAGCTTACAACAAGAGGGCTGGCTATTTTTATTCAAGTTATCAGAGTGTATCAAAGCCTTGCTGACTCACGTGAGAACTGCAAACAGGACTTTAAGTTGGTAACCTTGAGCAAACCAACCTTCCCTTCTACCCCCTCCCTCTTGTTAAATGCGTGCAAGCTCAATAAATCCTCTCTAAATAAAGCATCAGGCCGCTCCACCACACCTGCCCAAAAGCTTTCCTCCCTTCTCTACAGCATGGACTCACTGCAATAACAAACATCTTTGTCTTCTGCATCCAAACAACTCGAATCCAGCAGAACTGTGAGCCAGGCATGAGCCCCATGGAGAGGCTATAAGCCCCAGTAACTGCGGAATCACGGAAGAGCCAAGTCCTCCCTGCCTCCAAAACCACTCAAATGCCAGAAGCTCCCACTTAATGACTAAGAAATGTGGCGAGGTCAGAAAGCAAAGAGGTGTTAATTTGTGCCCTATAAATCACAGGAGGTGTGCCACAGGCTTTGCTTTTAATAACACTAACCATGGCTGGAGTATTATGTTAGGTCAAAGAAACGTTAATGAAGATATTTGCTTGTGGTCTCCCAAGGCTGGTGCACATGAGCCTGGCTCTGCTCAGCATCAAACAGGCAGTGTATGGAGAGAATACTGCACTGAAACCGGTGTTATTAGGTCACTACCATATGTGAGGGAGAAAGGCTCTCCCGACGACAACTGTGCAAGCAGGCTGCTACACTGGCTTTTATAGGACTTCTTAATTTAACAGTATTTGTGTGTTTGGACACAAAAAACTAAAAAGGAACAGGAAAAAAAAAAGAACCAAGAAGTATTTGTGGGTTGCCAAATAGTTAATATTATTTTAATTAAAGGCACTTTGGGTTGCTCTAGGGCTACATTTAAATGAGAACATCTAAAAATGATGCTACATTGAAGTCGTTTCTATAGTCTGATGGAAAGAAAAGCTACTGTCTTCCTGATGCTGTGCCCAAGTAAGCAGCAGGTTATAAAAGGACCTGGCTTTACCACCAGCTGCTTCACTCACGTACTGGCTTTGGCAAGGCTGAAGGCAGCAGTACTGGGATGCTGATCCCACGGGAGATGGAAATCCAGATGATACATCAGACCTCAGAGGTCAGAAATAATTGCAAACTCTGGCCAAAATTCACAGGCTATGCATGCCTGTGCAAGGAAGAACCGATGACATTTTAAGACAAGATACTTACAGCTTAATAGTCTCTAGATCCTTTTCATTTTCTGTGTTCAAATGAAGGCTGTTACTCACAGTGACCCTGCACACTGATGTGGCTCAATTTCACTATCATAATTCTACTTGCAACACAAAAAGCACCATCTCCAAACAAACCTGAGGTTACAAATGAAGCCTTGTGTCCTCCTGCATAACCAAACAGATTCAGAGTTCCAAGGAGATGAGAGGCCCTTCTAAAAATCCCAATAATAATCCAATTAGCAGCAGGAAAAGCTACTAAAACTACAACAGTCAACTGGGCTTTGTGCATACACTAAACTGGCACAGAATGGCTTATTTTTACATTATATGCTATCTTTTACTAGTTGGCCACAGTTTAATATACATAAACAAATGTGCTCTTTCAAGTTAAACATATATATCACCACATACAGTGAAAATGGGAGCTGGTTTTTAGTAAGGCTTATTCTGGCAGGATATCAAACAAAGGAGGACGTCCCAGTTACCTGTGCAAAGGTAACGAACAGAAGGGTTAGGTCATGCCATTTCTTATTTTTCCATTCAGAAAGCTCAATCTCAGTATTTCCCTTTTCAGGGACAGCACAAGCAACACGTGGCAAAAGTCCAAAATAAATCATCCACTGGAAGCATCAGTCCCCGTCATAAATAATCTGTGACAGCCAAAGCCTGAAGTCACTGACAGAGTTGGCCAAATACCGGATGATTTGGAAGAACTAAAGATGAGTGTCAGTGTGGAGGCTGCTAAAGGGGCAATTCTGGAAGCAAAGTTCACTTGGTTTTATTATAACACCCCATAACCCGTGCAGAAGTAGCAAAGCCTTCTCCCTGTTGCCAGTCCTTAGGCAGTTGTAACAGGCTCGGCTGCTCAAGAGAACCTGGATTTCTCCATCCACAGGTACATCACATCACATACCATGTGGGCAGGAATTCCTCAAAGAGATAGACCTAAAAACTCTGATAAAGAATTGGCCAACTCAAACACACTTCACTGCCTAATCTGAACACAGTGGCACAAGGGCTTTCCAAATTTCTCTCCTGCAGCAGCAAACAGCCTCGTGCTGCTGGTACCTGAAATAACACCCCTGCGCCGTCAAAACTGATGCTACTGACACATCTGTGACAGCTGAGGCTGTAAGAGCTACTAGAAAAGCTCATGTAGGTGCTCAGTGTCTCAGTGGTTACTGCAGTTTTACATGTCAGTCCATCTGACCATTTATATAATCATAGAATCACAGAATGGTTTGGGTTGGAAAGGACCTTAAGACCATTAAGTTCCAACCCCTGCCACGGGCAGGGACCCCTTCCACTAGAGCAGCTTGCTCCAAGTCCCTGTGTCCAACCTGGCCTTGAACACTGCCAGGGATGGGGCAGCCACAGCTTCTCTGGGCACCCTGTGCCAGCGCCTCAGCACCCTCACAAAGAAGAACTTCTGCCTAAGATCTAACTTGAACTTCCCCTGTTTCAGTCTGAACCCATCACTCCTTGTCCTATCACTACAGTCTCTTATGAAGAGTCCCTCTCCAGCATCCTTGTAGGCCCCCTTCAGATATAATGCTTAACCCCCTCCTTTTTATCATCTTCTCACCAGATTGTTCACTTCCTACTGTTTGCTGATGGGAGCAACACATCATTATTTTCTCTTCATCATCTGTGTTGATCCATCTCAAAAGACCTTTAACATCATCAAGTCCAACCATTACTGGTCCAACCCTCCTGCAATGAGCAAGGGCACCCTCAACTATGTTTGTAACCACAACTCAAACCATCTTCTTCAAAAGAGACGATAAGATTGGATGGGGAAAAGAAACCGTCAGCACTCCAAGATTGTCCATATACAGAAAAAAGATCTTTAGCATAAATTTCAGAGTAGCTTATTTGGAGTGAAGCGAGACACCAGTGCAGTGAGATGACCTAAATTACAAACAGAAAACAAAACCAGGAGCTGAGACATTCACAGATGCTCAGCAGCAACAGAAGTCCCAGCTGGACCTGGCACAGCGGGGTGCTGACACATAACCAAAACACAACCTGTAAGCACCAAACCACCTATCACCTCCTGCAACATCAAACATGGTTTGGTGGTTTCTTTCCTCTCCCCCTAAAATTTTCCATTAGGTCCCAATTCTGTAATCCAGAATTCTCCTGCTTGCTAAATCCACTTTATCGTGCTCAGAGTTCAAAGCAAATGTGGGTGAACCTAAAAATCTGTGTCCCTTCAGCTTCTGCAAACCCAAATGATTTTGTAGATAAACCTTCGCAATGCCCCCAGGCCAAGTCAGATCTGTAAAGTGGGTTTTGGTTGTTATTGTCAAGAGCCATAATAAAAGGAGAAACTCTGCTTGACCACTGCTACCCACCATGCCTCTGGTGGGGTGATCCCACGCTGTCATGCCAGTACAGCCAGAGATACCTACTCAGCCTCGAAGCAGGATTCCCAGAACATAAAAGAAGCAGCTGTGAATACACAGCTCAAACTATGTAAATCATCCCCAAAGATGTAAAGTTGCCCACACTACGTGTAACCTAAAATAGGTTGCAAGTGTTTTCCAAGTTGTTCCTAAGCTCACCAGCTTCTCCTGTTTACCTACACTTTAATCTAATACCTCTTGCTATTTAAGAGGCCCATGGATCCATAAAGCACCTCAGTAGATGATAATCCCTTCCTGAGCCTGGAACTACCCCAAGCCTTGAGGTTTTGATATTGATATGATTTGGTCCAACAACCACTCAATGGTTCCTCTCCCAACAGCTGGAGATGGGTGAGGATGGTGCTGCCTGCTCACCACACTTCCACTGATGGAGCTCATATGGAAATCTGTCAGCTTCAACCCGCAGCTGAGATAAAATGAAAGTGGGAAGAATAGAAAAACCCAGCTAAAACCAAAAAATTACAGGAAAAGCTGTTGCAAAATTAATTACTCCTTGAGGTCATTGCAAACGGTTCTGACAAACAAGGAACTGAATTCGGATATGAAGAACAACATGATCACTCACTCTTCCCCTTAAGGTCAAAGCACCTTCTGTGCAGGGGATGAATCAGCGTCCAAGGAATTCATCAGAGCTACACAGTGAATGAAGCTTTTGTCTGTGGGATTCCTGCCCCGCTGGCTGGAGATGTGACTGAAGGCAGGGATGTGGGCAAAAAAAAAGGGAAATCACACAATCAGCCAGGTTGGAAAAGCCCTTTAAGCTCATCCAGTCCAACCATTCCCCAGCACTGCCGAGGCCACCCCTAACCCATGGCACTGAGGCCTCGTCTCCACCTTGTGTGAACACTTGCAGGGACGGTGCCTGCAGCCCTGCCCTGGGCAGCCTGTTCCAATGCCTGAGCACCCTCTGGGGAAAAAGGTTTTCCTAAAATAAAACCAAAAGGGACTTCAGGGAGCCTGGGTGAGGCCTGTGATTGAGGCAACTGAACCGGAGAAGTGACTTCCCCCTTTGCTTCTGTCACAGAATCCTGCATGATGCTGGGAGACCCAAAACAACAGCACAAACAAAACCTTGCCCTTCACTTGACTGTTCCTCTTTCTTGTACTCCCGGGTTGAGTCACTGCATCTCGACTTCTGGAAGCACGGCTGTCCTCCTGAAAGCAACGTCCCCACACGTAAAGGGTGGTGTTAAAGGACTAAAATAATCAGCCTGTTTCATTGTACTCACTGAACAGATGGTGCTTGGAAGTTCATTCTCTCTCTGTCCCAGCATCATGAGAAACTTTACTCTGACAAACAAGCACCAGCAATGAAGCCCATGTCCTCCAGCTGCTCCCTTGGCTTTCTTGTGTCACAAACCACAAAGTAATAAGATAGAAAAATAAAACTGAAAAACTCAAAGGAGATTGCCAAGGAAAAGGTGGCATAGTTTAACTTACACTTGCTGCTCCCATATCCCTCATGTGGCAAAGGACAGCTATATCCAGACTGACCAAGAAGAAGGCAGGAACTAAGGGAGTGCTTCGTATCTCCCAAGTTTAGAGATTTCCAGTGGGATGAATCACTGTTATAGGTTGTTTTGCCTCTTCTAATGACTAATTAAGCAGTCACTGGCCAGAGGCACGACAGCCCTGTTTCAAATACAAGGATTGATTTGTCATTTACAAACGTGGCCCAACCATTGTCGTCTGACAGAGCATCTCTCCTCAGTACTGAAATCCTGTTCATGTGAGCAGTCAAAATGTCCCATTTTCCACATTTGCTGGTTGGATTTGCTCCTTACAGGCGTCCATAGAGTAGAGTTCAGTCTCCGAAAACCCAACTGGAAACAAGCTGGTATCTCAAAAGCATAGATCAAGGTCAGATAACACATTCCTACAAGCTCAGAGAAGAGGCAGCTAGCAGGGAGAGAGCAGTATAAACCATAAATGGACACAAGATTTTACTATCTCACAAAGCACATGTCCAGCTATTTATATTTTTGTTTGCAGCCAAAATTTCACGTATAGAGCCTGAAAAAAGAACAGTGTGTACCATAAAAATCCTCCTGAACCTGTTAAAAATGAAGTATATGAAGTGTTAGAGCAGAGAAACTCTGCCAAGGACTACAGAGGTTCACACTGAGGAGCATCTCGCCAGCCCCAAAATGGATGCACAAAATACCTTTCCTGGAGCCCAAGAATTCCACCAGTGTTAAGGAGAAGATGCTTTTATCCCAGACAAGCTCAAGAGCTTCAGAGAACAAAACCTGGGGAGATAAAGGCATCTTTCCCCTTCTAATCCAGTCTGCAGACATTGGTAGAGGATAAACATGACCACTGCTGTGCCAGAAAGGTTGTGGTGCAGCTCTCCAGTACCACTTTGAGCTGCAACAAACATCACACCTGAAATAATAACTGAGCTAAAAAAGATCCTTTCCAGAATTGGTATTACACAAACACATTGCACTGGCACCTGAATGCCACCGTACTGCTGCAGTAGGAAAGTTCATAAGATCATAGAATCATAGAATAGTTAAGGTTGGAAAGGACCTTCAGATCATCCAGTTCCAATCCCCTTGCCATGGGACACCTCACACTAAACCATGCCACCCAAGGCCTCATCCAACCTGGCCTTGAACACCGCCAAGGATGGAGCATTCACAACCTCCCTGGGCAACCCATTCCAGTGCCTCACCACCCTCTCAGTAAAGAATTTCTTCCTTAGATCCAATCTAAACTTCCCCTGTTTCAGTTTGAACCCGTTACCCCTTGTCCTGTCACTACAGTCCCTGATAAAGAGTCCCTCCCCAGCATCCTTGTAGGCCCCCTTCAGACACTGGAAGCTGCTCTGAGGTCTCCACGCAGCTTCTCTTCTCCAGGCTGAACAGCCCCAACTTTCTCAGCCTGTCTCCATACGGGAGGTGCTCCAGTCCCTGATCATCCTCGTGGCCTCCTCTGGACTTGTTCCAACAGTTCCCAGACTGGTGTGTATTGAAGGGACCTTAAAGCTCATCCAGCTCCAACCCCTGCCACGGGCAGGGACCCCTTCCACTGGAGCAGCTTGCTCCAAGCCCCTGTGTCCAACCTGGCCTTGAACACTGCCAGGGATGGGGCAGCCACAGCTTCTCTGGGCACCCTGGGCCAGCGCCTCAGCACCCTCACAGGGAAGAGCTTCTGCCTAAGAGCTCAGCTCAGTCTCCCCTGTTCTGGCAGGTTAAAGCCATTCCCCTTGGCCTGTCCCTACAGGCCCTTGTCCAAAGCCCCTCTCCAGGTTTCCTGCAGCCCCTTTAGGCACTGGAGCTGCTCTGAGGTCTCCCCTTCAGGAGCCTTCTCTTGCCCAGGCTGACCCAGCCCAGCTCTCCCAGCCTGGCTCCAGAGCAGAGCTGCTCCAGCCCTCGCAGCATCTCCGTGCTCTCTGGACTCAACCTAATGGATGCACGTCCCTCTTGTGGTGGGGGCTCATAAATCTTTGATATAAATGAAAAATATCAAAAAAATAATAAATGAATAATAAATGGCAACTTATTAAAAACAATTTACATTTTTATATGTTATAATCAAGAAGTAATTTCTCACATGGCCTTTTCACCATAATGTATGTTGAATATTGATACGGATATATATTGATAGATATCAGTATATCCATTTACACATATCAATATATATTGATACACTGATCAATTGATATACTGATTATCTATCAATATATACTGATATATCAGTGTATTGATCCTTTTGAAAGGATCTTGTTGACTCAAAGAACCACGCTGCCCAGCAGAAACAACTGTTGCCCAAGAACACGTTGCCCAAGCAGAGCGTTGTCACTCCCTGCTCCAATTCACTTCCAGCATGAACCGAGACAACCCAACACTTCTCAGCCTTGCTGGAGCCCCCATATGCAGCAAAATAAACATGAAGCCACTTTGGAAGTGACAATTCTAGTGCTGTATTTCCCTTAAAAGTAAAAATTAGGGACAACATACATAATGGAATGTCACCACCTTAGTTTTGAATAATACCTCAATAATGTCAGGTGTTTTCCTGTAGTCTTAAAAGCACTGCAGTTGTCTGGAAGAAGTTAATACAGTTTAGGCACAAAGTCACATTTAAGTGTCCTAGTGCTGGGGAAGACACAATAATGCTGTTACTAATGCTACTTTCCTGATTTTCTGGAGGATTATGGCCAGCACCAATAACAAGAGAGGGATGATGTAAAACCTTCTCACTGAAAACTCTTTTTGGCAAACAATCTGCTTCAAATTAAATTTTCCACTGTTCCAAATGCAATACCATTGCATTTCACAAAAGTTATTACCTGCCTGTTCCTGGTGACCCAGCAATGCAAACCCTGAGTTTTCCCTGCTGCCAAAAAGACGTTTCCCACCTTCCTACTGATAGGATATATACTCTCCTCAGGATTAAAATGAATGGTACAAAGCAGGTCAGGAGCCAAATCCCATTTTGTAACATTTTAGGTAAAGTATAGCTTTTAACGAAGGAGAGTTTAAACAGCCAAGTCTCCAGTTCTCCCTATGTTCTTTAAGTGACACCACGATCCATCTTCCCTTCAGCATCTGCATAGGAATAAAGCTCTTTTTGGAAGTCCATACTCTTCCAGTACCATGGGCACCTCCCCCTGCAGCTGCTGGCACCTGCCAACGCGGGTTTCTTTTGCTATAACTCTTATTCCTAAACACAAATCCCCCCCAAGCTTCCACACAAGCCCATCCTTGTTTTTGGTGTCAGTTGAGGCCCCCCTCAGCTCACTGCAGAACACACGTGAGCCCTGTCCTCCCTCCACCGCTTCTGCTTCCACCTCCTTCCCGTTTCCATCTGCAGATGAAATCATTTCCCCCCAGAGCATCAGCTTTGCTGCAACAAATGAAAGGCAGCCTCCAGCAGCAACGACAGCAGCCTTGTCAGGAAGGTAGCAGCTGCTCCTGACTGCATTCAGGTTCATGGTTAAGGAACAGATGATGCCACACGTTACCCACCTCCTCTCGAAGTTCAGCATCCAAAACAGCTTAGCACATCACTCCACCTATATATATATATATATATATATATGTTTTAGAACTTTGTGCTGTATAGCCAGATCATACAGGTAGATTCTACTCTTGAGCACTTAAAAATCCTACAAAAATCAGGGTTACTTTCCAGCACAGAACTATGCAAAACTTGTAACACCAACATGAAAGCACCCTCCGGCCCCCCAGTCCATGTAGGTGCCAGGTACCCAATCTCACTAGCCACAGACTGGTAGCAACCTGTATGTTCTCTATATAGCCCAGCTGGCATAAAGAAGAGATTTTAAGCATTCAGTGATGTGCAATTAAGGATGAAAGGCAAAATAATATTGAGACTGTACTGCCAGATCTGCTTGGTTACCTTACAAAGCAAAAAAACCCCAAAACTCCAAACAAAACCACCCAAACAGGGTGATTCATATTTTAAACACGAGTTCCAGCAATGGTTATGAAAAAAAGAATAAAAAAAATCAGTCTTTTTCCTCTAAAAGGCATATTTATAAAAAATATTCATCCCACAGATTAAGATCATTTACAAACAAGGGCACAAATAGGATGGTGCACTTAAACTAACCACAAAACAATCTATTCCATCTCAAAATGAAGCTGTCAGGTAAGTGCCACAACACAAGGGTGGCTTTTAGACTTGAACGAGAGTGTTCTGAATGCAGCAAGACCTGAAACCAAAAACGAAAGCCTTATTCCAAGCCAAGAAGTACTGAAAAATCTCTTGAATAATAGATGACAGCTTCACTAAAAACAGTTATTGTCAGCGCCCAAAAACACCAGCTTTGGAGTGCTTTGAAAACATTATCATTGAAAAAGGAAGGAAAAAAGGGGATCTATCCAAGTGTTTAATAATGCATGGCAAAATATTTCAAGGCTGATAGTTCACTAAATAATATTGATATCATGAAACTGAAGGGACAGCTTGTTTGAAATACCACCTACATCATATACCTTTACAGACATTATATATTCCACCACTGTGTGCACAGTCAGGACTTTCAGCATGACTCTCCACACTGCACCTCATCTTCTTGTCCCCTTCTCCCAAACAGGGGCAAAGTGTCCTATGCAAATATTCCTTTTTCTTTCCCCAAATTTTTCTCTTGTTTCCGAATCCTGTAGCTGCACCAACAGCTGCTTGAATTGTTCATGAGATCCCTGAAAGAAGCTGTGAATTTGTGCAAAGGACTAAGGAAACTAAATGCTATCCTGGCATCGCTCTGACCTTTTTTTAATACGGAATGCAAGAACAGGATGACTATGGGACAAGATTATTTGGGGAGTTAAAGATCCTTTTAATATACAGAGGCATATTATGGCAACAGGGAGAAAGTTTCCACCTCCACTGCTTGTCCAGGAGCAAACATCCAGGAGCACGTCCAGCTGCATTGTGTACAATGGATGTGAGACACTAGTTAGGTTGCCATCCTCTGCAAGATGGGAGGTCCTGTCACCAAAGCCCACTTTTTATGTGCTCGGTCCAAACAAGCATTGGAATGTCCTGGAAAAGAGCACCTGATTTAAAAGAACAGCAGAAAAGGAGAAGCTCCAATGAGTGCATGGTGTTTGTTTTCCCAGACAAAGTGCTGTGGATGGATGGTCAGTGCTAGATCACTGCAAGCATCCAAACACAACACGTATGAAAGACAAATGCTTGACCAAGCATGGACTGCCCTTTTAATGAGAGCTACAGCCCCGGTCGAGCTAAACAGAGCTCCTAAATTCAGGTTATTCTAAACAGTCACCTTCTTCTAAATTCAGGTTATCAAGTATTGCTTTTCTTGGCAGAGCAGATCTGCTGACTGAAGTCTGCAGTTCAGTGATGGTCACGGACCGGCACCAGGGAATCGATGCATCCATTAGGGAAGTCATAATTCACCTTTGGAAATGAAAGAAGGACCAAGGATTTACAGCAGATGCAGTGACACAGCACACTGCCATGATAAACATGTATTTAAGGTGCCTCTGATATCCCCTGGGTGATTTAAAGCTGGTTTTGGGGGGCTTCATATGCCTTTTGCTGATTGTACATCACCAATAAGGATTAGGAAGAATCCTGATTTCCAAGCCCACCAAGCAGGTAACTCCATACAGCCACCCAACATGAACCCACAGACAAGGATTAAGATGACACCAGGGGACAAAGACATACATGGGCTTTGTATTTCCTTTGAATCTTCTCAGCTTTGGGCAAAACCAACAATAATACTGCAGCTTGGACCACAGCTTCATTCTGATCACCTTCGACAACAAAGTAACCTGCTTGGGTGATGTGGGGTGAGCAGTGGACACCATCTACCTGGACTTCTCCAAGGCTTTAAAGATGGATCCCCACAGGCTCCTCCTAGAGAAGCTGAAGCATGACACACTAGGCATGTGGCCTGTGCGGTGGCGCGGGAGCTGGCTGCCACCAGTGGCATCCCCAGGGATCAATACTGGGCCCAACGCTGTTCAGTGTCTTCATAAATGATCCAGAAGGTGGGATCAAGAATGCGCTGGCCAAGTTTGCCAATGGAACTAAACCGAGTGGGGAAGTGGCCACTTTGGCTGGGAGAGCCACCCTGCAGGATCACCGGGATAGGCTGGAAGCACGGGCTAACATTATGGAGTTCAACAAGGACAAGTGGAAGGTCTTATGCCTGGCAGAGCACAATCCAGGAGCATGGCGCAGGCTGGGATCTACTTGGCTGGGGAGCAGCTCTGGGAAAAGGGACCTGTGGGTCCTGCTGGACACAAGCTGAACAGGACTGGGCAGCCCTGTGAGGAAAGGCTGAGAGCCGGTTTTGTTCAGCCTGGAGAAGAGAAGGCTCAGGGGAGACCTTATCACCACATTCCAGGATTTAAGGGTAGCTATGAAGAAGATTGAGACTCCCTTTTTACAAGGAGTCCCATGGAAAAGACAAGGGCTGATGGGCACAAAGTTCCTCCCAGGGAGATTCCAACCAGACACAAGAGGGTTCCCATTTTTCACAATGAGAACAACCAGCCACTGGAACACTCTCCCCAGGGAAGTGGTGGATTCCACAGCACCGAACACTTTAAAGGTTCAGCTGGGCAGGGTGCTGGGACATCCAGTCTAGGTCATGCTTTGCCTAGAAAGGTTGGACCAAATGATCCTTGAGTTCCCTCCCAGCCTGGCGTTCCATGATTCTATGATCCTTGCACTTGGGTAACAGCTTCTACCTTAACCAGCCAAGCTGGAGCTCGACACAAAACAGGGTAGCAGAGGAACACCGCTGTTGAGCAAATAAAGCTCAAAAGCACATTCTGGAATTGTTTTGGTTTTAAATCATTCTATTAGTGCAGTAAGGTCAGAATTGAGCTGACCAAGGCAACAGTCTGAATCTCAGTGTATTCTCCGATAAAAACCCATTTTGCCTGGAGGTTGAAGATCTGGTTTCTTCAGAGATCAAGCAACAAAAATAGGAACATTCACAAGACTGACCATGATTTCAATGCTTCAGAGGGCACAAGTTAAAACTGAGCATATTCAGCTCAAACCAGCACAATGCATTTGCTTTTTCTCTTCTGCTCAGTGTCTTGCACTTCCATGTGTCCACCCCTGTCTTTAGAAGGATGACTTTCCCATCCTGAATAAGAAGGGGGGGTTGGAGCAAGTCCAGAGGAGGCCACAAAGATGATCAGAGGCTTGAGCACCTTCTTTTGGAGGAGCACACTGGGGCTGTTCAACCCGGAGAAGAGAAGCTGCATGGAGGCAGAGCAGCTTCCAGTGTCTGAAGGGGGCTACAAGGATGCTGGAGAGGGATCCTTCATCAGGGACCGTAGCAATGGGACAAGGGGTGATGGGTTCAAACTGAAACAGGGGAAGTTCAGGTTAGGCACAGGGTGCCCAGAGAAGCTGTGGCTGCCCCATCCCTGGCAGTGTTCAAGGCCAGGTTGGACACAGGGGCTTGGATCAACCTGATCCAATGGAAGGTGTCCCTGCCTGTGACAGGGGGCTGGAGCTGGATGAGCTTTAAGGTCCCTTCAACCCAAACCAGCCTGGGATTCTATGATTAACAAACGGAAAACCAATGGTCCTTAAGCACATGGCTCAGGCAGTCTGCACTGACAGCGGCCAAACAGCCTCAGCTGCTTTAAGAAATGAGCTGACAGCCTGCAGCAGCAAGTATTAAACATCTCAAAGTTATTGCACATCCCAAGTAGAAACATCACAGGGAGAAAGAAACTCTTTTAAGCCAGAAGCAAAAGTGCTTCTTCAGTATGTGTCCATGCATTTACCCCCGGCAGCTCTCAAAGCAGCTCTGGGGACAGCGTTTCCCTTACTGCAGCAGTGCCTACTCCCACTTACCTGAATGGAGTGCCACACAGGCTGAAATAAAGCTCTCTTCTACCTTGTATATTCAGGGTTTTTTTGAAACCTCCTATAAATCTAAAGCCTCCCCTGGGATATTTGGGGTCTGAACATTTAAAAGTGATTCTTCAGGGATTATTAGCTTCAATTGCAGGGTTATTCCCAGAGAAAGTCATCAGGGCCTCTCCTTTTTTGCTTCCCACCATGTGCCGATCTGTCTCTCCCAATATTTCTCTTCCACGTTCAAGGGGAAGCAGAGGGGCCTCTCCCCACTAAACACACAGTGATCTCCATATCTCCGTAAGGAAAACCATCAATTCCACCTGACACAAGAGATGGAACACAGACATCCCTCCAGAAACTGCAGTACAAGTGGGGTTTAAGCCTTTTCTCTTGTAAAGAGCATTAGCAGTGTGGCTTAGATACTGGTTTTGCTTGTTTAAAGATGCCAACAGTAACACAAAAAGACAATTCTGTATTTATCAAATTTGCAGGGAAAAACTGATTCTTATTGTGATCCCTAAGTTTCCTGAAGCGTTTGGTTTTTTTCTTAATAATTCTGAGTTTTAATTTAGGGAGCAACCAAACAGCTTCCATGAGCTTGGAACCTCTTCTAGACCTTGGTTTCTACATACAAATGTCCCAGGAGAAGAGAATGTTACAGCAAGCAAGGTCCTCACAACATTCCCCTGTTTCTGTAGGGGACTTTACATTTGCTCTGACCCTCATAAACTATTTATTTCCATAAGCAGGCCACAGTTGCCAAAATGTTGCCCCAACTCATAATATTCTCTCAGGGGTATTGGACATTAGTGTGGAGTAACGAGAAACATGAGCACACAGCTGGCTTTACTAAGACCATGAGTTCACCCAAACCCAAGCAAGGACCAGTGGGCATCTCTCCATCCCAGCACGTCTCCCCAGCCTCACTCTCTGGAGTGGCCCCACAGCTGGAGCTGTATTGAGGACAAATCCCAGCACCAGCCTGGTGTCCCTGCCCTTGGAAGAGGACAGGACAGAGCTGAGGTCAGCCATGTGTTATCTGAAATACAACACTGGTTATAGCGAACAGGCTCAGATAACACAGCTGGTTCCATTGCTAGCTTCTGTTTACAGGAAGGACAACCGAGATGGCACTCCATGCCATCCAGATCTAAATGGCTTTCCACAAGTACATCATCACCTAGAAAATACATGGCATTTTCCCTGGTACTAGAAACTGACTGATGAGAATCAAACACGGATCATAAAAGAGAAACCGTGCTTTTTGCAACTGTAAAAGATGATGCAAGACCACAAACCTCTTCCTAAATCAATACAAAACCACCTTCCAAGACCCTGCCTAAAGAACACCACTTATTTTCTCAAGTTATTACATTTTTATTTATATTCAGCAACATTGCAAATATTTCAGCTGAAATATTCTCAGTCTTGTGCACGCACCTTGTCTATCTTTCTCATACTCAGAGGATTTACTTCCAAATGCTTATCCTCCCAAGTAAATCAGCACAGCCCTAAGCTTCAGGAGAATCATTTTCTTTCCAGCAGGAGTTAGGTGAGGGGGAAGTAAAGCATTTTAACCCAAGGCTTCCAGACTACAGTGAATTATTCCACTGGCACAAGGCCAGCACAACTCCCCACATCAGGAAAAAGAGGTCAGGTAAATCCAATAACGAGTATTTAAAAAGACAAGTCAACAAAATGAGCTCCATTCTCTTGCTGGAGGCAAAGCAAGGTCATTGTGGAAGGGGGGAGGGCGGGAAATACAGAGGGGATCAGCAATAAAGTAATTGCAAAAATCAGAAGATTTAACCTATTGGGTTTTGCAATTATTTGCACTCCATTTCACCAGCAGAATTAGAAGCATTAGGACAGAACAGGCAGCTGCCCAGGGCCATAACATACAACAAGCCCCACTCTCTACCATGGCCCTGCAGCAACAACAGCTCCATCCCGCAGCAGATGCTCCCTCTCAGCTCTCATCAGGCACACGAAGACACGGAACTTGTATGACACACCAAGGTGAGCGGCCAGCAGGAGCACAGTGGGGAGGAGGTGTGAGCACGGGACGCCGGCAGATTGCCATGAAACACTATGGATAAATTAAAAATGCACTAAAAAGGAAATCCCCAGACACATCCATGCCCTGGGCCACCCGTGTGCTGGGCTGCATCCCCAGAGTGTGAGCAGCAGGTCAGGGAGGTGATCCTGCCCCTCTGCTCCTGTGAGACCCCGCATGGAGCAATGTGTGCAGTTCTGGTGTCCCCAACATAAGAAGGACATGGAGCTGTTGGAGCAAGTCCAGAGGAGGCCACGAGGATGATCAGGGGCTGGAGCACCTCCTGTATGGAGACAGGCTGAGAAAGTTGGGGCTGTTCAGCCTGGAGAAGAGAAGCTGCGTGGAGACCTCAGAGCAGCCTTCCAGTGTCTGAAGGGGGCCTACAAGGATGCTGGGGAGGGACTCTTCATCAGGGACTGCAGTGACAGGACAAGGGGTAACGGGTTCAAACTGAAACAGGGGAAGTTCAGGTTAGATACCACTGTGAGGGTGCTGAGGCGCTGACACAGGGTGCCCAGAGAAACTGTGGCTGCCCCATCCCTGGCAGTGTTCAAGGCCAGGTTGGACACAGGGGCTTGGAGCAAGCTGCTCTAGTGGAAGGGGTCCCTGCCCGTGACAGGGGTTGGGACTGGGTGAGCTTTAAGGTTCTTTCTAACCCAAACCATTCTATGATTCTATATCGACCTTGCACAGAAAGGTTTGAAGGACTCATCTCAGTTGATTGGATGAATGTCAGGTCCTTGCTAACCAAGGTGTTCAGAGAGGAATGAAATAGATCTTTTTTCTTTACCATCGACACTTATTGTCTGTATTTTTGTTGAAAGATAAGATGGTACGGAAAGTTCTTTTTGTGCAGAACAGCCTCATATCCCCCCTACAAACTGCTGTCCCTGACATACCAAGTCTGCCTACATGATGCCCAGGAATCACAGACCACGATTTGGACCAGAAACCAGATATTTAGCTGAGTTTTCAGGATAGAAAACTTGTTTCCTATCTTCTCCCATTTTCCCATCCTCAGCCCAAAAATCACCTTCTACAGAAAAATGCAATTTAACCACTTTAGGATGATTACACTTATCTCTGCCTTGGCTGCAGGCACAAAACCTTCTAAAGTTTCCCCAAATATTTAAGGGCATCAATGTTTTTTAAGCTCTTTGTGGTCTGACAAGACACACTGAAACCTATTTGTTGTATTTTGATGTCCTCATTGACTTTACGCTTGACTCTCATGGGTTTTCTGTGTTCCCTGTGTCTTTCCAATCAACCTCCCTGATTTTATCATTTAACCCATTCACATCCCTCCTTGGATGTCTCCCTTATCACCTTTATGCCTGTATCCCTTAAATCCCAGCCACAGTCCCAAAACTGACTGGGTAGAGGTTTCAGCTTCAATAACCTGAACTATTCCATCAAATCTCTTACTGTGAAGTGGCTCCAACCTCTTTCTAATTGCTTTTTAGTTTCAATGTATTTTCTGACACCAGCTCTTAGCAGCTCTATTTTCACAGCATTGAGACTTCTCTACTAAGACCATAAATGCATAATTCGGATTAAAGGACATCAATTTGTACGAAAGTGGCAAAAATAAAATCCATTATGGGAAAATGAACATTCTCTCTGCACTAGTTCAACAAGTTAAAACCTAACTGACCAATTACCAACTTCTCTAAGCAATACAAAACCCAAACACCACCCCACTGGCATTGTGGTTGGAATTCTATCAGGCTCCATTCATTTTAATTAAAAAACCCCAAACCCTAAGGACGTGTGCACAAGGAAGAGGACATTTCCCAGCCTCACACACTCAATAACCCAACCACATCCTTTTTCCTTCAAACTTCAGTCACATCTTTAGCGTAAGGACAACCTGCTCACCTCTAACATGAACCAACTACTGTATTTGTTTAAAGAAAGATTCAACATGGTACCACCCAGATGCTGTTGCATTTGCTGACTTCAGTACATTGCTTTGGTGATTTAGGCACAGTGAAGCCTCAGTAGCAGTTCCCAATTGCAGCCGAGTTCGTTCTTCAGGCACCCATCATCATTCGTTAAATGAGGGGGAAATCGTATCCTTCCCAAGACAGACTGGGATGTGCTTTCTCTGAGTACGTCATCCAGATCTGGAATTTACATTTACAGTTAGCTACGGTGATTTAAGCAGGAAAGACCCTGCTTTGCTTTAATCCTTTAGAGTCCCTGCAATACTTACAGCTACTGCATGAACTCTTGTCCTTTCCAATAATTAATGTTATAGAAAGAACAGCTTCGAAGTTGCTCTTCAAGGAAACTTCCCACTAGCAGGCTCAAGGGTTAAATAAGCCTAATACTTCCAGAGTGACTGCAGAGCTCCCTGTCCTTACATCCATGGTGTCATCCTTCCTGGCTCCTCTAAAAGACAACAGGAGATGGCACTTTCAGAAAACACAAGTCATCTCAGAGCTTCTCTGAGAACACGTAGGCCACCTCTGCTACCTGAAAAACAGACTCCACATTGGCATCATATGCTAAAGTAAAATACATAAGCGTAATTATCCCCCACAATGCATGAAAGAACATATGGTATGGAAATGAAACTGCCTTAAACCTATTAACTTGGCAATGGGATGAGAGCAACAGAAGGAAGCACGAAAGAAATGTTTAGAAATATATTCAGTGTAGGATCACACAAGTAAAGCACATCCATCACCCGGGTAGTGCAGTGACACTAGGAAATGAGCTAAGTAAATCCAAGATTGAAGGTTCATTTTCTGAAGTGCATCTGTTTGGCTCCTCTCCCCCTGAACCTCATCATCTAGCCACGCTGGTTTTCATCTCTGATGCAAGAACATACATCAAAAGGGCGCCTTCAACAAGCAGCCATGGAAAACATGCTTCTCATTTGGATTTATAATGAAATAATCTGGATCCCAGCAGGTCCTTGCCACAGCTGTCCATATGAGCATGCAATGGATGGATCCATCAATGGATCTCCTTTCAGGCTGACCCTAGTTTACCAGGTTTTGGTTTTTGGGGGGGTTAAAGGCTACCATTCATCATAGAATGGTTTGAGTTGGAAGTGACCTTAAAGATCATCTAGTTGTGCCCCTCCTGCACAGGCAGGGACACCCTACACTAGACCAGGTTGGACCTGATCCGCTAGACCCCCCTCCACTGGACCAGTCTGCACTAGGGAAAGTTAAACCAGCTGGTTTTTCAGTGAAGCACATGAGCAGCACTGCATGAAGCCAACTAAACTGAGGGAGACAGCACGTTCCTACAAAGGAGTGATGTCCTCCACTACAGTCCCTCCCTGGGATCATCTGGACATTGCTTTCTGCGAGGGGAAATGAGGAAAGCCAGAACTGAGGTGGGTTTACCATGGAGCCAATCAACTAACAACGTTCCTAGGGACGGCAAGTAGTTTTTACACTTCATGTATCAGCAGTAGAGGCAACTGGGCAAAACTCTGGCTGAACATGTCCACGGAGGGACTCTGACTTTGGTTGACTCCCTTCAAGTGAGTCCAGTGGAGGCTCATCACACCAACCACCAGTAACCCAGTTAGGCTGAGAGGCCTACAAAGCAACTGATATAGAGATTTGGCTAAACTCCCAAAGGAATTTACCTCTCTGTCCTCTCCATGCCTAAGGACTCTGGTGACCAGTGGACTTTTAAAGCAGAGACACAGAAGGTCACTAGACCAAGACCATCTAGAAGATGTTAGGAAGCTTTAGTCCCCCAGGTTCTGCTGACAAACATGTGCAGTAGCACAAATAAGAGGAAAAACAGGTGAAACCGGGATGCACAGAAGTTTTCAAAATGAATACATGGATATTTCATGCATGGTTCCAACTGAATTCAGAATTACCGCCACCAAAACTCCCTCAGCTGATGACTAGATTGTGTGTCACACAACTTGACTCCAACATGCTGATCTGGTTTGCCTCTGCTACACCGCAATCCCATTTCTTTGGGTATTCCCTTATCTCTCCGAGGGTTTGCAGGTCCCTGTACTCTGCACCACAACCAGAGCAAACCAAAGCACTGTGGTAGGCCAACACAAAGAACAATCAGATGAGGAGAATATCAAAGCCACCAGACAGTGGCACTGGGGCATTAAAATACGAATTAGGAGAAATACAAAGCAGGAAGGTCAGCTAATGAATTTACACAGAAACGTGATGAAGTGAGAATGGTTTACTTGATCTCCCGTAACAAGATGACGGTTTTTGTCAGATTCCTCTTGTGCGCTGCCATTTCACAGGCTGGCTTGCTGTGCTTTGCAAGAGTGAGCAAGTGGGGGCTCTCCAAGGGCTCTCCTGGTGTTACTTGCAAAGGATTCCCCCGTAACATAAAGCTGTGACAAGAATTTTGCATAAGGACAGGAAGAAACCTCCTCTGTCTGCAGTGCCTGCCATCTTCTTACCTAGCGCTATGTCTCTCATCAGCTGTGCCATCACCTCTGGAAGCAATTTTGTCTCCCCACTTTTCCCCAGAAAAAGAGAGAATATCCACATCACAACCACCACCAATGTGGAAATTCATAAAGACACTTCAGAAGTACTTTATTTAACAAGGTATTTATCTCGCCTAGTGCCTACGCTTCCCAAACGTTAACAAAAGTAAACAAGCAGCAGCCACCACAGAATCATAGAACGGTTTGGGTTGCAAGGGACCTTAAAGCTCATCCAGCTCCAACCCCTGCCACGGGCAGGGACACCTTCCACTGGAGCAGCTTGCTCCAAGCCCCTGTGTCCAACCTGGCCTTGAACACTGCCAGGGATGGGGCAGCCACAGCTTCTCTGGGCACCCTGGGCCAGTGCCTCAGCACCCTCACAGGAAAGAGCTTCTGCCTTAGATCCAACCTGAACTTCCCCTGTTTCAGTTTAAACCCATCACCCCTTGTCCTATCACTACAGTCCCTAGTGAAGAAAAGCCCCACAACACGAATCACCTTCCAACACTGATACCAGGTCTTGCTCAAGCCTTGAGGCGCAGTGCAGCTCGACTCACTCGTTACATTCCACAGCAGACGATGATCCTCCGGGATCCCTCCGCTCCAGGGTGGATCAGGATGGACAAGTGGTCTTATTGCAATGGCAATGATTGTGGCTGGCCACCTCCTCCTCCTCACCAGGTCGTCAGAGTGTGTAGGCACTGAGGGAACAGGCTGCACATATTTCAGCTGCAGCACTGGGAGCCCTGGGCTGACGTGGGAGCTGCCCACCACCAGCAGATTCTTTAGGCATTTTCTGCATGCACACCGTGGGCAGCTCCAGAAATACCATCCACGTGGAAAAAATGGGAGAGTATTTTCCTTTGGTGACAGGGAAGAAGCCATCTTGCTAAACCCAGCTTTGTTCCGGGGCAGCAGTGCTCACTGTCTGCAATACGGGTAATTCAGGAATGTTAAGTGTTTTCTGTGCATAAATAACCTAAGTTCAAGCTCAACAGCTTTATCTCAGAGGATAAAGCCCTTGGTGGCAATGCCCTAATATTTGTCTACTCTCTTATCAAGCAGGAGCCTTATTCCAAAGGCTAATTCAAGAAGAGAGTAGATTTCATGTATGAAGGAAAGGACGATAGCATCAGATACTCTTCAAACACCAAGTAAGAAGATTAATGCAAGTGCTGCTGCTGTGGGGTTTCACCTCATCAATGCCTTGAACAAGGAAAACCACCCTGATACCTCCAAAGTAAGCTTCCCAAACACTCCGTCACAGTTCATTGCATAGACATCACCTTGCTCCTCTTGGCTGACAGCAGCTACAAATAGTCTGCAGGAAACCACTAATTTCCTGAAAATAGGGTTAACTGAGAATCATAGGAAACAGAGAAAACGAAAGCTGGTTGTAACATCTTGACTAGGCTGAGCATATCACAAGAAGGGAAAAGAATTCCCAGAACAGAGCATGACCAGAAATCTAAACCCATGCAACATTAAAGAAGATCATTCAAACCATCAACAGAGACCTGACAAGTACAAAGAGGGGATAAGAAAGATGGGTCTGTTCAGCCTGAAGAAGAGAAGCTGTGTGGAGACCTCAGAGCAACTTCCTGTATCTGGAGGGCGTCACAGGGATGCTGAGAGGCTCCCTTAAACAGAAGTTCAGGTTAGATCTTAGGCAGAAGCTAAGGTGCTGAGGCACTGGCACAGAGTGCCCAGAGCAGCTGTGGCTGCCCCATCCCTGGCAGTGTTCAAGGCCAGGTTGGACACAGGGGCTTGGAGCAAGCTGCTCCAGTGGAAGGGGTCCCTGCCCGTGGCAGGGGTTGGAACTGGATGAGCTTTAAGGTCCCTTCAACACAAATCAGTCTGTGGCTCTATGAGCCTGTGACAAAGAATTATTTCCCCCAGCACACTTGCCTACAGAAAGCCACTTTCCACGCTAGGGTAGAGTTTTCACATGTAACTACCTAAAGGTGACCATCTAAAATCTGAATTAGAAAGAGATGCAACTTAGTTGTAAGCTATACCAAGCACCTTGCAAAGAGCAGTACCTTGCAATAAGGTGCTCCCACCTAAGGACTCATTCAAAAACCGAACAGCAAAGAAGACCTCAGCAACGCAGTGAAACTTCACTTGCTCAACAGTAGTGCTGAGAGATGACGCACACATAAAAATCACCTCGGTGCTCTGTGGGAACCAATCTGAAATGAAGATATGAAGCTTTGATGACTTTGCAAAAGAAAAAGGAGAAGAAAGTAGGAACTTTGGTTTTAAAATGTGTGAATTGTCACAAAACATTGTGCAACCAAAAGAGCAGAAAATGCAGACTGACACATTAACACCAGCTGAAAATACAGTCAGAAAAATGGCTTAAATATAAGTATTATAGCAGCCCTCCAAAACTCCAGGGATTGCAGGATATAGATGCAGAATAAGGAGGGGAGCTGAAAATCACAACAATCCTGTGCTGTGGGCTCTGTCATGCACCTTAAATAGCCAAGAAGTGGGCGAAGGAAAGAACCACGCGCGCGATGTGGCAGCAAGGGAGGAACGAGAGCGATGCAGTATGTAAAATGCCACTACATAAGAGCTGAGGGGGCTAAATCCAACAGAGGAAATAAAAAGGTAAAACTCCCCTCTCGGGCACTTGGCTGGTGGAGCAGCTTCCCTGTGACCAGGGGACAGGCATCTTACCCTGCCCCAACCTGCCAGAACCTTAAAGCAAAATCCATTTAGTTTCATATGCCCGTGTTGCTCTTCTCTTGCATCCCAATACGACCTCATTGAATTAACTTTGCATTTTTATCGGTACCTCTAAGGCTCTTCCTCATGCATAACTTAAGATCATTATCCACAGGTTGACTCCTGCGCCAGCCCAGGGTGCTGAGCTCCATTTCCAACCCATTAAGGAAAAAAACCCCAAACCACCACTTTCATGGCTTTCCAAGACTCTCCCATCACACCTTTGAAAGAGGCAGCCTCTAAATATTTATACATCCTTTTCACATCCTCTCAAGCTTTTCTCTTGCTTACACAACACCTACAAACCAGCACTATCCCACAGCCAAGGCGGGAGGTGTGCCAAGACCCCGCGCTCATCCATAGATTTCTGTCACCCTCCCTGGTAGACTCTCTGGATTCACCTCAAACAATGAAACTCTTTGTAACTAGGGCACACAAGCAATAAAATAAACAAGTAGACTAAGCCAAAAAATCCTGTATAATACTGTAAACCATTTGTAAAGTAATAGTACAAACCTACAGATCATCGACAATGTGTTTCTGTTGAAAACTAATTCCTACAAACAAGAGTATAGCTCACAATGAGGATGTTCTTCCATCAGGTCACTGGTGACATATCCTGCAGATGCATGACCTCTTCTAGGTGCAGCTGTGTCTTTCCCCACTGGCAGCACCATCCTAAACTCCTTCCTTCAAATAAACAAGTATGAAAAAATTCTCTTTCAAAGGTTTCAATCTAACTCGATTTAGCCAAAAAAGCGTGACAAGCATGTCTACTGTCAGTTTTTACCAGGAAGAGGGCAGGAATCTCCGCTGGCATCACAGCCCTGGGCAAAGCACACCACTACCTATACCCTCAGTAGAAAGAAATCCACAAATCCCCTTCCTAGCCTCGGAATGCCCTGACTGACACACAAGAACCCTACAGAGAAACTAAGAAGTGAAAAAGCTGTTCTGCTGATTGTAACATTGATCCCAAAGGGCCTTTCCCAACTCATCCCCAGCTGGGCAAAACCCCTGCCTCACAGCAGCAAGAAGAAACCCTTCACACCCTCAGGATGAATTCATTGAGTTTATCACCAATTCCCTTAAGATTTGGGTGCATTTCACCATCTTCCACATGACGAGAGATCCCAGGCCCAAGAAGCAGCCTGTGCTCAGGGCCGGTGCTGGTTCAGCTCTGGTTTGAGAGCACGGGCTGCTCCTTTGATGCTGTGCCAGAAGTGGCCTCCCGTGAGGAAGTCGGGATGAGTCACACCACCGGCAGAAGGAACTTGCCGATCTGGATTGAACAGCACAGCTGAAACTTGGGATTTTCCGCCCTACTCTGCCATCTCCACTGCTGCACAGCAGCTCAGGGTGCCTGCACGCTGCCAGGCGGCAGCCCAGCAGAGGAAAAGCAGAACCACAGCCAACCCAGGCTGATTCCCTACCAGGAGGAAAACTGAGACAAGGGGGTGTTCAGGGACTGAAAGGATCAGCTGGTGAAGCACCGTAAAAGCTTTTTGCTCTTGTTTTTTAATACTGACTTGCATGGATTTCAGTTGGCATAAGGGTTTATTGCTTCCCACACCTGCAGAGCTATGAGCCAAGAGCTTGTACTGCTTCTGCATCAGCTCTTCAAGTACTGTGTCCTCTAATCTGAGCTGGTTCGTACATAAATCCAGGGGAAAAGAAACCAAACCTAAAATATATATTTTAAAACCTATATGACAGCCTCAAGAATTTTAGGCTCAGTTTGCTCTCCAGCCAGGGATAAAACACATCCAAAATGGATCCACGTTACACAAGAAACAGGGGGTAAAATAATCTTTTACTCAAAATACAACATCTTGGCTATTAAAGACTTAAAATTATCACATGGTTCCTTTTTCACAGAAGATCCATTTTATTCAGCAGTCAGGGCAAGTTACTTCTTTGCTTCATTCGCTATCACAACCGATCGCTATCCAAAACCATATTAAAGCAAAAAGAGTAGCAATATTTCCTCTGTCTTCACAGTCCAATTTGACAATTCTGGTAACAAAACTACTCATTCACCAGGTTCTTTACTGAAATCAAATGAAAACTGTTAAACATTTGCTGTCCCTGACAACTTTGCTCCGCACCAAAGCATTTGAAATCTCGCTCCATGCCTCTTTAATGCCTTTTTTATCTATCCAGCCCAACCACTAATTTAAAGGAAACTCTGCTGGATGCTCTAATTGACCCTGTTCTCTTCCTTCCCCAGTTTGTCTCTATAATTAGCCCTTCCCAGCTCAGCACACCAAAGGGAATCAGGAACGAGACCTTTCCAAGCCACACCCTGCAGACCACAGCCACTGCCTTGTATTGTTTGTGCCCAGAAATCAACATGTGCGGTGGCATTAACTGCTTCAGGACAAAGAGAACATTTAAAAAACGGGAGGGGAGGTGTGGTGTGTGTCTGTTGAGAAGCAAGAGCAAATGTGTGTTCACCACTTTCAGGCCTGTTGTAGTAAATGATGCAGATAATCATACTGGGGTTGTTCAGCCTGGAGAAGAGAAGGCTCCTGAAGGGGAGACCTTAGAGCAGCCCCAGTGCCTAAAGGGGCTGCAGGAAACCTGGAGAGGGGCTTGGGACAAGGGCCTGTAGGGACAGGCCAAGGGGAATGGCTTTAACCTGCCCGAGGGGAGACTGAGCTGAGCTCTTAGGCAGAAGCTCTTCCCTGTGAGGGTGCTGAGGCGCTGGCCCAGGGTGCCCAGAGAAGCTGTGGCTGCCCCATCCCTGGCAGTGTTCAAGGCCAGGTTGGACACAGGGGCTTGGAGCAAGCTGCTCCAGTGGAAGGGGTCCCTGCCCGTGGCAGGGGTTGGGACTGGATGAGCTTTAAGGTCCCTTCCAACCCAAACCAGCCTGGGCTTACTAACCCAAATGCAAAGCTCACCTGCAACAGTAACCCCTCGGGCAGACTTTGTAACATGAGCAAAATACTTGTTTTCCTCAGAATAAGACAGTCGCAGAGCCCTCCACTCCAAATTCACCCACCTAGGACTTGCACTGCTGCACAGCTCAGCACACACAGAGACTAACCCAGCTCAGCACTAAGGCACCAGAAGGACACACGCCTTGTTTCTTGAGAAATTAGAAGGCATGTAGAGAATGAGGAAAGGAAACGTATTAGAACAGTCTTATCAGCAAGCAAACGCCACCAAAGAGCAGTTACTGCACCACTTGCCTCTACAATAGGCACCGATTCCTACCAGGTGACCAGAGCTGGGGTTATTTTTAGGTACTTGGGGGGAGAAAAAACCAAAACAAAACCCTAACAGCAACAAAACCACATCCCTAATGCCCCCCCCCCCCCCCCCAACCCACTGAGGTCTGGATTTGCAGAGCTGCTGAGCACTGGAAGGTGCAGAACAAAGCAACCAAAAGGGTTGCATTTTCTGATGATTATTTAGCGTTACCAGCTGAGGCTGAAGTTCTCCTCTTCAAATCCATCAGTGGCCGTTCACTAAACTTTGTCCTGGTGTTCCAGAGCTCCCGAAGCACACAAGTACACACAATTCCACAACAGCGGGGAGTTCTGACATTTATACCTTTAGACAATTACACTGCAGCTGGCGGGAGCCTCACTAATACCAGGAGCATGTGAACCTGTGATGATCCTTCACCTAAGGACAATTGTTCAAGTTTTTGGAATACTTGGCCCCTTCACCCCTTGAAGAGCATACCTGAAAGTAAAGCATGTAGATTAATGCCCCCAGAAACTCTGAACAGCAGGAAAGAAAGTCGCCCCCATCCTACAAAACAGGTTACACACAAAAAAGCACCCAGCCTTTCTCAGCGCAGAGAATAGTCCTTGCTCAGGTAAAAATCACGTCTAAAGAACAGAAAACCTGCACTTAACCCAGGTTAAATCCATGCCTGCAGGTTGTCAGCTCCATTCGGTTTTCTTGATGCAAGAGATATTCTCTCGTGTTGACTAAAAAGAAGCACACAGACAAGATGCAATCTCCCCTCCTCGCAGCCTGAATCACGAATACCCAGACACGGCGCTACTTTTAGACTGAGCTTCGAGACGCAGTTGAAAACGGTTTGTATTTAGCACTGGGGATGTCGCAGCGGGGCCTTGCGCGAGACAACAACTGCCCAAAACTCCCCATTCAGCTTTTCCCTCCTCAAGTTTCACGTCTTGCTGGACAAAACAGAAACGAAAGCAGGGTTCGAGCAGGACAGCTGCACAGCACAGATACAAACCAGGGGAGGAAAGCCCTTACGCTGCTAAAACCCCAGGCAGCAAACGCTGCGGGCGAGATTCACACCTTCCTTCCACAGGAACAAAACACAGGGAAATATCCAAGCAGGGGCTGTTTCCCCCTTGGTTTAGTTTTCAGGTCTTATTTCTTGCCAGCAAAGACTTTCAGGTGGGAGGATGAATTCGCCATGCTGCAGACACAGACTTCGGTGCTCGCTTCTTTCTCTGTTTCATCATCTTCACCCCATTTGCTGGAGGTGCTTTAATTTTTAATATACGTTTTTTTTCCTCCTCATTTATTGTATCGCTCACGAATAGCAACAGCTCTAGAGAGGTATTTAAATCACAAACTGAGGGAGAGGAACAGAAACAGACCACAGAGTACAGCTGAACTCAACACATTTCAGGGCAAGCCTGCAGCTCCCCTCCTGTAATTAAAAAAGGATTTGAGCCTGAAACAAGGAACATGAGTCCATGTCTCTTCGACGGAGTGGGAGCAAACACGGTGGGCAACAGCTACCAAGTCATCTTGCTTGGCAATTTATTTCATAGAGGGACCATTTCAGCCTCAGAAGAAGAAATATTACTGCTGGTATTTACCAATGTTAATAAATTCCTCAATCAAATCACTGCAGATTGCAGGGAGATCAGAGATGCATTTGGAGAAATGCACCTATGCTCTGACACAGGTCCTGTGCTTTGACAAGGATGGTGTTGGCCATCACCAGAGTTGAACAAGGTCACACTGCGAGCAGAAAAAGGCCCTTTTGTTGGTAAAATCATACCTGCAGACTCCTCAGTTGCTTTGGTTTGTTCATTCTGTTCATAGTTGAGGAATATTCTTAAGACCCCTCGTTATGTGCTGCAGACACCTCAAACCTGACCTCTGCTCTGCACTCTGCTCCTCTCTCCTCATGTACCTTCCAGGCAGGGCGAAGCGCCTGGGGATGAGATTATCCGAGGCGATGGGCACAGGGAACAACCTGCTCTCTGACACAAAGCACAGGCGCCTGCCTGGGCAGATTATCTGTGCAGCAGTCTTGCTGTGAGGGATGAAACGTGCAGCCCGGAGCCTTGCTGCTCACTGCGAGGGTTCTCCTCACTTCCTAAATGAGGTGGCCCAAATCCAGAGCGAGCTGACTGTCCACCGCACGTCCCTCCAGCAAACCCTTCCTGCCGCAGGGCTCTATCTATCCTGCTGATGAAAAGAAGCAGAAGAAACAGGAGCTCTGCTTTTACACAACATCTGTCCATGTTCCTTCCTCAAGCAGGAGCTGCTCAGTCATCCTTACCACCATGAGGAGCAATGAACCCACACAATTATCCCTCATTTACTGAGCCATTGGTGCATTAAGAAGCAGGGATTGGCTCTCCCTCATTTCCATTTCTCAAAGAAACACCCCCAGAAGGGTTATTTACCAACACAACCTCCCTCTTCCCCAAAAAACCCACATTCCAAAACCTGACAGAGTCCTTTGGTGTCACTTGAATCAAGTGCTACATTTCTAATGATCCACTGCATCCAATTATTTATTTATTTTCCCCCTAATGGGACCACATTCCTTTACAATTAAATCATTTACTAATTCCTCCCGGGGGAGGTTGTCCCATCCACCCAGTGAGCACAAACCAACTTCACAGTTCCTCGACAAGTCCTGAAAACTTACAAATGTCAATGGTTTGGGGCGTTTCATTTTGGTCTATGTATTTATGTGAAGTATGAAAAGACAGTGGACTCACGGAAGTCTTCTAAAGTAAATATTTTCAGTTAACTCGGTTTAAGTTCGTCCCTCCAAACCAACCACGTAGCTGCTGAACACAACAAAAGGATTCTTGGCGGTCTATCAAAAGCAGTCAGAGTCGGGGTTGAGTTTAAAGCTCAGGGGTTTCAAAGACGTATCTTATATGGGTTAGCCCTTCACTTCCATTAATGCTCAACCATGACAGATCATATTCAGGAGCGCACACATTTTAAAGGTCATTCTTCACAAGCAATAAAATGTAATTGTAGGAATTTTTATTAAAGAACAGCACAGAGGCTGTCAGGCTTTCAGTGTTTGATGGGACCCTAAACAGGCATCCGAAGGAGGAGTAACCATGGTTCTGGAATATGCCAGAAGTGATTCAAGGTGGAGAGATCAGAAATAAGACTCAAATTCTACTGAAACCCACAGGTTTTGCTATTTTTACATTAATAAAGGTGGGAACTGGAGTAGCAGCAGGAGAAAAATGGGTATTTACATCCCCAGTATGTTCAGTTAAATCCTAAATGGTTAAGTATGAGAAAGTAAAAAGTATTGCCTAACAGCCCATTCCACACTAAATGCAATTAAATTCCAACGCACGCAGTATTTCTGTGCATAGCAACTTGTGTATTTTAAAACCTATTTTCCTCTGCTACTGCAGGCAGCATCCAAGCGGGACAGAGCACTGCTTTACTCCCTGTTGGTCCTTACAGGTATTTGTAGTAACTCCTATGAATCGTAGGATGGAAACCAAAATGACTCCTGTAAGAGAAGCTGAGCATCCAGCCCAAACCACTGAGAACATCTTGAAACCCCTTTGCTCCACCGAGACCTACAGCCAGTCTTCTCCTAGCGACCTTGACACCAACAGGGATTTCAGGAACCTGCTCTGGAACCTGGAAGAGACACTTTAAATGCACACCAGAAGCCAGTGGAGAGATGAAAGAAGACCACGGCAGAGCTACATCTCCATCTTGTCTAAAGTCAGGTGCTGAGCTGCAAAAAAAGCAACATAACTCAGTAGCTATGCAGACAAGAGCTGTGATGAGCCTCACCACATGCTTTTCTCACATCAACAGTGACAGGATGTAATAAGGAGAGCCTATCAATATCCAGGTTGTATCTGGGTGCTTCACCTAGACAGAGCAAATCAAACATGCACATACTGTATATCTGGCCATACAACAGCAGAATAATTCACTGCCTCACCAGCTCGCATAGCTCTGGTCCTCTCTCTTCTATCTTTGTCCCTTTTTCCAGCTGTTGAGCATCAAGATCAGTTTGTTCCTAGGGACGATATGCTTGAACGGGTCAGAAATGGACCCAGCCCCACCGCTGTCCTACCTCTGAGCATCCTCAGTGCACCACAGGCTTTCTGCTGTTAAGACTCATCTCCTTTGACAGACGATGGGCTTGGCAGGAAACCTGTCTTTGCCTCTTCACAAGGCTTTTAGTGAAACACTGCAGAGGGCTGACAAGAAACACCAAGAGAGCCTGAAACAGTGACATCTTTTCACCATGCCTTGGAACGGTGTGGACAGCCAAAGGCAACGGAGAACCCTACGCAAGAAAGAGATGCTCATTTGTGCCTGAAGGGAAACCACACTGCAAGATTTCAATGGCAGAAAGGAACAGGGAAGTAGTGATAATCCTTCAACCAACAGGTATTTATTTACTTATTTCACTTTGCCCAGGTGACCATTTCACCTCCAAGGAGTTTCCACCAGAGCCATTTGCCAGCCTCAAGCTGATTATCAGCAAATCGACCCCGGCGAGGACGATCCCAGTTCCCCTCCCAAGATTAACTTCAGCCAGGTCAGATCCTCTTTCAGCTGAAGCCTGCCACTAGATCAGCCTAATGAAATCATGGAAATGCAGCACAAAGTGGCAGTTTAACATGCTTGCAAGTGAAGGCTGTGCTCCATGAACAAGGACTGCCGCAGATCACGTACAGTCTTGTTCTCCTTGGACTCTTTCCACTCAAAGCAGCTTGATCCTTCTTCTATTCTCACAGCCTGTAAACCACTGGAGGAAGAAGACCAACACAAGACATCTAAAGGTGTGAGAAACCCAATGTGAACTCACATGCGACCCTGTCGGGAGCAGGTTTTGGATCAAGTGACTTCCCAAGGTCCCTTCTGACTTAAGTGATCCTGCAGTCCTCCGTCAGAGGAAAGCAATAGAAATGAAATATAACCTAGAAGCAGCAATACACAGGTGAGTAGCATTAAAATCATGGAGGGATTGTAATGAAAAGCATTCATGGCAAAGATGTACAGCCCTCACTTCACTTATGAGACTTTTCCACAGGTACCTGCTGTAGGATTCCTCCCTGCAGGAAAAAAACCCATTCCCATGACGACCAGCAGAGCCATAACTCTCAACTGTATTTTCAAAAGAGATACAAAAATTAGTCCAATTCTCAAAATCAATATTCAATACACTTCCCTTCCGAATACTGATATTTTTGGAGGTCATATGACCCGTTGAGTTTGCTTTTAAATATTTAATTCTAAGACAGAGAAGTTAAGACATGGCCACAATCACAGGAGCAAGACATACATCACTTTTCATATCCACATTTCAGTGGATAAAGAACTGGCTGGATGGCTGCATGCAAAGAGTTGTGGTCAATGGCTCGATGTCCGGCTGGAGACCCGTAACGAGTGGTGTCCCTCAGGGATCGGTGCTGGGACCGGTCTTGTTCAACATCTTTGTCGGTGACATGGACAGTGGGATTGAGCGCGCCCTCAGCAAGTTTGCCGATGACACCAAGCTGTGTGGTTCGGTTGATACGCCGGAGGGAAGGGATGCCATCCAGAGGGACCTCGACACGCTTGTGAGGTGGGCTGATGCCAACCTGATGAAGTTTAACCATGCCAAGTGCAAGGTCCTACACCTGGGTTGGAGCAATCCCAGGCACAGCTACAGGTTGGGCAGAGAAGAGATTCAGAGCAGCCCTGCAGAGAAGGACTTGGGGGTGTTGGTCGATGAGAAAATGAACATGAGCCGGCTGCAGTGTGCGCTCGCAGCCCAGAAAGCAACCGTATCCTGGGCTGCATCAAGAGGAGCGTGACCAGCAGGTCGAAGGAGGTGATCCTGCCCCTCTACTCTGCTCTCGTAAGACCTCACTTGGAGTATTGTGTGCAGTTCTGGTGTCCTCAACATAAAAAGGACATGGAACTGTTGGAACAAGTCCAGAGGAGGCCACGAGGATGATCAGGGGCTGGAGCACCTCCCGTATGAAGAGAGGCTGAGAAAGTTGGGACTGTTCAGCCTGGAGAAGAGAAGCTGCGTGGAGACCTCAGAGCAGCCTTCCAGTATCTGAAGGGGGCCTACAAGGATGCTGGGGAGGGACTCTTCATTTAGGGACTGCAGTGACAGAACAAGGGGTAACGGGTTCAAACTGAAACAGGGGAAGTTTAGATTGGATCTAAGGAAGAAATTCTTCACTGTGAGGGTGGTGAGGCACTGGAATGGGTTGCCCAGGGAGGTTGTGAATGCTCCATCCTTGGCGGTGTGTTCAAGGCCAGGTTGGACAGAGCCTTGGGTGGCATGGTTTAGTGTGGGGTGTCCCTGCCCATGGCAGGGGGGTTGGAACTGGGTGATCTCAAGGTCCTTTCCAACCCAAACCATTCTATGATTCTACAATCACACCAGTGTTGGACCTGCCGACCATGGTAGCAAGATTTGAGATTCAAGTCACATAGAGAAAACAAAGACTATTCCATTTCCCTTTTTCCTGTTATTATCCGCTACCTGGCAGAGGCTCACATGTTTGGTTTATGTAGTCTCAACCCTGAACACCTGTGTGCTCACACACACACTCAAAGCCTATGGAAAAATCTGACCTGAGTGAAAGGACAATAAAGGACCATCAAAATCATCTCAACTCTGATGATCTATAGACATCCCATCAGCAGCATTTCATCCTTAGGAGTAAGAGCCCATGCCTGAGCTCTGTGACAATTCCAGTCATCAAGCCTGAACACACAGTGTAGTATTTTTGCAGCAGGAAGCCCAAACCATTAACAAGCTTCTTCCCAGAGCAGGGAACTACCCAGCCAACCCCCAGATCCCTGTCGATGCTGCTTTTGTCCAGAGGAATGCTAGAGAAAGTCTCCAACTCCTAAACTTAAGCCATGATCCTTTAAATATTTATGCTCACATTTACTTTTAGAGAAGAGAGAAATCCCCTTCAGTGAGGAGGAAGTTCAGCAAATGTCAGCACACAGGACCCAAGACTGAGAAAATAAGATGCTCTTTTTAACCTCAACACACACAAAACACACATCTTCTATAGCCAAAACCTGCACCCAGCCCGCCCTGTGGAGCCAGACCCCATCACCAGGCTGAGAGCTTCACTAACTACATCACAAAGGTTCCTTCAATCTCAGAGGCAATGCGGCAGCAAGGAAAACCCACATCTAAAACCAGTGGGGTTCCTTCCTGCAGACAGCAGCTCTTCTCGAGGATCTGGCGTGCGAGTGGGACTGCAATCCCATTTTATTTACAAAGCAACGGGATGCAGGAATTCCTGAAATCAAGTTTGACCGGCTCAGACACTCCAAGTGGCTCAGCAACCTGGTTTTCTCCTGAATAAATGCACTTTTTAAGGAATTATGTTCAAGAGCTGCATGGTTTGGACCAAGAACTAGAATCTGGCAGAGAACACCCATGCTATGCCCACCAAAACCAGCCACCCCAAATGGCTTTAGAAACACTCAGATCGCATTTACTCGCCATTGCGCTACTCCAGGTATTTAAGGCTTTAAGAGTGCTTGGTCCCAAGGCTGTCATGGTGAACCGCAGTCTTCCTCACAAGCTGGATGGAGGTAGCAACCAGCGGAGGGACCAGCACCATCCCTGTGCTGCCAGTACTCCCCCTGTTGACTTGTGGGTGATGCAGAGGCACAATCTGTTCCACGATCCAGAGCTGGATGCCGTCATTCCAGAAATCAAGTGGCATACATGAATGATTAGGATTTCTAGTGCAGCCCTACTTCGTAACAAGTTAAACGAAGGCTGCGCAGGTAACCTCAGCTTTCCCGTTTCCCAAGAGCCTGACCTCACATGCTTTACATTCCCAGAGGTTTTCTTGCCAACGTGATGCACTAAAAGTACCACGAACGTCCCAGATAAAAATAATTTAGGCATGAAACATTTAGATGGCTTGATTTTCCTAGCAAAGGATCCTAAAGGTTGGCGAGTCTGAGTTTTAGGTGGCAGCTGTGCCTGTGCTTGTGCAAGATACTGCAACAGCAGATGTTGTGTCAGCCATTTGATACCTTTACATCTTAAAATGCAGCTCTCCCCCACACACCCCCCAAAAAAGAGAAAAACATATAAAACCATGAACTTTATAAATCATAACTGGAGCTGTGGATGCACAGAAGAAATAACTCAGACGCACGGTCTGCAAAACTGAGCCTACATTTTAATATTCCTTTAGAACATAAAGAGAATCGGGGAATTCAAATAAAGATGTTTCTTCAGATTACGCAGAAGCACCACTGACGGACCAAAGGCCTTTCGAAACATCTCTAAAGCCATCCTGATCTGTGTACTGGTTGCAATAAATAAATAAATAAATATATATATGAAGTTGCATCATCATTGATAGCCCAGGAAACAAAAGCTTATTAGTCGTGTGCCAGCACTGCTGACTGCTGCTTCCCTACTGCCAGCAGCCAAACCAACAGCTTCCAAAATGGGCTTGGGGATGCAAAATCATGGCCAAGAGCGAGAGAAAAGGTTGGGAAAGCCTCCATAAGGGAAATAGAACCCTCTTGATTTGATTTCTAAACATAAAATGAGAAAAGTCACCGAAATGGATGAGTTTACTCAAGGACGCAGGGGAAATCGTGATTATCGCATGACTCCAGGGTGACAGGCTGAAGAAGATGCTCTTCAGAGATAACACTGCCTCTCCGACCCCAGCCGGTGTTTGCTGGTGCCCGTGGTTAAGCTCAGCTCAGTAAGGTCCCGCTTACGCATTCACCGCCTGTCACCACCGCGTCCACACACATCTCCTCAGGAGAGACGAGGCTCCCCTGTCATTTCCTACCGCTCCCCCAGGAAAAGAGTCAGGAAAACGCTCGAGCTGGCCAGAAACCAGTTCTCCAACTAATAATCTATTGCAAAGCGCTTTGTTACCAATTTAGCTGGGTTTCTCCCCATAGCAGCACTCCCCTTCCTCTGCCGCTACGCACACCGATGGGCAGGGTAGCGCGCTGCGGCGAGGGATGTGCAAGCCATGATTTCTGCTGAGCTCACGCTCTGACTTTATGAATCTCCACTTGATTTCAGGATACGAAAACGTAAATGGAGGAGGAAGCTGAGCTAGAAGCAGAAGGGCGGCAAAACGCCCGGCTCTGAACTCACGGCAGGTCCTACCACGAGTCACGTCGGAGGGGGTTTTTTTTGGGGGGGGGGGTAAAACAAGGGCGGTTTCAGCTACATTTAGGAAAATTCCAGAACGAAATATCGACTATTTCAGCCTTCGGAGAGGCAGCGCTCCCGCAAAGGTCCGGCGTGCCGGGAGCGAGCCAAACCCTGCGCTAAACCCAGACACGTCTCGTTGAGGCGGGGTGGGAATCGGTAACGCCGCTCCCGGTTAGTGGCGTAACGGGCCGCTCCTCTGCCCGCGCCGGTGCCTGTCCGCAGCGCCCATCGCCGCGGCGCCGGGGCTGCTGCCCCGCTCGGGGTGGGGTGTTGCGGGGACGCCGCCCGCCCACTGGTGACAGCGGGAGCACGGAGGGTGATCCCCCCCGCTCAGGCTGGTGCCTTCGCGCCCTGCGTGTCCAGCCCAGCCCGGGCGGGTGCGCGCTGGCAGCGGGGAGCTCCAGCCCGGCAGCCCCGCTGGACCCGCGTGGGGCAGCGCGGAAGGGGCCCGCCCGCTGCGGGGCCGCTCCGCACCTTGCGCCCGGTCACGCCTGAGGGGGGGGCCCGGCCATCTTGACCCGCCGCGGCGGGGGGGGGCTCGGCCGCTCTCCCGAACAAAGGCTCCCGCCGGCCCCCGGCACCGGGCGATGCTCCCCCGCGCCCGCCTAGCGCCGAGCGGGACGCGGCGACCCCGGCCCCGAGCGGCCGCACCGCGCCCGCCGCTCCCACCTCACACACACGGGGACACCGGGGGTCGCCGCCGCCCCGCTCTGCTCTGCTCCGCTCCGCTCACCTGGGTGCCGGGGCGCGGCGCATCCCTCGCCCGCTGCCGCCGCTGAGGGGGCTCCCGCTGAGGGGGCGCTGCTGAGGCGATGGGAGGGAGGGGGGGGGGGGGGTCGGGGCAGGACCGAGCGCTCCCGCCGTCCGCGCGCGCTGCCCGCACGCACCCGCCGCCGCCCGGGGAGGGGTGGGGAGGCGGAGGCAGGGCGCGCGCCCCGCCCGTTGCCACGCCCCCTCGGGCCACGCCCCCTGCCCTCCCGCCCCTCCTTCTGCGCCTGCGCACACCCTGAGGCAGCCGGGTCGTTACGACGCGGCGGTGGCAGCTTTACGGCAGCGCGCAGCAACCGGCCGGTGCCGGCTCGGCGGAGGGCGAGCGGGGAATGAGGCGGCAGGTGAGCTGCGGCGGCGGGGGCGCGGGTTGCCATGGCAACAGCGGCGTCGGTAGGGCCCGGCGGTGGTCGCCGTGCCCGCAGGGTCTGGGGGTCCGGAGGCTTCAGCGCGAGTTTCGGGGTAAAATGGTTAAAATCGGTAAACATGGAGCCGGGGCTGCCCGCACACAGCTTGGCCTGGGCGGGCTCGCTTGGAGCGGTGCTACCGGTTGGTCCCGGGCTGAGCCCTGCTCCCGGGGAACCCTCTCCTCTCCCCTTCATTCTCGTTTATCTCCATAGAACCTGCACCGGGAGGAGCGGGCTCTTCCTGGGGGGCTGCTCTCGTGTGTGATCCCGGCCGGCACCGGCTGCGAGCCGGTGGGAGAAGCTCGGGATCGAGCACATCACCTGGGTCACGTCTCCATGAGCAGCGATGACCCAAAGCCATTCCTCTGACCAAATTCCTTCTCATGACTGAATTCCTGCAGCCTTTAGGTTGCTCAGGCAAAGGGTTTTCCCTCCCAGCATGTCCCACTTGGATAAAGCCGTTCTCCAAATAGGTGAATATGGTCCATCAGCGCCTGGTTTAATGTCATGTTGGTGAGCGAGCTGAGGGCTATCCCATCGTTATTCCAGAAGTCTCATCCTCACACATTCCAGTTACTGGGGTTTTTTATCTCTTCACACTTTGGCCAACCCCACCCTGAGGAGCAAAACGGTTGATTTGGTGTAGTTCCTCTGGCTTTTACTTGGCTGCCCCATGAGATGTTGTGAAACGAAGCAGGGCTCTGGAGTTTGGCTGTGCAGAGCAGCTGCACACCCCTGGTTTGGGGAATTTGTTGGGGATTGAAAGGTTTGGGCATTGTCTGGGCATACAGGAATTTGAATGTGTTCCTCAAGTCCAGCCTTCAGGATGTATTGAATCTGCCAAGGCTCTGTTGTCTTGTCATACAGGAATTATACTCTCTAGGCTACAGAGATTGCTTATATTTAATGAAAGAGTAGACAACTGTACTTCTTTTCTGGCTGAGTTGTTTAGTTTTGCTCAGGTTTCTTCTCTGGCTTTGTTAGGAGACAGATGAATACAGACATTCAGGTGCAGGTGGCCCAGCCCAGCTCACACTGATATACAGAAATTGATGTTCCCCGACTGATCATTAACAACAACCACTATTCAGAGTGCTGATAGGGTGTCACTCGTGTTTCCAGTAAAACGGGAAAATATGGGGCCTTTTATTCTTGATTGTACAATGAGCTCAGCCAAACCGCTGAAAACTTCTCTGTCCATCCTGCTCTTCCCCAGTAAAGAATAATCTGCCTTTCAGGTATTTTCTTGTATTTACCTTCATATTCTTTAAACTCGGTACAGGAATTTAGTGACGTGGTGCCTTCAAATACTGCCTCTGGCTGTTCTTAGTACCTTTAATTTATTAAAGTAGACTCTAGGAATCTGATTCATCCTTAATTTATACTCTTTGCTCCATCACTGCCTCTTTACACTTAGTGACTAAGGAGTTGCACTCCCTGGCTCTCAAGCATTGCCTTCAGAGTGCAAGGCACCAATCACAAGCAGAAGGAAGTCAGCTTTAATGTCGTGAAAATAACAGGTTTGGGTTATTTTTGTGAAGGGTTACAAAACGCAGGCGTTGGCTCGTGTCCTGGACACAAAGTGCTCCCATCAGTGTATGGAGCAAACTTGCACTAACGGCAGCAGCTCGTTTGTTAAACTGTTACAACCTCAAGACGAGAGAAACTTGATGTCTTGCCATGTTGCAAGACACTGCAAGACAGCACTGTCTTCAAATCCATAAATGAAATGAGTGGTTTCATCTCAGTTGGCTTCATGATGTTTTGATTTAAATACTCCTTTTTCTCTCCCTGGTGGTCTTGTTTTAGCACTCAAAACGGGGCAGCAAATATCTCTCCAAGGCACTGAGGGTTACACAGAGTTTGTCCAAATTCCAACTATGAATATGCAAATAAAACAAACAAGCAAGGCTCTTGTTGGCAGCCTGCAACAAGTGTTCTGGGCCTGCATCACTATTTATTCCTATTTTGATGAAAACTCCTGAACAGAGTGTGCTGGAGCCTCCAGGAAGCAAATCCTGGCTGTGTCTGAGCAGGGCTCTCTGTGATCTGCAACTGGATTTCAACACTCCTTAACATCAGAGGTCTGAAATCCACATCCTAGCTTCTCTGTGGATTCATCTTGAGCTTTAATGGGGAGCTTCTCCCAAACGAAAGAACCTCCTTCATGGCTTTTCCCAGTTCTGCTACGCTTTCCCAGTTCTCACCACTTACCTTAAGTGGCTCTGAAAGGCATCGCAGCCTGCGAAGGATTTTCCTTTAAGCTGTGTGCTGCACGTGGTGAGTCACCCTGCACAACTCACAACCAGCTTCACAAATACCAGATGGCAATAAAATTAAAAGTAGTAGTTAGTGGCAATTAAGCATTTGCTATAACCATTCTCCCTTCCTGACTGTAGGAAGCTGCCAAATGTCTCTTTTTCTTTCTTTTTTTTTCCTCAACCAAAAAAATAACCCAAATGATGTTCCTGCAGAGTGGAAAACGAACAGAACACAGGACACACGCTTCCTTCCCTAGCCTATTATCCCACTTGGACTGGAATGGAAAGCTGCTTGCTGCTTCATACAACTCTAGGAGAAGATGAAGCAGAAAGCCCACACAGTAAAGGAAAATGCGGGGCCTTGTATGTGCATGTGCCAGAAGTGACCCCATTAAACCTGCTCTTTATACAAGACTATTTTCAGGCACGCTACGAAGCTGCTGGGACTTGGTCTGGGGTTTGGTTTGTTTTTCTACTGCAGGCTGTTGCAAAGGATTTGCTCCACAAACCTGGAAATAGTTTATGAGTTCATTAATGGAGGAAGCACGTCCAAATACCATTGTGTTTGGCTCAGTACAAGTACCAGTGACTGCTCCCCTTCCTCTGCAGTGACTCTTGCTGCTTGGCATCTCTCGGATCCATCAGCCATACACAAACAGTTATTAGCTTTTTCAAGCCCCAGATACTCGCCCTCAGCCCTTCCTTCTGACGTGTCACACATGCAGCACGCTTCATCCATTCAGGTATTTACAAATCACATGTGATGTGACCTTGCCAAGATGTTTTAGAGATAAATCTCTCTTAATTTATGCATACCTGGCCAGGAATGATAGTTTTTAATGATTCACATTGTGATAAGAGGCACAAATGTACTTCTTCCTAACATGTAAACAACACAACTTCATCTTTTTATTTCCCCCTATTTATAAGGAATCATATTTAGATGATCTTATCATTGCTCGTTTTCACACGGTGCTTTAGGAAATCCGAAGATGTTTTCATGCTGTTCTTGGCACAGATGAGGAAAGGGTGAGGCCAAACCACGTCACGTCACCACTATCCCTGGCTGCAGCGTTTCTAGCTCTGTCCTGGCAAGGTGAGAAGTTCTCAGGGGCTGATAGTGCAGCACAGCAGCTGAGGAGCCCGGGCAAGAGGAAAACTAGGGCTGATATAGGGGGTTTAAATCCACAGTTTCTCTTCTGAAGATCTCCTTCTAAGTCCTAGTCCAGTGCTGGAGAGTGTTTTGTGTTGTCTGTTGATCAGCATGTCCTGGTGCACTGAAACACACCTTAATCCCCCTGTGATATGAAGGCAGCAAATGCAGCAGCTTCTGAAAAGGAATTATGTAAGATAGGATCATCTTAAGGTCCTTTCCTAACCATTCGTTGATTCCATGACTGCTAGGAAGACCAGAACTAGTGGATACTCAGATAACCTGATAAAGGGAAACAACTCAGGGTCAGGAGAAGTCTTGTCTGGAAGTCCCTTGAGTATGTCCTCAAACACGAGTGCTACAGCCTACTTGGATTTCCAGGTGCCTTTTTAAGGATAAGCAGCCTCTGGTTATGCAAAGCAGGTGCAGATTAAGAGGGAAGAATGTAGGCTGGACAAATAACAAAGTAAAAGATTGGAAAAGCAGTCACTTCTGTTTGCAGGTGGACATCACCAGTGGAAGGCTGCAGGGATCTTCACCCCTCAGTGCACCCACGAGTGCTTTCTCCTTCTGTGAGCAAAATTTGAGCAAGTTAAAACAATAGGTGTTTTGCTGCCCAGCCAGCCTCAGTGGCATTTGAGTTATTGAGGTCTCTACCAGCAAGGTTGTCCTAAAGATTCCCACGGTAGGGAACTGCTTTGTTTTGCTTTGTTTCTCCTACCTCCTCGCTGCCCTGCCTCCTGTGCTGGCGGGCCAGCAGGTTTTCCTGGAACAGGTCATGTGTCTGGCACTGAGCTGTGGCACTATCTGCTGGGTGAAAGGGACCATCTGCCTGTCAGGCAGCCCTGAAAGGCTTTTATTTATGGAATACCAGTGATGCAAAGAGTTACAGCGATTGCCACGGTGCAAGTAAAGCACTGAAACACCAAGACACCAGCTGACTTCTCCTCCATCACGTATGGTTTATGCACTAAGCCGAGAACCGAAGGCGTGCCTGCAGTTCCCCAGCAGGAACTGCTTTGAAATCACTTCTCTTTGAGGTTAAGATCGTAATGATGAAATACTTATCTAATTGGAGCCACACACTGCTCCTAGAGCAGCCAAAGAGCTTGGCTCAACCCATCACACACTGCAGATGAGGAGCTGTTATCCTCTGGCAGATGGTTCAAACACTGGTCCTTCAAATACCCATCTGGGAAACCCAGGCTTTTGCTCCCAGCTTCCTGAGAAGGAGCTCTAGATGTTTGTTGAGCTGTATCTTGTCCCAGGTTTGACCCGATTCCTTAATTCCTCTTCCCTTCCTACATTTCAGCTTTTGAAGTTGCCTGGAGTGCTGTGGCCCAGACGAGCGCAGGATGGACCCTGTTGTTCTCAGTTACATGGACAGTTTGCTGAGGCAGTCGGATGTGGCCTTGCTGGAGCCCCCAAACTGGCTCAATGATCACATCATCGGGTTTGCCTTTGAGTACTTTGCCAACCACCAGTTCCAAGAGTTCAGTGATCAGGTTTGTTTTATCAGCCCCGAAGTGGCTCAGTTCATTAAATGTGCCCTTAGTCAGGAAGAAATAGCCATATTCCTTCAACCACTGGACCTTCTCCACAAGAAGCTGGTGTTCTTGCCTATCAATGACAACTCCAACCAGGTCGCTGGGGGCACCCACTGGAGCTTACTGGTTTATTTCAGGGACAAAAAGTGCTTTGCCCATTACGATTCCCACAGTAAATGCAACTCTGTCCATGCCAAGCAAGTAGCAGGGAAGCTGGAGGCGTTCTTGGGCAAAAAAGGGGGCAAAGCAACCTTCATGGAGGAGAAGGCGCCTGCCCAGCAGAACAGCTATGACTGTGGGATGTACGTGATCTGCAACACGGAGGCTCTGTGTCAGGGATACTTCAGAGGCTGGCCAGAGCCTTTGCTGCAGCTCCTCACCCCCTCCTACATTACGCAGAAGAGATCGGAGTGGAAAGCTCTCATCACGAAACTGGCACAGAAGTGATGGAAATGCAGCTCCAACCCTCCAAAAACTGCCTTCCCCATCCACGAGGCAGCACCCCCAGTGCCTGAGGGAGATGCCCATGCACAGGATTGTCCCAGAGAAGAAGAATGTAACCCCTCCAGCATGGCTAGACCCCCAAACACCCCTTTCCTCCTGAAAAAGCCTTAGCCCGCTCTGGAAATCACTGGCCTTCGAACTTGTAACATGAAAAGTCACTTTGCTCTCAAAGAAAATCCTCTCGTGGTGAAGTTTTACACTAGTTGCTGTGGCAAAATGGGTTATTGCTAAAGAGACTTCTCCACCTTTTGCTCAGCAGACACCATGCCCTCATAGGTGGCTTTAACTGGCCACAGACATTGCTGCTCCAAGCCAGGTTTAGCAAATGCCCCTTAAAACCAGGCCCCCAACTGCTTTCTCACAGCTACTTCTAATCTGTGCCTCCCGCTAGTGGCATTCCAGCAGTCTGGGATTTAGCACCGAGGATTTGTTTTACCCCCAAAAACCTGATACTGAGATGTTACCTGTCAAAAGATGAGACTCCAAAGGAAATGCTACGATTAATTAAGGAACCAGGCAAAAGGAGAATCACTTTTCTTCAGACAGGTGTTCCTAAGCTGTAACTTTTTTCTGTTCCCCACCTTGCTCTTACTACAAATTAAAACCTGACTTTAAGCTGCTGGAAGATTAATAGGAAGCTGAGAAACCCGGTCCTAGGAAAGGGAACTTGACTGAGATGAAAAGGAACACTCACTCTTTGAAGTTTGTGTTTTTCATGAGGATTTCAGGTCCTCTCTACTTGGGGAGGTTCCTCATTGCTCCCCAGCCCTCGCTGGCATTCACAGCACTCAGGTGCTGCTTCCTCCAGCACAAAACCAGTTCTGTTACTTGAGATAAAAGAAAAAAAACACACCAGGGAGAACAAAGGGACAGAGTTTGAGTTATAAAAGCCAAAGATAACTGCGGTCTCCTTGAAGCCCAAGAAGTCCTTAATACCCTTCGAACCGAAACACTTTCCCTCCTGCACTGGCTGGGAGAGACTCTTGTGAAAAGATGGGCTTAGCAGTAAGGAAAATAAAGATTAATCTGGGATGTTGTTGCAGGAGTAAGCTCTACCCTCATGAGGAGCCAGGAGCAGGTTGCCCAGGTAGTGTCTAGCAGAGCAACCACACCCCAGCGCGCCGGCTGCAGCAGGGAAATGAGGTTAACCAGAGCCCTCGGAATAGGAAAGGAGGAAGGATTGTTTTTACCCTGGACATCTTCACCCATCACACTGCCAGCCCAGGCCCACCAGTGTGTGTGTACCAGCACCACGGCAATGAACTTTAGGAAGGATTTAAACTTCCTTTGTTGCTAAGAGAAAGGTAAGTAGCCACAGCCAAGCTCTTCCAAAACACCCCAGGAAACACACAGTGCCAGCAGTGGAGCGAAGCAAGGGTCGGGGTCATTCCCCTCCTTCCTGCAGTGCCCCCAGTGGGTCAGGGCATCCCATCCATCCTTTCCAGACTTCCTGGAAAACCCCTTCTGTGCTCTGGTGGAGCTGAAAACCCTGGAGAGGGTTGAAGCCGCTCAAAGAAGGGGATTCACTTTGGACTCTGTGGCTTTGCCGGAGCAATGTCACTGCTGCTCCAGATCCAGAATAAAACTCGAACCAAGCTGAGCACTTGTATCACCCTGTCCTTGTGTAGGTACCTGCTGATTTCTATCAAGGCCATGATGATTGTTGGGTCTTGCAGCGGCCTCTCGGCCACTCTGTGCCCTGCAGTGGGTGAAACAGAGCAGAAATCAGCCTCAGAGAGCCAGTGAGCCCAGGGACAACTCCAGCAGCACCTCAAGTGACAGTGAGGCAGCCACACAGGCACATTTGATCACCTAATCCTGTCTTTATGGGTTGATTTGAGCTCGGAGCACAGGAAGAGGGGAGGGAGGAAGGCAGGACAATGGGTGCCATGGGAAGCATCAGGGGGGACTTGAGGGCAGGGGGGCACCCCGTGTTCCTTGTCCCCAAGGGACGTGGCAGGAGCTAGCATGGGGAGCACCCAGGGACATCTCCTGCACCCGAGGCTTTTACGTGGCATTCCTTTACACAAAGAAAAGCAAATAAGCTCCAGCAGGGCGTCACCAGGAACACCAACACACAGCGAGCAGGCAGGCAAACACCGGCTGGAGAACACCCCCAGGGCCCTGCAGCAGGAACTCCCCTGAACCGTGCCAGGGGCTCTTCCAAACCTCTTCCACGTCAGCCAACTGTCCCACCCCTGGGGCAACCACAGAGCCCCCAGAGGAGCTGAGGTGTCTGTCACCACCATCACACAGCTCGCTCGGCACAGGAACAAGGGACCTCCATACACATGGTTTGCACTGAGTGCTGCAGAGCATCCAAAGCCACACTGGGCACACAAGCCCCAGAAAACCCCAATCCTAAACCTCTAAACCTCATTTTTGGGGGCATAAACCCCACTTTAAGGTTGAACCTGTTGAGCACCAGTTTGGGTTTAGAAAAAAGAACTCCAAACCCCTTTGAAAGGGGTGAGTGCCTACTGGGGATGAAGCAGCAGTGGGATGGCACCTTGCACCCACTGGTCACCCACAAACTCAAAGGCTTCAACAGACCTGTAGCAGAAACGTGCCCAAGCCCCAGCACTCCAGGGTACTAAACCTCCCGAAAAATGGGGTGACACCACCCCCAGCTCCACCGGGTCTTTCCAAGTTGTGTTGTTTCCTTGCATTTCACTCATTTTCATGCATTTTGCTCTGCGGGCCGGGCTTGGTGGGAGGGGGAATTCGGGCTGAGGATGCTCAGGCAGGAGAAAGGCCCCGCCAGAGCCCAAGTGCCACATCCCGCAGTCTCTGCTGCCACCTAGTGAAGAAACCGCACCAGGCTCTCCGGCACCCGCAGCTTCCCTGGCTCTGGGGTCCCCCAAAAGCCACTCTGATTCTCCTGCCGCAGCCAGGGCTGCACCTCCAGCCGGGTTCCCCTCCTCAGCACGGCCAAGGTGGCACACAGCGTGGAAAAACGCTGCTGAGCACCCACGAGCATCCATGCAGCCCCAGGTACCGCCAGCGCGGGCCCAAAGGGAGAACAAGGCGATGGCACCCATCCTCAAACCCACACAAGGACAGGGCTGGCCCCATGTAATCTACGCCCTGAGGCTGCAGCCAGTGAAGGAGCACCAGGACAGCCCCGATGCTGGGGTGCCCAGCTCCGCAGCAGACACCGATGTGCTAGAAAATCCTGGGTTTATTTCATTGAAAAGCCATTCCGGGCCCAGGAGCACAGCGAGCGCTGCCCCGAGCACGGGGGTTTGGCCCCATCAGCACTTGTAGTTCCCAAAAAACAGGAAAGAAAACCGAAAGGAATCCCACAGGAATCACCCCAGCGCGCTCCGGGGGGAGCCGGTGGGACAAACCCTGCGGGACTCGGCTCCACGAGGGCACAGCCACGCTGCGACCCGGGACCTTCCCCAGTGCCAGGCACTGGCTCCATTTGGGATGTCTGAACGAGGGGAACGGGCTACTGCAGCCTTGGTCCGGCACCAAGCGCCTGGTCTGGGGGACCCTAAAGTGCTTTGCAGGGGACACAGACACACACACGCATCCCGAGATGGCCCAGTGCTCCAGGAGAGAAGGGCTGGGAGCCAGCACAGAGCCCAGCAGAGCTGGGGGGCCTTGGTTGTACCCCCACTCTTGGGTGCTGTCCCACAGGGCTGGTGGCCCCTTTCTTCCTGTCCCTCCACGCGCCCCCAGGGCTGGGGCTGTTCCTCCGGCTGCGGTCCCAGGGGTACTGAGAAGGGGACAAAGAGGCAGGTTCATCAGCGCAGAACTGCTGCCCGGGCTTCACCCAGAGCAGCAGCAGCAACAAATCCCTATGTCTGGGGGTTCCCAGTGAGCCTACAGTCATCTTTTAACAGGAAAAATCCAAGCCTGGGATAAAAACCAGCACCCATTTTAGCAGCAAGTCCTAAGGGGAGGTCCAACCACTCGGCAGCCCTGAGCCATCGTCCAGTGCTACAGCACAGCAGCATCCCGGGGAGAAAACAGGTTTCCAGTGGGATGGGGAGTTGGCACCGGTGGCCGGGAGCTGGCCAAGAGGTCCCACCAGGGGCAGATGCCAGTAGGAAGAGAGAAGATACTTGGTCCCATGTTACCGGCTGAGGGAAAGCCAGGTCCTGTGCAACAGCCACAGCCGGGAGGACTCAGCACCGGGATCCGTACATGGGGTGACACCGTCCCAGTGTCTGTCCTCAGCCAGCGCTGGGGGCAACGGTCACCTGCAAGCAGAGAGATGGGTGAGAGAGCAGCCATGGAAGCAGCGTGCCCAGGCCCCGTGGGCATATGAACGAGTCCCCCCAGTGTCCCCAACCCAAGGAAGCCACTCGTGTCAGTCTCTTCTTCCAAGGAACAAGGGATGGGACAAGAGGAAACGGCCTCAAGCTGCACCAGGGCAGGTTTAGATGGAGCTGAGGAACAATTCCTGCCCCAAAGGGTGCTCAGGCATTGGAACAGGCTGCCCAGGGCAGGGCTGCAGGCACCGTCCCTGCAAGTGTTCACACCCCGTGGAGACGAGGCCTCAGTGCCATGGGTTAGGGGTGGCCTCAGCAGTGCTTGGAACAGTTGGAACTGGATGAGCTTAAAGGGCTTTTCCAACCTGGTTGATCCTGTGAGTCTATGATTCTATGTCCATCCCTTGATGATGCCCATGGTCATGTTAGCCTCAGGGCACAGCCCAGCTCCACCCCAGTGCTTCCTACAACCAGAAACCAGCCCCAAACCCACAAGTAAAGCTTCTTCCCAAGGGCTGAAAGTCTCAGGGACAGCAGAGCTTTCCTCAGTCACACAAACCAGCAGCTGATGGGATCGTCCAGTGCATGGGGATGACACCTTGGGGTCTACCATCAGCCATCCCACCAGCAGGACGAAGGATGAGGAATCCCTGGGACACGGCACGGAGCCATTGCTCTTTGCACCTCAGGTCCTCCACTCATGGTGCCACCCCCCTGCACCGAAGTGTCCCTGGGGGCCCCTCACCTCCTGTGCCCACGGGAGAGGTAGTCCCGGTTGAGCGAGCAGAGCTGCTGCTCCAGGCGGAAGATGCGGAACGCCAGGTACGACGAGGACACGACCAGGAGGCAGATGCTGGGGGCAGAGGAACAAGCACAAGTGCTCAGTGGCCAGTGGTTGAGTTGGACGTTCCCGGGGTACCCCCTGTCCCCCCCGGCACCGCGGCTGCTCCGCACACTCACAGCACGATGAAGATCTTCAGGAGCTGGTAGTCGGAGGGCCTCAGCTCCGCCACGCAGCTCTGCTCCACCTCCAGCTCCTCCTCTGTGTTTATTGCACTTTCTGCAACACAAGCGCAGAGTCAGCAGCACAGCACGGGGCTCGTGCTCCTCTGACTACCGGGAGCCTTCAGGTATCAGCTACTTCTCCCTCACAAGCACATGGCTGAGGGCTCAGGCCCCACAGCCAGACCGCATCCCACCCCCAGGACCCCATCACTGACTCCCAGCCTCAACCCTGCTCGTCCACAAGGCAGAAACTCCGTCCACGAGAGCACGGGATGGAGGAAGGCGGCTCTATGGAGGTTTACATCCAGCACATGGTGCAGGGCCGGGCCCAACCCGTGTCCTCGCACCAGACACAGCCCTCACCTGAAACCAGGGGCTCCTCGGAGGTGAAGGAGCTCTCCTTGGTGCTCAGGCTGCTGACGGAGGCCCGGTGGATGCACTGGTAGTCGGTGTCCGGCAGCGACAGGGACAGGGAAGCGGGTGACACCTTCCTCCACTTGCCCTCAGGGACAATCACCTCCTGCAGGAACAGCCCCGCGGGAGCAACGGGGCCATATTCAGCACCTCCATCGAGCACCGGCAGACCCAAAACATCATCCTAAGGTGGAGCTGGTGCTACTTAGGACACCAGCCCCATGGGGATGCAGGTTCCTACTGCCATAGGAAGGCCTTGCCCACACACCCCATGCCTGCCCTGAATCACAGAATCCCAGCCTGGTTTGGGTTGAAGGGACCTTAAAGCTCATCCAGTTCCAACCCCTGCCACGGGCAGGGACCCCTTCCACTAGAGCAGCTTGCTCCAAGCCCCTGTGTCCAACCTGGCCTTGAACACTGCCAGGGATGGGGCAGCCACAGCTTCTCTGGGCATCCTGTGCCAGCGCCTCAGCACCCTCACAGGGAAGAGCTTCTGCCTTAGATCTAACCTGAACTTTTCCCCGCTTCAGTTTGGACCCATCACCCCTTGTCCTGTCACTACAGTCCCTCTCCAGCATCCAATACCAATTGCCAGCTCCTCCACCCCCCTTGAAGCTCAGCATGGCCTCCACCATCCTGCAAGAGCCCCTCACCTGCCCCATGGCTCAGCATCCCAGAGAAGCACTGAATGGAGCAGGGTGGTAACCGACACGGAGAGGGCTTCCCCTGATAACGTATCGCTAGGGCTGGAGCTGCTGAAGGGCTGCAGCGCTCAGAAGCACTGGGAGATGCTGCCAGCCTGGATCGCTCCTGATTCAGCCCTTGAGAAGTGTCTTCAACCCCTGGGATGCCACCAGCCCTGTCCCTCAAGGGCCACTCCAATTGTCACCTCCTGCACCCAGCCGGTGCAGAGGGCCGCCAGCCCATGCAGGACACCATGCTCCATGCCCCAGCACAGCCACAGCACCAATGGCTTCATGATGGAACAGAGACAGGGATGGGCCATCCATGTTTAATGGAGAGGACACATCCTGCTGGCCAGGGACAAAGCCACTGTGGGCAGAGCAGAGCCCTGCTGTGCTCCAAAGGCAGCAGGATGAGACCTCTCGTGCTCCCTTGGTCACGCTCTTCCCCCGCACAGCATCCTGGCTCTGAGCCATCCCACTCACCCCACAGGTTTCGGGATAATTAACCAGATTTCCAGCCTGTTATCCATGCTCCTGGCTGCAAACAGCATCAGCCAGCGGGAGCAGAGCAGCACCATTTCCCACATAGCTCCGAGTTTTTCCATCTCTGTACGGACCCCCGAGAGCAAGAGGCTCGTGCTCAGCCACGGGCTGCCCAAACCATCCTCCTGACCCATCTGTTTGTGCCACTTCAGGGCATGAGCATCCCAGAGCACGCGCTATGAAGGCAACAGCCACATCCTCACATGACCTTTGTCAGCCCCGAGGGGAGAGGGACCGACTCCACACTGAACCTGCCTGCACCAGCGCTGGGAAGGTGTTAAACCCACCCAGGGGACACTCTCCTGCCCACAGCGGGAGTTCATAGGGCTCCTTCCCTCTCCCAGAGCTGCCCTGATCCTCACCAGTGACACAGCATCAGGCTCCTCCGTCAGCTCCTTCAAGCTCAAGCTCTTCTTACTCGAAACCTGGAAGGAGAAAGGAACGGGTGTGATGGTGCTGCCCTCCCTGCCTCAACCAGCGCCAGGAAACTGAGCATTGACTTTCCTGGAGAGTCTGTGAAGAGCACCTGCTTAAAGCTTGCGAGCACAGGGATGTGAGGACAAAGAAGAGCATCTGGCAGAGGACAGGGCCCTGCATCACGGCTTCCCATCACCAAAAACCCTATGGGGCCACAGCTCTGCTTGAGCCTCAGCTTCCAGCAGAGGGGATAAAGCGTTGTGGGGAGGGAAACGGGAATATGTAGGCAGAGCCCAGCACATTTCAAAGGAGAAATCCCCCAGTTTGGCAATGGAGCTGAGTCACCCAAATCACCACCCCACACAGCCAGCAGACACCCTGCCAGGTGGGGAAGGGCCCCGGCACTGCTTCCCACATGCTTCAAAGGCAAGGAGAGGGAGATCCCTACAGTCCTGCTCTCCAGCTCCAGGGCTGATGATGGCTCTTTCCCCTTAGACATTTTAATTCAAATTTTCCTTGACTTTGTACCATTTTTCCTTCCCTTCAGACTCCAGACCTGGGGCACGGGCCCCGATGTGCAGAGCGGCAGAACTCGTATTGCTACCGGATTATGCACAATTCACCTACACGCCCTGGGAGGGAGCAGGAACTCCGGGCTCTGCCTCTGCCATCCATGACCCAAAATAGCCCAGCGGCAGCTCCTGGGGACAAGATGTGCCCAGGGCACGGCTCCTGTCCCTCCTCCCGTCCCTTGCTGCAGGGTGAGGACGCTGGGAAAAGGCAGCAGGGCACCAGAGAGGGCTTTGGGAGCATCTGAAGCCATGGTGGGGTGGGGGTTGAAGGGTTCTGCTCCCTGAAACACAGCCCTGGAGGCCAGTGCAGAGCCCTGTGGCCACCGGAACACGGGGTGGAGGGTACCTGCAGGTGCGTGCAGACTCTCCTCAGGACATCATAGACACTGTCACGGGAGATGAGGGACACGAAGATGTACTGCAAGAGAAGGAGAGGAGCTGCCAGGAGAGATTCCCCCATCCCGAGTCCGGTTCTCCACAGGCAGGGGACAGACAGAGACGTCCTGCCCTTGACTCTCCCCTCCTGCAGGAGCCACATCCCCCTGCGGAGTTTCCTGCTGTTATTTTTGCAGCCACCTAAAACCTGGACCAGATTTTTTTGGGGTCAGTCTTGCTCAGCTGCTCTTCCCGTGAGGGCTCCCGGGATCAGCCCAGAGGGATGCGGCAGCAAACGGGGCTGGGAGCGACGGAAAACATCCCCATGGGTCGGCACAAGGGCACACAGGGCAGTGCCTACCTCACCTGATGCAGAGCAGGTTTGCAACCAGATTGCTTTGAACACCCAGATCCTGCTTAAACCCTGCAGGAATCACGCCCTCCCAAAACCCCACGGGAATAACCCTGGCCGGGGATGGGCAACGCACGCTGCTGCCAGCAGGCAAGGACTCAAGACACATCGGGCAGGCCCACGTCAGCTCACTGCAGCCAACACCCACTGTGATTTAGCAGCTGGAAATTCAGCCCCTTATCCAAGCTTTCCGGCAGCTGGGATGAACACCAGCCCCAGCCCCTCCCCTGCTTGTGCTCTAAGGAGTTTAAAGGTTTTATTTGAGCCTGGTGGGGATTTGTCAGGCTCGACCGAGTTTCACTTGGGCTTTGCTTTGCCCAGAAACAAAGTGAAATTCAGAAACAAAAGCAAAGCCACGGTGTTTGCCCTGGCTGGCTGCCAGCACGGACAGCACTGCTCCACTCCCAGCTGGAATCGCTTCATTCCCTGCTCTCAAAGCAGAGCTGGCTTGGAGCAGGGCTGCGGCGAGGCTCTGGTGTTACCTTCCTGCTGGCATTGGTGGTGATGGCCAGGCCATTGGGCAGCAGCCGAGCGGTCTTGTGCTTCTTTATCAGCTGCACGGACACCACCGGGATCACCACCTGGAGGACAAAGAGACACAGGGATGGGGCGAGCTCCAGGAGGCTCCTTCGCAAGGCAGACACTCAGCACACATCAGAATTACACCCCAAGCAGAGCAGCTTGGGCTTTATTAGAGCTCACGTCATCCCCCTGCGCTAATCTCGGCTCAGAGACAGTTTCTACTCAAACAAAACAGCAGGGACGTGGGGGAAACACCCCCCGGTGAGTCTGAAACCCATCACAAGCCCAGGGAGAGGTAAAACTAAAGCAGGATGTAATCCATGGCAGGATGACTTCGTTGATCCCCATTCTTCCAACAGGTATTTGTTTAAAGCGGCTGATGGAAATAGTTCAGTTCTTCAGCCCAGTTTTAAAGGAAGTTGTCTCTCCCCAAGATCTCAATCAGCCACAAGGCTAACGGGGAAGCTTCAGACTGTAAATCAAGAAGAAAAGCCAGGAGAGATTCAAATCTTTCCCCCCCCCCAAGCTTTGATCTTCCTTCAAACGCTGTTGCGGCTTGTAGGAGGTTTTACATCAGGGAACTCTAAACCAAGCCAATATTTGGTTTCCCCAGGCCAATGTTAGGGGTGATCTGAGGAGGAGGAGGAGCAGTCACACTCCTCTCAAAAGCACAGAGGCTTTTGATGGTGATTTTGGGGTTATTTGGGTGCAGGAGGGGATAACTGCAGTGTAGCCACATCTGTGAGCCCTATGGGACTGGGGTGAGCCAGCCCCGACGTTACCTTGATATCCTTCCCAAAAAGGTTTGCGTAGAAGCAGAGCCAGTTGGGGGAGATGTAAAGCCTTCCCTGGATGAGGATGTCTCTCTGGAGCGCACAGGAGCAAACTGCAAGGCAGACAAAGGGCCATGGCAGACCACGGGCCGGATCCTGCCACCACCAGGCCCGTCCCTCACCGCCTCACTCACCTTTCAACACGCTCTCCTCCGTGGGGATGTCCTTGAACAGTTTGTGGTACTGGGAGTTGTACTTGCTAGCGGCCTGAAAACGAAGCAAAGCAAAGTTATCCGGTGACCTCGTTGATGAGGAGACCCCTCCAAACACCCTCCTGCAACAAAACCTCCCTCTGCCCACACCTGGGACCGGCGCAGGGGGGTCCCACCGGGCTGGGGACGCTGGGCACGAAGGGCTGCAGGAGGCTGAGACGATCCCGCACCCAGCAGACGCTGCGCCATCGTCCCAGGTAAACATCCCCCCTTAATGCCTATGGAGGCTGCGGAGCCTCTGGGAGGAGCTGGGCTTCTCCCAGCCTCATCCGCAGGCGATTTATCTTGCCCGGCGGTTTCTCTCCTCCTCCTCCAGCTCTTCCCTTATCCGGGGCACGGTGACAGCACTTGCTCTGTGCCCATCACACCGCGCCATCCAGCTATTTATATTCCCGGTGTCTCTTCAAAGGCTGCCGCGGGAGGCTCGGCAGGTTCTGGGGATAAGCCAAAGGCTCCAAAGCAGTTCAGAGCTTTGCAGTAAGTCAGCCCTGTGAAGGCAGGGTTGTACCCCTGCCCCGGGGCTCCCCAGGGACACCTCCTGTCCTGCCCACGGTGACAGGGTCACCTTTGCGCAACACCCCCCGTCACTGGATGAGCTGGGCTGTAAGAGGATCAAGGCTCAGCACCACCTGGGGTTGGCTCAGACACCCCCTGGAGAGACGCCGGGGTGGTGGGAGTGCTGGTGGGGGTGTTTCAGGGGGACGGGGGGGATTCGTGGCATCACCTCCAAGCTACCCTCAAGAAACACTCCCCAGCCCCAGCACAGCCCCATAACCCCCCCTAGAGGCCTCTGATTCATCAGCAAAATGTTTTTCTTCTCTGTCTTCTTTGTGGGGAAAGGCAAAACAACTGCTCCCTCTGCTCCTGCCTCTTCCAAAGCATCTCCTGTTTGCAGGTGGACCAAAAAGCTCTACTTTGGGCATGATCTGAACAACCAAAAAGGTTCAAACAGATGGGAACTGAGCTGCCCACAGTCAAGATTTCTGCTCTCTGCTTTGCTCTGGATGGAAAATCCTGGAAGTGTTTGCAAGGCAGATCACAGACCCGCTGAAACCACCAATGGCTCCCCTGGAAACACAGACAGGAGCCTCTGCCCTACACCAGGAGCAGGCTCCTCCATGGCCAATGGCCAGGGTCGGGCTCCAAGGAACCAGCCCGTTCACTCGCGAAGCTCAAGACTTACCACTTCCCGGTGGCATTTCTTGATGTCCTCATCCTTCAGGGCTTCATTCAGGCGGAGGCTGGAAGGCAAAATAACAGTCATCAGGTGAGTGAGGAGCCCCAGGTCTCACCCGCTCCCTCGAACACGGGAGCTGCAAGGGGAGACACAGCAAGATGCAGAGGATGGAAGAGAGACCCAGGGAAGGCACATTTGGATGTATCACAGTATCACAGTTAAGTAACAGCTGATGGTGGAGGCACCAGCATTGAGGTGCCTGCACCAAAATACACCCTAGCACCAGGGGAAGGAGCCCCGGCAGCAGCAGGGACAGGTTAGGAGCAGCTTCAGCCAGCGCAAGGTTTCCCCACGGAAAGCACAAATGGAAGTTTGGGAACATGCCCCAGCGGTAGGATGGGGCCCGGGGGATCCCATCTGCATCCACCACGCCAGCAAATGAAGGGAGAAACTACAGAGACAGTGAAATCCTCCCAGCAACCCGGAACACCGGTCCCTTCCCCAAACCCCTCCTTCCCTCCCTGCCAATACGTGAGAGCCAAAACAAAAGGGGACCCTCCGAGCCGGTGGGATACACCTGGGGGCTTGGAGGCAGCAGGGATGCTGCAGGAGGTCACAACAGGAGGGAAAAAGAGCAAATCCTTGACTGCAGACCCCGCTGCCCCTCACCTGCCATCGAGGGAATCCAAACTCCTCTGCTTGTGGGATGTCTCCAGCTTCTCACGGCCGTGCATGGGCTCGGGGCTCTTCAGGGGAGCTGCTTTTTCATGCATCGGCTTGGCACTGCAAGGAGAAGCGCGTTAGCCCCCAAGGGAGAGGGAAAAATGGAAGAGATGTGGTTTGGAGCCATAAATGCACTCCCTTCAGTCCCAGCCTGCACACAGTGGTTGGTATCTGCCAGTCAAGGACAGCAGGAACATTGCTGTGACTTCCCACGTCACGTGGAGGAAAAAATAAGGACGTTCCTTCCCAGGAACTCCTCGGCACTTGCAGCCGAGCGGTCAAAGAGCAGCACTTGCTCCTATAGCACCCTCCGCAGCCGAGCCACTCCTCAGGAGCCAGAGGTTTATGAAACTTCCCAGAGATTCTGGACAGTGAGTGCCAGGATCTGCTCCTCCGTGTTGGCAAAACAGCGTCTTCCCAGGGCAGAGCCCTTGCCAAGGACACCACCTCCCTCGTTTCATCGTTTCATTGCTCCCCAATCCTTGAAGCCTTTTATTTGCTATCATGGGTTTTATCAGAGGAGCTTATCAGCTGTGACAGGTAAAGCAAACACGCTCCCAGGGAGGTTATCACCCGGTGGGCCAGAAAGGTGACACATCCACCCTCAGCAAACCCCAACCAGAGATTGCTGCCACGCGGCTGGCACCAAGAGCCAAAGCGGAGCGCGGTCCCAGGGCACAGGGGCTGCAGCAGCGATCCACAGGCTCCGGCAGCACGGAGGAGCCCGGAAACAGCCCCCGGAATATGGAGAGGAAATTACTCAAGGGAAGAAGCTCGGCTGCCAGAGCAGGTGGGGCACAGGCAGGATGGACAGCACGGAGCTGGAGCACATCCCGGTGCCTGCAGGGGCGATGCAGTGCGGCAGAAGCCATACCAACCGCTCCCTACAGGCAGAGGGGCTCTTCTGCCGCCTGTACTTCCCTGGACACCTTGCACCCGCTCCAAGGGACTTATCTGAAGGGAAACCCATCTCAATGGCTCCCCACAGACCCAGGGAGAACCAGGAAGGGGGTGCTGCACCCCGACAGCGGAAGACCCCATGTCCCTGCAGCCTCAGGGGCCTGACAAGACACTGTCCCAATGCAATGGAGCCAGGCTGAATCCCAGCTGGAAGCACAGGGACTGCTCCCTGAAGATGCAGCACACACATGGGGCTGCAGAAAACCTGAACACAAGTGACCAGGCTTGGAACCAGCTCCTGGCTCTCCACAGCCAGTGTGTGCAAAGGGAACGAGCTGCCAGCAAGGTCCCCAAACCCAAGCATTGCGGGATGGGATGATCACACCGAGGTTGGGGGCGGCTTAGGAGAAGCTCAGGCCAAAGGATGTGTCTGGAAGAGAAGGGAGACTCTGCCAACAAGAAGCACCAAAATAACATCTCTTGGCATCACATCAAAGGCTTTGTCCCTGCCTGATTCCTCAGCCACCCCATGGCTCTGGGACAGGCAGCCTGTCCCAAATGGTGATGCCACATTGATGCCACACTGCCCTGAAGCCAAAACTTCTACCATGGAGGCACTGAAACCTGCACTCCCCCTGTCCCCATGCTGGACAAAGGGGCTCCAGCCTGCTCCAGAGCCTCCCTCTCCAGAGCTCAGCCTGCTCCAGCTTCCCCTGCATCATCCCTTAAATCCCCACCGCTTAATCCAGGCGAGCGGATTTAGCCCGGAACAGGACTGACGCCAAGGGGCACCACAAAGGGGATGGGGAGAGGTGCCCTTGCTTGAGGAGATGGCACCGAGAACCGCTCCCCAGGGTCACCAAACACACAGAAATCCCCTAGAATGAGGAGGGCCAAAGGCTGGAGAGCACCCGGAATGCTCCATGGCCCTGTCCCGGCTTTCCCTTCCCAATCTGGTCACTGCCAAGGACAAGTCCTGGACAAGATGGTCCCAGACACGATGCCAGGACCAGGCTGCTCCAGGGAGGGGCTGGGGGCTATGAGGAGCATCCGCAACCCAGCAGAGACACTGCAGCAGCTGCCTCAGTTGCCCTCAACAGATCCTGCTCTGTCCTGGCTCCCAGATACATCAGGGATAGAGATCCAGGGCTCAGGGGCACAGGTGAGATAAGGTTGGGGTCCACAGAGCTGATGGGGAGCAATCCCTGCCTGGAGCCGCTTCCAGTGCCAGCACAGGGAGAAAACCAGGCTGTCCTCGAGGGATTTTCTTAGCAGGAAGCCGCTCCCGCAAGACAATCACCATCCCGAGTGTCCCAGAATACAAGCGGAGCAGGAACAGTCGGAGTGTGGATCTCCCAAGACAAGACGGAGCGGGTGGGCACAGGAATTCCCAGCACAGGGAAAACACTGCCGGCCCCCTGCCCGCTGTCCCGAGGCAGACAGCCCCTTCCAGAGACCCCCAGCTCGCCTCCAGGCTGCGGCTTGGCCAGGAGGAACCCGGAGCTTCTCCCTCTCCCCGGACCAACGTCTCCCTTTTCCTTACGCGATGCTGGGATCCAGCCTGGGCACGATCCGTCGGAAGCCCCTCCAACAGCGCTGGATTTTCCCGGGATCCCTTCCCCGCCGCCGGCACGAGCACGGGGGAAGCGCGCGGCAGAGGCAGGAGAGAGGGAGGGAGGGATTTTGCCTCCCAAAACTAAAAGCCGAGGATCAGAGGCAGAGGGAGGCACCTGCGGCCGGGCTGCCTCGGCCCGAGCGAGCCCGGGCGGGATCCGGCGAGCTGCCCTTGTTCCCGGCTTTCAAGGTCATTTCAGTCCCGTGTGTTGGCTGCTGGAGCGGAGCCACCGCCGAGGATGCTGGAGGGGAACGGCGGGTCCCGAGCAGCGCTGTCAGGGGAGAGACCGGAGGTCACGGCCGGCACGGAGACACGGCGCCCGGTGCGTGTGTGCCGCAGGGCCCCACGCCGCCTCCCTCAGCGCACCCGGGTTCCTCTCCAGGAACGGCCCGTCCCGGGGCGCTGCGCCCGGTGGGTCACAGCCGGGCCGACAGCCAGGGCCTCGCTCCCAGGGCCGCCCCCAGCACCCGGGATACCGGGTTCCACCGGCTCCAAGAGCCCCGCGCCACGGGGACGGCGCGGCCGCTGGCCCCGTGAGGCACCCCCGGCCGGGGGCAGCTCGTCCGCCGCCCAGCACCGACGGCAGTGCCCGGGACCGGCCCAGGCTCCGCCCGGGCTGGGAGCACCCCTCGGCCAAGGCGGAATCAGCGGTTCCCGGGCCGGAGAGCGGCGGGACCCCCCGGGGCCGGTCCGTCCCCTCAGAGCGGGAGGCGGAGCTCGGTGCTTCCGCGCTCCCCTCGCAGCGCGGCGCCGCCGGCCGGGGGCAGGCCGAGGGGGGGCACCGGGCTCGCAGCGGCAGCGAGGGGCGCCCCGCGGCTCCGCACCGCGCCCTGGGGCACGGGCACCCCCGACCCCCGGACACCGCCGGACCCCCGCGGCCGCCTCACGCCGCCGCCCCCCCTCCCGTACCTGCGCGGCGGCCCCGCGCTGCCCGGCGCCGTCATGCCCCGCGCGCCCGGCCTCCTCGCGGCACCCCGGCGCCCTCCCATTGGCCGCCCGCCGCCAAGCCCCGCCCCCTCCGCGCACCCTCATTGGTTGCTGCCGCCAGCCGCCGTGCTCAGCTCGGCTCCCCCGACCACTGAGCCTCGTCCCGCCCACTGGCGGGAGGGGGCGGGGCTTAGCCGGGACCCGCCTCTTAAAGGGCCCGCGGAGCCCCCGTGAGCGGAGCGGGTGGAGCCCATCTCCTCCGGGTCGGGGGAAAACGTGGCCCACGGCTGAGACCGCTCCCCCGGGCCAGGGCCCAGGTCCCCTCCGTCCTCTGCCAGCAGGAGAATGACCCCAGGCACCCCCCCTTCCTTCCCCAGCCCCTCCTGTGCCCCGAGACAAGGACCCGGGCAGCTGTGGGTGCTTCAGCTTCTCTTTATTGATGGACAGTGGTGCTCTGACTGCCCCAGGGACCTGTGGAGCGCAGGGTGCAGAAGGCTCTGGGGACACACACACAACACGGTGACAGGGCAGAGAGAGGGGAGTGCAGGGGAGGGGAACACCCCTCTTCTACCCCCACCCCCGGGGACAAACAAGGTGAGCAGCTGGATAAATCTCAGATTTGGTCTGTGCCTCCAGCGAGGAGGGGACAGTGGAAGTGTTGGCCACCATCACCTCTCCCCTTCCCCATCACCCCAAACCCTGAGGCCAGTCCTACACTGACAAGAACTCACTAAGCTGACTCCAACATGGACCAGGGCACGGCTTCACTACGGGGAGAGGGTTTAAAAAAAACTAAACACTTCAAGTATGTACTTTTTTAGTGATTTAAGGTCTCTTCCCCCTGCTGCTGCTGCACTGGGTGGTGTTTAGCAACCTACGTTCACGCTAGGGGGAAGAACAGCGCAAGCGATGGCGGGCCTAACGCGAGAGGAAGAGAGGAGCGAGAGGAAGGGGGAAGGAAGGTGGTTGGTGCTGGTCGGAGTCAAGTTGCTCAGGGAACGGGCACCACACGCATGGTGTTGGTGTAGCCGGAGCCGGGGCGCCAGCCCGTCAGCACAATGACCAGGTCACCGCTCTTGAAGAACCCACGTGCTTTGCCTAGAAGAGAACAGAGGGAGGGGGTCAGGGCTTGTAACATCACAGCACCCACCCATGCACGGGGACACCCAAGTTGATATCAAGGCCCCATCACTGCCCACCCCTCTCTGCTTTGGGCTCTGTTGGGACAAGGAGCTGAAAATTCCACAGCACAGAACTGGGAGGGAACAGGAAAGGAGCCACCCCCCTTCGGGCTTCTCATGTCCTTCAGGACAAGCACCACATATTAAAGCCAACCACGTTTTCTGTCAAAACCCATTTTAAGGCAGCTGTGCCAACCCTGCCAACCTACCCATTTCCCAAGCGGATGTGGTTGCACTCATGCAACTGCCATCCCCTATTTCCCAAACAGACACCGTTACTACACAGGCAGCGAGCTCCTCTCCCCGCTTTGTCACAGGTCCCCACTGGTACCCCCAAAAGCACTATAGCAAGGGCTCAGGACCCCCATGTCCCACCCCGCCCGATTCCCGGTGTGGCCTCACTCACCAACATTCATGCCCAGGGTGACGCGGAGGTCCACGTCCTCAGCCCAGGCGTTCAGGGCTGGCTCTTTGCAGAGGACAGGGAAGATGCCGCGGTAGAGGTGTGCCTGGCGCGCGGTCTGGTCATTGCGGGTCACCGCGATGATGGGAGCGCGCGGGCGGTACCGGGACACGAGGTGAGCAGACCTGCAAGGACAACACAAGAGGGTGAAGCACCACGCTACAGGCACGAGGGGAGCCTGTGTACAGCCGCAACAGCACAAGCAGCAGCCAGGTTTGCTCAGTGAACTCCACACACCCCTGGAGCGATCGCAGGATGACGCATGGGAGATGCTGGCAAGAGCCAAGCTCACCAAGCAAGCTGGATGCTCCTCCAAATTCCCAGTTTGGCAACTGGGCAGACCATCACCCTTGGCAGTGGTGACCATCATCTCGCCTCTGCGTTTAAAGCACCATCTGGGTGTTTTAGTCCTGAAAACAAGCATGTATTTGTCTCCGTTGCTATGTTAAGGTGGCGAGGTGCCATTTATTCCGGCCTCTGCAAGCAGTTCTTGGCATCTCAATGGGGGTCCCTGCAAGCTCTCTCTGTTCTGAAGAGCTCCCGGTTCACAGGATGGGAAGAGCCCGCACTGAAGCCATTTGCCTCCCAGCCACGTTCACCTGCTGAAGGCAGTGCACAGGCCAGTTCCTCCATACAGAGCTCTGCTCCTGCACCCAACAGGAAGCAAATGCCACCAAGGCAAAAATTTAAGAGTGGAACATTGGGCCTTGAAACACCTAAAAGAGGAAGCAGCACACCCTGGGTGGGGACTGCAGCTTCCTTTTCCCTGGGCACTCCAAATGGAGATGGAAACTGCAGTATTTACAGCTCCATCTTTCCGACTAGCATGTCAGGATCTCCACAAGCTTTTGCAGCCTCATGTAGTGGAGCCATGCTCAGAACGCTCAGAACTGCTGCTTAAAGCAGGCAGCGGCAGCCTGCTGGAAGCCCCCGAACACACGTGCTAGCTCTCAGACAATCCTTCCCACTCTGCCCAAGAAGCCTCCCGGCAGCTCCAGGACATGCAGGTACTCAAGGGCTGTAACCGTATCCACAGCTAAAAATATTCGGAGTTCTAATCTCTTTAGAAAGGTCAAGCGTGAGGTGGAACCTTTCACAAGGAACATCAGAAGCATGAGGCTGTCCAGACTCAGTGTTACAGTCACTCCTCGTTTCAGCAGGAAGCAGCTGCTCCAAACCATTTGAAGCTGTAAATCTAGGTGAAGGATTCACCGATGGTCCAGATCTTCAGGCAGACCGTGCATTTCATCACATCCCTGCTGCTGCACTATTCCTTCGGTCCAAATCCAGTGCAAGCAATTCCAGAAGCAGTCTGAGACTTAGGGTCGGACGTGCTTTGGGAATGGGCAGCCTAATTGCTCTAGATAGAAAAGGTGATCGGTTCCAGCTCCCTTTCCATTGCTGGAAAAGTGAGTCTCTGCTCACATTGCTGGATGGAAATCCCAAACTCTAATGGCTCCAGTGTATCCACGCTGCTGTCATGCACCCACATCCAAGGCACTGAGCTCATCTGTGAGCACAGGCAGCACATGGCTGCTGGTGCCTGCCTGGTCAGTGAGGTTAACACAGGCAGGAGCATAAGGAAGAGGAAATTTCCAACACTCTCCAATTCCCTTCCTAATCCTAAGCAGTCCCTCTTCACCCCTCAGGCTTAGGCAAGCAGGGCTGCTGCCTGAAGGGGTCAGCAGGGGACCAAGAATTTGGATGCTACCATGAAATGGATTCTGCGTTCACTGAATGTGTTACATCGGAGGTGTCTTGCCAAGAAATGTAAACTGAAGCTGCACCACTGATTTTCCCTTGACTCTTCCAGCCCGCGCTGCTGGCAAAGATGCCATTCCCAGCTGGAAGGGGAGGCAGGGTTTGGTGCCGATGCCACGCTGGCAGAGGCAGGCAGGGGAACTTGGAGGTTCTCTACATGCAGATGTTCCAGATGTCTGCCCATCTCCAGGGAACCAGCACTGCAGCAGGGAGCTGGGCTCTCAGTCGCTGCCAAAGCCCGGCTTCACTGCTACAGCTCTCCTTTCAAAGCCATCTTTATGCGAGTCTCCTTCCCCCACCCTGTCATGAGGTTGGCTTGACCTGGGGGAACCTGTCACCTCCTACCTTCCAGACTTGGTGAGGACAATAATGGCCCCGCTGCAGCACTTGAAGGACGCTTCCACAGCGCCAACAGCAGCGGCCTCCGTGGGATCACAGTTGAGGGATGTCAGACGACGCAGTTCCTCAAACAACTGCCTGTGAAAGATGGCGGCTTCGGCCTCCCGGGCAATCTATAAGAGCAACACGCGTTCGGGAAGACAGCACAACACTCAGGTCAGGCGCTCCGGGCTGCAGGGGCAGGGCAAGGTGCTCCATTGCGAGGTGCCACACAAACACCATTAGCTTTGACACAGGAGTTGCCAATCAGCGAGCACAGATTATCTGGGGCAATGCCGCAACACGCGGGCACCCAAACAGCACACAGTTAGAGAGGAACCAGTTGGTCCTCAAGGTTTCTTTGTCAAATTGGTGGCACCTCCGGAGTCACCTCACCCTGCCGAGCCCACACTCGGTGACATTCATGCCTACTGCCAGGCACTCTCGCTCTGCTCCTGCCTACGGAGTCCCTCCCTGCCACAGAGAAGTCAGCTCAGACCGCAGCAGTTGCACAAGGCTGATAGGGCAGCAGCAAATCGCTTGCTAAGCAATGGCAGTGCTAAAAGGGAGTGTGTTTGTATTCATGGCACCAAGCCCCCTCTCTGAGCCCTACCTGCCAGACTCGGTCATAACTATCAGGGCTGCAGCTAAGCACTTAAAAGAGGCCTCCACTGCGCCTACTGCCATGGCATCGGCAGGGTCTCTGTTGTTAACATTGAGGCGTAAAATCTCTTCGAACAGCTGACGATGGAACATTGCGGCCTCAGCCTCACGAGCGATCTGCAGCCCCGAGCAGGAGCAACGGAGGAGGAGAGAAAGAAAGAAAAGGAGGAAAGATACACCAGAGGAACATGAGATCACATTAATTGGCTTAATTGTCATAGTAACGCATGCAAGAGAATATTAAAGGTCAAGCTGTGAAGCTCTTCTTGGCTCTCAGGTTGGGAGTTTGCTGAACACAACCCAGTAACACCACAGCCGCCCTGGCTGTTCCACCACATCACTGAACTGGCAAGCACTGGTCATGGGGCCAGCATTCCATAGGCGGCATTCCTGCTGTATTTTGGAGCCCTTTCAGAGCAGGCATACACTGACCGCTTTTCAAGGAGCAGAACAAGCCAGCTCAGAGTCAGAGCGCGCCTTGTTGCAGCTGCTTACTACTTCCTTGAGAGACTCTCATGCAATCTACCAGCCTGCTGATGGTCCTGCCCACAGCTCCTCAAGAGGAAACCTCTGTAGCTCCATGTCTCCTTCTCAATACCCTCCCAACACTACACAGCACTGCTGGAACAGTCTTCATGGAGCCAACACACCATCAGTGTGCTTTCAACATCACCCTGAATTTGGGAGACTGTGTCTCTCAGCTTTATTAGACTTAGTTTAGCTTGAGAGCCAGTGAAGACTTCGTTTAACCTGAGAGCCAATAAACTTTCACTTCCAAGTGCTATAACAACTTATCTTTCGGTAACAGAGAAATAAAAATAGGAACAAGTCTTCCTTATAGGGTTGTCACAACATGTTGGGGTGTTTGTACAGCGCCAGACAAGGTAAAGAGGCACATCTAAGGGCTTTCTGTTCACACTAAGCATTTGCCACAGATTCAGTGATCTGTTCATCCTCATGTTTAAAGACAACTCCCATCTCAGAAGGTTGCATTAGCCCCTGACAACCCAATAAAGAAGGCTTGCAGAGATCAGAAAAGCATGCAAAGGTTCATCATCTTTTTGAGGACAACTCCATCCAGTTGCTTTGGAAATTGAGCAGCCACTACACAAAGCATGACGAGTTATGTTTGAGCAGAAAGTGCCATTAGAGTAAATGGCTTTGTCATTAGACACATTCCAAATATCAATTTTGCTATTCCAATGTCAATTAATTGCTTTACATGATGCCAGGAATTATCCCTCTTTCACAGGTATCAGTTTAAGCCAAAGTAGTTAAGTATCTTATGCCTAAAAATACCAGGACACATGTGACAGGCGGGAACAGCAGCCCAGTCCTTAACTCCACATCACCGCTGCCATTACTCACACAGAAATGACCAGAGGGTTCCAGCTGTTACACGTGCAGAGGTACCAGGGCGGAGGTGGGAGAGAGGAAAATGGCAGCTATCTAAACCTCGGTCCTGTCAGACAGCATGGCCAGGGTGACATCTGAAGACAACTGTGGAATGTGGACTGGAATTGGAAGGAATCCCACTCCCACAAGCAGAAAACAGCCTGCCCAGTATTTGGAAGCTTGCTACTAAACTTGAGGCACAGGCTATTTTTGTCACAGAGGTGCCAGGTACTGAAGAGCAAACTTGTTTCCAAGAGGACAGTGAAAAGGGATCATTGAGCAAACCACTGTGGAGTTGCAGGAAAGCTGCTGGGACAGGGATGGACAGGTCAGGTCTCTCAGAGAGGTGCAGAGATACTATATAGAGCAGATCCTGACCTGACAGCCCACATTTACTGTCTACACCTCACTACAGAGGGAGCTTTACTTGGAATACTCCAGTAGCAGCACTGGGTAAGTACCTAAACCCAAACTGACACCCAGTTTCAGGCCAGGGAATGCACAGAGGAGCTGCTCTTCACCAGAGCTCTCTCCCTGCTGTGACCACTAGGCCATTTCCAATGGAAATATTCAGCTGCTCTGGCCATGCTGCAGATGTTCAGACCGTGGTTACCCAGGGCACTATTGGTGGGGCTTCTCTCAACTAACACCAAGCCAGTCAGCTCAGATGAAAGGGGCTGTGCTCCTACCATCACAGAGTTGGCACCCTGCTGCCTGGGCCATGTTATGTTAAACAAAATGAATCTGTATTTACTCTTCTGCACAGAAGGTTTAAACCTTCAGTGTTTCTCCAGAGGCCTGGCAGAGCAAACACCACAATTCCCAGGTCTGCAGCAAGAGGGAAGCACATGCAACGGATCCTGAGCTCAGAGTACAGGTACAATACAACCTGCCTGAGCCTAGGAATTAGAATGCCAGAACGGAAACCCGGATAGAAGGCTTCCTGCAGCAGGTTTCCAAGTCTTGGTAGAAAGTCAGCCCTTGTGATTTAGGAGGTGAAAACTGAGGAAGAACCTTTCAGCTGCATCGTTAGGGTTCAGCCTGTAAACCAGCAGTTACTGGTTACATGAAGTCATATTTCGCATTTTCCACCCCAAAAACCCCCACCACACGTATTGCTCAGATAAAAGATTACTTCCATAATGCACTGCAAACAAACACTAGCTGAGTTGATTCATCTCTATAACCTGAATTGCACATAAAACTGGTGGAAGTTAGCACTGCTGCAAGTCACAGCACTGGTAACTGGGGAGAAGCAACACTTGGACACTCAACATCAGGTCTCCATCAGCCGCAGCACGAGCTGGGTGAACTCGAAGCAGAGCAGAGGTTTCTGGCAGTTCAGGCATGGAAAACCACGGTGCTGTCAGTACTCATGCAACACACACCCCAACCCTGAGCACACCAGTGCTGCGAACCAGGCTCAGGAGCCTCCACCCCCCCCAGAGCCAGCCCACACCTTTCATTATCTACAGATAAACCGCTTAAGCAGCTCCTCGACCTTGGAGAAGTTTAAGGCATTTACTATGCCACAACAAACAGGGCATTTGAAGAAACTCGCCAAGGTAATGGCAACCCCCCTCTTTACCCTAGCCTAAACAAGAATTCAGTGTGAGAAATGTGAAGCTTAGACTCTGGAGCACTGCAGTGCAGTTCTCAGCTCAGCCTGGCCACGCTTGGGAGCACACAAAGTGAGGTTTCAGGCCCTCAGGACCACATTAGGTAAAGAAACACCCACAGCACGAAGAAACAGCCTCAAGCTGCACCAGGGGAGGTTTAGACTGGAGATTAGAAACAATTTCTCCATAGAAAGGTGCTCAGGCATTGGAACAGGCTGCCCAGGGCAGGGCTGCAGTCACCGTCCCTGCAAGTGTTCACACACTGTGTAGCCAAGGCCCTCAGTGCCATGGGTTAGTGGTGGCCTTGGCAGTGCTGGGGAATGGTTGGACTGGATGAGCTTAAAGGGATTTTTAACCCAGCTGATTCCATTACTTTGGACTGTGAGGTGCTGCCACCCAGCCCGAGCCACATTTAGATCTCCAGGTGCCTGGCTCAGATGGAAGATGGGAGCAATGAAGGACTGCTCCCAGGAGCCAAGGCAGTACTCACAGCGTGCTGCATGCGCACAGCCTCCAGTGGGTAGTCTCCCTTGGCGGTCTCTCCGGACAGCATGATGCAGTCGGCTCCATCTAAGACAGCATTAGCAACATCACTGCCCTCAGCGCGGGTTGGGCGAGGCTTCTTGATCATGCTTTCCAGCATCTGGAAGAGAGGAAAGCCAAAGGAATCAAGACACTGCAGAAGGAAGCTGCTGCTTTTTCACTAGTGTGCTTCAATGTACTTTATATATAGGGCAGAAGACAGAATACAGCTTGAAGAGTTCTACCCTGTGTACGAGATGGTGAGGGACCAGTTCTGAATTAAAGCATCTTCCTGCAAGAAAACCCAACTCATTTAGTTTTGTTTCTGTTCCTCATTCACTCCTTTTCCAGGGACATTTAACCCACACAACACCACAGACCCAACACTCCAACTTTCCAATCAAACTTTTCAGCACAGGGCTGGGAGCAAGGAACTCCGAGCTCTCTAAAAGCTGAAATCCAGCCACATATTCCCAAATTAGTACCTAGGTGGTTGTTTTTCTCATCTAGGAATAGCTGAACAGGGAGCTCTTGCACCAGTTAAAGTCACCTTCATCCAGTGCAAGATTTCAAGTTCTTTAACATGTAATCTCAGAACAGCTGCCACCTGCCTCCTAAGCATTTGCTCTGAGGAGAGCAGCAAACAACAGCTTTCACAAGAAAAAAGCTCCTCCTTCCCATTAGCTCTTCCTGCCCCCTACTCCCAGAAGCCAGGGTCCCTCCACACACCACAGCCTAGCCAGCTCTTCTGTCTTGCCCAAGTGCTCAGCTTTCCCCAGCCAGAGCTCACCACTGGGCACACACCACTCATGAAACACCACCTGAGGCTGTGTTTCAGCTGCAATACAGCAAGAGGAAGGAGCATACACCACTGTGACACACAGCCCTGCCTGGTGGCTACAGCTTAGAAACAGCTTTTGCTTCCACAGCCTATGCACAGAGCAAGTGCAGCCAGGAAACCAGTCCTCCCAGTGCCTGAGGAGTGTGCACACATGACATCTACTGGAACCAGTGAAGCTGAGCACCAGCTCTCCTTCTCCCACTCCCAGAATAGTGAGGGGATGGGTCTTCCCCTCAGTTTCTTCTGATGCTGCAGTGTGGGCGCATCTTTTAATACACCCGGGAACCTTCACAAGCGTTCTGTTAGACACAGATGTGCTGCTACAAGATGCCAAGGCAAAAGCACATGCCATCTTCTTCCCCAGAATTTGGTTATTCAGCCCAAAAGGCTCATAATGCCTTCAAGGGGTAAAACCTTCAGAGGTCCTGTAACCTTCCTGGTGAAGATCTCGAACATCTTTTAAGCAGCACCTCAAGCTATGAGCAAACCCCCTTTGCCCTAGGCATCTCACTCTGGCGAACAGTCACACCATGAGAGCTACTGACATTCACACCCTGTGCTCCCATGGCATTTCCAGTACCTGAGTGGCACAGATGACAGGTTTACCAGCCCTGTTGCAGCGCCCAATCATCATCTTCTGGGCGAGGAAGACCTTTTCAGCAGGGATCTCGATGCCCAGGTCACCACGGGCCACCATGATGCCATCACTGGCCTCCAGGATCTCATCAAACCTGACAGCAAGAGAAGAGGTTTGTTACCTCATGTGCTGTGTAAAACACCTTCTGTCCTCCCCCTCCATGCCATTTCGGTAAACTGGAATGCCAAGGCAGGAGGAAGAAAACCAAAACCAAGTCACAACACATATCAAATGCCACATAAAACTTCCTAAAAGCTCACCTGCGCACACCCTCATGGTTCTCAATCTTGCTGATAATCTTGATGTTCTTTCCCTTTTCCCCTAGCACGTTCCTGACAGCATGGACATCAGCAGCTTTGCGGATGAAGGAAGCAAACACTATATCCACATTCTGCTCCACGCCGAATTTTAAGTCCTGGATATCCTTCTCGGAGACTGCAGGCAGGTCGACCGCGGCGCCAGGCAGGTTCACTCCCTTCTTGCTGCCCAGCATGCCGCCGTTCTCCACCTCCGTCATAACATAGTCCTTGCCTGAAAGGCATGTGTTCCTACAGTCAGTGTTTACCAGAAGCTCCCTGCTGGACCTCCCACACCACCTCCCTGCCTCAGAGCAGAGTGCCAGTAGCGACCACACACGATAGAAAGCACATCACTCATCTCTTCAGAGCATTTACGTAACACACAAGCTTGCAATTTACCCATGAGAGCACAGCAGACTGGCCTAAAACTACTCCTGCACTGCTCTTGGAGAAGATGCCATTTGTTCCATGCAGGAAGTTGGCACTGCCTCTCCCAGAAAAGCTACCAGGCTGCCCTTGTGCACACATGCATCCTGTCATTCCAAACTGAGACCCTGAAAGCCTCACCTCCATCTCCCTACACTCTGGGATTCGAGGCAACACCCTGAGGCTAGAGTGGTTCAGGCAGCACTACAAAGGACTAATCCCCACCCCAACACTACCAGTTAAAGCCAGTCCTGTCTCTAACCACAAAACTCAGGGTCTACACTGTAAAACTAGTTAAATCCTGCATAAAAGTATAAATTAGCCCCACTGAACAGGCTTTGGATCATGAGCACTGTATATCTCTTCCACACATTCATTGCTGTAAAGGGGGTTCAGATGACAGTCCAGTGAAACCAGATGAAGTTTTTGGACACTTGCTACACTTGAGGCATAAAACATTTTGTTCAAATTCTCACTGTGGCATTAAGACCCATTTACTCATTGAATCGTACCATAGAACAGTTTGGGTTAGAAGGGTCCTTAAAGCTCATCCAGCTCCAACCCCTGCCACGGGCAGGGACCCCTTCCACTGGAGCAGCTTGCTCCAAGCCCCTGTGTCCAACCTGGCCTTGAACACTGCCAGGGATGGGGCAGCCACAGCTTCTCTGGGCACCCTGGGCCAGCGCCTCAGCACCCTCACAGGGAAGAGCTTCTGCCTAAGAGCTCATCTCAGTCTCCCCTCTGGCAGGTTCAAGCCATTCCCCTTGGCCTGTCCCTGCAGGCCCTTGTCCAAAGCCCCTCTCCAGGTTTCTTGTAGCCCCTTTAGGCACTGGAGCTGCCCTAAGGTCTCCCTGGAGCCTTCTCTTCTCCATGCCGAAGAACCCAAACTCTGTCAGCCTGTCCTTTAACACCCAACTGCAAGCTAAAAAAACAAGTTACTAGAAGGAAAGCACAAATACGTTCAGAGGCAAAACTAGACAGGCATAGCTGGAACCCACCTCTCTCCTTAACCAGCAAGGAAATCAGACCGTCATCCACGTAGATTTTGCTGCCAATTTCTACGACCTTGGTGAGGTTCTTGTAGTCCAACCACAGGACGTTCTCGTCGCATTTCTCCATGAAGGCATCATCCAGGGTGACTTTGAGCGATGCACCTCTCTTCAGCTCCACTTCTGCTGTGCCGCTCTGCGTGTCAAAACATGCAGTTCAGCAAAAGCACTAAAAACCAGCACGCAACCACCTCACAGCCAGCAGCTGATCATCCAGACCCTGGGGAGATGGCTTATTACCTTGGTCCCTAGAGGCATTTTTTATTTGGGAAGGCCACAGGGTATCCCCACAGGGTATCCAGGCTCACATGGTCAAAAAGAGTGGGGGGAAAAGGCTGAAAGAGCAACTTACTCCCTTAATGAGTCCAGTTCGGATTTCAGGTCCCTTGGTATCCAGTGCAATAGCCACAGGTCTGTAGGTGATGGGATCAGAAGCAAAGCTCTCTGTAGCTTCTCGCACATTCTTGATTGTGCCCTCATGATACTGGCGAGGAAAGAGATGGAAACCTTCAGGCCATTTCTACACCAACACTTATGAAAGATATCAATACACACCCCAAAAGCTGCCCCAGCTGACAGCTCCACTCTTGCACTACATTCAATTTCAGTTGTAGCTTGAGAAATTAATTCAGACTGAGCCTTCAGAGAAGCAGAGCATGAGGATACAGTGGCCTTCTCCACATGAAAGTGGAGCCCTATGTGGCTGTGCCTTCACTGGCCCCACTTGTAACCCCAGAAGGACAACTCCAGCAGACAGCCCAGGCACTCAGCTAATTTTCCATCAGGACACACACTTGCCATCTTAAGATGGCCCACCAACCAACAGGCCTTCAGGAAGAACACTTCCAGAAGCTCTGCCACAGTGCTGACTACCCATGGCCTTCTTCATGATCCCTCTTATCAGTCCCACATGTGAGCAGACAGACAAGCTTTTTTTAGGACTCTTAAGCTTCCATTTCCCCTGAAGATAAACGATTTGCTGAGAGCACATTATCTATTGAAGTATTTGCGTTTTGAGACCCAAAGCAATCACAGCTGGAAGTTCAAGATTCCAGCACCAAGCACCCAACTTCCCAACATGCAAAAGCATTTTGCTAATGCTGCCTGTGTCCAGACAGCCAATTCTGTGGGGAAACTCCCATCCAAACCACCTCAAACAAGCTTCAGATGACCAGCAGATCAGTTTACTTTACTTGCTTAAACAACGTGAAGAGATAACCTTGACTGCAGATAATATAACACTTGACAGGCTTTTGTAGATAAGAAATACCCTTTCCCCCCTCATTGCCAGACCAGCAGCTTTTGCTCTGACTCACCTGGAAGCACTCTGCTCCCGTCATGCCAGTCACCTGCCTTGACATGAGCGCTGCACGCCCACTTCACGATCACAGGGACAATATCCCAGCACCAGGAAGGCAGGGCTGGAAAAAGCTGTGCTGAAGTTCATGTGTGTGCCCTCAGCCATAGATACACTGCAATTGCTAACTCTAGAGCAGGAAGTGTGATTTAGTTTATTGATTGAGCAGGGAAGCTGAGACTTGAGATGGCCCCAACCCTTCCACACACCAGGCCAGGTGTGCGCAGTTCAGAAATCCTGCCTGAACAGTGCCATCGTGTTTACCTGGTCCCAGTCTCCTGGGATTTTTACTTCTTAGTTTGATAACAAGGAGCAACTTGCTCCTAGGAGTCTGGCTTCCTCCAGGGTTATGTATTCAGAACAATAAAGTGGGCAGAGCTGGAAGCAAAAGCCATTTTCTTCTATATAAAAAGCTGGCAGCCAGGTGCTAAAGCAATTCTGTTAAAGTTGAAGCCTAGTTAAATGCTTTAGGCAGACGGAAGAACTGGGAAGAACTGAAGCACTCACAATGTATGAAAACTCTCTGGGGCTTCACTAGAAACTGGGAAGTTTTGGAGGAACCAAGAGGAGACTCAAACTTAAGATTGGCTACAGCCAAACAGAAGGTGACAGCAAGACCAGACTCTGCTGTAGCCTCACCTCATCTGTATGAAATGTACAATTAGATCTCCCTAGAGCAGAAAGCCACAGTCCCTGTCCTCAACCTCAGGAAACAAGTGTCCAAACCACAGTGGCAGCTCTGCTGGGCAGGAATGGTCTGGGTTTAAGTACTGGCCACCAACTGACTCCCTGACCAGCCAACAGACCCCAGCACCATCCAGCTGCAGGGTTTGACTACTCCACACTACTCGTTCTCCCGGCAGATTCTAACTGCAGGCTATGCACTGACACTACCTCAAGGTCTTTAGTTGAGGTCTGATGGTTTTGCACAGTTAAGCATCAGACCTTTCGATTCTGACAGCGCCCTGTGGCCTTTAAAGGCCACGAGGGTGAGAGGCCAAGCTGTTACACCCCAGGAGGCTCATGGTTCAGTAAGTAAAGCCACCTAGAGCTGCTACTGGCTACTGCCTGACATTTTGAATGCTGGAGGGCAGCCAGGGTAAAAACAACTCAGCAGGAAGGCTCAGGGTGCCATGCCAGGCAACCTGGAACGGGATCCTCAGCTCCTCCAGTATCACTGAGAACCTATTTATATCAGTAAGGGCTCATCCGCCACAAACAGTGTTGATTTCTTTTGACCTTATTCCTATACGCTCACCACACCACCTCCCCAGCGTCACGGTGCTAACCTCATGACTGCCAGGAGTGCCACCAGAGCAGGTTGGCTGAGCAAAGCCAGGAGTCCAGTTCTTTCAACTAAGCACAGTAATTACTTCAACTCACTAACAATTTTCTTTTGAGACAAGATTACTCATTGATCGGCTTGCAAAACCCCCAGCAATGAAGCAACAACTGGTAGTTGTGTGATCCAGTGAACAGCAGAAGAGGGATAAATGTTGCTGGCTTCTGACTTTCTTAGCTGGCAACCAGCAGCTTTGCACAGGGAATGGCAGGACATGAGAAAGAACTGAAGGCTTTCACAGCAGGCAATGAAGTTGCCTTTGACACTTCAGTTGGCACTGAAGTCTCAAATATCAGTCACCTGGCTTCCTGGTACAGAGAAGGGTGTGGAACCAGCTTGAACTGCTTTCAAAACTTGACTGTTATCAGCAATTACACAGGCTCAATATGCACAACCAGCATGCTTCCCCCAAAAGTTTCACCTTCACACACTCTGGACTGAGCTGGATTTCCCTCTTCTGTGAGAGACAGCCAGCAGATACATGGTCCAGTCAGGCCTTATCAGCTCAGACCCACCCTTACCTCATGAGTGCCATGAGAGAAGTTGAGGCGGGCAACATTCATCCCAGATTTAATCATTTCCTTCAGCTTCTCCACCGAGCGGGAGGCTGGGCCTAGGAGGAAGAATCACAGATTGGTTCAGGTTTCAAGAGGACATCAAAAGCTCATCCAGTTCCAACCCCTGCCACAAGCAGGGACACCTTCCACTGGAGCAGCTTGCTCCAAGCCCCTGTGTCCAACCTGGCCTTGAACACTGCCAGGGATGGGGCAGCCACAGCTTCTCTGGGCACCCTGGGCCAGCGCCTCAGCACCCTCACAGGGAAAAATTTCTTCTGTTATATCTAATCTCAATCTCCCCTCTATCAGTTTAAACCCATTCTCCCTTGTCCTGTCATTCATTACATGCCTGAAAGCACCAAGGAAGTTTGAATATTAACTTTGCAAAAATCATCAGATAACCCCCTCACAACAGGCTGCTTCACGCGGAACAGAAAAGGTCTAATGGATACACACTCAGCACTGAAGCAGATCATATCTGCAGCAGCGAAGACTGTTTTAACTTGCCTTGAGAAGCTCAGCAGAGCTTAAGCAGTCCTGAGCTCCCCAGCTACTGGATTCACTCCTAGCAATAACATGGGTTAGGCAGACATGGGAAAATCATGTTCTTTCAGCACACAAGGTCAGCCCTGGCAAGGGATGAAAGCTGAAACCTTCTCCCAATTTCCCTAACAAGTTTCACCACACAGGGCTTCCCAGCTACAATCCTCTCCTATCTAGGAATCACCTACCGATGGTGCAGATGATGCCAGTGTTCCTTGCGATGGTTGGCTCCGAGTCGATGTCCAAGCGGCACATGTGCTCCAGAAAGGTGTCAGCCATGGCAGCGTGCAGCTGCTGGGTCTGGATGAAAGCAGTCCCTGCATCGTGGTGCTTCGACATTGTTGCTGGAATCCTGTGTCTGGAAGAGAAGAAAGTGGTGCCAGGTTTAGGAATCACCCAGACTGGCTCATCAAGCAGAGACACCAACACACCCACGTGATGAATATGGAGGTAACAAGCAGACTGCTACTGGGTGAAGCTATCTTTATGTTCCTACTTGAGAGTCTTAGATACAGGCAAGACATACTTCTATTTCCATGTCATCCCCCACATACACCACCCAAAGCTCACCTGCCTTCTATGCAGATGTTCCCTTCATAGCTTCTCTTCATTGCCAGTCTTCCCTTGGAGCTACACAACGCAACAAAATTCAAGCACTTGAGTGCACAGGCAGAGACTCTGCCTCCTCCCTCCCAGCTCTCGAGTCATTTCTCCTACAGGCCTCCACTGCACATCTCATAGCAACCAGGGAGAGGGACAGCGCAGCACGAGCATAACTGTAGACACTCTTACACAGGTAATCTTGTGCTGAGGAACACCTAATCATTGCAATGTTCACCTAAGCTTAAGTCCCATCCTTTAAGCCTGTGCCAGCAAGTAGACTTGGGCTGATTAAACACAACAGCTTGGCAGAGAATGCAAAGACTGAAGATCTAATACACTCACAGACTCTTCAGCTGAGGGTGCTGCAGGTCCGCCCCATCCCCTGCACTACCCCTCACCCAGAGCAGCAAACCACCACAACATTTAAAACTGCTGACTTTTCTCAATGTTTGGATAAAAACAACAACTCTCTGAACTCAGACTGCTTGCCTCTACAGCACTAGAGTATCCCCACAACACAGAACAGCCCACAGTCCCAGGAGGAAGCTGAACTGAAGCTTAACTGTCCACTGCGATGGGAGGAGGCCCATACCCAGCAGCACTGGTGCCCCTGGGCATTCCTAATGGCTCACTTCTGGCTGCACCATAGTCCCTGTGCTCTCAAGCAGCAATGGCAGCTAAAAGCCGTCTTTCCTCTTCAACCTGCCCAGGCAAGACTGCTGACTTTCCAAGAGCCTCTGGTAAGAGTGATGTAAGGTGGTAGCTGCTGGCATGGGCAGATCACCAGCTCTGACTTCAAACAACACTTCCACTTCAAACACCATCCCCTGAGCACACAGAGGATATTCAAAGCAGGCTGCTCTTTCAGCATAAGCTGCCTTCACCTAGAAGACAGACCTTTAGTGTGGTGCTCATGGAAACAGGCTGCTGGGCAGGGTTGTTCTGCTTGCCCCAAGCAGACATAAAAACCCCCCAGTAACTCACAAACCAGTGTTAACTTCACGCATCAGCAAGCTCAGAGCATTCAGGTTAGAAACAGAGGCACTAATAACCCCAAAAGCCTCGTCAAGAGATGGAAGTCACATCTCTGAGGAACAGGCAGGAGATGCCCTGCCAGCCTGCCATGTGCCTGCCCATGCCAACGCTCCTCCCCTCCCCACGTACGTGCGGATCCTCTCGCAGGCAGCCCTGACTCACCATCGCCCCGCTCCCATGCGGCACAAAGGAGCCAGGGCAGCGAAAACCATAATTTGTCCTGGCAAAACCTCCTTTCCCTCAGCCCTGCCAGAAGCTTCTGATTCACCGGAGTCACAACAAGAAAGTCTGCCCACATAAAAAGGCGGAGAAAGTCCCATTATTATAGGAAAAGCCACTGCTCGCCCTGAAACATTGTGTTTTAGCCCTCTAACACTTGCTGCTGCACCCTCCGACACCTGCGGAGCAGCACAAGCTCCTCCAGATGCCAAAACCAACAAGCCTCTGCTGGGAAATCACTTCCACACAGGCGAGCGGGTCTGCACAGCCTCTGGGAATGAGGGATATGAAACAACAGGATTCCAAGCTGGAAACTGCACCCAGAGCATGACTGGGGGGGGTTTAAAATAGGCAATGTGAGGTCTCATGGAAAAACCCCCACCCACTCGAGTCATTTGCAAATATAATTTTAACCCCCCTAAAGTCCTTGTAAGTACATAAAAGGAAGTGAAGTTCCCAGCCAAAAACCCCTTCACGAGCACTTCAGCACACTCAGAAAGTCAATCAGAGACACCATGACCTTGTCCGGGGGGAAAAGCAGAAATACAGCAGCCAGAAAGTATCCCTAAGACCCATGAGCCTGCAGCACTGTGCCATGCTAGCAACAACCTTTGCTTTCTAAGATTTCCTCCTGCCTCCCACTATCCTGTATTTACAAAGCACCGACTGAGCTCTCCTGGAGGGAGCAGGCTTACAAATATAACAGGAATGTTTGGCATTTCCCACTATGCCAGGTTTGGGGTTTTTTAATTCAAACAGAGGAGCTCAGACTTTCAAGGACGCCTGAAGACACAGAGCACTCAGTCTGGGCTGGGTAATGAAGGGGGGTAAGCAATATCCTACAGAGTCTGAATGCTTCCAGCACCAAATAAATGTGAATTCCTTTCTCAAGGAATAACCATTAAACCCCCACATTTATTACTTGGGCTGCCTGTGCTTTAAGCAAGATGTCTGGTATCTCCCTGGCTCTTGAATGTTCTAGAAAGAGCCCGTGTGAGGGCAGAGACCGGTTCTGCAGTAGTGAGGCGACTAACTCCAGCCAGCTCATCCTGCAGTCCAGAAACTCTGAAATCACTGCACCTCCTGATCAGATCTGCCCAGGGGATGGAGAAAGGAGCAGCAGCAGCAGCAATCCCCACCCTGGGCCAAGTCTTTGCTGTTATCGGTGACAGAGGGAAGCGGAAACTGCAGCAAGGACTATCCCCAGGCAGCACCAGCGTTAACCATCGCCATGCCAGAGATGGCACTGCCTCTGAATGTTGCAGGCAGGCTCATGGCCGGTGACGATTTGGGTTTTATGGGTCAGCCTCACTTACACAACCTCACTGATGCTGCACAACAAGGCTGCTCACGCCCAGTGTCCCTGGCCAGAGGCAGGAATGATTTGAGTTAGCACACACATGGGAGACGGGCAGGGTTATGAAACTGGGCAAGCCTTCAGATTGCCATAAAAAAGCCCAGAAAAACATCAGATGTGCTCACTGGAGAAGCTCAAGTCTCTCAACAACACAAAAACACAGCTCTGGGGCAAGGCAGGCTTTAAAGCAGCCTGTCATCCCCTCTTACAGACAGGGAGGCAACAGCTCTTCCCTTGCAGGAGATAGTGTTGCACCGTTACACAAGTATAAGATGGCCACCCCAAAGCCATCTCCTTTCTGCAAGGCTGGACAGGACCCAGCAGCCACCACCTGCTCCCAGTTGATGTATGCTCTCCCCAGCAGTGAACTGCAGCTCCACTGGAGAGAGTCCCACAAGTCACTGCACAGTGGCAATGGAGAAAGATGCCTCTCTGGCCTCTTGGAGTTACGGAGCTGGAAGGGTCAGGACAACATCAGCACTTTCCCCTGTGTGCAGAGGAATAAGCTCTGCCTTAGCCCAGCCTGCCCTTCCCTGAGGGCAAAGATATAAAGGAGACTTAGTAACAAAACTTAAGCGATTTGAAGTGACAAGCGTAAGGTATTTGGCGACTAAAAAGAGTTATCTCGAGGGTATCCATAGTGTGGGCACACCCACCGATTTAACCTTGAAGTGTGCTCCTCTGACAAAGGACAAGGAGACTTCCAGCTCGGCCCCAGGCCAACAGAAACCACCTAGCTGCCTTCCAGGAAGCTGTAAAGAAATCCTTTTTGCATTATAAAAGGAACTTTTACAGTGGGTTTTCCATTTGAATAACTCTAGATGGAGGTCTAGATCCCTGTGCGCATCCCTGAGGGATGGGGACCTGCTGCGCCTCTGGGCGGCAGCGCCACGGTACTGCAGCCCCATTCCCTACGTGCCACCATCCATCACCACCCTGCAGCAGCCCCGGCACATTCTTCCCCCTGGGAGAAGGAGATAAAGGCCCAGCACGTGGTGCAGCCAGCCCGGGAAACGGCTTATTCCTCTCAAATTAAATTACCAGTTTGGTGTGCAGAAAGGGAATTAACGCCGGCAGTGATCACTCCAATAAACTGGGCTTATCACAAAACTGACGGCTTGGGGCAGATAAAGAAATAGGCAGTCATGGAAAACACAGGCCACAGTCTCCACAAGCTCGTTATCTAGCGAAAGTGAAGCTTCTTGGATAGGTTTTGCAGGCAAAAGACCGCACTGCAAACACGTGGCTCACAGCAGAGCTTCCTGCCTCGCCTTTGCTAACAAGGCATGGCTTGGAAACAGGTTGGCATCAGCATGAGCCACGAGGCCAGCAAACTTCACTGCTCTACATTAGCCTAAATTCTGCTTTATAAATGGGATGTCAAGCATAAAATTACCTGCTATGGGCTGATTTTTTGCACCAAAACCCTCGAATTTCCCAAGAGGTATCTGGGTAACTGAAAAACCTCTTTGTCATCCAACCTTCAGGCCAAAGCAGGTCAGGCTTGCAGCAGCCCTTCACAGGAGGGGGGTAGCCAGGAAGTTAAGGCATTAACATCACAAAAACCTCCAAAAAGCAGTGATTTCTGTTAACCTGGGCGCCGCTGATAACTAGCTGTCTTATCAGAACAAAGCAGGGGTTTAGAGACTGCCGTATACTTTTACGAGTCCGAGGAGACACTGCGAGGTTGCCATTGTCTGCCGATAAAAGCACTATTCATGCCTGCAAAGAAGGTTTCAACACGTTTTAAAGGTTTTCACAGTTCACGGGACTGTCCAAATCAATCGGACGTGTTCAAGCAGGCATAGTTACGGGAAATGATTAATGCTAAAGGGGCCATCTCTTGCGGAGGCAGAGAAGGGGGAATAAAGAGGCTGCAGCATCGCTGTGAGTTCAGCCAGCCGTACGCTGATTTAAGCTGATGCCCTTCAGAGTCGGCTCTTACGTGAGCGCCAGCACGGGGTTGACGGGGGGGGGGCGGGGAGGGAGATGAAGGGGGGGCCGGCACAGCGCTCCGCTCCCGCTCCATCTGACTCAGCCTCCCATAAGACTCCGGTCCAGCCGCGGCCACCAGGAAGACGGCCGGGATGTTGCAACCGGGGCCCCGCGCTCCACCTCACAGCATCGCTGGGGGACACACGCTGCTCCCGCCACCTCCCGCCCGGTACCCGCCTCAGGGACCGACCCCACACACACACAGACACCCTCACACACCCCCCTGCCCCGGGGCGGCGGGACCGGGATGCTCCGGGCGGGAGGGACTCGGCCGCGGCGCCACGTGCTCGGCGCCACGAGACCCCCGCATGCGCGCACCACCACACACACACCCCCCAACCGCCGCCTGAAGGAGACCCTCGCCCAACGGCGGGAACGGGGATGAGGATGATGGCGGCGGCGGCGGAAGGTGCTGCGGCGGGTACCGCCACCTGCTCGCCGCCGCCCGCTGTCCCTCAGGCCGCCGTTACCTGCCGCAGCCCGGCCTTGCCCACGCCCGTCCGCTCCGACAACCGCCGCTCCTCTGCGCACCGCCCCTCCGCTCTCCAAGGTGATCCCGGGGGCCGCAGCACCGCCCCCTGCCCCCCCACGGATCCCTCCGCCGACCGCCTCTGGGGCGGGAGGAGGCGGGGCGGCGGAACTCCTTTCTCCGGCGGATGCACACGGCTCTCAGGGAATGCTATAACGCAGTACGCAGCCAGAGCGTGGCCGCCGCCTTAAAGGCGCCGCGCCTCATTTCGCTGCTCTTAAAGGCACCGCGCCCCCCACAACTCTCAGCCCCCCACCGGCTGCGGGGCGCTGGTGGGCCCAAGGGGCTGGGGCTGCGGCCCCTCTCCGTGCGGGCAGCGGTGATGAGCGTTTGGGGTTATGATGTGCCGTCCTGAGCTTCCTAACTCCCCACCTCGAGGATGCTGAGAATGGGAAATCATGGAATGGTTTGGGTTGGAAAGGATCTTAAGATCATCCAGTTCCAAGCCTTTGCCATGGGCAGGGACACCTCACACTAGGCCATGTAGCCCAAGGCTCTGTCCAGCCTGGCCTTGAACACTGCCAGGGACAAAGCATATTGGGGCCCTGACTATGGGGACCCTGCGCTGGGGACACGGAGATGGGAGCATGGGGACACCAGGCTGGAGGGGACTCTGTGCTGGAGACCCTGTGATGACACCCTGGGGACACCGTGTGGGGCACCCGGTCCTAGGTCCATGGGGAACTTGGGCTGGGGACATTGAGGATCCCACGCTGGGGGATGCTGCACTGAGGATCCTGCCCTGGGACCATGGGGAACTTTTGCTGGGGACATTGAGGACCCATCACAGCTCTTCTGCACTGGTGGGGACATGTCACTGACATGGGGACCTGCTATGCAGACCCCCTGTGGGGACACCGTGCCATCCATATGGGGCTCAGGGTGGTCACCCTGTTCTGGGACCATAGGGACCTCATGCTGGGGACACTGGAAACCCTGCGCTGTGCTATGGGAACGCTAGACCAGCCCTATGGGGACCCCAAAATGGCCGCCCTGCACTGGGACCATGTGGACCCTGTACTGGGGATGTTGGGGACCCTGTCCTAGGCTGTGGGCACCCCATGCCAGCCATGTGGGGACCCGAACTGATCACCCCATGTTGGAACTATGAGGATCCTGCACTGGAGACACTGGGGATCCTGTCCTAGGGATGCTGGGGACCCTGTCTTAGGTTGTGGGCACCCCATGCCAGCCATGTGGGGACCCAAAATGGTCACCCTGTGCCAGGACCACGGGGCAAACTGAGCCTTGGGGTCCCTGTGCTGGGGGCACAGGGGACACTGGGGACCACAGCTGGGCCGTGGGGACACGCAACGGGGCCACCGCATGGGGGACCTTGTGCTGGGGACTGCGAGAACCCCGCGCTGGGGCCACAGGACCCTGCACTGGGGACACCCGGGATCCATCACGGCCTCGCTCCCGGGGTGTCCGGTGCCGTGCTCGGGGGTACCGGGGGGGTCCCTCGGGTGACGTCAGCGGCAGTTGCCGGGTGACGCCGCGGTGCCGGGCCCGCGCCGGGCCCTGACGTCAAGGCCCGATGGCCGCCCGCCCGCCCGGCAGCATGGAGGCGCTGGCAGGCCCCGCCGGCCGCTGAGATGGTGAGCGGGGACCCGCCGGCCGCGGGGGGCGCGGCGGGACCGGGACAGCCCCGTACGCGGCCCGGCGCCGGGAGCAGGCCCCGCGGATGGGGGCCCGGGGAGGGCGGCGGGACGGGGCCTGCTCGGGGCGGGAGGTGAAGGGGGGGCAGGCCCCTGCGCCCCCGAGTGTCCCCGGGTCCGCCGGCACGGGAAGGGGACGGGGCTGATGGGGGAGGACACCCCCCCCCCCGCCATCGTCCGGGACTCTGCAGCGGTTCCGTGCGTGGCCTCCACCCGCTGTCCAATCCCACTGCCCCATCCCGCTGTCCTATCCTGCAGCAACATCCCGTTATCCCCATCCCACTGCTCCATCCCGCTGTTCCATCCCACTGCCACATCCTGCTATCCCCACCCCGCTGCCCCATCCCGCTGCTCCATCCTGCTGTCCCCATCCCGCTGTCCCCACCCCACTGTCCCTACCCCTCTGTCCCCATCCTCCTGTTCCATCCTGCTGCCACATCCCGCTGTCCCCATCCCTCTGTCCCCATCCCGCTGCCCCATCCCACTGCTCCATCCCGCTGTTCCATCCCACTGCCACATCCTGCTGTCCCCATACCGCTGCCCTCATCCTGCTGCCCTCATCCTGCTCTCCCCATCCTCCTGCCCCGTCCTGCTGTTCCATCCGTCTGCTCCATCCTGCTGCCGCATCCCGCTGTTCCCATCCCACTGCCCCATCCCGTTGCTCCATCCCACTGTCCCCATCTCGCTGTCCCCATCCTGCTGTCCCCACCCCGCTATCCCCATCCTCCTGTTCCATCCTGCTGCCACATCCCACTGTCCTCATCCCACTGTCTCCATCCCTCTGTCCCCATCCCGCTGCCCCATCCCACTGTTCCACCTTGCTGCCCTATCCTGCTGTCCCCATTGCGCTGCCCTCATCCCGCTCTCCCCATCCTACTGCCCCGTCCTGCTGTTCCATCCCTCTGCTCCATCCCACTGCCACATCCCGCTGTCCCCATCCCGCTGTTCCATCCTGCTGTTCCCATCCCTCTGTTCCATCCTGCTGTTCCATCCCTCTGCTCCATCCCTCTGCTCCATCCCACTGCCACATCCCGCTGTCCCCATCCCGCTGTTCCCATCCCTCTGTTCCATCCTGCTGTTCCATCCCTCTGCTCCATCCCTCTGCTCCATCCCGCTGTCCCCATCCCGCTGTTCCATCCCTCTGCTCCATCCCACTGCCGCATCCCGCTGTCGCATCCCGCTGTCCCCATCCCGCTGTTTCATCCTGCTGTTCCCATCCCACTGTTCCCATCCCGCTGCCCCATCCCGCTGACCCTATCCCACTGTCTCCATCCTACTGTCCCAAACCTGCTGTCCCCAACTTGCTTTCCCCTAATCTGGTCCCTCATCCCCCTTCCAGCTCCTCCATCCTGCTGTGCCCCCATCCTTCTGCCCTTCAAACTGCTCTCATCCCACTGCCCCCTATCCCACTCCCCCCAACCTGCTGCCCCCTGTCCTAATGCCCAGATCCTGCTGCCTCCTCAGACACTCCCCCATCCTGCTGCCTCCCAAGTCATTCCCCACAACTTGCTCCCCCAACCCGCTGCCCCACAACCTACTCCACCCTGCTTCCCTCCCTCTTAATCTGTTTCCCCCAAACCATTACCCCTGATCCACCTCCACAATCCTCTTCCCCATAACCTGCTCCCCCCAACCCTTTTCCCCACTTCCAGCTGCACCCCAACTTTCTGTCCCCCTCAAATCTGCTGACCCCAACCATGTGCACCCCAGGACCTCAAGGGCCAGTACTGGACTGATGATGACTCCGATGGGGACAATGAGTCCGAGGAGTTCCTCTATGGCGTCCAGGTAGGCACCACGGGTGCTGGACCCAATGGGTGATGGTGGGGGCTCAGGACTCCCCAGCCTGAGCCTGATCCTGAGCACGGGGCTGACACTGCTGTGGGGTGCTGTGCTGCAGGGGACCTGCGCCGCCGACCTGTACCGTCACCCGCAGCTGGATGCCGACATCGAGGCCGTGAAGGAGATCTACAGCGAGAATGCCGTGGCCGTCAGGTGGGTGCACCGCTGCCTGCACCCAGGTATGCCATCCACAGGCACCCAGCAGTGACATCCCCAGGCACCCAATGGTGCCATCGCCAGGGTGTCTGGTCATGGCATTCCCTGGGCACCCGGCTGTGCTGCCCATGAAGCACCCAGACATGGCATTCCTCAAGCACCCACTGTGCCATCTCCATGATGCCCACTGTGGCACCCCTGGAGCACTTGGCCATGGCATCCCCAGGCACTTGGCTGGGGCATCCCTGGTGCACCCAGCCGTGGCATCCCTGGAACACCCAACTGTGCCATCACTGGGGCACCCATCCACAATCCGGGTGCTCTCCCATTGCCATCCTTGTCTCATGGGTGCACGCACTTGATTCACAAGGAGCTACACGTGCCCATCACCGCCCCACAAGCCTGCCCGCCCTGGCACAGTCACCCCACCATGAGGCTGTGTCTTCACAGGGAGTACGGGACCATCGATGACGTGGACATAGACCTCCACGTGAACATCAGCTTCCTCGATGTGAGTCCTGGGGTGTCCTTGGCACCGTGGGCATGGGGATGGTGGGGTCACACACCTGGGGGGTCCCCAGATTTCCTTCCCCAACTGGGGGTCCTCAGGGCTGTGCCAAATGGCAGCTCTCCCTTGGCAGGAGGAGGTGGCGACGGCGTGGAAGGTGCTGCGGACGGAGCCCATCGTCCTCCGCCTGCGCTTCTCGCTCTCCCAGTACCTCGATGGCCCTGGTGAGTGGGGACAGGCAGGACACGGTGTCCCCATGGCTCTCAGCACGGGCACAGCAGCAGCACTGACTGTTTGTCCTCCTCCCTCCCTGCAGAACCATCCATCGAGGTTTTCCAGCCGTCCAACAAGGAGGGCTTCGGGCTGGGTCTGCAGCTGAAGAAGTAAGAACCAAAACACAGTGGGCACCCAAGGGGGATGAGTGGGTGGTCCACAGAGGCACCGTTTTGCCCCCAAACCAGCCACATGTCCCCATGCCACTGCCACACAGCTCACCCTATGGGGATGGGGAAGAGGAGGAGCTGGGTGGCACGGGCCACCCAAGCACTAGGCTCAGTTGGCACTGGTGCATCCATGGGTGCTGGCACCCTGCGTGGATGCCCATGCCACCTCTCTGCCAGGATCCTGGGCATGTTCACATCCCAGCAATGGAAACATCTCAGCAATGATTTCCTGAAGACCCAGCAGGAGAAGCGGCACAGTTGGTTCAAGACGAGTGGCACCATCAAGAAGTTCCGTGCTGGCCTCAGCATCTTCTCCCCCATCCCCAAGTAAGACCCTGATGGTATAACCAAGGGATCAGCCCTCTGTCCCCTCACCCTTGGTGGCCAGGACTGTGCCTCAGTTTCCCTACTCATCCCTTGAATGCTGTTGCTCCCTACCAGAGCCCGAGGAGGTGGTGGTGGCTCCCCAAAACCAGCCAAAGGCTGACTTTGGTGTCTGAGTTTGGAGCTCAGGGGGATTCTGTGCCCGCAGGTCTCCCAGCTTCCCCGTCATCCAAGACTCGGTGCTGAAGGGCAAACTGGGCATTCCTGAGGCTCGTGTCAACCGCCTGATGAACCGCTCCGTGTCCTGTATGGTGAAGAACCCCAAGGTGGAGGTTTTCGGCTACCCCCCCCCCAGCACCCAGGCAGGTGTCGCCCCCTTCAACATCCTGGTGGGTGCCTCCCCGCCTCGGGGTTTGCTTTCCTCTCCTTTCCCTTCCCGGATTCCCGGGGGCTGGCCTGGGGCAGTGGCCTGGCGACCCCCTTGGCTTGGAGGGAGCTCCTACGGGGTTTCTTCCCTGTGCCTTCTCCCCAGCACCCGTGGGTGCTTGTGGGCCAGCTGTGATGCCGGCCATGAGTCCTGTGGGGTTTTACCCCCTCTTGGTGCCGTGTCCCTGGTGTGGTTGTGTCCCTGGGAGGGTGTTGGCACATTGGGGGTCCTGGGGGGCTGCTGGTGCCGCGTGGGAGTCGGGGTGCGTTGGGGAAAGGGGATAACGCAGCAGGCTCTGCTCTGGCTCCGGTGCAGGTCGGCGGCCACTGCAAGAGCATCCCAACGCTGGAGTACGGCTTCCTCGTCCAGGTGAGGTCCTGCAGCCCAGAGCATCCTCTCCACTGCCCCGTGTCCGGATGAGCTCCATCCTGCTTCCCAGAGCATCCTTCCCACTGCCCCATGTCCTGCTAATCCTCAGCCCACTGCCTGGAGCATCCTTCCCACTGCCCCACATCCTGATCCCACTGCCTTGAGCATCCTTCCCACTGTCCCACATCCCACTAACCCAGCCCCGCTGCCTGGAGCATCCTCCCAGGTGCTGTGGCCACCACGGGCCTGACTCCTGGCGTTGTCCCCCTCAGATCATGAAGTACGCAGAGCAGCGGATCCCGACGCTCAATGAGTACTGCGTGGTGTGTGACGAGCAGCACGTCTTCCAGAACGGCTCCATGCTCAAGGTGCAGTGATGGGGAGCGGCCCCGCATGGGCTGTCACCCTGTGTCACCGTCCCCAACCCTGCCCATGGCCCCTGTCCCCCCGCAGCCGGCGGTGTGCACCCGCGAGCTCTGCGTCTTCTCCTTCTACACCCTGGGCGTCATGTCCGGCGCGGCGGAGGAGGTGGCCACGGGCGCCGAGGTAGGCTGTGTGTGGGGGGGGGGGGTGACCACGCTGTCACCTCGGGGGGCTGTCCCCTCACCCCGCCCTCTGTCCCCGAGGTGGTGGACCTGCTGGTGGCCATGTGCCGCGCTGCCCTGGAGTCCCCTCGCAAGAGCATCATCTTTGAGCCTTACCCTTCCGTGGTGGACCCCAACGACCCCAAAACACTTGCCTTCAACCCCAAGGTAAGCACTAGGGGGGCAACGCTCCTCCGTGTCGGGGGTGATGGGGCAGGGGGAGCCCCGAGGAGCCCTCTGACGGCCACCTCTCTCCTGCTCCATGCGTAGAAGAAGAACTACGAGCGGCTGCAGAAGGCCCTGGACAGCGTCATGTCCATCCGGGAGATGACCCAGGTACATCAGCGTGGCCCCATGGGAGACCCCCGTGGTGTGGGACCCTTCACCAGGGGTGGCTTTTTGGTGCTGATCTCCATCCGCCACTGGTTGGGTGGGTGCTGGGGGACCCACCTGCACCCCCTCTTTCCTCTACCAGGGGTCCTACCTGGAGATCAAGAAGCAGATGGACAAGCTGGACCCCCTGGCCCATCCCCTCCTGCAGTGGTAAGGTCGAGGGTGCTGTGGCCCCATTCCACTGCCCCACATGACCCACCACTGCCCCATGTCCCATGGGATAGGGGACAGGCTGGGGAGCAGCCAGGCATCCCTGTCAGGACCCCCTCGGCCCCTTTCTTCTGATCCACAAGCCTCAGGGTGGGTCCTGGTCCCAGGGGAGTTTGGGACCACCCTGTGTGACCTTCCTCCTTCTCTTCCTCCTCCTCGTCCCAAGGATAATCTCCAGCAACAGATCCCACATTGTCAAGCTGCCTCTCAGCAGGGTAAGGGGCCTGGCTGGGCTCCAGGTGGGGTACGGGATGGAGGGTGGAATGTGGGATATGGGATATGGAATGTGGGATGGAGGGTATGTGAGGTGGGACATAGGATATGGGATGTGGGGTGTAGGACATGGGTTATGGGACGTAGGATATGGGATGTGGGATGAAGGATATGGGATGCAGAGCAAAGTATGGGATGTAAGGCATAGGATGAAAGACATAGGGTATGGTATGTGGGAGGGAGATAGGGATGCAGGGTGCAGGCTATAGGATGCAGCGTGTTGGCTATGGGATGTGGGATGCAGGATGCAGGATTAGGGATGTAAGGATGTGGGTGTTTGATGTATGTGAGAGGTCTGGGATGCAGGATGCAACCTTTGGGATGGGCCCTGCCTGCTGTGGGCTGTGGGAAGCAGGGTATGGGATATGGGATGGAGAGTATTTGTCACAGGCTGTGGGATGAGGGACGAGAGCTGGGGAATGCCACTGACCCTCCCGGCAAGCTCCAGGTGACCAAAGCAGGGCTGAGGCTGCCCAGTGCCAGGCTGCCGTGCATGATCTCTGTCTGTCTGTGTCTGTTCCTCCTCTGTCCCCGCCGGCACCGCCGCTGCTCTTCCTTTTCCCCTGGTAGCAGCTGAAGTTCATGCACACCTCGCACCAGTTCCTCCTGCTCAGCAGCCCCCCAGCCAAGGAAGCGCGGTTCCGCACCGCCAAGAAGCTCTACGGCAGCACCTTCGCTTTCCAGTGAGCTGCCGAGGGGGGAGCCCCCCAGGTGGGTGCTGTGGGGCGGGATGCTGTGGGTGTCGTGGGGCTGACCTGGGGCTGCTTTTTCCAGCGGCTCTCACATTGAGAACTGGCATTCCATCCTCCGCAACGGGCTGGTCAACGCTTCCTACACCAAACTGCAGGTAACACTCCCAGGGCCGGACCCACTGCCCAGGGCAGGCAGGGAGGGAGGAATGGATGCAGCAGGGAGGGATGCAGCAGGGAGGGATGCAGCAGGGAGGGATGCAGGCGTGTGGAATGCTGCCTGCAGAGGCCGGGCTGCCTCCACCACCGTGCCCGAGCTGTTGGGTGACCCCATGGTGCTCACCCTGGTGTTTCCCTGCAAGCTGCATGGAGCAGCCTATGGCAAGGGCATCTATCTGAGCCCCATCTCCAGTATTTCTTTTGGATATTCAGGTAAGAGGCTGCCTGTGCTGCCCAGTCCCATCTGCGCTCCCATTCCCACTCCCTGCATGGGCCCGGGGATGTTCGGCATTGTGTTGGCTGCAGCAGGCAGCATCCTGCATACTTCCCACCTGCACCAGCCTCTTCCCAGCCAGGCTGGGGCTTTCCCGTGTGATGGGGAGCTAAACCCCAACATATTCCAGGCTCTAAAAGCTGCTGCTCCAACTGCTGGGGGGTTCCCAAGGCTCTGCCGCAGGGCAGGAGCACACGGTGTGGCCGTCCCTGTCTGTGGCATGTGTCCCTGTGTCATCACAGGGTGCTGCCTGCCTGGCAGTGATGGGAGCCTCGCTTCTCCACAGGGATGGGGAAAGGACAGCACCGGATGCCTTCGAAGGACGAGCTGGTGCAGCGGTACAACCGGATGAACACCATCCCGCAGGTGACGGGCCGGGGGACGCCGCGAGAGGATGGGGACGGGGACATGGCACCTGTGGGTGCGGGGGACGGGAGAGGACACCCATGGGTGCTGGGTACGGGGTGAGCTGAGCCCGGCGGGGCAGTGACACCGGCTGCTCTCCCCGCAGACACGCTCCATCCAGTCCCGCTTCCTCCAGAGCCGCAACCTGAACTGCATCGCGCTGTGCGAAGGTGCGGTGATACGGGGTGGGAGACAGGATGGGGGGTACGGGCAGTACCCACACCCCTGGCTGGGTGGAGGAGGGGGGGAGGGCCCCAGCAGGGAGCTCTGCTCCATCCCTTGGCCGACAGCACCTTCCTCTGCAGTCATCACCTCCAAGGACCTGCAGAAACACGGCAACATCTGGGTCTGCCCCGTCTCGGACCACGTCTGCACCCGCTTCTTCTTTGTGTGAGTGCTGGGCTGTGCCCCCCTCATGGTACCCGTGGGACACTCATGGGACACCCCTCACTGCTCCCCTTCTCCCCTTCCAGGTACGAAGATGGCCAAGTGGGAGACGCCAATATCAATACTCAGGACCCCAAAATCCAGAAGGAGATCATGCGTGTGATCGGGACTCAGGTGTACACAAACTGAGCCGTGGGACCCCCCTGGGACCGCCCGGCACCGAGTGAAGCCCCTGGGCTGGGAAAGGGCGAGCGGGTTTCAAGGCTGAGACGGGGCCGACACCGGCGGCTCCCCCTGTCCATAATGTCCAGCATCCAGGGAGCACCAGGCAGGTTTAGTGGTCCCTTGTCCCCTCCCCGTCCTGTCCCCCAGCATCCCCGACCCTGTGGCTGCGCGGAGAAGGAGCTGCAGGGGCTGGCATGGCTGGTGGCCGCCCCTCCTGGCGCTGGCAGCGACAGGGGTTTTACTGACAATGAGAAACTGAAGCAAAAAAACCAACCATGAACCAACAAACCAAACCCAGAAACAGAGAAAAGGAAAAAGGAATCCGTGTCCCTGGAAAGTGTTTAAATAGGATGGGGTTGGGGGGGAAGGGATGGCATTGCGGGGAAGGGGCAGGATCATGGGGAAACGATGGGATTGCAGGGAAAGGATTGTAGGGAATTGATGGGGCTTTGGGAGAGAGTTGGGGCTTTGGGAGAGAGTTGGGACTTTGGGGAGGGAATCGTGCTGCCCTCGCACCACAGCAAAGGGATCATGCCACAGAGAAGGGACTGTGCCTCTGGGATGAGCCCACACCAGGGACATGGGGCCACACTGAGGGTGGCAGAGGTTTCCCTTGGGCTGGGAGCAGCTCCCACGGGATCATCCCGGGAACACCGCGAGGTCTGAGGGGTTGAGAGTACCAAACCCCGGAGCAGCCCTCACTGCGCTGCGGTGTTGGATCCAGCTGGGGCTGGTAGAGGAGGGCAAGAACCGACCTCAGAAACCTCCTGGTTCAGGTTCAGGCACCGGCTGAGACCCAGCGCACTCATCCCACTGCCGGGGGCACACTCTGCAGTGTCCCCTGCCCCTGGGGGGTGACAGAGGGACTCCAGTGTCCATCACCATTCACTGGCCCCAAAGAACACCCAAACCGGGGTGATGTGACACCATCCATCCCCCACCACCCTGCTCCATCGGTGTTTTGCTGCGATTTGTGAGGTTTGGGGCTTTTGACCCCTTAAATAAATAAATGAAGCCACTTTCCCATGAAGGGACACCCCACGGGCCATGGATCCTCCCGAAGCTCTCCCATCACTTGAAAAGAACAGCGAAACCATGGGGATTCCTCTGGAAAATGGGAATTCCTGGGGAAAAGCAAATAAAAAGAAGCCCACGCTCCTCTCCCGGCTCCACCAGATTCCCGGTGGATGCTTTGGCCCTGCTGGTGCCTTTGCAGGGGGATTTGGGTGGTGGGACCCGGTGGCAACTGCTCCAAAGAACCAGCCCAGGTGCCGACTTTGACAAAATAAGTTTATTTCACCGCACTTCGTTTCTGCCGAAACCTCACATTTTTCTCTTTTTTGTTGTTGTTTTGTTTTGTTTTTGGCTGAAAAAAAACCTGAAACCCCCCCCAAAACCCTCCCAAACCCCCCCCCGAAGCCACCAAGAAGCGCAGCGCTTCGCCCTCTCCCGCAGGCGACCGAGGGGTCCGACCAGCTCCGCTCCCTGCGGGAGCCACCGCAGCCCCCAAACCCTCCCCATCCCACAGCCCCCCCTCCCAGCCACGAGCGTCCCGAGCCCTGGAGCCGAGCGCTCCGGGAACACCCGTGGCAGATCCCCCCCGAGGTGTTTTTACCCCCTCAATTTCTATGTTTTGTTTTTGTTTTGTTTTTCTTCCCCTCCCCCCCCCCTTTTTTTTTGTTTCTTCTTTTTTTTTTTTTTTTTTCTGTGTGTTTTGTTTTAATTTTTTTTAAATTAATTTATTTATAGATATATTTAAAAAAAGCAATAGTCCTTTGGTCCCTAAACTCTAAGGAATGATATGACTCTGAAACAAGTAATCCTATGTCCCTGTGCCAGTGACAAGCAGGGGAAGCGCGTGTCCCGCTGCCCCGCTCCGTGGGATATATATATATATATACTTATTTATATATATCTTCTATAAGTCCAACATACTTTGATCCGTTTCTTTTCTCCTCCCCCTGACGTGGGGAAAAAGCAAATCTTGCCCTTTTCCTTTTTCCTTTTCCAACCAAGCATCCTCCCGGTGAAGCGCCCGAGGCTGGTCCCGTCCCACCGGCTTTGGTTTAAGAATCCATTTGGAGCCTCTTTTCCTCGTTTCTCCTGGGAAATCGGTAGCAGCAAGTGAGTGCTTTAGAAACCACCAGCCACAAAGTGGATCCCGGCTGCTCTCCGCCGGGAGCCGTTGAGTCCCGGCACGCGGCCGGCGGCAAACCTCAGCCCCGGAGCCGCGTCGCTCTCCTCCTTCCTCGTCCTCCTCGCTCGTGTTCCCGTTCAGTAACAAACAAGACCAGTTTGGGGTAAAAGTAATCAAAAAAGGAAAGAAAAGCTACGACCAGAATGGCTCTCTTCTTCGCTGCTCCTCCATCTCCTCCTCCTCTGCCTCCTCCGGGGTGTGTTGCAAAGAAAGAGAGTTACGGGTTTGGATACTGCACTTGGGGAAGGGGAAAGTCGTCAGACACCCCGGGACACCCAACCTGCAAAACAGCGACAGAGCCTCAGCCTGTGCCCGGGCATGGAGAGGAGGGATGGGGACAGGGATGGGGATAGGGATGGGGACAGGGATGGGGATAGGGATGGGGATAGGGATGGGGACAGGGATGGGGACAGGGATGGGGATAGGGATGCGGATAGGGATGGGGACAGGGATGGGGATAGGGATGGGGACAGGGATGCGGATAGGGATGGGGATAGGGATGGGGGTAGGGATGGGGATAGGGATGGGGACAGGGATGGGGACAGGGATGGGGATAGGGATGGGGATAGGGATGGGGACAGGGATGGGGACAGGGATGGGGACAGGGATGGGGACAGGGATGGGGATAGGGATGGGGATAGGGATGGGGACAGGGATGGGGACGGGGATGGGGACAGGGATGGGGACAGGGATGGGGACAGGGATGGGGATAGGGATGCGGATAGGGATGGGGACAGGGATGGGTATAGGGATGGGGACAGGGATGGGGACAGGGATGGGGACAGGGATGGGGATAGGGATGGGGATAGGGATGGGGACAGGGATGGGGACGGGGATGGGGACAGGGATGGGGACAGGAATGCGGATAGGGATGGGGACAGGGACGGGGACAGGGACGGTGACGGGGACGGTGACGGGGATGGGGAAGGGGATAGGGATGGGTACAAGGATAGGGTCAGGGATGGGGATATGGATGGGGACAAGGATGGGGACAGGGATGGGGATGGGTACAAGGATATGGTCAGGGATGGGGACAGGGACGGTGACAGGGATGGGGAAGGGGATAGGGATGGGTACAAGGATAGGGTCAGGGATGGGGACAGGGATGGGGACAGGGATGGGGATGGGGACAAGGATAGGGACAGGGATGGGGATAGGGATGGGGATAGGGATGGGGACAGGGATGCGGATAGGGATGGGGATAGGGATGGGGACAGGGATGGGGATAGGGACGGGGACAGGGATGGGGATAGGGACGGGGACAGGGATGGACACGGGGACACAAACCCCACTCAAACATGTTCGCATGGTCCTGGGCGCAGAGACCCCCGAGGACACCATGGGAGGGAACACCGCATGAGCGGAGCCCCACCGCCAGTTCCCTGGGGCACATCAGGCCCGCAGTCCCCCTCACCTCTCCGCAGGGCCAGGCTGAGCAGGGGTCAGTAGGGTCTGTTGGCATCTTTCGGCCGCTTTAGCTGGACTTTTAGCCTCTTCATGCCGATCTGGAATCCGTTCATGGCCTGAATGGCTGCCTGAGCGCTCGTCGGATTGTCAAAACTGACGAAACCTGCGGGCGAAGGATGAGTTTGTCACCAAAACCATCCAAGGTTGACGCTTAACCGAGGTGATGAAATCCCGCAGGCAGCCCCTGCTTGGCTAATGCTGGGAGAGGGGACACTGGGGTAGCAGCACAGCCCCAGATGGCAGGGGACTGGGCTGATGGCGTCTTTGGGGACACCAGGGTCTGGAGGGACATGGAGGTGACAGACTCTGTGGGGACAACGGCATAAGGGGGTCCACGGGAACACTGGAGTGGTGCTCAGGGATACCAAGGTGATGGGGCCTGCAGGGTCACTGGGACAACAGGGTCTATCAGTGTCAGGGACTGCAGGGACACCAAGGTGAGCAGGTCTGTGGGGACACGAGGGCAGGATTTGTGGGCTCGTGGGACACCCAGCTGATGGAGCCTCCAAAGCCACTGGACTGACGCGGTGCACAGGGACACCAGGGTGGCAGAGCTGCAGGCCAGAGCAGGCTGGTGGCAGCGGTGACGCTTGGCCACACGAGCAGAGCAGGCGGTGACCAGCCCTCCCTGGCAGGAGGGGCACCGGGCTGAGGACACGGGGGACAGCAGGAAAGGGGACAGCAGGAGGGCGAGTCCTGTCCTGGCACGGTGTGGGACATGAAAATGCCCGTCAGCTCCAGGACAGACACACTGCCCCAGCCACCACGCGCCCGTGGTCAGCCAGTGCTGCCCGAGCCAGGCTCTGAGCTGGGATGTTGGAGACAGACAGACCCCAGAGCTGGAATTCATGGAGAGACGGATCCCTGGGCTGGGACACTGGGGAGAGTGCGACCCCTGAGCTGGGGATGCTGGGGAGAGCTGGACTCCGGGGATGAGACACTGGAGACAGCCAGACTCCCAGGCTGGACATCGATAGCTGGACCCCAAGCTGGGGATGCTGGGGACAGCCAGACCCCTGAGCTGGGACATCAAGGAGAGCTGGACCTCCAAGCTGGAGCCCACGGGGAGCTGGGATGTTGAAGAGAGCTGGACCTCTGAGCTGGGATGTTGACCCAGACCCCTGAGCTGGGGACTGGGAAGAGCTGGACCTCTGCGCTGGGACATCAAGGAGAGCCACACACCAGGACTTACCAAAGCATTTACTCTGGTTGGTGGCACGGTCTACAAAGACTTTGGCAGAGATGACATTGCCGAAAGGCAAAAACATCTGCGTGAGCTCCGCGTCCCCGAACTCCTGGGGCAGGTGATAAATGAACAGGTTACAGCCCTCGGGACCTGGTGACACACAAAGGACAGGCACAGGTCAGGCGCGGGGCACCGGGGGGGGCAGGAGCCACCAGCCCCGCTGCGGGTACCCCCCTCAACTCCTCACCTTCTCGCTGCTGCTGCGGGATGATGGGCGCCTGCTGGGGGAAGGCCTGGCTGATGGGTGCGTAAGCGGTGGGATACGCTGCTGCAAGAGAGAAACATGGAGCTGAGGCCCCGGTGCCTGCCCCAGCCCTGCGCAGGGCCGGGAACAGGGGTGTCCCCGCTGCCACCCTCGATGGAGCTGCCTCTGCTGCCCCACGGTCGTGGCTCTGCCCTTCCCACCCCAGCACGGCCGCAGCCTCCCGGCACGGCAGGGATGCAGGAACGGCTCTCCCAGGAGGGCCACCGGTGGCAGCAGTAACACGGCCTCCAGGCTGAGGAAAGCCGGCACTTTTGGTTGGAAAAACCCAACAATTTGGGGTCCAAACTTGATTTTCTGTGGAAAATCTGACCGTCGGTGGTAGTGCTCCTAAAGAAATGGCTGCCGGGCCCGACGTGCTTCCACAGGATGCTTTGAGCTCCTTCCTCCTGCAGCCCATCTCCCTGGCCAGCAGATTCAGCCACACAATGAACATCCGAGGATCTCCAATATCTTGGTGCCTCCATGGCTGTCTCCAGCAGCAGGATCCGGCACGAAGCCAGCTCTCCATCACCGCCCAAACCTCGCCCCCTCTCCTGGTACCGCTGCCAGCTCTCCCCCATGGGCATTAAACCTCACTTTCCTCCACCCAAAACCTGCATGGAGGGCAGTGCCGGGAGCACATCCGTGCTGCTGGGAATGAGGGGAGGGAATTCTGCACCAGCATCACCCCCTCGCTGCCCCAGAGCTCCTGCCGGGGTACAGCACCCGGTGCTCACTGCATTAATCCGTGCCCAAGCGCACCGCACCAATCCTGTGATTCAACCCCAAGGTGCTGTCTGCCCCCCAAAAATAAGGGTGAGGAGCAAATGAGGGGAGAGAGGGAAGAAAGCAAAGCAAAGCTTGAGACCTGCATAGTGCTGCATGCCTGCGTAGGCTTGCTGGAGGGGATCGGCCACCGTGGGGCTTTGAGCTGGGAAGAGAAAAGGAGAAGGAAGAGAGAATCAGCCAGAGGAGCCCACGGACGAACAGATCCCATGGGAGAAGGCTCCGGGCCGAGCACGGCCGCGGGGGGGCAGAGCTGCTCCTGCCGCTCCATAGAAGCCGAGACCAGAGGCAGCGATGCCAAGGGAGGAAAGGGCTCCGGTGGGGACGGGCGCAGAGCTGGGGCTCACCCAGCGCGTTCCTGGGGTGCGCAGCGCAGCGGGAGCCGAGCGGCTGCCAGGAGGTTACCTGGGTAGGGGTGGATGCCGTTGGTGTAGATGGTCTCCGAGGCGGGCTGCCCGTTGGTCTGCGGCGGCAGCGGGCTGAAGCCGTTGACGCCGATCGGGGTGGCGATGCTGGGCACCGGCGCCGTGCTGATGCCGGGGGGAGTGCTCGTACCTGCGGCACGGCGCGGTCAGTGGCAGCTCATGGGGGCGCTGGGCGGGATGGGGGGCACATGGGGGGGCTGTACCTGAAGAGGGGGTGAGGGGAGCGGCCACCAGCCCGCTGACGTTGAAGGCGGCCATCTGCTGCATCTGGGCGGCCGCGATGGCAGCCATGGGGTTGAGGCAGGTCCCCTGCGCAGCCGCCATCAGGGCTGCCTGCTGCTGCATGATCTTAAGGAAAGAAAGGGGGGGAAAGGGGAAAGAGAGAGGCAGAGAGAAGGGGGAGCAGGGAGGATAGATCAGCATCTCCCTCTTTGCACCCGCGCAAGAGGGATGGATGCCACCCGCTGCTGGACCCGGGGACAGGCGACACTAGAAAACGTGATACAGGGGACCCCGGCCCCCTCCATCCTCACCTGAGGGCGTGAAACCCTCTGGGGTGCCCACAAATGGGGATGCACCAACCCTGATGGGCATCTGCATTCACTGGCACCGCTACAATCCCATGCAGGCTTCTGCAGGCACAACCACCACCACCACCCACGGGTGAGCCAGCCCCAGCTCCTACCGCTTGCGTGTAGGCCCCGTAGGCGCCGAACTGGATGGTCATGGGGTTGAAGATGCCCAGCTGCCCGGCCATCTGATGCATCCGTCGCAGGGTCCTCTCCTTGTCCGTGTCCGCAAACTTCACCACGAGGCTGGAGGAGGCGCCCTGGGATGGGGGGAAGATGGGGCTGACGGCAGGACCCAGGCGATGCCCCTGGGACGCGTCCCTGCTCCAGGAGGGACCCGCCAGCTCGCAGCGGCTGCAGCATCCTCAGCCCTCGGGATGCTGCCGCCTTGGCAGCAGCGACCAGCAATCGATGTGGGGTTTAATTATAGCCAGTGTTTCTCCCGGCAGCTCCCTGACCTCCGTTCCCTTTTCCCCTCCTCATTCACAGTTTTGACCTTCGGCGTTAATTAAACAGCCCCTTTCTGCAGCAGGGAGGGAATTAGCCCTGAGCACCATCCCCAGTGCCCGGGCAGGGATGAACCTCGGGGTGATCTGGCCAACAAACTGCTGGTCTGTAGGATTTTGATCCAATTAGACAGAGGATCAAATGAGCTGGTGATTGGATTATGCAGGCAGCACGGGGTAGAACAGGGCAGGGTGAGAGCCTGCACTTACCGGCATGGTTTGGCTGCCGTGCAGGCTGTTGATGGCAGCCTGTGCCTCAGCGTGGCTGCCGTACTTCACAAAGGCACAACCTAAGGGCAGAGAGGGGACATGGGAGAGGTTGGACTTGAGCACTGCAGGAGCCGGTGCTGACTGCTCACCCCACTGCGCTCACCCCACTGCGCTCACCCCACTGCGCTCACCCCACTGCGCTCACCCCACCGTGCTCACCCCACCGTGCTCACCCCACTGTGCTCACCCCACCGTGCTCACCCCGCTGTGCTCACCCCACTGTGCTCACTCCACTGCCCACCTTTGCTGGCTCCGTCGGGCCCTCGCAGGATGGTGCACTCCTCAATCTGGCCGAAGGGCTCGAAGAGGCGCCGGACGTCGTCCTCGCTCTGCTGCTTCCCCAGCATGCCCACAAAGAGCTTCCTGTCTTCTAAAAGCAAAACCCAGCCCGTTGGGACGCAGGAAGCACCGGGTAACGCCGGCGCCGCCGATCCAGCAGCCACGGCGCGGGGTTTATCACCTCCATCCTACACCCGGCTCCGGGTGACAGGGAAACTGCTGAGGGGTGACGCTGGGAAAGAGCCGCCTGAGGGCCCGGAGCTGGGGCTTTTCCCAGCTCCCCCGGCACCGCTGTGGCTGGGAAACAAAGAGAGCCGCAAACCAGCAGCGATTGCCTTCCTATGATCGACTGGCAGCAGAACCCACAGCCGAGGGCCGTGCCCAGGGGACATAAATAACCCAGCCCCGAGGGGAGGGAGAGTAAATAATGAGAAGTTCACGATTATTAGCAGCATCCGTCTCGCGTGGCCGCGCGCTCCCGCCGCACGCTAATGGCATTTGACAAAGAGAATAAGGTGCCCTGTCAGGAGCCCGGCCAGCAAATAAATAAATAATGGCAGCAGACAATTAATGCTCCGCCCGTGAAGGAACCGGGAGAATCAGCTCAGGGAATAGGGCTCGTGTGCTGTCTGTTAAACATAAACCATCTCCCAGCCAGGGCGGCTGGGGGGAGCGTTGCTGCCCAGGCGAGGGGGCCGGAGCCGGGCGCCCAAACTGCCCCATCCATCTTTAATCCTTCACCAATTACACTTGTTAAGTGGGCAATTTATCTGCCAGGTCCCTCTGGGATGTGCTGGGACCAGCTCGTGGTCTGTTTAATAGCGTGGTTTTAATAGGGGGACATCTATCCCAGCTGTCCCCCCAAGGGCCAGCGGCCCCACACAAGCATCCCGATGCTCGCAGCACTTGGCACCAGTAACGCTGGGGGGCTTGATCCAATTCCTGCAGGTTTGCCCAGATGATTGACTCAGCCTGGAAGCAGCACAGCCCCATGGAGAGCCTGGGGGAGGGAGGTGGCACCTTCTGTTTGAGAGGGGCTCAGGCCATGTGTGGCTGACTCCTTCCTGCACCCCAGCTCTGCAGGGTCCCCACAGTCAGCTGCAGGCAGGCAATTGGGCTGTTTGATAGGCGAAGCGGCTGTCAGAGGTTGGGATGCTCCTGGTATGACATCAGGATGTTCCTGGCATGATGTCAGGCTGTTCCCAGCATGACATCAAGATGTTCTCTCCAGCTGGGCAGGCAGGGAGAGCCGAGATCACATTCATTTGGATGCCACCGGCAAAGGCAGCTCCTTTGGGGGTTTCTCTGCAAACACGATGCCACCGTGTCCCCTGTCGCCCCCCAGGTGGCCCTGCACCCCCTGTCTACACTGGGCAGCTGGGGAAGGGGGAACCTACCTCCTCGGCCCTCGCTGTCGGCCGGCTTCACCTGGATGGGGCGGTTCATCTGCAACACACAAGCGGGAGCGGGCGGTCAGTGGTGGTGCCGTGCCCCCCTCCCCAACCCTTTCCATGGGGAACGGCAGGATTTGGCCCCAGCCTGGCACAGGGAGCAGGGAAGGGACCTGCAAGAACAGAGCCAGGGCTCGTGGGCACAGGGCACCGGGGGCGCCAGGGGCACAGGGCGATGCTGCGGCCCTGGGGATGGGCACCCGAGGATGGGCACCCGGTGCTGCAGGCGCCCGCGGGCCGTCGGTGCCAGCCTTGGCCGCCTGCCTGCTTTCCTCGACTGCAAAGGACTGCAGAGGCAGCAGCAGCACCCGGCCAGCCTGGCGGCACCGCCACCAGCGCGCCCCGTGCCTCATTCCCACCCAATTCCAGCCTCCTACCGTGCGTCACCGCCGTGCGGACCCGCGGGTGTGACATGCGTGTGCAGCAGGACACGCCAGGCACACCCCTGGCCCGCTGCCCCGCGGAGCCATTCCTCCTCCTCTCTCCCCCTCCTTTTTTTCCCCCCTCTTTTAGCTGAAAAACGCTACAATTACGGCCGTTTCTATGGCAACAAGCGTGCTTCCCCCGCGATGCTGCAGAGCCAGAGCCATGTGCTCGATGGGGTCGTCACGGCAACGGCAGGATGTCACGCATGACGGGGCGGGTGTGTGCGCACACGTACATGGCTCAAGCACGCACGCGGGTGGGTACCCCCACCGCGGGGTCCCCCTGCGCACCCATGGAGGGGGCAACAAATGTAGGGCTGGGTGAGGGCAGCACCAGGGGCCCCCTCCCATCCCAGGGTGAGGAAGAGGATGGATAAGGAAGAGGAGGAGGGAGGTTTCCACAGCAACCGTCTCGTCTCCAGGGAAACGCAGGGAGAAATGTCAGCGCAGAGCCAGGGATGGTCCAGGGAGGGGACTGAGTCCCCCGGAGCCACCAAGGGACATGGGGCCACCCAGCTGCCCTCGTGTCACCCGTCCCTCAGGCATCCACCCCATCCCCTGCAACGGGGCTCACCCCAAAGCCAGGAGGCTGTGGCAGCAGAACCAGCATCCCCCTGTCCCCACATCCCTGCTGTGTCCGGGAGGACGGACCCCCGATTTTGGGTGTGGGAGCTGCCCCCATCCGCTGACCCACCAGTCCCATTTCCCAGTGCATGGCCTCCGATGGAATATATTTCCAGGCCTGCTGCTGTGTGCTTAATGCAATAAAGGCAGCGAGGATGATTTAGAATAACATTTAGGGAGCCGCAGAGTGTCATTTTGATGTGTCTCCCGTCTCTGCTCGCCGGTTATTAAACTGTATTGATTCTCCGGGAGCGGCTGATGTTTATAAATGTCAGACCTCAGGGACCAGCTCACCTTCCCCAGGGCCCTGCACCGCGCCGGGACAAACAGCCCCGGCCTGCGGACACCCCTGGAAAAGGGGTTTGGTCCCCCCGGCATCACCCTGTGCCCACCCGGGGTGCTCAGTGCCCCCGGCGCCAGCTCCCATGGCACAGGCAGATGACGTGGGCACCCAGACCCCTACAGGCACAGGGGGATGGTGCCCACCTCTCCATCTGTACTCACAGCACCCCTGCACCCACCGTCACCCACCACTGCCCAACAGGCCTCCATCTTACTCCTGGCACCCAAACAATCACCCAGCCATCTCCCCCTGCTCCTGACACACATCCGTCCACCCCCTGACACCCACCCACCCACCCATCCATCCATCCATCCACCCCATCCATCCCTCCATCCATCCATTCACCCATCCACCCATCTTCCCCCAAGATTTACCCATTCATCCCCCAACACCAATCACCGTAACACCCATCTACCACCATAGCACCCACCCATACCCCCAACACCCATCCATCCATCCATCCATCCATCCATCCATCCACCCCCGTAGCACCCTCACACCTGCCCATTCATCCCCATCTGCCCACCACCCACCTTTCCACCCCACAGCACTCACACATCCAACCCCCAATGCTCACCCATTTTCCCCCCATCCTCACACACCCCAGGGACATGCTGATGCACTCAGCGTCACTGGAGACCCTGTCTGCGGTGTCCCAGCACCCGTGGGTGCCTCACAGAGCCCCAGCTATGGCACCCCGTGGCCACACCACCACAGTGCAACAGCCGAGGGGGTCACCATCGGTTGCTGAACCACCTCCTGACTGCTTGGGCTGTCACTGTCCCCAACCCAAATTCGGAGCCCCCTAGCAGCCTGGGCAGGGGGTAGAGCTCCTTCCTCGGGGTCACCCTCCTCCTTGCACCCAACAGCCGGTGGACCCGTCAGGTCACTGCTCATCCGAGTGAGCTGAGATGGAGGTGCCGGGTGATGCTGAAGCAGCGGGTGACTGTGAGAGGCTGGTGTCTGCATCACCCTGAGGGCCCCCAGGCAGCCAACACCCAGTGCAGAGAAACAGGCACTTGGGTACAGGCAGCCTCCCACCACAGGAACAGCCTGCCATCATGGGAACAGCCTGCCATAGTCCTGGGGGTGCACTCACAGTGAGGGGGCACAGCCTGGCTGGGGACAGCCACACCACTGCACAACCCTGCGCAGGAGCACAACCATCCCAGCACACCCCCACACACAACCACACACCCCCTACAGCCGCACTCCCACTCCTGCACACCCCTGAGCACAACCGCAACGCCACACACAGCACATGCAACCTCCACGCACACCCACCCACAGTGGCACGCTTGCCTCAGCACTCCCTGCATAACAGTACACCCGCACCTTGCACCCACACAGCCCCATACACAGTGTACACCAGTTCTAGCAACGCTGTTCACTCACGTGCAGCCACACACCCGCCCCAAGCCAGCCCTGTGTACACCCGCACACAACACCCCTACACCGCACACCCCGAGTCCTCATGAGCACCCGCACCCCCACCTAACACCCACAGTGCCCTCCCTGCAGCTGTGGATCCCGCACAACCACAGACACACACCCCCCCGTGCCAGGCAGGAACACAACACCCCTTGCCTCAGTTTCCCCGCTGCAGCAGTGGGACCCACAGTGGGTCCCCGGCAGCGCTGTGGACACCCCCTTGCAGCACCCACGACCCATCCACATACACCCGAGCCCTGAGCACAATGTGAGAGCCCAGCAACACCCGCATGCACACACGTGCTCCTGCTCACACCCAGCGTGCGCGCACACGCACGTGCACACACCCCCAGCACTGCCACCTCCAGGCCCACGCACACCCACAGCCCATCACCACGCGCACAATCGCTGGGTGCAGAGACACGCTCAGCGCCCGCTGACACACACACACAGCCACTGGCACACTCGCACGCTCACCATCCCTGCGTGCAACCGCTCTTGTGCACACCCCGGGGCAAAACTGTGCCCCTGCCAATGCACACACGCACCCCTGCGCCACGTGTGGGTGCAACACCTCCCCGAGCACATCCCCCCCTTTGCACACCTGCAACCACACACACAACACCCGGTGGAAAAATACACCCTCCAGCCAACACACAAACAAGACCATCCCTGGGTGCAGATGTACCCTCTTCACCAACACAGGCATGCACACACTCCATCCCTGCCTGCAAATACACCCTGCTCACCACCACCCCCACCACACACCGTTCCTGGGTGCAGATACACCCTCCTCACCAACACCCACACTCACACATAGAGCATCTCTACGTGCAGATACACCCCCTTCACCAACACCCCACTGCCAACACCCTCTCCATCCCTGGATGCAGATACAGCAACACACACAACCCTCACCCCTGCGTGCAAATACATCCTCATCACCAACAACCGCCCTGCCAACACAGGCACCTCATCCCTGGGTGCAGATGCGCCCTCCTCACCATCACCCGCACTCACACACCACATCCCCGGGTGCAAATGCACCCCCCTGCCAACACCCCATCCCTGGCAGCACATCCACCGCCCTCACCATCACCCCCCATCCCTGCCCGCCTGCGAGCACCCGCGGGTGCAGACCCCGGGCCGAGCCGGAGGAGACAAAGGCGGGGCCCTACCTCGATGCAGAGGATCTTGGACCCGGCGGGCACCCACAGCACGGGCGGCCGCGGCCCGGGCGCCGGCACCTGCGGCAGCTGCATGGCCCGGCCCGGCCCGGCCCGGCTCGGCTCCGCTCGGCTCGGCTCGGCTCGGGCCGGCCGGACCCGGCGAGGGGTCTCGATTCGATTCGGCTCTGCTCGGCTCGGCTCGGTCCGGCCCGATTCGGCTCGGCTCGCGCAGCGGCGCGCGGGAGGCGGGGCGGGAGGAGGGGCGGCCGCAGCCCCGCCGAGCCGAGCCGAGCCGAATCGAGCCGGGCCGAGCCGAGCCGAGGGGAGGGGCTTCGCTCGGGACACGCCCCCTCCGCGTCTGGACACGCCCCCGAGACGCGCCGGGGGCGGGGCCTGTCCTGGGGGGTACACCCGGGGACACGGGCACAGGTACAGGTGAGCACAGGTACAGCTTGAGCCCAAGTACAGGGTGAGCACAGGTACAGGGTGTGAGCACAGGTACAGGTGAGCACAGGTACAGCTTGAGCCCAAGTACAGGGTGAGCACAGGTACAGGGGTGTGAGCACAGGTACAGGGGTGTGAGCACAGGTACAGGTGAGCACAGGTACAGCATGAGCACAGGTACAGGGGTGTGAGCACAGGTACAGGGTGAGCACAGGTACAGGGTGTGAGCACAGGTACAGGTGAGCACAGGTACAGCATGAGCACAGGTACAGGGGTGTGAGCACAGGTACAGGGTGAGCACAGGTACAGGGTGTGAGCACAGGTACAGGTGAGCACAGGTACAGCATGAGCACAGGTACAGGGGTGTGAGCACAGGTACAGGTGAGTAGAGGTACAGTGTGAGCACAGGTACAGGGGTGTGAGCCCAGGTACAGGGGTGTGAGCACAGGTACAGGGGTATGAGCAGAGGTACAGCATGAGCAGAGGTACAGGGTGAGCACAGGTACAGGGGTATGAGCACAGGTACAGCGTGACCACAGGTGCAGCGTGAGCACAGGCGCAGGGTAAGCACAGGTACAGGGGTGTGAGCACACGTACAGGGGTGTGAGCACACGTACAGGTGAGTACAGGTACAGCAAGAGCACAGGTACAGCGTGTGCACAGGTACAGGTGTTATGAGCACAGGTACAGGGTGAGCACAGGTACAGGTGTGAGTACAAGCATACATGGCTGTCACCGCTACATGGAAGTGTTCACAGGCACACATGGCTATGCACAATCAGAGAGGGGTGTGCACAAGCATAAGAGAACGTGGACAAGTCCAGAGGGGTGTGCACAAGCACATGAGGTTGTGCACAGGCACAGGGGTGTGAGGAGGAACACACACCAGTGTGCAGAAGCACAGAGAGCGCACGAGCACAGGGGTGTGTGTACAAGCACAGAGGGGTGTGCACAGGTACATGGAGAGTCCATAACTGTAGAATGGTGTGCACGGGCACATGTGGGTATAAGCACAAGCACTGAGGGTGTACACAGCTACAGGGGATGTGCATAAGCACAGGGGCGCATGTACAAGCACACGGGTGTAAACAGAAGCAGAGAGGGGTGTGCACAAGCATAGAGGGGTGTGCAGAGGAGGTGTGCACGAGCATGCAGGGGTGTGGGCACAAGCACAGGGTGGGCACAGCTACAGCAGTGTCCATAGGCACAGGGGTGTGAGCACAACAAGCACAGGGGTGTGCACACTCAGCTATGGCTGTGTGCCCCGGCGGATGCACACCCCGCACCGCTGCATGCACACCTGCACAGAGGGGTGTGCACAGGCATGTCCCCCACATGGGCACATGCCCACCCCCCCACCCGCAAGCATCTACTCACATGTGCACCCCTGTGCTCCCCCCGCGTACCAGGGGTGCAGGGTGAGAAGTGAGCAGCTACCCATACGCTATACACCTCGCACATGCGCATACACACAGCGTGCGTGATGAGAAGGGATGAAGGCAAGTCCCAGCCCTGTGCCCACAGGCAGGGCCTGAACCTGCACCTCCTTTAGGGTGCCAAAGTGCGCTGTTAAACCTTAAACCTACTGATGCACTAAACCATCAGCGAGAGCGCGGCTCAGGACATGAACCTCATCCTGCTCCGTCAGCTCTGCGCTCCCGAGGCAGGGATGGATATTCCTGGGGCCCGGCGCTTTCCCAGCCAAGCAGCGGCCCTATTGATTTTTATTTAGGTGAATAATTAAATATTTATTTTCACTTTGTTAAGCTCGGGAGGTCGGAGCCCGCAGAAAGCGCAGCACACGCGGGAGCCGGCAAAATCGATGCCTCGGTTTGCGGCCGCTGGAAGCGGCTCCTGCTCCCGCACCCCGTCCCCGTGTCCCCGTCCCCGTGCCCCCGTCCCCGTGCCCTGCCCCAGCTCACCCCGGTGTCACTCACCCCCGGCAGCGTCTTCTGCTCGTGCAGGGCGCTCTGCGCCTTCAGGGCCGAGTCGCGGGCGCAGTAGGTGAGGAAGGCACAGCCTGTGGAGATCGGGAGACAGGGTCAGTGTCCGGCCTGGTCCTGATGCACAGCCCCAGGCACACAAATGTGGCCCTGGGGCACCCAGTGGCACCCGCACGCGGGCACCAGCACCCTCCTACCCCGGCACCGTGGCACTGTGGCACCCAGCACCCTGAGACTCTGATATCCGGCACCACGCACACCACTACTGTGACACCCAGCAAGGTGGCGTCCAGCACCCCAGCATCGCGGCACTGTCATGTCCAGCATTGTGGCACCCTGGCACTCAGCACCCCAGCATTCAGCACCGTGGCACCATAATGTCCAGCACCCAGCACTGTTGGCATCCTGGCACCCAGCACCTTGGCGCCATCATGTCCAGCACCCCGGCACCCAGCACCCCAGCACTGTGGCACCCTGGCACACAAGAGGGCACCGCCACCAGTAGGGCCAGAGCTCAGCCCCGAAACAGGATGGGAGCTGGAGCAGTGGGATGAAGGAAGGAGCAGGGCAGGAGCAGCAGCACACGGGCGCTCTGGGGGAAGCTGCAGCCAAAGCCTCTGGGAAGTGGATCTCCAGGCGTCCAGGGAGGCCACGCATCCTGGCTGGGGGCCGCGCTGCTCCCAGATCCGAGCATCCTCCTCGGGACAAGACACGGCTCCTCCGACATCCTGGCGCTTTGGGAACCAGGAATACGCCTGGGGTGAGGTTTTCCCACGCTGACTCACGCTGCCACGCCACTCGTTCTTGCAGAGCTGGCGACGAGCAAGCCCTGGGGACCGGGTCCGGTCCTCTCCCCTCCGCCTCTCCATCCCTGCGGGAACATCCCGGTCCCTGTGCCACCACCACACTGCTGCCTCCCTGAGGGCTCCCCCCCCAGTTTGCTGGGGTCACATCCAAAAGTGCCTGAAAGTGATATTAAAACAGCAGCAAAACAGTTTCCCTTCAACAAAGTAAATATTTAATGAATAAAATTGACATTGATGCATTTTTAATATTGGCACAATTAAATCCGCCAGCTGATTAAGTATTAATAACTCTTAATAAGTACAATCAGCGTGCCTGGGAGGGGAGGGAGCACGACAGTGGTGCAGGGGGACACCAAGGGACAGGGTCCTCGCCCGCCTCAGGGTGCTGGGGACATCAGCCCTCGTGTGGAGCAAGGAGAGATCCCCCTGGTTAAACATTATCCCACTGCAGGTGGAAAGGGGAGGTCAGCGCAGCAGCTCACGTCAGCCCCGCTGCCATTTCCAGTGTTTACCATCCGTAATCATGTTGGCTTCCTCCTCGCCGCTCTTTATTCCTTCGTTTTCTTCCCCATTTCCCCTACAGGCAGCAATTTGGATGGTGCCCAGGCGTTCCGGAGGAGTTGGGAGGGCTGGGGCCAGAGCGGTCCCGCTCCAGAGGCTCGCCGGGAGGAAGGATGGTGTTCAAATGGGAGGAACATCCACAGTTCAAGCGTGTGTCTGGGCCGCAGCAGCTGAAGCCTGTGCTGGAGGAGGCACCGAGGGGGCCTGGCAAGGTGTGAATCCCGTTGTGTGTGGCACTCGGGCAGCTCAGAAACACCTGGAGACATTCTGGAGGGCGCGGTGATGAGAATGGTGTGGTCAAGGCGGCTGCCCCATGGCCGAAGGGCACCATCCACACGCACTAAGTGTCAGCTTCCCAGGAAATCCCGGTGATGTGGGTGCTGCCTGTGGCACCGGGGCTCAGTGACAGTGTGACAGGTGACAGGATCCTGTCCGGGTGACACTCGGGGTGCCCTGACCCTGCTCCAGTGCCACAGACCCTGGCTTACGGGTGGGGGTTCCATAAAGACCTCAGCAGTGCACACATGAGCCCCTCGGCACACCTCTGCTCGGGTGCTCTGCTCCCTGTGCCAGGTGCCAGCCGGGCAGCCCCGGTCCTGCCGGCTCTCAGAGGCCTGGCGCCTCCATCCACAGTGGGTGCCTGTACCCCAAATGGGTGCCCCCATCCACAGTGGGTGCCTGTATCCCAAATGGGCGCCTCCATCCACAGTGGGTGCCTGTATCCCAAATGGGCGCCTCCATCCACAGTGGGTGCCTGTATCCCAAATGGGCGCCTCCATCCACAGTGGGTGCCTGTATCCCAAATGGGTGCCCCCATCCACAGTGGGTGCCTGTATCCCAAATGGGTGCCCCCATCCACAGTGGGTGCCTGTATCCCAAATGGGTGCCCCCATCCACAGTGGGTGCCTGTATCCCAAATGGGTGCCCACATCCACAGTGGGTGCCTGTATCCCAAATGGGTGCCCCCATCCACAGTGGGTGCCTGTATCCCAAATGGGTGCCCCCATCCACAGTGGGTGCCTGTATCCAAATGGGTGCCTCCATCCACAGTAGGCGCCTGTATCCCAAATGTGTTCCCCCATCTGCAGTGGGTGCCTGTACCCCAAATGGGTGCCCCCATCCACAGTGGGTGCCTGTATCCCAAATGGGTGCCCCCATCCACAGTGGGTGCCTGTATCCAAATGGGTGCCTCCATCCACAGTAGGCGCCTGTATCCCAAATGTGTTCCCCCATCTGCAGTGGGTGCCTGTACCCCAAATAGGTGCCCCCATCCATAGTGGGTGCCTGTATCCCAAATGGGTGCCTCCATCCACAGTGGGTGCCTGTACCCCAAATGGGCGCCTCCATCCACAGTGGGTGCCTGTATCCCAAATGGGTGCCTCCATCCACAGTGGGTGCCTGTACCCCAAATGGGTGCCCCCATCCACAGTGGGTGCCTGTATCCCAAATGGGCGCCTCCATCCACAGTGGGTGCCTGTATCCCAAATGGGTGCCTCCATCCGCAGTGGGTGCCTGTATCCCAAATGGGTGCCTCCATCCACAGTAGGCGCCTGTATCCCAAATGGGTGCCTCCATCCACAGTGGGTGCCTGTATCCCAAATGGGTGCCCCCATCCACAGTGGGTGCCTGTATCCAAATGGGTGCCTCCACCCACAGTGGGTGCCTGTACCCCAAATGGGTGCCCCCATCCACAGTGGGTGCCTGTATCCCAAATGGGTGCCCCCATCCACAGTGGGTGCCTGTATCCCAAATGGATGCCCCCATCCACAGTGGGTGCCTGTACCCCAAATGGGTGCCCCCATCCACAGTGGGTGCCTGTATCCCAAATGGGTGCCCCCATCTGCAGCGTGTGCCTGTATCCCAAATGGGTGCCCTGATGCCAGACAGGTATCCCAAATCCAGGCACATGCCCTAAACTCCACTGGGGTGCTGTATCCCTGGGGTGCTCTGACCCCAGGGGTGTCCCCAAGCCAGCGGTACCTCCACCTTACATGGGTGCCTTCTGCCCCAGGGGTCCCTCAGACTTAGGGGAGCCACATACCAGGATGCCCCACACCTCAGGGGTACCTTCACCTCAGGGGTGCCTCATACCAGGGTGATCCATACCAGTGCCTCCACCTCAGGGGTACCCGTACCAGGGTGCCCCACCTCCAGCACACCTCCACCTCCAGGGTGCCCCCAGCTCAGCGGTACCTTCACGTCAGGGGTGTCCCCACCTTAGGGGGTACCTCCAGGTTGAGGATAACTCCACTTCAAGGGTGCTCCATATCTGGGTGTCCCCCCTCCGAGCTGCATCACCTCACGGGTACCCCCACCTCTGGGGTGTCCCATACCAGGGTGCCCCATCTCAGGGGTACTCAGATCATGGGTGCTCCACCTCAGGGCGCCCTGCCCGAGGGGAGCCCCCCCCGGGTGTCCCACCTCTGCCCCCCCACCGGTCGCGCCCCGCCGGCGGGCTCGGAGCCCCCAGTACCTTTGTGCATGCCGGTGAAGCGGTCCTTGAGCACGGTGAGCTCGTAGATGCGGCCGAACTCCTCGAAGAGCGGCTTGAGGTCGCTCTCCTCCAGGTTACGCGGGATCTGCCCCACGAAGAGCTTGATGGCGTCGTGATCCTTCATGGCGATGGCGCCGGGCGGGCGGCTCAGCCCGTTCACCCGGCCGCTGTTCGCGGTGCTGAACGCCGCGCCCGCCTCCGCCGCCGCCGCCGCCACGCCGCTGCCCGCCGCGGCCATGGCCCGCTCCGCCGCCGCCGCCGCCGCTGCGGGAGGCGCCCGCCGCCCCGCCCCGCCCCGCCCCGCCCCGCTCGGCGCCGTTCGGAACCGCTCGGAACCGCTCGGCTCGGCCCGGGCCTCTCCGCTCACGGCACTGCCCCCCCCCTACAACCCGCGGGCTGGTGACGTCAGCAGGCTGGCCCCGGCGAGACGCAGGTCATTAGCATAATGAGGCAGCGGCGGCCAATCAGGAGACGGGAGGCCGGCAGCCGAGCGGGGGACCCCGGCTCCGCCTACTACTGCCCCCTGCCGGGCCGACCCCAGCCCCTTCTGCCCCACCGCGCTGTAGCTTCCGTCACACCCCACGTCACCCCCCGTCACCCCCCGTCACACCTCGTCACCCCCCGTCACCCCCCCCGTCACCCCCGTCACACCCCGTCATCCCCATCACCCCCCGCCACCCGAAGCGGGGCCGGCCAAGAGGCTGAGCCACCTCCCGCTGTCACCCCCCGTGGCCCTCAGTAGGTTCCAGAGTTAACACCCACCTCAGGTGGGGTTTAAACACCCCAAACAAGCCGAAAAGGGACGATTTTGGCGCTTTGTTGCCTTTTCGCCTCAATGGACCCTGTGTCACCCCGAAAAATCTGTAATTAGACCAAACGGCTTTAATACCTGGCATGGTTGTTAATTAATTACACCCAGAGCAGCAGCAGGGCTGGAGAGGGGGGTGGCTTCCTCAGCATGCTGGCATGCATGTGCAGGCATGTGCAAGCACGTGTGAGCCTGGGTTAGCGCATACAAGCATGAGCAAGCGCGTGTGTACGAGCTTGCGCAGGTCCCCACAAGCACACGCGTGTTGTGTAAGGGCGGGCGCACACGCATGCACGCTCAAGGGTGTGCAGGCACATGGGTGTGCAGGCACATGCATGCGCTGCAGGTGCGCACACGTGGTTGCAGGAGTGCTCACGAGCACACACAAGAGCGTGCCCAGACACGTGCAGCTCCATGCCCCTGCTGCCAGCCTGTGCTGCATCTGCACGTGTGTGCAAGCAGGTACACGAACGCACGTGCTCGCAAGCACCCGCATGCGAGTCTCTACGCGCAGGCACGTGCAAGCACGGCCCAGCAGCACCCACTGGAGCAGTTCGGTACCCGGGGTGGGCACCCGCGGGGGTCTCCGCATCCCCCCCGCCGCGCTCTGGCTGCTCCTCTCCAGCGCCTGGGTTTATTTTTAATCCCATCGAGCCCCGGGTGATTCACGCGGCGCTGCCTGCTCTGCGCTCACCGAAATAGATGCGCTGGGGAGAAGGGGCCACACGAGGAGGGGTCTGTGCCACCCCCTGCCACGCAGGCATGGGGCAAACACCAGCTCTAAAGCGCCAGAGGCTGGCCCGGGAGGTAAAGCTGCTGCTCCACAGATCCCTGAGGCCTTTGTGGTGCCAAGTGATGCTTCCCGAAGTGGAGCCCAGAGGATGCCGTGGGGATGCTGGGAGGCATTGGTGGGGACAAGGGGCAGAGCACAGGATGCCTTCGTGGAGTGAGGAGCTTCTGATCGGTGTTTGATGGTGCTAGCACTAGTTACACTGGCCTTTCAGAGTGCTTTAGGACTCAGAACCACATCAAATCATTATTATGATTATTATTACTTTGGTCTTTTGGGTTACTCAATCCAAGAGGAATGCCAGCACCAGATTGACTCTCCCTGCTGCCACCACATCATCTGAAATGCACGATCAGGACAATATTCACGACCAAAAAAATCCAGGAAAGGGGCACAAATTCCCCATTAAGCCTTGGGGGAAGCAGAGGAGCCTCTTTCCCCAGGAACCAGGGAAAATATCCTTCTTTTCATGGAGGAAAATATCCCCCTTTCCCCAAAACCTGGCTAAAGTTCCCTGCTTCGTGGTGGTTGGGCATCACAACCCTCCCACCCTATTTAAGATGTATCACTTCAGAGGAGCAGCATTTGGGCATCCTTTTGCAGGAGGGTGAAGACATGCAAGACTTGAGAATTATTAATATTTTTAATGCCAAGTTTTAAAATTTATTTGTAAAGGTCAGATTTTTAAATTAAAATTTTCATTTTTATAGTTAAAATCTTATTTTTTAAATAAAAGTCCAACAGCATTTAAAATGAAAGTTCAGCAGTAAAAGGCTTCCTGCCATAGCAGCAGATCTCACGCACTTAAGCCCAAAACACTCTTCCCAAGAGATTCCCTGCTTTGAGCCGAATGTGGTTCCCAACCAGCCGCGGACAAGAGCCATGACTCCAGCTCCAGCGGTACCACCAGTCTCCTCTCCAAGGAGCCAATATCCAAACAGACCTCTTGGGGATGCAGGAGGCCCGGAGCTGAGCTCCCCATCTGAGGACCACAGGGCAGCTCATACCTTCTTGTCACCTTCTCTCTGCAGGGTGGGAAGCAGGGACTAAAGCACAGTTTATCAGGCAGGCACCCAGCACACTCTGGAGCAATGGGATGTTGCTTCCGCACTGGCATCTCTGGAGTAAGCACCTACATATCTCCTGCCAACAATAACCCTTGCATGGTTTTAAGTCCCAGCTGAGCATGAAAAAGCACCTTTTTCCTCTTCGGGTCATTTATTTATAGATTTAAAGAAATAAAAATAGAAAGAGGCAAAGGGTGCACGCTAAAGGGAAAAAAATATTCCTTACAACAAAGTAAGAGCAGAAGCTGGGGCAGGAGGGGCCAAGCCGAACCAGCAGCTCTCAAGGCAGAACCATCACTCCTCCGGTGTGTGCAGAGCGAGGGCAGTGGGACTGATGCTTCAAAACCCACCAAATTCATTTTCACAGTATCCAACATAGAGCGGCTGCGCCTGGATCCCGCGCCTGGCAAGAGAGCAGAGAGAGGGCATCACAACACAGGAGGGACCTGGAGCTGTGGGAACGAGCCCAGAGGAGGCCACGGAGAGGCTGCGAGGGCTGGAGCAGCTCTGCTCTGGAGCCAGGCTGAGAGAGGTTGCCCAGAGAAGCTGTGGCTGCCCCATCCCTGGCAGTGTTCAAGGCCAGGTTGGACACAGGGGCTTGGAGCAAGCTGCTCTAGTGGAAGGGGTCCCTGCCCGTGGCAGGGGGTTGGGACTGGGTGAGCTTTAAGGTCCCTTCCAACACAAACCAGGCTGGGATTCTACGATTACACAGAGGACACAGGCAGAGCCCAGAGTCAGGTCTGAGCGGTCACAGGGTGGCCATTGGTGCCTGCCTCAGGTGTGACAAGGAGGAAGCGGTTTTCATCCTGTGCTTGCAGACTTGTTTTTCTGCTCATGTGTGGGAGCCACGGGTAAGGGCAGGTTTCCTGGGGAAGCTGATGCTGCAGGAGAGGTGGCAATAGCTGACACGTCCCCCTTCCTCAGCATGAAGCCCTCTCCTCGACAGAGCCGCCAGCCCACGCCAGCAGCAGGGTTTCTCTTCCAGCACTGCACAAAGCAGCTCTGCCTACACACAGGCAGAGAAAAACCTGGGGCTCTCCATCAGAACAAGGTGCACTCTGCACCAGGGAAAGCCCACCTCACCCTCACCACCCTCCCAAGGGGCTGAACGCAGCGAGGTGGCCCTGTCGCCCCGCTCCGCGTTGCTGTGCGGAGGACGTTACCCCAGGAGCTGGCAGCGGAAGGCCGCCAGCCGCACGTAGGCGTCCTGCAGGTTCCTCACGCTCGCGTTGCTCCACAGTCTCTCGGCTACAGCCCCAGCTCTCGGCCTTGAGGAGCGAAGGACAGAGGCAGCAGGTCAGGGGGAGTTCAAACGCTTCCCACGCAAAGCCCTGAGCTCCCCAGCTCCTTCCTGACCGACATCCTGCATCGCGTGGCTTCTGGGTATCAAAAGATCCACTCCCGGACACACGCAGATCAGGAGTGGACCAGGGAGAAAGGACAGACTGGCGTAAAACACATAGTGGTGGTGCACAGCAGCACGTCACACTCTTACAAACCCTCACTTAAGCCTCAGTGAAGCTGTTACTAGCACAGAGGTCTTGCCAGGGGACGGGGACAAGCACCACGCACAGAGCAAACCCACAGTGTTTGGCACACATTGCTCAGTGGTAAAGGAAAGGGGCTCAAGCCTTGTCCTTGTGACTCCAGCCAACCTCCCCACGGCTTCTCTTACCAGAGCCTGGGGGTCAGGTTAGTGACGTCCACGTATTCACCCCACATGCAGGCCTCTCCACCGATCACCAGATCCTTCTGTTTAGCACTGCCTGCCAGAAGACACAGCATTCAGGTGATGGGGTGCTGTATGAGAACACCCTGCCCGCAGAGATGCCTGCAACACCTCCTTGGCTCAGCCAAGGAGGCAATAACTTGTCCATCTGAAACCCCCATTTCAAACCCCAGCCTGGGGAGAGTGAGGGAATGGGACATAGCACAGGAACCAAGGACATGGTCACTTAAGCACCTTCACACCAGCAGCAAGACAGGCAGCCCCGGTGCTATCTCCGAGTGACCAGTCAGCTGCCACATGGGAAGGGGACATAAGGAACACACCTTTGAACTTTAAGGGCTCCACCTGGTAGGCTGCCATCCAGTCCTGCCCGTAGGAGATGCGGTTGAGGTACCAGGGGGTAGAGAGCAGAGCGTGGTAGCCAGCCTTGGTGACATCTGCCATCTCCTCCATGTACGGCTTGGAGGTCTTCCACACGTGGATGATGGAGTCTGGCCTCAGCTGAAGAGGACACATGAAGATCACACATGGGATCAGTGCAGCAACAAGAGCACTGTGTGTGTCTCCCTGCATTCACAGCTCCAAACACCCACAAAGGGAAACTGAGGCAGACTCTGGCTTGACCTTCAAGCCACTTCCCATCTTGTTTTGAGGAAGCAACAGAGAGAGGGATAAGCCCATTTGCACAGTGTTCTGGGCAGGTGTTTACACAGACACCAGAGTGACAGAGCCACCACCTGCCAGCCCCAGCACAGCATCCCAGAGCACACCAGTGTGTCTGGCTGGGGTGCTGGCACTGCTCACCACACCTCAGCAAATTGCCTTAGGGAAAGCAGGCAGCTCCCACCTTCACTCCATTGTCAAACACCTCCTGCCACAGGATAGAACCTTTGCCAAGGGAAGAGACAATGTCCAGGAGCCTGGAATGGAAAGAGGCAAGTTTTGGGTCATCCCACCTACACTCTCTGCTAGCTGCATACAGCTGAAGCAGCAGCATCGGTATTCCCAACACAAAGACATGAAGGTACTTCTGAAAGAGCAGGGAAAAAGCACAGCCCCTTATGGGGCTTCTTCCTCGTCAGCCCCAGGTTTTGTGTGGTCAATCTCCCAGTAAAACACAGGTAAGCTACTCCCTTTGGGGTCAGGGAGACATTCCCAAATGGATGTGCTCCTGAAAAGGAGATCTGGTGTCCCCAAAGCAGCAGAAGCCATTTCTGCTGGTCACATACTGCAGCTGCCCTTACCTCTGGATGTAGAATGACTCCAGTTTTCTGTAATCTTCACCAAAGCCCATCTGCTTCATGAAGGCACAGATTTCTGGATTGGATTTCCTGTGCATCATCAAAGAGAAGAGAATAAAAGCACTGCAACCAGAGCTCTGGAGTAAGGCCAAGACACGGCCAAGTCCTTCCCACATCCACCCAAGGCTATCCCAGGCATTCCAAGAGCTGTGGCTGCACTGGCACCAGTGGCTTCCTACAACCAGCATCCCCATGAGCACAGAAACCCTGGTCAACTAACACACACAGCCTGGGGAGCAGGACACCAAGGACCTGCAGATGACCATGACTGCCTCAGATACTTGCCCCCTCCAGACCCCATCCAGACTGATCTCAGCCTCACCAGCACGTGAAGTCCACCTCATCACCACCGAGGTGAAGAAAGAAGTCTGGGAACACAGAGCTGACTTCCTGAAACAAACTGGTCACAAACTGGTAGGTGTTGTTAAGGACTGGGTTGATGGGCCCATAGGTCCCAGAAGGATGCTCGCCCAAATAGCAGGGAGTCAGGAGGCCTGGAGCACCTGCGCCACAGTAAACACCGAACAGTAAGGAGAGGGCCAGATATGGCCACATCAACCCATATAACCCCCTGGATGCTCCTCAGCATGGCCCTGGGCCTGCCGGGGCACAGAAGACCTGAGCATGGCCCATGAGGCACAAATAGCAGCAGAATCTCTGGCTCAAGATGTCTGACCTGACAGAGAGGGATGCTTCTTTGGGGAGATTCCTACAGGAGCTCACACACTGAGCAGTGCAGTGCCCAGCACCCTCTCCCAGCTCCACACACCCCCTACAGATGGGGCAACCACAGTTATGGCTGTGACCACATGCGCAGGGTGTACTCCAGCGCATTTGGAAGCAGGGGAAGGAGACAGAAAGACAAGGCAATGTTTTCCTGCAGCTTCTCGTTCCTCCAGACATGGAAAAGGAGATACTTGAAGCAGAGAGAAGTGTGTTAGGACTGGGGTGCAGCTGAGCAGAGAGAGGAAGCTTGGTCACCTGTATCCCTAGTTAAACCCAAGATCCTGGCAATACCCATGATCTTAGCTTTGGCAGAGCAGGTTTCCCCAAAAATCACCCAGCTTGGCCCTAAGAAGAGACGGAAATGTTTTAGCTTTGGCTTTTGTTCCAGAAGTTGGATCATTGTGTCCTACTTCCCCCAGCCGATGGTTTGCTCCTCCTCAAAGCCAGCCTGTGGGACACAGCTGCCCACAGCCTGAGTTTGGGATCCAGGCTGCAGATTCCCTTCCTGCCCCTGGTACAACTGGACCTCCCCTCACAGCAGCAGCAGCAGCAGCAGCGGGGTGTGCTCCTCACCTGGACCCCAGGACAGAGTGTGCCCCGGAGTGTCGAACTCCGCGATGACCCTGATGCCGCGCAGCCGCGCGTACTCAATCACCGCCTGCACGTCACCGGCCGTGTACACGTGGCTCATGGCATTGAAGGCTCCCTGGGGGAACACAGGAATCTCAGCACCCTTCCCAGGTGCTGACAGAGGGATCTGCTCCCCTGGGTGATGATCAGGGTGAGTTACCCGCTTGCTGAGCTCTGGGAAGGTTGAGCTCTCATAAGGGAAGGATGGGTCGTCCACAATGTGCCAGTGAAACACGTTGAACTTGTTGTAAGCCATGACATCCTGGGAAGGAACAGGGACAAAGATGAATATGCCCTGCCCCTTCCTGAAAGGTCACCCAGCTTGCCACAGAAAGGAGACAAGGTCTCTCTGGTCCAAAAGGACAAGGCAGAGTCCCTAAACGTGCCCCAGAACCCAAGAGGGATCCAGACACCTTTCTTCAGACACACCAGCACCACAAAGAGCTGCAGAGGGCCTTGTTCTTCCTATAACTGAGCAATGGTGGAGACCTGGAAGTTCAATTCTGCCTGGGATGAACACAGAACAACCACGCACCTTTATCTGACCTGCCTGGCAAGAAGTCACTGTTCTCCCTTCCCTCAGAAACAACCCAGCCTCAGAAAGTGACCCGGACTGCAGGAACCCAAGATACCTCAGAGGGGTCTGCCTTATCCTATTTACAAAGGGAGCTGAGAAATCACCCAAACAAGGTGGCTGTGAGTTACCTCAGGAGCAAACACAGCCATGTTTTACCTCATAGCAAACATAGCACTGGGAAGGGCCCGCAGCATGGAAGCATTTTTCCATGATGAAAATCTGTGTATTAAGGATTGAGGTCATGCTGCCATCCCACCCCAGCCTGCAGCTTCATCTAGGGACAAGCAAGCTGGTTTTGTCCAGAACACCCAGGTTTGATGAGCTCTTCCTCAATGAGCTGTAGATGCAGTGGCCTCAGCTCCTGGGGTCTTTGGAAAGGAGCAACACACAGAAAACCAACCCAAAAGCCCTCCAGGCCACTCACAGAGGGCTCAGTTGTCCAGTGGAAGGGACACCAGACTAAACCACCTCATCTCCCAGCACAGGCACCCTACCAGAGTTTCCAGGATGGCTCTGAGGGGCAGGTAGTGACGAGAGGTGTCCAGCAACAGTCCCCGGTGAGGGAAGCGGGGAAAGTCCACGATTTCGGTCTCGTTGATGTAGTACTGCACACAGAGAATACCAAGAAGTGAGCAAGGCTTTGGGCAGCACAGCCATCAGCAGGGGACAACCAGGGTCACCGCTGCCCCCAGGGCTGGTGGGATGAGGAGGGGTACCCTCACTGTCCACACTAGAGGCTAGCCAGGAAGAGCTGCAACACTTCACCCGCTCACAAGGCAGGATCTGGTTTCATGAATCTCTGCTTGGGCTCTGGTGAGGCTGCAGTGCTGGTACCCCCCCAGTGCAGGAAATCCCCAGCCTGCCCCATGGAGCCAGGAGCACTGTGGAGAGCTGACTGCCCCAGCACTCACCGTGCCGTTCTGGTCTCTCCCAACGAGCTGGCTGAACGTTTCCAGGCCTGCAGGAAAAATGACACACAGTCCCTTTCTCAGCACGGATTCCCCCAAAGGAACAGAGCTCAATTAAGAGCTAAGTCGATGGAAAGACAGACACATCCCCATAGGCCTGAGGCAGGGAGAGTGGGATGTCCCACAGAAAGCACACTTCACCTCTGAGAGCTCCCCAGACGGCATCAGCAGAAAGCAGCAAGGAGCCTTCCGAGACAGAGAGCTTGTCTGAAACACAGCATCAGAGAGGCTGGAGTTAGGTCCCACACTCCATCACATGCTGCTGCAGGTCACAGCAGTACCAGGCAGAGGTTTAGACTGGAGCTGAGGAACAATTCCTTCCCCAAAGGGTGCTCAGGCATTGGAACAGGCTGCCCAGGGCAGGGCTGCAGTCACCGTCCCTGCAAGTGTTCACACCCCGTGGAGACGAGGCCTCAGTGTCATGGGTTAGTGGTGGCCTTGCAAGTGGTTGGAATGGTTGGACTGGATGAGCTTAAAGGGCTTTTCCAACCTGGTTGATTCTGTGAGTCTATTCTAGGACTGCACCTTAGATCCCAGAGAATTTGGGGATTTGGGGGTTTCTTCGTTGTTTTAACCCTCTCCCACTGCTTTATCAGCACCCTTAGGGAAGTGCCTCCCTTCCTGCCCATTTGTCAATAACCCAGCCAGGACTGCTGGATTGCTGCCTCTCTGCAACTGGGGGCAAGTGCTGCACAGTGCTACCTCCACCTGATGGGCACAGGAACAGCTGCATTCCCTCCTGCTCCCAAGCTTCACACTTACAGCTCTCCTTGGAGTCCAGGTTGGGAAACCCATCACAGCCTGGTGTGGCCACAAAGACAAGGAGCTGAGTGCAGGGCAAGTCCTGCGGTGGGTTCTCTGAGAAGGGGACAGGTCCATTCCCTGCAAAGGACACAGACCATGGACATCAACCCCATCCTGGCCCTTCTCCCTGCTCCCAGTCCACCACCATCCTCTCAGCTAGTGATGGGAGGCACAGGAATACCTGGTTTTAACACATGGCACCGCCTCCCTCACCCCAGAGCAGGCACTGGGTGTTCAGCAGGGCCTTCCCTCAAATACAGGCGATCAGGAGCACATGAGCTGATCCCAACCTTCAGCACAAACGTGAGGAAACCCCTAGGGAAGGCTTTGCAGTGGAAGCTTAAAGGAGTGCACAAAAGAGGAGACACATCAGAGTATGGTCTAGGCGCAGTCCCCAAAGCCTCCTGGGCACCAAGCCCCGCTCCAGCAGGCACAACTATTCAAATCTTCTCCGGGGGGGTGAAGAGATTCATGTTTCCAAACTCTTCCAACCACGAGAAATGAAGCACAAACCCAAAAGCTGCGCTACCCTACCCACACGCGACAGGGCAAAGAAACCCTGCAGGAAAGGGTGGAGAATGAATCCAAGCCTGCTGCAACCTCGCCTTCTGCAGAGCACAGTGGCTGGGAAACAAACCTGGTCATATTCAGACCCCCAGCAGGAGCTCTGGCCACACTTCCCTATCTTGCAAGAAGCACTTCCAAGGATGTACAAGCCCAAGACCTCATTGGAATTGTTCCCCCAGCTCCCAGAGGTGTTCAGCCTTTGCTGAGATACATGGGTCTGGCCAGGAAGGGGGTGGGTTAGTGGGGTGAGACCCCAACTCCCTTTCTACACCCCACAGCATTCCCAGGAACAGCCAATACTCAATACAGTCACTAAAAATAGGGAGCTTGGCTTTGAGCGAGCCTGGTCAGAAGCCAGGCACCAAACAGACCTGCGAGAGACTGTGGCACCACCAGTGTTTGGGGGGAATGCAGAGCCCATGCTCCAAAGCTTGCAGGAGCCAGAGCCCCACATTCCTCAAGGATGGAATGGTGAAACCTCCGTGGAGAGAAGGAAACGGCTAGAAGATAGCCTTGTTTTGAGCTTTCCTCTGGTTACAGGCAAGCTGGTAGCCAAGGCAACCTGGCAGATGTGCGAGCACACGCCAGCACAGCAGGACCTGCTCCCTCTGCTCGGCAAGGCGCTGCTCACCAGGGACGGCTGCTCTCAAGCCTGCGGGCACAGAAACGCTCGCTCTGCTGAGGTGCCACAATAGAACAGGTCCCACCACAACAACCACGTTTAAACCTGCCAACCCCAGCGGCAGGCATGCGCCGCCACTCTTGCTCCCAGAAGGCTACGCAGGTGGGTGCACCAAGGGTACCTGATCCATTCACCATGAAGGCTGGAGGTGAAACATCATTGAGTTTACAGTCATAAACTGGAGGATAAGGATACTAATAACTAACTGCAGGAGGTGAGCAGGAGTAAAACATCGTGGGTGGCTTGAGTTCCACACAAGGACCGGGGCCACCTCCAGACTCGTTTCGGAGCTGTCCAGCTGAAGGACAAGAGACAAGGCAAGAGCAGCAAGGGAAATCTGATCAGACGTAAGAAATGAGTTAATTCTTCACCTGGAGGGTGGTCAAACACTCCAGCAAGGGCCCAGTTCTCCATCCTTGGAAATATCATCATTCCAGCTGGAAACAGCCCTGAGAAGCTCGACCCAACTGCAAAGTTGGCTCCAATTTGGGCTTGGTTTGTTTTGAGCAGGGGCTTGGCAAAGACCTCCATATGTCTCTCTTAAACTGGTCTCTATTTTCATGCTTGAAGTCCAGCATGAATAGAGAGGTTGGAGAGAATCCTGCCTGTTGTTAAACTGACATAGCAGATTCCTGATACAGATAAGAAAATGGTTTCTGTCGTTTATTTTCTCTACTCATAGAAACCATTCCCTTCCATCCGGGGTTTCCATTGCCCGTTCTTACTAACCACCCAGGTGGAAAGAAAAAAGGGGCAGGCAAAGAGGGAAAAAGCCTTAATCACGTAGTGTCATAAAGCAGGGTGTATGGAAAGCAATAAGCACGCGCTCAATCTCATGATCGCACAGTTTCACCAAGTGATGTGATGGTCACATTTTCCCTCTGGGATGAACAGGAAAATGTGAATAATTCTATGAGCTGTTTTAAGGCTAGTTCCTAGCAGCAAAAAAGAAAGAAGTCTCTCAGCTCCCAAATCAAACTTTATTTCTATCACTACTTACAAGAGCTGAAGAAATAAAATAAACGAAACAGATCTTTCTCAGGGTCTCAAACTTGCCTTGGTCCAAGCACGATGTCCTCAAGATGAAGCCGAGTGGCTCCCAGTGCCACGAGCAGTGATCCGCAGTTCACACCGACATTTAAACACTCGGAAGCACACTAGTGGCTCTTTCTGATGAATGAAGCATTTCACATTCCCCAGATGCAGCGCTCCAGGATGCCGCAGACCCACGCAGGCACCGAGCATCCGTGTGCGCTGGCTCCCCAGCCCCTGCACACACAGCCAGGGGCTTCCCTGCATTGCACTCCAGACACTCAGTGGGTGCTATCACAAAGAGCTCTGGGCACAGGAATCCTCTAGATCCTGTCCCAAGGTGAGCCCAGGCTCTCAAAGCTTCCGTCTTTCCCCTTCTTGCCCTACAATTTCAGGATGAATCCACAAGCTACCTCTGCCAGAAAAGCCACGCTGCCTCGGGATGCTTAGCAACCCTTCTGGAGACAGCTCCATGGCATGAATGTGTACTTGGAAGGAACATGCATGAAGCAACACGAGTCTTTCCTGAAGGAATGCTTCACGCTGGACACCAGGAGCTGCTAGGCGCAGGAAGAGTCAAGACTAGCAAGTACTGGAGCTGAAGGGATTGCAACAGCAGTTGCAAGAGAAGGAAGCAAAATGAAGCACTTGGGAGCTGAAACACGATCTGGAGGAGATAAAACAATGAGATAAAGTCTTGATAGCAAGAGCCTAACTCCCTGAAAGCCAGCCAGTGCCCCCCACGCCAACCAGCACCTCACTTAACTTCAAGAGGTGCATGCCACAGGCGTTGCCCTCCGCCGTGAGATGCGATCCAAGCCACTGCGGCATCAGCCCATGGCCTCCATCCACCCCAGCGCCTGCTGACCCGCGGCGATCCGGGGGCTCCCAAGCAGCACATCACCCAAACCCCACGGTCTGGCCCCCGAACACACGAGGGTTTGGGTCTGGGGGGGTTTCCCTTGAGCATAAAGTCACACACGGAAGTGACAACCGCGCTTGCAGCGGCGCCGAGCCCCCCGCCCCGCCGGCAGCCCCCACCCCGCCTCACCGGTCGGGCGGGCGGCGGCGAAGAGCAGCGCCCGGTACCGCTGGAACGCCGCCTCCAGCACGGTGCAGCCCGGCCCCACGGCCGAGCCGGCGGCGTGGCCGAAGCGGAACCGGGCGGGCGGCAGCAGGCAGCGGCCACCGCCGGGCGGGGAGCTCTGGACCTGCGGCCGCGGCCACACGGCAGCCGCCGGCTGCAGCAGCAGCAGCAGTGGCAGCAGCAGCAGTGGCAGCAGCAGCAGTGGCAGCAGCCGCAGCAGCGCCCATCCCGCCGCCATGTCGTGCCCCGCTGCCTGAGGGAGAGGGCGGTGCCGCCCGCCAAATGGCAGCTCGGCCCCGCGGGGCCGGGCCGGGCCGGGGCCGGGTTTGTGTCCCCTGGGCCACCGGCGCCTCACAGCGCCCTCACCCCAGCGCCGCCGGGTGCCCGGCGCCAAGCGAGCGGGTCTTCACTGCTAAATAAACCCACAGACCCTCACGTTGTGCTCAGCTCTGGGCCCTCGCTGCAGGAGAGACATTGAGGGGCTGGAGCGGGGCCAGAGAAGGGCAGCGGAGCTGGTGCAGGGCCTGGAGCACGGTGTGATGGGGAAGGGCTGAGGGACCTGGGGGGTTCAGTCTGGAGAAGAGAAGGCTCAGGGGGGACCTGATGGCTCCCTACAAGTGCCTGAGAGGAGGATGGAGCCAGGAGGGGCTGGGCTCTGCTCCCAAGGAACAAGGGATGGGGCAAGAGGAACCGGCCTCAAGCTGCACCAGGGCAGGTTTAGATGGAGCTGAGGAACAATTCCTGCCCCAGAGGGTGCTCAGGCATTGGAACAGGCTGCCCAGGGCAGGGCTGCAGGCACCGTCCCTGCAAGTGTTCACACCCCGTGGAGATGAGGCCTCAGTGCCATGGGTTAGTGGTGGCCTTGGCAGTGCTGGGAACGGTTGGACTGGATGAGCTTAAAGGGCTTTTCCAACCTGGCCGATTCTGTGAGTCTAAGCCCTTGCTGAGGGACATTGCTTCCCCAGCCCTCAAATGTGAGAGCCGCTCCGCCACGCTCCCTGCCCCAGAGGATCCCGGGCAGCCTGATTTGGGCTTTGAGAGTCAAGTTAAAACCCATACTTCACCTGCAGCGGCTCCCAGCTGTGTGACTGAACACACGTGTGCTTTGGATCTGACTTGGGCTTTGACGTGCTGTGGGTGCCATGTGTTTTTATGAGCAGTGCTGGGTGTACAGCAGCCCTTGCAGAGGCTCCCATGGTTATCTTATGGACAGCAGGTGAAATACTGGTTGGCTTGTACCAATGGAAAGGGCTTTATGCCATGCTGGAGCCTCACAGGGCAGTGTTGCAGAGATGCTTTCCACACAGGGATTGGCTTTTGCAAGGAAACCCTCAACCTCAGATAAACTCTTTATTTTACCTCCTCCCTCTCATCTCTGCGTTCCTGAGCAATCCCCAAGGCAGATAAGGACCCTTAAGTCCACGTCTTACTCATTCAATTGCCAGCACAACCCTACCAGCTTCTGCATGGGAACCAACTCCATTCACTTAGACAACAAATCAGGCAATCCCAGCACACACACAGGCTGGGGGAGACCGGATGGAGCAGCCCTGAAGAGAGGACTTGGGCGTGTTGGTCAGTGAGGAGCAGCTCCCCATGACCCGGCTTCAGTGTGCGCTTGAGCCCAGAACCCCCCCGTGTGCTGGGCTGCACCCCCAGAGCGTGAGCAGCAGCTCAGGGAGGGGATCCTGCCCCTCTGCTGTGCTCTGGGGAGACCCCCCCTGCAGCCCTGATCCAGCTCTGGGGCAGCAGCACAAGAGGGACGTGGAGCTGCTGGAGCGAGGCCAGAGGAGGCCATGGAGATGCTGCGAGGGCTGGAGCAGCTCTGCTCTGGAGCCAGGCTGAGAGAGCTGGGCTGGGGCAGCCTGGAGAAGAGAAGGCTCCTGAAGGGGAGACCTTAGAGCAGCTCCAGTGCCTGAAGGGGCTGCAGGAAACCTGGAGAGGGGCTTGGGACAAGGGCCTGTAGGGACAGGCCAAGGGTAATGGCTTTAACCTGCCAGAGGGGAGACTGAGATGAGCTCTTAGGCAGAAGCTCTTCCCTGTGAGGGTGCTGAGGCGCTGGCCCAGGGTGCCCAGAGAAGCTGTGGCTGCCCCATCCCTGGCAGTGTTCAAGGCCAGGTTGGACACAGGGGCTTGGAGCAAGCTGCTCTAGTGGAAGGTGTCCCTGCCCGTGGCAGGGGTTGGGACTGGATGAGCTTTAAGGTCCCTTCAACACAAACCAGGCTGGGATTCTATGAAGTTACAAGAAAACTGTTGTCGTTTCCCTCCTGAGCAAGCAGTGAAGCCACCAGAAATCTCCAAGCTATCGGCAGTGCTGGCAGACAAGCCCCAGGCAAGGGGAGCAAACAAGAAATTAAATGCCATGGGAGAGAGCACGGCAAGGGGAACTGCCTCATCACACTAGCACAAGATGAAAAAACACAGCCATGGAAGGGTCTGGTGGGGAATTTAAGGAATTCTCCATCACATGAGCAACACAGAGAGAACTAGGGTCAAAGGAGAAAAGGTCTCTTGCAGAGAAACCTCAAGGAACTTGCTGTCAAAGGTTACAAAAGCACCAGCACAAAGCTGTGGAGTGATGGTGAAAGAAGGAGCTGTGAGGACCTTTGGGGCTGGAGAGGAGGCTTGGAGTGGGATGGAGGAAGGTGCTCTGCAGACCTGAAGGAACCTGAGAGATAAACAATGGTTTGAGGGTCACACACAGGTGGAGCAGTTGTGGGGATGCCAGGCAGTGGGAGTCAATCACAGTTAGGTTTGGGTCTAAATGGGATTGTGGGAATTCCATGAGACTGGTGGAAATTGATAGGGAATCTTCAGTGGGGGAAGGCAGGGACTAAGGGTCATCTATAGCTAAGGGAGCCAGGCCAGAGCTGGCACTGCCATAGGCTTAACAACTACACTGCATCCCGTTTCTACAGCCCTGTAGAACAACAAAGACCACCCGTCCTCCTAAGAGAAGGGGAGTCAAGAACCCAGAGCAGGCACAGCACAGAGCAACAGCCTTACCAGCTGGGTGCTGCCCCATGGCCAGGCAAGCAGAGCATGGTGGTGGCAGTTATGGGGCCACCAACAGTCCAGGTGTCACCCAGCAAAAACAAAGCAAAAATCAATCCAGGGAAGCCTTGGAGCAGATGCACTTCCAGGAGAACACAGAAAAGAAGCAGCTGCCTAAGACTCAGCTTAAATAGAGCTCCTGGAGCAATGGGTCATGGGTGGAGGTCCCAGGCAAGGCTGACTGGGGCAATTAAAGCCAGCTGGTGGCCTCAGGCTCCTGCCAATCCTTACCTGTTCCTTGTTTTCCCTATGGAGTGGTGGCAGGACCCCAGTTCAGCAGGGTAGTATGTGCTAGGCTGTTTCTTGATGGTTTTTCCAGCTCCAGTGCCATTGCTCCAGGGCTTTGGCCCATCTCTACCCACATTCCATGGCAAGAAGGGACATGGAGGAAAACACCTATATTCCAACCTCCATAGGGCCCCTGGGAAAACAGCCCCTGTCATTCTTTGTATTCGCTTTCCTCTTGTCTCGAGGCTGCTGCTGGTCTACACGAAGCCTCAGTGGTCTTCATTGCCTTTCTTTGTGCAAACATCCACTGCTTTTCTGACAGCTCTGATTGATTCCAGTGTCTCTAGTAGTTTCACTGTATTAAGATTGCAAGGGAAGAAACAACCACTAAACCCCAAGACAGTTTGTTGCTGTGTTGCATCAGGCAACGTCAGCAGCATCGTCAGGGCTGTGCTTCCTGAGATTGAAAGTGCCCTGACCTGAAGCAAATCCTCGTTTCAATGCCTGCCGCACTCCTGTGCAGCATTGTGATCATAGCTTTCCATGGAGATATTCAAGCTTTTCAATGGATTCTGTTGCTGTTGCTATTTTAGGGAACTTGATGTCTCCAGGGGATGACTCAGACAAGTTCATCTGTAGCTGGCCAGCATTAATCTAGACTAACAGACTGATTCAGGAATTGCAGTTTTATGTAAGAAAACTGCCTAAGCACGTGTTTAGCTTGGGAGCTCGGCTAAAAGAAACTGATTTACACCTGTCCTGCACGGGGCATAGAGCAGCAGTAGCCAGAAGCTGCTGATGCTGTTCAGTAGCAATTCAACAGACCAGCCTGTGGTCCCAGAGCATGTCTCCAGGGTGATCTATCCCCTGGGAAGGTTGGCTTCTTCAGGCCGGTTCAGCAGGGAACAAACACGGAGTAAACACAGAGACACAAGGTTCAGAGCTTACCTGTGCTCCCCCACTGCACCTCCGCCTGCCCTAACCCTGGCCACCAGCCCCACAGACTTGTTTAAAGGCTTCAATGTCAGTGCCTGGGGCTGAGGACATCGCACTGCCCCTGCCCTTGCAGACGGAGGTACCTGCAAATCCCTCCTGTCATCTCTTGGACTGCAAGAGCTGGAAGCCAGGTTGCTGGGGGACTCTGCAGAACACTGTGCTGCACCAGGACTCTGTTGGGTTACCTGCTTTCTGCTGATAATGAAGTTGGTAGAAATCCAAATTCCTTGTTCTGACACAAATTGTTATGAAATGTGGCTGGTGTCACACTTGGGTCTTTCTGGTTTGTTCGCCTCTGGGGCATGAAGGTGGCCTTTGGGCTGTCAGTGCAGTTCCTTGTTCCACAGCATTTTTTTAAGGTATAAACCCATTTATTATGCTGCCTAATTCCCTGTAACACTGGCTGCTCCTGCATTTAATCATGAGGACATTTTGCATACAGATTCCTCCGCTGGTGAGAAGCAAATGAGCTGTGGACAGAGGAACGGAGGAAGCCATTCATGACAACCTTCACAGAGCATTAGTGTTGTGTTCGCTTTGCTCTTTGAGCAAAACACTGTCTAAGCACAGTCATTCCGGAGTGAATCCAGCTCCAGGTCAAGGGACATGCAGGTGGTGTGGCTGCACGAGGGCTTTGGAAAACATGGATCATCGCCTTGAAATGCCTGCGACTGCCTGTAGTCCTCTGACTTCAATTTCGACATCTTAGAGGCGTTCTGGGCACACTTCCTCTCTCCATTTACCTGTTTACCTCCCCTTCCAGCCATGGTGAATAATTATGGTGTCTGGACTGCAATCAGTGCGGGTGGCAGCTGCACCGTGTTGCAGTGGCATTACTCAGGGTGGTGATCAGGGGGAAGTGAGGGTCAGTGTGTGCTGGGTCTTTGTGGGTGTCAGCCCTCCTGTGGCACATCTCTGTGGTTTAGGGATGATGTCGCTCATCATGGTGTCACTGGCAGGGAGCTACAATTCCTGTTGCTACAATCCACCTTGACCACCGTGTACCACACTAGATGCTGCCATGGACCAGTTTAGCAGATGCAATGTGGTAAATGAGTTTCTCAGCACAGATGGAGTTGAACAGAAGGGACCTCTTCAGATGGGAGAGTACATGTAAGGGGAGCGAGGCCTGGGAGATTCGGAGCTAGCAGGCAGGAGTGGGCCTCACCTCAGAGAAGTATTTCAACAATTATGAACTTAAAAGTGGAGTTTAAGACACAAAGCTCAAGGTGAGATGTGTTAATCGGTCTGAAGCACTCGGGTTCCGGACTCAAGCTCAGCCTGATGGTATTTGCACTATTGGTATTATTTGCAAAGCCTTTTTTTCCTCTGGGTTACCTGCAGCTCACACAGCTTTGGGGTGGCTGAACAAACAGCGGTGATCCGGGGGCACCTCAGCCCATGTCATGGTTGAGGTTGTTAATGCCTCAAACCCAAGGCATCAAGACATTTCCGTGTGTCTCTGGTGATGGTGGAGATGGGCTTTTCCCAGAGATCCCGCCTGGCTCAAGGAGCAGGGAAGCAGGAGGGAGGCTGGGTGAGGTGGGAGCTTCAACCAGGTCCATGGTGAATCTCCAAGCGCAGCAGCCCCGGGGTGGTTGTGTCGTGGGCACCAGCACTTCGCAGCACTTTGATATCATGAAACAGGGCTTGTCATAGGGACGTGCTGGGAGTTATTGTGGAGGCTGAGGTTTTGTGGCTGCCGTCCTGGGCTGCTCTCAAGCACAGCTGTGGAGCTGAACTGGGATCAGTCAGAGCCGTGGCTGTGCGGTGACAAACTGCTCGTGCACAGAGACCCTGCTCCTGTAAATCCACTGAGCGTGTGCTTCACGGAGCGAGCTGACTGCAATGCAATATTTTACTCTTGTCAGCTTCAGCGTGAGCAGTTACTAGAATCACTTGGGTAATTAAGCTCTTGCATGAATAAAATGGAAAAGCAGCAGACGACTATGAACATCTAAATCATGTTTCAGAGCAGGTAGAAGAGCGGTTCTCCACGTTCCTCTGTAGCTGGAGTCCTAAAATCCCCAGAGGCCGAGCAGATCCCCTCGGGATGAGCTGAAGGCAGCAGCCCTGCTCTTCTCAGGTACCTTTTGCCACCATCTACAAGGAGCCGGTGGATACCCAGGGCTCCATGTGTGACCATTAGGTAGGTAACTTTGTAATGAAAGAAAGAGCTTTTGCAGAAGGCATAGCTGAAATTTCATACCAAAGAGTATTTTTGCGAAATATTAGTGTTTTAAGTGAGGAATAGCCTGCAGTGAAGTGCTGATCCCTGTCTTGCTGTGGGAAGAGACAGGGTTGTGACTGTAAAACTGCCTTCCCATCTCTGCGGGATGGCATGGGGAAGATCACATCACTGTTTATAAATGTTTATTACCGGGATTATACGGGAAAGGGAAACAGTCCGGGTGCCCAGAGAGGTTTAAGAGTGTTCCTAAATGGCTGTGCTCTGTGCTGCCGAAGCACGGCTCCTGCCCTTGGGTCTTGAAGGACTGTGCAAGGCGACGGCTTCAGCTTGTTGTGGAGCAGCGCATCTCGCAGGGCTCTGCCGGGGCCAGGAGAGGGCAGCGAGGAGGCGCTGGGATCCTGCGGCCGGGGTTACCGTGGGCACGGGGGATGCCCGGTCCTGCCCAGCCCCTGCGGCGCTCTCAGGCAGCCGGAGGAGAAGAACTGGTTAGCAGGCCCACGGATAACCCCGTGTGTCCCGGGGGGAAAGGTCGTCTCAGTGAAGGACTGGGTTCGGTTTTGCGTCCAAGCACAGGCTCAGGGAAGCTGCAAAGCTCTGATAAAGCAAAAACATGGCTGACTGGGCAACACCTTTCTTGGCTTCTTGGGGTCCTGTGGGCCCATGCCTGCTCATGTATTGACAAGGAGCTGGGCATGTCTCCAGCTGGACAGGACAGTGCTACCAAAGTGTCACTCAGGGGGTGACACACTGTCCCCCTCGGGGGCATGGTGACCAACTGAGGCCCGAGGCTTGACGTGTGAGGGGCACCTGCCTGGGAAATGTCCAGCTGGTACGTCCGGAGAGGAACAAAGCTGAGGCTGCTTGTATTTATGTAGGGCAGGATGATTAACACCCGGGCCGCTGCCATTCCCCATAAGCAGGGTAATTAGGGACCTGGCTTTAGTTACTAGGTAGCTTGGCATGAGGCAACGTGCGTGCCCAGTCCACACACCCCGGCGCTGCTCCTGACCGGCCAGAGCAGAACCCAGGGAGCCCAGGCTGTCCTCAGCTGTGACGGGAACAGCTTTACATGGTGACAGCCGGGGGAGGACAGCGGGTAGTCACGACTGTAATGCCATGGAACACCCGGAGCTGACTGTTTCTGTGTCTGAAGATGCAGGCTGTGCCCATCAAGGTTTCTAGAGACATGTACCCGGGACATCGGACGCTCAGTCTGCTCGGATCCCTGCCTGCGTCACCCTGAGCGTAAACCCCAGTCACTGCGGCCATCATTACGCTTTATTGTGCTCCAGCAGAAAATAAAACACCCTTTTGGAGGCAGCTTCTAATTTGCTGCCTGTTTCACAAGGTATTTGTGTTGAAACGGGCGCGGGCAGCGGGGTCCCGCCGCGCCGGGCGCTGCACGCACACACACGGGGCACGGCGGTGACTCCCGCCCGCAGCGCTGCCGGAACTCGCCCCGCCGCGTTCCGCCAGGCTGAGTGTGCGCACCCGTCCTGCGCCCGGGCGGTGCCGATGTCACCACCTCGGAACGGGCCCGCTTCACCCGCGGCAGAAACGGCTCCCCGAGGCGCGAGGAAGCGGAGGATTAGCGCGGGCGGAGGAGGTGGCCCGGGAACCGTCCCGAGGCTGTGCCGGCTTCTGAGGGTTTGAGAGCAGCCGGCTCTCCTGTGGGCCAGGCTGCAGCCTTGTTTCCAAGCCAGCTGGAGTCCCCTCTGCTCCCCGGAGTGTTGCAAACAGAAAGCCCGGTTCGCCTCCCCCGTACCCGGCCCAGCACGGTTCATGCTAGAGGCAGAGCTGCCTCGGCCCTGCTGCTGCAAGGGCAGGGAAGGCTGAGGCGAAGGCTGCTCAGCCCCTGTGGCACCCTGGTGTCCGCCCTTCGCCGGGGGCGCGGTGTCCAAGCGAGAGGCCCGGGTACCTCAGCAACGGCGCTGCCCCACGCCCCCGGGCTGCCCAAGGTGTGCTGATGGCGGGGTTGACTGCTGGAGGGAGAACGGGCTGTGCTGGTGCTGGCGCTCATGCGTGTTCTCCCCACCCCGCAAAATGGCAACATTGAAGAAAGGGAGTCAAGGCCGTGACACACCGGGTGTCATCATCCCCACTGACCAGGCTGCAAAGCTGGAGTCCAGGGGTGCTCCCGGCACAGCCAGGGTCCCTCCAGGGATGGCAGGCACACGTTTATCCCGTGGCTTCACATAAACTGCTGCCTCGATGCGGTCTCAGTGCAGTTTTATTCCGATTTGGGGGCACAACAACCGGTTTTCCCTCACATTCCCTGCACAAGTCATTCCCCACAGGTGCTGCACCGTGTGATGGCAGTGCTGGGGGCCTTCCCTCCGTCCTCCGTGCTCGGCTGACAGGACCCCACAGGAGGGCTCCCTACCGCACCTTCACCATGCATCCCTGCCGCCCTGCGGCGCCCACACCTGCGTCCGTGAAGGGGAAGCCGGTAAAAGGGAAGCCGGTAAAGAAGCAGCCGGTAACTCCCCTCCCCCCCGCTCCACCCGCCACACTCAAGATGGCTCCGCGCCACACTCAAGATGGCGCCGGCGGCGGGCGGGGCAAAGGGTGTGTGTTGGTGGGGGGTGCGTGTCGCGCGCTCAAGATGGCTCCCGGAGCTAGGGAGGGGAGATGGCGGCCGCGGCGCAGGCGCGGCGCGGTGCGTCACGCGCCGCGGCGTGACGTGCGGTGCGTGCGCGGCGCGCGGTGACGGAGCGGGTCGGCCGCGTCCCTTTGTTGGCGGCGGTTGAGGCGCGGCGGGGCCGGGGCCAGCGGGGGGGCGGTGGCGGGGCGGGGGGCGCCGCGCGAGCCGCCGCCGTTACTTCACCGCCTCGCCATGGACTCGGACGAGGGTTACAACTACGAGTTCGACGAGGACGAGGAGTGCAGCGAGGACAGCGGCGCGGAGGAGGACGAGGAGGACGACGAGGAGGACGAGCCCGACGATAACCTGGACCTGGGCGAGGTGGAGCTGGTGGAGCCCGGGCTGCGCGTCGGCGGAGAGCGCGACGGGTTGTTAGGCGGTGAAACGGGAGGGCTGGGCCCCGGCGGCGGCGGCGGTGGAGGCGGCTTGGGCGGCGGACCGGGCCCCGGCGGCGGCGGCGGCCACGACCAGGAGGAGGATTATCGCTACGAGGTGCTGACGGCCGAGCAGATCCTGCAGCACATGGTGGAGTGCATCCGCGAGGTCAACGAGGTCATCCAGGTGCGGACCCCCCATCCCCGGGACCGGGGCCGGGCACCGGCGGCCAGGGGGAGGCGGGTCGGGCCGGGCCGCGCCGCCAACGGGCCTCGCCTGAGCGGCGCCGGGCCCGGGCCTCTCACGGCCCACAGCTCCTCCTCACCCGCTCCGAACGAGCCCCCAGCCCCTCGCTGGAGGCAGCGGGGGGGTCCTCGGCACTCCCTTCCCGCGGGGAGGCCCCTAGGGACAGGCCTGGAGCTCGCTTCCTGCCGTGGAAGCATAGGGAACGCGGCCGTTGGCCATAAAGGACTCCTCTTTCTTTGTGTGGTTGCCAGCCGGTGGGCTGTAACCTGCGTTTTACCTTCCCCCCTCTCTGTCTTCACGCTGGCCGGGGGGGATTTAGCCCTGCAGCTCCTCCCGTGCGCCGGTGAGCAGTTGGCAAGCTCTGGAATTTGGGGAGAGGCAGCCGGGCACAGCTCTGGTTTTGTTGCCTTCTCCCTTCCCTTGCCCCCTGGCACATACAGACGAGCTCCACCAGCTCGTGGGGCTCAACCTTGTGATTATTTCCAGCATAGACCAGGAGGGATACGAGCCACTGGTCCGAACACTAACTCTTCTGTCTCCAGATTTAAGCACATAGTGTTAAAATAGATACTGAGTTCGAAATAACATTTGCTGACTTCAGATGAAAGTATCTAAGTCTTATCAGTTGGCTCTTGAGCTTTTGGCAGAAACTTCAAGCTGCTGGAGTTCTCTGGCTTCCCTTTGTAAATGTTTATGGCCAGGCTTTGCTCCAGCTCACCATAAAGTTTCTGCAGGTGATCAGGGTGTGCGAGTTTCCTTTTGTTTCATTTACATGGGATTATTCAGAGTTAGAGTAAACCGAAAATGCTTCTTTTCCAATCTGCCAAGAGGAATAGTGTGAGAAAGTGAAATATTGAAGGCTACAGTGCCCCAAAACCAGGTGCTTTGTCAGTTGTTGGTAGTTGTTGCAGCGTTGTTAGGTCAGTTTAAAGACAAGATGCTTCAGTGAATGCATTTGCCCAACTACTCTGTGCTCTACGGTAGCTGTAATAGCAGCTTTAAAATGTTGTTTTATGTGCCATAAATGCACCATAGCTTATATGGAGCTTTATGCAAACAGCTCTACAAGTATTTGCGTTCCAAAGGAGTAAATGGCATTTCTTCAGTCAAATTAATGTTTATAACTTTAATAACAGTACTGTACATGTAAAGCTGAATAAAGAAGTCTCTTTAGATTAGCTGATTATCCTGCAGTTAAAGGCAATCTCATGGTTAAGTATGGGTGTTTCTTTGCCACCAGTTACTGATCCTCATATAAGGAGGGAAACAAATGACGAGTAGACATGCAAATAACTGGAAGTTTTTACTCTTTGAATCTGGATTTAGTGACCAACACTGTGAAAATCATGACATGGACTGATGATACTGAACAGATTCTGCCATTGTTCTGTCTTTGTGTAAGCACAGTGGTGGAAAAGCTCCTGCGTTTTGAAGCAGTGAGTATTCCTGCTCCAGGTCTTCCAGACCTGGCCGCCTTGGTGTGCTCACCTGCATGTTCTTCATGAACCGATTTCTTAGACAAGGTCCTTGATTCTGGTCTCCTGGATTTTGCCCCCTCTCTTGTACTGCCTTTGAGCTGTATGACGTGTGCACTCGACCTCTGATTTGCAGAACTAGTGGAGAGAAGTCAATATAGGTGAAGATACAGGTGAAGAGACCCCTTCTTCTGCACACGGGTGGCAGCAGGAGGTCTGACCCTGCCATGGACTTGGCTGCGTTGGGCTCTGCAGAAGCCTTGTGAACTGCCTACACAGAACCGCTGTGGCTGCTGCCTATGCTTCAGTTATTTGTGTTGGGTTTGCAGTAGCTACTCCTGGTCGAACAGAGCAGAGTGCAGAGACTCTGCTTGTTTAGAATGTCATGGGTAAATTCGGGACCTAAAATCAGCTTAAGCCCTGGAAGGTATCAGAAGAGGGTAGAAAAACATTCAGTTGCTCTGAATGGCTTTTAAATGCCAGCTTAACTGCCAGTAGATTTCTAGTCTATTCAGGGGTAAGTGAACTCAGTTCAGTGGATGCTTCAGTATTTGCTCATCTTTGCTTCTGTTGGTGATAACGAAATCTTCCAGGGCTCTGTTCTGTTTATTTCCTTGTGTTTTGGCACCCAACCAGGATTGCTGCTGCTGCTGCTGCTTTTCTGGTTCAGTAAACCTTTTCTGGAGACCCGTTGGCTCAGGATCCTGCTGCGGATCCTCAGTTGCAGTGCTGTGATTCACTTGTTCCACTCAAGTACTGGGTGGCTGTGGGGTTCTGGGTATCAAATAATCATGGTTGTGGTTATGTTTTGTAGTGCTTGGGAACTTGTTCAAGTGAGGATGTAATGTAGAGGTGCCCAGTACCTGAAGACTTCAGCTGTAGGTTTCATGCCCTCTAATCAGGGAGGTGCTGACTTCTTCTGATCAGGAGTAAGGTTATAAATGAGATTTTGTTTTTCAGTTGATCATCTCAGCAGCTGCAGTGAAAGGAAGAGTTATCGGTGAGCCATGAAGTATCTGCAAGGGGGTATCTGAGCCGTGGCAGGTATAACTCTGTATTAAACAGCCTTTATTCATATTAAAACACAACGTTTTAGCAGCTTATTAGCTGATAGTACTGCTAGTTGAAGGGACTCAAATTCATTCTCCCATCTTTTTTAGTCATTTCCAGATACAAACTGCATACGAAAAATGAGCTTGTCAGGACTGAGCTGACGAAGACTCTGCAGAAGTAGTAGCTAACTTGTGATACGCTTGCTGGTTACAGAGGCTCGAACTTGTGCTGTAGTGTGCGATGGGCTCTTGAAGACGCCTGTTTGGCGCCGAGCTGGTGCCTCTCCTTATCGCTTGGCCTGCTGAAACCACTGAACTTCCAGTGATTTCAGGCTTCAGAATGACTCAAGTATTTACTTTGCATTTCCTTCTTTTTTTCTGAGCACAAGCAGGACTTCAGGTGTTTCATGGTGATTTTTGTGCAGTATTTGGCATCAATGCTCATAATTTCCTTTGACTCTGTATGTTGCACAAGAATTCCCCTTCTTCTCTGAATGCAAAAATAGGGGTATGAATTAGCTCCTTAAACTTGTACTGTCAATTGGCTGAGACTTTTAAACCCCACCTCAGAGTATCACTTACATTCCATCCCTACAGCTATGCAGGGTAGAGAGTCATTTAACATGTTAGTTTGAATTTTAGTTGTCAAAGTAAACAGGCTGATTTCTGATAGTTTCCCAGCTGCTGGCAGAAAACCACACAACTGTAAGAACCTGAACATAGAGCCGTGCTGCACAAAAGCCTTTCTCTCAGAGGCGTTTACCCCACAGTTGAACATCTTCCCCATATTCTTTATATGTGAACTTTGGTCCAAATAATTTGCTGCTGCTGTGGATGCCTTTTTAAGAGCAGTCAGATTGCTGTTTCCATCTTTGCTCTAGATTCTCTGAAAATAAACTTGAAAACTGTTTAGAACAGCATGTTTATTTCTACTCTGAAGAGAGCACATGATGATCTGTGTCTCTGTAGCTTTGCTTGGCCCAGTGTCCTCCTTGCCTTGTTGGGAGCTTGTGTGATTTCCATATTTGAGTTGGGTTTGTTTCCTCTTTTTGGTCACCTTTTTCTGGAGCATTCCAATGACATCATTGTGATGTCACTGACCACCTTCATTCTTTCTGGACTTTGTAATGGTGAGGGACTGGAAATACTGGGATGGAGCTCTGAGGTGGCTGCTGTTTAAAACAAAGCTCTGAAATGGGAGTTGAGCTGCTGCTTTTTTGTTTCCCCATCCCAGGGTAGGGAGCAGGGTCCTGGATGCAGCTGGGTGTTGTGCTGCGTGGTTGTGAGCGTGTTGAACTTTGTGCCCGAGCCTGGCCTTCCTCTGGAAGGAGATGGCATCACCGAGCCCAACAGAAGTTACTCTAACTCAAAAATACCTTTTCTTTTTACTACAGGCTTTAAGGTTCTTCACAGCAGAACAGGTAATGTGTAACATCAGAGTGTTAGTAACAACCACTGGTTACTCATTTACATGATGAAGCTGGATGACGTCTTTGGAAGTAAGGTCAGGTACTTACAGGATAAAAGCTTTGCCATTAAAATAAGGCCAAACCTGAGTCTGCTCCTACGTTACAAAGCTGTGTTTGCTAGTGTGTTGAGGGATGGCTGTTTCGGGAGGCCGCAAAGCTGAGATGGTGCAGATGTCCCCCAGAATGTCGCAGCCCTGCTGTTAAATAGAGCCCTGTCACAGAAAGTGTGAACCCACTGTCCCTTGGCAAAAGGGGTCATATCAAACAGCAGCTTCGTCTGCTTGGACAGAACGTACTGATTCCCATTGTAACTGAGGAAACTTCTGTGATGCTGGTGTAATTGAGTGCTGTGAGCAGTACGTTCCAAATAGGTTGTCCAGAAAGGAATGACGTGCCAGTGAGCAGCAGGAATAGCTGCTGGTGTACGGGGTTGTGCTTAAATCCGTATTTAACGCTAGAGATGACATCTTGAAGACTCGGAGTACTTGAAGCTACTTGACAAGCGTTGGGTAGGAGGCTGTGGGTGGAAGCACTTGAGGCTGATGCTTCTTGCACTCGGGTCCGCTCGCGCTGTGGCGCAAGGTGAATTTGCAGCCTCCAGCTTCTCTTATCATGTGGTTAGCTATTTGATAATAACATTCGTGTTAGGGCCCTAATGTTGTGATGCTGGAAGGAAACACTTTGTTAAACGCTGTGTTTCTGTCACGAGGCGTTTATAAGGTGTTTCATTATAGTAGGAATGCATTTAATGTTTCCAAGGAACGCAGTAGACTTGGTTGTGACAAAGCATTCCTGAAATCTGGCATAAGCCATCAGTGCAAAGCTTTTGCAATTGACATGGTATTTGTTCCCTTCCTGCCAAGACATGTAATTCTGAATAGAATAGAATATTTTGAAGCATTATTTTAAATCTCAGCAGAAGCAGTGTCTGTGAAGTCTCCAGAGGAACTTCCACTTTGTACTTAAATGACCCGTTTGCTTTTAGTGCCTCAGTTTTCGGTTAGGCCAGATGTAAATCTCATGGCCGGCCAGGAGTGAAAACATTTGATGCTGCTTTCTTTTGTCTCAACATCATTTTTCAAACATCACAACAAGGCAGCCTTCTCTCGAGGGCCTCGTGGAGGCAGATGGGGACTGGCATGCATTAAGGATGTTTTCAGAGTGAAACTGAAAACACTCTTTGTTTTTTAGCTGCTTTTAAACATTTGTTTCTGAAAGTGAGAAACAAATAGTAAATACAGTTACTGCTATTCCCTGTGGGTTTAATTTTAGTGAGCAGGACCCTACTTGCCATGCAAAGGAGGAGTGTTAGTTCTGCTATAAATTGCAAACTGGTGTGCCATGGAGAAGTTGTAATTGAGACTGCAGCATTTGTGGCCCTTGATGTGAAACAATAGCTATTTTTGGGTGTTAAAGCATGATTAAAATGAAACGACAGCTTCCACTTTTATACTTATCCCAAGCTCTGACTCCTTTGTTTTAGCTTTGTGTGAGTTAAAGATCATGGTAGGAAATAACCCCCAGCCTCTGGTGCTCTTTGTGTTCCTGTGGTGTGTGGAAGCACAGGGTGGCCCTGTGGCTATTAAAAGAATATTTGACATTATTTTTGCTCAGTGCTGTTTGGCACAGTTAAATTTAGGAGCAGAGTGTGCAGGATTTCAGTTTGACAGTCTCCACTTCTTGTCATTCAAACTTGAGACCTGGAACACTTTACCATTTGTTTGAAGTGATGCCATTAAAGTAGCTCCATGTACAGCACCTCCCCAAGTGTCCCTGGGGCCTGTTGAATTGTTTTCAGCTTTCTGTTTTGAAGAGAATCTCTCTTCCCTGTCGCTTCATGAATGAGATCAAATAAGCAGGAATGGGGTTCTGCTCTTTGCTCCCATATGTAATGGAGCAGTTTAAGGAAGTCATCGTTGATCTCCCAAGTTGTGTTTGTGCTGTAATAGCAGAACCCCTTCTATCTGGAGATCATGGCTGCTCATTCCCCTGCTTAGGAAAGTCCATTTTGAGTGGTTGGTAACTGGGAAAAGTATCCAGAATTTGTCACGAGAGCTGTGACTTGCCATGGGAAGTAACTGAAGTCTGGAACTCCCTCTGTGTAGTTCTGTCTGTGACTTGGCTGCTTAGGGTCATTTTTCCAGTCCTCTGGACTTCTATTACGTGTGGAGTTAGAATGATGTCAAAGTATTGCAAGTGATGTTTTCTGTTTGTGTCTGGCTGCACTGTATTACTGGCAGCTGTAAGGAATGTTTTGAGGATTTTCATTGAATCGCAGGATGTTTGGATTGAAGGGACCTTAAAGCCCATCGAGCTCCAACCCCTGCCATGGGCAGGGACCCCTTCCACTAGAGCAGCTTGCTCCAAGCCCCTGTGTCCAACCTGGCCTTGAGCACTGCCAGGGATGGGGCAGCCACAGCTTCTCTGGGCACCCTGTGCCAGCACCTCAGCACCCTCACAGGGAAGAATTTTTGTCTTGCATGTCTACAAGCACATAATGCTGCTGGACTTCATTAAGTCCTGCAGTAGCTTCAGCAATTGCAAGCAACCTGCAGCCTCTTTCAGCATCAAACACATGGAGGGTTTGTAGCTACTCGTTGGTGCCGAATGGTGCATTTGAGTGCAGCCTGGAATACAGATGCCGGTGTGTTTGCTGGGCTCCTGTAGGCTGTGGGTGCAGGAGGCTCCAGTGTGATGAGGAGAGCTGGAGAAACACTGTTCTCTTTGATAGTGAAAATTGGGACAATATGTAAGTGTCTTCACTATCCCAGCTGTTTGCTGTTTGGAGTGTTGAAAAGCTCAACCTTGCCTGGCCTCTATCTGCTTCCTTAGCTTGCTTTTAGCTTTTAATCTTGAGCTGGAAATACTGTTTCAATGCATGCTTTGAAAACTGCTTTCCAAGGCTTCTGCAGTAGTTGGGTTTCACGTGTAACTTGGGTCGGTGGTGTTTGTACTTCACAACTTGGTGTCTTTTCACGGTTTGAAATGCCTGTATAACCACAGCCACTTGCTGAGAAGAGGCCCCTTGTTTACATGGCATAGCAATGCTGAGTGATTATTTTTGGTGTTCAGAGTGGTTCACTGTGGTTAGTGTTTGAATCACTGTATGTATGTGACACTCCAGCAACTGTCTGCATCCAGTCCTTTGCCTGTTTTTAGAGACAGAGAGCTTTTGCCAAATGTCAGGAGTTGTTCTGGATCCGAAGCCTTACAGAGATGACTTTCAGCAGTATCTAAGTCACTTGGAGCAAGGAAAAGGCCAGTTAGCCATTGTAGCTGTGACCGTGTTGTGACAAGCTCTGGCACATCTATGTGATGGCAAAAGGTTATAGTTCTCTGGATGATATTGGGGAGAGGAACCAAATGCTGCTGCTAGGGACAGGGAGCAACTGAGAGTGTTGTGGGCAAGTGGTTCTTGGCCATAATTTAGGATTAACTGCATGGTAATCCTTGTACCAGCTACCTTTGCTGCTTGGCCTTCTTTGTAGTTACTGATCACTTTTTGGTGGTGCTTGCTTACTCATGCTGGCACATTAAGCTCCTTTTCTAAAGCATTCTTGGTTTTGTGTCTTCCTCAGTTAAAACTTTTACATCCTAGAGCACCATGTGGCACCTCTGTTTTCCAGGGGCGAGCAGTGCGAGGATCCTGTCTTGGCCATCTGCTTCAAAATTAGGTCTTCTGGGAAAGTACTCATGGCTGATATGTAAAGGGATGAGAGAGAAAAGGTTTTTGCTATGACTTAACTCTATTCTCTGCCTGACTTCCTGGTCTGAGGCACCCTGCACGTCCTGTGACAACGTGAGCGTGCCTTTCTGTGTGGGGAAGGTGCCTCTTAATTCACAGAAGATGAAGCTTTGATTGCTTTGTGATGTGAGGAATCTGGGAGCTGCAGGGAGGTAATCCCTGGCGTCGGAAAGGAAAAGCTTGGATATTTTCATATTGCCTTTACAGCCCTTCAGAAAAACTGTCTGTGCCTGATGGAATACTGTTTTGTGCCTAATGTCACAGATGAGGGATGAAGACTCGGAGCTCTGTTTTCCAGTGAGTAAACAGGATAGAGTAGGAGATCCTGGCTCAGAAGGATTCTGCCTGGGCACAGTTAAAGTCCTTTTGAAGTGGAGAAAACACACTGAAAACACAGAACTAGAAGAATCTCTGTAATTGCACCTGAAAGTAGTCAACCGGCAAAATAACAGATGAGTTTGGGTGTGAGTTCAGACTATTTTGTTCTTTAATATCTGCTTTCTCCTATTAAGGAGAAAGCATGCAGAGACTTTCTTCCAAGATAAAGAAATGAAAACTTTTAAGTATTTCTGAAGGCTTCTGCTTCCTGCCTGGTATTAGCAAGCTAAGGCAGCCTCTGGAGTGCGTTGGGTGAGCTGGTGACTGTAGTACCCTGGCAAAGTGCATTTGTCCTGTTTACTTTAGCAAAACCTTTTCAGAGCCACAGAGGAAGTGGCTGGTGCTTGAACAACCCCATTACATAAAAATCAAGTCAGGACATACTTGGTTTTTACCCTTCCTGTGCTGCTTTGATGTGTGAGTGGAAGCTGCTGAAATAGTCACTGTGTAGTGAAGTACAGGTAACTTCCTTTTTAGGTTTTGCTTTGGTTTTCTGAGCTAAGGCTGGTAGGCTCCTGTTGCTGCTTGGCTTGAAACACCAACAGACTCGAGCTGTTCTGGTGCTTTGAGTTTCTTTGGGTACCTAACATCCCAAACAGTGCTTCTTGATGTGTAGGGAGACGTGTACCTGCAGTCTGAAGTATGAACATGGTTACATGTACGTTGCTCTTGGCTTGGGCAGTTCCCATTTTCTTGTTGCAGGGCCACATAATGAATGGGGTTGGGGAACTCTCTGATGAAATAGTGCACTCTCAGCCAGCCCCCTGCTTGTCCCTGTGAGCAGTTGCTTTTCTCCATCTTCCTGAAGTGATGGTTGAACTGCTCAACTCTGTACTGTCAGCAAAAGAAATGCACCTGAAGACAAGGCTTTGGTGGCCTGTTTTGGGTGCACATTGCATTATAGGTGTGTATTTAACTTTTGAAAGAGCTCAGAGTAGTTCTTTGCAGCTCTGAGCCCCTCTGCAGCTGGTAGCTCTGGACTGTGTGAGTTCTTGTGTAACAAATACAAATGCAATCAGCATTCCTTTGTCTGGCAGATGGAAATGTGGAGAAGGATTAGGGGAAACCAGGAGAATTGACTTGAGTAAACAGTCCCCCTTGCAATGAGCTTTCCTGTGTCGGAAGGCTAACCTAAGAGTAAGTTAACTCCTAATAATCTCTGTCCTAGTAAGTCTCAGGGATCTGAGAAATAGGGAAGTGGAAGGAATGGTCTGGAAAAGAGTTAAGGACCTCTTCTGGGAAGAAGGGAGAATGTCTGAGGGCCATGTCTCAGGGGTAACCGAAGGAGATGTGATGAGGCCTGATGAGATTAGACTCCAGAGGAGGTGCTCAGAAGTGACAGAGCTTTGCTGATCAATTTGCATTAAAACTAGGCTGAACAGCAGCTTTTAATTGAAAAGCTAGGGAGAAAAACACTCCAACATTGAGTTAGCAGCTTCACTTCTCTTCTGGGAGCTCTGACAGGCTCTAGTAAGCCCTGACCTAAGTTCTTGCCTTAGAGTGAAGAATGAGGGCTTTCCTTCTGTGTTCCTCTTCACCTGAAGTGATCCTGATCAATGCAGTTAGTGCAAAGTTTGGCTTTGTGTGAAGCAGGGGGTCTTTGGGGTAAAATAGAAATGATTAGTAAAGGAACAATTTCTGTGACTTCCTGGATTTCATCAGTGCTGTGAGGATCTGATGAATGAGTGTGTCCAAGATCTTGGGTTTGATAGCAGTAATACTTCTGTGATGACTGAAAGATACCTGAGCAAATTGAGGTGGTGTTCTTGGATTTGTACATATTTTATATATGCATTAGCATGTCCTCTAGTAACCAGTCTGTTTTACTTGGTGAAATGATGTGTTTGAAACTTCCTTATTTATATTGTTGAGAGCTGATATTAATTCTTGAAAATGTACTTTGCTGTATTTTTTATGTTGGATGGTGACAGTTGATAGTAAATGCAAATGTAGTTCTGTATGGCAGTAAGTATCAAGTATAATGTGATATAGGGCTTGGACTGTTGCAGTTTAGAAATGGAAGGTGCTCTGCCTTCCATTGGGAATTCTGTATTCAGGTACTGGAAATGGGTTCAGAGATCTTACAGACACTGATAAGATCCTTGAGAAATTGCTGAGCTGCTTGTTGGCTCACTGACTGTCATCTACTTTGTGTCATTCCTGTTCAGGAGCCACCTTCCTATCTGTGATACTGATTTTTTTCAGCTGGGATCACAGATTCTAGGGGGGGAGCAGAGGGTGACGAATTGCAGTTGTCTTCAGGGATGCCTGGAATGGCTGAAGCTGGAGGGAGGGTGCTTGGGATGTTTGGGATCTCTGTCATTCTCATGTGTGGCGGTGTAATTTCCCTCCCTGGTGTCCTGCTACAGCTTGCCAGGGTATCTCTGCAGTGCTGTGGTTTGGGAGAGGCTGGTGCCAGCCTTTCCAGTGCACCTCACTATCTGTGATTACTCACATTGGAACCCTTCGTATCAGTTGTAAGGCAGGACTGATGGATGAGGTGGGTTTTTCCTCGTGCAGAAGCCCAGTACCTTATGACAGGCGGTAATATCTTAATGTGAAAGGAATAAGGGGAACCTTGTCAGCTAGTGCACAGTCCGTCAAACATGGAATTGCACATTCAGGTTTGTTTCCTGGTGCTCCAGGTGCTCTGGAGGTTTAACGTGACTGCTTCAGAGACTCTTCTGATGAAATGAGTGCAGGTTTGCATAGAGGCAAGTCTTCAAAGGCCTTCAGTGAGAATAGGGAAGAAAAGTTGGAGGTTTCCACTTCTCCCCTGCTGCTGTATGATTTGTGACTTGTTATTTCTGTACTGAATCCCAACGGAGTGTTTCTCTTAGCTCGAGGGAGCTCAGGTAGTTGGTTAAAAATACCTGCAGCCCTTAGAGGCTGCAGTTACAATTGGAGGTGGATCTTGTGAAAGGATGGGAGTGAGACTGAACAAGAGAATTGCTGAACTCTTCATGCCTCCAGAACATCCTTTCTTCAGAGGTGGCTTCTGTGGAGCCCTCAGAGGAAAAAGTTGTGGGGTGTAAACAGGCAAAAATCTCTTTTTGTAGAGGAAATCCCAGCTCATAAAGTTGGCTGCTGCCAGGGCTCGGTTTTGTTTGCTATAAAACTAAGTGAGACTAAATGAGCGGAGTATGGTGAATAAACTGCAAAGTCATCATTAAAAAATGGGCTGAGCTAGAAGAGGCTTGTTGGGAAGAGGATGCTGGCAGCTTGTCCTAGTGCAGATGCAGATCCTGCCAGCAGAAAGAAGTGCTCTTGCAGGTATAGCTGCTTTTGTGTGGGGAAGTGATAATAAGCTGCAACCACATCTGCTCTGGGGCTTTTGCCAATGCAAAGATGTTGCCAAAGATTACATCCCCAGGACACTGCTGCATTGGCAATGATTTCCTGGGCGTGTAGAGTTAAAGAGTGTTAAGATGGTTAAATTATGTTTTCTTTGCTTGATTGAGAGTTACAGGCTAAGGCACAGGTACCACTGGGGGAGATTTACTGCCCATTTATCAAGGTGACATCGTGCATACAGAACATATTGTGCCAGTAAATCTGTCAAAGGGTTAAGCTTTTCCTGTTCTGTATTCTATTGCAATTTGGCAAGGCGGCCTCTTTCTGCTGAATGATGCAGAGATGGTCCGTGGGCAGCGGCTGCTGTTGGGAAATGGGAAGGTGTTGATAAGAACTGGGATCCAGTTGTGAAGCTGGAGTGCTGAATGGGTGCTGGTTAAATCTAGGCTGGGTGGTGTGGTACTACAGCATGGTGCACCCAGCTGCTTCTTGAGCCAGGTATGGGCTGCCGGGAAACAACTTGAGGGCCTTTGTGTGGTGCTGAGGAGATGAATCAGCCCAAGGGAGTTGTTTTTTTTCTCTTTTCTAAAAACTATGGAGTGTGGTGATGCTTCGGAGAGTGGATAAAACTCCTGTGTCCAAGTGAAGCGTGTGGAGAGGGAACGGTTCGACCAAGTGCATGCTGTTAGAGGAAGGGACAGAATGAGAAGCAGTAAGGGACAGAGAACTGCAGAGAAATAGGCAGTGCTTGGATGGCCACCAAGCTGAGGCCTGGAGGGGAGAGATAAGGCGGAAGGACGTGAAGGATTTCTTTCTTCATCCAAATTCTCTAGTGCTCTTGTCAAGTGCCACTGGCTACAAATTCTTCAGCTAAGCCCATGTTTTTCCTCAGTCACGCTGTCTCTGAAGGGGTGAACATGCCACCCGTGACCATGTCTCATAACACTTGAGCTAACCTGGCCATTGCCATGAGGGAAGCGTTCATTTGGGATGGTGTTTGTTTAGCTCCCATGGTAGAGCTTTAACTCACTGATGGTTATGGGTGCTACTGGATTGTGCTGGGGCAGAAGTGATCGTGCTGCACCATTTTCTTTTCCCTGCCTGTGTATCTGCTGGAAAACGTTAATGACAATGTTCTGAAGTGGAAGCTGGGATTCAGGACACAGGCTGCCCAGGCCTGTTATTTTAAGATGTTTGTGTAGTGAGTATTTCCCCCCGAGTACCTGACGTGTGCTTCATGAGGTGGCCTGTCCTTTGGCTCCCGTTCTTGTCAGCAGAGAAAGATGCTGTGTAATCAAGCACTGCAATAGCTGCTGGGGGAGAAGAACTCTGTGCTGGCAGTGCCTTTTGGATAAGGCTCTGTTCAGTTGGAAACAACTGATTCTGAGGAATCAGCAGCAGTTGTCCTGAGGTGATGGACAATTTGGCTGGATTGTATCTTGTGTGATACACAACTCACCTGGCTTTGAGCATGGTAGAATAGATGTTCTTTAGTGCCCACTAACAAAGGCAGGTGGGAGACGGAGCACCCAACAACTTGATGCTTAACACATTTATGCTGAACATAAATCACCTTAGGGGCTGATCCTCTGCTTGCACATTGGCTGAAGAGAGGACAGCCTTTCTTTAGTCACCATCTGGAAGGACCTTTGAGACCAGGAAAAGGACGATTTGAGGGACCTTTGCAGAGATTTTATAAAACTTAATCCAGAAAGTCAATCAGTTCTTTCTTTGGCAGCTGTTTGAACCTCCAGACAGAGCTGCTGTGGGAATCGGCTGTGGAAAAAGAACGCAAGTTATCGGGAATTTCCCCTTCCAGGTACTGCTGTGATGTTGGGTGTCTCTCATCCTCTCCGTTTGCCTGATGTGTTCTGCACACTTGAGGTTTGCCAGGGCATCATTACTTCTTCAAGTAATCTTATGAAAAAATAGTCTTTTGACATCATGACGTTTGACAGCGAAGGTGAAGTACAGCTTCTGATACATCCACTGATCTGCTAATAGCATCCTTCTAATTCTGACGGTGTCTTTGACCAGGTGATGCCTTTGAATGTGCTTAAAGCAGCAAATGTGATGTTCTGTTACCCTGAGGGCATGGTAAGTGCACAGAGAACTCCTGGGTACTGCTGATCAGTGAGTAGTTGATTTGGCAGGGCTAATATGGCCTGTTCTTTCCATGGCATGAGCTGCTGGACCCGGAGCTGGCAGACAGAGCAGTTGTGCTACCTGACATGAGGAACAGGGCCAGTCTCCTATGGATGCATCAAGCCTGGGAAATGGGTACATCCTATGGAATGGTTTGGGTTGGAAAGGATCTTAAGATCACCCAGTTCCAACCCCCTGCCATGGGCAGGGATGCCTCACACTAGACCATGTCGCTCCAGGCTCTGTCCAACCTGGCCTTCAATGTCCAGCCTGGCTCTGGACCAGAACCTGGGAATGTACAATGCTGACTGGGGTGAAATTAATGTACCGATACATATCTGAGTGAGGGAAGAAAAGCAGAGAAAGCTTTTTTGAGACACCTTAAGACTTCTGCAAAATGATCTAAAGGAAAAAGCAATTGTACAGTTTCTCTTTCAGCTTTACTCCTCTGTTGTCTGTTCCTGCCTGCAAACAGTTTCTGTAGCTCAAGACAGACCTGTGCTTTCCCTGGAACCCAAACATGGTGCTTTGGGTTGTTTTCCTTGTACCAACTTGACGGGTAGCTGACCTGACATATGCCACTTCCAGTCTTTCCAACACTGACTAATAAAAGATCCTATAAAAAAGAAAAGCGTGTTTCTGTCTTGCCAGGCTCGCAACGTGGTGATGGTGAGGACACATCTGTAGGGACTGGCAGTGTTCCCACCAGCTACTCTCTGAAATCTGATGGTTGGTACCCAGCTGAATAGAGCCCCCAGATAATAGTGATGATGCAGATGGGGTTAGGTCCTGAGCAGCCACTGCCCTCAAGATGTGTCTCTCACATAATAGCTTTTTGGAAGAAAGATGTCAAACCCTTTTGTTTTCTTTAACATGAGAAACAATAGTTCTGGGTTATGCTTTCAGTTGCTGGTGAGATAATGGGAGATAAAAGTGGGACCTCTGGCTTGTATGAAATCATACCATGATATGCTTTAGGGTCTTTGGGACAAGAAGATGTGGGGAGTCTGGAAATGGGGAAGAGCCAGCGTTGCCGTGCCTGACTCATGGCTCTCAGCAGACTGATTTCACAAACAAACCTCTTGGAAGCAGGTCCCTGTTGTCTGAGTTGTGCTGACTCAGGTGTCTGATGACCCCACACTGGGTTAAAATAAACCAGCAACCCCTTAACCTGGGTCTGTTCCTCGACCTGGTTCACTTGTAACTGTGCAAGCAGTCGTGTTCCCATCACTGAGCAGTTGGTTGAGCCAGGAGCCAGTGGTTGCATGAGCTTGGGTTGCTGCTGAAATAAATACTTTCTGAGCTGCTGCTGCTTGGTCTGGTGGCAGTGGGATGCAGCTCCTTTGGAGCAGGCTCTGAAGAGCATGTTTTACTGCCTGCCTAGTTACTGCCTTATTTCAAAGTAAAATAATAATCCAGGTAGCTGGTACTTTATCTCACAGGCAGAAATAGAGCTGGGGCAGAGCTAAGCTGCTCTGGATTTCTGGAGTCTTTCTCAGGGCTTCTAAAATCTAGTGTAAGGGAAGAGATTTCTTAGGTGGTTCTGACACCGTCTACTCTGAGGCTAAACTGAGGTATTTTGGTACCTATTGCCCAGTCACCAAACTCTTCCGCCTTCATTCAGCATCACTGTTTCTTTCTGTGGCAAAATGTGCTTTTGCATTCTGCTTGATCTGATGCAGTATGTTTTCTTCAAGCCCAGCATTAGAGAGTTGTCACAGTGGTTTGGGACAAGAATTGAGACCTTACTTGTGTCTTTTGTAGAGACTGCGCAGGGCTGAAAGTATCCAATGCTGCCTCTTTCTGCCATTGGGGATGGTGGTGATCTGGAGAAGAACAACAGTTCTCCTGTTTGATGGAGCTGCATCCATATGTGGTACATGTGTGGGAACTGTGCAGTAACTTATCTGGTGGCCACAATAAAGTGTATTGAGGGGAGAACTTTTGTAGGGTTGGGGTCCTAGAATCATAGAATCCCAGACTGGTTTGGGTTGGCAGGGACCTTAAAGCTCCTCCAGCTCCAACCCCTGCCACGGGCAGGGACCCCTTCCACTGGAGCAGCTTGCTCCAAGCCCCTGTGTCCAACCTGGCCTTGAACACTGCCAGGGATGGGGCAGCCACAGCTTCTCTGGGCACCCTGGGCCAGCGCCTCAGCACCCTCACAGGGAAGAGCTTCTGCCTAAGAGCTCATCTCAATCTCCCCTGTTCTGGCAGGTTCAAGCCATTCCCCTTGGCCTGTCCCTACAGGCCCTTGTCCCAAGCCCCTCTCCAGGTTTCCTGCAGCCCCTTTAGGCACTGGAGCTGCTCTCAGGTCTCCCCTTCAGGAGCCTTCTCTTCTCCAGGCTGCCCCAGCCCAGCTCTCTCAGCCTGGCTCCAGAGCAGAGCTGCTCCAGCCCTCGCAGCATCTCCATGGCCTCCTCTGGCCTCGCTCCAGCAGCTCCACGTCCCTCTTGTGCTGCTGCCCCAGAGCTGGATCAGGGCTGCAGGGGGGGTCTCCCCAGAGCCCAGCAGAGGGGCAGGATCCCCTCCCTGAGCTGCTGCTCACGCTCTGGGGGTGCAGCCCAGCACATGGGGGGTGGTTCTGGGCTCAAGCACACACTGAAGCTGGGTCATGAGGAGTTTCTCCTCACTCAATGCCTCAAGACCTTCTGAAGGCTGCTCTTGATGCTGTCTCTTGATAAAAGGGGAAAAAGTGTGATGGATCTTGAAGAGACGCGATGTGTAATGTCAAGAGGGAAAAGGGCTGAAATATACTTTGTGGTCACTGCTTGTGGGAGTTACAGTCTAAGGATGAGCAGGGGAGGTGACTAAGTGTTTTTAGTGATGAGGACATGGAGCTCTGATTGCTTTGTTTCAGTAGTCATCTGTGTTAATGTTGATTTCTCATCCTACCAGAAGCAGTGCTGGGAGGCACTGGATGTTGACGGAGGGTTTGGCACGAGAGGAAAGTGGTGATTCCCAGGGACCCAGACCCTATTTGGATGAACCTGCAGGTCCTTTACACTTAGGGCAGCCAAAACTCTTTTGGGGCTTTTAATATCACCTAAAGGCAGCCTAGCTGCAGTGCTGTGTGCTGTTTCTTCCTCCGCAGTGGGAGATACTAAGGAGCTACTGAAATAGTAAACGAGAGGAATTATATGGAAATGATGCCATCACCTTCTCCTACTCTTTTAAGGCAAGTCTTTGCAAATCCAGGAGTGGGAGGCAATGGGTTGAATAAACCCATTCTGAAACGTACTCTGGCACCCATGTGCTCCCACTCCAGTTCTCTCTCAGCACACCCGCTATAGTTGCTCAGCGGCAGCTCTAGAAGCTATAGCCATGGCTTGTGGTGCTTTACACAGCTCTGCTTGTGTTGGGGTTTCTTGTGCTGGGAGACAGCAGTGGGAGAGAGATATGTGGGTGATAGTGCCTTTGTGGGCAGTGAAACAACAGTGGTTCTTCATCTAGAAGAACGGAAAGTGAGAAATGGGCTGTGAGAGCATGGACATTTGGATATCTCGTTCCCTAGTCCTGAAGGAGTGTCCAGTGGCACAACTTGCTTGAATTCAGAGGTCTCTATTCTTGTGGGTCTTGGCTCTCTAAAGGGTTGACTTTATGCTCCAGAACTGTAGCAAAAGGAAGCAGAAACCAAAATGTTCTTCAAATCAAATACGTAAAGTCAGGGTTAATATCTCTGTGTTCTGTCATCCAACCATAGGTGAGGTGTGGAAGCAAGTGCAGCTGAAATCTTGGGAAGCACCTTCCCTGATGGTAGCCCATATGCAGTGTTTCATTTGTGCTGAGTTGGAGCTTCTGCAGCCACACGAGAGCCAGTGCTGCCCAGCACGCTTGTGCAGCATGGCAAGGCCATCCTATCTGCTTTCAGTTAGAAGTATCACAGTGTGAATTCAGTTGTTGCACTTCCAAATTTGCTAATTCATCCCAGAGCTGTTGCTTTCAGGATGGTTTTTATTCCCGCTTTTAAAAGCCTGGTTGGACAATGGATCTTTGTTGCGGCTCCTAATCATTAACCTGAAAACTTTCCAAAAGGCTCAGAGAAAATGTAAAGCAGCTGACTGCTTCATTTCTGGCTCTTGAACCCATTAACTGCAGTAATAGAGCTCTCGCCAAAGTTGTTTTTTATTCTCTTCCTCTCCTAGAAGGATGTTCATCAGAGCTAGAAACAGCCAGTGAAGTGCACGCAGGTTACTACAAACTGGCTGTAATATCCAGCTGCTGTTTGCTGCCATCACAGAATGGTGCTAATTGTGCAAAAGTTAATTTTGAGACTTCAGAGGTGATGTGTGAAGGGAAGTTAATGAGATGGAGAAAGATGGGGGAAGCTCCGGGGATGATCAGCGCTGGAGCTGAAGCCTGGGTGTATGTTAATGGGAAGCTACAGTGCGGTGGTTAGTGCCGGCTGGAGGACAGCAGTTGACAGTGGTGGCTGACAGTGTCACAAGGAAGTAGCCTGGCTCACGTGGAGGTGCTTGGGCAGGCAAGTAGCAGGAAACAGGTAAACTCTGAGGTGATTCAGAGGTGGTGATTTCAAGTCACTTAGCGTGGCTTCAGTGGGGCTGTAGGAAGCTATATCCTTAGTGGGTGTGTAGGGAATGGCTTATATTGAAGTTGCTGTTATTGCTTACAACAGCGGTTTGGAAGATGGGAACTATCTCAGATCCACCTCTGTGTGTGGTGCTGGCCCTGTGACCTGTGAGATGGCTGATGGCAAAATGTACTGTGGTGTGATGCTCTCCCAGGCCTCAGGGGATGGCTGAGGAGAGGAGTATGGATGGGTGGTGGCAGACTGGTGTCTTCAGCTGCTGTCCTCCTTTTCTCACAACAGCCCTCTCATGTTCTGTCTGTAACCAAGCCAGGGAATATTAGATTCCGTGAAAGTTTTCCAGCAGCTTTTCCAAGTGCTCAGTTGGTGGTGTTTAAAAACTAGCAAGTTTGGTGATACCTCTTTAGGAGATCACGTCCCGGAAGTACTCCACACATAGATCTCATCTTCTACATTCAGGTCTTGGGAATTGTGTTAAACAGCTAGAAATGAGGTTTTGTGCATGTAAGACTTCCTCTGCCAGTGTGTGCAGTAGGTCACCACCAAGCAAAACTCTTCTGCTTTGCTCTCAACTGATGTGAAACCAGTCAGCGTCCATTCTGCTGGGGAATTTCAATGTGGTTTCTTGTCCCTTATGCACACCTGTGCAATAGAACTATGGATGTAGCAGGGGTTTGAACCATTTACAGAGGCAAAGCCAATGTTTCTGATGTGTCCACTCTAATTCCTGAATGCAAAAGCAGTTGTGTAGAAAACCAAAGTGGAAGTGGCGTCAAACCCGTATTGCTGTCCTGCAGCGGGAACTGGGATGCTGCAGCTGGGATGAAAACTGTTGGAATGCAAAAGCTGCCATGTTTAGAAAACAAAACCAGTCATGAAATGGAAAGGAACAACATAAAGAATTTCTCAATACCGTGTCTCAAGGAGGTGGGAAAGGATTTTGCTGCAGAACTGAGCTGGAGTTGTTCTCAAATGGTTTTTACTTGCAGTGAATGCTAGAGTTGAAACGGGAGCTTGCTCTCAGCATGGGGTGAGGAGCTGAGCTCTGGAATATACTTTTCTCAGTAATAACTGCAAGAATTAACCCCAGATGGAGGAAAATGTGAATGGATCAAGTACAGCAAACTGTCAGTCAGCAAACTGTGCTGCTTGGGAGCTGTGAGTTAAGCTGATGTCCTAATCAGCTATAACTTATAATTCATGTATGCATTTAAAGCGCATCCAAGTTCCTCATTCCAATTCCTACTTATTTTGACAGCAAAAAGAATTCAACTTGGATAGTAGTGACCAAGCTTCCAGTTCAATTAAATCCTATTAAATTAAGGAGTTTTGTTTCCATTAATAATGCTATTTTTTGGAGAAGTCCAGACCTTTGCAGGTTTCTCATCCCGGTGTCTCCCATTTGCATTGGTGTGCCTGAGCATGGCAGCATAGATAAGAGTAAATGTAAATCCCTCCAGTGAAAAGAGGTGGGAAGTGGGATCTGTGTGAAGCACACCTGGGGCTTGGCTGCTTTGTTAGCCTACAACCAGAATCACTACTGAGGGGCTGCCTGATTCTCTGTGGGCAGAGCTGTGTTGTGACTGGTTTGTGAGTCAGGGAGTTGGGACAGGGAGTCTCTTAAATTGCCCTGAGAATTCCAACAAAATGGCTGCTTTCCTCGGGATTCCTTCCTCTCTGGATGTCAACAGGCTCTTGACGGTCTTCCTTGGCTTCTGCATATACAGTTTATTAGGTGGCTGCTGTAAGTGGGATCTGCTGCTTCAGCTTTCATCAAAGCACATTGGGAGGAGGAGGGAGCATTTGAACATGTTGGTTTTCCCATTGCTTGTGCCTGTTCCTGGCCACTTCCTTCATGAAAATCCATCTCTGTAACCAGAAGCTACCCTTTGTCAATGCACGCTTCGCCCTGCTGCAGCTTCAAGCCTAAGCAGTAATCCTGGCTGAGCGGCAGCATAGCCTGTTCATAGCTAATCTTGGTGGTGTGAGACAATAATCCTGGTGCTAAAGGAAGAGCCCATCCAGTTCCAGAACAGAAACAACACGAATCCCGTGTTGTTTAAATATTACAATTATAGATTCATAGAGTGATTTGTGTTCAAGGGACCTTAAAGCTCATCCAGTTCCAGCCCTGTGCCACAGGCAGGGACCCCTTCCACTAGAGCAGCTTGCTCCAAGCCCCTGTGTCCAACCTGGCCTTGAACACTGCCAGGGATGGGGCAGCCACAGCTTCTCTGGGCACCCTGTGCCAGCGCCTCAGCACCCTCACAGGGAAGAGCTTCTGCCTTAGGTCTAACCTGAACTTTCCCCCGCTTCAGTTTGGACCCATCACCCCTTGTCCCATCGCTACAGTTCCTGATGAAGAGTCCCTGTCCAGCATCCTTGTGGCCCCCTTCAGATACTGGAAGCTGCTCTGAGGTCTCCATGCAGCTTCTCTTCTCCAGGCTGACCATCCCAACTATCTTAGCCTGAATTCTTGCAGCTCTGGGCAGTGTGAGTGTCCAAAGTGGCTATGGCGTGGTTGATGAAGGGCTGTAGCACAACTAGTGTCAAACCAGCTGGAAACAGCAAATTCTTTCATTGTCATTTTCAGCCTGTATGACAGAGTTACAGGACATAGGTGCTGTGCAGCAGTTAACCTGTCATTGTGATAGATGTGCGATTTTGGGCTCCAGCGCTGCTCCCAAATAATTGAGGTAAGCGTGGGCATGGAAGCAATGAATGTGGAGCAGCTCTTCCCTGGTACCGGGTTGCTGTGTCTTGCCTTGAATTGGAACAATCCTTCATGCCAGAGGCTTCTGCACTTGTATTTCACTGTGGTTTACTTTATGCAAACCTCTTAGTGCTGCCTCCCTCCCTGTCTCCGGTCTTCTCAGTGTAAGGCTGGCTTGGGTTGTGTTGCTGTCCCCCTGCACATGAGCGAGGGCATAAAGTTAGTGTTGAACAAAGCTGCTGTAGGTCGGGGAAGCTGAAGCCCCACAAGCCAGGAGAAGCCACCCCTCGCACCCTATTCATGTTAGAAACCACTGAGCCAACAGTGCTGCTCTCTGGAGTCTAATCCTGAGTTTTGGAGAGCTGCAGTGGCTGTGTTGGGGAAAACGGAGAAGGCACAAACAAAATGAGACCCTCTTGTTCTTTGTGACTGCTTTGTGTCCTTTGGTGAGGATATCTGCCGGGTTTGCCTTGTTGTTGCACTTGTTGTTCGCTTTATATTGCTTCAGTTCCTTGTTATCATGGCATAACTTATCCTTCAGTGCAGGGGAACCTGTCTGTTGTCTTTAAAAAGTCAGCCAGAGCCCACCTCTGTTTCCTGTTAGACTATCAAGTGATAAATGGGTATTCCCAGAAGCGTTAGTACAGTGGCCAAGTGGGCTGCTGAGGCAGAAAATAGGACAAGACTTGTAACAATCCGGCTGTTGCTTGAGAAATGAAGAAAATGGGTGGTTTTGTACATCTGGCACAGGGTGCCCAGAGAAGCTGTGGCTGCCCCATCCCTGGCAGTGTTCAAGGCCAGGTTGGACACAGGGGCTTGGAGCAAGCTGCTCCAGTGGAAGGGGTCCCTGCCTGTGGCAGGGGTTGGAGCTGGATGAGCAGCAGAAACCAGGCTGTGATTCTGTGATCTCTGGGCTGAGTGAGGCATCCCTGTGGGTAGAGCTGTGTGTTTGACTGTCTGAAACTTGTAGCTCCAGAGCATGGCAGGGGTGTTCTGTGCTTCATAGATGTGGGTGTGCTGAAAGGGTTATGTAGGAATACCTGAACATGATGCTTGTGGGGCACATTTAGCCTGAGACTTCCTGGGTTTAGGCAAGACTTGTCCTAGACCTTTACAAACAGGATGTTGTGCTGCCTATAGGAGCTGGTATCAGCATAACCGAGAGAATCTGGAGACAAGAACTGCTTGTTGCCTAAAGTATATTTTCATTTTGTGTAAATTTGCTCGAGGAACATGTGTGTTTGTGAGCCACTGAGAGCTCCTTTAGGTACTCCTATATCATTCCAATAGTATTACAGGAAAAGATGTGGTGGGGACCCAAATACAGGAAAGATCCAAATCTAAGGCTGTGAAAGAGGCTGCAGTCATCTTTCTTGAAGCTGGACCAGCCTTTTGGTGAAGGAGACCCTTAAGTTCCCATACAGCTGTTTGCTGGCAGGACCGACATGAAGCAGTTCAACTGCTTCCCTGTGTCTGCAGTGCTGGGTGGGATCAGGGAGTGATGCTATCAGGAAGCTTTTGCTTGATCTCTTCTCTTTTTCTTCTCTTCTCTTTAAATGGGGTCCCATGCTGGGTTGGCATCATTCCTGCCTGGCTGCTGCAGCTTGAGCAGTGTTGGCTGGGCAGAGTGCTGCTTGTCCCCATGACCAGGGCAGAAGGTGAGGATGCACCTCCGGAGGAGACACAACCTGTGCAGAGACCATCCTATTGCCCCAAGGGCCTCTCATCCTGCCTCAGGCATGTCCCCATGGCCAGGGCAGAAGGTGAGGATGCAGCTCCCGAGGAGACACAACCTCTGCAGAGACCATCCTATTGCCCCAAGGGCCTCTCATCCTCCCTCAGGCTATATATTCCATGTATCTGTGGTGTATCAGCTTGCTGCTTTGGCTGGGAGCTGCAAAGAAAGGGGAAAGTAATTCCATCCTGGAGCTGCACCTTTGCTGTTTGCAATGCAGGGGAATGTAGGGTAAATCCACCCTGAAGTGGGATTCCTCTGTAGCAGCGGCTGTAGTTCCATGATCTCTACTCCTATGACTGTGGGGAAGGTCGCGATGCGCCTTGCTGCTTGTGATGTCCAAGCACGTGTGGCTCCAGCTGTGTGGTTACAGGTAGGAGCTGAGATCCGTGTCACCTTGGAACCTGGTTCCACGATGGGTTGTGGCTGCCCTGTGACAACAGCTTGGCAACACCGGTTTCTGTTTTGTTCTGCCTCGTGCTGTGTATTGGATTTACTGTCCCAGCTACTTATGGGGATCCACATGGACTGCATCAGGGATCTGGTCTAACCTTTCTTAAAGCTGCTTTTGTTCACGTGGGCTTTTTAAGCTGGAAAAATTGCTTAATTTGTCCTTAAACAAGCTGTACTGGCAGATGCTGCGAGGGCTGGAGCAGCTCTGCTCTGGAGCCAGGCTGAGAGAGCTGGGCTGGGGCAGCCTGGACAAGAGAAGGCTCCTGAAGGGGAGACCTGAGAGCAGCTCCAGTGCCTAAAGGGGCTGCAGGAAACCTGGAGAGGGGCTTTGGACAAGGGCCTGTAGGGACAGGCCAAGGGCAATGGCTTTAACCTGCCAGAGGGGAGACTGAGATGAGCTCTTAGGCAGAAGCTCTTCCCTGGGAGGGTGCTGAGGCGCTGGCCCAGGGTGCCCAGAGAAGCTGTGGCTGCCCCATCCCTGGCAGTGTTCAAGGCCAGGTTGGACACAGGGGCTTGGAGCAAGCTGCTCTAGTGGAAGGTGTCCCTGCCCGTGGCAGGGGTTGGAGCTGGATGAGCTTTAAGGTCCCTGCCAACCCAAGCCAGTCTGTGGTTCTATGGTTATAAAACATACTACAGGAGGAGAGAAGTGTCAGGTTTTGATGGTATAAACAAGAAGTCTCGTTCTTTGTGCTTACATTTTAACCCTAGGGCTTTATTTTGTTGGTGCTGCTTCTGAAAGGTGCTGTCCCCTCCTGCTAGTGCTATTTGTTAGTAGTACCTTGTGCTAGTGCTGCTGTTGGCATGGTCAGGCAGCCAGACAGATCAGGAAACTGATTCAGTGCAAAGACAACTTAGAGGCAAAGAAGACAAAATGTCTTCTAAAGCAGTAATGTGCAGCATTGCAGCGTAAGCTGGCTGTGTGAGCATGGTCTGGTGAGCGTGGGACGTGCAAGGATGGGGTGGGATTGCCTCTTGGGGTGGCACCATTGGCTTTTGGCAGCTTCAAGCTGTAGCTGTAGCCTGCAGGCTCCGAAAATCACATTGCTGGTTTATGTCCTACTTTTCAACAGCTTCACAGTGTCCATTGACAGTCTGCCCTAAGGGGAACTTCCATTTTGGTGTCAAATGGCAGAGGACACATAGGCCCTCACAGGGCACTCGCTGCTGCCTCTGTTGCATGTAAATGGTCCGAAAACTGGGCTCAGAGGGTCTGGATTTGGGGAGCTAAAGCATGTATGGTTTGTTCCAGTTGTCAACTCATATAACCAAACCCTTGGCTGGTGATACAGATTTAGTTTGAAGAAAAACTTGTACCCAGTGAAAATCATTTCTGTTTGGTCCTATTCCTGACCTTTCTAGGCTGTATTTCCTGGTTTTAGTTGTATAATCACATAGTATTTGCTGGATTTTGGGGTGCTTCAGGATTATCTGGGGACCTCAAAGGACATTGTCTTACACTGGCAGTCAGTTCTGTTTGAGTAGAGCTTTCAGCCCAACTCAGTGATTGGGGCTGGGACTAACAAGGACCATACTTGTTCTGCAAGTAGTGTGGAGGTTGTGGCAAAAATGGGTAGGAGGGATGGCAATTAGCCTTTCCTATGGCATTTTACACAGTTTATACTGTGTAAGCACATGGGACGTGGAGCTGTTACTCAATTATTTCTTGTTTTTCTTCTCTTTCTCTAGAATCCAGCGACTATCACCCGAATCCTGCTTAGCCATTTCAACTGGGACAAAGAGAAGCTGATGGAGAGGTAAGCAGCACTCGTAGCATGTGGCCACATTGCGCTTGAGACCTGCAAGAAATGTTTATTACCAGGTTAATGTGAGACGGGATGGCTGCACAGTGTATGGCAGGAGGATCTCTTGTGTAAGCTCCTTTAGCAGTCTTTTCTGACTAAGAGTGCCTCCTTGGTTTCATATTATTCATACCTATTAGGTGTCAGAGAAGTTGTGGAAGTTACTTTCAATAGAGGAAGGGCTGCTTCCAGTTGGAACACATACAGGCACAGCACGGTCAAAACAAGCTCTGGAGAAAGGACCAGGTTCTGTCACCTTGCAGTTGTTCCAGATTTGGGTTCAGTTGCTCTTGCGTGTCGTGCCGCATGTGTATTCCGGACATGCGTGATAGTCTTGCTGCGACTGAACTGTTCTTGGCTAATGAAGGGTACCGGTGAAGTACATCTGCCCTGTTTCCACCTTTGCAGCTCTGGGTTTTCTTTAGTGTGTGTAAATAATGGCTTGAATTTTGCCTCTCCCCCTCAGAGCAGAGCAGTTTGTGGGTATTTCTTATGTTTGATTCCCAGCTCCTGGGGACTGTTACTGCTAAACGTACATTTTATAGTTTGTTATTTCACAATGGAGGCTAAATCCAGCTAAAATGGTAATGCATTTGGGTATTTCAATGCCACTGTTGCTGTTGGAGAGGGTGTGAGGGAGCTGGAGAATTCACTTTACTTGTAGAAGCTGGGAAGAGAATTAGTCTGGACCAGAAGGAGCAATAAAGGCGGTACAGGTGGTCTTTGCTGGTCTTAACAAGTGTTAAGAGACACAAATCATGGAATCATGGAATGGTTTGTATGAAGGGACATTAAAGCTCATCCAGCTCCAACCCCTGCCACGGGCAGGGACCCCTTCCACTGGAGCAGCTTGCTCCAAGCCCCTGTGTCCAACCTGGCCTTGAACACTGCCAGGGATGGGGCAGCCACAGCTTCTCTGGGCACCCTGCGCCAGCGCCTCAGCACCCTCACAGGAAAGAGCTTCTGCCTAAGAGCTCAGCTCAATCTCCCCTGTTCTGGCAGGTTAAAGCCATTCCCCTTGGCCTGTCCCTACAGGCCCTTGTCCCAAGCCCCTCTCCAGGTTTCCTGCAGCCCCTTTAGGCACTGGAGCTGCTCTGAGGTCTCCCCTTCAGGAGCCTTCTCTTGTCCAGGCTGACCCAGCCCAGCTCTCTCAGCCTGGCTCCAGAGCAGAGCTGCTCCAGCCCTCGCAGCATCTCCATGGCCTCCTCTGGCCTCGCTCCAGCAGCTCCACGTCCCTCTTGTGCTGCTGCCCCAGAGCTGGATCAGGGCTGCAGGGGGGGTCTCCCCAGAGCCCAGCAGAGGGGCAGGATCCCCTCCCTGAGCTGCTGCTCACGCTCTGGTGATGCAGCCCAGGACAGACTGGAGTGAGGGCAGAGGGACTCAGTGTCTGGTAGGACTGTTTGACTTTTAGTCCCTTTTTCCTTTGCCTGGTGCTCAGGTATGAGAAGACAGGCTGCTTTGTGGTCTGTAGAGCAGAAACGCTTGTTGGTAGTGCTTTTGAAACAATAAATGCACCCATAGTTGCTCTTTGCTGAGCCTGGGTAGTTTGGTGCTCCTCCATGCAGGGTGCAAGTGTGAAAGAGCAACAGATACTCAGTCTGCTAGTGGATAGTTTTGGAGTTTAAATATTTCTGCTCTGGTAGGCTAATGGATTTAGGACATCTGTAGCCCTCTTTGTGTAACATCTTTGGTTACTGATGATGCTCAGGTGTCTTTTATGTTTTATTTGGCCTAATTTGTTGGGTTTTGGGTTGGTTGGTTGTTTTTTTTCTGAGGTGATTGTACTTTTTTAAGCTTTCTATTACTTTATTTTCCCAGGATTGACCTCTTTTAGTTAATGTTGGAAGTACGAGCACTTTGGGTTAGAAATGCAGTCACATTGAGGCTATTTAACTTGCACTGCAACTGTTAAGCGTTCTGATTTAGTTCCTTCCCTGTAACGTTGGTCAGTTCACTTCTTTGTGTTTGAGTTTCTTGTGCTGGTTCTTTTGGTCAGGCTAAAGTTCACTGTCCTTGGCTACCTTTGAGATACCTTGACGTGAGTGTGCTGAAGTGTCACCCCTTCTGGAGGCCTTTCCCCTTCTCACTGGAAGATTGTTTAAGGCTGTCATGAATTAAAACAATAAAACGGGGCTGGGGGTCTTTTTGAGAGAGGGGTGTCAGCACCTCAATGGGATGTGTTATTGGGAAGGTTTTCCCAGTTTCCAAGGAGAGCACTTTTAAGTACATATAAATATTTACAGAGTCAACAGGTCAACATTTACTCCTGGTACGTATTCATTAAAATACTTAATTCTATAGGACTTCCCTTGTGAGTAATATAATACCTGACCCTTGCTTGTGCAGACCTGTTGCACACATCTCGTGCTTCTGGTGCTGATTATGTCCTTTTGTGTTAGAAAAACACCAGAACACTCTTTCTCAAGTAGTTGGTGCTGCTTGCTTCAATTCTTCACCAAGCAGCTTCCACAAAGCCCTCTCCAGTGCTCCACTGATGCTCTGCTGTGGTAAAGCAGGAGAGAGCTGGCTCGTGGTGCCCAGGAAGGTTCTATGCTGCAGTAATAGGTGAAGGCAGGAGTGGGAGGTGGGTGCTGTCTTCAGCAGCCAGGATGTGAAACTGCTTGAAATAGTTTGAAATAGTGATGGAGCTGGAAATCATGGAATCATGGAATGGCTTGTATTGAAGGGACCTCAAAGCTTCTCCCGTTCCAACCCCTGCCACAGGCAGGGACACCTTCCACTGGAGCAGCTTGCTCCAAGCCCCTGTGTCCAACCTGGCCTTGAACACTGCCAGGGATGGGGCAGCCACAGCTTCTCTGGGCACCCTGGGCCAGCGCCTCAGCACCCTCACAGGGAAGAGCTTCTGCCTAAGAGCTCATCTCAGTCTCCCCTCTGGCAGGTTCAAGCCATTCCCCTTGGCCTGTCCCTACAGGCCCTTGTCCCAAGCCCCTCTCCAGGTTTCCTGCAGCCCCTTCAGGCACTGGAGCTGCTCTAAGGTCTCCCCTTCAGGAGCCTTCTCTTGTCCAGGCTGCCCCAGCCCAGCTCTCTCAGCCTGGCTCCAGAGCAGAGCTGCTCCAGCCCTCACAGCATCTCCATGGCCTCCTCTGGACATGATGCTGTGATGCTACACATCACCTTTTTTCATCTCCTCTCTATGTTAAGAGATTGTTCTCATTTGGGCAAACATTGCAAGCTGATTAATCCCAAATTTAGACTTGGTTATTCTTCCACAACAGAGATAACAGAGATAACTTTTCAGACTTGCTTGGCTTTGTGCGTGTCCAGCAGATCTTACAGTAACTTTGTGTTAATGTGAAGGAACTGAAAAGCACTGGGAGATGTTCATGTTGAGGGGCAGAGGCAGCTCTAGTCCAGCAAGAAAATAACTTTGGGCACTGTTAAAGCCTCAGCACATAGGTTTTACTTGAACATGATGCTATCCATTCACTGTCTGCAGTGTATGACCCCAAAAATGGCTTTTTTTCCTGTGTGACTTCTACTTTAAACTGTTGAACTACCCTCTCAAATTCAGCTCAACAGTTGCATTTGGCCTCTTTTAATAACCATTAGGAAGCCTTCCCAGGACATTCCTGTTGTTGCCTGCGGTCTGGGTGTGTTTCATGTTTGCTGAGATGTAATGTTTGGGTGCAATTTTTGGTGCTCGATTTCACACCAAGTCAGAGCTTGAGCTCAGTTGCTTCATTTTGTGTATTTACCGTGTCTGGTTACCCTGAGTCAGCGTGACTGAACAGGCACCTTATCAACCTTTGGCTGCAGTAAAGCAGTCAAGGGGTCTCTTTTCTGATAAGCGTCAAGTGTGGTGAGGCCTGAGCTTGCGTGAGGGAAATGTCCATGTTTTAAACCATGAAAACCATGTATTGCTGTTTGGTTTTGGTATTGTCATGCATATTTTTAATAAGCAGATTGTGTCTGTGCCTGCTTTGTCATGGAGTAATTGCATGGTGTTGTGAAGAGGACAGATGTGTTTGTTAGAGGTATTTATTCCACTTACAATGAAGTAATAGCCCCAATTGACAAACTGCCCCATCCCTCTGGTGAAACACGAGTTACTCACCTGTGTCTGAAAGCAAGATTGGTGCATAGGGTGGGTTTGTTTGCAGGATGCGAGTGGGTAGTGAGGAACTACTGAGTTCAGCTTCTGATCTGCTGCACGTGTTCTGGAAACTAAAGGTATGAAATAGTATGCTTCCCTGAGTCTTGCAAGCATGATTAATAGAGACTGGAGACAACCAGGTACAGATTGACCAGGTAACCTCAGCAATAAGTGAAGGAAGTGCTTTAGCTTTTACTATGTCTGATAGCATCTGGCCCTCCTGAGAGCAGTTTTGGGAATGAACCTCCTCATGGTGAAGAGGCTGAAATGCAGCTCTCCTGCTTTACGTGCTTTCCTCTGGTCACTTCCTAAAAAGAAAACATATGTCAACATGTAGCCCGAGGTCTGATTTGATCCCTGGAGGTACAGGCAGAGGCATTGCAGTCCTGTGGCTGCTTGTCTCCATTCCTTCTGAGCAGAGACCAGTGCCATGGTGGCCCTGGTGCCTTCGCTCTAGCCCAGGTTGCCTCTTCCCCTTGCATCTGAGGCTTGACTTTTCTCTGTAGATACCTCGTTGTCTGCTTTCCTTTGGGCAAATAAGTACTTAAAATACTCAGTAGAGTCTGAGCACGTGAAAAGTTATGTATGGCAGGCAGGAAGACACCTTTTGGTTTGAAGATGTCTTTTACTGCAAATACACGGATTCTCTGACATTCACAAATGCGCTTTCACTAAAGTAAATATCCCAAAGTGTGTAGTAGAAGCTTTTATCCCAGTGAAAAGGCTTTTTATCTTTGATACTCCTTGGATAGGACTTGATTATGTCTAGAAAATTGTGATCAGGCAGTTACTGACAGGGGGAGGAAATAAAGAAGCTGACAGCTTGATCCCTGTGCCAGAAAGACTTGATGCTATTATGGACTTGGTGTTGGTAAGCAGTGAAGAAATGATAGAAGAACTTGAAAATAACTCACTGGTGTGTCTGTTCATTTGAAAATAGCAGAGAAAATGACTTTGTGATGGAGAGTGAATATGGCAAAACTAATAAAGCCAGTTGCTGAAGTCAGCTAGATTGAACAAAGAGTATAATATTGGTTGACTAGACCATAACATTTCCCAAGTATTGTAAATGCTGGAACTAGTGAGTATCTACATTGCAAAGAGGGCAGAGGATTTAAAAGGCTGTTAAAGGTGCCCTCCTTCTCCCTAAGTGAAAAATAAGGACTGAGATACCAAGAAGCAGCCATTTAATGGTGAGAACTTGAAGGAAAATCAAAACCCCTGGAGTTGTAAAGGAAGTGAGGAGGGAATTAAAGGATTTTTCTCACACGTTTCACAGCAGAGATGATACCATGCAATTGTATTATGTAAAGTGTGGGGCATTCACTGAGTTCAGCTATGAGTATGTTGTGTATAGAGCTACTTTGACCAAAAGGGAAGGAGCAGACTAGATGGAACCTCTTAGTAAGCCCCTTATCAGCTGCTTTTGAGATGAGTGTTTGGTAGTGTTAATGAATGACCTGGCACAAACCTGTTTGAAGGCATTTGGTTCAGAGGAGGATTCAGACAGGCATCATACAGGAAAAACTCAGGCAGCTGGGAGGATCCTAGCAGTGGAAGTGGTACTAAGTGTCGTGATAGGTCTCATCAACACAGAGATGGAAAAGAATATGGGATGCGTTCAGCTGGCTATGATTGCTGGTGTTCAAGTTGTGTCACAGCATTTGTCTTGCACTATTTTCTTTGCAAACATCACACCCGGCTGTTCGGCTGCTTGGGACTGCCCTGAATTCATTTGCGAAAGGTTTCTAGAGATAAGTGATCCTGAAGGCACACAAAATAACCTGGCTGAGTTAAGTCCCTGAGCTAAGGTTGAAGAACAGTGGCAAAGCCTCATGTATGCTGCAATGCCAGAATTCACCACCAGCTTCGAAATCCAGTGTCTTGGGAATTAAGATCTAAAGTATGTGAAACTGCATCAAGAAACCAGCTGTGACCTAAACCCTTTTGAATTTAAGGCCAGTCCTGTTGGTAGTTCTGTAAGGGAGCTGCTATGGATTTGGGACTTCTGGGGAATACTGCAGGATAAGACGATCTAGCAGGGGTGCTTTGGTTAGATGTTGTGTACCAGGCCTAGTCCCGCATCATTGAGGCACCCCTGGTAACTTCATTCCCCAACAGAAAGTCCTGGATTTCTTGTGTCTGTTGATGGACAGCAGGTTCTGTTCTATTGTTGGTATTATTCTGTCTGGTTTGTGATGAGTTTAAATATGTGTCTTGTAAAGACTCTAATCTCAGCCTTGCCTTAGCTACAAGGACAGGTGTCTGCTGGGAATAAATCTGCTGGTCTTCAATCTAAGTCACTGCACTATGGTCAAATGTGGGGGGTTTCTAGGGAGGTGCTGCCTTATTTGGATTTAACTTGCTGCGGAGGAATGACTTGTTTATGGGATTTGAATGGAGGACCTATGTACAGGGCAGGTTAGCTGGTTGATGGTCAGATTGGATTAGTTCACTGCAAATTGGAGGAAGGTACGTGGTGTCTTGATGCTGGGAGGAGGGTGACCTGCCTGTAATGAGGGTCAAATCTGGTCTTCCTCACCAAGCTGAGGAGCTTTAACTCAGCCTGTAACCCAAACCAGTGTTGGTTTTCTTAAGGGAATACGAAATAGAAAGAAAGTGGTCTTTTGTCTCCTCCCCAGCCAATTTTGCATGCTCCTTTCCATGAATACCTGGAATGGTATTTTCTTAGGAGGATGTTAAAATAGCTCAGGCTGACCAGAGACAAATGATACTCAAATGGCTCAATTTCTGGCCCAAGAGATGGACTGTGTAGGCTTTGGGCAGGGTGTTCAGTGGGAAATTGCGGACTGGTCTTAACTGGAGATGGGAGTCCACACCTCGCAGCAGCGGTTCCCAAACTATGGAGATGACTGAAGTGTGTGAAGGGCAATGCCTCAATGGGAGATGGTGACCATGTGTAAGCGCTCAATCAACTTAGCTGAGTGTTTGTCTCTGCTGACCCATTTCTCCTTAGATCAGAGGAGGAAGTGCCAAAATTAAGTCAGGACCTCTTTGGGACACTTAATGTAGACTGAGGACATGGAGGGAAGCCGGAAGTACAGGAACTAGGGACCTGCTGAATCACAGACTGTGACTGATTGCTGCCTCCTGCCTCCTCTTTCATGTTTTAATGATCAGAATATTAGGGAAGAATGGAAGGCTTAAGCTGGAAAGAGAATTGAACTTGGGGCCATCAGGCCTGTGTTTAAGAAGGATCCTAATGCCTGGGCTGTGAAGTAGGATGTTCTTGCTCTAGTTTCCTGGAGTTATAATATAAAGCAATCACCGTGGAGAATCATGGATTACTTGAGATGCAGCAGAAGTATTGAAGGTACCTGAATTTTCAGGAGCATGCAATTCAAGCCAGATCTCTGCAATGATGTGGGTGTCGAACACCTGCCTCTGTGCTCAGAGCTGTGTAGTGAGGAGCTTGGTGCAAGTAGCAAGGCTGTGAGTCTCTGAAATACCAAAACCAACTTTGTACATTTAATGCACATTTAACTCCCAAACAGCATTTGAAAAATGACTTACAGGGCAGCAGTTAAACTCTCATTGCCTTGTGTGTGTCCTGCAGGTACTTCGATGGCAACTTGGAGAAGCTCTTTGCAGAGTGTCATGTAATTAATCCGAGTAAAAAGTCTCGAACACGCCAGATGAACACCAGGTCATCAGCCCAGGATATGCCTTGTCAGATCTGCTACCTGAATTACCCCAACACGGTGAGTACCTGAGCAGTGACTCCCCACGCTGCTGCCAGAAGACATTTTGGGTGCATGTCTACAGGGCCGTCTCCACCAGTATTCTAAGAAAGCCTTTGAAATGAAGTTGAGATTTCACTTTTTTTTGCTCATTAAATCCTCTAATTGATAGTATATGCCTTAAAACATGATGCTCAAGGTTGTTTTTAATGCAGTAAACTTTGTCTTGTGTGCTGCAGGTGATCCAAGTGTGGTCACCCCACCACATTATCTAGTGCTTTAGGTGTTCCGTTCGTTCTTATGATGTGTTTCTAAAACAAATCTCAAACAGTAGTAGTTTACCCCCCATGGGATTGTATTTCAAGTGAAGTGATTATCCCTTCTTATAAAAATAGTAAATAATGTTACCAGGTAATCAAGCTAGGAAGGTCTGCAGTAAAACCGAGGAGGAGCGGAAATAACATCTATGAGGTTGTGCGGTTTGGAATATACAACCAATATGGGTATCTTTGGATCTCTGTCTTTGGATCTCTCTCGTGTTTGTGCAATACCTTCTTCATCAGAGAAGATGAGGGTAGAAGGGCTTGCTGGGGCTCTAAATGAAGAATTTCAGTTTCTGGTGAGATAGGTGATGAGGATTCTTTGGTTCTGTAGCTGTTAACACTCACTATACTTTTCCATGCACTAATGGGAGGTCCAGGCTTCTGCTGCCTTTTGTGCAGGCGAGCAGCTTGCCTTGGCTTTCCAGGGGCAGGACATAATGATGGGAGATCCTGGAAGAAAATGAGATGAGTGGAAAAGTTCATCTGTGGCTGTGCCAAAAGGCAGGGCGCTGACATGCGGAAGGAATTCTTCCTTTATTGGAATCTACTGTTCCTGGTGGAGCTGTCCTGACCCTCCCCTGTAACACTTTAACGTCTGCCTGACCTTTAAAGCAGCCCTTACTTAAGGTTCCACTGGTGCTCTGGGTGTGTTTTGTGAGTTTGCTTTTCAGCAAGAATGGAAACCATTATGACCTTTAGGGTTTATGAGTGGCCCTGTATCAAGTGCTGTAGCCTTTGCCTTGCTCTGGAGTAGGCAGAGGAGAGGAAAGCCCAGTTTCAGGCTGCTAGGGTTTTCAATGTTAAGATCACTATTGCTCTTGAGCCAGAAGACTTTGTGTGTGTTCTTTCGCAGCTTGTGTGCACTGACTTCCTCTTTAGAGAGCAGCTGCAATGGAGAATTGTTTCTTGCTTTGTATAAAAAGGTGCTTTGAAAAAGAAAGATGAGCATGAGAATTTTGTTTGGGGAGGAAATGTGGCAGGAGACATCTTGAGCATCTGAATGCCCATCCCAAGAAAAATCCTCTTGGAAAATTCCAATCTAGATTTTGGAGAATCCCAGACTGCTTTGGGTTGGGAGAGACCTTAAAGCTCATCCAGTCCCAACCCCTGCCACAGGCAGGGACCCCTTCCACTGGAGCAGCTTGCTCCAAGCCCCTGTGTCCAACCTGGCCTTGAACACTGCCAGGGATGGGGCAGCCACAGCTTCTCTGGGCACCCTGTGCCAGCGCCTCAGCACCCTCTTAATACATTATTTGTCGCTTTAGAAGGTTCTCTTGGAAACTTAACATTTAGATTTCACTTTCTTAGTATATTCTTATCTTTTTACCCTAGGTGCTGGGTGGCAGCGACATGCCCCGTGCTCAGAGCTGAGAGGACCTCCTCTGCCTGGGGTGCATGTGCTGCTGGGCAGATCTGCACAAGGCACGCTGACACCTTTGGTCTGTCAGTCAAACAGCACGTTCAAAATAGCAGTGGCCCAGTTGTGGGAAGAGCAGTTTCGTAGCTGGAGCAGGGAGATGCTGCAGTGAGCAGGAGCATTGTTGTTGGTGCTCAGTCAAGACACAGCAGAGGGGATCCTCTGTTTCGCTGCCATCCATCAATGTTGGAGCATTAGGGAAACTAATATTTATTATTTCTTCTGTAAGAGGCCAGCATCTGTAGTGTCTTTGTCTAAGGTGACCATAAGCCTTCTGGTTTGAAATCTGTTTTGAATCTGCTTTGGTCAATGTGAATTACAAATTGCTACAGAAAGTTATGCTCAGTCGCTAACCTAAAACCTCAGCTTTTAAACCCTCTTGCAGTGGTCAGCCTTTTGTTTTTTCCCCCTCCCAGAAAAAGCTGTATTTCCATTCTCCAAGAGGGCCTTTCAGCCTATGGAAAGCTCAGAGTCCGGAGCTGTGCCTATTAAGAAATGTTAGTGTACGGCTATTATGAGAATGTGAAAGTCTTGCGTATTCACCCTCTTGTAGGGTCATTGCAGGTGGTGTTTATCTGCCTTTTGAAGCATGTACAAGGGAAATACAGAGTCACCTCCAAAGCACTGTGTTTGGAGGTTTTGGGAAGCACCTGCCAGCCAAGGCATTGGTGCTCTCCTTGAGCCTGCATCCTGATAGCTGAACACTGAAGGGAGATCTCTTAGTCCCTCTGTGTGCCCATGAACCAGTGTCAAGCTCCAGTCGCTTTTACGTGAAACCCATGCTGGTGAGGAAGGGAATTGGGAGGGTCATGGCTTTGCCTCCCTCCGCCCTTCCATCTCACCCTTCTGGTCCCATTTGAGAGCAAAGTTAGGGGGTTCAGGGAACGTTGTACTGTTGTCCAAACCATGTGTTTGTTCTGAGGACACACGGGTGACTTAGTCTGTCAGTGCTACTGCTGAGTGAGGCTGTCATGGCAAACACATCTTGGAGCAGCCGATATCTTCTTTGATCAGCTGGATGATACCAGAAGAGCAGGGACAGGTATAGAATGTCAACATGCTGCTGCTAGAATCAACCATAGAGTCATAGAATGGTTTGGGTTGGAAGGGACCTCCAAAGTTCATCCAGTTCCAACTCCCCTGCAATGAGCAGAGACATCTTCAACTAGATGAGGTTGCCCAAAACCACATCCAGCCTGGCCTTGAGTGTCTCCAGGGATGGGGCATCCACCACCTCTCTGAGCAACCTGTGCCAGTGTTTTACCCTCGGTGTAAGGAATTTCTTCCTCATATCCAGCCTGAATCTCCTCCTTCAGTTTAAAACCATCACCCCTCGTCCCATCACAACAGACCCTACCGAAAAGTCTCTTCCCCTATTTCTCACAGGCCCCTTTTAAGTACTGAAAGGCTACAATAAGGTCTCCCTGGAGCTTTCTCCGAGCTGAACAAGCCCAACTCTCTCAGCCTTTCTTCACAGCAGAGCTGCTTCAGCCCTTGGAGCATTTCTCTGGACCCTCTCTAGCACCTGCCTTTGCAGGGAGAGCAGGTGATGGGTATGGAACCAGTGAGAACAGAGCTGTCGCTGTGGCCATGCACTGTTCCATTTGATGCTTTAATGTGACCTTTGTGCTCGCTCCCTTGACATCTGCTGTCAGCTTAGCCAAAAATAATTGGGAACTCCCTCAAAGTAAAGAAATGAGTTGACAGAGAGCTCTGAATTCTTCGCAGCCTGGGAGAAAGCGTGATGCCTGCTTTGTATATGGGCATTTAGCAAAGGTTTTCACTGCCTGAAATAACCTGCAGGATGCGTTCTTACCTGTGTTCTTCAGTGCTTCCTTGTGTGCCCTTGCTGCAGCAGTACTTAGGTTCATTAAGTGATGATCCCCTCGTCTGTGCTTCCTTCCCATCACGTGGAAGAGTCAGTGCTGTCTTCAGGATCATAGAATCATTGAATCCCAGGTTGGAAGGAGCCTCGAGGATCATCTGGCCCAACATTTCTAGGCAAAGCACGGTTGCGTGCTCTTGGCATCCTTAAAGTTACAGATGTTGGGGCTTTTCTGCCATAACTCTGCAAGTCCCCAGGGTGTCAGTTGGCCACAGCAGCATCTCGGGAGCATCAGGTACCTTGTTAGCTGGCTCAGCAATGGATTGGAAGGTTTTTTGTCAGCCTTAGTGTACCTGGGCATCCTGTAGCTGTCAGCATCCCCTGCTTGAGCTCTCTGACAGGCTGTGGGGGTGACGGGCAGAGTCAAGCTGATGGCTGCAGCACCACAGCGTGTTTCCAAGCCTCATGTCCAAACAGTGATGGCAGGAGCACCGGAGGGGTATGATCCTCAAAGGGATGAGGCCATGGGAAGAATATACCAGCAAGCACCTTCCCTGTGTGATCCAGTGCTGCAGCATCAAAAGATGAGCATGACCAGCTAATATACCAGTGTTGGATGAACAGCATGTGGTGGCTGTAATCTTGAGCATGTAAATGGTCAAGGAGGTAGCTTGGAAAGAACACTAATCTCCTCTTAAAATGGGCTCTCTCCTTAATTATCAGCATCTTGCTGCTGTTTGGGTCAGTGCCGTGGAGGATACTAGGTTTCTCCCGTTTGTGGAGTTTCAGACAAATTGATGGTATCTGAGGGTGGAGCTCTTGTTTTATCTTTTGGTTGAGAATAAGATGGTTTGAAAAGCTATACTGAAAGAATATTGTTTGTCCTTGCCCGTGGCTCTGAGTGTAAAGTAACTTCATTTCAGTCTTTCCTCAGCAGTGTTTGCTTCTCCATGCCTTGTGTAACCGTTCAGTCCCAGATGGTATCTTAACATACTGTGTCGATGATAACATACACAGATGAAGTTGTCCTTGCTGCTGTCTGCAACAAGCTAATTGTTAGTGAATTTAGTTAGTAATTTACACCTGCCCGTTAGGATCTTTAGTGCCTTCATCTGAGGAGCATCTGAGGTTCAGCGGGCAGTTCACCAGGCAAGGTGGCAAATGTGATGTGGGTGCATTGAAAGCATAGGTGCACGCAAACCTCCCTGTGCCTGTTCAGTGCTCACCCAGTTAAACAGACTACTCACTGATCACTTAGTTTCCTGTACAACAGGCAGTAAATTGGTGCCTGTGCATAGCTGGTGTGTGTATTCTGGAACTTTTGGGTGGCACCCACATGTGACAGCAGGCCAAGTGGAAAAAACAGGAGGAAAGAAGAGTCTGTATCATCTTATAACCATGACCTGTTTGTGGTGTTGCATTTACTTTACTCATTTGCAAGAGTAAAACGGGGGAGCTGTGCTGTGCTCCGTATGTACTCTTAAAACAAGGATCAGCTTAAAAGGGCAGGCAGGAAACGTCAGCCACACCTTTCCTTGCTGTTAGGGTTGGGATTAAAGTCTAGCTATGAAATCATGACTGAAGTTGCCTTGGCAATGTTCTGTAGTGGTGATGATCTAAAATAAATAGTAGCATCTCAAGTTTGGTGTGGGGGTGAGATGTGATAAACGGCTCAGCCTGAGAACGATGAAGTGATCCAGTGAATCCACTTGCTAGCCATCCACTGTCTTGTGTGCTCTGTCGTTGCAGTACTTCACTGGCCTAGAGTGTGGACACAAGTTCTGTATGCAGTGCTGGAGTGAATATTTAACTACCAAAATAATGGAGGAAGGCATGGGACAGGTAAACTGACTTCTTTCTGGGAACTCTTGTGTATTGGAGACGAGGGGGAAAGAAAGGGGGGAATTCTTTGCTCACTAAAATGACAAAAACCACCCAAATGAAACAAAAACCCCAACAAAATCATGAAAGAAAGCTTTGGGGGCTGCAGCCTTTGCCACTGATGAAGCTGGAGGGAGCTACGTGGTGTCAGTGCAGGCATCTGCTCTGGGTGGGAGGAATCGTGCTGTGCACAGTGGCACATCTGGGATGCGATGATAGAGCCAGTGTGCTATTTTTGCTGTGGATTTGAGTGAAATCTGTTGCCTTGGAATTCTTGGTGGTGCAAAAATAGGATAAACTGATTCTTTTGTGACCTTTTGTGTGATGTTTTTTTTTTTTCCAGACCATTTCATGCCCTGCTCATGGCTGTGATATCTTAGTTGATGACAATACAGTTATGTAAGTATGATGAGTTGCTGCCTCTTGGCTTTCCTCTCTGTTTCCATTTTACTATTCATGTGCTATTCAAATGTACTGACTTGAGATAAAACCTGCATTAAGGTAGCAGAGAGGTTGGTCATGACCTGTCTGTTACCAGCCTGTCTGTTAGCTTCTGTCCAGCTAAAAGCCCATGCCATGGTACTTGGAGAAAAGACTCCTTGGCCAGTTTGGTCAGCATGGCAGCAGAATAAGCACCAGGCAGACTTCCCAAACCCTGTTTAACTGCTTTGTGCATTTTCCTTTCCTTTGATTTACGTAGGAATTTAGGACTTCCTACCGAGGTCAACCCACTGGTTCCCCAAGTCCTATAGCTATAGTTAATACGTGAGTCAGAGGAAAGAAGTCCTGCATGCAGCCTGATGGAGGGTGTGTTTTATGGCCTCTGATAGAAAGCAGTTCACCCTTGAACATAGGATTTGATTAAGCTGGTATGTCAGCCTGTGTCACTGGGCTTATTAAGTTGTCCAGCTGTAGGATGACAGCTCGTACACAGCAAAGCCCTGAATTCCATGAGCTTCCTTCTCTTTTATAATGGGTGGTGTTATTGCATGAGTAATATCCTTCATCATTCTGAACCTTGATTAAGTTCATTTTAATTCTTCATGCTAAAAAGCATCTAAATAGAAGCTTACTCTGCTACCTTATTCTTTCCTTCTTGAAGCCTGACTCACTCATTGATATTAATTTGCTGGGGTTTCTATCAGTTGCTTTCAAACCAGTCCCTTTGTGTTAGTGGCTCTGTTAGTCACAGCGTGTGGGCTGCACAGAAGTGGAAGTAGCTGAAATGTTTTTGTGCCCTGTGCAGGGCTGGTTTGTAGAGTCCAGAAGGTGGAAACTGAACTGAAGTTGGCTTAATACCTTGAGTGGCTTGGTGGAGGTTTTAGTTTAGCAGAGCCTGATCTGGACTTGTGGTGTCGGACACTCAGCAGGAAATCTCTGCAGTGTTTTCTTGATTGCAGCAGTTCAGATAGCGCATGTGAAGTGGTGGAATGGTTGGAGCCTGTGATAGTGGCAATAGCAAGGAAAGGGTGGAAGAAGTGAGCAGCACTGCCTTCTGTTGCTATGGCTTCTGAGTATCCTGCACAGCTTTTAGAGCACAAACCCCATGACACTGGGGTGAATCTTCACCTCAAACGATGCGCCTTTTCCTGGTCTGACAGGGGATGCCTGGAATGTCTGGGGAGGGAGGTGCAGTTTTTTGTGAAAGCCTAATGTTTTCCTTTAAAACCAAAGGTGGACAACTGTGGCCATCTTGGGAAACAGCATGAATAAGTACAAGTAATCCCAACTGGAATCTGCACCCCCTCCCATGTGCTTGATTCTTCTCTTTTTTGGGTCTCTTTTTACAAGGTCTCCGACTCTAGGCTTCCAAGCTATAGGAATGTGTAATGTAAAGACACATCAGTTTCTTCATCTATCAGAAAATCAAAGTAGATAGGCCAAGGTATTCATTTGCTCCCTTCTCAGCACTCGCCCTCAGGAAGGCAGCACACCTCCGAGCTGAGTTATCTCTTTAGGAGTCCGGACTTAGCCCATATTCATATGACTTCCTGGATTTGTGAGTATTCCCCTAGCTTATTCTCTGTTTCCTTTGTTCCTGTTGGGCTTAAGTAGGAAGGTGGAAGTCAGGGTCCCTTTCAGTTCCTTCGAGACCTTCAAACTGGCTGAAGGTAATCTGCCTCTATCCCGTGTTCACCTTTGCTAATGCTGCTGGTAATTGCTTTAACCTACATGCAGAGCTGATTTCATGAATGAGCAAGGCAGGTTCCTTCTTTACCAGCACGTCTAATGGCTGCTGCTCGTGCATGGCAGCACTCTGGTACTGTCCCCTGAGAACCACCCCACTCACTGGGAATGGATGGGTTTTGGGTTCCCATATGGAAGTCGTACGGAACGCTGCTGTGTTTTTATCTTCCTTTGCATAGTTCCATCCTTCATCAATAATTCCACTGCTGCTGCATCACGTCAGAACATAGCAAGGGTTTGAAGTAATTCCTATGGGAAGCTCTTTGGCCTCTCACTTGATGGTGCATTTTGCTGATGACACTGACTGGTGTCTTTGAGGAGTCTGCATTATCAAAATGGAAAACAGGCGTAAAATGTATGGGTTGATGCAGGATTACTGTCATCTTTGGATGAGTTTTTGAGATTGGGTAGTTCTGAGCTACCAGAAGATGTCAAGGGTCAAGGTTATTTTGCAAGCACTTTGCTTTCCAGCCTGGCTTCTTTGGTGAGGTTGCTTCTTTCATACAGCTTGGCTCACAGGGGAACGTACTCCAGAATATGGTTTATGGGTGCTGGGAACGGGTTTGGTCTCTGAATTTGTCTAGTTTTATTCATTGTTTGTCGAAAGATGATAATGTTCAGAGCAAAGTTCTTGAAGGTCTTGACCTGAGAGGTGCTATGGAAGTGCTGTTGAACACAGAGCATAGAATGGTTTAGGTTGGAAAGGAACTTAAGCTCATCCAGTTCCAACCCCCTGCCATGGTCAGGGACATCTCCCGCTAGAGCAGCTTGCTCCAAGCCCCTGTGTCCAACCTGGGACAGTGGGTTGTGTACTCCATGTGCTCCAGTTAGTTGTGATGTTACTCTTCACTTAAATTCCAGCTCCTGATACTTACATATAATACAATAAAGCTTTAAAGTGAGATTTGTCATGTCTGGAAGCCCAGGTACAGAGTGAGAAAGTGACATTTCTAATGCATATTCCCAGTTCAAATTGTTCTTTCCTTCTTCAAGGAGTTTCACTTCAGAATCGCAGGCTTGTTGTGGACACGAGCCTGATGAGATGCTTTGTCAACTGATGTGTTTTGTTTTAGCACAGGGAAGTTAGCTGCCACCTGCTACGTTTATGTACTAACCAGCTCAGCGTTTGGTAAGGAGCAACCCAGCCTGCCAAGGGCTTGGGTTTATGTGGCGTTGCATCGTCACATGCACTGCTCTTCAGTGAACATTGCTGTGATCACATGAGGAGGACACTTGGATGTTTGGCTGCACCCTGCAATGGTTAACTTCATAATTGCAGTATTTATCCATGATATGGCCTGTATAAAGCTCTATTCCACAGTCTGATTTAAAACAAGTACCAAAAAGTGCATATTAGTCCAACTTTATATCTATATATATACAGAAGACGCTTGAAAGACATATATACATGTGCTCTGCAATACATAGTTAAAGTGTTTTGAATGTATCTAGGCTGGGCAGTATGCAGATTCCAGCTGCGTTGGTGTATTCAAGAGACGAGTGGTCACCATGCTCTTGAAGCATTCCTATCAGCCTAGTTAATATTAGAAGTTAAATACAATATTTGTAGTGTTCATAATAATACATGATCTAGCAACTAAAAAGAGAACAGGTAAGTACAGAAAAGTACGTGCAGTATAGGAGGAATCAAAACCATTTGTCTGTCTTAACTTACTGGCTATCTATGGGTGAAAAGAAGAGTTTTCTACTACAATAATTGTTCTGTCTTCCTTTCCACAGGCGTCTGATCACAGATTCCAAGGTTAAATTAAAGTACCAGCATTTAATAACCAATAGTTTTGTAGAGGTGAGTTTTCATTTCCCCTTTTAGGCTTCTAGGTTGTCTTTCTTCGGTGTATATACCAAAGCAGAGAAGTGAGGCTTGTTTATAACTGGCAAGCAAGGTTTTTGCGTAGTCTCTAATGAAGTGTGACACGTCAGAGGCTTTGCAGGGGTTATTTTACAGCCCTTGTAGTTTAGGTGTAGTTACAGGAAAATATAAATGTGATCTGCACGACAAAAGACCTAGAGATAGAGCAGGCACCTGTAGATAGAGAGAGTGCAAGAGCTGTGCAAGATACAGGTTCTGAGGAGTCTTGAATCTTACCTGAGGTACTTCAGCTTGAAACCCAGGAGCCATTGTTGTGACCAAGACCATGCCTTAATATTTGCCAGTTGAAGTAAAGCTGCAAAATGGCTTTAGCAAAATACTAACAGCTTTGCAACCTCAAAATCAACTTGGAGAAAGGTGCTTTGGAAGACTTTCCCGCTGTCCCAGTTTCCCAGTTGTGTGCGTTCAGCTTCACTGTGGAGTGGCTGATGTAAGCTGTTGTTGTAAGGCTGCAAGTGGTTACTGGGATCAAGCTTTCCCTCCTGGTTTGAAGTGATGTATGCAGTGGTTTGGGGGTTTTGAAATTGAATGGAGCTGGGCACGTGTTGTAGATGAAGGCTGACAGTAGTCTGGCAACGCAGACCCATGTCAGGCTGCAGTGCTGCAGGGACACGTGAGGAGATGGTGTGAAGGGGTGTTAGAAAGCAGTGCTTGAGAAAAAACCCAGCGTGCTTGGTTTGTGAGCAGTTGCAGAAGGCTCCTGCAGTGGTGGAGCAGAGCTGGCAGTTGCAAACAGCTTGACAGATGCTTTTTTCAGTGGAACGCCTCATAGCTTCATATCCTTCAAGCATTTTCTGTGGGTGAGCTACAGGGTCAGCAGAAGTGTTTGTATTCCTCATCTTTCGTAAGAGGCCATTTGACAGTGAAGAGTTGACTATCATATTTCTGCTTGCTTTCAGTAGAAAGAAAGTAAATGTTTAGACTGAGATGACAGCAGTTTATTGCAGAGGACTGGTAAGAGAGGAAGGAGTGTGAGTGAAGGCACTGTTGAAAGGATGAAAAGGGATGAAGGGCAGGAAGTGTCCTTTGGAGCATCTTTTTTCTCTTATGTTTGGTTCCTTTTTGCTTTATTCCATAGTGTAATCGACTGTTAAAATGGTGTCCTGCCCCAGATTGCCACCACGTTGTTAAAGTCCAATATCCTGATGCTAAACCTGTTCGCTGCAAATGTGGACGTCAGTTTTGGTAAGAAGGGGTTGGGAGCGACCTTAAAGCTCATCCAGTGGCAATCCGCTGCCGTGGGCAGGGACACCTTCCACTGGAGCAGCTTGCTCCAAGCCCCTGTGTCCAGCCTGGCCTTGAACACTGCCAGGGATGGGGCAGCCACAGTACTGCTGTGAAATGGCTGTTGAGGGAGCTGAGGGTTGGGGTGAGGGGTTGACATGTATAATTCCCTAGGACAGGCTTTGCTCTTTTAGCTGAACAACCCTGAAGAAAACTTGCATGCTCTTCACCTGGTTAAATAAAAGCATAAGCATCTGTCCTATTGCTTATTTTCCCTTTTTTTCACTTACAGCTTTAACTGTGGTGAAAACTGGCACGATCCTGTTAAATGCAAGGTGAGTCCATCAAAGTTCTTGTCTAAATGCATGACTTGGAAAAGTTGGAAGTTAATTTACGTGCAAGGTGTAGAAATGAAGCACAAGCTTTGTGGCTGCTCACAGTGTGAAGTGTGGTAGTTCACCTGGTTAGATCAGAGCGTGAGCAGAATCAGTGCAATCCTCCTGGATGCCTTGGAGCTTGTGAAGGAACAGAACCTCAGCCAGATGGGGAAGTGTCTGCAGGAGGAGGCTGCTGCAGCTTCACTTGATAACTTGATAACAACAGTACATTCCTGTACTGGCATTTCTGTAGATGCAGGCTTGTGGTTTGCCCTGCTGAAGGAATTAATTTGGTCCTGGGACCTGCTGCCATGCAGGGAGCTCTAGAACTGTTTGTGGAGCTGCTGAAAGCTGTAATCAAACCTGTGATCCCGTGGCCTGTGCAGAGCACAGGGGCAGCCACGTTTCAGGCCTTGGGGACAGAGCAGACTGTGTTCCTAGTGACAAAAACTCCTCTGGGGAGAGAGGAGGGAAACCTCACCAGGGGGTTAGCATTGTTTAGCTGGGTATTGTAGAGTCCCATGGGAAGTTTATGTTGATTTGACTTAAGATCTGCAGACTCATTGCAGAAGGAGTTGTGCCCAGCAATTGTGCTCGCTGGGTCAGGAAGGTGCTGCAGGAAACGCCTGCAGCTAAATCAGTTGCTGTTTGCATGGCTTTCCAGCACCAACACCCCCCCATACTCCCCATCTGGTGTGTGCACCTTACCTCAATGTAAGCAGCTGTCTTGGGGACATTTACAGTTCCCCTGTTTAAATGTAACTCTCTTCTTTTTTTGCTTTTCTACCAGTGGTTAAAGAAATGGATTAAGAAGTGTGACGATGACAGTGAAACTTCCAATTGGATTGCAGCAAACACAAAGGTGAGGGATTTCCCATATGTTATATAGACTTATCAGATAGAAAGGACAGCCCAGTTCCTCTGTAATGGGTTTATTTTTTCTGTTGCATGTTAGAAGCAAGCCTTAAAATCCGCAGTACACCAAAGTACTCTTGTTTGGAGAGCAATAGGTTTTACTGCCTTGAATCAGGTGAGGCTCTTTGGGCTGAGTGGAGTTTGCTCTTGTAAGAAAGAGTTGATTTGAAACCCAAAGGAAGCTCAAGGTTGAAGTCTTTGGGCTCCTGTCTGGCACTGATGGCTTCCCTTAGCAAATCTGTGCCTCGCTCCAAGCGTGTGGAACATGTTCACACCACCCGTGGCTTCATTTGGCTGTGATCATTTACATCTGCCTTCCAATCCCCTGGGTTGGCCTCTTGAGGAGTTGTTCATTTCCGCTGGGCAGGATTCCAGATGGAGACTGGCACAACAGCTGGGAAGATTTTATTATGTAAATGCCTTCCTTGTAGCAAACCCAACTTTGCCTGAAACTTCAGCATTTGGGAGGAATTACAACAAAGGTTGGCACGGGGACCACAGAACACAAGCAGCAGATGCCGTCAGGGGGTCAGGAGCTGACCCATGTCTCCTGGCTGTTGAGCCAGGAGGGTGGTGGAAAGTGGGGAGGGTGTGAGGAAATGGCTGGTTTGTTTTCTTAGCTCTCTTGTGTAACTGGTTAATGGTATTGTTTGCAGCAGTGGCTGCTGCTTTCTGGGACTGGCTGCGTGGTTTCCATTGAGCTGGAATGTTGCATTCTGGTGGAAGCAGAAACACCCATTGTGCCGAAACACAGTTAAAATCAGGCTGAAGTTGTGCAGTCTCAGCTCCTGCTTTCTGTTTTGGGGGCTTAGACTTGTGTGGTCCCTGCTTGGAGGCTGAGTGTTGCTCAACAAAGTGAACATGGCTTGTTCTGAGGTGGCTGTTTGACAATGTCTTGTGGCTCGAGAGCTGAACTGGAGTTGTTCAAAGCTTGCGTGGTCTTCAGATATTGCTTTTTGTTAAATCTGATGAAGAATAGCTGGACTGCTTGGAAAGGGCTGAGCTTTAGCCTTGGATATTGCATATTTGGGATGTCAGAATGGTCACAGCCTTGCTTTGCCTGTGGCAAAGCCCTTGGCAGCCAGGTGAGCAGCTGCTGCCACTCCTCAAGGGAGTGATACTGGTCATGGCCTTAGGGCTCCCCATCTTCTACTTGCCCCTACCTTGTTATGTGCTGCTGAAGACCAGGATCTGTGCTCTCTTTGCTAGCTTTTGTTATCATCAGGTGTTAAGATTTTCCTTACTGGATTCTATGTCCATTAAAAAGGCTGAAGTGATGGACGTCGATGTGTTACATAGAGCAAACATGCATGATGTGCCACAAACACTGGCTACTGGAAATAGGAAGCTACTTGTCTCTTCCTCAGAAAGGATGATGATGGTTTCTGCAGCCTGCTTTCCCAGGCACTTACGCATAGACAGAAATAGCATAAAGATGGTCATCCTTTCTTGTTTTGTAACCCACATCTAGGCTTTGTCAGGTAGGAGCCGTGCTAGTGGTTGGGCTGGTATTTAAAGCAAAGCTCAGACTGTCAGAAATAGTATTGGATGGCTGGAGTATGAAGACTTTTGTGAAAAACACCCATCCAGAGGTTGGTGAGGAGGGGAAATGAGTGAGGCCAAGACATGCTGGCATCAGCCCAGCTTATCTGTTAGCTTCTGTAGTCTGGCGTCAGCAGCAGGAGAGCTGTTGTCCTTCAGCATCACTGTTTAAGCTACCTCCTCTAATACCATGCAAGATGCTCCTACAGCAAGAAAATCCTTTGGAGCCCAGGCTGTTCAGCAGCAACAGGAAGAAAAATAACCTCAGAGTAACTGCACCAGACATCTGAGCAAGCCAACTGTCCCAAGTCCCATGGTATCCATATCAACTGAGGGACAATATCACAATTCTTCTCTCTCTGAACTGACACTACATTCAATTGAAGGCAAAGTTGGCAGGAAACGTAACCTACCCCTCGTAATGATCTCTGCTTCTCGTGGGCAGCAGGCTGTGGAAGGCGGTAATTCCACACTGCTGTAATGGTGAAGCAATGCTGGCTGCTGGAACATGTGCAACTGGAGCCTCTGGAGAACCGGATCGGCCCGGAGCTGTGGGGCTGCCAGCCACCAGCCACCTCCTCCTGCCTCAACTGCCTGCTGGCCCTCGGCCAGAGGCATGAGGAACCCGAGTGCCTGTCTGACAGCCACAGGCCTGCTGCTGGCTGGAGAGGAACCAAGCAACAGCCTCTCCTGCCGGAGCGTGAGGCTGCAGTGATGGGCTGGGCTGGGGATCGAGCAGGTGGAGTGCTCGTACATCTGCATATCTATATCCATATCTAGCAGGAAAGCAGGGCAGTTGTGCTCAGTGAGGGATGTTTTGTGCCTTCACAGCCGTTTGCTTCAGTGGCTGCCAGTCAGAGCCCAAATTGTGTTGAATTTCTTCATTTTAAAGAACCTAGAAGGGAATTGAATTGGGCACCTTCAGATGTAAGAATTCCCTTTTCTGTGTGGGAAGAACTCTCCCAATTCAGTTGCTACTGTGGCCTCTGTTGCTGTTTCTACCTGTTGAAAAGTGCTTTCTTGAGTTCTCCAGGCATGATGCTGAGCTACAGTCCTATCCCATGTGGTCTCCAGTCAGGGAAGAGAACTTCCTGCCTTACCAAGGTGAAGGTATAAGAGAAAAATACCAGTTCTCCTGGAATGTGGGCTTCAAATCTGGCTAATCCTTTGCAGTAGGAGAATGGAGGATCCATCTGTGTGCTGGAGTAGATGGCCTTTTACTTAAAATAAGCTCCTTTCACATATGAGTTCAGCTTGACTGAATTAATTTATATCAGATAAACCAATGCAAGTTCTTTATCAAGCCTTGTAGAGAAGGGTTGAATAGTCTGAGGCAGGAAAGCAGCTTTGTTTGTTGTACAGACTTGGTTCTTAAATAGCTCCTTTCTTGAATTCCACTAAGCAGGTTTCAGGTGTTTGGTTCGTGTGGCTCTGGGAATAAAGGAACCACACAGATCCATTGCTTCTGTAAAGTAGGCATTCAGAGGAGTAAGGAGTATAGAAAGGTTGGATTTGTGCATTTAATTTTGGACTCCTAAGGTGTATCAAGACTGAAAGGAGCCCAAAAGGAGTCGAAATGGAGGAGGGGAAACCTGTTTCAAACCTGAGTTTCAGTGATGATAATCTCTCTGCATCTCAGAACACTAAAGGAGGAGGAACAAAGGTGCTAACGGTGCTGCTCTGCACCCAAGGCACTGTTTCTTTTTGGGGCTTTTTTTGTCAAGTTAAATTGGTGTTAATGCAGGTTGTTCATCTGATACTAAAAATGCCCCTGCCTTGCTGCTTTTGGCTCTTGGCATGTCACCATCTCATTATCTTCTGGGCTAGACAGGGCTTGAACGCCTGATGTATAAACCAGGCGGATTTTCTTCCTCCAGAAAAGCTATTGGCCGTTTTTCCTCCTCTAAGTGAGATAAAATGGCACGAACCCAGTTCTGTTCCTTTTCAGGTCACTTTTCAATGTCTGAACATGCGCTTCCTCTGTACTTTCTGGAAGTCCTACATTTGTTCTGACCTGTAGGAATTCTGGCAGCTTGCTGGATCCTCCCGGGCACCAGCATCAAACTTTGCTCTTTCCTTTCTTGCCGGAGCTGTGAACAGCATCTTTCCTCAGATGTCAAGGTGTCGTCTTCTTCTCTCAGCTCAGCAAGTGTTGAAAACACTCTGCTTTGCTCAGTGGCTCTTTGACACACTGGAGAGAAGGGATGGGATCCGGAGGGACCTGGACAGGCTGGAGAGGTGGGACTGTGTGAACCTCATGGAGTTCAACAAGGCCAAGAGCAAAGTCCTGCCCCTGGGTTAGGGCAATCCCAGCACAAACCCAGGCTGGGGGAGACCGGTTGGAGCAGCCTGGGGAGAAGGACTTGAGGGTGTTGGGTGAGGAGCAGCTCCCCATGATGTGGCTTCAGTGTGCGCTTGAGCCCAGAACCCCCCCGTGTGCTGGGCTGCATCCCCAGAGCGTGAGCAGCAGCTCAGGGAGGGGATCCTGCCCCTCTGCTGTGCTCTGGGGAGACCCCCCCTGCAGCCCTGATCCAGCTCTGGGGCAGCAGCACAAGAGGGACGTGGAGCTGCTGGAGCGAGGCCAGAGGAGGCCATGGAGATGCTGCGAGGGCTGGAGCAGCTCTGCTCTGGAGCCAGGCTGAGAGAGCTGGGCTGGGGCAGCCTGGAGAAGAGAAGGCTCCTGAAGGGGAGACCTGAGAGCAGCTCCAGTGCCTAAAGGGGCTGCAGGAAACCTGGAGAGGGGCTTGGGACAAGGGCCTGTAGGGACAGGCCAAGGGGAATGGCTTTAACCTGCCCGAGGGGAGACTGAGATGAGCTCTTAGGCAGAAGCTCTTCCCTGTGAGGGTGCTGAGGCGCTGGCGCAGGGTGCCCAGAGAAGCTGTGGCTGCCCCATCCCTGGCAGTGTTCAAGGCCAGGTTGGACACAGGGGCTTGGAGCAAGCTGCTCTAGTGGAAGGTGTCCCTGCCCGTGGCAGGGGGGTTGGAGCTGGGTGAGCTTTAAGGTCCCTTCAACACAAACCATTCTCTTGACTCTTTAAGTGCTGTTACATTGCACTGCTTTGTAGTAACCGTAATCAAGTTCAGCAGTTCTGTATTTTGCTGACATGCATTCAGAAATCTTGATTTCTGAATTTGAAGATTTTTTTAATTACTCTTATTTTTGAATAGGCTGGGCTATAGGTGAAGCAGTCACAGTGAGCGAGGCTGGGGGGCTGATGAACACCAGTTGTGCACCAGAGTTCCAGGGAGGACTAATCCATTCCACCTGCCCTGAAAGAGGAAATGTGTTTCTATTTATCCTCCCATTCATGAAACAGCAGCTGAGCTTTATGGTGCTTCATGTACAGCAGCCTTTTACCACAGACCAGGGATTGTTCTGTGCCAGGTTTGCCCTGGCTTTTGTTCCAAAGCACGTTGTTCGCAGTGGAGCGGTGTTAGCGAGGTCGCTTCTCATGTGCTGTGACAGGCAACGTGCAGAATAATCTCCTGGGGTAGTGATTTGATTTGCTGGCTCTTACATTGTTGTGTGGCCATAATTCTCCAGCAGCTCTTCCTTCCCCAGCCTCCTTCATCTTTAAACCTCTCCTGCACCGTGTGTCAGTGGCTTTTGTCTTTCTACTGGTGTTCAGTGTTTCTTTAGGATGTTCTCCTCATGGCTTTGCCTTAATTTTCAGTAACATTCCACTTCCACGCTTTGACACATCTTCATGGATCTGTGTCATCGGTTTTCCTTGTGCTCTGCTTGACAGATGGATTAGGCTTGAAAAGGATGGTGTTCCTTGTAATAAAAGAGCTGTAATTAAGGTCTTTTTGTTCTAGTTTGCATCCTACGACTGCAAGCCCCAGGTGCTGTGTGGTATTGAGACACTGAAGAGCTTGGTCTTGCTTTCAAAGACCAGAGAACAGGATTTCTGTGCTCCAAATTGAGCCTAGATGAGGATGGCCCCATGTCCTTGTGGTGTGGATGTGCCCCAGTGCACCTCTGCAGCTTGGCAGGTCGTTGGGAACTGTTCCTCTCGCCTTCCAGTTGTGGGATTTCTGCTAAGCAGGAGCGATTGCTGAAGCTGATTAGTTGGGTTAGCTGTGTCTTGTGCCGTGGCATGCAGATATGGGCATCTCATCAGATGAGATGTGCTTGGAAAGGAACCACATGGCTCTATGACCACCACCTTCTCTTGGAAAACAATACACCATTGCTCCCCCAGGGTCGGTGTTGCAGTGGCAAGGGAGCAATGCCATTGTTTGTATGTATTGGCAAAATGCACCCTGGGTGATGAGCAGATGGAGCAGGGATCTAAGGACATTGTTGGGAGAAACTTAAATTCAGGTCCTGACTTGGTGGTGCAGGATTGGAAGAGGGAGAAGGGCTGCTTGGAAAGGGATAAAAACCAGATAGTGCAGTGGGTACTGCATGCAAAGCAGAGACTGTTGTTCAGAGAATCAGCCAGCTTGGAAAAGGTCTTTAAGATCATCAAGTCCAGCCATTACCCCAGGACTGCCAAGGCCACCACTTTTGACTCTGAAGTTCACAGGACTGCACTGACTGACTAACTGGGAACAAGCTAACCTGGCTGAGTATCCATCCTATGGGCAGCCCAAGAGGGTATCTTGATGTTGTGCCCCCAGGAAGGCCAGCACAGGAGCTATTGTGTGCCAGTTACTGTGTTCGGTGGACAAACACAAGTGATGGGGAGAAAAGCAGGTCTGGAAAAATCCCATTACGTCATTTCTTGCTGCTTGAATCCATTGGAGTAACAACCAGTCCCCAAACCCTCTGGTCCAAAACAAATAAGCAGCCAGTGAGCATGCAATGTGCTGACAGAGCACGAGGGTGGGAGGAGAGGTGTGACTGTAGAAAGAAACATCCATCACAGTACTGTAGTATCCCAGCCTGGTTTGGGTTGAAGGGACCTTAAAGCTCATCCAGTTCCAACCCCTGCCACGGGCAGGGACCCCTTCCACTGGAGCAGCTTGCTCCAAGCCCCTGTGTCCATCCTGGCCTTGAACACTGCCAGGGATGGGGCAGCCACAGCTTCTCTGGGCACCCTGGGCCAGCGCCTCAGCACCCTCACAGGGAAGAGCGTCTGCCTAAGAGCTCATCTCAGTCTCCCCTCGGGCAGGTTCAAGCCATTCCCCTTGGCCTGTCCCTACAGGCCCTTGTCCCAAGCCCCTCTCCAGGTTTCCTGCAGCCCCTTTAGGCACTGGAATGCCGCATAGGAAGTGGTTGCTCTGGTTAGCAAACAGTAAAGACATGCTCCTACTGGGGAGGGGATTTTACACACTTCTGAACCAGAAGCTGCAGCTGATTTTACCTGAGTGGGGATTACTTACTTGTCTCCTTTTGTTATTGCCTTGTAGATAAAACTGCCTTCTGCACATACTTCACAGATGCTGATGTGGTTGTGTGGTGAGCTGAACTGGGGAGCTCATCCAGGCTAAAACGGTTTTGGCTTTGTTTGGGGGTATTTTGCTGCTTGACTTTACATGATGTGTTCCTTGGGCCAGCTCTTGTGCAGGAGCCTTGTATCCTGCCACTGGAGAAGTGCCACAGGGGTAGGAACAGCCGGTAGAAGACAGTTGGACTGGCTTCCTTTGCTCGTAGAGGCAGCTTAGGACAGATATCCTTGCAACCTTTTGTGTACAGAAATAATCTTCCATGCTCCACGTGAGCTGAATGTCATTTCAGGAAGTGGCCACATGCTGCTGATGTATGAGATCGGTGTTATTAGAAATACACCCTGTTCCCCAGAGATCAGCCTTGTGCAGTGCTGCTCTTCGGTATCCTTGCATTTGTCAAAGGCCTCACACCTGAAAGGGAAGACCCATGTTGGCTTCTGTAGAAAGGTCTTCAGTGAGGCATCACATGAAGTGGGGAAGGAAGTGACCTGATGGGAAATGTGGAATGCCGCAGGAGGAGAAGTGGCTTTTTAGCTGGAGGAAGCTTCTTTGAAGCACATTAGATCCTTGCTACGTGTTTTCAGATACTTTCTGGATGGCATTTTGTTGACTGCAGGTGTCTTGGATTGATAACAGCATGACATCAGCTCACTGTGAGCCTGATGCAGTTTGGAGCATGGGACACAAACAGTTTGAGTGCTGAAGGGGACCAAGCACTTGATGGTGAGGAGAGCCAGATGCCTTCTCCAGGCTGTTACAGGCCATCCCTACTGCTGTGATTGTGGGGAAGGTCATGAAATGACCTGTCCTGTGTAGCACTATGACAGCAGCATAGATCCAATGTGTTTATTCCTTGAGGTTTCTGCTATGTAGCTGTTCCGACTTTGGAAATGTTGTAAGGCCTGACTCAGAAGAGGATCTTAATGATCAAAGGGAAGAAGTAAATTGTGACAAACGACTGTCTGGGTAGAGAATGGGTCAAGGGCAGCCCTGAGGAGAAGGACTTGGGGGTGTTGAGTGAGGAGAAGCTCCCCATGACCCTGCTTTAGTGTGTGCTCAGGGAGGGGATCCTGCCCCTCTGCTGTGCTCTGGGGAGACCCCCCCTGCAGCCCTGATCCAGCTCTGGGGCAGCAGCACAAGAGGGACGTGGAGCTGTTGGAGCGAGGGCAGAGGAGGCCATGGAGATGCTGCGAGGGCTGGAGCAGCTCTGCTCTGGAGCCAGGCTGAGAGAGCTGGGCTGGGGCAGCCTGGACAAGAGAAGGCTCCTGAAGGGGAGACCTCAGAGCAGCTCCAGTGCCTAAAGGGGCTGCAGGAAACCTGGAGAGGGGCTTGGGACAAGGGCCTGTAGGGACAGGCCAAGGGGAATGGCTTTAACCTGCCAGAGGGGAGACTGAGATGAGCTCTTAGGCAGAAGCTCTTCCCTGTGAGGGTGCTGAGGCGCTGGCCCAGGGTGCCCAGAGAAGCTGTGGCTGCCCCATCCCTGGCAGTGTTCAAGGCCAGGTTGGACACAGGGGCTTGGAGCAAGCTGCTCCAGTGGAAGGGGTCCCTGCCCGTGGCAGGGGTTGGGACTGGAGGAGCTTTGAGGTCCCTTCCACCCAAGCCAGTCTGTGGTTCTATGCATTTCTCTTGACGTGCCATGTCTTTCTGCCATGGTACCTGTCACCTTCCCAGGACTGTGGTGGGTTCTGTGCTTCCCCTGCTAATGGTGCTCTCTGTCCTGTGACCAGGAATGCCCGAAATGCCACGTCACCATTGAGAAGGACGGGGGCTGTAACCACATGGTGTGTCGGAACCAGAACTGCAAAGCAGAGTTCTGCTGGGTGTGTCTGGGCCCCTGGGAGCCCCACGGATCTGCCTGGTGAGTCCGGAGCGTGCTGTGCTGGAAGGGATGGAGCTGGGACACGAACAGCACGATTTGGACTGACATCTGTGGCATCTGTGTCCCCTGTTACAGGTACAACTGTAATCGCTACAATGAGGATGATGCAAAGGCAGCAAGGGATGCACAGGAGGTGAGTCCATAACCTGCAGTGTTGAGGGAGGTCACCAGCCCTGTGGTGTGCTTTCTCTAAACCTATAAAAATTCCTGGATTTGGGCACGAATCCAGTCGACAGTTACACTCCCCCGCAGCTTTCCACTCTTGCTTCCTGCCAGAAAGAAACTGTTCAAAGCCATTTTAACCCAATTTAAAGAGCATGTTAGCTCAGTTGTTATCTGTCATGCTGCCTTGCCTATTTTATAGCAGCTCTTCACATGAAGTCATCATAATGCCGTGGGTCTGAGACAACGATCCTCGCATCCGGCATGAAATGCTCTTTTCTGTGACGTTCTTAATGTGAATCCTGAGGTGTTTAAATGCAGCAGAGCTTTTGAATATCAATAAAAGAAGGCTTCTGTTGTGCCAATAACTATATTTGGAGGCTTGACGTTGAAGAAATTGTGGGTGAAGTTGCAGCTGCTTTAAGCTGTTTGGTGAATAAGGATAGAGCCACCCATCTTTTTAATGGGCAGGGATTGCGTTGTGTGCTGCAGCTTGCAGAAATCCCTTTCCTGCATCTCTGTTATAGCGAAGAACCAAAGGATTTCCTGCAGCCCTTCCTCCTGCAGCTAGAGATGCCTTTGGCTGATACATGATACCTCTGTACAGCCACAACGTACAGGTTTAACTCTGCCCATGTTGTCCTTTCTTTACAGCTGGTCTGTCAGTGAGAAGGAAGTAAGATTAATGGCTGTGGACTGAGTCATCTTGGTTCTCTTGTACTATTTAGCACATGGTCTCTTTCCCCTGCTGTGTAATCAGTGTGGTCTAAGCAATCTGAGGTTGTCCTCTGAACACAAGCACTGTAGTTGTTTAATTGGAGCTCCTTCTTAGCCAAACCCCCACCCTTCAAGAAATAGGAAGTGTGTTTCCCACTGCTTCTTACGACACTGGGAGCATTTAAGTCCTGGAAGGCTGAAATTTGGAACTGGTGGGGCTCTAGCCATGTGATTCTAGTTACTTTCAAGGTTGGGAGGGAGGACGTCGCAGCCCCTCTCGGAAAGCAGCCACAGGACAGTGAGCTGCAGCAGGTCTGGCCTCTCATCTCCATGTGTCAGCAGTGTCAGGGTTAACAGCCTGGCCAGCCTGGGAGGAGAGGAAACACCTTCGGAAAGGAAGCTGGTTCTTGGGGTCAGGAAGAGCCTTGTGAAGGGTTTACTTCTCTTGCAGCCAGTACTTTGTTTTAACTCTTCACTTTCTTTTTCCCTAATGGGAATTAACACAGCGATCCAGAGCAGCCCTGCAGAGGTACCTGTTCTACTGCAACCGCTACATGAACCACATGCAGAGCTTGCGCTTTGAGAACAAGCTCTATGCTCAGGTGAAGCAGAAGATGGAGGAGATGCAGCAGCACAACATGTCGTGGATTGAGGTGCAGTTTCTGAAGAAAGCAGTCGACGTCCTCTGCCAGTGTCGTGCCACACTCATGTACACTTACGTCTTTGCCTTCTACCTCAAAAAGAATAATCAGTCCATTATCTTTGAGGTAGGAGAAAACACAGTTGTCAGAAGCTCAGATTACAAAGCTAAGGAAAGTAGAGATTTAATGCTGGGGAAAGCTGTTGTCCCTGGCTTTGCCCAAGTGAGTCTTGTCTTAATATTCTGTGGTGCAAAAGTTAGAGGCCCTCCAGTCCTGGGCCCCTCACTACAAGAGAGACATTGAGGTGCTGGAGCAGGGCCAGAGAAGGGCAGCGGAGCTGGTGCAGGGCCTGGAGCACAGTGTGATGGGGAAGGGCTGAGGGACCTGGGGGGTTCAGTCTGGAGAAGAGAAGGCTCAGGGGGGACCTGATCACTCCCTACAAGTGCCTGAGAGGAGGATGGAGCCAGGAGGGGCTGGGCTCTGCTCCCAAGGAACAAGGGATGGGAAAAGAGGAAACGGCCTCAAGCTGCACCAGGGCAGGTTTAGATGGAGCTGAGGAACAATTCCTGCCCCAAAGGGTGCTCAGGCATTGGAACAGGCTGCCCAGGGCAGGGCTGCAGGCACCGTCCCTGCAAGTGTTCACACCCCGTGGAGACGAGGCCTCAGTGCCATGGGTTAGTGGTGGCCTTGGCAGTGCTGGGGTAAGGGTTGAACTGGATGAGCTTAAAGGGCTTTTCCAACCTGGTTGATTCTGCGAGTCTGTGTAGCATTATCTGCTGGAAGAGGAAGCAGAGTTACAAGATGCTGCCCCCTGAAACAGGAAAGGGAATAAGGTTCTGAACTGGCAAAAAAGGCGTTAAAGCTTCAGTCTGGCATTTTGACTTTATCTGGTGTTGGCTTTTTTGCAAGAGCACTGCCATTAAAATTGCACGTGAAGGTCTAAACATGGAGGCCAAATCTGATTCCAGGTGAAACTGCGTTGACTGTTCATGATTTACAGCAGTCCTTTGCTGGTCTTTGTGCAGAAACCCAGCAGGATGCTTCTGTGCTGTGTGCTTGGCAAAGGGCACACACAGCTGCTGAGCAGGAGTGCAGGCTGTGCTCTGGTGCTGCTGCGCAGGTATCAGGAGTTAGCAGAGGCTTTGCTGGTAAAAGAGACAGAATGAGACATGAAAGAGGCTGAGAGAGCTGGGCTGGTTCAGCTGGAGAAGAGAAGGCTCCTTAAGGGGAGACCTTAGAGCAGCTCCAGTGCCTAAAGGGGCTGCAGGAAACCTGGAGAGGGGCTTGGGACAAGGGCCTGTAGGGACAGGCCAAGGGAATGGCTTGAACCTGCCCGAGGGGAGACTGAGATGAGCTCTTAGGCAGAAGCTCTTCCCTGTGAGGGTGCTGAGGCGCTGGCCCAGGGTGCTCAGAGAAGCTGTGGCTGCCCCATCCCTGGCAGTGTTCAAGGCCAGGTTGGACACAGGGGCTTGGAGCAAGCTGCTCCAGTGGAAGGGGTCCCTGCCTGTGGCATGGGTTGGAGCTGGATGAGCTTTAAGGTCCCTTCAACCCAAACCAGTCTGGGATACTGCCAATCGGGGAAGACACAAGACTTGATGGTAGATATGCAGGTTCTCTTCTAGTAAATGAAGAAATCTCAGCTTTTTAGTCTTGATGCTCAGAGCAGGTTACTCAAGCGTTACTCTGTACTTTATCTAATCCTTGTTTTCTTTCAATACTGATTTCAGATGCATTGAGGAGAAAGAAGTCTTGCTTTCCTTAACCCCCATGCTCTTTTTTTTGTTTGTTCTTTTTTCCCCTGTCTTTGCAGAATAACCAAGCAGACTTAGAGAATGCTACAGAAGTGCTTTCTGGGTACCTTGAGCGAGATATATCCCAAGATTCGCTGCAAGACATAAAGCAGAAAGTGCAGGATAAGTACAGGTTTGTGGTTTGAATAATCCTTTACCTCAAAGCTGCCTGTATTCCCATCCCGTGTGACAGGTAGTGGCACGTGTACTTGCCGAGCTATGGTTTCTCCAGAGTCACATCCCTGGGAAGCTGTTTGCTGTTGACCTGCTGCCATACCTTGTGATCATCAGTCAGCCCCTGGGCATCAGAGAACAGCAGTGGTGGTGTCCCGCACCAGCCCCTGATCCTCAGTGGTGAAGCCCTCACACAGATGCTGGCAGCAGGATTCTGTGTGCCCTGGCTGGGACCAGCCCTTGGGGAGGTGACAGCCTCCAGGGAGAGGCTCCAGCACTGCCTTGTAGCCACTCTGCTGAGCAGTAGCGAGAAGATTTAATCCCATAATGGAAAAATCTTGTGACCAGAAGCTGCAGCTTTTCATACAGTGCTTTTCCTGCACAGGAGTGCGTGGGGATGGCCAGGACCAAGATGGGACCTGCATAGTGAGGGCTGAAGAACAAGGAGTGAGTTTATTGTTCCAGGCTGACAGCTTTGGCTTAGGATGAGTTGCCATAAGAGAGCAATCAGCTCTCTTACTTATCTGCTTTTGGTCCATTTCTGCAAAAAGAGGGTATAGAAAAGCTGTCCTTAAGGAAGAGAGAGGGAGGAGAGCAGAGGAACCAGGGTCCAGGTGGCACAAGTGCCAAGGGTTTTCATGCTCCCAGGGGAATCACTTCTGCACAGTGGAAAAATACAAAGCTGGGAATGCAGATGAGTCACAGGATTAGGGCTTGTGCTGTTGAGGCATTTTGCCAAAGTCACTGAATTTGTTATGCCTCGCTTAAGGGGGAATAAAGCCAAAATAGGGTGAGCCGTAGTGACTAAGGGACTCTGGGGAGTGGCAGTAGCCATTAAACTGTGGTGGGCCTGTGGCTTGTCCTGCTGTAGTCTGGCAGCACAGCTGGGGCTGGAAAAGCCTTACCAGATCTTCTTCTTTGAGGTACTTTGTGATAAACCCTCTTAAGACAACCATTAAGGTGGTATCTCAGATCAAGCTGCATGTTCAGTTAAGTCCTCTGAAACTGGATGCACTTCTAGGCAAAGCAACAACTATCCAGAAGAAATTAAAACCTAATAGAGCCGCATTGCCTGAAAACACAGTATCCCAAAACTGCTTTCATGTTTCTGACATGAAAGTATGCAACTGTCAAGCCTGTGCAGGTCCCCTATTAGCTAGTTCAGTCATGTCTCAGTCGTGTCCTGCACAGCGCTCTTTGTGTGCTGGTTATGGCGTAAGACTGGGACTGAGGACATTGTTGATGTGGGTTTAAAGGGCTCTGGGAAGGTGCAGGACCTGACCCCATAGCTGGTTTGGTTTGAGCTGTTTTCAATCCCTGAGCTTGCAAAGACACTTCTAGAAAGTGGGATTAAACCCTCCCAGCAAAGTGACTGAAGTTGGGAGAGCAGCAACTGTGCGTGTGTGCTGTCACATGCTTCAGAAGATCAATGGGACTTTGTGTGTGATGACTTCTGTTGTAAGAGCTGATAGTGGTGAGAAGAGGCAGAGCAGTTTCATCCAGATAAATCTGCAGGAAAATGAAGCACACAATTCCCAGCAGGAACCAGTAGCTTGGCGATCGGCTCCTGGTTTCCAGTTTCTCCCGTTCCAGCCCAGAGTGGTGTGTTGTGTGCTGCTGATTCATGAACCGGCTCCACAGCTGGGCCTTGGGAGCTGTAACTGAGACTTGTCTTGTCCCCTGCATGCTTAAAGATGGTGGAGGCTTTGATACCACCACTGGAAGGGGTTTAATTCGGAAATGCTGCTGCTTATTTATCATTTGCTCTTTGGAACCTGAATACTTTAAATGTTTCTCTGCTTTTTATCTTTTTAGTTGGCTAACGCACCCGAAATGAACATGGCATCTTTTGATATGTTCCTATGATATCACTTTTCCTCAGTATCATTGATCCTGGTAGGACTGTACCTAACTCTGGGATCAGGTTTATCTGCAGCTTTCTTGAAATGAGCGTAGGTGGGAAGACCCTGCAGGGTGTAGTAACCCTCTGAGAGCCAGGAGTTGCGATGCGAGGTAACACTTGCACTCCATCCAGTCCAGCAACCCTTTTGTAGCCAGCAGGACTGCTTCCATCTCCACTGGGATTCTGGAGGGGGAATGAAACTGAGCTTTGCCCAGCCAGCCTCATGGTTTTTGTCATCCTGCTACAGCTCAGAGTAGGCACCAGCCCATGTCTGAGGGAGCTTCAGCCTGTTTCGGGTGTCACTGCTGCCCCGTGCTCCGGCTTTAGCATTTGGCAGCCACGGTTTCTTCCCTTTCCAGTTGTTAGTGACGGTTTCTCAGCTGTAGGGATGCTTTTGCATGGGAAGCTCTAAATTTGCATGCTGTTTTTGCAGCCAAGGACCTGGAGCTGAGTGACTGGAGTAACTCAAGTCTTAATTAGTGCTGTTAACGGGCTACAAAGGCCCTTCTCAGGGGGATCTCCTCTTTCGGAAGTGAGGCTTAATGTAGGTTTGCATTGCTGCCTGCCGGGGCTGAGCCGTGGTTCCTGACGTGCTTCCTCTGTGCTCTTCCTCTTTGTCCCAGATACTGCGAGAGCCGACGAAGGGTTTTGTTGCAGCACGTGCATGAAGGCTACGAGAAGGACCTGTGGGAATACATCGAGGACTGAGCCCGGCCCCGCATAAAACGAACTCTGAAACCTTTCCCATCTCTAGAGTGCTCATGCGATTCCAATAAACACACACAAGGCGCTCCGCCTGTTACACCGCTGGTCTGTAGTACTGGGATTCTGTTTTGTTAACAGAACATTTAAGTAAATTATATTGTAATAAAAAACAAAGGTAGATAACCCATTGTACAACAGTATTCTAGGCGGCCAACACGCGTGTGACAGACGCACTAAAACGAAAAACCCTCCGACTTTAACTTGTAACGTAGCTTCATTCTCCAAGCCGACTCCTTTCTTTTCTATCTTTCTTTTCCTGTGTGTAGTACAGATGAAATTTAAACCAGTTTCTTGACACTGCTTTTCATGTCCAAACCAGCCATTTTGATGTACTTTGGTAAGGGGGGGGAAGGCTCTCCTGCCCCCCTCCTCCTCCTCTCTGCCACCCACGTACATGGATGAATGTGGATTTGGCTCGTTGTAAAGGTGATTTTGGGGAGGGGAGGAGGGGGGGTACACAGCAAGGAAGAAAAAAAAAACCACAACAAAAAAACCTTTGTATATGACTTTTAAAACAAAAAGAGGACAACACAGTATTTTTCAAAGTTGTATATAGCGCATATGCATGGACAAAGAGCAAGCGTGGCACGTGTTTGCATAATGTTTAATTACAAAAAAATATTTATTCTTTAAAAATCTTCAAGATTATGTCTATTTGCTGTGCACTTTCTTTCAGTTTGGTTTGGTTTGCCCTGGGCTGGGGGGGGGAAGCGTGTGCTGCTGCAGTGAATATCCAGTTTAGTTCGTTTCTTTCCGGAAGGCTTTTCCCAGAGCAGTAGATCCTCCTCTTCCTTTTGTGTGTGTTTCCATCCGCTGCTGGCACCGGCCCTGTCCCCCTGTGCAGCTCCTGGCGCTCGGTGACCCCTGTGCAACGCAGGAGCGCTCCGGTCCAGGGTGCGTTTCGCCTTTTAATCTATTTTCTTCCCTCGTTTTGGCCCTGGATCAATCCCTGCCCCAATGCAGCCCTGCTGTTCCCACCTGTGCACACCGGGCACGTGCTCTGACCCCAGAGGAGGGGGGTGTGTGTGGATTTAGAGTCCTAATTCCAAGGCAGGAAAAGGAAGGGGTGTTTCTGCACCGCTTCTCACAAGACTCAATGGACAGATTTCGGCTGTGGATCTCCTCTCTCTCCCCCTCTCATCTGTCAAAAGGACCCTTCCTTCCTGTTTGAGTGTCCCTTACATTATAACGAGTCGTAACATTGAAAAGGAAAGATGGTTGAATTGTCTTTGTGTTTGTTTTGGGCTCAATCGCTGGGCATCCTGGCCCGGCAGATATTTACCACTCCATCTAGTGCAGCAGGCATTGAAATCAGCGGGCTATTTTTCAATTGAAAGGGGACAGAACCAATGAGTTAGCTGCTGAGTCCATTTTATGATTTCTGTAACAAGAGCTATGTTAAAGTAAACAAGTGGTGGTGGTTTTATTAAATTGACTCCTGTATAGGACTTCCTTTTGTGGTATTTTTCGCCAGGTTAGCGCCCTCAAAGGCTTTCTGCCAGCTGCGAGGGGGAATCGACCTGCAAAGGGGTGAATGAGGGCAGGGCTTAAATACCAAATGTCGCTTGGGCTCCCTCACCGATGGCTCCCATCACTTCCAGTGATGTAGTTCCATCCCTCTGTACCGGTTTTCCCCTTCAGCCCACCCAACACTAGCTTGTTTTCCTATGGGATTCGTGTGGAAGGCCTGCACCACAGCTGCCTTCCCGGTGCTGCTCCAGGGCCTGCTTGGGCCCCAGCGCTGCCTCCTGCCACTGTCTACCTGCAGCCACGGGCTCGTTGGGCTTCCCTTGGATCACAGGTCCCTATCCATGCATTAAGACGCTCTGGAAAGCTGAGTGCCCCCCGCAGCATGGTGGTGACCCGGCGGTCCATCTTCTCCAAGCTGACTCCGCAAAGGATCCCTGGCCTGGTGGCAAACCTTAAGATCATGATAATGAAGCAGATAATGACGATTCAACAGCTGCTGCTGCTGAACTCCCCGTCCTGGGGGAGCGCTGCCCATCGCAGCACTGACACCGCTGCGCCGGCCCCTCATCCCTGGACAGCGCGAGGGGATGAACCCTGCCCGCACCTCCGCCCCCCACCGCTCCCTCAGGCACCCCCGGCCGGCGCGTCCCGCCTCACCGGCGGCCCCGTTCCCCCTCGCACAGCGGGGGAGCCGAGCAAACCCTTCCTAATAAACTTGTACGGTCCTGCTCCACCCGTGACGGGACCGCTCTTAACGGCGGGCCCACAGCGAAGGCGGGCGGCATGCTCCCGCCGCCGCCTTCCCGTCGGGCCTAGCGCCGCGCTCCTCTGTGGTTGTCCCGGAAGTGCTTCCGCGGGGGTTGGTAACCATGGTAACGGGGCGCTCGGTCCCGCTGCCGGCGCCATGGCGGAGCCGCAGGCCCAGGCCGCACCGGTGAGGGGCCGCCACGATGAGGGGCGTCCTGCCCCGGGGCTGCGGGCGAGGGGGGGCTGTGGCGGCGGGAGGGGCGTGCTCGTGGGAGAGGGGTTAGAACCTTCGCACGCTTGGTGCTGGAAACGCAACGGGAGCTCAGCCTTGTTCCGGCTTTCAGCGGGGTTGGTTACTGAGGGCTGGGCCTCTCACAGCTCCATCACCGACCTGTGTCGGCTGCAACCTGCTGAGTTAAATTAACCAGGTGTTAAATAGGTAGTAGTAGAATAATACTTTGATTTATGTAGTGCTAATGCATCCTACCTGAGAACCTGTAAGTGTTAAAGAGACGTTAAGGTACCTCAAAGTACCTGTTTTGGAAGGGGAAGTGGTTTTTCCTCATGTTCCAGAGGCGCGCTGAGCAGCTCAGTCTGTCCTCGGTGTGACAGGTAGACTGTAACACATTGATCCCATGGCGGGGGGTTGGAACTGGAGGAGCTCTAGGGTCCCTTCCAACCCAAACCAGGCTGGGATTCCATGATTCTAAATCACTGTCAAATGCTCTTAAGGAAAATAAGTGGTCTTGGAATTACTGGGACAAAAATCCTCTCATGGATAAGTATCTTTAAAAGGTGAGAAGGAATAAATGCTTCTCTTTTTGTGGTGGTTCGTGCAGCCCTGCAGGGATCTGTACCCGGTCTGTGGTGATGAGAGCGTGTCCAAAGGGTCTGGGTGCAGCAATGGCTGGAACGTTGTTTAGGTGAAGGAAGGAAGTGCAGGGAAGTGTTCACAGTGCTGACTGACAGGACTTGGAACTGGAGAACGTGTGTAGATATTGTAAATACATTTATTTGAAACCTTAGGGGTTTGCGCTGGTTATTGCCGCTTAAGAGCGAGGGGGTTGCCTCTGTGATACAGCAGATAGGCCACATGCTGTGATAGCAACTCAGCTTTGCGCAGCAGGGATCAGAGAAATGAATAAAATGTTGGAAATTATGAAGAAATAAAACCTCTCCTGTGTCCATTCCGGGTTATTTTCCATGTCTCAGGCTGTGCTCAGGATCTCCCATCCTCTCCATCTCCAATAAAAGAGAGTAAACTAGAAAGTGTTCCCAAAGCATCACAAGGAACAAGGGTAGGCTGGATCTCCCCTTTAAAAGCATGTTTATGAGGGAGAGGGAAGGCGACACAGGCCTGCGCAGTCCTGTTGTGTCTGGGGAAGAGGAGTGAGGAATGTCTTCTCCCCAGGAAACTGGAAGTGAGAAGTAACACCACTTCCCTGCGTGTTCATGTTTCTCTCTGCAAAGGCTCCATTTTGGATGCAAAGACAGAAGAACATATCAAACACATTTGTTTTCCCCAGGCTGGGTCTCTGTTGGTCCATGACATCGGGGCAGTGTTTGCAGGTTGAGGTTGGCTGCCCTATGATGGGACATGGCTGCGCTACCTGCCTGCAGCCTCAGATGGCTCCCCGGGAACAGCTTTGTTCTAATTAACTTTCTAAGCGTTTTATAACAACTGTGTTTGAGGTTTGCCTCTGTGATCTCTAATTGGCATCTTAAACGCTTGAGTTTTGTGTTTCTGAGATAAGGATCACTTTCTAGAACCCTAACAAGTAGCAGTGAACCTATGGAACGGGAATGCGCTCTAAAGAGAATGGGGTTTTGAAGGAATGACCTAGCTAGGCTGGGGAAGAGCAGTGCTTGGCAGGGCAGGCTGTGCCTCGCAGCAACAATGCTATTTTTATATCCTCTTTTGGGATTTGCCAGTTGTCCTCTCTGATTATTTTCTAGAACAGATCTTCAAGAAACCTTCCCTGGTGTATTTAATACTCCTCTTTCCTGTCTTTTCAGGTTTCTTCATTGCCAGCGGCTACAGAACCTCTGAAACGCCATCCTAAAAAAGGTTTGTTTGGAGACACAATTGTCTTTCTTGGGCAGGTTGATTTTAAGATTCCTTTCATAGTGTGGGCAGCTCTCTAGTAAGAAATAAATGTCCACTGGGAACAGACAGGACTATTAGACTGTAAGCTGCTGAGTACGAGTGGTTTTTTTCTAGGGTCTGTATAATCAGCTCAGTGTTGTTGCTGCCTGACTTACTGTACCTACTGCCGGAATCAAGTTTGCTTGTAATCTGAGAGACTGTATATTTTATTGTGTACATGCTTGTTTGGGCTGCTGATGACTTAGATATCCATTTAGCTTCTGAAGTTATAAGAGGGGTTTGTTAATTTTAGGGTCTTCTTGCTGTAAAAATGATCTTGGGAAACTGATGCTGCATCTTGATGATTTTTCATGTTGCATTTCCTAAGCTTTGAAGTAAAAGGGATGTGCAAGTGAGACGAGAGCAGTCAGGTTGTAACGGTTTAATTATCCGTGGGTTGGTTTTGGTGAAAACAGTTTAACTTGGTCGCAGTTGCTGTTTTGAAATCCTGGTTGAATCTGAACTGGAACAGGAACAATTTCAGTTACTGGCTGAAAATGTTTGGCTGAAGCTTGATGTTTTCCCAGGCCCTATACAAAGCCTGCAGCACAATTTGATGTTGCACCTTCCCCTTTCCCCTCTTCCCTCGCCCTTGTGGTGTGACTCGTCCCAGCGCATGTGACGAGCACGCTTCTTGGTGGTACTGAGCTGTGCACACATCCCTAGTACGGATCTGTCCACTGCAGAGACTTTTGTGCCTACCTAAGATGAGCTTTGGGTGTTTTTCTGTGGCTTTTCCTTTATCAAGTATCCAGAGGACCCCATCAATTCAGATTATAATTAAGAGTGAAGAATGTTGCTAGAACCCTGATATAGTGCCAGTCAAAACAGTGTTTCTTTTCCCTCACCTATTAATGCAGGGAAGCTCAGCTGGGGAGCACTGTACTTTGGCCATTGTCTACCCTGAATGTGTGATGTGCCCACTGGAGTACAGTCTGGGAGGAGATCTTCCATATTCATAGAATCATAGAATAGTTAGGGTTGGAAAGGACCTTAAGATCATCCAGTTCCAACCCCCCTGCCATGGGCAGGGAACACCTCACACTAAATCATGCCACCCAAGGCCTGAATTCCTAAATTCCTTGTGATGGAGACTGCCTCAGTGATCACACTGGCATTCAAAAGGAGCTTGTTTGGCAACTTCAGCGCTCTTTTATGGCGGGATGAGGGTTATAAATCAACTCTGCATAATTCATGAGAGAACTGAGTAGCTGAAAATGAAAGATGGTGCCATGGGCCTCACAGACACGCTGAGGAGGTGTCCACCGCCAGCCAGTGTCCCTTCCACCTCCTTCCATTGGTGTTCACCCATCTGGGGAAAACACCAGGGGGGAGAAAGTAGTGAATGAAATCCAGTTACTCGTGGCTCTGGATCTCTCTTTTATACTGATATGACTCTTGACTCCAAATTAACTACGGTGAAGACAAAAAGTAATCCAGCCTGTGACTTCTGTAGCTCTCTTTTCTGTCTCTTAAGGTAAACTGAGGCATCTCCAGTCCCAGTCACACCTCTGAAACGGAATGCCTTGGAAGCCTTTGTGCTTTGCTGTTTAATACTTGACTGTGTTGCCTTTAGCTTAGTGGGCAGAAGCTGATTTGAGCTGCCTGATGGTTAATCTCTAGGAAATGAGGGCAGCAGAAAGATTTGTGATGTAACAGTGTCCTTTGTGTGTGGGTGTGATGCTGGGGTCACGTAAGAGAGGAGGGGAGAGCCTGAAAGTGATGCTGTATGTGCTTCTGTGGGGTTTGGCAGCAAAGAACAGCATCCTGTTCCCATGACAGGCTTTTGCTTTGTTTTGTTTTAAATAGGGTTTTCATAGAATATCTTAATGAAGTGTCTTATCCTATTTGAGTTTGCCTGAGGAGAATCCTCATGAAATTTAAGGAGCTAGGCAAATGTACATCAGTTCTGTTTGAATAGAAGAGTGCTGATAAACTCGTTTTAAACTGACGTTTTTGAACACTGGTAACTTTCTGGTGCAGCTCTTTGCCTTTTTAGGTTTACATTGTATGCCAGGGAGAGACTGAAACCAACATTAAAATCTATGACATACAGAGATTATCTGGTAAAATATGGTCTCCTATGAAGTTTGGTGTGGATGAAATTTTGCCCAGATAGAGGATGTATTGCAATAACTAAACAATGTTGTACAGAAATGTAGTAGAGTATGACCATGTCGTAGAATCAGAGAACCACAGCATGGTTTGGGTTGGAAGGGACCTCAGAGCTCATCTAGTTCCGTATAACCTCACCTCCCTCGACCTCCTGCTCACACTCTGGGGGTGCAGCCCAGCACATGGGGGGGGTTCTGGGCTCAAGCGCACACTGAAGCTGGGTCATGGGGAGCTTCTCATCACCCAGCACCCCCAAGTCCTTCTCCTCAGGACTCCATCCAGTCTCCCCCTGCCTGGGTTTGCGCTGGGGATTGCCCCGACCCAGGGGCAGGACCTTGCAGTTGACCTTGTCACGGCTGAAGTCCTAGGTTTAATCATCACAGTGCTTGGATTCAGATTATATCATCTTTGCCTGTGTTTGTACTGGGTAGGGCAAAGGTATTAAACATGTTCCTGTGGACGTGATCTCAAGTTTGCAAGGAATCATGTGAATGATGGAAAGCAGCTGTGAGTTCTGTGCTTAACCAGGAGGCACGGCAGCGGACGTGTTCTCGGTCTGACCCGTGATGCTGATGAGAATATGTTGAATAATGTTGAACTGTGAGACCTGAGGGCTGTCAAGTGGCTTCCCCTCACTGTTGTGTTGCTTAACTCCTCTGGATGCTCCTGCAATCCTGTCCATATAAGAAGGCAAATCAGAAACCTGGAACCAGTGTTTAGCAGCCTCATTTTGTAACTCCTAAACAATAACTTGGAGTTAAGAGGCGGAATTTGCTCTTGAATTAGCTGCTGTCAGGGTCACTGTCATGCAGCTTTCAGGCTGCAAAGGCCCAAAGGGTTGGGACTCCAGAGATCCTCTCTTGCAGGGAAAAGGATGAGCGTCCAACAAGCATATCAAGGGTCAGGAGCAGATTGTGGTGGTGGTGGAGAAAGGTGGTGTACACGGTGATAGGATGTGAAATCTCTACGGCTAGCAATCTAAGGGGACCAGTAGAAGGTAAACCCCTCAGAGTATGTTGTAGCTGCACTTGTGACTGTCATTACTCAGCAGCTGACACATTAGGAGCTAAACCCATTCATTATTTTGTCCTTTCCCCCTGTGGGGAGAGCTGCTCTCAAAATCAGTTCCCTCTGTTGCTACCTCGAGATCCACAACTCTGCCCGGGTTCATATTTTGTCCCCAAGCAATTAATGGTAGAATAAAGGGAGCTCTGTGTCTTGAAGCCATGTAGAGTTGCTATCAGCCTGCTGAGATGGGGGGTTAATCTCCCTTCTGCATTCTAAATGAATCGGATGTTTTCCAAACTGGTTTTGAATTGCGGTAGGCTGAAGATTCCCATCTTCCCACTTTCCTGTGGCCACACGGGCAAATCAAGTCATTTTAGAGCATCTCCTAGTAGTGGAGAAGTGCTTTTACCACTTGTATTGTTGATTTTTATGGAACACAACTTGAATTTATTTCCCTTTATGGTGGAAAAACGTGTTCAGAAAGGACGCTTTGGGCTCCTTTTAGTCTCAGAACAGTTCAGAGGTTAATGGAACATTTTCAAATGCATTTGGATTTCCACACAAATATCAGATTTTGGGAGGTACAGTGATGGCTTTTTAATAACAGGGTAGGAACCTAAAGATGTGTGTGTTGTAATAAATAAACCAGAGCAAAAGAAAGTAGATTTCACTTGAGAACTTGGGCTAGAAACCCATTAGACTGTGAAGAAGGAGAAGGCTGAGTTGTTACCAACCACCTCTATGTTTGCCCAAGGAAGGGTCAGGTAGATAACTGTCAAAGCAAAAATCTTCCCTTTGTGAAGCAGAAAAGCATCAGCAGGGATTAAGTGTTCCTCTCAGTCCTGGGCATTGGGATATTTTGGGGATGGTTTGTAGGTATGTGTTTTTCTAGAGTTTGAAGCAGGGAATTCTGCCTTGGATTAACTGTGACCTTTGGCAAAGCACTTGTTTTGTTGGCTTCACCTTGGAGCAAAGTCAACCTCGTGTCTGGATGTTTCAAGGATGTTGTGAGTCTTTGTCTTATATTGGTTTTGGTGAATTCCGCTTCTGTCTCATATAATTATGAGCAAAACTAGCAAAAATGCTTTGTCAGGCCCGTGTGGGTCACTGAGATGGAAGAAATGAACTTCTCTCTGCTTTTATTACACTCTCTCAGAGGCAAAGTAAGGTACTGACTCGAGATTCCAGCAGCTGGTGACGTAGGTTTATCAGGGATAAACATGTGAGTGCTCAGTGTCCCTTTATGAGTAACAGCAAAGTTTGATTAGATTTGGCTATTGCAGATAAATCAAACAGTAGAAATAGGGAAGTGTGTGATGGGTATGTGTGTTTTGAAGCTGTGGCTGTACCCTGTGCTTGAGCTCAGTGGTAATGAGGGTGTTCTTTGTGGCTCCAAGTCGCCACACTTCTACCACACAGAAACACCAGGTTTGGGTACAAAACCTTGGTATTTTGTATCTTACCAGGGTAGTTTCTTTTGTGTAATAGATTTTATTCTCAAGCAGTGTGAGTTACTCTTGTCCAGCAAAATCCCACAGCAGCATTAAGCTCAAATACCATCCTGTCCATGTGGGTGCTCGTCCTTGAAGCCAAGGGTGTCATCCATGGGTTCTAATAGCACATGCTGCTTTGGTGGGCAGTGAAGCTCACTTTATCTGGTGCTGAGGTGCTCACAGTACTAAGCCATCTCAAAGTGTTACTGTTAGATAACACCTAACTTTCAGGCTATGCGGAAGAAGTGGCTTTTGATGATGGGTCCTGTGCAGATGCACAGCTGCTCTCTCTGGGCAGCTCCTGCTCACAGAGATGAAGCAGTGGGGATGCCTCCTATTGCCACAGATACTTTAAGGGGTCCTGTAAGTATTTTAATGGCTCGAGCACTCCGAAGAGCAGGAGATGTTCGTGCCCCGAGGAGTTGATTCCATGCACTTGCGGAGCTGATCATTTCTGAATTCCTGATACATTTTCTGAAATCAATAGAAATCCATTCTTGGAGCCAGCTTCAAAGCTGCCTTTGAACTTGTAAGAGTGAAGCTGCCTGAGAAATCCCGATAAAAGCAACCCCCTTGAGTTAAATGAATTAATACTTCTAAGTGTGTCAGAAGGAAAAGCTGTTAGTGGAAATGTTGTGGTTGGGGGGGAGCAGATACAGTTCCTGTCCCTGTACGTACCACTTCATTTCCATCTGGCCACGTGCAAGCCAAGGTCTTTTACCCCATTTGAACCTACAACCTTGTGGGAAGAAAATGGTTTCTAAATAACATAGGTTAGTGGGTAACAACAGTGCTGTTTTATACAAGAGACATTGATGCTTTCCTCTCCCTGCCATAAGTGGGTAGTAGTGCTGTATCTTGTTCAGGACCTGATACAGCTGCTAGTTTTGAATAGTGACATTAAAAGAATGAATTATCATTCTTGGGTAATTCACTTGTATAATACACTCTGCTTCATCCTCTTCTTCCCCCAAAACCAGCCCAGTAATCCCTGCACCACAAACTGATTATACTGAAGTTCGAATGTGCTGGCACAGCTCTGCCCTCTTGTGTGTGCACATTAATATCCATGACTACAGGAACAGGGAAACCTTCGCAGGGACAGGCTGGTAGCACTAAAACTTGAGTGCTAGTTTCTAAATCAGAAGATTTATAGTTCCAGCTCCAGTTCCAGCATTACATCTTTTGGCAGTTCTCAACCTACTTATTTCCTCTCTGTAAAGAGGAAAATATCTGCTTCTCAGGCTGGTTGCAAACTGAATGATAAGTACCATCGAAGTGCCTCTTGCAGAACAGCGAGTATAACCTCAGTGCCTTTTGGTAATTAAGACTCACAGCGCACTGGATTAGGCTGAGGAGGAATACAGTGGAGTGCGATAGCTCAGCTTTAGAGGGTCTAGCTGTCCAATTGCAACATGTTGCTTTAGGATCACATTTAAATTGGTAAATTCAGGTTGTGCAGTTCCTTTGAAAGTCAAGGCAAGTTTCTGTTGCATTTTAAAGCGTTCAGCTTCTGCTGGCATCCTGCTTACAGGTAAAATGGCATCTCCTGGTGTGGGTTTAAAAATAGTTGTATAAAAATAGGAAGTGACAGATTTAGGAGGGCTGCGATCCATCTTCCTGAACTGAGATACCTCTGAGGTAGAACAAGTCTCAGCAGATCACCTGTGCTCTGTAGTTAGTGGAGAACCCACTGACGCCATTCCTCTGCATTCTATCCTATCCACCTATCGTGGCATGCAAGGAATCCACTCCCGAGGATATGTACTCCTCTCCTTAGAGACAGCCTAAGGCAAGTAGCTGGGATGTCTTGATTTTCAGACACTTGAGTCAAAGGAGATGCATTTGCTCAGTGTCAGAGTTAATGTTGTCTGTGCAACCTGAGTTGGAGCCTTTTGAGTCTTCAGTGACATAATTCCCCACTGGCTTTAGCCTGGGTCTCCAGCACCATCCACTGAACAGGAATGATGGGACTGGATTCATTGGACAGCCAGTTGTGTTTATCTTCAGCTATCAAATCCTGTATCAAAAATTCCCTGATGCTGCAAGGACCTTCTGTGTTGTACTCAAACTGCCCATGATACCTTAAGGTCCCTTAAGACACAACACTTGCTTGTGAAGAAGACATCCTGGGTTCCCCAGTGCTTGAGGTCTTGCTCTTGCAGATCTGCAGATCAACCCATCCATGGCTGGAGCACGGCTGCTGCCCACCCTGCCTGCCAGAGCGAGTATTGCCTGGGAGATACCAGCCTCTTGCCTTTCCAGCCAAAACTGGTGGAGGGATGGAGTGAGGATAGCCTCTGGGTGTTGCTTCCTGTTGAGTGAGAACTTTCAGGGCTGCGTTGTGCCCCCCCATTACAATTTCAGTTTGCTTTTTCAGAGGAAAGCTTTTTCTTACAAATGCCTTATAATGATTTCAGCTTCAATTCATGTGGAAGATACCTTGTGCTGTAGACAGAAAAAGACTAAGCATAAAGAATGTAAGCCAAAGGAAGGATTAGACTGGAAATCCCCAAACTGCTATGCTCCTGATACTGGAATTACTGAGAAGCTGGTTACACAGGTTATTTTGGGAATGCCTGCAGCCAGTGTGGCTTTGTTTGCAGGGGAAATATCTTCCATCCTTGCTTTGCTGTGGGAGGAGACAGTGAGCAGTGGTGCTGGGTTTGGCTGGGATACAGTTAATTTTCTTCATAGTAGCTGGTATGGGGTGATGCGGGGGGTTTGTGGTGGAATCAGTGTTGATAACACGAGGAGCTTTTAGTTATTGCTGAGCAGTGCTTACACAGAGTGAAGACCTTTCTGCTCCTTGTCCCACCCCACCAGCAAGGAGGCACAGGGATTTAGAAGGGCACACAGATGGGACAAGGGATATTCCACACCTTATGACATCATGCTCCATGTATAAAGCTGGGGGAAGAAGAGGAACGGATGTTGGAAGTGATGGTGTTTGCCTTCCCAAGTGACGTGTGCTGGAGCCCTGCTGTCCTGGAGATGGCTGAACACGCACGCCTGTGATGGGAAAGAGGGGAGCGAATTCCTCTTTTTGCTTTGCTTGTGTGTGCAGCGTTTGCTTTGCCTGTTAAACTGTCTTTATCACAGCCCACGAGTTTTCTCACTTGTCCTCTTGATTCCCTCCCCCAGCCCACGGGAGGAGTGAGCGAGCGGCTGTGTGGGGCTGAGTTGCCGGCTGGGGTTCAACCACAACAGCCCTTTTTGGCACCCAGCGTGGGGTTTGAAGGGTTTGAGATAACAACAGATCTGACTGGAAAGCTCTAGGTTGAGTTACAGCCATGTGCCTGGTGTGGCAGATGACCGGGGCATCGCTGCCGTGTCCGTGCTGCTGTACTGGGCAGGCTGGAACTCCAGTGGGAGCTGGAGATGAAGGGATGAGTGACCTGTGGATGAGGAGCAGGACAACCCGAAGTGTTTGTGGCTGTGAATAAGTCCACACCAGAGCAGGTACATCTCGAAGTGTTTGTGGCCGTGGTTATATCTGTGCTGCTGTGGGTGTACCTCTGAAGGGATCATGGAATCTCAGATTGGAAGGAGCCTCAAGGATCATCTGTTCTAACCTTTCTAGGCAAAGCATGACCTAGACTAGATGTTCCAGCACCCCGGGAGATTATTCCAGTGGCTGGTTGTGGAAAATCTTCCTCTTGTGTCCAGTTGGAATCTCCCCAGGAGTAACTTGTGCCCATCACCTTTTCCATGGGACTCCTTGTAAAAAGGGAATCTCCATCTTCTTTGTAGCCACCCTTTCAATACTGGAACATGGTGGTAAGATCTCCCCTGAGCCTTCTCTTCTCCAGCCTGAACAAATTCAGCTCTCTGGGCCTTTCTGTCTTCATGATCTTTAAGGATCGTGGCCATGGAGAAGCCCACGACAGAGCAGATACTCCCCTGGAGGGGCTGCAGCCAGGGGTAAGGCCACGCTGGAGTAGGCGCATCTCCAAAGGCAGAAAGTGTGGCTGCAGTTAATACCTCAGACCTCCTGTGCTGCTGATAAGCCATGTTACCCAGAAGCCTGCTGTGATGGTGTTCTCGATCCCCTTGCCTACAAGAGCTCAAAGCATCAAGCAGGAAACAAAATGGTTTAAATGAAGAAAATAACAGTTGCGGTGCTGTGCCAGGGCTTGGCTCCTTGAGTAGCTCCAAGCACAGTGTCTGCATCCTCAGGGACTTGAGAACTGTTGTGTGAATCAGCCTGCTTTTTGCTAGATTAGCTGGTGTTTAAACCCAAAAATAGCAAAGGCTCTTTCAGATCCTTGTTCTCCTTCTGTTTGGAGCGTGTGCCTCTGCTCAGCAGTCAGCGCTGATGGGCAGAATGAGCTCGTGCAGAGGAAACACTTTCAGTTTTGACTTTCTCTGAAGCAAATAAAGATGATGATGCTTCAAATTCCTTGTTAAAGTACTCATTTGTTACTAACTTTCATAGAATCATAGAATCAACCAGGTTGGAGAAGACCTTTGAGATCATCAAGTCCAGCCTTTACCCCAGTGTTTATTTGCTTGAATTGAATTTTAAGCTTGACTCAAGCTCTGTTAGGCTTGATTCAGTTGTTTTGTATAGTGGTGATTATACATCGAATGGAGCAAGGATTGCGGAGCAGTGTGTCGCCAGCCTCGTCCTGCTAATGGAGATTTCCCAGTAGCCAGCCTGGTTGTTCTGCCACTGGGAACCTTGCTGTGGCACTGGGAGGTCCAGGAGGTCAAAGGTGTGTATTTACAGATCTTCCCCCTTTCCCTTAAGGTTAAACTTGAGCAGCACACACTAGAAGACATCCGCATTGAATAAGCAGGGTGGGTATTTGTCTTGTGAGTGAAACCATTTTTATGTGGAGTAACTCAGAACTTGAAAAGCCTTAAGTCAGAAAAGCCACTGAAGTCTGAGCTAGCAAGCCTTCAGGATTTATGCAGGGTAAACTAACAACAGAAAATCCCCCTTTTTCCTTCTCCCTTGTGTATAAATCAGTTTTAAGACAGAATTCCAGCTCTTCCCTTTAGCTTTGGCTCGTTTTCCTGCAGGGGGAGGTGTAGAGTCAGAAATGTTGCTTTTTTTCTGGAAACCTGCTGTTTTCCAGCCTCCTCCTCGCAGTCCCTGCGCATTGGGAAGCTGTTCTTACACCCCAGGAAGATCACGCGATGAATTATGACTTTGTCGCCAGCACCAGAATTGTGTCTGATGAGTTTTATTAACCCCAACTGCCTGGGAATAATGAGCAGCCATACGGTTTGTGTTTGATTTAAAGGTGCGCCAGCAGCAGTTTGCAAAAGGGAAAACAAGGGAAGGGGATAAACAGAGAGGGTGGCTACAGCAGGAGCTCTCCTTTTCTCTGCTGTTTATATCCATTTTACAGGTATTTGTGTACACACCACCTGTATTCTCACATATGTACGTGTGTACTCACAATGAGTGAAATACAACATCTAAAACCTGCTCTGGGTGGAGGGTTTTGGAGTGATTTTTCATCATTGTTGAGTTTTGAATATGTTACGGCTCCATTTTCAAACTCTGAGGATGGATCCGGGTGTAGGAGACCAATATTCCTCCACTAATTCCCTTCCCAAGCTGGAATGTATTGATACTGCTACAATCTCAATAAAAGCCTATGTCTGAGTGAGGAAGAGGATTTCTCATTCACTTTGTCTGTGCAGCCTAGGTAGGAATCTGTAGGATGCCCCTGTGGTATCAAGGCAGGCTGTTATTTTTAAATCGAAACCCCTTGGTATGTGAGCTTTAAACTGCTTCCTATCCATTATTCATCCCTTATTGTGGAAAATAGAATTCCCTGGCAGTGGTACATTGTTTTCTAGTAGCTATTTGAGTTTGAGCCTTATGATTTCAGTGTTATTTTTGTTTAGCAGATACTCATTAGCTCTGTGTCACTGGTTTCACAGCCAGTCGCATAATTCCTGGCACTGGCAGCTTGGGAAGCTCAAGGCAAAAGGAGATGTGTGCAGCTGGTTTCATCCTGCATTTCCTTCTTTATCAGTGCTTGTTGAACACAGCTGTGAGAGCACCGAGCTTCATATCAGACTGTAACCAAAGCTATGCCCCATGGTAAACCTTCCCCAAGCTCTCCCAGTGGGAATAACTGTAATGCTGGCAATAATGGCAGCAAATGCCTTCCAAAGGCTGAGCTGGGTGCATGTTGGTCATGGAATCCCAGACTGGTTTGTGCTGGAAGGGAGCTTAAAGCTCCTCCAGTTCCAACTCCCTGCCATGGGCAGGGGCACCTTCCACTAGAGCAGCTTGCTCTAAGCCCCATCCAGCCTGGCCTTGAAAGACCCCTTAAGCAATTTGATGTGTTGCCCCTCAGATTTGGATGCTCTCCTGCAGTGGTCAGGGAATTGCCTTTGTGCCGTTGCTAGGTGGTGACCAGAATGACTTAGAAATGGGCAATGAATCTCTAATCAAAGGTCAATCCTGCTTCTGTATGTTAGGGTGAGCCTGGCCCCATGGTGGGAGATGATGCCCTTCACAACAGCAAAGCTTCCTGCTTTGGTTTCTGCAGAGCAAGACGCACTTTACCACGTTGTGCTGTGGTGCTGCTCTCTTAATAGCAAAATGTTCCAACAGAGGCTTGAGTCACTGCCTCTGTGTTTATTAACTCTGCAAATACCTGTGTGCTTGAACGCTGGTTTGCACCACACAGTTTTACTTAGGATTTGGAAAGGGACAGTTGAGTCAGGATCCAAATCAGGCCTTTTAGATAACCTTACCCATGTACATGGTACCTGTCACAGTGGATCCAGACTGTGGATCTATGTGCTCTGTGTTATGTATGGTTTAGATTAGTATGGGTTTTGGTCTGACAACAGGTTCTTCTTTGTGTCACCTTAAGTCTTTTGTGTCTCTGCTTCTCCTGCAAGGCTCTTCTTGCTGATTTTACTCAGTTTGCTGCGAGTTGGGTTGTAAAACTGGAGGATGGGGAACGAATTGGGGCTCAGACTCTTTCCTATAAGATGGGGTGGAAAAAAGCTGGGCTGTGATCATACAGGGAGCCCTAACTGACCAGTGCCTTCCACAGGAGGGGTCCTGGGTGCTCCTGGCCCCTTACAGTTTGCACACTGGAGGAAATAAGGTGAAAGCTGCCTGACGGCTGCAGTTGGGCAGTTCTGGTGAAAGCCACCATCCTCTGGCTGTGCCCACAGCACAAGTGGCCTGGTTGCACTTGTGATTTCTGTAGGAGGTCGGCTGGTGCTCTAGCAACCATTTCTCCCATCTGATAGGAGCCTTTTGGGGCTTCCCCCCACCCCTTCCTCTCTCTTTACAGTGATTTCAATCCCCTTTATTACATCTAAACCCCATGGTTTGATAGTTCCTCTCTAAGCTATAATTACCCAACCTGAAGATGCAAGCACAAAACAATTTCCAGCGGAGGTTTGCACAAAACAGTTTCCAATGGAGGTTTACACAAAAGGGAGTAACTCTGATTATATATAATTTTTCCAGTCCTTGGAAAAAATCTCTAAGGGGATGAACAAAGCAAAGAGTGATGATAGCGCAGCACAGAGACAAACCTGATGATCTCACTCGGATTCTGTCGGGTTTCTGCTCCAGTGGCTTCCTTAAAGGAGCGCTGTCAGAAAGAAAAATCACCCTGCTGGAAGTGGGTCGTGCAATCAATCACTGGCCACCGAGAAAGTGGGGATCAGATGGATTCCCTTTGGAATTCAGTCAAAACACACTTCAAAGGAACTGGTGTGTCTCTTGGCTGAGGTTATTTCAGCATGTATTTGGTGCCTGGCTCCCTGTCACTGTTGCTTAATGAGAGCAGACTTTAGTAAGCTCAGGAAGAGAGGCCGGAGGATAATTATGCAAGTTATAAACTCATCACTGTAGATACCAAGTTGGGGAATAATTGTGTTTCTTGCACTGGCCCTTGACCAGATTGATGTACAGCAAATAATGGCTTTTGTTTCCCCACTGCTGCAATGGGACAAACTATTATTTTCTGACCTGTAGTCCCTGTATCCCTGTGGTGATGGGATTATTTGCAAGGCTCTGTGGAAGGTGACAGAGACAAGCATGCCTTCATCTGATCCACAGCAGTTACATACGAGAAACTCCTGCAGATCTGTATATTGAGCAAGGTGGCAAATTGCAGTGTGGGCAGCCTGAGGAGCCTGATCCATGTGCTCAGCTCCTCCTGGTGAGGCCACATTCATCAGCCTTTCCCTGTGCAGAAACCTTTGGAGTGATCCATTGCAGCAGTATCTGCTCCTGGTATAATGAGCGTGAGATTGCAAACCACTATATGCCATATGGAGCCTCCAGTGTTCCCCATCATCCTTGTACTTGGGAAGACAGCGCCCATGCTGCTTCCTGTTCTTCTGCCCTCTTAGCAGCCCCTGGTAGCCAGATCCAGCCGTGCATTGCTGTTCAGGTTGATGCAGCAAGAGCTGAGTGACAACATCATCATCATAGAATCCCAGCCTGCTTTGTGTCGAAGGGGCATTTGAGTTCATCCAGTTCCAACCCCTGCCACGGACAGGGACACCTTCCACTGGAGCAGCTTGCTCCAAGCCCCTGTGTCCAACCTGGCCTCGAACACTGCCAGGGATGGGGCAGCCACAGCTTCTCTGGGCACCCTGGGCCAGCGCCTCAGCACCCTCACAGGGAAGAGCTTCTGCCTAAGAGCTCATCTCAGTCTCCCCTCTGGCAGGTTAAAGCCATTCATTTAAGCTTTTCAGTTTAAAGCCATCACCTACATGTGGGGTTTTTTTTTTAGGGTATTCTGTGGGTAATTATTAAACATGGTGAAAATATCAGGACCAGTGATGATTGATTCATGTCCTTTCAGAAAGGCACGGAATGTTTTGTTCCCTTTCCGTGGAGCTGGAGTCCCAAAGAGATGGGGGTTTCTATTTTTCTTTTCCTCCGAAGAATGCAGTGACCCTTTGCAGTGTACCAGCAGGCTGGGGGAGCAACCCCAAGGGCGATAAAAGCACCAGAAGTAGGTATCTCCTGCTTTGTTTTGAAAAACAAATGCAGATGAAGGTGGTGGTGGCTCTGGAGAGGTGTGTAAATAATTTCCATGGCTTCTGTCTATATAGAGCCTGGTAGCGACCCTTTGGTTCCTACAGCCCCTTTCTGAGGATCAGGCATGTCCTGGGTCAAATTTATTGCCTTTCTCCCATATTCTGTGCCCTTCCTGTCTCTTTGGTCCTGGGGGGGATCCACACCAGATTTGGTTCTTGGTGGTGCTGTTGGATTTCTTCAGAGGAGGGGCCAAACTGGTCACGTTTCCTTTCTGGAACAGATGCGGGGAGTGCATCGACTTTCTCCTGCACGGCTTTGTGTTTGTTTTGTGTTCAGATGTAAGATTCCCTTCCAGATCTGTGAATTCATCCAGACATCTCTTCCGAGTGACATTGGAACTGCCTTTTTGCAGTTGGCTTGTCTTAGGGAAAGAGAAGAGGAGAGTAATGTCCCCTCAGTTGAGTTTGTTGCTATTTCCAAATGAGTTCTAGGAGTGTAAAAGCTCCATGTGTTTTCCCACTTCCACATAGTTATCCTTAGCTCAGTGTGTCGCTGGGGGAAGCAAAACTGTTTCATCTCTGCGGATGCGGACGTGTTCACTGCTGTGTCTCGTGGTGTGTTTTGATCTCTGTTTTCTCTCCAGCCCAGCTCTTTTAGGTAACTCTGCTGGGTTTTTGCAGCCCTGGCCCCAGAAGGCAGCTGCTGTCTGGTTTACCCTTTTCCTTTCAGCTTGACACGCTGCTCAGCACCCACTCTGCGTGCAGCATGTCTTTCTTGCCAGCCCTATCCTCAGCAGGCGTTTCCATAGTGTGGGAGTGGAGTATAATGTCCCTCTGGTCTTAAAAGTGTGAAAAAGCTCTTTCCTTCAGGAATTCAACAACTGATCTTCCACCCGCTCGCTGCTGTGCTGTCCCCGTAGCTTAGCCCAAAACATTTGTAGAGGCTTTAACATAATTTATTCATCTGGCAACACACCTCAGCCTGCTCGCTTTTCTGTCTCATAGAACCACAGAGCAGTTTGGGTTGAAGGGACCTTAAAGCTCATCCAGCTCCAACCCCAGCCACGGGCAGGGACCCCTTCCACTGGAGCAGCTTGCTCCAAGCCCCTGTGTCCAACCTGGCCTTGAACACTGCCAGGGATGGGGCAGCCACAGCTTCTCTGGGCACCCTGGGCCAGCGCCTCAGCACCCTCACAGGGAAGAGCTTCTGCCTAAGAGCTCATCTCAGTCTCCCCTGTTCTGGCAGGTTCAAGCCATTCCCCTTGGCCTGTCCCTACAGGCCCTTGTCCAAAGCCCCTCTCCAGGTTTCCTGCAGCCCCTTCAGGTCTCCCCTTCAGGAGCCTTCTCTTGTCCAGTCTGCCCCAGCCCAGCTCTCTCAGCCTGGCTCCAGAGCAGAGCTGCTCCAGCCCTCGCAGCATCTCCATGGCCTCCTCTGGACATTTGATGGTGCTGTTTCTTTTTAACCTCTCAGTAAGGTGTGCACTAGAGATGGTGGGAGACCTGGTGGGGTATCTCTGGAGGGTCTTCTGATTAATCCCTATTTATGGTGGTTTTCGTTGTATGTAACGATGCAGGATTTTGTAATTTTAAGCTGTATCAGACATAAAATGGTGAAGTATACTTTAGTTTTGACTTGAACTGAAATCTTTGTACTTAAATAGAGTTTGCAGTGCCTGCTTTTAAATCCATACTTAGAAAAGGAGGTAGGAAGTGTGCAGGTGTGTCAGACATGCATCTGGTTTGGGGTTTTGGGTTGGACAGTGGCAGGAAGAGCACACCTGTCCAAACGCTTCCTGCATGTCTGCCATCCCCACGTGCTGTGTTTCTCAGGTGAAGAAGTTCTGTCCACTTCAACCATTGCACCTCTAATAGTCCTTCCACAAGGAAGTCATTATAAATCTGCTAATGAATCAGGTAACCCCTCAACCAGCTTCAGAGCAGCAGCTCTCAGGCTGTTCATGACATGGTGTTATTTCAATCAATGGTAGCTATTCAGGCACCTCTTAACTCTTCCCTTCATGATCTCATTATAAGAAGGATGAATGGGAAACATTAAGTCATCAGAAGTCAATGAATCTGGTCTGGGAACACAGATGTGAAAATGCCTTCCTTACAGAGATCCAGGCATCACACAGCTGAGCAGCATTTGGATCCCTGACCTGTGTGTTTCTGTAAGCTTAGCCCATTTGCATTACTTTTTAGTTTGGGCTGTGTTTTTAGGGCACTTGAGCCTTGTTTATAAGATATTTGCCCTTATATTGCTGGTGTGCACACTTAAAGCGCATCTCTAGTGTAAATCTGGCTGGGTATTCCAGAATTTAAGGAAAACCCAGCACCAGAACCAGAAATGGCTTTACAGATGTCTGCCAACTTCAACAGCTGAAGAAATTCTGGTTGTTTTGAAGGGCTCTCAGTGGTAGCAGCTTCCAGTGTCTGAAAAGGGCTACAAGAGTGCCAGAGAGGGACTCTTCATCAGGGACTGTAGCGGTAGGACAAAGGGTGATGGGTTCAAACTGAAACAGGGGAAGTTCAGGTTAGATCTTAGGCAGAAGCTCTTCCCTGTGAGGGTGCTGAGGCGCTGGCCCAGGGTGCCCAGAGAAGCTGTGGCTGCCCCATCCCTGGCAGTGTTCAAGGCCAGGTTGGACACAGGGGCTTGGAGCAAGCTGCTCTAGTGGAAGGTGTCCCTGCCCGTGGCAGGGGTTGGGACTGGATGATCTTAAGGTCCTTTCTAACCCAAACCAGCCTGGGATTCTATGGTACCAGACTTGGTGTGAATTGTGGGGAAGCACCTGGTGTGCCTGAGGGATGTGTTTGCTGCTCTCTGCAGGTGCCATCCTCCCGCATTAAACTCTGTGTTCTTTATAAAAGATAATAACCCTTTGCACCAAGAACATCTCCCAACATGGTTTGCTCCTTCCAGCTGCGGAATTTCTTCTTCCTTCGGGCTGTAACTTGCTCTGGGTGGCCCTGCCTTGGCAGGTGTTTGGACTAGAGGATCTCCAAAGGATTAGAACCTGAATGATTCTGTGATCATGACCCTTGCCACCAGCTGGCCGGGGGGGCCTGTGGAACACCCCAAGGAATACCTGCTCCAGGTTGCTGGAAGCTGAGCGTGTGTCTGTCAGTGGTGTGGGTCTGTGCCGTGCTCCACGGGCTGGGAGAAGGCGGCCTGGTCCTTGCTTTGCTGCTGCACTTCTGTCATAATATTGACTTGCAAACATAGAGCTTTTGGGCCAGTTGCTATGGTTACCTCTCAGCTCCGTGCATCTCGCAGTAGAGAGGAATAACAGGCAATACATTTCGAGCCTTAATGAAATGCACAGCAGTGTGTTCAACTTTGAAACCCAATGTGAATATCACTAAGCAACATCCATTCGTGATGTGCCATAATTACTGCTGCTGGCTCCCGAGAATTGGAATGCTGGAGCACCAGCCTGTCTCTGCTGCATCAAACACGTTTCTCTGCCAGGAGCTTCACAGTGTCTCAGATGTGTGATGTTTCATAGTCCCTTCACAGTTTCAAAGAACTAAGTTTGACCTCTTTAAATTATTCACACCTTCAGACCAGCAACATCTCCAAAACCCCCAAAATCTCCTTTTGTGTGTTTCACCCGTTTCCTTCTCATTCACTCCCAGAAATTGATTTTAGAGCCCTTTGATTCTTCTGCCCTAGTTCCTAAATGTGAATCTGAGTCTCTTCCTCCAGCCTGCCACCTGTGTTTTTGGAAACACCAGTTTCCCCAGAGCTGTGGAGCAGTGTTAGTGTTTGATTCAGACGTAGTTGGTGCTTGGAGCTGTTTGCTCCAGTAACTGCATTGGAAAGAGCCAGTGCCTCAAGTCTTCTGAGGTGTAGTTTTGTGCTAAGAGGCCTTAGTTAATGTCCGTCTTGAGCAATGCATCAGTTTGAGAAGTAAACTAAACCCAGACACTGTTTATACATTCACAGTCCAGGCTTCAAGTCAAGTGATTGATTGCACCAGCCAGTGCTGTTGCAGTTGTTGAATCAGTGGTGGTGTGCTTGCAGATCTCTGTGCCCGGGTTCTCTGCTCATCAAACTGATCTCCTGTATTCTGTTAATATTTTCCATCTACAGCACCAGAGTTACCAGTCCTAGAGAGGAAGAACTGGTTGATCTACCTGCTGTATGTCCGCAGGGACTACGACGAGTGTAAGGTAGGAGCTGCTCGTGGGACTTTGCATTAGGAAGTATTTTACTGATGTTATGAGCGATAGTTTTCATACCACTTATCAAAGCACCCTCTTTCCTGACTTGTTTTGGAATAAAGGGACCAAGAGAAAATACAAACTGATGATAACACAGTTCCACAGAGGAGGTCTCTTGATGATACTACAGAGATACTAAGAAAAACACTCCGATTGAGTAAAACATCACTGCCAAGCCTAAAAAGAGAAATCTTGGTTACCTTTGAACAAAATTCTTTCATTTGTACATTGTACCTTGTACCTTTTGATTGCTCCTGGGTTGGTGGATGGTATGGAATGGTTGGTTGGGATTATAATGACAAGTGGAGTAAGGAAATGGCAAATCTAGTATTAAGCAGTGTGTTTTCCTGCTAAAACGAACAGGAGCTGCTGAAGCGGATTGCCAGCGGGCAGGTGGGGGGCACGAAGAGCTGGCTTTTTGCTTCTGAAACACCGCGGTTGGTCGGGACTTGTCTCTGCTGGAGAACTCCTGGGGGCAGCTGGAGTAAACTCATTTAGCTCTTACTTAATGGAGCTGGAGGGTTGTATCATCAGCAGTCTTGGTTTAAATAGATACAAACAAAGGCTGGGCCAGCAATCCAAATGGAAAATTGTTTCTCTTTTCTGTTCATCCGACTGCATTTGTTTGGTCTCCGTGTACATTCACTGTTCCTGTGATGTGATGTGGAATCACAGTGTGCAGAGAAGATGTATGGCTCAGGAAAACAGAACATCCAAGTGGATGATATAATGGCAACGTTGACTTCTCCATGTCCTCATCGGTCACGGCAGCAAGCAAAATGGGGGGGGGGAATTGGGAGAAGTCAGCTTTTACTTGGCAGGCCAGCTTTGCAGTAGCTGTCAAAATAAAAGGCAGCAAAGCCTTTATGCAGGGCTCACAAGGCAGTGCCTTTTGCAGTAAACGTGGACAAGTTTGGCCATACAGACCATAGCAGGTTTTATGATCTTCCATCCTTTCCCCAGATGTGATGGATGTATGCTCAGAGGCCTGGATTTGACACAGATAAGATGGGAACCCCAGCATGCCAGGATGCTTCATCAGTGAGTGGGGGTCGATAGGCACGTCCAGAAGGCTGTTCAGGTCTTAGGTGGGCTGAGCTGCTCTATGGTAGTCTCTGCCTCGCTCCACTGGTGTTACGTGGGGTTACAGATCTAACCTGATGCCCTGGATGCCTGCACATGTTAAGTACAGATGTAAGTCCAGAGGCCATGGAGATGCTGCGAGGGCTGGAGCAGCTCTGCTCTGGAGCCAGGCTGAGAGAGCTGGGCTGGGTCAGACTGGACAAGAGAAGGCTCCTGAAGGGGAGACCTTAGAGCAGCTCCAGTGCCTAAAGGGGCTGCAGGAAACCTGGAGAGGGGCTTTGGACAAGGGCCTGTAGGGACAGGACAAGGGGAACGGCTTTAACCTGCCAGAGGGGAGACTGAGCTGAGCTCTTAGGCAGAAGCTCTTCCCTGTGAGGGTGCTGAGGCGCTGGCCCAGGGTGCCCAGAGAAGCTGTGGCTGCCCCATCCCTGGCAGTGTTCAAGGCCAGGTTGGACACAGGGGCTTGGAGCAAGCTGCTCCAGTGGAAGGTGTCCCTGCCCGTGGCAGGGGTTGGAGCTGGATGAGCTTTAAGGTCCCTTCAAACACAAACCAGTCTGGGATTCTATTATTCCCAAATATGCTATTTGGGGATAACAGCTTCAAAACTAAGAAGGTATTGATAGTATCCCCAGTGGCTTAAATTGCTGATAACTCCTTGATTTCAGCATAGTTTGGGCATTCGTTAGAGTCTATTAATTTTCTTTGAAGACTCAGCTAAGAAACCAATGACCCGTGATGTTATTCATTTGGGTCTGAATTTTGCTAGACCCTCTTTCCCACTCAGGGCTTTGAAATACTTTCTCTCTAACACTGTTTTAAACACTCCCCTATTTTTCAATGATGTACAAGGCCAAGAAAAAGCTGTTTATTTATCAACATTACCTCCTTAAAGGGAAGGCATTAAATTGATTTTACCCCTTTTAGTGCCACTCCCACATCCATTTTGGTGTCACCAAGCACTTGACAAATGTTGCTGTGCTCCTTACAGTGAGAGATGACTGATGCTGGTTATTTGATTTGCCTCTCCTTGTACTCAGTGCATGCAAAGCTGCAGCATCCTCTGTGACTGCGCAGCCAGGCCTGGTGGGAGAGCAGGGACAGGCCCTGAGCATCACTGAGCTCCCTGCTCCCACATGAGTTCCAGCTCTGCTCTCTTCTGCTTCTACTGTGTGCAAGGAAGGAGTTATTAAAATTACCAGATGCTTTACAATCCCTCGTGTTGGTTGGTCTCCTGCCAGCGTCTGAATTCTGTCGGTTAAATAAATCTGGGAGGAAAAGCTGGGATTACACATCATATTTCTCAGCTCAGAGCCTTTTGCTTTGGGATATTTTAGGGCTTATAGAATTAGGCAGATCTCTCCAAAAGATAGCTCTCTATTGCCCTCTCTTGCTCTGAGAAACTGGGTTTATGTAGACGGAGCAATAGCGAGTATCCATATTCAGGAGATGCTTGGTTATGTCTGAGTTGAATGTCCTGTAATAATGGACATTGTAAAGAGTATTATAAAGATATCTTAGCAGATATAGCTCCTACCTTAATGTACTTTATAAAGGATATAATGTAGATCTGTTAACAGATACGGATGAGCAGTTTCAACTTGTTCTTCCTTCTCCTTCCTCTCTTTAGTTTTCTTTTCACAAAGTGCGGATTGTCAGTAATAACCCTCCTTGTCTTCATTCCATTTTCCTTCTGTGTATTTGGGGTTCAGTTCTCCAACTTGTTATCAGGTCCTTCTTTTGTATTTGGCTTGGAGGCAGGGGATGCTGGTGCTGATCATACACCAGACAGGAGTGCTAGATGAGCAGCACCTTATTCCTAGCCCAGAAATCTTTCTTTTCCCCCTTTGCCTCTTCCACTTCGAGCAGAAGAGGAGTCTTGGAGCAGAAATGATGCTCTCAGTTCATAGTCAGAGCCCTCTTCTTCCCAAAGGTCACTCACTCTTTTGACCAGTTTTAGAGTTTCGGATCATGTGTGACTATGGAATAGTGCCAGACTGTGCCCACCCCAAGCCTGTCACTGCAGGAATGCAGCCAGCAAGAACTGACATTTTCATTAGTTTACTTTTTTTCCCCTTCCTTTTCCCTTACACTCCTCATTTGTTCATTTGACTTCCACTGACACAGCTGCAGTTGCTCCAGTTCTATTTATTTCTTCACAAATGGCCTGGAGCAGATACCCTTATCAGCAGAGGATGCTCCAGAGATTCCTTGGGGCACTTTCCCATGTAATATCTAATTAATTTTGTCCTAGGAAATGCTACAAAGGCTGCAGTATTCCTGGCACAGTGCTCTTCATGTGCAGCGATGAGCTTGCACTCCTCTGGGCGCTCCTGTAGTTGTCCCAGCCACAGTCCAGTGCTGTTGTCCATCAGCGGGTTGTGTGTTGTGTGTTGTTTAAATTCAAGTTATTTTAAGGCATTCTGCAGTAGGCACGGGTACAGCACAGCTACATGTAGCCCTTCCACAAAATTCTCCAAATCAAGGTTGCAGAAGGCATTTGGTCAGCCAGAAATCAGGTTTTGTTCACAGAGATTACCTTTATTGAAATATTTGCAGGCTTTATGGTCTGCTGAAAGCTGGTGCTGCAGTTTAATGATGGGGGAAGAGTGGAGCAGGTAGAGGGCTTTTCAGTGAGGAAGTCTGTGGCTGAGTTTTACTCTCTCTGCTTTGTGTTTGAGTTGTACTCTTTGTGCTTTGTCATTCCAGGCTCTCATCAAAGAGCAGCTCCAGGAGTCTCATGGGCTGTGTGAATATGCAGTCTACGTTCAAGGTACGTCGCAGAACACCTCTGGAAGTCTGAATTTTGCCCAAGCAAGTTCTGATTTGAGATAACAGCAACAATAAGAAGGGGACAGGTGACAGAAACACACAAAATTGACATGTAAAAAATATTTGGCCTAGTTTTGAAGTTTGGGGTTTGCACAATGGGCAGATGAGATTTTCTGTGTTCTCCGTATCGATGTGTTTCTCATCGATTCCTCCTTGAACTGTGGGCTCTTGGCCTTCATTGTGTTGGATGGGGTGTTTGATTGTATTACGGAAGCATGTTTTCTGTTAGAGCTACCTGCCTCGGGTGATCGTTGTCTTACTGTTTGCTTAAAGGATGGCATTCCTCCTTCTGTCCTCTGCCCCCTAAAAACTGTGCCCCCAAACTTGGCGTTGCAATTCAAAGTGCTGTGGTGGGGGCTGCAGAGATTTGTTGGCCAAGGCCATACTGCAGCCCATAGAAGTTGGGGTTTAAAGCTGCCTTTATTCTGAAACCCAGCCATTTTTCCAGACACACAAGCCCTTTGATTGTGTTTTGTTCTGCCCTCAAACACAGCATCTGCCTGAGGTTGCTGCAGGAGGGTGAAAGACCAAATGAGTGTTGTTAATCCATACTCCCCCTTCTTCCCCTGCTGTCAGGGAAGCACAGTTTTCCTGCACACAGCACACTAATTTACCTGGTATATGTTGTCTTTACAGCTTTGATATTTCGCTTGGAGGGGAAGATTCAAGAATCTCTTGAACTTTTCCAGACATGTTCCATTCTGAACCCCCGAAGCACAGACAACCTCAAGCAGGTGGCACGGTCGCTGTGAGTGCTGGTTTGTTGTTTCTCTTTGATGAGCCACCCAGGACTCTCCATGGTTTGTTTTTTGCCCTGTCATCAGGTGAAATCCCAGGCTGCTTAATTCCAAACATGCTGACTCCTTATCAGCACTTGAGTTGGCTTCCAGAAGCATGGGCTACCCTTAGAAGCAGAATCTCTGTTATCTGCCTGGTTGCTATTGCACTTTCTTTGTGCTTTAAGCAAGAGGAGTAACATGCTGATTTCTAGGTCCAGAGCTAAAGGAGCTGACCTGACCTGTGTGAACTTGCCCTACAGACCCCTTTCTGTCTCTGAATGTCTGGTTTAGAATCACAGAATCCCAGACTGGTTTGTGTTGGAAGGGACCTTAAAGCTCATTCAGTTCCAGCCCCTGCCATGGGCAGGGACACCTTCCACTAGAGCAGCTTGCTCCAAGCCCCTGTGTCCAACCTGGCCTTGAACAAGTTCTGGTGTCCTCAACATAAAAGGGGTGTGGAACTGTTGGAACAAGTCCAGAGGGGGCCACGAGGATGACCAGGGGCTGAAGCACCTCCTGTTATGGAGACAGGCTGAGAAAGTTGGGGCTGTTCAGCCTGGAGAAGAGAAGCTGCGTGGAGACCTCAGAGCAGCCTTCCAGTCAGTGTCTGAAGGGGACCCATAAGGATGCTGGGGAGGGACTCATCATTAGGGGCTGTAGTGACAGGACAAGGGGTAATGGGTTCAAACTGAAACAGGTGAAGTTTATATATTATTAGATGTAAGGAAGAAATTCTTTACTGTGAGGGTGGTGAGGCACTGGAATGGGTTGCCCAAGGAAGTTGTGAATGCTCCATCCTTGGCGGTGTTCAAGGCCAGGTTGGATGAGGCCTTGGGTGGCATGGTTTAGTGTGAGGTGCCCATGGCAGGGGGATTGGAACTAAATGATCTTAAGGTTCTTTCCAACCCTAACTATTCTATGATTCCATTCTATGATTCGATGAACACTGCCAGGGATGGGGCAGCCACAGCTTCTCTGGGCACCCTGTGCCAGCGCCTCAGCACGCTCACAGGGAAGAGCTTCTGCCTAAGAGCTCATCTCAGTCTCCCCTCTGGCAGGTTAAAGCCATTCCCTTTGTCCTGTCCCTACAGGCCCTTGCAAATAGTCCCACTCCAGGTTCCCTGTAGCCCCTTTAGATATTAGATCACTCTTTTTTCCTTTGAGACAAAGGCAGACTACAGAGCCTGTGAATTCATTCATTACATCTCCAGTAATGCCAGGCTGTGCCTCAGCATCTCTCAGGATTGATGACCTAGCCCCGAAAGGGAGCATTGCTCAGATTGTAATATTGCTGAGATTGTAAACTTCTCAGGGCTTCTCGTGCAGGTCTCTGGGGAGCCAGCAAACAGCATCATTTCTCACTAGCAGAGGTGATAGTGGTTGCACAGCAGGGTTTCAAAGCAATTAAAAATAAAACCTGAAATGCTTTTGCAGGTTTCTTTTGGGGAAGCACAAGGCAGCCATTGAAGTGTACAATGAAGCAGCTAAACTCGATGAAAAGGACTGGGTAAGTGTGTCAGTGAGGTGCAGGCTATTGGAGTGCACAGATGTTTCTGCAGCTTTATGAAGACAGCTGCAAATGTGTTCCAAGCAGAGGTGAGCTCAGTCTGAGCAGATGAGGAGCTGCAGGGCTGCGAGGCATCGCCTCTTAGTGCAGGCTCCCAAGCATGGCTGAGCCTCTGCAGCGCCTGCTTGGGATCACAGGAGCAAGGCTTCCTTTCTGCCTGCAAATCCCACGCCTTGTCTGGGCACACAGAGGACCGAGCAACATGTTTGGGCTTTGCAGAGTGTCAGTGCTCACATAGCCATGTTTATACATGAAGGAAAGGATGGGATGAGCTCCCTGTTTGGAAACCCTCAGGTAGCATTAAAACTTGGTTGAGTAACTGGGAAAGCTTTGTAATGCAAAACACCACTGAAAAGGTTGTCCTCAAACTGGCTGAGAGGGTTAATTGTTACCTACCAAGCATTGCCTGTTTGGGCAAAATGTAGGCTGAGGCTAAGGAGTGGTATGTAAATTCTCCCTCCTAAATAGGAAGACAAAAAAGGAAGGAAGAGCATTGCAAAGGGAAATGTGTGACAGTGGGTAAGAGCAGAGAGGACATGGCTTGCAGTTAGTTGTGGGCAGCCTTCTGCAGGGGCCTGGTTTGCCTGCGGCAGTGTTGTTTCCAAGATAGACTTGCTACATGTGATCTCATTCCTGAAGACATCAGGCACTCACTGACTTTAGCAGTGCTTTTGGTGCTCTGAAAATTCAGGCCTGATACAAGGATGTGTTTGGTATTATTCAACTTACCCTGTGCCAGTCAACTCAAACCTTATACTGTGGGTCTTCTTTCAAATCTGCGTTCCCTTCACTAACCAAACTACCTGCAGTATGTGCTTGACATCCTATAACCCTGCTTACAGCCACAGCAGGCAGGCTTTGGTGGGTATTTAGATTAGTTATTTCCCATTCCTGGTTCAGCACTGGAAGGAGAGCCAGCCTGTGCTCTTCCTCATGCCATCTCGTTGTGCAAGCTGCAGTAACCAGGAGTTACTGATTCACTGCTGTTCTACACAGCTGGAGAGGAAAATACCAGTCTAAGAAGGTTAATGGGGAAATAAGAGAGGTTCCTTTTAAAGGTCAAGGCTGACTAAACTGATGAAGCAGTGAAAGGCTCACTGGAACAGAAAGGAGGAACTCTAGTGGACCTCGCTTTCAGTTTCCCAAGATGGGCCAGGTAGGGAAGGTGTCAAGTAGCTTGTCTGTTAAACTGATGAATTAGAGGTGTTGTTCCCTGCAGTGTCATCAGAGTGTTTAGGATCCCTAAGTGATCTTCCTACCCTATTGCTAAATAGTTTAAGATGCCACAGGGGTATCAGCCCTTCCGATGCTCAACTTCTAGTTTGGAAAACTAGGCATGTCTCCCAGTTTTGCCCAGCTGGGTGCAGCAGTGAGTGTATCCCAGTGCCTGTACAGCTACATTGAGAGTCACCCATAAGGGCAACTTACTGAGCTTCAGAGACTTCTCTGGGAACTGAATCACATCTCAGTGAAGAAACCAGTCTTTGCTCCTTGTTCTCTGAAGAACTATCATCGTTTCTGTGTTGTTCATCTCAGTGGCCTGGAGTGATTTGTGTGCAATCACCATTAAGATCTCTGAGTTCCTGAAGTAACTTGAATTTATCGGTACAGGGCTCATCCCCATGACTGTTATCACTGGCAAATTTTGTAGCTTGTGTTTCATAGAATCACAGAATCCCAGCCTGGTTTGGGTTGGAAGGGACCTCAAAGCTCACCCAGTTCCAACCCTCTGCCACAAGCAGGGACACCTTCCACTGGAGCAGCTTGCTCCAGGCCCGTGTGTCCAACCTGGCCTTGAACACTGCCAGGGATGGGGCAGCCACAGCTTCTCTGGGCACCCTGCGCCAGCGCCTCAGCACCCTCACAGGGAAGAGCTTCTGCCTAAGAGCTCATCTCAGTCTCCCCTCTGGCAGGTTAAAGCCATTCCCCTTGGCCTGTCCCTACAGGCCCTTGTCCCAAGCCCCTCTCCAGGTTTCCTGCAGCCCCTTTAGGCACTGGAGCTGCTCTAAGGTCTCCCCTTCAGGAGCCTTCTCTTGTCCAGTCTGCCCCAGCCCAGCTCTCTCAGCCTGGCTCCAGAGCAGAGCTGCTCCAGCCCTCGCAGCATCTCCATGGCCTCCTCTGGCCTCGCTCCAGCAGCTCCACGTCCCTCTTGTGCTGCTGCCCCAGAGCTGGATCAGGGCTGCAGGGGGGGTCTCCCCAGAGCACAGCAGAGGGGCAGGATCCCCTCCCTGAGCTGCTGCTCACACTCTGGGGGTGCACCCAGCACACGGGGGGGTTCTGGGCTCAAGCACACACTGAAGCTGGGTCATCGGGAGCTTTTTGTAATGCTCATTTGGTTTTGTTTTCATACAGGAGATCAGCCACAACCTGGGTGTCTGCTACATGTACCTGAAGCACTTTAACAAGGTAAGGAAATGCTCGTCATATCTCCCTGATGAATGGGAAGCAGGTTCCCAGGAATTTTACTTTCTTTGGTAGTTGAAAGTGGATCATTTGCAGTGATAGGTATCAAGGAAGCTTTTGCTTCAGTGTTTGTTTCTGGGAGCAAAAGTTTGGGAGCTGCTGCTGTTTTCATTTGCCTGTCGAATTCCTTTGAGCCAGCTGCGGGTCAGTGAAGTTGAATGGTTGTGGAATGGAGGCAGCCTTGTTGCAGGTCGGGAGGCTTGTCCTGACCCAGGTTTTTTTTCAGGGAGTGTTTCTGGTTTTAAAGGGGATGTTTGAGAAACCTGAAAGAGCCTCCTCAAACTAGACAGGAAACCAGCTGTGCTCCAACAAGAGCACCTTCTGTTTCTGAGCCTTTGAAAGCCAGAGCCATGAACACTCCTGGTTTTGTGGGGAGCAACAATCCTTAGAGTGTGCCAGTTCCATCTTCTTGAGGAAAGAAGCATGATGGTAAAGACCCAAACCATTTCCCCTGCGTACAGACGCAGCTTGTGCAATGAGTTGCAGAAGAAAACTTGCTGTCCCTTGGGTCTGGCAGGATTCAAAGAGTCATGGGGTTGGTTTGCTGGAGGTGCACCAGGCTCTTTTCAGCCTCCGTGGAAAGGATTTGCTCCTGTGTCCGAAGCTCCTCTTGCGCCAAGCCTGGAGCAAAAGTCACGCAAGAGCGTAGCTGCAGTGTGGCAGCACTAACTCTGTTAGCTTTGGAGCTCATCAAAAGCTTGGAAGCTTAAAAGGGAGTTTTCTTTCCCAGGTCTGAGCATGCTATTCCCAGTTCCTCACTTAACCCCCCCCCGGTGTGGTGGTGAGCACTGAGCTGTCTCTGACCCTCTGGGGTTACTTTGTAAGGGAAAATCCAGCATTTAGAAACCTTTAGCTCCCAATTTGGCCCTGCTGCTCCCTGCTGCTCTTTGTGGAGGAGTGCCGTGGCCCTTGCAGCAAACCCCTGCTGCGTTCTGTGCTCGAAGCAGTCAAGCAAGAAGCTCTGGAGTGCAGGTTCATATTTGGGATATGTTGCCTGCACACAGCTTCCAAACTTCCAAACTGCTGACACCTTGTCTGCGATGTACCGGTCACCGTGGGCAGCAATACTTCCATGAGGACATCTAAAATATAATGAAGCCTTCAGAGACGACTCTTCAGTAGGGGCTGGTAACAAATACCCTGTATTGCAGAATTCCATTATTGTGACAGCATTTCTGTCTCTAATATATCATGTGCTCAGAGGCCCAAGGAGGCAAGAAGATGATATGCTTCCAAGTGTCTCCTGTTGGAGGGGATCAGTATGCGCCTGACAAGAGCTGATTCCCTCCTCTTGTTTACTTGGCAATCCACACTCATTGCTGGAATAAGCATTTTAGCAGAGAATAAACCAATGTACCTGTTAACCTCACAAATCTGGAGCTTCCCTCGAGCCAAACACGTTCGAATACAGGAACAGGCCCATGCTCTTCTCCTCCCTGGGAGGTCATTGCCTCTTGGCTTGGCTTGAAGCACACTGCATTGCCTTCTGCTGTCCCTGCAAGTGCATGGCTCCTGGTACAAGACTTGTTTCAACAGTTAGCTGGCTGGGTTCTGCTGGCGGGCTCTCCGAGCTCAGGGGGTGGTGGCTGTTCTCTTTCACTGGCTGCTGGGGGTTGCTCCTGAGCTGTTGCTTCCCTGAGGTCTCTGTAATCACTTCTTTCTTGGTTTTGTTCTCTGTGGTTGTGTGTTTAGGCACGAGACCAGCTAAACAATGCCCTGGAGCTCAGCAGACATGACCTGACTTACATGATGCTGGGGAAAATTCACCTATTGGAGGGGGAGATGGAGAAAGCCATTGAAGTCTATAAGAAAGCTGTAGAGTAAGAATATATCCTTTTTTCTATCTGCCCGTGTCCCATCCTATGCCGGGAGGAACTTGATTGATGTCCCAGGTCTGAATTGAGGACATGATTAAAAAGGCAACGGTGATTATGGATTACCATTGATGGTACAATGGATCCTCTGTGCAAAGCACTTTCAAGCTCTTCAGCTGTCTCTGCTCTCAGCTGTAGTCCTGCTTCTGCTGACAGTGTGTCAGGGAAAAGGGTAGATGTTGGAAGGGCCACCAAAGCAAAAGTGGAAAACCAAATGGATCGAGATAGCTGGGAGCAAACGTATCCAAAACTGACATTGTCCACTAAAAAGATGGAACCTGGGTGTCTCTCTAACCCTGATTCTGTCAGAAATCAGTTGCTGGGTTTTACGTGCTGTTTTCACTTGGAGTGATCCGTGTTGCAGGGTGGGTGAGTAGGCAAACAGATTGATGGGGTGGTGGACAGGGAGCTTCTCCCACCCTCTCACTGTTTCTCAGTACTGATCTATCTTGGGTTAGGGCATTCCTGAGCATCTGATTTACCAGTGCTTTTAAGATGTAGCTCTGTAATGGAGGCAAACACTAAAGAAAAGCAGGAGCATGTCAGAAGCCACTGGAGTACCCACATTCTGTACAGGCTTTTTCCAGGCTGCTGCTTTAACACAGCTGCTTTTGTACATCTGGCCCAATGTCAGATGTATTGTACCCAATACGTCTGACAGTGTATTGGGTTGGGAAAACATTTGTTCTAATCCAGAATGTTTATTACATGAATAATCCTTGCTAAGCATTTTACCAGGTTGATGTCTCTTATCTCAGTGCTCCTCTGCCCTCCCTTCTTCCTCACTCCTCTGTTTTTCTGAGGTTTTCTGTGTTCTCATCTGCCTGCTGTTACCAGCTCCAGGACAGACTGTTGTTGCTCTAGGGTTACTCACCAACAGGCACAGGACACTTTGTTCTGCTTGGGGTGTAAAGGTGCGGGTGTAAGTGTGCCTATTATGTTTCGTAAGTCATGATAACAGGGAGCTGTAAACTTCCTTCTGTTAAGGTGAGGGAGGCCACAAATACAGTGGCTCTATCTGCTTTTTCCTTTTTGTTGTTCTTTTCATCCTATTGATGTCTTCAAAAGCTACTGGGAATGGGGATGCTTTTAAAAGGGTTCACAGCGTTGCTGTGTGAATTTGCACCGCGAAGGATGGGGAGCTGCACACAGTAACTGAAAGCCCTTGGGACATATTTTGTCAAGCTTCTCTGTGCTGAATGGACTGGTGTGTATGGCCAGGGTTACATTAACAAGTAGTGCCTCTCTGAGCACTCTGGTCCACAGCTGGTCTGTGAAACCAGGTTTGTAATCATTTTATAGGGTGAATTAAAAGTCTGATGTTGAGCGTGTGTAGGATCCATCAGAAATGCTGAAGATTGCATGTCCTACATGGCCCAGGAGGCTTAGGATGGTTTTACAGCTTGGTTTATGAGAGACGATGGAAAATCCCATTTTCTATTTCCAGGTCACCGATGCAGACTCACACTGAAGCTTAACAAAACCACATTATCTTCTTATGCATCCAGTTCTATTTCCCAGAACTCTGTCGCCTTCCCTTTTGTAAAGACATTTTGAAAGCTTAGGTGTCATATCCCTCAGATGAAGCCCCCACCGTGACAACTGTTCTAATGTTTGTATTTAGTAATAACAGTTAATTTCCTGGGGTGATATAATGTCTATATTACTCTCTATGATGCTATAATGTAGCGTCACAACTCCGTGGTCTGGTTTTACCTTGTTCTAGCAGTGCTAACAAGCAGCTGGCTCTGGCTTTTTTTGTTGCAGGTTTTCCCCGGAGAACGCAGACCTCCTTACAACACTGGGGCTGCTGTACTTGCAGGTACTGAAGCTGTTCCGAGGAACTTAATTACTGTCAAAATGATGCAGGCTTATTTTGTCCACCTGCCCATGACTTGCACTCGTTTCTCTAAAGTCTGCACTCAACATGACAGAGCTTGCTTTTCTCTCTCTTTTTCCCTTTTGCCACTAAAAGCAAGTTGATTTCCTGGACCTGAGCCAGAGCAGGAATTCTGTTTGGCAACCAGCCTAATTCGGTTATAAATCCTCCAAGTATAACAGAACATGACTAGTCATTACCTTGTTTCTGGAGCAGGAGTCTAGCAAGTTATTCTCCTACAAAAGCAGCCATGAAATTGTTAGTGCTAACACACCCTGGAAGGGAATGGGAATCGATTTAAATAACAAAGGAATACTTATCACTCAGGTCTGTAAAATGTATGGGAAGGACTGTCTCATTATTCCAAAAGTAAGCTTCCCACAGAGGGAACAAGCAAAGAATAGGCAGTAGTGCCTGAAAGGATTGATGGGCTGGAAATCTGGCACCAAATGTGGATTTGGAAAGATCCTTGAACATTTCAGAGAACCGTATCGTGGAGTGGTTTGGGTTGAAGGGACCTTAAAGCTCACCCACCTCCAACCCCCCTGCCACGGGCAGGGACCCCTTCCACTGGAGCAGCTTGCTCCAAGCCCCTGTGTCCAACCTGGCCTTGAACACTGCCAGGGATGGGGCAGCCACAGCTTCTCTGGGCACCCTGGGCCAGCGCCTCAGCACCCTCACAGGGAAGAGCTTCTGCCTAAGAGCTCATCTCAGTCTCCCCTCTGGCAGGTTAAAGCCGTTCCCCTTGTCTTTGTTTAGATGCTTGAGAGTAAAATGTACATCTTGAAAAAAATTGCTTTGCTCCAGAGATATGAAAATTCAATAGGAGCTTTGGATGTCTGAGGTGGCTATGTGTGGATATAAAGAGGAGAATGACGTGGGAAGGGGGTCTGTAAGATGGAGGTAGCACGAGTATAACGTTCACCCTGTGAATTTAGCTGCCAGGTCTCTGCTGTGATTCATTTGTTCAGTTTGTCATGTCTCTGGGTACATGCTCACCTTCAGGAGTGTTAAAGATGCTTCCACAGCTTTCCTACTTGCTGCTAATTACAGAAGGTGCTAGACTTGGATGCGTCAGTACAATTGCTGGCGTGACAGATGGGCTTCTCATCAATTTTTGTGACCAAAAAAGGACACCAGTATCCAGAATTTTATCCTGTTTGGACTGGTATAATTCTGGCATAACTCAATTGAAGATGATAGGATTTATTTAAGTCATTCTAAAGAGTCATCTGCTTATATACGGGGCAAAGTCATGCCCACTAACACTTGCAGCCTGTTAGAAGACAAGGGAGGACTTTTTCTTCTTAACCCCCTTATTCCTGTATTTCTGATGCTTATTTACTTCTTTTCCCAGCTTGGGGATTACCAGAAGGCTTTTGAACACCTTGGGAACGCACTTACTTATGACCCAGGCAACTACAAGGTATGAGGAATGGAAATGAACCAGCTGAATGATGATGAGGCACCTCTTAAAGCTAATTCCAGTATCAGAGCTTTGCCATCCGTAGTGAGGGTCAGCCTGGAGAGGCTGAAAAGGATCATACCCAGAAAGCTTTCTTCGAAGTACATTTCTGGGACCTTTCCCCGGGCAGGGGGTTGGATGTGTGTGGAGGTAGGGAAAGGGGAGGAGGCAGAATATGGGATATTAAATCGATCCCTTTGATTTCTAACCTGAAGTTGCAGCAACACCAAGTGGAATTTACTTTGGAAGGCAAGTCTTCTAGAATGTGTTTCCAGAATTCCAAGAGCTGTGCCCAGGTCCCTCTGATTCTCAGCACAGAGCACAGATACATGTGTTGTTGCATTCTTCTGTTTCCCCATCTGCTAATAACCCTGTCTGTGCTTCCAGCTGTTGGATACAAATGTGCCTTTCCTTGGCTCTGGTTTAGAAAGCTGAGCTTAGTGTCTGGTTTTCCTCCCTGATTGTGAAACTGCTTCCCTTTTTAGGCATGTTGCTTCATTTCTGTCTGCTGCTTCTCCCCTTCTGCAGGATGCTAACAACGTGGAGTACTGAAATGTGTGGCTGACAAATGATACACGAATGGAAGGCAAATGTTATTGTGCAAACACCTTTACACTTACAAATCTGATGTGTCACTGTGAAACACTAGAAAGGCCTTCACTAGTGTGGTTTAAATAAATGTGTTGTAATTGCTTGCTTTTCCCCGCACGCATATTTCCATGAATTTTCAGTCTCAGGCAGTCAGTGTGAACTAGGCTGGCTTTGCCGCGGGTGTCTTGCTGGAGTGTGTTTTATTCTCCACTTAACTTGCACCAGCACTATTTCTATCTGTGCTTGTCAGTAAAAAGACCTATTTAGTGCATAGATCTTCTCAGAGGCTCAGGCTGTCAGAGGTACTCCTGTCACCCCAAACCAGACCCTCAACACTTGGTACATTGTGATGTTTCCAAGATTGAGATAGTGCAGGAAGAAGCAGGCTCGAGTCCCATCTTTCCCGTCTTCTGCTCAATGTTGAGAGATTCCAGAGTCCCCACCTGCTCCCCACTGTTGGTTTTGGCTGCCCCTGGAAGAAAACACCTAAAGAAGTTAAAGGCTTGCTCTTGAGATGGCTTTTGTTTATTCACTTTGTCCCGTTGTCGTCTTCTGCATCTGGGAAAATGCAGTTCTTCAGCCTCTTGTCTCCTCTCAAAGGCTACCTTGGCTGCTGGCAGCATGATGCAGGCGCATGGAGATTTTGACGTTGCCCTCTCCAAGTACCGGGTGATAGCCAGCACTGCGCCTGAAAGCCCCCCGCTGTGGAACAACATCGGGATGTGCTTCTTTGGGAAGAAGAAATACGTAGCTGTAAGTATCTGGTTTCCTTTCTTTTTGGATCTGTAGCTAACACCATGCAAGAACAAGATTCCTCTTGTGGCAGAGGCAGGAGGTCTGTTTGGGAGGGCTGTGTTACAGCACATTCATTCCTTGTTTTCAAGGCTATCAGTTGCCTGAAGCGGGCAAACTACTTGGCTCCCTTTGACTGGAAGATTTTGTACAATCTGGGGTTAGTCCACCTCACAATGCAGCAGTATGCGTCTGCTTTCCACTTCCTCAGTGCTGCCATCAACTTCCAGCCCAAGATGGGAGAGCTCTATATGCTCCTTGCAGGTATGCGATGCTCCATTATCCAGCTCTGTGTACATCCACCTTAGGAGATGCAACTCTATAGATACAGAAAGTTTGGACTGAAGTAAATGCTGGATAAAGATTAAACTAAGAAGCTGTTCCCCAGGAGGTCACTGACAGGTATGAAGTCTTACTAGTTGTTCTCTCTCAGTGGTGAATAGGAAGGTTAAATTGCAGTCAGATCCAGATGAAACACTAAAAAAGACTTTTTACATGTTAGAGTTTGTGTTCGGGGTGCCTAAGGAGCAGGTGTGCATTTTCAGGACTGGATATTTTTGGGGTCAAGTGGGACAAATGTGTCAGAAGCGACATCGTGACGGTTAATGCTGGCAGCAGTCCCTGATAGCACCTATTTATTTTATGATGTAATGCTATTCAGAATTGTCCTAAACATCATAGAATCCCAGACTGGTTTGGGTTGGCAGGGACCTTAAAGCTCATCCAGTTCCAGCTCCCTGCCACGGGCAGGGACCCCTTCCACTGGAGCAGCTTGCTCCAAGCCCCTGTGTCCAACCTGGCCTTGAGCACTGCCAGGGATGGGGCAGCCACAGCTTCTCTGGGCACCCTGGGCCAGCGCCTCAGCACCCTCACAGGGAAGAGCTTCTGCCTAAGAGCTCATCTCAGTCTCCCCTCTGGCAGGTTAAAGCCATTCCCCTTGGCCTGTCCCTACAGGCCCTTGTCCCAAGCCCCTCTCCAGGTTTCCTGCAGCCCCTTTAGGCACTGGAGCTGCTCTAAGGTCTCCCCTTCAGGAGCCTTCTCTTCTCCAGGCTGCCCCAGCCCAGCTCTCTCAGCCTGGCTCCAGAGCAGAGCTGCTCCAGCCCTCGCAGCATCTCCATGGCCTCCTCTGGCCTCGCTCCAGCAGCTCCACGTCCCTCTTGTGCTGCTGCCCCAGAGCTGGATCAGGGCTGCAGGGGGGTCTCTCCAGAGCCCAGCAGAAGGGCAGGATCCCCTCCCTGAGCTGCTGCTCACGCTCTGGGGGTGCAGCCCAATGGCAATGAAGTCCTTGTGAAGCATCAACTTGTGTGTGTACATTTTGGTTTACAGTTGCTCTGACAAACCTTGAAGACATCGAGAATGCAAAGCGTTCCTATGAGCAAGCTGTGGCACTGGACAAGTAAGTCTTGCTGGTGGCTGTCAGTATTTGAGTGCATTGCTTTGCCTCCCTGAACCTGGTTTCCTTTGCATGCTCTGTCCCTGGGTCTGCTTTGACCCTAACAGGTTTGCAGTGAGGAAACATTTTAATTCCTGCAGCTCTTCAAGTGACAGTTTTAAACCCACTTTTCTTTAAAAAAAAGAAAGAAAACAACCCCAAATTTCAAGCCAGCTCTGAAAAATTGAAGGGGAAATGTTGTTTCAGACCAACCCAAAGCTGGTTTCTATTTTGCTGTTTAGTCAGTGAGTCGGTGATGACTTTGGATTCCAGCCCTCCTTTCAGTGAATACTTGTACACAGTGGAGCAGATTCAATAGAAGAAAACCAGCCATTCCCAAATATTTTGTAACCCAAAGTCTGAGCACGGTGCGGAGCAGTGGGATGCTCTGGGTAAAGCCTGTTCTGAACTGGGCAGAGGGAAGACTTTTAGCTTGGAGAATGTGGGCAAGAAATTCATGCAAAGCACAGAATAGGGCAGCAGTGTGGTCCTTTCTGCTCCGTTTTGTGACCCATCTTTCTGTTTGCAGTCCAGCTCTTAAAATCAGAACTCTTGGCTTCAGAAATGTAAAGCTGAACCTCACAGCGTTTCAGAATTTAAGACAGAAACCCAAATTTGTCTCAAATTTTGTTTCTCTCCCCACTTCACTGGGGATATTTGCACACTCGAGCCACCGGCACACTGCTCCTGAGCCGGGAGTCTGTGTGCTGGCCACAGGGCGGTGGCAGAAGCACTCTCCATCTGCAGTGGCCACCACAAGGTGGCATGAGAAGATGCTGGTCCCTTTTCCTCTGTCCTCTCTAACATGGGTGCATTGGCCAGGCTCAATTTGGGGAATTCTGGAAGCTCCTAAGCCCATTGTAAAGGGCAGCAGGTTTCAAAACCCACTGCAGTGCAGTTCTTGTGATGAGGTGCTGTAGATGCTTTCAGACATTTACTGGGAATTACCTGGCTTGAACATACTGCGTGCATTTGGCACTGGGGTTCTTCATACTTATGCCTCAAAAGAACTACAAAGCAGGTTTAAATCTGTCTCAAACGTGGTAGATCTGTGCAGCCTCCTCCTTGGAACCAAACCTGAGCAAACTGCTCAAGGGTTTGTACATGGATTGCTGTGGGAGAACGTTTCCACTGATGCATCGGTTGTTCCTACCAACAGCACTAAGTCCAGTTGACTCCTGGCTTTCCTACGCAGCCTTCCAGGCCCAGAAAGGCAGTGTGGGACCTTAGAGACTGCTCAGACTGTTATTGTGTGGCTGTATCCCTGTCCCCACAGGCTTTCTTTGCTGGCATATGAAGAACTGCTTGGCTGGGATGAGGACAGACGTGTTTGTTTCCATTGCCAAAAGTACTTGGTTGACATTGGCCTGGGTGCCATGGGTACCATGGGGTCTGCAGTGGAAAGCATCTTGGAAAAACCTTTCAAAAAGCTGTTTCTTCTTAGTACTATGAGTTCTAGCTCACAGCTCTCCTTCTTTCTGGGGTTCTTTAGCTATTGGCTTTTTTCTGTCAGGTTGCTTCTCAGCTGTTGATGGTGAATTGACTTCATGAGGGTCAATGAATTTGAAACTGGCTTTTCCCAGGTGTGTCTGGTCTCTGCAGGGTTTTGCTGTGTAGGTTTGGTTTCTTGTAGCTTGGCTTTTTGAGGGAGATGGCGAAGAGATGGGGTTTTGATTATTTATTTGTTCATGCACTATTTCCTTTGCTTTGGCAAAGACATTGAGGAGGGGTTTTATGGGATGCAGGATCAGCATTCCAGTTCCAGTTAAAGGAAAACCAATGGTTATAGATGCTCTCAGATTTCTGCTAATAGTCTTCGTTCTTGCAGCACTGTCACATAACTTACTGAGGATGGATAGTCCTGGTCTGCAGATGTCACTGAACAGTGTTAGCAGAACAGTGTTAGCAGAAGCCTTCCTTTCCATGCTCCTCACAAAGGATGCTCTGGCTTGGCACCGAGTGCAGGTGCTGGAGTCCTTGGATGGCTCCAGTTATCCCTGCCAAGCTCCAGGAGAGGGCACCAGTCCCTTGCTCACATTACTTGAGCAAACTACAAAGCGTCTCTCACTGACCTGTGTGCAGATACGCGGGTTCTTACATTTCATTTCTGTGTCAGATAATACATATACAGTCCAAAATAAGGGTGAGATTCAGGCTGATGAAGGTCAGAGCAGTTTGTTGAGTGTTGGCTTGTCAGGCAAGGATCAGCTCTCCGAGAGCTTCAGGTATCAATTACAGAGCCAAGGAGTCAACTCACTCTTCCCTCCGGTTTAGTTTGCTCACTCCTGGCTATGCCAGAAGAAAAGTTGCTGTTTGGGGTTAATGTGAAGAGAATGGATACTGTAGAAAACAAGAACTCATGGAGTAATTTTTGAAGTCATCATAGAATCCCAGGCTGGCTTGGGTTGGAAGGGACCTTGAAGCTCATCCAGCTCCAACCCCTGCCACGGGCAGGGACACCTTCCACTAGAGCAGCTTGCTCCAAGCCCCTGTGTCCAACCTGGCCTTGAACACTGCCAGGGATGGGGCAGCCACAGCTTCTCTGGGCACCCTGTGCCAGCGCCTCAGCACCCTCACAGGGAAGAGCTTCTGCCTAAGAGCTCATCTCAGTCTCCCCTCTTCATGTGCTTTTCTGCATCAAGAAGGGAGGCAGGACTGCACAGGTAACAGTGTTATTTGGGGCGCGGGTCTCCTCTTTGAGTCCTTCACTAATGGTATCACCTCCTGTTCCTCTGTAATGATCCATACAGTTATGTGTGCTTGTACTGGGTGAATGAGGGAAGAGGTGAGGAAAATAAAATGTGACCATCATGTTCTGTAGCATGTTGGGTTGTAAAATAGTCAATAAGCCTGAGTCTGTTCCACTGCCCTGTGCCATGACAAGCTGCTCTCCTACAACCTGAGAGAGCCTGAGGTAAGTCAGAGCAGAGCTCGGCTTTCGCAGTGAACCCCCCTGACTGCTATACCTGTGCCAGGAGCAAGGGGCTGGGCAGCCAGGCACCGACTGAAGGCAGTCCCAAGTGCACAGAACTGGCTGTTGCAGGGGTGAGGCGAGCCACAGGATCGTTTGTATTGCCAGGGACACTGGGATACTTTGCTGAGCCCAAGTGCCGGGTCTCTTGCCAAGCACATGGGACTCTCACGTTCCCAAGGAACTCTGGCTGTGCAGCCCCTCATCTGCTTTGGAGTCACAGTGCCTGTGGCTTGTCTGTGCCAGGCAGAATGGTGTCTCCAGCTTTGCTGCTTGGGCACAGGTCTGGATAAGTGTTACTGCAGGGAATGTGATGGGTCCTGTGTGCCTGCTGCAGGTGCAACCCCCTGGTCAACCTGAACTACGCTGTCCTGCTGTATAACCACGGTGACAAGAAGGGAGCCTTCTGTCAGTACCAGGAGATGGAGAAGAAGGTCAATGCCTTGAAGGAGAGCAGTACTCTTGACTTTGACCCTGAGGTATGTGCCCGACAGTTGTCAGCAGGAACTGAGCAGCCACACCAAGGCTGGCAACAGCCGAGGAGGAAATTTGACTTTGGAGTCCAGTTCTTAGGAAGAAATTCTGCTTATGAGATTTCCAAGCAGAGCAGGCGCCTGCTGAGAGCTGCTTGCTTCATTCCTGCTCTTTGAAGCCCAGTGCTTCAATCAATGCACAGCAAGACAAGATTCCCTCTTAATTAAAGGAATGAATTAGTGGAGATGTTTCCCTCGAGCACCATGGCAGTGGCCAGCTCTGCCAGCTCTCGTTTTGTCGGGGGGGTGTAGTATTGGTGATTTTACCGTTGTCTGAAGTGTTCCTGTTTACAGTGGTTTCCTCTCTTTGCTTCTTGAGATGGTGGAGGTTGCCCAGAAGATGGGAGCTGCCCTGCAAGTAGGGGAGAGCCTGGTCTGGACTAAGTCTTCTAAAGAATCTAAATCCAAGCAGAAAGCTGCTCTGTCAGGCAAATCCTCCAGCACTCAGCAGCCGCTGGGCTCTAACCAGGCCCTGGGTCAAGCCATGTCCTCGGCTGCAGGCTATGGGAAAACCATGCAGCTTCCCTCAGGTACTTCTCTTTTGCTTCTCTTAAAAGTAGAACTGTGGGAGGGGAAAAGAGAAATCTCTCTTCCTTTGAGTAAAGAGTTACAGCACATGTCTAGGAAGGTATTGACTTGCTTACACAGCAGTGATGTCAGTATTTGGTACTAACTGGCCCAGGTTTCTGAGTGAAGGAAGCATGGAAAGAAGGGGCTCTCTGTGGGACATTATACTATCCTGCTTTGCAGGGCTGTGGAGAGCTGGTGAAATTTCCCTTCCTGTCTGAGCCACGATGGGCAGGACTCCATTAGCACAGGGTTGAGCTCTTGCTCTGGTTTCAGAAACCAGACCTCTTGTCTTCCTTTGGAAGAGCCCCGGAGCTTCCATGCACAGAGAGGTTGCTGGAGAGAAAGGGAATTAAGGACATTCTGAAACGATTTCTCATTTCTGTTACAAAAATAACTGCAATTGGATTACTTTGAAGCTGGATTACCTTTTAGTGGTGGCTCCTGGGCTGAAGCTTGCTCAGGAGATAGTATCAGTATCAGCCTTAGGAGCTTTACACTGACAGCTGTACTTGCTGCTTCTTGCTGGGGCTGGGTAGGAGCATCTCCTGAGCCACCATCGTAGCCTGACCTCCTCTCACCCCTTGGCTTCCGAGGAGGAATGCGCTGGGTTCATCATGGTGTTGTTCTATCACCATTAGTCTTGTTGCCTGCAGACTGAAGCAGGAAAGAGGTTGTGTAATCCAGGCCTCTTGCTTTGCTCCCCCTAAGGACCTGTTCCACTTCTCATGCATGGAACAAACCTTCCATGCAGGGAAGACTTAGCCGGAAAAGCTGTGAAATAAAATGTAACAGGAGTTTAGGGCTTACCTGAAGGACCTCATTATCCATATCGGAGAAGGGAGCTAGTTTAAATCATCACTTGTCAGCCTAAAGCTAAGTACAGAAACAACTTGAGCATGGCAGTGTCCTGTTTGGATTTTATTCTCAAAGTAGCTACTTGAACTGCTGGAAACTCTCCCTGAGTCTGCTAAAACTGTGAACTAAGAATGATACCTGACTATAAACCAGCTTCAGTGGAACTGTTTTCCTTCCCAAAGCATGAATTAATGTCTAAGCTTGTACTGACTTACCACAGCAGACCAGCTGAATGAGATACTGGGCTTCCTTCAGCAGAGCTTTGGGTACTGCCTGGGTAACTCACAAAAGAGCTGAGTGCTATTGATGGACAGAAGAAACCTGAGAGGAACTGATAGTTGTGGTTGCTCTGCATCTCCATGCTGCCTGGAAGGGCAAAGAGAATGGACAAAGCACGTGTAATCATACAGTGACTGTAACTGTGTTCTCTCCCCAGGTGCTGGAGCTCCAGCCCCACTTGCAAAGTCTCCCTCACTGCCTCTGGAACCAGAACCAGGCTCAGAAATGAGCCCCGAGGAAACCCCGGCATCAGCAGCGGCTGAGGAGCAGAGGAAAGAGAAGCGCAAGAGCTCCCAGGCAGTGGAGTAGGAGGGACTCTGGTCAGGACAAGCAGGTGCAGGAGCATCTCCAGGGACCTGCCCTTGCCCTGACCCTCAGGGGCTTCACCCCACTGTCAGTCACTCTAAATACAGCAGTTCCTGTTGATGATTTTAGCATGTGATCTCTACCTTGTCCCAAGGGGTAATTGCAGCAATTAGAAGAGGTTTCTGTGTAGCTACTGTTACTGTGGTCACAGCTTACTGCAAGAGGCTGGAGGATGGAGATCCATCTCTCCCCAGGGTTGGCCGTATTCAGGGGTTTGGTGTAAGCCCTCCAGAAGGATGCTGAGGTACCCCATATGATTAGAAAAGCCAGCAGTAGTGACTTAGGATCCTGGACCCCGAAGAGATCGAACCCTTCCAGTGGCTGAACTTGTAAGCATGGAGGAAGCCCTACAGAGGGTGTACTAAAGTCAGTGGTAATAATGCTCAGAGGGGGCTGAAGGTAGCACCTCACCAGGGCAAGTGCAGAGCAGGAAGCCAGGCTCAGGACTAGCACAGCCTGGCTTACCCTGAAGCTTCAGCTTCCCTGTGGGAGCTAAGCAGGTTGTAAAGCTGGCCTATGGCAAGGCAAGTGCTCAAGGCTGGCTGTTGGGGAAGCAGCTAGCAGGAAAGTCTGCCAAATTCCTCATTGTGCTGAGGAACAGGGTAAATGAGCCTCAGGAAAGCTCTGCCCATGGGATTGGAGTTCTGCCTTGAGAGTTTGTATTGCCCAGCATGGGGTGTAAGATTGGGTTGCAGAGGAAAAAATGAACAAGCCTTTGCAGCAAAGATGATAGGTCAGCCTCAGTGCTGAATGTAAATTGGTTTAGTACCAGCAGCCGTGCTCAGAATGGTTTAGTTACACCCTCCTGACAGTTCATTTTAGGAGAAATCATTTACTGCAGTTGCAAGGTGGCAAAGCCCCTTGGTGAGCAGAGCAAGGAATTTTAATGCCCACGTGGCACTGGAGATGCTTTCAAAATGTTTTTACCCTTGAACAGCCCAATCTCAGCCTTCCTCTTCTCTGCTACTGTCAGTTTGTTGCCTCTGGGATTTATCCAGAACTTGATACAGGTCCTAAACCAACTGCTTTTGGGAACTAAAGGTGGAACCATGATACTTTACAGCAAGTATTGGGTTAAGTAGTTTTCCTCATCTTCCCCACTGTGTACTGAGGCATGCAGAAGACTGCCATGGCTGTGGGACTTCTGAAGCTGAAGCTTCAGGAATCAGTGTTTGCTGGTGAAGCCACCCAGCTCTTTAAAATGGATTTCCTGCTTTTCGCTCTGTGCTGCTGCCTTGTGTCACTCCACAATTAACAAATCCAGCAGAGGAAGGTTAGTGATGGCAGCTCCTCTGCAGCAACAACGGAAAAGCAGCATGACCATGGCCCTGGATACATTAACATCCTTCAGTTGTGCTTTGTGGTTAGCTGCTATTATCCAAAATGACATTAATGCATCTTTAGAGTGCAACGAGGAACTAAAGTGCTATCCTGCTCCCTGGAGAACACTAGGAGAGTAGGAACCCTTCACTTTCTCCTCTGTTTTGATTGCCAAAACTGCCTGCTTATATCTCAAATGTGGCTTTTACCCCCCAGCTGTCCTGTACCGCTGGGTTTGTGTCAGTGCAGCTTCAGGGCAGCACTCCTGTAAGGCTTCCCTTGTGCTAGAGTTGAAGAAAACAGAGGATCTTTTGTGGCAGAATGGAACAAACCCGACACGCAGCAGTGTGAGCAGGTACAGTGCAGCCACTTTGTTCACATTAACCATCTTACCTGCCAAGTTACTGCAGCATGATGGAGTGCCTGTGGAGAAGAGGTTAGGATTGCAGAGCAGAGGGAGGAGGATATGGCAACTCTTAAATCACCCCCAAAGCTTCAGTTCAAGATGTTCTTTCCCAATAGCAATTGATTACTGTGATCTTTTAGTCTTATCACAAAGGCTTTGAAGAAGCTCCAACACAAGGAACAGTGACCAGAGCAGGTTACAGGTGGGTGAGTGCCAGCGTTGTCAATACAGGAAGATCTTAGCTCCATCTGCTCATGTCCCTTTGTTTGGCTTTTAGAAGCTGCTTTGCCCTGCCCTCTGCTTGTTTGGAGGTTCTGTAAAGGTGTTTAAAATAAATACATATTTTAGTGAGAAGCTTCTGCAGACAATTGACCAGTTTGTCTATGAGAAGGAGCAGCAGCACCTTGTTACTTCCTGGATTTGAAGGGAGCAGAAGGGAGCTCCATGTCTAAGGAAGCATTTTTGAAGATGTGATTATGGTTGGATAATAAACAGAACTGCAGGTCCTTGTCCTGTCCCCTCTCCTCCCCCTGGGTATGGTGATGATGGCATTTGCATACAGTAAATTCATGGTATCTTTACAAAGAGCTTTTCTTATGTTATCTAATGATGAGAATGAGGCCAAACAGTTCTATCAACTGGAATTAAGCAAAGGCTTTTTCAGCAGGCCTGTACTCAGTCATTTAGGGAGTTTGGAAATCACACCTTATGTTCCAAAACCTGTTTCTGGCATCAGCCATAATTCTCATCTTCTCTTTTCAGCCCCTAATTGAAATTTGAAGACTGGAAAGAATAATGAGCTTAGTTTCTAGGGAGGCAGAAACCATCTGCTTCAGGAGGGCTTTCTCCCCTTTTTAGAAAGCTGCGTATCATCGAAGAGGTTAAATCAGCACTTACAAGGTAGGCTGCAGCTTGACTGCCTCCCAGAAAAGAAACTCCACGTCCCTCAGACAGCAACACTTGGGCCTTGTTTCAGCCAAGAGCAATGATCTGTCTGCCCAGCAGCGGGTGCTCAACCCAGACAAACTGGCTTTGAGGTCCCCGAGCCAACAGGCTGCTGTTTTATCATACAAGCAGGATCCTGCCCTGCTCCTGTACAGGATCTGGTTTGCCCAGCTGTGGTCAGTGCCAGGCTGTACTGAGCAAGGTGGACCTTGGGTCCTACTCAACCTCCTGTTCTTGTGGAAGGTGTTAAAGGTTTAGACTTCCCCCTTGGGAACTGGGTTTCCGTTTCTGCTACAGAGACAGACAAGTCTCAGTGCTGAATAAGAAACATAAACTTGACTAAAATAATAAGCTCCACTCAGAAATGCAGTACAAGAAGAAGATGGATTATAACTAGTTCATCTGCCAAGAGTTTTATATAGTAGGAAACAGTTCCGCTACATGGAAAGCTTTAGCCCTCTCAAAGCAAACTGCACCAAACCCCAAGTATCAGTGTTGATACAGGTGAGGTTTGAACCCAGTTTTACCCAGGCTGTGCTGACGAAGGAGCAGCTTTCCTGAGAAACAAATAGGGGAGGTTTTCAGGGTGTATTTTTTTGTCTCCTGCACTTGCACTTTGATGAGATCCTTCCTCCTCACCACCATTTGTGTTCTTCAGCTGCTGAGAGATCTCCTCAGGAAAGGCTGATGCCAGGCTCAGTGTTCAAAGTGACAGCAAGCTGTTGGGAACAGACGCCGTCCCGAGCTTCCGGCACAGAAGGTAATGGCCATGCATGCCGTTTCCAACCTGCGCTCCTTCCTTCTGCTGAGAGAACATCCTCCCCCAGGAGCCTGGATCAGTAACTCCCTGAGGATTCAGTCTGGTCAGCACGAAGGCTCCACCTGAGATGTTACACAAGAACCTGCTCCATCTGTTACACAAGAGAACTTCATCTGATATCTCTGAACACACCAAACAGTCATTTCTGGCTTTAAGATCAAGTTTTACTGAAGATTTTCATCAAACTCAGTATTGCTGAAGCAGAAAGAGACAGGCACGAGGAGAGCAAAATAGGCTGCAAATAGGTTTCCTCTGCCCCTTAACACTGAAGCTTTAAAAACAAAGAGCAAAGACAACCTTGACCATTCTCATTTCTCTCTCTAGTAACCTCACCAGTTCTCGGATGAAGAGCATGAGACAGTCTTTGTTTGCAGTCTGTTCTAGCTGGTTTTAACCAATGAGTCTATAAACGTATTTTATTTAAAGCATAAGCCTTTGGTATGATCACAGGTTTAAGACTCAACTGGGAGCTTTTACCAGAACTTTTAACTGCGCTACAGAAGAGCACAATTAATACAGCTTGAACCAAACAGTCACACTCAAATACTGACTTAATGCAGGATGTAAGAACAGCGCAGCTAAAGCCATAAAAACATAATGCAGGTTTTTTCCATTTTTCTATGGTTCTTCCAAATGTACTCAGAACCAGATGAGTTTCACTACAGCAGAAATAGCAACGCAGCACGTTGTGTCACAGCAGTACTTGTGAGCACTGCTTCAGCATAGACTGCTCCAAGCACAGGGACCAGGAGCCAGTGCCAAGTCTCAGCACGGAGAGGGACAGTTTGGCTGCTCATTCCTTGACAACAGCATCAGTGCTCGCCTAAGCTGCAAGAGCCCGCCAGCAAAAGGTTTAAACAACCTTTAGGGTAAGTGGAGTTCACAGAATCCCACACTGGTTTGGGTTGGATGGGACCTTAAAGCTCCTCCAGTTCCAACCCAAGCTGCTAGCTTGCTGTCACAGGAATGAGCTCATCTACTGCATCTGCAGCAGACTATGTGGGGAATAAACATTTCCAGTGGAAACCATTCTGTCCAGGAGTACAGGGCCAGCTGAGGCTTGAGCTGTCCAGCACTGTGGATTTAGAGGTATGAGTAACCCACAAGAACAAACAGTTTTCATAGAGACAAGGGAAAGCAGAGATCACTTCAAGGCTGGGGCTGAAGCTTTGGTACTTCTGCAGCTGTTCTGTTTCTTCCTGCTGAAGGGAGCTCTGAGGGGTTGTAATCCATTAGAAAGGTTTGTTTAGAAACCTCTCACCTCCCAGTGACTTGGTGTGGCTTTTTTATTGTAAAATACGCAACCACAAACCCACAATCAATGGAAATTTCACTGCTTTTTCCCCTTACACAGACCAAACAACCCCCAGCAGCTATTTCCACGTGTGGTGTTCAGCAAGGTCTGATAAAGACAAAGCAGCTTTGCTTTGTTGTCACTACTGCAGCAGTGCAAGGCAGCTACATGGGCAGGAGGACTCCAAGAGACTCCACAAGCCATAATGCAGCTGGGGGGCAGAGGGAAGTGCATTGTGTTCACAGGCTGTGAAACGTGGAGCACAGACAGGCTGCTGGGCCCTGCCATCCCATCCAGTTTTGTTGCTATATGGATTGTTTCAAGCTTAAATCAGGGATAGCAATGGTATATCCTTAATAGGCCATGCTTGTGAAGAATTAGCCTTGGTAAGTGAATCTGGGGAGCAGGTGAGGTCTCAAGGCCTGATCAAAGCAGACAGAGACAGGGCAGCAATCAAGCTGCTGTTGAGAAGTGACTTGGTGCCAGGCATTCACAGGCCAAAGAAGGAATATTACCTGGTGGGGAAGAGCAGAAGCAGCAGGAAGGGTTAGTAATAATAATCATGAGAGTTCGGCTTCTAGGTCTGGGAGAATTTTAAGCAATAAACGCCTTCTTCAGACTTGTTTATAGCAATTCTTCCTTCAAAGTAAGGGTTACAAGCCTGCAACCCTCCTGTTGAACACAAGCAGAACTTACTCTTGGACAAGTTCTGTTAGTGGAGTTATGTGATTTTAAATGGCCGTAAGTCAACACCAGTTCAATCCACTGGTTTTGGAAGGGAGAAGTGAAATACAGCAGCAGGGCTGTTGCTGGTGACAGCTTGTGTGTGTTTGGTTTTATTTCCAACTCAAGACTCCCCCCAGCCTGGCTCAGCATCAGGAAGGTGGGACCCAGCATAAACACAGGTCCCTTCTCCAGCTGGCAGGATGCGGGTGGTGACCAGAAGGCTACACTCAAAGGTGGCCAAATAACCCTGCAAATTGCCTTGGGCCTTTACAGAGCTCAAAGGAGAAGAGCTGACTGTTGCTGTAGGAAGGCTAAAGCAGAACAGTGCTACAGTTTATCAATGAGCATAAAAAACTACTGTGGATAGAAATACTTCCAGTCTTAGGAAGATCCTGCACTGAGATAACACACTGAGATGCAACAGAAGATGGGATAAGCTGCAGGAAAACACTGCACTGACTGTACTTCTCATCTGGTACAACACAGAAGACTTTGCTCAGAGGGACAGCAGCAGTTAAGCACACGGTGACAGGCAGCACTGTGTGCTAAGTCAGTACAACTTACAAAAGCTGTCAATTTTTATCCTTACAGAGCATTCACAATGGCATCTTCCAACAGGAGAACATCACTGACAGCAATAGGACATATAATGAAACGGATCCCTCCAGCCTAAGCACGATGGACTCTCCCTCCTCTATTCAGATGCTAAGACTGACCTCAAGCGACCTCCTACAAATTCTGACAGGGCCCACGCTTGTGTAGACATGTTGATTGCACTTCATCCAGTTATACTGAGAAAACATGTATGATAGCTATGCAAACACACTTGAAGTGCCTGCTGGAACCATGCTGGAAAGAGACAAACACATGCTGGTGCTGTGCAAGCCACAGCACGTGGCTGGAAAGAGTCAGGGAGAGGAGGAAAGGAGACAGGAAAACAATATGCAGAAAGTACTGAACAAGGACACATGGTTGTACTTGTTTAATGCCAAAGGCTGTCCAGAGAAAAGAAACTCTCAGGGACCCAGTCAAAGAGGAAAAAAACCACCAAACCCTAAAACAAAGCCTTCCTCGCCTTCAGTCTTACCTGGAAAATGCTGTTGCGGCTTTTGTGCCTCCAGCTTCCCCAGTATATTAACACTGGAATGGAGGGCAGGGAAACTGAAGAAAACTGCACAACCATTCTCAAGCAACAACAAAACCTTAGTCTCCAGCAGTCCACAGTTCTCCAAAATACCAGATCTAAGCACCCACTGTTAGCAAAGAAGGGATTCAGCGCACAGCAACCACAGCTATTGCTTTTTAGTTTACCCGGCAAGCAAATAAAGCTGTCTCCTCCAATAGCAACCCTGATCACTTCTAGCTTCCCCCAAAAACTAAGCACAGGCTGCTAGGGCTCAGCTGGATACCTTTAGTACAGAGACAACAGATACCCAGGGTAAATCTAGGCAGCCTTGAGCCAGGTTTTGTGGGTGCATTTAAGGATTTGTGCAACATGTGTCACATTTGGGGACTCTGGCTCTCCCCAAGGCTGGGGACACTGAGGCTGAAAGGCAAAAGCTTCCATCCTCACACCAAGCAAGCGGAAGGTTTGCTCCTGCCACCAGCAAGGTGCTGGGAGGAGATAATGCAAGAGCCTTTTATTTTTAGCTTAGCAGAGGGAAGACAGCGTTCTCCCTGGGATCTGCACCAGGAACTCTTCCTGGCTGCTCTATTTTCCAGCACTAACAGAACAGGAGCCATTTGGAGTTCCAAACAGGGATTTCAATACTCATTTCCCTCCCCATGTGCTTAAGACAAAGCAAAGCCCATTTTCACATTAAATACCAAAACATTTGCACCTAAACATGAAACGTTCAAGTCACTGTCAGTGACTGGAATGTGCTGGACAGTTTATACCTGGAATTGTTCTTTGGCTCTTTTCTCAGTTATATCCAGAAAACCCACCACAACCTGATTCTGTTCCTATACCACCACTGCCTGAAATCCTAATCCACGGTTCCTCAGACACAGTACAGTACTGGAGAAAAAGGAGGGTCTTAGTTTTCTATTGAGGATATGCTTCCGAATACAGCAGTCCTTCAGCTGAAATAGCATCCCCAAGCCCCACGGTCCGAACAGGATCTTTACACACCAAAACAGGAGTGAAATGGAAGGAGATGCCTTCTCGGTGCCAATGCACCACTGGCTCATCTGGATTTATAGAGATTTTGGAAGGTGCCTCTATCTGGGAGGTCACAAACTCCATAGGAGCTTTAAGAAAGACTTTGGTGGTGTCGATGGTTTCGGTGGCACAGGCTTGAGTCCCCGCTGCTCGAGCTCCAGCAGCCACAGCAGCAGCCTGGTTGCCCCAGTACCCATCCACAGTGACAAGGATGTGGTAGGCCAGGGTGTGGAAGTGGATCCGTGTGAGATCAGAGGCCCGCTCCGTGGTCTTCCCGTGCTCCTTCAGGATCCAGAAGAGGATGTCGCTGACAATACCCACATCAGGAATGCCGCTCCAGGAAGTGAGGGAGGCGTGAGGACCAGAGGCAGCCTGTGTGAGGAACAGCAGCTCCTGTTCATTCAGCCCAATGGAGTTCACCAGGGGAAAGACCTGCTAACAGAAATACAGAAACAACAGTTCTTCCTCCGGAGGGACAATCAGACCCTGGCCCTCTCCCTTCAGGGTGTTGTTTTTAACAGTACCCCATCACTGGCTCTGTCACCAGTGTGCCCAGCAGAAAGGAGCACCTTGTGTCCTGGAGAGATGCAGGCCACAACCACTGCACAAGCTGCCCCTGTCACAATGTGCAAGAATGACTTAGCCAAGGAAACCTTTCACAGCAAGGGGGCATGCTCATTTTGTGCCCTTTGACAGCAAAAAGTAACAAAACATCAAATCCACATGAAACACTCCTAACACTGAGATTAGAGTGTGTCAAACTAAACAAGACCCAGCAGGACCTGCAGGAAAGAAATCCTGCAGAGGAATTGAGGGGGTTTTAAGTATTATCAAGTCAGCTCGAATTCAGACCCTGGTTTCTTCTGGACAGCTGCAAGCCTGCTGGATCTAAACCAGCCAAAGGTAATTGTATCTGTGGAGTTGCTAGTGCTGCTCCTGGGTCACCTTCTCACTGTGACTGCAAAATAGCCTGAGAAAGAGCAGAGAGCAGAGCCCAGGTGTGTTGTGCCTGTTTCTGCTGAATACTGAATCATAGAATCCCACACTGGTTTGGGTCGAAGGGACCTTAAAGCTCATCCAGTTCCAACCCCCTGCCACGGGCAGGGACACCTTCCACTGGAGCAGCTTGCTCCAAGCCCCTGTGTCCAACCTGGCCTTGAACACTGCCAGGGATGGGGCAGCCACAGCTTCTCTGGGCAACTCTGGTAAGTTCAATCAAGAAAAGAGAAGCATTCAGAATGCCACAGCAGACATTAAACCCATGTGCTGCACTTGCCTTAAATGAGCAGCCCTAATTTTAAGTTTTCATTTCTATACTTGCATACCAGTTTGTGCATTTTGACATTGAAGAAAAGGAAACTGATGAAAAGAGCACGCCCTTTCATTTTCCTTACCTGATGCATTATGTTGCTCATAAAATCTTGGTCGGTCATACTGGCCAGCTCCAGGTGTATGGGGATGTCAGTGGGGATGTCAGAGATGGAGGCCACAGCCTACAGCACACAGGGAAATAAAAACAATGACCCTAAAATACAAATTCATGCATAAACGGAACAAAGGGGCTTTGCCTCAGAAATACACATCCTTGAATCCTCTTGTGTGTGGATTTCAACACAATTCCAAATGCCATGTCTGACAAGAATGTACTGAGGGGGAGAAATAAAAACAGCTTCTAGTTGTCAGCATCCCAGAGCAGAAAGACTGTGCCTAACCCTGACCTGCACCCAGCTCAGCTCCTAATGGACTAATTCAAAAGCCTCACAAATCTGGAGCAGCTGATCCTAGAACAGAGAGAAAGAATAATGCTGGTGCATGGCATCAAGGGCACTGGGCTGTAAGAGAGGCAACGAGCTGTAAGGCAGAAGGAAACGTGTAGCTCCTCTGGGCTCAGATGAGAAAGCTGCCTCTTGGATTATCTAACACAGATGCAGCTTAAAGAATGCAAATCTTAATTAGAACCTTGATCATCTTAGTATCTGGGATAGGAACCACAATGTAATTTAGCCACCAGTAAGTACGTCAACATGCTCCAGCCAGAGAACCAGACCATACCTTTTATTCCCTAGGCAGCTCACTGAATCTAAGAACCATCAGTGTTACAGGATTAGGCTTTTGCCATTCTGATAGTTCACATCCTTCTTTTAGCATGCAACACTGAAAAGGTTTGTGGCAGATCTGTAGACACAGCCGGCTTGCAAGTTCCAACCTGGGAAAGCAAGACTTTGCCATGGGGCACTTCCCGGCCTGGAAGTTAAGGAGACACTGGTATCAGAGCATCTCACCTCCATAAGTCGCCTCTGCCGCATCTCCTTGCTCTGGCCTTCCATCATGTGGAGTCCTGAGAGCACCACCAGATCTGGCTGAAATTCATCCAGGCTGGACACAAACACTTCCAGCATGTTTAAGGCACCATTTGATAGGTCGTGGGAGAAGATGAAGCGGTTGGCATTGGGTGCTCTCACTCGTCCCCACTCTTCACCTGGTGTGAAACAAACAGGAGCAGGTTAACTCAGAAGAGAAGCGAATCAAACCATGCATCTGGAGATAGTTTTGGGGTATCCTGCTGGAACCCAAAGGCATGATTACACAACATGACTGTGCTCATATGGCCGGCCATAGGAGAAATCTTCCTCTTGTCTTCATTCATTCTCTTCACTCACTCCCTCTGCCTCATTTAGATGCTTTTTGGATCAGAAGGAAAATTCAATACTTGGTTGGTTTTGCAAGCTTTGTGATGTTTTAATCAGTTTAGCATGAGATTAGGTGAGTGTCATAGCCAGCTCAAGCCAAACTGTTGGAGTGTGCAGGATGTGCAGAGGGAGGGGGGACCTTCCCCCTTTGGCAGCCACCCTGCGCTGGCTCGTCTCGAGCTGTCTCATGAAGGTACACCCTGGAAACTCTCACAGCTCTCCCTGTACTCAGCTGCGCAGCTCCCAGAAATGATGTGCAGAAGAGAGCTGCATCAGTGCCGTGTGTGTAAACCGTTTTATTCCTGGGTAAGGTCATAGATTAAATGGGCTCCATCTCTGAGACACTGAACCATGAGAAGACAGCGAGCCTCCAGAGGATACAGATTACACAAGCCATGGTCCAACTGGGCAGCCCTCTGCCAGCTCTCCCCATCTGTTCATGTGTTTCTGTTCAGGCAGTTCCTTGTGCCAGTCGTGATAACTGGTCAGAAAGAAATGTAAGGGAATAAATAAATGCAGCTGGAACAGAAAGCTCCTGAGGCACAAGCATTTTTGAGGCTGTTGTAGGTGGAATCTCTACCTCAGATCCAGCCTGTGTACTTCTTCAATCACTCTCCCAGGCTGTGTACAGGTTATACTACGGAGAATATGACCAGCATTTGTGGAAAAGCCACTAACCCAGCATGAACAGCCATCTGTGCTGTTTACTCTTAAAGCAGAGTCTTGGGACAAAGTTTTCTCAAGGACGTAGATGCACAGAGTCTCAGGAGAGCAGTCCTCCCATGAGAACAAAGATGCTGAGTAAAGGAGGCATCATATACTAATGTGTCATCTAACCAGGAGCAAGACCACTAAGACTTACTTAAAGATCAGTGTATTCTCCATTGGCTACTGAGCTACAGTACTTGTCAGTTATAGGAACCTTGTTTCAGCCAGAGTGGGTGCTGCTCCAGCTTAGTTTTGCTGCTAAACAAGTTTAATTCAGATGGTTCTTTTGCCTTCCCTCCTTGCCAAATACTCCCTCTTCTGTCACACCAACGGAAGTCTTCCTCAAGCTGTATTTTGAGACAGAACCAGTGAAACCATTCAGAACAGCAAGAAAATACACTCAGATCTGGTTTAACCATTACATTAGGGCTCCCCTGAATTTCACCTGCATGTGGTTAAATGGTACCTTTCTGTTTTCAGAGAACACTACTGGACTGTTGTAGTGTTCATACAGCTTGAGAATGATACCCATCAGGTTGCGTAGGCTATGCACTGCAACAAGATCAAAATCCACTTGGTTTCTTTAGGTTACAGTGTACAGAACCAAAGAGATGTCAAGGCAGCAGTGTGAGTCTGTCCTTACCTTCACCATAATGCAAAGGGAGAAGGTTTCTAAAGACTTTTAGATGTCTGCACATGGTCCTGGAATTAAGTGATTCAAACCCCAACAGCTTCACAGCCAGGAATATCTTAGTGATGCCTGGGGTTCCGATCTAACCTAACGTTCAGCCTTTGGCAAAGTACCTGCTTGATATTCCAAGATAAGATGGAATTCATCTCTTTCCTGCATGGACTCAGGTGGCACAACCACGTTGTCATCAAGTAGTTCATGGAGTTTAGGACCAACTGGGCCACAGAGGAGGATCTAGAAAACAAGAACACTCAATGCAGGTTTCCCTGCCATGTCCCTTGCCACCACTGCAGTGCATTTAAGCATCACCTGGACAAGTGATTTAAAATAGTAATAATTTAATTAAAAAAAAAATAGCTATGCTTTTCAACTTGGACCAACCTAAGAAATAACGGCAACATGGAATCAGGGGATCCCAGCCTGGTTTGGGTTGGCAGGGACCTTAAAGCTCATCCAGTTCCAACCCTCTGCCACGGGCAGGGACCCCTTCCACTGGAGCAGCTTGCTCCAAGCCCCTGTGTCCAACCTGGCCTTGAACACTGCAAGGGATGGGGCAGCCACAGCTTCTCTGGGCACCCTGGGCCAGCGCCTCAGCACCCTCACAGGGAAGAGCTTCTGCCTAAGAGCTCATCTCAGTCTCCCCTCTGGCAGGTTAAAGCCATTCCCCTTGGCCTGTCCCTGCACCCCTCAAGTCTACAGGGAAGCAATGGGAGCCTCATTACAGACAAGCAAACAGCGTGACAGTTTTGAGTACCTTCAGGTCTGGATTTGTTGCAAGCTTCTGACCGATGAGAGCAGCGTTTCCTCCTACATACAGCTGTAAAACAAAGAGGGGCAGGTTTGGGCACTCCCTCGCTTTGATAGCTTTAGACATGCTTAGTTCTTGGTATAGAGATTTTGGCATTACACAACAAAGCTCATTGGGACTGAAGGCCAAACAACCAAAGGTGGGATTTTAGCAAGCATTTAAAAACTGCAGCAGTTGGAGGTCAAGGTGCCTGGGCCCACACGGAGTTTCCTCAGGTAAGAAAGGTCAAACTTTCCAGTGACAAAACTCCGGTGTGAGCTTTGAAAGCAAGGAATACAGATTGTCATGAGGATCACATGCACTCGGAGGTGACAGGAAACAGGCTATAGAAGGCTACAGCTAATAATCAGGCAATTCCAGAAAGGCAGTGTAGCAAGTGTGGGGAGAAACAAGGAGAGTCTTGACCATTAAAAGGCATTTAGAGCTCTTCCTCATTTCCAGAATGTGAACTTTCCAGATGCTGAACTGCACAGAAAGTGGCATTTAAGCAGTCTGTAGAAAGTAGCTAACACCAAGCGAGGGATCAGGCTGGATTCAGTAGACCCAGCATAAATTAGAGCAACAAAGCTTTGCTTTTGGGAAGGGAGACTTCAAAAAGTATGTATTTAGTGCTTTTCATCGGTCCTAGAGAGAACTGAAATCCTGGGTTATACAGCTGAAGCTGATCGGAGCCTTTGCAGCTCCTAATGCTTGGATCTATTTCCTGTCACATCATGACAAGATGTTAGAGCCCCTTGTACAGCATCACTGGCTCCCGCATCACTTTCTTACAGAAGCACCTTAGACTGACATTTCAGTTTGGGGAAAGCAAGCAGCGGATAGACCATTGAACCCCCTCCTATTGCAGCGGGTGCAGAGGTCTGCAGGAAGTCAGGAACACACTCAAGCTGTACCATCAGTTTCCTTCCTAAATGGTTTGTACCCTCGCTAGACAGAGATCGGGCATCAGCACCGAGGCACAGAACAAAGGTGCTTCTCAGAGCTTATCCTCAGGTGGGACGCACCTGAGCCCCGGGGTGCTCGGAGGCTGTGCGGGCGATGTGGTGGAAGGACTCGGCGTCGCTGAAGAAGCGCTCGGCAGCCGCCCCCTTGTCCATGAAGTGAGCAAACGCCTCTCCCAGGTCCCGCCGGGAGCTCAGCACCGCGTGATTCTTCCCATTGCCGGGCTCCACACCGAGCGCCTCCAACAGCTTCACACCGGACAGGACCACGTCCACGCAGGCATTGACGCTGCAAGAAAGGAAAACACAGCCTGGGCAAACTGCACCCACCCCTGGGCACTTGGGAGGGGGTACAAGGAGAGCACTCCCCAGCCAGCAGTGTTTGCTGTTGGCAGCCCTCGCCCTGAGGGGCAAACCAACCAACCACATGGAAAACAAGCTGTCGTGCTTTAAGCCAGTCGGCAAGTCAGCCACGCAGTTTCTACTCCCCCCCCCGGCCTCTCCTGCAGGGATGGGGAGGAGAATCAAAAGAATGTAACTCCCACAGGTTGAGATAAAAACAGTCCAGTAACTAAGGTATAACACAAACCACTGCTGTGACCACCAATAATAATAATGATAAGGGAAATAACAAGGGAAGAGAATACAATACCACCCGCTGAAAATGAGCCCGACTGAGCAGCATGTGCCCTTCTGTGTAACTCCCAGTTGGAATACCTCTTTGGCGAGTTTGGGTCAGGTGTCCTGTCTCTGCTTTCTCCCCGCTTCCCCTCCTCCCTGGCAGAGCATGAGACTCACAAAGTCCTTGGTCAGAGTAAACATTCTGACCAGCAACTGAAAACATCGGTGTTATCAGTACTGTACCCAGGCAGAAAGTCAAAATCACAGCGCAGCACCAGCTACTGAGAAGGAGAAAAAGTGACTGCTGCTGCTGAACCCAGGACACAAGCCCACAAGGGCATGCGAATTTCCTGAACCTCTCTACTAAAGCATTCTCCTTTTGACGTGGTTTTGTTATGCTGCAGCACCACGAAGGACAGAAGGGTCTCTAACATCCTGCTGAGTTCAAACAAGCCCTGTGGTCCAGAGGTGGGTGCGTGTGTGACAGTATGCACTGTACTTCATTTGCTGCCTTAGGCTTGCTCAGAACAAGAATAGTGGGTTTAATTGTTAAAGAAGCTTTTAAAATGTCGCAAATTTGGGGTTTAAAATGTACATGCAACTCCAAACTGTTCAAAACAAAGCTTGAAAGGACTTAAGTCTAATAGATCAGCCTCCTGAGTTTCAACTGCTCTGGACAATAAGCAAAGCCCCCCTGTACAAATACCCCTCACATAGGCTGGTTCTGCTTATAACAGGTCAAGAGAGCTGTGTGTCAGTTAAACATCTGAAAAGTGCCATTTCCAAAGGAGCATCCTGAATTTCCATACACAGCATGGCACCTTCCTCCAAACCGTGCAGGCAGGAAAGCAGTCCTGCAGCACTTAGCGAGCAAGAAGAACTATTTCAGCAGATCTGTGCTTTACCTAAAGCCTAACCTGTGGCTCCAATCTTCCAGTGCCCAGTTCTTATCAATTACATCAATTTAAACACAGTCTGGTTCAGACCAGAGAAGCAGGAAGTTTCTGGGCTGGAACCAAGCTCCTCAGAAAAAAGTTTATGAACACTTGCCCTTGTTTCTACTCCTTGGTTTCAGAGAGATACCAGTATTATAGAACCACAGAGTGGTTTGGGTTGAAGGGACCTCAAAGCTCATCCAGTTCCAACCCCTGCCACAGGCAGGGACACCTTCCACTAGAGCAGCTTGCTCCAAGCCCCTGTGTCCAACCTGGCCTTGAACACTGCCAGGGATGGGGCAGCCACAGCTTCTCTGGGCACCCTGGGCCAGCGCCTCAGCACCCTCCCAGGGAAGAGCTTCTGCCTAAGAGCTCAGCTCAGTCTCCCCTCTGGCAGGTTAAAGCCATTCCCCTTGGCCTGTCCCTACAGGCCCTTGTCCCAAGCCCCTCTCCAGGTTTCCTGCAGCCCCTTTAGGCACTGGAGCTGCTCTCAGGTCTCCCCTTCAGGAGCCTTCTCTTGTCCAGGCTGCCCCAGCCCAGCTCTCTCAGCCTGGCTCCAGAGCAGAGCTGCTCCAGCCCTCGCAGCATCTCCATGGCCTCCTCTGGCCTCGCTCCAGCAGCTCCACGTCCCTCTTGTGCTGCTGCCCCAGAGCTGGATCAGGGCTGCAGGGGGGGTCTCCCCAGAGCACAGCAGAGGGGCAGGATCCCCTCCCTGAGCTGCTGCTCACGCTCTGGGGGTGCAGCCCAGCACACGGGGGGGTTCTGGGCTCAAGCGCACACTGAAGCTGGGTCATGGGGAGCTGCTCCTCACCCAACACCCCAAGTCCTCTCCCCAGGCTGCTCCATCCGGTCTCCCCCAGCCTGGCTTTGTGCGGGGATTGCCTGAGACAATACCAGCAGCTACTAAAGCATCTTCCAGAAGTGCTGTCCAATGCAGTTTCTGCTCCTGTGCCCTGTGCTTCCCCAACAGGGATCCAAAAGATCTGTAGAAGTTTCACAGGATCTCCAACTGCATCTATACCCCCAGGCACCCCCGATGCCAGCACCTGCTGATGTGTCGGTGTGAAACACGCAGCCATTTATGATTCCTCCTTGTCAGTGACCTTTCATGTGTGATCTGGGCCACAACACGAGGCCACAACACACAAAATGAAGGACATTAAAACCCCTGAAGCTTTCTGGACCCGAGGTAACAGCTCGGAAGCCCTCTGTACTGTGCATCACCTCATACGCTATGGAGAGGAAAATCCCCTCTCCCGGCAGAGAAAAGAAAACCAAAGAAAGAATGAGCTCAAGCAGCACTTTACCCCAAAGTCACTGCAAGAAAAGGCCAGCAATTTGATAGTTTAATGACTCATTAAGAGGGCATCAACCAAGTCACACTTCTTTAAGTGAGAGACCTCTAATCCTCTTCCAACTGTCTTCTCTCTCCCTGCTATTGCTCCGCTAACACCCTCCATGCTTGACTTACCTCCCTTAACAGCAGAGATACGCCACTAAGGAGCCATGTTTGCTGCTGAACCTGAAGGCCCCAAGTGTTTGGGCTGTGCGCATAAATCACACACGTGTTCGACCACTTCAAACCAACAAAGAAAACAAGGATTAAAATGAAGGTCCTCAGGTCTTTTCCAGTGAAGCTGCAGCAAACAGGACTACACGGAGCTCTGCAAAACCGGCCTTGTCCTGCATTGGCCATGACACAGGACAGACTCCAACCAAAGCTCTGCAGCCACACCGCCATCGAGGCGCAGCCACTTCTTCCAACACCTGAAGGCCCAATCTTCGGGTCAAAGCCAACATATCATGGCCTTATGTTTAAGAGACAGTGAGTCAAGCGCTGTATGTAACGGTCAGGCTTAAAGCAAGCATTTAAGGTCAATGGGATATTCCTTAACTTCCCCTCATCCTCCTCCCAGCCTAAGATGAGGATAGGGGCATCCACCACCTTCTCCTCTCCCTTCCCTCCTTTGCGCCTTGGCTCCATTAGCTCTCCCCTCTTACAAAGGCGTTACACACTTGTCCCTCACACCTACTTACTGCTAGTCTGTGCTCCCTCAGACCCCGCATATACACACACACACACAGGGCTGTACGGAACCACAGCCCGCCCCGCCGACAGGGGCGCCCTCCCCTACTCGCCGCTCCCCGCCCCGCCACCAGGGGCGCTCTCCCCCTGCCCCGCCGCGCGCTGCCCGCACCTACCCGACCGCGACGCGCGCCCACCCGCGGGCCGGGCGGACGATGGCCGCCTGCCAGGCCGACACCATGCGGCCCTCGAGCGAGCCGGCGCGGCGCAGCGTGCCCAGCAGCGAGGCGGAGAGGTGCCGCAGAGCCGGTGGGGACAGCTCGGGGCCCAGCAGGCACAGGTAGCCCAGCGCTAGGGCCAGCAGGCCCACGCACACCGACCGGTGCCACATCGCGGCCTACCCGCTTCGCCCCGCCCCGCCCCGCCGCGCCTGAGGAGGGACGTGACCAGCCGGGGCCTCCTTACGCCGCCTCCGTAGCGCCCCGCCCCCGCCGGCTGTTGTAGAGCCGCTTCGGGAATGGAGGCGGGCCTTGCGCAAGTAGCGTACCTTGCGGGGGTAACGGCGGTGCCGCCTGCGGAACGGCGTTCGGGGATCGGGCGGGAGTCGGAGGCTGCGGCAGCGCCAGCGCCTCGTGAGGGGAAATGGCGGGGGCCGCAGGCACCGCCGTGCCTCAGGCTCTGCTGAGGACAGACCAGCCCCGGCGAGCCCGGCACCGGGCCCCCGGCAGCGGAGAGCCGGTGCTGGGCCGAGAGCCTTTCAGACTGGGCCAGCAGCGCGGAGGGGAAGCCTGTTAGGGCATCGTGCCTGCAGCCTCCTCTGTACTAGTACCAACACCCTCCTCTCTTTTGGCTTCTTCCTTGTGGTGCCCCTTCTGTCCTTTATCGCCAGCCTCTTTGTGGGTCTGTGTATTGTATTTCCGTTCTGCCCCAAGCAGACCAGTGCCTGTCCCCTGCCCTGTCTCACACCAGTGCCTCTGTCTGACCAGCTTGTGTTCAGCAAGCCAGCACTGACCTGAAGCTAATCACTGGCCGTAGTATATATTCTTCCTTTATAGTGTAGTTTCTGGTCTTGGCCTCTCTTACACCCTCTCCAGGTTAACTTCATGGGCACTCTACCCATGCTGTGGGTAGGCTGTGGAGGCAGCAGCAGGAGAACGCACCCTTTGCTGCCTTTCCAGCCCATTGCAGAGGTGGTGTAGCAAGTTGAAAGGGAGGTTTCCCTTTTTAATCAAAAGGAGGTTTTCTGGGCTTCTTTAGGAGTAATAGAAACATTCGCTCAAGACTTCTGACAGGATCTGCAAGAGTTTGACAACTGCGCACCACAGTGCGTTGGCTGAGGCAGCTGATAATTTCCTCATGCAGTGCTGTGTTGTGAGTGATTGTCATCTCCTTTGACTCTGACAAAACAAACACTAAAGGAGATGGGTTGGCAGAAGGCTTTTTGTGGATGTTTTTCTTTCTAGGATGCAGGGATTAGTATTCAGTCAACGGGTGATGTACAGCAGCTGTTACGGACTCATGTCTGGCCCTCAGGCTGCCCATCAGGTTCTCTCTTACTGGTCCTTACCAAAGAGGACTGCCTCATTTAATTATGATTTTTCTGTTGTGTGAAGTTGCCCCTCAGGGCAAGGAAGGACTGAGGGTGCAGAGCGAGCAGGACAGACAGGCCAGATGGGTGCTGGAATTGCTGGGGAAGGAGAGAGGGAGAAGAACCCTCCTCACTGGCAGTGGATAGTTTTTATAGGTGCACGGACTGGTTTTATGAGCCTAAAGCGTTGTGATAATATGATGATCTGTAAGAACAGAATCCTTTAAAACAAAGTAGAGGCCTAGCCACCTTCCCTGTTCTTCAGGAAATCCTCAAACACTCCGTTCTCCTAAATAACTCTGTGCTGAAGTGCCCTGTAAAGGAGCGATTCTCTTAATCTCCTTTCAGACCTACAGTCAGCCCACCAGAGTTGGTCTGTTAAGATGTAATCCCCTTTTTCCTTTGCTCAGGTGGTCTTTGAGTTTTGTCAGTAGGCTTTTTCATTTGAACAAATTTACTCTTTCTTTCCCTTCGGCACTTTTCCTGCTAACGTTTGATGTGTATGTGATTATGAAACCTCGCTCGCTTCTGTGCTCCAGCTCCCCTGGGGATAGGCCTGTGAGGCTCGCGCAGTTATAAACAGCCCTCCCGTTCAAGCAGGCAATGCTACGCTGGGTGAGAACAGAGCAAATACCTGCCAGAGCCCCTCGCTGCTCACTGCAATCAGGTCTGCACCTGTGGGAATGGGTGTATTTATAGCCTTGTCACAGAACATCATAATCAGACATGCCCATAAGGCAGCCACGACACATAGTGCCGTCGCAGCTCGGGGACCCCATTATTAGTACCATGTCATCAGAAGGTTAGGCTGCAAGCAGATAACCTAGCTAATACAGCAGTGCTTTGGGGAATTAAGCCATGATTCCATTTTGGGGTGATTAGTTTTTCACCTGATGCTAATTCAGTGTTCTGCATTGTTGTGCTGAGGACTGAAGTTGTCCTTTTTCCTGCCAGGACAGGTAGAGTTTCCACATCAACAAAATCGAAGCTGCTCAGGAGGAACAACTGCTGTTTGCTCTCCATAAACTGCTGGTGTTCAATCTGCATGCGCAGTTCTGTCAGAGGACTTGAATGGGACTGCGAGGGTAATTGAAAGATTTATGAGCCAACAGAAATAAAAGGTTGGAAAAAGAGAAAAGAGGTTTCCTCAGAGACCATGTTTGGTTAAAGAGCTAAACAGCAGTTTCTCAGTTGACATTTGTTTTAAGCTGATGTAGATCTAGGTTTGCCTCAGACAGCTGAATTAGAGGTAAAAGTGTCAGCTTAGAACTGGAATTGAGCTCCTTATTTCCTTCATCTGAGCCACCCAGGGCCCCACTAATTTCACTTAGAGGTAACAGAAACGGACAGTGGGCTCTTGGATTCACAGGAGTTCACATGGGCTGGGTAAAAGGTATTAATTAAATACCTGTTTAATTGTGGAAGTAGCAAGCTGCTTACTTCCGGTTCAGTGCTGTGTGTCATTTCAAAGATACAGCACGCTGGTTTCAAGAGGTTTTGCAGGAATATTTTTATTAAAAGCATAGCAAGAGAAAACTAAGAGTTAATGGGGTTTAGAATGCAAAGAGTTAAATCAAAACTTAGATGTCAACAGTTTTCCTTTGTTTCTTCTCCCTGGTTATATGAAGCCTTTTGTATAAGAAATCCTTTTCTTGACACTGTTTCATGGTATGAGCTGCTTGTGACTGGGGGGGCACAGTGGGTTTAATCAGTCTTCAGTTATTGGAAATGGAGCTTGTTCCCTTCAGCAAAAAAGAAAAAAAGGGAAAAAAGACTTTGTCTGCAGGAGGCAGACAAGAGAGATGTTTCCAGCTTGTTTGAAAATCAGCTATGGAGAGTTGCTCGCATGGCACATGCTCTCAGCAGCCACTTGGAGCTAACAGATGTGGAGCTAACAGTTTGTGTGGGAGCTTTTTAATGACCTCCCTGAGCTTGTTTTTCTGACCACAGGCTCTGGTTTGAGGAACAGGGTCTTGCCAGGAGCTGGTTAGGCAGGAAGCAAGAGGAAAGGGGATGAATATATGGGCAAGGGGAGGGGTAGAAGCCAAAGCTTCCAGTTCCCAAAGGAGCTATCAAGACTTGTTTTTCTCAGTTGGAACTCATAAGCTTGAAGCAATTGTCTTTACTCCTTGGTAAGCTGAATTTACATATGCAAATGAGCTCATTCCCTTCAGGCTACTTTGTCCAGCTTAAAGGGTAGAGGCCTGTGCCCAGGGTGGGAAGGGGAGGGGTTTTCTCCAGCTATGAATTGTTTCTGGGGTTGGCTGTGCGTGTCTGCAGTGCTGGGATGGAATCTTTAGCTGTAGCTAATAAACATTAGGCAGTACTTGGGGTAGGATCTGCATTACAGATGCTTCACAGTCCTGTTAGCTCTTGTCCCTCCAACACTCCCGTCACGTTGCTGCTTCTCTCTGTGTTCCCCAGGCTTCATGAAGTCAGTTATTCCAGTTTTGTGTGCCCAGCTCACTCACCCATTTGTCATGCTGGAATCTCACAGCCTCCTGTCTTTGATCGCAGGCCTCATTTGGTCGGAATTGGAAACTGAAACCATGTATCAGTCCGTATACATGAAGTTAGTGTGTACATGTCTGCTGCTTCACCCGTGATGTTTGTTGGGAGCCAGCAGCAGGATACAGGGGTGAGAGTGGTCGCTACCAGCATGTCTTTGCTTGGGGAGGAGTGAGGAAAAGTGGAAGATAGGCTTTTTGGATGGATCCTAATAAAGGCCTGGAAAATTCAGAAGATGAAAGCTTGTGCTGAGCCACATTAGAGCAGAGGAGCTCTAATTAAAATACAAACTCTGTGTTGTTCTTAGAAACTGGGCAACATTCACCATCTGCCCTCTGCCAATATATCTCAGTCCTGGGCTTCAACAACCCACTGCTGCTCTGCTCTGTAAGATACCCATTCAGCTTGGCCTTGGGCTCTAACACCTCATGCTCTTCCAATTCTGGGCCCTTTTTGAGCAGAAAATGCCATCTCTGTACTAAATTGTGCCAAATTGCTTAGTTTTGGCCACAGAACTCATTTTCACTTGTCACCTAACAGGCTACCTAGAGACTTTCATCTAACACTGTCAGTAACAGAGGAAAAAGAACATGGCAATAGGCAGCCCCCTGCTAAGTCCCCTAATTATGTAGTGATGTGTTAATAGCAAACACACTTTCATGTCTTGGCAGTTGCAAAACTCCTCAGTAATGCAGTGCTTCAGAAGCAGAATCACATGGGAGAAATGCAAGTCCCGGTTTAAATTCCTTAATTAGGATCACCAGATACTGTGCCCAGAACTGGAGCCTGGAAGAAGTGCCTGGTACAAAGCTGTCACATGCCAGTTGTTTGGATGTTCTGTAGAATCTGAACCACCACATCAGAGACATTGGTTGTTGCAGAAGCATTTCTGCACAGAGAATCTCTTCTCCCTCCCACCCCGCCTCACGATTATAACTGCCTTCCTTGGAGGCCTTGCCATCTCGATTTGTTCTGAGAACTCAGCAGCGGGGGGTGGCACAGCTTCCATCTTGGCTGAGACACCACGGCTGGAGCTGGGAACATCCACACCCCAAATGATGGGTTTCTTTCAAGTTGAGCCAAGTTGCTGGATTTTGTAGTGCTGGTGGCTCAGAGCCTGGGGTGATCAACCTGGCTTCCAGCAGAATACACAGGACTGGGGCAAGTGAGAGCCACCACATGTGCTGGTGAATTTGAGTTCATGGCAGGGACTGCTGGAGCTCAGGAGCCAGTTTCTGGAGCGAACAGTTCAGGTCAACAGAGATGGATGAAACTGAAAACTTGGTGGGAAGAAGAGAGGTTTGGAAGTGGACAACTTTGGTAGGAAGATGGCTTGACTGCATTTCCATTCTTGCCCTTGTGAGACTTGAAGTCCAGCTGTACCAACAGCAACACTGTCAGGTGCCACGAGCTGCAGAACAGGCAGCTGTCAGGTTTGGCCCTGTAAACCCTCACATGAGAGTTACTACATGTGTTACAGGTGGTGTGTCTGTCTGGAGGAAAGGATGGGTATCTATCTTAATGTGATGAACAGAGCAGTGTTTAGGTGCTTTCCCATATTCTGAACTTTGGCAGGCTGGAAGATGAATGACAGATGTCCAATCTTAACTTTGGAAAGGGACTCTGAAACAAAGCTCTCAAAAATATTCTTTAGTCCCCTAAATCCATCCAGTCTCCATACTCCGTGGTGTTACGTGGATTGTATCTCCTAATACATACTTTGGATTCTTTATTATAGAGGTTATCATTTCCATTCACATCATTTCAGCATGAACAGCAGTGGTAGTGTCGTTGGTATTGGTGTCTATTGAATCTGACCTCGCTACTCTGATGCAAAGGGAGCGGCTAAAACTTCATCATGTATCTCACGCTGACAAACTGGTGTAGTGCAGCCGCCTCAGCAAAATTATGTGTCAGAATTGCAATACTGATTTTTTGCACTTATGCAAGAACACCCCTGAAGGCTGGATCTCTGAGCAGCCCTTGATCTGCAGCTCTTTAGGTAATTGAAGCCCTTGCTGTGGCAGAAGACTATGGAAGAAAGATTTAAGCAGGCCTGGAGAGACTAGAATAGAGAAGCCGAAGTATTGCTGACCTTTAGGCCCGTCCCCATGCAGTGCTGGACATGGGGGCCTGTGGAGGGTACTTTGCCAGTGGTCAGGATAGCCCTAAAGTGGATTTCTGTGAGCATGAGGGAGGGAAAAGGCATAATCTCTGGCTGAGAGCCATACAGCTTTGCTAGGAAAAATACGTATTGTACGAAAGTGGCTTTTTTTCTTTATGGTTTCCTGTTTCTGTCAGTGTGTATGGCATCCCTGTCTGGAATAGCTACAGTCTGGATCTTGGGCACAGGCGATGTCTTTGCGGGGAGTGGTTCTCTCCCGCTGGCTCAGCTGCATTTTGCCGTTTCAGTCACACCACAATTGTGGAAGAATTGTGTTGGGTGGGGACAATGTAAGGTGATGGTTACATCAGCTGCTCATCCCTGTAGATCCTGCCTTGCAGTGTGTCCCTGGGTGGGCTCTTTCACAGAGTGTGCTTAATCAGAGCAGCCCCGGGGCCGCCTTTGCTTCACCCACCTCAACCCCATCTCTTGTCTTCCTTAGCGCCTTCCAGTGCAGTAAGCACAGACTATGCTGCAGCTTCAAACACAGGAGCTCAAGGCTGTAGCAGGCAGGTGTAGAGTTCTGCTTTCTCTTGGGTGGCTGTTCTGCTGAGTGATATGGTGTGCCTCACACAATCCCATAAGCTGGGCAGAATTTAACGTGCTAACTGAAGCCGTGAGTCAGACTTCGCAATACATTTGTGTATTGGTTTACTCTCGTAGACAAGAGAGGCAGTTGTTTCGAAATCTCACCGGTGAGACTGCCAAAACTGTTTGTGTATTTCATAGTTTGCGTTGTACATACGTTCTCATGTCATATATGAACCAACACGACTCATACATAGTGGTGCCTAGCAAAGATGTCTTCTGTGGATCTGCCTACAGAGGTTTTAACTGCAGAACTGACTTGGTCAAAGTTGTCCCAGGTATTTTCCTCCTGTGTGAATGGCAGGAGGCATAAACCATGGAGTGTTCGGTATCAAATGAAGCCAGTGGTAGTAGTTTTGGCTGCACATGGAACCAGATTTGTCTTAATTGGCAGAAGAGGTCTCCAACCTCTTCTCCAAGGGGGCAATGAGCAGAGGACTAGAAACTTCTTTAGCAGAAACGTGGCTGAGAAGAGTGATATACAGTCAGAACACTCTGCAAGTGTTCTGTGAAATGTTTTATAAAACAGGGGAGATGGGGATGCAAGGGGGTGGTGAAACTGGCTGTATGGGAAAGGGCTTGAGCAGGATTTCAAAGGAAATGTTGTATGCTCTACAAACAAAACTATGAATCGCGGAAATCACAGAAATCCAGAACATAATCTGTTATAAATATTATTTGAGGTCTGTTTTTACTTATTTGAGTGTATGGATATTGCTGAGGCTCTGTGAGCATGAAATTCCTTTTTTCTTTGTAGTTTTGTGGCACCTGTAAGTCTTGTGAGGATATGTTGCCTCTAGGCTAGGCAATGTATATGACAAAGAGAGGCAGCTAACCAAAAGAGATTGAACTGAAAACCAGGTAGGTTCCCAGGGAAATAGCTTTGTGGTCGTATCGGTAACATACCACATCAGGCTCCAGAGACTTCCTTTTGAATGTCTGCATCTGATTTATGCCATCTGTGAGCTCAGAGATTGTGCTTCGTTAATGCTGCAGGATTGAATGCTTCCCTGCAGTCTTTTCAGGCTAGTTTGGGTGATTGGATGGTTGGTCTCACTGCACAAAGCAGGATGAGCAAGGCACATCCTGCTCCTAGAAATGGCTGTTCTGCTCATAGCACTGATGGCCCACAAGTAGTGCTCTGGAAGATAAGGTCCAGTAGGCAAATGGGCTAAAGAGAAGAGAGAGGCCCTAAAAGCTTCTCCATGATGGATATACTGAGACTCTTTCTCCTTCACCTTTAGAGGAGTATAGAAGAAAGCAGCTGATCCTTTTCTACCTCTGTTGCTTTCTGGATTTCAGAAATGACTGCGGTGACATTTCCCTTCTCACTAGCAGCCAAGACAGATTATCACATGTTGCTTTACTCTTTGCTATTCTACCTCTAGCTGAGACTTCATGCATGCAGAAGACCTCAACAGCGAGTGACTACTCCATCTACTGTCTAGATGAAGTCATTCATCTCTGAAGGAAACTAGACTTTTCAGTGACTTGCTCCTGAGGAAATCAGCTGCTAAACCCCCTTTGACAGAACACTCACTTTAGCTGGGCACAGGCTTACAAGGACACAGATTTGGCTCCCCTTCAACCTCAAAAACTTTGTAGTATAAAAACTGTCCAGGAAAGAGCAACAAATGACTATGGATCAGGACCAGCTTCTGTACAAGGAATTGAGTAAACAGGAACCCTTCATCCTTGAGCAGAGATGGTCTAGAATGATGCTGGAGAGGGCTGTGAAGTCCTCTGTGTCTAGGGTGTGACTGGGGAATGATGGCTCTCCTTTTCCCAGGCATCACACTGTTCACTGCTGTCAGAGGTGAGAAGTGGGCTATGAGGGTCTGACATGCCGTGACTGTCTTATGTTCTGCTCTGGAGATGAGAGGTGTTACAGAGAATCGTTAGGGTTGTGTTACATGGTGTTTACTTCAAGTGAAGTCCTAAGATGCTAAACAGGGAGGTGTGTGAGGAAACCCTTCCCAAAGAGAGCTCCCTTACAGGAAAGGTGCTGGTAACTCCTTGGAGACTGCTACAGATTTAGCACTTAGCTGGCAGCTGAAGGTGAGAAGGACAGATCTGGGCAGCTGCCGGAAAGGGCACAGCTATGCACTGGACACCTCATGACCACACTTTCATTATCAAAGCAGAAGAGGCTGGCTGAGGCCTTGCTGCCAGATGAGGAGCAGCAGTCCCAGCAATGCTGGGCTTTCAGTGATGGTGCGTGTTGCTGTGTTGTTGCATTCAGCTGGAGACACGTGTGCTGAGGTGCCTCTCACTCTGTGGCTCTGGAGCTTTTTTGCTGGGCACCTGCCCAGCATCCGTAACTCATTGGATCTTGGCCATGGGAAACCAAATGTGATCTGAGAGTTTTCACCGCAGCAGAGGTATCAAACAGGCACCTGGCATGCAACACAAATGGAGCGGAATTCAGCCTGAAAATAGATCTGGCTTGTGCCTTGCCTGCTGGGCAAGGGAGCCTGTGGTGGGCCTTCTGCCTGCTCCCCAACAAGGGGGGGTCATGGCCCTGTAGGTCAGCTCCAAACAAAAGGCAGAAGCAGATGTTTGGGTGTAAGAGTAGGAAAAGATATGGGGTAACTTTACTCAGGTAGATTGAAAGCTGAGGCAGAGGCTTTTCTTTTTTCCACTCTGATTTGATCACGAGTCACAGCTGAGTGAGCTCTTCTTTGTGGTACGACTGACAGATAATGGAGGGGGAGGTGAGGCTGGCCTTGTTCTGAGTGTGAAACCCATGAAGGGATATGTTCTGTATGAATTAATTAATTTGGAGAAAATGAAGTTTAACTGTTTGTCAAAAGATTCATTGCCACCCACTTCCCAGCTGGTGCTCTGGTGCAGCTTAACTGTCAGATCCCCATCAGCCTTCAGCATTCCTACTGAAATAGCAACTTGTGCCTGGCAGGGCAGTGGGTGACAGTTGTGAGCCCCGTGCTGCTCATGGGTAACAGATAAGAGAGTAGCAGGAGAGGTAGGACTAGGCTTCTTTTGTAAGAGGAGGGGAGTGGTGCTGTCCTTCACCCTGAGGGAAGGATTTTCTGTTCAGGTTACTCAGTACATCAGCACCCACGTTACTGGTTCCATAGGACATGGTGTAGTACCCAAGGTTCTGCACACACGTGCCCAAGACATCTTCAAGACAGAAGCTGTAGCAGATCATAATCACAAAGTCGTTAGTCTGCTAGCAAGAGCTGGGGGAAGAAAGCTAAAATGGAATCCCAGTTTGCTATAAGAATATGTGGCAAATGCCTGCTGACTTCCAGAGGTTGGGATGTGACCCTGGAAAGGTGTGTGCTGCCTATTCAGTGGTAGTGAGCAGTTCAGAGACTGTTGGGATGTGTAAACTCCAGATTCTTTCCAGATATTTACAAACCTTTAGTTAGCCCTATCAGAGAGGCGACTGTTCAGAGACATTTACATCCATGTGATGCACCTGGCCCAGAGCACAGTGCAGTGATAGGAACTGAGAGGTGACAGTGGCATCTCTTGCCAGTAAACGGAGTGGCAGGAGAGCAGTGGCTTTCACGTTCGTGCCACTGCTATCAACAGAGCAAAGATAACTCTAAATAGCACAGGACTGTTTAGCAATTGTGCTCTCATGTGGAAAGTTCAGGCTGTATTTCAGGGACAGGAGGTCACCTAAGAAGGAGGTCAGATCCCCAAGGAGCAGTTGTCAAATGCCACTGTTAGTGCCCCCCAAATGCCTTCGGCTTATTTTCGTGAAATGCTGTGCTGCAGCTTGTATCTGCATGACAGGAACAGGACACAAGTGGGCACAGTGGGGACCCTGAGCAGTCCTGCAGGTCATAAATACAGCAAGGTAACAGGAAAATGAGATCTTTATCCTGAGTAACAGAAAACACAGAGAAAGAGAGCATCAGCCAAACTGTGTGACCACTCTGGGTGCAGTCAGAAGGAATCTGAGACCAAACTGTGCAAGACAGAATCACAGTTGTATTTGCTACTCCATCAAGATTGAGGGGCACCAAAGAAGTCCCACTTGCTGCCTGCAGAGAAATAAGATAGCACAGCCCCCTGAAAGGCTGACCTGGGAGTTGGGTGGCGGAAGACTCTTTGTGTCTTTGAGAAGGGGGAAGAGTTGGAAGGGCAAAGCAAGGAAAAGTTGCTGTGTATCTCAGGCAAGACTGACCTCAGCCCAGTGAATGTGTTCATCTCTTCAGCTGCCTGAACAGAGGCATGAACTCTAAACTTGAATACGTGGAAAGCTGGGACTCTGCAAGTGTCCTTGTACTGGGTTCGCTGCTTTGATGGAGAGGGTCCAGAGAAGGACCACAAAAATGATCAGAGGGATGAAGCACATCTCCTATGAGGAAAGGCTGAGAGTTTGGGCTTGTTCAGCCTGGAGAAGAGAAGGCTCTAGGAAGACCTTATTGTGGCCTTTCAGTACTTGAAAGGGGCGTATAAGAAAGATGGGGAGAGACTTTAGCAGAGCCTGTTGTGACAGGATGAGGGGTGATGGTTTTAAACTAAAACAGAGAGATACAGGCTGGATTTGAGGAAGAAATTCTTTATGCTGAGGGTGGTAAAATCCTGGCACAGGTTGCCCAGAGAAGTAGTGGATGCCCCATCCCTTGAGACATTCAAGGCCAGGCTAGATGTGGTTCTGGGTGACCTGATCTAGTTTAAGATGTCCCTGCTCATTGCAGAGGGATTGGACTAGATGAGCTTTGAAGATCCTTTCCAACCCAAACCAGTCTGTGATTCTATGGATAACAGGCAGTCTGTGCTTGGGAGGGGAGCTGTGCGCAGCACTGGAAGAGATGGTTTTGGAGCGTGTCTGGATCAGAATGATTCAGGAGGTGGGTACTCAGGTGATGGTCCTGCTGGGAGAGCTCTGTGAGAACAGTGTCACCATCACCTGCCTGAAGTTCATGCCATGGTAGTGCCAGTCCAGCAGCTGGGGTGACCACTGCTCTCTTACATACCATGCAAGAGACAAAGCAAACACCAGGGAGTGCTTGGGACTGTCATAGGTGGGCATGGCACAGTGTTTGATGTCAGGGTGCATATATATATTCAGTCGTAAGGTCAGGGCATGTGGACCTTGCCCATGTCTCCTTTGGGCAGTATGGACTTATCCTGTTCCTCAGAATCAAGCACCTAAAGGGGAATTTACTCACTTTTTGGTATCTGCATGACCCAAAGCTGATGCTCACGGTGAACATTCCCAGTCTCCTGGTGCTTGCTCCGCAGCACACAGGAGGAACCCTGGCCTATCAGCTGGCTGAAGAGTGTGGAACACACTCTCAGCCCCATTACAACCCCATGTAAGCCAACTGCCTGTCACCACAGGGCTCACGCTCACCCACACCCAGCCTCCCACACAAGGGTTTTCACCGTGGCAGGGAAGGAAGGGATCTTCTCAAGCCTGGAGAAAATCCCTTTGGAGCCAGAGCAGCTGAGTCCAGGTGATGTGCAAAACAGGCTGGTGTTGCAGGGGATAGCTTGGCTGTGCTGGGAGTGTAATGGGGCACATCTGGAAGAACATACAACGTGGTTTGAGAGATGTGAGCTGGTGTATGCACCAGGGCAAGGCACAACTGGCCAGATGTTGTGAGTACCCAGTGTGGGGACAGCAGGGCTGGGACATGGCGCATTGCTGCTGCTTTGTGCTCATAGGGAGCTCTGGGCTTCTCAATTCCTTCTGTGCCAAGTTAAATGTTCCAGTCAACCAAATTGCCTTTTACTTTAGTAATTTCCTTTGTGGACTTTATTGCTGCAGCCATAGTGTGGACATAGCCATATCCTGTGGGTGTAGCTGGGTCTGGCTCTGATGCTGGTGTCTTCTGCAGTCTTTGCATTGAGGAAGGGCAGAAATGTTTCTACTTTTGCACTGTTTTGATTGCAGTCAAGAGACTTTTGTGTCCTGGGAATGCTGTTCCCCATGGAGGAAGGTTAACTGCGCCCACTCTTTGTCCTCCTGACAGCATGGAAGCACTCAGCCAGGCCTGGCACCTCAGCAGTGTTTGATATCCAGTCTCTTCTTCGTGTCTAATGAAGGGGCCAGAGCTCTTTCTGGATCTCTTGGGGGTCTGAATCAAGGGGACACCTCGTTTTCACCCACTTAGAAAGTAAAATATCAACTGTAGATGAGTTTTATTTATTCCATCTATGCACACATTGGTATTCATGAAGTTTCTTTGTTCATATCCTTGGCTCCCAGCACTAGGAGCACTAACTTGCCCTTTAGAATGGTACCAATCCCAAGCCAACCAAGCAGACTCCCTACAGACAAAAAAACTTGTCATCACTTTGCCTGTGGCTTTGCAGATCTCTTACGTTCCTTCCCCTGAAGTGTGTTGGCTCCTGTGCCGATGGGTTGAAGGCACTGGCACAGGGTGCCCAGAGAAGCTGTGGCTGCCCCATCCCTGGCAGTGTTCGAGGCCAGGTTGGACACAGGGGCTTGGAGCAAGCTGCTCCAGTGGAAGGTGTCCCTGCCCGTGGCAGGGGTTGGAGCTGGATGAGCTTTAAGGTTCCTCCCAGCCTAAACCAGTCTGTGGTTCTATGCCAAACTCAGTCGCCAGCGAAGCCTCTGTGAACAGAGCTCACCTTTATGTGACGTGCCCAGGGGTTGATAGAGAGCAGTCGGTAGGCAAAGATTTCTGCTTGCCAAAATGCCACTTGCCCTGGCTCAAGCCATGCAGAGGTTACTGCTGCTTTGGGTGCTGCCGGGGTACACCTTGCGAAATGCCATCTCCGTGCGTCGGGCGATGCCCGGCTGCCCGTGTGCCCGGCGGGAGGCTGCGACTGGCGGCACCCCAAACACCGCGAACGCAGCGGGGTGCTGGGGCCGCACGTCCCCGGCGCCGGCAGCAGCACCGCGCGGTTCTCCGGGCGGTCGGAGTGCGGCTGCCCGCGGGAGAGGGCGCTGCGGGGCTGCGCTGCTGCGCGGCAGCTCCTGCCACCTCCTGCCTGCTCCCGCCTGCTCTTGCCCTGCTCCCTACTTGCACCTGCCCTTCTCCTGCCTGCACCTGCCCTTCTCCTGCCTGTTCCCTGCCTGCTCCTGCCTGCACCTGCCCTGCTCCCCGCCCACTTCTGCCTAACTCTCTGCCTACTCCCTGCCTGCTCCCTTCCTGTGCCTGCCTGCTTCTGCCTGTACCTGCCCTGCACCTGCCTGTGCCTGCCTGTCAAGCTGCGGATAATGCACTGCAGAGAAGCCAATACGGGCAGGAAATGGGCAGTGGGGGATTCACCCCCAAGCAGAGGCATTTCATTCCTTTGGAGGGGGGAAAAAAGCTGGAAACTTTACCCAGAACAGCCTGAAGAGGGGAAAGAGCAGATCATTGCTACCTGCTTGTGAGAAACAAGGACCCTGTGATTACCAGACTATATTTAGTGTGGAAGTCTCCTGGCCTTGAAGGGTGGTTTTGGTTCAGCTGCTGCTCACCAGAGAGGGTGAGGGGTTTTGTTCCATAGAATGACATATTTTTTCCCTCTTGTTCTGTTTTAATTGTGCTCCTAAAATCTGCAGTCCTGAGGTTGTCAGTAAGAAGGGATGTCAGAAATGGTCCAAATCTACATCGGAAAAGGTGTATGGTGCCACAAGCAGTTGTTCTGTTCCCATTTCCATGGAAACATGCTAGCATGGACTTTGGTGTCAGGCAGAGCAGCTTGGCCCTCCTGCCTGGCAGGACTCTCTCCAGGAGGAGCTGCTGGCAACAGCAGTCAGAAACGTGGCTTGGTCTTGTCAGGCTTTTAAAGACCAGGTAACCTGGTCCTTCAGAATAACGCCACTGATCCATCACACCAGAAACAACAGCTGGCACAAACATTTGACTCCCAACTTTCGCCTTCCCATTCTACCCTTCCACATCCCGTTCCCCATCCAGTCCTGCTGAGAACACAGTGTACACCCCAGGCTGGGATTTTTAATTTCCTGGGGGGTGGAAGGGATGGAGAGCACATCTTAGGGCGAGTGACAGGCTTTTTTGTTCTGCGTCAGTCCTTTTATTAACCCCCTGCTAGATCATTCCCTCTCTCTGCTTGGCTGCCCTGCTGCGTTAGTGATGAGAGTGTTTGTAACAGCAGGTCTGCCTTGGGAGATTATGGGGATCCCGTGGACAGGGAGCAGTGGGTTGGTCGGTGCTTGCACGCGGATTGCTAGCTGCAGCTTTGCCTCCATCTGCCCTCTCTGCTAGTGTGGATACCTTTCATTATCCCTGCAGCGACAGCAGCGGCGTGTCTGGTCCCCCTGCAGTCACCTCGCATCTCCCTGGGGCTGGATTTGATGTCCCAGCCGTGTGTTGTGAGCGGATAGGAAGTAGGGTCAGGCGGGAGCATCACCCACTGTCCCTCACTGTCCTCATCCCTTTTCTTTATCATACATCTTAGGCAAAACAAGTGTTTCCACTCAGTAATCTTGTCCCTTTCCCCTTCTGTAGTTAGGGCTGCAGCTCCATAAAACATTTGTCCCATCCTGAGGAATTTATGGGAGCCATCTAGATCTTTCTGGGCTGTTGTTCCCTTTTCCTTTTGAATCACTCCGTTGGTGGTGGTTGATTATTCAACAGATTAATTTGGGATGCACACACAAGTTCTAATTAGGTGCAATTATTCACTTATTTCCTCCTTGCTTCCCTCCCACATTGCTAGAAATGAAAAGCTATCACCCTAATGCAATGTGCCCTGTGATAAATATCCCCCAGACCAATCCTGAACCTCTCAATCCACCATCAAATCTATCAGCCACGATGAATTAAACCCAATCCCCCTTTCAGGGCTTTGATTCCTATCACCCCAGAACAGCTTCCTTGGGTGCTATAATCCAGACATGGTTCTGATGCTGTCCTCAAGTGAAAGGGAGGGGCTGACTGGTACATCAAACCCCAGCTTTATTAAAAAGCCAAGTGATGAAGAATTCCTGTTGTAAGTGATAAGTAGGTGGGACCAAGTTCTCCACTAGAGCCTGGCTGCTTCACATGGGGAAAGAATGCTGCTGAAATCCAAGATGGGAGCAAGGGGTTTACTCTGCATGAGGAAGGGAAGCAGAGTTAGGCTCAGCATGCTCATTTGGTTGTCTGTGCTGCATGGGGGGGGTGTTCTGTTCTTTTTTTGGACAGTGGTTGCCATTTGGGAACTCGATACAGTTCTGAATAGTAATGCAGTATCCACAGGCTGTTCTGAGCTTCCTGCCCCTGGTCTGTGGTGGAGCATGCCAGAACTCCAGAGATGCCATAAGAAAGCTCTTAAAACCAATGAAGTTGTTTTGCTTGAGATTCTTCTGATGCTTTTGGTAACTCTGTATGCTACACATGGAGTGGTAAAAGCATAGAGGGATGTTAGGCCAAGCTGTGCATTGGCAAAGAAAGGATCCAAGATTCAGTGCAGACTGGATCCTGCTCTGTGCAGTCTTCCTCAAACAGGAAAGGAGGTCATGTCTGAAAGGGGTGATCTGAATCTGTTCCAGGTCTTTAAACCTGGACCCTTTCTGCTGATGCTGACCATATGTCCCAGTCAGCCCGCTCCCTCTCCTAGGACTTCTGCCTTCACATTCTTTTAAAACTCTGATTCCCAGTCAGGCTCGCTCTTTCCCTGATGCCTGTTTTTGCACCTTCACCCTCAGGATTTCAAAAGCCTCAGATCCAGCATCTGGGAGTCTGAGGGCAGCTGCTGTTATCTGCAAAGGGCAGGCAGCTCAGCAAATCTTCAGGCAATAAGAGACAATGATTTCCAACTTCAAGCCACCTGGAATAAAGTGAAGCTGATGATGTTGCAGAGTCATGACCCCTGGACTGGAAACAGCAAATCTAACTCTGCTTCAGCTCTCCAGCCATCCTGTGTCCAATTTCATCAGTGTAACTATCAGGGGGTTTCCAGGACATCTTCCAAGTGATAGATGTGGTTTGTGTTCTGCCCTTGTAGGACAAATGACTTCAGAGCCATAATCCAAGGGGAATAGGCAAGTTGTGTAGGTCAGCTCCGGGTTTGTGCTGCATGCGTTAGAGGAGAGCAGTGTTTGTACAGCCCAAGCAGAAGCCGGAGATGTTACACTTGGCCTTCCCAGCAAAACTTACACCTCAGCTGTACGTGATGGAGGGAGGAGGCAGTGGGTACATGAAACCTGCTCTGCCTGCATCCCTGTGTAGTGGAGGCTGGAGCCCAGAGCTGCAGGAGCACTGCCCAAGGGAGCTGCAGGGCTGCCCACAGCCCGACGGGGCCAGCTTGGCAGGGCTCCTTGGATTTGAAAGTTCATTCCAGTTCAGTGAGGCAAGTGGTGCTTCATGCCTGCTGTCTGCACGGGATTCTGCCATTTGAGCTGTACCGGCATGCCTGTTTGCATCCAGAAATGATGGAAGCTTCAACATTGGCTAGGCAAATTCTGGAAGTTTGATAGGACATTCAGTCAGGGGACAGAAATGAGCCTGCCCCACTGACATTGCTCCCCGAGAGTTCCACAGTGCCTGTGCAGGGAGCAAAAACCAACATGTGGGACTTGCAAAATAAAGAACTGGCTGGAGTTTTGCTGCCTGGCTCTTTGCAAAACCCCACTGTTGTCTTTCAGAATGATACCCACGCTGTTACTTTTTCTGCACTGTAAGTTTCGGCTTGTAAATAGGAACATCTCTGTGATCAGAATGATTTTTTGGTACAGGCAAGCCAAAAAATGCCAATTTCTCTGCTACCCGCCCTAGAAAATGGAGTGGTGGGTTTGTAATAGAGCAATAACACAGTGCCTTTGTGGGTGAAAACTGTTAGCCTTAGGCTCAGTGCAAGAGAGGAACAAAGGCTGCTCTGCTTTCAGCAGCCACTTGAGAAGTACACCCCCCCCCCCCCCCCCGACACTCATGGGGTGAAGGGCTCTGCTGTGAGTCCTTATTGCCTGTAGGAAAGGAACGTTATACACACAATGTAGCTGAGCAAATGGGGATGTGTGCCTTGAGTGCTGGTGACATCACTGCCAGCCAGTCAGCGGGCTCCCTTTGTGTCTGCCTTTCTAATAACAGCCCCTTCATCAGAGTCATTTGCAATAGGAATTTACTCACCTTCTAGGAATGCCAGCACCTGAGAGTGCCCAGCTGGCAAGCACTGCAGCCCCACACACTGGAGCTGTGCCCTGGGCCACTGCACCTCCGGCACTGGCTTCATAAGAGTTGTCTTCAATTGCAGATAATACAAGTGATTGCTGAAGTTCATTAATTACCCTATAGTTGAGCACCCCTAAAGGTGCTCAGTGCTGCAGGCACTCAGAGCAGAGAACGGGCTCTGATGGCAAGTGTGAGCTCAGCAAATGTAGGCAGGGGGTGACGGGTTCCCCGTGCTCTGCAGAGGTGTAGAGGGACATGGGGACTGGTAAGGATTTGGCCTTGTAAAATGTGGGGCTTATCTGAATGAGGGGCAGGGAACCCAGCATTGCTGGCACAGAGGCACTGCAGTGGTGTGTTCCAAAGGTCTGAACACACACAGAGGTATGTGGTGGATATGGCCTCTGGCAGTTATCACTCAGGTCAGCTCAGAGAATCCTTCTTTCCAGGCTGGGAGATCTCCAAGCTCTACTGTGATACCAAACGTGACATCCAGTCTGACACGAAATGAGCACTAGCTCAGTGAACACATGCAAGGTTCAGATGCTGATGAGTGAGGACAGACCACACTAGAAAGAGTCTGTAGGACCTCTCCCTGAATCACGAGAAAGTGTTGCTTAGAGCAAAGTCCCACAGTGCTGTGAGGCTGAGAAAGCCTTTGCACAGGAGAGGTAAGGGCTGCTTGCCCCTCATAGGACATAGGAGGGGCTTCACCATGCCAGTATGTTGTGCAGGAGGCTCTTCCAAAGCCATCTTAGTCAGAGCTCTGCTGTTTGGGAAGAGCATCTAGGATGTATGCTTTGCAGGTGTAAATTCCCCTCGTCAGGCTCTGCACAGACAATTCTGGATTCGGAAGCAGAGCACAGAGGCTCTGAACAGACCAAACCATGAAGGCAACCAACATAAGAGAACACTTCCACCCTGAGTAACGTGTTTTATTTTACAGTGAGAGGAAGCAGCAGAGCTGGGAACAGCACATGGATGTCCTGAGTCAACCCAAGGGACTCCAGACAGGCACAGCAATACAACCATCAGCACAGTGACACAGGTAAAGGAGATCTCCATTGAACATGCAGCTAGTTGTTGTTAGGTGGCAGGGTGAAGGGGGTGTTCTCACAATGTGCAGGCAGCAGCCCTCCTCTTTGGCACCAGAGGATCTGCGCAGCCTTTGGAGGTTCTGAAATGAAAAAACCCAAGTCTTACCCAGATAACTCAACCAGTGAAGTTAATTTGCTGTGTAAATCCTTCTGCAAGTGCATGCAAGCAGGCTTTCTGTCAGCGCTTTCCCCAGTAGTTAGCCCTCACCCTGTGTGCTGCATTGATCCTGGAGTGCAGCACAGCTCCCCATGATGAATAACCTGCCTCGCTGCTGCTCCTCAGTGAAGCATTTCACCAGCAGTCCACACTGACTACACGCATGGGGTCTGTCATGGTTCAGCCTGGAGGAGCTGCTTGGGGAGATATAACCTTGGTTAGCTTCTTGGAAGGCTACAATGGACCAGAGCCTGTGCCTGCAGGGCTGTTGAAGTCATGGGGAGCACGAGGAGCCACAAGAAGTGTAAATGAGGTTAGGGGGGAATATGTACTCCCCTGGGGTTCCCAAGTGAATTTACTCTCTATATCCTCTACTTGGATATATTGCCCTCTGTGTGACAACAAGCCTGAGGCACCCTAAATGTTTTCAGTGAGAGCGGGAGGCGTATGGCCCCTTTCTGAATCCAGATTTGCCATTCCAGCCCCTCACTGGGGTTGAGATGTTTCTTCAGGTGTTTCCAGGACCATCTGTAGCATCCAGGAGACACTGCCTGCAGCCCACCCGTGGGTAGAGTGGGCTGGCAATGAGGTAGATCCCTGTCGACGGGCTGTGAGAGAACCTCACACCAGCCCAGATCCACGCTGCAGCAAGCGGTCCTGCTGATCTGTGTCCACAACGACTTCTGAACACTGGAGGTGCTCTTCCAACTGCAAGGCAGGCCCTAGGCTGTACTCGCAGCTGTAAAGCAGCACTTGGGGCTTCAGTGAGTGTTTTACTGTTTGGATTTTGCACATTCACTTGGTTGGGTTGCACATATCCTATCTAAAACAGTGATCTGGGCTGGAGAAGCAAAGCAGAGTGCAATCGAAGGTGGCAGAACTCCAGAGCAAAAGAGTTTATAACGTATTTTCTGAGAATTGCTTGTCATATCTGAAGGGAAAATGGAAGGGTAATGTAAATGCTCACAGAGTCCGGGATAATGGCTATTACTGTGCAGAGAAAGTAGTCTCAGAGTCTGGAGTCATCTGATGAAGTCTTGCAGTGGAATTTGGGACAAAGCTGTGCGTTGCAGACTCGATTCTCTTTGGAAATGAAGTTGTGTGAAACAGTGTCCAAATTGCTGGGGCAGGTGAGCAGGCAGTGTGAGAGACCAGGCTGCCGGGTCCTGACTGTAACTCTTCATATCTTGCTTCATATCTTCATATCAGGGTTTGCGCACCTTAAATCTAAAAGCTGTTAGCCTTTGCTGTGCACATGCAGGCAGAATAACCTCTACACTGAAGTGTCTCACCTGCTCTTCTCCATTGACTTGGCAAGGCATTTCCAGATTGTCAAGACACCGACTCGTCATCAGCTTCAGATTAGGCAGCAGCAAAGTTGCTTAAACGTGGTTTAAGTGCCAGAATTAGGCCCTCTTAATACAGCCCTATTGTTCTTGCAGCTGAGTTCCCACTGTCTGTTCCCAGCCCTTTTTTCCCCTCTCTCTGCCCAGGGTTGCTGGACTGGGGAAGAGCCTCTCTGCCACTAGAGATGGATTCCTTTTTTTCCCAGAATCTCTTTGTTCTGAGCTCTTGGGGTGAGTGCCCAATGCTGCAAAACACCCCTCCCCATCCCTCTGGAGACTGCATGAGTCCCTTCCTGACAAATAAGATGCCATTGCCAGTGCCAAGTTAAGCTGGATGTTCTCTGCGTGCTGCCTTCTGCTTTCCAGCAGCGCCTGCAGGTAAAGGGGTGATCTCAGAAGGCAGCTGCCTGGATAATCCAGGGTCAATTGTGACTTTCAGGACCCCACTGCTCCTGCCCCTGAACATAACAGACAGGAGCTCTGCCTTTTCCAGTGCCTGGGTAGCAGGCAGTTACATTGGGTATGCTCTGTTTCCTGACACAACTCCCTGCCAGCCTCAGCTGTGGGGTTGGTTTTTCCAATCTAAGGCTACCAACAAGGTGCTTTCTGGGTTTGTGGTGAGCTTGTAGCTGTCTCTGGGGGTGGTGCTTCACTGCCCCTTCTTGCAACAGAGCTGCCAAAAGCTCAAATGCAATACAGCCCCTAACCCCTGGAAGGTTTCTCTTCTCTACCCCTCCAGATGAAGTTTCTGCAGCTGCATGAGCCAGGTAGCTCCAGGGAAGCTGAGGCAGAAATTCACCCTTGGAGAACCGGGACCCAGCAGCTTCCCAAGCTCTTTCCAGGTTTCTTATCAGTAGCTGGTATGACACACTTGCCCCCAAGGAACAGATCAGCTGGTGAAGGGATGTTTCTTCCCCTCTGCTCACAGAATAGGACAGGGTTGATGTAATCTAAGGCTGTGCCTGTCTTTGACAGTCCTCAAGTAGTGCCTGCTGGCTACTTCACCTGCTCCATCCTTGGCCTCCTCTTTGCCCTCTCTGCACTCCCTGTCTGGGTGACCTGATTTACCGATGTTGCATCTATAATCCCCTCCCGCTGCCACACAGTGATCGCTTTCCTCGTGGCCTGTCCTGCACTGCCCAGATTAATTTGCAGTCTGTCTGTTCTGACACCGCTTCGTGGACACCCACCTCCTGGCTTCAGCTCAACACAAAGTGGAACATTAAATCTTCTGGTGCTTGCTCCTCCCTGCTTCCTTTTTTGATGTCTCTTTCTTACCATCTGCTCAACCCCTTGGTCCTCTGTAACTTGACCTCTCTCTTAATACCCTGTATCTGGGCCCTGCTGAAAACTAGCCAGTTCTTCCCACAGGATATCTCTAAGATCCACCTCCTCCTCCCCGTCTACCCAGCTGAAATCCCTTTGGGGTGCCCAGTTTTCCTGGGCAGTCAGATTTCCACCACACTTATCGGTTCTGTGCAGAGTTCCACATGTCCTTATCACAAGGATTTTCACTGGGAAGCTGTAACAGTGCAGTGCTGGAGTCCCGCAGAGTGTGTCTCACCGGTCCTGTAATCCTTTCTCTCACATGAGCTGTACAGTGTGTGTACACTTCTGCAGTAAGCCTGTTCTTTTGCCCTGCTCCATCTATCTCAGAAAGTTTTTCTACTACAGAGATGCTAAGTCATGCCTGTGTGCCAGCCATGCCAGTTCCTGCATATTTCTCCCAGGTTACTCCTCCCTCTGCAGCACAGAAGCAACCTGTAAATGCTAACAAAGCATCTTCCCCTTCACCCAGACCTCCTCTAAAAACTACTGCGTTACACAGCCTATGGCACCAACTGCTCCCCAGCATCTGCCCTCATGCCTGTTAGTGCTCCTTCGCCTGCCTACGGTGTCTTTGTGGCCTCTAAGCATGTCCTTGGGATGTACATTCACTTCTGAGCGTGGGATTGTCCCTCTGCAGCATTCCTGCAGCGTGCTCAGCAAGATGAGACCATTACGCAGCCCATAATGAGGGAGGAGAGCGTAATCATTTGGAAGCCTCAATTATGAAGTCTGATCATTTTGGTTTCTGGGAGCAGTGAACACAAGATTGGATTTTAGGGCTTGCAAATCTTCTGTGTAAGCTTCTGTTTCCCAGGCACATCACTGTTGTGTTGCCTCTGTCAAATGTAGCAGCTTTGGCTCTCCTCCCACAGATTATCCAGGCATGTAAATGACCTAAGACAGATACACTGTCATTTTCTCATGCTGTGATTTTACTTACACCCCCCTGTGGTACATGACAATAAAATTACCCCTCTTGTTCCTTTCCCACAGACAATCTTGCAGGCTTGTCAGTCAGCATCACGTGTGCAGTCCTCCATCAATTGCTTTGGGGACCTGGAGGGTGATTTGGGAAGGATCTGTTGTGCTGTAATTCACCTCTGTTTGCTGTTAGGAGAAAGATTCTGGTTTCCATGCTGTTCCCTTTTGTGCCTGTGTGTCTCTTTGATCACAATGTGACTCCTCAGGCCTGCAGAATTACAGCTCCCTTGTAAGGTTTGTCCATACTCCTGGTGACTTCTTGTTTCCTGACACGCTCCAGACTTTGCTGTCTCCTGACTCGTGATTAGTGGCTATTTCTGATGGGCTCTGTGATACTGCTGGTGCTGCAGACTGCCTTTTTCTCCCCTGGATTTAGGTGCTATTTGGGTCTAAAATACTCCTCACTGTCACTGTTCCTGCCATCTGACCTTCCACATTTTCACTTTAAGGAAGATTTAAGTATTAAATCCACTTCTCTCTCTCTTGCTTTTGTCCCTTCTGACCCTTCTGCACGACATACAACCAGACCTGCACCAGTAACTCAGGTGGAGAGCCTGCTGCACTCACCAGCACTTGTTACCAAGGTTTCTGTCTTGAAAACACGAGCAGCAGAGCTCTGACATGCCAGCAAGGTCTGTATCAAATATAAACCCCTTATGCATTCTTGTCTCCTTCCCCAAAAGACTTTATACATACATCGAAGTGTATACCCTAGGGGCTGAGTTTGAGCGAGGATCAGAATTGCTTCCAGGCAGAAAGCTTTTTAATGAAACATTCCTCTTCTTCCTGCTTTTTATGCAGTGTGTGCTTCTGATACCAGGGGACAAGGAGCAGGGTATCACAAGCCAATGGCCATGTTGTTCTTTCCAGGGCAGACCCTAATGGTGAGACACCCCCTGCTCTTGAACAGTGCCAGTGGTGTGTGAAGCTGCTGTGGGAATCCTTATCCATGTGTCGTGCAAGTGATGGGGTGAGCGAGTGGCTGTGGACAGCACTTGCTGAGCATTTTGGTATGGTTTATAGATAGTTCAGCCTCGAGGAGCAGTTTTCAGGAACAGATAAGCAAGGAGGAAGGCAGTGCAAGGGCAGTGATTCCCAGCCCTTTGGCAGTGGATGACTCCTGTAGAGACAGACGCTTTTCAGTGGATTCACACCCACTGTGCAGAAGCCAAGTCTACATCAGGCAACTTTTTAGAGGCCTGAAAGTTCTGAGCATCAAAGTCACCCTCTGGAGGGAGGGAGGGCAGAGCAGCAGAGGAAGGCTGAGGAAGACAGATTGCCTTGGTCACAGAAGTTCTATGTACCCAGACATGCAGAGGTTGGTGAGTTTTGTTGTGGACAAAGAGCTTTGAAGCTCTTTCTCTCAGAACATACAAGTTTTGCTTTACAGATACCATGTGACCACCACATTCCCTACCAAGTTCCGAGCAGGCAGAACCACTGTGAGGGCTGGGGAATTGGGTCTAACAGAAGTAACGGCTTGAGGATTAAAATGAGAAGATGATGCACTTCTCAAGAGTGGAGGGCTTAGAGGAGAAGGTGTCTGCCTGTGCAAGAAGCTTTCTGATCACAGGACGCAGCTCTCTCCTTGCACTGCCTGCCCCAGAGAAGTGATGTTCAGGTTTATTTTCCCACCTGGGTGTCCAGAGCCAGTGTGAATGCTGGAGCTCAGTGTTCTGCTTCCTTCCTGCATCTCCTGCTGTCTGCAGCTTGCCCTAAGAGCTGTTGCTAAATCACATTGCTGTTAGCAGCTCTTGGACTGAGAGCCCCAGCCACTTGTGTGCGTGTGTGTGAGGAGCCATTATCTGTGCTTCGACTTTGGAACCAGAGCATCCAGCTGAGGTCTTTGTTCAGAGCGAACTCATAGACCTTTGGAGGGAGCTGCTGAATTCTCTTCATCTATCCCAGGTCTGGCAGATGGATCAAAGCCTGCTCTGCCAGCAGATGTTCTGGGGGCTGGAGCAGCTCTGCTCTGGAGCCAGGCTGAGAGAGCTGGGCTGGGGCAGCCTGGACAAGAGAAGGCTCCTGAAGGGGAGACCTTAGAGCAGCTCCAGTGCCTAAAGGGGCTGCAGGAAACCTGGAGAGGGGCTTGGGACAAGGGCCTGTAGGGACAGGCCAAGGGGAATGGCTTGAACCTGCCAGAGGGGAGACTGAGATGAGCTCTTAGGCAGAAGCTCTTCCCTGTGAGGGTGCTGAGGCGCTGGCGCAGGGTGCCCAGAGAAGCTGTGGCTGCCCCATCCCTGGCAGTGTTCAAGGCCAGGTTGGACACAGGGGCTTGGAGCACGCTGCTCTAGTGGAAGGGGTCCCTGCCCGTGGCAGGGGTTGGAAGGTCACTTCCACCCAAACCAGTCTGTGGTTCTGATATCCTCTGCATGTTGAAGAAGTGATGCACAAGTTCATCTCGCTTTTCTCTTGGGTGTTCTGTCCCCATGTTCATAAAGGAAATAACTTCCATTTTCTGTAATATTTTTTGTATTTTCTAGGATCAGTAGTGGCCTCCTGCTTCGGGAAATGTAGTGGCCAGCTGTGAGGGAGGACCTTGGCTTCACCTTCTGCCTTCCAGGCTCACAGTACTGACACGTGCAGCAGCACTGGTGCTACCTGGGGGTTAGCAAGGGAAAGTTTTCCTACATGCTTCTACTCCTGCCTGAATTGTGGGCAAACAAGGTTGACAAATCCCTATTTGCACAATCAGAAAATGTCATTAGTCTGTTCAGTTCTAATCCCAAACTTAAAAATTAATTGAGGCAGGTATTAAATGAAGCAGGTTTTCCTTGAGTAAATATTGCCCGTTTTGGAGCCTAATCTATTCACTTCATAATCTGCAGCAATTTTAGTATTTTTTTTTATTATTTAGGGAAAAAAAAAAGTCTGTTCCATTAGGAGCTGTCAGTGGCTTAAGAGGATTTTACTCCTATTTTATGGTTTGGTTGAAAGAGAATTTATTCTTGCAATAGGTTTAATGATTCCCAGCTAACGGGGACTTCCCAGCTGCACTTGGAGTGTAATAAAACCCCTTTGGCTTTTGTTAGACTTGCACAATCTCTCTGCCAATAATGATTAATCTTTCCCCCTAAGATCCCCTTATTCCTTGGGTTTTACTTGGGAGCTGCTGTTCCCTCTGGAGCTTGGTGAGGGTTTTGTCCCAGAGCAGCTCTGGTGCAGCGCAGGTCACCTGCCATGCCTCCCTTTGTAGTCTGGTTTTGGCCCTTAATTACTGCTCTGTGGTGCTGTGCTTCCCAAGCTCCTCTGCACAGGAATGCTGTTTGGGGATGACGAGGAAGGAATTGCAAGAGGAATTCCTGAACATGGCCATGCGGGTAAGGGAGGATTGTCTGGACAGACTACTTGGTGAGGAGGTGCCAGAGTGAGGGCAGGCTCCCGCTCCTCTCTGACCATAGGCAAGCCAGGGAGGGCACTATGGAAGGACAAATAGAGGCAGTGATCAATGTCACTGCCACCTCAGCAGCTCTCCGCAGAACAGACCATATCCCAGCCATCCCAATACCTGTTCGTCTTGGCAGGGCATTTCTGGATCAGTCTCCTCTTGATTGAAGGGAAGGATGGGGATGCTTCTCAGAGGTGCAGGAGCTGGCTGCAGGTACAGGCCTGGTCTGGGTGGATGTCGGTAAAAGCAATAGAGGGGATGATTTTGGTGTATCGCCAAACATACAGGACTGGAGCTTCATGCTGAGAAAATGTGGTTTAACTCATGGCCATCTTGGCAGTGTTTTAATGGTTCATAGTAATAAAACCCCTGAGAACAGGAAAGGAATTGGTGCTTAACAGACCTGGGAGACCTTTGGCATTAACAGGACACACGTGCTTTCTTATCAGCTTGTCGCATCAAGCATAAGAGTTTGTGATAGATCAATTTGCTGTACTGTCTCTCCACCTTTGCCTGTGGAATCTTTTGGGCAGGCTGATCTCACCAGAGGTGCTTTATATGCCTGTGCTCTGGGAGGCAGCTGATTCTAGAGAAGTGATCCATGGTACCAAAAATTACAATTGAAGTGGAAAATGCGTGAAACTTTTGGGCTAGCAACTGGAGTTCTTGTCCAAAGCCTTTGCAAACGAATGTGAGTGGTCAGGGCTGTTTCACATCCATCAGAACATCCTGAAGAAAAGACTCCTTTTGGACAGTGGTTGTCAGCAGTAAGAGCTGCAGAACTGGTGCTAACAGGGCCTCACCCTGAGTGTGGACAAAGACAAGCCATGTTCAGCACCCTTTCAGAAGCCAAGGTTGTGTTGGGCTGCTCCAAGCAGGGTTTATAATCAGCCTTAACGTAACAAGCTGATACGGGTACAAGGGGAGAGCATGAATGCTTTTTGGAAAGAAGAACTGTTTCACTTTCCAGTTTTTAAAGGCTTATCATAGAATTAGAGCCTCAACACTCACAAGCAGAAGCTGCAGTGGCTTTGCTGCCCACCTCGCAGTGAAATGATGGGTGTGGAGGTGAGGTGACAGTGCAGGTACCCTGCACAGACAGGTACCCTGTCGCTCGCCGCTGCCCACTGCGGCACCAGAAGGAAGCTGAAGGATGCTGGCACCTATTTCAAACTGTGCCTAGTCACCTCCACAGGGGGATTCTCAAGGTTTTGGGATCACTGGGGTGTCCCTATGGCTCTGAAAGGAGTTGAATCAGAAGGTGCTTTGTCACGGTTACTGAGCTGTGTGGGGTCAAGCAAACGTATTTGCAAACTTCTGGTCACATTGAGCAAGTTGTCTCAGGCAGGGCAAACCACCCAGGACTCGTGTGGGATCAGAGCTTCAGTCGTTTCTGACTGCTTTGAATCCAACATTGCTCAGGTTTTCATTTGGAAGAGCCATTTCATTCAGAAGTTCAGCTGGATGACTGCTTTGAACTGCATAAAAGCTGCTGAATCCAAACCCAAGCACATTTGCTTTTGGGTTGGCCACTCTGTGTGGCTGGCTCTGAAAAACATCTTTGGATTTGGGTTTTTCTGTTTGAGCAAGGAACCTGACAACCCAATGTTAGCTGGGAATGGTTGCTTGGTTGGTTTATTCCCCCCATTTTTATATTTCAGTCCAGTCTGTGAGAGGTCCTGCAGATGCCTCTGACATTCCTGCTAGCTGAGATGGGCAGCTCTGCTGGGAGACCCCTCACTCCTATTCCTGGTCAGGAAAGGGACACAACTGGGGGCCCTGGAAGACTGACTGAGTGGAGAGCAAAGGCAGGGCTGGCTCTGAGAGGACTTCTCCTGGTGATGCAATCGAGAGTGAATGTGGATGAGCATCACTTACCCCTTGCAGATGGAGCAGTGGGGTCTCCTTGCCTCTCTGCCTGCCCTTCAACACCAAATGGGTGAGTTTGCCCACTTGCTTCTTAATGTTTTCGTCATTGTACCTGTGTTCGTTTCCAACTACTGGGTCAGCATTGCTGTCTCATGTGTAGAGAGCATGTTTTCACTGTCCCTGCTCTTCCAGCTGGCTGCCCATCCCCAGTGCCCCTCTCTGACACTGTTTCTGGGCTCAGAGCACTTACCACCTTCCTTGAACGAAGGCCACATTTTCTCACCTCCTGCTCAGCCATTCAAGTAACATAAGGAACCCTTTCTACTGTGAGCAGGGCTGAGGGAGGCTGATAAAGGCTCTGTTTTCCTTTTAACCCTTCTATTTCCTCCACCAAAGCCTTTCAGGCCCTGCATTCAGCCCCCAGCCTGGCTCACTGCATCAGCACCCCAGGGCTGTCCTGGAGCCAGGGGAGGTTCAGCTGAACTCAGTGGGCTGCACTGACACACTGGGTATGCACAGGCACTTCAAAGAGGCTTCCATGGACAGGAAGCAGGGCAGATTAGAGGTACACTGAGGCTTTTATTTTGTGCCAGGACTTCAAAATGTTCTTGCTGGTATTTCTGAGGCCCCGTTTTTAACCACTCTTAAATACATGTATATAATATAGCAGGAGGCCGGCCTCCGTGAGCCACACAGCACTTCTTCATGGGCTAAGAGTCACAAGACACTTCACATGCATCGCAGAGCCCAGGGGGGATTCAGGGCTGGCTCCTTCAGGTCTGCTTCCTTGCAGCAGGAGCCAGCTCACACAGCAGCCTCACCAAGGAGCCTGAGCTTGGCCTCCCTGTGCAGCTGACCTGGCTATGCAGCTTTGCCCCCCAGGGACATGCGACCTCCCTCGGGGTGTGCTCAGGGAGGCAGTGTGAGGTGGCCAGAGGTCCTGGCAGGCTGCCGCAGCCCCTGGTGCTGGGGTTTTGCTGCCTCCTCTTTTCTCTCCTGTGTTTGCACCCTTTGCGGACACGCATCAGCTCCACTCCCACAGGAGCACTGAGAGGAACACGCTCCAGCTGCTGTTCCTGCATGGTTTCTCCCTAGCAATGTAAACTGTTTACAGGGACGTTGTAAACAGCAGATTTGTTTAGGACATTGTCTGCATTCCCACCCTGCCGTTCCCTTATCCAGCAGCACAGGGGGAACACTGACCTGCCAGCTGTGGGTCTGTGGCTGCATTGTCAGAGGGGGGAGATGGTGACAACTGGGAGGATGGAGCTGTGCACACTCATTCCTGCATTCCCTGTGAGCATGGGGGTTTAGGGGATCACACCGAGGTCGCACATGCACTGTGGCTGCATGGCAATGCTGTTGCATCCAGCAGCAAGGAAAGGCATGGGATGGAGCTGCAGGACGTGCGTGCGAGCAGAAAGCTTGCTGAGCAAGTGCGCAGGGCACTGGGAGGTACATGAGAAGCCTTCAAAGACTTCATGTCAGAAGGTGCTGCCTAGTTGAAAGGTCTCTGAGCATGGTCACTGGCTCCCTGGGGAAGCTGAATCTCCAGCCAGGGGAAGGAGGCTGTTAAATCAACTTGGCCTCATCCCATGGGAGGAACATCTGTAGATGTCTGCTCTCCCTTCAGAGCTCGCACGCAGGGGTTCAGGCTGTTCATCAGGAGGAGGTTGGCTTCCCTCCAGCACCCTTTGACCTTTGCAGAGGAGCAGAGAAGGGAGAGGGCGATTTCTACCTGAGCTTCTGCATCTGCCACAGCAGCTTTGTCCAACTTGAGCTGGACTTAACTCCCAGATAACCATTAAACCACAGAGGCACACTCTGCAGCCATGAACAGTCGCAGGTATGGATGAGGGGAGCTTGAAATAGAGGTTGATGTGCCAAAAAGAGGGCCTGGGGTGTGGGGAGCAGCAACAGGAATGTTTAGAAGCAGTGAGAAGCTGGGTGAGGGAGGATGTTCCTCAGGCCCCCAGGAGGGGTAACTGTTGCCTGCTGCCCTGTGCTGGGCTGTCAGGGACTCACTGCAGATCACTTGGTTGTTTGTTTGCCCCGTTCCCTGCCAACCACAAGTTTGAGTCTTGAATTTAAACATCCTGACTAGAAAGGATGAGACCTTTGACTGACACCTCGGGTTGTTGCCAGGCAGGACTTGCTTCCAGGAGACACAAACAGCTCAAACACAAAGCCAAACATGGGGAGAAGCAATCTGACCCCATTTTCCATAGCGTTGGCTTCTCAAGTATGTGGCTGCTGGTTGCTGTTCAGAGATGGTCTCCTCCTCCTCTCTTGGTGTGGCTGGGTGAGGGGCTGCTCACCCACTCTGGCCATGTCCACGTGGTCACCATTATTAGGAAGGAAAAGCCATTAAGTTCCTCCTGCTTCCCTCAGAGCTATGGATGTACAGCACGGACCCAGCCTGGCCTGGGGACAGGCAGGAGGCTGGATTTTGGATGTCTCTGTATGTTTTAAATACCACATAACCCCCCTGTTTTCCTTTGGGGGATGTGGGTAGCTGAGGGCTGTCCAGCAGAATCCTGTTGACTTTCTGGTGAGCTTTAACTGTAAATATTTGAACAAAAACCTCTCTGGTGTTAACCTGAGCAGAATCTGATCTCTGTACATAGTGAAATCTGGCTCAAGTCACAAGTGAGAACGAGGGTGGTAGTTTCAGGTGATTCCCCAGTGGATGTGTGTCCACATCAGTACAGAAACCAGCGTGTTGCCCATCATGGATGGCAGCTCATGCATCAGGAAGGGCTGAAGGGGCAGCTGGCATTGCTGGGCCAGATGGAGGCGCCTTGGCTGAGCTTAATGTGGTCCTGAACAGGAAAGCAGAAGAGCTTTAGGTTGTGATGGATGACTGAGATGGAAGGTAAAAGGCACAAGGCTGTCAGGAGAGTTGCTAGTTCTTATCTGGGTCTGGAGATTGCCTGTAGCTTGGGACCAGGTTTGCTATAAAGCCCAGAGTTCAAAGAGGTTTTCAGTTCTGCTTTGAGTAAAACCCCCTCTGCTCAGCTCACTGACCTGCATTGTTCCCTCTTGGGAGGTCAGTAGATGTTATAGGAAGGGCTCAGTCCACTCCTTTCTTCTCTTGGACTCTCACCTTTGTCATGGTGAAAAGGAGGCAGGAAGCTCTCTGGGAAACTGCCTTTGCTCCACCTCCTCCCTGCCTGATTCATCCCTGGAACTCTGCTGTGGCCTGGCGTAGGGATGCCAAACTCCAGGGAGCAGAGCAGCGTCCAAGGGAATGAGGAAGAGTATAAATTCCTGAGCAGAGGCTGAGCAGATGCATGGATGGATGGAGACAGCACCAATACCAAAGCACAAGTGGGAAGAATAGTGTGGCCTTGGGGAGCATGAGACAGACGGGAATGAGGAGAGTGCTCACACAGCCCCACTGGACTAGCCTGGACTCCGGGATTCAGATACCCCCAAGCAGACCCAAATGTGATCCTTATAAAGCATCTTCCTTAGGGGAGCAGTCTGGGGTTCCTCAGAGCTGGCAGCGTCAGCGGGGCAGGAGGTGAGAGGAGAAGGGACAGGGCAGAGCCAGGCACTGCCACAGGGACTCTGTGGTTCTGCTCAGAAAAGCTATTTCAAGCATTGATGTTTCCAAGCGAGGAGCTGAGAGCTGCCCCTGCAGCCCTTGAGTGCCTTGAAATCCCACCTTCCTTTAGGATAAACCTGTCCCTTGCTCTATGAGGTCCCCGGAGTGCAAACATCTGGAAGGTCCCAGCCTTCACCCCAGATTCACCCTGCTCAAGACACTCCAGTGGGCAGGGCTGTTCCTTTGGACCCATCCTGCTTCCAAAGGGGGTGAGCACAGGTCTTCTGGCCATCTTTGCTTTTGGAAGGGAGGGCAGCTGAGGTGGCTGTGGCCAGCTGGTAGCTCTGTACTGCTGCCTGAGCTGGCTGTGTCCCAAACCCACTCAATTGCTCTTTGTGCTGTGGGAGTGGGAGAGGCCACGCCACACCACCCTGCACACACTGGCATGAAGGGGAAGGATGCACAACCACACTGCTGGTGTTCATTATCCTTCTTTTCCACATGGATATAGGGAGGAGGCAGGAGAAGGAGGATGGCAAAGCCTCTGGAGCTCCAGGCACCTTCCAGCAGAAGGCAGGGCTGTGAGTGCAGCATGTGTCCAGAGCAGCTCCCGTGCACTAAGCCCTGCGGGTTTCACCTCCAGGCCCGGTGTGATGAGAGATTCCAAAGGCAGAGTTGGGAGTGGGCTGGCAAGTGCTGCCTAATTAATAGGGAGGTTGGCTGTTAATCACCTGGGTAGGATGATCCCTTGGGGTGGGAAGGGTTGATGATGTGGAGCCACTCAGAGGCCTGTGAGTACCTGGGGTGCTGTGAGGTGCTGTGAGGTGCTGAGGGTGTTTCCAAGCTGGGTTTGGTGCTCACTCCCTGCCTGCCCCATGAGAGGGGCTGGGAGCTCAGTGTGTGTGTGCATGTGTGCGTGTGTGCAGGCTGGAACAAGTCCCATTTAGGTTTGACCTTTTGCTGGATATTAAAGCCTTGCTGTGGCTCAGTGAGATGAACGCTGCAGCAAACACAATTTCTCAAGATGAAATATCTCTCCAGTGGGTAATTCCAGCCTCATTTGAGGGTGGGTGTATTTTTTTTCCCTTTCCCACTGAATCATTTATTCCTGGTGTCAGGAAGGTGCACAATGACTTTCCCCACTGGCTTTCAGAGCTTCATTGATTCTTCAACTCCCACTCCTGCAAATCTGCTGGAGCAGCAGCCCTTTGCCTCTCCGGTTTTCCCAGGAGGGGCATAGGGAAGGGGAGAGTCTGAGGCCTGGGGGAGCTCTCCAGTGACCCCAGTCACAGGCTGGGGAAGATGCTGTCATGGTTTCAGCTCCATAGTCTAGAGGTGGTATCTTAATTTGTAAGTTTTTTGCCTTAGATGCCTTCTCAGCACTCAGCTGCGTGGGGAAAGGGTACATGGAAACTGCCAGTGAAAGCAAGGCCTGTGCTGAAGGATGGGGAGCAGGGCATGAGCCTGAGTCTTGGGCCACCCTGAACACCTCTGAGACACAGACACAGATCACCAAAGGCACGGCAGGGCCCTGCCTGGCTGAGCAGCCTCCAGAACGCAAAGTGGGGTGATGAGGGGGGCAAATAGGTGTAAAATGCAGAGCAGTGCTTGACCCCTCAGCCTTTCAGCAGGCCTGAATGGACACCTTGTGTCCAGCAAAGCTGGTCACCAGGCACTTGCTATTGAGCTCCACAGCTTTGATTTAAGGAGATTGAAGCAGTCTGACCATGCTCATTAATACTTACACCATTCCATTGCCAAGTAGTTGTAAGTGTTTCAATTCCTGCTGCTCTTGGCCCAGCTTCTCCTGTTTGTTACCCTAAATGCACACAGGACATCACCCTGCTCCCCCCCTCCGGCACTCACTCCAATTCCATTTAATTTCCACTTCTCTCTAGGAACCACTGTAACCATTCAAAGGACAGAAGAATGAAGGGAGGTGGATGTTCACAGGGATTGTGTGCCCTCCTCGTGATCAGGCCTCGTGCTCTGGTGTCAGTGTTGGATGGGCTCAGACAGACATAAGGGCAAATGCACAGGGGTGCTGCTGGGTGGCTGCAGGGAAGCTGGGGGCTGGAAAGTGCTGGAGGGTGCTCAGTGCTGGCTGATCTTTAAGTCCCTCTTTATTGCAGTGCTACAGAGGAACAAGAAAGATCAATATTTATTAGTCACAGAAAGCATAATTTTGCATGAAAAGCATCGATCAGAGTGTCAGCTGAGACAGTGTTATTACATCTGCTTTAAGATTTGGTCAACATCCCTCTATGAGTAAGGACATTGTTCCCCATGGTAGATAAGAGCAAGGGCATGAAGGAGGAGCTCAGATTAGAGGGGAGCAATCCAGGGGCTGCAGTAGTGTGCGGTGTCACAGGATGGGAATAAGGGCTTTGGCTCTTGTTCTCCACCTCATTGTTCTGTGTGGTCAGTTTGTCAGTGAGGTCTTAGGTCCACTAAGTACCACCAAAAGACGTTTGTGGTTTCAGAATCAGGTTCTGGTGGTTTAGTCTCTTTTCCTAGTCAAATAAGCTGTTTGCCAGCTGGGGTCAGGGTGAAAGCTCCCCCCATGTGGTGATACTGCGCAGTTATTCATTTTATGGGATGCTTGTACTGTCCTTTAAGGCGACTCAGAGTATGTGGTGAGCACGTCTGTCAGTCCCAGCTCTCCCCCAGTCGTTCTTGTGCACTTTGACTGACTCCAGCTCAATCTGACCACTGGGTAGAGGGGTCAGAACATAGGCCTGAGGACCACATCCAGCCAGTCTGTGTGGCCAGGCGTGGGGAGCCTGGGACTGCCTGGCTCTCACCCAGCCAGCCGGTGGGCCTGGGTGGGCAGCGGATGCAGGAAAGTGCTGTGGCCATTGCTGTGCAGAGAGTGGGGGGCAACTGGGAATGGCAGTGGCATGGAGGAGGCAGAGCAACTCTGTGGCAGCCTTCAGTGGGATGGAGAGGGGTTTGGGAGGACATGGTGAAAGGAGGAAGATGAAGAAGCTGGAATTTGTTGCAGTTTTACAGCTGGACACAAAGACCAAGGGAAGAGGGTTCTTGGAGCTCCACTGCCTGGAGAAAGCTGCTGCTAAAACCAATCCTTGCCACAGGTGCTAAAGAGGGGTTACAGCCCTCAGCACATGGCAGCAGTGATCCCCTTATGCCTCTGCAAAAGCAGTTCAAGTCCTGCCATCTCCAGCAACTGGCAACAGCAGAGATACAGGAGCACAGAGATGGGCATGGAAAGCGTGAGGACTCTGGGTCAGGCTTCCGAGCAGTGCCAGTGACTCCCTTAGGCCAAGCCACAGGTCAGCTGCACACACTGCAACTGCAGAACTGACTTTCCACTTAGACACCAAACTGGTCAGCTCAACAAAACCTCTCGCTCCAGTCACAGGGGGCATGGTGTCCTTTCAGAGGAGTCCTGCTGTGAAAGTCATGGTCAGAGCAAGCATTTCCCCCATCTCCAGCCCTGTGCTGGGTGTGAGCCAGGACAGTGTGCCCTTGCCTTGGTAAAAAGGTCCTGACCAGTTCACAGGCTGGTCGTGAGCCTTAATCCAAGTGTTGGTAGATAAAAGGGGTCCTCAGGTGAAGATGAGTGGCTCTGTCTGGCTGTCTGACTGATGGATGAGGTGTTGTTCCATACAAGCAGAAAAGACTGCTGTGTGGATCCTGAAATAGTTTTTAAGACGGCTGTTTCTGCCTCCACAGCCCTCCTGTCAGCGAGAGAGGCTGCTGAAGAGGGCGCAGGTACCTGCAGCCCATCTGCATTACAGCTTGCTGGAGAGATTTGTGGCACTGGTATCCCCAGCATAGGAGGATGAGGCATCTCCTATGAGGCACAGGAGCTCAGGGCTGCAGCGTCAATGTGCTGATCCTCAGGGAGTGTGGGGTGCCTGTGTGTGGGGAGGCAGCCTGGGCAGGGTGTGAGGGTTGTGTTGATCCGGGAGTGTTGCTGTGCTGGTTGCAGCACACGGAGCAGGCAGCTTTGCTGCATGGAGCTCACTGAGACTACCATTAATTTTGTATTAGGACATAAAACCTGTTTGAGCTGAACAGACCAATAGTGCTTCCAGCCCAGCCTCCTGCCTCCACCAGAAGCCAAGGCCAGATGCCTTAAAGGAAGGCATAAAAATCCCATAATGCCCGTAATTGTGCAGTACAAGCCTATGGGGGGAGCTTCCCCTGACCCCAGCTGGCAGCTCATCCCCTGGAGCAGGACAATCAGAGCTGTTGTGCTGATTTTCATTTGAGCTACTGTCACTGTGGGTGCTGTTCTTACCACATAAACGTCTGATCCTGGGGTGAAACTCCCTCATGCTCTTTGTTTCATGGCTCTTTTGATGTCCTGGAGAGGAGCTGATGTTCTTGGATACAGTGGTCAGGATAGGTCCTAGATGACCTGCTGCAGGCTGCTCTTAGGAGAGCAGAAGAGGAGTTTAGCCCCTTCCCCACCACCCCAGCAGGTCCCTGCCCCTTCCTGGGCTCTTCAAGTAAAAGTGGAAGCACTTTCTTGTCTGGCAGTGCCCTGTCAATCTTCTTTTCCTTGGACATCCCAGCCAAGCTTCTTGCTGTTGAGTGAAGCCTGGGGAGCTGAGCAGGAAGCGTGTGACAGAGGCTGGAGCAGTTGGAGACCAGGACAGTGGCCCACTGCGATGTTTGTGAGGAGAGCTTGACACAACATCACCTCTAATAAGGACTTTTGATGAGGTTTGCACCAAGTAAGTAAAAACTTAGAAGACCTGCTCCCAAGGAGGCATCTTTAGGGTGAGATTCCCAGACCACAGACTGCCTTTTCCACTGCCTATGTCCCCCAGTCCCAGCCAGCCTAAGCGTGGAAGAAGCTGAAGACTACCCATGAAGGAACAGCAAAGGTGTGTTTAACCTGCTAGCAAAACAGGAGAGGGAATGAAGGCAGGGGAGCAGGTCTCAGCATGCAGAATGGGGAGGAGGTGACACAGCCCGTCATAATTGGACTATTAAATCCAGCAAAGGCATTGACACTGCACAGTGTGGCTCAGGGAAACGGGCGTTCTGTAGAAGCAATAACTCTCCAATAGCAAGCACTAATGAGGATCTGCAGTCATTTTTCTGCTGATCCAGTGCTTAATCCTGTTGTTCAGACTCCAGGTCAAACTGTCCTCAGAGCACGGTGCAGGGGCCACAGGGCTTTACAGAGAGGTGCAGGCGTGCCTCAAAGCAAATTCTGGCTGAGAAATCCATTTAGAGATGCCTGTCAAATGTCCATTACTTTAAATGTCCAAACTTTAGTTTCCTGTGCTGCCTCTCTGCCAGCCCTTCCACCTCCAGAGACCTCTGCACCAGAGGGAACCATCCAGTCCTTGTGGTCAATCCAGTGAAGTCCAGGCTCTGTCCAGGCCTGGAGCTTGAGACAGACTTAACCTGGGGTTGAAAGCAAAGACAAAGAGAATTTTACCTCTCTACTGTCTTGGGGTTTTCAGCTCTTTTTCAGCTGGGTAGAGGACATGGAAGGGCAGAAAACCTCTTTTTCAGTCTTATGTCTGGCCAGGCAGGAGATTGCATTATCATAGAATCACAGCTTGTTTTGGGTGGGAAGGGACCTTAAGGATCATCTGCTTCTTCCAGGGATGGGGTACCCTGTGCCAGCACCTCAGCACCCTCACAGGGAAGAGCTTCTGCCTAAGAGCTCATCTCAGTCTCCCCTCTGGCAGGTTAAAGCCATTCCCCTTGGCCTGGCCCTACAGGCCCTTGTCCCAAGCCTCTCTCCAGGTTTCCTGCAGCCCCTTTAGGCACTGGAGCTGCTCTAAGGTCTCCCCTTCAGGAGCCTTCTCTTCTCCAGGCTGCCCCAGCCCAGCTCTCTCAGCCTGGCTCCAGAGCAGAGCTGCTCCAGCCCTCGCAGCATCTCCATGGCCTCCTCTGGCCTCGCTCCAGCAGCTCCACGTCCCTCTTGTGCTGCTGCCCCAGAGCTGGATCAGGGCTGCAGGGGGGGTCTCCCCAGAGCCCAGCAGAGGGGCAGGATCCCCTCCCTGAGCTGCTGCTCACGCTCTGGGGGTGCAGCCCAGCACACGGGGGGGTTCTGGGCTCAAGCGCACACTGAAGCCGGGTCATGGGGAGCTGCTCCTCACTGACCAACACGCCCAAGTCCTCTCTTCAGGGCTGCTCCATCCGGTCTCCGCCAGCCTGGGTTTGTAATGCTGCAGATGTTCCAGCTGTGCTGCTAGAGTGCAGATGGCTTTGCAGGGTGTTGCTTCTGTCTTGGTTTCCTCTGGGTTTTGGGCTACCAGGCTGTGATGGAGAAAGGACTGACAAGTGTTTTGTGTTGACACTTCTTTCCTTGGCCTGAAAGTTGTGCAATCCCCAGGACTGACCAGAGCTGGTCAGAGGTGTCCGTTTTCCTGAGTGCAGACACACTCTAGAGCTACTGATTCAGCATTCACATGATGCTTCTCCCACAGAAGCATCCTTCCTGCATCGCTCAGCATTCCTGAATTGGAGTGAATGATGCTAATGTGTGAGAACACCTACTATATTTTTACTGTCACTTGCATGATGGGATGTGTCTCCTCTGTAGGAGGAAAGCAGTAATCCAAGCTCACTGTTCCTGTATTGCTTCTGAATCAACTTCTCTGCTTTGCTTGCACAATCACATAGGTCCTGATAGCAGGACAGGAGTGCGACCCTCCACTGGGCAGGAAGGGGTTGTGCTGGGACAGAAAGAGATGCCAGGTTGTGTGACATGGGTGTTGTGAGATGCTGAGCATGATGTGTTTCTCAGCACAAGGCTGGAGTCTTCTTGATGCAGGGTGAGCTGATCATGAAAAGTTTGGGTCTCCCTGTAACTCATTCTCTCCCTGGGGCTGTCTAAACTGGTCTGTGACTTTCCACAGGAGTCTGGCAAAGGGAAATGCCTGGGATATATTTGTTTTCCTCTCTTTCCCTTTGATGCCTCTTCCCTAATTGTGGGAGGCTTGTGCAGCTTGGGGTTGACCTCTGCTTGGACTGGACCAGTGCTCCCTTGGTGAGTAGGCATTAATAGCAGGGGATGGCAGGACCTGTGATAACTCAGTCTGGCAGCCCCAGCCCCGTCAGCACTGACGTGATGGAATGGTCTTTGGAGACCCAAAGAGCTTCAGCCAGCTTTTCTTTGTGAAAGGGGTTGTTGTAAAAGGAGTCAAGTAACAACACAGAGGCCTGAAACTCTGGAGGAGGGGACAGAAGCTGAGACAGAAGATGCTAAGGCAGGTTAAGGAAAAGGTTAACGTGGTGCCATCCCTGTAATGAGGGCTGATGTTTGTAAATCTGGATCTGATCCTCCTCTTCCTGCCAATGGAACTCCTGCTGGTGTCCGAGTAGTGCCGTGGTGAAACGTGTGTGCTGTGAGCAGGTAGGCCCCAGATACTGCTGGCCCTGCTGAGGAACCCCTTAGGAGGAAAGGGATGTCCGTGCGAGGTTGTTTGGGCTTGCTTCAGAGCTGATCCCTGCAGCTGCTGGGGACCACTGATCCCAGGGATCGTGGTTGTTCCTTTGGGAGGTGTGACTGGGCAGGGGCCTGCTGAGAGCGGCGTGGCTTCACTGGGATAAAGGAATTAAAGAGGGGAAATGGATTTTCCTTCTGCCAAAGATTTATACATGTCTGTCTCACCCTGACATCCCACCATGTCTCTGAGCCCCAGGCAGACATCTGAGAGCTGCTTCTGGCTCATTTCCTGCAGCTTGAGACACTGCCCCATGGCATTTAGTTGGGCTTTGGGTTCCCCGAGTTCAGACCTCGGACCCTGTGGCCGAAGCTCAGCATGGAGCATGTTCTGTGGTGGCACAGGCTGAATGCAGAAACCTCCTGCTTTGTTCTCTCAGTGATGGTGGTGGTGATGTCAAGGTGCCATCCTGCTCCCTGCATATGGTTTTCATCACCCTCCTATTAAGCTAAACCAGCTTCTTAACACAGAGCACATCCCAGGCCCCAGATCTGTCAAACAGATCAGCTGTTCTTGCTGCAACATGTGGTCGATTAACAAGGAGATGATGAAATGTTGCAAAGTGATTATTCGCTCATGTCACATCAGCCTGAAATGACACCAGGACACTTTAGGAGTAGGAAGCACCTATAGTTTGTGAGGGGGGTCACAAGTCTGTGAGAGGGTTACTTCTCTTTCTGTTATTTCTATATCCCATACAGTGACAAGACAACTTGGTGGCTGGGAGGGTTACCCTCTGACTGTGCAGCTCTGTGTTAGCACACCTTGTCACCATCATGCATCCAGAGGTCAGTGATCTGCCATTGCTTGGCACACATCCACACTCAGGTTTGTTAGAGGGATCTCTGTTACCCATGACTCTGTTTCTGCAGGCTGGAACACCTCTGGTGTGGGGCTGGCAGAGTGGGAGCCAGGGCTGCAGCTGCCTGGGCAAGGGAACAGCTTCAGTCATCGCACCGGAGCTGTCCCCGGTCAAGTGCCTTTTACACTGATTCTTCCCACTCTTGTGGCATCCCCAAATGAGGCACAGGGGATTACAAAGCAGTCAGCTTTCATTTAAAGCCTGACCTTGGCATCAGGCTGTTAGCATGGCAAGGAAGAGAGATGAGTTAGCTGGCAGCCTGCCTGCGTGTAGCAGGGGCTCTTTAAAGCCTCAAAGGATGCATTTGCTTGGTGTCAGAGGCTTTGTTTGTGGCATTCCCCAGAATAACCATCCTCCCTCTGTCTGTGTGTGTGCATGTATCTCCTCCCTGCCTGCATCTCTGATGCTCCCCTATCCCATGTCCGAAGAGCCCAGCTTGACAGCATGGCTTACTCCAGTGAGACAGATGGAGATGGATCCAGGCCTCTGTGGGGACAGCTGCATCCCTGACAGTCCCCTCTGGTCCTGCACCTGTTAGGAACTATACTTAGCATGGGAAAAGTTTCCAGAAAAGGGGAAAAGTGGGAGGCAGAAAGGTTGGGAATTTGGCCTCATTCTCCCCAAGCAGGTCCTGAAGCTCCAGAAATGCCTGTCAGTAATAGCATCCAAAAATGACAATCAGGTGAAAAGCTGGCACGGTTCGGAGACAGCCTGAGCAAGTGACAGCTTCATAACTCCTGGGTGGAATGCCAGGAAGCCTGGTGTGTTTGTCCTGACAGGCCCCAGTGGTCCAGATCACTCGGCAACTGCCATATGGGAGCTCTGGTAGACACTGAGCGAGGCACGTGCTGGGGGGGTCACAGGTTGGGCCTTCGCTGTTGAGAGATGTGAGGCAGTGCAGACTCTGGAGTCCATCACGTATCACCCGGGGCTGTGGCACTACCCCTAGTGCTCCATGATTCAAACCTACAACCCTCAGCAGGCTGCCTGCCTGTGCGCCAACCTGTCTGCCACGCTTACAGCCCTCCGTCCGCCTGTCCATCATCCCCGTGTGTAACCACCTACCCGCAGAGCTCATGTGTGATGAAGGGGGGAGGAGATCCTGCTCTCTCTGGTGCTATGCAGGGTTGTCTGTGAAGAGACGAGGCTTTTCAGCTCTTCCTTTTATGAAAGAAGCAGCTGAAGTGAGGTGCTGTGGTCTGATGGTGATGAAATGTGCCTTGCCCCCTGCTAAGCCCTTCTTGCAGCCAGGGTTCCCTGGGAGGCTTGCAGAAAGGCAGACTGAGCTGTGGTGTCTCGCCTGAGCAGAGCAGCAGATCCAGGTGGGTTTAGGTTTCCTTTTGCATTCTTTTCCTCTGGTGAGTGACGAGCTGTATTTCCACCACACGATACTCCCGTTGGCGCAGGAGGTACCCGAGGGGGGTACCTGATGCCCCTCTCTGCTCTGTCACTTGCAATGTGCAGCAGTGGCTGCAGCCTCTCGAAACCAGCCCTCATCTTCCTCCCCGGGGAGGGAGTCCCCTGCCCCGAGCTCCAGCTGGTGAGGACTGAAACTCCATCGATGCTTCGGAAGTGCAGGAATGCAGCAGCTCCCAGATGCCTCCTGCGCAGGGCCCAGCTCCCAGCACTGCTGTCAGCTGGCATTCCCTCCCTGGAAGGCCACTGCTTCACTCTCAGCTGCTGTCCCACTGTGCACACCCTCTCTGATACCTGCACCCTGCTCCTGCAGTCAGTGGTTCAGTGTTTGTGGCTCCCTGGGCTGTTGCTTAGTGGGGGGATTTGCTGGATTTAGATGCAAAATGCAACAGGAACTTTAAAGTGCTTTGGGGCTAAGTTGAGTTCAGTTTTACAGTCCCTGCCCTGCTGCCCTCTTAGAAGCAGGAAAACTATTGAGTTGCACTTCAGAGCCATTGAGCACTGTGGGTTTTACTAAACATCTTCCCTGAATGAGGTTTGTAGTCAGTGCTTTCCTAGCCTCAGGAGGGAGGTCTGGGTGTGAAATCAAGGATGGAAGAGGGAATACAGTGTATGGTGAGGACATCAGCAGCGTCTCCAGTTGGTAGAATACATCTGTGATAACCGGATGATCTTTAAGGTCCCTTATAACCCAAAGAATTCTATGATTCTGTGGTTCTTAGCTGCCTGACCTACATTTTTGTGGCAGTGGAGCAGTTTGCATTTACTGGGCAGCAGAGGCGAATAGGGGCATCTTATCATTTCCAGGCGCTCAAGCCCTGCTGGTTCCTGTGCCTGCTCTGAGGCCACAAGATTGCTTTCTGTGCCATCAGCGGTGGGGAAATGCTTGTCTTGTTTCAGTGGCCACTTGGCAACTTTTTCCTCTCAAGACTGGGAAAATCCTTCTCACATTTCCCAACTTTTCTGTGTGGTACATAGAGAGAATCCTACCTATTGCTGCTTGTGAGCGGGAGAAACAGGAGCTCGTTCCTGATCTCAGTCATGGATATGGCTTGAATGAAACTGGTAAGTGTGGGATAACTGGATGACCTGTATGTTACATGCCAGGTGCTTAACCTCTCTTCATGTATGCCATGGAAGCTTTCCTAGAACCAGAGGCACTAGCTAGCAGAAATTGCCTCTGTCAGTGCTCCTCACTGGACTGCATCAAAGTAGAATTAATAAAGAGTTAAAAACCCCACCAAAACTGGGCTTACTAAGGCAGACCAAGTCATAAACAGATTTGAGTGTGCGGAGGTCAGGTTTCAGTTGGCCTTCCTGAAAACAGGGGGGTTCTGGCATTGGACCGTGATTCGTTGTGCTGGAATATTCCAGTACAGGGGTTGTTAACACAGAGAGGGGCTCCTTGTGTGTCGGGTTTCTGCCTCCAAGTTCGCTGCAGCAGATTTGTACTGATAGCATTTCTATCAGTATAAGTTATCTGTTTCCAGTTAACCCAGATGAAAGGCTGAGCGTGGTTATTGCATTCTAAGGTTGCTGGAACTTGTTAATAATTTAGAATAATAAAGTCAGTCAAATGAATTCACTTCTAAAATGGAGCTTATTTGCATTGGCTTGTCTTTTTTGGGAACAGAGCTCTCTGCGGGCATATGTTTGTGTAAGCTTTTTGTATGTGCTCCTGAGTGTTTGTGTGCATACGTAATTTTCTTCACCATCTTAAAACCAAAAGAGGCTGAGCTGGATTTAAATATTGTACAAGAAAATATAGGTTCTCCCTGCCTGTGAATATATTCAGTGAAAGTCCACCCTGAAGCGAAGCTGAATAGCTATGGTATAAATCCATGGGGAAAAATGGGGTTTGTAATGGAAATGCTCTCTCATTTTAAATTATAGGCATATGTGAAGTTGAAATTCACGCTGCAGCATCCAGACGGTGCCTCAAGCTGGCTGCACATTCGCAGAAAGGAAGAAACCACCACCACCACCCCCCCGCCTACCTGCAGAATGACCTTTCTTCTGACGCTGACTTGCAGCTCAGGAGCTTTTGTGCTGTGAGAGGCAGGGTAAGATACATGGGGTGACAGATTGCTGCTGACGGGGAAAGGCTCATTCAGCTGCATTTCTCTGCAGCCCCAGTGATAGATCCAGGGGCTTGTTAGAGGAACATGAGCAGCAGCCAATAACCAGTTGGTCTAAGCCCTGGAGATAGACCGTATGTCCCACACTCTGTTTCCTAATCTGTGAGCGTGGGGTAAATTCAGCTGCGGTGTTGCCTCTCCCCTGCGTGTTACACAGCAAATAAACCCACCAGGGTATTTATCTGTCTGTGGCAATGCCTATGTCTATAGAAACTAACATTTGTAGCTGTGCACACGTGTGTGTGCATATTGATGTGGCTGTGTATTTATTAGGGGGGAGGCTGGTCGTAGAGCAGTCCAGAAAACGGGAACCCTGTTGTGCAAATTGTGCTTTCTCGGGGGGAAGTTGAGCCAGGAGAGCAGGGGGATGGATTGGCCCTGAACCACGAGGAATATCCTTTCTTTGGTTTTTTTTTAAGTCAGAACAATTTGAGGGAAAGGGTCTCCCAAAAGAAGTCCGGTTTCAGAAGAGGCTCAATTCAGTTCCTGGTTCCTGGCTGCCTGCCTGCAGGGCCTCTTGTCACTTCCACTTTCTTCCAACAAGGCAGAAGGCGGAATTGACAGCAGCCTTCCCGCCAGGCTGTTAGAGGCACAGGGAAGCCAGATGCTTTGCATCCCTGCTCCCTCCCCCTTCTGCAGCCCAAGAGCTGGAGAGTGAAGTTGCTGAACTCCTCCATCATCACTTTCCCGTGTTCCTGCTCTGACCCAGCAGGGATCCTGAGGGATGGAACAGCGCCTGGTCTCGGCAGTGCCTGTGCGTGCATGGCTGAGGGGTAGGGCATCACATGCAAGGAATCGTTACCCTTTCATACAGGAAAGTTAAATTCCACTTTTGTACAGGCAGTTGATGCAGAGGGGCTCGCTGGGGAAGTGGGCTGATAGAGAAGCCTCTTTCTTTGTGCAAAACCGGGGCAAGTAGTTGTATAACACAACTTCAGAGCTTCCGTTCCATAGTCACTCCTAAAGTCACTCTCAGCCCGTGCTATTCCTCTAACTGCATGTTGGGTACATGGTAGGTGAGAGCTAAAATACTCTTCTGATTTTTTCTGCAAGGACAGTGTGCTCAGCCCCTCTTTTCTTCTTTGTGTCAGTACAAAATGTGAGGTTTCAGTTGCTGTTGAATTAACATTTCTATATGCATCATTTAACTAGATAATTTGCTGACTCCAAAGTTTTTGTGTGATCAGATTGGTTGGCAGGTTTAAAATTGTTCAGTGGGAGTTACAACTATGTGAAGAATGGACCCCTTTACATTTAGGGCAGTACCAGGTTCTCAAGTGTAGTTTTTTGAGACAAGACCTGCTCTGAGTCAGGAGTTGGGCATTTCTCTCACCAACAACTGCAAAATGGGAGACAGATTGGTAGTGGATGGCCAGGAAATGAGGGAAGAGCTTCTGCCTAAGAGCTCATCTCAGTCTGCCCTCTGGCAGGTTAAAGCCATTCCCCTTGTCCTATCCCTACAGGCCCTTCCTTGTATTTCTTTTTCTATGCTGTCTTCTCCACTGTTTGGCTTTCTCTCTTTAAGTCAACAGCCTGGTATTTGTGGGTATCTCCCACAAGGCTGTTATGGTAAAGGTTATTCAAAGCTGCTCTAGCCCTTTCCATGGGGAACTCAAAGCCTTTCTAATCCTCCTTGCCCGCCACTTACACTGCTATCCAGCTAGGAATGCGATGGCTCCAAGCAAGCCACAGCACGGGTCTGTAGATGTGTCCTCCAGGAGAGAGGAAAGCACTAGGAGGGAGACGAGCAGTGAAATCATATGGTTTCATTCAAATCCATACAGTCCTCTTCTCCTGGGGACTTCTTTAGGTCTTCTCTATGCCCAGAAGTTGTATCCTATGTTTGCCTACCCAGTGTGTGCTTGTTCACTCCTTCCTTCTGCCACCGGTCTCTTGGTCCGTCTGCCTCTTCCCCAGGGAGGGAGGATGATGATGGAGCAGGCAAGTGTTGCTGCCCATGCCAACCCAGGCAGGAATGAACACCAGCCCAGGGCAAACCAGGAGCATTTGTAGCCTGCAGCAAGGCAAAAAGTGTTGCCCAGAACAGCCTGTGGAAATATTTTAATTACCCCTGGTTACCTGGCACTCAGCTGACTTGGGGGAAAGATCACAAGTGGAGACAAAGGAAGGGGAATTTTCTGCTTGGAGTCAGATTTCAGCAACATTTTTGCAGCAGTTCTTGTTGGGATGGTTGAACAGCCTCCCCCAAACATCCCCAAATCAAAACAGGTCTGATGTATATGGCAAGCAAATCACAGTTGTGCAGCCCTAACACAGTATTATGAGGTGGATGAACACGGGGCTTATAAAAGAAGCAGCCTAGGCACCGAGCTCTTTCTGAGCAGCTTTATGGCCAGGAGACTTCTTTAACAGCCTGTGAATCCAGAAATGAGATTCATTTTTGTTTCTCCAGACTTGCCAGTGAGAGAAGAGCTTGTGTCTGCCTGACTGCCTTCAGAGCAAGTCGACTTTGCCAGCCAAGGCAGATTCTTCTGGCCTGCTTCCAAGAGGCATGAGCTTAAACAACTGGTCTCAGATGGGGTGTCTCCACAGTCTTAGCCATGAAGAGAGGTGATTATTTCTCCCTGATAATTCCGGTTCTCATAAGGAAATCCTCACACACACAGAGCGTGCACCTTCCCCTATTCTGTCAACGTGCTCTGCTGGGAAGATTTATTCCAGTAATAAGGTCTTTGCAGTGAAACTTAACAAAAATGAGGGGGCACGTTTATTAATTATATATTTTACAGTTAATGAAAGATAATATGTAACAGCAGTAATTGCCGGCGCCTGCCTCACTGGCACAATTCATTGTCGGTAATAAACGTCTGTGTGTCCCTTTGGTGACTGATCAATTACAGACACAAATCCTGCCTCGTGCTAAGCCCCTCTGATCTCTTTTCATTTGCAGGAGATGAAATGTTTTCCTGTTCAGTGTATACAGAAGAGTCTGGAGCTGAGCTGCTATCTCCCCAACTGTAAAACTACAGTGAAATCCAGAGTCTTTGTTTGTGTTCCATTGCCTGCTTTGAGGAAAACAGTGGTCATGAGATCAGACATCAGCCTCCGGGTGAGTATAGATACCACCCCACACCAGCTCTTCCAACACACTGCAACCTATGTCTGGTTCTCTCTGTGCTTGTCTATCCCTTGCAGCCCTGCTGCAGGCTCTGGTAGGTATACAAGGCATAAACCTGAGTTCTACAGGACTCGGGTATTTCACCCCTCACGCTGCCTCTTCCCTTTCTGCTGATACACCATGTAGGAGCACTTGTCACTCATCTTGGCTTGTGTTCCAAAACCTGGTCATGGATATACATTAGCCATCCGTGTGGTAACTTGACTGGTTATCAGAACTGTCCTGGTTTTAAACCATGACAAGAGCATAAGCTCCTTTGATACCTGATACAACGGGTGGCTTGTATACCCAGAGTAGAGTGGGAAGGTTTGTTTTGCAGTTTCACTGGTATGTTTATTATGCTCCTGATACCTTTTAAGCTGGTTGGTAGACTCTACCTCATGTGGGTGTCCACCTCATTACTTTCCTGCTACCTGAGGTTCACTGCAGAGCCTGTGACACACGGTTGAGTGATTTTTATTCCCTCCACTTGAGGGGAGTATCTTACAACATTTTAAACTGGTCCACTGTGATTGACTCATGCCACCCACTTCTGACATGCAGCCAACAAGGTAAGAGAAGGTTTAGGAGCGCTAACAGCATGCAGATCAGTTTAAGACACAAAGTAAACCCAAAAGTTGGATAAAACATTGCAAACAGGCAAACCCAGCTCTAAACACAGAGCCATCCATGGCAGTGTGACATTCCTTCCTTCTTTTCTTTAGTTCTTTAAGACCTGTTGGTACAGTTGGTTGGTTCTCCCCATGGGGCACATGCAGTGTGGCAGGTGAAGTCATCATCTCTAACAGCTATGAACACCCCAAGACAACAGTCCTTCCTACCTAAGAGGTTGATAGGAACATTTCAGGGAGGTGTTTATCTGGTGATATGCCACAGGCATCAGGGTGAGGTCCAGTCTTCTTTAGTGTCTTCATTAATGAGCTGGAAGAGGGGGGTAAACAGCATGTTAATGGTGTCTGGGATGAAACCAAGAGAGAAAAATGCAAAAGCGCCTGCGAGGTCACTGGTGCCAGCCCACCAGCAGTGAGTAGGACTGGGTTGTGTCTGCCACGGGCTCTCAGCCTGGCTTCAGTATTTGCTATGGGCTCTCAGTCTTGCTTCACATTGGCCTGATTCTGTGAGTGAAATGCAGAGACTTGGGGCTGAGTCTGGGCAGCCAGAGCAGTGGGCTGGGTGTTTGTAAGAGCATCTGTTAAGCTGCAGCGTTGGCTACTCTGCTTTAAGACACAGGGTTTCCAAACCCATCTTGTCAATATTTAAAAGCATGAGCAGCAGAACCAGCAAGCCTGGGTGAAGGTTTGCAAGCACAGAGGGGAGCAGAGTGTGTGTGAGCTGCGTGTCTGTCTCTCACGTGCTGCTCTCATTGTGTGCACATCTTCCAATACCTTCCAGAGTGATTCTCATCCAAAGCACTCTGACAGCCTCTCAGGCATCAATCACATGAATGCTGCAATAGCCCTGCAAGGTCAGGAGGTGTTGTCAGGTGGGGACAAATCTGTGCCTCTGTGCTGTTCCTCAGGGCAGCAGTTTGTGCCTCAGCAAGGAGAGGGGTGGGGATTCCTGCAAGTGTGTGTGTGCTTGCTGCAATCAGAGCTTTCTGATCCCTACAGCCGGGGATGGGATCCAGGTCTCCCGAACCCCTGTTCTCTGCCTTGACCACTAGAAGCACTTCCTCCCCACAGAAACCTCACCATGAAACCACCCACAGGAGAAGGGCTTTGTTGCTTGGCAGGAGAGCAGCGGCTCCGCTCTACCCAATCCGCAGGCACATTTTTGGGGGTTGTGTGTTTACGAAAATCTTGGCTATGCTGGTCTGGAGAGAAGAAAAGTTGATTGTTCCCCAGCCAGGGATCGGCGTCTCCCTGCCTGTACGTGTAAATAGCTCTGGAGAGCCGTACCAGGCCATGGGGAATGTCTGTGGTGCAGCAGCCTGCTTGCATTAGAAGCCTTGTCTCTCTTCTGTGGTAAACATGTCTCTTGTTACCTGTTCTCACTGAAGTTTTTCTGGCTTCTCCTATCCTTTGCTTGGCCACTTTGGCTTCAGGGCCTCGTGATAGCTGGAGTGATTTATTTATTCAATAATAAAGCTTAAAGAACTGGTTGTTTCCCAGATTGCTCCGTCCCAGGCAGTGGCTGTCTCTGAGGAGCCGGGTCATGATGGGGTTAGTGTGGAGGGAAGCAGGGCTGCTTGTGAGCCTCAGCTTTGCCAACCCGCTGTTCCTTCTGCCTCTCAGCCTTCTCCCCCTGCATCCTGAACTGGCAGGAAAACTGTGCAGGCTGTCCAGGCATTCCTGGTTCTGTCTCTCATTTTAAATGGTGCCAGTGGGAGTCCAGCGTGAGTGTCTTGGGTTTGTGAAGTTGGATCGCTTCTCCCATTCTCCAAACCAGCATAGCACACAATACTGGGATTGCGCAAGGGGAACCATAATGGGAGAGACCTGAGCATCGTAGGGAGAAGACAGGCAGTGAGCAGGCAGGAAAGGGAAGAGGGAATGGTTATGGTGAAAGTGAATACTTGATTGGAGATAGCAGGAAGGAAGGGAGGAAGGAAGAAAAGACCTTACTCTGGCCAAAGTAAAGGGAAGGACTGGCTGAGGCTGTAGAGCTTCAGTAGCCTTATCCCATCTTCTGTGAGGGACAATGACACCCTCCCCCTAGGCCTTAGTGTTGTCTGTTTATTCACATGGCTGGGAGGTGACTGCAGTCTTTGGGAGGATGGATTAATAAGTGTGTTGAAACAGAAGTTAGAGGTCTGTGCTCTGGCATCCAACCTGAGGCATCTCCAGGTCCTAATCTGAAGGTAGTTGACCCCTGGCTGGTGTGGGAAGGGGTTTCTCCAGCTTCACACATGGTAGTGACAGGTCTGATGTGCCATTTTGCTGCTTGAGAAGACTTGACTTTATTCAGGTTCCTAAAATCCTGAGCTCTGTGATAGCTGCAGGATAGCAGGGCCTTGAGCAGAGCTCAGGTGAGCTGGTTCCTCACTGCTGCTTTCCTGCCTGTGGGGTTTACAGCTGGATAATGAAATCCACTTCCCAGCACTCTCTGACCTTGGGGTTTGCAGAGTGTTCAGGTGCATCTTAAAGACTTCACGTTTCAGGAGGCAGGAGCCTACCACAGCTCACTCTGTGCCTCAGCTCTTCCGTTTCCCTGCAGGTTTGGCCCTCCCTTTCAGAGGAGTCTCTATCTTCACACTGCTTCTGCTCATAGAACTGATAACGCTGAGATGGTTTCACACAGCAGCAACAGAATGAAAAAGCAGAGGTAATCAGGCCCCAAAATAATGCTGTTTATCATCTATAATCATTGCTCAGGGTCTAACAGCACTTAAGTTGGCTGCTTTCAGGAGCACCGAATGCAGGCAGTGTTGTTGGATTCAGTGATTATTTAGAAGGCCACTAGCCAGCCACACTATGTGTGGGGATTCTCTGGGTACAGGCACACCTCTTGATCACATATATGCAAACAGGGGCATATCCAGTGCTGAGCCCATGTCTGTGCATGTGTTAGTGGATGCAGTTTCCAGAGTGAGGCTGTGGAAACAACAACTCAGCCTGTTTCTTAGTGATCCCGGGGATTTGGAAGGTATAATCTGGAAGAGCTGCTTGAACCCCTCTCCATGGAAGGGATTATTCCAAGAGAGCTCTCTGATGTTTCCTCTTGTGGCTCTGGCTGCTCCTCCCTAGTTTCATGCCAGTCCTGAAATACGTAACCCTGAAAAGGACTTCAGGATTGAGTTTCCTGCTGGCGGAACTCTCCTCCACCACACTGCTGCGCAGTCTGAGGGTCCGGCAAGTTCAAGTGCTCTCAGTTCAGAAGAGGTCCTGAAAACATTTGCAAGCAACAAACCCCATCATTCTTCCACACATATCCCTGCAGCTTAGTCCTTGCTCTCCACATGCTGCACTTTTAGGGAGAGCTAAGCTTTGCAGTGAGGGAGAAAAGGCCAAAGAAAGTCATGGCCAAACTGAGCACAATTACTGCATTTAGCCATTTGGTGGAAGCTCTTAGTAACAGTCTGTTTGGAAGTAAAGGTCTTAGAGCTGAGAGCACAGGGAGCGTTTAAGCCTGATTTGTATGTGTAGGGGAATTAGTTGGAGTCTCACAAAAGAGATGAAGTCATGGCACTTCATCTCTTCGGCAAAACATCTGAGATGCTGCACATTTACTTGCTTTGATGTTGGGGGTTATAAAGGAGGTTTCTAAATCCCTTGTTTTCCATGGTGGTCTCCAGATGAAGGTATAAAATCCCTCCTTACAGGACCTCAGTCCAGAAGTGTCTCTGTGTGTAGAGGAGGGATATTTCTCATCTTCTCAGTACCAACGGAAACTGGTGTTTCTCCTGCAGACACCACCCCACTGCCAAGCACTCTGCTTCGTAAGGCTCTGATGAACTACTTTCAAACCTGGAAGGGGGTTTTCTAAAGCCAAACGTTGACGTAAGTGCATTCTTACTATCATTCAAATGCAAACCAATCAGCATTTCACTCCAGCACCTCAACTTTCCTGCAGATTGTTTTTGCCTCTCCTTTTGGCTGATTTGTGAGCCCTTGGGAATGCTGTCAAGAGAGGAGCTGTTCTCCTGGATCTAAAGGGCAGCCAGCTTAGGAATGGAGCCACATGCTTCTGCAGTGTGGGTATCTCATGCCAGTGAGCCAAGGAGGAGAGCTGTGCTCCATGGTGTGCTCCGTGCCTGCTCAGAAGAGCCCTGCTGTTAACTGTGCAAGTGAGGTTCCCACTCAGGGAGTCTTCAGTCCAGGCTGCTGCTCAAAGCGCAGCCAGCTTCAAAGCAAGGTCTGAATGTGGCCCACTCAGCTTTTGTGCATCTTCAAGGCCAGGGATTGTTCTGCCTCTCTGGGCCCCTGTCCAGGACAACCAAGTTTTCCTGGAGCTGAGTGCTTATAGCTGAGTGTAAAATCTTTTCCAAAACCTTTGCCCTTTTCTGTGCTAGGAGAGGTTGTGCTGCAAAGCAGGGTTATCACCAACCTACCACCCCACGGGCTTCCCTGGCCTCCTAAAGCCCCTCCAGCCTTTTCCAAGTGCAGAAAGGACAGTGTTTGCTCCCATCCCAGTGTGTACCCAGCTTAGCTCTTCTGCTACTGACACAGAGGCCTAGACCATTGGATCCCCTGGCCCAGTGGTGAAAGGAAAATGAGACTATGGGAGTCAAGCAGGGACTTGTGTTGTGGCTGTAGAGCCTGGAGCAGGACAGCGAAGTGCTGACCCTGAGTGTGTGCGGAGTTGCTTTGGTGGTGGTGTTTGCCTTTGCTTTGCATTGGGGTGTACAAGTAGAGTCATGTTCTGAAACAGGTTTGGGGGTGGGATCTCCTTGGCTGGGGATGAAGGTCCTGTGGGTCACCCCTGCATGGCTGAAAGCTGCTGCTTGCTGGAATGGGGAAATTCTGGAGCAGTGGGGCAAAACCTCTGGACCTTCAACTTCAGCTCAACCGGTCTAGGAAGAGTGGGACCTGTGTAGTGAGGGGCCTGAGTGTGCCTCCCATGGTCCTTCAGAAGAAGAAATGGCACAGAAGAGGGGGATGCTGAACCAGTAGTGCAGCTGTGGGAGTACCTGTGGTAGACCCCCAGCATGAGAGCTGCAAAACAAACCTCGTGGTATGGAGCTGTGCAAGGAGGAGACTTGTCCCAGAGCTCCCTACCAAGTGTGAGACTGGTGGAGGTGAACAGAGGAGCAGTGGGTGCCTCTGACTGAGATCTCACTGCTGTGCTGTCAAATGTGCTGCAGGAATCGGAGTGAAAGAAGGCTTTGAAGAAGACAAGTGAGGAGCTTTGTGGGTGTTTTTCCCTTCTAGAAATATGAATAAAGAAAAGCACGACAGCGCTTCCTTGGAAATCTGGTGGGTGGCCTGGTGCTGTGAGCTGATAGAAGATGGGGGCTGCTTCCTTCATACTGAATGAGAGATGACAGATGGGAAAGGAAAGGCCTTCAGCGCTAGTATAATTAACTTACTTCTGATAACGTTAGAGTGGGCTTTTTTCCTCTTAATATGAAGAAGAGAGAAGGTATTTGACTGAGAGTAATGGCATAATGGGAATTGTAGAGGTGAATCTGTTGGTCCTCTGATCCTGAGACACTTGAAGTAAAGCCCGTGTACCAGCTTCAAGAGCAGAGAGGGAAGATGGTGTCTCTCTCTTGGAAATAGTTGGCTATGTGGGGCTGGTCAACCTTGCTTCATCAGTGGCCTCGAGCTCTTGTTTTGGAAGAGGAGGTGAAAGGCAGTGCTCTTTCAGACCATCACGGCTTCACACCCTACTTTTCCCTCCGCAAGCCTTTTCCCTTGCACGTTAATGAGCCTGATCCCACTGCTCTGTGCTGCAGTCATTGCGCTTTGCATTCTTTTCGGTGGCTCTGACCATCTGTTGAGCTCTTTGCAGAATCCATTTCAGTTCTGAAACCCCTTTGGAGATGAAGGGACCATGAGTGCATGCGGTATCCAAGGTGTGGATGAATCAGAGATGTTTCTGTTCTTTTATTTTCCTTTCCAAATGATTCATCCACTTGATCTGTTTCTTGATGGGTACTGAACGTGAAGCTGACATTTTCATGGAGTGACAGTTTTATGTGGAGAAATGAGGGCCTACGGAGAGCAGTGGAAGTGATGTCTGTTGGAGAGGGATATCATGATTTCAAGATGAGGTTGTTCGGACAAGGAATATTACAGGAATCTGAAAGGAGAGGTTACAATAGCTCCTGGAACAGAGGCCACCTGTGAGAGAGGCCAGTGTGAAGTTGATGGTGTCAGGAAGATGCTGTAACTTGTCCATAAACATATAAGAACTGGAAAGGGAGAGGGAAATCAAGCCAGGAGAGGGAGCTGGAAAGGTTCCAGCTTGAATGGAGGAGATAAAGAGAAACAAAATGAGCCAGAGAGCCTGTTAGGAGGACGGTGCAACTGCAGGTTTGGGCAGAGGGTGTAGAGCAACAGCTGCGAGGGGGCTTGCAATGAAGTGGAGCAGCAGCGTTGCTGGCTTGTGGATGAGATGGTCCTGCCCATGAAGGCCTGGAGTGGGGGGGAAGGGTTGTCCAAGAGGCAGGATTTGTCCAGTAGAGCTTCTTGGAGGGTGAGAAAGCGTAGCATTTGGTGGGTGAAAGGAACAGCCTTGATGATGATACATTGGGTGTGTAGGACAAACATAGCTGAAACAGAGGGCTGAAGTGTACAGGAATGGTCGCTGAAGTTGGGGAAAGACCAGGAGGTGACAACCTACAAGCAACCTGTTCTACTTTTTAGTATAAGGGAATAAAACTGTGCCCTGGGGCAATGGTTGTGTGGTTCTGGCAGCTTTGGCTGTGTACAGGGCATCTTTTCCCTTCACAGGGAGAAGTTAAATCCAAGTAGCTTCCTCTTTATCATGTCAGCCCTTGCTCTGGCTCCTTTCTCCTGGTGGGCAGGGGTGTTCTGGCCTGTCCCACTGCTGCCAGGATGATTCTGTGCTACTTCAGGCTCTGATACCCAGGAATAGCTTGTTCTCAGCAGGGTGACCTCTCTGCTGTGTTTTCTTTGCCATCCAGAGCTCTGTTATCCATTGGGCCTATGAATCCATCCCTGACATCCAGCAGTATTCAGCTGGTGCTGGCTTTGCCTCACTGCAGTGCACATTTTATGCACCTCCATCACGCTGCAGTTGTGGCTCTGGTGTGCATTTGTGCTTGGTGGCAGAGAGGGATGTGGGCAGAGTGCGCATTCAGAGGTGGTGCCAGCCCTTCAGTACCCTAATAGAAGAGCCTTATTCCATCCCAGGCCACAGAGACCATCCCTTGACCTCTGGCAGCTGCTCCTTGTCTTGTCTTCTGAGTGTCTTTTAAAAATACCTTAGACTGCCTTAATGTGATTTCTTAATGCCCTTTTTGACCTTCCTTTTTCCCTTGGGCCTCGTGCTTAGATGTCACCCATCATCACCGCTCCGTACATGAGCACTGAAAACAACCACCTGAGTTTTCACTTGCTGTCTCTGCTCCAGCTCTCAGCCACCTTTCATCTCCAGCTTTCTGCTCTAGGAAAGAACTGTGGTGGTTGGCCTCATGGTTATTAGCCAGGAAGCAGGAATCACATATAACTAAAATAACCAAATCTAATTCACATTGACAGGAGAAAATTTCCTTTGCTGCCTTCTAGCCCTGTCTGAAAGGGAGAGCAGCTCCAAGGGTGGAAGAATAAAATGATGTGCACAAGCAAAGTTACCTGGCTGAGGTCACATGGGGTCCATGGAAGATTAACTGGCATAACTGCATTGGTTAGTTACTCAAACTGAGATGTCAGAGACAATTTAGGAGCCCTGGCTGCTTCTTGGAGGGGTTTCAGACGAGATCCGTGTCCGTATTCAGTGCCCTAGCTGAGCCCCTGGGTAGCTGCCTGTGCCCTGCTCAATCCCAACCCCTTCCTGACCCTCCAAACAGGATATAGTGATGCTCGTGGCATGTTCTGGTTTAGTTCTATCTTGTGTTCTAGGCAGAGATGTGAGTTGCCAGGTCTGAGCCTCCAGGAATGCTGTCAGCTGTACACTGCTGTGCAAGACCTTTCTCTGACATCCTTCTGCTCTCGCTGTTTTCTGATGCGTGAAGAATGGTGAACATAAATAGCTCACCAAATTACTTAAGAGGCTCTCTCTTATTCCTGAATACTGCAGGCAGGTTCCTTTCCAATGTAATCCTGTACCTGCAGGGTTAGGTGCCAAGCATCAGTCATGCAAGAGGACTGTAAATGAGCTTCCTTCAAAAACGAGTTCTGTTTTGCTTAAGGCCACAATGGGGAAACCACTGTGTTGCCATCAAATCCGCTTTGTATCAATCTCAGGAGCTGGGCTGTGGGTGAGAGGGGCTGGGTCCCAATGGACCACTAATGAATTACCAACCCACATTGTCTCCTGGCAGTGCAGGGGCCTCCCAGCTCTGCCCCCTGATAGTTAATCCAGGTGAAAGCCAAGGAGAGGCTCCAGTTCCATGGTCGTAACTTAACATTCCCTCTGGCTTTATTCCTCGCAGATATGTCTTGGCATTCTGAGAGGAAGCCAAGAGTGAACATATGGCTCATTGTGGAGCTCTGACCTTCTCAGAGTGGGGCAAAGCCAAGCAGCTGGAATCGCCTTCCAGTGCCAGAATCATAGAATCACAGAATGGTTTGGGTTGAAGGGACTTTAAAGCTCATCCAGTTCCAACCCTCTGCCACGGGCAGGGACACCTTCCACTGGAGCAGCTTGCTCCAAGCCCCATCCAACCTGGCCTTGCACTGAAGGCCAAATGAAGAAGCAGGTTTGGGTGAGGAGCAGTAGTTCAGAAACAGTCCGGCTGTTCTGGGCATGAAACCTGTGACTGGCTGGCCTGGGAGAGACCTTGGGTAAGCAACACGTAACTGCTCACAGGGGCTTGCCAGGATCTGGGTGGGAAAAACTTCCCTTTAAAGAGGACTTCCTGTCTTGTCCAAAGGAATCCCCAGCTGCCGAGCTCGCTTTGGCCTCGTGTCTGGGATTTGCTTTTCTCAAGATCTTGAAAGCCATTCCCTGCCCCAGCTCCTCATGGCGTTTGCTGCAGCCTGTTCCCTGTAATGCAGCTGTTTGCTCCTTCTCTGGAATCTCTTTACGCTGAAACGATTTCTCCTTTATTTCCTCTTAACCCAATTTGTTAACTTTCTGTTGTAGCTTCTTCCAACAGCTCTTGCCAAGGAGCTCATCAAAGCCTCCCTGCCCTGGTGCTGAGGGAGGAGGATTATTAGTCTCTGTGTTCAAGGTTAGAGGAGATGATTCCCCGTCTTGTGGACTAGAACTCTTCCAGCCAAATCTTCACCCTCTCCATTCAAGAGCGAGGCTCACTGGAGAGCCTCCAGACCGCGCGCAGTGGGGAGGGCGTTGGGGTTACACTCATTCATGTTTCCTTTAAGTGACTCAGCCCTGTCTGACAACCTGAAGACAAGGTGAGGTCACCCTTGGGCCACCACAGCCTGACTGGGTGCTGTGGTCATCGGTGTCATGTGGCCTTGTCCTGGGAGCCCTGAGGCACCCACATTCCTCCTGCCCTCCCCAGCAGGAGGAATGTGGGACCTTTGCTGCCTGGACAAGGGGCAGCTCATGGTTTGTCCAGAGGCTGTGCTTGTGCCTAGTGTCATGCAAGTGTCAGCCTTGGCTTTTGGGAGGATAAACAGCAAAAGGAAAAGGCGTTGGCAGCTGAGGTTGGTTGGAACGGTGAGCTGAGATGTGTGGGAATGCTGGAGGCTGGACATGTACTGTGGGGCTTGATGACTACTGATCTTGTTCCTTCTGCTTTTACCCTCAGCCCCTGCTGCTGTGGGGTGTCTGATGGGTGATAACAGTGAGAGTTTCCAGAGTGGACTTTACAAAACAGTGCTCCAGGCTGCACTGGAATACCACATACTTAATCCTTTGTGTAAATGGATCTGTTTGCTCTTGGGATGACTGGAGAAGTGTCTGGTCTCCCTCCTGTTGACAAAATAAGGCTCATAAATAGCCATATTCCTCTCGTGTCAGGGACAGTGATGCACATACCAGGTGCTAAAGTAGACAAAATATATCACTGCTGGCTGTGATTTCCAAAAGATGTGGCAGCACGCTGAGCAGGAGGCAGAGCCTGCTTGAACACCCATTGCCTACACTCAGATTGCACATGCAGAGAACAGCTGCTCAGGCCTGACTGTGCTGGTGTTCCAGGCCACGTGGAGCTCTGCAGCAACAGGAATGCAGCATTTAGGAATGAGTGTCAGACCCAGGAGCAGTCTTCCCTCTTCAGAGGGGTTGTCTGAGGGCAGTGTAGTGCAGAGCTGAGCAGGGGGCCAGGACCAGCAATGGGTCTAAACCCCCTTGGCCACCCAGCGACTCCACTCCAGGAGATTGTTTTGGGTAAGGAAAGCAAGGGCAGGATTTGCAGTGATGATTAAGGAGAGGGAACTGGAAATCGAGCAGGAGATGTTGGAAGGGTGTTGGAAGTTGCTATCAAAGTCAAGGGAGCTGGGGGTCTGACTGGTGCTGGAAGAGATCAGAGATGACCAAGGCAGAAGACAGGTTCGATGGTTAAAGTCATCCCAACCCTTCCTTACATGAGCAGCTCTGCCTACTGCCACTTACTCCCCCAGCAACACCATCATGGGACCTCCTGGGCTGTGCCCTGCCAAGGGGCTCAGGTACCATTTTGCCTCCTTTGGCTGGAGAGCAGCACATTGCTCCCTCCATCATCCCTGCACTCATGGGGCTGCCTGTATCTGTGTCTGTGGGGGCTGGCACCAGGCACAAGCCTCTGCTCCTGGGTTTACCTGCTCCATTTGCAGCTGGTAAATCCATTTGCTCAGCAGGTGCATTCTTGCATTCCCTGGGAGAACAGGCCTTTTGGATGGGGGGAAGGAAAGGACAGAGGATAAACTGGAGGGGAACAGGAGGAAATAAAGGGAAGTAGGAGAGAGGGAAAAGGCAGCAATGTGACTGGAAGAATTAGAGACGGAGTGTGGAAAGGGCTGCGTGTCCCCAGTTGCTTTGAGCACTCAGCAGATCCTGTGGTGTGTCTGCTTTATTACTGACAGAGTTTTCCCTTCTGTCGGCTTGTTTCCTAATTGCTGGTCTTGTAAACTGCTTGATTTATGGCTCTGCTCATCAGTTCTGGCCCTCGGGTATAACATGCTTTCCTTCCAGGCTGGAAGAGAAGATGGAATTAACAGCCTGCTTTAGGTTCAATTAGAAGCTGAGCATTCAGGGATCTTTATTATGATGCACGTGCCAAATCAAACTGCTTCATTTTCACTCCTCATTCATGGAGGGTATTCAATGACTTCTTCCCCAGAGCGGCAGCAGCAGCATTGTGGATGCATGGTGCCTTTGAAGTGTCCCGCAAGAGAAGCCACCAAGGACTGGTTTCGCTGTTGGTTTGCACAGAGAACTCAATCTGTTTCCTCGCAGCTTGCTCTGGAGCTCTCAATTTGTGCCCTACCCATTTGTCTCGGACAAACTCCCTTTCAGTACAGCTGAGGAATGAAGATCGAGTCAGAGAACAAACAGCCCTGCAGAGCCAGAGCCATGACCCCCAGTGTGCAAGCAGCCATTGAGCCAAGCCCTGGCTGTCATCCCCGTGTTCAGGGTCTGTCCTAGACCTGGAGTAAGGACCCAGCATCAGTGCAACTCTGATTTTTACTGAGTGACCCAAGCACCTCTTCTTGCACAGCCCTTGATGGCAGTTCTGTCCGTGCAGCTCTGATCCATGTGGCTACATGGTCACACCATCATGCCCCAGGTTTATGGAGCATGCAGGCCTTGGTATGTTAACGTTGGTCCACACCTGACACCCTAGAAGGTTGTGAGGATGGCAGCTCCCTTGGGATATGACTGTTCTGAAGTTCAACATAACCTGTTAGTCTACACTTGCAGGCCAGAACCCCCCCGTGTGCTGGGCTGCACCCCCAGAGCGTGAGCAGCAGCTCAGGGAGGGGATCCTGCCCCTCTGCTGTGCTCTGGGGAGACCCCCCCTGCAGCCCTGATCCAGCTCTGGGGCAGCAGCACAAGAGGGACGTGGAGCTGCTGGAGCGAGGCCAGAGGAGGCCATGGAGATGCTGCGAGGGCTGGAGCAGCTCTGCTCTGGAGCCAGGCTGAGAGAGCTGGGCTGGGGCAGCCTGGAGAAGAGAAGGCTCCTGAAGGGGAGACCTTAGAGCAGCTCCAGTGCCTAAAGGGGCTGCAGGAAACCTGGAGAGAGGCTTGGGACAAGGGCCTGTAGGGACAGGCCAAGGGGAATGGCTTGAACCTGCCAGAGGGGAGACTGAGATGAGCTCTTAGGCAGAAGCTCTTCCCTGTGAGGGTGCTGAGGCGCTGGCCCAGGGTGCCCAGAGAAGCTGTGGCTGCCCCATCCCTGGCAGTGTTCAAGGCCAGGTTGGACACAGGGGCTTGGAGCAAGCTGCTCCAGTGGAAGGGGTCCCTGCCTGTGGCATGGGTTGGAGCTGGATGAGCCTTAAGGTCCCTTCCAACTTAAACCAGTCTGATTCATTCTGTGTTTCTTCTTAACCATTTCACAGGACTTTGGCAAGGCAGTAATGTCATATTCATGCAATAGCTCTGCAGCACAACAGGCACGCTGCATCGGAAGCTTCATGAGAAGGAAAATGTCTGTAAAACAAAACCTCTGTGAAGGAATAAAACTCTTGTAAAGAGCAGAGAAGCTGTTGTACGAGTGTGGAGCTGTTCCGAAGCATAACACTCTGCAGGTACTAGGTCAGTGCTTGCAGGTCTCGAGCAGATAAGTTTAAGCTGACAAGTTGCCTCAGGACTTAGAGCTCTCTGCCATCCTGCCCTTGAAGGGCTTCTTAGGATGCTGTTGCTGTCTCTGAGCTGCTTCTTGTCTGCATCAGGTAAATCTGGTCTGCCAGAAAGGGGGACTCTCACAAAATGGCTTTGTGCCTCTGCATGCTGCTATAGGAACAGGGAGTTCAACTCGGCAACACGTGAGGCCAGGAATAAAGGAGAAAGCATGGAAAGTCAAGTGGAGCATTGGCCTGCTGCCCCTCAGGTACTGTAAAAACTCAATTAGAGGGAGAGCCGCTTAGTGCTGCTCCAGCCTTCAGTTGTCTGCAGGAGCTCAGCCAGGTGGAGCTCAGCTGGATGGGGCATGAATCCTGTGGCAGTGAGAGTTGCTGATGTCTGGTTTGCCTCTTGGAGCATGTACAGTGAAGTAAAGCAGAACTAAACTACAGGGTACAGGTTTCTTTCCTTGTGGCATTAGCAGTAGAACTTGGTTAGATCGTCATGGCCATCCTCTGCTTTGTCTCTTGCTCTTCCTTCCCTTGATGGGTCTGCAGATGCAGACAATGTGTTGCTGCTGAGGAGCAGGGAACTGGTGCCTTTGAGCACCACGTGCTGGGAGCAGCTGCCCAACCCAGGCCTGGCACTGCAGCAGCTCTCCCAAGCAGTCTGGATGCCTCCAGCTCTTGTATTGTATCCTTCAGCTTCTCACAAGGCTGAAGAGGCTGTCCAGCCCTTGAAGTAGGATGAACCCTCCTTGTGTATGTGTCATATCCAACAGGATCCCTGGTGCCAGCTTCGGTTTTGTTTAAAATCCATGAGTTCTCAACCGTTTCCTTCCAGGTAAGCCTTCAGAAGCCTGAAACAGGACAGCAGATCTTGGAGTGCAAGGCATGAAGACAGGATTGCAGCCTTCTTCATAGGACATGAGCACCCAGCTACCATGTCTGTAGTCAGTCGGTTCCTTGTGCCACGTAGTCTGGGATCCAAGAGCACAAGGACAGAAGATCAAAAGAACCTCTTGCTTGCATTTCACATGTCCTATCACCGAGCATATTAACTACTAATTACTGAACTAATCTGATTGTGCACTCAAAGTCTGGGTGTTATCACTTATTACTGATAAAAAAACTTGAGCTCTATTGGTCTGCATGAGTGCTCACACCCATGCATATTTCCTAAGTTGCATGGCAGGCAAGATGGTTCAGATAGGATAACCACAGGAGGTTCCAGGTCCTGGCCCTGTCTTGCATCTGGACCACATGAGCCAGCAGCAGATCAAAACAGCAATAGTCTGGGATCCACGTCCAGGATGAGCAGAGGAGGTGCCTGCACCCATCCCCTCCTCCTATGCAAAGGCTGGAGTACTTTCTAAGCTTGGGACCAAATCACCCGCTTTCTGGACACTGTGGTGGGAGTCAGCTTCTCTTTGGACCTATTCTTGCTGCTCACACTACACGAAGGGCTTTAAATGGGATCAGAAAGAGAGATACTTCTCTTTCCACTCTGTATTCACATGGCAAGATCCTCTCTGTCACCCCTGACCTCTCCCTCGCTGGCTGTGTGGATTTAAGCACTACAGCATTGAATCACCTTCTGGACAATTGAACAGGATCTATTCCAACAACATCGCTTCCCCTCTCCCCTGCCTGGGAGCAGGAATTATCTCAAGCAGGTTGTAGTGGTGTGTGTAATGATGACTGTGTCGGTGAACGTAGTTCCTGTTGCCTGGATGCAGGTGAAAAAGAGGATGGCTATAGGAAGGGGATATTTTACAGCTGCAGATGCGACAGATGAGCGTCCGTTCCAGCTTTCAAACCTTTCTTCTTAGAGTTCTGTGTTTCAGCTAAAGGTGACTGCCCCTCTGCTGACAGATCTCTTCCTGCAGCTCGGGTGAGTTCATGCTTCTGTTCTGTGCAGCATAAAGACAGACCGGTTTGTGTGAAAGACCTGCTGACACGCTCTTGTTCTGAATGTGATGTCAGGGATCTGACCTGCCGCAGGAATTGGCTTCACTGTGTGAGCCCTGCAGTCACAACAGTTGCCTCATGACACTCGCAGCCTCAGCGGGCACTTCTGTCCCTCCAGTCGGCTGTAGCTGGCATGAAAGGATGGAGTTGGTGAGGTTTTGGGGGGTGAGGCTTCACTTCATGTGTAAACCTCAGGACTGTGTTGATTTTCAGGTCAGAGATCACAACTGGTTGTGCACTGGACAGAAGAGGCTTCTGGACCTCATAGCAGCTGGTTGAGGAGGCTGTCTTCTCAGGCAAGTGCTGTAACAAACAGCTGATGTCTGAGCCGTGGACTGGTTTGCATCCTCCCAGGACAGGGAGCAGGCTGCAGCCACCATTTTAGTGGCTATCAGGCACCAAAGACCTGGGCCAAATGTTCTTCCCTGCTTCTGAGGTTCATCAGAGAATGACTTCAGCCTTGAGGGCTCCTGGGCAAGGGAATAAGGGTTGTCAGAGCCTTCTTCATTAAGCTGCAGTCTTTGGTGTTTTATGTGTCATCTGCCAGCACAAGACTGCCCTAAAGAACCCAGAGGGAATCCCTCTCAAAATGGCCTTGACTCCGGTGTGTTTGACATGGGTCTGGATTGGGAGGAGCAAACTGGGCTGTGCTTGTCTGCTAGAACCTGTGGGGACCATAGATGTGAAATGTGAAATGCCAGTAGTAGTGCTGCAAATTCTCATTTACCCGAGTCCATCCGTGCCTCCCACAAAGGGACAAGGAGCAGAAGCAAAGTGTTTACACACGTTTGGAGTGTGGGAAAGATGGCTCATCTGGACTGAAGTGGATTAGGAGCTGGCAGGTCTGCACTGGGGTGGTCTCTTAGGGACAAGGGGTGGGAAGCTGGCTCACTACAGCTGCCATAGCAGCAGCTGAGCTCTGAGTTCAATGCTTGTTTGCTGCACAGCGCACCCTTCCCTTGGCAGCAGCTTGGAGCCTACATCCCTTCTCCCTGCCCACAGGACTGCTTGCAAGCCAGAGGGAGAAGCTGGTGGCAGGCCCCACAAACATTTGGGTGTTTTCCAGATCTCTCCTACTCTCTGCAGCAGCTCTTGACTTGCTTGAAGTCAAGGACATACGTTAACTCGCTGTCTCTTTTCTGTCCCCCACGCAGCACCTTAGCTGTGCTCTGGCTCTGAGATGTGCTCAGCTTAAGCAGTAAGTGCAGGTTATCTGCAGGTGATGGGAGACTTCTCTGGCCTTTCTGGTGATAGAAATAAAATCATAGACTCATAGAATGGTTTGGGTTGGAAGAGACCTTAAAGCTCACTCAGTTCAAGCCCCCAGCCAAGGGCAGGGGCACCTTCCACTAGAGAGGTTGCTCCAAGCCTCATCCAACCTGGCCTTCTTTATTTCTCTTGAGCCAAGTGGGGATGCTGCAGTGCTGAGCTTCCGCTGAGCATCATGCTTCCAGATCCTTGGATCATCGCCACTGCTGGGAAGGGAGAGCTGCTCTCGCTCGATGTGTGCTCAGCTCTCCTCTCTTGCCAGCATGACCAGCTTACAGGTAAGCTATAGCTGAGCCTTAGCTCAGACAGCCCAGGCTTTTAGATCCAGGACCTGGTCCCTAAAGCCAACCAAGCCAGCAGCAGTTCTGATGCCTGCACAGAAGCAGTGGCACAAGTTGTAGCCCTCCCAGCAGACCAAAGCTCCTGGGCTGGAAGAGCTCTGCTGCCTGCAAGTCTTGCTATGGCCGTGCCACATCTTCCTCCTGACAAGCCCGGCCTGCAAGAAGGCACGAGGCAGGGAGTGATGTGTTGGGGTCCCCTCTCTCTGGTGACCACCAGCAGGTCTCCAGCTCCTGCAGGGAGCCCTGTATGGGGCAGCAGGAGGAGATGATCCCTTCCCAACCAGCAGCGCTGCTCCAGAGATGGAAAGTTACAGCCAGGCCGGCACAGGGAATGGGAGGTGACTTTCATCTCTGGGTTGCTTTGTTCATTGTTTAGGTAGGGGGGTGGAAGAAAGACTTTGCTGGCTATGTTAAGGAAGTTATTGTTTAGTTGATGGCTTATTTGTTCCTTTGGGGAAGAAGATTGTGTTTGCCTTTGGAGGGGACATTGTGCAATGGCAGTTGGTTTTAATGAGCTGCTCTTTCTTTACCTTGGCTTCATTTAACCAGAGAAGGAATTTCTGAAAGGAGAACTTTAAAAGAGAGGGAGAGAAAAACCCAAACCCACAACCCAAATCCCAGACTGGGGCTGGGATCTGGGATCTGTGCTTCCAGCTTGTCACTGATGTGTACCTGCTTAACAAGAAAAGCTTTTACCATAGAAGCAGAGGATGTGCCTCATTGCTTTCCCTCTCTTCCCAGCCTTGCTGTTCACTTTAGGGAATGAATAAGGGAAGTGTCTTTATCTCTGTGGTGGGGTTAATGGCCATATGGATATGAACTGAATGTATAATGGCAAGATGGAGATGAATTGGATGTACAATGGCCTGTTTTCCAGGAGAAGAGCCTGTACCGGCAGCACTTTGGCCCAGATGTCAGTGAGGGCTCTCTCTCTTCCTTCTTTCCCTCTCCTCCCTTCATATCCATCCTCTTTCATTCACAGGCTCATGGGGAGGAGCAGGGGGAGGACTCCTCTCTCTTCTCCCACCCTCTCTCCTCCCACCCTCTGTCCAGGTTGCAGCTGCTCATGAGGTTGGGGTGGTGTTGGGGCTCTTGCAGCTCCGGCTCTGCCTTGTCTCTGCTTCTCCCCCCTGAGCTGGAAGGTGACATGACAACAGCCGGCAAGCAGGGACAGGCAGCTGGGCTGTGGCAACTTACAGGTCAGGGCAGGGTTTGCTTTTGTGCAGCCATTAGGAGAGGAGTCCTCCTGGTACAAAGAGAGTTAAAAATGGCTCTGTGGAAGCCCTCCTGGCTGCACAGAGCTCTCAGCGTGTATCTGGGGCCGGCAGCCCTTGCTGGCAGGTTGCTGTCCTCAGAGCAGAGCTGGGTGACTTCTGTCCCCTCCATCTGCAGCGAGGGCACCTCCCCGCTGCTTGGGTCTGAGCCAGCCGGGGGTCACTCCCACTTCAAGCCTTTTTCTCTCCCCCTTGGTTTTCCAGTTCCTTAAACAACAAAGGTGCTGAGGGAATTTATATCCCTGCCTGGTAACAAGGCAGATCAGCGAGACGCTGCCGCGGTTTTGTGAGGGCTCCATAGATTTTTATTGCTTTTCAGTCCTTGGGTTCCCAACCTTCCTCTGGCTTTTAAATTGCTCACAAAATGCAGACACAGCTCCTATTCTCTGAGTTCCTTTGATGATTTTATTTATATCTCTTGCTTTGTCTTGTCTTCTATTACAGGGAGACTGCAATTAATTATTATCCCATCAGCTTCTATTTAGCCTGACAGTACAATGCAACACACAGTGTCCAACCTTCCTCTGCCCCTGTGTGCAGGAGCAGGCAGCTATTCTCAGGAAGAATAAAGGCCCTGGCAGCTTCAGAAAGGGACGTGCTGCTAAAGGGCAGCTTAGGGGACGTCAGTAGCAACAGCAAAGCATGATTGTGATATGGTTGAAGTGACCAGACATCCCAATTTAGTTGTGATGCTCCTGATTTTATTTCCTCATCCAAAGTGTATGGGAGACTATCACTCTTCAGGCGAGTTCAGGCTCATGGTTAAAGCAGATGCTCTGGCATCTTTTTCTCCCATCTCTGACTGACCAGATCTTTTTGTGTCTTACCCCTCCTATGAAATAGGAATTGTGGCTGTAAGATGTGTAGAAGAGACCCTGCTTGTTCAGTGTGGGCAAAGACTCATTGGGAAGGCCAGAGGTTCACAGTCCAAAGAGAGGTGAGCAGCAGCCTGGAACAGTCATAAATCTAGAGAACACTTGCCCAGGGAGCAGATTGAAGGAACTGGCGGGAACAGGGCAAGAGACAACTTAGATGACACCTGGGAATGCTCTGGCAAAGAGGAGGGGATGGCTCTGGTACATCCTTAAAGGAGTGGAAGGGTAAGAATGGACTTAACATACAGCGAGGGATGTTCAGTGTAGATGCTGGGGAAGTGATGAGAATAGTAATGGTGTGAGCAGATTTCCTGGGCTAGAGAGGGAGAGTCTCCAGTGCTGGAGCTTCTTAGGAGCAGTTTTGGATCCTGGTTTGTGAATGTATGTGTCAGAAAGAGGTGCTTCTGTGCACAACTGTGCGGGAATGATAATGACTGAAGACCTCAAGAACAAGTGTGTGTTCGACTGGGGGATGTTTGATGGTGATTTCAGGACTCATTTCCTACCCAGTCTGTATCACCAGGTTCTGTCCAGGGAACATCAGTTTTCTCTACTGGCCACCCTGGTGCTAGAAAACCAGCAAAGCTGTTTTCACGTTTCCTTTCTCTTCGCATCCTGCAAAACTGTTTCTTTGCCCCACAAGCCCCTGGATGGCACAAAGCTGTTGCCAAGCAGTGCTGGTCATGAGATAAGGATGTTTTGACAAGATCCATTGCCAGGTGCGTGGAAACTGCCATTAAACCGAATGTTTGTTCCCTTCACTCCTGCTTATTTCTCTCATCGTTTCATTTGTTCATTTACAGCTCATTTTGGCAGCCTTTGGCAATGTAGCTCTTGGTCTGACCTCCCCAGACCAGCTAGTGACAGTGGAGCAGAACCTCTGGGCCAGTGTCCTTGGGAAGATGTCCATGGAGTCCTTCCACACCAGCGTCCTCTCCTCTTCTTCCCAGCAGACTCCACTCCATGCTTCAGAGGAAGCTGCAAGGTTGGGCTCAGGGAGATGTTTCTCACTCCGGTCCTCCACAGATGACATGTGCTCACTAGCCTGCGTGGCTACCAGCCATTACCTGGGTTGTTTCAGTCCAAGTGCATGTAGCTGGGGGGACCCATGGGGAATGAAGGGCAGGTCTGGGCAGGGAGGACAGGCAGGCAGGGCTGGCTTTGCCATTGCTGCTGCTGGGATGGAAGTGCCAGGATTCGCAGGGCTGAGATGCTGAGTTGGCTGGTAGGAAACTGGCTCAGGTTTTGGACTGTCTCGGTTTGCCCCACTCGATCAGCCTTTCTGAGAGAGCAGCTTGACTGGCTGGGGTGCAGTCCTGCTCAAGTGTCCTAACCTGCTCCTGAGAGTGAGCTGGGATGGCCTTGGAAGCCTGTCTCTTGTTGTGAGAGCTTTGCTCAGCTCTGCATTGCTTCAGGTCTCTCTCCCAAGCTTAGAAGATGAAGCTAAAGGTAAGAGCAGTAACTCCATGTCTGATTCCAGGTCTCCCATTTGAAAACCTCGAGTGAGCTCTTCTTCCACCTCCACCCCAGGTGCATTTCTACTGAATTCATGATTACTGTGATAAAATTGCAACTAAATCCTGTCAGCTCTGAAGCATGAGCTGGGAGGGTTGGTCTTTACATCAGACATGTAATTACCTGTCTACCAAACTGAAAATGTACGTGCAAAAAAAGAGGGAAAAGGAAGATCTCTGTCAAATGAGAGAAAGGCTATCATTTCCCCCATTATGTTTTGGTTTGTTTTCCTCTATTCACAGCAATGCTGTGCTTAATCCAATAGGAACCTGCTCCAGGGATCAGTCTGCCTGGATAACTACGTTGTTGCTCCTGACCCTCAAATCTGTGCAAGGACATAGGACTTCATGTTTGAAAACCCTGGAAGAAAAACTCTCAAACCTGCAGGATCTTGAAGGCAAAGAAATCTGTTTTCCTGCATAAGAAGAATGCATTTTTATGGTGACTGAATACTGCATTGCAATCAGAATGGCAGAGCTATTTGTTAAATGCAAGTTACTTAAATAATTCATTTTTCTGACTAATTATGCAGTACGTGCTTAGCTTCAGTGATCACATGTCGTTAAAGAGAACAGTTTCTGCAGCACTGTCATGACTTTGATGGTGCTGATCGAGAAGAGACTCAGATTTCCTGGTAGTCTACAGATCATGTGTTGATTAAGGGATTTACATGGGGTGGCATGTGCTTGAAGACAGACCTTGGCCTTAGGCAGCATCACCTTATTTCCTAGAGGTCCTTTGACTTGACCAAGGTCCCAAGTTATCAAAACTGCTTAATTTTAAATAAATTTTATATAATAAATAAATAAATTTTATATATATATATATAAATAATATATATATATAAAAAATAAATAAATCTGTTTAGAGATGAAGCCTCACTGGTACCTGTCCTTCCCCAAGGACATGTCTTACCCCCTTGATTAACCAATCCAAAATAACAGGCTTGAAACGTGTTTGTGACTCTCACTCTTCAGCTTGTTATAGACACCCAAAGAACAGGCAAACCCCAAAGAGCATGAAGAGATTCACCCAAGAAGCTAAATGAGAGTATATGTAGGAGGAAAATATATCATCTCTGGCTATATTATTTTACCATGCCAGCCAGTGGAAGCCTTATGGAGGATTAATGTATGGGGGAAAAGGCTTGGTTTTCTGTGCATGCTTTAATGACTGAACCTTTGTTCTGCTTTTTAACTGTGACCATTTAATGACTACTTGACTCACTTTGCCCTCAGCAGGATGTTGCACGTAGCTTCTCTGCGTTGAAGAGTACAGTTGCAATTAAGAATGTAATTTAATGATTTGGTTGGTAACAGACAGTTCCCAACAGCCCACCTGTGGAGTGGACCTTTGGAAGCATCTTCAGTACAAGGAGGCTTCCCTAGACCAAAATTAACCTTGAGGTGTTATGCAGTAAGTTCCTAAGTTACCTCCTCAGCAGTTCTTAAATCCTGTGTGAAAAACCTCTCCTGAATGTTCAGCCAACAGCAAAATGAAAGGAAGTTCTTGCCTTTAACAAAAAGAGTTGGGAAATGGATTTAGTTGTCTGGTGGACCCTGAGAAATACATGAGTTGGTCTCTGAAGAGTCTGGGATTTAAGCATACAAGTCACACTCAAGGTGGGAAGGGAAGATGGCTCGGAGAGGAAGGTGACATGCCTGAAGGTGACATGCCTAAAGGTGGCACAAGAGGACAGAGCAGAGCTGGAATTATACCCCAGGCCGCAGGGCAGCTCCTGAGCGCTGTGTCAGCAGCAGCCCCTGTGGGCTTCTGCTGCTCCTGGAGGTTTGACAACTGCAGTCAGATGTGGGCAAACCCTACATGGAAGGACATTATTATCTGCAAGCCATCATAGCTTGCAGTGTTCAAGGCCAGGCTGGACAGTCTTGGGTGACATGGTCTAGTGTGAGGTGTCCCTGCCCATGGCAAGGGGTTGGAACTGGATGATCTTAAGGTCCTTTCCAACCCAAACTATTCTGTGATTCTATGATTCTATGATCTTAAGGTCCTTTCCAACCTAAACCATTCCGTAATTCTGTAGGGAATAAAGAAACTGTAAGAAATCATTTTGCATACCCAGAACAAATAAGGAGGCCTCCTGAGCTGCTTCTCTGGACTTTAGCTCAGTTCTTGCAATGAAATCTTTCCTATCAAAGCCCCTAAGCCAGCAAATTCCCTCAGAGCCCTGTTTCATTGGAGAAAGATGAATTACCAGTGTGACTGTGATGTCCATCTAGGCTGCAGGTCCCAACTGGAGCGAGGGAAATGAGGATTTAGCTTGAGTGAAAATTCTCAGGTGCCCTGAGGGAAGAACAACAGGTCTTTCTGCCTCTCTGGAAACACAGTCACTGGACCTGACTCTCCTGTCGGGCAGGGATAGGGCAAGAAATAATGGATTTGGATTGCAGTGGGAAAGATTTAGGTTACATGGCAGGAAATTCTTCCTTTGGCAAAGATAATTTGGCCATGCAATAGCTTTTTTCTTGTTGTTTTGGTTTTTTTTTTTTTTCAGTAGTTTTATTAGATGTAGAAGGTGATGGTGCTGTTTGGGGCTGGAAGCTCCCAAGGTAGAACTTGGTGTTCCTGCTCCATGCTCTCTTTCTTACTCAAGGTGCTTTGCCAGCATCCAGAGGAAGTCAGATCAGATGAAATCTTACTTTGAGTGTATTGTGCCAGGCTTAATGCCTTGCGCTGTGCCTGTCTGTAGGAGTTGGGTGTCCTTGAGTGTAGCAGCCCTCCACTTGTTCCTGTACCCTCTGGCTCTTTCAGTCCAGCCCATTCCCAAAATGACACAAAAATGTGTCTGCTCCTCCACAACAGGAGCAACAGGAGGCAAAAGACTCAAGATGAATGTTGGTCTTAGGAAATCTTCATTTACAGTGGGTTTGCAGCTGGGCTTTTTAGAGAGATGAAATTTACTGTAACGGGAGTGAGTCAGCATGGATATATTGCAGGTAAATCATGTCAGACTAATTTGATCACTTATGCTAATGAAATAACTATCCGTCTACATTGCATAAACCTATCTGCTTGTTCAGAAGGTTTGCAGAAAATGTGGTGTGATGGATTATAGTACAAACTCCCTGCTTGTAGGTTAAAATAATCTGTTCTTGAAAAGGGCAAAATGCTGGCAAGCAGCAGAACCATGGCTTGAAGCTAAGGGCGAGCGTCAGCATGGAGGTGACTGAGGAGCAGATCCTCCACTGAGGCTCTTTAATATTTGTATTAAAGATTTACACACGCCGCAGCGTGGAGGGTCATTAAATTTGCAGATGTTACAGAGCTAAAGGGATCAGGCAGGACTTACTGGGCTTTCCTTGCAGAGAAATTGCTTTTGGGCAATGTAATCTTGCTAAATGATGTAAGGAGGCTCAAAACTGCAATATCTTGACTGGACCAAGATGCTTCGTGGCAGGTACAGAAGGTTCTTTTCAGTGGATACGAGGGGGTTTGTATCATGAGGTGTGGTTGAGATAAGGGATGAGAGGAATCACCATCAGGAGAGAGATTTCGCCTTCATTTTTTAATGTTTTGAACCCTTAATACACTCTCACCATAAGCTGCATTTGATAGAAAATACTGGGGTGTTCATGTTTTATTACAGCATATACAATATTATGTATTCTATTTGGCCCTGTTTATTATAGTATATAAAATATGTATTCTATGTGTAGCTGAGGTAGCAATTACATCTGAGAGAACTTGTATTTATGTCTCTGAGTAAGGACTCACCCTCCACCTGCAGTGGAAAGAGGAGGACTGGATAGGAACAAAACCTTATTCTCATGTGTCTCTCTCCACACACTAAAGAGTTAACCGGGAACAGATACTACACTTCCAGCTCCTATCCTGTTATAGCACACAAGAGTGTTGATGTGTAGCCATATCCCAGCCATGTTTAGCTGTGTAAATACTACTCTTACTGTACCTATCATCTGAGCTACTGAACTTCATGTTCATCTGGGTTTCTCCTCCTCTTTGCACAGCATCTGGGCAAGGTCTCGTCAGTTCAAGGCACTTCCTCAGCTCCAGCACGCTCCCAACGGGCAGAGGAGCTGAGCTGTCCAGCAGGACCCTTGTGCTGCTTCCCAGCAGCTTTGCTCCCAGTTTTGAAGAGGGATGTGGTGACTCTGCAGATCCAGTGACAGTGTTACCTACACTCCTCTTTCTGGAAAACCACGTTCAGCCTTTGGAAGATGTGCTGTAAGTAGCAGCTGATTTGTTGCATGAGACTGTGAGTAGGGGAAGAGTGAAAATAACAGGAGAGTGGTTTTCTGCTATTTCAGTCTCTGATTTAAATCAGCTCCTGCGGCGGGAGCCTCATTTCTGGGAGTGATGCTTTTGGGTTGAGATTTCTGCAGTGGGAACAATCTTCTGGTGTAGCGAACGCTGCTACTTCAGAGTTAGCAGAGATGTTTAAAGGTGGCAAGTTACAGTAAGAGCAGAAAGTCACACTCCTCGTATCTTCACCACTGAGAAGCTGAACTGTAGATCCCCCGTTATCATTAATAGAAAGTCAAAGACTGAAATGTAAACCACAAAATAAATCCATTAAATAAACCAAAGATCGAAGCAAAGAAGAAATGTGAAATCCTCTCGTAGGAGTTCCACCTCCTTCTTCCTTCCAGTTCAAAATCAGCCAGTGCAGAAGAATTTAATGATACCATTGTTTAGTGAAATTAGACTTGACAGTAGGCAGTTACCTTTTATTTTGGTTGGTTAAGATTTGCAATTGTTTGACACTCCTTAGAAATCACAGTAACCTGTTTTAAGGGCAGGCAAATTAAGATTCCCTCTCTGCGTACAACATTACTCATCACACCACAGCTACATGCTAATTGGAAAATAACTAGTGGATGAGCACGTCTCGCACAAGCTGTCATCCGAGCATGGCAGGTAACGTACCAGAGCTGAGCTCACACCGAATTTGCTCATACACCCAACAGCTAACAAAAAAAAACTGCTGCAGGAAATTAATGCTACAGAAACTTCTCAGATGCCAAAATAAGTCTTAATCCGTGACGATCCTGGTGATTTCTTTAGGGGAATTCACCTGGTTTCCTCATCCCGTCAGTGCCCCCAGCATGAGAACACATGGTTCCCTACCTGAACCTCAGCTCTGGCTTTCTGTTTTTATTCAGAGCCTGCTGTTGAGTTAGATGAGCCCTGGGGTTTGCTGGGCCAAGCCAGGCTTCTGGAGAGAAGACCTCTGAAGGCGACACTCACAAGGTAACAGGGTAAGTGGCAAGCTCCAAGCATACCTCCCTCCATCTCCTGCTAGAGGAAATCTTGTTTAGCCACACCAGAACAGAGGAGAATGGGGGAAAACCTTCACTAATTCTTACAAAGGGGCCTTGTATGGCAAAGGGCTGGCCATGAAGCATCATGAGGTCTTGCAGGGAGAGAAGCAGATGCAGAGAGAAGCTTCCTAGTGGTTGCATTTGCATTAGGGAGCAGATCTGGGGAGTGAAATGTTTGGTGCTATATGCACCAAATATATGGGGTGCTTTATGTTGGGGTGATTTCCTTGGAATGGGCCTGCTCTGGCCCCATAGCTTGGAACGTTCAATGGCAGCTGGGACGTGCTGTGTGGGTCTCTGGAGCTCAGCTTGTGTTTGGGCTTGTGTGAATGGAATCCAGTTCTGCAGCATGGGCCTAAATGTAGTAAGTGAGGAAGGTCAGGAGAGTCACCTCAACCAGGCTGTGCTGCTCCAAGCTAAACCAAAGGCTAATAGAGGTGTAGAAGAGGCTGCAGGAAGCTGGTCAAACCAGGCTCTCATTCCTGGAAAAACATAATGGAAGTTTTATTAAAAGCCAATAAAACCGGCTGTACGTGTCCAGATTAGTGAAGGTTAATGTGAACATGCACAGCCTGTTTTATTGTTTTTATAACATGCTCCCTCTAAAATGCTTCTGTTCCAGGGCAGCAACACTTTGCAATTAGGAAGTTGCTTGTTTCATGATGAATGTTGCTGCTGCACCCGAGGGAAGGGGGGCACCATCTGAGCAGCCTTTGGATCCACTGAGAAAACTTGGAACTCCACCTGAGATCCAAGGGGAAAAGTTGCCTGGTTCCCATTGAGGACTTGGGATTTAGGACCCAAGGGATGGTGTGATGTGTGGGGCAGAGAGAGTAGTGAGAAGCATGGTTCACTCACTAGCTATGACACTAGTGTCCATCTCAGCTTGGCAGGAAGATGTACAGGTAAAATCAGCTTTATCAGCTTATTCTCTGCAATGCACTCACTTACTTTAATCTAGAAAATCCACTCTTTGCATCACACTGCCAGAGTCTGCGCGTTCCCTGCGTTTTCAAACAGAAGATGAATTTTCACTCCTGACAGCTCAGCTTGCAAAAGCAAGGGAGAGGTGGAAAAAGACCCCTTTGTGTCAGCATGATGATTGATCACTTCTTATTGTTGCTCAGATGCCAGGTCTGGATTTGAAAGAGAAAAGTAATATGCTTATTTTATGGAGTTACTTTAGGAGGGAGCCCTGAAGGAGGAATGCAGAGTGCTGTAAGACAGGGCTGGAGAGATCACACAGGAACCAGGAGAACAAAAGCCGCCACTGTTAGAGATCTGGGAGTTGGTGTTGGATGAAGCGGGGCCTCCCGCTGTTCCCTGCTCACTGTTGCTGTGGCCGGGCTGGCATCACTGTGCAAGGGGGAAATGCAGGCAAAGAGCTAATCTGTCGAAACAGAAGGACAGACTTAGCTTGAGAAGATGAGCATGCTGAGCTGGTTTCTGCTCTGCTACACCCTGACACCTCACTGATAGCTGCACAGCTCCCCAGCTGTAACTGGGAGCAGACAGGGGTTCTTTATGCATTTTCTCCAGAGCCAGGCTGGTGAGGATTTGGTGAGGACTGGAGAAACTGATACTGAGATTTTCAGCTCGGCAGGGGGGAATCTGTGTTTGCTTAATTTGGGAAGAGACAGCAGTATAACTTACAGTATGTAAAGCTTGAGCAGTGGAAGTATCCCCCTGAGCATAGTGTAGAGTTTGAGGCAGCTAGGAAAAGTCTTTCAGGCTGCCCGAGCCTTCCTCTATTCTTCCAAAATCCCTGCTCCAAACAGTTTGTACAAGAACTAGACTCCAGTCTGGTAATCTAGGGATGACAACAGCCCTGTTTAGCCTGACAGCCTATGCATTTTCTCACAGAAGGTGAGTTAAAGAGCCTTCTGACAACCAGCTCATCTCATCATTTCACCCACTTCTCTGACAGACATGGTCCAGCATGGAACAGCCTTCACTGCTCTTTCTGTTCTGTTTTATTTCAAGGTTACATTTCTAATTGCTGCCTTTTGCAGTTGTCTTGGAGGAGGCATCGTGATACCCGAAAGCCCTCTCTCACAATGCCTTTCCCTGTGAGTAGTGCCTGTAGCAGTAATCAGCTCGTGCCTCAGTCATGTCTTCGATAAGCCGAGAGGCTTGGGCTCCTGCCTTTCCACAGCTCCTTCCTTGGTGCTGTTTCCAGCTCCATGGCCCTTCTTTGGCTTTGCCTGAACCTCTTCTCTGTTTTCTCTTTCTCTGTGAAGGAAGTGGCATAGCCTGAGCACCAGGGCAGGTTTAGATGGAGCTGAGGAACAATTCCTGCCCCAGAGGGTGCTCAGGCATTGGCACAGGCTGCCCAGGGCAGGGCTGCAGGCACCGTCCCTGCAAGTGTTCACACCCCGTGGAGATGAGGCCTCAGTGCCATGGGTTAGGGGTGGCCTCGGCAGTGCTGGGAACGGTTGGACTGGATGAGCTTAAAGGGCTTTTCCAACCTGGTTGATTCTGTGAGTCTGTGATTCTATGAACATGGCTTCCCAGCAGCTTGTCACCGGAGCTGCACGAGAAGGAGCTCTTCCGTCTGGGGTCTGCGATTGCCCTTTCTGGACATCAAGGGGTTAGAGGAGGCCCTTTATGACAGAGCTCCATGGTGTCCTCTAAGTCCTTTTCAGAGCAGCCCCTTCCCAAAGCAGCATGCTGTACTTGTAACCTGCAGTTCTGGTTTCCAATGGCTTACCTTGAGTTGGACTTTCTCAGTTGTGTTTCACTGGAGTGTGGCCAACTCTCAGTTATTTCAGATCGCTGGGTATTGATAGTCCAGTCCTGCTTCTTGGTTCCCTGTTGGCATCTGCAGACTTGGCCGCAACAAGGATTTTCACAGCATCATTTAGATCATTGATAAAAATAGGGAATAAAAAGGTAATGGGAGTTTCACTCTTCCTTTATCCCAGGTATTTTTACCCAGTGTAATACTGCTCTACATTTATTCAGTCGTGGCTATTGGAACATCCAGTAAATATGCCTTTGAAGAACAGCCAGTTTCCAGCAATGCTTTCCGCCTTAAATGTATATTCCCAGAACATTATGCCGGCAACTGAGGTTAAGGCTTGGGAAAACAGAACAGTTAAATGCATAGGGGTGTGCGTCACTGCCTGGTGCCAGGTTGTTTGCACAAGTGTAACCAGATCTTGCCCTGTGGTATTGGGGCAACTCGCTGGTTTGTAGATCAGCATTAAACCCCATGGCCTTCAGAGGGCCAGCAGAAAGTTTTCCCATGCAGACTGCAGCAGTTTCTGGGCTGGAGACACTGTTGTTTTGGAAGAACATTTGTTCCTGGCTTCACTGTCCAGGAACCTGCTCCTGGGTTGAAGCTCACCACAATAATGCAACTCTGCTTCATGCCATCGGGTGCAGAGGAAGTGACAGCCATGCTAGATGTTTCCCTTGCGGTGGTGCCCACCTCATTAAACAGCGTTACCACACATTTTGAATGCTGCTTTTCAGCTACCAACTTAGATCTCAGCGGGGTGCAGGCTGCTCTCACTGCCGTGAAGCCAGCTGGGTCTGCAGCCTCATCCAGAGCCAGGTGTCCGCAGGTAAGTGTCAGCGTTCCCAGGGTGCAGAGGAGGCCACTGAGATGCATTGGAGCAGCTCTGCTCTGGAGCCAGGCTGAGAGAGCTGGGCTGGGTCAGCCTGGACAAGAGAAGGCTCCTGAAGGGGAGACCTTAGAGCAGCTCCAGTGCCTAAAGGGGCTGCAGGAAACCTGGAGAGGGGCTTGGGACAAGGGCCTGTAGGGACAGGCCAAGGGGAATGGCTTTAACCTGCCAGAGGGGAGACTGAGATGAGCTTTTAGGCAGAAGCTCTTCCCTGTGAGGGTGCTGAGGCACTGGCCCAGGGTGCCCAGAGAAGCTGTGGCTGCCCCATCCCTGGCAGTGTTCAAGGCCAGGTTGGACACAGGGGCTTGGAGCAAGCTGCTCTAGTGGAAGGTGTCCCTGCCTGTGGCAGGGGTTGGAACTGGATGAGCTTTAAGGTCCCTTCCAACACAAGTCTGGGATTCTATGGTTCTGTGACCTGTTCTGCAGTGCTCAGGCTCTCTGAAACTAATGGGGTTTCAGGCTCTATCAGCTGTGAACAGGGAAGGCACTGATGTAGCAGAAAGATACCTTCACCCTCCTCACATTTTATGGGTTGCTCAGGACCTCTAATGGATGTATCCCAGGGTCTCATTTAGGGGCTTATGAGGTTATGGGGGTTGCAAACCCAGGAAATTGTTCATAAATATCCCCTTCACCCTTTAAATCTAGACTCAGAGCTACTATCTCCTGTCCTTGGGAGGGGCTGGCATGCTGGGATCTGCACCTTTTGCAGAGCTTCATAAGAGGAGTGGTGTCACTGCTGCAGGTAGGGATGAGAGCAGCTCTTCTGCCGGCAGCTGTGCAGGAAATCTCTCTACAGAAATGCCTCTCAAAATCCCAGAACTGCTCAGAGTGCTCCAGCCAAATATCCCCAGGCTGGTCCAGCAGAGCATGAAGGATACTGTTGGTGTTCAGAGCTCGGTCTTTAGCTACCCAGTACCTGAAGCATCAGGCATGCTTGTACCTCTGGGGAGAGAGGTACAGGGAAGCAGGGCAGCCTTCAGCATGGTAACAGGGCTAGAGGCAGAACAGTCATCATTAGAAGAAGGGTTGTGGCTGGGGAGCTGTGGCTGTGCAAGATAAATAGGAGTCCCTTTTGGCAGGAATTGGGGAGTGCTTCTGATTGTACGCAGTTACAGCTTCGTTTCAGGCCTATTGCTCATGGCATATAGGCAGCTATATGGGGGAAGCTTTGGGCAGCCTATCCCCCACCTCTGCTTTTCCTTATTGTTTTTATAGCCAGAAATAAGAACTTTATTGTCTTTATTCATGTCCTGGCAGAGGCCAAATCAACATCTGGCGATACAGCAATTCGAGGAAGTGCTGACCTAGTGAGACCCAGTGGAGCAAGAGGTGCTGAGGAAGGTCTCCATTCCCCACTCCCATCCCTGCCTACCCTTTTAGTTATCTTCCCAGCCAAAATAGGATGTGTATCCCCACCTCACCCTTGTTACCTTGAAACCTTGCTAGGTTTTGGAGCTCCTGTGGTTGGAAGGCACTTGAGAAAACATCTAAGGCATGGAGGATAGGGGCAGGAGGAGATGGGGTGTCCTGGAAGCTGCTCCTGGACCCATGGTACTCATAGTGAGGGACTGAGGGAGGCTGCTGTGTGAGGAGGAGATATGACAATGGATCAGAATGGAGCTGGGGACCATGTGCAGTGTGAGAGGGGGACACACAGCAGGGCAGAGATGCTCAACTCCTCCTCCTTCCACATGCCTCTGGATCTGCACTTACGGGCTTGGAACTTAGGCATAAACATGCAGGGATCCTTCCTGAAGGGGTTTTGGTAGCGTTTCCTGCAGGTTAGAAGATTTTAAGATCTAGCAGAAGATGGAATAGAGAGGAACACACTTTATTTACTTGAGCGCATATTGGACTCGTAATAAAATTGAGGTGTAACAAGCCAGAGGCAAGTTTTGTTCCATTCGGAGGTGAGCCCGTGTGCAGCTGCTCAGCAGGTCCAGCAGGTTCCCTGGCAGATCCCTGGGCTCCCATAGTGGATCCATGGAGCCCCCTTTTCCCACACGGGCCCGCCCTGCTTTCTCCCTCAGGTGTGGGTGGCTTGCTCTGTGCTGAACTGTGGTACCTGCCTTTCCACAGCTCCCTATCTCCTAGATTCAAGCTGCAGCCACACAGGGCAGTTCCTCCCTCTTCTCTGCTAGAGGCTTCTCCCCACATTTGGGTCTTGTTTTCCTGACCACCTCCAGGGGAAGTTCCCTCCTGCTCCTGTCCCATTCTTGTCCTCTCCCAGACCAGCTGCTGTGACGTACTCTTCTGCCCACATCTCCTCCTCGAGCTCTGCAGCCCCCCTGCAAGCTCTTCCCATACCTCTACCTTGAGAGAGCATCTCACCAAGGCCACTTTGTGGCTTCAGCTGGTTTTGTCACAGTGCTCGAGGGGCCTTTGCATGTGAAAAGCAGAGCGGGTTCCTCCTTCCTCCTGCCCAGAAGTGGAGCTTCTGGGAGAGCAGATAGCCAGGACAGATGGGGTACAGCTTCTTCCTCCTGTGCCAGAGCCCAGCTGGGCTTGGGCTTGGCTGTCCTCCTTGGAATAGCCAACCCTGCCATGAAACAAGGACAAAACCCTTGTAGCCCTCAGTGATACCAGGTGGCTCCAGCCTGGTCCCATCCTGGCCATTTCTGGAGCATTCAGTCTCCCCAAATGCCCTGCCAGGTGCACAGAGTGGGTATCTGCTTGTCCTCAACTCCAGATCTGCAGTGAGAGATACAGATCAGTTAGAGACAGGGTCCTGGGCAAGGTGCCTGATCAGATGCCCACTCGTGTGAGCAGATGCCATGAGTGGGAGCTGAAGCATCATAATCCAGCCCATAATGCTCCTTTAAAGACATTTCAGCTGCTCAGTGAAGTTTCCACGTGTGTTTTCTTCCCCCCCCCCCCCCCTTTGCTTTCATGGTCATTTAAAACAAGTAAAGTGAGTAGAGCAGAGTAGTGTGATAACCACCAGTTCCCTCCCTCCCCATGGGTCTCCCCATCATTTGGTGATTCAATGGCAGCAGGGGGAACATTTAAGAGACAGGGAGGTGGGAGCTTCCCACAGGGATGGCTGCTCACAAACCAGGACCCCTGAGCACCTAAGAGGAAATACGTGCCTTGGGTTTGCCTTTGAAGTCCCATGGATGTGGTGAATGGAGCACCAGAGTCCAGCCTTGGAACAGGAGTGGCCACCCGCTCCCCACTTGTGTGGCGTCCCCGTTCCCATTGCACGCCTCAGTGCCCTCGCTGTTCTGGCATTGTCAGGTGTGGATGAAGACCAGTGTTGGGGATACATTTCACACTGCTGCGCAAGCACAGTGTGAGGTGAGGAATTCAGACCCTTGGACAAGGAGACAAGAGTGGATTTTCTCATAATAAAGAAAAGCAGCCAGATCAGAGCCTGCCAATTTCTCCTCAGTGCTCCCCACTTCCCTAGGAGGTTCAAACAAGCCCAAGCTTTTAAACTGGCAGAGACAAGTACTTTGTATTTATTTAAACCCCCACACAAATCCTTTTGGATCCTTATTTTTTGCATCATTCTCCCAACCTCTGCCTTGGTGGGTGACTTTTCCAGCTCTCCCCTGTTTGATCTGCTGGAACCGCCGAGGTAGCGGAGGAGAATGCCATGTGGTTTATGTGTTTGTGAACAAGTGATAGAGGTACCACGTTTCACTGGAAAAGCATGTAAAAGGCACCCCAGGAGGGCAAAAAATGACAACTAACCAGACTGTTCAGCAATGCAGAGCTTTTGCTGTCCTGCAGGAAAGCACAATGTGGGGGGCTGCTTATTCATCAGCAGCAGTAGATAATGGGTGCTCACCTTGAGCTCTCCTTCAGCCAGTTCTTCTCCCCAGCCTTGGTGCTAGCAGAGAAAGGAAACAGGTCCTGGAGTCTGGATGACAAATTGGGGGTTTATGGCTGTTTAGCTCTTGTTTTCTCCCTGAAAAGCTCTGTTTTCCTTGCTTTGGCTTTGTCTTCCCCAGCATCAAAAGCCTGGCCTGCATTCTGCCAGTCTGACACTGAAAATTAGTCCTGAGCCATTTGCCTGAACCTGTCAACCCCACATCAGAGCCACACATTGTGTATGCAGGTGCTCTGGCCTGGGAAGGACGCATCATGCACGTTACTCATTTAATACCTGTATAATCTAATCTCTCACAACAGCAGCCTCAGCAGTTTTTCTTACCCCTCGTGCAGTACCTCGGGATGTGTTTCCATCCCCGTGCTAGGAGGAACCATTGGCTCACCCAGCACCGGGGTGGATGGCTCCAGATTCCCTTCTAGAAGGCTGACTGTCTGCCCTGTGAGCCCATAGCCTCCTCACTGGGGTCAGACCCTACAGTTGTCCCCTTGACAGCTCCAGCTGCACTGGGAGTCTCCAGCCTGTGCCTCGCCATCAACGGTTCACAGCATCCCTTTGCATGCAGGCTTTCCACGGCGTCGCTCAAGCTGAGCCTGAGCCTGGAGGCACAGAGGTTACAGAGCTCTTCCCCCCAACCATCTGCACTCCAAAGCCATCCTGTCTTGTATAATTTTCCAGTGGGGAAGAGATGGGCCGGGCAGTGTGGATGTGCCAGGCGCTTTGGATGTCCTGACAAGCCATGAGTGGGCAAGTCCTGCCGAAGCATGTTGACCAGGAGAGCTGGAGGCACCGGCTCCCTAAACCCTGTGCTTTCCCTAACACCTTCAGAAAGTTTCCTGAACGAAAATGATTCAGGAAACACATTTTCAGGCTGTCAGTGAGATGCATTCATCACTCCCCTGCATATGCACCAGATTGTTAATGCTTCGGGCCAAATACCATGTCTTTTTTTAATGCCTACAAAATGTAAAGCGTGTTGCTGGCTTTGTACTCATAATAATTATAAAAGTAACGGGAGTAGCTGCATTCCTATAGGCTGGAAATGGCCGGGCACAGACAAACCCCGTGATTCATTGTTGCAATTAATGCTTGAGCTTGTACCTGTGATTCATTAGTCTGGTGATAGCAAAAGAGCAGGGTGAGAATTAAGGGAGACAAGTGCCAGCTGTTGAGGTGGTTTGAGTGCTATTTAGTGCTCCCTCCTTGGGCTGCCTCTGCCCCTTCAGTTAAAGGCACTGATAGACCCATAGGCAGGTGGTGCAGGGTATTTATATAACAGTGCTCAGTACAAAACTTCAAACTTAAATTCCCATGCAGGTCTCTAAATAGAACTTTGAAATGTCAGAGATGCGGAGAAGAATGCTGGCACCGGAGGAGCTGCCATCAGCGAGAGGCAACAGCCGCCACATTTATACTGGGCTAAATACGCAGGTGACTTCTCAGCTCTGGTGTTGGAGGGAGCCTGGAATGCTCTCATGGACATATTTCATGCGGGGGGAGGCAGAGAAACCAGCAGGAACACGTGCTGCAGATTTGTACACATGGAGGTGTCCACTGCTGATCCCTGTGGATTAAAGCTGCTGTGATCCAATGCCAACAAGAGGTTTAGGTGTGATGGCTGCAGGGGGCCAGGGCAGGAGCTGTGGGGCTTTAAGCAGAACCCAGTGTGTCGTTCCCCTGTGGTGTTGCGTCCACAGCCTGGCACATGGCAAATGATACTGGTGTAGGAATGCCACCTCCATGTTTCCTCCTCACAGGTACCACTGAGCATGGCTGCGAAGGGATAGGGTATGGAGAAGAGAGCATTGACAAATGCAGCCTGATGAGATGCTGATGGAGAGAAGGAGGATGAGAGTTGTTCCACTGAGACCTGCCCAGGGAGATGCTCTCCATGGAAAAGGCTTTGGACCCTTTGAACCACATCAGTGCAGGGCTGCAGTTTGCCTCTCTTAAATGACCTTTTGCTGACTTTGATCTCACAAGGTGTTTCTCCCTTCTCCTCCCACCCTCCTTTTCCTCTAGGTGCATCCTTCAGTGAGGAACAGCTTTGTTCTGTTTTTACAGGTGACTTTGATGGGTGAGATGGAGCAGGGGCAGCTCCCAAGAGCCTGCAAGTTCCCATGAAGCACAAACCACTCGGAAGCACCAACCTTCTAAGGTGAGTTCTGGTGGCAGTTTCTCCTCCAGGTTTTATCCATCACTCTTTTTGCTGGCTCATTACCTTTCCCTTCTGCATATTTGTGCCTCCCAACACCCCAATTCATTTCCCCAGATGCAGCAGCTATTGACTGGGTGATACAGATGGGGTTTAACCAGCCCTCCCGCTGGCTGCTCCTGAATTGCTGACGAGGCCGATTTGTCTATTCACACATCAATCTGAAAGCACATGCAAAGTTCTATCTCGGCTGACTCAATTGTTAGGAGCTGCAACCCCAATGTCTTTGTAAATAAAATAGTTTAATCTCATGGGGCATGCCTGAGAGAGAGTCGAATAAATACATCAATATGTAAATAGGTCCACGGAGGAGGATGAACTGGGACTTTGCAAAACTGATAAAGCATCTTAGGAGATGTGTTGTCACTGCACTTCTTGCATATTCTGATGAAGGAGACAGCAGCGCTGGGTTGCAGGAGAGGCAGGGAGGGAGGAAGAAGTGTGGGCACGAGCGCACCGTGACTGAAATCCTTGTATGGATTGATTTGACTGAAATGTATTCCGAGGCTGGTCTAATTGCTAGTTTAGTCTCAGGCTTTGATTTTCCTCTTGTTTTCACATCTTTGCTGCTGAGTCTTTCCTGCATTTCAAGCAGCCCGACTGGGGGCAGAGTCCAGACCTGAACCTCTGCTAGACCAGAAGAGATGACGCCTGTCTTTGCTGAACCCTTCCATGAAGCACAGAGAGAACGAGTTAAAGGCAGTGAAGGTCAGACTTGTGCTGGGTCTCCATAGGCAAAGCCTTTACTTCTTCCTGCTCTGTGGCAGCACCGTTGCACTTCCACCGCACAAGTGGAAATACTGAGGTTCAGTTCACGAGCAGCAGCTCCACCTCGGGCACTTCTCTGCTGATTTCCAGGGCAAGGAGAGGAGGAGAAACCTCCCCCTGCATTGTCTGGGCGCTGCCTCCCTTTCTGCAGGCTGAGCTCCAGCCCTTGTTTTGCAGCGCGCCACGGGGAGTTTTATCACCTTCAACAATGAAATCTGTCACCTTCAAGCTGCTTTATTGTGATCTGGGGACTTGTGCCCTGTCCGTTGTAACCCGGCGCAGGGCTCCTGCCTTTCTCCCCGCACCATCACTAACATCTATCGATCAGGCTCCTCGCTGCAACCAGCGGCGGCAACTTCAGGGACCACATTTGTACTTGTTTTCTCACCGGGATCAGGCCGTTAATTGAGCTGCTTTCTTTCTCTTTGCCTCCTTCTGTCTCGTGTGCATCTCAATCCCCTTCTTCTGAGGCTTCGCCTCCCCTCGCAGCCCCCTCCAATGTGGAGAATAAAAGCCAATCAGACATGCAGCATAGCCAGTATTCCGGAGGTGATCCCATGTTTTAAAGAGGAACAAATACATGTTTTAAACCACGATACCTTTGTGTTGCATCAGTTCTGAAGATACAGATGTTTGAATCAGATTAACTGGCGTATCTTCTCTTGGAGAAAGCCGTTTAACGGTAAACTTGGGACACCCCTTCAGCAGCTGTGGCTTGGGTGGCACAGTGTGTTGTTGTGGGAGGCTGGCAAGTTTGGTGTGCCAGGATGAGATAAACTGACTTTAGGAATCTGCTTTTATTATATGCTAAGTTCAGAACGCTCCTGCTTTCCTGTAGCTTTGATCGTAGATGCCTTTTTGCTTTAGGGAGTCAGTAGTTTCATTTGAAATGCAGTTCTGCACATTTGCATACACATTTGGACAGGCTAATTAAAAACTTAGAGTTGGTTTTGTGCTAACAATGGCTCTACAAAACGTTTGTAACTCTTTGCAAGTGTCTGCTGTGGTGCCGAAATCTGAACTTTCTGGAAAATCATGCGGTCAGATCTTCAAGGTTTAGTTTTTCAATGAATAATCAGAATCTGCAATAACAGATTTGAACAAAAAAGGTGGCCATTGGAGTTTCTCCACAGGGAAAAAATCTATAACATGTATTATTAAATATAAAGAGGCTTATGTCTTGTGTTTCATTGTGCTAGAGCTTATAATAGCCCTTCAGAAGCTTGAAATGGGTTTTCTTTCATTAAAACCCCGCGTTCCCCTGCTGCATTCATTACAGGCAGCATATTGGCAGGTGCCTGTGCCGGGCAGTCCTGGCCTGGAGGGCTGATCCCGTCCCTCTCCATCAGTGCCAAGAGTTATTTCATAAGCAGTGGAAATACCTGTTTCCAAAGTGGATGTGGAGGGGATGGCAGCACACGGAGGTGGGAGCAACAGCAAAGGGGGAAGTGCATTTTCTTGGTGGCATTTTTATACATCTGCCTCCTGAGCATCTAAGAGGGAACTCTGAGAGAGGTGCCTGGTGATGAATGGGGTAGTTGATGATGAGTGCAGCTCTTCCCCAAGTCTCCCTCTAGCCAGTGCTCTTAATTCTGACCTGTGCAAGTCCCTGCCTCTTATGCATGTGGATGTCTTAGGAAGCGTTGGTGGTCCAGGCCTGGGAATACAAGGATTTCCAGCACCACCAGCAAGGAGCTGCAGGAAAAATCTCATTAATCGGCATCCCTTCAACTGTTGGATTTGCCAGAAGTGGGACGTGCAGGCCAGTGCTCCAAAGCATTGCTTTGGCATCCAAGCAGTCTTGGAATAAAGAAATGCTTCACTCATGTTTTCATTCTCCATGACTGAGTTCCAATATCCAAAATGGGATTACCAGAAGTGAAATGCAGTTGAATTTTGCCTCTGCTGATCTTTGTCAGCTGCTGTTCCAGCTCTGGTCTCTGGAGAGCTCTGGGAATGCAACTCCACACTGATGTCTTAGTCTGATACTCATAGGAACACAGACTGGTTTGGGTGGAAGGGACCTTAAAGCTCATCCAGCTCCAACCCCTGCCACGGGCAGGGACCCCTTCCACTGGAGCAGCTTGCTCCAAGCCCCTGTGTCCAACCTGGCCTTGAACACTGCCAGGGATGGGGCAGCCACAGCTTCTCTGGGCACCCTGGGCCAGCGCCTCAGCACCCTCACAGGGAAGAGCTTCTGCCTAAGAGCTCATCTCAGACTCCCCTCCTTAATAATCCTGCCTTAAACCTGTCCTAAGCTGAGGCAGCCAACTACCATACCCAACTGGAGAGGTTTTGTGACAAGCCAGTGGAAACCTTTCCTCCAGCACATACAAATATGTTCTGCAAGATAAAAATAAGCAGTAACGCAAATACCGTACTCTTTATTTTTTCTTCTTCTTTCCCTGTCTTTTTTCCCTTTGCTTCAGGGAAGCAGGAAGAGGCAGGAAAGGATTGACTCTATCCTACCGAGGGCTTTTCCTAAGATGCCTGCTGGGAACGCTCGCTGTCTGTTTCTCTTTAGGTAGTAGCTCTTTTGATTTCTCACTGCCTCACCAGTCACACTGAGGTGCCTGGAGAAGGATTTGCTGATTGCTTATGAAATCCATTCTCCCTTGAGATTCTGCTCTTTCCGTCTTGATCAACTTTTAATTCTTGCTTTCTAATAACACCCAGGGACGGTGTTTTATGGCTTTATGAGGATTTGGTGATTGATGTTTGTCTGTGCTTGCAGGAGACCGGTAACCTCATTTCATTTTTGACAGAACATTGGGGGAAGAGCTCTGTGTCCTTCGCCCTTCTTGGTCATGTATAAATGAAAGAGAAAGGAAGGTGGATATAATGTGTCCAGACCGGTCAGCCTGGCTCACTTGTCCTCTCTCGCCACACTGGTGGACTTCTGACACTGTTTCTCTCCAGCCTGGCACATGGGCACGTGTGGAAGGACACCGTTGGCTCATTTTTGATATCATTCCATTATCTTGCTTTTATTCTTGGTTCTGCACACCAGCGTCTGGGATGTTTGGAAGTAGCTGCTTTAAGTTGGCGTGGGAGTAGATTGCTTAAATATTACCTCACAGAGTCAATGTAAATTGAGAGCAGATAAGACTTGGACCCCAAATGCCTTTTTTTAACCCATTACTGTCTTTTTCCCAGTTCCATTCTCTCTGCTCTTTCTGATTTTGAGCAGGTTTGAGAGGAATGGAACTCCTGGTTTATGCTTAAACCAACCTTATCTGTGCTACCCAAAGGCACACACACACGTATCCACCACTGGGAAAGGCTTTGTCAGTAAATGAAATCCTGCAGGAAGAATGCCCACAATGATGAATTGAGAGAAAAAGCACAAAATCCTGTACCCAGATAACCTGGTAATATCATTCACCAAACTGTGACTCTGTTCTTGTAGAGAAATGGCATTTCCCTTTACAAATCCATTTTCTTTCCTTAGCAGAAAGGACATTTAGAGCATCTCTACTGAAAGGGAGAAGGTGGAAGAGGCTGTGAGCACGCCGTGCTTCCTACGCTGGTCCACAGATTCTAAACACAGGTTTGGTTATTTCTTATAGATGCTTATTTTTCCTCTCTGTTTTTTGCTTTCAAATATGTGCTTGTGTTGTCAATGAACAACAGCTGAGAGATCACGCAAATGGCTTAAGAATTCAGCGGGCTGTAAGCTATTTGGATTTAAAATAGTGCCTGGGAGAGAGCTTTTTACACTGCCTGGCTAAACAATCCTCCTTCTGTCACCATCCGAGGTTGCCATCCTTTGTTCCTCACATGTCGCCTTCCCTCTAACTCTCCAGAGCCTTCAAGGGAAGCAGGAGAAGGGCTAACGAGGGGTTTTCTTTTTCATTTTTAAATCCCCCCAAGTCCTTCTTTAACACCCCCCCCCCTTCTGGCCATCTGCCTTTGTTTCAGTTGTGCTTCTTGGCTTTGTTTCTTCAGCATTACCCTCTCCTTGCCCCTTTGCAGGGCACTGTTAAACACTCTGGGAGAGCTGTGCGAAGGCAGCTCAGCATCCCTGGCCTCAGCCACAGCACTTGTAGCACCAGAGCCTGCTCGTCTGGCTACGGCCAGAGCCATCCCTGTTCCCTTGTTTGCTTCCCTTTCCCATGGCAGGGGGTTGGAACTGGATGAGTTTAAGGTACTTTTCAACCCAAACCATTCTATCATTCTGCTTGCAAAAGCAAAGCTGGGGCTGCTCTGCTGGGGGAGCGGGGTGCTGGCATCAGGCACGACAAGCTGGGCACCCCACTGCTTGTCCCCGCTGCTCCTCAGCAAAGGCAGGGGAGGGAATCACTGTCCCACCATGCTCAAGGCCTCTGCTGCCTCCCTTTCGTGTGCAGGCAGGTGGTGGAGGGAGGGTCCCATCACGCTCTGGTTCCCCCTGATTCCCTCTGCAGACGCAGAGACAGGCAGGAGGGAGGTGGTGTCCAGGGCTGACAGCTCATCCTTTCGCCTTGGATTTGCAGGGGATCGAGAAGAGGGCTGTGCCAAATGGACGGGCTCAGCACCGCGCACGCCAGAGGCAGGTGAGGCGGCCAAGGGGCCCTGACACCTTTTTATCACAACCCCGGATCCATTGGAGCTGTGAGCGGGACCCATGTGCCACCCTCAGCTGCAGGCCACCCTCTGTGTCCTGCCAGGGGGAATCTGCCTGCAGGACACACAGGCTCAGCTTCTGGAGTGTTTCTAAAGCTATTTTTGTTCCACAATTCCTGTTGCTGGTTTTGCTGACCTCAGCGGGCTCCACCTTTTCCAAATGTTTCTGACGTTTCTCACAGAGTAATCTATTCACATTGCAGACAAGGATTCTGCTGACTTAAGTTTGGCTTCTGTTTCCCATTGGATGGGCTCCTCTCTTTATGGGGGAATGCCTCAAGCCAAAAAAGAGAGGGGGAAAAAAACCCCAGCCCCTGAGCTAACTGAAAACAGGCCCAAAGGGAAGCTCTTTCCAGCCACATTGCTTCTCGCCGGCTGGCTTCTGTTCTGTGCTTGGGGATGTGCCAGCCTTCGGTGCCTCCATGCTTTTGATTCCTGTTTATCCCCGGCAACATGATTGTCTATAATTACATATAATCTCCCCCTTGTTTACTCTTCTTCCTCCAGGTCTGAACACAAGCTCGATGGCAACTCTCTGCTCAGGCTGCCAAGGCTCCGGCTCCCAACTGCATCCTCCACCTTCTCCTTCAGAACACAAAGACGCTTGGTTTCTTCCCAGCCCTTCTCCCCTCCCCCTCGCTGGCACTGGGGTTATTTATACAGAATGTGGAAACAATTTGCAGGAAAGTGAACAATGTAAGCTGAGGAGGCAAGGGAGGCGAGTTCACTGCGCGTGCTTCCAGCCCAGGAGAGGAGCGCTGCTTCCCTGGGGAGGGATGGAGAGGGAGAGGACTGTTTTCCCTTCTTTCTGCTCCTCTCTTTCAAGGTCCCGCTTTCCATCTTGCCAGGGTTGGGTCCAAACCAGAGCAACCAGATCTGACTGCGTGTTTTGGAGGGAGTTCAGGTTGGATCCCTCCCTGCATCACAGCTTGATGAGGCAGTATCTGTGTACTTAATCCTTGCGGAGGTTTTGCTCTCGGATCATTGCTGCTCCTGGATTAGCATTAATGAAGAGCATGTGTGGTTGAGAGGTCCTGATTCAGGCCTTGAGAGCTGCAGCATTGCTACAGGCATTGTTTTATGTTCTACATAGCTATTCCAAAGAGCAGTTTGGCTGGAAGATAAGATTCCTCAGGAGTTAACAAGACAGCAAAGTCTAATTTCAGTTTCTCTCTCCTCACCCGGTTAGCATGATGTTTTCAGAACATCCCGGCACCTTGCTAGCACCAGTGTGAGTGTCCTTGCAAATCAGTTTGCTTTAGTGCCCACCGAAGAGCTGAGCTCTGCTGGAGCTTGGGAACGTGCAGAGTGTCAGCTATGGGAAGCTGGACCAGCATTAGGTTTGGTACCACTCAACAGGTCTGAGGTCTTCAGGTCTTGCTGTGCCCTGGGCTCCGTTGCTGTGAAGTCCTCAAACAAAAGCAGCCCAAACCCACACACCTTTGGGTGCTGCAGAGGGAAGGAAATGTTCTCCACAGGTTGCACGTCCAAGTGCCTGCCTTGGCAAGCTCCTTCCTTCCCAGGAGCTTGCAGCCTCCCTTCTCAATAGCCTCAAGACTTGGGACGTGATCCATGCAAGTTGTGCGGAGCTGGTAGGGCAGGGCTGGGAAGCTGCCAAGTGGGACACCGTGTTCCTCCCTAAACCAGGTGAATTTCCAGCTGTGAGGTGGTGCAGCAGTTACACTGTGATCTGATGGCACAGAGGGACAGTTGGGAACCTGTAGTAGGGCTGTTCCTCTGTGAGATCTTGCACTGGGGCTTCCAACACAAGAGCGATGTGGAGCTGTTGGAGTGAGGCCAGAGGAGGCCATGGAGATGCTGCGAGGGCTGGAGCAGCTCTGCTCTGGAGCCAGGCTGAGAGAGCTGGGCTGGGTCAGCCTGGACAAGAGAAGGCTCCTGAAGGGAAGACCTGAGAGCAGCTCCAGTGCCTAAAGGGGCTGCAGGAAACCTGGAGAGGGGCTTGGGACAAGGGCCTGTAGGGACAGGCCAAGGGGAATGGCTTTAACCTGCCCGAGGGGAGACTGAGATGAGCTCTTAGGCAGAAGCTCTTCCCTGTGAGGGTGCTGAGGTGCTGGCCCAGGGTGCCCAGAGAAGCTGTGGCTGCCCCATCCCTGGCAGTGTTCAAGGCCAGGTTGGACACAGGGGCTTGGAGCAAGCTGCTCCAGTGGAAGGGGTCCCTGCCCGTGGCAGGGGTTGGGACTGGATGAGCTTTAAGGTCCCTGCCAACACAAACCAGCCTCTGATTCTATGATCCTCTCCACCTTCCAGTACTTACTGCTCCTTCTCAGCCTTCATCCATACATGAGGTGTGAACTTCTAGTGTTTGTTCTGTAAAACCACACATCTGCTCTGCCACATGGATGTCATGTGTCTCTGTGGACAGGCTGACCCTCCTAAAGCTAATGCTGCGGCACAGAGACTGTTCCAAGTGCTGCTTCTTTAGCCAGTTCGTGGCCTGAGTTAACAACTCTAGGCGTGAAACACAGAAAGGGCTGGAGCAAAGATACTTTTGCCACCTCTGTTTTCTGGTTGGGGGCAGTTCAGCTCCTTTCTTTGGGCTCCTCTCATTTTCACTGTCTCTCAGAAGTGCCCAGGAACAGCAGCAGTTTGTTTGCTCTTCCAAGCCAGGCACCAGCACAGGGACTGGAAGCCCATGGCTGGGAGCAAGGAGTGGCTGTCACAGTCTGCCCATCCCCGTCGCCTCAGTGCCCACATGTAGGAGTGCAGCCCCTCTGCAGCAGCCGTGGCCCCGTGGAGCGGTGGCTCTCACAGGTATCATTCCATCCACAGCGTGCTCCTCAGCCTGGCTGCCTCCCATCCCTGCAGCTGCCTCCTGCAGAGGCTGTGCATGTCTGCAGCAGCCTGCCCAGGCACGTCGCATGGGTGCTTTAGCTGGCTTGCAGTGTACTGTGTTATGGAGGGCCCCTCCGGTCCCTCCTGCAGCCATGCTTGCAGGCTCAGGCTGTAAGGACAGCAGCTCTGGTGTTAAGGGGTAGTCTCTGGACACCCCCCCCTGAAGGCTTTAGGGACAGACAGACATTTTCAATCTCTTTCTGGCTCCCAAGGGTCCCCCTGTTACTCCTGGAAACCTGTGCCATTGAGTTAAACTACACGGAGAGCTCACGACCGAACAGCAGTACAGGTCTGGGCAAAGTAGAGTCTTGCAGCTCTACCTATAGAGACTTTAAAATGCTGAGAGCAGAGGGATCAATGTGATTTCAGGGAAACAGGCATTGGAGCACTTGTGCTTTTTCCCTTCTGGTTCTAAATGTTGGAATTCTCATAAAAATATAAGAGAAACTCTCCTTAGAATGATTGTGCTGCTGAAACCATTGCTGGCTTTTTGGCATTTCCTCCTTCATCTTGTTCTCTTTTTTCTTCTTAAATTACTGCTTTTAGGGCTCTTTAGGTGAGAACAGATTTGTGTTCTTCTTTTCCTGCTGCTCACCTGAAATCCTCATCTGCTTTTTGCAGTTCCCAACACAACCATGAACAATCTCCTGAACGGAGCGTTCTAACTTCAGGTGAAGAAAAGCAACTGAAGCAGATGGGCTTGTAAACAGCAGAGGCTTGGCTCTCCCACAGAGCTCCTTGCGGAGTGGAAAGGAGGAGAGTGGTTAGTAAACACCAAGCAACTTTCATTTTCTGGGCTGAAATGGGATGATCTGGGGGGGTAGGAGAGCACAGGAACAGCAGCTATCACATCCTGGCACAATCAGCTATTCCCAGCAGAAGCTGTTCGTGTTTGAGCTTGTAGCAAATTGGAGAATATGGGAAAGGGGGGTATGTTTTCTGCATCAGGGAATTTGTGGGTAAGGAAAACAAGATTTCCAGCAGCCCTTTTGCTCTAGCATTTTAGTCTTGGTTTCTGAAGAGGCATCCTGCTGTTTATGTGCCATTCTTCCCTCCCTGTGAATTACTTCTCAGACTGCCAGTCAATCAGTAGCTTCGCTGAGAACAGAATTCCCACAAGTTACCTGAGGGTTTGCAGCTGGACAGAGGAAAGAGAAACCCAAAGGAGAGTCCCCACCGATGGAAAGGAACCTCCAGCACGCATCCGTTTGCGGTAGCAGCAGCAGCCAGCTGGCCAGGCAGCTCCAAATGAGCGTGCACTGCTCTTTGTCCGGCCAAGCACATGCAGGACTTGGAAGTGAGCAGGAATACTGCAGGGAATGGCAGGGGGAGAAGATGATCTGTGGGATCTAATTCCCTAATAACCCAGCTCAGGTTTCTCAGGGATGCGCTTGTCGCTGCAGTGTTCCATGAGTGCAGTGATGGTGAGGAGCTCCAAGGTGCATCAGCCTCGAGTGGGATGTGCAGGGACCCTCTCTGTCCATCCTGCCACGTCGTCTCCTGCAGGTGCACCACGGGGACAGTCACAAGGGAGATGGGCAGAAAAGCCTGGTGCTGCCATGGACCATCAGGGCCTTCAGACCAGGCATTGGCAAACCTCTGAGTACATCTGGCTGTCCCCAAGAAGCAGCACATGAACTGTTTCCTGTGGGGACACAGATCACTGACTATGTAAAGTCCATATTTTCTTGCCCTTTCCTTACCCTGTGTGTAATGCAGCCTAAGCCTGAAGCAGGCAGGCAGGTGTCTTCCCCTAGTAGAGGGCTGGGGACTCCTTATTTTTCTTTCACACTTGGGCAGGACCCTTTTTCCTGCCATTTCCAGCCACCCTCTGCTTCCCAGAGATTCCAGGGGGATTTGGTTGCTCAGCCTTAGAGCCAGGAAATGAACAAAGAGGGGCAGGAAAAGAAAGGAAACAGAGCAAGGAGGTTCACTTCCATCATTTATTGAGCCCAGAGAGATTTCTAGAAACCACATGTTACCAGGTGTAAAAGAAATGAAAGATGAGAACCAACATGGAAGGATGGAGCAGCCCAAAACTCCCACAGGCCGGTGAGTCTCCAGACACGTTGGAGAGGCTTCAACAGCAATTTAATGTGTACCTGCTGGCAAAGAGCAGCCCCTCCTGCTTGTGCCTGTCAAGAAGAGGTCCTGATTCATGTCAGTGTTTTCTTTCCTTGAACAGGGAAACTGCTGCAGATCCTGGGGAGTGCAAAAGTCACGGAGGAGGGAGACCTAGGAAAGATGGTTCCACATTGGGATTTCAGAGAGGTTTGTGCTTGATCTAGGGTTGAAGAGTTTGTGTTTCTGCTGTTCTCGGGGATTGGGAGGGGGGAGATCACTGAGTCCCTGGGCCTTACCATAAAATTGTTAGAATCTGGAACAGATTCAATAAAAGACATTTAGAGGCAAGTAAATGCACAGAGCAGCTTGAATTTACCTTCCACCAGAGTTCATCCACTCCTGGATAAGGCCTCTGAAATGGGCAGTGCTTTAATCATAGAATCATAGAATGGTTTGGGTTGGAAAGGACCTTAAGATCAGTTCCAACCCCCTGCCATGGGCAGGGACACCCCACACTAAACCATGTCACCCACGGCTCTGTCCAACCTGGCCTTGAACACTGCCAGGGATGGAGCATTCACAACCTCCCTGGGCAACCCGTTCCAGTGCCTCAGCACCCTCAAGTACATATATCCGGGGACTGAAAACACAAGCAAGAATGCTGAGGAGGAAGGGATGACACTTTCTTTGTTCTTTAGAAAGGGAGAAAAAGCCCAAAAGTTATGAATTTCTTTTTCCTGGGAATGTCTCAGCTGGACAAGAAGCACTACAGGGTAAGGTGGTCCCAGAAGCCAGAACTGGCAGCACTGGGGGGCTCACTTTGTTCTGGCACAAGTTGTTCTGGCATTTCTAGGGAGATCTGTAATTGCAAGTAATAACCTCGGAGGTTAATCGAGGTCTGACAAGCAGTTCTGCGGGTTGGTGGGCCAGAGGGGGCTTTAATGAAGTGTTTAGCTCAGTGTTGCTTTAAGCATTAATTGCGCCTGGGAAAGGGAGCTGCAGTATTGGGAATGACACCCTCACACGGACCTGGAGACAGAGAGCCAGGGGGTCTGGTGAAATCTCATCGCCTGTTACAGCAGATGGAAAAGAGCTCTGAATTAAAGGAATTGTTCCTGTTTGGTTTGGGCCCCACATAACTGGACTCTGGGTAAGGCCTGATTGCCTGAGAATGGGCACTCAGCAGTTTCTGACAGGCTGTTGGAGGGAAGCTATCCAAAATGCAGGCTATACACATCTGAATGAATTCCTTTTGCCTTATTTCTCTTTACTGCTTTGTGTGTCATATTCCCCTTCCAGCTTTCCAGCATAGAGCGACTCTTCTACTTGCTCCCCTTTGCCTCCTGCTGAGTCAATTCCTGTATTTTCCACCATTATTTGTACTGTAGCCACTCCTGGAATCTGGGAGATCTCCCTCAGAAGTCTCCTTGTCTCCTGAGCTTGCTGCCAACACTCCCACTGACACTTTCGATTCTTTGTTATAGAGAAGAAAAGGCCACAGAAGTGTGCCATGACACCCACTGAGGTGCCGTTACCCTGTAATTCTTCAAACACTCTCTATGCATTTGGCTGCCAGAGAGGGACTCCTCATCAGGGACTGTAGCGATAGGACAAGGGGTGATGGGTTCAAACTGAAACAGGGGAAGTTCAGGTTAGATCTAAGGCAGAAGCTCTTCCCTGGGAGGGTGCTGAGGCGCTGGCCCAGGGTGCCCAGAGAAGCTGTGGCTGCCCCATCCCTGGCAGTGTTCAAGGCCAGGTTGGACACAGGGGCTTGGAGCAAGCTGCTCCAGTGGAAGGGGTCCCTGCCCGTGGCAGGGGTTGGGACTGGATGGACTTCAAGGTCCCTTCAAGCCAAACCCCTCTGGGATACTGTGATTCTATGATTTGTATTCACTGAGAAATGCCGGAGCAGGAAGCCCATGGACTGAACTGGTGTTGGCACCTGGAAGAGAAGCAAGTGCTGTGGCCAGGTATTGGGCACCAGGCTCTGGTTTTGGTTTGGACACTGACTCACCCGGTGAGCTTGGGGAAATCATTTCCCTTCTCTGTGCACCTGCTTCCACTCCCCACCTCTAATTGCCTGCCTGGTTGGGCTCGGAGCTCTTCAGGACACGGCCCGTCTCTCACTGCGTGTACATACAGCGCCTCAGCACAATGGAGCCTTGTCTTGGTTGGAGCCTTAAGGTGTTCCTGTCATCCAAACAGGAATAAAAGGTATGCCCAGACAACAAGGCAAGCTTCCCAGACGTGCTGCTCTGCAAGCATGTCTGAAACCCAAGGTGCTGGGAACTGCTTCTGTTCCCACTCCTTGGCTTCTCCCAGCCAACCAGCAATGCATTACCCGGTTCCAGTTACACTGCAGAGGTGAACTGGCTCATTCCCAGTTCCACTGGGAGCTGAACTCATTTTGCAAACTCCAGCAGAGCCTGATAGGAACCTCCATCCCTGCAGCCCCGGATAGGAACCTCCATCCCTGCAGCCCCGGATAGGGACCTCCATCCCTGCAGCCCCGGATAGGAACCTCCATCCCTGCAGCCCCGGATAGGAACCTCCATCCCTGCAGCCCCGAATAGGAACCTCCATCCCTGCAGCCCTGGATAGGAACCTCCATCCCTGCAGCCCCGGATCTGCACTACCTCCCTGCGGGTGCAGAGCTCCTCACTCAGCCCTGAAGCTCAGAGCCAGCCCATCCCACTCTTAGCCCACACTGGCCTCAGCCTGCTCCAGTTTGCCAGGGGAGAAACGAGCAGAGACATTTTCCTCCCTCGTCTGAGGAGGTGTGTGCACGTCTTGTTGGCTTTTCTTCTTGTCCACGGGCTTTTGCACAGCCCCTTCCTCCCGTTGCCTGTTCATTCCCTGCACTCCATCTCATCTTTTGCATTCCTCCCTGGTTTGATACAGCATCTCGCTGGTCCTGCTTCACACCAAGAGAAGGGGTATTAGATGGATTCCCCATAGAGTATAAATTGAATGGAGAGAAGTGGCTGGTTTCCCAGCAATAATTTATCTGATTAAAAAAATACTCCCCAAACTCCCCCCCCTCTGCTGGTCCCGCTCCCCCTCCAGCAGGAACACTGGCACTCGGGCTGGCGTTTGAACTGTATTATTCAAATTGCTGGAAGGGGGATTTAGATGGGAAAATAACTGTCAAAAGATGGCTCTCGGGGGATTTTCCCAGAGCGTGAGCTCTGAAATTTGGATCCTGGGTTGTTGGATGGAGGAGGCAGAGAGCAAATAATTGTGAGTCAAGGACCACTGCGATTGCCAGCTTTGCCCTCATCTAACAACCACCTTACACAGATAGGCGCAGATGCTCACACACATGCTCACACACGTGTCCACACACACGTTTCATAGAGGAAGCCGTTTGCAGGAGCTCCAGAGCACAGCAAGCTGTTCTGCTCTTCCCTTCTCCTCTCTCTTTTGTTTTACCTCACTTCAGGGCTGATTCCAAATACAAGAAGAAATCGGCTTCAGGAAACGCCTGTCTGCCTGTGCAGGCTTCATTCCTTTCAAATCAGCGCTATCCAGAGCTGCTCATTTTCTGCTCCTGCCACCAACATTCCTTTACTCACATCGAGTGTTGTAATCAGGGAATGGGAAAGTCACCCTGAGACCCCTCTTCATCACAGCAATGCACGGAGGTGACCTGAGCTCCGCATCTCTGGCCTATCTGTATTGCGCTGTTGCCTTTTCCTTCGCGGGAGAGCACCAGGTATTGTACATTTCATCCTGCTCCCACAGACTGCAGTGATTTATAACAGGAGCTGCCTTATTAATGTCAAGGGCAGAATTGCTACCAACATTCCAGCTGCAAGAGCGTATGAAGATCATTCCGTTAGCTGTGGCGTGATCCCAGCACCCAGGGCTTAGCTGATGTTGCTCTCTCTGCTCGCAGCCTCGGCCAAGTCTGGGTGCTGGTTTCTGGGCCAGTGGGTGAAACATGAACAGGCCCATTCCAAGCTGGAGCTTTTCAGCCTTGGAGCAGCCCAAAGCGAGTGGTGGGGCTCAGGTTTCTGTGCTTTTGACGGAGGCACTGCTGGGATGGAACCTCTCTCTGCTCCTTCTGGAGGATTTACACTGCCACAAGGCTTCATTTTTTCCAGATGTTTTACCTAATAAATCAAGGAGTCTCATCAGAGGATTCGAATCCAAAAGGCTGTTACCATGACTTCAAAGGCGCAGGCTGGAATGGAAAGAAGCAGTGCAGACATTTTGTACCACTCTAGTCACTGATCATGAAAATACACTCCGCTTCCAGGGTTGTTTTCCCTGTGGATCCCAAAACTCCCCTGTGATTAAATGAAAAGGGGCTGTGCTCCTCCAGCCAACCTTTGCTTTAAAGAATCGAGCTGCAGTGCTCACAGGTGCCATGGCTGGCAGTAACTGAGGATGGGGCTGGTCCCGGGTGGAGGCGAGCTCTGCCACCCCCTGTCCCAGATCAGGGGCTGTTCTTGCAGGTTTGGACTCGTTCTGTGTCTTTTCAGATCAGTGCAAGGCCTCCTGTTCTCCCTGAGAGGTGGTTTAAGCTGTTCCCACATAAAGGACTCAGATGGCTATTCATGTGCTTCAGATGTTTGGGAGAGGGGAAGGTAAAGAGTTACGTGGCTGCAAAATGTGATTGTTCACATTGGTTTGTTCCTTGGTGGAGAATGTAACTCTCTTCTTTAAAGATAGTGAACCCTTTCTTTTTACAGTGTCTACACAGTGTCATTTGCTTTCACTGTTACATTGCTAAAGATAAATGCTCCCTGCTTTGACAAACTGCTGTGTATGTGTTTCTAATTACTTGATAGCAGGGTACTGGTGGAGAATGTAATGAAGGAAAGCAGCTGAAGAAAGAAAGGCTGTTCCTGCGGGTAGATGAGCAGAACACCTACAAGGTTGTGTTTCTTCTCCCTGTGCTCCCAGAAAGTGCTGGTATGGCTCCAACTGCCCACTGGAGCTGCCCAAGTTAGGATCCGTCCTGCAGCAACTCCTCCTGGCAGCAGTACCAAGGCAAGCTGCTCTTCTTTACCCTGTCCCTCATCTCCCCTGCCCATGCAGATACCTGAGGGGCCATCCACCAAACAGCTTCCCGCTTGGATTTGTCTCCCCACTCCAACAGTTGTACGAGCAGGACCGAGTGGATGGTGCCAGGCAGGAACAGGCTGCTTGTGGCAGGAGGGAGAAGGTGGCGTGGCTGGGAGTCCCTTCAGCCATCAGGAGAGGTGCCTAGGTTGAGTTTCATGAGAGGAGTTGGCTGTCTCTGCTCCAGAGCTGCCCTGTGCTGCCTCCCTGCAAAGCCAGGAGGAGGGGAAGCTTTGACGCCCCCCTGGGGCTTCCTACAGGCGGGGATGTGAGCGGTGACTCTGCCTTGTGCTGTCTGAGGGTTCTGCTATGTGAATAAGTTGTCACTGTGGGGCTGTGGAGGGAGGGCTGAGCTGCCCCTGGCTTACACCGGTTGCAGGTTCGAAGCACATGGAGAGCTCTTACTGCAAAGCAGATGTGTGGTAAAGTGCTTGTGGGGCAGGTCTCTAAGGGGAGTGGAAGCTGCAGCCCTTGGAGTGCTGTGAAAATGCAATGCAACCCCCAGTAAACACTGTAATTACATAGAACAGACCTGGGATGTGAATTTACTCCGGTTAGACCATATTCCATGTGCCTCAGGCAGCAAGCAGGGCATTTCGTCCTGCAACGCATTTAACCACTATGGTTACCCAAGAGGCGGATGTTTCGGAGAAGGAGATGTCATGGGGCATTCTGGTGGAGGGTTGTCAGAGAGGGAGGAGCCAGGTGCCTCTCTCCTGTGCAGTAATGGTGTGTTCAGGCTGAAGAATAAGCTCATCTAAATGTTGGTAATCGAGTAACAGTTACTGTGATAGAGCTGCTTCCTGCCACAGGCGTAGAGAAATTGCTGCTTGTCTTTTCCTCCCCAGGATGCTGAACCCAGCACCCCGAACTGTTGCTGCTGCTCGGGATTGGTGCCATCTAGAATGAAACGTGTTGGGCCGTCAGAACGGAACGGGAGCAGCACAGATCGGCTTCGGGAGCCAAAAATAGGTACTGTCATTTCTGAGCTGGAGCCTCCCTTCACTCTCCCCACCCAGCCCTGCCTGTTTGGCACATGCAGCACATAATCGTAAGTGTTTGTGTTGCACCAAAGGAAAATCACATTCCTAAAGCAAGCTGTGCATTAAGTAGTGGACAGGCTTTGGAGGCAGGGTGTGTTATGACATGGATCCTAAATTGGGGAGCATCAATGATGATGGTTTGCAGATTTTCTATGGGCAATGGGTATAGAAAGGAGCACAGCTCATCTGCTGCATTGCCATGTGGAAAGACATCAGAGATGTTCAGAGACGTGCTGTAATAGGGAGCTTAAATTCTTTTCACCAAAGAGCTGCTCAGATACTTGTAATTGAATGATTGAGAGATGAATGTGGCACATTTGAGATTTCTCTGGATCTTTTCTCTCTTTTATTCTGCAGCTCTGTGGATGTGTCATGCTTTCACCTTTAAGTCTGCTCTCTGGAATCAGTATTTGTCTGCTTCTGCCAAACCCCAAAAGCTGCATTTCATTAAAACCCCTGATTATTCAGGAAGGGTGAAGTTTGATTCACAAGGATAACGCTCTTTGAAGGTAGACTCCTTTAGTAGTGACTGATTTAAATGGTTCCCATTTTAGTATGCCTGTTACGCTGTTCTCAAGGCCACACAAAGGAGGAGGAATTGTGCAAGGCCATATAAATCAGGGTTAGTTATAGGGATGTCAAACACAACTGCACCATGGGGTGTTAATAGTGAGCAGGCGCGTAGTCAAAAGCAAGTCAGAACCAACTAACAAAAGCCACAAAGCTAATCTGTCTGGTTCCTGATGCTTCCCAAAAGCTCAGTGTCTGCACACTCATGCTCTGTTCTGGGAGAAGCCTGGGGTGTTAGACTGATCCATATCACATTTTCAAAGTGTTCCAGTAATGGGCTGAGTCGTTTTGGTGGAACATCTTTGGTTCTCAATTTCTCCCATCAGGAAACATCTAAAAACGAAGCAGTGTGAGCACATAACCAGGCCACGTCTCTTCCTACTTACTGACGCCAAGCTCTCTCCACTGGATTCATGCTCAACTAAAGCAGTGGTGACCCAGCCGCTGGACACACACACACAGCAGGGACCTGTTGGGTTAAACTTCAGTTGAGGAGTTCGTCATTGTGTGGAGGAAGAAAACTCCCAGTCTTTGGCACGGAAATCAGAGATTCCTCCTGTCCCAGCAGCACTTTGTGGGCAGGGTGGAGGGCAGCCAAGGGAATTTAACCAGACTGCGAAATGTAAAAACCCTTTCAGTGCACACTTGAAGAGAAGGCTCTGGAGCATCATTTCCTGTGTGCCTGACCACAGGTACTGCACATGCCGGAGCGTATGGGAAGCTTTGAGCACTTAGGTTTGCAGAGGTTTCTGCTCACTCTTTCCATCACTTGCTCTTCTCTTTAAGACTCAAGGCTGCATGATGGACTGTGAGTCTTGAAGGCAGGTTTGTGGGCACTGAGCATGTCATGGGGGGACAGAGTTTTCTCTCCAGAATGATGGTGTGGTTTTTGCAGCTTTCCAGATACCCGTTAGTCCAGGAGAGAAACTGAGCTCAAACCTCCCAAAAAGTGTTGGGTTTTCTAGCCCAGAAGAAGCTGTTAGAGCTTTAAAATGGGCCACAAGACTTCATTTTTACAGAAGGAATTCAAGACAGTGGGAAGTTTCAGGGACTGAATGTAACTTGTGAGCCAGGATCTTGGATGATCTCACGAGTCCATTGGGCAGACTGCACACGCATGCATGCACGTGTGCCTGCGGGCACATACCACCGTGGTTTCTGAGTTAGGTTTTGTTATTTCTCAATATTGCCATTAATATTCAATGTATTTATCTTGGTTGCTGGTAATTACAGCAGTGAAAGTGCTGACTCTTCTGGGACAATGACATTGTCTTGGGACAACCCAACATTTTTGTGGAGGCCTGCAAAAACTGTTCTGCCCCTTACTGTCCAACCCCAAGAACATTCCTGGTTCCTCTGATAGCATCCTTAAGCACAGCTCTACATCTTCCATGTAGATGAATGACTTGACACTTCCAAATATTATTTCTTTCCCAGGAGTTCTGGATCATCATTCTAAGCTATTTGAGTTCTACCTCTTCCTAGCAAGAAGGGCTTCAGCTATCTCAGCTCTGCACCTGCAGCATCCCTCCGTTTCATAGATTGTGTTTTGGAAATAAACACATATGGCAAGACTGTGAGCAGGGAATGAGGAGAGCGTAATGCTGGTGCCCTGATATGGAAGGCAGTAAATGAATAGGAAAGGAATAGTCCTGGTAGGGAGGACAAGCTGGGTGAACTCCAGGAAGGGAACAACAGAGGGTGCTGCAGGTCACAGCTGAGCTGGGCTGTGAAGAGGGTGGCACATGTTTCAGCTGAGGTGCAGGGATGCAGTTGTGATCCCTGGGGCTGCTGGGTTGTGTAGTGCTGGTGACAGGAATAACTGGGTGGGAATGATGGGTCAGGAAAGACTGAGGTACAGCTGGATGATGCCAGGTAGTAACCAGTAGTTAGTGTTAGGAGTTTGTGTCTCCCTTTAAAACCAGGTCAAGCAGAGTCCTGCTTCTTCTCCCAAGCCAAAGCGCTGCGTTTAGGAAGCTGCAGCTCAAACTTCCAGCTTATCTGTTGGGAGCCAGGGGCGCTGTTGGGCAGAGCAGAGGAAGCACTCGGGCACTCACTGTGCACACAGATACCCTCCAGCTCCATGCACAAAGGCTGGATGTTGCCTCTGTGAACACTTGGCAATTATAACATATCATGTGCGTCAATAATGCCTCTAACTTGCCTTAATACCTTTATATGAGAATAAAATTTGTTCTTGTATGGTGCTTTTCATGCTCAAGGCAGCTCAAAGCGCTTCGCTAAGCACGGTAATGAGTTAGATCTGGGGAGCGCAGGGATTGTGCAGGCAAATACAGGGACTATTATGTGCTCTGCAATAACTCACAGAGCAGCCCCTGCTAGAAATGGTTTTATTTATTGAGGGGAGGAATGTTGGCTGATTCTTGTGCCTGTCCTCTGGAAGAGTTTAATGCTCTTCAGCTTCCATGGTGAAACTGGAGCCAACAAGAGACCTCGATGAGGAGCAGCACGTGGAGCTGTGCAGCACCGAGGCAGCTGTGTCTGCTCTGCTGAGGGACCCAAGATCAGCTGCAGGCCTCAAGCTTGAGATTTACCTTTCTCAAGGTTATTACATTCCTCTGAACCCCCTCACTGCCTTCATGCTGGCTCTGTTATTTGATGTCCTCATTTACCTTATTTCTAAGGCAGAAGCCTTTTTGTGCAGTACCTTCCACCCCTAGGTCTAGAAGAGGGATTACTGAGGTTTACAGTGGCACTGTGAAACCCCCTGGGAGGATGGTCGTTCTCCACTGGAATAAAGGGAGATCTAAGGCTAGATCCAAGGAGACATCTGAAGAGAAATGTGCACAAAGTTTAGGCTCCTTAGTCCAAAAAGGAGTCCTGAAAAACCTGCTCTCAGCTTTCCCTGCTGCAGGAGCTCCTGTGCATGGCAGACTCTTAACTTGCGGTGTTTAACTTCTTCCTGGGCCTTCTCACAGGCACTTGGGGGGATGTCTTCCCGTAGAGACCTTTTCTGCTGAGCTGCTGACAGACTGGCTGGTGTTTCTCCCTAAAATATTTGGATCAACATGAGCTGGTGTGGTGGAGGAGGGCAGGAGCTCTTCCACTGGCCTGCCCGTCTGTGCCAGTAGATAGATACCTTGTGCATGACTGCAAACCACTGTGTGCAGTCCAGGCCTCAAAGAAAAATGACGTCTTTTTACCTTGCCTAGGAAAGGTCAGATGATCCCCAGAACATTGCCCTTGGCTTCTGTGGGAATATACCAACGGTTGGGACACCCTTCCGACTATTCTATGGGCCTTGATGGATAAGATACATGATCCGCTTGGGCTCTTCAGCAGTATTTCTCCATAGGGAGCCAGCTTTTCCCTATTACTGTATAATGAGTCTCTGACTACAGAAGCCTAAATAAGAAAGTGAGTGGAGTCAACGAGGAAGATGCTTGCCCTCTGTGTGTTGTCTCAGCCTACACATCTTCACAGACTCATTACTTAAGCACCGACCTGGCCGGTGCAGTTGATGGGCTGTTCAGTGTATTGTGCTTACTGAGCGTTTGCCTTCATGGCAGAGGCTCTATCCTTTGGTGTCCCCGTGGCACACACGGCAGTTGTAATTAGCAAAACTGTTAAAGACAGTTTCTTTGGCATTTGTGATGCCCCAGGAAGCATCCCATGTTCAAGGGTGGCTTTGAAACTCCTCCTTATGCTCCTGTGAGGCCACTTACGCTGCTGTTCCCGGGAACAAAGAGAATTTGCATCACTTTTCCACATCTCCCCATACCCAGTGATTTGTGAGTTCACTCTGAATAACAGTCACTGGCCCTCTGGAGTCTGGGGCACCAGAGGGTTTCAAACTGCATTGCAAATGGGGCAACCCCGCTGACATGAATAGAGCTGGTCCATTTGGAGTGTAAACGGGAGTCTTATTATGGAACTCACTTCCTAACCATCATAGCAGTGAGGATGGCAAGGTGCCACTTCAGGCTCCTCTGGAATGGGACAGGGAGAGCAAGACTACACCCAGCTAAGGCTGTAAGTAAAGACTAATACTACCTCTAATTGAAACCAGACAAAACCAGCCTACAAGTGCTTTACAAAAAGTGGAAAGCAAATGCTTTCTGTGTAGGCATTAATCTTTATGCCTGACTAGGGTCATAAGCAGTAGTGAGAGTGCATGGAGAGAAATCAGCTCACTCAGCACTGGTCTGTAAAGGTCTATGTCCAGTTTGGCCCTTAATTCTGTTTATCTGGGGCTATTAATAAGCTCCTTTCAGTTTCCCCATGAAGGTCTGTATGTCAGGTCTACTCTTGCACGTAAAGATCTGTCATTGATTGCTTGGGCAGCTGAATTGGGTAGGCAGTTCACTTTTCAATGGTATCTTAACTTTGCATCCTTTTCTGCTGGGGCAGGAATGGTGGGGATGACTTCAAGCTTATTGTAATCTGCTTGTACACAGTGCTGTTCTAATTTCATGCCTAGGTATGGCATTTGCATTACAAAGGAGTTTTGTTGCTGGAGCTCTGCTGGTCTGGGTCTTTCCAAAGCTGATCAGAGCTTCTGGTCATGTGCTTCTGCTCTCTTCCCTCAGAACAAAACATCATCTACACAGATCCTGGGCTATCAAAGGCCATGAAACAGTTCAAGTGCCAAACACAACCCAAACGGCAGCCTGAGAAAATGATGTCTCCCATAGGGGCTGTTGAATACGCACACACGTATGGTCTGTTTTCCTGACGTGCCTGTCAGAACCCTGCTGATGCCTCCCGCAGAGAGAACTATTTGGCAGAGGCCACTTCCCCCCGAAACTTTACTCTTTGCAGGAAATAGAAAATGTTCTTTTCCTACGTATTTGTTTGTGCTTGACTCTGATCACAAAGGGTCGCATTTTTCCCCTTTCTCTGGTGACCCATGAATGTCCACGTGCTCTCAGTTCTGCAGTTCCTCTTATCTTTCACAGAGCTCTGAGCCTTTTCACCCCTTCCTCTGTGCCTGCCGTGCTCCATGCAGAAATTCCATCAGGAGATGAGCTTTCGGATGTGTGAGCTCTATTCAGGTTTAGGTAGCACCCTGTGCAGGCTTCCCTCTGTTGTTAAATCCTCATTCTCCTGTTCAGGTACCCTGGTGAAGGTGTTCTCCTATGAACAAGGCTTTTCGACACAAGCATCTGTGCTGCTGATTTTTCAGACCATTTTGCTGTCTGTTGTGTCCCCAGACATTCAACAGTGGATTCCTTTGCTCAGAGAGAAGATCCCCACTGCAACTTAGAGCAGTTTTGCTCACTGCCCACTTGCAAGAGTCTGAGTGTACCTCTTCAGGGGGGTTTAACTGAGTTCCCAGCACTGCAGAACTTGGTGTACAAGTTCTAATGAGTTAATGTCTATTTCTCTTTCAGGCTGTGGTTTGCTCAAGTGCTGCTGCGGTGTCACCCACCCTCCCCAGGCCCAAGAAGTGCTTGGAAGGGGGATTTTGTCCATGCTGATGGCTGCGTTGGCATTCCCATGTTCCTGATGTCATCACGTGCACTACCCTTTCCCTAAAGGTGGGGACTGGTTTTTGTTGCTTATCCCACTCTTCAGGTCCATTGTGCAGGTTTTTGCAGGCTGCTTCTGAACACTACAGATCCTACCCTGCTCCCTTCCCCTGTAGACTTTTGGGTTACTGGATCTCTCCTCTCTCAGTCAGCATTAGTATAGATGAGGTGACTTTCCAGTGCTGCTTTAACAGATCCACAGCCAGAAAGGTGGGCTCCAGGGCAGCTCCTGTGGTGCAGCAGATCCAGTACTGGGCTCATTGATGCCCATGTTAGTTGTGAGTAAAAAAAAATCTACTTTTGTATGGTTTGTTCCAAAACCCAGTCAGGATCGCTTAGGTGAGTTCAGTTACTCTTTCAACACTGCAAATAAGATATTCAGGTGAGAGAATCATAGAGCTTTCTGTGCTTAGGCATTCTTTACATACATTACAGCTGCCATTTGTAGGTGAAGTGCATGGTTTCTTTGCTCTGTCACATCTAACATGATTGGCATCATTCACCTGCATCAACTAGAAATTAGTAAAACCTTTTGTGTGTCAGAACTGACTGCACAAGACAGAGAGCTGGGCTGGTTCAGCCTGGACAAAAGAAGGCTCCTGAAGGGGAGACCTCAGAGCAGCTCCAGTGCCTAAAGGGGCTGCAGGAAACCTGGAGAGGGGCTTGGGACAAGGGCCTGTAGGGACAGGCCAAGGGGAATGGCTTTAACCTGCCAGAGGGGAGACTGAGATGAGCTCTTAGGCAGAAGCTCTTCCCTGGGAGGGTGCTGAGGCGCTGGCCCAGGGTGCCCAGAGAAGCTGTGGCTGCCCCATCCCTGGCAGTGCTCAAGGCCAGGTTGGACACAGGGGCTTGGAGCAAGCTGCTCCAGTGGAAGGTGTCCCTGCCTGTGGCAGGGGTTGGAGCTGGATGAGCTTTAAGGTCCCTTCCAACCCAAACCATTGCATGATTCTGTGATTCATCTTTCTGGTTTGGAAATTGCTCTTGGTGAAGTATTTGCCCTGTTGTGTGCCAGAGTTCTCACTGCTCACTTCCTGCAGCAGGAGCCTGAGCGCAGCCTGTGCTGTTTTAGGAGGTTTCTGGAGGCACTGTACACCATGGACTGCTGCATTTGCCAGAAACTGGATGCAATACTTTAAAGAAATGAAAGAAAATAAGTGAATAGGAGCGTTACAGGAGGGTTTCATCCTGGTGTCTTTCACTGGTACTTTTTTTACAGCTTTCTTTTTAAGCTAGGCATGATACATGAGCTCTGCTCTTTAGTAAAGACACTTTAACAGCAGTAGCAGCAGTAAACATCAGAAGCATGTCACTAATACTATTCCATGTCATCCCCTATGCTGCATTCTCCAAAAGTAGCACTTCCTGACCGACTTGGCAGTGTGAGAAGTAGTGCCTTGCTGTGGATGCTGAGCTGACAATCCCAGAAGGAGCAGATGAGTCCTACCTGATACCTGGTAAGCTGGCAAGAGATCAAATGGAGAAAGCTGGACCACCACTTGAAAGGATGGTTTAGACAAAGCTAACAGATCATGAAGCAAGCATCAGCCTGAAAGAGGGTGTTAGAGGCAGACTGCAGCCATTTGGGGCTAGAAAAACACCAGATTTGTGAGAAAGCTTTTCTTCCTCTGTCAAATATATCTTATTTGTTACCTGCCTCAGAGGGCTCGCATCCGGAAAATGCCATTTCTTTTCTCCATAGAATGTAAATGTTCATTCCAGATGATACAGACATAAACCTCAATTTCTTCTCAGCCCTCACTGTAGGTTTCTGAACATGGAATGAGAGTCTTTTTGAGAAATGGATTTCTTACTGAATACACACACTTCTGTACTTTCAGAAATGAAGGGTACTTCTGAAAGCCTTAACCTCTTTCTCTACCAATTCCCAATTTTTAGCAATGGAAATTTATTCCAAGCATCTGAATTCTTTCCAGTTTTTGGTAGTGATCCTACCTGTTCTATAGGAGGTGGTTTAGCCCCTTCATCTCTTGCTGGGCCAGGCTACTCAGTGGGCAGTGATGTTCAAAAAGTCACTGTGAGTGAGCATCCTTTAGTCTCCTGCTCTGTTTAGTATCTCTGAACGCCTTTGTGTCTCACTTAGACACAAAGTCACATTCTGACCTCTTTGAAACTCATTTCATATTTCTTAGAATCAATACACTTCAAAGACAGTAGCAGAAATGCCAGGCAGTCAATAAGCCCAGTCAGGTTATGCTAGAAGTAAAAGCGATGTGTTGTAAGGGCAATGTTTTCTTAAGGAACTGCTATTCAGGCATATTTGTTGTTTCAATTGGTCTGATTTAGTGGCTCAGGCAGGGGCTGCACTGGAGCATTCTGACCCTAATTTGATTTCTAAAGCTGCCATTCAGGTACTAAGGAAATAAAAATATGTGGTAAAACCACCTTGGGACAGCAGACATATAGCTCCTGATGTGCTTAATGCACAGCGTACCCGCCGGGAAGACACAAGGGTTCATGCCATGAGCGCCCGCGTTTCATATCCCATTGGAGTTGCATGTTTTGCTCTCATGGCTTTGATCGCCGGGTCCCTGGGAGGAGCATGGAAAAACGGGAGAATGGTGGTGTTCTTCCAGAGCTGTTGCCCTAAAGGGATGTTTAAAGAAAAAGCCCAAATTAATGCCAGTGAGAAGTGCCAGATTGACAGCTTCAGGAGCGAAGCACTTCACCTGTTTGCAGGCTGCCCACGTTTTATCTGCTGGAGCTGTCAGCCCAGTATCTTCCTCAGCACAAAATGGATTCTTTGCTTTTTAAACTGTCCTCGTGTCTCCAAATTGCTCAGTCCTGCATCTGAGACAGATTCCGGCAGTGCTAATGGGGGTAAGAAGCCGCAGAGCTGAAAACTAGGAAGAAATGCTGGCAGATCTGCCCTGTTCTTGGAGATGCTTAAAATTTGCAGGAGGCTCAAAATGATTTAAAACTAAAATGTATGCAGAATGATTCAAGGCATAGCTCTGCTTTCAAACTAGAAGCTGCTGGGAACAGAACTTGTTTCTCTCCTTAGCAAATCAGGGCTTTATCGCTGTTGCTGCTCTCTTGAAAGAAACCTTCATACTCTCCTCTGACAGCTGCCCAAACAAGGCCTTGTCCAGCCTTTTGCAGCACGTCCAGGAGCTGCAGTATGGAATCACGGAATGGTCTGGGTTGGAAGGGACCTTAAAGACCATCTAATTCCAATCTTTCACTAGAGCAGGTTGCTCCAAGCCCCTGTGTCCAACCTGGCCTTGAACACTGCCAGGGATGGGGCAGCCACAACTGCAGGACCCCTGCCCTCCTTGGTGGGAAGGTGCTTTGAGAAACACTGTGGTCATGGTGCACAGATCGCGTGGCAGGAGGTCTATGGCAAAAGATGAGTCCTCCAGGACTCCAGGCATCCTTCAGTGGCACCTGATGAGCCTGAGGAGTAGAGACCTTGTGTAAATGAGGGCTTGGATCTGTTGCTTCATGGCATTGGTAATGAGCTGTTGAATTTACTGGATCGAGTCAGATTAGGTCTCTGCACTTCAATGCACGGATAAATTGACATCTAAAGCTGCACAGTAAGGCCTTCAATGTACCTGATGCATGAACCTGAAGACCTGCTATGAAGTTTCATTCTACAACTCTTTGAGCTTGTCACTTTTTCAAGTGACATGGTAAAAATGAAGTCCACTCTTTTTTCCATGAAAACCCCATTATATTTATAGGAAATTCCTTCACAGCATCTGAAGGGGTGATGAGGTCTTAAGGAGCATTCCAGCAGGAGGAAGCAGACCCAAAACTAAAGGGCTGTGAGATGTGTATGAACAAGGTAACTGCCCATTCCAGCAAACAGGACTCTGTCCCTGTCCCAACCTGTCATCCAGTGTCCATATTCTTTCCCATTGCTGTGGATCTTTGTCCCCGTCTTCACTACATGATAGCAATGATGGGTGCCTCTAGCTTTGAACTGTTAAATTTCTGGACTAATGTAATTTTGTTCGTGTTTACTATTCCGTCAGAAGGTTCTAAAACAACTCTGTGCCTCCAGTCTCTGCCATTTAAAGCAGAGGCTACTTGGAGCTCCCAGAATCATTAAATATGTATATTCAGTTTTGAACACCTAAAGCTGTAAACAGCTTGAGATACAAACCAGCCATGACTGACCAGCGACAGCAACGGACACTCATGGGAGTTGCAGATGTTGACCCAACAGTGGGATCTGTCTAGTCTCCAATTTGATGCATGAGGCTTACTCCATTTGTAACGTGGCTTTGTCTTCCCACTCGCAGGACTCCGCAGGTGCAGGTTATCGGCCCCCAGAGCAGTGGATGGCTTCCAGAGCTGGGGAGAGATGACAGCGAGAAGCCATCGGGAAGCATGCCTTGTGTGAGTGCAGGGGGTATGGGCTGCGTGTGGGGAGAAGTGAAGCAGGGAGCAACTGTGCCAAAAACAAGGGAAATGAAGGATTCCAGCCATATGAGCCAAGACATCAGCTGTACCTATCAGGGAACCAAAACCCAAAGTGACAGGGCTGTGCTAGTGACCTGCCATGCTGGGCAGAGGGCAGGTTTAACTGGTATGTGTAAAGTGTGCTGGGATAACCAGGAGCAATGGACTGTGTATTTTCCAGGCATCCTCTGTTGCTGGTCTAAGATTGTTTCCTTGATTCCCCAAGCCCAGAGGCAATGACTGTTTCTGTGTTCTGTCAGTTCTCTTCCTCTTGTTTTTAGCCTTTCTCCTCTCCGTGTTTTTCCTCTCTGTTTGGAATTACTCTCACACCACTGCAGTCTCCTTTCTCTGCCTTGGCTGGCACTGGCACCAGCAGAAAATGGGATAGTGTTTACATAGCAGTGCAGCTGCTGGACTTAGGAGATGAGAAGTGTGGACCTGCTGTGCTCCCTTTGGTGACTCACACCAGCTCTCCCTGCTTCTGATCTCCTTCAACCTTCCTGCCACGCTGACCTTCTCTAGGGAAAGGACTTGCTTTTAGTGTGTGATCCTACCGTGTCTAATACAATAGGACCCAACCTCAGGTAAGACCTTTAGGCACTCCCATTATATGAATGAGAACAAGATTGTTGGTGTCAGTAATTAACATTCCTGTGGGATTGTTGGAAGTGCTTTGGGATAAACACCACCTGGAATCCTCATTTGGCTTATGTGTTTTTTAAGCTGTAGAGGAGGCTGATCCTGTTCACACGAGAGGGCATGGACCGTCTGCCTCATCGCTTACTGGATACACAAAAGGTCTTGCAGCCAAGGAAGGGTTACAGTGCCCCAGTGAGAAGTGGGACACTGGAAAAGCAAGGGCATTGAAGGTGGGGAAGAGGAGTGGAGACTCCATTATCAGTTTGTCTCCAGTAATGATCTCGTCTGAGAACAAAGGCAATATGACAGCCACCAAAACAGAGAAAAATACCAAACTAAGTGCCACTGATAACAATGTGAATGCCTGTGGCACAGTGTCATCCCATGACAGGCTTCCAGAGATGAAATCTCACACTGGTTTAATGGATGGAAAAATCCGTTTGACTGCAATAACATCAGGCTTTCCCCTTGAGGTTACCTGCATTTCTCTCCTGAATGCCCAGCCAGCCATAGCCCACATCATTATGCACATGCTGATAACAATTAAATTATTCTTTTCCCTTGAAGTGTGGATTGGATGCAGTAATCCCTGCCTTTTAGATTCTAGGTTCCCTCTATCTACATCTGAAATCCCTAAATAAACAAACATTGGATTAGACCTCAACAGCTCCCTCTGCTCAGCAACTGAAGCCTTTAAAAGCATTTCACACCAACTGCTCTGCTCGTGTTTCAGACTCTCTTCACCACTGACTCAAGCCAAGGAGCTCCTTCTTGCTCTCAAACTTGCCAGGGAACTAACCTTAGTTATTGCAAGGTCTGGCTCCATCTAGGACCCTCCCTGACTCTGTTGAGGAGTTGGAATTGTTTAGCTGTTGACATCGGGAATGCCATGAGTATGTGCTGGGGCTAGAGGGTTCCTGGCAAGCGGCCCACTGACCTAGGATTTGCTCTGCAGAGTCAGGAGGGTGACTTTTAACCTCAGAGCAGTTTCTAAACCTCAGCTGCGAGCAATAAACATGAAAAATGAATGGTAAAAGGAGAATCTAGGTCCTCCTGAATGATGAAAGATGTGCACCTTCCTCACACTGTGGTGCTGGAATTGGCATGGAGACCTATGCAGGAACAATCAGAGAGGTCATCACTGGCAGGAGTCGTCAGTGGATGTAGCTGATGCCTCGCACACAAGGGAGGCAGCTCAGCAGGTTAAACTGAAGGTGAGTATCTCACAGCTGTAACTCTTCAATTTAATGAGCCAGGTCTTTTTTTTGTGCTGCAGCCCCTTCTTATCCCAAACCTGCCTTAACCAGCTGCTAGAGGATGCCCAGCAATGGAAAATCCTCTGGATAACAATAAATTGGTGCAATGATTCAGTGTCACCTTGCATCCCGCTAAGCAACAGAGAAATTGTGATCAGAAAATTGGCCATAACCAGAGCACCACTGAACAATTGAATCCTAATTTCATCACCCTTCTTGTGGGCAACAGATAATCCCGTGCAATTTACAGCAGCTCTGAAGTGGCTCCAAATCTCAGCAGGAGTCAGTTCTAGCCTCGGGACAGAGGAGTCACAGCAGATCAGTGAAGTTGTCATTGTTCCATAAGAACTGCAACAAACCCGGTAGCTGGTTTGAAATACAAAGCACCTCAAGCAAAAGACAAAACTTTAGTTGCTGACATTAAGGTCCTTCTCTGCATCCCTCTCTGGGAAATACTGTTTATCCATGCAATGACCATGCACACACTCCCAAAGAAGGTAAATGTTGACTTGAGAACTGCAGGATGTCAAATTGTGAATGACAGCATTAACTCTGGGCTGTAAGGCTGAGAGATCTGCAAGAAGAAAAAAACCACTTTTCCCACTGAACAGTGGCTGAGGTAGACGAGGTAAATAGAGTATCTCTGACTACTACAGGGTGAGGGAATGATTTGTACCCGTATATCACACATTTGCAGCCTAAAAGTGGCTAGTTTTGTTTAAATCAAGAATTTAAAAGTTTAAAAGTGCCAACATTAATTTGTCCCCTTTGTGCATTTGCATCATGATCCACTATTTAATTGTAATAAGATCACACGCTGTTCCCGGCCTCCCTCATTGCACACAATAGACTGTACTAAGTAATAATTGTATTTTCTCCTCACTGTTCACTGTGTGGCCCGTGCTTTATTTACTGCGCACTAGTCAAATATTGTTCTGAAGACAGATTTATTCATTTCCTCCTGGGTTTTTCCATGGTACTTGTCACTATGGTATCCGAGTGCTTCACAAACTCCAATTCATTCTCTCAGTACTGTTGTGAGAACTGGTGTGAGCATTATTTTACAGATGAAGAACTTAGGCATACAGGCAGAATACTAAAAAATGTATCTTTCAATTTTAGCTATCCAATTAGGAATACTCATGGCCTGGTTTTGTCAGAAAATATAACACGGCAAAGCATCTGATTTAGTCAAAAGTTGAATAAATTCTTATTCACTGCAGATGTATCTGCAAGTGCTCTTCACTTCTGCAAACCAGACTTCAAAACGTCAAACCAGGCACCTAGGAAGTGGAGCCTGCACAATTAGTGCAGCCCTGTCCAGTCTCTGGTTTGAGCACTGTGCCGTGCATCCCACAGGAGCTCTGAGGCTGAAGGCACTTCCTGGTGCAGCAGGCACCCACCTCAATGCAGCGCTGCACTTGCCTTCCCCACAGTTCCTCACAGGGTACATGAAATACCTACAGCTTGGTTTTAGAGTACAGGAAGTGGAAGTTGCTCAGGCACTTACCTTGACCTTGGTTCAGTGTCTGAGCACTGGCAGCCTTTATTCTGGTCACTTCGTAACTTGGGAGTGTTTTACTTTGCAGCCTAATTACTGTTGGTTTAATACATGTGTGTTTCTCCCCCTTTTAGAGGTAACCAAAAACCCCAGCAATTTAATCCTGTGTTGGCACTGATGCAGGCCATCAGCAGCGTGGAAACTTACCCTGTATGAGGAACAGACTAGCTTGTATGAGGTCCAGCACTTGGAGAGGAGGAAGTATGTTCTCAGTGTATTTCAGACATTTGCTGCCGGCAGAGACAGGGGAGTTTTCCAGGTGGTCTTCATTCCCGTTCCTAAATCCTCAGCTTTCTGCTCTGCCTCCTTTCCTCAGTCTGTCCCTGAAATGTTCCCATTTCTACACCGTTGTCTCTACAGAATTCCCTTTTCTTGGTACCCTTGCTGCATCCCACACACACCCTCAGGGTCCCACATCCTCCTCCCTCGCCCTGCTCCAGCTCTCCTGCCTGATCCCTTTTGCCCAGCAAGTTCTCCTTAAGCCCGTAGCCAGAAAAAAAGATAACTCCTGCTCTGCCTGGGCTGCACATCCTTCTCCAGACAGTTTTCTCCCGTTCCCAGCCTGTTTTCAAGTCTTCTCCCACAGAAGGTTGGCTTCCAGACTCTTGCATGTGGGTTTTGCTTTATCCCTCCCTCCAGGCAGACCCAGTTTCCCCTTCCAACTCCTTGTTCCCTTTCACTGCTGTGGAGAACCTGTCTTTCTCCAGGCCCTTTGTGCCTGCCAACTTACTCGTCCGGGAGCCAGTTCTTGTCCCCATCCCATGTTATTCAGGGAGCTTTCTGCTCAGCGTTTCCCAAGAGGACTGGAAGGACGGGTTCCTCGCTTGCCCTTCCTGCCTTCCAGAGACTTGGCATGGTCCAGAGCAGCTGGGAACTGGAACTGCAGGTCCAGCTCCGGCTCCTGCAGCCTTGGGCTGTGATGTGCTGGGTGAGCACAGAACTGCTGGAGAAGCAGTGGCAAGCCCCCCACTGAGCACAAAGAGGATCATCAGGTGGGTTTTCCATGGTGGATTTTGAGGGAACACCTCTCACAAAGTGACCTTGTTTTCAGAATCCAAGATCCCCGACAGAAGGAATGAAAGAAGAAATGTTTATAATTTAACCCGAGGGGTGGATTTAAGATGCTTAAATTTCAGCACAGTGGTTAGTCTGGCACTATTAACAGTGACTGAAGGTAGGATTTTATGGTGGGAATTGCTAACCAGCTTTAATAGGAGTTGTGCCACCAGCCCTGCCTTTTAATCAGTGCTTCCACTTTATGTATAAATTACAGTTCTTTCCTGGTAATCCTTCTGGCGTATCAGATATCCGCGGAACTCGGCAAGCATAATACGGCGAAACCCAAACATCCTTCTGAGGAGGTAATTACTCATCCTTGTGAAAACGCTCCGGGATATTTTTAGTGGAGGACAAAACCTGTTTCCTGACAGCAGCACCAAGCAGAACTACGGAATAATGAAGTTTCACCATGAGAAGCACTCCAGACACCTGTATGGGCCGAGAGCTTGGGCTCACGGCGATGGTGCATCAGTCCCGCGTGTCGCGGTGCCTGCGCACGCACACCTGCGTTTGGTGCCCTGCAGAATGTGTCAGCGTCTGCCCCGCTGCAGAGCCTCTAAATAAACAAATGTGCAAGTCCTGCTGGATCAGGGGTAATTTCATGGGAATAGAGAGGCATCTGCATCAAGCAGGACTCCCTCACCACAGGCACGGAGCATAGCAAGGTGTATGTCCCTGAAATCATTCCTTGTTTCCTTAGCAGGAGTCTCACTACCAGGGCAGAGGCCCGTTTCTTTCTGAAACAAGTGATTTTAAACTAGTTTTAAACCATTTTGCAACACAAACACCCATTTTGGGTGGATGGACCTGTGTTTCACGTCCTGCAGTGCCCCAGGGGTTCACTTATCTCACGGTAACCACTTCTGGAGTCCTATGTAATTAATGTACTGGAAAGAGACAATTCAATTAGTCAACAATAAAATGAGTGAGGATAGCGGGCACATTGTAACAATGTAATTTAGTGGGCAACAAGCTGAGATGGAAAAAAATATCAGGGTACACTTCGCATGATTAATGAAGGAGGAATGTACGTTTATAGCTGTTATTGCGTCCTCTGTCAGGACATTGCATCCAGCAGCAACAGTGAACCCGGCTGGTGCTGCTGCAGCATTCAAACGATCTGGATTTGAATGGCAAATGCTGTATAAAACTAATTACCCCCAGGAGGATGGAAACATTTCATTTGCCTTTTCGAAGTACGTTTGGTCTTTTCCTCACAGTTACTTATCCGCTGGCTTGTTGAGAAACATGCTCGTTGTGAAGGCCGAAGTCAGCGCTGAGCAGCGGGGATCTCCCCTCCCCACACACACGAAACAAGTTCCCGCAGGTTATTTTCACAGGGTCAGTGAGGTTCCCCTGTTCTCGGCAGCTCCGGAGGCCCGATCGCCGCCGGACCCCCGCGGACCCCGCGCTGCGGTTTGGTTTCGCGCGTCCCCGTGCGCGGCCACACCTGAGGATCTGCCCAGGGCTCCGGCTACGCGGGCAGAACACGCGGTCCTGTCAGGGGTGGCCGCGGGCTCTCTCGCATCGCCGCCGGGAGCACCGCGACACGGGCACGGATCCAGACCTGAAGCCGGGCGCATCCGCGCCCGCACCGCGGAGCTCCCCCACCAGGGCCCTGAGGCCTCCCCGGAGCCCCCTCAGGGCCTGAGGGAAGCGCCCCACTCCCCAGCCTCGGCTCCCGCCGCGCATGCGCGCTGGTGTCAGCGGCGGGCGCGCGCACACCTGGCGCGAGGGTCGGCGGCGGGAGCGGCGCGCGCGGGGCGGGAGGGGGGGAGGGGAGCGGCAGGGCGCATGCGCGCGGCGGGGCGGGGCGGGGGGTGTGGGCGGGAGGCGGCGAGGGGCGGGGCGCGCGGCGGGCGCCCCTCAGGCTCCGTGCGAGGCGGCGGCGGCGGAGCGCGGCGCTGGGACCGGCCCGCGATGGACTGACCGCGGCCGCTGCCGCCCGCGCCAACCCCCGCTGCTCAGCGCGGCGGCTGCCTGAGCCCCGCCGCCCGGCCGAGGGCCGCCGCCTCGGGAGTGCCGCAGGGGCTCGACGGAGGAGCGCGCCCCGGCCGGCGGAGCGGGCAGGAGGAGCCCCCCCCGGGGGAGGGGCTGGCGCTGGGTGCCCGGCTGCCGGGCGCGGGGAGCGGAGCGATGGCGGCGGGGAGAGCCCGGCGGCTCCTCGGCTCCCTGTGGATCGCGCTTCTCCTCGGGCAGCCGGACCCGGCCGGCGCCGCCGCTCGGAGCGGCTCGCAGAGCCTGCTCACAGGTGAGGGGCTGGGCGAGACCCTGTCAGCGGTGGCGGGGAAGAGGGCGCTCGGGGAGCCCCGAGGCCGCGGGGGGCGCTGAGGGGGTGCGAGCCGTCGCGGTGGGGGGGGGGGGCGGTGCCGGTCAGAGCGGGTCCCGGCGGCGCGGGGCTGCGGTCGGACGGTGTCGGCTCGGCGCGGTGCGCGCACCAGCAGAGGCCACTGCTGCCTCCGCAAGCGGGCGGTCACCGCTGCCGCCTGGCGCGGAGCGGGGGGGAGCGGGAGGCACCTGAACGCAGTTACCGCAGCGCGAACGCTGGAGCGAGTCACCTGCGCTTCGTGCTCTGCCCGCGTCTGCGGGCGGGAGCGCACCTGGGACGAGTGCGAGCTCAGACGGGCTCGCTCTGGGCTCGGCGGACCCGGTGGGTGTTACTGGAACCGGTAGAGACCCTTTGCCGGAGGGGAGGTGTCAGGCAACCTGTGGAGAGAGCGGAACTTGAGTGGAAACTGCGCAGCAATAGCCCAGAAATGAGCGGTCTGGCAGCGGTTCAGCCGCTGTCGTTCTCACACCTTTTACCATTGTTACCTCTAATGATCCGTTATTGAGTCGTGGTTCTTTATAGGCTACGGAAAACGTAATCTCATCCAGGTGAATGAAGCACGGTGTGTGTATGAGGAGGCTTTCTGAACAGGCTCTTGTAAAAGACTGTTAAACCCTCGAAGGTTCCCAGGTTTGCAGTGATGTTATCTGCTCATTTGGCAAAATATTGTCTTTGAAAAGTAACTTTTTATTTTTCCCCTTGTCAGCAACGAACTAGTAAGGAGCTTAAAGGAAAACCTGCTCTTGAATACTGGGTTTTCTTTTCAAATCCTCCCCTGCAGGTTGCATCTTGATAGTTTAAAAGCAAGCTCGTTGCGAGTGGGAAAATGCTGCTCAAATGAGCGGTTTTTAGCTTCGTGGAAAAGTGAGACTGGTTAAACTCCACTATTAAATGGTGTAATTGGCTTGTTTCAAATCACACAGTAATGTCTCTGGTAGTCCTCAGCTAGGAATACTGCTGATGCAACCAGGTACCCTGACTCCTGTTGACAGGGGATGTATTTATTCTGTTACTCTGTACGGGCTTTGCAGATTCCAGGTCTGAAGCAGTTATTCTTTTGTATTCTGAAAAGCAGTGTACTTGGACTCAAGGATCTACTGAGTGTGTGTAATAGATAGGTTACTTCTTGACGTGTGAGATCTCTTTCAGTACTCACTGCTCTGTGGAGAGCTCGCTGTAGTTCTGTCGGGTTGGTTGCTCTTTGCTACGCTAAAAAATGCTTTATGGTTGAGGAATTCCAATTGGTAGGCGAGGTTCTAGCTGTTGAAGTCAAATGTGGGAATTAAGTCAGCAAAGGGGAAGTGATACGCTGAAATATGGGATGTAAAACCTTTGTTGAAGGTGACTGTTTATCAGAGCAGGAATTTGGAAGCATCATTATGGAGGCCTTGGAAGTTGGAGTTGGTGAACTCCTGCTCTCTCCTCTTTCTGTTTTGTGCCATGGCAGTGGGTCTTGCCCTGTTTCTTCTCTGGTAAGGACCAGATGCCAGGCTTTCCCTCACCCTGAGGGTGTTGGTACCAGTTGTTTAGAGGGAGAGGCTTTCTTGATTGGCAGTCTCAGTGAGGATGAGATCTTTCATGCATAGTGATGGACTCCATCTGTGTTTGTACTGTTTTCCACCTGAATATTCCTGGTTTTTCTTAATTGGAGGATGTTCCACATACTTTCGTATTTGACAGGTGGGAGAGTGATGCTCCAGTCCCTCTCTGCTCTTAGGAGAGGAGTGTGGTACAGACACTTCACATCATGCATGAACGCAGTCGCCTTTGTGTTTGAGATTCAAGTGTGACAGTGCTGGCTTCTGTCTTGTGTCGTGTATGAAGCTTGATCTCTTTAGCTTGCTCAGAAGAAGCTGCTTGGGTTGGTGTAAAGGGCTGGAGAGGCAGAGGAACTCCTAGTGTCTAGGTCCATCTGGAGTTGAGCTGCATGACTTGTGTCTCTGCTTGTCCAGACTGCTCTGCTGCTTGCTACGTCTGGAATGGTGGGGTTTTTAATGCCAAGAAGAAAAAAATATGTCAATTTTGGTGTTGGTGAAGGTGACCTAAATGAGCAGAAATGATAGATTTGGAAGCCCGTATTCTCTCTGTGTAGCTGTGTATGTTTGGGGGACATTTGATTCCATCTATAAATAACCAGTCATTGCTCTCTGAAGAAGAAAAGAGAGCAGCTGGATTATTTTGGGGAAAAAAGTGTTTAACTTCATTTATTTGTGTGTCTGTAAACATCAGTGTGTTTTCTAGACTGGTTGGTTGCTTTGCAAATAAGGTGAAGTGAGCTACTGATTTTAGAATGGGGACAATATTTCACTTAGCTAAGGGAATAAAACCAAGAAAATTGGTAGTAGAGAAGGACCAAATTAAGCTAAATCCTGCCTCCTGTAACTGTTCAAACCTCACTTGAGATTAACATAACTTTGATCTGTACAGTTTTGCATTATTAAGTATAAGATTGAAGTTGGTGTCACCTTTTAATTTTTGATAGGAAAGCTGTGATAACCTATGCACACCATTAAGATTGCAAGGTAGATTATTCAGAAGCAGGAGTTTTGTTCTGTCTCTCCCTGGTATTTGTGAAGTCCTCAGAATCAACATGTGTTTTGGTGTTAAAGGATAAACTGGCAGTTTTGGAAGCTCATGATCAAGTAATTAGAAACTGGGCATGAAACCTGTGTCAGACTCAGAACTGCACAGGTGTGTTTAGCCACATGATTACAGGTCATTGGTGCAGTGTGTACTGCTCTATCATACAATCCCAGCCTGGTTTGGGTTGGAAGGGACCTTGAAGCTCATCCAGTCCCAACCCCTGCCACAGGCAGGGACACCTTCCACTGGAGCAGCTTGCTCCAAGCCCCTGTGTCCAACCTGGCCTTGAACACTGCCAGGGATGGGGCAGCCACAGCTTCTCTGGGCACCCTGGGCCAGCGCCTCAGCACCCTCCCAGGGAAGAGCTTCTGCCTAAGAGCTCATCTCAGTCTGCCCTCTGGCAGGTTAAAGCCATTCCCCTTTTGATGCTCCTTCTAAGGTGTGAGAGGTAAAGAAGATGGGAGCATAGATTGTCTGGGCCCTTAGAAACATAAGTCATAATTTGTTTCCATTTTGTGCGCACTTCTTGATTATTTCTAAATACATCACAAGGTAAATATAGATTAGAAATATTCAGGTCTCAGTTACATCCCAAGGCACTTAAATATGGGTCTCCAGTTGATGTCCCTGTTTCGTATAAATCTGGGATATGTCAGCCTCATGTGTATGATCTGGTAAAAGCAATTTGGCCACTTAGGGCTCCTGTGCTGTACAGAGCCCAGCACCACTGCTTCTGGTGTGTATAAATAGGCAGCAGTGGAAAGGTCTGATGCTGGAGCATGTTTCTTGCAAGAGTGAGTAAATATTGTTCTAATAATCCTTGGCTTGAGATGCTTTTTGCCTGAGGCTGTGGTGGTGCTTTGCTGCTTATCCCTGGCTGTAAGTGCCAAAGTGGCTTTTGCAGTGCGAGTTGTTTAAGAGAATGATTTGACTTGCTTATGAAGCCGTCCTAATAAACTACCAATTTAAATGTTAATTGCACACAGTTGCAAGGTGTGTGTACACACCAGTGCCTAATACTTACCACAGTGAAAACCAGTGAACAAATACTGTCATCACTTGGCATCACAGATAACTCCTGCTAAATTATCAGTGTGATTTAAGTAAGGAAATCGCACACAATAGATTTTTGTTGGTGTAAATAAGAGTATCTGGTTACTCCTGATGCTAAAATGTCCTTGTGTTTGACAAGACATTAACATTGGCCAGAGACTTTCAGAGAATTGGACAACTCTGTAGGTACTGAACTCAAGGTTGCTGCCTCACCAAGAGGAGAAGGGTGATAAGTGAGCATGGAAACGGAGGGGGAATTTAAGAAGGCCACACAAAGAGCAATGTGATGTGTTTCTTAACTTTTACTTCCAAGTTATAAAATCTTTTACCTTGTGCAACATCAGCCTGAGTGTGATACAAGGCTTGAAAGCAGGTTTTTGTACCATCACTAGTTTGGCATGGAAATAATTTTGTGTATAAAAGTGTAGGGCAATATGTTTATAGCTACCTTGGCTAAACATACAGTTTTGATATATGTGGGGTTTTTAAAGTTTCACATTGCATTGTCTTTGAGGAGGTGTAAGTGAAATTCATGCTGATAACTAAATAATGCTCCATTCCCATGAGGAATCTGCACTGCTGTCAAGATGTCAGTTGGTGGAAGGGAGGCTTTTCTCCACTTCTGCTTGGCTAGTTTACAGGGATTTCAGTGCCTGCAGTGTTAGAATTCAGCTGGCTGTAGGGCCAAGACTGCAGGTTCTCATGCGTTCACATTCAGTGCTGGTTGCAGAATGGGTGCACGTGGTTCCCTATGAATGTTAAGAACTGGGGGTTCAACCCCTCAAGTCTTAGCGCAGTGCTGGGAACCGGCAGCTGAGGCAGTGCTATGTGTTTGCTTAGCCTGGGCGCTGGGTGGAGAGGCGCTGGCCCGGGTATTCAGAGCGTGGCACTTGAGCTGAGCGTGCTGAACTGCATCTCTGTGCCTCAAACAGTTAAATATAATGCTCTAAGGCTGTTGAGCTGAAAAAAAAAAAAGGCAAAACGGTTCTTAACAGAGAAAATGTATCAGCGTTGTGGAAGCAACAGTCATATTTTACTGATTGGATGCTATTGATCTAGTTCTCCAGTTAAATTGCCAAGATGAAAGGGGTAATCCTGATTAATTACGTATAAATAGATAAACACAATTTGTATGCATGTAGTTGCAGAGATCTTCAGGAAAACTGAAAGCCAGGCTTTAGATGGTCTATTATGGTCTATTAGGTGCTTTAATTTTAAATGGCTTTTTTACCATTTAGTATTCATCCTGAAGAGAATATCTTAATTTTACAAAATAAGCAGACTGTCAATTAATGAGAAGTTCTTTTTGCATCAATTAAAATAGCTTTATATATGTATAAATATATATATATTTTAAAGCTGCCCTTACCAAAGGGAGTGAAGGAATTGAGGAATTAGGAGTGTTCTGCTGCTGAACTTTCCTGGAGTTTGGGTTATTCCCCGGAGTATGCAACAACCACGAGATGTTTGAGTTGTGTAGAAAGTGATTTAATGTTTAATTTTAATGAAAACTATTTAATGCCCCTTTAACAATCCGATTAAGAAGTTAATTGCTACAGAGCAAGAGGAGTTCATATTTTTACACTGTGGCTGGCCACTATCACTCTGCTCCTGGCTTCTGGATCTTTTGGGATACCTAAAAGGGATTGGACGTGTTAGTAGGAAGACTGTCACAGCCGAATCCCTCAAGGCACTGCTGTGAAGGGGCTCTCCAGCTCGGGAGCTCACTGGGCTCCAAGTACAGACTTGTGCATTCTTTCATGGCATTTGCTGATCCTTATTGCCAGTCTTTGAGCTTTCCCAGTTCAGCTTTGGTTTGCTATTGTGGCGTGACCAGGGCCAAGTATGGCTTTTTTAGGAAGGAACCTGTGGATAATCTATGATGTATCAAGGTTTTATTTTTGTTGTTCCTCTTACAATCTAGTTTTGATAGAGTTCAGTAAAACCTTGAGTTGGTAGGTTGATAAAGAAACAGTGAACTGCATGTTAGCTGTTTTTCCCTTCAAAACACGTCCATCCGCATACATTAGCAGTGAATCTTCTCTGCTGTTGAGTAGTTAGAGCAGCTGGCGCAGTACTGGTTACCACAGAAGCAACTCAAATGCTGTGCTTAGGCTGTATTTCTTCATGTGCAAGTTTTAATCTGTTGATGTGTTTTTTTTCTTGGTGCACTGCATAGGTGTTGGCTCATGTCAATGACTTCTTTTTATAGCATGAATTTTGACAGTTTGGTTATTTTGTATCTCATAGAAGCTCAATAATTTGTTGTATCCTCTCATCATGTTGTTTAGTCCAAAGGTCTTCTAAAAGTGGAAAAACTGTTCTGTGGTTAAATTGCCCACCACTTCATCTGTCAAAGAATTTTAATGTGCTACTGCGCTTTGTAGTTAAAATAGGTAAGTTTTAATTGTTACCCATGCACGAGTGAATCTTGCTGTGCTTCTGTTAATTGGTTTCTTTTAACTATTACCTTAACACCCCCCAACACCCCCGACTGCATATACTTGCTGGGCTTTTTCACTTAAAATTTCGCTTAATCTCTCCTAGTTTTCTAACCTCCAATGTACTTTATATACTTTTGGGTTCCAGTGAGGTTGTATTTCTGCTTGATCCATACAACTCGGTTGAACTTTGCCACCTATTTATGGTGTTTTATCTTTCTCTTTGGCTTAGAAGCAAGGACAACTTCTGAGTGTTTTTGATTCTAGCTCTGTCCTTACGTATTTGTGGGCTTTTCATATTTTACCTTTGTTTTTATTTGATGTGTTTTTTACATGCCTTGAAGCTGTCACGTTTTGTGACACTGGGTCAAAGCATCTGTCAGTAGCCAGCACAGTTGTCTTCCATTAGTATTATTATTATACTTTGATAACTTTATCTTCTTTGATGTGCTTTTAACCTTTTTGACATGTGTCTAATGATGGTGGTGACCTAGAGGTGAAAAACGCAGTGCTGCTACTATGTGTATGGTACTCTGCAGTTTGAGGTTTCTAACAATATAGGCTTACCTGGTGTTTCTTTCCTGTTGAACTGTTTAAGTTAGACTTCATGTAGGTTTGAACAGACATTGTGCTTTTCTACAGCTTCCACCTATTTGATGTTCCGCATGCAACACCCTGGTGCTACTGACATCACTAACGGGTTGCAGCACTCAGAGGCAACTTCCAGCTCTTTTTTCAGCTCAGTTTTCAGTGTAATGGCCCAGCAGCTTGCTTCTGCTTGGGCTGAAGTAGAGTCAAGTCCTTCTGTATAAACTTCATCTTTCTCAGTTTCCCTCTGTAGTTAATGAGCCTGAACATCTCTTCTTAACACTGCTCTGTAGTGAAACCTTATAATGTAACTGTATCGAGATAGGCCAGAGCCACAAATAGAGGCGTTGGCATATCCCTTCTAAAAGTAGAACAGGCAGCCAAAAGTCATTGAAGTCATTAGACCTGTCATGACTTTTAAAGCCTCTTGTGCATGTATTGAGGAGCAGAGTATAGCTTGCCTTCTAAATTTTAAGTGGTTACTGTCACACTGGCTATAAAAACGATTACTTGCTTGAAACCGCTGGCTGTTGCAGTGTTGTAGATAGCAGAGAGGAAAGCTGGGAATTAACAGGGTGAAGTCTTTCTGAAAGGAATTTATAAAGCCAAATGTTCCTGTTTGAAAACAGGCATGGAAGTATGTGTAAGAGAAATGGAAATAATGGAGAACTGCATCCAGAAATGTGTTTTGATGTGGTGGGACACCTGAACAGTTTGTAGTATGCTCCTGTGCAGCTGGAATTGGGATTTTCAGGGCTGGTCTGTGAGTGCTCCGCCTGCAGAAAATCCAGGTATTTTGTTATCAGCCTGTGAATCTTTTATTAGAAATGTGGTTGGGCAGTCCTTGCCAAATGTTAATCCTGTTTTCATGTGCTTAGTTCCAGCATTGCAAGCTGGCAGTGCCATTAAAAGGAGGAGGACCCGCATACTATGCCCTTCCATTTGCTTTCACAAGCATTTGTGGAGGACGTAGAGAATTGGATGGGTTCCCTACTCTGCTGCGCCATGTGCCTGCCTGAGAACTTGTGTTAGCAGAAGGAAGAGGGTGATGTGAGCATGTGGGGAAGGAGGCTGCTTTTTCTGGTGTGGGGTAGAGATTGCCTCAGTGTTTGAACACGAAAAGTACTGTGAATGAAATAAACCTTGTGTCTTATGTCGCCATATTCGTCTTTAATGTTATGATGTTTTACAGCATCCTGATTTCAGATCTATAGACTAAAATTTAGTCAGAAAGCATTCATTGTTATTTTAAGAAGAATTTGCTACTACAATGCTTTGTAAAAAATGATTTTTAGTTTAGTAATGAATTCTCAATTTAGTTTTAATGACTTCTGGTTTACTACTTCCGCCCCTCCCCCCCCCAAATCTCATTTGTTTGACTGGTTCCAAAGTGGGAATAAAACTGCAAGTTTCATCTTGCACTTCTGTTCCACAAGGGTAAGTATTTTAAAGCTATCCAACAGGTTTATTGAGTGTAAATCAGTGTTCTTCACTTCTCAATCTGTCATCTTGGAGTGTAGACAAGTGGTACTCCTCATAGGTGATGTAAATATTGTAGGCCTAGTCTAAAATAAGAAGACAGAATCTGCAAGGTAGCACCACAGCATGTGAATAGAGGTTTGCATATTTAAAATTTGAGGCTTTTTGGGAGGGAGAAGGCAGTTTCTGAAGATGGAAGGATGAGAACCCAGTCATCAAATGCATCCAGAGCAGGATCTGATATATTCTGCCTTCTAGATAGTGCTAGTTAAAAGTTGTTTCTGGTTCAGCTCAATTGGAGGATCTTGTGCTCATGGTGACAGCCATGTCTGCCCCAAATCTGAAGTGTTGTTTTTCTAAAGTAGTGTTTTCCAGTTGTTTTATTTATTGTTATCAGCTTTTCATTGTACTGCAGAAATCAATCTAAAGGTAAAAAGCCAGTGTTATAGTTGCTGAAAGTATCTGTCTGTCCTAGATCTGGTCTACACATGCATTTTGATCTGTCCCTTTTGTTCTCCATGAAACTTGCTGTGGAGGCACCACTGGTCATGACTCCGTAGCAGAGGCTGAGCTGATGCTTTGGAGCTTCATCTTTGCATTCACATTTGTCAGGCACAGGCTTTATGACTTTAGCATAGCATTTTCAAGGATGTTCTTTGTTTATTTATTCAAACTACAATGACCTGTAAGAAACAGACTTTTGCCTTTATTTCTGTCTTGTGATACCTTAAAGAAATGTTTTTCCCAAGTGTAAGCCTGTGAACGAATCATTCCTGTTTATGCAGAAGGCTTTGAAAGACTCTCAACTTATTGTTTCTGTTATGATTACAGATTAAGGTGTGGAGCATATTGTTTGCTTAAATCTAGTTTAGCTGCTGTTATGTGAGTAACTGTGTCATTCTTACCCTGCATGCTGAGGGCTGTTGGTTAAGGTGAGTGGAGGAGGGGGTGTGATGGGGTGATGGTGTTTGTTTCCATAAAAACCAAAACCAAATCAGAATTGGCCTTTGTAGATTCTGTCTCACCGCTACTGGTGGTATCAAGTACACTGTTGAATTATGACCAAAAGCAAAGCTGGATTCACTGGTCTGTGTAATTCCCTTGGGATACAAAGCAGCTGGATTTAATTTGTGATCTGAACCTCAAATCACAGCACATTTGGTGAACTACCTGTGTCACTAGCATCTAGTTTCTTGTATCTTGTATCTTGTTGCATGTCAGTTGTATTAAGAAGAGGAGGTGGATGGTGGGTTGAGTTGATGGTTTGCTTCAGTAGCCCAAAGATGGGCAATTTGTGTGTTTTTAGAAGCTGTGTGACTCTTCTCACAGAGCAAAATCAAGAAATGGCTTTAGTATGAAATGCACTCAGGGAGTTCAGACAGGTTGAACGTTGTCCGGTAGTGTCAGAAAAGATGGTAGCCTTTGCTTTCAGCTGGGGAAAGGTTTATGCATGCATCGTAATCCCTTTTTCACAGCTGAATGGTTATTTTCCAGCATTACCTGTTACCACAGATGTATGGGAGACTGAAGGGTAGAGACCATGTTGTTGCTCAAAACACCTGAGAGGCAATAGCAGGATGTGGCAATAGTCTATACCCTTAGTGCCCAGGAAAGTGTCCTTAGTGGTGTCAGTTGTTCTTATAACATTCTTGTTAGCGGTTTCAGAAACAGGACTTAGTCCTCATTCAGGGCTTCCAGAGGTGCTGTGTGGGTGGGAAATTATTACCTATTCTCTGCAAATAGGCCAGACTATTCCTGTTGTTAGTGCTGTGCTGGTTTTGTGGTTGTGGGAGCTGTTACAGGTTTTCTAGGTGGCGTTTGAGAATTCTGGTAACACAAGCACCTTTTGCTTCATCATTTAGAAAATTCATTTGCAAAGATGATGGAGGGGGTTTAGATGTTGACCAAGTGATAATCTGGGTATCACTGTAAAAGCAGATCCACATTTAATTCATTCTTCTACCTTTTATGATAACGGTTACGTTTATGCAGTCTCTTACAGCAGTTTGAATCGGAAGCACCCATGCTTGCTCTGTAATTGCTTATATACTCTTCCAAGGCTATACCACAGCTCTCAGTGGTGTCTGTGTAGAAGTAATTTCATTTTGAGGTGGCATTACCTAAACGTTTTTAGGACAAAAAATGTGTTCTCAAGTCTTTCAGTTCGCATGTGGGGGAAAGACTGACAGAAGAAGGTAACTGATGTCCTCTGCAGGTGCATTGCTGCTCACTACGGAGGAGAAATGAAAGTAGGAGCTTGGATAGACCAGCTGGGCAAAAATCAACTTTAAAAAAGCCAAACCCTCTAATTTTGTAATTGTAAGTGGTCTGTGTTTCAGTATACCAATGAGCACATGCATGACTTGAAACCAGATTAACATGATGTCAAGATTTGGCAAAAATAGCTCATAAATGTAGCCTCTGAGTATTCCTTTCCTTAGCAGGCTTTGGATGCAGGAAAAAAGCAACTGGACACTGTTGCATTTACAAGTGATTTGGTGTACCCGAAAGCTGAAGTTCATAACTTCCCCCGAAGGCATGAGATGCGCGGTATTTCTCCTGCACGTTGATGTGGAGTTGTTGCTTTACTAAACTGTGCTGGGGGAGGTGGATGCTGTTTCTCTAGGTTAGCTCCTCCCAGCCCTCTGCTTTGTGTCAACTCTGTAGTGCGCTTTCCCAGCTCCTGCCTCCACACTCACTACTAGCTGGATTTCACAGCTTCTTGATAAGATTAGAAACTTACTTCTGTGATAAGTGGCTTTGTCATCTCTGCATAACTTTTTTGCCTCTGTAAAGCTAGCACTGGACCTGATTTAATTACTGTGTTACATGGTTTTGCACCTTCAAACTTTGCTTCCCTGAAAGCAATAAAAGTGTTTATTGTGGGAGTCTGTTTAGAACTGTTTGTGACATCTGGCATCATTCATTATCCAACTATACTTGGCCAAAACTGAAATCAGAGCTACCATGGAGAGTCTAACCTGCTCTTGTTGATAGGACAGTCATTTTAAATTGAGCTTGTGAAATTTTGAGGAGCGCTCCTGCTAATCTGGAGGTATTTTTGAGCGTGGCTGTAATATCCCATAAGATCCTTTGGAAGTTTCTTCATGATTTTTGGCGTCTTCAGACTACATTTCCAGGATGTGGACATAACCTGGTTTGTGTCATCCACACGACTCAACCATTAGGGAAATGTATGCGAGTCTTGTAGTTAACAATCCCTGTCAGATGATGGTAGGACAAGAATTTGACAGATCTTCTAGTATCTCCCTCTTTTCCGTGCAAATTGGAGTGGGAATGAGTAACACGTCATGCTGAGCTTTGGATTTTATGTGGGTGAGGTGTTTATTCCTCCTTCACTGGATTTGCAAACTGAGCTCACGTTCTCAAAAACTTACAATTTGTGCATCTTTAATGCTAATGTAACATATAAAAGTGTGCGTCCTTTGTAGTCGTGGGATTTCACTTGCTGAAGTCCCAGAAATACGGTTTGGTTTTGGAGGAGATGGTGGTATTTGCTTTATGGCTTGCTGCAAAGCCATGGGGCTCTGTGGGGGGATTGGAGCTGCCAGGTGAATGGGCTCCTGAGGACTGGGGAGAGCACTGCAGAGGACAGCATTGGCACTCCTCCTAGCTGCCAGCAATTAGCTTTTCAAGTAAGCATTGAAAGGGTTTTGAAATATGTGAACAGGAGTGTAATGATGAGAATCTTCTCACTTCTTCAAACTGTGACTGAGTAATTTTATTTAGATACATTTACTTGGCTAAGGAGGTGAATGTAAAATCCAAACCTGAACACTGGAGAGAGGGCCTCCTTCCCCGGGATTGTTTTCTTTCAATTAGCATGGTGCTCGGAGCCTCTCTCAAGTGTTCCTCTTGTTCCTCCTTGTAGGAAAAATGTTTTTCTTTTCTTAAGGCTTTTCTTTAAACCACTTTAACCCTTGACCACTCCAGTATGAGGCTGAATAGAAGAACAATGGAGTAGCCGGCTGTGCCTGCAGCAAGATTCGGAATAGGAAGAGAAGTCTTGCTTTCTAATTTTGCTTGTTCTCTCTTTCTTTTCGTAGTCCTTATTAGTGCAAGAGCAGAGTCTGCCTTGCTTAAGCAGCACATGCAAACTTCGGTTGCATCTTGTGGGAATGTGAGGCCTTTTAATGCTGCAAAAGTAGCTCAGAATTTTTAGAGGTCTTCATTTGTCTGAAGCTCAAATAGAAAGAAAAAGCCATTAATGGTTGTAGTTTAGAGTCACCACCAGTATTGTGAACCCCAAAAGATGGCCGTGCTCCTTCCGAGGCTTTGGATGTTAGAGAGCCAGCCTTCCTCTCTGAGGCTTGCTGTAATCCTGTTGCTGATATTTTCATTGCTTGACAGAGCAGAGGAATGTCTGAGGCCGCAGCAGGGGGCTGGAAGAGCCGTTAGCCAGCAGCAGCAAGAATTGAGCTGTGACTGGGGAGAGGCTGCTGCGCTGCCCTGCATCGGGAAAGAAGTGCCTAGAGCCCAGCAGATTTTTCCTTCCCAGGGTGAGGAGTAATTTACACAAAGCACAGCACCCTTGTCTTGTGGTGGAGATGAAGGCCGAGTTAACACGGCTTTATTTGCTCGAGAAATAAATGCCTTGCTGTAACTGCTGGCACTGGGGACCAGGATTACATCTAACCACTACCTGAAGCGACTCTTGCCCCGCCATGCCTCTGATACCAACTTTGGTTCATGGTTGTAACAAAATGATAACCATTTTTAGCAGTGATAAATTCTGGAAAGACCGAGAGCTTAAACTGCTCCTGCCAACGTGATGGCTGTCAAAGACAAAGCTTTTCGTGACGTGTTGTGGCAGCTTTTCTAGGGGGTTATTGTTCTTCATTCACACTGGCACTGGGAACATTTTCATGGTGAAAAGCTGCCTTGTAGGTTTATACAGAGATCCAGCTCCTGAGTTTACTTCTTGGCAAGAAATGATACATATCCTATGTATATATATGACTAAGTGAATTTCATTAACCTAAAGACAAATGCAGAAAAGCCTCTAAGAAGTAAATAGCCTCAAATTGTATTTCTGTCAACACAATTGATTTCACACATGACTGAAACCTACAGATTTACTGTTCTGATGTCTGAGGTTAAACAGTTAAAACATTATTCTGGAACATTACAGAATACAGGGCTATGGGCAAGTTAGGTGGAAATGTAGCTGTGCATTCTTGATGGTGTTTATCCACACATTAGTCAATGTTGTAGCCCTTTGATGTATCCTTTGCTTGAAAAATGTTATGAATCTCATTGATAGATGTTAATGGTGCCAATGTTAAGTCAATTCATTCTATGAAAGCTGCTTTCTGAGGAGCTAATCAATATACAGAATTTTTTTTGTGCCAAAAATTGATTTTAATACTTTTTATCTGTCTCTGGCTTTCCTGGGTTCTTGGGACATTGTAAGAAACGGGTAGAGAAGTGTCCTCTATGTGGATATTAGTTCTGTGGTGTGGTATGGATCTGACAAAGTAATTAAACTTATTAAATGTATATAGTCATTGCAGGGGTTTTTCATGTGGGTTAAATAATAGTTCTTAACATATTAAACTGGAGCTGTTTGTGGGAATGCAGCCCAGCTAGCTGCTTGTGTCTTGAAACCTCCAGAGGAAGCACTGTAATTATGTTCACTTCACTAATTCAGAATACAACCTGTGAATTGGGCTCAACAGCTTCTATCAGACAGATGTCACAAAAATACGTAAGTATTCGTTTTGGAGAGTGGTCTTGTAGTATCCATCCAAAAATCGACGTGGCATGAGAACTTTAGGATGCATTTTTAATTTGCACCGGTCGGAGATTGCGGGTGCCATGCATACAGATTTAAATGTGGATATAAAGCATGATGTTTGCACAAAGATCTACTTAAAAATAGTTTACAAAGTGGCCTTGTGTCTGGCTGTGGAGCCATACAGACAAGCTCACCTTGTGGGGCCTCAGCAAGTATGAAACCCTCATGTTCTCAGAGGCGGTCCTTCAAAGGAAATCAGGGTTTCCTGGGAGGGCATCTGTGTATGGGGCCCAGGGTACTGGGAGGCTGCTGGCTCTCACTGGCCAGAGCTTAGAGGGCAGGAGAGCACAGCTTAAGTTGTTAAAATGTGATTGCTGTCCTGATAAAGGGTAGGTGAAAAGTTGCTGATCAGATTCCTTGGTTGCACCATTCCATAAGGCTGGGAATGGAGGAGGTGTGTGTTGGGAGCAGCAGTTAGGTCTTGCTGTTTAAGCTACACTGCTTGCTTCCTTTCCAAAATATGGAAGTTATTTGAGGCATTATTGAGTTCTTCAAACATTGTCTAAAGGTTTAGTTGTTGAGTGTTGTCTGCAGGAGGCCGATGCAAGTAGTGCCAGTGGAAGCAGGGGCTGCCATCAGGGCTCCAGTACAACCTCATTCAGCTATGGCCAGGACTTGATGGTGAGGCTGGTGACACTTGGTCACACTGGCAAATCCTCACTGGTTGATGCTTGTGTGCCCTTGTTTTGTTCAGCAGGCTTTTGCTCCCTTTTGTAGTGTATTTTCCCTGTAGATCTTTACATGCTTTGGTTGATGAATTTAAAGGCATTCTGGAGACATGGAGCTGCATCGGCAATTGGTTGGGTGCTGTGCTCCCCTGCATGCGCCCTGTCCCTGGAAGCTGTTGTTAGTGTCAGGAGGCACTTTGCATACGTGCTGTTTATTTTGAAGAGAACTAGAAATTAAACTAAAATGTGTCAGTCTTCTCATAACAGCTGTCATATGGAAATAAATCTCCTTGGCTTGTTACTTTGACAAGTGGGTTTTATTGTAATGTGGTGTTTCACTGTTGTTTTGTGCAGATTATACCATTCTTATGCATATAGTCTGGTCACATAATAGTTTATTCATGACTAAAAATTGTCACTTTCCAGAGTCTTTCTGAATGGCTTGCAATCACTGTGAACTCTTGCACTGTCTTTTCTTGTTCCTCAGAATATGAACATTATCACTTGAGAAACAAGCACAATTTGTGTGCAAAGCATGCACAATATTTCAGCCCTTCAGCCTCCACTTTTCCTTTATATGGCAATCAAAATAGGAAACTCCAAAACCTGAGTGTTCCCACGTGACCGGAGGGTGTAAGGTGACCTCCTTGGCTGGGGGCCCAGGCCAGGAATGTATCGTTCCTTTGACTTAGACTTTGAAACAGGTATTATTTTACAGTTTAATTGGCTGCATACATCTCCAGAAGGATATAAACCAGTGGGTTTTTCCACTATGGAGACATAAAGGCTTGCTCCGCAGAAGAGAAGGCAGAAACAAGCTGCCACAAGGAGCCCTGTATGAACTGAGCTATACTGTGTGCTTCAGGGGGAAACAAAGTCAGGGGTTTGGGTTTTTTTCTTGGCCTTGTGGGTTTTGGCAGCGTCAGACAAACCAGTCAGTGTTCTCCTAGGAAAACTACGGAATCTTTCAGATCCTGAAACCATATTTAAAGACCCCCTCTCCGGGTCTTTGTGCATTGCTGCAAATACTGCTCAGTGTTCTGTTTGCTGGAGGTTCCCCCTTAGGGTGGTCACCGATGTGTTTTGTGTGCTCTGGTGACAGTTTGAGAGCTGGGGCAGCAACCAGCTGCTTTGAAAGCAGAGGCCGCTGACAATTAGAGAACATTCCAAGTGTTCTGAGGGGCAAACCCTTCGTTTGGAGGGATTTTCATTTCTCTGTTTTTAAGAACTGAAAGTGATCTAATTAGTGTCTGTGCCTGGGTCCAAAAGCCTGTTGCTGACCTATATTCAGACCCCTTTCATCAGCTCCTGTGTGGTTCAGATCTTCGCGGTAGTTGTTTAGCAGTAAGGAGCCAGACGTTGCAAGCAAGGCAGATAAGCCTTTTAGTCCTTTGAATCTTGTTTTGCTAGTTGTTTGTTGATTCCTTACTTCAAATATTAGTGGCTTATCTTCAATTTTAATCTTACTTCACTGTTTTGTCCTTCCTTCTTTGTAATCTGTGGCTTTTAATGTCTGAAAAGTCCTAAATATTTGATCAAAATGAGACCTAATTCTCCTTCTGAAGAGAATAAATCACTTGAAAAGCAGCAGAAAGGGAAACCATATGCAGGCAAAATGTAGTTTGAGGGGAAAGATAGAGCGTGCAAGCATACACAGTCAATTACTGAAGCTTGGCACTAATGTTCCTGCTGCTCCCCACTTAGCCACTTCCAGGCTTAGAGTGCAACTTGGGTAGTTTCCATTAATCTCTCCGATGTTAAGAGCTCTGGGCGCAGAACTTCTGCATGTGCATTCTCTTGAAAATCTCATTTTTCTCTCATTGCCTGTGTCCTGCTTTCTCAGTTGTTTGTCCAGGTGCACTTGGTGTGTTGTGTTCAGGTAGCCAGCTGCAACAAGACTCATTTCTTAATTGTTCTGAGTGGAGAACAGGGCTTTAAGTTAGTATCTCTGCTCCTCCATAATTGCAAGTGGGATGTAGTAATGGTGTGTGTCCTTCCTAGTGCTATTGTAGCAGAATCTCTCCGCTGCCCACATTTACTACGCATTCTTTTGTGAAAAGCTGATGGTGAAGCTGCCACATTTGTAGGATTCAGAAGTGGGACTAAAGGATAATCTTGTTACCACGAACTAGTGAAGGTTGTCAAAGAGCTTTGAGCATGTCAAGGGCTGCAGAAGTGATCAGCAGTCTTCATCCTGAGGCAGAGTTAATCACACTGATGAACATGCAAAGGAGATGGTGGGTATGGGTAACATCTATGGCAAAATCCTTCAGTTATTTGCTGAAATACTTCCAGTGAGGATGTTTTTCCCTTGTGGATTTGGTTACTAATAACAAGAAGGGAAAATAATTTATTAGAAATTATCACTGTGCTCCCTTTTTACAAAACCTGACATCTCATTTCCAAGCAGTTCCTGACCCGTGAACTCCTGTGTATTTTATTTAACCCTATATACATATTTTCTGGCAAGGTGGCTAAAATATGCTTTAAAGACAGGGTAGCATTTAAAGCTGATTTTTTGTATTTCTTTAAAAAGCTAGATATTTAAAATTTTGCCTACTTTAAAACCAACATTTATATTAAAGCACGACTAAACACTCTGGCAGCACAAGCCTGACATTTAAAAGGCTTGTATAAGTAGGAGTGGGATGTCAGTAGATAAGCACTGGAAGTAGTTTAAGTGACCAGCTGGGTCCTGACAGATGTCAGGCATGATGGTAGTGCGAGAAGCGGATACTTCAGTGCAAGTTCTGTAGATACTGAACTAGATGCGACCTTCAAATATTAAGAAGGACCAGAAAAATCAGGGCTGCTGTTTTTCTGCTCCAGTCTGTAAGTGAAGAAGCGCGTATGAGAGGCTGAGATCATAGAACCTTGTGATCAAAGCTGTTTTGCTCACCAACTATAGACGCTTTTGTTCAACAGATCTTCAAAGTGCAGAACAGGGGAAACTTCCACATCAAGAGCATTTAATGTATAGGGTTTAAAAAAAACCCCAAACAAGTTTCCCATGTGTTTACAACATTCAAGTTACTTCTCTAGAAAAGCAGCTTGACACTGATACTAAATAATCTTATGTAATAAATCTTTCTAATGCAACAGTGTGTAAAAATTAATACAGGTGGATTCTGAGCAGTATGATTGATGATATACAGCAAATATTTTTCTTGGTCCAGGAATTGAAGTTTGGTGTTGTGATTACATGGTGTCACCTTGAAACTTGTCAGCCTGGCTTGGGGGGGGCAAGGTTTGTATAAATAAAATGCTTCTAAACCAACTGGGGGATGGGATGGCACAAAGGAACTGTTTCCTTGCTCTTCACAGTAACAGGGTGAATAGATTGTGTGTCTTTTCTCTTTTTTCCTTCCTTTGGTCTGACTGAGCACTCGGAGGCCACCACCTGACAAAATCCTCACTTAAAAGTTGTGCTGACCTCTTCTAGTTTCGAGTACAGCGCTTCTGTGGAAAGTCAGGCTGATGGAATCTTAGTAAGTAACGATAGGCTAGACAGTAAGATCAGTTGCAGCAAGGTTTTATTGTGCAAAAATGGAACAAAAGGGCCGTGTCGCATGTGCAGGCATGTTACTGTTTTGGAAGAGATTATTTATTACCTTAAAGATGAGGGGAAAATAGGGATCTGGAGCATTAAGAAGCATTAGGTTAAATGTATTGTGAAAGAAATCTTTTTTCTCCGCCCCCCCCCCCCCCCCTTGTTTGTGGTGATTGACTGTGTATTACTTCTTCCAGATCTGTCTCCCAGTTTGCTTTTCCATGTGTGATGGGAGACTGGGCTGCTTACAGATGAACTATAAAAGGCCTGAGACATTGGGCATTCCCTGATCAGTTTATTCTTATTCTCCTTCCTTCTAGCAATAGGTTTGGTCGAAAGAAAAACCTGTTGTTAGTGAGCCAGAACCAGGTCTGCGCCTCCATTGTAGGAATGTGCTTTTAATATTCTCGGACAGCCTACCTCTCAACAAGGATTGTTGGTGTTGGAGCTGCAAAGACTGAATAAACTTCCTGAGAGGAAGCAATTGTAAAATATCCAGGAAGTTATTAGGAAATGCAGACTTCTGCTCGTCTCTCCTAACTGTGTGAAGTGCTCAGGCGTGCGCGGCACCAACCTGCGTGCCACAGAGCTTGGAAAAAATGCCCTTTTCTTCAGTAATAGGAAACGTTCATAGGCTGAGGTCAGAAGTGTGATATCCAGTGCTGTGAGAGCTCGGGCTGTTAATGTTTTTGCCCGCCCTGAGAAGAATGGTTCATGGCAGGTCTTTGCAATGGGCCGTGCTGATAGAATTGGATCCGATTTTCATTGTTTTCCTGTTGATCCGGTTTGATTTGTGAATGCCACCTTGTCAACTTCCCTGTACTTCTGTTTGGGGAAAACCAGGTTGAATAGAAACAAAATAAAGGAAGTGTAACAAGAGAGGCAGGCCTGAGAAGGAGCCATAGGAGAAGATGAATTCCTGTATGTATGTTACCCTCTAGCTGGCTAGGGGCCCCCCTGGTTTTCCCTAGTTGAACTGAACCTTGTCTGAAAACAGCCCTACGGTTGCTGCCTGTATGGTGTTTTCTGCAGCAACACTTATGTCACAGAGTGACATAATGTGGGGTTTGTTTGTTATTCCCCCCTTCCCTGGCTCTCACCTACCCGCCAGGCCTGGTGGGTGCGATGCAGCGTGAGAGGCACTGTGCTGCTGCACTGCTGTTGCGGTGGGTGTTATCCTCACTACATCAGCTTGAATTTAAAAGCAAGGAGTGTCTTTCATGTGACTAAACAACGTTCATGGTTTTTCTCTTTTTTTGTGGAGAACGGAACTCTGTGAGGATAAAGACATTTTTAGATGATTAAAGCTCGTTCTTTGGCTGCTATAGTAGCTGTGATTTCTTTCTTTGTTGTCCATGTAAATGAGAACTGTCAGCAAGGAGGTGTATGGACTCTCAGGTGGAATAATGATTGGTCAGCTAACTGCGAGTGGTTAGAAACCAGCCTCTCCTCCTTCCTTATCATAATGTAGATAACGAGTAGCTTTTTCTAGTATTGGAACAAGGCAGATTTGAAACTTGAGCCCGGTTGAGTTCAGATTTTTCCTAAATCTGATCACACATAGAAACGCCTCTTGAATTTGAGAATGTTCTTGAGGAGAATGGAGAAAATTTGAGAAATTCCTCTAGTTTTCGGGATGTGAAGGGAAACCTTTGACATGTACATTCTGAGGCAGCACTTCTGCTGTTCAGCACAGATGCGCTTAACTTGTTTTACTAAAAGACTCCAGCAGAAGGTTATTGAGGGAGCTGAAATGTATTTTTGGAGCGTCGGAGAGCCACATTTGTCATGTGAATGTTGTAGGCTGCTTCAGAGTTGTTTCCTGCTGCCCATTGCTGCTGCACAGACTGTGCTACTAAGAACCCTAATCAGCTGCTTCATCTTCTCTCTCCTCTCCCTGAAGCTTAGTGCGACTTATTGAGATGCTGCAACACAGAGAGAGCAAAACCTGTGGTGAGCCACATGGAGTAAGACAGATTGACTATCTTTACATGTGAGCAGAGTTAGTTTGGGGATTCTCCTCCTAGAAGCAAATCTGTAGCTACTGTTTGAGGGGGATACTGTGTCTGGTGCACTCATGCCATGAGATCTGCATTATCCCAGAGGAATGTCGCTGTAGTGATGCTTCACAGATTGAAATTCTGTCTTTGTAGCAAGGGCTTTATCCAGTAGTTGCTTTGAAAGTCAGAACAAGTTCACGGAGTGATGCTGGAAGCTGGCCAAGCTGGTGAGGGAAGTTGCACTCAATTGCCATTCCTTTGTCACCTTCTGCCTTGGGAGGGAGAGGACAGCTGTGTTTGGTGTTGATTAAAGATTTCCTACAAGTTCAGCTGTAAATGCAGCAAGCTGTAGATAACACCTTCAACAGGAATACGGGAGGGTGCTGCCTGAAGGCAAGGGAAGAAGCTGGCCTAGCCAGCTGCAGCCTGCACACTTGCTGTCCAGCTCGTCAGGAAGCAATGGGATAGACTTACATCAGCACGTGTGCTGCGCGCCTGTGATCAGTGCTGCTGCTGTGGAGCTACAGGTGTGTGCTTGCAGGTTCAGAGGAGTGTTCTGTGTTCCCCTTGCTTTGTTTTGCTTCTGTAGCACAAATCTGGGAGGAAGGAGAGAAGTCATTAGTAATTCTGCAAGCGATGTGATGAATAATTCTTTCAGTGTACTTGTAATTAGCATTGGAGGTAGTGTGCACATTCTCTGATGGTGTAAAAAGTTTGACTCATTCCTCTCGAGAGCAGTAAATCTGCCTTCTTGATTTGATTGTGGCTTTTAATTAATTTATGGGACCTCTTTGAAATCACCTCTGTCAAATTTGCTTAAAATTGGCAAATATAGACTCAGAGGTTTCTCCAAGTAGGGATTCTCTGTGTGTGTGTATGTGTACAGATATATGCACATGTGCAAACCCAGCCTTGTTTACTTAAAAGCAGCTAGAAATGGTACGAGAATGGCTGATGTTTGGTGGGCAGAAGGAATTTGGGCTTGTTTGCTGTTCCCATCTCTGACATACAGCTGGTTGTGACTGCTCAGCTAAATTACAGCTTGAGCATGGGGTTTTCTGGGATCTTTAGTAGCTTTGGTGGTTTTAGTAGCTCTCGATGGGTTTAGACATTGCAGCAGCTTGCAGAATGAGCTAGCAAAACTCAGTTTGTTTTTCCTGTGCAGTAGCTGCCGTGCTTGCTTGGACTGAACTAGTTGGGGTATTATTAAACTGATTTACTTCTGAAGAGAACAGAAAACTAAGGACATCATTAGTGAACTCTAGAGGGTTGTTTAAAGTGTCTCTTTTCCTTCCTGTGGACGCTGGAAACTTTGCAGGACTTGCGGTGAAGTTTGTTTGGGCAGCAGCAAATTGAGCAGTATCCAAACTGAGATCTTCAGGCTCAGTGCTGTGTAAGTAGTACTTAAGGTTGAATGTGCAGCGCTCATCTTGCCCCTCCCTGGGGTTTAGAAAGTAATTTGATAAAGGAAAAGAACTTTGAAAGCGGTTCTATTCTAGAATTAATAATGGAAGAAGTGGTGCTAGAATTTGATCCGATATTTACAGGTTTCTGCTGTGCAAGAGTTAGAAGAGCCTCATGAGGACAGTTTAAAATTCACATTTTTAATAATGTCTTAAAGCCGAAAGAATTGTGGAGTCCTCAAGAAGAGGTTTGAAAAGAATTCAATTAGGAAGAGTTCTGCAGGTCCCTGTATTGCCAATTCTTCCTGTTAGTGCACGAAATGCTTGTCTTCAGAATTGTGCTGCTGTTCCTGCAAGATATTCCTCAGAGAAGGTAATTGTTGTGCTACAGAATGGGTGAGACCTAGCTGAGAACTCTTGTACTTACCAAAACCCATCTGCCCTTTCTTTTGGTCCATATCATGCACTGATGTCTTGCTCAGCCTTCTCCTTGTTGGCAATGACGGGTTTTATGCAGCTGCTGTGGTCGTTCCATTGATATCAAATGCTGGGCACTTGTCACATTGCTGATGTGTAGATACCGCTATAGTCTACATGTGAGAAGGTTCTGATGTATCTTAGCTGTAATTGTTTCTTGAACTATTTTGGTTGTTTTTTACAGGAGCTGGTATGTGTTTGTTAACCCTCTTGAGGAGGACTTGTGAGGAAAGCCTGCAAACGTAACCATTAGTCTGTTTGCACTTAAAGTATGGATTCATCTTCGCGCGGATCTGTTCTTCGGCCAAGGATTGGTTGCTGTGAGAATCCTCACCCAGTCCCCAAGCTGGGGACATAATGTGCCTCTCACAGTTAGAAGTGTGCTAAGTATGTTCCACTCAGCTCTCTGAGATGCTGCATTTTAGGGAAAGAAGCTATATGTTTGTTCTTAAAATTACTGTGACATGTAATCCAGCTACATTCAGTGGAGGGCTGGAATTTCCTATGTGAATGCACATAGGTCTGTGCAACCTGCTCAGAGAAAAGGAAGATGGGTGCTGCAGGCAGAAGGCAGTAGAGGGTCTGCTGTCGGGACTTCAGCTCTCCTAAGCTCATCTGAGAAGTGTGGGGACGTTGGAGAGTGTTCTCACCACGCTTTAGTCATGATTCCCTTTGGATTACCCAGTATCTGTGGAGTTCCCTCTGTTTAGATTGAACTCGCCATGTGTTGAGCCTGGGGTTGTAGAATTCAAGAGCTGATGCCCATTTCTACTGATTAGGAAAGGAAAGCCCATGTCCAGCAGAAGCTGACATTCAGTTGAGGGAGGGTGGCTTGTGCTTGTGCCATCTTGAGCAACTGCTGCATCACAGCAAAGACTCCCCGGGACACACTGAGCTTCCTGTCAGTAAGCTTCACGAAAACACTGCTTCTCTTGACCCTGGCAGTGCACACGATTGGCCTTGTGCTGGTTCTGGTATCCTTACGTGACTTACATCTTGGCTGCGTTACAGACACAAGATATATTGGGTGCTGTAACAACAGTGCCAATGCCAGTCAAGCTCTAAGAAAATGGGCAGCAAACTTTCTAAGGACTATTTTTGGTGATTTTTAAGTAGAGAATGCCTGAGCACAAATAGAATTCCCCATGCTCTAATGAAAGGATTGGGGTTTAATTTGACTTAGCATGTTTTCTGGTTATGCTAAATTACTTTGATGTGGCCCTTGTGGTTATGTATCAAACGGTTTTGCAGCATGCTGGCTCTTCTAGCGTAAAGCTTGCATGAACCAACGTTGTAGCAGATTTTGTTGGTAAAACTTCTGTATGTGTAAGCAAATGGACAAGAAAAAAGAGTTTGATTTATTAAACTCCGTTAGTCTAGTAAATATTGACAAAATGTAGTTTGGGTAAAGCTTTTGAATGAAAAGACAGATTTCAGCCTAAAGGAAAACCTTAAATGTAGGATCTAGCTGTGTTTAAACAACCATCTCCAGTGGTATATGGCTAGGACTACGTGCTGCACAGGATTTACTATAAATTACTGCTGTGCTTAAGGTTTGCCACACATTGAGTTCCCAACTGCGCCAGCATCAGTGACTTTTGTGAGAAGCTTTCCATGAGGATGAAGTAACCGCTAACAGGCTTCCAAAATTTTTTCCCTAAAGAGCTTCTATTTTCTGCCTGTTTCTGTGTAAGAGTTTAGGTTTTGGCCAAGCTTTATGCTGTTTCTCTGGAATTGCCTCTTAATGGTGGTTGTAGTTTGTGTTTGAAGGTATTCAGGACTCTCGGTGTCAGAAGGGTCCATGAGACTGCTTCCTCAAGCAGCAGTATTTCGTGGGATGTCTGTGTTGGGATCAGCAAGGAACCCTTTCTCCTTTAAAGGTGTGTTCTGTAAAACCTTGAGCAACAGCAGTTGCTTCCTCTGAGCTCATGTATTCACTTGCTTTGAACTGTTAATGTACAGCATAATTCACTAGCTAAAATGTCCAGAAGTGATGTAGCTCTTTTAAAGGATCTCTCCTGTGAGTCTCCTTGAAATAATGGCTTTCCATCAGGTAATATATGAACAGTTCTCTTTGGATGGGGTTGTAGGTATTTGCTGGGACGAAGAACAAGAATTATTTGCCTTTAACTGTCTTTATCAATTCAACACCCTCTTTGCTGCCTGAGTTCAGTTTCCCTGAGACTAACAAGGAGAGTTGGTTCATCCTTTGTTTGCCAGGTGCATGATGTCTAAAGAGGTTTGGGCTTGCACCTTGCTCTTGTAGGTGCTGCCGAGGGGAAGGAAACCTCTGTTTAGAGTAGTGGTGGAGTAGTGGCTGAGTGAAGGGGTGGATAACGCGGCCAGAGTTACGTAGCCTGTCTCTTGGCAGCTTTTGGGATTACAATAGAGATGTGTTCAAACTGGTGTTTATTTAAATATGGGATTGAGTAATAAAGTTACTGCCTTTGCCCAGCCACAAGTACCAGAACTGTCGTTATCTAAATGTGTTCCACTCTTCACAAAAAAGCTGCCTTTGTTTAGGAAAATAATAAAAAATACTCTGAGCACCTGCTTTGAAGAAGACAAAAAACCCTGGACTTCTATGTATCACTTTGTAATGGTTGCACACACGGTTCATGACTACCACGCAGTGTTTCTTGTACTGCCTGAAGCTGCAAGCATCTTTCCCAGAGTCAATGTGTGGACATTGCAACTGGTTGTCCTAAGGCAAAAACTGAGGGCTACAGCACTTGAAGACGTGGTAAAATGAAGGGTCAGATTTGAAAATCGACAAAAAGTGTGCAGATTTAGTGATTTTCGGATGTTTCAGGATAGAAGTTTGTGTTACTTCTCCTGATGACCATTGACCTCATAAGAAGTGGGGTCATGTCGTGAGGATCGCACGATGGACAAACCAGCTGCAATCCCGGATTTATCTGGGAGAGGGTTTTGATTGAAGAAAAATGCTCTTGCACGTAAGTGAGTTTAGGCTGCAGCTGATTGGATTCCTGTATTTTATTTCATTGTTTGCTACATTCAATTGTTGAAACAATTTTTAAAAGGATCTAATCTGCAAACTGCTTTTTTCACTTCCAAGCCGTTTGCAGATGTGGTACCTCGAGTACTTAGGTTTGCAGTTACAGCAATATAAAAATACAGGGAGTACAAAAATGCTGTCTGTGGCTCATCGCATCCATCTCAGCAAGTCACAGTTCCAGCTGTAATGCAGGCTTTTGTAATTCATAACTGTTCTAGTGGAATGGGTAATCTATGGGTGGAGGATGGCTGTAAGTTTATATATGGAGGGTCCATTGCTGTTTCGTCTGCTTTTGAGGCTAATGGATCACAGTGCCGCAGCTGATAGTGCAGCGTTGGTGTTCTTTGTTCACTGCTTTTTGCTTGATGCATTAGGATCTTGAAATCCCTAAGACTTGAAAAGAACTTGTGTGATAAAGCTCTTAGATAAGATTTGAGGCCAGTTTAAAGACGATAGTATTTGCTGTGATTTCAGTGTATTGAATTGTTACCAAAAAATATTCGCTTATAAAGCATTTCTTTAAATGCAAGGAGGACACCAACCCCCTCAACATTCAGGGCATAAATAATGTCCATTCTAACAGTTGTGTGTATGTGTATTCAGCATGGGTAAAAAAAGGTGGTGGTGTAGCAGAGGGGATTTTGGTTAATCCACCTTGTTGCTATGCTTTGCACCACAAAGCTGTATTAATTATTGACGAGACGAGCCTAATCCGAAGTCGCTGCAGTCTGAGACATCATTTACCCTACAGCCCCTGTGAGTAGGGACAAAAATGAAATCTGTAGATGTGAACCATGTTTTTGAAGCCACAGACATTGCTTGATGGAGTGTTGTGTGTGAGGAGAGTTTCCGTTTTAAAGAAGACCTGTGTTCTGGAAACAGTGGTCAGGCTCTGCACAGAGAGCTGGCCTTGGGTCAAAGATGAAATGGGGATTTCTGTGTTTCTTTCTCCATTTGTTTGGATGTTCTCAGTGTCCTGCCTCTGGCAGAGGACTGCTTTGTGCTTAGTGAAGAGCCATCTTTGCTGTCGGCACAGCCATTCTGCACCAGATATGGCGAAGAAGTTCAGAGAGTCTACTGCAGAGTAGATTTGAAGTTAAGTTTTATATTGGTTATGGGTGAATTGTTGTAGTAGCACTCAAATTCGGAGTGATCAGCAGGCAGAGTTACGGTAGTTGGTACTTTGAGTCTGTCTTGCAGGGGTGTGCTTAAAGCAGAGCTTGCAAGCCACTCAAAATGATAACGCCCTCCTGTAATACCTGTTGTGCATAAAAGGTCCTGGTTTTACTTATCAGTGGTTTGGAAGGGACCAACTTCCTTGGGATAAGCTCATTGCTCTCCCCTCCCAGCGCCATGAATTTTGGCTTTGTGTAACTCTCAAGTTAGGAAATCACCCATGACACCTACGTACCTGAAGTATCATTCTGCAGAGGTAGCGATGTTACCCCACAATTTCTTTGCCCATCTTTAACTTCTTGGTGTCCTGGGGGACTTCATAAATATCACTTCGTCCAGCAAAGCTGCTGACATGAAGCAAAAGTCATCAATAAATTATTCATAGGGTGTTCATTTTCTATGTCTAGGAATTAATGCAGCTTCACTTAAAATTTCTCTTCCATGGTTTAAATCGAGTAAAATTGCTGCATACTAAGTTACGTTTGAATTTTCAAGAAATTATTTTGCCTTTTAGAACTATTGGTTTCAAAACCAAGGTGCATAAAATTCCTCCCTACTGCTAAATACTGTAGGGAGGTCCTGTTTGAAAGGTTTGTGGTGTGTGCTGTGTCAATGAAGGCTGGTTTTTAGGCTATCACTTTAAGTTGTGTACTGTACGTAAGGTATAATTTGTGATATTTTAACACATGTATGAAGCAATAGCTTCCAACTAGGTAATTTTGAAGTTCTGAGATCTTTGTTTCATTAAAGAGCAAAACAAACCCTACAAGCCAAACACCTAAAGCTCTAAATCCCCCAAGCCTGTGGTGTTGATTGCTTCTGTCACATTCATGTCGCATTATGTTTCAAGAATGTCTTTGCTTTATACTCTGAAGAAAGTGTGAAATTGTGTTGTCTGTCTAATTTTAGCAATTATCTGAAAGGTAAAGACCCGTATGTGTATGAGCAGGTTAATTCTGTGATACTGTTACTGTGCACCTCGTCTTTGTGTTCTGTTTTGTCTTTGAATGTTCAGGACTTGTTTTTATGGGCTTAACCATGCTTCTGGGCATGCGATGGGGAATAAGCACTTTCTCTCCAGGTCACAGATTGCATTCCTGAAAATGTCCAGCTTTGTGCCACAGACACATTATTTCAGGCACTGGGATGCTGAGAACACCACACTGTGCGTGTAGATAGGGAGTTCATGCCTTTGCAAGGATAGCCAAGATGTTTGAAAGTGTCCACCCTTTTGCAAGGACAGCTAATGAGGAGAAGTGGTATCAGCCTTGCTGATGGGAAGGAATAGCAAAGCTCTAGGGTTTCCTGGCTGAAATGAGGGCTTTGAGACATCTAGCTCATCTCAATAGCACTTGTGCTTTTCAGTGTTATTATGACTTGTCACTGTAATTTGCTTTAAGTTATATAAAAGAAAATGATGTCAATATTTAATTGCTGTGATGGTCCTAAAAGGCAGTTGCTGTGATTAGAAAGCGTGTGCCTGTTAGTTTGTCCTAAGGCTTTTTGCCTTGGGCATAACGTGTAATTTACTGTAGCTTTTTGAAACTGATTTCTGTAGTGATTGAGTGCAGAAAACATGGTCAGAGTGGGTATCAGCTTGTGCAGGCATGTGTTGGGGTTCAGAGTAGAAAATACTCTTCTGTAAAGCTTTTCTGTACTTTTACCCTGCAGAACCCAGTGCGAAGCACTGTAAGTATGTTGAGTTGGTATGTTCAGCTGCTGTGAAAATGGGGTAGAGGAAAATGCACATACAGTTTTCTTCTGCTGTGTTCTTGCACAGTGAAATGGGCCCAGTGTGGGTCAGGCTAGTTCTGTGGTGTGCTGTTGGCCAGGAGCTTCCCAAGGACCTCACAGCATCGAGCAAGTGGGGAAGAGGCAGCGGGTGAATGTCAGCCTGATTTCAGTGTGTGTAAAGCTTTGACAGGAGGAACAATCCAGCCTACCCACTGTTGTGCTCAGAGCTGCAGGTACAGCTCGTGGAGCTGTGGTAACTGTTCTCTGGTGTCATCAGCTCAGTGCACAGGGGCAGCCAGAGAGGCTGATGAAGCGTTAGCACCCTGTTCAGTAGGGAGAGTGAGCATGGAGAACACTCGCTGCTCTGTAAAACACTGATGGCCTGTGCACCTCTGGTCTCCTGCTTTACTGCTTCTTCCCTGAGAGGAAGGGGGGAGAAGGTTGAAAGCTGTGAGGGCTCTGTCTGGGGCGGAGGAGGCCGAGGCTGGAGCAGGGTGTGAGGTGCGTGCACATTGCTCATCACCAGACCCTGAGGTGCTGCAGTGACGGAACCAATAGCTCAGTTAAAAACACAGTGCAGGGAGGACCATGTCACACAGCGGGGATGGAACTCCCGGAGCTTGCTGCCACAGGAGGCTGGAGGCAGGCATCAGATTGGGAAAGGGGTTGGGTGTGTTGGTGAAGAACAGGGACAGCAGAAGTCTAAGCAGTGATTTGCCCCCTACAATTTCTATCTCACAGCTGTAGTGTAGATATGGGAGGAGTACAAGGGGAATGAGGTAGAGAATGGTCAGGTTTTGCTGTTTTCATTTGGGTGGGAGAAGGGGGGAAGATGCTGCTGTTGCTATTGCTGGGAACTGAACTGTAGGTCTCAACCAGTGTACTGTTATCTGTGTTTTCTTACCCAAAGTAGAGGCAACTCCATGAAATGCATGCACTTAAACAAAAATCAAGCTTTTGGCTACTGGCATGCTCTTATTTCTCTGCTTCCCTTTATGCTACTGTTTCTACACCTCTCCATTCATGGAGCCTTGTATTTTGCAAACGCCGTGGCTGTTATGGCACACTGCAGGGTTCTCTTCAAGGAGTGTTTCTTATTTATTAGTACACTGCTGTGCCATATCAGTTAGAAAAGAGGAGTGTCACTCCTTCATTTGTATAACTGGAAATGTGAACTGTTGATACACCACCAGCTTTACTGTGTTGTTGCATTCAGTGCTGTTCACCAACAGTCACAGGGTTTACATACGACTGCTTCCTGAAAGCAGTCACAAGTCTGTCTCTCTACAGTGCAGCATGTTCTGGGATGGCAAATACATCCTTGAGAATCTTCCAGGTGTGATCAGAAGAGTCTCCGTGGTGGGCAGCTTTCCGCACTTGTTGGTCATCCAGTGAAGTGGTCGATGACTTGTCTTAAAAACACGATACCTCTAATTGAAGCCGGTGGACAGAGGCAGCACAAGGAATTGAAATGCATTCTAATGTTTCATGGCATTATTCTGTGCAAATAGTTACTGCTTTTGAGTTGCCTTCTAATCTCCTCGGTAAAAATTTGGTCCCTTTGGGGGGAGCTTCCTACATCACTCACTTCTGTAGGCTTCAACTTCAAGGTCTGAGTTCAACCTCCACTGAAGGTACTGGATCTGAATAGAGATTTCTAATAAGCTCTTACCCCTATCAACGGTAGAATTCATAGTTCGTGTTAAATTTGTGATGTTCTGACTGCAGAGGGAGTTATGGCCTGTGCTTCCTATTTGTACTGGCAGCTTTGGAGTATGTGGCCCTTAATGACATGGGGTAGTGGCTGGCCTCCATGATCTTGAATGTCTTTCCCAACCTAAATGATTCTATTATTTTTGTGATGGCTCGTGTTTTGTTGAGCATTAGCAGAATAGTGCTGGTGTTCTGAAAGGTCACGTTTTAGAAGGGATGTGGAATGTGTTTGTTACATTTTCCATTAAAAAACTTTGAAACCTCTTTTTGTCTCAATTGCAAGTAAGCATTTTATTTGGTGCCCTTTCTGAGGTGTCTCAAGTCACTGATGTCTCTTGGTGTCAAATGCGTGCAAGAGAACTCCCATGAGTAAGGAACGAGAAATTGGTTAGCAGGAGCTATAAAATGAGTGAGGCTATCAGCTGCAGTTGCCATCGTCTCTCTTGCCAGCAGATTGCACATTTCCTTAGGCCGAGTGCCTGCTGTAATGTTTTGTTAGGAGCTGGAAAGGTGTGCCAGTTGTGTTGAATGTGTATCACAGGAGACTGACATTGCATAGGTCCGAAATGATGCTGTTCCGTCTGAACCTTTCAGGATTGAAGCAGTGCTTAATGTACAGTGCCTTTAAAAGCATGAGATACATTTCCAGTGATTGGTAGTAATAATATGGTGGATTTGAAACAGAGCTTTGAAACCTAGACTAGGATGAAAAGAAACTTGTTTGCTGGAAGTACCTGGTGCTTAGTGTGCTACCTGTGGGAATGCTTTACAAAGTAGCTGCATGCTGGGCAGTGCATTTCCTCTTGCACACCTTGAGCAGTAACTCATCTGCAGCTCAGGGGATGCTGGGTTACAAGGGAGAAAGCGTGAGTCTGGGTGTCAGAATTATCCATGGGCTGACCCTACTGAAACACTGCTGCTCCCATGAGGTCCACTCTCCTTCTCAGGAAAACCAAACTCTTACGTGTAAGAACTGTGATTAAGACTCGAGTCAAGTATAGTCCTGTATGTACACACGTGATGTCTCTGCCAAAGAGCTTATGGTTGACTTCTAAAGAGTTAAACATTGAAAGGATAAGACATAGGAAGGCATTGAAGTTGTATAATAGAGTTTTAGCATAGGCTAAATCCCCAATATTTTCCTTTGATATTTAGAAAAATGCCAATGTTTTTGTGGACAGAGTGAACATCTGGATGTTCCGTTTCTGCTCCTGCAGCTTCCTAGGTAGCACATCAGTGGCTTTAAGTTTTCCCTGAAGACACAAATTAAAATGAACTCCCCTCCAACTTCAGACCATTTCTACAGTGCGTGCTGCTGTGGAGCGCTGCTCTGGAAGAGCTGGTTATAGGCTTTTAGGAGTTCTTGTCTTGCAGGAGCAAAAGAAGGGGCCAGTCTCAAATGCATGGGAAAAAGTTGGAGCTGTATGTGACTGCACCGTACCTGGAAGAAAAGAAATAGGCTGGTGGGATTGGAAGCATACTTTCCATATCAAACGCTTACACGCTGGTGTGGGATGGTATTTATTCTAGTCCACTTAAAGCACAAAGCAACATACTGAAGGGGTTCAGATAATAGAAAAGGAGGTACACATGGAGTTTAAGTGTTGGGGTGGTTTGGAGGACTCACGTGTATGCATATCTTTCAGGTGCACATTCATCTGAGTTTAGAGAACAGGTTTTCTCCTGGGAAAGGCAAACCTGGCTTTGGGAACAGCTGAAATGTGACTTCCAGCACTGTCTTCCGAGCTGTTACTGGGTTAACTTGTCAGCTGCAGCATCGCAGAGGTACTGTATTTTGCAAAATGCTCAACCTTCAAGAACGCTTATTTCCCAGATGTGGAAAATGAATGGTGTTTGCATTAGTGATTCCCATCTTTCCAGATCACTTGCTTAAGAGCACTTGCATATTTGGAGGTTAAAAAGAAATCCTTAGTGGGGTTTTGTTACAGTTGGTTAAATAACAGCTTCAGCTTGTTCAGTGAGACTTTTTTGAAAGGCAGATGGCATCCTGGGGAAGCAAAGCTCCCAGGAGCCTTCACTTTGCACTCAGGAGTAAAGAAATAGGTTTCCTTTTGAGTCTGGTGTGGCATTGTTAATCCAGATCCAGTAGTTGCTTTATGTATGGTTAAAATACCATTGCTGTTCCGTGGAAGATGAGAGTACAGTATCCAGACTGCCCATGTTGATGCTCCTACCACCCTAAAGGTTATTGCTGATCTTTCCTGATCTGATTGGTCTTTCAGTTTCTGAACTTCCACAGCTTAACCTGTATTTAAATGACAAAGCCCTGTTGAACTCGCCAGGTGCTGTTATGAATGTTTGTAACTTCAGATGGAATACTCAGAGTTTTACCTCCAAGAATGTTTTCTCTGTTTATGTTTTAATTTCAGTCTCTTTCCCAGAGATTTTTAAGAAGAAGACATGAAAGCCAAACCCAATGACTTGGTTGGGGATCATCTTCTAATCCCTTCTGGTCTCTTTTCAACTGTTCCCATTCTACTGATTTTCCAGAGTATAAAACTACATTTGAAAAGCTGGTCAGTGCCTTTTGGGATGGTTATTTCAGTTAATATTGTAGGGATTGTAGAAAGAAGAACACAGGCTGGCTTGCTTACTTTTAATGAGTTTGACACATCTCTTTTCCAAGCCACCATCTCTTACCTCTTGTCTTTGATCACAGTTGAAGACAGACTGAGGCAGTTGCAGTGTTCTAGTTGTTGCTTGTGCTGCATAGCTTCAAATCTGGGCCATTCCATCAGTGCTGTGGAAATGGAATGAAAGAGGAACAGATGAATTAACCAAATAAAGTAGGTGAAGGGGAAAAACTAATACCAGCAAACATGGGCATTTTTGGTTCGTAGCCGCAGGAAGGCATCCGTGTTGACAATAAATACAAGTTCTGCCTCTCTTTTACAGCCTCTTCTATTTCTGCTCACACCTTGGAGTAAAGGAGATGATTGTCCAGTGTTAGGAAGGGAAGACTGATTTATTTTAAACAGCTTAAAGTAGTAACCTTTTCCAGTAGTAACTGGCATGCTTCTCATGAGTTTGTGGTGTCTTGGTGCCCTGGTACATGCTGAGACAACTCTCAGCCAAGAAGAATGGAGGAGAGCAAAACTTGCTTCTGAGATTAAATGGTACCTTGATTTCATACAGCAGACTTTGCTCTTAGCACCTTTACTCTCTGAATGCATCCTCTTTGTGGTGTTTCCTTTCTTGGAGGTGGAATACTGCTCTGAGCTGGGTCAGGTTTTGTATGGAGGACTGTAACTGTCAGTTCACGTGGTTTTAGGTTTCCTTTGCCATTTTCATTTGGAGTAAGTTGGTTTTCATTTTGACTGCTGCTGTAGGTTGAGACTTAACTATTGTCTCCTGGTTTGACACTATCCTCTCTCTCCTTGCTCTCTCAGTCTTGCCTTTGTCAGAAGTAAGACTACTCCTGAAAGATCTGCCTGGCAAGAGCTGATGAGAGCCACTTCCCAAAGATAGCTGGGGTTTGTTTTTGTTGTCTTGAGTGTTTTGGGAAGTGCGTATCTGTGTAACTGCTTTCCCATATGTTTTTCGGCTTATAAGAGGCCTCAAACTGGTAAACCAGCATACATCTGGTCAGGGCAGTATACAGAAATTGTGGGTGGCCTGTAACAGTGAGTTGATCTTTTTAAGCCCCACATTTGGGGGTGGGATGGGGACACAGTTACAGTGATCCCCCCCCAAATATGTATTTTGCAGAACTATTGAGTGCTTCTCACAAAGGGCACATCCTATTGTGTTGTATTTGCTGTGTTGCACTTGTGAAGGCTTGTGAAGTGGTTGAAGGAAGATAGAAGAGATTATGTCCGCATCCTCGCATGGAGTCTGTAAATGGCTCATGTTTAGAAAGTTCTCTTTTGTTTCTGTCCATCACTGTCTTGAAGAGGGCAGGGAGTTACTGGCTTATTTTAGTCTGTGCTTCCAAACTAGCACAAAGAGAATAATGCGGAAGCAAGTCATAACATGGCAGTGGTGCACCTTCACAGGAATGTGATGGAACGTGAGCAGGAACCTTCCTGACAAGCATCTCTTGCACACAGAACAGTAGGAACTCTTATTTTTCCTAGAAGAGAATTCCTATGACAGGTTTCTTTTTTCCTCTTTGCAGTGTGCAGTTGTTAGAACTGCATTTGTCATTCACTTGGGAGGTTTGGGCCTCTTTGGGGAAAACCTTGAGTTTCTCCTGATTGCTACAAGAAACATTGAAATCACTTTATGTTGCTTAAAATAAGGAGCATTGGAAATCTGTAGACTTGTACTTGGTTTTGGGTGAGCTGTCCTAGTCCTAATGGAGAATCTGACACCTTGGAGGAGCTGGTTTCATTTAGTTCAAAGGGAATTTGCTCTCTCAACGTCAAGTGATGTTCTGCTTTGTGGAAGTGATCGAGGTATGTCAGTGATGGAGATCTGTGGTACAGAAAAGCCCCCACAGTGCTCCCTTCCTCTAGTAAGGAGGAGATGCTTCCCTGTGAGTGCCTGCTCTGTGAAGAGCTGCAGAGTGTCTAGTAGTAGCAGTTGTAGAGTCCATCAGCCTTTCACGAGGATCTTCTGCAGGTCAGCTTCCAGCCACAGCCGTGGGCTGTAGTGTAGGGTTGAGGCTGCTCCTGCTTGAGTAGGAGCTGGAGACTGATTTGATTTCCCTTAAAAGCTGCCAGGATTCTTAAGTGGAATTGTGGAGAGTGAAAGGGTGAAGGGATTGATTGGTTTTTGCATTTCTTTCCTCTTCCTACCAAGTATTTTTGTGGCAACCTCCCCAAAGGCCATTGGTGTAAATAAACTGGGACTGGATTTTTATCCTGCTTTTGACAACTTCACTCTCAGTCTCATGTTCTGTAAGTGAAACTCTCCGGCTGTATGTGATCAGAGGATACGTTACCGCCTTCCCTGCCTGTCACTATAAGGCGTTAAGGTGGTTAAATGTTCATGTTTTATAGGTAACCGGCCAAAAAGAAATCCTAGTTTTCTATGTTGAGCAGTTAGAATACCATGCAGTCATCTAAGTTTTATTGAATTAGAAACATACACTTTTTTCATTCTGATCTATAGCTGCTGAAGTTTTACTTCATTTCCTATGGAACTCACATTCATAATCATACATAATCTTACAAACAAGATTCTTTTCAAGAGAATGGGTTTACTGCCTATTGGATTTCCAAGATGTAGGTTACACACACAGGTTGTGCTAAACCGATGTGCAGTAAAACAATTTGATGCATGCATACATCTGGTTTCCTAGGCTGGTTCTAAAGCTTTATATGTGGGCAGTTCTTAGACTGATAACTGTTTTCTGGGTGCTTAAATGTAGTTGTAGCATTGCAAACTGATCTGTAATTTCTGGTGAGCTAAACTTTGTAGGTTTGTTTTAACCTGTACCCTTGACTGCTTCCCTCTCTGACAGATCTCTTCAAAGGCAGGAAAGTCTAATGGTGGTCTCAGAAGTATAAATTCACTTTTTGAATAACATGTGCCTGTATGTGTGTGTGGCGCTTTTTTATCTCCCTGAACTAAAGCTCTTGCTCCAGTTGTAATGAATAGTCACTTGTGTTTGTAAGGATTTGGTTGTTTACTCTGACAGACCCTTGATAGGAGACACTCGACAAGATCTCAGTAAATCAATTTGTTCAGGATCTATAAGCATCTCATTAGCATTTATTTGCAGTGCTCACTCCAAGCTCGGCTGCAGCTGTTTAACGCACTGAATCTCCCAAAGATTTCCAGGATTGGAAGCGTATGTTTTGAGGCTGTGCTTGAAGTGGAGGAATTTTGTGGGCTTTTTCCTTCTTTTCATTGCCACTGCTAACAAAGATATTTTGGCCTTGAATTGCAGGCTCTGTGTCTAGAATCCTTCCCATTTCTGACTGCTGAAAGCTTAGTTAGAAAAAGCATTGCTGCTGGGGTGAGGTGACTGAAAAACTGTTGTTCTTGTTCTCTTTATTTCAGTGTTGCTGTGGGGACAGTGCTCATGTTTTAGTGTAGCTACTGAAATAACAGTTAAAAGGAGCCGCAATGCTTTTTTCCTTCTACAAATCCCACACGGAGCTGGATGAGTGATATCATTGTCTTTGGGACTTGTGGCACAGCACAGCCAGGATTTGCATGGCCCAGGCTGCAAGTCCAATGATGATGCTTTAATTCAGATTGACTGATGTGCCTGGGAACACAGGAGGAGGCCAGGACTACTTGCAGCTCTTCCTGATTGATTTTTCAATACAAATCTCATAATAGACTATTTTAAAGAAGTGTAGCAGAAAACTAGTCAGATACCAATGTCTCAGAAGGTAACTAATAGCCAGAGTTACAACTCCAAGGTTTTCATGAGGGTAAGTTATTCTTACTGTAATTTTCATTTCACTAACTAGACTGCAGGGAATGAGCAAATAAAACACAGAGGCTTTTTCAGAGAGAGACTGGGTAATGCAAATACTGCACACTACAGCCTGGGGCCAGAAAGTGGCAGAAAGTACATGGCAGCTAGTGATCAGCAAGCCTCTATGTGTGTTCTGGATTAAAACCTCACTAACTTTGTGAATACCAGCTTTTAGAAAGTACAAGTGTATATGAAGAGGTTCTTTTTTCCCACTCTGCCATAGCTAATGGAAATGCCTCGCTGGCCAAGCAGAAGTTGGTACTTGCCACTTATCCTTCATACTGAAGTTCTCCTGACTTCCCACAACTTGTACTGCTCTCCGTGGCTCACCTTAATCGAGATAACCTGTGTTTGTTTTCCTGTTCATGGGATGGAAGAATGACTGCGAGGCTCCGAGCCTGTTTCAGCCTAAGTGGGGTTTGCATTTACCTCTGTTTGGGGGCCTTCTCCCACTCCATCAGCACATCCTTCTGGGAGGGAGTGCGGAGCATGTGCAGCCTGGTTATTGTAACAGGCTCCCTGCTCAACTGGAGTAGCCATGGAGACGGCGGGATGGCATTCCCAGCGGCAGGGGAGGCTCCTGTGAAACCTTTCCTTGTCCATGGAAGGCTTCCATGGACAGCCTGGTCTTCAACCACTGGGTGAAAAAATGGGGAAGGGATGCTTCCTGCTTCAGGGACAGGCTGGGCATTGCAGTGGGCTGCCAGAAACCTTGTGTTAAGCTTTCCAGCTTGCTTTCCTATCTTGGAGTTTTCCTATCTAGCAGTTGGAGTTTTCCTATCTTGGAGTTTTGCCTATCTAGCAGTTTTGCTAGGGTGCTTGGAATGAAAATAAGTTGTGGGACAATAAGCTCTAATAATTATTTAAGAAAAGAATAGAATATATTTGAATGGAGCTGTTTAAAAATCCAGGTTTCATCGCTCGGTCCTAGTGTACCAGCAGTCTCAGTGAGTGTACCGGTATAGAAGGTGTCTTCAGACACGTGTTCCTGAGTTAAAAAAGGCTGTTTGGTTGCAGAAGCTGGGGGAAGTTGTCTGCTTCTCTAGAAACAGTTTTCCTAACACTGTTTTCTGCAGTTGGGGATCCCATTCTTGCACTGCCGTCAGTACATGAGCTGCTGAAGCCCTCCTGTAAGTAGCCGCAGTCCAGCAAGATGTTTAAATATTGTTTTCTAAGTTCCTTCCCTTATATGGGGTCAGAAATATCCTCACAGCTCATTCCAGCTGTGTGCTTTAGGTTTCTAATACTCGGGATATCTTGCAGATATCTACAGACCTAGTCTGGTCAGTAGTCCAATGAAAAACTGGTGGTGTTTTCAGCGCAGATCAGTAATGGATCAGTGATTGGGGAGGCTCCAAATACCATGGGTACTAAAGAGTTCTCATGGAAAAAATGCTTTTACGGCCCAACCAGTTATGCTGAGAAATGGTCTTATGAGAAACTTGTGATCTAGAAGGCACAGTTGCAGGATGATGAAAGCTGAATCTTAATGTGCAGCTTTGGGGTGATGAGGGAAGCATTTATGACTTAGGTTTTGTTAATATTCCTTTTCCCCTAGTGTAACTTGAAAGAGAACACAATTTGGAGTGGGTGCAAAATTCCAGGGTCGTACCTAAAAGGATTGAACCAAGGAGTCACTGTAGCTCTAAGGCAAAGATCAGTTAGTGAGCATGTGTAGAGTTGTGGTGAGTTCTGAAGCACAGGTGTTCATGTCTTTGAACTCAGTGCTTAAATAACATACCAAAAGTGTGCCATTAACCACCAGGAATGACCATGGTTGAGAGATCCCTTGTCCGTGCCCTGGAGCAGCAATCTCATCCAAGCAGAGCACCAGACTGATTTTCAAAAGCCTGCCCAAGGTGCGTGCTGTGCCCGGGAGCTCCTGTTCCACCAGCCCCAGCCTGTGCCACGTGAACCTTGGTGGCAGCAGCCAGGAGCATCCATGTGCCAGCCAGAGCCTGGCCCTGTGCCTGCTTGGCCCCTGGCGTCACCCGGCAATCTCACTGTGTGCCCCATGTTGGCTGAGGGCTTGTTCATTCTCTAAGTATAGAAAAACTAACGTCAGATCACGACTGTCCTCAGAATTACCTTGCAGATGTAATTTGCAATACTACTTTACAAGCACTAGCCTACACTCTTTGCTGTGCTAAACTCCAGTGCCTCTACTTTGCTGTTTTTTATACCAATGATACTGTCTTTTTGTGTGTTAAATCACCCAGGTTTTCTGTAAGTCTAGCTGTTAGCTGTCAAATACTAGACAGTAGGTTTGTTCCAACACTGCACACGTGTAACGGAAGAGTGGCCAAACACAGCTATGGTACTCAGTTGTTAAGGTAAGGCAGGAATTGTTTTTGCCCTCCTGCTGATATTGCACAGGTGAAATGACGAGCGGTCCTCAAAGTACAGCTTGGTTTACTTTGAATTTAATTGAAATTTCAACATCAAAGCAGTGTGGTGGTGTAGGCTGGTAGCACGCTACCAGTTACAGTATGCTCTGACTGTAGCTTGAAGAACTTTCTTTTCCTTGAGCCCCTGTGAGCACAGTGTAAGTCTGTCTGTATTTAGTAGCTCTGCTTGTCTCGTTCTTTCAGGGTTACTGATGACCTGGAAGGAGGAGCTGGGTGATAAGGGAGGAATCTGGAGTGAATAAAATACAGACCTTTTTGTGTGTGGCTCCTGAAGGTGAGGGTCTGTGGCAGAGCTTAACAATCCTTGGTGAGCTGCAGCTTAACCTTGAGTTGTATCATGGTATGGCGGGGAAAGAGCTCCCATTTCCCATCTGATCACTTAGTGAAGACTAAATGATATTTTTGGCATAGAGTTTAGAGGATGATCTGAGTTGCATGCAAAATTAATGATACTTAATTGAATCGATGAGATATCACAGACACCTTAGTCTAATAGTGAGTTTTGACCATGCTAGTACAAGTGTTTTCCCTAGCTAAAAGCAGGTTATGCAGACTTAATGGGCTCTTCTTGTACCGTCCTCCTCAGCTGGCTGTTTGGACATGAACTTTGCATCTGATAACACTTTGGGGTTGGAGCGGTGGGTTTCAGTCACCGGCCCTTTAGGGGTTTGGTTTTGGTGCAGTGACCTTGCGACAGCCAAGCCCTGGGGAGCAGCGCTGCAGGTTCCCCAGCCGTTAGACAAGAGGTGAACCTTCACGAGAACTGGGGGTTCCTGGTTTGTGTACTTGGCTTTATGCACCCTTGTTTATTGTTGGAAAGTTGACTCGGGTCAGTGCAAATGATGCTAACTGCTCACCAGAAGATGCTCTCTGTCCAGTGTCATCGGTACCCCTTTGGTTTTGTTGTACTGTGTGGTTGTACTTTGCCTTGCTTTGCTTCACTCGCCTGTTTGAGATAGAGCTTTTGTTTGACTGCATCCTTTTATGTTTTGTGGTCCCAAAGGGTAGCCCCATATTTTCTAAAATCTCTAGAAAAATATAGTTCCCAAGGAGAGAGCTCTGATAAAATACGTCGTCGTAGAAATAGTTCACCTAGATTGCCAATGTAAAACAGGTAGGACTAGCATCCAGGGTTACCTTTTCTCTATACATCTAAAAGTTAAACTGGTAAGATGAAGCCCAAGTTCATTTCCCCAAATTTCATGGGGCTGAAAACATGTCAGAAGGGATCGATTCCTTGTGTAAGAGGTGCTGTCTCCCAGCACTGCCTGGTCACTGGATGTGTCTGTGAAGAGCACTCAGACTGCTTTAGCAGTGAGATACTTCATGGTTGCAGAGATGAAAACAACTTTTAATCCATGCAAACCATGTATTTTAAAACTTGGGGCGCCAAAGTAATTACATTTTAATAGTGGTGGTAAGAAATCTCTGCTGCATAGAAACTCTAATGAAATAAGGGCGAAGCATTCTAATAGTCTGATTTGTATCCACTCTCTTGTGTGCACGCAAGGTAATAGTGCGGTAAGTGGAGGAGGACCTCAGCGGTGCATGTTATTGGGTGATTCAAAGCCAGAAAATCCGAGATAAACAATGTTTTACAGAAGCTTACCACGTTTTCATTAAAAAACCCCACTATAGTGTACGTGTATTAGTGTTGTATTTGTGCGTGCAGAATGGTGCTGTTCTTAAAGTGCATCACCTCAGAGATGCTGCTTTTGACCAGTTCCCAACTTCACTTTGCCCATTTCCTCTTATAATCAGATCTGTAACAGCAGATGTTTCTGTTCCGGAGCTGATGCAGTGATTTTACATGCTCTCGTCTGGGACTTTTTCATGGTTAATGGTGACAGGAGCGTGTGGCTCTCCTGGAGTGCTCTATTTCATCCCTTTGACAACTGAAGGGGGGTGGTTCTGCAGGTTTGTGCAATGGTTGTAGCTCTTAAAACAAAAACCCACCAAAAATAGAAACAAAACCCCCACCACACGTTATTTGACTCTTGTTTTTATTCCTTGGCTTTCTTTTGTTAAAGAAGTGTGAACGCCTCTGCTGGAGAAGACAGCTTCCCATTTGTGCTGGTACTCATGTGCTGTGAATCGATTGGAGAAAAGCTTTTTCTCACCCTTAAAATACAGCTTGTAAGTGTTAATACCAGCCTTAGCAGGGACTGCCACCGAATTACCTGATTACACTGTGATTAATGTATGGTTGAGTTAGGGAAGTTTCTCAGGAGAAGGTTGTATTGGGCTATTTACATAAAACCTCAGACCCGACAGGGAAAATGAGTCCAAAGGAATTCTTAGCTTTATAGTAGTGGCTGCCAGTGGTCAGTGGTGGATGCCTATGGGAAGCAGGTCTGCCCTGGAGCTGAAAATGGTTGTGGTTTTATCTTAAAGGTAGTATTTTGATGACTAGGACAAATTACAGCAGAAATTCGTCAGGCATCTGGGAAAAGCTTTGCTGTAACACCTTTTGGAACTTGTTTCATGCTGCAGTGCTCAAGCTAGCTTATTTGTGTAAAACATCTTATGTTTAACTGCGCTTCTATCAACGTGGATTATTTAAAATAGAAAGCTTGTTGCAGCAGGCATTGACTGTGATGCAAATGTGGAGGATATGCCAGAAGCCTTACCTTACTACTAGCTGGAGACCTAAAACAGAGCAGGAAACTAGACCTGGCAGGATGTAGTAGGTCGTAGTAGGTTGTAGTTGAAAGGGAATGAAAAGAAGACCGTAGGTGGTGTTTAGATCCTTGGGTTCCATGCTTACCTTGGCAGAGGTCACCGCTGACCTCAGAGGGAGAAGTCATGTCTCAGAAGCTGTAGCATGCTGCCCTTACTCTGCACTTTGGTTATGGTTAAGTGTAGTGCAGCTGAGAGATACATAGTCACAAACATCCCAAACAGCTTCTGTCATAGATTAACGGATTGGCTTCTGTGGGTTGGAGTTTAGCTGGAATTGAGCACTGATGTGAAGAGGTGTCCAGGGGCACTGAAGGACATTGTGGTAGTGAACAGTTCTGTGTCAAGGTGCAGGTTGTTGCTTGGTCATTGGACTTGACTGCATTGCACTTAATATCACTGGGCGCAGAAGCAAAACCGTTAAGGTTCCCCTTCAGGAGCCTTCTCTTCTCCAGGCTGCCCCAGCCCAGCTCTCTCAGCCTGGCTCCAGAGCAGAGCTGCTCCAGCCCTCGCAGCATCTCCATGGCCTCCTCTGGCCTCACTCCCATGAGCAAGCGTCCCTCCTCTTGTTTCTGAGTATGGTGACAGGGGGATCGGGCACTTTGTGTAGCTTTTATTGCTGGCTTCCTCAAAAAGTATCCTTCCCGATGTTGCCTTTGTTGTGGCTGCATGCGCTGCTTCCTGCATTTTCTGTGCTTCTGATTTGAAGATATTTAACCCAAGTTCACTGTTCCGATAGGTCAGAAATGAAATAATGGAAAGCCAGTTTGGGGCGTGTGTCTGACCATGTTTTCCTGCTTTGGGTGCTTACTCACTTCTTGCTTGTCTTGTATTGCTGCATATTCTTGGGCCAGCTTAAAGCTTGGCTGATGAGTCCTTGAGCAACCTGACTTAACCAGACCTTGCTTGGAGCAGGTGGCTGAGCTTGGTGGGCTCCCGAGGTCCCTTCCCCAAAGGACTACATCCATGTTAGGGTTTGTGAAGCGTTATCAGCAGAAGTCTTATTTTGGGCAGCAAGTTGCCAGGTAGTTTGATTCTGCTGTTAGCATGGGTTCAAGAGCTTTTTGCCGTATGAAAGCAAATGTTTCTTTAGTGAGAACACTTTAAATTTGGTTACAGTCTATGAATTGGAATAAATGTTAAGTCTAAATACTTTGTGTCTGTCTTTACTTGAAAGTTGTGTTCTGTAGCTCATACTTCAGCTCTCCCGAGTCAGGCGTAAGCCTCTTTGCATCTTAAACACTCAGGAGGCAGAGCCGAAGCCAAGGCTGCTATCAGCACAGGCTGCACAGGTTGTTGGAGCCATCTGTTCCATGTCTGGAAGTTGTGCTGTTGTCAGTGCTGAAGCAGGTATTGCTTGCTTTCTGTGGAGCTGTTAGCTCCTTCTGGGGTTCTGTTGCTATAATTAGTCAAGTTAATATTTCATCAGGTTTGTCTATTTGTTTAACAGCTTAAAAATGCAGGTGTATGAGTTGAGCTCTGCTCTCTAATGCGATATGCAGGGTGCAGAGCCCGGTTCTGTGTTGATGCTGCTTGAGCTGAAAAATTCTGCTTTGTATTAAGCAGAGAAAAAAATCTTGAGCTGGAACCCTTCAAATAGTCAAGCAGGAGCTGTCAGAGTATCAATATGGTCTGTGCTTGCCAACACAGCGCAGCCAGCATGAGCTGGAGCAGAGCTTGCAGGCTGAGGGGAGCTGCTCGCAGGCTGCATCCAGGTTTGGGCTCCCCATTATGTCACACAGGAGGGAGCTTGGCCCTCCCCAGCATGGCCAGAGCTGAAGCAGGTGCCTCTGGGGAGCCTCTTTGGCACCACATGGCTTGGGTGAGGGTTGGACAACCTGGCAGCCTGCTGGTACCTGAGAGTGGGTATTGAGGAGCTGGAGCCAGGCTTCCACCCTGATGCAGAAGGACAAGTGACAGCAACCTCAGCTGAACCCTTGGAGGTGAACTGTCAGCTCTTCATGAACAGTCTGATCCTGATGATTGTCTGTAGCGGCTCTTCCAGTTTGGGCCTTTTTTAGGAGGCAGAATGAATACAGAACTGTAGGGTGGCATCTCTCAGCTGAATCTAAGGGGAAGTTGTGTGCTAACCCCAACTTTCAGTCAGCCAAATTGTGACGTTTTACATACTTAGAGTGAGATGAGAACTTGTACAGTTATGGGGAAATTGGGATAAAAGGGGTATAAATAAATTCCTCCGTATGATGACCTATGAATTTGCTTGCTTAAGTATTTGACTACCGTAATAATTCAGTAATACCTATATCTATATGATAATCTAGCTAATATATGCAATATTTGTATTTTCACTCCTGTGTAAGTTCTTTTTAAAGACGCTTGCTTTCCCACTTTGAAATAAGCTGTATTTTAAATGAACAGATAAATCTGTTTTTTCCTTGCACCTCTTTATGACATTTGCAAAGCTAATAGTTGCAAATACTGTTGCTAATATATTTGCAGAGCCACAGTGTTAGGCTTTTTCTTTTCTTCTGACAAACCCGCGCCAAGCAAAGCTCCAGTGTTTCATGGGAACCCAGGAGGTGAAGTTGGTAAACAAGCGAGATGAAAGCTTGTGTTTGTCTTCAGAACATGAAACAGGAAGGCTTTTCATTAATACGCATGCAGAAGAGACAAGAATCTGTGTAAAGCAGTTAAAACTGGTCTTTCACCTAATTTTACTGTACTTTCAACTGAGATCAAATAGGGAAAGCCGTGGCAGTTAGACACTCGCCATTAACATCACAGGGTTATGTTTGCTGGTCAAGTTAGACGTACAACTCCAGTGCTTTCCGGGAAGTGCTGGAATGCCACCGTGACCCTAGTGCTTTCCTTCTCCCTCTTCGCTTGTAGAGTAGTGGAGGTAACCACACACCACTCCCCTTGTGAAAGTGGAGCCATCAAGAATCAGGAGTTAAATGGAGACTTTTGGGTATTTTGGCTTTCCTTGGCTTATGAAGAGCTCGCTCCCAGCTTAGGAATGTGCTGTGGAAAAAATATCAACTGGGTAAAATGACTGCAAAGTTGCCATAAAACATTAGTGCAATTAATTTCCTTCATAGATCTGTCTGGAATACAGATATGTTGTTAACAGTCTGCAGTTGCCATCCTGATGTATAGCTGTTTGATTTCATATATTAAAGAAGTCATAAGCAGCCCTCATTTGCTCCACTCCATGGATGTTTAGTGCCCTTGAAATAACGAAGCGGCAGTAAATAAGACCTGCATTTCATTTTTTAATTCCAGATCATGTTTGTGCCTTTCACAATGAAGGATCAGTAACACCCATTTCTGTTGTGTGTTGGCTTGGTGTGTGAAAGGAGGTTCATCTATAGCAGCTCAAGTTTGCTGTAGGGCAGCTTTGTCGTAGCTCCCACTCCCTTCCCAACAGGGAGTATCTAGGCCAGCCACAGCCTTACTCTGGTTTTCAGTCATGACAACGTTCTTGAAGCATTATTGATCTTGGCTCAGCCAAATTGTATAAAAGGCATTAAATGTTTCCAGGATCTATACGGAGATTTTGCAATAGAGAGGGTGAAAAAAGCATCCGGAACTTGTAAAGATGGTGTGTTGTTGAGATGAGACAAATGGACAGTTTTTATCTACTACACAAGGGGAAAAAAAACGGAACTTGAAGGAGTCATTAGCTTGATGATGTGTGTTTGAGTTGCTGTTTAAACTCTTGGTGAGCACTGGCCTGTGATTGTGTAGCTTCTTCTCTTCTTGGCTGTAGTTAAAATGTTCTTCATTTGTGATTAGTTACCCTCTTTTTGTTAACATTGGAGCTGGTCTCAATATCAGATGGGTTCAAACCGAAACAGGGGAGATTGAGATGAGCTCTTAGGCAGAAGCTCTTCCCTGTGAGGGTGCTGAGGCGCTGGCCCAGGGTGCCCAGAGAAGCTGTGGCTGCCCCATCCCTGGCAGTGTTCAAGGCCAGGTTGGACACAGGGGCTTGGAGCAAGCTGCTCCAGTGGAAGGGGTCCCTGCCTGTGGCAGGGGTTGGGACTGGAGGAGCTTGGAGATCCATTCCAATCCAAACTGAGCTGAGATTCTATTATTTTAATTCCTGCATTTATGTCTACATTTAGTTACCAGTTCTCTGTCTGCTGAGGTTCCCTGAAACCTGGCTCAGTGACATGCTGGTTTTGTAAAACATATTTTATATACATCATATGGCACATTGATGGTGCCAACATGCTGTGTTTGGTTGATGTTTTTGATGTTCTATAATTTTAAATGCTTGTCCTGAAAAAAAAGTAATTAAGATTTGAGAAATAGTTATAGAGGACAGTGGTAGGGGTGCATGTCTATAGGTGTGTATGTGTGTAACTTAGATATAAAACTGTGTGTATGGGGAAAGTGTATATGAAGTGTACAGGTATATGTAACTAGACATTAAAAGTAACTGGGGCATGGGGTACATGATCTGGTGATCTCCTGCTTGAGTTTCAGCAAGGTGCTTTATGCAGTCTTCTGAATGGGTTATATGGGTATAGCATGGCTGGAAATGTTCAACTCGGACAGGTCTTTACCAAAGATTGTACCTCTGGAAAATTCCTGTTCCTGGGATGGTGCCGCAGTCCCCCACAACCACAGACATAGGAAGTGCCTGTGCAGGGGGGTGGTGTGGCTCTTTCAGATGTTTACCCCTTGTCTTTCTGTGCAGTGCTCTGCCCGAGCTCTATAGGGAAGTAAAAATTAAGCCTTAATTGTGCAACAGAATCCAGGTATTTTCTGCCTCCGTTCTCCACTTGATAGAAAGGCAACTTCTTAAATCACAAGGTTCCTTCCTACGTTTCTCCACTGTAAGAATAACCTCCAAAGGGTCAAAACTAGGCAAATTTCTTATCTTTTCCTCGTGTGAAGTGCCTTGCTGATTTTTCTGTCGCTCAGTTAATGCTGAGTGTGTCATTTTTCTCTGGAGAAACGAATTTAGCTGCAGCCACAGTATCTTGTCCTCAGTGACCGTCAGATGCTCTGCCCCAAGGCATTTGTTTCCTTGGTTATTACAGTGCTAGCAGGGTCTTAAACATGAACAGTCAACCCTCAGTTTAAAAAACAGAGGGATGGATGTGGTTAAAACTGTGGAGAACTTGGGCTACACAGAATCCCGGGAAGGTTTTACTTAGTGTTCACTTAGTGTGGATGCTCTGATGTGCAGTGGTCAGAGGGGAGAAAGCAGAGGCTTGTTTCCTCAACTGGAACAAAAGTGGGTGTCTCTTCAGGTTTTTACCTTTAAAGTGTTCAGCTTTGATTCTGGGCTGCTCAAGCCACAGATACAGCAAACCCTTACACCCAATAGCAAATTTCAACAGGTGATGCTACTGATTATCCATCCTTTTCTCCATTTCCCTGGTGCATTACTTGGTGCTGGTGTAGCTGGAATGGGCCATGGTTCTTTGTGTCACTTCAGGGCATGTGCTGCATCTCTGTCCTTCCTGTGTGAGTGATGATGTCTCTGTCATCTGGCTACAAACCCTTCTGCTAAAGAAGGTCTCAGCTTTGGACTCTCTGGTTGGTCAGCTTGCGTTTACAAGAGTAATGTCATGACTTAAACTTGTGAAGGTTCAGTTTTATTGCAGCTGAACTTATCCATGTAGTGAACTCTGCCACACATGCTGAATTTTATGGGGTAGAAAAACCAGTGTAAATCTTTTTAAAGGAAGATGCTTAAAACCAGTGCAGGGTGTTTCCTTTTTCTACTGTTCTGATTTTCTTTACTAGTATCCTGAAAGATCAATAAAATCTTCATCTACACATTGCTAAGCTTGTTATATTGTGGATCAGTAGTGTGATTGGACCTTACAATAGTGGTTGCTTTACTAGTGTAGGAAGCCAGAGGAGTGAAAGGGGCTGTACGATGAATGAGTGTCCAGCGTTAACCAATTGTCTTCACCTTTCAGCATTACTCCCTTGAATAAGGGACCCTTGCGTGGGTTGCTGGAACTTATTCTTTTGCTCTCTTCCCTCCCTTCTTTCCTCTCCCCATCCTCCCCAGGCAGTTCAGAGGTAGCTGGTAGCATGTTGTCCTCCAAACCCCTCATTGCAAGCGGCAAGATGCTCAGAGGCTGAGTTTGGGGCAGTTTTTGCAGCGTTTGTTCTGCTCTTGGTGCTCTTGAGCGTCTGCTCTCGACTACTGCAACAAGACACTGAGTTAAAAGGATTCTTTTTGCTCTGATTTGATGCAGCTGTTCCTGTGTTTCCAGGTTCTCTCAGATAGTCCTTGCTTGGTCTGACATTAAAGGTATTTGTTAAGAATTTCTTCCTCTTTCATGAAGCGTGACAGAGGTGTCTCTCTTTAGAAAGACACTGGAATGTTTGGTTCTTCTTGCATCTTTTTGTTTTAATGTTCAACTCTTTTTCACTTTAAGTTCCCTTAGAAACCAGGCTTCCTCTTTCCCTCCTCATATATCTGCCTCTCTGCCATTTCTCACTGTTGCCTATGATTGGATCACCCCTGACTCCATAACACCATTTCCCCTTGCCCTTCACACATCTCCTACAAGCATCCTTTGTAATCTCAGTCACCACCATGGAGCAGTGAATCGGGTGGGTGGGCTGGAGGAAAGGCACAGCATTGCAGCACAGCTCCTGGCTCAGTCAGAGCACAGCTTTAAATGGATTTGCTACATCGAAGATGTTCTCTTGGGTGCCCCATAACCCTGTTGGAGCCTTAGAAATAGCAGGGTTACTTTCCCCTTCCTGCAGAGCTCTTGGGTACTGCAGTGTGTTTACTGCCTGGAAAATACGTAAGTAATTGGTTTCAGCACAGAACTCCTGTGAAGTGTGGGGATTTTTTCCCTGTATTTACATTCTAACCCGTTTTTGAAGCACCAGTCTGGCAAAACCCCTGACCGAGGCGAGGAACCTGCTCCCTGGTTATTTGGGCTTGGTTTGCAAACCACCAGGGAATCTCCATTCCTTTATAGCTCCCATCACAGGGAGCTAAACCACTGCTCTATCCATGGCTTGGGCAAGCCAGTTACTCAGGTCTGAGCACCCCGAGCCCAGGGTGAGCACTGGGTGGTTTGATGGAAGCCCAAACAGCATGTAAATGGGGGAGGATGGGGAAGGCTTTCCTGGGTGTTTAGCATCTTGCTTGTAGTGTGTGCACTATGTATTTTGAGTCTTACAAATGGGTTTTTTTGGGGGGTTTAAGCCTTTGAAGCCAGTGTTTGTTTTTACTGTTGCACCTATCTGAAGAGGTAAATGATGTGCCTGAGTGCCCAGAAGACTGGAACTCCAGGAAAGGAGATCCATTACTCCAGGAAAAAACCTGGAAATTCTTCTTTCCCTGCCATAACAATGCAGTATTGTCAGTAGCTAACACATGGCACCTATTTCTGTGGAAAAGTCAGAGTACTATTGTTCACCGTGATGAACACAAATGAATTTTCTTCCTTTTGTAGGTGTCTTTACAGTGCCCTCTAGTAATCTTTCGTAGAAGTGCTGCATGTGCCTTTTCTGAGCCCGGTTTGACAAGTAATGGAGTTGGCCACTGGAAGAATTAAACAATAAACAAGTGAACTCTGGTCCCCTGTAACTGATGTGCTCTGTAACTGATGTGCTTTCCAAAGGAAGCCCTGCTGCTGTTAACAACTGCAGATTGCTGGCTATTCTTTTCAGAGCTGATCAGGAAGAATATGAAGACTATAAGCACTCTGAAGTCAGATCACTATAAAAGTTACCAAGCTGGCAGCAGCAAACTGGGGGCTTGGGTAATGGGGTTTCAGCCAGGGCGGGGAAGTTACAAGCAAAGAAACTAGTTTTATCTTTTTGCTTAAAGTCTGAGGAAGAAGACTGCAGGGGAATAAGGGGTGTAGAAAGCATTCAAGAATGGGCAAACCCCCCCCCCCCATCTGGCATATTGTGTTGATTGTATTTTGATAGATGAGAAGTTCTGTGTAGACGAGGCCCTCAGTGCCATGGGTTAGTGGTGGCCTTGGCAGTGCTGGGGAGCGGTTGGACTGGATGAGCTTAAAGGGCTTGTCCAACCTGGTTGATTCTGTGATTCTGAGTTTGTCACTGGGTAAAGGCTTTGTTAGGAGGCAGAGTGCATGTGGGGTTTTGTGGTGCTTGCTGCAATGCTTCGGGGTGATGAGAGTCATCATCCTGGAAGTGTTGCTGCTCCGCCTTAGATCGTGTATTGTGCAACTAATGCCAAGAGATTTTGATTGAGGTAACTTCTGTGCCTGGAATTTAAGTAAAAATGTTTTTCCTCCTTATTCCAGCTCATTTCTGTCATTAACAGCAATAGAAAGGGGGTACTGTGTGCAGGAAGGTGTTGCCTTTTGCATCAAGTAGAGCATGGTATCATGGTTAAATCCTCTGCAAGCTTAAAGGGATGTGTCAGAGATTGGCTGGCTGACGAAAACCCAATAGTTTCTGAAATGAGATGGGGCTTGGGTAATTCCACAGCAAAAGGGAAAAATGGCTAAAATCCTTTAAGCTCTGCTTCTGAAATGGGTATGAAAAGAACTTTTACCATTCAGATATTCAGAGTAATTCCTTTGTTGGCTTAACTCAAATACAAGGCATTAGGTGGTGTCTTGCTTTTCCTTTGACTTATACAAGCAAAATCTCTTTGAAAGGATGTCGCTTGCAGAAGTGAGGGGTTTGTGGGACTCACTTCCTTGATGTGAATTCTAGAAGACCCAGGGTTTGTTTTCAAGCAACCTGAAAGGCATCCAAATGTTTGGTCTCTAATGGTGGTTATAAAGGATTCTTCCTCCTTGCACATCAGGAGGAACAGGAAAGCCAACAGAATGTGATTATGAAGCACGGCTGGTAGCTGTTTTCTAGGTTTCAGTGTAGGTTCAAGTCAGATAAAGAAATCCTTGCAAGAAGGTAACTGTCTAACAGTGGGCGTCTGGACCAGACGAGAGAGGAGCATCTCCCTTATGGGGGTGTCCTTCGGGACAGGTTGCACAAGACAGCCGTGAGAAGTGGTGATAGTGGGTTGCGCTTAAGGGGACGCTGTTATAGGAGGGGTTTGTGCCATCTTTGCTCCTGCAGTTTTCCAAGCTTCCTGGAACTGCAGCCCTGGAGTGCAGGGGTGCAAGGGTTGGGACTCAGCGTGGCAGCGTTTGTTAGCTGGCTGTTGAGGGGGGTCATCGTCACCCAGCTGTGGACAGTGAAGTGGCAGCACTGTAACTAACAGTTGTTTCTGTGTGCTCAAAATCCAGGTAAGACTTTCTGACTCCCTTGAGGTGGTAGAAGGGCCATGCAACTGAACACCAGGCACAAATGCATCTCCAAAGACGTTTGAGATCCGAGATTACAATCTGTGTTTGGATTTTGCTGTTGATCATTATCTTGTTTTCCTTCCCATTATTTAATAATATATGAGGAGATGGTATCACTTACAGCAGGAGTGGTTGGAGTGAATGCTCGGATGCTCACTTGTCAGTGGTTTCCTGCAGGCAGACTCTATGCCATTTGGATCTGTTTTCCTTCTATTTCTTCATACTTTTTTTAATGGGCTCTTTTGTTTTTAATAGGGTTCTGTGCTTGAGGTCTGTTGGGGAGGTGGGTTCAGATTAAGCCAACAAGAATTTGTTATTAACAAGTGAAAGATAACGAAGTATCGACAAAGCTGAGAAAGCATCATTGCAAAATGTAGCTTGCTCTGCTTGATTTTGTTCTTTATTTATTGACTGTGCTGTCTGAAAGGCAGGGATGCTCTAAGGGTATCAAAGGCAAAGCCTGTAACATAGACAGAAATAATGTAATCCCTGTGATGAGGATGAGTATCTTGACTTCGATGTTCTTGTTAGCACATGGTGTCACAAACCATCTCAACTCGGTAACATTAAACCATTAGAGGATGATATGCAAAAAATCCTTTGCCTTTTCGCAACCCCATGTTTCTGGAGGGCTGCCTTTTGAAAGCCACGGCAGCAAACCGGCACAGTCCCTATACCTGGAAGCTCTGATCTGTGTGCTGGTGATGGGCTGCACGTAGTGGTGGCGTTCAGATAGCTGCTCTTCACAATGACTGTAAAGAAGCATTTCTCTGAACTTCCCATTGTAGTGAGGAGAATGATTGAGGTACAAGTTTTCCGGTGCTTTCCTGGGCTCTTAAAATTCCCTCAGCATTGTCTGCTTGATCTGTATTGTAAGGTGGCACCTGCACACAGGATTGACAACTGAAGAGAGGAGAAGGACAAAAGCATCCTGCTTTATGCCGCTCGCTTTCAGGGGAATTTGCTTGAACAAGCAGTTTTGTTCGTGTCTTTCTGCAGTAGAGAATTAGCCCTTTTCAGTAAAGGGGAAAGGGGCTCTGTACGGGTTATTTTCCCATATCACAAAGAACAGGATGTCTCTCCCTTACGGATCTCAGAACATGGCCCCTTTCCTTGTGCGCCAGGGCAGATCTGAGGCACCACAGCATTCCTCAAACATCATTGCTAGCCCACAGTGCTTAATGATGCTGGGGTGAAGATAAGCCGTTCTTTTTGATGGATATCTTTGTTACAGTGTATTAAATCATAAAAAGAGGAAATCTGCTTGTGCCCAAAGACAAAGGAATCTCCTAAGTCTGGGAAAGGCTAGATTTATACATGGCATAACTTATCTTGTAATGTTACATCACTTGCTCTCCCAGGTTCCACTGTCAGCCTACCACTGGAATTATTAACATACCAGCAGGATTTATATTGTACATCTGCAGTCAGGGGTAGCTCTTACACATTCTCCTTGGTTTCTTGATGCTTAAGTGCAGTATCATTTTTGTCTTGTAATTTATGGGTTGTAGAGTCTTTGCAAAGAAAGAAATGAAATGGCATTTAGAGAATGCAGTGTAGAGAACTTAACCTTCCTTTTCCAGTCTGAGTGAACTTACTAACCACCATGTATATACCATTGGGCTCTGGATGTGCTTTATGAAATGTAAGATCTAAAGCTCTTTGGTTGATGTATATTGTCATTAATGCACTTGAATTCGGTCAGGAGCTGTACATTTATGTTCCCTATAAAGGAAAGATGTAATATTAAGCAGAGAATGTATTTGTCTAAAGATTGGTTCTGCTGTGGCATATTGTAATATCATACAGAAATTGTGCTTATTGGGTAGTGTCAAATGTTCCCAGTGTTGTCAGGGAGAGAACAAACCCCAACCTGCTAATACTTACATTTTATTTAGAGATGGATGCAGGTAGCAATTTGTCCATGTAGGTAACGTGCTGTGTAGTGCTGAATAGTTCAGCACGACCACAAACCAAGTTCATTGTGAGCTCTTGCTGGCAGCTTGCAAGAACAGTGTTTGTAACATCTTCAATTAAACTACATTTGGCTAGTTCTTGAAGATAGCTTTTATGATCTAGGCTAGGAAGGGCATGACATGGTGGTTTTAAGAGTACAAGGGCCATTGGGAATGTTAATTAAATCCTGGTGAAAAGCGTTTTAGAAGTTGAATCCTACAGCTGGAGACCTTGGATCTTTTATCATTGACTTGCAATGAGGGGCTTTCTAATAGTTCCTGCTGGTCTGATTAGGATTTTGTCAGATGCTTCCATTTCAAACGTCAGTTTCAAGGGTGTTATATGTGTGTTCTCAAATTGCTTTGGAGGCTAACTTAAAAGGATGAGTGTCATCCCTCCCTCTTGACATGTCTTTCCTCAACACGTAAAAGTAATCTGTCTTCATCAAAGCCCTGTATGGCTCCTTCCAGCGACTGAATCCTGTGTCCTACTTGTCGAAGTCAGGTGCTTTTGATGAAAGATGGGTTTGGTTGCCTTAATTCATCATCCTGTTTGGAAAATGTGGCCCTGAAATTTTACCTGGGCTGCACGTTTTCCTTCCGGGTGGTTATTGCATTTGGTCCTTGTAAAATGTGAAATCCGGTGTTAAATTCCTCTCCTTTCAATACAGTTGATGGTTGTTGTCAGGAAAACATTGCAGCCAAATAGTTTTGATAGCAAGAGTGGATTCAAATTGCATCTGTAGCACTGGTTGTAGGGAAATCTGCTGTGACATACTGCCCTGTGCCAGTGTCAGGTAATTCACATGGACTAAGTGGAACTGAGATGAGAGTGGTTTTGTCTGAAGGTGCTTACCTGAATGCCATAACTCCGAAGAGCTTATGTCAGGCAGTCGTTAAAGCACACATGTAAATGGTTGAAGTTTGATACTGGAATGCTTGTGTCTCTCAGAAATGAACTGGATAACAAAGGGAAGCTTCTGCCCACTTGGGCAGCTGCTTTGCATTTACTATTGCAGGTGTTTCCTCACCTGAAGCCTTGTGAAAGACATAGCACTGCACAAAGTGGCATGCAGCTAGCAGAACGTACAAAAAATGGATGTGATCCTTCTGTAGGCATGGTAGCTGTGAAAAGAAGGATAAGGGAAGTCCTGGGGTCCTCTTTTTGCACTGAGGAATGCCCCCCTTTGGAAATAGAGCATGACTGATGAGAAATAGATCATGACTGATGGAAAGCATGACTGATGAGCTCTTTCCGCCTTACCTGCCTGCTTGCAGGTTCCCTGCAGCTGAAAGCGTTGCATTCAAACTTCCTTCTTTTGAGTTTAAAAGCCTTTTCGTGGTCTTTGGGGAAGTACATCAGGCAGATTCCTCTTAACTTTGTGCCCTCAGTGTCACATCTCAAACATGCTGTGTTTGGTCCTTCTGTGACCAAAAGTTCAATGAGGAGAGGTGCATGCTTGCAGTCCTTCATCTAGTACTGAGAGCAAAAGAGATCAGCTGGGCCTGGCAAAGGACTAGAAGTGCTTCACTGTTAAACATTTTCAGTTCAGGCTTGCGTGATGAGTTTTACGTTGGCTGAAACATGGCAGAACTGTGGGTTCATTTCGAGAGCTTGAGGAGAGAAAAGCTGCAAGGAGGACTAAAAGCTCCCCATTATTTTAAATGAGGGGAGAGCAGGAGTTAGGGATGTATGAAAGTAGTCAGCTTGGCTGCAGTTCCTGCAGGGTGATCTGGGTAGGACGGTAAATTGATATGGAATTGCCAAGGAGGTATTTTTCAGACCATTCTAATTTCCTTAGTTTAAATGGTTTCATAGCAACCCAGAACTCCCCTTATTCTTTCCTTAACCACTGCCATCTCCTTACACTCTTGTAAGGAAATAGGGAAATGTGGTTTTAATGTAGGATAGCTATGAAAAGGGATGGGTAAGTGCTGAAAGAAGTAGCAAAGATAATGGCAATGAAGGCTGCTTTGTATATGGGGGTTTTGCACTGATGTGTCCTGAGTAAACTTCTGTCACTGCCTTTCACTCACAGCCTGGATGACAGTCAGCTATATGTGTTAGAGTTTCACAAGACTTAAGGCTGGAAGAGAAAGGACAAGGTCAGAGATCAAAACTGGTCTATGTTTTTGGAAGGAGGAGAAGTTTGGAGGAGCCAAGTGCAAGTTAATGCACTGAGCCAGGAGTAATCAGCTGGTCAGACATTACAGGGAAAAGAAGAGGCCTTGCAGCGGTTCCTGAGATTAGCATCTAGGGAATTACAGTAGTAGAAGGATTATAGATCAATGTGCTAGGTTTTCTACCTAGTACTAAACTGGAAGTGCTAAGCCTGAAGAAAAATCCTTCTCTAGCCTTAAGTCCTCAAATATGTACAAGACTTGGGAAAGGTGAACAGCCTGCTCTCCTTGCTCACAGTGGCAAAAAGAAGCGTGCCAGTATAGACAGAAATCAAGCCTATGTGTGTGCACCCTCCACCCCCCAAAGGTAAGGTCTCCCTCCACAAAATACACCCATTTTGTCCCAAATTTGTGTCCCTGCCCATGTCAGGGGGGTTGGAACTAGATGATCTTAAGGTCCTTTCCAACCTTAACTATTCTATGATTCTAAATCATGCAGGCTCAGTTAACTGAACAATCCAGTAGGTTGATGGAGTGGGAGAAAGGACTTGTTGACCCAGTATAGAAGTCTATTAAGGTTTTGTATGTACAAAACCTTTCCTTGCTGATCAGGGCTTAACAGAGCCTGAGCTCAGGTGGCTGCAGCCCAACAGCACTTCCCCAGAGTGCCCCTACCTCCAAACTGCAAAACCTCTCTGAGCCTGTGAGCAAGTAGAAGGGTCTCAGTTCTCGTTCACCTTCCTTAAAGATGGATCAGGGTCATTTACCAACTCTCTCATCTTTTTATCCACTGCTTTCTGTGCAGGAGCATGGTAGCGTCCGGAGCTGAAGCAGGCTATGCTGTGTCTTCACAGCTCTTGGCAACAGCTTTTCTTATGCTGCCTCTGAAACCTGGCTGGGAATCTGCTTCCCATTCTTCCTGAAAGTCTCAATTCCCTTCCGTGCTGCTGTTTCTTGTGTATGATCTCTCTTGACATCCTCTGCTCTACACTCTGCAGTAGTTCCTTGACACGTTACTTTTGCAGGGTAAGACCAATCTGATCTCATCCATTGGTTTTGATCTGCTCTGACCTCTGCACCAAAGCCAGATGAGGCAAACCAGAAGCTGGCCTCTTCTTTCCAAGGATTTCTGTGTTTTAGGTGAAAAAGCAGAGGATAAGGGCAGAGAAGAACAAAACTCAGGGGTGTGTTTTGTTCTGGTAGGGGTCTGGAAAAGAAAAACATGGAAGCTTGTAAATGAAGGGGGAAAAGGTTGACAGCTTGTGTAGAATGCTTCATCCTGAAAAACCCAGGGACAAGAGGGCTGTAATTTAACTTTAAAAACACCTTTTAGGTGTCTGGAGTGATGAAGGAGATGATCCTGATAAACAGGTTGAAGTATTTTCATGCTGCTCGTGACTCTTGTTTCTTTTCTGCCATTTGATGTATTAGAGCTGAAAGTCAGAAATGTGACTGTGGAAACCAAAGGAACACAGCAGCACCTAGAAATGCTGTAACTGGGTTTGGGTGTTCTTGATGTGTATGTCTGGGGCTTTTTTCCTGTACTTTTTTATCCTTAGGAAAGACACAGTCTCAAGGATTTGCATACCAACATAGCAGGTCTCCAGCCCGAGACTGTTGCTGTCACTAGGGAAACCTCAGCCTTTCTATGCTTTATTCCCTTATTTCCTCTTTGAATTCTTGAAGGTAGAAGAATATTTGAATGACACAGCCAACAAAGGCAGAATTTATCTGTTGTTTCTTTCACACCGCCCCTGCCTTATCTGGAAGTTTGAATTCTGAGCAGCAAAGACAATAGCCAGGCTCTGTGCAGGAGGCTGGGGTCCCTCTTGGGGGAGAAGCTGAAGCCTCTTTGGGGATGAGGGGCTTTCTGTGCAATCCAGCGATAGAGGCAGTCCTGTCGCTCTGTTAATGAAAGCTGTTTCAGAAGGTAAAGCTGATTTATAACAAGCAAGCCATTGAAGAAGCTCAGATGCTACCAGGACAGACTTCCTTTACAAGAAGAGGTCTCCTTCATGTTTGTACTTTCTCTAAGAAACCAGGCTTTGTAATTATTCTGTGACTTACTGAAACAAATCTGATTATTAAATGCATGTTTCTCTGCAAGGTGGTCTTGCCATGCTTCAGTGTTTCATTATTGACCTTACTGTGAAAGATGAAATAGTTTGGAGAGGCATAATTTTCTGACCCTTTCTGAAAGGTTCAGTGTGCGTGGAAGAAGCTTCATTTTGTGTTTGGGAATGCATTTTAACCCTTTTCGAGCAATGCATTTCACAAGTGCTATGGTTTTGCCTTCAATTTCTTAAAGTGCCCGAAAGGAAAACCATGTTCTTAACTGGGTCATGCATTGCTTCCTGCCGGATCAAGTAGGAAGAGTGGTGCTGGTGGAATCTTCTTCCTGGTCTCAAACCAGCCTGGGGCTTCAAAAGGTAGTTTGAAAACTTTTAGCCAAGTGGGGTTTGAGTGTGATGCTGCAGTCTGAGAGTACACTGGTAGGCACAATGCTTGTAGAATGTGCTTTATGCATGAGGGTTGTCGCTTAGCTGTTGTGTCTATGGAAAATGAGGATTTTCTAAGCCCTGCAAACAGACCTCGTAAGTTTGGCTGCGTGGTTTGTAAGTGTTCCCTTTGGCACTTGCTTTATATAAAGACAGGAGGAATCCTTGCAGCTCTGGGTTGAAGTGACTCCTTTCAAAAGCCCTACTAACCTTTTAGTCTGCGCACTTTCCTTTTTGGTTTGCTGGCAGACAGCTGGTAGTATCTCAGTTTATATTGCTATTATGCTTTGTACATCCTGCTTCTAGTCCTAGTGGAGGAAAGGTGGACTGTCAGAGTACAAGGTGGGAGTCTTGGTGTTAAAGATCCCATTTTCCCTCAACCTGACTTTATGTTGTCTGGAGAACTGTTCTCTGGGCATATTACTCTTCTTTCTGTCCTCTGTGGATGATTAAGTTGAGACAAGGCAAAGTGTTACTGACACACAATCTTTCTGCCTGACCAAATACACCAGATATACAGTAATTAAAATTCCCTTCTGAATGCAAAGTAGATGTTAATTACAGAACTCCTTTGGGAATAGTTAAAATGGGAAAGTAATCATGCTTGTCCTGAACTACAGTGGAAGTAAAACAATGTTTTATGGCACTTGTGAGGTGTGTTGAGCTCAGAATTGGAAACACTCTTTAGGGTTGAATTATTCCTAATGTTTCTTAATCTTCGTTATACAGAACAAGTGACTGGGCTGCTGTGGTGTGGTACCCCCACCAGAAAAGGCCAAGCAAGGAGCCTTTATGTCGTTTGATATAAACGTGGTACTCAAGCACGTATATTGGTTTGTGTGAGCTTCGATGAGGCAGACTGCTGGATTGCTCAATGGGTTGCTCAGGAGCTGCCATATGAGCAGCTGAATGTGTTTGTTAGAGATGAAAACCTCTTTGAGTTCAAGAGTCCATCAGTGTATATAGCCAAAGCAGAAAATCCTGTCACATATATGGTATGTTCAGGAGACAGTATTGCCAGTAGTGACAGCTCCTGTGCGCGTTATGAGATCTCAAAATGAGGATGTTGAAAAGCCCTAGAACACTAACCCCAATGTTGTGATCTGTGTTTTCCAGGCTCCCTCGTGAGAACCTTCACTCCTTTTTACTTCCTGGTGGAGCCGACGGACGTTCTGTCAGTTCGTGGAGCCTCAGTTATAATGAACTGCTCAGCTTATTGTGAAACCTCCCCCAAAATCGAATGGAAGAAAGATGGGACTTTCCTAAACCTGGTGTCAGATGACCGGCGCCAGTTGCTACCAGATGGATCTTTATTAATAAACAGTGTGGTGCATTCCAAGCATAATAAACCCGATGAAGGATATTATCAATGTGTGGCAACTGTGGAAAGCCTGGGGACCATTATCAGCAGGACAGCAAAGCTCACCGTAGCAGGTAAGTCTCTCCCTTGTTGTGGAGTACCATGAGCAGCATGATAATGTTGATGTATGCTCTTCCCGTGCAAAAGGAGGCAGGTGCTTTCCAGGAAAGGGAAAGCTCCTTTTGTCAGTTATCAGTGAAACTGGGGCTGTTTCTCTCATTTTGGTAGCTGAAATCTGTCATGTATTCTGTTCATTTAAGTGGTGTGGGTATTTCTCAGCAAATGCTGAAGATCAGGAAAGCTGAGATGAGTGGATTAAAAAGAAGTGTCAGGAGCATGTAATCACAGTCTAGCTTTACTACAGCTTAGAAGGTTTAAAAAGAGCAGGGATCTATTGTATGTATAAATACCCTTAAAAAATGACTTTCTCTGCCTGCTTTTAGGTTGACATTTATCTGCCCTCTGCCATGAAACGTTTGGGAAGCTCCTAAAAGCTGGTGATGTGTACAGCGTCTGGGGAGCTGCAGGACTGGTGGAGGAAGAAAGCAGGAGTGTTCGGGGGTTGTAGTTTTCTGTTGAGTCTCAGGTGTGTGATACTCAGCAGGAAGTCTGGAAAGTAGCAAACCACCAAATTATTAGAGCTTCCCTGACAGAGGCTGAGGAACCCCAGCCATCACCTCACCTTAGGGTTTTGAGTCACCTTTAGACGTGACTTGCTAATAGCGTTTATTTAGGGGGTAGGAAGCAGTAGGTGACTGAAGTTTGCATGTTAGAATAAAGACTGTGATTTGGGAAGTGATCTGTGTTCAGAATGTTGTTTCCGTCTCTTGGAGGTTGGCAGTGTCAGATTGTGTGTGTCTTACGAGCAGGGTAGCTGGAGGAGACTTAGCATTAGTAAGAGTGAGACTGCAGAAACCAACTGGGGAAAAAAAAGGTGAACTAAGGCAGTGTAACTCGGAAGAAGCCTATGAAGCAATTTTCCTTTGTGTCTCTAATGATGTTTGCCAGCCTTTTTCAAACAGTGGCTTTTTTCTTTGCTTAATAAATGTCTGGAGGTAATGAATTCTTCCTGACTAGTGCTACAGCATCTCCCAGAGCTGCTGCTTGCTGTCATTTATATTCCAATGTTGTCTCGATTAAGTTAGCTTGCAGCATTGTTGTGGAACATCAGAAATGAAAAACTGGGGGTTTTATACCTTAGGAGTGACTTTAGGAGTCTCTGAATGAGAAATACATTTCTGAGTTTCTTGGCAATGAGGACAATAAAAACAGTTCTCAGGCAATTACCACCTTCTTCCATCGCTGCTGCTGTGATTAATTGTGCTGCGTTCTACATGAGATCACTCAGCATCTTGCTTCTGTTACCATCCTGCTCTGCATGATCATTAGGTAAGGTTAATGGGGTTAAAAATGAAGGTAATCCAAAATGCCATCAGAATTTCCAGTTCAGGTTTTTCTGTACTGATGTTGAAGACGGTATTTTAATTGATAGGTTTTAAAACAGTGGAGTATTAAAACCAGCAGCAACATCAATGCAATGCTGAGTTTTGTTTTCACAATTTTCAGTAGAAATTTGAACATATATAGTCTAACCAAAGCCAGTACAAATTTTTAGCACATAAATTGTTGCCCCTTTATCTCATGTTGGCCTAATGGCAATTGTAGAGGGTTGCTGATGGATTCCATGCAATTAAAACTCTAATTTTTGTTGTTTAGAACTAGAGGAAGTGCTCTTGATGCATCTTCTGTGCTGCCTTGTGCCATCCTGTTTGGTCAGAAACTTGCCCAAGAGCATCCTCTGCCTGCAGGGTGCGTAAGTTGTTCTGCTGCTCCAAAAGACTTGTCAAATGGAGATAGGTGTAGCAGGATTTACTAACTCAGCGTAGTGCCAAGAGCCTTGCAGCACTGCAGAGTTCAGCCCTGTAGCTGGGGGGAAGGATGGCTTTGGTTGCTAAAGGCTTTGCAATAAGAGGGCGAGCATTTAAATTCTGGTTTAATGATACTGCTTTTCCTGACCTCATTTGAATCCCTCAGTTCATCAGTTGCTTTTAATATGTCTTCCCTCGCGCTTTGTTTTAATTGGGAGCTCTTAGGCTGTGGTACGTGTGGGGTTCGTTAGCATGGTGAGGTCTCTCTTTGGCCTTGAGATAACAGTGGGAGACAGCTAATTCCCCTCTTAATTGAGCAGTGGTATGTGAATTTGTATGGGGTGTGTGAACGCTGCTCTGCAATGCACCTGATCTCTTAAAAAGGCTGTTACAAAGCAGAGCTCACATCTTTTAATGGCTTCCTATTCATGTAGTGACTTCATTGCCTGAAAATGCCTAATTCTGGGCAGTAATGTAGGCCAGGGCAAAGCAAATCCAGTAAAAACTGCTCAGTCCAGTAAGGATGTTTTATATGTTATAGTTTGGATGTAAAATTTGAGTGTTAGGAAGTGCAGCTCATTCCTTGCCATGGGCTGACAGGAGCTGATAGCACAAAGTGCTGCGAGGTGACAGCAGGGCTTAGTCACCCTTTGTGTGGAAAAAGCAAACCAACCCATACACAATATCCATACCTGAGCGTGGGCTCTTCACACACTGACTGAATGCTTCATGTTAGAGACCTACTTTCTTGGTTTCATGCTTCAATCTGTGTGTGTGTGACACGGTGCTGTAAATGTGTCACGGCAGGGGAAGATTCATGCTGGTTGGGATTGGCAAGTTTGTCGTGCATTTGACAATGTGCTTTTAAAGAACCTTTTCCCTACATGATAGTAGATGAGAAGCCTTTACTTTTTGCAGGTGGTTTTGAGGTGTGAGAAGCAAAGTTTCTGTGGCAGCCGAGATTCCCACAGAAACGGATCTTTTCCTTCTTTAACCTAATTTCTCACGTGATATAAAAACCCAAGTCAGAAGTTACGGTAAAGTATACGAGTATGAAGAATACTTTAAACCAGTACAATTAGTCTGTAACTTCAAATTGTATGAGCTGCCCCTGGATAGCATGCTGCTTTTAAGAAGGGTTTTCCTTCCTTGCCTTGAGCCCAGACTGTGACCCATCAGACTTGAGCGTAGGGGAGTGACACAGTGTTGCGGCCATATAGTCCGTATAATGTAGAGTGTTTTGCCATTCTTATGATGGGTTTGAACTAGGGGAAGTCAGAGGAACTGCCTAATTTATGTAAAGCCACCACTTTTTAATCAGTGCCTTACTACAGTGTGTTTTAATTGGCTTTTGAAATGCAAATCTGTCTGCGATACTTAAGTGCTTGTTAGATCTTAGGAAGGGGGAAGGGTTGGAGTAGCTCTTACAAAACACGGATTAAAGAAAAGGTTTACAAACGTTGAGGAACTGTGTAATTCCTCTTGGAAACAGAAATGTGTATGCATTTTAGGAAAAAGTTTAGTGCTAGCTTAAGAACATCCCTGGGATCTTTTTCCTCCCGTCACTATTTACTAGTACTTAGTGAAAGCTTTCTTAAAGCTTTGTTTGAGAGAACAGATACATAAGGACCTAAAAGCTCTGAGGCATGACAGTGGCACTGAGTTTGTAATATTGGATCTATATAGTCATTTAAAGACTGTTCAGTAAATTATTTTTCACCTCTGTGCCCTTTTTCCCCAAATGAATCCATCTTCTTCCATTTACCTTTGCATTAGATATTTGACTTTGAGCTTTATATGTAAGTTGCTTAGTTGTGTTGATGTAGCTGTATTGTATGTATTTAGGTATGTCTGAGCTTCATTAGCTCAAAACCCACTTTTTTTTCCTCCGACCTTGATGATGTAATCGTTGTGTTACTGGTTCTCATTTTAATCCCGGACTGGTTTGTGTTGAACGGACCTTAAAGCTCATCCAGTTCCGACCCCTGTCACGGGCAGGGACACCTTCCACTGGAGCAGCTTGCTCCAAGCCCCTGTGTCCAACCTGGCCTTGAGCACTGCCAGGGATGGGGCAGCCACAGCTTCTCTGGGCACCCTGGGCCAGCGCCTCAGCACCCTCACAGGGAAGAGCTTCTGCCTAAGAGCTCATCTCAGTCTCCCCTCTGGCAGGTTAAAGCCATTCCCCTTGGCCTGTCCCTACAGGCCCTTGTCCCAAGCCCCTCTCCAGGTTTCCTGCAGCCCCTTTAGGCACTGGAGCTGCTCTCAGGTCTCCCCTTCAGGAGCCTTCTCTTCTCCAGGCTGCCCCAGCCCAGCTCTCTCAGCCTGGCTCCAGAGCAGAGCTGCTCCAGCCCTCGCAGCATCTCCATGGCCTCCTCTGGCCTCGCTCCAGCAGCTCCACGTCCCTCTTGTGCTGCTGCCCCAGAGCTGGATCAGGGCTGCAGGGGGGGTCTCCCCAGAGCCCAGCAGAGGGGCAGGATCCCCTCCCTGAGCTGCTGCTCACGCTCTGGGGGTGCTGCTGGGTCCTGGGGCGCTTCTCCTCACCCAACACCCAAAGGTCCTTCTCCTCAGGGCTCCATCCAGCCTCCTCTGGACTTTCTTTGTGCTTGGGATTGCTCTGATGCAGGTGCAGAATCTTGAGCTTTGTAAGGTTTGCACAGGGCCACCTCTCCAGCCTGTCCAGGTCCCTCTGGATCCTGTCCCTTCCCTCCAGTATGTCTTCATAGGAAATCTATTTTCAAACCTTTATTTTGTAATCAGCTTTAGGAAGTGTACGGACTAATCACTGCTGCTGGGAAATACTCCTGCCATGTAGTACCAAGATCTAAAAGGACTCAGTAATCAGGAAAGGCAGGTTTGTGTTTAGTAAACCCGCAGTATTTCCTTTGGAACCACCTGCACACATTGCAGGTGCTGCCCCATCCACCGTGAGCCTTGGTTCTTCCTGAAAAGCAGTTCTGAGAACTGCCATGGTGGAAGTTCAGGTGTTTGTCCTGTGTGGAAAACATGAACACCAAAACTGTGACAAGCTTCCCGTTGTTCCATTTACAACCAGTAACACTTGAGTGGCTTGTGTGGGTTGAAGCACATCATGTGCGTACTTGGAAGGAAGACTTGGAGTTTAATTCCATGTGCCCTAGTGTGTTGTGCTCCTCAGCATCGTGTCCTCAGTGTTCTCTGTACTTCTCTGCTGTTCTGACTTGAATAAATCCTCCTCCTCCTGCCAGGTCATTGAGCTCATCATGTAGCTCAGACTCTTCTGGGCTGCTGGAGCCTCTGCCTTCGGATCCTGCTGCTGTGGGCTGGTGGAGGGACTGCTGCTGTTCCATTAATAAAATCTGCACTGTTTTTCACAGCTTCACTTAAAACCTTTGTAGTAATAATTTTGTCTGTGAGTTCAAGTATCTGAAGGCTAAAAGTCAGAATGTGTTGACCCTGCGGTTACCTCTCCCTTTGTATATGGTACGTGGTACATAATCACTTCCTTTCCTTCTGCTGACTTGTCCCCATCTGTGTGGGCTCAAACTCTCAGGAGCCAGGGAATGGGATAGGGCTGTGTGGTGGAAGAACTGTTCCCTAGTACTGCTCCCTCCTGTCTTGTACAGCTTGGAAGGTAGAGCACCCCTTTGTTCAGGGGTTGCAGGAAGTGAAGGTGATTCCCTAGTGAGAGGAGAGTTAAGATCCAAAGAGGAAAGCTGTGAACTGTGTTCTCTAACCTGCTGCCCAGCGCTTGCACAGCATCTCCCAGTAATGAGGGTAGCAGGCCCTTGAGTTGTGCTTGAGCGGTTCTATTTATATGGTGTCAGTACATCAGATGCAGAGAATGAATTTGACTTGTGAACCCAGTCCAGTTTTGAGCTGACTGGATTGCCTTTGTGAGGTTTATTTGCTTCTGGAATGTATCTAGCTTTGGGCTTCCAAATTGGTGACTACAAGAGCTGTCTGTGTAGCTGTCACTGAAGTTATGGGAGGCCTTGATGAGCAGCTACTGTGGTATTTAATGTGGCTTGAAGGAATCATTGAGTTATGAGCCAGGAGATGCTGATGTCTAATTCTGCTTCTGTTGCAGGATCATTATATGGCCTCAAGAAGATCTCTGTACTTCGCCTTTTTCTCAATGGGCTAACAAAGAATTTCTTCCCAATAAGTTTAGAGTATTACCTTTTATAACATACCAAGATGGTGTAAATGAGTATGCTGAGAGAAGACCATGTAGAAATAAGTAATTCTGGATCCATCACAGTTTCTGGATGATACGCAGTAGTGAAAGTTGTGAATGGTGATCTGGGATGTTCCCTGAGCACAGCTGGTGGGAGAGCAAAGGCCTGGATGGATGTGTTGTTGCAGTTAAAGCTAAAGCTCTGCAAAGCACATCATCAAAGAGGTGTCTCGTGGTGGGGAGAACTTCGTTTCTGGTATATTATAGTATTTAGCTATTTAATATAAAAATCACTTCTATATAAACAATTTTGCTCAAAAAACCAATTTTGGGGTTGAAATTTTACCCAGTCTTTTGCCGTAACTACTCAGAACTATGTCAAAGCAGCCAGGGTGTGCAGAGCCCAAAGAGCGTTTTATTTCTTACCATCCTCTGTGTGTCTGTGCCATCCCTGAAGGGTGGAAGAGAAGGGGCTGAGAGGAAAACTGTGTGCATATAGCAGCTCCTCAGCGGTAGGGGAGCGATAACAGCACATTTTGTACTCGGTGTTGCAGATTGCCTTTACGAGCGAGAGGATTAAAAAATCTTGATCTGATCTTCATGAATAAAGAACTTTCTGTACCTTGGAATTGCAAAAACCTAAGAGCACAGATACTCGAGTGGAGGGTGCTGAAGAGCACTTAACGCAGTAAAAGTTTTATGGGCCGTAAATTTTCCTTGCAGAGATCCATTTTCCATGGAAAAAGCATCTGCATTTTTCATAAATTGGCTTAGATCAAAGTGCATTTCTTGTCAATGGCAGGGGAATGGGACGGGTGGGTTAACACTCCTGCCGTTTGTACAGCTGCTGTCAGCTGTTACTGAAAGTGTGAGAGTTTAGACATTTAAGATAATGAATGCTCTACTTTTAGTTGTCATTCTAAACTCTTACAATCCGCTGTTGACCAGTTAAAGGAGGAATAAAAATCTATGGGAGCCATGGAACTGATCTGTGTGACTGGACTGAAAGCAAAGGTCCGGATTCAGGACTGCTACAGGTATTTTCAGTGTAAGGTTAGGGAACTGAATTTGTAGACTTCCATTTACTTGTTTGGGGTTTTCACAGTAGCTGCATAACTTTGGAAGATGGGAGCCAAAGTGGTTGAAGTGGTTTATGTTCTAGAGCGCTTCGCTTTCTGGGTGTGCAACCTGCAAAGGTTTGCCTTTGGGAGAGGAGACTGCTGCTGTACCATCTATTTCCTTCTTCCTTTCCAACAAAAGCCAAACAAATGCCAAACCAGGATGGATTTTACTCTGATCTTGAATGACTCGCACATGGTGTGAAGAGTTGGGGCACAATTTTACTGCTAGAATTTGATTGGATTTAATCCTTTTTAGGGGCTGTGGCAGGAGAGGAATTGGAATTGCTCGTGACTGCAATAATTTATTAAAAATGGTAATAACCAAACTAAATCAGAGCCATTTCATGCGTGAATTGAAAACGTTGGAGAGATGGATCAGCAGGGTAGCATGTAGTAACTGCTCTGGATTTGGAGGAGGAAGTGTTGCTTCTGATCTGGGATCTGTTCCCTCTCCTGCAGCAACAGGTCAGCCTCCCTTACTCTTGTGGTGCACATGCCAGGAGTTGCTTCCTAGAATTCCTCAGGCCTGATTTCAAGTCCTTGTCTATCCAGTTAATTTATCCTGCTGCTTAGTGCTGTGTTCTCTCCACCAGCTCATAGGAAAGCAGTTTGTTGTCATGATTTACTATGGGACAGCTTCCTCCCACATCCAGAGCAAAGCGCTGTGCACTTTGTCAGCAGCTGGACTGGTTGTTCTAACCCTGGGTGAGAGCCCATGGCAGCAGAGTTTTACGCTTCTCTTCATTGATGCCTAAAGTTATAGCCTACGTGAAGAGATTTTGTTTGCTGATTGAATGATACTAAACCCTCCTTTTTAAACAAAATAATGTTTCTTAAGCTTTTGTATTTCAAGTTTATTATACCTTCTATTGCATAAAAATCCAACAGCTGCTCTGACTAATACTACCTGGCCCAATTGTGCGGGTCAGTGAGCTAAGGCTTATTTGTGTTCACTGGAGGGTAAGGAGTCCTCTCCTGTAGCTACAGGAGAGGGGACACAAGTAGATCTGTAACCCTCGTGCCTAAGCTTTCTGCTTTAAGAGCAATTCATTATTACCGGTCAGAACTCAAACTAGTGTGTATTGTCTAGAGTGGAGTTACTGGTTAGTGCAGTGAGAGATCCCTTGGCAAGCCCAGTCAGAATAGAGGGGCAGAATGATTGTGAATCCATTTCTGTGATGAGTAAATGCAGGAAAAGAATCCAGGTTGGTGAAACCTTGGCTGTCTGTGACCAGTTGTCCCATTTATGTGTGGTGGGAATCTCCCTTCTTGCAGTGGTAGCTTGTGTAGGATGCTTGTGGCAGCTGATCTGGATTCCTGCACACCCAGCACGGAAGTGCTTCAATCCTGTGATCATCCATGAAGATTTTCTTAAGTAGGCATTATCTAGGGTGCAACATTCCATGTGATTATAAACCGAAAAGATGAGGTTTTATCAGTCTACCAGTTTGCAACTTAAATTGTTGCATCTTGTAATTAGCACAGCAAATACCCTTTGTGTGTTGGCAAATGGACAAAGTTGTCTTTATGTTAATGTGCTTCAAAAATAATATAAGCTTACTGTAAATCATCCAAAATGAAAGCTCTTTGCAGTATACATTCAAATGTTGACCTTTGGTTTGAAAACATGGGAGGCAATGTAGTTAATCTCCAGAGAAGCATCAGTTCTGTGAGAGGGAGCTTCAGTGCCAAATCTCTAAGATCACTTGTGTTTATAGTAGTTGATGGGTGATTCTCGGTGGTGATACAGAAGTAGCAAGCGAGAGCATACTGATGATGCCTTCAGCACCCCCAAACAGGAAGGGAGGCTGCACTTGGTTTAGGTCAGCTTTCTCGTTTGTTAACGTTGTCATTCAAATATGTATTTTCCCCCTTATTTATGCTCTGCACGCCAGCAGCAGCAGTCCCTTTTTTGTGATTCTGTGTGACAGGTTTTCACATAGATTGCTCACTGAATCCCAAACTGTCAGGAGAGTGATGGGTACAGCCTGGATTCTTCACTCCCTGTGTTTTCCAGTGTGGGATTCAATGGGACATTTCAGCTTTAGTTAGTGTACAAGTGAAGGCTCTCAATGCATCAGCTTAATAATTGCATATTGGAAATGATTAAACTTGTACTGTCACACCTACCCCAGTGAAAGGTGACACAGGCACAGCATCATGGCAGGAGTGTGTGTAAGAGTCATTCTTTCTTTTTTCACAATAGAAATCCAAGAGGAACTTTTAATGACACATAATTTATGCCCCATCCCTGGCAGTGTTCAAGGCCAGGTTGGACACAGCGGCTTGGAGCAAGCTGCTCCAGTGGAAGGTGTCCCTGCCTGTGGCAGGGGTTGGAGCTGGATGAGCTTTAAGGTCCCTTCCAACCCAAACCATTCTATAAGTCTGTGATACTGAAAAGGAAACAAAATGGAGAAAATGTTTTAATAGGGTAAAATTAAGTTATGAAGTTTGCTGTGATTGGTATCAGTGAGGTTAGTTCAAGGTAACAGACTTAAAAGCATCGTTCTCATCATTCACACAAGTACATTAGAAATGATGTTAAAAATGACTTAAAAAAGGCCTTTCAACTCCTTATTTGCTTATAGAAACCCCTATTTTTGGAGGAGGATGGGGAAATGTCTCTAGATAATTCATAGGTTGCTGTAAAGGGGTTGCTTTTCCTCCTCTAGTAATTTCTGAAGTCACATTCCTGGGCTAGATGCACCATCAGTCTGCTCTTGTGTGACTGTTCTTAGATGGAACAAATTAAAGCAAAGAAAGGCTTTGTTATGCAGAGACCTTTAAACCCTTATTTCTGATGTGATGAGCTGAACTCCCAGCACATGCCCACGATGCAAGGTCAGTGGTGTGCTCATCCACACCTTGGCTGGGTTTCTACAGGTCCCTTTGAGACAGCTACAGTTTTGTCACATCATTTGCTCCTTACATCCTCCTTGGTTTCATCTTTTCGGCTGTGCTTCCTTCTTGTATCTAGGCATCATCTTTTCAGCTACATGTTTGCATCTGTAGAAGTCCTCTCCCCTTTGTATTTATGTCTCCTGCAAAACCAGCCTTCAAGCACTCTGTTTTTGAGGCTTTTCTTCGCTATTCCTGGATTTGGATAACTTCTCTGCGAAGTAGTTTAGGTTGTTTCCTATCTGTAAATGTCTGTTGTCATGTACCAGCTGCCTTTGTCACTGTCTATAGAGTTGCCTGCAAAAGTTTTAGTGATCTCTCCTTTCTTTCAGCTTCATGATAAATTTATCATGACAGTCTCCTCTGTACATTAATCTTCTTTGAATAGCTTGTTCACATGAGCCTCTGTAATTGATAGCCGTGCCTGGATTTGGAATTATTTTGCCTGTCAAGCTCTTTTCTTTCACCAGAATACTCAGATCTCAGTTGCCTTTTGTTATAGCTCTTGATTTTGTTTTAGAGTAATTGTGAACCTATACTTCTCTTTTTCTTTAGGCAGTCTGTTGGTGAAGACCTAAAGCCTCTTAAATGATGGGGCTGTCTACACACCTTATCTGAAGGTCTTCCCTTAAAGTCCCTCAGTGCTGTCTTCATTGTCCTCACTGTTGGAATGATCTTGATCAGTACAAAATGAATTATTCTATAGTTTGCAGTCCCTCCGTTCATTTCTGTGTGCCATTAGAAATGTCCACTAAGCATGTTTCTCAGTGTCTGTATAGGTCAGGCTCATTGTGGCTACTGCAGCTTTTCTGGTTGTCTTGTGCTGCTGCTGGAGCTTCTTTGGCCCTTCGTTTGCAAGTCCAGTCTCTGATTTTACTGGTACTATTAGTTCCATTACACAGAATCCCAAGGGTTGGAAGGGACCTCAAAAGCTCATCTAGTCCAACCCCCCTGCAAGAGCAGGGTAACCTAGAGTACATCACACAGGAATTTGTCCAGCTGGGCCTTAAATATCTCCAATGTAGGAGACCCCACAGCCCCCCTGTGCAACCTGTTCCAGTGCTGTCACTCTCACAGTAAAGAAGTTATTCCTGATGTTCACGTGGAACCTCCTATGCTCCAGTTTACACCCATTACCCCTTGTCCTATCATTGGACATCACTGAGAAAAGCCTAGCTCCATCATCCTGACGCTCACCCTTTACATATTTGTAACCATTGATGAGGTCACCCCTCAGTCTCCTCTTCTCCAAGCTAAAGAGCCCCAGCTCCCTCAGCCTCTCCTCATAAGGGAGATGCTCCACTCCCTTAATCATCTTTGTGGCTCTGCGCTGGACTCTTTCAAGCAATTCCCTGTCCTTGTTGAACTGAGGGGCCCAGAACTGGACACAATATTCCAGATGCGGTCTCACCAGGGCAGAGTAGAGGGGGAGGAGAACCTCTTGACCTACTGACCACAGCCTTTCTAATGCATCCTAGGATGCCATTGGCCGCCTTGGCCACAAGGGCACATTGCTGGCTCATGGTCATCCTCCCATCCACCAGGACCCCCAGGTCCCTTTCCCCTTCACTACTTTCCATCAGGTCAACCCCCAACCTGTACTGGTTCATGGGGTTGTTCCTCCCCAGATGCAAGACTCTACACTTGCCCTTGTTGGATTTCATCAAGTTTCTCCCTGCCCAACTCTCCAGCCTGTCCGGGTCTTGCTGAATGGCAACACAGCCTTCTGGTGACCTTCCACTGTGCCATGGACTGATATCCCCACCTCATCCCCTTTACCTTTTACTCAGTATTGTGCTGTTAGTCACCAGTCTGGTGGTTTCGTCAAGGTTATCTTGCTGCCATTTGTCCCATTTCTTTCTGTCAAGCTGTGGTGAGAGAAGCGCAGGTGGGATTCTTGTGTCCTGGTTTGCATCTAAAGAGTTGTTCCAGGCCCAGCAAAGTTTCTTCAGAGCTCAGGATCTGTCTCTGCATTCCTTTGTGTTGATGGACTTTGTGTCAACTGGTACTTGGAGCTTTGTGTCCTGGTTCAAAATCAGAATGGATCTCTAGTGCTCTATCACATGTGATCACATCATGAAACTCACGTTTGTGGTTTTTTCCTGACATCTACGTGGCTGTGTTGTTATGCCACTGTGCTTCAGTGTGGGCTTACAGAGCATGAGGCTTTGCAAAGTCTGCCACTGGTACTATGTAAGCACTTTGTCTAAAATAGAGAAGCTTTTCTGTCAGGTAGAACTTTAGGATATTTGTATGTGTTTTACTGGTCCAAATACCCTCTTAAATTTTTTTTATGGGTGGTTGCATGCTTTGTTTTCAATCTGTGGTTCAGTGCTGAAGCTCACATCCAAGTCTGAGAGGGGACGGTGGTGACCTCAAATCTGTGTCATCTATCCGCGTGCTCCAGAGCATGAGCGATTCTGCTCCAGCTTTCTCCATTACAAGCTTGTATTGACAGGTGTAATTCTGTTCCTCCTTGTGCTATGGTTCATGCAGTATTGTGCTGTACCTCTCCATAGCTTCCTGGGTAGCTTCCCCTTATCACAGTGTCGCGGGATGGTTGAGCTTGGAAGGGACCTCAGGAGATCTCAAATGCAGTTGCCAGTTCAGAACAGCTCTGAGCTCACACCGGCTCACTCTGTGTTAATTGTGTGCCTATGGCTAGATATTAATATATATGTATGCATATAGGTAGATACATCAGCATGTGTTACTGATAGGCACAGTGCCATCCTCTGTTTCTTAATTCTGATCAAAGGATACCTTATTAAATCAATATATACCATGGTAACTATGCTGCCAAGGCTGTGTTTAACAAAGCCAGATTCTGGTTATGTACTCAGATTTCACATCCGTGCTGTGTATTCCACATCATTCCTGCTCTAGTTTAGCCATCAGGAACATTTGGTAGCTTTTCTTCATGTTACAATTCTTCTAATACTCTTACCTCCCCTGAGTAGTTGTCTCTTGCCCAGATTTCAGGCCGGCTTGTGTTCTTTCTGCTCTAGTTTGCCTAAGCAAGGTGGGGAGATGATGTGGTAGTTGGTATTTCTTCTTTGTAGAAAGGACTAGAAGCGGCTGGTCTTATCTTAGTTCAGGTAATGCTGGACTTCTGCTGCCCGTGAATGTTTTGTAATTACCAAGTGTGATCTGTTCACTGGTGAGTCTCATGAAGTGTGTCTTATTAACCACATAGCATTTTAAAACATGTTTCACACCTCTGCCGCTCAGACAAACCATGCTGAATAATGTTCAAGCAAAGGGGAAGAAAAGGAGCTGTGATAATTTAATGAAGTGTCCACAGATGGTTGGACTTACTGAATTTCTAACAGGGCTGGGCTGAGAAGCTGAGGCACTGACAAATACGTGGCATTTCAAGATCCGCTGCTTCGCTAGAGGACAGCAGATGTTGGAGCTGTTCTGACAATGGGCAATCGTGTTCCTGTAGCCTTCACCTACTTGCATTGCTAAAACCTTCACCCTTCCTGAGAGGCTGTTTTAATGAAGTAGTAATAGAGTTATGGATTTGTTGTAAGTTGAAATTAGATTAGGCAAGCAAGACCTGGTGCTTAGAACTCCCGTCAGTTTGCATACCCATTCCCAGTGTCTGTGTTGGAGCAGAGCAGGTCGGTGCAGCAGGACTGTAAGATGGAAGCTGGAGGGTGGCAATGGTTGTGCCTGATACTACTCAAGTCTTAGTTAAATGAGGGGAAACCAATGTAAGTGTAACAGCAGGCAACAGAGTGTTCATAGCTGGTGTGCAGGAGGTAACAGGTTTGACAAGTCAGCTGCTCCTGTGTTTTCCTTAATCCGTACTGCAATACAAGTAACCAAGGGAAAAAACAAGGAAAGCATTTGCTGAGCACACTGAGATGCTACAGAAAAGCCTGAAACCAGCTTTGGGAAACAGTTAATTGCATAAGTATGTAGTGTGTGTGTGTTTAGAACTGTTTAATGCTTCTACAGAGTATTATGTGAAAGGCCGGGCTGTGGCATAGCAATAGAGGAGACTTGGGCGCAGGACAACAGTGCTTGCAAAGACTTGATCAGACAGGCTGGTGATCACTAGTGAAGGTTCACAACCCTGCCATGGCCAGGGAAAAAGTGAATCCCTGTGCAGCCTTTGGTTGCCCTAGAGACAAGGAAGTTGTTCTCTTTTCTTACTTTTCTCTTGTCTTGATTTGGCAAGATTGGTGCCAAAAGGTTAGCAGGATTCTAAAGAGGGTCAAACCTGTGTATGGTAACAGCATCCACATTAAATAAAATTGAACATATACAGCGACTGCTGACTATTTAGAGCAGAAGGCAAGCACTTACACTGAAGTTAGCCAGGACAATGTATAGGGAGTTGTTATATAGCGAGTTATTTAATAGTTGTTGAATACAGAGGTTGGTTGTCTTTCAGCCTCCTTGAAAATGGTTGGCACTGCCCGTGGTGGCTGGATCAGCATCTGACTCGAGCAGTGAATTCCACCTCTTCTGCAAAGTGCAGGAGCTGAAATCCTGGCCCCATTGATGGCAGTAGGCTGCAGGCAGAATTTTTGCCCAAATCTGTGTTTTCCAGGAGCATGGGAATTGCTGCTCTTCCAGGCACATCTTTGTCTCAAATGGAGACAATGGGCCACAAATCTCTGTGATTCTTGGACTGGGAATGCCACTGAATGGAACAAATTTGCATGAAGTAAATTGTTCATTCACATTCCCAGCATTGTTCTTCCCTTTTGATGAGGCAAGTGGAGAGATAAAAGGGAAGGAGTAAATGGGGACAGAGTAGACTCCCCCCAGCTCCATTTGCGTTGGCCTTGCAGAAGATCTGAAGTTTGTGCCACATCTAACTGCTATTGTATGCATGTGAGAATTGCACTGCTGCTTATGTGTTATCCTGCCAGAGTTTAGAGAACATTCCAAGTGGAAAATCCTCCTTCCTAAATCGAGTTTATTAACCTGTGTTCCTGCTGCGTCAGGAGCATTTTCCTTCAGTGTCCTAAAATCGATATACATGTGTGCTGCCACAGGATGATTAATGTAGGGACAAACATGGAGAAGTTGTCTTGAATATCAGAACCCCAACGTATCAATTTATCAGCATGAGAAGATGCAGTAATATCTTCAACTGAGTGCCTCAATATGTGGGGAAGAGCGGGGTTAGAAATGTAACCAAGAATTGTCATTAGTTCCTCTTGCAATGTCTGGTTGGTTGGAGTGATTGGGAAACTCAAACCATTGAGGAAAAAATCCAAAGTTTGAAATATAACTTTAAAAGCCAGTTTTAAGTGTGTTTGTAGTTTAAATAAAATAGTTTAAATAAATTTGCTTATGTGGTAACTCGTTCAAAAATGATATGGAAAGTTAGGGAAGTATGCGGTTACAAATCCATGAATTGATATTTTGAAAGGGAAAAGAGAAGCTCTGTAATGGAAAGATCAAGGACTGGTGGATGAAAGAGTATTTCCTGGGAGCATCCTGCTGCAGAAGGCACGCCAGCACTCGGTGACCTCTTACTGTATTTATACACAAGGCTCAGAATTAGTAGCAATTGAGGCTTGTGTCTAGAATGGCCTTTGTAAAAGCATCATTCCTGGTTTGTGGTTGTCTGTTGGCTGAAGCAGAGGAATTCCTTCTCCACAACGGAGCCTTTTGAGCAGTGCAAATTACAAATAATTGTAGAACAAGAGAAAATTACTCTTTAGGACAAAATAATAGCCTTGGTTAAAGTGTATATTTTAAAAACACACAGGACTATGATCAAATAAAGACTTAAGATGACCTGGAAAACTATCTGTAATTTCATTGCTAGTGAGTAATGAAACCATCTGAAATGATGCTTGTTTAACGTTAATGGAGCACCTGCGCACAACAGAATAGCCAATGCCTGTCTCATCCAAAAAGTGAGTAATACTTGTAAGGGATTTAAATTAAAGCGTAGTTAAGCTTTATGTTGGAAATTGCAGGGCTTTAGTCCTCCAAGTTTCTGCTTGTGCCGGTATAAAGATTGGGTAAGTGGTAGCTGTATGGAGGTTGGGACAGCCAGGATGAAACCCAGAAGTCACAGTGCTTGTCTGACCAGACAGGAGGTGCAGCGCTCCCTTCCAGGCTGCTGGAAGAATTGGCTTAAAGTGCAGGTCTCTCAATAAAGATTCCTTGTGAATTGTGAATTCCAGGGCTGGCACATCCTTCTCGAAGAGCTACTGTAGCACGTGTGTCCAAAAGGTAAGGGGTGATCGTAGACCCATCCGTCTGATCTCAGCACTGTGCCCTTTGAAAGGGATTTTGAAGGTGAGGATAATTAAGACAGAGGACGTGGAGAGAAGGTTAAACTGGAGCATGACTTTTGTCCACGGTTCACATCTGAGTTTCTTGATGAAGCGGTTGATGTCTCGGAGCACTGTGAAACGATGGGTGTGCTGCGACAGCCTTTGGATGCGCTGTCCTGCTGGCAATTATTAAAGGTCAAAATGAGAGCAGTTTAACTGAGAGTAGTGAGATTGATAAGAACCCTGATGAAAACGGAATGGGTTCAGACTGGAAAGCTGCATCAGAGTTTAGAAAGATCATGTTCAACATCCTCATCAGTCATTTTGCTGTAAGAACAAAGTATTTACCTACAAAACTTGCAAGCACGGCAAATTGTTCTTTTTGCTGTGGCTTCAGTGGTCTTATGGGAAGAATGAAATAATGTTGTAGACTGAATGATGGTGACACGAGCACGCTGTGCAAAGGCAGGCAGACACAGCAATATTGTTGGTATTGTGCTAAGCTGGGGCAGAGGGACTGGTGATTTTCTGAGAGAAAGGAAGGCAACTTGGTGCATTTTGTGGTGGTTGTAACCTGCTGGTGCACAGAGCTAATGGATTGTTAAATCTTGTGGGAAAAGCTTTTCAATAGACACGGGGAAGCAATTGTGTTATAGTTCTGTGGATGTTTGTGATCTTAAATTGCAACAGGCGCTTCAGTTTGTCTCTTTTTGTCCTTCTGCCAGCAGTGCTAGTGAGGGAGTAGGAGGCACTGGATACTGGATGAAGCAAAAGAGGTTCTAACTGGGTTTAAGGAGCAAGTTCTTCACTATGAAGACAGTTGTGTGTTAGGACAGGTTGACAAAGAGGTGGTGCAGCCTCCATCCATGGGGATTTTTGAGTTTGGACTAGACAAATCCCTGAGCAACCTCCTCTGACTTTGTAGCTGACTCTGCTCTGGCTGGGTCCCTTCCTACCCAGGTGATTCTGAGTCTTTAAAGATGGGTAGGATGGCTGGGGGAATGAGGAAAATACACTAAGGGCTGTAGCATCATTAAGCAGAAGGGAAGTTGAAAGCAGCCCTGAATTTTATTCCTGTGAATACCGTCGGGGGAGGGAGGAACGGATAAATATCAAAGATGCAAAATAATTAATTCCAAAACAAGGTCAAGATCAAAGGACTGGAAGTTGGTTGTAGAAAACACCGGGAGGGAAAACTGGAAACTTTCTTTTCGATGGACTGAAGTTGTGGAAGAAGGCTCTAGAAAGTATTCCAAGAGGAGAGAAAATATGTACAGGCTGGAGATGGGCCTGTACAAGGTTGTGAAAGGAGTTGCTTGATGAAACAGGAATGTAATGTGCTAGAATTCAGTCCAGATGTTCTGAAGGATTGGGAAGGTCTCTGGTTTTGTATCCCCTCCCCAATTACATACATGTTTCATGTTCAGTTTGCTTTCTGTCTGTAGCATCAGAGTTTGGCCACAACTTGAGAGCAGGTACATAGCTGCTGCTTCTCCTGGTGTTAATGGTTCTGGTTTCTCACATGGGGGCACATGATAGTGCATTTGGTCTTCTACGCTAGCTCTTCTGTTAAATGCAGGATGTGAAGATGGTGCTTTGTGGGTTTGCTCATGCCAAAGTTGGCTGGCTTTGCAGAGCACCACAGTTGGTGCTATTGGTCTGGCTCAGACTTAGTTTTCTATGGGGGAAATATATATGTCTTATGGAAAGTATGTACTGAAATTTGTACTTAAGTGGGTGCCAGTAACAAACGATTCTAAAACTGAGTAAAGAAGTTTTTCCTTCAAGTGAGAAAAGCCTCAACAGGTGACATCAGATGTTGCTGCTTCCCCAAAAACTGCTGCAGAAATTGGAAGGGGAAGATAGGCAGTTCATAAAGCAAACAAAACCCTGCCAAAACCTGGGGGATTTACGTGAAAGTAAGTAGGGATTCAAGCTCAAAATGATGGAATGTAACATGTGTTATAGATTCTTCCTTAGGCAGTCAAAGGTAGTGAATATGGACAGAGGAAACTACAGGAGATGGCATTTTCATGCTGGTATGTAGCTGACAAGCAGCACTTGGTAGGCAGTTACGGCACAAGAGGGAGAGAACTTGTTCATCCCTGTTCTTCCCCTTCACACTGAAGAGCCAGGCAGTGTTTTCATCCATGGGCATGTTTGCATACTCCAATATCAGGTTAAAGTCTCTGACCTGAGTAATTGTTTGTTGTCTGTTTTTAAAGGAAGAAAGAATTACAAAGCACTGAATTGGGTATTTATGAAATACATCTAAAGATACAGAAAAATGGGTCCTACTACTGTTAAGCTCTCAGTACAGTCTTGAGGGGTGTTAAGTGAGACTTGTAGCAGTATTGGGTTGAACTGTTTGGAAATGAGTGACCAAAGCAGTGCAAATGAATCATGTTCACAAGACAAAATGGGATATTATGAATAAGGGTTTTCGCCCTTAAGCTTGCTAAAAGAAGTGGAAGAAGCCAGAGCTGAGCTAAACTGTGCAAGCCTCATTCATGTATAGTGATGACTGAGGTATCAGCTGCGGAGAGAGCTCGTGTTTGTTTTCTGCTCTGGGTCTTGGCCCTGTGCAGTAGCACTGAATTGGAGGTTACCAGTGCCTGCTGCTTCCCAGCAGGCGCTATCCGTGTGCTGGGATAATTGTACCAGGATGGTTTAATGTGTGCGAACTGCGGTCCCACTCTTCATCTTTTATACTGAAGGCACACAGCGTACTGACTTTAAAGAAGAGAATCATAACATGTACTTGAAGCTGTGCACTATCTAGAGGGAAAGGGAAGATGTAAGAGTACCAACAGGCTGTTTCTATGACAATATTGGTTGTAAGCGCGAGAATAAGAAAGAATGAAAATGTGACTTTGAGCCTGTTCCTACAGCAAGCGAGCTCTGCCTTCCCCAGGTCAGTGTCAACCCAACAACCACCTCTGTGCACACTGCGCAGGAGGAGCTGATAATGCAGCAAACCACCATGGGAAGTGGAGAGTGAGGATGTAATTCTTCCTCCTGTCCCATGCTTTGCCCTCTTTCTTGCCCTCCTTATTGTATTGTATTTACTGAACCCTTTGCTTACACCGGTGATGGGGGACAGGGTATTTCTGCTTCAAGATCTGACATTTCCCTGTTGTGGGAAGTTGTGCAAACTGCTTGTCGTTTGACCTTGGCTGGCTGCTGGCTGTCCACCCAGCTCTCAATCGCACCACTCAATGGTTACTATGAAGGGCAAAACAACCTGGACATGGGGAAAATTAATGACATTTTCTTGCCAGTTAAAATTGGGTGGTAAGAAAAGAGACAAAACCCGAACCACGTCTCCCTGCCCTCTTCTCATCTCTTGCCATCTCCCAGGCTCAACTTCCCATCTTCATTCCCATCTCTTCTGCCTCCTGCTCCATCCCGATCTCCCCACAGCAGCACCTCGACCTCTGCCCTCTCTCCTCTCCCTCCTCCTGCTCTGACCTGCCTGTTGCAGGGCTGTTTCTCACCCTTTCCTCACTGCTGTGCACGTTTCCCTGTTCTTAGATGTGCATTCACAGAAGTGCCACCACCTCCAGTGCTTGGCTCAGCTGTGGCCTCTGTGGGGCAACTGTGGAACAAGCCCCTGCCTCTTCTCATAGAGGTCACCGTGGCAGCTCCCCATCCACCACTATGCCATGGCCACCCATTTCAAACCATTCAGCAGCTGTGGGTATTTCTCCAGAACAGTTTTACTCAATGATGACATGTTCATTGCCAGGTCAGCACGGCAGCTGTGGAGAAACTCACTTCTTGGCTACACTGACACAAGAGAGAGAACTCTGCATGTGAAAAAGTGCAATTTTTACCTTACGGTGCCGTAGCTGAGGCTTTTTGTAGCTGCAGGGAGTAAGTTAAGGTCTTGTGTAGATTGTAAACTTAAGGAAGGCATCCAGGAGCTCCTCTCCTTGTTCCCATCTCCTGAGTGAGTGCTAGAGTGTTCCACTGCAAGGGAATCAGGAGCTCTCATAGGATACGGTTTAAGCTGTATTTATTCAGGTGTACCAGGCCCGTTTTTGCCACTCCTGTGCTGTCTGCTCCTTAAGTAGAGCAGCAGCCTGGGGAAGTGAGCAGAGGTTATGTGTATGTCTCCGTCCGTTTTTGGGGACTCAGAAGACTTTTGTTACTGACATTTGATTTGCTTGTTTCTAAAAAGACTCTTGGTTTTATACTGCTACTTTTCTTACTGGCTTCGTTTGCCTTCACACCAGCTATGGTTAGTGTTATGGTATCAAATGTTGAGATTTTTAATGAGTTGGAGTGCAGTGTTTTTAAAGCTACATTCATGAATCTTGACTTGGGCTTCACCGCTTTGGTGTCATCTTCAGAACACCTCTAACTTATTACTCTTTTTTGTTTCCTATTTGCAGGCCTTCCCAGGTTCAGCAGCCAGCCCGAAGCCTCATCTGTCTCTAAAGGAAGCAGTGCAATCCTGAACTGTGAAGTGAACGCTGACCTTGCGCCGTTTGTGAGGTGGGAGCAGGACCGGCAGCCGGTCCTCCTGGATGAGCGTGTGTTCAAGTTACCCAGCGGAGCTCTCATCATCAGCAATGCTACTGACACGGATGGAGGCCTCTATCGCTGCGTCATTGAGAGCGGGGGGACCCCCAAGTACAGCGATGAAGCAGAGCTCAAAGTTCTGCCAGGTACTCACCTGTTTTTCTTTTAAAAATGAATAACGAAAACATAAGTGAAGGATCGAAGGAGGGGATCCTGCCCCTCTGTTCTGCTCTCGTGAGGCCCCACTTCCAGCACTCTATGCAGCTCTGGTGTCCTCAACATAAGAAGGACGCGGAGCTGCTGGAGCAAGTGCAGAGGAGGCCACGAGGACGATCGGGGCTGGAGCAGCTCCCATATGGAGACAGGCTGAGAACACTGGGGCTGTTCAGCCTGGAGAAGAGAAACTGCGTGGAGACCTCAGAGCAGCTTCCAGTGTCTGAAGGGGGCCTACAAGGATGCTGGGGAGGGACTCTTCATCAGGGACTGTAGTGACAGGACAAGGGGTGCTGGGTTCAAACTGAAACGGGGGAAGTTCAGGTTGGACCTAAGGCAGAAGTTCTTCCCCATGAAGGTGCTGAGGCGCTGGCCCAGAGTGCCCAGAGAAGCTGTGGCTGCCCCATCCCTGGCAGTGTTCAAGGCCAGGTTGGACACAGGGGCTTGGAGCAAGCTGCTCCAGTGGAAGGTGTCCCTGCCCGTGGCAGCTTTAAGGTCCCTTCTAACCCAAACCAGTCTGTGGTTTCGTGACATTAGATGGGGAAAACTGCACAAGAAGTCTTACAAAGTGGAGCACAGGAGAATCTACTCTGTTGGGGTTTTCTGTATTTTTAAGTTGATCTAAGTGTGAAGTTGTGGAAGCTGGTGGTTGGGGTTGGTTTGGTTTTGTTTGCTGCGTAGCTTGAGGATGAGTGCTATAGGCTAAAGGATTTTGGCCCTTGGGAAGACTGACCCATATCTTGCAGTCGAGAAGCAGGAAAGCACCATCAGTTACTGGGGTCTGAGCTCTCTGCAGGGGCTGGAGGCAGGCCCAGACATGCACATACTTGTTCGTTATGTTTAACTTTAACTTTTAAGGGCTTTTGGGGAAAGATTTCCTTTATAAAGCCATTGAGAGATGTTACAAGGAGGGAGCTGACTGACATTTGGAGTATGAATGTTTGGGGATTTCTAAATTTCTCAGGCTGAAGGTGTCTGAAAAGAGATGGGTGCTTATTCCCTCCTCAGTTGTCCTGATATTTAGGAAATCCTGGTTCTTTAACATTGGACGCTTTTGGGAAGTCTCCAGGCCCCCCAAATGGGGATGATTTTCTCTTCTGCTGGGTTTGGCTCTGCTTATTACTTTGAAATGTTAGGATATCTGTATAAGAACACAAGTGCAGTCCTGATGTAAACTGCTTCTCCATTTAGTTCTGTTTCAAACAGCACTGGTGCAGAGCTGTGTGTCTCCAGAGTTTTGAAAGCTGACCAAGAATAAGACAGAAATTGAATTGCTCTTTCCCAAACTAGGGAAATACAGGCTGGGGTTTGTATGGATTTTCTTAATGATTTCCAGAATTTTATTCCGGCTCTTTTGAATTAGTCTTCATGATGGAATCCTGATTGAATTTTGAGGAATTGCCAGAGAGGCCTCCTAAACTTCCATCTTTGGAGGCTTTCAGGGTTGGGCTGGGTTGATAACCACAGTTGACCTTGACCACCCCGTGTTGGCTACAGGCGGAGCTCAAGAAGGTGGGGGCACCTTCAGAGGGTCCCTTTCAATGAATATTTCTGTTTAATCCCAAACTGGTTTGTGTTGAAGGGACCTTAAAGCTCATCCAGTCCCAACCCCTGCCACGGGCAGGGACCCCTTCCACTAGAGCAGCTTGCTCCAAGCCCCTGTGTCCAACCTGGCCTTGAACACTGCCAGGGATGGGGCAGCCACAGCTTCTCTGGGCACCCTGGGCCAGCGCCTCAGCACCCTCCCAGGGAAGAGCTTCTGCCTAAGAGCTCATCTCAGTCTCCCCTCTGGCAGGTTCAAGCCATTCCCCTTGTCCTGTCCCTACAGGCCCTTGGCCAAAGTCCCTCTCCAGGTTTCCTGTAGGCCTTTCTCATAACTGTCACTTTTTGAGTTAAAATGCTAAAATATGCTTTAAAATACCCCAATTTTACAATTGCAGCCATCTTTTAGAATTGAGGTGTTTGCTGTCCTTTGGACATGAATCATGCTTGAAGTCGGAAGTTGTTTCATAAAGTTCTTGAGGCTTTCTTTTCGGAAAGCCTCATCTTTTCTTTGACTAAGGATAGAGCTTTTGAAGCATAGCACTTTTGGGAAAGGTGCTTATGTGAGTTATTTTGGTTTGATTTGCCTTCCTGTTTCTACAGCCCCTCAAATGAACTCTTAAGACGTTTCTCATTTTTGGCAATAGAAGATTTCTTGATAAACTTCCATATTGTGTTGATCCTTCAAATTCTTTTGCCTCCAGATATAGTTTATTTGCTTTTGTAGTGTTTTGCTGAAGGTGATGCAGTAGAACCGTATTAGGGGATTCAAATAATGCTGTTTCCTTGCTTGGTCAGGAGTTGGAAAGTGTCGATACTGAAGTTTTGTGACATCCCTCCTGGCAGGCATGTATGTGAAAGCGGGATGACACTGCTCAACAGAAAACTCTCTTAATCTTGAGTGGCCCCATAATTGACTCTTTGGTCTGAGATGTGTTTGAAAGATTTGGATTAATCTGTTCTTCACTGGGTTTATTCCCTTTTAAATCGTTATTTGATGTGTGCCTGGCTGTGACCCCACTGCTCTGCTTCTAAAGCTTTGGGATATACCCACTGTGTCTTCTAGCACACAGATTTGCATCCATGAACAATGTGCTTGTTCTGATAGCCATTTCCATAGAGCAGTCTGTCTGCCTTTATCTGCCACTTAGAGCTCTGCTCTTAGTAGCACGTACTGTGAAACAGAGTGATGCAAAGGAAAACATCACTTAATTTTTGAAGCATTTCCCACTAATGTGAGACCTGAGCTCTTTTTTGGGAGCTTGGAGCATTAACGAGTGTTGTCTCCAGTGAATGCCACCCACTCCTCTCCCGGGTGCAGGGATTGCTTGCTGGCAATCTGTTACATCCATGTTCTGCAGCTTGGCTTGCTCCGTGCGCTACTCCGTGTCGCTCTCGCTTCGTTACCCGCCTGCTTGCACATGGTCTTATTTCTGGAGCGAGCAGACTACTTCTTAATGGGAACGTGGGCAGAGCCACTGTGGTAGCTTGTGTGTGGGCCTGAGCCAGATGGTGCGATCCAGGATCGTGCCAAGTTTGGATCCCTCTGCCTAGGACAAGTCTGAAATAGGAGCCAACAAGTGTAGTTCTCTTGACTACCCTGGCAAGCTCCTCATTGATACCTTTGAGGACATGCATGTCCTTAGCTTAGTGCTGTAAACACTCCCTTGTTCACAGCACTTTGAGCTGAGGAACACCAAAACCAACAACTTCCAGAAATTCCCAAGTGAGATGGGCTGAGATGGGTGCAATAAGACACAGAATGTGCTTCAGAGAGCGAAAGTAGTGTAGGCACAGAGGAGTTTGTTCCCATTTAGGTGGACAAAAAGAATTTGAGGACTTGTCTGATTCCGGAGATTACCTGTCATCAAACATCTGAGTATTGAGAATCTAGCAGCGAATGCTGTGTAAACATGGAGGGGTTGAGCAGTTGGCAGCAAGAGGTAGGATACCTACTGCAGCAGGAATGCTGTAGCTGGTGTGTAGGAACACATTTGTTCTGATCATGGTACAAAGCATATAGGGGACACAAAAGGTACAAACTGCATCTCCTGCCCACGTGTTAGGGGGCCCCTTGATAATTTGATTTCAGTTGCTGTTAAAACTCATTTTAGACCCTTTTTCCTAAGGTTACATTTGGAACAGTCATGGGTCCTTGGGGGAAAGTAGGAAAATAGCCTTTTGTTCTGCATATTTATTTGTGGTAGTTTAGCTCCAAGTAGATTGCTGGACAGTCGTTACTGGTGGGTATGTTTTCAATTCTCACAGTCAGAATGGCCTTTTCCTGTGGTAAAAGACTGGGTGAATACATGCTTTGTGATTGTTCTTAAAGGGGGGGAAAAAAGAAACCAAACCCGTTCCAGCTCAATTCAGAGCAAACCCACAACTAATTCAGAGGGTTCATTTCCATAAGGGTGGAAGACCCTGGCTGATATTTGTTTTAGTATAAAGCTTGTATTACTTCAGCGTGCAAGGTACCTCGTAGTTTTACTGCAGTCAGGGTTGACTCTCTGCTCCAGTAATTTCATTTTCCACTGTGTAAAAGCACTCTCTCTGGCAGCTGCCTGGTAAAGTCAGGCTGGACAAAGCCAAGCCTGTACCTTTCTTTAGTAAATCTCTACCAGGTGATGTAAGTCCTGATGTAAGTCAGGATCCTGACGGTGGTGAATCAGTTTGCATGTCTGGAGGCGATGGCAGGGAGCTGTTCCCGTGGGAGGCTGGGGAGGGCTCTTACTGAAAACCGTTTACATGGGTGTGATGGTGATTGAATCCTGGGAAGCTGCAGCAAGGAAATGAGATGTTTCATTTGGGGTTGGTTTTAGTAATGTGGGCATCTTCTGATTCTGCCTCTCTAACGACTTTGTCATCTACAACATATTTGCAGATCCGGAGGAGCCGCAGGACTTGATGTTTGTGAGACAACCCTCTTCACTTACAAAGCTTACTGGGCAAAGTGCGGTTTTCCCATGTGTTGCTGTAGGATTTCCAGTTCCATATATCAGGTGGACAAGAAATGAAGACGAGCTTATCACAGAAGGGTGAGTAATGGCTAATATGTATTTTTGTGCTGGAGCGCTCCTAGACTGAGTGTTAGGACAAGTAAGGTAGTTCATGAGGCTTGCGGAACAATCTCATAGTAGGCTTTTTGCAGATACCTGAAACCAGGGCATCTTATTTAAAGCACGAAGGTTCTTAGAGTATATATTGCTTTTAGACTGCCACTGGAGTAAAAGAAGCATTTAAGAGAATAAGGATGCTGCAGAAAAGCTGAAACATCTTCATGTTGATACATGATGTGTCAAGCCCTGCACTTGCATTACGCTTTCTGCAGTGAAAACGTTCAGTGTGTGTCTGAATGTTCCACAAGAATTTAAGTTTTTAAAACAGAATCTCGTGATTTCTCATTAAACCAGAATATTAAAATGTTTGGCATGAATAAAAAGCATTGTGGGCTTTCAGGAATGCATTAAGTGCAAACTACTCTATTACACATTGTCATTGCTGGTGTAGTCATTCAAAATAATGTGGTAGAAAATATAAGAAAGCAGAACGAATCTTATCAGGAAAATTTTTGTCCATCTTATGAACATACTAGAACACGGAAATTCCAGGTACTTGAATGTTCTCAGTGTTCCTCAAAGTCAGCAGTGAGATTAATGTGGAAACAAGTGAATCGTGAAGCAACAAGAGGTAAAGTTATGCTGTGGCACGACTGACACCGAAAGCAGCTAAAGTATGTGCAAGTGTCTACGGTACTAGTGGTAGTAATATATCTCTGGGCAGCTCTTAAATTAACAAAATCCAGGAGCTCCTAATTTGAGCTGTCTTTATCTGGAGAATGCAGGATTCTGTGGGCAATGACTAACAGTTCCACTAGCACGGAGGAATTGATGGCACATGATTTAGGTTCTTCCTTCTTTTGTAAATATAAGAAATCACTCACGTACAGAGGATGGAACAGGCTCATTAGAGTTGCACAATCAAATGTGATGGAATGTCAGAATAACTGTTCCTGGTAAGACCTTAATTTGTTTCTCCTCTCCGTAAAATGATGTCATGTCTCATCTGCAGAAGTTTTTGCTGCCCACCCCCAGCCCATCCTTCCTTAGGTTCTGTCACATTCGGTGCACAAGGGCAGTTCAAGTCACTTACCAAAGAGCTATTTTCTTCTTGGTTTTGATCTAGTGCCCAAATATTGAAATCCGGCTCTGAATACAGTGCTGTTAATTCCCTCACCGCTTTTCTGTGCAGGTTGTCATGATAACTTGTGAGGGCTTCACAGATACTATTTTTTCTGTTCAAAATTCTGAGCGAGAAATTTTCTTGGAGAGCTGAGGCTTAACATTCAACACATTTGTTCTTTCTGTGTGCACAATTTGAACCACGTATGACCGTGTTCTTCAGGACATTTAGTGTTAGTTTGTGGTGTGATGTCTCTGTTACAAGGACGGATGCTGGTTGATAGGTTGCTGTGGCCTGCATGTCAGGTTGTGGCTGTGGACCCTCAGCAGAGCACTTCCGCTGCGCTGACATCAGCTCTTGGCTTGGTGCTGCTTTTGCTTGAGCATCGTTTCATCATCCCATGGACACGGTGTGGTAAGGCAGGAGCAGGAGCCACGAGGCTGATGGTTTTTCCCAAATCATGTTACTAACCACTTGTCTACGCCTACAAGTGAGCTGTGCATGTCTTCTACCAAACCCAAGGAAAGCTTCTTCACAAACAGAAAGCTGCAGGTGCCTGGATGCTCTTGGAACCTACTGGTTGTCACATCCTTTGGATGTGTATTCCCTAAGGAGGATAAAGTTGAAATGACAAAGAAATATTCCTGTTCCATTTGAAATAAATGTTTTGTTCTGCACAAAGATACAGCCAAAAAGGAAAAGAAGGGGTATGAACAATGGAAATTGTATTTCCTTTGACTTACTGTTACGTATAGAACCTTTCTGGCCTGGCTGAAGATGAGTGAGTAAAGTTTGTTACAGAGATCAAACTGTACCAAACCTCTGAGGTCTGCTACTCGTGGCTGTGGCTTCACAGGGGAGGATTCAAACAGCAGACGGCAAAAAGTTCTTTAGCTTCATTTACCTTGGCAGCTGTCGTATTATTCTTATGACTAGAATAACTGGAAAATCTGTGGAACTGAAAATTAAGATTCTTTGTTGGAGTAAAGCCTCCAGGTAGACTGTTGCAAAATAGCTACGGTAGCTTGTTATGCATGGTCTGTTAATTTAATTACAAATTAAATCACATTTAATTTGTATTAAAATCCCCTTTTGATATAAATGGCTTTTCTTACTAGCATGGCTTTTCTTTAGCCCAAGAGAAAACTGTTCTTTTTCATCCAGACAGGTTTTAATGTATCTTCTGTCTGGGAAAAGCTCTTAAATCATGGGTTTTGTCTATACACACACACACGCTACAGACATTCCCATGCATATATGTAGGTATACACACATGTATATACATACATATATATATATATATATATAGATGCATGCCTCTGTGTATGGATGGGGTTAGGAAGCAGAACTCAGATAGGCACAGCCCTGATCATGCTGATTTTTACTTGTTTTTAAGTGGTAGCAGTTAATCTAATACAAAATGAAATGTTTTCCTTTCAAGCAGAATATGGACAGGACCCTGCATTTATAGGAAAATAAATGGTTTTGAATGAGTGATGGGGCTTTGAAATTAAATATTTGTTAGAAGACTTGAAAAAAGGGAAGGTGTTTAATTTCAATGAAGTATGTGTTGAAGACGGCAATAAGATTTGCGACTGGATAAATAAGAGTCAGCTTTAATGATGGCAGTCTTGGCACTTCTTCAGAGAAGCAGCCTGTAATGCAGTATATTGTGAAATGAGCTTGCTGTGATAAAATAGTTTCCAAATTAGAGTGAAAAAGAAGGAAGCTTGGAGTGTAGAGTGAGAAACTGGTGAAGTTCAGTGCAATGCTAACAGTTGCCATTGTAGTAAAACTGTTAGAAAGTCTGAAAGGCTTCAAGGAAGCCTCTCAGAACTTGTTAACTGAAAGATTTTAAAGCAATAGAAGTGATAGTTATACTGCTGGCTTTCTGGGTCCTCATCAAGAGCCCCAGCAATGACAACAAAATCCCCAGCTTCCACCCAGGTCATGGAAGTCTTGGTCCTCTGAAGCTGAAGAGTAAGATACTATTTGGAGGAAGGCTCTGTGTATGTTTGCACTGCCTGTGCGCCGTTCTATAGGCATTGCAGTCTGGCTGTGGTCTGCTCCTCTGAGGCCTTTCTTACAGCGTTCACAATTTCAGAGATAAAAAAAATCACCAAGTTGAAAATTGGATCCCATAAGCTGTGACTGGGCAAAGCACTGGACTTGTGATGGAAGCTCTTCATTGAGTTGGCTTGCTGGTCAAGCAGTAGTTTGATGACATGTGATCGTCTTCTCAAAACTGCATTGGAAAGAAAGGAAAAGGCTAAACCCTGCTTCAGGTTGAGATTTATGTTGCTGGTGCTCATAGCTCCAAACTAGAGCTTCAAAATATGAAGCCAGCCTCCAGATTCAATGGATTCATGTAGGTATGATGTTGAGGTATAGCGTATATTGCACATAGTTCTTGGAGAGCACTACCAGTGGACACCTGCCCTGTCATATGTGTGAGTCAGCAACACAAATGTGCATTCTGCTTGTTCAGCTGGACTTCTTCCATAAACTCAGTGAGTAATTTCTCTGCCAGGAACATAGGAAATACGGAGGGAAATGGAAGGAAGCGAGGAAAGTCACTGAAGTATAAAGCTGATTGAATAAAACTTATGTCCTTTACAGAAAACCTTCTAAAGTAAGATGTACCGTGTGGTCAATATTACCCGATATTATAAGGGAAATTTGATATCCAAATTGAATAGTTTTTTGGCAACTTTGATGCCAAGGTGGGTTTTCAGAGCATGCAAGACAGACACAGAGTTTCACGTGTTTGGAAGGTGAAGTTCTGCTCTGAAACCTTTGCAGTGTGTGGATCAGTGTGTGTGCCCAAAGAGCACTTATTGTGTGTCTTGATTTATATTTGGACATTGATACGGAAGAAATTACAAATGAATGCACAAACTCTTGAAAAAGCTGCAGTAAATAAGGTGGTGAATCTGAAAACTAACAGTTGAAAGGTCTCTGAACAACAACATCCTGTTCTAATAAAGCTGTTCAAGTACAGGTAACTCTTCGGTGGTTTTGAGCTGTCCAGTACAGTGAAATCTTACACTGAAAAATGCCTTCAGAAAACTAACAGGTTTGTGTGGTTAATCCATGTTCTGAAGTGAGGAGATCCCAAAGCTGTGGTTGCATGTGTGCCATTCCTTTTATGCTCTTGCTGTTTGCATCCAAATGAAGTCTTTCAATGTATGATCACATAGGTACTCTTAGTGCAGGGGTTTTTCATTAATACTTCATACAAATGTGTGATGGTTTTAATTGCAGATTATTGTTTGCCAGGCACTCTGAGTGGTTTGTATTAAGTGAATTATACTTGCTCAGCCCAGTAAAGGTTAAACATAGAGTAATTATGGAGATTTTTCTGGTAGTCAATTCCACAAAATAATGTAATTTACTGTCTAATTTTATCTGCTGTACTTTACCAACACTGCAAATAGATTATAGGACGTTTGGGGAATAGTCATTTAAAAGGGGGGAGCCAAAACCTCAGGGTATAAGTGGCTATTTGAATACAGTAAATTAATAAGGACTCGCTATGTTTTGTGATAATGAAACACAAAAAAATCATGTGAGTGGGTATCCAAATAGCTCCAGTAATTGTATATGAGTGTGTAACTGAGGGCTGTATGGAATGCATAGAAAAGATTTGAATTTGATTTTCGTGTTCCCTGACATTTGAATGATCAATCTTTGTTGTTTTTAATGACACTTTAAATTATGTTATCATTTTTACATTAAGCTGATTCTTTGTCTCCAGTGTCTGAAATCTGATTGCTTCACTCTTCTGTGGAAATGCTTCCTTGTCCTTACAAAATTAAGGTGTTTTTACTTTATTACAAAAGCACTTTTGCTTTAAGCCCATAGCTTTATGCATACAGAAGGAATCACCATCCTTCTTCCATGTTTTTAACAGTGGTGAACTTGTGTTGCATCACATACGGGTAAAATCTGGACTCAGCTCTGGGTTTTCTTGAGGAAGATAGAGAAATGCATGGCACACAATCGAGATGACTGAAAACTATAAAACCTTGTTTCTTAGCAACAAGTCAAATCTATGTAAATGCTACCATGTTACCCATAGTTTCTGAGGTCCTATATAACTGACTTTGGTGGCCTAATACGACAATGTCTAGTAATTATTAATAGTCCTAGTAACATCTTAATTGCTGGTTAATAAATAGTCTGCCTCAGTAGTCTGCTGCATCCCCATGCAGATGTTGCTTCCCTTTTCCAGAGGCTGGTGATGGGAAGATGAACATCATAAGGCACATGTTGCTTGGAGATAGGTAATGATGGAATATCCAGAAAATGGTAGAAATCCAGAGGTTCAAGTATCAGGAAGGGCATAATTTTCTTACATCTTTTTAGACGGTCTTAGAACTTTCTTAGTTGATCAAATTTGCCTTGGAGGTGGTGTAATCCATGATGTCTAGGTTCAGTTTCTTTATGCTAACTTCAGTAGACTTGTGTGGTTTAAAACTAATGATTTTACCTAGGCAGGATACAGGTAAATAAAATCATAGAATGGTTTGGGTTGGAAAGGACCTTAAGATCATCCAGTTCCTATCTCCTGCCTTTGGTAGGGATGCCTCACGCTAGGCCATGTCACTCAAGACTCTGTCCAACCTGGCCTTAAACACTGCCAGGGATGGGGCAGCCACAACTTCTCTGGGCACCCTGTGCCAGGGTCTCAGCAACCTCACAGTAAAGAACTTCCTTGTATCTAACCTGAACTTACCCTGTTTAAGTTTAAACCCATCACCCCTTGTCCTACCACTACAGTTTTTGAATACAAGAAATTAGAAGAAGATAAGGAAAAAGGTGAGGTACTTTTGGCAGCTCCTGTTCTCATCTCCTTTGTATCATTTTTTCTTGCTTGAAGTAGGAGCTGGATCATCATTCACTACTTTTTATTACCACAAAAGCTCCTATTTTTTTCTACATATTAGTTTTTCATCTAATTCATGATAGAAGGCTCCCGCTTGCTTTTAGCTGCAGTGACAATAAAATATACACAAAAGATGTATGTAGTCCTTGAAGCACTGTCAAGCAGTTCCAAAACAGATTTTAATGACAAACTTCTTGCTGTTTTCCTCTTGGCTAGCACCCGTTTGCAGTGCTGTCCACATGCTGCTCTACTGTTTCTTCAGGCATTCTTCCTTTTGAAGCTCAGATTCCCTACACTACTCACAAAACCAAGTCTTCATAGTCCTCCTGTTACTAGATCATGAAAACAGGATGCCTTTCCTTATGGTGTACCTGGGTCGGACGTCTCTCTGGATGCTTTTAAGACTTTGCTTCACTTAATTCCAATAAACATTTTGTTTGCTTTTAAATGTATTGAATCAGAAAATTGATCAACGATTATAGCGGTGTCATAAATCAATACTAATGTGGTAATTAGTTAGGTGAGTCAGAGTTGGCTGAGAAAGTTGGGGCTGTTCAGCCTGGAGAAGAGAAGCTGCGTGGAGACCTCAGAGCAGCTTCCAGTATCTGAAGGGGGCCTACAAGGATGCTGGGGATGGACTCTTTATCAGGGACTGTAGTGACAGGACAAGGGGTAACGGATTCAAACTGAAACAGGGGAAGTTCAGGTTGGATCTAAGGAAGAAATTCTTTACTGAGAGGGTGGTGAGGCACTGGAATGGGTTGCCCAGGGAAGCTGTGAATGCTCCATCCCTGGCGGTGTTCAAGGCCAGGTTGGACAGAGCCTTGGGTGCCATGGTTTAGTGTGGGGTGCCCCTGCCCATGGCAGGGGGGTTGGAACTGGATGATCTTGGGGTCCTTTCCAACCCTGACTATTCTATGATTCTATGAAGTCTTTGTGTCCTAACAATTCACCTTTCAAAGCAGGTGAAAGCATTGGTTCTGCTAACAGAATTCTAGTAAAATTTCAAATGGAGAAAGCAATTGGGTTGATTTGTTTGTTTCTTTCTTTGTTTTTTGCTACTTGGGGTGATAAAGGATCTTGGAAACTTTTGTATCATGTAAAGGGGAATGATGGTTGCAGTAGAAGAATGTCGCTGTTGGCTCTGGGTACTATGTTTAGTATAAGATGCCACTTGCATCTAGTACATTAAGCATAAAAAGCAAATAGTTTCTAAGGACTGAGTTATAAATGCTTCCCTCAGCCTTACAAGGGGGGAAATTCTGTACGGAAACGTTGTCATCTTGATGAATTTGTATCTTGAAAACGTTTTTAAAGTGTTGCACCTTAGTGAAGTGGCTCTTTTTACCAAAATGCAATTACTATGTGTTATACCGTGTGTGCTTCTTTCCTGATGTTGCACAGGTATAAGTCTGTCATGTTACAGCCTTTCACACAACCCGTTACTCCAGCTGTGTCTGCAGAATGGCGGGTTTTCTTAGCGATGTGGTTGTGTTATTTCATTTTCCTTCAGTTTTACTTGCTATTTTCTAAATGCCTTGGATCACGTTTAATTGAGAGCAACTGAAGCTGCAGGTGCCGAAAGATGAGCTACTCTTGTGGAATTGATGTAGTTGAACTTCATTTTAAACGTGAAGCCAGGGTGTCGGATTTGATTATGTAGTTAAAAATCCCTCACCCTAACATGGCTCCGCGTAAACGGCACCTACAGATACTGTGTGCAAACACTTCTTCAGCTTAAATAGACATTTTGGACTTGTGTGTGCTTCTGCGGAGGCACTGTTGAAGTCAGTGTGTCTGTCAGCTCACCCATGTCGTGTTTTACACAGCTCTGGAAGGTTTCTCCTGCTTGCGGGGGGCAGCCTGGAGATCAGCGAGGTTACGGAACAGGATGCTGGGACCTACACCTGCATAGCGGACAATGGAAACGACACCATTGAGGCTCAAGCAGAACTTACAGTTCAAGGTAGGTCCAATACTTGATTTTCAGAGAGAACACATCTCCAGGTGACCTTTTGCAAGGGTTTTATTGTGTGGTCAGTGAAAGACCCTGTGTTGTGGGGCTTGTGCCCCATTTAAAACAAAATAAAACACCCACTTCTTCTAATGGTGTTTTGTGGTATTCTGATTTATTATTCAAACTGCTTAAAATTTCACAAGGATTTAAATGGGAATTTACTTATATAATGCATCTTGAGCATGGTTAAAAGCTGCTGTATATGTTCATTTAATATTAAATGTGGTCAGTGCTATCTGAAGGAGGAGAAAGGCCCGAGTGTGGTTGATTACATCTGAAAACTCACCTTACAGTGCTATGACTTAGGTCTTCCTTGTCAAGGACATATATGAAGAGTTTTTCATAATCCTTAAATATACTGTTGAGTTAGTACTAAGTAGATATATATCTAGGATGATACATTTTACGTTTCTTAGCCATGTTTCAGAAGTTCCAGGTATGCTTCCTGTGTATAAGAGGTAGAGAAGTTCCAGAAATGAAGAAGGGATAACAAGAGTTGCTCAGTATTGACCAGCCAAAATATTCCTCTTCAGGAAGTGGCATATGGAGGGAGGTTTATACTGACATTCACAGCATTTCTGCTGCGTTACAACTCTATTTAACCACATCTATGTAAAACTGAACAGCAATTCTGCACCTTATTAACAAACACATGGAGGGGAATCCTCTCCTTTTGTTACCTATACCTTGAGCTGCACCTTGTGTTTTATCCCCCCTGGTCTGGGCACTTGCTCTCTGAGCATGCCTCTTGCTTTCTATGGGTTACTGGTACAGAAGTCAAGTGTTTTGGCCAATTCTGCCCTTCTTTCAAGGCTGGGGAAGAACACCTGAGGCCTGTACTCTCTGTGGGGCTGCTCAGATGCAATAGAGCTCTACTTTAACTCAGAGTGTTTTGTAAGCCAAGAAATTCCGGGCATGCAGAGAAAACCCCTCCACATTTTTCTTCCCTTGTTTCTTGAGCCAAAAGACTGAAGGTGGTGCTCTGTCTTTTGAAGTCCTTGTGTGTTTGATGCAGTGTAGCACTTGATGGTGGTTGGATGCAACTCAGTGTGCTGTGTTTAATTCAGTTCTGACCTATTTTGCAGAATGGGCAGGAGGCCGTGAGTTTTATGGGCAGTGGCAGAAATTAATGATATTAATGATACGATGTAATTAAGCTAAGCAAGTGATAGATAAGACTGAGTTATAACCTTAATGAAGGATGTACAGTCGGGTCACTCGAGGGATGAAAGTGAGCTTGGGAAAACTCTTTTGTTCCTTATCTAAACTAATGGAAATGATTTCTTTATTCAATTGTAAAGATACAGAATATGTTCTGCCAGATCTTTTATGCTGAAGTTTTCTTATACGCCTGGCACAAAACCCCAAAAGATTTCTTCTAATGCTTGAGTATTAAAAGAGATTAAAGATGACAGAGAATACATTTTGGAAAGCTGCAGTTCTGATTTTACTTCTTAGTTCTAATCTAAATTCTGCCTTTCCTTTGGGAGGTTGCTGGAGAGAGTAATTGTATTTCTGCATTACTGTAATTTGGTGAAGGGTTGAATAGTTTGAATAACTGTTCTGTGATCACTGTATCATTTTCTTCTGGACTAGAAAAATTGCCATCTCTTCCCACCTAATAACTGCATGATTTTGCTTAATTTAAGCTTTTTCTGTCAGTCTTAGAAATTAGTCTGGCAGAAGTTCATATGAGAAAGCCATTTTTGGGGTATCTAATTCCCTTGTCTCATGTATTTTTCTGCCTCTCCTCGAGTACCTGAGCGTGTGTGGAGATTCAGTACCATGCTAGAGGTTGTACTGAGACAGTCAGTCTCTTTTTTTCCTTCTATTACCATTTCACAGTGCCAGTTCAGTATGGGTAAGATGGCGTTGTTTGACAGTGTTAAGACAGTTGAGAGTGAAGCAGTGTTCCTATTGATGCCTCTTAACTGTTAGAAGCTGTAAGCTTAAATTGGGCATTGAATACAAAGACTACTTGTTAGATGTCACTTTGCTGCAAGACCGCTTTCCTGGATCCTTTGACAAGGATCTAAGTCCCTGGAAGCCAGCAGGCCCTGTCTGTGATGTGGTACCAGTGGCAGGAAGCTGCCAAGCAGCCGCTGTGTTGGAATGATTACTTGCATCTTCACTCTTCCCTGGCAGTAGGGATGAACTGGCTGATTTTCCTCTTTCAAGGGTAGGGTGCCATGAAGCGTGGCATATCTGGGTTGTGTGCTGTGCTCAGCTGGCAAGAAATACCTGCATCTTGGTGTGCTGTTTGTGTGTTTGCACAAGGTACGCCTTGTTGAACAGGTTACCCTGTGTCATTTAAAAAGATTTGTATTGCCTTAATGTTTGGTTTTCAGAAATGATTGGATTTTCCTGCATACATCCCTGAAGGGCTGGATCTGGAAACATGACTTTATTAGGAAGGATTACTTGGCTAGAAAGGTACTTAAGGGTCCAGAAAGATATTACACAAATTTGTTTCCACAAAGCTGAGACTTTAGGGGCTGAAGTTGAGTGCTTCTGAACCCCATTCATGCTGAAGATAGTCTTTAGGGACACAAATCAAGCGGATAAACATGTGTACAGCATTGGACTTACTCGCTTCTTCTGGACTTACTCTTGGGTGCAAAGAGCATGTCATCATGCTGAGCACCTCGAAGGTACTTTTGCCAAGGCAGGTTACTTCCCACAAAGGGAGGCAATAATTTGCTGTCTGAAAACCTTTGCTACAAAGTCAAGTTTGTTTTAACTGTGTTGACAGAGTTCTTCCCCTTGCTGTCAGCAGGAGGAATGGTGCTGGGGACCAGATTTATTTACATCACATGTAATGAATCGAGATCACTAGGAAAAGTTGTTTTGCTCTCTTCAGCAATGAAAGAATCTGTAGTATTTCCGTTCGATAAGGTGGAAAGTGATGAAAGAAAAGCTGGGGAAACAAGAAGTACATGTATTTAAAATGCAGTCAGCTGGCTTCTGTTCAGTCCTAAACCTGTGGCCTGGAAGAGCCATAGAGGCAGTTAAATACGGGGAAGGTTACAAGTTCATTCTTCATCTGGGAAATGTTTCAGATTTATTGCTGTGCCTGGCACCCCTGGGGATTCTGTGAATGCTGTGGCTTGAGTTAGGTCACTGCGTGAGCTTCCTGTCGCCTGTCTTGGTACTTATGCTGCAGATAATGAGTTTAGAGGGAGTTTTCTCTTTCTGTTGAAATATTTACTGCAGTTAATAATGAACCAGAAAATAATAACCCCCCCAAAATTCCATTTTCCTTATGAAATTGATATGGCAGGTCTGAAGGCTTTAAGAGAAATGAATCACTGTGTTACTGCGAGAAGAGGCAGAATAGCTGCTCTTCTGTTGTTATTACCTTGCAATGATTGTTTGGAATAGCAGAAAGTTGGCTCTTGAGCAATGTAAGACAGCATTCAGTGTCTGATAGCGTATCTTAAACACTAGGCATTAAACACCTTGCTGTGTTAATGTACTAAAATTAAAGATGGGAAAGTTTTATTTACGGATCTCTAGTGATAAATTGGAGCTTGCACACAGCAACAGGCTGATCACTGCCTCATTTGTGCTGCCAGGGCAAGCTGTATGCAGATAACAAAAGCAGAATAAGTGTTTTGATAGAATCACCAATTCTGTGCTTTGAAAGGAGACCCTGGAAATATTTTCAGTATAGCTGGAATTGTGATAATGACAAGTCCTTACTCCATCAAATAATACATATATTGCAGTTGGTCCTGCAGTGTAAGGAAACACTTGTGCTTTCTGAGCAAGGGCTGGGGAGTAATTTAGATAATAAAAGCAACTGAGATAAAGTCTGCATTTTGTCTGCCAATAGGTTTTAAATTGATAGTCAGTGACACAACTGGGATTGGGAAAGACGATGTTGTGTCAAGGCAGAACTGTAGTTGGTTGTGAGTCTACACTAGACCAGCTGAAACAGCCTAGAAAGGTTGGATCAGATGATCTGTGATGTCCCCTCCAACCTGGGATTCCATGATTCTGGCGATCGGTGGAGCACACCTAAGTGTGGCACATGCAAAACCATCCAGGATGGTGAAACCTGTGGTCTTAAACACGCCGGAGCAAGGTTTGGCACGCTCAAAAGCCTGCAGAGGTCATGCTCAGAGAGAAGCAATCTGGAATCTTTATGGGTGTTCTGCTTCCATTTGCCGATGGTGTAATGTGTGTTTCTAGTCCAGGAAACACTTTGGTTACTGATGGCAGGTAATGATTTTTAAGCTTTTGTATTTGAAGATCTTGGCTTAAGATCTACTTGTGATTGTATTTCTGTCCATATATGCATTCTGTTTTGATTCACTGTTGTTTATATAGTGTAAGGCTGTTGATGAGGCTTGTAAAACAGCTTGAAAACTGTCTCCCATTTACATTATTATTGAGAAGTAGGGTCTTTGGTCAAACAGCTCCTCCTCTATCATTCAAATAAGAGGAAAATGTACTAGGAAAGCGTAAGGAAAGAAAAAGAACCTTACTGACCGCTGAGGTTGCAAAGAGGGAACGTTCAAGCCATTCACTCATTTAGTTTCCCCATCTTGCAGTTTTATTCAGTTTTATTTCCTAACCCACCTGAGTTAAACTTACGACTGGCTTAAAATCAAACCAAAACAGTTGCTGAGGGAAGAGCCTTAATGTAAAGAATCTTAGACTTGTCTTCCAGTAGCACATTTAATCTTGGCTGAGGTGGGTGCATTGCTTAAGGTAATGCCATCCTTCTCAAGGAATTGTAGATGTTTGGGAAACACATTAAACCCTGGATTAAATCCTGTAGCAAGGGAATAATACATCTGGGTCACTCTTACTTTTGCATTAAGCTTTCAGTATTATTGGAAACAATTCTAGGGAAGAAATTTGACCCAAGACTGAAAATTGCTAAAACCTTTCTCATAGCTTCTAGATTATCTTCATCGATTTCTGTTTCTAATTAAGCTCAGTGCTGTATCTTGATAACAGGCTGCACTTCAATTACACATTCAGCAGATAACTGCACTAAACCTGATGCTGGCGAAGGCTTGGACTTTGGGACAAAGTATCGTCTTTTCTGGTTATCTCAGAACCATTCTGGTTGAGGAAGCTGTTGATGGCAAAAAGAGCCCCTTAGCTTCATGCAGGTTGTATCTTTTCCTTGAAGCTGTGATGTGACTTGCATTAATGGTCTTTGTTCTGTAGTGATATAAAAGATGTGCTGTAGGTCAGAGAAATCTGAGGTAGGGAAGGTGAAGGTGTGATTTGGGTCATTACCATTGTGCTTCACTGTATTATAGAATCAATCATAGAATCATAGAATAGTTAGGGTTGGAAAGGACCTTAAGATCATCCAGTTCCAACCCCCCTGCCATGGGCAGGGACACCCCACACTAAACCATGGCATCCAAGGCCTCATCCAACCTGGCCTTGAACACCGCCAAGGATGGAGCATTCACAACCTCCCTGGGCAACCCATTCCAGTGCCTCACCACCCTCACAGTAAAGAATTTCTTCCTTAGATCCAATCTAAACTTCCCCTGTTTCAGTTTGAACCCGTTACCCCTTGTCCTGTCACTACAGTCCCTGATGAAGAGTCCCTCCCCAGCATCAGTGTAGGCCCCCTTCAGATACTGGAAGCTGCTCTGAGGTCTCCACGCAGCCTTCTCTTCTCCAGGCTGAACAGCCCCAACTTTCTCAGCCTGAAAAAGACTGAAAAGACTTTCTAATAGTCCTTTCTAATAGTCCTTTCTGAAAAGACTTTCTAACAGTCCTTGCTGCTGCTCTTAAGTGAAGTTTAATGTTCATGGAATTGTACAGTTGACTTGTGGATTCAGTTATGGATTCAACTAAATATAACTATAGGTACCTTGCACGTAGTTTTTGCCTCTCATATTTGTGTTCAACACCAGTGTTAGAATCATAGAATCCCAGCCTGGTTTGTGTTGGAAGGGACCTTAAAGTTCACCCAGTTCCAACCCCTGCCACGGGCAGGGACACCTTCCACTGGAGCAGCTTGCTCCAAGCCCCTGTGTCCAACCTGGCCTTGAACACTGCCAGGGATGGGGCAGCCACAGCTTCTCTGGGCACCCTGGGCCAGCGCCTCAGCACCCTCCCAGGGAAGAGCTTCTGCCTAAGAGCTCATCTCAGTCTCCCCTCTGGCAGGTTCAAGCCATTCCCCTTGGCCTGTCCCTACAGGCCCTTGTCCCAAGCCCCTCTCCAGGTGTCCTGGAGCCCCTTTAGGCCCTGGAGCTGCTCTAAGGTCTCCCCAGAGCTTTCTCATCTCTACCCTTGCCCTCTGCAGCTTGGGCAGTGCGGCTGGAGCTCTTGTTGGTGAAGATGGAGGCAAAAGAGTTGTTGAGTACCTCGGCCTTCTCCATGTCCCGGGTGACCAGGTCTCCTGTTTCCTTCTGGAGCTGCTTTCCTAACTTGGTCCCTGGCTGCTCTGAGTGTCTCTCTGTGCTCCTCCCAGGCTGCCTGTCCTTGTTTCCACCCTCTGAGCCCTGTTACTAGTGAAAAGGTTATAAACAACTATTGAGAAACATACATGGAATGGGCAGGAAGGAGGAGGTGGTTGGTTAATTTAAGACTATACCAGTGGCTCAGGGTTTACCTGGAGACCAAGTGTGGCCACTTGCGTGAGATGCCTAACTCTGAATACCAAATGGGCATGTCCACACCAGTAAATGGTTCTTTGCATTAAGCAAAACATTGAGGTTTTGCTGCGTTTGAAGATACTGTGAGCTCATTTCTCATGCCCACTATTGTACACAGAACGTGGGTGCAGAGAACCTCCAGTTGCCTCTTCCCACCTTCTGAGTCTTCCTGTGGGGCTGATGAACTGTTGTAAATTCTTTTGGTCTGCCTGATTTGTATCTAACACCAGGAGAAACCCTTGTCCAGTTCTTGCCGTGTTTCAGGAGCAGAGGACGTTAAAGCTTGTTGAAAAGCTTGCCACAGCTCTGAATAGGGGCACAAGGATTTGTTTTCTTCAATTGCAGTTCAGAGCAATGAATGAGCTTTGGTCCGGTTCGGAAGGAGGATTCCTTTGGAGCAGTGCAAGTGTTTAAAATTCAGTAGTGGTGTTACAAAGCAATGGAAATGGAATGCTGTAAGGAGAAGCACGGGGGAGCCTCCACAGGCAGTGACCTCTGCCTTGTTGCTCACTCCTGGGTTTCAGTGTTTAAAGGGGGCAAATGCTCTGTGAAGCTCAGGGCTGGGAGGGTTTTCTGACCTTTCCTGGGGCCAGCGTGAGCAGAGGCAGCTGCTGCGGGCTTTGTGCTGTGATGTGAGCAGTGTCTAACTGCTGTGGCCAGGGCAAGTGCAGGATGGTTATTGAAACCTGGTACTGAAGGCAAGGGTTATGTGTGTGTCTTGTAGAGGTGCAGCCCCTGTGGTATGACCCATCCATGGGTCAATGAGTGGTGTGGAGGCTTCAGACTAGGCACTCATTATGGTAACAGATGGGGTTTGGTTTGAACTGTGCTGCAGAGGTATGAGTGTGGTATGTGCAACTCTCCACCCACTGCAGACCAGGATGAGGAACTGGAAATGGGTGTAAGCATCTCCCTGAAGCTTTGGCACAGGATGGGAAAGGCCACGTTTGTCAACCTGAAATTATTCCCACTCTTTGATCACACCATAACTGGGAGTGTCCTGCTCCTGCTGCATCCAGAAACACCATTTTGCAGCACGTGCTCTTCCCAGCAGTGGTGACTTCCTGATAACCAGCAGGAAGACCCGTGGATGAGGCAGCTCACTGGGTGTGGACAGGGAAAAGCTGCCTGTAGCAACCCAGTGCAGATAGAGCTGCAGTGATTGGTAGGTAATAGTATTGCAAGGTAGGCTTTTGCTCTTAAAAGAGTATCTTTTCTGAGTACCTGACAAGCATTTATCATAGGATCCCAGGCTGGTTTGCGTTGGAAGGGACCTTAAAGCTCATCCAGTTCCAACCCCTGCCACGGGCAGGGACACCTTCCACTAGAGCAGCTTGCTCCAAGCCCCTGTGTCCAACCTGGCCTTGAACATTGCCAGGGATGGAGCATTCATCACTTCTTTGGGCAGCCTGTTCCAGTGCCTCACCACCTTCACAGAGAAGAGCTTCTCCCTTATATGTAATGTGAATTTCCCCTGTTTGAGCTTAAACCCATCAACCTTTGTCCTGTCGCTACAGTCCCTGATGAAGAGTCCCTCTCCAGTATCCTTATCATGAGGTTCTTTACATGAAACACCCATCATTCGCTAGACAATTTGATTAGTGATTAGAAACTAGTGATTGATTGATTGCATTAGGGAAAACTGTCTTTGTGTCATGTAGGCACTGCATAGTTTTCAAATGGGCTTTTCTGGTACCAGAAAACCAGTTGCAGAACAGTCCCAAATGGTGAGGTGTTAGTGAGGACAAAGAGGAGATCGTTTTGGCTATGTAATTGTAACTGGATTGCATGGAGGGTGGGAGGTAGTACGTCCAGAACTGCACATGCAAGGACGATGAGGTAGGTCTTGAATTTAAAACAAGCTTTGTGATTTATGCAAATACATATTTTATATATAAGCGTATATATAAAAAATATATAATGGATATTATATATCTAATATGTAATATAGATATAACATACATATAGACACATATATATATATAAATAAAAAAATACCATTAGGAGAGACAAACCCAAATGATCAGTAACCCATACAATTTACACAAATGGTTTTCTTTGTAAATGTTCTTGAGTAATCCTTGGGGATAATGAAAACGTTACTAAATTAAGCAGCAGCGTCTTAAATATCTACAATGTAGAAACTGATATTGAACTATGGGAATTGTAAAAGCTGGTTTCTCTTTTGGCTAGAATTTCTAATAACTGAAGGATCGTCTTAACAGGGGTTAGAACCAGCTGCTGCTTTATGGAAAGAAGTTTCCACGGAATGGCTTTTAAAAGAGAATAAGCTAATGTTGTTATCAATACCTTTGGCCTAGACGGTCAGTTACAGAAAATGCTTTTTCTTGCCTGAGTTTCATATTAAGAGCTATTTGTCTAGTCTCCAGCCTAAAAATGTGCTTTTTGGATCAGGATTTCCTTGGCACAGGATTTACTACCTTGATTCTGAAGTCGGTTATGTGATGATTTGAAGTATCTAACACTGCAGGTTAGAGACACGTGCTGCAGGACAGGGCAGGCCGTCCTGCACCAGTCTTCCACTCACTAAAATGCCCATCAGAAATCGTACTGTGGAGGTGACTGCTTTCATTTGGGAAAAGACAGTGTGAAGGCTGCCAGCTCTGTTTTCTGTTCAGAGGTTCAGTTTGTTTCTGGGGGAGTGTTCGTTATCAGAACAGGTTTTATGGCTTCCTTTCCAAAACAGGCTCCGGGCAGAACCTGTTTATCAGTATATTTATACAGGCTCCATTTTACATTAGTATATAGGGCCAAATCAATGCTTAAAAATCATAATCACTGGGTATTAGTTGGGCATCTGCTCATTGTGTATTTTTGGTGGGCTCTTTGCAAGTAGTGTGCATTGAGTGAAGAGTAAATACCACTTCTCATTCCCCTGGGAATGTAAATGAATTTAAGGCAATTTTAATTAAAATAATAAAATAAAGAAGGCGTTTGCCTGCCTGCTTTAGGCAGGAATAAGTCAGTGAGCATCTCCATTTGCTTGGGTGAGGAAAATGAGGGAGGGTCTGTTCCTCAGGATGGGAGGTTGCACATAGATGAGGCTCTCAGTGGTGGAATTAGTGGTGGACTTGGTGATCCTGGAGTAATGGTTGGACTTGATCTTAAAGATTTTTTTCCCAACCTGAACAATTCTATGATTCTAAAGTTGATTCTATGATGTGTTTTCTGATAGATTGTTTGGAACAAAAAGCTCTGTTTCCATGAACTTTGTCGTATCATGCATGAATATACATGGTACACTGTATGAAGTGTGCTGTTAGGTTCCTTGTGAGTAAGGCAGGAGGAATAATGATTACTGGGTGGAAAGTTCATCCTCTGCACAACTGACCTGATAGTATAAATGACGCGTGGTTTTCAGGCAGTGATGTAGGAAAGGTAATCCAGTGGGGCAGCCCAATGGCTTCGTTTTCCAAGTGCTCTTGAATCCTTGTGAAGGATTGAAGTATGTAGTAGATAGCATCAGAAACCAGAGATAAGCTATAGGGTTATTTATGATTGGTTTTATTCCCTATCAAAGAGATGTCAGAATTTCAATTACAAAATAAAAGTGGAAAGGTTCAGTAGTAATTTTTAAGTTGCATGTGCCAAAGACTTCCAAGGAATCTGAATGTGTGAACTGAGCAGCTCATTAAAATGCCTCTTCCTCCAAGTGAGAACTCTTTTTATAGAAATTGTACCCTAAATTGCAACTATTTTCTCTGTACATCAGGGTCAATCCTCTGTGTTTAATTGGTGGAATTTGAGTCTTGGATTTATGGGGTTGAAGGTTGTGGTTTTTCCATTCCAACAAATATGTTTGCATTGGTTTTGTAGTGCCAAATTTCGTGCTGAGATCTGAGGGTGATGTTGAGCTGGAAATGCTGCAGAGCACTGTGCTTAAGCAAGTCTCCCGAGAGAGGCCATCCCATAAAGCATACATAGTTTCTTTCAAGTTAAATTTTTATGATAGTTAAGCTGACTCTCATACCAACAGATAATTTATTTCTCTAATGGGAACTGGGTTACTGCAGCTACTAGAGGTCTCATTATGAAAACTTCCCTGCCAACGACTATAGTTGATCCCAAAGTTACAAAGATGAAACAATTGGGTTGTATGGAGGTTGGCTGTTATCTGTGGTGACTTATTCCCTGCCCAGTCCTGCTGTTAATGAGTTTGTCTTCAGGAGGAGAATAACTGAAAAGAAAACCACCATGAAGTCTTGATTCCTCGACTAAGCACAGGTTCTCTGTTTAGCGCCAGTTGACATTAAACATACGGGTTTGTAGTAGAGGTGAAAGCCTTTCAGGCAGGTGTGATCTGCATAATAAAGCCCTTACGTGCTCTTCAGTGACACGTTGAGGCTCAACCTTCAGGAAGGTGCTGGAAGGAGGCCTACGAGAAAATGTGAACAGAATCCAAGCGACTGGATAGAAGGGAACTGGACTTCCAGCAGGGTAGTTAATGGCTAGGAAGTGGCAGGAGACAGTCCCAATTCCTGGCAGCTCTGCTCATGTTTTTCATTTTCAAGGGCTGGCTCAAAGATTTCTTCCATGGTCGTTCTTCCCTTGCATTCTTAGGAGCTTAGGTACAGTCTCAGCATAGTGTTGACCAAAGCACTTACAAGGGAGGACATAAATCACTGTGCTGTGTGGTAATTCAGAGCACCCTTGTGCTCCAGAAGTGGCATTCCACAGGTTACGTGCTTCTGGCTTGCGTCAGATGGTTTTAGTTTCAGTCAAGTATTTTGTTCTGTAAATACAACTTGAGTATAAGGGTTCTGTTGTGTTCATCCTAAGTCACAGCCCTTGAAAGGCCCAAAGAAGGTGGCCTTGAACAACCTATTGTAACCTTACTGTCACTGGTAAGTTAATACACAGAGCATAGGCTTACTAAAATTTTATCTTATAATAATATATATAGTACAATAAATGTATTGGCTGCAATGGCTGTAGGCATGCAAGTTGCAAAATCTACCCAAAGAGCATTGAAGGCAGGCTTTATGCATAGTGATGAAGCCAAGAGGCCAGAAGTGCAATTTAGAATATGTCAGTCTTTGTAATGAAAATCTCTTTGGAGATGAGTTTAGCAGTTCAGAGCGTCTGAGAGTGGAGCCAGTGCAGTTAAGCATCCATTTTGGTAAATTCAAATGTTTCATTACCAGCTCCGTGTGATGCTTTAGGGACAATTTTTAAAGCATAATTTTGACATTCCTATGCCCTTTGGGCAAATAATTTTTCTTCAGCTTTTCCAGCACATGTATAATTAATAACTTTGTTTACTGACAGTGTCAGCAGTAACATAGCTCTGATTTATAGGCATTATCTTTTGCCTGTTTGCTTCCTTTCAGGCACATCATGAGAAGCCACACAGGATAAACCACATCTCAGGATGGGGTTCTAGTGAGAAGATAATAGAAATACAGTGCAGGATCACTATCCTGTTGTATTTTCTTTGGTGCAGAAAAAAACAGAGCCCAAATTATTGTGCTTTAAATAGCAAGTTGAAGCTTTGTTTTGGATGGCTAGGCAGGAATTTGCATGGGGCAGGAAGGGAAGATAACCACGGGAGGCTTTGAGAGATGGAAAAGGAGTGTGAGTTTCGTTATGCAAGATCAGGCTGCTGAGGGTTTGTGAGCTGCAGTGTATCTGTCCTTGGCACTGACTGTAGATTTCCTTCCAGTCATACACTTCATCTGAATATTGCATGGTTATTGCTCTACTAATTTGCTTAAATTATCATTAGTGTGATTAACCATTATAGGAGTGATGTTCAGAGCTGCTCATCTCCCTGCTACTTCTTTTGATTATAATGGAATAAGATAGGCATCAACTCGGAGAATTACAAAACCTGAGGATTTAAACAATTAACCTACTAACTTGTATAAAACTCAGCTGGATGGTAAGCAAGTACAATAGAAATACAAGGAATAAAGCTTTTATGAAGCCTCTTAAGTGGTTTCCATTGACCGTTTTCTCTGTATTACTGGTTGTAAAGCTCTGCATCATCATATTAATTATACAGTAACATTAAATCACTTGTTTGAGTAGTTGGGCAAAATATTGTGACTTCAAATGTTAAGCTGGCTCTCTTGCAAGACTTAAACCTGGTTTCTTTAGTTTCAGATTGGATTATAGTTGTTGATCATTGTTTTCAAATTAAATGTCTTTAAAGTGCAGGAAGATGGTGCATATGAAGGAGAACAGTTTTATACTAACACACAGCAAGACTTATCTGTATTCACTGGACTTGCCCATTTGAGACTGATTCTTGTAATGTGATAAGAAACACACCCCCAGATTCCAACTTTGGTCGTTCTAGAAAGCTGAGAAATTAATGAGAAGATTAAGTTTATTTTGTATCTGTATGCATTCAAGTTGTTAGAATCCAGTCCCTTTTTCGTAAGGGAAATGAGAACATCCTGGCTTCGTTCAGCACAGTTATAGTGGTGTGCTGTTTCTGGTCAATCCTAGAGAAGTTGAAAGATATACCCCAAATCCATTCTACCTTTAGCTCTACTCAAATATAATGCAGAATGTCCGAGATGCGAAAGCATCTATTCCCTTCAGTCACATTCCGCTTTAGGAGTGTGTTCTCCATAACGGCTCTTAAAGAGCTCTCTTAGTGCCCTCCCTTGGGAAAATCCTGCTGGTAACAGCACTGCAGGCTTTACGTTACCCAGCTGAGACTTTTGTTAGTATCATACATATGCGTTAAACCTCCTGTTGTAAGATGTGGCTGCTGCCAGCTCTGATGCCTCAGGTGTCCTCCTCTTTGCTTCAATGAGGAGTGTGGCTGACATGGGACCATGAATGGGGAGAGTAAGTTGGAGCAGCACATGGGATGGGCAGGAATTTGGGGCTTTTGGTCACCAGGCTTTGAGGCTGAACCGAGTGTCTGCTGTCAGGGTTGGGAATGGGCACAGATTTCAAGTCCTCTCATTTTAATAGCAGCAGTGTGCACAGGAAGGTGTGTGACAGTGTGCTGTTGTTATGCACATGGTTTTGTGAGTGAAGGGACCACAGCAGTACAGCAGTAGCTGTGCTAAACCAAGCGGAAGGCCCGTGCGTTTGGTGTCTTGTTCCTAACGGTGTCCGAAGCAGATGGCTGAGAGAATTCAAGTAAAGGGCAAGAATATTTGTTGCTTCCCTTGAGTAATGTCTCATTCGCCAGCCATTTGCAGACTGGGGATTTTGAGTTATATGTAGCTTCTACATGATTTAGCTATTCCCAGTAGATTTCTGTCCTATTAATCCATCTCCTGCCCCTTTTTCTCCCATGTAAACATCTTGTATTTGCAGCATCCCCTGACACTGATAGGAACAGCACCTTCTTTTTGTTGGTTTGAACCGATCTCTGTTAACTTTATTGGATATTCCTTTTCCTAGCTTGCATGGGAAGATGCTGAAGCAATCTGGCCTTATCCCCCTGACACCAGACATGATTTTGTAGCCCTTTATTATATCCTTTTCATTTGTTCCCTTTCAAACTGCAGAGTCTCAGCTTGTTTGCTTATTCTTTATGTGGAAGCTATTATGAAGTAGATTGTAATTAAGGTTGTTTTGGGGATTTGAAAATTAGAAGGGACTTTGATATGAAGATAGGCCTGCATTCATTGATCTGGAAATGAAAGGGATTGGATAACTCTGTAGCAAGCCTACAGAATTGGTGTTATTACAAGCAAAAAAACCCCCAGAAAAGCATAAACTCTCCATCGCTCTTTTTACTTGCTGAGAAAAAAGCATTTTTCCTTGTGGGCAGTTCCTATAGGGATACACCTGGTAGTGTTGGAAGTTCCCATCAGTTTGGTAAATATGAGAGGGGCTTGGTGGAGCCAATCAGTTATTTTTGCTGTTTACAGACCTGTGTTCTGAGTTTTTCCCCCCAGGTGATCCCAGGCAATCTGTATTCAGTGAACAAATGGTTTCATATCTGAAGTTATCATCAAAAGCTGTTTCCTTTTTGGCCTTTGCAGCTTCTTGGTCTCGTCCAGCACACGAATGTGCTGGCCCTCTGTGAAGACTGCACAGGCAAATATTGCGAGATCAGAAGTTTCAAGGCTTGCTGTCTTTACCTTGACACCTCCCCCTTGCTTCTTGTTATAGGGTGAGGGTATAAACATCTTAAAATCTTAACATACGTGTTCTCCTGCTCTTTCTCCACAGGATCCTGCTGCCTTGTGCAATGAGCAAACTTCATATACTGCTTTATTGAGAAAATACTCAATATTTGATTATTTTTTCCTTATTCGGGGGTAGTTCCATGATTTATTTATCATGCTCAGCTCAAATCCATATTTATTTCTGTTTTGGTATTCAGCACCATGGAACCTGAATCATTCATAAACACTAATGAATGTATATTTGCGCACTGCTGAAATGAAGTGGTATTGAATCCATTTTAAAAATTGACCGAGACATAGAAAAATTAAGGTGAAATGTATCCAGCTGTGTTAGTGCCCAGTGTGAGACACTCCAGCATTGATTTTCAGAATATGCATCTCTTAATACATCCCTCTAGAGCTGTGATGGGCATTAGGCACTGATGAGGGGCGAGTGGCTCCGCTGCTCCAGCCGGCCACCAGCCCACATCACACCACTGATGGGCTGCAGTCAGTGCTCACAAACAGCTTTGCCCTTGAAACATCCACCTCCCCAGGCCCACCCGGGACAGCATCTGAAGGTATCTGCTCTCCACATGGGGCAGTGCAGGCAGAGTTCTTCCAGCCTTGTCCTCCTCTTCCCCTGAGGCCCCAGCCTGCCCTGCCCTTACTCCTGTGCCACATTCATCAATGTCTTTTTCTACTGCACCGATTGTCTCTAGTGTCCTACTAAATTCTATTAGTCCCTCTGGGGACCTGTTCTTTGCTCAGCTGATCCCTACCCTCCTGAGCTATTCTCAAATCATGGTGCTATCAGCACTCCCATCACTCTCGCCTCCTTTGTCCAGCCGTTTCTCTTGCTGTGCTTCTTCCATCTATACCTGTCTGTGCCTGAATTTATCCCCCTTGGCCCAGCTTTCTCACCCTATCCTGATGTTTTCCACCCCCTTCTTCTTTCTTCAGGCATCTCCCTTCTCTTGGGCATCTTTGACAAAATTGAAAATCAAGTCTGTTTTTTCCTTCACTGATCAAAAAGATGTGAACAAAAAGAGGTAAACTCGGGTTTGTTTGTGAAAAATGCAGTCAAGGAAGAAAATACCTGTGGAAAATTTGCCATCTTCCCATTTGGCAAGTTATAAACTTGTCCTTACCAATGCACTTGGGTGTCATTCACTGTAGATGGAGGCATCAGCTTTACCTATAGCAATAATTCATACAATAACCAAACCCTTGTTTCACAATCTGTTAGAAAAGCTCATCCTTAGCACTCACAACCATTTCCTAACTTTGCGGTAACACTGCAGTGCTGTGCATTAAGTGTGGTCATCATCCTTTTAAAGTCTTTATACAGCAATAAATGAGTAATGATAATGTGATAACACATTTTACTGAGGACTGAAACTTCATGGTGGATGTGTAAGAACTTGTATGTCATGACACGCGCCTGTGATGCTGGGGATTGATTTAAACATATCTTTAAGGATAAAAATCCCCCTATCCAGAAGGAATATCTATAAGTGCCAGAAGGGTTTTATCTTCCACTGACTGAAGAAGTGCTGCAGATCATTTATTAAATAGTCTTGGTATAGATGGAGGATCCATGTTGGGGTTTTATTTTAGAGGGGCAGGTGGATCTAAAGAGAACATCCCAAGCTTCTCTTGCAGCTTCGTGTATAAGAGAGATGGTGCGATAGTAACTGAATCGGGGGGTTTCAACTGGGAGTAGCCTTACACTGAAGATTGGAAGCAAGGGCTTGAAGGCCATAGGCTGTCATTGCAGGGGGCTGTCTGCTGCCTCTTCACCATGGGCTCTTTGTGTAGAAAATGAGGGCTCTGGAATTCAATAAAATTTTCATTGCCTTTGGTGCTGCTGCCAGAAGTTTAAATTTTGATGAGCATTCTTCTGATTCCGATGTTTCCATGGTACTTGGAGTGGATTCAGGGTCAAACAGGCTTGGTTCCTCCTAGGAGGACTGGGGAAGGAAGGCTTAATAAAACATAGACACAATGAACATAGTGTTTGAAATTACTGCGGCTTAGATTCAGGTTTTTGCTTCTAAAAATCATCCTAGAAGTTGCTTTGAAGGCTGGCCTAGAATAATAATCAGAAATACCCCACTACTAAGAATGGTGAGCAGGCTCTGTTTTGGTTTATTATGATTGATAAGCTTTGATAGAAGATCTGGTTACCTCGTTTTAATATAGAAATCCATTTTGTCATCTGTTTGTTGTTGTGAGTTCTTCCTTAATTGCAGAGTTCTCCCTGATAACAGCATGGTGATCCCAGACTGTGCCTTCAGGAGTTTCACAGAGGGTGTCCATACGCAAAGGGTGGGCTCAAGCTTAACAAAAAGGAAATACATCTTTGGTATCTAAAATTATAAATGGCCATAGAGGGGTTTTACTACAAGCTGTGGCTGCCCCATCCCTGGCAGTGTTCAAGGCCAGGTTGGACACAGGGGCTTGGAGCAAGCTGCTCTGGTGGAAGGTGTCCCTGCCCGTGGCAGGGGTTGGAGCTGGAGGAGCTTTGAGGTCCCTTCTGATCCAAGACAGTCTGGGGTTCTATGATACTTTTCATGTGTTGCTCCTGTGACATTGTGCAGCACTAATAAGTCTTCCACATGGGCTGTTGTCCTGGGTTCAGCAGTAGCAGTCATTTTTCTCCTCCTTAGTAGCTGGTGCAGTGCTGTGTTTCTGACTTTCAGCCTGGGAACAGCGCTGATAACACCGATGGTTTTAGTTGTTGTTCAGTAATGTTTACTCTGACCAAGGACTTTGTGAGTCTCATGCTCTGCCAGGGAGGAGGGGAAGCCGGGAGGAAGCAGGGACAGGACACCTGACCCAAACTAGCCAAAGAGGTATTCCATACCACAGCACGTCATGCTCACTATATAAACTTGGGGCAGTTACCCGGAAGGACGAAATCGCTGCTTGGGTCAGGCTGGGTATTGGTTGGCGGGTGGTGAGCGATTGAATTCTCTTCTCTTGTTATTTCCAGTATCATTATTATTATTATTGGTGGTAGCAGCAGTGATTTGTGTTATACCTTAGTTACTGGACTGCTCATATCTCAACCCGTGGGAGTTACATTCATTCCATTCTCCTCCCCATCCCTCCAGGAGCAGGGGGAGGAAAGAGGGGGGGAGAGTGAGTGAGTGGCTGCGTGGTTCTGAGTTACTGGCTGGGCTTAAACCATGAGAGCTGTCCCAGGAGCCGGCTGTCCCCAGTTCCCAATATAATGAAAGACAAAAAACCCACCCCAACCCCCCCCCCAGCAATCTCCTTAACAGCAAGGGAAAGAACATGATTTTTCTTATGCTTATGTGCAAGTAAAATAAGACAAAGCTTTCAGTTATGTGCTAATAGCATACAAATCTTCCAATAGTTCTTCTCTAAGCCTGCTGGAGACAGGAAGCCTGCTAGGGAAAATGTAAGGTCAGCAGATGACTGAATGTAAAGAGAAGGGGGTGAGAAGATGGCCTGAAGCAGAAAAGCGAGTTCTTGCTGTGTGTTCTCTGCCCCAGTGGAAGCTTTATTTGTTATATATATTTCTTCTGTTTTTAAAAGGAGAGGGAGCTGGGGAGGGGCTACCTGAAACTGGAGAGCTGGGAGATGGTGTTTCAAATCAAATCCATGAAGTGAACAGTAAGTCAGCATCAGGACCAGATGGTGTTCACTCAGAATTTCTCAGCGAGTGTAAGTGTGAAATCCTGTTTCCAAGTGTGGTGTGTAACCTATCACTTCGGCTGGCTAATCAGACTAAGGAAACAAAATCAGACTCAAGCGATTTGGTCAATGTGACATGAGGTTTTTAAGAAGGCTTTTGGGGGAAATCTGGGAAACTGTGGATGAGTCTATCTGATGGCTGGACCAGTTAGATTGACAACAATTGTAATAAAATATAGTGGTGTTAGGTGTTTGGGAAATACTGTGTGTTCAATCTAGTTGCATGTATTTTGTGGGGAAAGAGCCATGTTTTAGTATTGAAAACGTTTTGGAGGATGTTTTGAAGGATGGAAGGCTGAGAACATTGGGGCTGTTCAGCCTGGAGAAGAGAAGCTGTGTGGAGACCTCAGAGCAGCCTTTCAGGATCTGAAGGGGGGCTACAAGGATGCTGGAGAGGGACCCTTCATCAGGGGCTGGAGCAGTAGGACAAGGGGTGATGGGTTCAAACTGAAACAGGGGAGATTAAGATGAGCTCTTAGGCAGAAGTTCTTCTTTGTGAGAGGGCTGAGGCGCTGGCACAGGGTGCCCAGAGAAGCTGTGGCTGCCCCATCGCTGACAGTGCTCAACTCCCATGGCAGGAGGTTGGAAATGAATAATCTTAAGGTCCCAAACCAGTCTGGGGTTCTATGTTGAGGGCTCTCCCATTCCCGCAACAGTTCTGCCGATCTCTTGCTGAGAGTCTCAAACCACAGTGCTGTGGACTCAGAGGAAATGACAGGCAGGGACACTTGTTTAGACCAGGTTGCTCCAAGCCCTGTCCAGCTTGGCCTTGAACATTGATCTCTGATCTGCTGGGATTTGCATGGGCATAAATGATTGAAGTTGTAATGTGCAGGTCTTTGGAAAATGCAAGATTGTAAAAAGCGGATTAGATGTTAAGGAAGGAATAAGCACCTAAACAGAGGAATCCTTGGGGCACTTAACCTGTCATAGCCCCATATCTTAAATTCCAAGAGGCATTCTTGTTCCCTCCCCTCTTAAGTATTTCAAATCTCTCAGGTGTAGTAAAGCCAAAGAAGATGTAGGATGTAACAAGGCTGATCAGAGACTAGTGGAATGTCAAAAACTCTTCTGTAAAATCATGAGTGCTATGGGGAAAGCAAATAGGAGGGGAATGCTTGTTTCAGCTGTCAAGAGCCAAGAGACAGCATGTGGCTGATTGATTCAAAGACATGTGAAAAAGGTACATTTTCTCAGGGAGCATCACGTGGAACTTGCTGTTGGGAGCATTAGGGCTGCTGGAGGCTTACCTGGATCCAGAGAGCAGCCAGGACAAGGTTTTAAAGGCAGAATCTAACCAGGACTAGTAACACAAAGTTATCTCCTCTTTCTCTGGAAGTCCTTCCTGCAGGGATTGTTTGATGCTAGGAGGTTCTCTGGAGCTGTGTCACTTTTATGCTTTTCTTCTGTTCTCTCCTTGATACTTGCAGTTGGCTGCTGTGTGGTGCTGTGAAACCTTCACCATGTTCTTGTGTTCCTCGAGGTGTCCTGCTGATGAGCAACCTTTGCTCAGCAGTTCTTGGGGTACAGTGATGTTAAAAGGAGCGTGAGCAGCAGCTCAGGGAGGGGATCCTGCCCCTCTGCTGTGCTCTGGGGAGACCCCCCCTGCAGCCCTGATCCAGCTCTGGGGCAGCAGCACAAGAGGGACGTGGAGCTGCTGGAGCGAGGCCAGAGGAGGCCATGGAGATGCTGCGAGGGCTGGAGCAGCTCTGCTCTGGAGCCAGGCTGAGAGAGCTGGGCTGGGGCAGCCTGGACAAGAGAAGGCTCCTGAAGGGAAGACCTGAGAGCAGCTCCAGTGCCTAAAGGGGCTGCAGGAAACCTGGAGAGGGGCTTGGGACAAGGGCCTGTAGGGACAGGCCAAGGGGAATGGCTTTAACCTGCCCGAGGGGAGACTGAGCTGAGCTCTTAGGCAGAAGCTCTTCCCTGTGAGGGTGCTGAGGCGCTGGCCCAGGGTGCCCAGAGAAGCTGTGGCTGCCCCATCCCTGGCAGTGTTCAAGGCCAGGTTGGACACAGGGGCTTGGAGCAAGCTGCTCCAGTGGAAGGTGTCCCTGCCCGTGGCAGGGGTTGGAACTGGATGAGCTTTAAGGTCCCTTCAACCCAAAGCAGTCTGGGAGTCTGTGATTCTATGACTGTGAACGCAGCACAGAGCAGGCACTGCATCTTCAGCAGGTACTGGTTGGATAAGGTTCTTTCTCCAAATGCTCCTCACTGTTGCTGACCAGACCAGTTGACCATCGTTGACATTATTTGCACATGCCTTTTGGATATATAGAATTTTAGGAACAACATAAAAGTACTGCTAGTATATAGGATGCTTCCAGAACCCACTGTGTGCTTCTGCACCTGGAAGACTTCCCAGCCAATTCCATTAGTGGGTATGTGTACTGACCTCTCATGGTCTGCAATCTAAATCCATGTGCCAAGCTCACAGCTTTTAATGAGAGTTCTTCCTGAAAATGTCATCTCCTACACATTTAGGAGTTCATAATGGTTACTTTAGAGATTTTTATTTTAATTTTAATCGAGTTTCTACTGAAAAGAACCCATTTTCATAGCAAAGTGGAAGAGTGAGCAAGTAACTGTTTAGAATACCAACTTTTTTAGAACAGGGCACGCATCTAGATGTTACTCCTGTGTAGGAGTTGTTCTTGTGCAGGAATGATATATATATATATACATACATATATAAATATCTATCTACACCCCCAATTTTTCTTTCTATTGCTGTATTTATGTGTATTTAAGCTCTCTTAACCTGTTTGAGGGGTCCGACTGCATGACTGCTCAATCTTGCCTTTGCTCAGATAACTGAATCCAGGGCTTCCATTCTGCTTTTGGAGCCAATTTTCTGAGTCGTGGATGGTTTTCATTGCTTTTTGTAATTCAGAGCTCCTGCTTTCCTTCTCTTGTGGTGCTGCCACGGGCAGCTGGGGCAGTAGAGTGTGCTGGATGAAGGAGAATCTCAGGAGCTGGTGTTAAACCTCCTTGCGTGATTGCCTCTTGTCGCACCACGATGATCCTCGGAGTCTTGTTTCGTTCGTGGTTGTGTTTCTGATCTCTGTCGTTGTCTCAGATCTTTTCCTGCAGTGTTTATTGCTATTACTTCCTCTTCCTTAAGTGCACATTTTATTACTGCTCTCTGAAAAAAATAAATGCAGGATATTATTGAATTATACCCTGACATTTTTATTCTCCCTTTCTAATTGATCAATGTAATTTCACTTTATTATTGTTCTGTACTATTCATCCTTAGCTGGTTAGCTCTGATATCACTGAATGTGGTTTGGTTTGTAGTTTCTGCTTCTGAAATGTTTATCCAGGGGCTGCCTGCTGGGTTGGTACCTCCGCAGTTTCTCTGTAGATACACAATCTTTGTTTTCAAATGAATTCAAATGCAATCTGGCCACCCCCGGCCCTGGAATCATACCTCCATGGAGTACATGTTTCAGCATGTGTGGAGGAAGCTGTAGAGCACCAGGGAGTACACATGAGCAAAACCATACAACATTAGGTGCTTGCTTTTCAGACTCTTTTCAGAGTCCTTATCCGTGTACCTTTGCTGTTTTTAAGGGAGAACATTGTAATTCCTCATTTAAAGTGTAATTTCCATGGTTTAGTTTAAGATACACTTGAAGAAAAGCAGCTAGTTCGTACAAGTACAGCCGAGAATGAAAGGATAATCCAAAGTTCATCTGTGAAACATCAGTCTATGTGTTCTGTCTGTGTTTTGGTGGGAATGGCAGGAGGTCAAGGATGCCACATCATTTTGGATCAGACTCCAGAATCAAGATGTTGGAAAAGCATGGATTTAGAAGGCCAGAGGGCTTGCTGACTGTAATTACACTTTGGTACCATGAAGTAGCTTGAGGTGAATGTGAGACATAACCGAGACATTTGACAACTGTTGCTCCCACCTTAACAGTTGAATGTCCTAATTTTTCCTAGATTTGTTTGATTTCAGTGTTTGCCTTGCGAGACTTCAACACTTTGCCTTTTTTTTTTGCAACCCAGTGGAGCTGCTCCATGGGTGCTCCCAAGCACTGTAAGACAAATGATAGAAACCATTTTCAGTGGTCTGCCCTCTGTGCTGAGCTTGCTGTCCGACTGAAATTGCCTGGTTTCAGCTAAGTGACCAAGGAAATTGCTATTAGTTTAACTAAAATGCACTGTGTACATAAGGCAAGTCTTCTGGGGTTAGCACTGAAAGATGAGCTTATCCCAGGCGATGAGATGATGTCTGGGGTCTGATTTGGACCCGTCCACTAAAGCACCCTCCAGTTCAGCACATTTACCCAGAAAAAAGCCAAGATTTTTAAATCCTGTTTAAATCAAACATCTCATTAAAATAGAGGAGTCTCGCTTGACAGGTAGATTTGGAGAAGGAGTTTTGTGCTGTACATGTTAATACTGGCCTAAGGTGTGGCGGAATGGATTAACAGGGCACTCATCGTAGGGCAGAGATACAGCCTTCTTAGAAACAAACTTGCAGTTGTTAAACTAAGTTTGTAAGGATTCTAATAGAATTTCTAGCATGTCCTCATGGAATATCTTGTAATCCCCAGAGGGGAAATTAGAATTCCTCTGGATTTACCATTTTAGGCTGATATGAAACAGGTTTTATATTAAAATGTCCAGTTTAAACACTAGTGGTAATTCTGATTGTTAACTGAAATACAAGGTAAGGATTCTCCCCACAGAATCAGAAATGTAGTTAGAATCATAGAATCATAGAATAGTTAGGGTTGGAAAGGACCCCAAGATCATCCAGTTCCAACCCCCCTGCCATGGGCAGGGACACCTCACACTAAACCATGGCACCCAAGGCTCTGTCCAACCTGGCCTTGAACACTGCCAGGGATGGAGCATTCACAGCTTCCCTGGGCAACCCATTCCAGTGCCTCACCACCCTCACAGTAAAGAATTTCTTCCTTAGATCCAACCTGAACTTCCCCTGTTTCAGTTTGAACCCGTTACCCCTTGTCCTGTCACTGCAGTCCCTGATGAAGAGTCCATCCCCAGCATCCTTGTAGGCCCCCTTCAGATACTGGAAGCTGCTCTGAGGTCTCCACGCAGCCTTCTCTTCTCCAGGCTCAACAGCCACAACTTTCTCAGCCTGTCTCCATACAGGAGGTGCTCCAGTCCCTGATCATCCTCGTGGCCTCCTCTGGACTTGTTCCAACAGTTCCATGTTCTTTTTATGTTGAGGACACCAGAACTGCACACAATGCTCCAAGTGAGGTCTCACGAGAGCAGAGTAGAGGGGCAGGATCACCTCCTTCGACCTGCTGGTCACGCTCCTCTTGATGCAGCCCAGGATACGGTTGCTTTCTGGGCTGCGAGCGCACACTGCAGCCGGCTCATGTTCATTTTCTCATCGACCAACACCCCCAAGTCCTTCTCTGCAGGGCTGCTCTGAATCTCTTCTCTGCCCAACCTGTAGCTGTGCCTGGGATTGCTCCGACCCAGGTGTAGGACCTTGCACTTGGCTTGGTTGGACTTCATAAGGTTGGCATCAGCCCACCTCACAAGCGTGTCGAGGTCCCTCTGGGTGGCATTCCTTCCCTCCGGCGTATCAACCGAACCAGAAAAGTTGTAAAATGGAAGTAATTTGACCAAGGATGCTGAAGTTGAGATTAACCAAAGATGCATGCTATGACAATCTGTCTGGTCTGCTTAATTTTTATATCTGCTGTTTGGATTACGTGAAAACTTTTGGCTTTAGCAAATGCTTTTGTATTGGAATAGTAAGCATCAATTGCTGAAGGAATACTTGTCCTGGACAAAAGTGTAGGAAGCAGAGGGGAGGTGAAGAGATGTTGGTAAGAACTGTGGTTTAATTGTGTGGCTTTGGAAAATGCACCCCATCTGGGGGGAACTGAGGGTGTTTGTAGGTGGCTGAGGAAGCTGAAATGGCTACTTTGGTCTTGTCCTTGGCGATTCCTCGTTGGAAAATCAGTTGTATTTCAGTCCTTTGGCTGGTTTAGGCTGCATAACACTGCTTCAGTGTGCAAGGGGAATGGTCCTGTGGTGGTGGTAATGCATATTCTTTGTTCACGCTATAGAAAACAGCAAGTAACCAAAGATATGCATCCAGCTTAATCGGGAAACTTAATCTAGTGTGAGTTGTCAGTTTGTGATACTGCAGTGCTAGGTGAGATCTTGGGTTTGGCTTCAAGTTGCTTGTTGGTACAACAGCGATCAGAGGAGAAGTTCTCCTCACTTGGAGATGGTGCTTTTCATCACTCTGGACTTCCCAGCGGCCTGTTCAGGCTAGTGAAAAGCTCCTTTGGTTAGTGGTTCTAATGAGTTTTGACTCGCAGTTAGGGAAGGTCAATGAAGAGGCTGTTTCACCTGTGCTAGAGCCAGCATGTTGTACATAAAGGATGCTTACATAGCTCCTGAGGGACAGTGGAGTCGGATCTGCAGTTTGGTGAGTGGATGGCAACAAGGCAAGTAATTCATCAGCACGGAAGGTGATGGAGGTGTGAGGAAACAGCAGAGCAGCGCAACAGAGATGATGGTACCTGAACCCAGTAGAGTTTTGACTGATGGTTTTCTCTGATGCCACCATCTCTTGGGCCGCCAGTGTATCGATTAAGGCTTTTTAAAAGGGGAGTAAGTCTTCCTCAAGTATGGTGTCAATCTGTGTTTGTTGTGTCAAAATGAGACTCTTCTTCTGCACCCCATGTATGACAGAGAGTGTTTTAGCTGCATTAGGAAGTGAGACAGAAGTGCAGTTGCCTGTCCTTTGAGGAGCACTAGGCATGTAACACCTTGTTGTCTTTTGGATACTCTTAAAACAATGATTCCAAACTGTTAGATGTTGTTGTGGTGATGGTCTGAATGCCCTGCCTGCTTGAGGTCCCTTTCCTGCTTCTGCGAGGTTTCCTTTGTTGCTGAAGCTTGACTGGCAGGAATTGCTGCTCTGCCACCACTGGGGTTTTCTTCCTCCTTATGGGGAATGATGTGGAAGGGATTTGGCTTTTGGGAAAAGTTAACGTGCACAAACGTGAGACCTTACCTAGAACTGCAGGGTTTTGATGTGGTTATTGCAGCAGAAGGTTCATTGTGCTTGAAACTGAGAAAGTTGAAAGTTCTGGTTAGTTAATTGTGCAGAACTTGGCTTTTCCTTTCCTTGTACACAAGGCTTGGCTCGATGCTTCAGGTTTGAGAGAGCACTACGAAACCAGAGACCTTTGTTCTTACATCAGTGACTGTGAGACTGAAAGGAAAGCTCCTCTTCGAGAGATGGAGAGGAGGGTTGAATGTAATTAATTTCCCTCTCATTTGAAGCAGTACAGATGGCTGAGTTGAAAATAGATTCTTTCAGCTATGCCCCTGAAGGCCACAAAATTTCCCTCTTAATAAGAGAGAGCAGGCAAAGGCCAGTGACCACTGAAAAGGCGTTTGAAGAACTGGTTGTTCTGTCAAGTCCAGACTAAATGATGCTGCTTTCATACTCTCCACATGGCTACTGGGAGGTTTCTAAACCTTGAGCATTTAAAAAGTAAGGCACAGAACAATGTGGATCCTGAGCCAGTGTTTTCTGTGTGAATCTATGTTGGATCCTGCTGGCACACAAGGATGAAGATCAGAGCTTCAGCCCTGTGCAGCAGCATGTTACCTTTCACCACTCAGACCTGAAGAGGCAGAAGAGCAGAGAGTTGGAGCAACTTGTTTCCATTCCCTTCTGGTCACCTGTACTTGGAATGGGATCTGTGCCCAGCATCCACCCCCTTTTCCACTTCAACGAAGGTGCAATTCCTCTTGCATATGTGTAGCTCCTCAGCTCTTCCCATCGTTTTACAGCTGTTGGCTTAAAATAGCATATTGCTTTCCAAGTATTTCACCTTCCCTTGGATTTAGCTTAGAAGCTGGAATCAACTGCTCGCACAGATTGGGGTTTTTTGTTTCCTTCATCACTGTTATGATCAAAATATTTTGTCTTTTAAGTCTACAAAAGGGTGGGAGATGCCTTTGGATAGGAACCCTCGAAGGGTCCCGTAGCACATGTGAAATGCTGTGCAAGCACCTTGCAATTAAAGGAGTTGTTATTTTTGTGCTAACATCAAGAGGGATAGAAGAGTGGGCAGAGCTGCCAAGTCTTCTTTGCAGTTTAATTGTCTGTTTGGTAACAGAACACATAATATTCCATTACAGATCTTATTTGATATGGTAATTGGCTCATTTGCTCTCTGGTTATCAATGTAACTTCTCTACCACAGACATCTGTACTTGCATTGTGTTAATCTGTGTGAATGCTAAACACTGACAGAGTAAAACTATAAAAGTGTATTTTAAAAGCTTTTTTTAATTCATTAACTGGAAAGTAATTGATAATAATGTGATCTCTTCTCATATTATTATCCTTTGTAAGCAGCTTGGCGTTTGCTCCATAAGCCAGAAAAGCAAAGTCACTTTGAAAAGATAATGTGTTTCAAAATCTTAATCTCCTAAATCAGAAATATTTGGGAGCAGGTAACAGGATATCTAGCTCAGCTCTCATTTTTTGTGGCCCAAAATACTGCCTCTTAGGATTCACTAGTAACGCCTGCTTGTGAATGATGCCCTGAGTTAAAGCTCTGTCAGTTGGCAAAGAAACCTGAGTACTTTCTGAATGTCTTCATCACAAGTTAAACCTCAGCGAAGAAACCAGAAATGAGCCCAGCACTTTACTTTGTACTAAGTTTGTTTGAGATGGGATGGTCCATCAGTTCCCTTATGGTGCTCCTCCCTCCTCCTCACCCTCTACTCATCTCTCAACCTCTCAGATTAGCAACGGCCATTCCCAAACTACCACTGGTTGTTGTTCTGCTGGGTATCTGTGCCTCCTCTGTGCTATTTATGCTCATCAGTTCTGAAATAACAGAGTGTCTAAATATGCTTTTGAAAGAGAATCATGGAATGCCAGGTTGGAAGGATCATCTGGTCCAGCCTTTCTAAGCAAAGCATGACCTGGACTAGATGTCTCAACACCCTGTCCAGCTGAATCTTCAAAGCGCCCAGTGTTGAGGAGTCCACCACTTCCTTGGGGAGATTATTCCGATGGGTGATTGTTCTCATTGTGAAACATTTTCCTCTTGTGTCCAGTCGGGATCTCCCTGAGAGTAACTTGTGCCCATCACCCCTCATCTTTTCCATGTTACTCCTTGTAAAAAGGGAGTCTCAATCTTTTGTAGCCCCCCTTAAATACTGGAACTTGGGGATAAGGTCTTTCCTCAGCCACCTTTTCTCCAGGCTGAACAGTCCCAGCTCTCTCAGCCTTTCCTCACATGCTGCCCAGTCCTTAGTCATCTTTGTGGCCCTTCTGGACCCTCTCCAGCCCATTCACATCCTTTTTGTGTAGTGAGGACCAAAACTGAACCCAGTATTCCAGGCGTGGCCTAACAAGTGCTGAGTAAAGCTGTTGACACCTTTATATCTGCTGGTGATGCCCTTAATGTTCCCCAGCATCCTGTTGGCTTTCTTTGTTGCAGCTACACACCATTCACTCCTATGGAGCTTGTGTATATCAGGACCCCCAGGTTCATTTCCTCAGAGGTAGCCATCAAATACAAGAAGTAAGTGGAAAACTGGATTAAAACGTGGTTTAATTAAGGGTAAATTGTGTCCTAATGCTTCTTTTGATGGAGTGACCCACTTTGACAAAAGCAGCTTAGAACCCAGAGCAGGTATTTTTTTGTATCAAGAGCTGCTCATTAAGCTTCTCGTGTGTATCTCATTTCTTGTCCTTGGGTTTTACAGTGTAGCTACTGAGGACAGCACTTTCCATGTATCCTGAGGTGGTCAGATGTTTGGGGTTTTTTAACCCAAGTTTTGTGCTTGTGACAGGGGATGTCCTTGACTTGTATTTATTAGGCTTCCTGTGGCAAGTTTAATACGCGGCTAAGGAATTACATGTTATCCTGTACCTAATGTTATGAAACAGGAGCCATTGTACATCCATGGAAAATCTGAACTTTTCATGTGTCCAATTTTCACATTCCCTTTTATCAACTATGTAAGCATTTCAAGAATTGATGTGTGCATGTGTCTGTATGCATATGGAGAAAGAGACTGAACGGGAATGAGAACATAAGCTATTGATCAAGGAGACTGGAACAAAATTAGTCATTAGCTAAAAACAGCCAACAGTGAGAGAGCAATGATCTATCACAGGCTGATCTCAGTGTGATGCATCTAGGAAAGGGCAAATACAGCAGAATGAATGTGGCAAGATACTTGCTGTAGTGATAACACTGTATTTATGGCATTTTTCAAGTCCCTGGTGAGACACCTCTGAAATGACACACAAGTAATTGGAACTCTGCAGCCTACAAAGAGTAATTCGAAGGAGGGCAAATACAGAGGGTCTGTGAGGAGGGTGTGAGGGGCTTGTCACCAGGACCAAGCACCCCTGACTCGCTGAGCCTGCCAAATCAAGGCTGGAGTATGGGAAGTGGAGCTCACAATGAAGACAAATACTGAGGAGGAATGTGAGGGGGGAATAAAGATTTCAAATCAGAGGCGCTGTTTTCATAAAGAATTAAGTAATTTGGTCACAAATAAATGCAGAAGATGGTTTTTCAAACGTCATTGTAACAGCCATCTGATACAGGTAGTAAGTACATAAATATCTAAATCATTTTAAGGTGGAGTTTCTGTTGCGTGTGTTAAAATCACGGGGAGTTGATGTGAAATGGATGTCTGGAGTCACAGCCAATTGGATGCAGCCGTATCCAGGTTTTTGCTCCAGTATGTGAAAGTTTGAGCTGTGACGATACGCGTACATCCTTGCGCAGTTTCTGGTGTAGGTTTACATGCTTATCTGATAGTGAAGCATCATCTGACTCTATAAATAAATATTGCCATATGTTAATGTTCTCTAGTTTATAATGCAAAACTTGGAGGGGGGTATTGAAGAGCTGCTTGTTTTAAAAATATTAAATCCACCTACAAGCCTTTACAATGATTTCACAGGAAGAAGGAAACCATGACCTAGCATTCCTTATTCCCCAGCATGGAATAACTCCCACTGATAGGTGAAGCGTGTAGAATGTTTGTCTAAACTCTGTGGCCCTTCCACATTGACTTGCTTTGATAAATATTAAAGGGCAAAAGGCTGCTTTAACTTCCTGGAACTTGAACAATCAAGCCTGCCAACATCGTAAGCAAATTACCCTTATGTCAGTGGTGTAGTAAAAGAACAACGAAGAGGTTGAATGTTCTTCATGATAGATGATATTCAAATTGTTTGTGGCTTTAAACAGCTCTTCTTTCTACTGCCAAGCTAAAGCAGTGTTGAGTCCTAGTACGCAGCCAACAGCTTTGCAGTATTCGCAGAAAGTTCAGTATCTCTGAGTTCTTATGGATTTTACATATCTTTAGGGTTGCTCAGAGTACATCAGGACATTTTAAAAGCAGAGACCCGGAGATATCACTTCTTACACATGTCTTGAATGAAGAACTTGTCTGGTTTGCTGTTATGAAATACACATCTTTGGTCATATAGAGCTTCTGAGGTCATATAGAGCTGAGATTCTATATGGATAACATATTCGTTATCAGTATCAGTTATCGATATCAGTATATCAGCCTGGTTTGAGTTGAAGGGACCTTAAAGCTCATCCATTTCCAACCCCTGCCACGGGCAGGGACACCTTCCACTGGAGCAGCTTGCTCCAAGCCCCTGTGTCCAACCTGGCCTTGAACACTGCCAGGGATGGGGCAGCCACAGCTTCTCTGGGCACCCTGGGCCAGCGCCTCAGCACCCTCACAGGGAAGAGCTTCTGCCTAAGAGCTCAGCTCAGTCTCCCCTCTGGCAGGTTAAAGCCATTCCCCTTGGCCTGTCCCTACAGGCCCTTGTCCCAAGCCCCTCTCCAGGTTTCCTGTAGCCTTTTTAGGCACTTGAATGTGATGCAAGTGAAAAATTGGGATGTGATACAAAAGTATTTGCACACAGGGTTTCCTTGAGCTTATACAAACCAGAGAATAGAATCTTTGGATCAGTAGAGCACTATCTATTTGCTAAGCTGAATTTCTTCACTAAACACAAGGCCATGGTACCCTTGGAAAGTTTCATCTTAGTTTTATGTGCATTTTAATATAATTTCCGCTTTTGCTTACCCAATGACTTAAGTATTGAGTACAAAGAGCTCTCTGAAAAAAAACTCCTATGTATCAAGTGTGAGGTGTCCCTGTCCATGGCAGGGGGGTTGGAACTGGATGATCTTAAGGTCCTTTCCAACCCTAACTATTCTATGATTCTATCGAGTGGAGGATTTTATCTGACTAAATAAATTGTTGAGATGTAAATAAGTGTAAATAAAATGATGTTATACGCAATGTAGCCTGATTACACTCTAGTGTTGTGTGTTTTGGGGAATTCCAGCTGGATTTTTACTGTGTATCAAAGTGTGGCTTATTGGGAAAAGTTATAAACAGCCATTGTCATGGGGGCCTGATGGCCCGGATCCTGTTCTGAAATAATGCAATGATAGAGCTTGTATCATATTCTGTCAAACCCTGATCTGAAACTTCCTGTCCGCATTGCTACTGCTTGTACTGTGTTGAGGCTTACTCTGTGTTTGTGTACGAGCACAAGCAGTGTTTCTGTGGATGCTAACCCCATCTTTTGTCTTTCTTCCATTTTATTTGAAGTTCCTCCTGAGTTTCTGAAGCGCCCGGCAAATATTTATGCCCATGAATCCATGGACATTGTCTTTGAGTGTGAGGTGACTGGAAAACCTACTCCAACAGTGAAATGGGTCAAGAACGGAGACATGGTTATCCCGAGTGACTATTTCAAAATCATTGTAAGTATATTGTCTGTTTTGTTTGTTTCTGAGCTGTTGACCTGTTAGTCCTCTAGCACACGCGTATGGAAACTTGGTTCGTTTATAGGATAGGCTTCCTGGTTCTGTACTACTGATGTTTAGGGCCTGGAGGAGAAATGGCTTCTTGAAACCTTTAATGCTCTGTAATTCAGTCACTTTACTGAAACACTACAACATGTTGCTTATACTGTACAAATTGATTTCTTTATGGCTTAGGTTTTCCATGAGACAGACACACACACAGTGACAAAAGGCACTTTGTTGGCTGAACCAGCCGAAGTGCAAGCTCACAGAGAACAGTGACTGTGCTCGGCAGTCATCTGTAACCAGGGACAGTTGCCAGAGTTTAAATATAAATATAACTGAGCTGTGCCTCGTGAGTTCTGCTACTTCTAGGGGGGAATTTTAGATGTAGTCAAAGTCATTACTGAGGTGTAGTTGAGAACTTAATGGTTGGGCAATTGGTTGTGTACCAGAGGTTGTAGGATTGTAACAGTGATCTCAGTGTGCTTACATCCACTGCTTAGAATGTCATAAAAATGCCTGTGGAAATGCTATGAGTTGCCAGTGATATGTGATGCTACAAAATCATAGCTGTTAATGAGAGCTGCTGCTGCTTTTTGATACCGTGTAATTTGAAGATTCAATGCAAGAGAGGTGAAATCTGAGGGCAACTCCAAACACACTTTTCCATGTTACCCATTTGGGAGTTGCTCCTGTCATAGCAGTGTGTCCTAATAAGAGCAGTGCTCTTGCAGTTGCAACCCGTTTTTAAGCATTGTGTTTTCCCTTTCCTCTTCAGAAAGAACATAATCTGCAGGTTTTGGGTCTGGTGAAATCAGATGAAGGATTCTATCAGTGCATTGCAGAAAATGATGTTGGAAATGCACAGGCTGGAGCCCAGCTGATAATACTTGACCTTGGTAAGATAAATCATGACAGTAGAATGCCAAAAGGTGGGTAGGAACGATTTCAAGGGGCCTTTTCCATGTGATGTGTTCTATGTGGAACTTAGCTACTGCAGGAGGTTGGATTTTTTAAATCACGAGTGATTCTGTGTCATCTTCTGTGCACCCAACGATACTTAGGAGAAATTGGGGAATTCCGTAGGATCAACCTTGTATTTGTATCTAAAGTATTGTTGCATGCTGAGATTTAAACACATTACTAACAAAGCTCCCCTTGCAATGCTCTGCCTTTTGTGTTTTGGATCTTAAAAGAGAATAATTGCTGTTATGATTAAAGACCTACTGTCTTCCCAAAAAACATAGTACAAATATTGTTCCTAAGGCATCAGCTTGTTTTGCTCTTTCAGGTCACACAGTTCTTTAAAATAACTTCTAAGAGCAGAAAGAAAGAAGAAAACTAATAGTAAGAGGGATAAGGGGAGAGACAAGTCAGCCCATTTTTACTTGGGGGGGAGGGAGGGATTGTGTTGCCTGGCTTTAGAGGGTGTTGTTTCCAAATTGTAATCTTTGTTTGGGTGGAAAGCCTTACGGATGGTCAGAGGCATGATGTAACTTCATGCTTGTAATGGTAACAGATGTGAATCTGCTAGACCTGGGTTTGGTGTTCATTGTGCACAGCGTGCCACAGAGATAGATTTCCTTTCCTGAATCTTGTAGAGTAGTTGTGCACTTACAACCTCTTCTGAGTTCTCAATTGGATATGGGTATGTTTCCTTGTGGGCTGAAGAGATAGATGCATGTACTTCCCAAAAGGATTTGGGGAAGGAAAGGTGCCCTCTACTGGGTTCAGTAGCTTTAATCCTGCAGAGCTGTGGGGTTTCAGCCTTGGAGTGGTGGTAGGCATCTGGATCTAGCAGCAGCCTACTGTCATCAGGTTGCCAGAAAACTCAGTAAAACTAATTTTCTTCCTGCTCTCTGCATGAATCACCTCAGTAGTTCCCAAATCTTCCAAACGGAAGCATTATTCCATATTTTCCATGTTTGAAAAATACTGAATAATTAATGTACTCCGGTCTTGAAGCCCTGCCCGAGTCTGTGCTCTCACCCTGCTCCCAGTAGTGGGTTATAAGTTACTACTGCTGTTATTATTTCAGTTCCTGTAGTCTCACTTTTCTTCCTTTCCCTCCCATGTTGTTTGCCCAGTGGTTTCTCCTTCCTGTTCTACTCTGGCAACCTGTCCTGTTCCATTAGAGGACTTTGCCTTATAATGCTGTCCTTTTTCTTTTGCATGCTGCCAACGGATTGTGGATGCAGTGTTGATGGAGTCTCATTTCGGGTGTGAAGATACACCCCGGCGTCTTATCGTTCTGTTCCATGGCCTGCAGTGTTTAACAATGCACTCCCTGTGTAACACTGATGCAGTTTAGTTGTTGTTCTGCAATGGTAGAGATAAACACATGGTACATCACCAAAAGTGCACTTTATTTGGTTGGGTGCTGAGTACTGGCGTAACAAGTAGTGCGAGTAGCAAGGAATGTGCTGTGTCTTAGTTGTGAAAACTGGTATACACAGCCAAAAAATACAGCTATTTAATATTTTAATACCTTCTCACAGTATGTGAATGGCAAAGAAGGAAACAGTGTTCAGGGAACAGGGGTGAAGGGATCATACACAGCAGTTCAGGACAGCTACCTTGGTATGAAAATTAAACCCACTCCTTTGAGGAAAACCTATTCTGAACACTTCAGTTGTTCATTCAGAAAGCTTTTTATTCTAAATTTCATACCTCATGATGGGAATTATCCACTTTACCAACTGAAAAAGCAGTTCAGTGAGAAAATGTGTTCATGGAAGTTCTTCCCAATTAGCAGCCTGCCCCTTCCCTTGCTGTTCTGTTTTCTCCTTCCGAAATGGAATTGGCAATTTCCAGACTAGCTATTTGCAGACTATTTCCCATGAGCCATTTTGCTTATCAAATTGATCTTTAATTAAATTTAAATTAGAAAGTAGAGGCCTCATGGAATTTCTTTATGGGCCAGGGTTGGGCCAAGTCTATAGCGTGGGCATCTGTAAAGAGAGCACAGCATTGAGCATGGTGTAGCAGACAGCAAGGAAGGAGGTAGTTGCTGCCATTGAAGGTGAGTTTGAATAAATCATAGAATCAGCTTGCTTGGAAAAGACCTCTAAGATCATCAAGTCCAAGCATTACCCCAGCAATGCCAAATCCACCACTAAATCATGTCACTATAGAGAACACTGTCCTTTACTATCATGGTGTTTCTAAGGCATCTATGATTTAATCTATATGGTGCTCTATAAATACCATTACACTGTAATTAATATCCACATAAGATTCACAGAAAAGAATAATGAATCTGGTGTTTGGCTTTTCCTGGTTTAGAGCATCTGGAAAAAGTAGTTACTCAGACTTTGAGGGAGATACAATGAGAAAAGTTCAGTCGTAGGTGGTAGCATTATTGTTAAACACAACAGGCATAAAGTGTGCATTGTGATTATCTGCTCCAAGTTTCTTTTGGCTTGGTCCTTTTTTGTCTTTGGGGTGAATTCTGAAAAGCTTGTGCTAGATACGGAGTTATTTGCGGAAAATATTAAAACTTAATTAGCTAAAAAAGGGGAAGCCGAAGGCTTATTGGAGAGGCTTTTTGTTTTCCGACTCTGTAATTCTGTGTTAATAGAAAAGGCTGTACTTGGAAATGGCTTGGCTGTACAGAGCCCACAACTTCTGGTTTTTCTGGGACATACAGAAGGATTGTGGCATCAAGAGTTTTAGGGCAACTCTTCCATCAGTGAGAAGGTTGAAAGTGGGAAGAGAGGGAGTAGGAGTTGGGTAGATGGTCTGAGTTAAATACGCTTCTACCAATATCCCCTGTACTTCAGGTGTAGAATTCTGCCATGGAGTTGAAAAGCATCCCACTGCATTCTAAGTGCTTTGAGATTTGGAATTGTGTCCCTGTTTCTCAGATACCTGCCTTCCCCTTTTGGGAATTTCACTGGAGTTGTGGGTCGCCTTTTAGGGAGAATTTAAGAGCTGCCTAAAGGAAGTGAATTACCTCGATTACCATTCCTCTGCATTTGCCCTCCACCAGCATTTGGCATTGCTGTGCTCCTCTCTTTGACTCGTGTTGAGATAGGTGGTTTGATCTTATGTCCTGCAGATGCCACCATGGAGGACTCCTGCATATCCCAGTGAGAAGGAAGAACCTCAGTTGTGCCTTGGGAGTGATGTTCTCAGCAACCTCCAATCTCTCCCCTCCTTTTTTGCACAAACCCAGCCTTTTTTATGTCCAATTGATTGGTCAGCCCTGACTATCTCAGTTATGGATCAGATTTGCTCATGTCCTCACTGAATTACAACAAGTTCATTTTTTCCAGCATCACTTTATGTGGGCTGTCAAAACCTCAGGGATGGGTTTTCCTTGGGAAGGTTAAATAGCAGTGAGGAGCCTGAAGAGCAAATCCAGGACCTGTAACCTGGCCTTTTCCAGAGGATCTGGCATGGCTCAGAGCTGCCATTTGGGGACTGGAAAAAGAACAGGTGGTAGTAAGTAAGAGGAGGTGCCTTTGGGGAGGGAGGCAGATGGTTCCCTGTCACCCCCATGTGACAGGCATTTGACAAGTACGCAGGCACCGAAAAAAAGGAGTGATTCTTGAATGCTGTATAAAGACAAATCAGTGTAAATAAATATGCCACGTTATTTAGAGAACAATTTCAGACTGTTACTGAGATGTGCTGTATCACCTTCAACATTCAAAGTGAGGGTGGTAATATACTGCAGGATTTTAGCTCTTTTACACTGCAGAAGTGAAGTGTTTGTCATCTGTGAGTTGTGCAGGGGTGAGATCTTCAAGTGAATGACTGGAATGCGCTGCTGGTACCCAATAGTACACTGGTAGTGCACCACGGCAGGAGGTTCTGTAGTGATCTTGGAGATGCTTCAGTCACACCTGAACAAAGGCCTGAGCAACCTGGTCAAAGTGGCTCTGCTCAGGTGAGGGGTTGCGTAGGTAAACTCCTGAGATCCCTCCTAAGTAGCAGTATTCCATGATTCAGGAAGAGTGAGGGATGGCTGAACCCTGTTTATCTCTATGTGTAGCCTTAATGTAATAGTCAAATTATGACAGTTTTGTGGTATGTATTTCCCTGCTGATCTCCTTGGGAGAAACAAATGTTTGCTACTGGTGGCAGTTTGACGTTCCAAACCAAATTTGATTACAGTATGATGCCACTTCGGTTGCACTGGGTGATGCTAATTCCTCGCTGAATTGCATTATATGAATCCTAATTCTGAGCGATTTTAAAAAGCATCATTTATTGACCTAAATTGGTGTAATTTAATCCCATCCAGAATCACTGCTGCATGAATAATTTCATTTGATGCTGGTCCTTCTCTGCCAGTGTTTGGCCATAAGCTCCATCAGGGCACAGCAGTGAAACAGGGTGGACAAGACGCTGGATTGGGTCAGGTCGGGGCTTCACCAAAGCCCTGAGAACTCTTTTCCACATCTGATCCTTCCAGCCCTTTTGTAGCAACCTTCTCTAGAAGTTATTTGCTGTTGAAAATGTCACACACGGCCATGTCAAAAGCCTTATTTAAATCAAGATAGATGAAATACTCTGTTTTCCATCTCAGTTCCACTCCTCTGCCATGGGAGGCACGTAGAAGTTCTGTTTGACAAATGCTGGCTTCTGCTGAAAGAAGTCCAAATGTTGGCACTAAGAGGCTTGTGCTCCACTTTGAAAAACTCGGTGGCACTTTTGGATACTTTCCCATATGTAGAAAATTACATAGATTTGAGTTGTACCCTCAGTGGTTGAGCCCTAGAGGCTGACAACTCCCATGTTACTTTGGGGCCCATTTTGGGTGGTTTTACAGATATCAAATGTAACTTCTCAGGCTCACATCTTACAGAGGTATTTATTTAGGGTATTTTGTATGCAGTCACATGCTGTGAATCAAGAATGTTCAGTGTTGAGGTAATATATGCTCAGTCCATGGAATTCTGTAGAGTTCTTGGCAACAGTAGCAGTACTGGAAAAATACATAGGGTGTTGTGGATGATTTGTCAGAGCAAGATGAACAGAAGTTCACTGAGTAAAAGAGAAGGGCTCTGGTGGGTATTGCTCCTTTGGTGGGTATTCATCCTGAAGACTGTTCTGGTTCTTTGATCAGCGAGAAGTGGTTTGTGTTCAGAGATGCTTCAAGGGCTGGAGAGAGCTGGGCTGGGTCAGCCTGGAGAAGAGAAGGCTCCTGAAGGGGAGACCTTAGAGCAGCTCCAGTGCCTAAAGGGGCTGCAGGAAACCTGGAGAGGGGCTTGGGACAAGGGCCTGCAGGGACAGGCCAAGGGGAATGGCTTTAACCTGCCCGAGGGGAGACTGAGATGAGCTCTTAGGCAGAAGCTCTTCCCTGTGAGGGTGCTGAGGCGCTGGCCCAGGGTGCCCGGAGAAGCTGTGGCTGCCCCATCCCTGGCAGTGTTCAAGGACCAAAGGGTACGAGACTGCTGGGATTCAAAACCTGGTGAGATGTGAGAGATCCCATCTGCTCTTGTGGGGAGAAGATCCAAAAGCAGGAGGCTGTAAAATCCGCTACAACAAATACCGTTAGAGACGAGACTAGCAGGGGACCTCACGCTGATGGCGTAAGGGAGTTTGTAACAAACACTGGCAGTGCTTGTGTTGGATGTAGGTGAAATCTTTTCCAAACTTGCTGCCTTCATCTCTGACTCACGATACCAAAAGGGCTTCATGTGAATGATGGATGAACAGCTTGGAAGTCTCATTTTGAAAGTTGTGGCTTGGGAACATAAACAGCATCTGAAATCACAAACTGACTTCAAAGTGTTTTGTAAAACCAAAGCCAAACTCTGGGAATATTTTGTTAGTGGCTGCATACACTTCATTGCTAATTTTCTGTAAACAGAGCAGTATGTTCAGTGCTGAAAGATAGGGGGTTTGGTTGGGTTTGATTTTCATTTACATTACTTAGCTATTATTCCTCAGTGAAAGTCAGCATTTGTGTTTCTCCTGGCTGCATGGCTATGCAGAATTGCCAGAAAGCTGGTTTAATTCAATTAGAGTAGTTTCTTGACTCAGTCCCTGTTTAAAAAAGAGCCTTTGTTTAGTCCCTCTGGCTATTATTATTACTAAATAAATGGCTATTTATTAGTAATTTATTTAGGGCTCTTTACGGTCCCTGCTTATATATAGTCCTGTTGAGAAGCTGAACTGATTAAACTAAACCACAGTAGATCTCAAACTGCTTGAATTAGAACTCCATGAAATTGGGAGCCCAACAGTTCTCGTGCTGTGTGTTCAATCGACTGGTCTGGTTTCAACACACGCTTTAAAGAAATGGCTCTAATGTAGATTAAATTCCTAATAGATGAATGTTTGCTGGGATGTGGTGGGTCACAGGGTGCTCTGAATGTGTTTATTAGTTTCGTTTCTTGGTTTATGACTGTATTTACAGTTGACTTGGCAAAAAAGAAGTGAAGGCTCATGAAGGTGCTCGGATCCCATCATGTGTGCCATGATTCGGTGTAAGGCTGCTGGGTTCCAGCGATCACTGCTTACACAGTTGCACTTCGAAGCATTTGGGCTGTGTCACCTCTTTAATTTTGGTTTTCATGACTGAAATTAATGGTTAAGAGCTACTTGTGTTTAAAGCAATTATGTGTCATATTGTGAAGAGGAATAATCTGTAAGGAATATGAGGCGGAGGTGCAGAAAGAACCTGTAGGCACAAAAAGCTTCGATGTTCTTTGAGAAACATTCAACCTGCTAATACACATTGTCTGTTCTTCACCTGTATTTCTTCTATATTTATGCAGGAAAAGTGGAATGAACTAGGATGTGTATATGTGGTACTGCAGCTGTGGAATGGGCTTTTTAACATCTCGCTTGGCTTACTCTGGATTCGCAGTGGAGTTTCTCAGTCCAAGAACAGTCTCTTTGCTACCAGAAAGGCTGATAAAAGCAAACACACATACCAAAATAGCACTTACCAAATCCACCAATTCCAGTTTCCATTTATCCTCATGTATTTTATATAATTGCTGTTCCATTGTGAGCAGCTGCAGTTGTCAAGTGGCAGCTGATTGTTCCTCTGCCTTTACCTGGCTTCTAGTTAGAGGTGAAAACAGAACATCACCTGTAGGCCTAGGATGTGTTCACTGCATCATGAGGGTGTTTGCTTTCAGTGTGTTTTATGGCTTTTCTGGTTGAGATGAAGAGTATAACGGCAGGATTAGCTTTAGCTTGGGATCTGTGACAGCTACCGAAGATTCCCTCTGCCTTTATTATTCACCCACAGGCTTGTGAAGATTGACAGGAGTAGCCGTGATTTGTAATTGATCCAGCCTGGTGTTGTAAAGGGAAAATCTCAGATTCTGTCTGTCTCGCACCAGTGGGGGGAACAAACGTGTGGATATGATCCTAATTGGTTGCTTATCTTTCAGAGCTGCTAAATTATACAGTAATATCAGAGACAGCTGAATGCCATTTGGAGAAGGAAAAATGATTGGTTTACACTCTGGTTGCATATGTAATAGGACTTGTACAGCTGAATATTTGAATCAAGGAGGAGGCTCTCTTACTGCTGCTGTCAGTTATTTTTCCAGCAGTCCTGACAAGATAACCTGGATAGGCTTCTAAGGAAAGAAAAGAAATCTAACAAATCTAAATTCAATTTTTAATGATGGGCATTCACTATTGAAACTGGCTGCAAATTGTCCCTGTTCTCACTGCGTTAGAAATATCCTGTGTGGTGTTCTCTTGTTTTATTGGTTGTTTCCCCTCTCCTATTGCCTCTCTTCCACACTAAACAAAAATGAAACTCATTGTGGATCCAAAGTCTCTAAAAGACAAATGCATTCTGTATGGTTCTCCACTTGGCATATCTTTAGTGAAGGGGCTAAAGGAAGCTTTTAGCAATGGTCATTGACCAGAGCAATCTGGGTTTAAAATGTTACATCTGTTGCTATAGACTCATTTGAGGAATAACCTCAATTCTTGTGTCTCAGATTCTCCAGTGCCACACTGGATAGTGTTGCTGTGTACGTGCTTAGAGCCTGAAAGAGGAAAGGTGGGTGTTCCTTTACACAAATATACAAAAATAAATAATGAAGTGTATGTATCAATCTAGGTGAAGAAAACCAGAATGCACTGGGTACGTACAGAAGTAGTTAAATAAGTAGATGTTTGATAAAGAGACTAGCAGAAATGAGTACAATTTTACCATCTGTACCGCTTGTTCCATCTCATCTGCTGCAGCTGCAACTTGCCAGAGTTGGTGCTAGAGATGCTTCAAGTGTCAGCAGATCCCAAATGAAGGGCAATTCTTTCCCATCCAAGTTACTTCTCAGAGATAAGCACGTAGGCTGACCCTGAGATAAATTGTGTGTGCTGCAGCCACCTCTGCGTTGGCAACTGCAGAGAGCCTGAGCATTGAGGAGTGTTACAGTCTTTTAAATGAAATACTGCAATTTAAAGCCAAGGGTTATCAAAACTGCCTACAGGAAGCCATGTTGAACGGTAGCAACTCGAGGATGGGTTGATTTATTTCAGTTTAGGCTGTTACTGAGAAAAGAGAGAAAGAGCAACAACCCTATGGTGTTTCTTTGCAAATACATCCTTAAACAGGCAGGTAATGCAGGTTGATGGTGGTACCAGTGCAGTGGTGGTGCTCTGCTGGCAAAGCAAGGGTTTAGTCCTGAACCTGGCTGGTTGAAATGGTTCTTGTTAATGATGTGTAGTTTTTAGAGCTGACAGCATCTCTGGCCCTGTTACTTTGGGTGTGCAAACAGTGAGTGACAACAGCGGTGCGAAAAACATGGAAGGTGAGAGTGGGAATGTGGTTTGCTCAAGGTGATAACATGAGTGATGGGCAGCACCCCAGGGAAACCTGTGGCTCAGGGAGCAATCTTGCCCAACTCTTCAAATATGCAAGCGGCTGCTGTAAAAATGAGTAGTATTTTGATTAGTAACTGCTCCATAAAGAGCTGCGCTCAAATAGAACACATGGACATAAAATCACTGCTTTCCAGCTGTTTAAAGTGAAATTACAGCACACTGTTGCAGGCTCGACTGTTCTCAAGAGCTTCTTTTTATTCTGCATAAGACTTTAGTTTCTGAATATTTCCATGAGGAAGATAACCTGTACCAGGTGCTTGTGCACTTACATGCGTTCTTATTGCCTTGGGTTCTGTATGTGTGTTTTGTTTCAGGTTTTTCCCTCTCTCTTCTCAAAGAATGGTTGCTAAAAAAACCCTTCCAGTTTTCTTTAATCTTTTTAGAAAATGAACTAATCACTACAGAGCTTTTAAGATTTTGTCCATTTTGCATTATGTTGTTATGGTTTGAATTTCTCTCCGATAACAAAACCTGTTGACAGTAATGTTAAACTCCCTAGGGCTAGGTACAGGTATGTTTTGGCTTTTGTCCTCCTTTTTCACAATGAGAGTCTCATGACCAAACACACACAGGCTTTTTTCTTCTCTTCCTGCCCTGCACCACCGGTATCTGGTCAGAGCTGTAGGGTTCCTGCGGGCTCCCTGCTGCGTGCACTACGTCAATAGCTCTGTCACACCTTTTAACAGCGGCTTTATGAGGCAGGAAAGACTCAAATTGCTTCCTCTACACCAAAGCATTTCATAGTGAAATGAAAATGGGAGGAGTATTCGTTATCAGAGCACGGTTTATGACTTCCTTTCCAAAACAGGCTCCGGGCAGAACCTGTTTATCAGTATATTTATACAGGCTCCATTTTACATTAGTATATAGGGCCAAATCAATGCTTAAAAATCATAATCACTGGGTATTAGTTGGGCATCTGCTCATTGTGTATTTTTGGTGGGCTCTTTGCAAGTAGTGTGCATTGAGTGAAGAGTAAATACCACTTCTCATTCCCCTGGGAATGTAAATGAATTTAAGGCAATTTAAATTGAAAAAATATAAAATTCGAAGAAGGCATTTGCCTGCCTGCTTTAGGCAGGAATAAGTCAGTGAGCATCTCCATTTGCTTGGGTGAGGAAAATGAGGGTTGCTTTTACCTGGGGGAGGGTCTGTTCCTCAGGATGGGAGGTTGCATATAGATGAGACTCTCAATGCCATGGATTAGTGGTGGCCTTGGCAGTGCTGGGGAGCAGTTGGATGTGATGATCTTGAAGGTCTTTTCCAACCTGGCTGATTCTGTGATTCTGAAGTTGATTCAGAGAAAGCTATGTTGGGTTCTTATCCTCAATCCTCTTCCTTCTTGTGGTAGGATGGAGGCTTCTGTTTGGCCTGGCTCAGTCTTCCAGCTGTGCCCACCATGGTCGGTGTCATGTGTCCCCTTGAGCAGTTCCTTCAACTCCTCCTTGTTTCATGAGCAGCTGAGAGCATCCAATGGCTCTTCACATCCCAAGGGGGAAGTGTAGTTCTGCCACCTTTGAAACCAGTCCTGGCATGTGTCAGACCCTTTGAGTACCTTCAGCTCTCTATGTAGCCTGCACAGAAAGTTGTGTGATCTCTTTGCTGGACTAGTGAGGTGAGTTACTTTTGTAGTCTGGGCCATAAAGCCACTACAGGACTTTATCTATGTATTTATTTAAGTGCAGCCAGTCACAACATGCAAGAGGAATTTCTCCCATTCAGCAGACATAAGCTCCCAGACAGCATCCCCTTGTTTTCCCATCACTCATTGATTGTGTATTATAGCCAAAAGGATTTAAAATACCACAGACGTTAAAAGCGCTGGGTTTAGTAAGACCGGCACATAAGTGCATAGGAAATATGCCCAGGGTTGGAAATTGCTGGCAGCTTGGAGGTTTCTTTGCCCAGGTAGAGTGGTGAAACAGACATGAAGATGCTGTTGGCATGTGAACATGTCATACAAAATAAACAGGTCACTGAAGAAGTGCCTTCATCAAAGATTCTCCTATTCCTCTGCTCGCTTTGATATCAAATGTCCTTTATATCCAGGGGTAGGCATTACTAGTGGCTTTTCAGTTCCTCACAGGGGGCCTACAACGATGCTGGGGATGGACTCTTCATCAGGGACTGCAGTGACAGGACAAGGGGTAACGGGTTCAAACTGAAACAGGGGAAGTTTAGATTGGATCTAAGGAAGAAATTCTTTACTGAGAGGGTGGTGAGGCACTGGAATGGGTTGCCCAGGGAGGTTGTGAATGCTCCATCCTTGGCGGTGTTCAAGGCCAGGTTGGATGAGGCCTTGGGTGCCATGGTTTAGTGTGAGGTGTCCCTGCCCATGGCAGCGGGGTTGGAACTGGATGATCTTAAGGTCCTTTCCAACCCTAACTATTCTATGATTCTATGATATCAACCATAAAAGCTCTGCATGTTTGAAGGCCTGAGCCCCTTGTCCCTGGTCTGTCCTACATCCCTGTTACGCAGTCGTGTAGGCATGAAGCTACTTCTGTGGGGTCAGTTCCTCAGCAGATGTGCTTGGCATTTCTGAGCTCTGTGCAGTTCTAATGCTAGGGGTAATTTCAGGCATAGTAGGCTTTCTGTCCAGCTGGCCCTGGTTGTGCTTTCCTGGAGGTGTTGGTCTCAATGTTCTCCCGTGCTTTTCTTTTTCTGAGAAATTTCCTCATCACAACATCCTGCAGTTTGAATCATCTCAGGAAGCACAATTTTGTGCACAATTATTGATATCATTTTGAATTTTCTCTGAAATACTTTTTTTGTTAATCTTTCATGGTGCCATGGAGCAGATGTAGGTCTGTGCCTTACACCAGGGAAAGGGAGGTGCTGGTGGTCGTTGTCAGGAAATCCAAGAGCTTCAGGAAACATATGTGTGTTATATACAGCAGAAATCAGTCTAATCCACTCTTCTTTACATGTCTGTTTATTCACTCATGCAGCTTTGCATGAAAGCACCTCACAGTAGCAGAATAGGAGTCTGATAGATTTCTTTAATTAGTTTTTCCAAGGGAAGGAAGTAATTGAGTTGTTATAGCTGAGCTATTGAGACAAAGCACCAGCTCCGGCGGTGCAGGTGTTCGTCCTGTAAGAACAACTTGGGGCCAGTTAACATGGTTTTCTTTGTGTTATCGTGCAAGGAACTACTAGAAGTAACAAGATGATGTCCCTTCCCTCCTAAATTTATGAACTAAGCCCTTGAAGAAGGATGCTAATTTGACACAAGTGAAAAAAAACAGGGGAAAAAGTAGTAAAGAAAGCAGAATTCTAATGGATAGTTGTATAGCATGGACTTATGTTATTATTTCTTACCGCATTGTGGCCAGTTACTGCTGTGGTTTTTACATACTACGAGGGAAAAGGTATAGCAGGAAATCAGTGGTTATCACTATGACTGTCTGAGCTATCACAGCTTCTTAATCCTGATCAAAGCTGAACCCTATTCCAGAGCAGGAGGAATGATGCCATACACTAAAGCTTGAATTTAGGAGAACAGTGCATCCAGGGACAAGTGAGAGAAACGGCTGAAAGCCTCGAGTGCCTGTCAGGATTCAGCCAAATAGCAGTTTATGTGAGGAATATTTTATATTGCATGAAGAATTTTATCCAAATACCCCAAGTCAAAATTAAACCTATTGGTGCCTCAGAGATACTTTTTCCTTGTGGCATACGGTTAAAATACTGAAGGAGTTCGGAGAGGTGTCCTAGGTCATGTTTTCTCCAACAGGCCCTTTGACAGAAGAGGAATTGGCTGGGTTTAGTTGTAGTAGATCTGTGGGGCTGAAAGCAAGAATTCATGTGTGTTTACAAGCTGTAAAATCCATTCTGAAGTCCTTATAAAGAAGACTTCCTTTCCTTCTATCAAAGTACATATTGACCGCTCTCTGCTCCAGATTCCTCAGCTCTGCCCCTGATTCCTGTTGGCTGAGTCTGTCTTGTTCTCTACTTAACCTCTCTGTGGCCTCTCAGGGTGCATCAGTGTGAAAGTTCTTATTTCTACCCCGATATTTCCCACCTATGCCTCTTCCTCACCCACTGAGTTGCACCTCAAAGCAGTCTTGGATGTCCATGACTTTGGGATGAAACTGAACTTGAAGATGCTCTCCGGTCCCGCTTGATGTCCAGGGAAAGAGCTAGTCCAAAGTGAAACCTATAGAGGAAGGTGTAGCTCTCAGAAACAGCTGATTCACCCCTCAATGCCTCTCCTATGGCCCTCCAGTGTAAGTGTAGCCTCAACCCTCAGTCACAAGTCCCTGCTGCTCTCATTGGACATGCACTGTGACTTGGTGAGCACTTCAATATGGCCAAGAATACTCTAAATGTGGCCACTGAGTAGTTCTTAAAGTGTTTTACTGCTTAATTTCATCCATTTCAATACCGCCTTCCTGAGGTGGGTTGTAGCAGTGGCATACTTACTGTACATATGGGGTAGCCAAGGGAATTGGACTTGTCGCAGGTCATTCAGATAACAGCAACAGAGCTGAAGCAGATAACATTCCTATTCCACTTCCCCTTTGTGTAGTATATTCGATGGTATAATTGGAATGTTATTGCCCGGAGCTGGAGGAAACCCTAATAGGCCAATAATGTACCACAGGAGGGAGAAAAGCAGGAAAAAGGAAATCTAAACCGGAGGGGCTGGACAATGTGGAAAGTATTTCTAATGATTAGCTCACAACCAGGGCATTTCAGTGACCGCTTTTCAGGTGTGGCATGTTTGACAGAGTTGTTTTGAGAAGATCCCATCGGCATCCTGAAGGGCTGATAAAAGAACAGCACCGGAGATATGGGCAAAGGGGTTGTGATCTCGCCGCGGAGAATTATGCCAAGAGTGGTGGTGGGATCATTTCTGTGGCGTGATTAAAGGCTGGGGACCGCATCGGAGCATCAGACTGATGGGCACGGGTGGCCTTGTGCTGGTAAAATTAAAACATCATGGTTTTGCCAGTGAATGGTTCAAGTTAGGGAAGTCACTGGTGGTTATTTGTTTGAATCAGAGAATCCCAGCCTGGTTTGGGTTGAAGGGACCTTAAGGCTCATCCAGCTCCAACCCCTGCCACGGGCAGGGACACCTTCCACTAGAGCAGCTTGCTCTAAGCCCCTGTGTCCAACCTGGCCTTGAACACTGCCAGGGATGGGGCAGCCACAGCTTCTCTGGGCACCCTGTGCCGGTGCCTCAGCACCCTCACAGGGAAGAGCTTTTGCCTTAGATCTAACCTGAATCAGCTCCTTGTGGGTTCTTGTGCACCCTGCTAACCACTGTGATAAAACAGTTGCAGTAGGCGATGTCTGCTCAAAAGAAACCCTTGGAAAGAGCAGCTTGACAGAAGGGACTTGAGAAATGTGTAATCCAGATGTTAGAAAAGTCATTGTGCAAAGCAGAAAAAGGACTGCTTGAGATGTTTTGCTGTGTTTTAACTTATTTCTTAACTTTGTTAGACACCGATAAAACAAGTGACTTTCCCCGTCTATTGATCCAGGATTGAAATGGCATTGCAGCACTTTTAATGTATTCTCTTAGCAACATTTGTTTACCCTCGTTTTCCCCTCCCAGCCCTGGCTGCAGTGGAGCTGCTGTGTAAGGAGTGATTAATTTACTTCAGCTCTTCTGCTCAGTGACTTCTTTCAGATGCTGCTCAAGACAAGGTGCTGTACCTCACCTGTACAGCCGTTGCATGATGCCAAACTGAATGAGGGCTTTTTCTTGCTCCCTTAGAAACAGAACAAACTGCTGTCAGCAGTGGCTGCAAAGATACATCTGTTGTGTAGCTCTCTGGCATGCAGCAATGTCACTCGTTTTCCATGTTCTTAGCATGGGAAGCCTGTCACTTGCTGAATAGGTGTATTTGATACTTCGCTCGAAACCGAGATCCATGTGAAACTGTGTAGGAAGACCCCTGCAAAGAGTGTTCCGGAGCATAGGTACTTTATACAAAGTGATTAAATATATGTTAATGTTACTTGTTACACCGTGCTCAAAAGCTTGAAGTTCTAAAGCTGCTCCCTTATTGGTATTAAAGCTGATGTTAGTGTAATTACTCATCGCCACAGCTCTGCACTGCTGAGCCCTCTGCTCACACGGCTGGGTACAAACCAGGGTGTGATGCCACTCGAGGTGTTGGGAAGAAGAGGGGGAAAAGCAAAGGAAATAACCTGGTCTTCTAAATACATTCCCCAGCTCTCAATAGTACCAAATTGCTTCCGAGCTGGCATTAATTGCAGCTTGCCCTGGGTGAGTTTTCGTGCCTGGTCGTTGTTGAGCTTCCTCATAGGATTCACAAGTCCCTGTGCTTTGATGTGGTTCAGTTTGCTTCAGAGGCCAGTAGTTTGTTGGTGTGTTTGACCAATCTATCTGGAACGCTGGCAGGAGGAAGAGTTCTGGGTCTGGGTCTTGCGTGAGGATACAACCGGATTCCTGTTAACCTGGGAGTTCTTGGCAGCTCTCCCAGACTCTCATCCTGATGCCTGCAGGTTCTTCAGGCACCACGTGCAGATCAGTTAAGTAGAAGATGGATCTGTTGCCTTATATAGAAAGAAACACATGAGCGTGTGGGATGTGTTTTTGATGAAGCAGATGAAGTTTAAACATTTATCAGCAGAATATTTTCCTTAGAGAAACTTCAGCATTTTGGTTCAATGGAATTATTTAAAAAACCGTATTTGTATTACATTTTTACTAAATAGAATGATGTTTAAAAATAGGGAAGATGCAGCTTTGGCATCAGGTACATGTAATTTGAAGCAGGTCACATAGCAATATGACTGAGACAAATAAGAGAAACCAAAGTGTTCATGTAAGGTGGTGGAAGATACATGGCTTGCATTTAGAGCTCTGGAAGGACAGCTGCTGTGCTGAAGGCTGTCAGTCTGATGCTGCTGTTTGGCCTTTCCTTCTTTGGAAGACCACACAGTAGAAGCTCATCCGCTGCAGTCAGCTGGAACGGTGGCTGTATGGAGTTTGTGCATTGAAGTAACTGCGCTGGTGGACAAGGGGGGGTTTACAGTTTAATGGTGTTGAAAGACTTCTCCATGCAGCCAAGATGTTCTCAGTGTGTCTGCCTGAAGGTTTCATTGTTTAGATTAACATGTTCTGCTTTAGCCAGCACTCTTTGTGTGCAGTTTTCTCCTTGTCTATCAAGACATGTACTCTGGTGGTGCCTTAGGTGGAGATGCTGCAGCTCTCAGCTAAAGCTGTACTAGCCCTGAACTGTTTTCTGCAGAAAACCTGAGGAGTTTTAGTTAATGTAAATAATAAGTGAATAAATGTATTCGGCAGCATAGATTCCCATGTGGAAAAGGGCATCAGGTGGCTTAAGCTTGGTAAGTAGTTAAGAATACAGAAAAATTCAGGGTATCCTGAGCTTTAGGGTTTTGTTACTAATTGTGCTGCCTGTAATACTCTGTGTAATTGGGGCCCAGCTGCTCAGAATATTACTGTTAGATTTACCGGATGGATTACTTTAATAGGATTTGGAGAAGAGCTTTTTGTACCCTACAACTCGTGCCTGTTAACTTGCAACCTTTTAATGTAATAATCCCAGAGCTTTACCCTGGCTTTAACATGGTAATACAGGAAGATGTACATGACTTGCCACAAAAGAAAGTTTATAAAGTCGTCATCTCATCTGAAGCAAGAGTTGTTTCTGCTTGTTAATATCTCTGTAAAATGAGGTCATACGTGTTAGGAGAGGGAGGAAAAGCGTTGATGGAAAGGAAACGGTGCCCTTGGTGGAACTGAGGAGGAAGCCTTTATTTCTGCTGCCATACCAAGTTTGTCACCACATCTTACCATGGTCAGCAGCAGCATCCAGACAGTTACCATGTGAATTGACTTCAGTGTTTAACTGCATGACCTGGATGAGTCTGCAGTTCTTAAATGAATTGTGGCTATTTGTCTGTCTCTGTGATTGAGATCAGTATAACTGAATTCTGCATGGTAATGCACAGCGTTGGGTCTGGGTGTGTTTTTGAATAAATAATATGAGTTGGGTGGCTTTTTGGAGTATTACATCTGGTTTGCAAGGAAATGGGAATTGTTTGCCGCTGGTACGTCCTCTGATGAGGTCATATTGTATCCCCAGTCTTCACCCTTCCCTTTCCCTTGCCACTTCCATTACAGTGGAGATCTGGTCTGCTTGCTCAACAGTGATGTGTCCTTTAATATTCCCATTAGTTTCCAGTAGTACCTTTGCCCGCATGTCAGCCTTCAGTTTAATGGCCTTTTTTGTGTGTGTTCATTTTCTTTTGTTTCCCATCGTGGTTTTGTTTATTTCTTTTGTGTTCTTTTTCTGTTTTCTTTTTTTAACCCGTGGTGATGTTTGCCCTTCATATTCCCCAATGTTTGCACATGACAAGATGTTGCCATCCCAACATTACCTCCCACTTCACTGACCAGTGCCACTAATGACCATCTAGCACCAGCGACAACAGGACCGCTGCCTTCAGCCCCGCGGGACGTCGTGGCCACCCTCGTCTCCACTCGCTTCATCCGGCTGACGTGGCGGACGCCTGTATCTGACCCTCAAGGAGACAACCTCACCTATTCAATCTTCTACACCAAGGAAGGTATAAACAGGTAAAGATCTCAACACGCTGGCTTTGCTTAGAAGCACTACAAACGTATAAAAGCTCTCAGTGCTCCAAGTCTGATGGGCGGCGGAGGTGAGGGTTTTGTGTTTCCTTCCCTCCTGCACCCTGGTTAAACAAAGTGCATTATTTGCTTTGTTGCTGCATATATACATAGTCATAGAGGCAATGCTTGTGCATGGTTTTGGTTGACTGCAAACAGTTGCTACCTGCTTTTAGTAGCCTGCTTAGGCACTAAGAGTGAGCATAGACAGTAATACCTCTTCAGGAACCCTGCCACTGCTGTAAGTGCCATCCACCACGGGCCTGGAAACACCCTCCAGATACACTGTGTGCTACTGAGAGCAAGAGGTCACTTCATGCTTTAAAGCTGCAGACACAGAGTCTGATTCTAGAGAGAACCATGGGGTTGGTGTTGGTTAAATGTTGAGTCTCTCCAAGTCATCCCTGTCAACAGAAACGCTGTGAATCTGACCCATTTGTGAATTTGTGACATATTATGCCAATGGTTTAGTTCAATCAACCCCTTTTTCATACTGACAGGCTCTACTGCTCAGAATTACAGTTTCAAATTGGTGTGATAGGGTTTTAAAGAACTTAGAGCGAGCAGTCATTTGAGCGATGCTTAATTGCAAATTAGCTTGTTGATCACATTCATTACTCAAGAGAAAAATAACATCTACTGCAGACTAAAGTGTGAGAATCCAAGTTGAGAAAGTAATTTAAAGAGAACACAAACCTCACCACTACTTGCAGTGAATTGCCACGCTCTCAGTTCAGTGGCCAGGCACCTTGTCCAGGCTCGTGGTGATTAATTGAGGCAATGAGGAAAGTGTTTCTTTGCCTCACCAGTGTTGCTTTGCTGCTTCCTTACTTGGGTAATACTCAGTTGTACTGGAGATACTATAAGTGAAACAGGAAAGAAATGTGGGATCTGGCCAGCCATTGTTTCTTCTTGCCACTCCTCCTCCACGTCCCTGGTTGTAACTCACTGGGTTTTTAGAAAGCAGTTTGCTGGAGAAGGCTCCCTTCCTCTCTGTATTGCTTTGGAGGAAGCACAACACATCCCCTTCCACTCCATACAAGACTACAGAAATCTAGCAAATACTTCTCTTGTGCCAGGAGCATGTGCAGAACAAAGGGGAAAAGGAATCTCTTAATCTGGTGCACGAATCAAAAGGTTATAGGACAACCTGCAGAAAATGCTGTTTCCAGTTCTTGCAGAGCAGCCCTGCAGGCTTGGGTTCATGTACTCCACAGAACCTTACACAGCAAAGTGCCTAACCTGGTGCTTAGATGGAAGCAGGTGGTTCCATTGCCTTCAATGAGATCTGTGTTTGCTTGAGCGTCCTTCTGGATTAGGGTTCAGAGCAGGCTCTGGAGCCTTTTATTAGCACATATTCACTGTTTTCTCAACTTCAGTGCTCCTTTGCTTTTGGGGAGGTTTTTTGCTAGACAGTTGGTAGCACACATTGCACAGATACAAACCCACTCTGAAATCCAGCCTTTCAACCTGCACTTAGACAATAAGAACAATGAAATCTTCTTAAAAAGGGAGAAAAATCTGTTCACTGTGTTGCTGTTACATGGTACTTGTTGGCCAGTTGGTTGGACCTTATGGAAACATTGCTTGGGTATTAAATTAAGATGAGCATCACATACATCTAAGCAGTTGGAAATCAGGAAATCTGGAAGTGAAGCTTGGATGCGCAACCCTCTTTTCTTTCTCAGCACTATAAAACACTGCTTAAATGATGGCTTTTTTAGTCCTTGAATAATATATGATCCTATATCTTTTATGGGTTTAAGTGCATATGTACCATCTCCTCATACCATTATATTTTTGCCTACACATACCACTTTCATTGCGTGTATTACTGGATCCTTTTAGTAGTTAAAGTGTTGTCCCTGCCTCGCTTGTGTTTGAGCAGCGATCAGACTAAGTATTTGATTTATTTACCTTTTAAATCAGGCTTGTGAAAACTGAGAAAATTACATCTAAGATGGAAGGGGTTAGCTGGATACCCTGACATCTGTAACCCATCTTAACGGGCTGGAGAGAGTCATCTGCATACTGTGAATTGTAGGAGCACTTAAATCCCAGCAGTATCTGTGTATACTACAGCATAGCATCGCAGATTGGTGGGGATTGGAAGGGACCTTAAAGCTCCTCCAGTTCCAACCCCCTGCCATGGGCAAGGACATCTTCCACTAGAGCAGCTTGCTCCAAGCCCCCATATATATGAGGCGTGTGGTTCCTCAGGTACCAGCTGCCTCTCTCACTGCTGATTTCCATTCCTGTTCTTTTCACCTGTTCAGTGAACAGACACACACACAGAAACATGGAGGGTGCTCCTTTACTTTGCCCTTTGGACTAATGGAACACTGGCACAGGGTGCTCAGAGAAGCTGTGGCTGCCCCATCCCCTGGCAGTGTTCAAGGCCAGGTTGGACACAGGGGCTTGGAGCAAGCTGCTCCAGTGGAAGGTGTCCCTGCCCGTGGCAGGGGTTGGAGCTGGATGAGCTTTAAGGTCCCTTCAACCCAAACCATCCTGTGGCTCTATGATTTAGAGGACTGTGAGGTGACAGGAACATGGTTCACCTCATACTCCTGGGATGATCCTGCAAAAGGCTCTTCCTGCACCCTGTGTCGGCTTTATGCCATGAACTGCTTCAGCTGCCAAGAGGTACCCTTTGCCCAGAGAAATTCATGTTTCATGTTTTAAACCCCATGTTTGCTTGCAGAAACTGTTGGCCCGAGTTGACATTCCAGAAGATTTGTAAGAGCAGCAAGGAATTGCAGCTAAAATGCCAATGCTGCCAACAGTGGTTGCTTCTGGCACTTTGGAAATGGTTAAAGCTGGGTTTGGTAGTGAGCAGTGTCTGCTGAGGGGTGAGAATGAAGATCTGCAGGACGTGGAGGTTGCTTTTAGCAGAAAAACTGAAACTCTTTGTGGCAGAGGAGCATTTCAAAGCATGGACATCAGCTGTAAGGTGGCTGGTTCCTGATGGTTTCACTGGCTGCAGAATGTCATCAGCAGGTGCCATACCTTCCCCTTGGCTTGATGACTTCAGGCTGGCTTTTATTGAGGCAATTATATGGACGTCTCATGGCTTTATTGTCACACTTGTGGAAGGACTGAAGTAATCTGATCAGAGGGAAATGGCTGAATCCTTATAGATTGTATGGTCACTTGGTTATTTCACCCAAACTGAAGAGGGTTCCCCTGAGAAGGGTATGGAAATTCAGATGTGGAGGGGGCCAGGGGAGGTTTAATTCTCTGAAGCTTTAGACCTGCACTGAGCAGAACAACTCCTAACTGTCAAGACCTAGACAAAAAGAGAAGTAGCTAGCACATGGCCAGTACAAGAGGGCAGATTACACCATGGGGGTGAGATAGCCCAACAATATTAAAGCCATGGTTCAACACGGTGTGCTCCAAACACGGAACATGGCGTTTAACTGTGTATGATCCCCCTGTCACAGTGTCTCTGAGAGCTCCCTGGCAGGCTCTCAGCTGACGCGGCTGCACAGACAATCCTCCCTTGCAGTCATTCCCTGAAGGCGCATTTCTATATCCAAGTGTAATCCGAAACTTCGCATTTCCAGATTTTGTTCCTGGTTTTGAACTGGAGGCTTTTGCCCTTCGATACTTGAGAGCGATTTGAAACCTTAACTCCAGTTTACAGAGCTCTTTAGTTGGGGATTAAACTGGACTGAGAATAGTCATAATGTTCTGTCTGGTAATGGAGACATTCATACAAACCATCTGTTTTGGTACCTGTTATGCCTACTTAAACACATCCAAGCTCATAAAAGGTGCTCACGCCTCCCTGCAAAAGGGCAGGAATGACAGATTCATGCAACATTAATCAATCTGCCCCTATTTTGAGCATCCCGTTGCGAGGGGAGGCTGCAGTTCCTCCTTAGTGCCCCAGATTGCAACCCATTGACGCATCTTTAGGTTTTTGAGGAATGTGGTCTTTCCATTAAAATAATTTTCCCTTTGGGGTAATTTTAAATAATACCCTTGGGTTGCTGATGGGGTCTGCAGAGGGAAATCAGTGAGGGCATTTACACTGGAGGCAGCAAATGCAAGAAACCTTGAATGTCATTGGGAGGTGCTCAAATACCATCATTGCATCTCGGGCACCTCTTAAAGGAAACAGCTGAAAATGTGTTTTCAAGCAAGCCCTTTGTCCTGGTTAGAGCTGGGGAAGTGAAGGAAATGTTCCTCTCTTCCCCTGCCCCAGTGTCAGTCTGTGTGGGGAATGGTAGTTTGTTAGCATGGGTCTTGTTTCCTGCTTGCAAAAACTACTTGATAAACATGAAAAGAGGAGGAACCTTCTGTAAAAGTTTGTACATCAATGTGTGGTGATGATGATGCTCATGTAAAGAAGGGAATGACTAAAAACCTGATCTAAATTAAGCTGTTTATGCAGTGCCATTTCAGCTCAACTTGCAGGAAGGAGAACGTTCTAGAAACTGTGTTCAAATAGCTCTCTAGTTACTCTAAGTGTAGTCTCCCTCTGTATAGGCAGTGTAACACTGCAGAAACAAGCAGGGAGTTCACTGTGTTTTCACCCAGGTTATGGTAAATCAACCAAACCACTTGATTTAGAAAGAAATAAATTACAAATGGGGCTTTTGGCCCCATCGTGGCTGGAATGTAGCGAAGGGGAGGCTGTGGAATGATTATGCCTGGGCTTCTGCATTGAAAATGATTTAATAGCAGCTAATGGTCGAGATGAGAATCGCCTGCCCTCTGCTGTAGAGTGAAAAGAAGTCTTGCAGACAAAAGGGAAAGCATTGCATTCAGAGCAGGCACATTTTCCCTTTATGTTCTCAGTGGGGAAGGGTTTGATTTCTTCTTCAATAACCCTGGTTTTACTTGTATTTACAGGGGTAGGGAGCTGCTGTTCGGGGGAGGCCGGTATGGAGATGTCGTCACCCAGCCGCAGCTCTGTGCACGTTCACATGGCAGCAGCAGTGTCTATGAAATAAAGGCTGTAGTCAGTTGATGATCAATCTTTTAATCTTCCCCTCAAGCCTGAGCTCCATAAGAGCCGGTGGAGTTTCCTGAGCTGTGTTGGGTGCAAGGCCGTGGTGCTTCCACAACACGAGCATCAACCACTGCTGAGGGATGGCTTCTGCTCCCACCTCAGACTGACCGAGCAGCGGAGCTGCCTCTTGCTCCCACTGCTGGTGTGCGAAGAGCAGAAAGGCCACAGCTGCCTGCGCACATCAGAGGCTGTGGATGTTTGCAAATCATCTAAACATTAGGGAGGAACCAAGTGAAGTTCGGAGGTCGCAAGATGCAGTGAAAGCTTCTTTGACAGACACACAAAAAGCAGCCCCACAATATTAACAGAAGTGCCTTCAGCCTCCCCAGACTCTGTGTGTGCTCCTGAAGCAGCTTTTCTTCTGGCTTCAGACTGGTAGGGGAAACTGCCACTGAATTACCATGCTCTGTTATGGGAATGACAAAGAAACTACTCTGAGTTTTGTGATGTTGGGTATAATTCATTCTTTTAGGTCAGTGTGTCTGTATTTTCTGAAGAGAAGTTACAAAATCAGAAGCTATTTATCACATGTAATTTTGCCATATTCTCTTGTTATTGTCTAGTCATTGCCGTATAAATAACCTCCTCATTAAGGCATTAGATATATTCAAACGGGATACATCTTAGGAGCAACTATTCCTTTATTTACCCCTCAAAACCCCTCTTACTAATCAGTGATGATCGCTGTGCCCAACCTTTTTGTTTCCCAAAGGGAACGCGTCGAAAATACAACTCGTCCTGGAGAGACACAAGTGATGATCCAAAACCTGATGCCAGAAACAGTTTATGTGTTTCGAGTTGTGGCTCAGAACAAGCATGGCCCTGGGGAGAGCTCAGCACCACTGAAGGTGGCAACTCAGCCTGAGGGTACGTGCTAAATACCTGGAGTCTTCCTGACTTTGGGATCCATGTTGTGGTCGTGGTGGTGGTTTTCTCATTCCTAATGTTTCCTAGAATAAGTAGGTACTTTGAAAGTTGTATTTGCAACCATCAACTTGCAGACCATAGTTTCAAACTGATTTTCCAAGTTGATGAGCTTACATGGTTTATTCTCACCATTAAGAAGAACTGGTGGGAAATTCCTTGTTAAATTATCTAAACTTTCTGTTACAAGAACTTTTTTAAATGGTCATTAACTGAAAAAGGGACAAAAGGAAAACTTTAAGCAAACGTGAAGTCTGTCATTCGTTAGAATCGTTCAGGATAAATGGAATCTGACCCTGGGAGCAGGATCTCCTTCAGAAATTGGGTCCCACCTTAAGTGCCCCAATGAGTCTGTGTGAAACGTGAATAAATACACCTTTTTACCTTAACTGGTAGTGGAGTTGATGCTAAAATGATGAGCTTACTGCAGATGGTGATGGTTCAGCTCGGTGACGAGCAGAGTTTCACACTTGTGTTTCAGTTCAGCTTCCTGGTCCAGCACCCAACATCCGAGCGTCGGCCACTTCCCCCACCTCCGTTACTGTGACCTGGGAAACGCCGCTGTCAGGCAATGGTGAAATCCAGAACTACAAACTCTACTACATGGAGAAGGGGCAGGACACCGAGCAGGTACAGAGCCCGTCCCTTCCTGTGGGATGTATAATGCTGGGAAGAGCTTTTTTCCTTTTAGTACGCTTTTACCTTAATTTCCTAAAAGCAGCTAGTGTTCATCTCCCTGATAGGCTGAATCCTTTGGCCTAAACCAAGGAAATGCTAAAAATGAAAAATGCAGCATGAAATGTCTTGGAATTAAACTTATTTAGATACTCACTAGCATGGAGTGCCTTTTTGGGGACGTCCATCATATCATGAGAGGAGAATGCAAATATTCGTGAAAACCATCTTCCCTCTGGTTCAGACAGTGCAACGGTTTTGTAGTAAAATAGTTTAACTCCTGATTTTTAGCATGCTCCTTAGTCTGAACTGTTCTTACTACTGGAGCTTTTTGATTCACTGATGGATATTTTGATAGTGTGGAGCATCTTATTGATTGAATTTTCTCCTGGGAGGATCCAGTCTGTTCTGTACAAGTACAGGCTGCCACCTGGGAATAAACACAGCTTTGGGAGGATTAATCCTGGCCATTTCATTTCCTTCTGATGGCATATGAGTATGATCCCAGCTTTAAAAAGCTACAGGAAGAGTATTTTTGTTAGTTTTCAAGATAAGTTTTTACATCTGTTTTAAATAGGAATGTTGTATTCCTCAGGCAAAATGCCCCCTTCCACTCCTGCATCCCGCTGTTGAGCACATAGTGAGAATTGTTACTAACAGGCAGGTTTGCCAGGTGACTTCAAGGATTGCTTTACTCTAACTCGTAAGGCATGTCTAATAGTGATGATTCTGACCTCAGTGTGTGCTTCCTTATGAACAGGATGTTGATGTAGCGGGGCTCTCCTACACCATTAACGGGTTAAAGAAATACACGGAGTACAGTTTCCGTGTGGTAGCCTACAACAAGCACGGCCCCGGTGTCTCCACGCAGGATGTTGTTGTGCGAACGCTGTCAGATGGTAAGCTGCTTTATTCCTGGTCTTTTTCTTTACAGGAATTATCCAGTCATTTCCTTTGAGTGAATTTTTAACCAGGCTTTGTTCATTATCGCCCTGTTTTATTAAGAAGGTCCTTGTTGCATACGGCCATACATGGTTGAAAGGTGCCCCGGAGGCTTTCCAAATTGGCTAAAGGAAAATCACTGTACCTGCAAAAGTACCAGGTGTTCTGCTTATGAAACAATTCATTTCAATATCAGGAGCTTATTTCATGGGTTATTGAGTCTACAAAGTATTAAAAGCAGTCAGAAAACCAACTGTATTGAATGCAACGACTCCAAATTATTTGTCAGGTTCTGGAGCATTTTTACACATGAGCAGAGTTCTGCTCTTGGAGCGGTTTTATTTAATTGTGGTCATACAGGCAGAAGTTGCGTGTCTTTGTTTTGACACAGATCCTGTTAAATCCATTGCATACAATAATGGAAGAGAAAGTGGTAGCTGTGTTCTGTGAGGCAAATGAAGAGGTGATGTGAGCAACTATAGGTCTGTGGTCAACTGTGGAATGATCTGAGTTCATGTTAACTTTTATGGATCAGTTTACCCCTGTATGAGGTCAGTGCAAAAGGGAGCCTAGCCTGGAATCCTCTCGCCAGGAGTGACCCAAACCAGAAGAGATGAGCGGAGAGCAGCATTGTCCCAAATTCCCTGTGCCCAAGTTCGTTTCTGGGGGACTTCCTGACCCTGCAGTGGTTTCTGTGTATTTACTAGTTTGGTTGCTCTTGTGTGAAACCCTTTCAGCATGCTCACGTCAGCTTTTACCATCCACAGCATCAAACACACAAAGATCTACCAGTGAACTTACTGTGAAAACCACCCCTGTTTGCCTGTTCTGAACCTGCTGTGTTTTAGTGTCCACTAGCCCTCTCTGTCCTGCTTCTCATTTCATAGACCTTTGCCATGTTCTTCCTCATCCCTCTCTTTCCCAGATTCCCAAGTCACAGACGTGGTTAGCCATTCTTTCCATGGAGCCATTTCAGCCTCCAGTGTCCGTTCCTGATTTCTTCCACGGTTTCTTTTCTCCTTTGCTTTTAAAAGAGGGGAGTAAAATTGTGTCAAAGATGCAAGTGTGTAATGACCAGCATTTGCCTCCTTCTTGGCTCATTCTGAGCACTGGGTTTGCTCAGAATCTTGGGGGTAGACAGGTCTTGGTGGAATTGGTCTGCTTAGAGCTACTGTTTTGCACACAGAGGTGGGATCTTTTTTCCCATGTGCGTAACGTTATCTACTGTGAACTTCATCTGTGACTTTAACATCCAGGCACTAAACACGCTGAGGTCTTTCTGCAGTTACCATCAGACCTTGTCTGCACTTACCTCGGTCACCTCACTGCTCGTCCCCCTTTCATCACTTCCCGGTGTGTTGAGCCACAGGGGTATCAGTGCATTCCATGGTGCACCTCCACAGGTCATCACCATGTACGTTCCCACCTTTTCTTTCCTTTCTTTGAACCAGTTGTTTGCTCAGGCAAGGCCTTCTCTCCTATCCCCTTCCCGAAGAGCTCTCCAGCAGGTTTGCAGTGCAGAATTTCCCTGTAAGAAGTGACAAATATGTATTATTGCTCCATGTATGTGGGAATTTCACACTTATTGTAACTTCAGTTTATTTACCTCCTGCAGGTTTCTGACTTACACTTGAAGCTTCTCAAATGGGAACCCCTTTTAAATCCCACATTGAATTTGCCACCTCCCAGTAGCAAGGTAACTTGGTGAGAGGTTACAGATTTGTCACGGAGCCGTTCTGTCCCAAGTTCCTTGTGGAATCCTGGATGGATAGCAGCTAACCCTGGCCACACGCTGCTGTTCTCTGCCTGACTTTCCTGCAATCTCTTGTATTGACATTTCTGTTTGAGAGATCCTGCAGGTCCCTTGTAAAGGGTAATTGTGGAGCCTCTCCTCTCCTTTTCACTCAGTACAAACACAAAGATAGATGTGTGGCCTTATCTCTTCCTTTATTTGTCATACCCTGACCATTCACTAACTCCACAATTTCTCCAAAGGGCTTCCAGCTCCTTAGTTGTTTGAAGAAGAGTTTGTTATTACTTCTAATGTCGTTTTCAAGTTTTCCTGAAGTTCTTTCTGGCCCAACTTCAGTTTTCACATTTAACCGACAGAAATGGCTTTTCTAAAGCTTTCTGAAGGATGTCATTGTGCTGCTTACAACCTTACAACCATGCTGCTCTTCTCCTTCAATCTCAAATCCTTCCAGATGAATGATGCAGGTTTTCGTCTGTGTTCCCTTTCTGTGGTGCCTGTAAGCACTCTCCATGTCTCCTGCAGGGATTTCTTTCTGACCTTCCTTTAGGTTCTATTTAACAAGCTTCTGCATTCTTGTGTAGGTTCTTGCTGCTGATCTGTTACAGTGGTTTGTTGCAGGATAGCCCTTTTAGGTATTACAATGTGAACCACAGTTTACGTGCTGCATGTAAGCATCACCTCTCTTCTCATCATCCTCCTGATCTATGGGAAGCAGTTGTGTGTTACAGCTAGAAATGTGATCCCTGTGTCACACCCTGAGCGAGGACATTGTCCTTATGGGTCATCACAGCTCTCTGAGCCATCAGCACATCATGGTCCTCCGGCCTGGATGGTCGCCTGTGTACAGGGTACCAGATGAGGTCAGGCCTTTGCTGTCGAAGCATGGACTATCATAGAATAGCTAGGGTTGGAAAGGACCTTAACCACAGAACATCCATTTCAATTGCTGGCCTGGTTAAACTCTTCATCTGGTCTGAGTCTAAGCTTACCTTGACATAAAATGAGCTGTGCACATGGCGAGATACGTGTGTATGAATACCCCTATGTGCATGTATCCTTTCCTGTGTCCTGCTGATTGTCCTTCTCTCACCGCCTTTGCAATATAGATGTTAATTATTAATCACTTCTTGGGAAACCTGAGTCTTTTCTTAAGGTCACTATGAAAGTAGGCACCAACCATGTAAAACTAACAGCAAAAAAAGCTCAACTTCATTTTCTCCTCTTAACCTGTGTTTCTTTTTAAAGGCCATAGCACTTAATCCCTTGTCTGGTCATTTCAGACTGTTCATTGCGCAAGAGAGAAGGAAAACCAGATCCTTGTTGTCTCCCTTTTAGCTGTGGGATAGTGGAAGACGGGTATATAGAATCATAGAATAGTTAGGGTTGGAAAGGACCTTAAGATCATCCAGTTCCAACCCCCCTGCCATGGGCAGGGACAGCCCACACTAAACCATGGCACCCAAGGCTCTGTCCAACCTGCCCTTGAACACCACCAGGGATGGAGCATTCACAGCTTCCTTGGGCAACCCATTCCAGTGCCTCAGCACCCTCACAGTAAAGAATTTCTTCCTTAGATCCAATCTAAACTTCTCTTGTTTCAGTTTGAACCCGTTACCCCTTGTCCTGTCACTACAGTCCCTGATGAAGAGTCCCTCCCTGCCATACTTGCATTTATTTGACTCCACCCCAGTGTACCTTTCACTTTCTGCACTCAGGGGTGTTTTCTTAGGTATTGTTGTAGCTGGGGTGAGTTATTTGGGAAGTATGTAATTTGGACTGGAACAGCCTTTACCCTGTGAGCTACATCCTGGTCCTTGTACTTTGCTGCAACCTCAGGGACCCTTATCTCTGCCTTTGAGGTCGTCTTGTGAGTCTGAAGTGCTGTGACAGGATTTCCATGCTCTCAGGTTCCCGCTCACATTGCCTTTTGTCTAACGGAGTTACACTGTTGTGACCAGTGAGTTGCTACAGCTAGCAAAGGACTAACAAAGAATCCAAGTTTAAAAGCAGAAACTGCCTTTGTGGTGCGCTTCACCCTTCAGTAACACAGGGAGGAGCTGACCCTGAGCTTTTCCTGTTACTGAAAATCATGCTCACAGAATCCATGGCTGGAATTTTACATGGGGGTTCTCAGAATCAAGCATGAATATTAAAGGTTTGATTTTGAGCAGTACAGAATGTGATCTCTTTTCTTAGAGTTTATGGGAAGTACCTTAAAATAGAAACCATTTGTTATTTAGATACCTTTAGTAAGTAGAGACCTGAATAAGAAGTGAGTTTGTTCTTGGACAAGGATACAGAAGCCTCTAAGCCAGTCAGTGCATGTCATAAAGTACCTGGTTGTATATTGTAGTTCTTATACAGTGTCTTAAACCACAATGGTTTGTACTTTCATAAGTGACTGATAGCAGAGAGCATTTGTGTATGAAAATACAGAACTTGGTACAATATGTGGCAAGTTTGGAGTTGTAATTCCATGAATGTTTCTAGTCCCCAGTGCTCCGCCACAGAATCTGACGCTGGAGGTCCGCAATTCCAAGGTAAGATGGGGAGAATCTCCTCTTTGTAAATAAAAGCTTGGCAGATCTTGGATTTACCAAATCCGGGGTCTTTTTTTCTCTTGTGCTGCTTTTCAGCTGTTTGTATAGGAGAATACCTGAATGTGGCACTTGAAGCCCTAGAAACTCCAATCCCATTGTGGGTTGTATGTATGGAACGCAGTGAAGACCGTGACAATGCACCAAGGCACGGCGGCTAATTATGGAATAGGTTTCGTCAGGCACAGGGGCCAGAAACACCATGGCTCAAACATGTTCCTGTTGATTAATTATTGCTTAACGTTGTAGTGTCCTGGGCATTTTAAAGAGAAAGTTCTGCACTTGGGCTTTATGACTTTGGTGATCATGAATGGAGATTCTTTAAAAAGCCTTTTCTGACAACTCCCAAATATCTTCTTTACCACCTGTATAACTAAAACTAAATAACTTCATGCACATAAACTACAGGTCAGGTAACTTGTACCCTTTAGAGAAAATACCAGTTCTTAATGATAGATCCTCAAGTAAACCCTATCTTAACCTAAAGGAAATGAAAGGGAAACCCAAGGGGGCTGTTTGTATCAGAAGGTCTAACAGGGTAGAATGCTTCGAGGTGAACTTCTGTAGGCACATGTATGACCTGGGTGGCAGCTGAATTACAGGGTTTTACTTGTTACGTACAGGCTCTGCTTTACTACATGAAAATGCAGTACTTTGTCCTGTGTCTCATGAGCTCTTGGCACTAGGGTAGTTTCTCTGGCTGTGTGGGGGGTGATGACATTGTAATGAGCTTCTGCCTTCCACAGAGCATCATGCTTCACTGGCAGCCTCCTCCTGCAGGGACACACAGTGGACAAATCACTGGCTACAAGATCCGCTACCGTAAGGTGTCCCGCAAGAGCGACGTAACAGAGAGCATCGGTGGGACCCAGCTCTATCAGCTCATTGAAGGTGAGCCTTCATCTGCCAGTGTTTGTTAGCACGAGGGGGGTTTAGGTGCATTTAGTGGGTTCAGGCTGAGGTATTTACACAGGGTTCTTACCTTGGAGGAAAACTGAGAACACTTCAAATGAGTGTGTGTAGGTTATGAGGTAGTGTGGGCTGGCTGGCAATGACCAGTACATAGAACAGGAGGAAGGCTTCATTTGGATCTTGTTGTTCAATCTCTGTAAACAAGCAGTTGGTCCGAAGAGGAGGAGTTGTGCCTCTCCAGAAAATGAATATGCACTTTTTAACAAGATGTTTTGATTTGTTCTCCGAATCTCCAGCTGTGATTCAGGAAGTTCTGGTTTTCCCACAGAGCAGGAGTTGATCTGTGCTTGTAACTAGATGTATTTTTGCCAGCAGCAAAGCCTGTTGAAGATGTTCCATATATCAAATTCTAAGTGCATTTTCATACTGCTTTCATTATTGACTACACACTCTTCCATACAGGAAACAAACTGTCTGCACAGTTTATACTCTTCACCTGGGTTTGGTTATGGAGTGGGTGGTTCTGTACTTTAACTAATAGGCAGGAATTAAAGCCAGATGCAAACTGTACCTCGCAGTCTTTTCCAGTGGCCCACAGGGACAGTCTGCAGTGTCATAACCCTGGGTGTCTCCAGCCACCGTTCAGCTCTTGCACCCTGTGGTCGAAGCTGTGGTGTGGGTAGTACCATTTCTGTTCTTGACCTCCTGTTATGCTCCAATGGCACCAGTGGGGTGGAAGGCAGTTGGAATTCCTGGTTTGCTATCTTGGGTACTCTTTGTCTCTAAGGTCTTGAACGAGGCACAGAATACAGCTTCCGAGTAGCTGCCTTGACTGTCAATGGTACCGGACCAGCGACCGACTGGGTATCAGCAGAAACATTTGAGAGTGATCTGGATGGTAAGATCAGGAGTGTACCCATATTTGTGACATCAAAACCATTAGAATTCATGGGCAGGACATGAATTTTATTGCCTTTTTCAAGTTTGATTGTCATTGTTGAGGGCAAACTTACTGTTTTCAGTTGGTTTTCCTATATTCTAATTGTACAGTGTGCTTTATTTATGATTAACTGAAATTAATTTCTAACACAAAGTTCTTGCAGAGTCAATACAATAGCTTGAAGTTAAGCTCTGCTTCTACACTTCCTGTAGAGCTGTATGATGGCACTAAGATTTTTCTGCTAAGAAATACCTGATTATGAATGTCAGTGATATCAGTGATTCAATATTTAAATAATAATACCAAATAAGGTTCGTATTATACTAATAACAATCATAATGCCCCAAATTTTATACTGTAATAAAATTCATTGTGTTAATCATGCAGGGGTTTGTATGCTGTGAAACTGAACTAGGAGGACTCTTTTCCTCTTGGGAAGTAAAATGGTGAAGATGTATTTACATAGCCCTCCAGTGAGGCTGATGAAACCACAGAAGTGTACACCAGATTGCTGGGAGTGGAGATGTAATCATAGAATCATAGAACAGTTTGGGTTGGAAAGGACCTTGAGATCATCCAGTTCCAACCCCCCTGCCATGGGCAGGGACACCTCACACTAAACCATGGCACCCAAGGCTCTGTCCAGCCTGACCTTGAATGTTGGCAGGGATGGAGCATTCACAGCTTCCCTGGGCAACCCATCCCAGTACCTCAGGACCCTTACAGTAAAGAACTTCTTATATCCAATCTAAACTTCCCCTGTTTAAGTTTTAACCCATTACCCCTTGTCCTGTCACTACAGTCCCTGATGAATGAATTTGCTGTTGGAAGGTACAGTGTGGTGACTGATGAGGTGCAGTGCAGTTGGCTGCAGTGTGGTGTGCTGCTGTCTGCAGTTTGGGGTGCTGCTGTCTGCACTGTGGTTGCAGACTTGGGTTGGTTGTAGACTGTCAGATTTGACACAGGAGCAAAGAAGGAGCGGAAAGCACTGTGTTCAGCCCTAGACCTTTGCAAGCTTCCCATCATTGGTACCACACTTCCTTAAAATACTTTTCCTGGGCTTCTAGTTTTGCTCAGACTCTTTCTAAAGAGAACATTTGACCCACAGGAATTGTTACTTTTGTTTTTGTTCCAGTTTTGGTAGCTGTATACTAGGATGGACCATTATCTTCCATCAGAAGTCAAGTCTCTTCCACTGCTTCATCATACGCAGTGCACAGAGCCACGTTAACATCTTGTTTTCCCTATGTAGGGGGTTTAAAAGTAGAGAATGTTTTGTGAAAACTGTTGACCTTTGATAGTTGGCCCAGATGTTGGTTATTTACTACACCAGAACAGTTTTCAGGTGGGAACCTGCTTCTTGCAGAATTCAGATCCAGGTGTGGAATACAGAATGCCGATCTGTGAGCATCTCCCAGGAATCTAAGAGCAATTAAAATGGAAGAAAAGTGGTTCTTCTTAAGAGGATGAGGCGAATCTCTTTGGAGCTGCCTACATGGAGCTGCTGATTCTGGTTAGACTGTTCCCATTTCAGAAAAGCATTTAATTAGTGCTCTTGCACACAAGTTACCTTACACTTTTTGGTAGGCCAGTTTCCCTCTTGGCTTTGTTAAAGTAGCTGCAGGGTCCAGTGATGTCTTTCACATCTGTGTGGCTTGAGATTCAGTTCTGCTGGCAGCTGGAAGACAGAATAATGAAAGAGCTCCAGTATTTGCTCTGTGCTGTTGGAAGATTGCCTCGACAGTCAGCTGATGAAAGCTCTTGAGAACCCGGCCTTCAATCTTTGTGTTAACGCAAAGTTGATGCTTGGCTTAATACTCATCCTCTTGCTGCTTACTCTCCACTTCCTCATCAAGATCAGTGCAAAGCCCGGTGTTCAGGGTACAGTTGTGTTTTGTAGTTATTTCAAATGCCTTTTTAGAGTTGAAGTTACTCTCATCTGTGTCTGTCTTCCTCTAACTGGCTGTGACACAACCATGCAGCTCTGAGAACCCGGTCATTCCCCAAACCTCAGCAGAGCTCTGCACACAGGCAGCACTTACACACGGTACTGAAAGAGTGCTCTGCTTTTGAAGCAGAGTTCATTGTACTTTGCCAGAGGATGGCATCAGGACTAAATTTAATCAGGGCAGTAGGAGGGAAAAGGAAAGAACCTTTACATTCTGTGTGGGCTTTGCCGTTTTCATTTTTCTCCAGTGGGGATGTTGCAGACCTTAAGAAATTTTCACTTTCTTTATGCATATTCTTTTCAATTAATTAAGTAATAAAAACTTCACAGTTAATGTTACAACATAACATGGTGTCCATATGATTCTGTATACATGCATGAGATCTTTCTATATGTGCATGCTGGAAAGAAGGTGTACATACTCCTATGGAGCCAGGCTGAGCGAGCTGGGCTTGTTCAGCCTGGAGAAGGCTCCTTAAGGGAAGACCTTAGAGCAGCTCCAGTGCCTAAAGGGGCTGCAGGAAACCTGGAGAGGGGCTTGGGACAAGGGCCTGTAGGGACAGGCCAAGGGAATGGCTTGAACCTGCCAGAGGGGAGACTGAGATGAGCTCTTAGGCAGAAGCTCTTCCCTGTGAGGGTGCTGAGGTGCTGGCCCAGGGTGCCCAGAGAAGCTGTGGCTGCCCCATCCCTGGCAGTGTTCAAGGCCAGGTTGGACACAGGGGCTTGGAGCAAGCTGCTCCAGTGGAAGGTGTCCCTGCCCGTGGCAGGGGTTGGAAATGGATGAGCTTCAAGGTCCCTTCAACCCAAACCAGGCTGGGATTCTATGATACTTTTTGCTTTTCTTTCTTTACTAAGCTCATGTGGATAATTTCAGTACCATGTAAATCTGTTTACAACCAAGCTTTAATTTCTCAGGTGTAATGGACATGTGAGGCATAACTCCTTTCTATTCCATTGAATTTAAATAGAAACTAATTCACTTTATGGTGTCATCAATGGAAATGGGAGCCAGACTCTTACAGTTTAGTTTCAGGGGGGCTGTGTCATTTTGCAGTTGATGCGGGTCCCTCGAGGAGCACATATGGAGGAGGTGTTAAACACTTGCACAGAGTTTCTCCCCAGTGCAGTAACTTGTGTGCAGTTAAAAATGTCACCTCCCCTACTGCAGTGCTGTAGCTTTTCTGTAGTTAATAGTTGTGAACTTTAATGGATCAGCTGTGTCAGCTGGCGACTGTGAACTCCCTGGGCTAGCAGGCCAGTGGCATATTATGATCCAAATAATCCTCCTGTTGTGGTGCTTTATTAAATGCTTTTAGAGAACCGCTCTGCATGTTTCATTACAATGAAATCCCTGCAGGAAGCACAACCCTCGGAACCGATGCTATTTTAGAGCAGGGAACTCAACTTCTATTTGCACAGAATTATTTATCATCTGCCAACATCCAGCAGGCTCCAGTGGCCTGACAAAAGCTCTTACTTAATTTGGGGGAAGATAAAACAAAGGCCTGGACACCAGTAAGTGCAGCCGTGCTTTTAGATTGCTCTGAAGTTCTACTCAAGAGTGGGGAAAACACAATCCAGTAAAAATACTTGGGGATTTCAGTGCCGTGTTGTGGAAGTTCTCCTATTGAGGATCCCCATTCCATTGCTCTGGTGGATTGTGGGGGGGTTTGTGTTGCTTGTGGGGTTCCTTGTAGTACAGTTGCATTGTATTTTGTGAATTATGTTAAAGAGGCCCAAGGATTTAAACAGTGGCAAGTGTAGGACAGACCAGAAGAAACCTTTGTAGCACATGCAACAGTGGTTTACGAACAATTCTTAGAGCATGGAGCAATTCTTAGGACATGGAACTGTTGGAACAAGTCCAGAGGAGGCCACAAGGATGATCAGGGGACTGGAGCACCTCCTGTATGGAGACAGGCTGAGAAAGTTGGGGCTGTTCAGCCTGGAGAAGAGAAGGCTGCGTGGAGACCTCAGAGCAGCTTCCAGTGTCTGAAGGGGGCCTACAAGGATGCTGGGGATGGACTCTTCATCAGGGACTGTAGTGACAGGACAAGGGGTAACGGGTTCAAACTGAAACAGGGGAAGTTTAGATTGGATCTAAGGAAGAAATTCTTTACTGAGAGGGTGGTGAGGCACTGGAATGGGTTGCCCAGGGAAGCTGTGAATGCTCCATCCTTGGCAGTGTTCAAGGCCAGGTTGGATGAGGCCTTGGGTGCCATGGTTTAGTGTGAGGTGTCCCTGCCCATGGCAGGGGGGTTGGAACTGGATGATCTTAAAGTCCTTTCCAACCCTAACTATTCTGTGATTCTTTGGAATAGTCTATTGAAGCTCAGGAATGTTGCTTACATCATTAGGATGTTTTCGGTATAATTATGGTAATGCCCACAGGTAAGTAATGTGATGGAGCTGGAAGTAGATGGGAGGGCAAGGCCGTGATAAATTTCATGGCTGTTTTGAAGAATGACAAACGAGAACATGCACAAACATCAAAACATCTGCCTTGAAGCAGGTCTGATGCTTTCCTTCAGTACAACTGCCCTTTCTTTTAAACAGAGGATCTATTAAAATGTATTAGTCTACAAATCTGTGTTGATTTTCTTCTGCTTATTAGAGGTCTTTGCTCTCTCTTGCACAACAACACTGTCTCTTTTGGAATGTGCTCATGTCAATACAGACACAGAGTAAAGTGCTTCATTTGACCATCCTAGCTCGTAGCTCTTTATGCAATTACCTTTCTTTACAAGGAATCCTTTCAATCCATCATTTTTCTTTAACAGAAACCCGTGTTCCTGAAGTTCCCAGCTCCCTGCACGTCCGTCCACTTGTCACCAGCATTGTAGTGAGCTGGACTCCTCCTGAAAACCAGAACATCGTGGTGAGAGGCTACGCGATCGGGTACGGCATTGGCAGCCCTCACGCCCAGACCATCAAGGTGGACTACAAACAGAGATACTACACCATCGAAAACCTAGGTATGGTGAGAGAGTCAACACTCGTGCCCAAGTTTTACCTCTCAGTTCTGCCACAGTTCCCTAATTATGGAGTTATAAATAATACTACGTGTGTGTTCTTAAGACGATCTCTTTCCTTATTGAAATAATTGCAGTGGATGTCACACTGTTGATAAATTTCAAATAAACTCTATTTTCTGATGATAAAGAGGCAGAGGAATAGCCCCCCCCCCAAGCCCAGAACCCTACATCCACCGAGTTTGAAGCACAGTGTGTTTTGATGCGATGCTTTCCCTTCAACACTTATTAAAACGCTTCCCTGCTGAGCAGCATTCCCTGGTTCTCTTTCTGGAGTTGCAGAACAGGTGGCCTCAGGCGAAAAACAAACTCAAATGTCACCAAGATACAGTGGCATCTACTTGAAAACTAGAGATTCAGTCCTCCAAAGAGTTCTCTGTGTTAGGTAAAATATCCTGAAAGCAAAATAAACATTAGTGTCACAAACTATGGGGAAGTTCCATGAAAGAGGAGCTTTGAGTAATTTTGTAGTAGAGCAACTGAAAATAGTCATTTAAAGATGTTTTTCCTCACTGCTGTTTTGACTGCATTTGAGGAAGGTTTGCTGAGACAGCAGACTTGTGCTGCAGGAGGACTGTGGAGCACTGACAGAAGGGCTGTGTGGAAATTTAGCCCGAGTATTTCATGTATTTCTGTTATAAAATACTGAGCAAAGCGAAGGAGAAAACAGCATTCACTGTGAGCTTGACTTAAGATGTTTGTTCTTTCCCTTTAGACCCAAGCTCCCACTATGTCATAACTCTGAAAGCGTTTAACAACGTTGGGGAAGGGATCCCTCTCTACGAGAGCGCGGTGACCAGGCCTCACTCGGGTAAGGGCAAGGGGCTGCTCTCAATGTCTTGCACAGCCAGAATCCTCCTTGAACTGCACGAGGCTGAGCTTTCGGTGCTGGTGTGTAAGCGAGTGGCCTTGGGGTGGTGGTGGTTGTGTTCACACATCATCCATTCATTGAGCCACCTCAAATTGGTTTCATTTGTAAATTACAACCTTTCAAGTGCTAATCCCAGCCTGGTTCTCTGTGCAGCCTGTGCCAGAGCCTCACCACCATTACCTCAGCACAGATCCTGTGGGTGCAGTTCTGAAGGCCCTTGTTTTGTGTTTTATGGACAAGTGTAGATTTTTGAGGGTCTTTTACACTGAGGTTTTGAATATGGTGCCTGCATTTTGTTTCTCTTAAGTCTCAGTCTCCTGTCACGCTAAGCAAGTTCCTGGCATACGTGTTTCTTGTCTTGTAATGAAACATTTTAAGCAGAGAAATCAGTTTGCAAGCGAGCTACTACGATGCTGTAGCTCAGTGTGCTCGCTGTTAGACTCTCAGTGTTAACACAGTCACTTTGTGTAGCTGGAATCCTTATCCGTTATGAGGATTTGCAGTTGCAGTAGGTCTGTGTGACACTTGGAACTTGAGCACCATCAAGAGTCTTTAAAAGGTGCTGGGAGTTCCCCTTAATTTCTATGAAGCAGCAGTGACCCATCTAGGAGTTCAGCTCTTTTTCCTCATGGTTTTCTGAAGGGGAGGGATCAGTGGACATTCAGTCAAATTAGTTCAAATTACTGCATGCTGGGGGTTCTTAGGCCATGGTTGAATGCACTGAACACTAATATATTAGGTGTGTGTATATATTAGCATATATATGTTGTCTGACTGTCTTAAGAAGGGAACACGATGCAAGAGTAATTTTATTAGCCTGTCTTATGTCACCTATTAACTCTGGCTTTTCTCTCTTTTTCTCCATTTCTCACCTTTCATTTCATTGCACAACCCTGCATTTCCCCTTTTTGTTTTTGTTTTACGTTAAAATGCCACCTTCTCCCTTTTTAATTATTATACACTACTTTTTACCCATCAATTCCCTAGACACTTCCGAGGTTGATTTGTTTGTTATTAATGCTCCATACACTCCAGTGCCAGATCCGTCTCCCATGATGCCACCAGTGGGAGTTCAGGCTTCCATCCTGAGTCATGACACCATACGGATCACTTGGGCAGACAACTCTCTGCCGAAGAACCAGAAGATCACAGATGCTCGCTACTACACAGTGCGCTGGAAAACCAATATTCCTGCTAATACCAAGTACAAGGTATCGGAGCTTCACCAGCACTAACATAGCTGCCTTCTGTCAGTAACAAGTAGTTTCATGTTTGAGGCAGGGTTAAGTGAAGCAGAGAGTAAAGAAAGACAAGGGCTGAGGAAGCGGCGTAGAGGAGGGCCCCGTTTTCTTTGTCTGAGCTGAGTTCATAGAATCCCAGCCTGGTTTGGGTTGGAAGGGACCTTAAAGCTCATCCAGTTCCAACCCCTGCCACAGGCAGGGACACCTTCCACTAGAGCAGCTTGCTCCAAGCCCCTGTGTCCAACCTGGCCTTGAACACTGCCAGGGATGGGGCAGCCACAGCTTCTCTGGTTCACATTGGTTCTGGTCACTTACATCATTGCTTCAAAGGTTCATCTAGACTTGGTGGAAGGAGTTGGTTTTGTTCTCTTCTGCATGTGTGGGGTGTTGGTGTGAGTGGAAGGGTCACCACAGGGAGCAGAGGTGAACGTTTCCACGGTTACTTTCTGCTGTGGAACCATGGAGACAGTGACAGTTTTATACTTTCTGCTTCACCTGATCATGATCACATCCACAGATGGGGACTTACCTTTAGAGGAGCCAGTAACACATTAGTAAGGCACATGTTACCAGTGGCTTCTCTCCAGGTAACAGATCTGAATACCAGGGGTGAGTCATGCAGGGAAGATACCCTGGTTTCCTTTTACAACCTTTCCTGTTCATACCAAGTTGACAGTGAACCTACTGTTTGGGAACTGCATGGGTACGACATCTGTAACAGTAACTGCATGAGGGCCCTGCCTCCCTTGATTTTCATCTGGTGTTTGGATTTGAAGAGCAGATTTGGGGCTCGCTTTATGGGTTTGCATTTTCTTCAGTCGGTTGGGTGGATCGTTTTTCAGTTTTTGGAGTTATCAGGAGGCCTCGAAACTGCTGACTTCAGATCTCACAATTTAAATGAGACTCAAAGGAAATGGTTGTTAAAACCTCCAGCGAGTGGAGCTCCCTTTATGCTCTCACAGAGCAATCTTGGTACAAACCGGGGGGTTTTAATTGAAATGAAAAGCTGTGTATATCTGTGTTCTCCCTCTAAAGGCAAGTTATTGGAGCCCTCATTCCTGTGTCCTGTGCAGGGGATGGCTCAGGAGTGATTTATACAGTACTGCAGTTTCATTAGTTAAATGCTAGGAAATCCCACCCTGTGATAAGTGAAGTACTGCCCCCATCCTGTACTACTCTGGTTACCTTTAAGAAAGGCAAAACCTTTTTCAGCAGCGTTGCTCCATCAGCTGCTGCGTTTCAGTCAGGTCTTGGGTAACTTTATGAAGTGTGAGCTAGTGTACTGTTTGTCACAGCCAGCTCTAGCAGCCGTGTTATTTCTTGCATGTTTGGAGGCTGTTGGCCCGTTGCATCAGAGCTCCTCTGTTCCACCACCTTGCACGCAGCAATTGTATGTTGGTGTCAGTTCTCTGATATCCATCGGCTCAACATAGTCGTTTCTTCCATCCCTCTTGTCAGTAAGTGGGATGTTGGTATAGTTCATTCGTGTTTCCAACATTTACTCCCCACTTCTGCACTGTTGCAGACTCTCACTGAGGAAGAGTAATAACTTCAAACACAAGTTAGGTTCCACTTTTACAGAGCCTTCTTTTCCTTAAATTTGTATAGGAGTAGTGTCAGTCTAGAGCACATAAACCCAGGAACAGATGAGATGCAGTTCCTGAAGCTAATAAACTTGGCTGTGCTTTGAACAGTGTCAAGCGTCTTTGTTGGTGGAGCAGGGTTGTCCTGCTCACAGGCTACCCAAGATGTATTGGTGTGCACTCCAGAGTCAGCTGAAGTATTAAACCTTAACTCAGATCTTTAGGGCTGTATAAAAGGAAAATAAACTTTACAAGGCAATATTTATGAAGTTTATTCTCTAGTAGGTGAGCAGCGTTTAGTACCATGGGACAGTTGTGATCTTAAAAACAGTAAGTGGGGTTGAAAAATGAAGAAAGCAAAAAAGTCTCCTTTCAGCCTTTCATGTGTCATTGACATTCAATGGGATGTGCAGGGAACACCACCAAGTTTCAAAGCTGTAGATTAAAACCACAATTTGAGCCTGTAAAAAGGACTCCAGCTGCCACCTCTGACTGCAGCTACGAGCAGACAAGTGGTACAAACAGAATCAAATGCTTACGTGTGGTTAGGCATTTCCCTAGGGGTTGTGGAGGGTAAGAGCTGATGTGCTGTTCATCAGGGGTGCATCAGCTCCTAATGCAAGGTGTAGGAATCACAGAAGCAACTAGGTTGGAAAAGACCTTTAATATTGCTTAAAAAAATCTTACGGTTTATGGTTTTAAAATCTTACGAAGAGAGGATTTCTCCTTTGAGCTTGTCTTTCCTTGTACCTTCAGGTGGGCTTGTACCTTTGTTTTCCACATATGTTAAAAATTGACTGAAAGTTGTGGCAGGAATGTGGAAGACAGATGGAGATTTCAAGCAGGACTGTTACTGTTAGCTGGGCTTCAGTGTTTTCCCTTGCCAGATCAGTTAATGAACTGCTGTAAATGACCCCCCCCCCCGATCACACAGTGATTTACCCTGCTGCAGAACAAGTGTGCCCAAGATCTCCTATTGCCTTTTATCTTCCCCTTTAATTTCTAATTGACTGCTGTTAAATGCTCTTGCTGATTGCAGAAAGCATTTCTAGTTGAGGATGAAACAACTGCACTTTAATTCTTGATGAATGAATTTTCATGACAGAGCAAAACCATCACAGAATTAATGACTGTGGTTATGAAAATGCTTTAAGCACTTACCTAAGACAAGGGCGTTTGGGAGCCGGCGACTGATGGTTTCAGAAGTTACTGACTCTGTTTTCCTTTCAGACTGCCAATGCCACCACTTTGAGCTATTTAGTGACTGGGTTAAAACCAAACACCTTGTATGAATTCTCCGTGATGGTGACTAAAGGGCGAAGATCAAGTACTTGGAGTATGACGGCGCATGGAACGACTTTCGAATTAGGTACTCCTCCTCTCTCTGGAAGTTGCCAGCATTCCCAGTGGGATGAACGGAGTATGCCACAATTCTGGGAGAGGGAAAGCATGTATTTAAAATGATTATGCTGATGAATACTTGCTGGGAGGTTCTTATCTTTATAGCTTAGAAACTCTGATTAAAATCAACAACAACACACTTCAGATTTGAAAGGGATGATTGCATGCCAAAGTATGTACAGCAAATTACAGAGAAGTAATGAATAATGTACCACAGGTCATGGACAGGAGAGAAGAAGGAAGTGTATGCTTGGAGCATCTCAGAGCACGTTAATACAAATACAAAGAAAATACATAGAATAGTTAGGCCTGGAAAGGACCTTAAGATCATCCAGTTCCAACCCCCCTGCCATGGGCAGGGACACCTCACACTAAACCATGGCACCCAAGGCCTCATCCAACCTGGCCTTGAACACCGCCAGGGATGGAGCATTCACAGCTTCCCTGGGCAACCCATTCCAGTGCCTCACCACCCTCACAGTAAAGAATTTCTTCCTTAGATCCAATCTAAACTTCCCCTGTTCAAGTTTTAACGCGTTACCCCTTGTCCTATCACTACAGTCCCTAATTCCCCAGTATCCCTATAGCCCCCCTTCAGATACTGGAAGGCTGCTCTGAGGTCTCCACGCAGCTTCTCTTCTCCAGGCTCAACAGCCCCAACTTTCTCAGCCTGTCTCCATACAGGAGGTGCTCCAGTCCCCTGATCATCCTCGTGGCCTCCTCTGGACTTGTTCCAACAGTTCCATGTCCTTTTTATGTTGAGGACACCAGAACTGCACACCGTCAGCAAATAATAATTAAAACTTGCTGTCATTGTGCTGATGGTGTTACAGAGGAGGCGCATGAGGCAAGTGAACTACCAGAAATCCCAGTAGAAGCTAAGGCATCCAAATCAGCCCTAAATTCTTGTGCCTTGGGGGCATTGCCAGTGCAGTCCTCAGTGCCCCAGAAATGCTGGAAGCTCAGAGTACAGAACAGAAAGGGGTTTATAGCTGCCAGGATGAACTTGTGCCCACTGAGTACCCGGGAGATGCAGGACCTGTGTCCCCTGACCTGACACTCATTAGCTCTTTTTATCCTGCAGTGTTAAATGATCTTTGTGCAATTAAATTGACTGCTTATTATGCTTAGGTTTCTCTTGGTATGAACTGTAAGGATTAAAAAAAGCCTCTCCTGCTTAGCCTGTAGTTCTTACACTAAATAAAATACAGCAAAAAGAAATCAGGCATACAAAGAATTAGTTGAGATGATCCAAATACTCTACAGCAAGGCATAAGAAAAAGCAAGACCAGAAATCTAACTTATTCTGAAGCCCCATAAAACCTTAGTGGGCTTCAGTTGCTTTTGAAAACATTATCTTAGTTTTTGGTGGGAAGTCCATGATGTGGAGGCAGATCTGGACTGAGGCTCCTTTCCCATTCCAATTACTGTGCCCATCCCAGGTTAAAACACTTTATTTGGTGTTTGTGGTGACACACATACAATCCTCATTCATAACTACATGGGGGGGTGGGAAAAGTTGCAGAAATGAAGTTCTTGAAACAGCATTTGAAACCAGAAAGCACCAGAGGGAGGGTGAGATACAGGAATCTCACTTCATCTGAATAGAAAGTAAATACAGGGTGGTTGTAAAGGATATTTGCAAATGTGACCTAAAAGCTTGGAAGCCAAGAAACAAATAACCCCAAAAAGGCTAAATATCTTTTCTCATAACAGATCTTGTGATTTATATCACTCACCAAAGTCCACAGGGTGTGACCCATGGTTTTGGATACCCCTGAGTAGCAGCGCAGTGTAGGACTTGCTCCTCAGCTCCCGCTGAAGGAAACCCAGGATACTGGGTTCAGTGTTGGTCTGTGGGTTAGAAATCTCCTGTGGGCTAGTCCTGGGGTTTGTTTTAGTCTCAAGTTTACTGTAGGGCCTTGAGTTGTGCTTGACATCCATATGTTTGTTGAGTGTGTTTGTAAGAGGCTGGGGTAATAGGTACAGTAACTGTTGAGCTTTTGCTACCCTGGATTCCCGCTGTTACTGTGCACAGGGTTAGTAGGTAGCCATCTCAGAGGATGTATGGATTAATTTCTAATAGGTAGTATCCATAAAGCCCTTGAAATGCAGAAAGCCCTGGAAGCACTAAATGTTACTATTACAGTATTAAGTATCCACTGCGGATTTACTTTGCTAGAAGTTACATAATTAGAAGTCTCCTGTTTTTCACGATGTGGCTTTGCAGAGCCTGGCCTGGTTAATGCACCTTCAGAGACGTTGGCTCTGTGCAGCCAGAAGCATTAATCTGAGCCCCAGCTGGAAATCTCAGTTCACAGCAAGCAAGGACTCACATTTCAGGCTTGCGCTGCAGCAACCTGTGCCATTTCCTCAGTGTGAGGCAGGAGGAGGCTGATGGGAGAAGGAAGCATGTTCTCCTTCTTTCTCTCAGTCTTGCTCTCTGGCAACCCAAGGAAGAGAAGGTTGGACAGTTGTGCTCCACAGATATTTCTGGATTTCAGACAGTGCTGCAGATTTCCTTGCAAATTACACCAAATTCTTTGCTGAAGTCAATCAGCAATTATGGATTATGGTTCTAAATCTTGGGTGGGCTTCCTTCACTGACTCAGCTTTAAGTGGCAAATTGGCATTACTCAGTCCCACCATAAAGCTGAAAATATGGAGATATTTCATATAAAACATACTTATTTCACAAGTTTGTGTCATTTTTATGGTGTCTGAAGAAATTCAGTTAGAAGTCATTGACCCCAACTGTTAGAGCTGTACAGTGATGCTGTGGTTTTGGAGACATGGGCTTATTCAGTCATGAATCACAGCATCTGTTGGCAGAACCATAGAATGGTTTGGGTTGGAAGGGACCTTGAAGATCATCTGGTTCTTTAGAAGCAGGTACCTCCTCCTGGAAAGGAGATGCTGCACACCAGGTGGCATTTGCTGATTGAATGGAGTAAATCAGTAAGACCGCTACACACCGTGGTGGATTTATTTGAAGACTGAATGTTCTGAGATTTTACTGTTAGATGTGCCTTTTTCAGTGGTAAAACAAAGACAGATGGCTCTGAGGTTGCTTGTATCTGTCCAGTGACACGAGTCTGTCTGCTTGGTTGCAGTTCCTACTTCTCCTCCCAAAGACGTGACTGTGGTGAGCAAAGAGGGAAAACCTCGGACAATAATTGTCAACTGGCAGCCTCCATCGGAAGCCAACGGCAAAATCACAGGTGCAGTTTGCATGAGCAATAAAGTCAATACAAGATGCTGGTTAACAGCAGGATATAATGTGCATAACCGTGTGAGCATGTTCCGTGGTGCGAACCAAGAGGTGTTTATCTTCTTTGTCAATCTCTTTGGTTGTTCGGATTAATCATTTACTTTTGTACCCAGTCAAAATATATTAAGATAGAAAGTAACTGCAGTGTGAAATTGGAGTTAACCAGATAGAGAATTGGAAGTTTAAATATCTTAATAACCTTTGTCTTCATCAGCTTGTGCTACTCCAACGGCGTGCCTCCAGAAATCCATCTGTAATGCCTCTGGCCCCTCAGAAATGTATTTAGGAGAATCCATCCCAGTGCTTAGTGTTGTCTTTGTGTCATCTTTGTGGCATGGAACAGACTTATAGTCAGTTATTAGTCCCTTGACAAAACCCATTAGGAGTAAACTGTTATTTGCCTCTGTAACTACATCACTTCCATGTAGGAGAAATCATTTTACAGAAGATATTACTGTTTCCCTTTGGTAGTTTCTGTCTGGAATCGCATTTCTAAAGGCTTCCTGAACAGTTCACTTCCGTTTTCTGTTTGTTTTTACCCCAGACTTTATGCTTGAAGCAGCTTTTAATGGTACAGAGTTTGCAGTGTGGGGTTTTGCTTTTGTTCTCAGACTCAAACCTTTGGAAGCTGTCACCACTCGAGATCTGATTAGATTCCAGACAGGACACTGAAGATCTCTTTGAAAAGGCAGAACACTGGATGGAGACTTAACCCTTGGTTACAAAGCCAATTCTGTGTTATTATCAGCAAGATGTTTTTCCTCTATATAGGAAAGAAGGTTTGACTGGAGAAACAAGAGCCTTTATCATAACTACAGGTTAAAGGACTTGGCTGCTAGTGGTCAGTAGGGGTGGGAAACAATAGGCACAAATAGTCCCAGTCTATATATGTTCCTGAAAAGATAAGCCTGTCATCATATGTACAGAGAAAGCAGGACACATATTCAACTTTCCAGATAAAATATCTTGCAATTTCTATTCTGTGAAAGAGAACCTCACCTTTATTCATGGAGTATTTATTAGGTTTTACATAAGTAGCAGTTGCCAGCTAAAAAGTACATCACATCATTCTGCGGTAAGTCTGAGTCTCCCAAACAGGAGATTCAGTTTACCAGGAGCAAGGCATTTGGCAGGGATGTGTGGGGTGGGTGCCCTCTGGTGGGAAGAGCCCCTGCAGTGAGAGAGGCAGCTCCTCATGCCAGAAATCACAGAATCCCAGCCTGGTTTGGGTCGAAAGGACCTTGAAGCTCCTGCCACGGGCAGGGACCCCTTCCACTAGAGCAGCTTGCTCCAAGCCCCTGTGTCCAACCTGGCCTTGAACACTGCCAGGGATGGGGCAGCCACAGCTTCTCTGGGCACCCTGGGCCAGCGCCTCAGCACCCTCACAGGGAAGTGCTTCTGCCTAAGAGCTCATCTCAGTCTCCCCTCTGGCAGGTTCAAGCCATTCCCCTTGGCCTGTCCCTACAGGCCCTTGTCCCAAGCCCCTCTCCAGGTTTCCTGCAGCCCCTTCAGGCACTGGAGCTGCTCTCAGGTCTCCCCTTCAGGAGCCTTCTCTTCTCCAGGCTGACCCAGCCCAGCTCTCTCAGCCTGGCTCCAGAGCAGAGCTGCTCCAGCCCTCGCAGCATCTCCATGGCCTCCTCTGGCCTCGCTCCAGCAGCTCCACGTCCCTCTTGTGCTGCTGCCCCAGAGCTGGATCAAGACTGCAGGGGGGGTCTCCCCAGAGCACAGCAGGGGGAGAATCCCCTCCCTGAGCTGCTGCTCACGCTCTGGTGATGCAGCCCAGCCCACAGGGGTTCTGGGCTGCAATCACTCATTAACTCAGCTTAGTCCTTTCTGTACACTAAACACCACCATAAAAACAAAGCAATGATGGGATTCCCTGCCCTGGAGAGCCTGTCTGTTTAATACTTGTCTTTTTTCAGCTCTGATCTCCTTTTGATGTGTGTGGAATGGATGTGAAATGCTGAACTGTGCTCATCTGTGTTCCAGATGCTTTTGTGTTGTTATAGTTGCTGACAAATTAGTAGAGTCACGATTTAAGTGGATATTCTTGTGCCACTATACTATAGATAGTGCTCTTAACTGTCACTATATATATAGATATCTGTGTGTGTGTATATGTATCTGTGTATATGTATATATATGCATAAAAAAAAATATATATATATATATATATATAAAATGTTGCCCCTTCCTGGCCAAGTTATAGCTGTGTTGCTTTGTGACCTGGACAAGTAGCAAACATTAAGCCTTCTCCTTACTGTAACTCCAGCCTGGTAGTGTGGGACAAGGAAGCAGCTGGTGACCCAGCCCTGTAGTGGTGCAAGTGTTTATTTTATGCTGGGGCTCTGTGTTTCCTATATTAGAAAAGTCATAAAGCTTTTACTTCATAGTGGTTTGTAATTGCAGCATATTCAGTAACAGAGCTTCTCATACCTTTTTCCATGCCTGTGATGTGCACGTAACTTCAGTTCTTTTCTGATCATCGTCACCTTTATTTAGACCCTGAAAAATAAAACCATTATCAACCATTGAGCACATGCTCCTTAGCTGTGTGTGAGAATCTTTTGTTGTTTTAACGTTAACTGGTTTTATAAATATTAATACTTGGAGGATGCTTTAATAACAGCTTTATGTTATTTTACATTATTTGGTCTATGAACAGGCAAAGAGATGGAAATGAAGAATTTCTCCACATTCAGTGAACAGGGGTCAGAAGTAATTTTGACTTTTCAATGGCTTTTTTCCTCTTAACACAGACTTGTGAACAGTTTAAAACTTAAGCTGGGCTGGCTGGCTAAGACTTGAATGCATTCTTAGTCGCTGAAAAAGTAAGAGAAATCCCATCATCGTTTAGCTGTGTATAACAAGAAGTCAATAGAATATGTTCTGTGAGATCTTACCACTGTCCTGTTCTCTCATGTATAAAATCCTTTTGCTTTTTCCTTTCAATAGGATACATCATTTACTACAGTACGGACGTGAACGCTGAAATACACGATTGGGTTATCGAGCCCGTCGTGGGAAACAGGCTGACCCATCAGATACAGGAGCTGACCCTCGACACACCCTATTACTTCAAAATTCAGGCCCGCAACTCCAAGGGCATGGGGCCAATGTCTGAGGCAGTTCAGTTCAGGACCCCCAAAGGTAAATCATCATGGAGGTCTCGGGACCTTCCTCTGCTTTCCCTGATTGCAGCTCCTCTAAGATCAGGGTAGTGTGAATTTTGTATTTCATAGAATCATAGCCTGGTTTGGGTTGGAAAGTGCCTTAAAGCTCAGCCAGTTCCAACCCTCTGCTATGGGCAGGGACACCTCACTCTAGCCCGTGTGGCCCAAGACTGTGTTCAACCCGGCTTTGAGCACTGCCAGGGATGGAGCATTCACCACTTCTTTGGGTAGCCTATTTAAATTGGAAGAGGCAGGAAGAGCAAATGGAGTTTGACTTGAATGGAATTTTCTATTTGCATGTAGTTAATAGATAAGCAAATGTTGCTCAGCTGCTTGGTTCGTTGTAGTGTTTCTCAGTTACTGGTGGGCACTTAGGTCACCTGGTTATAGTGTCCTAAAGGTGGTTTTTAGGAAAGCAGGTTTTAGATGTTTCAAGGTTGTGGGGTTTGTGTGCCACACTGCAGCAGTACAAAGCCACAGGCTCTCCAGCTGGAGCCAGCGGTGCAGCTGTGTGCTGGTGACTTGGATGTCACAGTGGGAATAATGAGATAGAGCAGCTCTTAAATCAAGAACTAGTGAGGCAGAACAAATGCACATTGCTTGGGAAAAAGTACTTGAAGGAGAGGTGAAATGTAAAAAGTTAGGAGTTGATTTCTTGAAGTGTACCTTTACCACTGGTGGTCAGAAATGGGAGCTCCAGCTGGTCTGCTTGAGCAATGTGAAACTTTGATTTCTGTCTCTCACTCCTTCAAGCCTTGTGATCTCTCTCTTGTTTTTTCCTTCCCTGTGCTTGTCCCACTAGCTGAATCCTCAGATAAAATGCCTAATGATCAAGGTAAATGAACAGCCACACTTTCTTTTTTATTCCAGCCTTCACACGTTTTGTTTTCCCTGTCTATGTGCTGTTGTTGCTTGTTGTAAATGAAACTGTCTGCTGCTCTAACTGTAAATGAGCAAGTTCCTGTTGTGCTTTCAATAGTGGAAGAGCTGGAAGTCCTGTTTGTGGTTGGGGTGGTGGGGATATAAAGTGATCCCTGCAGTTAGATGTCACATGAAGGGACCAAGTCTGTGCCAGAGCTGGATCGTTCTGTCAAAGGGCATTTGGATGAAGTGAAACTCCAGACAGCTCTCCGACCACTGAGGCAAGATCTCAGTACATTGAGGTGGAAGATCAGTCCCCTAATTGGCATGAGAGCTGTTCTGTGAGCTCTTCAACTCTAATTCTGTTCATGACAAAGGCAATATGCCTGCTCTAGGAAGGTTTTTTGCAAGAGACATTCTGCTTGTCAGCTCATTCAGACTCCAGGCGCTCCTGAAGAGCACAGCATTAGCTACTAAAAGCCTCAGGTTTTAAAACCCTAGCTTGAAAAATGGCAGCTTTGACTTTATGACATTGAATTATAAGGTGGATGTCCCAGAGCTATTGCTGCTTTCTTCCAAATAACCTACAAGCCCAATAAAAAGGGAAAGAATTAGTCTAAAGGGATGAGTTTAAAAGGACATTGGCGGGCACTCAGGCACACAATTAAATAGATCCTGAAGGGGTTGAGCATGAGGGGTTTTTTCACTTGCTTTCCAACTTGTTGCTTAGAGGTAATTTATTATATATGCTTTTACCTTCTGTGTGCCACGTGATGCTCATATTGGGCAGAATGGGGTAAATTCATATCCAGCTTTGTCTAGCAGAGCTGCAAGCTGAGATTCAGACGTGTCTCAGGGGAAGAGACCCTCATGGTGTCAACAGCAGTGCTCAGCTGCAAGAGGAAGGGAACAGGGGAAGATAAAAAGGTTTTATGTAGAAGCTGCTATTTCCATTCTGCGCTATTCTAACCTTATTTCAGCAGATAACTAAAACTTGTCATCCATCGTTACCATCCTAAAGTAGCATATTCTAGTAACAATTTGATTCATTTATAAATCAGAAAACTCTACCTAAAAGCCATGAGAGTTTTGTTTCAGAATTCCTAGAAGAAAACTCATGGATTATAGATCCTGGCAGTAGATTAAATGTAGAAAAGGAGAAGACAAGCTGGAGAGAAGAGCCTGTTTGGTGACAGTACCACTGAATTGCAGGATTGTGTCTTTCAGGAAGTAGTAGGCAAGTTACTCGAGACTGGGAAGAAACAAAACTGCAGTGGGATTGACTCTGGCCTTAGTGGTTTGTCCTTTTTTTCTCTCCCTTACTTTTCTTTATTAAGCTACATTGTTCTCCCTGCACTTCTGTAGCCCAGAGCTGGTATTGAGCTCCCCAGAATTTAAATGCTAAACTGCTGGTCCCTGGTTTCAGGAATTAGGTAGTGAGAAGCATCTTGGTTGGGTACCTAATCATAGACTCAGACTGGTTTGGGTTGAAGGGACCTCAAAGCTCATCCAGTTCCAACCCCTGCCACAGGCAGGGACACCTTCCACTAGAGCAGCTTGCTCCAAGCCCCTGTGTCCAACCTGGCCTTGAACACTGCCAGGGATGGGGCAGCCACAGCTTCTCTGGGCACCCTGTGCCAGCGCCTCAGCACCCTCACAGGGAAGAGCTTCTGCCTAAGAGCTCATCTCAGTCTCCCCTCGGGCAGGTTAAAGCCATTCCCCTTGGCCTGTCCCTACAGGCCCTTGTCCAAAGCCCCTCTCCAGGTTTCCTGCAGCCCCTTTAGGCCCTGGAGCTGCTCTAAGGTCTCCCCTTCAGGAGCCTTCTCTTCTCCAGGCTGCCCCAGCCCAGCTCTCTCAGCCTGGCTCCAGAGCAGAGCTGCTCCAGCCCTTGAGCATCTCCGTAGCCTCGTCTGGACTCCAGCAGCTCCACATCCTTCTTATGCTGGGGGTCCCAGAGCTGAACACAGTACTCCAGGTATCTGAATTTCATCCTAGTTTGAATCCTGGACTTTGTATCTTTAGTTACCTTTGTGGTTTTGGAGGTGTGCAGATGCTGACACCACACAGTAAGTGCCAGTGTCAGGCGTCCCTGAGCTGCCACATGTGGTTGTTCCCAACAGCCTTTGATAATACAGCTGTTTGCAGAACAGTCCTTCCTCCCTATTGCTGCCTTCCCGTGTTTTTATCATTTAAATATGGTTTATGTCCTTTGTCACCCATACACACACGTATGGGGGTATATAATAGCAGCAGCTGGCTGCATGAGGATATAGACGGTTCAGAGAGTGCAGACCCCATGATACACTGCACCAACTCAGTGTGTTACACCCGTGTGTACTACATGATCCCTGCTGCTCTGTGCAGGTGACTCTCTGTATCTTGTTATCGCCTCCATTATTTTAGGTCATCTGTTAACTTCAGGAGCAATGATTTTCATTTTCTGTCGTGGTGTTTATCAGGATATTGAATTTCCTTGGCCAAGCACAGGTCATTGCAGTACTCATGAGATATATCCCTTGTGAATAATGACTCTGCACTTATGATTCTTATTCTTATCAGTGAATTGGTTGTTAATCTCGTTATTATGTGCCACGTGGCTTTTTTTAGGATGCTATTTTTAACCAAGCATTGCACAGTGCTCAGGGAAGTGTTTTATGGAAGTCTAAATACAGAGTGCCAGCATAGCTGCTGTTACCAGCCACGTTCATGGGCTCACATTTCACTTGTTTGAAAATACCTGTGCTAATAAAACAGAAAGATGGGCGTGAAGTGTGCCACCATCTCTGATCAACCACCTTTGCCACGGTCTTGCCTATGTTAAGGCTCCAGCTGCTGCACTGGAATGGCATAGGGTGTCTGTTTGTCCTTTGTCAGTTTTATTGCCCCCCCCTTCTCCCACAGCTTTTCTGGTGCTCCAAGAAATCCTAGCTCCAGGTTCAGCAATTCAGAGAACCCATCTAGGGTTGTTTGATTTTCACATCCTTTCAGTGCAAATTATCTGGTCCTGCAGGCACAAATACCTCCAACAGAAGCTGTTTAAAATTCACTTAGATTAGTTCATGGCTGCTGCAAAATGATTCGTTCTGGACTTAAGAAGAGTAGGCAACGTCCTCTCCATTCTGGCACGTGCAGTTTGTCTTTTTCAGTGTAGATTTGTCCTGCAGTATGTCTTAATTTATTACAGACTACATCTAACTCTTCTCTGTAGGATTCTTTCTCACTGCCCTTCTCAGGGCTTACTCAGTGTTCCTGCTGGTTCCTTTTGCTGGTTTTCCCAGCTGTCCTTATTTCACAGTGAGCAGGTTACAGGCTTTGGCTTCAGGTTCCATTTGTTACACATCCTTTACCACTTCCTGACTAGGATGGATTTTTAACTGAGAAAATTCCTTCTCCTCATTGTGAAAGTGCCAAATTTGCTGATTTGGGGGGACTTTGTGCGTAACAGTGTAAAAATGGCCAAAGGATTATGGATTCCTGTAACCAGAGGAATGCCTTCTCTCCATCTTACCGCAAGTTTTCCCTCCTGCAGTATTTTCCCCATTCATGGTCATTTTGCTTTAGTGCAGTTTAATGACGACACAGAAGTGGAAGAACCAGGGCTTTGTGTATCTTTATCTGTAGGCAGCTTTCTGCTAACTCAGGGCAGGTCTTAACACTAGAAGCAAACTCATGACTTGCAGCAGCAAGTGATCTAGAGCTGAATTATGCAGGGGGGATACCTGGTAGAGTACTAAGAGGACAGCAGCTCAGCAGGGAGGTCAGCTCTTGCACTGAGGAACCCCCAAGCAGTAGCCAGGGCTCAGGAGGGGCTGTGTAATTTGCTTCAGTTTGTAATTATTGGGGTACAGATGGGTTTACTTCCAGCATCAGCCTTTAAACTTAAAGCTTAGAAACAGATTTGTTCTCCCCGGTTTCACCAAAAACCGTTTTGTGAAGCCTCATTGTCACTTGTGGTGAAGGTGACATGAACAGAAGAGAATGAGGAGAAGCTGAAAGCAAGTTTTTATGGATTTCCCCTGGTTTTGATCCTCCATTTATTTCCAGTCTTCCACACTCTGTAATTAGGTATTGGGAAAAAAAACTCCCATGTAATTACTGCCTCGAGATGATTAACTCTACAAGTGTGGCAAAGCCACTTGCCTCAATAAAACCTGTGTATTACTGCAAATAATATTGATTATGTTTTTAAAATGAGTAACAGGAGAGGCTCCTGAGCTTACTTGGGAAAATAGTAATGTGGGAAACTGGTTATTAACTAGCTCTTTGGAAGAAGTGGTTCTCAGGGAGGAGCACAGCTGCTGCTCAAAGGCAAATCCTGCTGTAGGGGAGGGAGAAGGAGGAAGTTTGAAAAGAGCTACCTTAGAGATGCTCAAGTGTGTGTTTATGTGTATGGGTGTGGATATATATGTATACACAATTACCCCCTGCATCCCCTTTTCAGCTTCAGGGTCTGCAGGGAAAGGAAGCCGCCCTGTGGACATAGGACCAGATTACAAACCGCCGCTGGGTGGTAAGTGCTGTTCTTCAATCTAAACACAGTATCTTTTGGTGTTTCACCAAGTGATGCCATATCCTCCTGAAAGTACTCATTACGTCTGTTCGAGGAACTTTTTCTGTCTGTGGTGATAGTTGTTCCCACTCAAGACATCATTTCCTACTTCTGTCATAGGGCTCTTGCCTGCTGTGTGGGGTATGTGGAAAAAAATATTGTTGCATGCATGTACATTTCAGCCTGAAGCACGATAACCAGATCGTGTTCCCAGTTTGGTTTTAAATAGCTGCTGGAGTGCACAAGTGTAAAATTAATTCAGGAAGAACATAGGAGGAAGGAAAAAAAGTCATCTTAATCCTTCTCCTGATCAGCACTTTGCATTGTGGAAGCCTTGCCCTAAGGTATTGCTTGTTAGTGCTACATGAAATGTGAGTCCTTCAGAGGAGGGTGCCCACTGTAGAACACCAATACCAGTTCTTGGGATTTCTGATCATAGAATGCTTTGGGTTGGAAAGGACCTCAAGATCATCCAGTTCCAACCCCCTACCACGGGCAGGGACACCTTCCACTAGGGCAGGTTGCTCCAAGCCCCGTCCAACTTGAGCTTGAACACTGCCAGGGATGTAGCATTTAACACTTCTTTGGGCAGCCTGTGCCAGGGCCTCACCATCCTCACAGGAAAGAACTTCCTTGTACCTAAGCTGAGCTTCCCCCTGTTTAAATTTAAACCCATCACCCCTTGTCCTGTCACTACAGTCCGCGGTGAAGAGTCCCTTTCTGGCATCCTTGAAGGCTCCCTGCAGATACTGAAAGCTGCTCTGGGGTCTCCACGCAGCTTCTAGAAGTCTTTGCTGGGCTCTGCTGGCTTTTGATGAGGATTTTTTTCTACATGAAAAATAACGCCTTTCTCTTGTCTCAAACTCTTCCAGGCAGCAACAGTCCCCACGGAAGCCCAACCTCTCCCTTGGACAGCAACATGCTCCTTGTAATCATAGTGTCTGTTGGAGTGATCACCATTGTGATTGTGGTGATAGTCGCCGTCTTCTGCACCCGTCGTACAACTTCTCACCAAAAGAAGTAAGCTGTCAGGGTGGCACTGGGACAGTTGTCCTGCCTGTGGTGGTGATGGTGATGTTCTGTATTCCCTAATCAGTGTTGCAGAGTTTACAAACCAGCAAGAGTTTAAAGGCAAGCTGGGGCAATGCCTTCCCATATACCTGCAACTGCCCCTCTCTGAGGAGGGTTAAAGTAGTGCTTCCAGACACTAGCCAGTCCTTCTGTTTAGAGCTGTGAGCTCAACAGGCAGATTCTCACTTCTGTTCTTAGCAGGTACTTCATGGTGTGGAGTTGCTTTACGAGCAGGATAATACCCAGTTTTTAGATAGATGCTGGAGTGGAATTGGAGTCTGGTGCTGGACTCCTTAGAAAAGTGCTCCAAAATCCAAAATATAGATGGATATCTGAGTTCTTCCCTCATGTAGAGCATCTGAATTCAAACTACAGCAGCAACACTTCCATGTATAGGCTCCTGACGAGGTTGCTCCGGCCTGTTCTTTCAAAAGAACTGAAGAGAGCTGAAAGCTTTTTTGGTTTAGTTTGAAAAGACTCTGTAATGCAAAAGAAAGGTTTAAGAAAGTGATGAAAAGCCAGGCTTGGAGGATAACCTCCACTTCCTTTGCTGAAGGTGAACCCTCCTGCAAAAATGCAAGTCCTTCCAGAGAGAAGAGCAAGGATATGTGAGTGGTGGTTGAGCAACTGGGGGATATGCGTGGGAGAGGGCAAAATTCATGGCATTTTGTTTTCAAAGAGCAGAAATAACCCTGTGAACTCTTGCCTTTGTTTCTCCAGTCCTAAATGCCACCTCTCTCACATGCAGCAACCCACAACCAGTGAATAGCCTTCTCATCTGTTATAGTTGCAGTGCCTAAAGCAGGGTGCCAGGAGCACGTCTGGCTGCAAATCACCTCACCAGAGGCTCTGCTCACTGATGGCTTTCAAGATTGTATTTAGTCCTATCTTAACCAGTTCTAGGAAACGTGCTACCCAGAAGGGATGCCTTCCTGCATCACTGCCAGGGTCCAAAGCAAGCGGGGTGTGAAGGAAAGTGCTGGACTCTGCACAGCATGTCAAATAGAATCACAGAATCCCAGACTGGTTTGGCTTGAAGGGACCTTAAAGCTGATGCGGTTCCAACCCCCTGCCACGGGCGGGGACAGCTTCCACTAGAGCAGAGTGCTCCAAGCCCCATCCAACCCAGTCTCATGTCTGCCTCACAGTTTGCTGCTGCCTGTCTTTAGCAGCGATGAAAAGCTCCTCAGTCAGATGTGTCTGTCCTGAGCAGCAGTGAAATGAACGTTCTTGTCATTAATCTTCAAAGTTAACCATCCCATTTGGGGTAATCAGCTCTTCGCACACTCTTCCCACAGCTATTGTTTGAGGTTGGTTGTGCACCCTGGAGTATGGGCACAGCATGATGGATGTACGCTTCCTGTTTAGAATATTCTCTTAATAAGCACAAGTACTGGAAACTTTACTTTGTTGGTGAAGGCTCGGACTGCAGAGCACAATTCTGCAGCGAGTGTAGCATTTGAGACAAATTTCCTGGCACCAGAGTTGTAGAATATGCTTTGAGGTGTCAGATGTGCTTATATGTAAAATTCAAAGCTTCCTGCCCAGTGGGCAGCTCCTGCTCAGCTGGATGCAAGATCTGAGGGAAATCACATTGCAAATTTGCCTTTTCCAACAAGTGAAAGGAAGCCTCTGTCTAAGAACATTCCTTTTGTTTCCCTTCCCAAGGAAACGAGCTGCCTGCAAATCAGTGAATGGGTCCCACAAGTACAAAGGAAACTCCAAAGATGTCAAACCTCCTGACCTTTGGATCCATCACGAAAGGCTGGAGCTGAAACCCATTGATAAATCTCCAGATCCCAATCCAATCATGACCGATACCCCAATCCCTCGCAACTCCCAAGACATCACCCCAGTTGATAATTCCATGGACAGCAATATCCACCAGCGGCGGAATTCCTACAGAGGTGAGGTTTAAAATTAACTGTATCTGGTGAAATCACTTTACTGACAAATTACTCTTGTTTCCAAGTAGTGAATTGGGTTTGTGCCTAGTTTATAGGACTCTCTGAAAAGGATAGATCATACTCCTAGTGTGAATGTTGAGTGCCCAAGAGTTAAATCATGACTGTCCCTTGGTAAATACCAAATAGTAGTCATCTAACAAGTGTTTCATGTTAAGTAGTTGAGACACATGTGACGTTCTCTCAGTGGTCAAACACACAATCAGGTTTTGGTGCTTTAACCAGCTTGACTCTTGAGGTGCGGGTGAGTTTTCACTTGGGGAATGGTTAACTTGGCTTACCCAACATGTGACTCTTTGCACTGCAAGCTCATTCCCCATAGCTGCACTGCCTGAGGTTTGGTTTTGCAGTATGGCCCAGAGAGTTTCTCCAGTGCCTAATAATCTTTACCCTAACTGTCCTCTTCTCCACCTTTTAGTGAAGGATGAAAGAGCTGTTTTTATCAGTTATGAGTCACAGAACTGCTTACAAAGAGGACAGCCCAGAAATAAAGAGAGGAGGATTGAAACAGTCTGGTACGGTACCACAGAAGTCTTGCTGCAGTGGTAAATAACCTTCAGTGTTTTTCCTTCAGGGCATGAGTCAGAGGATAGCATGTCCACACTGGCAGGAAGAAGGGGGATGAGGCCCAAGATGATGATGCCTTTTGATTCTCAACCACCTCAACGTAAGTCAACAGCCCACCTACTAGCTGGCTTGAAATGGGGAGCACCCAAACAACCGTGTTGATACCATATGCGCAGACACACACTCACATACTGCCTTTCTACTTACTGCTCCTAAGTAATTCTGTTGTATCTGCAGTGGAGCAGTTCAAAGAAGGTACCCTTAAGAGGAAAAACTGGATTAGGTGTATTTGAGCAAAGGCAGGTGTGCTGCAAAAGTGGGGGAAGAGTTAGGAATGTGTCCAGCTGTCCCAGTCTCCAGCAGTGGTGACTGCAGGTGGAGTTTAGGGAGAGCCTGTGTCACTGAGAAAGACGATCGATTAAACAGGGATACCTGAAGAATCTCCTGCTTACTATTCTCCATCTGTGAATCTATCCTCTGAGAATCTATCTTCTCATAGTGGCTCAGGAGCAGCTTCAGAAATTATGCTGAAGTAGTGAATTAGGAAGAGAGAATTGGATAGATCACTGCATGTTTCAGTGCAAGATATCCCCGCTTGGGAGCTTGTCCCCTAATTTGCCAAGCAGAAGGAACGGCTCTAGCAGTGTTCAAGGCCAGGTTGGACACAGGGGCCTGGAGCAACCTGCTCTAGTGGAAGGTGTCCCCGCCCGTGGCAGGGGGTTGGAACAACCCAAACCCTTCTGATTCATTCTATGATTTATCCTATGATTCTATGAAGGAGTAACATGCTCATCTCTTGGAAAGACTACCAAAAGCCTGCAGTATGTACTTTAGCTTTGCTCCATGATGTGTCTGTTATCAAATTGATTAGAACATGGCTAGAGCACTGATAGAGGCTGAGATTTTGTGAGTCTGGCAGAGCATACTCTTAAATGAGGAGGATATGTAGTGTTCAAGGCCAGGTTGGACAGAGCCTTGGGTGCCATGGTTTAGTGGGAGGTGTCCCTGCCTGTGGCAGGGGGGTTGGAACTGGATGATCTTAAGGTCCTTTCCAACCTGAACTATTCTATGATTCTATGATATCTGGGGTTTTATTTCTTATCTGTGCGTTTCCTTATCACTTAATGATGATTCGAGCAAAAGTGCTGAACTGAAATATTGTTGAGGCAGTAGAAATAGATTTTAATTACTAGAATCAAACAGTGTATCTACTTTTCCAATGATGACTCTGAGATGGAAAAAGACTTGGCAAAACCTCCAAACAGCTGGGAACCCTGACGGCAGAACACAGGTAAAATGTACCCGAGTTAATATGCAGAGACAGAATGATGAGGCAAAATCACTGTGTGCTTATCTAGTCTGAGCTTAGACTTCCCTGAGCACCATGGTCGTGGTCAACCCTGGAGCCAGGTGATTGCTACCCTGACCTTTGTGTTAAGTGGAATGATTTCACACTAGTCCAGCATGTTTCAGCTTTATTTTTTGCTTTATTTACCTGAAGTGAGCGCTTGGTTTATGGGGCCTCTTTGTGTTTTTCCAAGTGTCCTGATGCCTCTTAAGTGTCCTTAGCTCACTTTGTGAATCTGTGACTGTTTCCTTATTTTCCAACCTTTTTACAAGAGTAGTATTTTTATTCTTAGTTTTACTATAAGTAAAGAGTTGTTTTCTCCAGGTTTTAAATGTGTGAGGAAGGAGTGAAGGATGCAGTTTTACACTGATAATCTGTATATTCTAATTAGTTTCTTGAAAGTTTGTCTTCTGTCAAATATGGGTATCTAACAAAGGGCATTGCAGCTACTGGATTCTGGTGGTTTCTTGTCCTATGCCGGGTGCTGAAACATGTTGAATTCAGGCTTTTGTGACCCCATAACAAGTTCAGATTGCAATAGGTCTTACCTTGCACTCCTCTAAGTGTTTCTTCTCTCAAAGGGATGCAACACTGGATACACAGAGCATCAGATAGACCCATACAGGAGCTGGTGCTGAAAGGTGCCAAGTGCTCCATGGAAACAGCGTAGCAAAGTACTCCTGGTGCTGCGTTATTCAGTGAGAAAGATACTCAGCATCTTCCATGCTCAGTCCCACCTAGGGTGAAAAGATACACAGTTGACAGAGGTGATAGAGTGGTGATAGTTATTTTAGGGAGGTGGTATATTGCCGTTCTACCTTTTGCTTGTACTCAAGCTGATGTGGTAATGCTGCAGATCGAGTTGTGGGTATGACCTTTTCTTTGCAGCACAAACCCCAGCTTTGATTTCTCATTGTGATACCAGCCCTGCTGCCTTTGCTTGGAAAGCCGCTCTGTTTTCCCCCTCTTTATTAGATCTTGCCTTGTCCAGAAGGAGCAAACCAGAAGCAGACATAGGTGGCTTGCTGTGACAGGTTAGGATGATGCACTAAATGTCAGGAAGGATGCGTAAGGTCTTCTGGTGCCTGAGGGCTGAAGATTGGGTTTGTGACTGTGTTTGAGGTTTTTATCCTGGTCACAAAAGCTCTGAGGGCTTCCAGCTGTAGATTTCCATCTTATAGTACGTGGAAAGGTCGATATAATATCTGTGTAGATGCCTTTTTGCAGAAGCTCCACAGAAAACTCTCACTGGTATGTGAGGGCCTTTCTCAGCAAGCAGAAGGCAGGACCATTTCGTATGTTAAAGGCTGTGCCTGCAGAGACTTTCCTATGGACTTTTTTTGCCTCCCACTATTCAAACGTAGTTATTTACCTCTTAAATCCTAAATAACGGTAATTTACTGTATTCAATTTTAGTGTAATTCACAGTAATGGTGTGTGCCTGGTTAGCTCCTCCTTTGACAACTGGAATACAAAAATCTGAAAGGATACTAAGAAGCAAAGGGCTGGTTTTTTCTTACCACATCACATTTTAGCTCTTCATGCGAACTTTTCTCTTCCTCGAAACAGCTCATCACGATCTTCATTAGGAGCAGGTGGTACAAGTTGGCCTGTAAAGATATATGTAATGTAGGTCTGATAACCCAGTGAATTACTGGCAAAGCCCAGCAGGTTAAGCTGGCTTAGGGTGAACTTCCTGAGGATGTGGCTTTTCACAGGAGCAGGTTTTCCTCCAGATTCTGCTTTGGAATCCAGAGCTGCTGCCATTATGGGATTTAGCAGGGAGGGAGCTGAAGTGCTGGAGCAGAGTTGGAAAATTGGGATTGAAATACATCATCTTGGTGTCACTGTGGACCTGCTGAGATTTACTCGCTGTCAGTCTGCCTCCCCTGCTCAGTGGCTTGGTGGGGATGGGAGGGATGTGGTGTGTTTCAGTACATGTGCATGCTTGTCTGTATGTTAAGCATTTTTCTGTCTTGTATTCATTCACAGCTGTGATTAGTGCTCATCCCATCCATTCACTCGATAACCCTCACCATCATTTCCACTCCGGCAGCCTCGCTTCTCCAACTCGCAGCTATCTCCATCACCAGGTCAACCCGTGGCCGATTGGCACATCCATGTCCCATTCAGACAGGGCCAATTCCACAGGTGAGACATTAATGAGCAGATAGATTTTGCTTGTAATGGAACAATGAGTGGAAATCAAAGCCTGGTACTTCACTTGGTTGATCTCTGTTGTGGTGTGCCCTGAGGGGCAAAGTGATGGCTTTAAGTGCAGACCAAACCCTTGGCAGGGTTTTCTGTGAACAGTTTCTGGTGTAGATCAGATTATGTCCTTGGAAAAGGAAGCTTAATGTTTTATATGCAGCTTCAAGTAGGAAGATTCCTTATTCTAGAGCCTTCAGCCATGGAGTCTGAAACATCAGATTAAATCTAATTTAATCTACTTAATACAACAACTTTTATCCCAATTAGTTCCATGTAAAACCAAGGGAGGACAAAAATCCAGCCTTTGCTCTGAGAGCTGACTTTGATTGATCTTCCTGAAGCACACAGAGAATTGTATTGATTCCTATGCAGGATTTTCAGGCCTGAAGCCCAGGCATTTGCTATAGTTCTTGTAATGTCTCCAGTGCAAGGGTACTTCTAAGTTGCACGTAAGTAACGTCATGAGATGAAGTGAATTCTGAGCTTCTCTAGTTTAAGGTTACATTTTAACTAAGGTGCCGCAGCCAACAACTTGTTTCCTTATGGAAGCCATTCAGGAGGCTGCAAATACCCAGGCAGATGGTAAGTTGGAGGTTTCCCTTGTTCTCTTTGTATTCCTGAAGTGGCAGCCTCTCAGAGTCCAGATCGTTCCCTGCATGTGGTCCAGGTAGGATCACGATGCCCTCAATTCAAGGCACCATCTCACTGTTTTCTTAGATCAGTAGATTCAGCAGAGTGGAGCCTGATGAAAACAAGCAAATAAAGGCAGCAAGTAAAGGGTTTTCAGTAAGTGAAGGGATTTCAGGTTTATCTCAGGAACAGTTTGGCTTGTCAGCACACATTATGTATACCTGTTTAAGAAGGCCAATCCTGTGAAATACTCCAGGGTAAAGTAAGATTTGTGTTTCATGCTGTTTATTCAAGGTCTTACTCCGTGTAGCTGTTTCAGTGTAAATCTTGATTTGGTGTTATATCCATGGAATCATTCAGTCCTCAAGCTTATTCTGTTATTAGACAGTCATTGTCGTTCACCTCAGAACAGAGCAGTTACACAGAATTGGTGTCATTTGCTACACAGAGGGTTAATCTGTGAATTCACTTCTTAGCTGCTAGCAGTGATCTTGGAAAAGGTACTTGCAGACACTCCTGGTTTCATCTGCCCATAGAGAATATTTCTGTTAAAGAAAGGAAACCTCTCCATGTTGTGTGTGTTGTAGAATCCGTTCGGAACACGCCCAGCACAGACACCATGCCGGCTTCCTCATCCCAGACCTGTGCTGACAACCAGGACCTGGAAAGCACCACAGGGTCCTACCTGGCTAATGCACAAGAGGAGGACTCGGCTCAGAACCTGCCCACGGCCCATGTCCGTCCTTCCCACCCACTGAAGAGCTTTGCAGTGCCAGCCGTTCCACCTGCTGGTTCCACGTACGACCCTGCGCTGCCCAGCACGCCCCTGCTAACACAGCAAGGTGAGCAGGGAACAGCGGGCAAGACAAAGAGAAAAAGGGGATTTTAAGGAAAGAAGAGAAGCTCCTACAGGGTGAGGGGGAGAGTTGGACATCAGCGGAAATATGCCAGAGGCTGGGGTGATTTTTGTCTTTCAAGGCCCTTTTATCTACATCAATAAATGAGACAAAATGTCAGACTCGGCACTCCATAATTTGAAGTGCTTATTTTCCTCTAATAGAATCCTTTTTATTCTCCTACTTTCAAGAGCTTTCTGGATAGGCAAAGCAATTTGTTACCTGGTATAACTGTGGTATAACTGTGTCACACTTCATTTTAAGCTCCTGCCCATCCAGTTCACTCGGTGAAGACTGCGTCGATTGGGACTTTAGGAAGAACTCGACCTCCTATGCCCGTGGTAGTTCCCAGTGCCCCTGATGTGCAAGAGACCACCAGGATGCTTGAGGACTCAGAAAGCGTAGGTACTCTTAACACTGCCAGGGGCTTTCTTTGGCAGTGCTGATCAAACTGTGGTGAATCTCTCTTTAGGGGACACTTGGAAGCTTTAGTGATGTCTGCACTGAGACTGTCAAAAGGATAACAAGTCTTCTGACTTCCACCAAGTGCTGGTTAACCCATATCCAAAAACATAGTGCAAGGCAGTAAATTCAGAGAATAAGCACTTCAGTTTTCAAGTTCTTTCTAAATCTGAAAGTTTAAGAGCATACCTTCATTCCTAGTTACACAGTACCTAGTCTTTGCATTCTTCACAGTATTCAGCACCTAAGGGAGCTTTGGTTTATGACTTGGGCTTCCATGCTGGAGCTATAGTGCCCTGCATGTCTTGGTTTTGCCTGCTTCTCTTGATGTAAAGAGCATCTTTGTCTGCAGAGCTGAAGGCCTCCAGCAGTGCCTTTTGCTCTCTGTACAGCTGAAGATGATGTATTCAGGCTGGCTTTGAGATGTCAGTGATTTCACTCAGGTTTGCCAGCATACTGTGTCTGGATCCTATGAAAGTCCTGCAGCTGCAGGTTGCTGCGCTGCTGCAGAGCAGCCAGAGTGTCACTGCAGTTGGAAGAGTTAGCATTAGTGCTAAAATGAGCTTCAACCTCAGGGTGATGAGCCATCACCCCAAATCTGGGTTTAGATACTCATATAGGAGTGTTCTGGTTTGGGGGGAAAAATGCAACCAATTGCTGAGCTTCTTTGGAAGCAGCTTTTAAGAAAAGGAGATGTGTTGGGCATCAGGCGCTGGAAGAGCTGTTTTCCTTTCAAATTGCAAGCCAAAAAGTTACTGCATTACTGCCACAGGAAATGCTGATCATTATTATTATTTCTTGTTTCTTTATTGCCATTTCCTTTTGTCACCCTCTTGCTTTTCTTTCTGTATGCAGCCTTGATTTGGTGCGCTTTTGCCCTTCTGTCTTGTTGTCATTCCTACTTCATTCTTTTTCTTCAGTTGGTACCAAAAACATACTCATTAGTATATTCATCGAATTTGTAATACTGAGATATGGCCATTAATAAATGTCTTCATTAATAAGTACAGTCTGCAATCAGCTGAGCAGCAGCCTGAATATTAGACTCTAGCCAAAGGTCTAATAACAGCCTTTAAACCTATAGAGCAGAAACTATGAAGCAGGTTCTAGATCTGGCATTAGCAGAGCTGGTATTGGAATACCATGAGCAGCCTGGATGCCTCCTATGAAATCGGTGCTGAGAGAGCAAAGAGGGTTTGGAGAAAGGCTCCAAGAATGTAAGGGCTTGAAAACCACACAGTACTGGGAAAGACTTGGTCAGCTTAGGAAAGGTTTTGAGGTGAATCAGTTCATGGTATCTCTGTACATCCATGCAGTGATGGCAGAATAGAGTCATAGATTGGTGTAGGTTGGAAAAGACCTTTGAGATGATCAAGTCCAACCGGTAACGATGATAGCTGTTCAGTATAGCTGCAGCTACAGAGTTGAGGCTATAAATGGAGTGGGATTTTAGCAAAGCAAAATGATTCTCAGAGCAGTTCTCCTGAAGTGATTCCTTTGACCTTTTTTCCAAGTAAGCTGGGAAGATGTTTCTAAAATACCTACTTTGATTCAAAGGAAGCTGTTATCTCAAAGCAGGAATTGATACAAGGAAAACAGATAAGATGGTCACAGCCTTAAAAGTCAGTGAAGCTATGAATCACTACTGTGCTTAAAATAGAGACTTGTTTCAAGTTACTAATTCCTGTAACTGTCAATAAATCTGCTCCTGCTTATTCATGTGTCAGGGTCACAACCTGCTCCAGAACCACTGACTGTTCCTTGTTACTTCTTGCTCTGTCCCTCTTCAAAGACAAGAGGTTGCCCTCTCAGTCACTCTTTCCATCTCCCACAGAACTATGAACCGGATGAGCTGACCAAAGAGATGGCCCACCTGGAAGGACTTATGAAGGACCTTAATGCCATCACTACAGCATGACCGCCCTCGCCGGGACATGACTCCAGACAGTGTCACAAGTCTTGGGACTCAGCCTTGGAACACAAGGAATTGTACAGAGGAAAAAAAGAGAAAAAAAAAAAAAGGGAAAAAAAAAATAGAGGAAAATGAGAACGAGGGACAGCACATGGAAACGGGAACCAGCCAGCATTCGTGCTACAGCTGGTCAAAAAGAGATGACCCTTCTTGTCATCGTCCTGCAGTGAAGTCTTTGCCAAGTTGAATTCCAGTGACCTGCTGAGACCGTGCAGGGTGGGATGCAGCAGGCTCAGATCCAGCATCCAGACTAAAGGAAAGAAAGTGGACTTGAGGGTTGTTTTATTTCTGGTCAGGTTTTGTCTCAGTGGTGTGATTGCCCTGCCTTTTCAGTGTTGGACATTGGCATTTATGTACAATTTTATTTGTGTTTTTATTTTAACTTTTTTTATAAAAAGGAAAAAAAAAATTGTAATAAAAAAGAAAAAAAAAGGAAGAAGAAGAAAAAGGAGAAACTGTTGTTTTCCACAGCCTAGACTGAAGTTTGACTGCTTGTTCTATTGTGTATGGAAATTCATTGCCAGTGTGGGTTGTTCTGTTTTGTTTTTTACCCTGCGTATTCCGACGTCCCCTTCTGGCAGTTAATCCATGGCCTTTTGGGATGCTGCACTGCTCTTTGTAAGCTTTTTTTATTATTTTTATATTATAATTATTAAAAGCCTGACTTTCTCCTCTCATCACTGTGAGATTCCCGCTCTGTTTGAATTGAAATGTAATTTAAAAGGCTTGTTTGTCGCTTTTTTGTGCCGTTTCAATATTTTGAGTGGGGGAAATATAGCTGGGGAAGGGGAGGGGATCCAGGGGGAGGTTTCAGTATTGTTGGTTTCCTGTCTTTCCCCATGGACCCGAAAGACTGAAGAAAATGAAAGCATCTTCTGTAACGTCCTTCCTTGGACCTTCAGCATACTGTGTCCCTGGTTACTGACTTGCAGTGAGAGTCTCATTGAGAAACGTTAAAAATCCTAATTCCTCCTGTAAAGTAAGGTAAATCCTTGTGTTCAGATGACACTACAGCTTGCTTTGGCTCTGTTTTGTTGGTGGTAGTGGAAAGTTCACCTCATGAAGCTCTGAAGTGCAGATGGAGCTCACTGAGCAGGGAGGCAGCAGCTCCTCACTGGTGGTGCTTAGGTTTGGGCTATGGGGACCTGTTCTCATCAGCACTACACCGTATCGTACTTCTGAGAACGCTGCAGATGTTCCCAGTGCCACCCAGTTGAAGTTCTGGCCCAGGCCATTTAAACAAGAGTCCTTCCCTTAAGGATTCCTCAGAGACAGAAGAAAGGCAAAAATGTATTGGTTTTAGGCTTTTGAAACCAGTTGAGATGAAAACCGGTGTTAGTGACGGGGGTGCTGGGCACAGAGCTGTCTGGAAAGGAAGGGAAGATAAAAGGGAACTCCTGTGTGAGGGGAGGAAAAAGGGGTTTTCTTTTCTCCCTGGCTTGAAAAGAGGGACTGTATTTTGGTCATTTTAACAAGGCCAGGGTTGGACACAGGGGCTTGGAGCAAGCTGCTCCAGTGGAAGGTGTCCCTGCCCATGGCAGGCGTTGGAGCTGGATGAGCTTTGAGGTCCCTTTCAGCCCAAGAAGTTGTCTCTGGAAAGTCTGTAGCAGGTTGCCCAGAGAAGCTGTGGCTGCCCCATCCCCGCAGACACTGAAGGCCAAGCTGCATGTGGTTCTGAGCAACCTGCTCTAGTGGAAGGTGTCCCTGCTTATTGCAGAGAGGTTGGAACTGGATGAGCTTTGAAGGTCCCTTCCAACCCAAACTATTGTATTCTATGATGATTTTAGGTAAAAAAGAAACTGCACTCAGCTGCCTGAGGAACTTGTGTGCCATTTCACTGAAAGGAAGCTCAGAACTTACTGATGATTCAGATGGAGAACCTGCTCCTCCTGAGCAGTCAGATGTGGGAGCTGGGACACGCAGGTAACAGGCATTCCAGGTGAGAGGTGCTGCTGTAGTCCACAGCGTCTCTGCTGGATGTCTGCACCTGTTAGAGCAGGAAGAGGAAAGGCAGTCATCTGCTTAGATTTAAAACCCAAGAACTTTGCTTCATTTGTGTCCTTTCATCCACCTGACTAAAGCTCTGGGCCTGTTTTCACAGTCCCTGGCAGCAGAAGGGAGAGCCAAGGAATCCTCCCAGAGAGCAGCAGGGCTTGTGTTGTACTTTTACATCCTTTCTGTTCCTGGACAAATTGTGGCATCACTTCTAGCACATTTGCTGGGTTTCTTTATTGAGGAGGGAGGAAAGGAAATGAATCAGAGCACCATGGGCCACCTGGAAAATGATGGTTGGAACTTTCAATCAATACAACTCAGAGCAAAATAAGCTATAGAATATGTATTTAAATGCTCAAATCCACACCTTGTCCTGAAAGGAGGGGGGGAAAGGGGGAATGTTTGCTTATTTTTTACCTCTACCCAAAGAAATGCCATCCTACATACACAGTGTTCTTAGCTGGTGGGTCTTTGTGAATATTCCTTCTGTATAACACCATGAATGTTAATATTGTCATTGAATTTGGGGAGGGGGAATATTTTTAATGCTAAAACAACTGTTCAAAGTTGGTTTTTTAAGGTTAAACAAAAAAAAAAAAAAAAAGGAAAAAAAACCCCATTCATTTCAGTGTACAATCTGTATTGCACTTTTTCACATTCTAATGCTACGTTTTCTTACCTATCCTGTGATTTTCAACTCGGGACATTGTGTATCCTTGTAGTGTCATAGTCAAGCTGGTAAGTGACAGCTTCCCTCAGCCCTTTGGGGGAAACCAAACCAAACCTGTATATTGTTTTCTGATTCTCATGTAGACTATTTTGAGGGCTGCTGTAGATGTCTGCCTTTCTGTACCATTTCTTTGCTTTCCTGTAGTATTTGCTGTATACTCAATGGCTATTTTTTTTAATACCTTCATGTTTATGATTTTGTATTGGCCATCCAATACACTTTTTTTAATCCAATCCCAGTCTGGTCTGCTTGGAGAGTTTGTTCTCTTTTTAATGATTCCTGTACAATTTTTCCTTCATCTGTGGGGAGCAGCTTTGGGATTTTATTGTCCCTTTTTTCTTGTGGTTTAGTAGGTTGTGTCCTCCAGAGAGAGAAGAATGATCCCCTCCTGCCCCATCTTTGGGCAGACACTGAGCACGTAGCAGCTCTCTGGCTAACTCCCCTTTGTTTCAAAGCTCAACAGTAAAAATATCACTTTCTAAAACCAAGCATTAGAAAAAAGGGGTTTAAATAGGTAAAGTTCCTTTAATAGCCTCAGTAAATCACAGAAAACCACTACTAGAATTCTTAGAATATAGTCCATAGAGTTTGAAGTGCAATAATTGATGTCCAAACTAACTCCAGACTCTTCCTTTCAGTACTAGAGCCTGACACTGACCATCAGCCACTTTCCCCTGTTACTTGCATCCCATGTTCATGGCAGCATCAGAGCATTCCTCACCCTGAGCCCTGCACACAGGAGTAGGAGCCACTGCGCTGGTTTACCCCCAGCACTGTTCGCTAGTCAAATCTTCCTGTTTACTCATTAGATTGTGCAGCCACGCTGAGGTCTTGGGTGGGAGCTGGACCCTGGAAGTCTGGAGGGATGCCGTGATCCTGCAGCTGGCCAGGACTTCTCAGCCATGCCAGCACTGGTGGGGTGTGTGCGTGTGTATGTGTGCATGTGTGCAGGAGAGGAGAAATAGGGAACAAAGACATTAGTCATTACGGTGGGAGTGTCACAAGGCACATCTGAGATGCAGACAGGCAAAGTGGATATAGCTAAAAAAACAACCCTGCCCTCTAAAGAGCTGGGCTGGGTCAGCCTGGACAAGAGAAGGCTCCTGAAGGGGAGACCTGAGAGCAGCTGCAGTGCCTAAAGGGGCTGCAGGAAACCTGGAGAGGGGCTTGGGACAAGGGCCTGTAGGGCCAGGCCAAGGGGAATGGCTTTAACCTGCCAGAGGGGAGACTGAGATGAGCTCTTAGGCAGAAGCTCTTCCCTGGGAGGGTGCTGAGGCGCTGGCACAGGGTGCCCAGAGAAGCTGTGGCTGCCCCATCCCTGGCAGTGTTCAAGGCCAGGTTGGACACAGGGGCTTGGAGCAAGCTGCTCTAGTGGAAGGTGTCCCTGCCCGTGACAGGGGTTGGAGCTGGATGAGCTTTAAGGTCCCTTCAACCCAAACCAGGCTGGGATACTCAGTAACCTCTAGCTTTAAAAGTGAGCTATTCCTTGCTAGGTTAGCTCATGTGCTGTGCTGGTTGCTTTGCACATCGAGCCAGGTGAAAAAAGCACCAGTTTATCAAGCAGCCCATTTTAAGCCAGGTAAAAGCGGTACCTGCTGGGTATTGTTCCCTTCCGCAGGACACTAGAGGGCAGCGGTGGCTTGCTGCTGAACAAAGCTGCTCGGCAAACCTGCCTACACCCTTCTTCCACCCACCTCGCAGAGAACACATCCTGTGTTCTGTAGAGATACTGCGATACTCTTAAAAGCAAATGCCGAGTCGCGGTGTGACTCTAAAACCATCCGCTAGCAGACACAGCAACATTCCTGCCTCTCAAAAAGCCTGTCAGCTCCGCAGTTTGATGGACACCCTGGAAGTCAAAGGGACAATCATCTCAGCAAGGAAACGTGCAGGGCTGACAGAAGCAGGACCAGCAGGTTTGGAAAAGCAAAGCCAGTGTGGAAAAGTGGCAACACATACAAGCAGCAAAAGCCTGAATGTGATGGGAGTGCCAGGTGGACACATAACCTATTCCCTGGCCTTTAGTCATTGAGAATCAACTTTTTCTGGGTACTTCCCAATTCCAGCTCTCATTTCCCAACCTTCTTCGGCACTGCCTTTCCCTAGGAAGTCCCCTGCAGGAGCAGTGGCCAAGAAAGCCAGCTCCACAGGGCTGGAATTCAGGGCAAACCCTGACTTTCCTTGGCAGCTTGTTAGGAGGAGTTTCTGTGCCCCAGCCAGGGATGTCTCGGGACATCCCACCCTCCGTGGTCACTGGCTAGGGGGATGCTGCAGGGTGCACTGCCCACAGGGGGTTGGCCATGGTGGCAGTTTAACCCCAGCCCTCCCATTCCAGACCCAAATGCACCAGTAACACCACTGCCAGCCTTGGAAACATGACGTAATGCTGCTCTCACATCTGCAAACCCTCCCCACTTGAACCAGGCACTGGAGAGCCCTGGTTACAATATCCTGCACTGCAGAGGCTGTTTACATGAGACACACTAGAGATGCAGCGCTAAAATTGTCACATGTTAACTTAATCCAAATCAGTGGTACTCACCCTTGGCGGGCTCCACGCAAGGGAAGACTCGACTGTCAAATGCTCCTCTACCTTGAGGTTTTGTGTGTCCCTTTTGCCTTCCTTCATTTTAGGAGTAGCCCCATTTGTAATCTCAGTTGCTATCCCTGCCTGGCAGAGCCTCTGCAGCAGGAGCTGGGACATTCAGAGGCACATGGGGGGAAGCCCTGATCCTTAAGACCCTTTCAGTGCAGCCAGAGCTCAGCCTCCCAAGGGCAATGCTAATGCAGACACCCAGGTCCCACCCTGCAGCAGGACAGGGGAACCGGGGTGGGGACACCCCGGTCTGGGGCTGCAGCACCACCCGGGAAGGGTGCAGGACACACAGGTTGGTCCTTGGGCTCAGCAGAGCCAGGCTGTGACCAGACACGTGCAGGGAGAACCCGGGGAAGGCTGCTTCTCATCCCGCCCAGCATCCTCCCGATCCCAGCCTGGCATCCTCGTACGTGAGGAAAACACCAGACCCCGTTTCTCCTCACAGTCACCATGGCAACAGCATCCACTTCATCCAGCCAAGGACGGCGAGGCCGGGGCGCTCCCCTCCTACACAGGGGTTTCCCTGGTAGCTGCTGCCTGGCTCCCGAGGCACAGCCCGGTCCTGCGCTGCTCCGATCGATTTCCTCAGTGCCTGCAGGGAGGACGCGGAGTCCAGTGACAAAAGAACCCTGTCGCCGGAGAAGGACACGGAGGTACTGCAGAGAGCAGCTGCCAGGGGAACCTTCCCCAGGGTCTCTGCAGCACCCGCGAGCCCCGCGCCAGCATCACACAACCTCGAAGGCTGCCCCACGTTATCCGCACCCTGCCGAGCCCAGGGAGCAGGCACAGCCAGAGGAGGAGGTGCTTCACAGGGGCTCCCCTGGCTGAGCTCCCTCCCGGACCCTGCAGCATTGCTGCCCCTCCAGTGCTGGTGGAGTGGGGCTGGGACCCTGGTGAAGCTGGAAGGATGAGGCACCCTGACAGGGGGCTGGGGGGAAAATGCTGCCCAGGCCTAGCACCAAACCTGGTAAGGGAGCCCTAAAGAGCCCCGTAAGGGTCATAGAGCCCAGTTACCAACACACTGCAGCACATGGCACCTTTCAGACCCTTTCACTCCAACCACATCCCCCAGGACCACCTCCATGGCCAGGGCAAGAGAATCCCCAGTGCCGACAAGGAGCAAGCACAAAGCCTTTCCTTCACACTTGCTCCCAGCAGCCTCCAAAAGTGAGCTTTAGACACTGACCCACTCCAAATCCCACCACCCCTAACCAGACCTGGAGGACCCTGCTGTAATGAGCCAGGGGCTGTAAGGCTGGAGCCTGCCCCTGGGCTCCACCTCCCACAGGTGTTTCCCATTCCCATTCCCAAGGCCAGGGCCTCTTCCCAGGTGCACAGCATCAGCCTGAGTGCCCAGCCCAGTGCTGCTCCTCACCTGGGCTGGGTCTGGCCCCTGGCCTGGTTCGTCTGTGGGCTGGGAATAGGGGAGGTGCTGGGCAACAGTAGAGTTCAGGTGGGATGGGGGATGGAGCCCTTTCCCCATGGCTTGGTTTAGGTGCTGTGTGAGCCTGGCTGTGAGCCACTGAGCTCTAGTAAAACCCAGCAGGCAAAGAGCAGCATCATGAGTCCCCACTCCTTGTGACTCACTGGCTCTCAGATGATATTCCCCAGGCCAGGTGACTGCCTGTTTTCATACTGCTTGAACCAAATTCACGTTGTATGTTCCAAACCCTGTGATTCTGGAGACCATTTTGCTGGAGGCAGGAAGGAAAATGTGTGTTGTGTCCATGCACAAAGTCCCTCCAGGTCTCCTGTTCATCCCTGGGGTATCTACAGCTCCTATAGGTACCCTCACAGCGGAGGTGACACTTGAGCATTGATGGTAGGGCTAACTAAAAGCTACTTTCAGCATCTTTCTAGAGCTAAGTGTGCATGCCCTCATTGCTACAGCTTTTGGTAGCACAAGGCTTACAGTGATGTGGTACTAAATCATTGTCACAAACCTTGAGCTGCAAGAGGGCCCTGAAGCATCAGGGGGAAGGTTGATAATCTGTCAGGGACATGGTTCCTGTCCTGCAGTGCAGACATCAGTACAGATGTGGTGGTGGCCAGGGGACCTGTGCTCGTGGGAATACATCCAGGCTGCTCCTGGGGGGAAGCAGAAATCCTTACAAAGGAGCAGCACGGAAGCCTCTCCTCCATCCTCCTCCCCTGCTAAGAGCAGGACATCAGTCCCACATCTGCCAGGCCCTTCTGACTGTGGTGGATGTGCTCCAGCAGTGCCGGGATGTGCTGTTTTCCCCACCCCATGCTGGGGGTAGGGGCGAGCTCCCTTCTCCCAGGTGGATGTTTCCAGGCTACTGAGGAGAACTGGAGCATCAGGAATAGCAAAGAGCAGCTCCTACCTCCAGCTCCCCAACACAGCCACATGTCAAGCAGAGAGTTGACAGTGATCAGTGTGCACAAGGCTGGCGCTGACAACATCCTTTGGCCACAGTGGGCACTTGAGAGCCAGCACTAGCTCTGGGGAGGGCCAAGATGGGCCCCACTGGTCCTGCAAACTGTGTCTGCAGAGCTGGAGGGGGGAGCATGTGTTCTCCTGCAGTGCAGGTGAGCCCCAGCCATTCCCATCCCAGCTGAAGGAAGCTGAAAAACCACAAAATTAAAGGGAAGAGAGGAAAAATGACCCCTGAAGAGCATTCTAATTAATTTTCTAAGTAATTAGCAGCATGGGCAGGGGGAGGAGCTTTCCAGAAAGGGGAAGGTGTTTAAACATGTGACACTGGGAGATGCTGTTAACGCCTTCCTGCTCAGTGCTGCAGGACAGCTTCAGGCAGCTCCCATTCCCTTCCATACATAGCCTTGGAGGGGGGATTTCTGGAGGAGGTGGCCCACAAGGTCCTGACGTGCCCATTACAACAAGAGGTCATGCAACAGAAGACCTACAAAGGACATGGCATTTGCTGGGCTAAAGCTTCAATTTTAAGCGATCAAGCTGTTGTTTCTCCTCCATTAAAACAAAAGAGCATCTTCTTTTGAGAGCCTTCATTCAATGTCTTCCCTAATCAGATGCCTGCTAAAAGGTGACTTGAGGAGAAGAGGCAGTGCTGGTGATTGGGGTCAGATGGTAGCTGCAGGCTGAAGGCAGCTGCTTGGCAATGCCTTCTTAAAGAGAATCAATCTACCTTCCTGCAACTCTAAGTGGCAGAACCAAGCTCAGATTTTGTTCCTTTAATTTGCCCATAGTAGATGGCACCATATTCAGCTCCATTAAAATCAGAGTTTAAAGTCCTCTCGGATTGCTGAGAGCAGAGACAGGGCTGGGGACACTGGAAAGGACCCAGCACTGCCTCTGAGGCACCCTCAGCTCCTCCACAGCTTCACTGAGGTGCTGCTGAGAGCAGAAAACTCTCACACAGGATCATTGTGCGTGTCCCCAGGGACCTCCCAGCCCAACACCTTCAACACGGAACACACTTGGGACCTCAGACCTCAGCACTGAAGGTCTGTGTTGAAAACCAGGTGGTGCTGAGCTGTGACTTGGGGCCAGGACCGTAGCATGTCCATAGCTTCTCCACTTTGCTCTCCTGTCAAGCCTACGCCTCTGCGAGGAGGAGGTAGAGCTGCTCACAACGCGCCTAAGTGCCATGACATCATTTCTGCACATTGCTGAGAGGAGGAAGAAGCTCAGAACCAAACAGACTGCAGGTCACAGCCTGCACAGCCAAGGGGCACCTGCACGCACCAAACCTGGCTTGACAAATTGTGAGGAAAGGGAGAAATGCGGGCAAGGAAGGGCACAGCTGAAAAGCAGCAGCAAAGCCACCTCCAGGGCCTGATGGTAAGTGGGGTGGGCAGCCTGTCTGGGACAGCTTCCTAAGAAAGGGCTGAAATTCCCATGAACAGCCCTGGCCAGACTGGAACTGGGGACAGGGAGAAATCAGAGGAAGCAGCGAGCCATGCTCTGAGCCGTGCTGGGTCTTCACAAGGCACTGCAGGAGAGGTAGGAGTTATCAGGAGCTGGACAGCCCACCCTGTTTATAGACTTGGTGACTTGGCTCTGATACCGGACCAATTTGCTCCAGACAGCCCATGCACAAGCATCATGATTGATTGATGAGAAGATGAACATGAGCCGGCTGCAGTGTGCGCTCGCAGCCCAGAAAGCAACCGTATCCTGGGCTGCATCAAGAGGAGCGTGACCAGCAGGTCGAAGGAGGTGATCCTGCCCCTCTGCTCTCGTGAGACCTCACTTGGAGCATTGTGTGCAGTGCTGGTGTCCTCAACATAAAAAGGACATGGAACTGTTGGAACAAGTCCAGAGGAGGCCATGAGGATGATCAGGGACTGGAGCACCTCCTGTATGGAGACAGGCTGAGAAAGTTGGGGCTGTTCAGCCTGGAGAAGAGAAGGCTGCGTGGAGACCTCATAGCAGCCTTCCAGTATCTGAAGGGGGCCTACAAGGATGCTGGGGATGGACTCTTCATCAGGGACTGTAGTGACAGGACAAGGGGTAATGGGTTCAAACTGAAACAGGGGAAGTTTAGATTGGATCTAAGGAAGAAGTTCTTTACTGTGAGGGTGGTGAGGCACTGGAATGGGTTGCTCAGGGAGGTTGTGAATGCTCCATCCCTGGCAGTGTTCAAGGCCAGGTTGGACAGAACCTTGGGTGCCATGGTTTAGTGTGAGGTGTCCCTGCCCATGGCAGGTGGGTTGGAACTGGATGATCTTCAGGTCCTTTCCAACCCTAACTATTCTGTGATTCTATGATACACAAGCAGAGTCTTAGGTCCTTTCAATAAGGAGTCATCAACACACATGCTAAACCAGTCAAGCCCTTCCAAGCTTTTCTACAACTGATGGGGCTTCTCCAGAGTGTGGAGCCAGGGCTTTGCTTTGGTCAGGGAAAAGCTGCCTGTGCCATCCTGATCCCCAATGGCCTAGAGCAGAAACATGGCTACTAGCTGTGATGATACAGCTAAGCCATGTCATTGACTCCTACGCAGTCTCATGCCTGTCATGAGGACCTCATGGTTACTGTATTGCAGCGATCTCTGCCCACAGGAAGGGCATGAGATCCTCCTGGTGTAGTCTGGCCCACCCTTCTGCACCTGTGGCAGCGGGCCTATGGCTGGAATCCCTGCTAGATGTTCATGGAGGGAAAAAAAAGCAGGTTTCACAGGGATGCTGAAGAGCTCAGAACTTGGCTTTTGTTCTATTCCAGCAAGAAAACCTGAAAGTTTGCAAATACTTAGTGAAATCGAACTTAAAAAAGTCTTGATTGGGCAGCACTGACACAATCCCGGTAACAATAACAGCATGCAAAATAAAATAGCCTGACACTGACACTCGTTTTCAAAGGCAAACCAAATATTCTAGTGCGTGAACTTCCCTCAGTGAACCTCCGGGACAAGGGACCCACCAGGGCAGAGCCATCTGGTATCAAGGGAGTGTCACTTTCTAAGGAAGAAGTGTGGTTTACTCTTTCCTCACCAGCTCTGTTTACAGCCACACAAGTACAGGAAACTGCTGGAGAAACACTCACAGTGTCTCCAGTTTCCTTGTGCCATCAGGAGCTAACAGGAAGAGAAGTGTCCTCCTTGGCCTGAGCCCGGGCCTGCTGTGTCAGTGTGTGTGTCTGTGCATCCTCTGCAAAACACTGCTTTCACATGGCCCTCAGCTCCCTTCTTGTAAGTTTTTGCCATCTCTGGCATGGGGAGTAAAGCAGGTCCTGGCCCTTGTTCTCATCTCAGACACGCTGTTGTGGTGTGTTAGCAAATTCAAGTCTTTCAGAGGCAGGGCAAAATCCCAGCCCTGGGTGAGCAGGTACAAAGCAAATGAGATTTCAGAGGAGAAGTGAGGCTGTCACCAAGGCAGAGGTGAGGCTCCTGGTGTTGACTGGTGGGAGGAGAGGCAGCTGTGAGAATGGGGTCTCTCTCTACACCTCATTGCCACAGGCTGCAGGACACGCCAGCAGCTCAGCTGCTTTGCCCTATGGTTTTCTGACTATGGAGAAAGGGCACGAGGCCACACAGCTCCTCTGTGAGCCGCCACCAGCATTAACTTTGTGCGTAATACTTCAAGTGAGTTTGGCCAAAGACTCAACGAGGGAGTGAAACAAAAGCTGGGAGCTGAGTCTAGTTTTACCTTGCTAAAACACACCTGGTCCTGATCTTGGCAACATCATCCAGCTTAGTCTGAGACCTCAAAACAGCTTCTTTCCTCCCATTGTTTGGCTGCTTCCTGCAATATTCCCTGTTCCAAAGCTGTTCGCGTCTGTCTCCTGTGATAGGGCTCCTCAGGCTCTTCTGCAAGGATCATGCCAGCCAGCACTTCCATATCTGCTATGAATATGAACGATTGTCATACACACATTTGCAAAACAACTACTAGATTTTCGGGGAAATATCGACAGGAGTGAGGCCAACCCCTGCCTCTTCTCTGCTCAACAGAAAGAGAGGACTGAAAGGCCACCCAAGGGTTCCTTTTCTTTGGGTTTTTAACCCAAGGGTTAAAGACTCCTCATCTCATGTTGCCTGGAGTTCACACTTGAAGCAGACAGCAAGTGAGAGAAATGGGTTTTCACGTTTTTATTTACTAAGGTTTTTATTGTGTGTTTTATATTGCAAACCCCACCCCGAGAACTCTTCCCTCCCTTCCCCCCCCCAATCAACCAAAAAACCCAGTAATAATAAATATAGTTCCACCTACTGAGACAAGCCTAGTGCTGACTGGGGTCCAGTTGGAGTAACTCAAGATGGGCTACTGCACTGCTAAGAACTGGCAAGTCAAACAGTATCCCCTTGAGAAACAAAGCAGAAGAACCCAACCGAAGGAGGATGTTCACCAGACTGGTGGATGGAACACACAGAGACAGAGACAGCCCTCGGGGTGTTTCTGTGCACCTCCATTTGTCAAAGTGTCCACAGGGGTTGCTGAGATTCAAGTACCAATGCAGCAGTCACAGGACAGTCATCCATGAGGGCTTGGCATTGCTGGGCTGAAGACCTTTCCCACCTACTTCTGTTAGATACCCCAGACCCAACCAGCTCAGCTCCCAACCTCTTGAGATGCTCGTTCTAGGGGCCCTCTAGAATATGGAGGGAGAAAGGTTGCTAAAACAATATAAAACCTCAAAGGACATAGGGAGTCTTCCTCCTAGGAACTGCCTCATACCTGTGAGAACACGAGGGTGTCTGAGTCTGCTTCAATTCCAGCAACTGATTTGGTTTCAAGATGAACCTGTACATATTTGGAAGAGCAGGATCTCTATGTTAGAATTCTCACCTGCCCATCAGGCCTACAGGAGGGTCAAAACTGACATGTATTTGAAAATGAGGATATATATAGATATAAATATACGTATGTGTGTGTGTGTGTGTGCGTGCTTACACATGTGCATAAATAGACTACGTATGTGTATAACTGTATGCTATATATAAAAAGGTGTATATATAGATATATATAAAATCTATACACACACACGCACCCCTCCCACCACACACACTCACACATTGTAGTTAGTTGTTGTATGTAGCTAGTAGAAAAAAGACCATTTCTGGAGTTGCCCTGACCCTTGAAGGAAGACCAAAGCTGATTACATCTGAACTCTCAGCCACCGAAGCACTTTGAAGCAGGAGTGCCCAGGAATGCTGGCAGCAACATCCGAGATACAGGCATGTGTCAAGGGTTTTGCAAACAATTTGGTATAAAACCCCAACTGTCAGCCAGTGTTTGGGGAGAGGAGGTGAGAGAGGGAGTTCTATGGACATGGGTTGTTCCTGTGATAACAGTAGGAAGGGCTTTGGCACTGCTGCATGAAGTCCTGCTTTCCATCTGAGGGCTAGAGGGATCCCGTGAGAGCTGGGAGCAGAGGGAGGCTGGACACGTGCAATGGGTGTTAGAAAAGTTGAGCACCTGACTCTTGAGAGCGAGGTGGCCGGAGACACCTCTTGGCCTAAGGGAAAACAGAAGACCAAAAAAAGGGTCAAAGTAAAGGGAGACATTTGCACTAGAGGTAAAGGCTGTAGCTCCTCCGTGCTGTGTGCACCAATGGCCCCTCACTGTCTGCATCCCACTTTGACAGCCTTAAATCAGGGGTGCCCCACAAATCCAGTTCAAGGTGCCCGCCAGGCCCCAGACATGTCCAGTGATGCTGCAACTGCAGGGTGAGACCAAAGCCAATTAGGTGCAGACTTATTGCTGGTGACATCAAGCAAAGGATTTAGATTCCCCCATCAGAAGAGAAGCATGGACCATGGCTGGCCAAATTTCTGGTCTAATCTGGTTTAATGGAACAAACACAGTTGCAAATCTGGAGGATTCTTGGCTGGGCATCAGAATTACCCTGGGTGCTTCAAAGCTCAAACCCCCCTGGGCTAAGGAGGAAGAGGGCTGGAGTGGCTGCACCCCACCTCCCAATCTTTCTCTAATCAGTTCTCTTCAAAGCAGTCAGCCCCTGGACACTGAGACATTCAAATGAGAGAGGGAAGGTTCAAGTGCTGCCTCTATCTTCATCCCTCCCTTTACTCTGCACAACCCAACCTGGAAGGCAGCACACCCACTTTCTGAACCATGGAGAGGTTGTTGCTTGGGCTCTCCTGCTGGCTGAGGCCAGCTGCCTGGTGTGGGGCAGAGACAGACCTTCTTCCACAGCCCACCCCATCCACGATGCCTACAGAAACACAGAGGGGATATTCACTGCCTTCCCTGTGACTTACAAGGGATTGCTTCTCGTTCCTACTAGAGCATCAGTGGAATAAGGAAGAGACAAGCATCTGAAGTCAGGCCATCTCCTGGTCACCTCTGTCCTCTTCAGATGGAGTCCGAACAGAAGCTCAGCCTTTCTGAAAGCCCTAGACTATGTTGCTGGAACTCCCCCTCTTCTTGCTTATTCTGCAGCCTGCTGATCACAGGGGGGAAACCTGGAAGGAAGCAAAACCTGATGCTCACAGGGCCCATCCAAGTCCCCCACGACTAGGTGCTCTGGGTCAGGTTCAGGTCCAAAGCGATGCCAAGCTGAGGCCAAGCAGAGCTGTCTTAAAATCACCAGCTACAGGCCTGACCTGATGTTCCCTTTTATGGCTCACATCAACCTCGGATCTTTGTCTCAACAGGAAAACCTTTTTTGGTGGCTTCTATGGCTGAGCATTCACATGTTCCAGCTCAGGCACACGCCTTGTCTGTGCGTTACCTCGTTGGATTAAATTTACTCATATCCTTTTGTTCCATGTATTAAAATATTCTATAAAATCAAGTGACCAAAAATCTATAGCTCTAAGAATACCTGGCTATCTTCTTTTTTTGTTCTTTTTCGTGTGGTTTTTGTTTGTTTCTAATCACAGTTAAACCTAAACAAAAGAAGTGGAGAAAAAGCAATGGGAAGGAGGGGGAGAAGAAAAGGAAAACATGATTCATGAAAGTCTAATCAGGAACTGAACCGCAGGGCTGACATAACCAGCTCTCAGAAGGAGTCCTCACAAATTGGAGGGCAGTTTGGATCTGACAGGTTCCAGGTCCCCTGTGAGCACTATGGATTCTTTCCTCCCACCAGCAGTCAGAGAAGCAGCGCCTGCAGTGCTGGCCCCAAACACCAGCGGATGGGGTAAAGAACCTGAGGACAGCTGACGCGGTAAAGTCACACGCCCAGGAATTGAGCTACAAGGCTTCCCAAGAAGCCCAGTCCCTCCACCAGGGAAAGGAGAGAAGCTGGAAATGGATTCTCTAGAGGAATGAGAACTCTGGCTCAGTGTGTGAGCCAGCTCTTGGGGCAAAGATGGCTGGGAAGCAGAAATCAACTTGATGTCCTGGTTCAGACGTCCCGGCGGCACCGGCGGCGTGCTCTTGGCCTGCAGGATCTGCGGAGGTGGGCTGGCGGTCTGAGGCAGCAGCAAAGATCCGTGAGAGCCTGAGGCCCCGGAAGGGCTACACTGAAAAGTTCTTGTTGCTACTGGGCTCTGACTAGGAGGACTAAGGCCAGAAGGGGTATAACAGGGAGAGGCGACACCAGACTGCTGTAGTGGAGACATGGAGGCAAAAGGTGGCCGTTCTTGGTGGAGCTGGGCTATCGTTCCACTTAAAGATCCTAATGCACTTGGATGTGTTTGGCACAGGCCTGAGGACGGCCCACCAGAGACCTGTGCCAGCTGGCTTAGGCTGGAAGATGGAGAGTTGGAAGAAGGAGGGGGCTGGAAGTGATTCATTCCTCCCAAAGTCCCACTGCCCGAGAGCTGCTGTAACTGTCCCCCCTGCAGTGGTCTTGTGGTGGGCTGGAACTGGTTGAGAAGACTGGGGGGTGAGTTTGATGAGAGCTGGGTGAGAGATGTTGATGGGGATCCAGTTGTGGCTTGCTGGAAATGCCCAAATCCACTGCTGGAAAGGGCTGGCTGCTGCTGCTGTGGCTGCTGCATGGACTGAGCTGTACCTAAGGGCGATCCAGAATTCCCATGTTGGAACTGGCTCAGTCCCGCTGTGGATGCGCTGCTCAAACCCGGCTGGCTTGAGCCGCTTGGAGGGGATCCCACCTGGAACTGGCCTAAGCCAGCGGCTGCTGAGAATCCTGCAAGCTGCTGGATGTGGAAGGAGGAAGAGGAAGGGGTTTCTGCTCCTGGGGTATGCAGCTGGGACGGAGTACTGGAGGGAGAGCCAACGGCAGAAGGACCCGTGGACGGGATTAGAGACTGGATTCGTTTCAGCTGTCTTGGAGTCTGGTTGGATTGCTGTCCCAAGGAGCCCAGGACGGACACGGGAGGACGGAAGATGGCTGTTGGGAGGCGTGGATGGTGGGTCAGAGCTATAGCGACAGAAGTGGTGGCTGCTGCAGCTTGCAGGGGTGCCTGGATCAGTGGGGTCCAGATGACAGGGGTGGGAGTGGACGCGGCAGCGGCGGCAGCCTGGACGTTGTGAGCACAGTGTGCCATTTCCCTGTCGTGCTGCACAATCTGCTGGATGATCTCATTCTCCTGGTAGTTGAAAACACCCGAATTGAGGTCATGCTGGACTTTGTGCAGCAGAATGGAATTTTTCTTGCCTGTAGTGAAAGTGAAGAGAGAAAAGAGTCATTCTGGGGTGTCAGTGAATGGGAGGGTTCCTCAAAGCTTCCTGCCAGACTTCCATCAAATTGTTGGCACTGTCTCCCCTCCACTGTCATTATAGGATCTGTGTTCCAGCTGTAAGATGACAGCCATCACATCTTCTGCTTTTGTGTTATGATCATCAGACTTTAAGATCCCATCAAAATGTGCCTGACAGGACACATAATTTTAGTTAGACAGTAGAGCCACTTTTGGTAAGTGTGGCAGAGGGGTAGCAAAGCTCATGAATCTGGAAGATTCCCATCTTAACCTCATAATCTGAACTTCCATTAGAAAAAAAGAGTAAATCCAAAGGCTGCAGGTTTTTTTGTGTGTGTTTGCAAAGGAACACCTCATAAACTTAAGTCCAGGGAAGTCTCCTGAGTTTTCAGTTACTCTTCTTTTCCTCATCTGTGTCATGTAACGTGTTCCCTCTGAGTGGTTTTAGCTGAAATTCCTCTAGGAACAAGGGACAGGAGGACTTCACGTGCTGGAAAAGCTCAAGCTGGCTCAAGAAAGAGACCTCAGCCATGCTGCATCTTGGCTGTGCTCTTCTAGCCCAGACTTTAAGGAACTGCAGGCTAGCAAACTGCGTGTTCCAGCTGGACCTCCAAGCCTGCAGCAAAATATCAGCATGAGCTTTACCTTTCCAGTAGGCTGGAAAAAGTGGTGTAATGAGTTTGTGTGGTCTGGATGGATCCACTCGCCTGGACTGAAGGACAGAACTATTCAGTGATGGGGAAGGAGATGCTGCCAGTGATGACCTTTTACCAGAGCACAAATGCTTTCTCAAAGGAGAGTATTTCTGATATGGACAGGCTCTGTGCATAATGCCTTTCAAAGCTCTGTTCTCGTAACATGCCAATTGATAACTTGGTTGATAAGGAGCTGGTGTATGCTGATTTGAATGAGTCTCTTCTAAAATTAGTGCAGACTGGATCCCTGTTCTTGCCTTTTCAAGGGACCTCTCTCCTGACAACATATGCCAGCTTGAATTGATGGCAGCACCCCTGCTATTTCTACTGAAGCTGTTCGGATTTGAAGGGCTCAGCCTAGAATTGCTCTGCGTGTTGTCTCTACGTGTGTCTGTGTGTGCAGGGGCACCCCGGCCCTACGGCTGCGTGTCTGTACACAGCTCACTTTGTAGCTGAAGCTCGGGGGGGGTGAGTGCAGAAGGGTCAAAGGAGGCACCAGCCAGTTTGGATCGGATCAGAAGCTGTATTCACCCCCCTCCTGAACCTGATTCCAGTATCATTTCTCCTGGCTGATCACTTCCAGCTCCTGTACAGGACAAGGGCAAACAGACAGCAGAGTGCCAACTGCTGTGGACTTAGAGAGCAGGGGATGGATGCACGGATGGGGAAAGGCCTCATTTTCTGTATTTTAACCCCCAAATCATGTCATGATTCAGGAATTAAAGGCTGGCAGCACAGCTCATGTCCATTAAACTTGTCTCACGCTCATGAAATCACAACTTTCAAGAGCATTGACATTATCGACTAAGTCCATGGAATGATACTAAATTTGTCTCCTACAGCATTCTGGTTTAAACTGATCCACTGCTAGTTTCCAAGAAGGAATGGTTAAGAATGTGCTGCCAGGTTGGGTAGTAGTTCCCAGTGAGGTTCCAGTGGAATTTCCTTTCAATCCTATACCAGTCACATCTCAGACCTTCATGTACGGACATGAGTACAGGTTTGTGCATAGATGACAATCCATATTGTTGCTTTTATTTCTTTAGTGTATAACGGATCTTTTACCCCACATATTATGCTGGGTTTGACGGTTTAGTTCTAGTGTCCAGCTGCAAGGTATGAAAAGGTACAGAAAACATCCACAAGGATCAGGCTTGAAAACATCAGTAAGTACAATTCTTTCAGAGAAGTGATGATCTGATACTGATTTATATGGAACTTCACAAAGGAAGCTGTTAAAAACCTTTCTCTTCAGGTCCAGAAGGACCCGTAAGATACTGTGACTTTACACAAGCCCATTAAAAAAAGCAGGAACAATCTAACTGTGATTGTAGTTAAGCATTGGAAGAACACATTAAGGAAAAGTGTTTCTCTCTTCATAAAGGACAAGATGTGGCTCTAGCAACTGATTCTGGTTTTGCAAGTGGTGCATTTGCAATATGATGTCTGTTGTGGGTAGTGAGATTCTTAATGCCTTTGTGTTTCACCTGCTGCTATTCACTCCCTCCTAAAAAAACCATCAAGGCACATGAATTGACCTTTCTTATCCTGCGTTGGATAATAATACCAGCCCCCAGAAGGACACATTTCTGAAGGCAAAGAGTGTTTGGAGCTCCTAATGTCATTACAGTTGCTGGAGAGCCTGTCTGCACTGGAAGTGAACGTGTAGGAGACATAAACAGTGTATAATACCTGTTTCATTGTAAACTGGACTGGAATAGACAGCACTGGTATTCCTGTGATCGCAGTTCTACCTGCCCTTCCTGCAGCCAGGCACACCAGAGAGAGCATGAATGTCACCTTTAAACTTCAGAGCATTTCTGCAGTGAATATACAGTGAACGGCTTAGAGTTACGCTGCACACACAGTAATTTCCACCTGGTATCTACAAAAATCACATTTGTTTCCTCACAAACACAACGAGCTGATTAAACAGAAACAGAAATATTAACTGCTGTGGTCTGGAGAGAAGGAACACCCTACCTAAGCAAGAATGACAAGAGAGAACCTGGCCAGTATACTTGAGTTCAAGAGGGATTCAGCTGCAGGTTTGTAATCATTCTCTCCAGAGTTGAAGGTACAAATCCCAGCATGGGGAATCTGTGGCTTTCTTGCACAACTGCAAGGTCAGGATGTAGATGGGAGTCAACATGCTGTGCTCAAAGCAGGCAGGCAAAAAAGCTGCCTTTTGACATTTGCTTTCCTCATCACAAACTGTAGCAAAACTGGGCTGAGGAGGATTGATGAGGGATAGAAAAAGGAGAAAGAGAAACAAGCTCTTTCCATTTGAGGGTGCTGAGGCGCTGGCCCAGGGTGCCCAGAGAAGCTGTGGCTGCCCCATCCCTGGCAGTGTTCAAGGCCAGGTTGGACACAGGGGCTTGGAGCAAGCTGCTCCAGTGGAAGGTGTCCCTGCCTGTGGCAGGGGTTGGAACTGGATGAGCCTTAAGGTCCCTTCAACCCAAAGTAGTCTAGGATTCTGATTCTGTGCTGCTAATGCAGATTTCCAGAAAGCTAAATACCATCAACTGCTCTGTGTTTCCATCATTACACCTCAGCTCACTCCTTTAATTCCATGTCATCTATCTTTGGCTTCTGATTTGCTTGTCTGTGCTTGAATAACCTGCAATTTTCAAGGCTGCCCTCAACTGAGATGAGAACCCAAGTGATGTTAATCAGCTGCACGGATGAACTGAGGGGACTGATGTTTTCATAACCCAACTCTTGACAACACAAGACGAGCTGCTGAGCAGCCTCTGGTTTCCTTGGCAGAGCACTAATCAGAGAGTATGCCAACATTTTCCAAACATACACACTATTTCCTGTAAGTGTTTTGATCAAAGCTCCTGAAATTTGTGTCTGAGAAAACAATTCCAGCAAAACCCTTGGAATCAGGAGGTTTGTTAGTTTTTAAACCAGAACGTTTCAGTTCTCCTTTGCAGTTACATTCCACTTCCCTGTCTTCCTGAGCCCAGCTTGAATCTATTAATCTCTTCATTAGATCAACTTTTGCTTTTCCATCTTGCCAAGGAAGTCTCAAGTTTCTGCTCCAGAATATTAAACACCAAATGACTGAGAAGCTTCTTTCAGTTACTGAAGGGCAGAGGAATGTTTCAGAGTCATTATGCAAATTGGAACTGGTTACCAAACTGAAGGATTCATGGGTTCCACCATTCTAATGAATTGCATCATTTACATCATGTTTCCACACAGAGATATAAGTCTTATTAAGTGCTTCCAGAGCAAATCCTCCTTCCAACCAGCACCAGATCAGAACAGGAGAATGCTGGTGGGATGAAGATGTCTTCCTGGCAGGTCTGTCTAAGGTCCTGCATGAAAATCAGCCAGCAGTGGGATGAGGCAGTAGGAGGCACTTTTGCTTGGGGAGGTAGTTCTGAGATTATTTCTCATCATCATCTTACATATTAAATTGCTTCAGTTTCAAATTCCTTATTCCTGCTCTGGATTTACTGCCACATCCCGTGCCTCGAGAGCAGTAAAGACAGCAATCAGAGAACTGATTAGTTTGGCCCCACGTAACCCCAACTGAAAGGATGTTCCTCAGCTCAGAGCCATGCTCAGGGAACCACGGTGGAGCCTTGTGTTCTTGCTAAGACAGGAAGAAGCTTCATTAAGAGAAAGGCAAAGGGACTCCCCTTTCCAATTTAATCTCATCAGGGAAGCAGGGAGGCTGGATGTTACAGTTTCTCCTTCTAAGTTCTTTATCCCATATAAAGTGCTGAGTCTAAGGTACTGAGATAAACAATCTACCCAAGCACTTCTCCTAACCCCAAAAGCACGATCCAAACTTACTGAGATAACGTAATGGGAGGACTGGGTGGCTCCAAAGCAACCCTTTGGCCTGGATGTGCCCCTTAACAGGACTGAGGCAGCTACAGGAGCAACATCAGGCAAAGGACTTAAGACCCAAAGGTCTCCATGGCACAACTGATGTTTTTTGTTCTCAATATGATTTCTTCCCTAAGTGAGACAAAAATAAGTGCCATCAATGGAGTGCTCTGGGTTCTAAAAGCTCCCTATTTTCCTCACTGTAACAATAGGCTAAATAGAAGGGGGTTAAAAAAGGAAGATATTTAGAGCCTAGATGTTCCTAGCAAAGCCACTGGTGCTTTGAAGTGGAGTTGGCTATGTAAAATTATGGAAACTAAGCAAATAGATGTTGCTCTCTTAATAACGAACTGCAAAGTCACATTTTCCTCGACTGTAAAGAGCACACAAAAGAGCAGGGAGAAAAGCTCATGTGATTTCCTAAACGGAGCCAGCACTCAACACTAATTCTTTCATCAAATCATCAAAATTAGCTTTTTGTTGTGAAAACTCCGCACAGACACAGCGGAAATTAAAGAGAATTCAGTTCCAAGGCCACTGGCTGCACTTTAAGAATTCAGGTCACTAAATTGCTTTCTGAATTTGCATGGATTTGAAATAATCTGACTTTATTAGACTGCCTTTTGCCTGCCCTGCTGTCATGGTGCCTGCCCACTGCCACATGGCGACTTCTTTCAGCTCCTCCCTTCTTATAATTCAGAGGAGTGGGTACTGAACACACTGCTCAGCTTGCTGCTGTAGCAAAGGGCTCACAGCAGTGCCGATGGTGGTCTTTGCCCTCCCTTGCCTGGGGGTTTTACCTATATCCTGAGCTGCTCTGTTGTGGGAATCATTTAAACATTAAATAAATAACGGGGTATCTGCTCCTATGGAGCCAGGCTGAGAGAGCTGGGCTCTTTCAGCTGGAGAAGAGAAGGTTCCTTAAGGGGAGACCTCAGAGCAGCTCCAGTGCCTAAAGGGGCTGCAGGAAACCTGGAGAGGGGCTTGGGACAAGGGCCTGTAGGGACAGGCCAAGGGGAATGGCTTAAACCTGCCAGAGGGGAGACTGAGATGAGCTCTTAGGCAGAAGCTCTTCCCTGTGAGGGTGCTGAGGCGCTGGCACAGGGTGCCCAGAGAAGCTGTGGCTGCCCCATCCCTGGCAGTGTTCAAGGCCAGGTTGGACACAGGGGCTTGGAGCAAGCTGCTCTAGTGGAAGGTGTCCCTGCCCGTGGCAGGGGTTGGGACTGGGTGAGCTTTGAGGTCCTTTCCAACCCAAACCATTCCATGATTTCATGATTCTATGAAATTAGCTGGAACAGAGATTTCAAAATAATTCTTAACTCCCAGTAAGAATTTGGGCTTCCTTTCCTGTTCCAGCCTTTCTCTCAGATGTAACTTAAACCACACTGAACTGTGTTAACTATCATGTAAAGGCTTCTGCTCACAACTGAAGCACCCTTGGAAGCAAAGCTGATCCAGCCGGATTAGCTCTAGGAGCATCCATAGAAGAGCTCAGCATTGTTAACAAATCTGCTCTAGACACCAATTCAGATGAACGTTCCTGAGAGCCTGGCTGTGTCAACACATCACAGCCTAGATGTGCAGCTCTCCAACTGCTCTGCAGTAATTACCATTTGTCTGCTCTTATGCCCTGATATGCACAAGGCTGCATACGCTGTGGTGCTAAAGCCAAATTCTTCAAGCTCCAGGGAACAACAAGCTCTCCTTCTCCCCTCTTCTGTCCTCTGCAAAACTATATGGAGTTAAGACTTGTACACAGGGGTTTTATTGCAGGAAAGCCATACTGAAAGGGGAATCAATGTGATCAGTGTAGAGCACATTGTACTGGGGAGGGTCACGGAATGTTTCTTGGCAACATCTTCAACAATAATGCATTCAAACCTTCAAAATGGACAATTCCCATCTTTCCAAGTGGAGGCTTTCCCTCCCTGAAACAGCTCAGCCCTGCCACTGATTGTTCTCCTTCTTCCATAAACCAAATAGTATCTTCCAAAATATATGGCATCTCTTAATAGACAGAACATCACTTTTAACTGGGCCAAAGTGCTGTAGGTCGAATGATACATGGTGAATAATGTGAGCTGATGAATCTCATGACAGTTAAACAAGAGTAAGCTCTTGCTTCCCCTCCTCACATTTATGCCCATCATGCAGAGCTTTGCAAAAAAATAAACTGAGTACAGAGTTTCTCAGAGGAATGTGACTGTCAATATCCCTGAGGAGGTGTAAGAGCTGTGCAGTTCTGGAGTGCCTGTGATGCCCTTTGCTGCCTGAAGCACACAGTCCTGGCTCTTACTTATCGCCGGCGGCTGAAGCCAAGGAGCTGCCTTCTCCTCAAAGTGGCAGAAGTGCTCTTTTATCTGGAGCCAAAGCTCCTGCACTCAATTCTCAGTGCCCTCCTAGCACTGACAGCTGTGACAGGGACACATTCTGGAAGACTCTGGACATTCTGGAACTGGTTTCCTTGCACTTTTGTGCTCTGCAGCCTGCTCTTCTTGCAGATAGCTACTGAATGGCCTTCAAGGCAGAAGTCCCATGAGGCCAGAGGAGTGGCTGGGAAGCAGGTCTTACTTCATGTCATTGAAGAGGAGATTGAAAATTGTTCTTAAAGTTGATGGAATGGTAAAATGGGATCTGAAAAGGTGTTTTATTTTGATGCAGACAGCCAAGAGCTGTGGAGTTGGCTCTCTCTCTATATAAGGAACTGACAACCTGGGCAGCCTATGTAGATAGGTTGTACTATGGTGTATCCCAGCACTGCTCCATTTCTCCCAGGTAGCCAGTACCCATTTGTAATAGCAGTGACTCCTGCCCAGAAAACCAAACTTCCTGGAGAATTTGCACCCGGCAAGGGACATGGGTTGGGATGAACTGATGTAAAGCAAGGTCATTTACAAAGTTAAAGACAGGTCTCCTGATACCACCACCCTGTACTGTCCCTTCTACTGGGGTATCTTGAGCTTTATTTTCTATCTAGAGTTGCAAGAGAAATGGCATTTTATGAGGTGAACACAGTTGCCAATTCACCTTGATTAAGCTGAAGTGACTCATGGCTCCTGCTTTGCTGGTGTTTTGCCTTAGGCTAAACAGAAAACACTGGCTTTCACATTCCATTATTCAATTCCTGCTCAAGTCCAACTCTTACCCTGCATACCTGGGCTAGACAGCACTTCCAGGGGTGATTCACCTAAGCCATTTCAGCCAGCCACCTTAGCAGAAGACCTGTCATACTCTATATGCCTTTTTCTCTCTGCTGACTGTAAAAGTGTAGTGTTGGAATGAGGGGAAAGCATTTCACGTCAGAGGAATATATAGAGTGATACCTGAACTTTGATTCCTCATGAGCAGTCGAGTTTGTGGGTTATTCAGGTAATCAGAGAAGACAAAATGGAGTAGAACTGTGTTACCTCATGTCTGCCATTGCACCCTCACTTGCTCAGCACTTCGATTATGATTTCACTGCCTTAAGGAAAAGTTCAATGTGAGTTTGAAAGAACGCTTTCTCCCAGAGCACACACTCTAGCATTGTATACCTGGAAGAGAGGAACTTCAATCCTTACATCACTTGTGCCTGCATCAGCAGTCTTGAATAAGAAGCATCTATCTATCTATCTATCTATCTATCTATCTTTATATATCTCCTCACGACCAAATCTACTTGCTCACCTCACATGTGCAGCTCTTTGGAGCTACTCACCTGCACACAGTAAACAAATCTATCCTACAGTGTAGATACAGTACAAAATTCATGCTGAGTCCATCTTGGTTTATTTATACACATTTCAGCCTGTTCCATTTATCCATCTGATCTTGCAGGGCACCTGCCATGGAGCAGGCAGCTGAGAGGCATTCAAAGACCAAGCTCCACTTTTGTTAGCCTTATTTTACCGTGGAATAGCTGAGGAACTGAGGCACAGAGCAAAGGCATGCGAAGGACAGAGGGAATGTGTGGCAGAGCTTGGCATGGATCCCAGATCTCATTCATACTTCCCCTCACCTAACACCAGCCCTTCCTCTGAGGCAGCAGATCCCACAGTATTAGTCATGACCTGGACAAGTGGGGTCACAAACCCAACAGGATTTCAATTGCAGAAGCATGGTCACGAGCTGGCAAACAGGATGCACAGGCAAATGGTTGGGAACATCTATTTTTGTGGCTTGTTTGCATGACAAAGCTTTTAAAACTTCTACCACTATAAGATCTTGAACTGACGCTCTTGTACCACAATGGTATTTTTTATTTGGAGACTGGTATTGTGTTGTCTGAGCTTCTGGTGTTTTAGCATCTGCAATGCCTGGAGGCAATGCAAGTCCTGACTTAACTGGGATCAAAACATCTACAGCTGGCCTTCAAAATGTAACCATTTCAAACTATGGAGTGAAAAAAGCCTGATGCAAAAGAACAAGTAACTTCCTCTGGCTGTAAATGTGCTGTCAGCTCCCACCAGTGACCTTGATACGGATGGGGAGCAACCTCACCCAGACATTGATGATGTTTACTACAGCACAGCCAACACTGGAAGTGATTGTCTCTCAGTAGTTTTGGGGACGCATCAGTGACTTTTGATTCAACAATACTCACGCCCTGTCTTGTATTTGCTTTCAACGAACATTGTGTTTTACAAGTGCAAATGTTTGTGAAAATCTAATTTTAAGCTTCAGTGGCCACTGAAAGCCAGTTTCAAAGCCAGGCAGGAACAGAACGATGCGACCTGTGTAAGTAAGTGGTGCATCACAAACTGGGACATTCACAAATGCTCGTCAGACAAAGAATTACTCACTGGAGAAAAGAACAACTTATTTCCCCACAGAAATACTGCAACGACTGTCACAGCTTGGTCACTAACAAGAAAAAATGGAAGATTTAGTGTGTGCTAAAATGATCATTAATCAATGGCTCTAGTCTCCCTCTGAAGCTGCAGAGTGGGGTATATGATATTCTGCAGGGTGAGGAGTTCTTTAGAGCCTGAAGTTACTCAGAGAGTAAAGTAGGGACACAAGTCTTTGTAGAACCCAGCCTTAGTCAAATCATGGAGAATAACACCTGCCAGTCTTTAAAGAGCTCTGGAAAACATCTTCCCAAGCAATACATGGAACAGGCAGGATGCCAGTATCAATTCCCATTAACAACAGAGGTTAGAAGGATCCACCAACATGCTCTTTGCAGAACCATCAATGACAATTTCCAGGCTGCTGCACTGCCCATCCACAAACAGGAGGAGATTGGGCACAGAGATCAGGATGCATGTGCCCTGCACTTTACCCTTAGCCACAGGTTTTCAAACTGCATTTGCTCTGCAAAGTGAATGCTTCAGCACACCTCCTGTTGACCAGTATTATGGCTGTTGCTTCAAGGGATAAGGTCTTACATCTTCATCCTGCCTCCTTGCCACCTCAACAAGCTTAGACCATGCTTTCCAAATCCTCCATGTAGCAGGTAATCCTGTAAAAATCTCACCAGCCACTGTGACTGAATGGACTGAGATTTTTCTCCCTGTACTGCACAGGGGAACACTGGATGGATCCCATCCTGGTACCAGAACAGTGAAAGAGCCCTCTGAAACATTTTGTGTACTCAGTGATGCATGGGCTTCTCAAGGACGTGGTGTTGTCTGGGTAGGAGGGAGTTAGTGAACGCACCACTGACTTGGAAAGAAGCTCCCGTTTGCTTCCAGCTTGTGTCCAAATCCTGAGTGGAACATAACAGGAACCAAAAACATGGTCCTGCTTCTGTTCATACCCGGCTTTTAAGAACTTCTGTTCCTTAACTTCAGCCTTGTAGAATAATCCTTCTGCTTTCAGAGAGAGACCAAGCAGAATGCAGTCATCTTGACACCTAAAAAAATCAGGTGCTGTTACACAGCTAATGCACTGCTCTTTCTGGATGGTGCAAGTTTCAGAGAGAAGTGAAGAAATGCCTTATTTTAAAGAGCTGGGTACACATAAATCACTAAGGCTCTTTCGGGAAAATCAAAACAAAGACTGCAGGGCACAACAGGGTTGGAAATGGCTAGGAAGCTGCTATTTCACAACAGTAGAGGATGTAAAGTTGAAAGAACAGGCAGCTCTCAGGTCTGGCTGCCAGGGAAACAAGGGTAGCAGAAGGATTTTCAGTGTCTGACTCTGAAGAGTTCTGCCTCTTCTATGACACAGGGACTGATGGTGTCTCAGGTCAGCCGAATGGCAAAAGGAGGGGAGGGTAATGCCAGAGTTCTGCACCAAAGGACCTGTTACTCCTGTGTCACCTCCTGACTTGGTATTTTGCAGCTGCCTGTGGAAGGAAGGAATTCCTCTGACAGCAGAAGCATGTGAGGTTCTTTATGCTGGGTTGGAATTTTCCATGAATTTTAGGTAGGTGGGCAGCAGCACACAGACACAGGACAGCCTGCCCACCTGTATACACACCCACAGAAAGCATCAAGCTAGGAACCTGAGCAGTTCTGGCCACCTAAATCTGGAAGATTTGATAAAGTCAAGTTAGACCATCCCTGCCAGTGCCTGGTATTTCATTTCCTCAGCAGTTTCACAGCGAAATTTAAATAACCCAAGTGATGGGACTCTTGCTACTTACACTAGGGCCTCATTACCATAGACTCTGCCAAACTCTACATATTAAGCTCCTACCCTTTTACTCAGGGGTCACATTTCTGATTTGCAGCAGGTAATGAGATGCCCAGAATACAGTGTTCTTGGCATAAGCAGCCCCAGAGGCACTGCACCCCTTGCTGGGATGCCAGCTTATTCCTTACCCTCCTCACCCCAGCATCCTCCTCTCCTTCTGCATTGTACTCAGCCCTGCATTGACCTTTTGGATTCTGGAAAGCAATGAAAATGAATGCATTGTGAGGAGATGTAAAATAAGCAGCTAAAGGAGTTAGCGCAGGACTCTCAAATGCTCAGTCCTCAACTCTGCAAAGAATTCTTGCCTGTCCTTGCATAAGTCACTTAATCTCTGTGTTAAAACATCTCTGGTTGTGACCAAGGAATGTTATCCTTCTCTTCCCTAGTTAGACAGGGGTGCTTGCAGAAGACATTATGTCTCCCATTGGACAAGGTGGGGGTCACTGTGCTGCAACAAGGCATTAATACTATTTGGTTACTTGTGTTTGCTTTGGGCTTGGGGGGAGGGTTTTATTGATTGTGTGTTTACAGATTTTAAGCTGAAACTCAAACTCTAGTGAATTAACCAGCATGGCCCTCATGGCCTCACACTGATCTTGGAAATGAATGGAAGCAGAGACTGGCAAAAATGTTTACGTGTAAGGAACAACGAGAGAGAAGAATGCGGACTTAACTGATTGTGAACGGGGCTCCTGGTAGGAGCTGAAGTCAGGCACAGAGAGACAGGTTGGACAGCACCTTGGGTCACATAGTCTAGAGTGAGGTATCCTTGCCCATGGCAATGGGGCTGGAACTAGATGACCTTAAACTCCTTTCATCCCAAACCATTCTATGATTCTATGACCTCCTTCAGTTCCCAACTCCATCAAAGGATCTAAGGACAAAGGCTGGAGATGGGCTGCCAGAGCAGCAGGCAACAGGAAGGAGACCCCCCCACACCTTCTACTCACCGATTCTGTCCAGCCTGTCCAGAGCCACTGTCTCGAACGCTCGCCGCATCATGGGGTACTCCTCCAGCACCTCGTTGAAGTTGTCCACGGAGAGGGAGTAGAGGCGGCAGTAGGTGTCTGCTCGCACGCTGGCCGTGCGCCGGCCCCGCGTCAGCAGGCAGATTTCTGCAAGGAAAGAGCCAGCCTGAGGACATGGGGATGGGCATCACCACTTTGCCTGCCACCCTGTCTCCTCTTGAGCTGGACTCTTCCTCCTCTCCCCCTAAGAACATCAGCAGGGGTAACATTCTGCATGTGCAGTAACAGTTTACAGTACCAGCGGGCTCAGTTGTGGCAGCTGCTACCAAAACACAGCTCCGTGATTCTGCTGATCTCATTAGCCAGGCAAGTTTTGGGATGGTGGATTATCAAAGATATCATTTGGGCATTCAGACTGGAGAAGCTGTCCTTCTGCAGCTCCCCATGGGCACTGGGAGGAGAAGATGAAGCTGTGCTCTTGCTAAAGATAGTTCTCTCTCTGGATTTGTAGTAAAGGCTCTTTGCTGACTGTGGCTTGATGCCTGGGCATAATTCTGATCCCAACACCAGAACATTTGTTTTTTCAAAGATTTTTGCAGATATCTGCAAGGTCCTGCACTGGTTGGGGCAATCCCCAGCACAAACCCAGGCTGGGGGAATCTGGAGGGAGCAGCTCTGAGAAGAAGGACTTGGGAGTGTTGGTTGGCAGAAACTCCCGATGACCCAGCTTCAGTGTGTGCTTGAGCCCAGAACTCCCTGTGGGCTGGGCTGCACCCCCAGAGTGTGAGCATCAGGTCATGGAGGGGATCCTGCCCCTCTGCTGGGCTCCGGGGAGACCCCCCCTGCAGCCCTGATCCAGCTCTGGGGCAGCAGCACAAGAGGGATGTGGAGCTGCTGGAGCGAGGCCAGAGGAGGCCATGGAGATGCTGCGAGGGCTGGAGCAGCTCTGCTCTGGAGCCAGGCTGAGAGAGCTGGGCTGGGTCAGACTGGACAAGAGAAGGCTCCTGAAGGGGAGACCTGAGAGCAGCTCCAGTGCCTAAAGGAGCTGCAGGAAACCTGGAGAGAGGCTTGGGACAAGGGCCTGTAGGGACAGGCCAAGGGGAATGGCTTTAACCTGCCAGAGGGGAGACTGAGATGAGCTCTTAGGCAGAAGCTGTTCCCTGTGAGGGTGCTGAGGCGCTGACACAGGGTGCCCAGAGAAGCTGTGGCTGCCCCATCCCTGGCAGTGTTCAAGGCCAGGTTGGACACAGGGGCTTGGAGCAAGCTGCTCTAGTGGAAGGTGTCCCTGCCTGTGGCAGGGGTTGGGACTGGGTGAGCTTTAAGGACCTTTCCAACCTAAACCAGGCTGTGATTGTATGATATGACACAAGGTTACAGATTGTCAGGAAAAGACAAGTTAGTGGCACCTACTAACTATTGGTTTATTTACCCTGCAGTCACCCTACTCTTAGAAGGGTGCTCAGCTTATTACAGAACAGAAAGCCCTTGTCTGACTTTGACACAGACACTCCTAATGCACTCAGCAGAGAGCTCCTGTGTCCTGCTTTTCCACTGATTACACACAGAGTGCGGGCATCTAAGGCAGACACCTGAAGACAGATGGTGTGTCTTAGAGACTGACAACACTCTCCTCTGTGCTGCATGCTGGGTGTCAAGCCACACCACCATGCTAAGGATTCATTCTGGGTCTATCCCAAAGCATTGTCTCCAACCCTGGAACTCCAAACCCCAGCAAACTGACCTGATTTGTTAGGAACATGCAGAGTCCTTGCACTCCAGGTAGATGCAGACAGGTTGTTTCACAGGAACTGAGTGTGTGAGTGTAGGAAATGCATGATAGGGATTTTTTAATAGAGAAAAGGCTTTAGAGAAGGGAAGGAAAAGCAGGTTACCTCCTGCCCCCTCTCAGTAAGCCATTAATTCTGGGGCATTCAGTGTGTGTACTGAGACATGCATCTACCAGAGAGCTGCCTGTCAGGGGCTCAGCGAGGTCTCCATGGGGCTCTGACAGGATGGATTTCTCTGTGTTGCTCATAAGAGCACTATCTCCAATCTTCTTTTACAGGCTTTCCTGACCTCATGCCAGTTCCCCTGTTACCAAGCTCTGCTGCTGACAGATTACCCCTGCCTGCTGACCACAACACTTTGCCGAGCCACAGGCTGGAAGATGGACTATGTTGTTTTCCTGCATGTTTATCCTGTACCTCATATGATAGATGCCAGACAGCAGGACTAGAAAACGGTAGGAATGCACTTGGAGAATGCTCCATTTTTTTCCTATAGGTTCTCAGTTTCACAGATCTGTCAGTGTGCTTAGGGCAAAAAGAAATGAACCCACAAGAGCCAAGTTTCCCTTCTCCATTTTGCCACTTATTATCTATACTCCTGAACTGCCCATGAGTCCCACTCACTTCCCATTACACCACTTCCTATACCAGGAAGCTGCCACACAGTTGAGATGAACAGAGGGTGGAGGAGAAGGAGCCTGGGGAAGCAGTTCCACGTGCTGCCACCCCAGTGCACCCAGGACAAGCTAAGGAGCACATGAGCAATAACAGTGGGTATTGCTGTGTAATGACGATTGACTGACATGCACCTCCAAAGTAGGAGCCATCTGCCAGCTTGGTCTCCTTGTTGCCTTTGGTGAGGACGCTCACCACCCCGTGCTGGATGAAGTACATCTTCTTGCCAATGGTGCCCTCCCGGATGATGTAATCTCCTGGCTGAAACACCTCGAACCGCAGCTTGGTCAACATTGATGTCACAAAGTTGGGATCTGCATTGGCAAAGAGGGGCATAGAAGCCACCAGCTTCCTGCAGTTGAAGTTTATGATTTCCTGAGCGTGATGTGATGCAGGAGAGAAAGAAAGAGAGGGGAAGGGAGGGAAGGGGAGAAAAGTTGGGAAAGAAAAAACACATGTATTTAGTCTACATCTAATAAATGATGAAGCTTCCCCACTTGAACTGTACACTATAAAGTAAGGGGGGAATGCTGTTTCCTTACTTTGGCTCCTCTAGTGCGGGCTGGAACAGGTTCTGGATGCTCAGAGCACATACAGTGCAAGCTGAGGCTGACAGCTTCATGCCTCACTGCTTGCATTCATATGCTTTCTCTCTGACCAGGGATAAAAACCCCAACCTCCCAGACATGCACAGTAAACCTCCTTCTGCAGGAAACCTTGGGCTGGGAGAGAGGTGCAGAGCACGGGTGAAATGCTGGGTGAAAAAGCCCAGGGCTCCTTTCTGGGAGAATGTTATAACTCACCTTGGCAGCCCTACGGTCTGTGTTGCCCTTGCTTGTCAAAGAGATGCTGAACAGCAGAAATGTGCCAAGGAGCTCAGGGGTAGATGGGGACAGGGTGAAGAGAGGGGAGGGAGAGGTGCCTACAGGTCACTGGGCATGGATGGATCATCAGCCTCTGGTGAAGGAAAGCCAGTTGAGCTGTTCAGCTGTCCAGAGCAGACAGGGACTGTGCCTCCTCCTGTGGCTCGCTGTCACTCCCAGGGGGTGACAGCACTTTCCACTGCACAGGAGCTGCTCTGTGCCAGCTCAGACTTGGAAAGCGGCAGAAAGTGATACTGAGTTAATCACCTCAGCACTGGGCTCCCCAGCCAAGCAGGGAAGAGGCATCTGGATGACTGGGGCAGGAAGAAGGAGGGCTGGGAAGCATCTGTCTGCTCCTCACTGGGGTTCTTTTCAGGGTTGCTCTTTAAGACTTTGACTGAACTAGTTTTAAACTAAGGCTGGTAGGTCCTCCGCTCTTCTTTCTCCTATGGAGGTGCTTTACTGGGGAGAGGAAGACAAAAGGAAAACCTATTCTAGTGCTGGTGGATAATATATTGGAGGCACAAACTAGGGAGAACCTGCATTGCCTGGCTTCAGTGAGGGAAGGGGGTTTCTGTAAATGCAGTGTGGGCCATGCTGGAAGGTTCCTCCTTCTTTGGACTCTATGTGCTGCTACAGATGAGGCCACCACACTGCACAGAGGCTTATATAAATACATGAGATACAGATTAGGGAGCACAAGTTGGAAGCAGTGATGCATGTTTGTCTGGGGAGGGAAAAGGGCTTCCAGGGGTGTGAGGTAATAACACTTTCCAGAGTGTTCTTCTGCAGGGGCACTTTGGGAAAGGGGATGATGTTGCCAGGTATCACCATAGCCTCAAAAGTTGACAAGATGTACCTGTTCACGTGTTGGGTGGGTAACACAGCCTGCACACTGCACCCTTTATGTCAGCCATCACTTGTGCTGCAGCCTTTAACAGACTCAGGCAGGAGTCGTGCAAACACCAAAGGCCTGGGTTTCTCTCTCCACAGCAGTGACTTCTGCCATGACCAAATCAAGGGAATACCAGACATACACCAATGGATAGGACAGTCATTCCTTCTGAGTGAAACTGTCTCCCACAGAGACATACCCAAGACGACCCTGTTCTTCTTGGTCTTGATCTCCCAGAAAGGTAAGCACAGCACAGGAACAGACACAATCTCAAGTGAAACAGGGCCTTTATGGCTGGTCAGCCACATAGAGCACTCCCAGAGCCAATGCTAATGGGAAAGCTGGCCTCCCACCACTCCCATCACTGGTGGTGTCCTCTGCAAAGCACTGGGACAGAACACTGCACACTGGGAACTCCCCAGCTGCCAAAAGGGACAGGAACATGTATTGCCCATTCAGTGCTACCTCCTTACCTCCCGGAGGGGCTCACTCAGCTCTCCCAGGATGCTCTCCTCATCAAACATCTTCCCCTGGTAGCGGTGCTCATAGTAGTCATGGATGCGTTGCCGCATGTCTGCAGGGAGCTTGTGGAAGGACATGTACTGCTCCACTTGTTTGTACTGTACAAAGAAGAGGGGAAGAGGAGGAGTTACCAGCACATGCAACAACGGTGCCCACTCATGGACAAGCACAAACTAGAGCATACCCATACCTGCTCCCTTCATGTCAAGCCAGACCTGGGCAGACAATCTGGTGCAGGAGAGAGCAACTGTGTGGGGAGAGTGCAGGCATCTTTGTTATATCCTTGTTATTTTCCTCAAATGGCTGTACCATATTTTAACCTTTAAACTTACTCTCAGACAGTTACACTGCAGGGGCAGCTCCTCATTCCCTGGGTGCTGAGCAGCCCAGGGCCTGTCCTCCCCTTCAGACACTGCAAAAACTGGTAAGAAGGAAGTGCTCAGCTGGGAATCTCCTCGCAGCAAATTTTGCTGAGCAAAGACTGTAAAACCCTTGTGCACAATCAGAAAAGGGAAGTACAAGGTGTCCTCAGCAGAAGGCTTTTCCACAGCACACAGTGGAATGGTGGCCAGTGACCTGGTGGCTTGGCTCTGGAGGAGTAAGTGATGTGAAGCCCCTTAAGGCCCCAGCCAAGCACAGGAACCCACTGCACCAGGGGCCATACATGGCTCAGCCTGGGATGTTCACAGCCACAGACAAAACTGCAGGACACACACAGACTCGGATGCTGAGTTTACTCAGTTGAAGCTGCAATACCCGTGGTCTGCTTTCTCTCTCCTCTGTGTTCTTGGCTGCCACGTATGATGGAACCTTTGCCTCCCCACCCTGGGCCCCACATTCTCTTCACCTTTCTGGGGTCTCTACTGCCCCATGCACTTCTGCTGTCTAACCTGTCCTTATTTTTACCTAATGGTTTGCATTTCCATCATGTCACTTAGAGGGGAATAGAAGGGCTCACTATGAGTGATGCCAGGGCAGTATTTGGGGATGAATGGTGCTTTCTATGAATAAATAACACTTCCTTAAGGGCATGGGACTGTAAATGGCTTGAAGGCACTTGCCTTGAAGGTGCTGCAGAGACAAGGTGTGTGCATTGCAATGGTTATGCTCCCTCCCACTGGTCTGCACTAAAGAACATGATCCTGAGCGTGTACCACACTGAATAATGCTGACAAAAGGACCATGCTCCCCTTCTGCCATCCCTCTTTCCCCTCTTGCCCCCAAGAAACCTGTCCCTGAATGACCCTTTACTGCAGCTTGTGCTGAAGAGCCTAATTACTGAACGTGTGCTCATTGCAGCTCTCCCCGGCACACACCGTGTCACTCTGCTCCCAGCACAGCCTGTGCTGGTGCTGCCTTGCATGCTAACAACTTCATCTGCACCAGAGAGGAGAAGGAATTACTCTGAGAAGCCAAGGTGGTCGAGGAGACACTCGGGGTTTCCTGGCATCTCCAGAGCTTTGTGTCTGGAGCTAGCAGCAGAGGAGCTGACTGTAAATATTCATCATCACTACAGCATGAGCAAAGTCAAGCGAGTCACCACCTCGGGTGCTGCAGCCAGGCACAGAATTGGCAATGAATATGGCACTTCATTGCTTGGATTGCTGAAGCTCTGCAGGGACTGGCAGGATACTGGGTGCTGCATGGAGGCTGCAGTCATGAACAAGGGAGATAAAGGGAGCAGGAACCACCATGTCCCATGCGGACAATGTGCTGGTATGAGCCCTGTTACAGTTTTGTGGGTTATGCTCTTAAATGCTGAAAGTTTAAAGTCTTGGCTCAAACAAACATAGAACCATAGAATCCCAGCCTGGTTTGGGTTGCAAGGGGCCTCAAAGCCTTCCAGCTCCAACCCCTGCCACAGGCAGGGACACCTTCCACTAGAGCAGCTTGCTCCAAGCCCCTGTGTCCAACCTGGCCTTGAACACTGCCAGGGATGGGGCAGCCACAGCTTCTCTGGGCACCCTGGGCCAGCGCCTCAGCACCCTCACAGGGAAGAGCTTCTGCCTAAGAGCTCATCTCAGTCTCCCCTCGGGCAGGTTAAAGCCATTCCCCTTGGCCTGTCCCTACAGGCCCTCTTCCAGGTTTCTTGCCTTCTTTTTAAACATGGCTTGTCTACTGCCACTGGAGACACATTAGCAGCATCTGAGACATGCATGAGACCTGGCAAATTGGACACAGGACACACAGGACACTCACTATGGAAAGAGGAATCATTACACTAGCTTCTGCTGACTTGGGCTTGTTCAATTGATTCTCAAGCTGCAAACAGTTGGGCTTGTTTTAACGCTGTGGTTTTGTTGGCTAAATTATTTATCAAAACTATTACCTTATACTCTCAGTTTTAGCCCAACGTCTCGAAGGGGACCACTGACCAGGTCACAAGATGCTTGCCTGGTGCCCCTCTTCCCCCTACCATGAGTACTTGCCATCATCTTCAACTGACCTTTGTTTCTCAGGACAAATCCCCCCAAGCTTCTCAGATTCACTAGCACAGGTTGGATGGGGCCACTCAGACACTGCTTATTCACTATTGTACGTGGATTTATTGCTTTGCAATGAAGAGCAATAAATAACTGCTCTGCAAGTCTCTAGGGCTTGTCAGATTCTCCTAGAATCACTGTCCCTCGATAAGACTCGGAGTAAAACCAGACCAAATTTACTTCACCAGGGAAAAAAAAGCTTCTGCTTCTGATTATAAATGAAGAACACGGTTGTAAGAGGAAGAAGTGAAGTAAGAAACTATAATTCTCTGTCATCATTAACAAGAGGTTCACATCTTGGCTCTCCTGTCTTTGCTAGTGCCACCTCCTCTCACCCATGGCAGCTGGGGAGTTCTGTGAGCTCTTCACTCTCCCTTGTGCAGAGATAGAGTCTCTCTACATTAATAAACTACAGTCATGTGGCGTTTTCTCCTTTCCCTTGTGCTGCTGAAGGCCACTGGTGGAGCAGTGTGGAGCATTCAGAGCTACTAACCAAAAGGCCATTAAACCTGTGTGAGGGAGGGTTCAAAGTGCAGTGGGCTCTGCATGTGTCTTCTCAGCTTAAGCTCTAAAGGAGATCTATCCTGAGGCCATCAGCAACACTCAGTGGTGCTACAAAGCAAAGGGGGAAGGATAATCGTGTGGTGAACATCAGCAGTACATGGGGGTCAGCCTGACAACCCTGAATTTACAGGCCTTCCTTGATCCCCTGAAGATCTGGCACCTTCTAAGCCCACTTCATACCCCCTGAGGTGGCAGCCCTTTGAGAACCTTCAGACGTTGCTTAACCTGACACCCGCCTCTTGTCTCCTTTCCCCTTGAACTTGTTTGTTCCATCTTCCCACTTGCCTCCGTGTCACCAGTGTGAGCTCTGCTCCGAGGAACCGCAGAGATTAGTGGCCTCCCTGTGTTCAACTAAAAAGACTCATTTAGGAATTATTTCAATCTCTCTGAAGACAATTGAGTCCATTTAAATCCTAGGTCATTTTCTTAAGTCTGTTTTACCTGAAATAAGCCCTTAAAGGAAGTATTAATATATCAAAGGGAAACCATTTGCCTGAGTATTTTTCCTTCCACAGCTGCCTACTTTCCTTAGTTGTCTCCCCACTCCCCTCCCCTTCAACCAAAGCTCAGATCACTCACAGTCCAAAGGGAACTAAATAGCTTTAACGTCTTCCCTGCCTTCAATCTCTATCATGAATCCTCCTCTCTCTAATAAATCACTGGCAAAAAGACTTTGACTATTTCCTTGCTTTACTTTTGATTATGAAAATGGCCCTGCATCTAAGGAGAGCTGCTCCCACCCCAACACCTCTTTGAGCCCTCTCTTGGTCCATACACATCACTCTTCAGGTCTCCAGAGAAACACTGATATCCGTTTTTGCATCTCAGTTAATTCAAACACAGTTGCACAGGCTCACAGACGCTGACATGGGCACACATGTAACCCACTGCAGGGAAGGCACCTGGGATGCTCGTCTCCATCTACACAGCAATAAATACACATTTGTTATACAGAGCTGTTGCACTGCTTGCATCCTTCCAGAAACAGGCTGAAACCTCTGTGGGAGAGTTTAACTTCATTCACAGTCTCCCTGTCTGGACTGCAAGGAAGTCAACAGAGATGCACTTGTGTAAGAAGAAAGATGCTCCAGCTGAGTAATGCATTTTCCATGAAGTGAAGAATGATAATGCACTGACTGTACCTTGAGTGCTGGTAACATATATCCAGAGATATTGGATTAAGATCCACATCAGCACCCATGAGGTACAACGCTGTGGCCCTTGCAATGGATTAGTGCTTCACAGGGGTAAAGATCAAGTCATGACCATCACCAGTCAAAGTGCCCTGACAGGCCACAGTTCCATCTTTGTTTTTATTTTCTCTGACCTAAGATGAGGATTAAACCAGTGCAGCTACACAGCATGCAGTAATCATTAGAAACAAAGGAATGCTGAGTTCCTTTTTGTCTTTTAAGTCATTCATATCCCCACCCTCAGGATTTGTTCTACAACCACGTCTCCATCTTCCTCAAAATGATCAAGACACACACTGTCATGGAGTCAAATAGCTCCAGGAATGAGCGGTGCTGGTTGACAAGAAGCTGATCATGACCCGGCTTCAGCGTGCACTTGAGCCCAGAACCCCTTTGTGTGCTGGGTTGCACTGGCAGAGAGTGAGCAGCAGCTCAGAGAGGGGATCCTGCTCCTCTGCCCTCGTGAGACCCCATTTGCAGCACTGCGTGCAGCAACGCTGTCCTTTACATAAAAACAACATGGAGCAGTTGAAGCAAGTCCAGAGGAGGCCACGAGGATGAAAAGGGGCTGGAGTACCTCTCATAGAAAGAAAGGCTGAAAACACTGGGGCTGTTCAGCCTGGAGAACAGAAGCTGCGTGGAGACCTCAGAGCAGCTTCCAGTATCTGAAAAAGGCTACAAAGATGCCAGAGAGGGACTTTTCATCATGTACTGTAACTACAGGACAAGGGGTGATGGGTTCAAACTGAAGCAGGTTAGACATTCCAGGTCAGATCTAAGGCAGAAGCTCTTCCCTGTGAGGGTGCTGAGGCGCTGGCCCAGGGTGCCCAGAGAAGCTGTGGCTGCCCCATCCCTGGCAGTGTTCAAGGCCAGGTTGGACACAGGGGCTTGGAGCAAGCTGCTCTAGTGGAAGGTATCCCTGCCCGTGGCAGGGAGCTGGAACTGGAGGAGGTTTAAGGTCCTTTCCAATCCAAACCAGTCTCTGGGATTCTATGGTTCTATGAAGAACAGTGGAATTCTGTAACACAAACTCATGCCAGCACTGCTGGTGTGATCTTTGTTGGTTCCCCTTTACGCATCTCCACACTTGCAGCATTATTTAGTGTCAGTCCTTGCTCATCTAATTACACTCTTCCTGAAAACTGTATCTCATGCAGGTTATGTCAGTTTATCCAGAGTCTGCCAACAGTTATGAATGCCACTGGCTCTACACACATGCCTGTGGGCACTGTCCTGCTGTTTTCCAACCAAATTAAATGTGCTCAGGGTTGTCTGTTCCATAGGAACAGGAAAGTGATTGAGAGGAACTGTAGTCAGGCATATGCTGTGCATTCTGCACCCTCCAGGCCCCAGGCAGCAAGGGACGAGGCTGAAGCAGGATCTGGATTCCTTCACTTGGAGGCCCAAAGGAAACTCTAAGTGAACTAGTAAGAGGAAAGACATCTAGGATGCCTGCACGAGGGGAGTCTGGGTTGAGCTGGGAGGCTCAGAGTTGGGTACAGCCAAATTGTACTCCATTGTATAGGAATGGGTGGTTATTTCAACCAGAACAACTCAGACCAGACCTAGCACAGCACCAAACTTTATCAGTGCTATTTGGCTTCAGATTAATGACTTAAATTTAAACCTACAGCCATGTACTCTTCAGCTTTAGAATCTACCACAGCTACCTGCACTCTGCAAGAAGCTCGACAGCATGTCCTGGCTCTGAGCTCCTGGCTCTGAGTCCAAAGACCACGTTATTCTTTGTACCATGGCATGTTACATGCTGAAAAACATGGAACAGCTTTACCCTTACTGCAGTGGTAACCTTCAGAAACTACCTTACCTAGAATCAGGCTATTTACCTCTTGCTGTCTTCCAAAGACCACAGACACCAGCAGAAAATTCCTGGAGCTTTTTTCCATCCAACATTCACTCCATTGAGGATGACTGCAATGATCAGCTGCCAGAGCTGCCTCTCCTTGCTGTTAATCAGCACCTATTTAGGCAAGGATTATGCTTCATTTCTGGGCTGTGAGATGTCGACAGACTGAGCTTGGTCAATGATGGGCTGATGGAACAGTTGTTTACTTCACCCATCAGCAGCACTGCTGCAGCGGCTGCAGCACAAGCCACGGAACACAAAGGAGATGGTGCTATTAGCACAGCACTGAGTGTGCATCACCCACCGCTGCCAGCAATGGAAATGGCTGCTACCTTCAGGGGGTCTAGGAGAGCAGATCCAAGAGTTTTAGGACGAATCTCTTTGCACTTAATGTTGTGGGCAAGGTCCCTTTTGTCTGCTCTTACAAGTGCTCAGCCTGAAGGAAGGTGGTGCGGTGACGAACGTATTATGCACAAACCTGTACATCATGGCTACAGAAACAGCCTGTTTTCCTTGACTGGCTCCAGCTGAAGAGAATGCCTCATTGGGTTTGAGAGGTCACATACCAGCGTAAGTCCAGCACAGGGACCTTTTGGACCTCCTCAATGCATCTTTTATTATTCATGAAACACTATGAAACTCATAGCGCATACTGGAGGTGTCAGGTCTTGTGACTGGAGCCACTTAACTGGAGGTTTGAGGGGGAAAAAGAGCTCAGCGTTATTTTCATCATCAGAGCAGAATGAAAGAGATGAGGTAAAATCTGCCATCAAAGTTGGAGATGGGGAAAAGGGGCCAGTGAGTCTCTGCAGTTTAAAATCAGCATTGCTGGGAGCAGACTTTTGCCAGGATGGCTCAGCAGGGAAGCTGATAATGTCCGTTTTAACCTAGACCGTTATTTACTTACACTTCAAGTGCCAAAGCGAATTTCAAAACTGATAATGAAGTTTGTTGTATCCCACATTGGGATACAAAGAACTGCTGAGGCAAGAGCCCTTTCCACGTGTGTGCACAAGCACACTGCTCAGAACAGGCTGGCATTGATGGTGTGCGAAGAACAGAACAAAGAACAGAGGCTTCCACTCTCAGAAAGAAGATGTCAAAAGCCCAGCTATAATCACAGTATCTCCGGTACTGCAAATCAAGACCTATCTCTAATGTAAACCTGCTGGCAGAAGGCAATCTACGTGGCAGCTTTACTTCCCCTTCTGTAAAGATGTGCTACAAACACACTGCAAAGTTACTGCCTCCTTCCTCCCCTTGTCTGAGAGTGGTGAGGGAACCATATGCGCCTCTGCACTCAATCTCAGCCATGCACTCCATGCAGGCACTGCTGCTTCTACGATGGACACATTCCACAGCTGGGAACTGAAATCTCTGCTTCAAGGCATGTTTTACAGCTCCAAAATGGGGCTTCTTTTAGTGACACATTTCCATTTTATAACCAACCGAGGAGCCTCTCATGAAAAGCAGCTCAAAACAACTGACACGAATGGCTGATGTGTTGGTTGAGCTGAACTGAAGGAATCAATGATCTACCACCTCAATACTTATTTCTTACAAATACTCTTGAGGTGGCTGGGGTATCTAAAAGGACAGCTGCCTTGCAGCACTGGATGTACCTTCCTGAGCCAGCCGTTCCCACTGAATAAAGCTGTTACAGACTTTGAACTGCAGCAGTTTGAAGGGACCTCTGGGGGATATTTTGTCCAAATCCCAACTCAAAGGAGACCCAACTTACATCAGGTTGCAATTTTCTGGCAGCCTCCTTGGACTTGTCACATGTGGGGAGAGAAGGTGGGGATGGGGCACCCGTTTCTATTCCATCCAGTCTTAGTAAGCTTTAGGAAGCTGGACCCTTCCTGTTAAGCTGCATCCAAACCTTGCTCCTCCCACTTATTGCCTCTGCACTGCAAACTATCCAGAAAACTTGTTCCTGATCCCAGAAACAGCTACCTGCAGGCAGTGCTGAGAGCCCAAGCCCAAGGCACATCGCAGGCGCTTCATTGCAGGCAGAGTCCATGAAGCCCATCATTTATAAGCCTTGTTATCAACCCCAAATGTTTTGACAGTGACATGGGACATGACAGGTCTGAAGCCATCTCTTCATAGGCTGAGGTAATACACAACTAGTGCTGTCAGAGCAGGATAAAGCAAGGCTCTCCAAACTTTTCCCAATTAGCAAGTTTGATTGAATTTTCCAGTTCATTAAATGTTCCAGACATGTTTAATTTCTGCAGTGCTGCACACCTTTCCCTCTCCTTCATACACATCACTACAAGAGTAAGGGAGCTTTGCAGCTTCCCTGACATCCAGAACTGACAGCAGCTCAGAAGTGGACTTCCACATAACTCCTCTGAACTCTAGGAATCTGGGAATGACCCCTGAGAACCTACAGACATCGGTGACCAATCATCCTGGGGAAGTCACTTCAAATCCTGTTCAGACTGGTAATGAACATGAAATTTCCTAGCTTAGTGGGAGAGTAAGTGCGGCAAAAATGGATGTCTTTGCCCAACTCCATGCTGACGCTGGTTATCTTCATGTTTCTGTGCTGTGTTGGCCCACTGGCTTATCCAATCCTGGAGCCACAAGGCTGAATACAGCTTTGTTATAGTGCAGGGCTAGGGTTAATCAGCTCTGCTTAAAGGAGGGCTGAAGGGGGGCTAACAGCAAGGGCACGGAGCCAGGCTGATGTGATTATGCTGTATCCAGGACCCCAGGTAGGATCTCTGCACCCAATTCCCTGCACACATTCATTTGGAGGATGTTCAGAACACCAACCTGCACAGTAAAAGAGCCCAGATCCAAAGGAGTAGCCATGAAAGGCCAGGCTGAGGGCTCCTCTCACCTGGCGGTGTGTCTCGAGCAGTTTCAGGTACTTTGAGGAAGAGGCTAAAGAACAGAAGAGCAATCCACACAGCAGTCCAGCTCCAGGCCATACCCTCCCAGCTTTCCTGTCAAAGGCAGATTAGGGATCCCTACTGTCTGCATCTCAGCACTCAGTAACACTGGAAACATTTTCCTTAGGTGAATCTGTCTAAGCCCAAAGACAGGTCCCCAGCTTTCCCTGCAGTAGGCAGGCACAAAAGCAGTCTCACTTCCTCTCTAATGAACATTGGCCTAACATCTGCTTTGTCCCACAAAGATAGTTTTGACAGAGACTGAATGTTCCTGTTGTTTTGCTTCAGCCTTTACAGTGACTAAATTTTCCCCAATTACTCTTTGCTGAATTCAGGCTGCTGACAGAAGGGCTATGTTCATAGCTGGACTATAAAGTGCTTTTTCGCTTGGACATCCAGATCTTGGGTGCGTCAAGAAGGCCTGTGCTGATGGGTAAGCAGGGCTGTTTCGAGAACTGAAAGGAGATCCCTTTAGTGCTTCTGTAAGGAAGTCCCCTTGCAACTGTGCTTCAGAGTATTAAGTGAATACACAAGTACCTAAGTAGCCACCCAGTTTCAATACGTATTTTAAGAACAAGAGGCACTGGATAACTCAGGGTTCACTGGACAGTTCAGACAGTGACAGTTCGGGGGGAGGAGAAGCAGGGGACTGAATGTGGAAAGCAGAGAGGTGAGGGAATGCCAGTGTGGCAGGCAGATCTTGATGAGAGGTGAGGCTCTGGAAGGAGAGATTACAGCTTTGCTGGGCTCTGCAATGCTGACAGCAGCAATTCCTTCCTCGCATCAGTCATTCTTCTGAATGTACCTGAGAAGATAACAGGGGAGCAGATCCTCTCTGCATGATGCCCATCGCTGCCTGCATCCTGGGACAGTGAAGCCCAGAGTCTCCCCCTGCTCTGTTCCAAGGAGCTTGGCTGCAGGAAGCAGCGAAAGCTTCAAGGTTACAGAGTCTGCTGGGGAGGACAAGGCTGTGTGTGGTGACTTGACATAAATATTAATCCAGCCGAGCTTTATGAGTAGAGAAATTAATAAGGGAACCTGCAAAAAACATGACAATAACTTGCAGATTGGTCTAGATTATTTATCTCCTGGGCAGGAAACACTCTTCCTCTCTCATGAGCCACAGCTACTGCAAGTTGTAGGATTAGGAATTTATGTTAGGGCTTGAGATAATCTATGAATAGCTGAAAAGGGCTTTGTGCCTCTGCTGTTGCTTATGGACCTCTTCCTCCAGCACCCTGCACCAGCTCTGGCACTCACTGGCCTCCTCTATAGTCTGGCAGAAAACAAACCCAGAAGGAATAAGCTTGGTAAAGAGGTTAAGAGATGAGTCAGCTCCTGATCCTGCCATTGACTCTCTGTGACTATGGGCAAGACTAAGGGCATAACACTCTGAATGCAGGACTGGACAGAGAGGTCCCTTCTAACTTTGCCTTTGGGCCTGGAAATAAAGCAGTCGGTTCAAAGTGCCAGATCTAAAGAGCTGTTACGATTCAGGGCTGTTCAAGGGGTGTTCATGCCACCAGTGCCTGAGCTGGTGTGAGTGCTCTGTGCCTTGTGGGACTCACTGCTTGTACTCACAAACCTCTGCCCTACACTGCCGTGGAGGGTGCAAATTCCCTATCCAAATTCTCCATGCTTCCTACTACCGCACTGATCCTGTACAGCTTCCTTGCCATGCAGAAACCAGCACAGTGTCAATTCAGGTGCTACGGGAGAAGATTTACACAGGACATGGATTGAATGTCCAAATGTTCAATGAATCCAAGCCAGAGTGAGACAAATTTGCAACTGAACGCACCAGACAGCACATCTTGGCTTTGGCTCCTCTCCTCAATATTCCTGTTTGTCCAAGGGAAGAACAAGCTGGTTTGACAGAGCTCATGACAATCTGAAACGTCACCACTCCTGAACCTTGTTTTGAAGGTTATACAAAGCAAAGCCTCTCAGTGCAGTTACTAACCAGAACCTCCTGTCCTGTTACTATGCTATTGCTGCTACTCCTCCTCCTTCCCATTGCCTTCCTTTTGTTGGCTGCTCCCGGAAGAGCTGCTAAAGTCTCCAGAGCCCTGTTTGCAGCCAAAGGTGTACTCAGCAGAAGCGTCTAAACTGCTGCCTGCTTCTACCAATCGACCTCCAAACTTGAGATTCTTTGCTTATGCTTCAACAGACACGTTGTCCCATGAGGACTGAACTAAACTGAGTTGCAGGGCTGCAAATCACAAAGCAGCTTCATTTTAACCATGGCTATTCAAGTGCTAAGGAATGAAGGAAGTGAATACATATTTGGTTTTAGGCCATCGTTTGGCCCGTTTGCAAGGGGAAAATGAATGTACTCAATACCTGAAGCTTTAATCCCAGGAGAATACCTTGGGAAATGAACCTGCTATCACCACCACATGTGAAATACACCCTTTTTTAAATCCTCTATCCACTATTTCTGTCACCAAGCTTTTCTCCTGGATCTGTTAACCCTCTCATTCACACCTCTCCATTCTAATAAGGCTTTAACACTTCACATTTGTTCTGTCATCCCCGCCGTAGTCCCTGCTGCCCTTCTGGATTTCCCTGAGCACTGACTGGAATCCAACTTCCAAGGTCAAGTTCTGCCCTTGTCTTTGGACTGGGCTTGAGGAGAAAGCCGTGGTGCCCTGTCCTGCAGGTGGAACCTTAGCTGCAGTGAGGCTGGCCAGGTGGCTTGATCTGCAAATCAGCCCTTCACTTCTATGCTGCTTCAAACACATTTGAATAGCTACTCTGCATACACAGAGCTGATCGGCTTTCATTCCTGGTGTTGCAGTGTCCTTTTCTTTGGCATGCCACACTTTCAATTAGAATTACTGCAGCCAATCTGTAGCACAGCAGTAAAACTCTACACAAAGCCCAGTCCTCCACCCTTCTACTGGGCTTTTCCCTTTACCTCCAGCTGTGGTTTGAGATCTTCCCTCTCCTCAAATCGTGATTCAGCCTCTGGTCTTCTTTGCTTTCAGTCTCTGCCCTACTCTCTTTCTGTGGCCCAGCATTGTAACCCCATACCAAAACTGCTCCTAGGCCACTCTGAACTTAAAATTCACTTAGCTATAGTTGACCCACTTGAATAACAGCAACTGGACCTGGCCTCGTCAGGACAGAGCTAGGAAATAATTCTTCTTCTTCTTAATCTTCAGAACAAGTATCTCTGCAACACCCTAACCATAACACCTCCTTGCCTATGCGTATGGCACCCTCAGCCCTGCTGAGGTCAGTTGCTTTTGCAACTTCAAGCAGAAGTTGAAGGCAGAAGTTTTGCCTGTGTCCTGGATGGCAAAGCATCACTGCACTTTTGCTTTAGATAACAAAATGTCATTGTACAAAAAGCGATATAACCAAGGCATGGAAAGAGGGTAAGGAATTGATGCAGTCCCACGAGTTACCCTCATCAGCTGAATCAGGAGGACTGACTTTGTCCTTTACCATCTTACACAGAGCACCACCCTAACGCCACCACCAGTTACTGCCACCGCAGTGGTAACTGATGATTGTGACATTTCTGCCCATGCCTCCATTATGCAATTCAACAACTGTGCAATTCATTCAAGAGCTACCTGGGAACCCGTTGGGAGTTCCTGAGCTTTGATCTGTGCTCTGGGGTTTGTTGTGTAGTTTCACTCCTGAGCACTGAAGTGAATAATCTGGATACTTTTACAACCAGTACTTGCTAAACAAAGCCACACATTCTGGAATGTTCACTTGGGATTTGAAACAAGATCTCAGGAAGGAAAAAGTGACTTGCAGCTTTAGATACCACCAGTGACACTGATAACGTTCATCTAAAAAGGACGACAACAAGAATCACCCTCTTGCCCTGATATTGCCCTTCTGCACCTATTTCCTCCGAGGGTTAGAGTGAAAGGATGAATTACCCATCCCTTCACTCCCCCGTGTGGAGATGGGTAACAATAAACCACCGTGGTGAGGAAGGCACCACAGATCTGGCCTCTCACCCAGGTTACTGCTAGCCTTGGACTCCTTGATACAGCCACATGAGGGTCACAGAGCCCGGTGCTTACCTTCTCCTGGTACTGCCGCCGCGAGGAGTCCAGCGACTGGATGAGGGCGGTGGCGTGGCCGATGAACATGGCGTAGCAGGTGGCCCCCACAATCATGCTCAGCATGGTGAGCCACACGTCTGACATGCCAACGGGAGCCTGCTGCCCGTAGCCAATGCACAGCATGTGGCTCATGGCCTTGAACAGCGCGTAGGAATACTGCTTCCCCCAGGAGTCGTTCTGGAGAGACAGACAGACAGAGCTTCAGCACTGGGACAGGCATTCACATTTCAGAAAAGCACAGCCACCATTCAACCCAAAGGCCATGTTTAAAGCAGCTCTCCGTATTAAAAAAGCATTTGTATTCTCTGAGGGCTTGGAAGTGCTGGGCACACGCAGTAATCCTGCCTTTCTACTCTGCTCTCCTGAGACCTCACCTGCAGCACTGTGGGCAGTTCTGGAGTCCCCAACACAAGGAGGACATGGAGCTGTTGGAGCAAGTCCAGAGGAGGCCATGAGGATGATCAGGGGCTGGAGCACCTCCCATACAAAGAGAGGCTGAAAACACTGGGGCTGTTCAGCCTGGAGAACAGAAGCTGCGTGGAGACCTCAGAGCAGCTTCCAGTGTCTGATGGAGCTACAAGGATGCTGAAGAGGGACCCTTCATCAGGGACTGTAGTGATAGGACAAGGGGTGCTGGGTTCAAACTGAAACAGGGGAAGTTCAGGTTGGACCTAAGGCAGAAGCTCTTCCCTGTGAGGGTGCTGAGGCGCTGGCCCAGGGTGCCCAGAGAAGCTGTGGCTGCCCCATCCCTGGCAGTGTTCAAGGCCAGGTTGGACACAGGGGCTTGGAGCAAGCTGCTCCAGTGGAAGGGGTCCCTGCCCGTGGCAGGGGATTGGAGCTGGATGAGCTTTAAGGTCCCTTCCAACCCAAACCAGTCTGGGATGCTACAATTCAGTAAGTTTGGTCATCTGACATTAACTGACTCTGGACAGCATTTTTAGACATTCTGCATACTCTTTCCAGCAAAACTTGGCAGCAATGAAGGCAGGCAGTGTGACATGCTGCTATCCTCATAAACTGATATTAGGCCCTGGGATATTTCTGAAGTAACCCACATGAGCAAACGAACTGGTGAAAGACAGCCTGAGCATGGTGCCAGCACCAAGACCTTAGAGTGGGGAAACTCACTGCTGGCAATTTAGGAAATGGTCAGGACTTCTGGGCATTACCTGAAGAGATGGGAAGGGCAGAAAATTAAGATGATAATGTCCAGAGAGCGAGTTCTTCTCAGTGTAAAACAGGGCTTTTTTCTGGGAGCTGAGAGAACTACAAATGCTCTCATCTGGGAGGTGCAATGAACCACCGAGAGAAGCCAGCTGAAGTCCAGGGCTTCACCAGACACCCTGTGCTCTCCCACTGCAAGCAACACAAGCAGCACCTCAGCAATGACAACATGGGACAGAAGTTTCATGATTATTCTGATGAGCTTGAGTTTGTGGAACAGTTCAAGGTGCATTTACTATCCTGTGGGTATGCGCTAGCAAGTCCTTGCCACAAAACCTTCTAAAGTAAATGCACTGTCATCACACATTGCTGCCACAGGGTATGTGAAAAAATACCTCTGCTCCAGTGACATTCATCACAGCACATCACCTGTACATTCAGCACTCTTCTCTCTGTTCTAGGAAGGCATTAACATTACAGGTGGGAATCCATATGCCGTGGCAACTTAGAAGGTCATTGTACAGAATGCCTGGCTTGTGGCTTGTCAAACAGAGAAGCAATGCTTTTGTGAACTCCATTCCGAGAGATGCAGCAGCCATGGCACCAGTGACCAGTGATGCTATGACCCCTGGAGCTTACTGGACACCTCCTTGGAGGTATCTCATCGCACTGAGTTTGGTGGCTGAGGACCTCTCTGCAAACAGCTCTCTCAGTGTCACTAATGTTGATGGAAAGTTTCCACTGAGCTTACAAGTAGTAAACAGAAGCTGTGGCAAAGAGCTGGAACCTCTGGAGAGTGTTAATGCTTGGTTAGGTGATAAGCACATGGACAAAGGCAAGTGATAGCATTACCTGAGCCATATCCAGTTACATTATGCAAGCCAGGCCTGATTCACACTGCAACAAGAAGGGCAAAGCAATAGAAATGATAGCAAAGCGGACACAGAAGCAGCACATTCAGAGCCCCAGAGAAGCTGCTCCTGCCCGGCGCCAGCCTGTCTGGGTTCCCCTCCCTGACAAAGCAGGACCCTGCTCACCTCCTGTGCTGGAAAAACTACCCTGGAGTCAAAGGACAGAGACAAGAGACAATGTGGCCACTGCTGTCTCCATTCATGGCTATGCCCATGTGTGAGGAGCTGCAGACCAAAGGGGAGCCAGATAGAGGTGAAGATCTTTTGTACTGTGCTGCCTGGCTAGGGCAGCAGGAAGGATTCAACCATGGGGGCTGCCTGAGGTGCGAGCATCAGAGGAGTGAATCTGCTTCTTTCCCTCACCCATGTCTATGCTATGGCCCCTCGAGTCCTGGCCAAAGATGTAGGGGGGACCCATTTTTATCACCACCCAAGTTTTGGGTGATTTTGCAGACCCTCTTCTGATCTGTGAAGTCATCAAGCATCTCACACACCTTATGAGGCCAGCCCTGCATCTCCACTGTTAACTCTTCCAGGAACAACAGTCCCCTTCCCTCAGCCCTGCAGTACTGGCAATTGTAAAGCTGTGGCCCCTGCACTTACAGAATGGCAAATGCTGCAAATTCTATGGCTTCAGCCCATTTGTTTTCCATGCTTCAGGAGGAAAGTGATCCTCAGACAACAGGAAGGAGCAGTCACACTTGACCAACCTCTGCCTAAAAGGTGCTTTACTGGTTCAGGATCCTGACCCATCCCTTCCTTGTCAGATGAACTCCTTTCCCACCAGGCACTTCTCACTGGGACACTGCAGAAGTGCTGCCTCTGAGTTCAGTGGGGCAGTAGTTTAATAGGGCAGCACATCCCCACAACCGAACTGAGAGCAGAAATGCTGAACTGAAATTCCAAAGGGAATCTGGGGAGGCAGCATAAGAATAGCTGAGCCAGAATTTGATATCTCAGGAAACTGACTGCCACGGGTTTTAATGGCAAAGAATGATCAGAGCTTAAGAGGAACACCTGGTGTCAGGCAGGTTCAGGTTTTAAATGCTGTTCTTCCAGCAACTTGCTGCTCAAAGTGCTGTTTACAAGGAAGCTTGCCAGTGTTTTGTTGGCATTAGTCATCCAAAACTACAACAGCCAACATCACTGAGCCCCTGCGGCCTGCAGAATCTCTTCTGGCTCCCTAGGAACTGTAGACTTCCAAGCCTCAAGCCCAATTCCCAGCAGCAGCACAGCTCTGGGTGAGGACAGCCTGCTTTGTGCCAGGCTGAAGAGCAGAGTGCTGAGTTAATGACAGGCTGGGGGTGAGAGCTGGAGGAGAACATGGAGTCTTTAAAACAAATATCCTGAGGGAGTATCTGCTGCGAGAAGAGATCAAGGACTGCTGGAAGAGAGGCACTTCCATGGAGGGGAAACCTTTCAGAGCAATCACTTTCATGACACAACCTCTAAGTTCTTTCAATGTCTGTAAAGCGCACTGGATCCTCACGGCACAGTATATGTGTTCTCTGCTTATAGGTCTGAGTATATCTTTAGTTTTTAGGCCTGCTCTAAACTCTACTGTCATAGCCCTGTAGCCAAGATATGCCAGTCCCCAGAGTGGGAGGGTTGTACTACTTCAAACATACTGGAGTAGCTAAAATGGCCCATTAGGGCAGGTCAATGAGGCCTTAAACTGCAGAGAGCAAATGGCTCCTCATTAACCAAATCTCAAAGCCAGCTAAAGTGAAGCTACAGAACACAGTCAAGGGGGATGTTATCCCAGATACATGCCTGGCATTAAGAGTATTTCCAAAAGGGAGTTCAAACTACTTTGAAGTGGTTTCTCAGCCTAGCTTGTTTTTAATATCCACACTGTAAGGGTTCCTCTGGGATTAGTGTCTGGAATGCAGTGCCTCTGCTCAGATCTCTCCTGCATGGTGTCTTATAGGATGTTTTGGGTCTGGTGTACATGTGAGTGTGCCTGGTTGAAGCCTCACTAGAGAAGACTAAAGGGAAAGAAGTAAAGACACTGAGAAGTACTGGCAAATTCTTGGGGTAGGGGCATCGCCCATGGGCACAATGTTATGCCTGATTTACACCACTAATAACTCACTGTATTAAGGCACTGTCTGTAGTGAAAGGCCATATTTCAATCTTGGGAAGCCCCACATTTGTCTCAGCAGTGATCTTACCTGGCCACAGAGATGTTACTCAGGGTTTGCTACTGCACACTAATGTCAAGCTGTGAAAAAAGGCCTCTGAACATCACTGCCCTCCCCTGGACAACACCATAACTGCTGGGCTTGGAAAACACCTTCAGATCCAGTTTAAGGGAATGGAATAGTGGGATGAGAAACAGAGATGAAAGGTCAAGATTCACACTGGGCAGAACCTGCCTCTTCTGGGCTTATTTCCAATGAGAGCTTTGCATGGCATCCACCTAACAGACGAGATCTTCTGAGGGCTCTGAGTGCACCAGTCTGAACTGCCCCAGTCATCACCCTTGTCCAGGGCCCTCACCCACACACCCCATGTCCCTGGTGCTCCATTTCAGTGCAGGCCTGGGCACCCAGACCCTGCCTGAACTGGATCTGTGCCCAGCCCTGGGACCTGAACATTACACTACAGCCTTACTTCCATCTCTTACTGCTCCTAACTGGACTCGCTGGATAGACCCTGGATGTGACTGTCGCCCTGGAATGGTCAATGGTCACTTCTGCTTTGCCCATGCAGTTTCAGCTGATAGGACAGTGCTCTAGTTGGTGAGGGTGCTGCCTGTGCAGGGCTCCCCTCTGGCTCCTGACTTACACCCCATGCTGGAGCAGCCCTACTCTTGCTGCTCCCTGACAGATGTTGTAAACCATGATAAGCTACTACACAATTTATGTGCCTGCTGAGTGAGGGCAGGAGCTGGACCAGAGGCTTAGGGAGAGTTCAGAATCACACAGAAGATCCATGCAGGACTGCTGTGTCCTCCACAACACATGTGGCATCCATTTCTCTTCCTCCTTTCTATCAGCATCACTACAGGAATGTGTTGGGGGTGTGGAGGAGGCTTTAAGCTGAAAGGAAAGCTGCTCCCTTTTGGAGGGAGGGAAGATGATTAGTGTTCCCTATGCAAGGTCACTGCATTTGACACGGGGATATTTGCCTTCTCTGCAGGGTTCCTCAGCTCAGCACAATACCCAGGGGAGTGAGCCACGTGTTTCCAGCAGCTTTCAGGTCTCAGCAGAGCTCAGATGTCTCCGGTGAGGAGCAGCGAGGAGAGGGTCTTGGGGAGATGCTGCTGCTCTCACACATGCTGCTCGGCAGCTGACTCACTGTAGTTCTTCTCTTTAATAAAGTGCCCTGTAGGGAAGCCAGTGCTGGAGCCCCTGAGATGGGGCTGAGCAATTAATACTGCAAACATCCTTCCCTGCCAGTTCAGAAAGAAGTCACTCGGAGACTCACTCCTATAACTGCTCATATTTCTACGTGATGCATGTAGGAAACACCAAGATGAATTGGACCCAGGGATTTATCAAGCTCCTGATGTGATTTGGCAACACCAGACCCTTCACAGAGGCCCTGGAAGAGAATCAAACCTTTAGGAAGCAGATTGGAGGTGATGAATCTTCTTTTCCTGCTGCATCGGAATCAGAGGTGGTTTTATGGACTGCCAAGTGACTAGGTGGGAAATGCTGGAGCAGTGGAAGAGCAGCACCAGCATACTCGAGGAGAAAGCCTCCGAAGCATTTGGCACCTCACTTTCAGCTCTCCGTGGCTGTAGCAGCTTCAGAAGATTCCTTTTTTTCCTACAGTGGTTCCATCCCAGCTTTTTGGCTCCTGTGTATAAGCAGGACAGTCCTGCACCAAGTATATTTATCTCCTCAAAGCTATGACCAGGTCAGTACAGAACGTCACAAACCCCAACCTGTCACAGACAGATGCCATCCTGGACTCCCACCTCCCAACCCCATCCATCCCAGCTTGCAAACAGCCATTGTCAAAAACACCATCGAGATCTTGGCACCAAAGTCTGAGAAATCAGCTCGGAACACCGATTTCTTCTTGCTTCCTACCTCAGCGGCCTCTCCTATTACTTCACTATAGGCTGTATTTAAGCTGTTGCAGTAATCATGTCATCCACGTCCATCAATGTCCCACTAACACATCTGGAAATTTCAGATTAGAGGACAGAACCTTATTGTGAGAAGAAAGTCGGACTGCAGATGAATTAATTCTCTCTGTTTAATGCTCTAAACCCAAGGTATTTTGGGGCTGGCACATTCCTGTACAGTGTCTGGAGTGGAAGTCACTTTCTACCCTGCTCCTCCTGGAGCCTGTGCTGAGCCCTCCTGCCTGTGGGATCCCATCCTTTCCTCTCCTCTCCTTGCTGTTAAGGAAGGTGCCCAGGTTAAATCTGTTCTTCCCCTGTTCTGTCTCCTGCCACCTTTCAAGACTCCCTTCACTACACAGTTACCTTGATGAACATTTGTAGGCTGTGATCATAGTCTGGTGCAGGTAACTCTTTTTCTAGCTTTGTTTCCCCCCTCATCAGGCTCTGATCCTAATGTTTGCAGCTCTTCATTCCACTGGTTACAAGTGGTTTTCTGGCCTTACAGACCCTGAGTGAAAGGTGTCCAAGAGCCTGTTTGAATCAGCAGAATCAGTTCCCAGTAGACCTGCGTGTTTTGACTCTTCAGATTTTACCTCTTCTCCCAGGGTTGATGCGAAAAGCGAATAGATGCACTGCCATCAGGCAGCAGCCTCCACACAAATGTTAGGCTAAAGGAAACATGGTTCAAACTTGCTGCTCTGAAGCTGTTCTGCAAGTGCACCATGGCCAAGTCACTTGGGATGGGGATGATTTCTGTCTTCACCTCTGAGCTCTACAGGATGAGAGATGTCCATTTGAACCTGAACAGCATTAGCGTGATGGGGCCTGATCTTTTACTTCTCCTGCAATATAAATAATATAAAGGCAGCATGGGGGAAGGCAGCTGCCGCATGGGTTGGTCTTCTGCTGTAGATACATAAAGGGTTCTAGTATCCAAAAGTGCCAGACTGGTACCTTTCAGCAGCAGGAAGTGAATGATTATTGCAGAGGGAAGAAATGAATAAATGAACAGCAAACAGATGACTGTTCCATGGCTCTTCAGTGTCCTCAGGCATGGGCAGCATGTGCCCACAGCTCTACAGTGGGAGGCACAGAAACCTGGCAGCTCTTTTATCCACATTACATTGGGTCTGTTCTGCCTGACTGCCTGATTATTATTTCTTTTAAGGAGGAACTGGCTGGGGGAATGTGGAGGTTTAAGAGCTGCAATAAGAGGTAATTTTTTAAGCTTTGTCAGCTTTTGCTGCTTAATCAACTGGACATTGTCCTTTTGAATAAAAGAGCCTGAATTCTCAGCAAGGTGGTTGGAAGACACCATGAACTCCCCATGCATCTGCCATATGGTATAAATCTCCCTCTCAGCAAACAGCAGAGTGAGCAGCACAGCTTGGGATGTTACTGGGAAGTCTGGCTGCTGCTCCTGTGATGGGAGGATGCACTGTAGCTTGGCAGAGTCTGTTTCAGCCCACTCTAATGGGATATTGTGCAGCTCCTCACGGAGAAGGGTGGGTGATCACACCGACCCTGCAAGTGGATGTGCAGGAGAAGGCTTAACAGTTGCCTGTTGCCTTTGGCTCAGCTTGCCCACATCCCAGCAGAAACCCGTTTCCATTCTTGCTCTTTGCTGTTTCCTGCCGGGAGGGGGCGCCTCGCTCCTGCCTTGTGCCGCAGGCAGCCCGCAGCGGGCTCTGCTGGGGCTGGGTCCTGCTCGGCAGCCTTGAGTCCTTCTCCTTGCCGAGCCTGCCTCCAGCGCAGCTCCATGCCCACAGCTCTGCGGCTGGAGAGAGGTGGAAAGCCCTCAAAGGAGGTGGGGGGAAATGGGAGATACCACGTCAGATGCTGCAATGGTGATGCTGTGAGCTAGGGCCTGGGTTTAGGGCTGTGAGGACACAAGAGGCGCAGGCACTTACCACCATGCGGTTGAGGGACACCCAGCAGTCGTCAGGGAAATCCTGCAGCATGGGCACGAGGAACTGGAGGCAGCCATCCCAATGACACAGCAGCAGCATCATCCCAATCAGGTTCACGATCCTCACCACTGCACTGGCCAGATCGTAGGTCATGTGGAAGATCTGCAGGGGCCAACAGGGAGCAGGTTAGATGGCAGCTCTCTAGTCAACCAACCCAACATCATTAGGTGCAGTAACAGGGTCAAGAACCTTGCTAAAGTAACAGAAAAGGCTGCATCAGCTAAGTTCAGGTCAGCAGAACCAGCTGAAAAACAGATTAAAACCCAAAATACAAAATCATAATCATAGACTCTTTTGCCCTTTGATTTTGCCTTCTCATTTATATTAAAAGCTTCATAACTCATTTTATAAAATAAGCTGGTTGCAAATATTTCTGGCTCATCAGCCACTTGTCAGAAATAAACTCTATCATTAAACTGCAGTGCCCTTCTTTGATTTCTGCTCTTGCTGAATGTATGCTACAGACTGACCCACAGAGGAAGCTGTCGATACAGTCTCTGCAAGTGTGAAATGCAAGAAAGAATGGCCTCAAGCTCAGCTGAGACTTCTAGAAGAGGACCTGATTCAACTATTTTCTTGTATTTCTTGTATTCTGCTGCTGCATCACTTCCAGTCTTATGTGAAGGTGGGCAAGGAATAGGGAAACACGGCAGAGCTGTAGAACAGCTCTTAGCAAGGAAACCCACAACCTGCGACCAGGCAGCAGCAACCACACCTCTGGGAGCAGTTCTCTGCCAGTGTTGCCCATAGTACCAGTCATAAGCAGGACACACTAAGAAGTACAAGCTGCATGTGCAGCCAAATATTCCTTGATGGACACCATCTTCTTCCTATAGATGGTTGTGGAGATTTTGGGGGTGCTTGGCTCTCCTACGCCCAGCTTTGTGATAACAGACACACAGGGCATGCAGCGACTGCTATCCTGAGCTACGGCTTGGTTTTCCATACCTTACAACATGCCGCAGTGAGAAGAGATCACAAGATGGTTGAGGTTGGACGGGACTAGTGAGGGCAATTTGTGACAGAGCCAGCATGGATGGAGGCCTGACAGCCATGCTCCAGGCCTGCCCTGGAGCCTCATCGCTGCTCCCACACATGGTCATGCTGTGCCTGGCGGAGGAGGAGTGAGATGCTTGGACAGCTGGACGTGAATGAAGCAGAGAGACTCTGTTGGCAGGTGCCTTCTCAGGAGGCCTTCCCAAGGATGAAGGCACATGCAGCCTGGCTGTTTGGCAGCACAGCCTGCAATCTGGTGACACAATGTCCTATTTGGATTTAATGGAAGGGAACAAAAAGTAGAGGAATGGGAGGAGCAAAGAAGACTGCTGGGCATCAGATGTGGCTGCATGTCACAGTCTATTCCTGCATTCCCACCTTGGTATTCCCTCCCTTCCAGGCGATAGACCAAAAGGCACAGAGACCCTGATACAGGCTGATGTAAGAGAGCAAAGGAAGTTGTAGTGTGACCCTCCTGAGCACTGCCTGGGCTCCACCATGCCTCTGTGTAGGGAGCCAGGCATGCGGCGTGTGAGATAGCACCTGGGAATTGCTTCCAGAGGGGAGATGTCTGTCAGGAAGGAATCTGAAGCAGGGGACAGGCCATAGGTGTGCTATGTGACTGTATGGCTAAGTCCATACAGCTCCTTGCTGCTCTGACAAAGACAGTCCTGCTCCTCCCACCCCTCTGACTGTATGTACCTGCCATCATTGCCTATGCCAGGGATCAGTCTCCTCTCATCCCACAGTGTGAGTCTGTTCCAGCAGCTAAAAAGGCTTTAGTTATAAAAGGCAGGAATCCTGGTTTGTCAGGTGAGCTGCTCTGATTGGCTCATCCCTGTTGTCAGAGGGAGCTGTTCAATTTGAATGCCTGTTTCCACAGCAGATCTTAACACTTCCCCACCTAATCCTGCTGGCAGGAGGTAAGATGCACTGTGAGATGCGACATGCTCAGGCCAGACCGGAGGGAGCCAGAGAAGAATGGTGCAAACCAGGATGAATGATTTGGATAACTGCTCCTAAACTCCATTATTCCCACTGCATCCAAGAGGCAGCTGGAGTCCACAGAGTCACTTAGTGGGAGAAAGGCAATTTCAGTGATATTTTGGGGCTGAAAAGAAGAAAATCTCCGAAATCCAGCATGAAAGGCTCTTCCAGGAAATGCAGCTCTCGACGCTGACTCAGTAGGTCAGTATGAAAGCTGAGCACATCATTCATAAAGAATAATTCCTACCGGTTTCATCTTTATTTCTGCCATTGCAGAAATGCTCATTCTCATGTTGATAAGCCAAGTGAATCCAGCCTGAGTGACAGCCACGGGTGATGCTGTTAATGAAGTCAGAGCAGCAGCTTGTGAAGGATCTCTGAATGGATCTTTTGTGTCCCCAGGGTTTTACTGTGCTAATGACTTTTCCTCTCCCACCTATGTGTGTTTTCCGTAGAGCTCCAGCCCTCCTGTAACCAAGGGGACTCCAGCCAGGGGCAGGGAGAAACCCTGTCAGATTTAGGAGGTGCCTTTCTTTATAGAACCATAGAATAGTTTGGTTTGGAAGGGATCTTAAAACTCATCCAGTTCCAGCCCCTGCCACGGGCAGGGACCCCTTCCACTGGAGCAGCTTGCTCCAAGCCCCTGTGTCCAACCTGGCCTTGAACACTGCCAGGGATGGGGCAGCCACAGCTTCTCTGGGCACCCTGGGCCAGCGCCTCAGCACCCTCACAGGGAAGAGCTTCTGCCTTTAATATATCTAAAGCAGAGGGCGAATATCCAATGGGAATGGATGGTTTAGTGGAAAGGTGAATGGATATGGAGCTCAGAGGCCGTTCAGGATTGCTCACACTCAGGAGTGCCCCAGCACTTCCCACACAGGTAGAGACAACATCTGCTTTACACAAGGGTGGATTCAGCTCACTTAGTTCAGACCTTGAGATCTAGACTGTGTCACTACAGTCACTGGATGGAAACACACACCCAGAGGGTGACACATCTGAAAGGAGATGCACTGCGCCTTGGGAGTTCCTGTTTCTCTCTGCTGCCCGTACAGTAAGCCTGGATAATGAACTCCAACTGGAAATATTTAAACTGCAGGTGAGGCAATTCCAATGCAAATGTCAATCTTGGGAGTTACCAGCTCACACTCACTCCTTGGAATACATTTGCATTTACATGCAAGGGAAAAGTAAGAAAGACTCACTGTGCAGCACACAGGAATAACTGAAGGTGTGTGGATGAACACCCTTCACAGAGGAGCAGCTCCTACCATAAAGAGGTGCGTGTGTTGCAGAGAATACTAACTCTAGTAGTGTGCTGGAGAGTGGCTAAGCCAGGCTGCGGTGCCCTAAAGCAGACTATAGAGGTGGGGAAGGAACATTCTGGAATAGCTGGCCCACAAGCAGAGGAATGTGAGTGGTGATTAGAACTTCCCTGGTTTTCATCGTGAACACTCCGGGCTTTCCTGTCCTGCTGTAACACAAGCCAGGCTGGAGCCCAGGGCATCACACCTCCTTCTGCCCCTGGAGCTGCTTGTGCCTTCTGCCTTTCAGCTGCCTGTCATTTGGAGAAAGGCAGTGAGGAGAAGGACAAAGCACAGACTCACACTAAAAGCACCTCTTTCCAAGGGTATTCTCTGTTTCTTGCTTGTCCAAAACAAGCTGTGGCTTCAGAATCCCTGTTACAAAGTCAGCTCTGTCCTTCCAGCCTAAGAACACTTTGCAATGCTTTCTGAAAGGGCAGCTTGGGAGAGTGGAAGGACCAAAACCTTCCTCCTCAAAGTCACCTGTAGTTATATAAATGCTCCATCTTGGAAATCCCGCTTATTCAGAAGAAGCTACCAGGATCCTATTAGCCTGAATCTGTTGTCAGCCCCAAATGACTCTGTACAGTACTCTCTGCTGCAGCAGGATTCCTCTAACCTGATCACTTGAGCTGGAAGAAATCAAGGACACCTTGGAGAAGTGGGGTCTGGCTCTGGCAGTGAAACAAAGGCTTTGTAATCAAGTTGTGTGTTGAACGGGGTGTGCTGGCTTCTGTGGCACACAGCTTGGTGTGTCCACCCAAACTGAGAGGGCACCAGAACTCCTCAGACCCTTGACAGTGATGTGGCATTAGGCTGTCTGGCTGTTCAGGAGGATGGAGTGCTCCAAGAGCCTGACAGCACAGTGAGAGGATGCTGCGGTGCTCTGCCTGTACTGGAGGTGCTGTGCTTGGAACAAATGGGGTTTTCCTGAGGGTCTGGGAGGCAGAGACATAGTACTGATTCTGTTTGGAGCCAGCACAGCTGGGCTGGAGCTAAGCATCCTGCCAGAGAGAGCTGACAGCATCCCCACCAGCTCAGCTGAGTGCTGGCTCTGCACACAGCTGACTTGCATGCGTGGGGTTTCTGAACAGATTCTGCACCACAGGAAAGCAGTGACACTGCTTGTGGCCCTTCACTACCTCTTCTAGCAACACAGGAGTGCTTCTGTAGCACTGCATCCAAACTAAGAAAGCCTGCTGGTCCTGAGCCAGTGCTGGTATCTGTATCCACACTATGGTTAACATACAACAGTGATAAATCCCCCTGGATAATCAAGTAGCTGTGACATGGCTCCAGCTTAATAGAAAGCAAAGAATTTACTCTTAATTTATGGCTTTAAAAACCCCAAAGAACGTAAAACACACCACAAATCTCCAAAGAGAATCAAAACGTCATTCTGAGTGCTCCAGCATCAGAGTTAAGGTTGTTCTGCTGTGAGGAAATATATGTTTACTCACATTTAAGAAGAGTATTTGTGGACTATGGGGAAGCAAGTTGGCATGTCTTTCACTCTTCCTTTCTTTCCTTGGCTTTTGTAGGTAACAGAGGTAAAGGTACATTTTTCTCATAAAGGCATTAGGTGCCTTTCCAAGCCTCAGTGTTAATCTCTTGATATATTGCGGATAGGTGGTTGCTGGGAAGAGCTTTCCTGAGCCTAAAGCAGTGTTAGAGAGATCACTGCATGGTGGTTGCACTAAGTCCCTGCATCATCAGCTACAGTGTCTCTGCACTGTGTGGGCCTCATCCTGTTTTGTTAGAAAAGAGACTGGACAACAGTGGCAGCACTCAGGCTGGCCAAGGTGCAAACTAAAGGCAGCTCACGGACAGACCGGTGGGTTTGCTCAGTTAGGGATCACTACCACAAACCAGTGGCAATTCTTTAGGCAAGGGGCAAAATGTCACCTCTCCCCACTCAGCAAGAGTCCCGACTGACACAGCCCATGTGGGGTGAAGGGTTTGGGAGCCTCGATGTGCAGATCCCTTGTGGGAGGCTGAAGTGAGTGAGACACAAACCACACGTAGAACTCACAGCATGGGCTTGCCCCAGGAGGAAGAACCCTCTCCAGGCACACAAAGCGTTATGCACATTAGAGCACTGAAGCATGGAAGCCATGAGCACACATAAGGCACACACAAACTCCCTGGGCAACTTAGACACTGCACAAGAAGAGTTGAAAGGCAGCTCCCACAGAAAATGAGCCTGTTGAGTAACCCCTCATACAATGTTTCAGCAAAGCAATGCAAAAGATCTCAGCTGCTGGTTTCCTTCTCCTGCTGCTGCCATGGGAAATGCATCATCAACCCCTTCACTTGCTCCTTCTTCCCCAACTTTCTATTTATTCTTCCAGTGATGTCACATTTAAGCTGTGCCAAAACACGGACTAATTTTACTCCAAAAGCTTTGCTGTCACCAAGCCACACGTTTGGTTCTTTGGGCAGAAGGGACAAAATGCTGTTCTTGCCATGAAAATATGCATAAACTCTGAATTTCTGAGGCAACTCGCAAACAGCAGCCTGGCCTGCTGAGAAGCAGCTTAGGTAAAGAAATAGCAATATGTAAGGGAATGCAGTTGGGCTTATTTACAACTTCCCAACATACTGGGAAACAGAAGTCCCTTCTGAAGCATCAGCTTTGGGTCAGATAGCTTTGGGCTGTGCTGATCCCACTGTGTTTGGCGGAATGGTGCAATGGCACAGCGGGAAGGGAGCTTTGGGATCCAGATTGTATTGGGACAACGCTGCAAGCACCAGCCAGCACACAGCAGATGGACTGGAGATGGGGAATCATCTGTGGTGTACAGCTACAGCTGCAAGCAGCGTGCAGAGTCAGGGATGCGCTCGACAGTTTGAGGTGGTGTGGGATTTGGTTTTGCCTGCATTTTGCTGTGCCAGCAAGGGAAACTATAGCCAGAAGATTAAGTTTTAGACGAAGTCTAGAGTTTGGGGTTGTATCTCTTTTTATGCTTGCTTTGCACCAAATGACATAATCAATGTCAGCAGAGTTGCTGATGCTGCCTTGAGTCAGTGCGAGAGGAGAATCAGGTCTGTGATTTATTAGGTTTAAGGCTCACGGAGGAAGATATTGTGGAGTATGCTTGTCTCAGGCTGCCTGGAACAGGGAGGTTGAGGGAAGTGCACCAAGTGCCAGGTGTTAAGAGAGATATCCAAGTAGATTTTGCATTTCCAATATAATAATCCTTCGTGCTGCTGTGGCAGTTTTCATCCAAAGGTCTCCAGGGGCTCTGCTGACATTAATCTGGTCTGTTCTACTCTCTCCCGTGAATGTGTGAGCTCCCTTATTCTAGATGGGCAAAATGAGGTACAGAGAAGGGAAAAGCCACTTGCCAGAGGTTGCACAGGAAGCCAAGAGCAAAGTTTGGAGCCAAATCTAGGGCTGCCAGCTTTGATCTCCAGTTCTAACCACTGCCTGTGGATCACAGCTACTTAACTAGAGCCCAAGAAGGTATCTCTCACATTCAGGAACAGCCACTTCAGCCCCACAAAAAGCCAGTGTGCATGTGGCAGAGAGAAGTGATCCTGCAGCAGCCTGCTGCTGTTAAAGCTGTGCAAGAGCATGATGCAAGCCTCTACCTCCTCCCGAGGTGATTTAACTCTTCCCAGGCAGCTTGCTTCTGGCTAATGGAAGTTCTTCTCCAGGTAGGAGCTGAGGGGCCACAGAGAAGAGCAGAAAGCTCGTATGAAAATGAAAGGCAAAAAGAAGTATTTTCTTGCCTTCTCCCTCAGAGACTTGTATCTCTATGGCAGATATTTACAGCAGAGGAAGGTGAAGCAGCAGGACTCATTAGCACTGCGAAAGCTGGCAGAACTGGCAGATGTTTCTAGATATATATAAACCCCAAGCTCCTGCCACCACCATGTGCTTTGCCTCTTGCACGCTCAGAGTTGAGGCTGCCATGACGACAGCCCCCCTTCCCCTCCCCATGTCACCATCCACAGCCTTGACTTTCAGTCTTCTCCTTTGAAGAACTTTTGTCACCACGGCAACATGACACACACTTTAAAAATGGTTCCTAGCACAACTCAGCGCTTTTCCTGCGTGGTGTTCCATGAACCGCCAAGGAAACACATGTGGGGCTGGGCTGGGCCTCCACTGAATGGAGCTCTATGTCTCACACTATTCCAGCCTGGTTTGGGTTGAAGGGATCTTAAAGCTCATCCAGTTCCAACCCCTGCCACGGGCAGGGACCCCTTCCACTGGAGCAGCTTGCTCCAAGCCCCTGTGTCCAACCTGGCCTTGAACACTGCCAGGGATGGGGCAGCCACAGCTTCTCTGGGCACCCTGGGCCAGCGCCTCAGCACCCTCACAGGGAAGAGCTTCTGCCTAAGAGCTCATCTCAGTCTCCCCTCTGGCAGGTTAAAGCCATTCCCCTTGGCCTGTCCCTACAGGCCCTTGTCCCAAGCCCCTCTCCAGGTTTCCTGCAGCCCCTTTAGGCACTGGAGCTGCTCTAAGGTCTCCCCTTAAGCAGCCTTCTCCAGGCTGACCCAGCCCAGCTCTCTCAGCCTGGCTCCCATGGGTGCTAGCTAGACAGACTGGAGCTGGCTACTGCCTCTAGTGCGGAGCAATGCTGGTATTGTCACCTCCCAGGGCAGCCACACAACAACAGGGCCAGGACTTCAAGATCTCTGGAGGAAGCGACCCCTTGCTCTTCCATGGGGCTGATGTTCTCATATACCCACAGCTCAGGTTTTATATGCTCTCAACATGGTCAAATGCCTTTAGAAAAAGACAAAAAGTCAAGCCCCAGAGCTGTAAGTAGGTTAGGTGGCTCATTCTCAGTGGGAATTAGGTATCTTACCTGCTTAGGCATTTTGGGGTTTAATCTCTCACAGCTCTTATCTGCATCTTTGGGAATTGTAGTTCTGAGAGGCCAGCAATGAATCATTTCTGGAAATAGGTCACAGGCTTTTTTGGAAGTTTAAGAATGACCACAGTCATCAGGCAAAAGGCCTGTCTAGCTCAGGAGCTATACATAGATACGCCTAGGGAAAGAAGTATCTGGGAGGCTGAGGAGAAAGGAGGCAAAAATACCTGAGGAGAAGACAAGAAACACAACGGGTTTGAAACTGGGGCCTCAAGACCTAGAAATGGCATCAAGAAGGGGCACTGAGTGGCCTGAGAGGCTGGTCCTTATGGCTCTGTGCTGGACTGGCACTCAGGGAAGGTATTCCTGGCTGGAAAAGGCAGCTGAGCAGCACGATGAGGTAACGGATGCATGACTCAGGTGCTGGAGGTGAGTCCAGGCTGCAGCCCATGTCACAGGGACCTCATTTGTGGTCTCATTAAACCTTCATTGAGCTATGAGTGGGAAAACACCCACTTGAGTACACTGAGCCACCAGCACAAATTCAATCCAACCCCTTAGCATGGACAAGTAATGAGAGAGAATCCTGAGGGCATTATTGATCAGGTTATGCTGTTACCCAGGTCAGCAACACCCGTTCCCTAGGAGCACAGATCTATTCTTGGCAAGGAAATGAAGTTGTATAAATAGGTGTCCTGAGGAATGGGATCCCAAGCTTCTTTCCTCCCAGCAGCAACATCAGGTCCCAGAGCTGGGCCACGTCACATTTTGCTTAGAAGCTGTTTGCCTTCCACTCTGTGGTAGCTTTACCTGGTTCAGAGGTAAAGTTAAAAGCAAGTAACTACAGAACACCTTCTGGGACAGGCTGGTGACAGGCAGGTAAGACACAAGTACCCCAGAAAGACATCAGTGGGATGGGATAGGCTTAATGCTCTTAACAATGCTCTCTTGCCCAAAGGCAAGATGAGTCTTTAGCATAGTGAAGGAGGAAATGCTCTTTCTTCCAAGCCATGTGTGGTTTAGCTTGTGGAATGCACTGCCAGGAATCCTGCAGGCCAGGAATTCAGCAGGATATTAAATATATGCCTAAATAAGTAAATGGCTAATAAGAACTTAAAAAAATTGGTTTATATTCTTCCTTTGCAGTGCTTAATAAAAAACAATCCCTGAGGAATAAATCTACCTGCGAGCAGACTACTTCAGACCTGCTTGGTTTGGAATTCATCACATGAAGCACTTCATCACCATTAAGAGCAGGAGAGAGGAATAAATGAATGTCTGGTCTGCCACAGTGCCTCCCGGTCCCCATTTACCTACAAGAAAGAGCCTGACCCTGAGAACTAAGATTTGTATCCATAAACACACTGCCGGAACTCGGGAGGAAGAAATCAGATCAAGAGAACAGACCCTTCCAATGAGCAGGAAAATTGTCCTCTCCAAATCCAGCTGCCTGGAAGCAGCCCTAGTTCACGTTCTAGAGAAGCTGTCACCAAACAAATTAGCAGTGACCTTTGTCTTCAGACTTCTTTCAGTCACACTTGAATTTGTGAGTTTAAAGTTCAGAACAGGCATTTAAAACAAGATTGTCACTTAGAGATTCCTATGATCACACCTGAGATACAACATAAACTCACTAGGGCATGCCCAGCAAGTGCAAACTTGCTGAGCTCCATGACTCACACAGTTTACTCTTCATCAATTGATATGTCTTTAATTCAGCTTGCATTGCAATCCAGAGAGTAAAGCATATGCATATTAACCTGCTATGCAGCCCTATCTGGATGCCTGTAAGACTGAAAGAACCCACACCAAAAAATGCACACCTCAAAATGGAATGGGTCCTTCAGGTGCTTTACAAGACAGATCTCTCCTCACCTCTGCTGCTAGCATTTGTTTAAAGGATCAGCTTGCTGTTGACTGAAAGCATGGTGGTTTTCCCTCCTGTTTTTAAATAGAGATGATAATGTAGATTTCTATATGCTCCATCTGCCTTAGGTTTGGTTATATTTGTGTACAAGAGCCCAACAGCCTGGCAGGATGGCTCAGGTCTGCAGGGAGATGAGTACTTGCCACCTAACTCAATGCTCTACTTTAATTTGATTACAAGCACAGCAACCAAGCACAACTTCCACCCTTGACTTTCTGATGCTGTTAGTGATTGTAACAGCCGTGAAAGGAAGTGACCTGGCAGGCCTGGAGACTGGAATGGTTTCATGTGCCACGAGGCAGAAAGTGTGAGCAAAGATAATGCAGCTCCTCCGCCTGCAACCCTGGTGGCACTGTATTTTAACAGAGACTGAAGTTCACAGCCTGAGGATGCTCAGCACAATGGCCTGATTTGCAGATGGGCTGAGCACTAGGACCATTTCCGACAGGGCAGATGAAACCACCGCTGCACTTCACACCACAGGGATGAAGATTCTCTACTGCAGCCCTGGACAAACTCCGAAGAGGGGAGTGCCAGGCTGCTGTGTAGGCTGCTCTTTGGTCCCTTGTAGCAGAGCAACACAAGATTTCATTGCACAGTGATGCAAACTCACTTGCCTGCAGCGTGTCACACATGTCCCATCCAGCCCAGGACAAGTAACAGGGAGACAATTGCCTTTTAGAGCAATAACAGCAATGTAACCTTTTCAGTACTGCAAACTGAGAGAAGACAGCTTGTAAAAGAACAACACAGTGAAAACAACTCCCTGAGTAATACACCTCCGAAGACCTGTTCCCTCCTGTAACCTTCACAGAGGAGACACAGAGAAACGGGAGGAAGAGGAGCTGCTGGGGAAGCACAGCCGGCAGCCTCCCATGCGACCTTCCCATGGGGAAGTGCCTGGGTGCATCTTGCATCTGCGTGAAGAATCTGGGCCAGGGAAAACTGTTTTTTAACCAACAAGCAGTGTAGATTATATTTATGCAAGTATGAATTCTCTTTATGAAAGCGTGACAGGTTAATTCCTGCTGTGGCTGTAGATACATTCTAGACAAATGAACTAAGTCAGAACAAAGACGTTTATTAAAAGCATCTCTACCTAAAGCATTCTTAAAGCTCCATTAATATATGCTGGGCAGGAGCAAAGTCCCTAAAGGCTGCCACTTTAATTAGAAGTTCAACAGGAAATGCTGCCTGGTGACAGGTCTCAAGGCAAAACTCCCCAGAGCTGCAGCCTGGGAGAAGGAGGAGATTTGCACAGCTCTTTTAGGGGCATAACATAATAATATTATCATTATCATAATCACAGTAATAAGAATAAGAAGAGTTTGACAGGGATGTTGTATGTTCAGGCAAATGCAAGGGTGTTCTAAAAACCTGCTGCCTGAGGTTGAGCCCGAGCTCAAATCAATGTAGAGGGAAGTCCCCCATCTTATTCACAGTATGGGGCTTTTCTGTCCTTGACACCAATCTTCCAACCCTTGCTTTGCAGCAAACGTGTATCAACCAACCAGCCAAAAAAGCAAAAGATATTAGGAAGAGCTTTAAAAGGCCACACGGTTCCCCAGGCAGGTCTTTATTCTTTTCCCCTGGAAAGGAAGAAGCATCTTATCCTAGGGCCCTGTCTGTCAGAGCTGGAATGGACCCAGACGCCACCATGGCATTGCAGGATGCTCACACAGAAGTCCTACTGAAACCTTTTCTTCTCATGGCATCAGGTGATCAGTGAGTATTTTATGGTGTTTCTCTCCAAAAAGTACACTGCTGATAGAATTATTGAAACAAAGCTACTTGTTTAAGGCCCAATCTTTGCTATTTTCCTTCTGAAATGGCTTTGCTGATGTATCCAACTTTTTCTTTTAATTCTTATGGGAATGGGAGCCACCACTCTCTCCTGATTTACTGCTCTCCTCCCATAGGTCACAGGGATGATAACCCACCTCCTTGGAAGACTTCACCTCCACATGTAATAGTGAGAGATTGATTTAAACTTGGAAGCAGGAGTGAGGTTAAACCTTCCAAAGCTCTTGTTGTCTCCCTTCTAACTCCGGATACACTTAGAGCTCACATAAACCTCCAAACTGCCCTTAAATTGTGTTGTCTGTGGATGTCTGAATACCTCCTGCCTGAAAGAGTATTTTCTTGAATGCCTTTGGAATTTGCTGCCTTTTCAATTTCACTTGACTGTTCCATACGTTTGCTGAATACAGCAGGAGAAATATAGATGGCTCTCATCTTTTCCTAGCTCACTTATTACTTTAGAGGCTTCATTTAATGTCTTCCCCTTAAAAGAAAGAATTTCAAACTTTTCATTTATTCCAGGTTATTCTCCATCACTCTCATCAGTTTTCTTTGAATTCACTTTACTGGTACAGTGTAGAAGTAGCCTAAATAACTAAAACTGGGCTATTTTTATACTCAGTTATCCTACCATGTCCATTTATATTATTTTTAGTGCTTGTCTCTACGCTGTGCTTCCCCAATCCCAGTTCTGCTTTTTCATCCCCTCCATCAGAGAACCAGGCAGTAAGAAGCTATACTGAAGCAGCTTCTATAAAGCAACCATACTAAACAGAAATGGGAGCTGCTTGAAGTGTTCATATTTACTCTGCTTGGCTTCTTGGTCAGGTTTAAAAGAAGCTGAGTCCTTTGGGAACTCATTTCCTAGCCTGTTCATTCGACCTCTCCTGCCTTGCCCTCTACAGTCTGGATCATTCTTCAACTTTTGCTGCCTTCTCTGATGTAATGCCAGACTGTGCACACACAGGCTGTATCTACACTGGAAAGCTCCAAGCAAGCAGTAGCTATGTGGAGCCAGCCTCGTGGCACACTCTTTTCCATCCCTGGCAGCCTGTAGAACCGGTTCAAAGTATCAACAGTGAATTTAGGACTGAGTTTCTCAGGGTATCTGCTTCTGGATGCTGTTGAGCCTCAGTCATGCTTGATGCCTCCAGAGCACATGAATGAGAGGGGTGCACAAGGGCCTCCACCCTGGGTGAATCCAGGCTGTGGTGGAGTCCGTGTCTGGATGTGTGCTGGCACCGATGCAGAGCAGACACTAGACAAGCTGGGAGTTTAGAAGTGGTGCAATCTCATGCTGAGATGACAGCAGGGATCAAGAAAGGCTGACATTGCCTTTTCTCCCCCCAAAAGGAGTACTAGCAGAGTGGTATGATTGCAACACAGCACTAGGTTTCTGCCCTGGAGAGCAAGCCATACTGCAAGGGATGGAGAAGGGACCAGTGCAGTGCTCCAGTGGTCCGCATTTACTATAATGAGCATCTTTTCCATGAGCACGTCTAACCTAAGGCAGAATTATTATGAAGTGTCATCAGTGATTATAAATGAAGCCAGATCCCTGACCCTGGAAAGCTTTGGCAGAGCAAGAAACATGAATGAGGACCCAAGCATGGCAGGCAGAGGATGGAGACACCAGGAGCAGCTGCAACATATGGGAGCAGGCAAGGAGAACCAGCAGGGCAGGACATGCTTCCTAGGCAATGTTAAAGTCCTCGTTTCAGAGAGCTTTAGCACCAGGACTAAATGATTCTCTGCTTTAACTAACACTATTAGCTTCTTTCTTTGCACTTATGGTGTGTCCCCTTCACAAGGGGAATAGGGAATTAAGCTGCAGACAAATTCTTCCAGAGCAATATGGGCTAAGAAACATTTTGGCTGTTTTGAAACCCAACTTTAGGCAATCTCAACCCCTCCTCAGTGCTGTCACCTCAGCAGCCTGGGAACAGTGGTGGGATGCCTCAAAAACCCAAGGCTAAACTGAGCATGGGATGATGCAAATGCAGGACACTAAACTTGACCTCCTCAGATTTGAAAGCCTGATATGAAACCCAGATAAGAGCCCGCTCCATCAGTTCAGAGCTTAGCATGAACTCAGGGTCATGGGATCTGATTTCCCCCTTCCGTGTCTGACACAGCTGCAGTCTCACAAAATGGAAGATTTCACCTCCTTTCACTAAACTTTCAAGAACATCTGTTGGGTTCAGGTTGGATCCCCCCAGAACCCCAGGCACCTCAGTATCTGGATTAGCCTGGTGTCCACATCTTCAGCAAATGATTGGTATTTGAATCCAAGCCTCTGCCTACCACAGAGACAAGAGACGATCTGAACATCAGGATTTCATTACAGATCCCATCTCCCATCTGTAGCCTAAATATCATGGGTGATGCAAGCACTTTTGACAAGACTAATGAGAAAGAATTTGGCAACTGTCTCCTTCAGGATGAGTTCTGATCATCTGCTGGATGTCAGGAGGGAGATGAGAAGGAAAGTGGTGAGGATCATTGGGGATGAGGTGAGGGACATGTGTAGAATGTATTTGGACGCAATTAGAGAAACCCAAAATTGAACACCAAGGAAAAATACTTGCTGCAAGGCTCTCTCAGCAGCATTACCTTGCTAAGAGAAAGGCAGAAAGCAACAGCATTTAGGGCATCAAAACCAGGGCTGACCTGGAGTACCAGAGGCTTCTGTGAGTAGCTACGATTGCAGCAGGATCTGCCCAACCCAGCACCTCTTTGCTTACACCCAAGGTGACCTGGCAAATCCTTATCACCACAAAAGCCAGAAGGGGAAGCCCGGCAGTGACAGCCATGGCCAGGCACAGTGACAGGCGTCTGGCCAGCATGTCCCATCACCCTCCAGCACACCAGCTGGGTTGTGCCAAGCTGTCAGCCCCATACACACACACAAACACACACACGGGCTCAAGATGAAGGGATGCCTCCGCTATAACTGATGACCACAGATGACCTCCAGCTGCCACCACTCCAGGAACCAAGCGGATCTCTCCTTGCTCGGCCTGTGAACTGGCTGACATTGCCCTTCTGCAATTCCAGCCATGGGGAGCTGTGCCTTTAGCACCTGGCTTCGAGGCTTGCCAGCAGTAAGCAGAAAGCACACAGCTTGCTGTCCTGCTGTCCTGCTCCCAGGAGGCTCCAGATGAGGACTCGGAGCACTGCCCTTGCAGTCAAGCCTCCCAGCCACCTGGCCTGCCACATTCCAAGGCTTCCAACACTGAATTCTGCACTAACCCCCTCACATAGTTATGCCACAGGCTTTTTTCCCCACCACCACCTCGGCTTGCTCCTGGTCCTTTCTCCTGCTGCGGTTGTGATGCCAGTGCTGGCATCTGGGGTTGGCAGCTGCCTCCCATCCATCAGCACATCCCCTTTTCTGTGCCAGCAGTCAATTAAGCTGGCACATCAATGCAACCTTCCCACCTTCCTGGCTCCATAAAGCAACCCACAGTGTGTGGAGCTGCCAGCCTCGGAGGCAAGGAGCTGGTTGCTACCCGTCAGGCCAGGAAGCTCTGGATGATCTGCAAACAAGTGATGGGAGCAAGAAACTACTGTGTGGGGTGCTGATGCCCAGCCCTCATACTGAGGAAATGCTCCATCCCCTTTAGCTTGGAAATATCCTCTCCCCTCTCTTCTGTTTGAAAGAGGTCACTACAGAATATTTTCTCCCCACTCCCAAAGCACTGCAGGAAGTTTAGAGGTGCTGTCTTGCAGCTCACAGCTCCCCCAGGAAGGAGGGAACACGCACAGGCAGCTTTTCCTCCAAATGACCACAAAAATTGCTAGCTAATCAAAACAGGCTCTTCCTCACTCAGACAACTGATTGTAGTCCTGGCTCTTCTCCCCTCCCTCACCCCATTAGCTGATCAGGGTCAAATGCTGGGCTCTGAGGCTGCTTCCCCTTCGTCCGCTGCTGCTGCTGGCCAGAGGCTGGAGAGGTAGGAAGGAAAGGCTGAAAGCAGCCAGCAATAGCTCAGTTTGGGCAACATTTACCAGGCAAGGAAGTGGCAGAGCATTCCAAGCTTTCCCCCTCTGTAGTTTGCCACACTGCACTTGCAGCCCACAGCAGTAGGTTTACTTGAATACAAAGAGGAGGGAGGATGGAGCAATACAAGGCTTCATGGAAATGCAATTCTTACTAAGCCTGTGGGTGTTCACTGAGGCTATGATCCTGCTGAGGCATGGAAGGTCCCCCCTCCATGGGGCTGTGCATACCCAGCCTAGAGCACAGCCAGCAGAGATCTGTATGGATTGCTCTGCAACGCTGGTGCCTGTTTTGGAGGAGATGGGAGGGATGCGGTCCCCTGACCATGCATGGCTGCTTCAGCGGATGCACTGCTTCAGGCAGGCTGGGAGGGAGGTCCAGGGAGCCTCCTCTCCTCAGCAGCAGGTGGAAGGCTGCCGTCAGCTGCTGCAGGTCCCCAGTCAGCACTGTGCAGCACATCCACATCTGAAGGCTGCAGATAAGGGGAGAGTGCTTTGTGATAAAGTTCTTTTTAAAGGCACCATCTCCTGTAGGAGCTTACAGCATGTTGTGTCTCACAGGAAGGAGGAGGAGGAAGAGGGTAAAGGCCAGAGGAACATGTTCCAGCCTGGCTCCAGATCCCATCATCTGCATTTCCAGCACTCACAGCCAGCCAGGATGGAAACTAGAGGGGTTTCTCCATCTTCCTGAAGTGGGCTGTGTTCTTCCTTCCTAGCTGGCTGCTAAAATGACCTTGAAGAGGGAAAGGAGAGGGGCAAAAACGTGTATGTAAGAAGCATCATCGTGTGCTTCTATCTCATCTCCAGCAACATTATTCCCAAGCTCCCCTTAGGTTCCCTTAACCTCAAGTTCCTCTTAAGTGCAGCTGCCCTCTCTCCGCATGCACCCATAGGATGCACCGTTTAAGGCAGCTGCAATCTGCCCACTGCTATGTGCTGACCCCTCTCCTTCACAGCAGGTACATGAGCAAGATCTCCTTCTGCTTTCCATGGTGGAGAAGCCATCTCTTCCCCCAGACAATGCAAAGCCCAGCTCCCCTCCCTCTGGCCCACTTGTTCTCTGTGGGTTGAAGCACATTTCTACTGCCTCATTTCACAGAAGCCCTCTTCATTCTGCTTTCCCCTGGCCCTGCCAGCCTTCCGTATTTCCTTCACATTCCAGAGTTGGACCAGGTTTGCCTTATGCTGAAGACAAAATACAAACATGTTGTTCACATCTGGAGGGAAGAGAACTAAAGGGAAAAGTTCTCAAGTGCCCTTTCTCTTACCTACAGCTTGAGGTCATTTATCAGCTGGAAAAGGCAGCTGGAAGGATGTCTGCATCCTGGCAGGGAGCAGACCTTTGACGAAGGGCTCAGAGTGCAGAGGAGCAAGACTTGCCCATGGACGAGGCCTGTGGGGAGGGCAAAAAGCCTGCAGAAGGCACAACCAACCTGAATCATATGTGTTATTTTCCTTTCTCCACCTGTATGCAAATATCAGCCCTTTTTACCCTTCCTTTGCATGGAAGAGTACAATGGAAATAGAGAGGAAGGTGAGACGGCACAAGCCCCCCATGACTCATTAGCCACTTTGCATCTCCCACAGATGCTCTGCCACAAGGCAAGGATGGAGACACAGGGAGAGTGAGGAAGCACTGAGCTCATGCTATACCCAAAGTTCATCACATTACAACACACTTACACAAACCCAACAGCACAACATCCCCCCCCAGCTGCTGAGGGTATTGCCAGCGAGCCTCTGGGAAGTGTGAGCTGGCCAGGCTTGCTCTAGATGGTCTCTTTACGTCTCCATGTGGCACAGAAGGGCCATGTTAAGCGGCATGGTAAGGCTTCACAGCCAAGCCATCAGTCAGGGCTGCTCCCAAGCCTTTCCAGCCTCCGCAATGTGCTGTAACAACATGCCAGTGTACAGAGGCACAGTTCCCTGACCACCACTCCCAGTTTTCAGGGAAGATTTGTAAGTGTGGTGAATTTAGGGAGATGCTGCATCCTTCTAGCACTGAAAGGGAGGACCTTTGTCAGTGACACAGTCACACTGACATGTCTCATCTCTCCTGGGTTCCCCCTGCTACTTGCAGAAATCAGCTGGGTCCAGTAGACAGGACTGGTTTTGGTGGTGGGGATGAGAGGATGACTGGAAGTTCTTTATCTCTTCAGTACCTTTCATTGCGGATGACTGACAGAAGTCTCCGGACTTTGGTCACACCAAGTTCATGTAGAAACTACACAACTTCAGCTTAATTCTTTGTAGCACCAGAAAAGCCAGACACACTGTTGGGTACAGTACAATTAGTGGATTTTTGAGTGATGCATCGTAGGAAGGAGTCTAAATAAACCCTATTTGAGGGACAGCCTTTCCAAATTGGGCTGTGCTGAGCCACAGCACATCGAGAGGAATTAACACCCGGCAGTTTGCTGGCTGAAAAATAAATATATATAAATGAAAAAACCCAACAACCCCAGCTGCTGTTAACTGCTCCCACCCCCTCCAGGGAGCTGGGGAAAGCAGGCCCGTCAGCTGCTGCAAGGGACATTATCCTCACAGTTTCCTGTCAGTGTTTACAAGGAGGCGCTGCTGCTGCTTGTCTGACTGCTTATCACTGCCAGCACAAGGACAGGCTCTCACACTCACCCTCCCCAGGTGAGAGCACCTGAAGTGATCCACGTGAGGGCAGCCCCCGCGGCACCCTGTGGTTCAGCTCTGAGCACATCCCAGCACTGGGCATGGGTGTGGGGAGTGGATGCTGCCCTCTCCTCCACCAGCACTGCACCAAGTCACTTCTCCATCTTCAAAGCATGTTCAGCTCCTGGCCCACAGCTGACTCACCACAAGATTTCCCTCACACCGGTATCCCTCTACACCAAATCCACTTACACACTGCATAAACCATCATCCTTTCATGGTCCATCCTGGCTGATGAACCTGAGAAACACTCCCCCCATTTCTCCTTCTCTCCTAACTCTCAGACTAATAGAGTAAACCATATGATAATAACATCCTCTTCTATGCTCATCCACCTTAATGAGCCCAAGTCAACAGGTCAAGGGAGAGGATATTAGATACATCACAAAATAATGAAAAGCTACATGAAACAGAAGGGTGTGCTAAGATAAAGATACATTATGTCCCACACAGGGCTGTTTCCAGGGAAGAGTAGGAATAGTGTCCCTCAGCCCTGGGACAGGACCTGCCATAGGTTACTTAGCAGAGAAGCGCATGTTTCTACCCTATCTTAGTGGGATGCTCAGGATCTGGGTCAAACACATCCCAGCCCTAACAGCACCTCAGAAGTGTGAATGAACTGCAGTTGTTTAAGATCTAGGAGGTGACTACATTATCATCTTCATTTTATGGGGAGGAACATCACAGGACTACAGGCGTGTGGCTCATCCTAAGCCCAGAAGGAAGGCAGCAGGATACTTGCAGTGTTTCTGTTTTCAGATCACATCTCTCTTTCTCCAGCTGTCACAAAAGGCAGCATGATCAGACCCTCTCTGATTTCTGGCTTCTCCCTCATAAATACAGGATGAGGAAATGGCAAAGAGAGACCCACCAGCAGGTCAGCAGGGAACTGCCTGCTACGTGGCTCTGCCAAGGGCCACCACTGCCATTTTACATCCTCAGGGAAAAGAGTTTTCTCTTAGGTTAAAAAGCTCAAGTCCACCACCTCCCTTCCTTCCCCTTCGCCTCTGTCTGTGCACAATACACCCATTGCAGTCTGCCCCTGACTGACCAGATCATACAGAGAGCCACTGAGGTGAGGACTGACAGTGCTGCATGGTCCAGGCTGCTCCGCAGCTGACCCAGCTCAGCACTGCTCAGCATGTGGCCGGCTGCCACCACCGTCCCTCGGATGCTGCAGTGCACCCAGCTGAGCACCGCTGAGTCACGGAGCCTTGGAAGTGCCAGGGGTAGGAGAGGAGGTGTGTGAGTGAAAAGCAGGGCAATTCCCATCTTTTCCCCATTTTATGGAACATTCTTGTTGAGGAACTTCTGGACAGGCATCACCCAGCTCACCGCTCTGGCAGCTGCAGCTCTGCAGGACTGAGGAAAGGGAGGAATAGTTACCAAAATATCCCTGGCCATGTGGGAGTAGAGAAGGTGACAGACGCTGGAAGAGATGAACAGGGGACATGAGTTCCTTGGAAGGAAAACCGGGGGTGAAGATCAGCACTGCCAACACTTCAGAATTCTTCTGTCGCGCTTGAACAAAGTGAATAAAAGGTTCTTGTACTGAAATCACAGAGATATTTCCAAGTCCTCTTCCAAGAAGGCAATAAGGGAAATTCTGCCATGAATTGTAAAGAGGTTTCAGAATCATTTGCCATTCTGCTGTGACTCTGGGAATGTGGAAACTGCCTCACCCTTTCCTCTAGCCCTTGGGGTATTCCTGCTTATCAAAACTGGGGGAGTTAAAGCAGAAGAGGAAGCTTAAAATTCTGCATCCTTAAGAGAGAAGCACGAATGAAATGTCATCTCTCAGCTCCGAAAGAGTTACCACATTGATTTCTGCTTCAGAAAAATGAGGTTAAGTTGGATGCATTAAGCTGGCAAACTGGATAATTGCATGTCCTGAAACTGTCTTCGAACCAGCTCTTTTCACAGCGGTGCTCAGAAAATAACTTCATCAATAAGGCTCCTGCCCATTAAACCTTTGCATTCTCTATGCCCTGCTCAGGAGTGAAGCCTGTCCTTCTCGACAAAGACTTCTTCCTTTCACCTCGAACTAGTAGGGAAAGTAGAGCTGTCTGCATTGCATTAGCATGTTCCTGGCAAGAGAAAAAGAGGGTAAAAACCAAACACACTCTCAGCGCTGGGGGTTTCTGGCTCCGGTTCCTCACACACAGTGTGCTGCTAAGAGTCTTGCACTGGGGCTGGCAACTTCTCTGGAGTGGAAGTGAGATTCACTCAGAGCCAAAGCTTGGCCTCAGGTTTGTGTTCCTTGGTTCCCCAGCAGGAGTGGCCAGGGGCAGCCACTTCCAGTCCACCCAACCCTGGTGCAGCCCCAAAGGCAGGAAGGGTCCTGACCCTTCTGCATGGCTGATGTTGCCCTGTCCCCCTCCTTGAGTGCACAGCACCTTTGAAAGGCAAGAGCTTGCCTTTGGCTACCTTATTTGCATGGCAAGGCATTTGAATTCTTTAACTCACAGCATTATGCAGGGGTGGTGCTGGAGCCTGAGGGCTCACTCCAGCCCAGCCACCCTTGTCTGGGAGAGGGATTCAGGCTTCTGCTCTGCCTTGAGCTCCACAACACAACAGCACTTACCAAGTGGTGGTGTGTCTGTGGGCAGGGAGGTGTACTGGCAATCACCTGTTCTCTCCCACCAGCCCTATGCACTTACAGGAATAAAACTACCCTGAATTCCTCTGGTGTCAGTGGTGTCTCAGAGTGCCCACAGCTTCGAGGGGGGAGGCAAGCAAAGCAAACCAGACAAGAAGAAACCATACACATATCTAAAGAGCTCTCGAGAGATTTTCCAGGATCTAACCCCTTGATGCCAGTGAGTGGGGCATTTTCCCTTCCTGCCAGCAGGGATTTGCTTTCCTTCAGTCCCACTCCAGCAGGAGCAGCCTCAGGTCCCACCTGGCACTTCCCTTGCTCAGTGACTGGCTCGGAGCACATGAGGATGCTCTGTGAGGAGATGAAGTAACTGGCTTCAACTTCTCTTGGCAAAAACCAGCACTACATTGCCATGCTCATCCTTACACTCCAAAAGCCCCTTTTCTCCCTCCCCCATTAACCAACTTGATTGTCTTTTTTCCATGGTCCTATTTTGGGCCGAGCTCCTGCTTTATTCACACAACTTAGGGATTTGGCACGTTCTTTTCCAACCCTGTCTTGCTAAATACAAAAAGTGAGGTTAGGAAATGCTGTTCTCCTCAGCTACCTCATTAAAGCTTTTCACTTGCTATGAACACAATCAATAGTGCCTTCCTGGAAGAACCTTCAATCAGAGGAGTAATGTATTTACCACCACTTGCCAAGGCTAATGGTAAAGCACACTGACTTTAAGAATAGGGTGAGTTTGGCAGCATATGATTCCCATACTCCCAAAAGGCAAAAACAGACTTGGCAGTGGATCAGCAACCCAAATGGCAACAAAAATCTCCCTCTGAATGGCTTTAGGAGCCATATGAGCTGTCCTGCTGACATCAGCACTATATATATGCACATCACATATATACCATGCATGTGCTATATTGACATATTGATCGACACAAGGCTCTGCAGAGTAGGCTGCCTACATACCCAACCCGAGGGGCTCAGTTCCAGCTCCAGAGAGGGTACAGCCCTTCCAGGTTGGCCTTCACTGGGCTTTTCCTATGGGGCACAGCTCTACTGCAGTGTGAATCTGTGCTCCTACAGATTCAGGGACCCAGGCACTGTCTTTGCTGCTTCCTGAGCTGTCCAGATTTTTCAGTGATTTAGAGCTTTCCTTAAGCTTTGCAGTCAGAGCACAAGGTAGCGAAGCCTCCTCTTCCTGTTACAAACATACCTGGTATCACACCACTTCATGTATCACTTCTATGACAGAACACAGCAGGCTCTGTCAGTGTGCTGAGGGCCCCCACATGGCCGCAGCTGAAGCATGCCCCATCCATAAAGCATGCAGCCTAAATGGCACTAAACCTTAAAACCATCATGCCAGACTCCAGCACTTCTCTGAGGACCCTCCTGTTATTGTAACACAACAGCACTGATAAAGCCTGCCAGAAACCCCCTCCACAAACAATGGCCTGAAGAAGAATGACAGGCAGCTGGCAAGATCTGGGCTCTGAGCTGCAGGCAGCTGGTGCTGGCAGAGAAATACAGGGACATGAGCTCCCCAGGAGAAAGGAAAACTCACCACAGTGCCCAGTGAAGGGGCACGTAAGGAGTAGGCTGGGAGGAGTCTGAGAGAAGAGGAAAATGAAAGGCTGGAGTAGCAACCAGCGATCACAGTGATTAGAGATCATTAAGAGATCAGCCTCTTTCTTTTGAAACCTCTATAATTCCATCTCAGCATCAAAGCCCAGACTGGTGGCCCTTGTGACTCAGAACCAGGGCTGGGTACAGGCTAGACCTGGGCACTAACACACCCTTACACCCTGGCCAGTGGGGACTTCACTCCAGAAGGGCGTAGGGGGAGGGAATTAAACCCCACTGCTGCTACTGCAGGGAGCCTGAGGCTGACCAGGGCCAGCCCCAGTGATGATTTTGTCACACAGGCACCTGGCTACTTAGAAAAGATGCAAGAAAAACCATCCATGAGACAGCAAATGACTTGCTACAACCTGGATCTGAACTACTGACCTAGAGACAAATGGCTCCATGCCCTAATCCCAACCCCTCAAGCCATCTATTCCCCTGTCATAGCATCCTGTTGACAGCAGACACATTAAGCAGTGCCAGAAGGTAACTGTAAAATAATAAATGGCTTTTTTCCTTTTTCATGGCAACCTCTGTAGCTGTGCAGCTATTCAAATATTTGCCTGGCTCCTTGTAATGCATTATAACCCCTTCTTTATGATATTCTCTCTTTGAAACTATTCTCATTTCCCAGGTGGGAGCTTAATTTGCATTACAGCAAAGATAAACGCCACCAAACCCCACTTTTTTAGGTGTCTTTTGGCACAGAGCAGGGGACGGATCACTAGGTGCCTGTGGGCAAGCGAGGGGAAATCCAGTGTCTGGACAGAAACAGAGAACATTGTTTCCTTCTGTGGTCTGTCCTCCTTCCATGAAGATGTTGTGCTGTACAGGTGGAAATAGTTCAATGTGGTACAATCTTCTAATGCATCAACACGAGGGTTTTGCCATTGATTTCAGCTCAGCCTGAGTTTCCTCAAAAGGAAAAGATGCTGGAGTTTTGGGTCACTTTGTGCAGGAAGAGGGAAAATTGCTATAATTTGCATTATGGTTGTAATAAGCTCCTCTAATGACATTAAAGACAAATGCTGCTTTCAGAGATGAGGTAATGCAAATATAGGAAGGAATCCAGCCCATTCTCCCCCTCCCTGCCACATTACCAGTGTTTATTGAGTCTGCTTTTATTCCAGGGTGGCCAGAGGTTTTATGAGTTACTCCCCTGGGTCTGCCTTGCAATTGAACATGACAGAATTGCAAATCATAGCAATACAAACTTTGCTAAGCTATTTGGAACTGCCTATGCAATGGGAGCTTACTGTGCTACTGCAGAGCAACCATTTTGCCCAGCTCCTTGCCTCTCAGGACCCATGGATTTGGCCTAACACTACATCCCCAGGCCACTAGCCACGTTATCACAGAATCATGGAATGGTTTGGGTTGCAAAAGACCTTAAGCTCATCCAGTTCCAACCCCTGCCACAAGCAGGGACACCTTCCACTAGAGCAACTTGCTCCAAGCCCCTGTGTCCAACCTGGCCTTGAACACTGCCAGGGATGGGGCAGCCACAGCTTCTCTGGGCACCCTGTGCCAGCGCCTCAGCACCCTCACAGGGAAGAATTTCTTCCTTATAGCCAACCTGAAGAAGGCTACAAATAGGTCAGAAGAAACTAAGGGAATTCAGAAGAAACTAAGGGAATTATTGTTCAAATCGCAAGGAAAAGCAATTGGGAACCATATTCTCACAGCCTCAGAAGCTCTCTCCCAGTCGTTCCACAAAGGCCCTTCTAGCCTTTGGATCAATGTTCTGAATCTCTCTGAATCTTTCTGGACGTGAGGTCACCCTTTAGATGATGTGCCCAGTAACAGACCTGACGAGATGCATTCCCTCCATTCTCAAGCTTCTATGTAATGTGGAAACTCAAGGGGAGAGGAAAGCATGCAGGAAAGTTTTCAAGCCTTCATTGATGTAATAGCTTGAAAATCACCAAATTGTCCTTTTCTTCAGGTTCCAACTGTAAAATTTGAAAACTGTATTTTTTTTCTGACAAAAATCAGCAAAAATCCTCTTACTTATGATAATCTTATCATTGTGATACGTATCAAACCCAGTTAGTTCCTTCCCTTCCCATCATAACCCCTCGCACCTTGGGATGGGTTTGTAGGATGTTAATATTCAGAGTCTGCTTCCTCTCAACAGTTTCTCCAATACAACAGTGTGAAGGTCCAACTCCCTGACTCACGTGGAGGTGACCGTGTGCCTCCACGTTCCCACAGTCAGGAACCACTGAGCAGCCCAGACACCCTGAATTGCTCTTGGAGTGGTGCAAAGGCCACAGTGACAACAGCTTCCCTGGGAATGAACAAGGCATGACAGGAGAACCCATGTATGAAGCTGGTGCAGGGCCTGGAGCACAGTGTGATGGGGAACAGCTGAGGGACCTGGGGGGTTCAGTCTGGAGAAGAGAAGGCTCAGGGGGGACCTGATGGCTCCCTACAAGTGCCTGAGAGGAGGATGGAGCCAGGAGGGGCTGGGCTCTGCTCCCAAGGAACAAGGGATGGGACAAGAGGAACCGGCCTCAAGCTGCACCAGGGCAGGTTTAGATGGAGCTGAGGAACAATTCCTGCCCCAAAGGGTGCTCAGGCATTGGAACAGGCTGCCCAGGGCAGGGCTGCAGTCACCGTCCCTGCAAGTGTTCACACAAGGTGGAGACGAGGCCTCAGTGCCATGGGTTAGGGGTGGCCTTGGCAGTGCTGGGAATGGTTGGACTGGATGTGCTTAAAGGGCTTTTCCAACCTGGTTGATTCCATGATTCTATGTTGGTTTTTCTCTGGCTGTACAGCCCTGCATACAGACCCTCCTGGATCTCTGCCTATAGACTTGGTGACTACCAGACACTGAAGTTCAGAATATGCTACTGAGGCAAGGCTCTGGCCAGCACAGTGTGCCTCCCTCCACTGCTACCAAGCTTCTCACTGCAGGGTAGGTATGGCAGACACTTCAGAAAGACACTATTTATATCCTGCCCTACTGGTGAAGTCATGTGTTAGGCCACTCATGCAAAATGGATCATGCAAATGAAACTGCTACGTTTGGAATTTAGCTTATTTTCGTACCCCAGTGAACACGGGTACATTAGAGTGTTTTGCTTCTTTGTTTTTCTGTTTCCTTTAGGTTGTTCGCCCAGCTGCAGGCCCCAGAGCACTTGGTTCAGATCTGGGGAGGATGTCAGAGCAGAGCTCTGCTGAGCCACAGTGGTGCTGGCACTTCAAACCACTGGCTCTCGAGCCCACAGGCTCCTGACTAGCACTGATCTGGAACGGGTGAGAGCCTGGCTGCTTTACAGCACTGCAGCCTCAGAGAAGCTGCTCTCTCCTCACTGCAGGGTGAATGATAAATTCATGCAGAGCATGGCCAATTGCAGGGGAAGAAACGGAGAGGCTCACTGTGAACTCAGGAAGGGACCACTTATCCCTGTACTCACTCAGAGCTACACTAATGCACAGATGGAATGTTCATCTTGGAAGCAGAGTAAGTAGATTAACATCTCTGTACACTGGATCCCCCTCTCATCCTCATGCAGGACCCACAGTCTCAGCACTAGTCATAAGCAAGGCAGCAGTGGTTGCTCCATCAGAAGTCACTGCATAAGCTCAGTACATGTGAGCAGTGATAACGCATCCAGACACAAGGCAGCACGCTCCCTCCCTGACTACTCCATCTGTTAACTCTACCTCGCACTGCCCCTCACACAGTCCTGTTCACACACAGACTCTTCTTCAGTGGACCAGCGAACCCTACTGATGTCTTAGTTAGCTTATCTGGTCACGTGCAAAGAGCCTCAGAGAAAAGGATACTACCTATCAGATAAGCCACTGAGTGGGGTAGTGTGGGGGAACAAAGGGGAACAAAAGTCTTCAGCAACCCAACAGTCCTCCTTTAACCCTCCACAGCAACCTACCTCCTGCGTATACCCCGAGTAAGTCTTGTCCAACACTGCTGTGTCCTACAGGAATGAACACGTCCAGATCACCACTGCTGATCTGTGCAGTGAGGGAAGATTAATGGGAACTTTCAGAGTAAGCAGGCACTTCAGAGTAAGAAGAAGAAAGAACTGTCAGTGTGGTTCTAGGGAGTGCAACCATTTACTCCCACACAAAGATGAAGAAGCACTTCTCTTCCCTCTCTCCTTGCTGCTTCGTAGCCTGCACTGCACCAACAAGGGATGAGCCCTTCTCTCTGCTTGCCTCCCTGATTTGAGAAGGTGGAAAACCTCCTAGGATCATACTCTCTCCAGGAAACTGCTGCTTGGGAAAGACTATGGTGTTCGGGCTGCTGGGCTCTGCAATGCATAACAGAGTCTGCATTGCAGTCTCAAACTGCAATCCAGCACCATCTGTCCCTTCCGCTTGCAGCACTGCATCACTCCAGGAGTCAGTTCTTCAGGGGAGTCTGGGGAGCTCCTGGCTGTGCTGCCCTGGCACCCACCACAGCCAGCAAAAGGGTGAGATGCCCCACGGGTCTGTATCACCAGACTGAAACTAGAAATGGCTGCTCAGAGAAAAGTGGGTGAGATGACAGGGAAAGGGCTCTGGTTTGCTTTCATTTCATTGTAGTTTAGAACAAATCCAGTGCAATCTTCAGCAAATATACTTAAATACTCTTCAACAGCCTTCAGGAAAGGAACTCAAGGAGCAGAGACAAGCAAGCAGGGAGCTCTGCATGGCTGGGGCTATGTGCAAACCTGTATGAAGGAGCAACTTTAACAACAGCCTAAGCCACCACCTTGCCTTTCCTGAGTGTTCTTTGATTAGAGGACAGAGCAGCAACAGAGCCAAGGGACAGGACAACAGACCTGGGGACACCTCACTGCTCTGCTCAGTCTCTGACTTACTGAGTCACACTGGGAAGGACACTTTTGCTTTATTTATCTCCATCTCTGCACTTCCTGCCTGCCTGTGCTATGAAGCAAATGAACCTTGCACTGAATTCTTCAGGCTGTAGCCACCTCTCCCTGCACATCTGTACAGCACCTTGCACCTCATCATCCCAAACTTCACCAAGGCATTTTGCTCTGCTGCAAGTAAAGCATTCACAAATCATACTACCACAAAGCTGAAGTGTGCACCAGTGCTTCCCCTCTGAGTCAGTGATGCTGGGAGGAGGTCCAGCTCTGTCACGAATTAGTGTTCTGACAGCTCGGTGCAATCTAGCCATGACTTGCATGGCTGCTTTCCCTTCACATTCCCAGGAGCACACTCTGCATTAGATCATGCCCTGCATCAGGCTCTGCTCCAAAGCAGAAGTATGGGGAGGAAGATGAAATTGCCTTGACCAGCTTTCCTTGTTCTGAAAATATGCTCCTGATGTGTGGAGAAAGATGCTGAGAGCTTTCTCTCTGCTTTTCAGAGCACAGAGACAGGAAAATTAACCAATCTTCAACCTACTTGTAAGGTTGTGGCTCCACTTGAATTATGCCCGACAACTCAACCTCCACATGGGAACTCCCCTGGGAACAGCACAAGGCTCTTGCTTTTCACCAGACCTTTGTGTCTTTAAACAGACCCTATTTGTCAGCAGATTGCTCTTCTTTCCTCTTCCCCTTAACACAGAGTAAGAGAATTTAGAAAGCAAGATGATTATAAATACATCACTGAGCCATTTATTTAAGAGATAAGCATGTGAAAGAAGAGGTGCCACAGGTTCTGCAAATCAGCTTTATCTAGACCTTTCCTTTGAGCTGTTTCTGGACCTTCTGGAGCTCTGGGAGGGCAGGACCCCGGTGTCTGGCTAACTGCTCCACTCACTGGCAGCTCTGTAACTCCAAACTTGTGGCAGGGGGTCCACCCAGCCCATACATCATCTTTACAGAGTATGTATATTATGATGGTGAAGCAGATAGTACAGTATCAAGTGACTAAATACCAATATGCTGAAGGCCCTCTCAGGAACCTGCTAAAAGCAAAGCATCAGACTCAAGACATAATTTATTAGCATTCACACTGGCAGAAAGCAGGAGAATGGGCATTCAAAGAAAACACTACCGTGTAATACCAGCATAAATAGAGAAAAGATGTAGGATGCAAGTGCACCACAGGCTCTGCTCACCTCCTCCCACTGGTGGATGTAGCGGATGAGGCGGGAGAGCCGCAGCAGCCGCAGGAGGCTGAGGATCTTGGTGAAGCGCACGATGCGCAGCGCCCGGGCTGTCTTGTACACCTCCGAGTCAATGCGGGTTTCAACTATCAGGAAGATATAGTCCACAGGGATGGAGGAAATAAAATCCACCACAAACCAGCTCTTCAGGTACTTCATCTTGATCCTCTGTGGGTCTAGGATGATCTCTGTGTTGTCCTCCACCACAATCCCAGTTCGGAAGTTGAGGACAAGGTCGATGAGGAAGAACGTGTCCGAAACCACATTGAAGACAATCCATGGCGTAGTGTTTTCATCCTTGAAAAAAGTGATGCCCACAGGGATGATGATCAGGTTCCCCACCATCAGGAGCAGCATGGTCAGATCCCAATAAAACCTGGACAGCAAGACAGAAACATAGAAGATCAGCTACAGTGTGGGAGATCAGGGAGCCCAGGTCAACAGAACTAGTGTGCTTTATACATCTCTACTGTCAATCACTCCCTGTGCTCTGCCAGTCTGTCTGTACTCAGAGTACACAAGCTGCTAATGATGTACTTGATATCACAGGAACACTCATCTTCTGGCTTAGAGGGTTCAGAAAGGAACTGAGTACAGGGATGAACATACCCACTTGAAAACTTCAACTGGGACTTCAGAGCCATCCAAGCAGAGACTGACATACCTGCAGTTGCTACAATGACTGTTAGGTAAAGGGAGAGAGAACACAAGTATGTGGAAGGCCTCAGAGTTCATATATCAGTAAAGCCACTTGGGGTTAACACCCTCAGGCTACTGTATGATGTTTCTTTAGAAGCAGCCAGCACTGACAGCACCGGGATCAGGATGGAATTGAAGATTGGGCTGTGATCTGCAGTGCTCAGTTACGTGCTGAGCCAAGCTTATGCTGAGCGTGGACTTGAGGAGTTAGTCCACACTCTACAGATCCCTGTTTGTACAGACATCATCAATAAAGCCTGGAGGCACGTGCCTGGAAATATCTATTTCTTCTCTAAAGTAAGCAATGACAACATTTAACAGCTGCTCCATGAAGCTTCTCTTCTCTTCAGTGGCAAGACAGTAGTGTTGTTTTAAGACTTCTCTCAGGTGTCAGTGTAAAAGACACACAACGATGTTGCCACAACTCATCCAGAGTGAGGAGCAAAAACCTTCCTGGGTCTCCCAGTTTGTTGAGGAGTCTCAGGAAGGAGCCACTGCCCAGCACAGTGGTGCTCCAAATGTTTCACATAGAGAGATGCCAACGTGTTGTGGCTTCACCCTGCCAAGATTTCATCAGCTCCACGCTGTAGACTACAGGGTGGCTACTACAATATTGTCAGGTATCATGAATAACTTGTATTAAGCTGCACTTGTCCCAGCAAATGAGCAAAGGGCACAGAGCAAGGAGATTATCAGGTTTGGTTATCAGCATGGTATTTGTATTATTACTGATCTCTTGAGTGCAAATAAGACAAACTTCCTAGGCCACTGAGCAGGTTAATACAAGGGAGAGAACTGAGCCTTCTCTTCAATCAATCTTCCCAACAGTGGTGAAGTCAACAGCGTGAGTCTGGATTTACAGGGATAGAATGTAGGAAACTGATGGGTTTGCTGAAGGACATGCATGTAGTGCTTCTCTGTCTGACAGGTTACAGCCCAAACCACTGAGGTGTTTCAGGAGGAAGAGATTTGCCTTCAAGATCCTCAAAATGTAGCTTTGGTAAGAGCTGTTCAGCTGGGCCTCTGAGCTGCTACAGAACAGTATCTCTATAGTGAGGCAAGTACACCCGTTTCTTAAACTCGCAGCAGGAAAATACAAAGGGCAGAGTATGTTTTAAACCCCCTAAAAGCATATTTAAGACTCCAGGTATTACACACGTACAGACAGGTCACAACCCAGCACCACACCAGCAGTTCTCAGAACATTCAGCAGAGGCTGGTAGGAACTGACTTCAGTATAAGCAAAGTTATAATCCACTATTGAGGTTTTATGCCATCATCTATCTCTGCCCTGCTCTCTAGGTGCCATGCCCCTGCAGGCATGGCAGCACCCAGTCCTTCACTTACTATAGGGGTGCAGCTGGTGCTGGTAGACACCCAGCAATGAGATTTGTCCATCTCTAAGAGCTGAGCTGTGTCACGCAGTGTTGTGCATTAATACAGCAGAAATCCATGTTGTGGTCTTCCTCAGGAAGGGCTTGAGATGATGCTGCAGCTTTCCTACTCAATTCATCTACATAATAATCCCACAAGAGCAGCAAGTCTGGATGCAGTGCGTGTATTAGCACGGAAAACAAATAACCTCCCAGCCATCTTTAATTTGCCTTAGGGGATACAGAAAGAGGTGCACAAAGAAAAGGATTTTTTCCTGAGTTTCAAATGAATAGCATGAGGCAGACATGGCCAGACATGCAGGGATGGAACAGTGAGAGGCTTTCTTCAGAGAGCTTGGGATTCTTGTGCCTCTTATTTTCACACTGGCTGGTGATTTCAATAGTCAGTGGCCAAGTGGTGGCAGTGACAGCAGCGGTAAGGATGGCTCCACAGCTTCAGGAAGATGATTTCCATACACACAACCCCAGTAAAATGCTTTCTGCCTGGCTCTAGCACCTCCTGCTACCCCACTCCTGCAGTCAGCACAGTTACAGCACTTCCAGGGGTCCTGCATCCTGATTTATGGCATTTCTTACAGCTATTCCCATTCTAAGATCCTCAAACTCACTTCACACACGTTCCTCAGTCTCAGTCTGCTTTTACTGCTGATCTGTCTGCAGAGAATCATGGTTTGTAATGTGGGCAAGCAAAGATGAAGTGCTAAAATTCATTTCCCTCCATTTCCTAAAGCAGAGTTCTCCTCCAGGGTGTACTACTGCCTCAAGATTATTGTTACAGGCTCCCCTCAGTTCTGACCTTTAAAGGCATCACTTACAAAACACAAAAGGTAAACTTGAGTATCAGTGCACCCCTGCTAATAAAAGGGTATCCAAGGCGCCAGGGAGGAGAGAACGTTTGGACTTTACAAAGGAGGCAGAAAAAGCTGAAAACCCCCAAGAATTTGGTGGGTGCACCAATCCCAGCATAGGAAATTCACACTGTAACAGCCTACGAGTTCAAATTTGACTATTAAGATCCCACAGCTCCTGCACATTTTAAGTTTCACAGATGAAGCGTCATTTGCTCAGGGTGGCATCACTGGATTTAGACTGAATAGACTCTGGGTGACCACGACACCTCAGAGGTCTAATACCATCCATGTGTCATTTTGTATTTACGTGGAGGAGCATCTTTTCGCTCCCCGTAAATTACCGGCCAGGATGACTAAGGGTGCATGTGATGTATGTGAGGGCAAGCATCAGCTATTAATAATCCATGCTTTCCGTATTTCTGCTATTCCTTTCACCCAGGGACTCCACAGAGCTGACAGTGATGAACTTGGCTCTGCAGCACCCATGAGAGGCAGATAGAGTTATTATCCTTGTCTTGCAGATAGAGAGGCTGAATGGGATTTGTTCACAGAAGCCTGAGGCCAAGTGAAGATGAGGACCTGAACTGGATTCGTTGAGTCTAACCAGACCTGAAGCTATTTGTATGGCTTGAAAAAGGTTTTTAACACTGTCTTGGATGTCCTCCTCTGATATCCTGTCTTCTTCTCTCATCTCTTCCTGTTTTCAAAAGCCTACATAAAAAATTAATAAATATGAATGTATTGTTTGATTATAGTTGACTCAGTGAGACCAAGCAGCTCACAGCACAGGGAACTGCCAGCACTACAGAAACCAGATGTCTTGTTCAAACACACTTGTTTTTCATCCTACATCCTACTCTACACATGCTTCTTAGATCTGAAAATCACCCTTCCACATGCACTGCTACTGCCGAGCTTTTAATTCCTAATGTATTATTTAGTTGTAACAGAATACATCTGAGATTCAGTGTGGCAAAGACAATTTAAGAACATACTTTATGCTCTTTAAGCAGAGGTGGTGTCAGTCAGTTGGTTTGATAGCACACACACTTCTGAAGGTGGGTTTTGACCAGAAAGTCAGATCAGCTTTCCCTTCTGTCTAGTGCACAATGGAACAGCAGGCTCAGAATACTGCTTTCGGATGTCATGGTTTTAATGGAATAAACCTTGATCTTTCAAAACCCTTTCGTGACATGGATTGTGACCAGTCGAAGAGAAAACAGGGAAATGCAGAGGCTAGCTGGGTCGGCATCACAGCGTCACTATTGCACCCAAAACCTGCCCCAATAGGGCACATTTGTGACCTAAAGTTCTGCTCTTGCTCTGTGGTGTTTGCACTGTCAAGAGAAAATAGACTGGAGCAACCTCACCTTTAAATTACCAAAGCCTTTTAGACGTTTTCAGCTTGTGCTGAAAGGCAGCCAACTCTGGGTTGAACTGAGGCGCTGCCTGAAAATGCACAGAGAGGAAGCAGAAATGAAACTGCATCTAACTGGAAATGCCAGGAGTCAGGATGTTCCCACCAGCAATGGAACTGCTCTCAGACACCCTGGCCAACCTTCCCAGCCTTGCAAGAGCAGCTCTTTAATGAGCGTATCTTGCTAAAACCAACACCAAAGACAGATCCAAGGCTCTCTGAAGCCCAGGTAGGAGCGCTGCCTCGGTGCTGACTCGAGAAACAGAGTGCCACCTGCTGAGACCCAATGCCATCTCCATCCTCAGCTTTCCATGGGGAGGAATTGCAGCTTATTCCTTTCAGAAGCTGATGAAAATCTGCCCTTTCCTCCTTCCCCTGCTCTGGACTACACATTGAATCAGACCCTGCTGTGCTCACCAGCAGCTATCCTGACAGGAAAGAGGTTGTGCTGCAATTCCCAATACCGCTAGTCAGGCTAGAAATAGAAACCCTCTTTGCAAAGAGCATGAGCAAATGGGTGTCAGGGTGGCTGGAGCAGCAACAGTGGGAGGTAAGTTTACTCCAGAAAGCAGCCATTCACACTGCTATCCGAAGGGAGAGGAGAAGGAAACAGCAGGAAGAGCTCCTTCCTTGGCTTTGGAAGCATTACTTCTCGCAGAGAGGAGTAGGCGTATTTCTACTGGAGAGTTACAAACTTTGCATTATGCACAGAGATAATAGGAGGAACATGGTGATTCACTGCTCCTAAACACACTAAAGGACGCTTAACCAGCCACTGGGGCCAAGAATTCACTTGTGAGAAGAATTCATTTATTTTTAGGGAGTTACACAAATACCTGTGCACTTGAAAACCTCTTTGAAATTAATATCCACCAAAAAAGAGTCAAATGACTTACAACAATATTCCATGTGCTGCATAATGGGAAATGATTGGGAGGCCCTAGCTAAAGAAGAAGACAAACAGTTTTAATTCCTTCTGACCAATCTATGCAAATAATATGTATCCTCTGCCACCTCGAATAAACCCTGAGAGCACTGATCATAAGCCATGTGTGATGACAGCCTGAGGAGCAGAGCTCTGCTGTGTCCCAGCCTCCTCTAGACCTCCCTGCTGCTGCTTACTCAGCCCTGCTTGGCCCATCCCTTCTTGCTCTGCAAGTACGTAGGAAATGAACAGTGGAGAAACACTAGGGCTGATACAGCAGTAAAGGGCTACACTCCCATTACCGGCACCTACAGAAGGTGTTCCAGCTGTCATGATGACAGCAAAGAGGCAGGACTGGGAGCCCTGTGCAGCTGGTAGTCTGAACTATTCATCTGCTGATCTCAGATGCTGTAGTTATCATGATACCTCAGCTGGCTGTCAGAAAGTAAGAGGTATCACTGAATTATTAAGATAGAACACAATTTTGCATGGTTATAAACTGACAGAGGGGAGATTTAGATTAGACATTAGGCCAAAGTTCTTCTCTGTGAGGGTGCTGAGGCACTGGCAAAGGGTGCCCAGAGAAGCTGTGGCTGCCCCATCCCTGGCAGTGTTCAAGGCCAGGTTGGACACAGGGGCTTGGAGCAAGCTGCTCTAGTGGAAGGGGTCCCTGCTTGTGGCAGGGGGTTGGAACAGGTTGGACACAGGGGCTTGGAGCAAGCTGCTCTAGTGGAAAGTGTCCCTGCTTGTGGCAGGGGGTTGGAACTGGATGAGCTTTAAGGTCTGTCCTTTCCAACCCAAACTAGCCTGGGATTCTATGTGATTAACTTCCATGTCATCAGGAGCAAAAGGACAATTAGCTCGTGGTGAATGTTAAGTGCTTACACAAGGGACAGCACAGAGTACAGAAGGTGCACACCTCGGAGCACTTCACATCAAGATTTCTTAAAACTCGTCTGTTGACTTCTACCAAATTTTCACTGAATTCAAGTGACGTTTTCACTTGAGAAGTGATACTTCCCAAGGTCTGTACTTAGCCTTTGACTTAGATTATCGCCACTCACATAATTGCTCACCCAATCCCCTCCGAGCTGCAGCACTGCATTCCGTGTTTCCAGTTTAACAGATATGCTCATATTATTACCTTAAAATATAATGACATGGATTTGGGTGAGTGGAATATTAAGGAAGCTATTGCTTATGTAATATTTTACCGTGGCATTTGCAGGCCCAGCAAAGCAGCCTGGCAGCTTTTCATTGCTTCTTTAGGGTCACTTTTTAAATCTAGTACTACATTATCAACCAGTGAGCAGCACCCTGCGTTTTTCAAAGTGACGTCCATACATTCATTAAATCCCAAGAGATGTAATTAAACTGTATTAGCATCCCATATTACAAATAGATGGACTATGAGATACTAAGGACTTCAGTAACTCACTCAGAGCTAGAACTGCTATCCAGCAAATAGGGTTGCCTAGTTTCAGCAGAGGTTTCCAGTCATGTTAAACACTACAATTTGATCAGTAGCAGCAAAGGGGAGATTTCCTTGCTTTTACATTGTAAAAATATAAATGTACACATTACTTGGTGGTATTTTTATTCCAGCTGTAATAGTTGACAATTTGCAAACACCACGTTTGAGGCATTGATGCATTTAACCGATTATAACAGAGTACATTGTGAATTATGCCCTTTAACTTACAAACCACGATGCACTGTATTAATATAAGTTAGCTTAAATTACTAGTTCTTTGATAGCACCTACACTACACTCACTCTACTGTTGGGCTTCTTGGAGAGGTAAAGATTTGCCTCCATCTAGTCAGTTTGAAACAGGCTTTGTGCATCGGCCAAGGCAGATAGTCCTGGGTGTTCTGTGACCTTGTTGGAACAGCTTCATTCCATTTCCTGTTTTTCCATCTCTAATCCCAAGCACTTTGCATTATCTTTGTGCTGAAGTGCACCAGACATGAAGCAAAACCACATTAAGAGAAGTATGGTTCAAGCATGTAATAAAAAATGGACTCTTATGCTCAGGAGTTGCTGACACCCCTTCTCCTGAGTGTGTTTAACTTTCCCACAGATAGGGAAGCTGCTGATAGAATTCAAGTGACTTGGCTGGGACAACAGCACTCTAATTACCAGATACTGTTATCTTCCACTGAAGTTCCTCCAAATGCTGTATGTGAACTGCACAGCAAGTGCTACCCCTAAGCTCAGCTTCCTGGAGACTAAGCAAACCCTGTGAGGTGTCCTCTCTTTACAGCCTGAGGCATGGCAGGGAAGTTCATGGAGGCCAAAGCACCGCTGTCCGGCTTGCATGTGTCTTGCATGTTACAGTTCTGGCCATCTGATCTGCAAAGTAAATGTCTACCACCTAAACCTGCACTGTGCTTAAGAGAAACTGTGTGAGTATTTGCAAGAGGTTTATGTGCAACCTGCCATTTGATAAATGCAAATGTACTTACACCTAGGTCTTGTTCTGCAAACATACTGTGTCTCACAGAAACAATATACTCCTGCACCTCATTTCCAGTAATGCTGAAACTCAAACGTGTCACAATAAGAACAGTAATGTGTAGATTCTGCATGGAGCAGTCAACTGACCACTCTCTTCAACTCCTGCTGCCTTCCTGCCAACAAACACCATCCCGATAAATTAAACCATATCCTAAAGCTATACTTAGAAGCCAGTCTTCCCAGAAAGGTAAAAATAAACAAGGTTTCATTTCACTTTGAGGGATGCACATACAGGAACAGAGACAGCCACAAGAGACTTTGTTTGTTCTGGCTCTATATTTGGAGTATAGAGGCCAATAGAGCACACATCCCATTTCCATCTAAAAGCAGCATTAGCAATATTTTCTCACTTGCCTGGACGCAGCTATTACCAGCGCATGGAGATTTTTGTGGGTACTACTGTAAGGAAGCTTATTCCTCCTCCTGCTGAAGGCCCAAAGGAGTAACATTTACACACTGAACCAGGGAATACATTGCTGTTCCCACAGCACCACTGAGGTGATCAAAGATACAAACTGCTCTGCAGTGGCAATTCACTGGAGCAGTGGCTGGAGACACTTTGGGAAGACAGCATGGTGCAGATTCTGTGGGAGATCTGTAAGAATGTGTTTCCCCTTGAAGGAAACCAGGTCAGAGCAAGCCCTGGCAAATGAAGCTCTAATGTGTCCACAAGAACTCCTCTCCCTGCTGCTGCTATGTCAGCCCACTTCAGGCTCCCTGTTGAGGGAAGGTTACAGATGACACCAGTTGCTGGTGGTCTGGGATTACCAGTGTGGCTGCCTCATCAAACTTCATCGGAAGGAACCTGCACACCACATCCCCCAGAGTCAAAGAACTCAGGACAATTTTCCATCTGTAGCACTTAAACTGCCCTCACAGCAGAAAGCCCAGGTCATAGAGCTTAACCCTCTCTTCATAACCCACCCTACTGCACTCAGAAATCTTGATTCCTCCCCCACCATGCTGAATCCCAAAGGTTTTCATGGTGTTACATGTATTGATTTCGTAGAGCTCCCAGGATGCATTATGTATGAGGCCAACATGCTAAGGGCCTGGACATTCTGCATTATTTGCTGTTCTGAAATCTACCCTTAGCATGAATATGGAAAAGTTCCTCTTTGCTTGCTGCCCATTGATCCAGCCATTGACCCTTCTCTGTGTGCATTTATCTCTGATGATTTAATAATGAAAAAGACCAATAAACTGAGGAAAGGGAGGAAGCCACTTTCGGGGGACCTATTGCCATGGAAACATGCCATACGTTGTGTAGTGAACAGCTAGATCAATAAGGGCTGCAGCTTCCAAGTCATCATGAATATGTTACAGAATGTGAAGGGCTAAAGCCTAAAGACATGCATAAGCTGTGACATTATGAAGTCCAGGCCTTGGCTCCTATCCAACATGCAGCATGAGTCAAATTCAAGGCTTCAGGCAGGCTGTTGGGAAGGCGAATCTGCACTAGAGAGTCCTGAACTGTCTCAAAAAGCAGCAATATTGGGCCAAGGGTTTGATTTGTGCCCATATGACACCAACTGATGGAACAGCTATCCGCCACCAACTCATCTTCTTGACAAGCTACAAGGATGACAGGCTGGATTCACAGCTGGCTTGTACTGACATGGCTCTCTTGACATAATGCAAGTTTAGGATGTCAGCCTCACCACCAGGAACCCGAATTTACTAAAATTAAATGCTAAACTAAGGCAGAGAGATGACATGAATCATAACTAGGTAAGAATCACAGCTTACAAAGTGGGCAGCAGTGATTTCTGCTAACGGTTGTTTTGCTTTGGATTGACAAATTGATGTCCTCATGCTCAGCAGTAGCCCACAGAGAGGTGACAAACGCATGCTGCAGATAGCAAAGTCATCTACCAGGCTGACAAAAAGATTTCCAGCCATCTGAGATGCTAAAAATCTTCCTCCTAGGTATTACTGTGCCACAGCTTGGTGTTGATTAGGAATCACAACTCCAGCCTCCCCACATAGAAAGTGGGGTGAAACAGGAGGTCTCTTAACAACATCCAGGCTCTCATAGAGGCTCCTAGAGATCCAGGTTTGGGGTACTCACCATAACCTTTGAACCATGCACCACCAGGACAACCATCTCTGCAGCAGGCCACCAGTGGGTTTAAGCCGCCTTAGAAACAACTCTGCATGCCATTTGTCAGCACAGTTGGCCATGTACATCCTATCACCTTATGATGAAAGACCAAAGAACAGAGAAAGAGCTTTCTGTGCCTGAGGATGCCTTAAACCTGAACCTGATACAGCTGTTGTTCAGCTACATGAAGCAATTTACTCAATGAGACACTCCATGAAGTAGTCTCAGAAGCATGGCTTCGAGTATTGGAGGCTGAGGAAGTGCCAGAGGAGAAATGTGTAAGGACCATGGATTGGGATGGCTGGAGTATATATTGCATACTATTTCCAAACCTCAGCTGACACTGACTAGTATGACTTTATGAGAATCACCAGAAGAACACTGGTTTACATCAGCACTTCCAGCCCTGGTGGGAAATGTTTATGCTGGCATCACTGTTTCAGACCAGCTTCAGCACAAAGTGCCAGCCATAAGCCTCTTGATCTGAGAAGATGAGGGTGGAAGGGACTAAGACATGGAACATATAATGAGGTGGTGGCTATGTGTGTTTCAGTTGCAAAAGCAGAATCTATTTTCCCTCTCCAGCCCTCCTGCTGCTAACATTAAACTCTCGTTTGCAGGGAGTTATTCAGTGAATCCCAAACAAACCTAATATTGCTGGGATCTTGGGGGCAACCATGTGCTGGGCTGCACCCCTAGAGCATCAGGTCATGGAGGGGATCCTGCCCCTCTGCTGGGATCTGGGGAGACCCCCCTGCAGTCCTGATCCAGCTCTGGGGCAGCAGCACAAGAGGGACGTGGAGCTGCTGGAGCGAGGCCAGAGGAGGCCATGGAGATGCTGCGAGGGCTGGAGCAGCTCTGCTCTGGAGCCAGGCTGAGAGAGCTGGGCTGGGGCAGCCTGGACAAGAGAAGGCTCCTGAAGGGGAGACCTTAGAGCAGCTCCAGTGCCTAAAGGGGCTGCAGGAAACCTGGAGAGGGGCTTGGGACAAGGGCCTGTAGGGACAGGCCAAGGGGAATGGCTTTAACCTGCCAGAGGGGAGACTGAGATGAGCTCTTAGGCAGAAGCTCTTCCCTGTGAGGGTGCTGAGGCGCTGGCCCAGGGTGCTCAGAGAAGCTGTGGCTGCCCCATCCCTGGCAGCGTTCAAGGGATGTGATTCTATGATTTTTAAGCTCCCAACCCATTCTGTGATTCTGTGATCCAGGTATTGAGACCCTGGACAAGAGATGAAATCACCTGCTAGAAACGCAGCAGTTAAGAGAAAAAAAAAGTCCAACCACCTCTGATTATTTTAGGTCTCAGCAGAAACATACTGTGCCAAGGCTGTGCTTAGCTAAGGCATCCACGTGAATCCACTATCCCCTCCTAACATCGGATGCTGAATTAATCACTGCACCTACAGAAACAGTATGTAGCTTACAAGAGATTCTTTTCCTTTTGACCTCAAAGCTCTTGATGTAGGTGGCTGAGGCTCACCGTCAGCATCGGCACCTGGGGAAACTGAGGCAGGTCTGAGGTAGAGAGGTGGTTATCTCCTGAGTGCCTGACTCACGGGCAGGACCACAGCACAAAGGAGGAGATCAGGAATCCTGAATCCATTCGAGTGACTGCCGGGCACCTCAGCTCCACAGAAAGGCAGCTCCTTATGTAGGGAACTGTGCTCCAAAGCCTTTTCCAAGTTTCTGAGAAACTATTTGTTGGCCCCACAAACAGCTCTGCATTGAACTGACTGAAATGAGGGAACCCAGCAGAAGCTGACAGGCAGCAGGAGACTTGGGGAAAAACGAGGACTTGGTGCATACTCTGAGTGAGGAGAATGAGAAAATCAGAAACTGCTCATTTAAAATATATTCTCCCCTAGAAAGGGCACCCCCAGACATACCTGCCCTAGGAGAATGGTTTGAACCACCACAGAGTAGGAAACATCAGTAGCTACATTCAAGGCATAAGAGGCCTTTTCCCTCCTGTCAGACTGGTAGGAGCCGTGTTGGCTTTTCATCTTCCATGGCATGGAGGGTGCTATGTAACACTCCTCCATGGGAGCAGCTTCTGGGGGATCTGGGCATTTTCACTTCACACCTTGGCTTTTGCCAAGATGCAGGATGTTGATGGATCTCTCCCACTCTTTCCAGGATGTAGAAAGGGCACATCTTTGTGGTGTGTTGGGGATGCCCAGCAGATTCTCCTTTCTCAAAGCTCTAATCCATGTCACAGGGGCTCAGTGACCCAGAGTCCAGTTGAGAAACCTTCCAGAGCAAGCTGTAACTGCAGCTCCTTTCCTCACCATTCTGAATGCCTGTGATGATCAATGGGAGTTTGCATAATAACTCTCTTTAAAAATATATATAAAATGGGAAAACACTGGTTGCAAAACACAGCATCTTACTGTAACTGTACTATACAGTCCAGTGCTGCTCCTCCAATACATATAGCACTTTCCTGCCAGAGACATGCAGACAAATAGTGATGGGCACCATTAAAAAACGCTTAGATAAATTTTTTCCAGTATGGGCTGGCCTTGATCTGCTGTATTTAAGTCAATGGAACACAGCCATTGAGCCCTGGGGGAGCATGTGCCGGCCCTAAATCATGTCTTTGATGAATTGTTCTTGGGAAGGAAGAATTCATTAAGCATTCTGCTCAGCAATTAGAAATAACTGTATTTTTAGAATGAACAACCTGCCAGAAACAAGTTGTTTCAGAAATATATTCAGATTGATGCAGCCCATTTTCCATCAATACATAACAAGGAGGCTCCAGCCTGCCAGTTCCCAGCCTCCCAAGAGGGCCACTGCAGAACAAGGTAGGACAGTCCTGTCACTGAGGGCTCCACCACCCAAGTTCACATTCTGTAAACAACTCACTAGAAAACAATGCAGTTTCTCCATGTATTAGTTTTCCAGACATAAAATGGGAATATATATATTTGCTATTTCACAGAAATATTACAAAGCTATTTCTACAAGCAGCTGGGAAAGTACAGATATGATAATCATGAAAACCCAATAAATAATGTAAAAACCTCTCTGCATTTGCACATCAGCACCAGGGCTCAGACATGCAACAAAGGGAATGTGAAATCACAATCTTTTTGGACATATGACCAATATAATTACCTTATATATATAGAGAACAATCTCATTCTATATAATTACCACATATATAAAAAATAACCTCATTTTATATAATTACCTTATATAGTACCTTATACTTCAGCTATACCTGAAATGTGCAAGTAGTTTTGTTGACACAGTGAATCATAGAATCATAGAATAGTTAGGGTTGGAAAGGACCTTAAGATCATCCAGTTCCAACCCCCCTGCCATGGGCAGGGACACCCCACACTAAACCATGCCACCCAAGGCCTCATCCAACCTGGCCTTGAACACTGCCAGGGATGGAGCATTCACAACCTCCCTGGGCAACCCATTCCAGTGCCTCACCACCCTCTCAGTAAAGAATTTCTTCCTTAGATCCAATCTAAACTTCCCCTGTTTCAGTTTGAACCCGTTACCCCTTGTCCTGTCACTACAGCCCTGATGAAGAGTCCATCCCCAGCATCCCTGTAGGCCCCCTTCAGATACTGGAAGGCTGCTCTGAGGTCTCCACGCAGCCTTCTCTTCTCCAGGCTCAACAGCCCCAACTTTCTCAGCCTGTCTCCATACAGGAGGTGCTCCACTCCCCTGATCATCCTCGTGGCCTCCTCTGGACTTGTTCCAACAGTTCCATGTCCTTTTCATGTTGAGGACACCAGAACTGCACACAATACTCCAAGTGAGGTCTCACGAGAGCAGAGTAGAGGGGCAGGATCACCTCCTTCGACCTGCTGGACACGCTCCTCTTGATGCAGCCCAGGATACGGTTGCTTTCTGGGCTGCGAGCGCACACTGAAGCTGACTCATGTTCATTTTCTCATCAACCAACACCCCCAAGTCCTTCTCTGCAGGGCTGCTCTGAATCTCTTCTCTGCCCAACCTGTAGCTGTGCTTGGGATTGCTCCGACCCAGGTGCAGAATAGTTACCAAAAGGATAGTGGGACAGGTTCAAGCTCTCTCCTGCCTATTTAAGGTACAGATTCCACTGACAAAGGAGGTCCAAGTGTACATTTTCAATCTACCTGCTTTAAATTTTAAACCCCCTTTCTTCTAGGCGGGAGCTCTTTCTGTTCTCTTCTCCTCTTTTGGTGAGGACAGGGTCTATTCCTGCCTGAAGCCCAAGTGCAAGATGGGCAACGGCACTTTGCAGATGCCACAGCCCTCCTCACCAATACGGACTTCTGGTCCCCAGGCTGGAAGAAGAAAACCTAAAAGAACCAAACCATGCTCTGGGTACTGAAAGTTACAGCCACAAAAGACTATTCCAGGCTTCTTTAAATTTCATGTGTTAAAAGAAAAGGCATGTGTAATCCTTTGCTTGTGGTGCCTAGAGGCAAGTCTGTTCCCCGCCCCATTTTGGACACCAAGGATGGCAGCAATGTCTCAATGAATTCCAGCTTTTCCAAGAAGCAACACAAGAATGCACTCTCAAAGGTCCTCTTCTCTAAAACATGAAATACACTTCTACACACACAAGGCCTAATTTCAAGGCTACTGTAGCCTTTGATTTCAGCGGGAGCAGGGATGTGCTAGCATATTATGTGAATTAGCCCGGAATTTAATCTAGTCCTTCTGTTTAAGTAAGCTTAGTAGTAAGCCAAAAGTTAGGGTTTTCCTTTGTATCTTTCAAACTTGTCCCACCAAAAATATATGTGATATGACTCAGCCAAACTGGCTGGTGCTCAGCAGATACAGGAAGGCTGAGAAAGAGAAGTATAAAGACGGCTCAGTGACGAGGGTACCTGGAAGAAAGCTCTGCAAGTCCCTGGAGCCACCATCCTCAGCACTCCCTGGTTTCCGTGGGGAACAGCAGCAGGTCTTTCACTGGAGTGCAGGCAGAGCACATCAGCTCTGCCCTCGAGTACATCCAAAGCCATTTTACCTCATTAGATATTCAGACTGTAATTTAGGGATCTCCTTTATGAAAGACATTGAATCAGAAATAGCTATTTTGTGGGCAAAGAGCAGAATATTCAGCGCTTGAAAGTAATTCCACTGTAGCAACAGAGAACCAGCCTCACTGAGTCCTGCTTGAAGATCCACTCCACAAACACCAAAATGTGAATGCAGTCTGGTATCTCACAGGAATGCAGTATTAGCAGGTTTCAGGCTAGATACTGTCCATATGAGCCTCAGAGGTACCTATACAAGAGACACAGGCCAGAAGTAGCTCCAAGGAGTAAAACTGGTTCTCAGTGTCACCCCCACTAGCTGCAGTGGATTCTCACCACGGAATTTGGCTCCATACATTTTATCTATGGATAACAACTAATTTCAAAGAAATTATGATGGATCCACCAGAACCCCAGTGTGTGGAGAAATCATCTGACCCTGCACTGCAGCAAAGCTAATGCTAAGGGGAAGTGCAGCACTTCCACAGTACACAGCACAACCACGCACAACTAGTGCTTCAGGGCAGGGTCTGAATATAGCTCAAGCATACTGCTCAAACTGGCCTAAAACTACTCATTGTGTTGGCTGGCTGCTCGTAGGCTAGTAGTCTGCTCTGTCAGCAGCCACGGATTTTGAATGATCAGGTTAGGTTTTATTACTACAAAACTCCTTTACCTGGGATATCTTCCCTTCTGCTTTCTGAGCTGCCTAAGGCTATGCATCTTCCCTTTGAAAAACAAGTTTTCAAAGAGCTTGTGAAGAATTCTTTCCCCTCCTCTTGTGAGCAGCTGTAGAAAAGCTGTGCTCCATCCTGAACCATTCCAACTGGAGGTGTCACCAACCCTATGTCTTTATCCCTAACTGCACTGCAGATGCGAGTAGCCAAGTCTGTGGCAGGCACAAGTTTCCACTTACCTGTCCTTACTTGGAAGAGCTGCTCTTTCCCTGAAAGAACCTTCAGCCACAAGGTTGTGCACCAAAAGCAAGGCCCAAAGTTTGTGGTCCAAGCTGAGCAAAAGTGAATGACTAAGGCCAAGGCATCTTGTTCAGCTCCTTCACAGCTTGTTTCCGAGAAGCTGGAAAGAAATGCTCATGGCCTGCCATGACTGAGAAAACACATGTGTGATGATTACACGAAAGGAAGGGTTTGAAAACAGCTCAGCCTTGTGAAAATAATACCCTCACTATCAGCTGCCAAGTCCCAGAGGGGTTACATCTCCCCGCTCCCCCAGTGACTTCCATACACCGGTGTCTCCCACAGCTATGCTCATGGATAGGCATAATCCTTCATTTTGACGGACAAGCCAACACCTCTGTCATTTCCTATTCTCCATAACAGCTGCTCTGCCCTGCAAAGAGGGTTGTGCTCATTGTGGGACTGGGCTTTGGAGACATTCCACTGCTTTTTTTTCCCTGCTTTGCAATTTCAGCAGAGGACTGGAAAGCCATCTGAGGTGCTTTGGGGTGGGAAGAAGAGCCAAAAAAAAAGAGGTAGCAGTGGCCTGGACGTGGGAATCACCATCCTGTGGTACCAGAGTGATCCTTGACATGCTCAGCTCTGTTTTGCATTTCTCACATCCACATCACTCACAAGGCATTGTATTATTAGCTGCACCCCCGATGTTATGTCTTCATTTCCAAAGCAGACTCATTCACACACACATAACATATCCACCCACACGCAGTAATGGTTAGACAGACACAAAGCCACCCAGCAGCCTGTGTTTGGGGTGGGAACAGCTCATGAGGAAGCTTAGTTTTAATTCTCCCGAGCTAGCCAGGCTAGAAGCTGTGCGCTGCTCTCCTGACTGACTGCGGAGCTCCGAGCAGGGCAGATGATGTCAAGGCAAATCTTTCTTTGTCTGCAGTGCAGATTTTGCTGTGTGAATTTACTTGCAGATGAGGCTTCCAGATCCCCTGTTCAAAAGCAAGAGCCCTAGGCCATACCCACATCTGCCACTGTTAGCCTCAATTCCTGTTTGTGCTGCAAAAGGAGCATGCAACCAGCAGAGCTGCCCTTGTTTGGAAGGCTTTGGCCCAACTAGACAACAAGAAGCCAGAGGAATTCGCCCTATCTGGGTGATGGATCAGGAGGAGATGACAGGAGTGCCTGTGCTGCAAAGAGACAAAGGCAGAGGAGCCCAATGATAACAGGAATACACTGAGAGAAGTTCTGAACAAGGTATCTTTCATAGAATCCCAGACTGGTTTGGGTTGGAAGGGACCTTAAAGCTCATCCAGCTCCAACCCCTGCCACGGGCAGGGACCCCTTCCACTGGAGCAACTTGCTCCAAGCCCCTGTGTCCAACCTGGCCTTGAACACTGCCAGGGATGGGGCAGCCACAGCTTCTCTGGGCACCCTGTGCCAGCGCCTCAGCACCCTCACAGGGAAGAGCTTCTGCCTAAGATCTAACTTCACATGAGGTTTTGCAAAACCGAGGCCCAGAAACTTTCCAAGTGCAGTCAAGGTGGAGCCAACAGTCACTACCGAATCTGGAGTTTGATTTAAGCACGTCTTCAAAAGAGGCATTTGCTCTGATTCCCAGCTGGGGAACGGGCCTAGCTGCTCTCTAACCACAGCATACACAGTGCATCACCTCACCCATGGCTGGCATCCCTGAAGCACACTTGGGTTTGCACTGAAAATCAGGGGTCACAACAGATTTCCCATCAGCTTAGAGTCAGCAAGCTTAGAGGATGTTTGCTGCCACAGCACAGCAAAGTACAGCCCGTTTGCCAGCTCCTTGTGCCAGACCTTTTACTCAGGAGTGTTTACTAAAGCCAAGAGGCCACGTATTCCCAAAGAAAAGGGACGCACACCTTGCAATACACAGGATCATCTCCTTTCCAGAGCCTCCCCAAAGCCCACGCAGGTGCTGCACAGTTCTCATTTACAGACACAAAAGGTGAAGTTCCTTTTGTCTCCCTTCCCATGCAGGCTTTTTTCTATCTTTTCCCAGCCTAGTTCTAAATGTGCTACACAGTATAGCACCATACTGGAAGTGTGCAGGCACTGGCAACTGGTTTCCTTACTAAGACAAATAACCCAATTACCCAGAAATTACCTCATACATGGATCTACTCAGTTTTGGGGTCCTTGCGAAAGATGGGCAAGAGATGTAACCAAATCTACAGCAGTACACAGAGAAGAACAGTCATGAAGAAAGCCTGACGGAACCACTTCTTGGACATGAACCATACCCTTGCTGACATCGACTCTGGCATCTTCTGCTATGCTAATATCTTTCAGAGTTCTACAGCACCTTCCACAGTCCCTGGCAGTACATCACCCCTTTTCAAAGCTGGAGATCAAGGCACAGTGTATTCTGTTCAGGATGGCTCCCAGAGTCTCCACAAGATGCCAGACCTGCCTTCCAGTTTGTCCCTCTATCCATTTGTCGTGGTTTAAGCCCAGGCCGTAAATCAGAACCACGCAGTCCACTTCCCCCCCCACCTTTCTTCCCTCCGCTTCTGGAGGGACGGGGAGGAGAATCAAAAGAATGCAGCTCCCACGGGTTGAGATAAGAACAGTTTAATAACTAAGGTATAACACAAATCACTACTGCTACCACTAATAGTAATAATGATAAAGGAAATAACAAGGAAGAGAATACAACCGCTCACCAACCGGTACCTCACCCCCACCCTGCCATGATCCACCCCTTCCGGGAACTCCCAGTTCTACCTCCTGGGCATGACGTGCTGTGGTATGGAATACCTCTTTGGCTAGTTTGGGTCAGGTGTCCTGTCCCTGCCTCCTCCTGGCTTCTCCTCCTCCCTGGCAGAGCATGAGACTCTCAAAGTCCTTGGTCAGTCTAAACATCGCTGTTATCAGCCCTGTTCCCAGGCGGAAAGTCAAAAACACAGCACTGCACCAGTAGAAAAAATGACTGCTACTGCTGAACCCAGGACAGTATCCACCCCTTATTCCATACCATTCACGTCATGCTCAGATCCCACATTTTCAATATACCCTCACTCTCATCTCAGTGCACTCTTATCGTCATGCACAGACCAATCCCTATAAAGCGCTGCGTCCATTCGGTCCATGATGTTGGGCTCCATCTCTTGTAACAGTCTTTCAGAGTAGGAGAGGCCCATTGCAAAGTCCACCCCTCGATCATGAGTCCATCTCTATGTTGCATCTCTGCCCTGATGGCCTGAAGTGCCATGGGCCCATCAGGCTCAAAATAATTCACCTTCCCCTGCAGCAGTCTCTGCAACTTGTCATTAGGGACTCCACACAGCTGCCTTCCATCTCCGACGCTTCCAAAGCACTGGAGGGGCCCAGTGGATTAGATACTCGCCCGTACTGTCCCACACACTGTGACACTCAAGACTGTCCAGCCCTGGGGAAAACCTCTCGGTCCCCCTGTATTGTCTAAACCCAGACAAGACCCAAACCTGACTCTGCTTAACTCTCGGGATCCGACAAAATGGTTGTGGGTAGAACACACTCTGTGTGTGTGCCAACATGGTGATCCCCATCACAATCAGCAGGCAGGTCCCAAGGGTACCCAAAGGCCATTCAAAACTGTCAAAACTCTCAAATGCTGCTGCTGTACTTGTCACTGAGGCTGGTGTAGCTGCTGTGCTTGAAGGCTTTCTCACCACCAGCTTTGCTTTTTCTGAGTCCAGATCTTCCTCCTCTGCCTTGCTGGAAAGCGCTGCGTGGTCTCCTGCGTCCTCCTGGGGCTCGGGCTCACGGGGCTCGGCGGGCGGCTGCTGGGGGATGCTCTCGGCCGCCGCGGGGCTGGGCTCGGCTGTGGGGCTCGGCTCCTCCGCCGCCTCCTCCCGCTGCTCGGCAGCCGCCTCCTTCCCGGCCTCCGGCCCCGCTCCCGCCGCCGCTTGGTCCCCGGGGCCGCTCTCCCGGGCCGCTTCGGCCGCCGCCGGCTCCCGGGGCCGCTCCCCCTCGGCTCCCCGCAGCCTCACAAAGACGGAGGCGAAGACGAGGGCCAGGACGGTGAAGAGCAGCGGGACGGCCAGGTACAAGTCCACAGCCACGTTCATCCCGCCCTGCTGCCGGAGCCCCCCCGTATTACAAGCCATTACCATAAAGTACAGTGAAACAAGAACCTTAGCCCAAGGCCCACACTTGATAAACACTAACACAGCAAATACCGGCTCTAAGTAAGCTACAGCATACTGAAACTGTGACATCAAGAGAAACAACTTTGAGAGCCAATAAATCAGCATTGTGCCTCAGTCAGTTCTGCCGTTATCTCAACCCTTCGAGCCCCACGTTGGGCGCCAAAAAGAACTGTCGTGGTTTAAGCCCAGGCCGTAAATCAGAACCACGCAGTCCACTTCCCCCCCCACCTTTCTTCCCTCCGCTTCTGGAGGGACGGGGAGGAGAATCAAAAGAATGCAGCTCCCACGGGTTGAGATAAGAACAGTTTAATAACTAAGGTATAACACAAATCACTACTGCTACCACTAATAGTAATAATGATAAAGGAAATAACAAGGAAGAGAATACAACCGCTCACCAACCGGTACCTCACCCCCACCCTGCCATGATCCACCCCTTCCGGGAACTCCCAGTTCTACCTCCTGGGCATGACGTGCTGTGGTATGGAATACCTCTTTGGCTAGTTTGGGTCAGGTGTCCTGTCCCTGCCTCCTCCTGGCTTCTCCTCCTCCCTGGCAGAGCATGAGACTCTCAAAGTCCTTGGTCAGTCTAAACATCGCTGTTATCAGCCCTGTTCCCAGGCGGAAAGTCAAAAACACAGCACTGCACCAGTAGAAAAAATGACTGCTACTGCTGAACCCAGGACACCATTGCTTATGATTCCAAGCGTATATGCAGCTAAATGAGCAATGGGAGAATGACACAAATGCTTTGTAGAGGCATTAAGGTGAAGAGCCCATGAGCTGTAAGCTAGACTGGTTCTTTCTCCTGCCCTCCCCACAATTCACAGACAACCAGAGATGGAAGAAAAATATTCCTTGTGTTATTAATAGAAGTCTAACTTATGAATGCATTAGTGCTTCAAAGCAAAAGGGGAAAGATCAAGCATCAAGAATTTGTGCTCAATGAAAGCGGGTTTGCTGTTGTTAAAAACCTGCATAGAGTCAGGCATCATTATCATTTCTCTTATCATCTGGGCTTTCGGGAGAGCTCATCCAAGCCCTGACGCTGCCAGGAAACGTCACCTTTGCACTGCTTCACCCTGCCTAATGCAACTCCTGCTTCTCTGCAGAGAGCCACCATGTCCCTGCACTCGCTCAGCACACACCCCAGTGCTTTGCACCATCCCAGAGGTGGACAGCGGGGAGAAAAGCAGCAGAGAAGAGCTGGGTAATGCAGGGCCTGTGCTCCCTCTTGGCCCCCAGACACACACACACGCAGGCGCACACACCCCTGCTCTGCAGATGAGACACTGCACCGGGTGACACCGATAGCAGAGCTAGGATGAGTTAGCACCTTGCCCTCAAATCACGTGTGAAGAACAGCCACCGGGAGGAAGGCACTGAGTAAAGTGGAGTCCCCGAGTCTGGGGAATGCAGCCCTTATCTCCCTCACAGGCTTTGGGCACTGATAACTTTGCAAGACATTGCTTTCCCACTGCCAGGGAAATCCAGCTGCACTTCACTGGGTTTTCCATCCCCCAAACATGCAGGGAGTGGAACTGAGCATCAGACTAACAGTGCTCAAGCAGCTCTGACCAGGAAATCTGAATCCCACCAGAGCTCCTGCACACCCAGCCTCCCTGGAGCTGTGTCCAGGGGTGAGGAGTTACTCAGGGTACTGTTACTGATTTCCTGGCAGTCACAAGAACCCTGAGCACAGCTGTGAGAATTCAAAATCCCAGGAGTTACAGCTCCTACACTAGAGTGAGCTGGCAACCTGCAGCACTTCTCCTGCCTCTAAGCTCTGTGATAATAGATGCATAAACACAGGCAACCTCTCCATCCAAAGAGGCAGAGATTTAAATCCTTAATTAGCACATTTGGACGAGGCAACCACAAATGAGATGAGCTTTTGTGCATCGCTGGGGTAGCAGTTGTGCCCCTATCATGTCCAAGTGATGGGCCCTCAAGCTGACCTTGCAATTTCCCTTTGGATGCTCCTCTGCTTTGCTCCCACTGGCCCTGTCTTCCCCTGCCGCATGCAGCACCTCCTTGGGAGTGAACAGCCTGGATTTACTAGCCTGGTGCTGATCCTAGGCACAGAGTGACCATATTTGATGTCAGCCACTGTGAATATACTGCATGGAATGAATATTTTCAATTTGTAGAGGGACTTCCCACGTAGCAAACCATTCACGATGGAAAAGGGGCAGAAAAAGGTCTCTATAATAACACCTTGTTAGCCCAGCACACATCTGCTTGCTCTTCTCTCTTTCTGGAGTCCTAACTGCTTTGTTTGCTGACAAAAACCTGGCTTTATTGCTGTCAGCACTGCAGAGCTGCTCAGAGCCAAGCTGCGTTCTCATCTGCCCACTTCAGCAACGATACCTGAGCAGCTCTTACTGCTTGTCATATAGAAAGCAGCTTTGATTTGAAGACTGCAGGGTGAACTTGCAGTGCCGCTTGGTCAAGAAACCTTGTCCTGACTTGTAGGCCGAAAAATTACTGTTTTACAACTGTCTCACTAAGAAATGCTGGGATAATGTGGGAATAAGCACTGTATAGCTGCTAGAGGAAGAGGTTACCTAAATGTTTCAGAACAGAACTTAAATCAACCCTGCTCACCATAATAACTCTGACTCTTCAGCAACACAGAGCAAGTAAATCTCATGGAGTTATAGATCACCCGACACCAAAAAAGTAATAATGTCCCCAGCCAATGTTGCCTGATTTTAAAGATGGTTGTGGATCCTACACCTGCATCAGCAGTCACAGGAATATATGTGGGACACTGAGAACCGATAGAGGAACAGAGGACGGAGATCTCTCCACATGGAAACAAATCCATGTGCTGTTGCAAACAGGGAACAGCATTTGCCTGAGTTGGTGATTTTCCTAGTTCTTCCTCTTGACCCCAAGTTCTGGAAATAGTCTCCCCCCTGCACACAGGAACAGCCTGGACCTCGTGGCATAAACCTTCAGGGGTGAAATCTTCCGCTCTCACTGGCCACTTCCCTACAGCCTGGCCTTTCCCTTACACTCACCAGTGGCACTGGTGGAACTGGGGTTTTCTCAAGTTCTCAAAGACAGCAAAGGACTTGGCACCTTTGTTTTTGAGTGACATTCATCTGTAGGTAAATGGATTTAATAGCTTGTTAGAGTGCCAATTAGAACTAACAGTAACTCAATTGACCTATAACTGCCTTGGCACCAACACAGCTTTCAAACATAGGAGAAAGGGAGGAATCTATCCTCTGGCAGAGAGAAGAGCTCAGATAGATGGGTTCAAGAGCAAACTGAGGGATTCATAGGCTTGCTAATGAGATGCTCATAACACATCAGAAACAAAGACATATTTCAATGATCTGAGCTAAAATGACACTGTTATCCCCAGACAAAGATCACTCTTTTATCTGTGTAATAAATGGGTTTCAGTGCAGCAGCAGCGACTCTACAGCAGAAAAACCTCAGTGCCACAGAAAGCACTAGCACTGTTACCTAACCAGAATAACCCCGTCTTGAAAACTTCACTTCACCTGCTTAGAACAATATTGAAAAGTCCTACACAGATTCTGTGTGCCTACCAAAAAACACCTTCAGAAAACACATTTTTCCTCAAATAAAATTTATTTCACACCAATGCAGTGGAGACTGTGCTTCTATACAAATTCATCATTGTAAATGCTTAGCTCTGATGATCGAGGTAGTTCAAGTTTAAAAGGTAAAAAATGGGTAGAGTTTATCTAAACATTGCTGGGCTGGAAGCGTCCAAGGATGGAAAGACATAATGTGGACATTACCAGGCAAAATGATCCGTTCTTAAATCAGGAAGGAAAGAAGGACCTGAGAAAACTGAGATTGTCTGAAGAGTCAGAGGGGCAACAGCAACTAAGAATATATAGAAGGAGATGAAACTAATCTGGGGAGAGGCCCCAGAAAAAAACCCTGAAGAACAGAGACTGGCAAGGGAGGGAACCAGCCTGAGTGAAGAGCCAAGTGCAGTATATTGCAACTGGAACATTGCAGGGGCACAGGAGGGGTGTTACTGAGAACTAAAGCCAGGTGGAAAACAGTGATCAGATGGTAAGTGGGTACCAGGACCTAGGACTGGCTGGCCAAGAAATCTGCCTCGGGAAGCCCAGATAATGGAGATGGGACTGGTGGGATAAGAAACACAAACACGAAGTGAGCGATGGGGAAAACAACAGGTTCGAGACAATGGGGTAGAAGATGGGGAGAAAACAAGGGGAGAGTTTGTAATAAGCAGAATATTTCCCTTCGAAGCCTGGAGAGTAACTCAAGAACCTGGTGCATCATTGTTGCTTTGCTGTAACTACCTGCTACAGCCATTGCTTAATTCAGAGCAGAGGGCAGTGGAGCATCTCCTTGACAAGATCCACACCTGCCAATGAATCCGGAGAGACGATTGTGATGAGGATAGGGATTGATTTGTTTTTTAAAACCTTAACAACTGTACAAAAGCACTGCGTTAAAAATGAGACTGCAAAGTCAAAAGCTCAGGTTATGAAATAGCAGGACGGAGGTTGACTATATTTTGTTACAGTCATTACAAGATTCAAAACAGTTCTTCCCATAGAATTCACCTGAGATGAGAGGAAGGGCTTGAGGCAGATGCGTGCAGGAGAGAGATTTTCTATAGGAGCTCATTTCTTGCACTATCTGGAAGGTTTGCAATGAAAGAGATAAGGAGCTGCAGAGTGAGATGTGATGGCGAGGGCAGATGAGCGGTCCCGAGAGAGCCCATCTCTGCCAAAAAGTTCCTGCAGAGGTGTTAGGCAAATCACTCAACCCAAAACTGTGATTACAATAATGTTCATATGTGGTGATTAAAGAGAACACTATGTCATTATTCACAGCTATGCGGGGGGGGGGGTTTGCTGTAACAACAGCTAAACTAACAAACATCAGAGGCTTGGGAAGAGGGTGGGTGGCATCGGGTTTCTCTGGCTGGCTGCTCACTCCTCCGGATGATTGCTCCCACAGAGGCAGAGCTCTAAACATAAGCTATGCTGCGTAATGCTACGTCCTCTGCAAAACAGGTACTCAAACTGACTACACCAAGGCAATGTTTTTCACAAAGGAACCATCCCTGTGTGCCCTGGATGAGGGATGGGCTTCTCTGAAGAGATAATGTGTTCATCTAGTGGCAGAGAGATGTTTGAAGGGCCTGAATTAAGTTTATGCTGAAAATCTTAATCTTAAATCTCAAGTCTTGTTTTAGTATTTATTTATACACTTTCATCTCAGTTTCTGCACCTGAACATACATGAAAGTACTGTAATATTATATGATTATAGCCTTAAAACTTATTATGGTGATACATTGAGGTGTTTTTCCTACCAAGGCCTCCGTATTTCAAATGCTGCCTTTTCTAATATTGAACCTGTCTCATACTAAAATCTCTATCCTCACACTGATTAGCTAGTGTGGGGTTTTCATCCTCCCCGTCACGATGTGAAGATGTGATGACTTGCCTGTGGCCACAGGAAGTGTGGCTGCACTAGTTTGGTCTCCTTAGTTTATGGTCACAAAACCATGTTTCTTCTCCTCCGGCCTGATTCACAGTCCACTGAAGAGAACAGAAATCCAACCCATGCTGTTCAGTGGGATTTGGATTATCTCTCACATTATTTCTCTCATTCTGCTCCAGCAAAGCTGCCCTGGGAATTGGCAGAAAAGTTGTCTGCAGTAGAGACAGCAAGATGTGACTTCAAGAAAGCATCTCCCCCTCCTCAGCCAACAGTGCCCCCACACTATTTTGGGGCAACTGCCATCAGGATGAAAACAAAAAGAAGCCAGCACAGTCAATGAGCTGCCTAGCAATAAACCTGAGCCTGAGCTGCAGTTTGGTTTTGTTTCTAATGACAGGTTCTGCTGCGAATGCAACTGTGTCCCTGACCTTTCCTCTAAGCAGAGGTTTCTCTGAACCCAAATTTCAATTTGGCGGACATAAGGCTCACACAGTGAGCAGCTTGCATTTTAGTTTGCTATGAGCAGTGGGCAAGTCATATGAGGGGAGTGGGCAGCCTCTGAATGCAAAGCAAGGTGGGTGCAAGCAGCAGTATTCTGGGCTGCAGAAAAGGGCATTACTGCCTGAGAGCAGGGAGAGCAACAGCCACCCAAGTGACCTGCAGTCATGAAGCAGTGCTGTATGCTTCACACACTGCTCACCCTCCTCACAACACAGTGAAAGCTTAGGAAGAGCAGACTCCATTGCTGGAGCAGTATTCCCATCAGGAATGCAGGGAATCGGTTCTATTCAAGAGAGTAGAAAAGGGAAACATGCATCCTCCCCACTTTTGCTCAATCCCATCACTGCTATTGGGTCCAGTGTTTAGTACTGGAATTAGTAATCCCACTGATTCCTCACGAGTGTCCCTGAATGACACTGCTCAGAGGTCTGGAGCAGCAGGAAGGGGAGCAAATGACTTTGTTCTGCAGGAATTCCCCTACCTGAGCATCGATTCCTTTGGGTGCCACAGAAATCTCCCCAGGCTCCCAAACAGACAGGGGGCTCTGGCAGAGGAAGTAAATGAAAAATGGGATCTGTTTGCACACAACTATCACAGGTAAAGGAGAACAATGAAAAGACAAATCCTAAAATCTGAAGTTGGGTCTGCTACCGAGTGGGATATTTTCCATTGTTTTCAAGGAGGCAGCAGCTTCTCTTTTCTGTGAAGCAGTTAATAGATTACTGGGCAGTGAATTACGTGCAGTTCTATTTACATCCACTGTTTGGACTATTCTGGTCCTTCAGGTAGTGTCTCTGTTCTCAGGCCTTTCTAAAAGCAGCATGCTACACCTTTTTACAAGCAATTCTGGAGAGCAGCTACACCCAATATGCTTCAGTCAGCTACCAACTAGATAGATCATTTTTTGTCTGGAATTTTTTTATTAAACCGATTGTACTGGATCAATGCTTTCTCTTAGCAGTAAATTACAATTCTATCTACCCAGTGGAAAAGCTTTCAAAGTCACAGATAAATCTTGATCTAGGAAACAGTTGTTTGGCTCTGCACTGATGTGCAATCAACCCCAGATGCAACTAAACTCAAGCCGTTAGCACATACAGCTGCACCTCAGAAATTGCGCTAGGATTCTTGTTTTCATTAGAAATTGCTAAGCCGCCTTTTAAGTGCTTCCAGACCTAGTCCACTGCATTAGTCATGAGTACTCAGGAGCAGGGAGTTTGGTTTTTATAAAGGTCATCTGGTGTCTCTTCCCCTCACAATGGACTAAAAGCAGAAATCAACAGAGCCTTAATCTATATTAATTTGCTTTACTCTTGGAGGGTCATAGATTTGCCACTGGAACTAGCCATGTTAGATGCTAAAAGGATAATGTAATAAGCCTATGATGAAAGCCTCTGTTTTATGCTAAACCAGGAACTTTGCTCACATACTGCGAAGGAGAAGCAACTCCATGAAGGCAGAGGAATGACACCTATGTCATTTTGCAGCAGAACTGAGCTCCAGTAAATAGACTGGAGTGTTCCATTCAAAACTTCCCATCTCAAGCTGTACTGAGACAAGAGTCACAAGGTCTGGAGCTCTACCACAATGCCTGGAGATACAGCTCACTCTCAGAGGTGAAACTCGTTTCTCCAAAAAGACAGAAACCAAGATCTGGGTCTAAGTATTTAACTTGAACCATGTCCACCAAATGCTGCTGTGCAGTTTTGGTGGCAGAGAAGTGCAGGATAATGGAGATAAGGTCCTGATGCTCCAGACTCTGCACCCATCTGTAACAAGGAGCAATCACGCATTGCACTGCGTAATTTTCAAAGCAGAAAAGAGAGTCCTTTGGGTCAAGGATAGAGCTCTTGCAAACAGTTTGATAATATCTGCTCTTTGGTGCAATCTGCTGCATTTCAGAGGTCAGAAAATATTATTATTCATGCGAGATGTTTCCAAGACAGATGCTTTAGCAGTATTCAGAGGAGGAGGGAATACAAAACCCGAAGAGTATCTGGGAACGCTCCCACTCTGCTCCTTCAAGGCAGCCATTATTCAGAGGTCATTTTTCATGGAAGCCCACGCATTCTCCCTAAGCACATTCATACTCAAACAGATATGCTGCAAGTGACCCAGAAGAGGAGGTGAACAAAGTTCCCTGGAAAATACACATACTGACCATAGGGTAGCACATCCAGCTCCTCCCCACCTCTTTGAATGTCTGTTTGCACAGTCAGTACCAGTGCCCCATCTGATGTTGGTATAAACAGTAGGAGAAGGCACATATCTGTGTGCAAGGCTTCTAGCATTAACTGAGAAGAAACACAAAGCAGCCAGAGGAATCTGACCCCAAGCAGAGAGTGTATTGCACCAGGGTGCAGATACCCAACTCACTGTGCTTTTTCAGCACAAATGAAAGCTACATTGGGGAGGATTATATTATTAATACGAAGGAGTCACACATGCATATATACATATATAGCTGCATGCATACAAATGGCTGTTAGCAGCCTCAGTGTGATCCTCTGGCTGGGCAGAGTCTAAGCTTGCCTGTATATCTCTGTCCTTTGTGCAAGGCTAGGAGTGGCCCTATGGCCGAGTACTTCAGCAGTCAAAACTCACCTCCTAGTTTCCTGTGCTGTTTTAAGGAGGCAGGACTGGTTCACTAAGAATCTTCAAAACATAAACTCTTAGGAGCATCTCACCTTGGGCAAGGTGGTTACCTCAGCTACTGCTACAGTCCTGTCACTGAAGTTTGCCAGCCTGGTTCTGTCCTGAAAATGTAGCCAGAAAGATGGAAGGGAATGGATCCACTGTACAGATACGTAAAAGATATGCAAACTGAATGCTACTTTTGTATAAATCCAAATACAACCCAGAGACTAAAGCCAAAATTCCTCAAGGGTGTGACACACTGAGAACACCTTACTAGGATAACCTGGGAAAGCAAAGTAGTTAAACTCCAGACTCAGAGCAAATAATCCAAACAATAGTCAAGAGTATGAAATTGGGTTTGTTCTTTTTAAAGCTAATGACTCTCCCATTTCACCATGTTTGTGAGTTATGACTTGATCAGTCACAACTGGGAGGCAATTTTAGACTCTTTCCCATCTGGGTTTAAGTAAGATTGTACTTGCAAGGACTATGTATCATGATGTAGCTACTGGAAACCCTCATATGCTCGGTCAGCTGTGTGCTCGGGAGACTGGAATGCACTGAATTCAAATGACAGTGCAGTCTTCCAATTCACAGAGCTTTATAATAACATTTGTTAATCCAAGTAAATGTGCAGGAATCCGGTGCCAGTGCTGAGTCTTCTAAGCATGTGGACCGCTTGCTAAACCCCTAGTAAGTAGTATCAAGAGGCTTCCGTCTTAGGGCACCCAAAACCACCCTACAACTCCTTCCTGACATTATCTTTCTTTCTAACTGTATTCGGGGAGCAATGCAAGGTTTCATGAAAAGTCCAAGAATTCCATAAAATCATGTTGTTTGATCGATATGTGTTTGAAGAATGTTCTTCTGTGTGCTTTTAAATGTGAGGTGTAAGCCAGTTGTAATAAAAGTTGAAGCAATAAACCTTAGCCATTGACTGCGCTAAGTAATTAATTATTGATTGCAGTACTTTATATACATATTGCAGAGGACGATTCACCTGGGCATGAGACAGGGAAATACCCAAAGCCAACCTCTCTGCTATACAGAACTCCATGAAAAATGGCTGTAGGGTTTACAAGTTAATGTCCTTATTAATCTTCATGGAAACGTTGCTGTCTGAGTGAAAGCAAGCCATTACTTTCACAAAGACAATGTTAACTATTCCCTACCCAAATGAATTTTGCAAATATGGATCTGCAGATGCAAAAGAGAAAATCTTTCTCTCTAAGACTCTGAAGGTGTTAAGTTCCTTCTTAATGACTGCTGCTCTCCCCTGCACATACCAATTCCTGACAAGCGATGCTGCAGTACAAAGCCGCACAGAACAGCAACATCCTGCCCTAACTCTTTGGGAACAAGGGAGAGGACTCAAGAGGAACAAAATCAGGATCTGAACCAAGAATCAGGCAGACCGTATGCTCTGAACTGGAGGTGTAGGACTAGTTACGCAGCAGCAGCCACCACACTTTTTGTCTAAGAGTTGTGCATCAGGTGGGAACATTTTTCCCCAGTAACACTGAACTTAGAGGATTTCCCTTGTAAAAAGCCAACGTGAAAATACATTTCTTGGTTTAAAAACACAATTTAGAATTACTACTAGTGTGGGGTCACTAGAACTAAGCTTAAATAGAAATGAAATCTGCAGATTGTTTGGCTGGATGTGTCCTCCAGCTCCTCTCTGACTAGGAAATGAAGGAAAGTTCTGCCTGGGTGTGTGCACTGTGCAGAAAGGTCTGAGTTGGACATGGGAGGGGAAGGGGAGACCAGCTAGTTTTGGGTGGGCCAGGAGGGGGGGGGGACTGTACCTGAAGTCGCTGTAGGGATGGATGATCCAGAACCCAGCAGACTTAACCCTTTCCTGCTCTCTCTCCACGGCCTTCTGGCTGCCAAACATCCTCAAGGAGAATTTGTTGACCCCCGGCTGGAGCATGGCCCCAAACTGCCTCTGCATGAAACCGGCTTGGCCCAGCCTCTGCTCCTCATCTGGGGTGATCTGGTCGCACCCTCCACCTCCTTCCACTTTGATGGAGGTAGAGGAGCAAGCCCGGGGGGGCTGCTGCTGGAGCTCCGGGGGGGATGCTGGTGGGGGAGGCGCTGACAGTCCCTGCTCCAGCTCCGAACTGCCAGGGGGGCTCTTGTCCTCACTGGGGGAGGCCGGCTCCCCTTCACCGCCGATCAGCCTCTTCTCCTCAGCCGCGTCGTGGAGGTGCCTGCTGGTCAGCGAGGACAGGCTCCCTTTGAAGCGGCGGCAGTCCCCGTTGGTGCTGGTCTTGGCACCCTTGCTGCCCGCCTCTGTCTCCACGAGGCCGGGGTCACCCCCTCTGCCAGGGTCTCCCCCGAGAGCCCGGGTGCTCCCAGCAGAGGGCGAAGGCAGTGGCTTCAGCCTGATGCTTTTCCTCCGGGTGTCCTTGTCACTGTCTTCCTCCTCGTCCATGATCGACGCCTTGGGTCCTATCTGCTGGGGCAGGCTGTAGAGTCTCTTCCGCATGGAGGGGGGCAGCTTGTCCATGGCTGCTGCTGCTGCTGCTCAGTAAGAGGGAGAGACCCCCCGCTCTGCCAAAGGAGGGGAACCGTCACTGCCCCCAGGCCCCTGCTCCCAGCTCAAGGGGCAGAAGGGACCAGAGACTGGCGTGTCATCTCCTTACCAGACTGTGGCACCCACAGGCTCTGCATCAAAACACAGGCTCTGCATCCAGAAGGGAAGGAGAAGAAAAAAAAAAACCAGAGGGAAGGCAAAAAAAGCCCCCCCTCTCCTCTGTTGTCCCGATTTGGCTACTTGCTGCTTGTCTCCCCTTGGTGTTACTGCAATCCCTGTCTGTTCAGATCCAGAGCACCCGGCAATAAGTCTAGAGGAGAGCCACACACTTCTTGCTGGAAGGTGAGGGAGAGCGCCAGCAGCAGCAGCAGCAGCAGCCGCTTTGCCATGTTGGCATCGAGATGCAAATGTGCCGTGTCTCCCGGCGGGCAGACATCATCCAGAAAGCCAAGCTCAAGCCCGGGTGCCTCAAACTCCTCAACCTGCCGGCCAATAACACAATGAACTGCAACCTGCAGCAGCCACTGCTTGCTTACATCACTGTCATCACTTATTCCTCATGCAGCTCCTGCTCCTGGGAATATTCATGAAGTGATCCCATTCTATTGGGTTGCCATAGGAGCGACTACTGCACGCAGGCTCTGCCTACCTGAGCCAGCACCCGGGCTTCTTAAAAGGGCAACGCCTGCCTGCCAAGGGGGTGTGTGCCTCAGCGGGCACCGCAACGCTGCTGCTGCGGAGCTGCAGAGCTCCTGCTGCGGAGCCAAAGTCACCCGTGGCTCGGCTTTAGCCAGCAGTGCCGGGCTGGATGCACCCGTGGTTTAACGGCAAGAAGTACCGGGCGGCTGGGATTTAACAATAGCAGCATAACCATACAATAAAATACATGAAAAGAACAATAGGAGCAAGAAGATTCCTTTTCCTCTTAGATGCTTATGGTCCCTGCTCCTTCTGGAGTTGTGGTGGCTTTGTTGCAGGTTTGCTTGTGAAGACATGGGGCAGGGCGGGGGGGGGGGAAGGTTGTGAGAAGGGGTGAGTCCAAATCTAAACAGCGGATCACCTTGAAAATCTCACTTGCATGCAGAGCAGGGAGTGCCTGGCTTTCCCAGCAGGAGTTTGCCTGCTGGGAAAAACGCTGTGGCTTGCACCTGTGTGCAAAGTAGCCCTGGTGTGGAAGGTGTGGTTTTGCTCGGCTGCCTTGCTTCCCCGTTAGCCATGCAAACCAGCACTATTCCTGCACTGTGGAGCTGTAGAAATCATTCCAAAAACAAATAAATAAAAAGAGAAGCCAGCTGCATCTGGAAGAGCTCCCCTGCTGGAATGATGGCGAGGAAGGAGGGATGCGTGGGCTCTCCCTGCCACACGACACGGGGAAACCCACTTCCCAGTGGGCACCTGAGTCAGCACTTTCTGCGGCACACTCACCCTCCACTAGTGGGGCTCCCGGCAGGCTGGTCCTGGGAAAGTGACAGCTCCACACGGTAATCCTGCTTCCTTTCACTGAGGGCTACAATGTACCTCATATAACAGGGGCCAAAGCAGTGGGGAAAAAAGGCTAACATCAGGCATTTCCCTACCTTTTGTTCTTCGAGAGGAAAAGAGGTGGCAATCAGTCCTGCTTTGTCCTTCTTTGGGAATGGCTGTTTATTCCCTTGTGTTTAAGGAGCTCTTAAGATTCAAATGATTTTCTAATGTAAAGCCTTTAAAACCAGTGGAGTTAAATGAAGAATCTGTTCAGCCGTATAGAGAGTGCCTATATTTTTGCATAGATTTGCTATGTGAGGCTTTCTGAAATGTTTGTTGTTTTCTCCATTTAAAATCCTAGCTCCTGGGAAAAGGCAAGCACATGAACTGTGCAGGCAGGCAGAAGGGAGGCTAAACACAGGCAACTGATGCCTACTGCAAGCAGTGACGAAACCCTCACCCATGTCTGCACTTCTGCTTTCATAAGCAAATATTCCCCTTTTCCCTTCCAGGAGTCCCCTGCCACATGCCTCAGGTACCTCTGGCATTTAAAGCAGCAGATGTTACTGAAGCTCTTACTTCAAGGAAATGCAGGCATCAGCAGTGACTTCACCATACACATACACAGCACATTCTTCCTCATCATTGTTTGCCTGCTCTCACTTGAATCCTTTCTCTGAAGCATTCACCTGCTCCTCTCATCCTCCCACCTCCTGGCACAACCCAGATGGGCTGTGACTCATTTGAAATACTCCTCAGTGAAGCTACCCAGTGCGAATATTATTTAATATTATTATTTTCATTACAATTTCTGGTAGAAAAAGCTTTTCTGGGCAAATAAATCTGAGTTTTCAAATGCTCCCATAGATTAGATAATGTGAACCAAGCCAGTGACAGCATGAAAGGTCTTTTTCCTCCTCTTCTTCCTTCCTCCAGGCACTAGGGATGCTGAGGTGTAAGCACTTCTGTGCCTAAGCTGCAATCAACTGTCTTCCAAAAGGATGTGTTTTGATTAACGAGGTGCATAAACTGATGCAGCTTTTTAAACACAGTCCCTAATGTTCCCAGGGAATGACAGAGCAACAAAGGACATGCTCAAGCTGTTTGTCCTCTCTCAGCTGTAGGTATTCTAGACACCTTCTTTATGTCCTGGCCTCTCTGGGATTTTTCTCCAAGTGCTGCTGTATCTGGTGACACAAACAAGATTCTCTTACAGCCCTGAAGTGGGGAAGGAATACAACAGAGCATCCAAGCTGCAGAATGCTCCTTTATCACTTCTGTAGCTAGGACAGAAATTATCAGGTGCAAAGACTGAGTCAGGATGACTGCTGCACTGTTCCAGAAGCACACAGATATCCCCATGCCCAGAAATAAGAATCTCAGCGCTGTATTGGATCTAGGCCTTGTCTAGCAGACAGCCCAAAGTGCTAAGCTTCTGCAGCTCTGTCTCCAAGTGTGGGTTCCTAAACGCTTCTAAACCCTTGGTCCAGGAATTACAGGTACCAAACTCTGAGGATGTTATTAAGTCCTTAAAATGTAATGACAATTTTGTGCCCAGAGAACTTCAAAATAATGATACTTTATTTGAGAGCCTTCCAAGAACTAAGTGCAGGAGGCTGGGAATTATCCTTGTCTAATGGTATGAAACTACTATCATGGACATTATTTATTGTCAGCATTTGTCAGCATGGCAGCTCTTTCCATGTCAGCAAACAGACCTTTACAGGCACATTTCAGAAGAGCCAGCACTGCTGTAGGACCAGGTCCTGCCTATCACTGCCTGCACAGCACACCCAAAGGGGGTACAGAGAACCCACCTGCCAGGAAAAGGGAGAACTGGTTTTGAGGGAAATGATCTCCTTGTAAACAGTATTTGTCAGCTACTGATCTCAGACTTGGCATAGATACAAAGGGAATGGATTTAGTAGGGAGAATGCAAGTGAAGCAGTCAAAGATTCACTTGTTTCTTAGGGGATTTTGCCAGCTCATATATACATATATACGTGTACATTTATGTATATACGTGTATTTATATATACATATTTATAAATGTATATGTGGTGCTGTTTTAATAAAAACCCAGCACTGCAATGCAAATGGGAAAAAACCCATTCCAAAGGAGCTCAGGACTATAGAAGATCAGACTGAGAGCCATAAAAACTGCAGTCCTCTGGCTCAGGGTACAGAAAGCAGCAGTACAAGCTTTCTGCATGCTGCATGGGGGAGAGTTTCATCATCATCCTTGAATCCTTGCGTTCTCAGATGAAAAAGGAGTCCACAAACATGTGCTATAGATTGGAAGAATGGGAGGAAGTCCTTCCAAAGCTGCCTATTGTTCCTCGCAGGCAGGCAGTAACTCATAACTGACATGTGAAATTCATGAAATATTCAACACTACAAAGCAGGGAAATTCTACCTCAGAGTTTTAGTGGTAGAGTCTGCACTTGCTGCCCTGGCAGCTGATATCAGACCTAGAAGATAATAAAGAAATAATCACTGTAAATATACAAATCCTACCTTCCCTTGCCCTTATTAATGACCCACGTGTGCTGTCACACTTGTACTTGTTGAAATTCAGGCAGTGTGTTTTCCTTGCTCTACCATGTTCCTTATAAAAGCAGTAAAGTGGGGGACTGAACTGCTGGAACATGTGTTGAAAGCTGTTTAAGCCACAGCAAAGAGGGGAGCTGAGGATTTGGCCAGTAATGGAAACAGCTGAGCAATGGGATGTGAAATCCATGCCAGGATGCTGGACTCTGGGGAGAGAGGAGTCCCACAGATCTGGACGTCAGGATGGAAGGAAAAGTCCACTGTTACTACACAAGAATTGTTTTGGGTTGGGAGAAAGAACAGTTCAAAGTCCATCAGTGGGAACAGAGAGATACTGAAGAGATCCCTAGCAACATAGCTGCCCATGGCAGGGGGGTTGGAACTAGATGATCTTAAGGTCCTTTCCAACCCTAACTATTCTATGATTCTAACAACGGACTGTGGAGCCTGGTGAGAGAGGCAGCAGCAGCAGATACACAACAGCACAGAAAAGTTTGTGTCAGGAAGCACTTGGAAAGTTACACTCATTCCAGCTTCCAGTGGCAAAAGAATCTCAAGCAATCCCACTCTCTTCACCCTTAAAACCGAGATTGAAAAAATGAGCCCTTATCTAGGCCACATTGTGGCGAACGTGCTTATAACCAACAAGCAGCTCTGCTACTGGACTGCAAAAAAGATGTTATCCAAAGAACCAGCCCTGTTGGCATCTATGGAAAGAAGTTGCGGACTATGCAGAGAATAAACCTCCCAGAGTTTCAGGATGTTTGGATGTTTTGCAATAGCTGGTAACCCTCACTGAAGCAAGGAGCTAAAAATCACAGCTGGAAACAAATTAGCACGAGTGTCTGGCCATCTGACCTTTAATATTCCTCTTGCAGAATAGAAACCTTCATAGAATTAGAAAAATAGAGACAGGTAGCGAGCTATGAAACTGTGAGGAAGAGAAATGACATAGAATCTGAGATTAGAGCAACTACATGATTAAGTCACAATCATTTTTTGTTTACAAAGTACCCACATTCGTACATTATGGTCTAAACTCTACCCAGGAATTTTCCAATATTCACAATGAAATACCCATATTAAGCTTGTATCTTGGACTTCAGTAAAATTTGCCTTCCAAATGTATATTCCATCAAATTTCTATTTCAAACCCAAGCACTAGCTTGTTTTTCTACCTCCATCTGGAATTAATCAGGAGAGGGTTGGGACAGCATGGGGAGGTTTGCTCAGACTGGATCAGTTCAGTGGCTAGCAAAGGACTCCTGCTCAAAATAGCGCCTTTCTCCCACATTTAATGAGCTGTGGCCTCACAAAGAATAATGGATCACTTTCAGCAGGCTGTCCCCACCGATAGATCTCTTGCCTACACCAACTGTACTATTCTGGATTCTCAGGCAGGTCTAGATTTGATGGGAAATGTACTATTGTTTCCAATAACAGGAATGGAAGCCCCCAACCTTGGCAAGTCTCAGTGAGGCTGACTTTAACTCTTCCTCTTCCTTGCTGAATCAAACTCGACATCATGCTGTTGATGCAAGTGCAAAGTTTCAAAGCCATAGCACCTCTCAGACATTTGGTTTAAGAATTCCTAATGGATGCATCTTAACAGCACCTCCCTGCAGCAAACTGCTGAAGACAGGTAGAAGATTAAAAACCCTGAAATAAGACTAATTAGAAACAAGATGCTCTGTGAGCAAAATACTATGAAAGAAATGTCCCATAGATTTATGCCTTGTCACTGGAGCCTCCCATGTCTAACTTGCAGGATTCGGCACCAACTTTTCCTCCAGAATTCCTAATTGTACTGTTGTGGATTCTCTAACGTCTAGTCACTTCTTAAGGCTGGTGCATAGGCCGCAGCAGGCTGGAGCAGAAGACCCTCGGAGATTCCTTTCAACCTAAATTATCCTTTAATTCAATGTTTTTATGACTCAAGAGGAATTCTCTCTTTACTCTTTTTTTACTCTATTTACTCTTTACTACCTACTTTCACAAATATATAGGCAGATGCTATTTTTGAGACAAAATCCCTCTGTCAAATTTGTTTTAAACCACCAAACAAGCTGAAGTATTAGTAGGAGGGAACTGACAGATGATGGATACAAAGTATGACTGTATAAACTTCATTTCCTCAGACAAGATGCTAGAATGTCATGATTTTGGAGAACAAACTCAGACATTTCCATGCTTATTCAGGATTTCTGAACTCTTGAAGATAGCAAAATCGCAAAACCAAGCTTAGCCAGCATGTCTGAACACTATGGCAGTGGGAGAGCTTCAAGCAGATCATACTTTATCATTGCCCCTCACAGATACCCTGCTCATGCTGCTACCCACAGAGGGAGCTTCAGGTAGTTATCCCTCCCACTCAGCAACTTAAATGGATTAGAATTTCCCTGACACTAAAACCCAAAGGCAAGGGAGATGGAGTATTTCTGCCTGCATTTCATTCCTTACTGGCAGAAGTACATCCTTGACAAACAAGCAACCAGGTTAGGCCAGCCTGAGTCCTCAAGACATTCCCATTATCTTGCAAGAGAGTGATTTGTGCCACTGCCATGCCTGCTGCTCAGCAGCAGCGTCTGCAACTGTCAGCAATGCCGAGTGCCGCACTGAGCCAGTAGATAAGTAGAGGAAGGGAAATAAGCTTCAGTTGATAAGGCTGCAAATAATTCTGTGAGATCAAAATAAAGGCGTCCTCTGCTTGGGCTTTTGCTTTTAGAAGCCAGCCCTTCAGTGGTACTGCATATAACCCACTCAACTCCAGAAGGATCTCATGGCTATCCTAAATCTGGAGATTGTTTCCTGGAGTTTGCACCTGCCTATGTGTACACATGCACATTTGTGTTTCTTTAATCAGGCTTTTACCTCACTTCTGGATCAGAAAAGCACTCCAGGTCCAATCTGAGCCTCTGTCTGTTGTATGTTTCTGTTTAATCATGAGTGTTACTGAAATGTCTAGAAAATCCTGCTGATCTCAAAACCCCAGCAGAGGAAGGTAGTCCAGTCCCAGTCTAAACAGCACAGGAGCAGAATATAGCAGCAGAGTAAACAACGTCTTGGTCTTCAAATGCCAGTTCAGTGTGGTCTGGAGCCTTTTTGCTTGTTTAAAGAAGGCTTTGTTGAAAGGTGCTAAAGCATGGAAAAGACACAAAAGGGTGGATCCAAAACAGAAGAGAAGAAACTAAGAACATGAAAAGAGGGCAGGAGAGAACTGTCTGCATCACATTCACCTTTCTGTGTGATGAAGTTGTCCTGTGATGCTGCCACTAAGGAGGGTATGAACTTTGATTATAAGCTTCTTTATGGTCATTCTTGCTCTTAACCAACTAAGGCGACATTCTGAAAACCTTATCTTTACCAAAAAGTGAATTTCCTTCTTTTGAAAGCGAAAGCCAAACCTGCTGGTTTTGGTAACAAGAAGGTTGCATGTGTAGAAGAGAACAAAAAAAAGAGAGAAAATACACTTTTCCTGGTCCTTTTTTTTTTTTTTTAAATTGGTATTTCAGGAACCAATGTATTACCCAAGTGGCCAGTAGTAAAATGAGATTTGGACTTCCTAATAACAGGAAGTGCAAGTGCTGTACACTTGACAAAGATTAAGTAACCAGTAAACCCAGACGGATGGAGAGAGAGCTTTTTCTTCTCTGTGCCTCTCATTCCCTGGATGCTACTTGCTAGTCACATCTATTCACGCAGGCATCTCCTTCATTCTCAGGCCTACAGACTAAGGACTAACTAAGATTTCACCTTTCACAGTGGCACACAAGCTGGCCCTGATTGAACATGGCCACATGCTCAGATGCTGCCGGAGCAGAGCAGCAAGGCTGTGTTGGGCTCTGCACAGGCAGGGAGAGACCAGCCCTGCCCCACACTGTGGCACTTCCCAAAGTCCACCCAGGGACTCCCATTGATTCATTTCCACAGCCCCTGCTTTCATTTGTTTTCAACACTCCACTGACCTTTGTGTAAGAGTTTAAATAAAGCTCTAAAGGCTCTTGAGGCCATTGCCTTGATAGGATCAGTTCATCATTGTATAAATGTGCCTCGGTGGATGGTAGTCTTGTGTTTGTGTGTGTGTGTTTGTGAGGGGGAGGGATCCCTCTCACCCAGCTCTTCTGTGAACACTGAGGGTTTTTTTGGGAAATCAATGAGAAAAGTGCACACTGCAGCTAATGTTACTGCTCTGTGCTGCTAAATGCAAGGGCAGAACAAGACACAGCAGTTCCACATGCTGCTTCCTAGACTTTATCTTCTTTTTAGACAAAGCCCTTTCCTGTGTGATGTGTAGAAACATTCCTGGGAGCAAGACCAGCAGACAGGCCTTCCTGATTTTTCCCTAACCCGTTAGCTGACAGAATCATATTCCCTCCTGTGCTCTCCTACTGACTGATGGTATCTTAAATCTTGTGTTCAATGGAGCAACTTCACAAAGATGCTTCCTGTGGGACACTAAGGGAACAGGAAAGTGACATTTGCTTCACCAGCTGCAGTTTAGGAGAAGAGTGAGAACGGTCTGTTGTTTTCTTTTTAAATAAAGCTTACATCTTGGTGACAGGGTTCCAGATGATGTGAAGGTACGTATGTGCAGCCCTGCACATGGCTGAGCTGCAGTGAGATGATGGGGAGAGGCAACTTGTGGCTACAGCATTCCCCTCCTGCCTGAGTTGTTTCCTGCTCAGCACACTGACTGGCCCATGGTCCCTGGAGAGCCACCAAGGCACAGGACTGAAAGGTTCAATGTCCCACAGTGGGCTTGGTTGGGCTCACAGGAGTGACATGCTGCAATACATCCCACCTTTGACCTTCACTGGGTCTGGCATGAAGAACTTGCCTGAGACCACCCAGGACAGGTGTCCATTCAGCTTCCCTGGTCATACATGTTCCTATGCTGTCTAGCAGAAAGTTACTAGCAAAACCCATTTATTTCTGCTAACTGCTTCTGTTTGCTACTGCCATAAGAAAAAAGCTGTTTACTTTCATATAAAGTAGCTTCATAAAGCAGACCTAGACACTGCAACCATCTTCTCCTCCTATTCCCATAGAGGAATGTTAGATTAAACAGCACTCTGGAGGTGGCGACATCTCAGCACATACTTTACTACAGAGGAAGCACTTAACATTAAGCAGCAACAACAACAAACACCATTCTGAGCAACGCCATGTCATGGTGGGTGCTACACAGGCTGCTGTTCAAAGTCTGCCCGAAGAAAAATGGTGTATATATTATTAGCCACTTCTGTCCTTGTTAATTCTGTCTTTGTTTTTTTACCATGCTGCAAAACCCTCCACAAATCCTTGTCTCACTGGAGCAAGACTTCTCCTTCCTTGGATTTGCAGGTTTCACTTAACAGGATTAGGTGACAGGATTTATTTAGCAATGTGTGGTGACAAAAATATCCAGTTCATCAGTAAGAGAGGTGGGAAAAGATGGGGGGAAAACTCACAAATCTTGTTGTTGCTTTTCTAAATTCCAACTTCTCAGCAGGGAAAAGGTTCAGATCAGGTGTGTGCCCCCACACTTCTCAGTACTCCAGAATGCTTCACTTCTTACAGCAGGGAGAAGGCTGGAGTGGAATACATTGAGAAGACTGAGTCTTGCTGTGAGATCTAACGAATGTGAGATTCAAAATGACTTGGTATTCCCATCAAGCCTAAGGCTGACACAGAACTTGCTAAAACATCTTCCTGGGACTTTTAAAGTCTTTTTTAAAGTTTTTTTTAAAGTCATTTTAAAGTCATTGGCTTTTCACAAGGGACAGATCTCAAACATGTAGCCCTCGGCCAGGCACTTACTCCCTGCTCTATAAAACGGTGGTGGCAGAGCTGCTTTGGTCATTCTGTCTGTGCTTGGAAGGCCTGCCCAGTGCAGAAGACACTCAAAAGGTGATTAAACTACTCAGAACTGTCTTTGCTGGTTGTGGTAGATTTTAGCCCCAAATCTAAGCTGAAGATCCTGCTCAGTGGAAAAGAACTGGAAGAAACACTTTAATAGAAAAGATGCTGGGAGCTTAATCTTTTTTGGTTAAGCAAAAGGAAATAGAAGTAATTATTTGATAATAATCTGTAAGCGCACACATGGAGAGGTGGAGACTTGACCCCATAAGAATCCTCGCACCAGCACATTGTAGCAAAAGAGCTGCTGCCTGGAAGCTACATACCTTCAGGCCAGAATTAGGTTAATAATTTTTAATGTTGAGGGCAACTGCCCCCTAGATTAACATGATGGAGATTTTCAGAGATTCTCTGTCACAGGAAATTTTAAACCCAAGATTAGGTATTTCCTATAAAAGACCTGCTTTAGCTCAATCCCAGATACCTGACTTGAATCTGCAATTAATTTAGGTTAGTCTTAGGTTGTATCACACAAGAGGTGAGAATAAATGTTAATAATGTTCCTCTATACATTAAAACCAGAGAAACTGGAAAAGCAAAGGAGCAGTGCTAGTGACTGGAATGCTTACACCCTTTCCTGGGTCATTTGTTGATATGCTGAACATCCTGGCACAAATCCCTGAGGAGCTCTGCTGGCATTACTGTGAGGCCTGGTCATTTACCATCTGTTTCTCTTGTGTACCCAGCTAGTTACGCATGCTGGAGCCTTCCCTTATCCTATTTGGCTGCTTAGTTTCTTCAAAAACTAGATTTTCCAAAGCCTTTTGAAAATTTGAAGGGACAGTAGGAATCAGATCACACTTACTCCAGTTACTGATGACCCTTCAAAGATGTCTGAGACCTTTGCAAACCATTAGGACTCCCCTTTATAGAAGCCACTTTCACACTTCTCAAGTGAGACTGAAGTAGGTCACATTTATCTAAGTTCATGTCCTGTAGGAGGTTTCTGGTCCTCAGAAGTTCAGACTTCTGGTTTTGGTTATAGTGATCTATTTGAAAATCTCTCTCCAGAGCACAGCTGCTGTAAGAACAGGAGGCTGAACACTGAGTTGTGTAAGTCCTGGTCTACACAGAAGGTGTATATCATGTGTGTATATATATATATAGCGATAGGATGTGGGGTGATGGTTTTAAACTAAAAGAGGGGAGATTCAGGCTGAATGTGAGGAAAAACCTCTTCATCATGAGGGTGGTAAAACACTGGCACAGTTTGCCTAGAGAGGTGGTGGATGCCCCATCCCTGGAGATGTTCTAGGCAAGGCTGGATGTGGTTCTGGGCTACCTGATCTAGTTGAAGATGTCCAACGCTCACTGCAGGTGGTTGGACTAGATAAGCTTAGGAGGTCCCTTCCAACCCAAACCAGTCTATGATTCTATCTGTGAGCTGAGATGATACCTTTCCTTCCTATTCCTTGGCTTCTCCCATACTCTTGATGCAACTCCTATTATGTCATGGAAAATGACAGTGTTCTATGGCCTTTGGGTCATTATCCCCTGAGGGTTCACACACACACCAGATGCTTGTGCCCACGTGAGCACATACAGACCTTTTTATTTTTATGGGCTGAGTACTGAGAGCTTCTACCAGGCTGGACCATCACAGTTCCAGTTTCAATAAGGACCTGCTTCAAAGAGGGACTGAAAATGGATTCTCAGAGGTCATCTCTTTGCTCCTTGCAGGTAACTTGCTGGGAGTGTGGCAGTGTGGCCTAATGGTGAATCTAAATTAAAAGCCACAAATGGTAAACTTTGCTGGTGCATAACGTTCATTTTCTACAAGAAATGCAAAATAAGAGAGTTCCTGTTTTGTGTAACTTTATTGCACGGTTTTCCAGGTTCAGTGAAGTTAGCTTTAGTTTTTCGTGTTTTATTAATGCCTTGTAGCTAAGTAAAATGCCTAATAAATTGCCACATTAAAAAAGCGGATGGAGCCATTGTGAAGACCAACCATTAATTTACTAAGTTCCCTCCAGCAGTGTTTCAGCGTACACAGAATGAAAATCATGGAGCTACTGAAACAAGCTCACTCTACTTTGTACCAAAGATGCTACTTACTGTAGGTACACAAATTCACTTCAGCACCCTCTGCCTAGTTTCTGTAGGGAAAAGGAGGAAAAATGGCAACCTGGCCCCGACTGCCACAACAAAGTCAATGCTGGACTCAGAATTAAAGTCCCATAACAGTTTTGCTGTCCCTTCCTAATTGTTAGTCACTGTTCTCTAGCATATTACAAGGAAGAAAGTTGAAAAGTTAAAGGTCCCCAGAAATCCAAGTTAGTTTGAGGGGTTCTTTCCCAATAAACCCACTCTATCATTCTAGTTCCTCTTGCTAAAGGGACCAAAGAGAGAGGATTTCCTGAAATAGGGAGAAACTAGACAGAGGCACTCTTAGATCTGTTTTTTCCCCATAGGGAGGACAGGAAATACACAGCTATTATCGCTCTCATGTGCATTGCTGGGACAATGCTAGTCACCAGTATTTTCCTCTCTTTTCCCTTTAAAAGAGGGAAACCATATGCTTTGCTAAATTTTCTAAGCAAGGCATATTTGTATTTGCTAGGCTTTGTCACTGTTCACTGAAGCAAGGTTTAACGCTACATGAGATGAAATAAGACGCTCACTACAGAGAATCTAAAAGATTTTACCAGGGCCTGTTATGAAGCAGTGGCAGGCCAGGAAATAAACCACAGGATTTCCTGATTCCTCATCCCCTAATCAGTCCATTGGAATGAGCTATTTCTCTCCACTTGTGCTTGTTCAACACTGCCTCTTAAAGCCAAAATCCAGCTGTTGTCACTGAACTCAAAGCAGCTTTTGTTAAGCATTTCTGTAAAATGCATTTGAGAACATGCTTGTTTTACTAAACCTGACCTACCATTGAAACTGGAGTGACGTGTTTCAATCCCTATTCAACAGGAATGTTTGAAGTAGACACCACTGACAAAGTGAGAAATCCAAGGCTGGAACTTCATGACTCTGGTGTCCTTAATGTAAGCAGGACATGGAGCTAGGGGGCTACAAGAATGCTGGAGAGGGACTCTTCATCAGGGACTGTAGCGACAGGCCAAGGGGTGATGGGTTCAAACTGAAACAGGGGAAGTTTAGATTGGATAGAAGGAAGAAGTTCTTTACTGTGAGGCTGGTGAGGCACTGAAACAGATTGTCCAAAAAAAGTGGTAAATGCTCCAGCCCTGGCAGTGCTCAAGGCCACGCTGGACAGAGCCTTGGGTGACATGGTCTAAGTGCGAGGCATCCATGGCAGGGGGTTGGAACTGGATGATCTTAAGGTCCTTTCCAACCCTAACTATTCTATGATTCTATGACTAGATAGTCTCCCATTTTTTTCTTTGAATGTGTAAGAAAAGAGGTAACCATGCAGTATACAAGAGCTTGTACTGCATTACTTAGTGGTCCTTATTCACCTTCAGTTCTTGTGCTGTGGCTACTGTACAGTGGCAAACACATGGTTAGGAACTGGAAATTTTCATAAGACAAACAGAACAAGTGGAATTAAAAAGATAAAGAGAGAAGGCTCATAGGCCAGGGAGAAGGCACTGCTGTTTCAAGGTTGGGTTGCATTTCAGATCAATAGCAATGAACAATCTCCCAGGCAAAGTCAGCTAAAGTCTCTGAGGCTCCACCAGCACCCACCTGGTCTTGAACATCACAGACTGTATCCCATGCAGTTTATGTGAAAGCTGATGTGAAGACACAAAATACGAGAGTCCTCATTTGGTCCCAAAATGGGGATCCTCAAAAACTGTGTAGCCTCTGTTGAACTGAAACATGAAACAGTCGATGGGAATAATTATGTTAGAATACAGTTGTTACCTTTGTGCCCTCGACAGAGGCCAAGCTGGAGATGCTGGAGGTGAGCGTGTTTCCCAGCACATGCACGGCATGGATTTATGCTTGCAATTCCAATAATTCTGCCTTCTTGAATCCAACCCTAATTGTAGTGTGCCTCACTGATGATTTAAAGCATTTGATTTACTGATCTTATTTTACTCTTCCTGTAATTTCACCTCTTTGCTCAGATCTTGCCAGCAGGTTTTCATTACCAAATAGGTGTGGTTTTTAAACAGTACAACTGCAAGTCATCATCATAAATATCAATCTTGATAACTCAGCTGAGCACTCTATGCTCTTGTAATGTCATGTGTCATGATTCTGCTGTGGAGATGAACCCCATCTCTGTGCTGTCAGCTTCTCATTCCTTTATTGATTCTCCCCTATTTGCTGTAATTGAATTTTTATACTTCTCTTGCTCTTCAGTACATAAATGCCTCTCAGAGACAGGGAAAGAGACAGACCAGGGATTTCCACTTCTCATCTCCTCTCAGCAGAAGAGGGTGCTGTACAACACTGATTAAAATAGATAATTCAGCAATTGAGGCAGTCAAGCTGGGGACTGCCTGTCCAGGTATCAAACCACATACTACTCATGTGTCAGCAGGTGACTGTAGGAGAAAGCTTATATTAATCAGAGATTCATGTGATTCTATATTCCTTATTTTCCACTGGATGGGGAAGGAGAAAGGAATAATCTGCAATTTTCCAGCACTGTCTCTTCCACTCTGAGTTGCCTATGTTAAAGCAAGCCTTAAAGAGAACTCTTTATTTTATTACACAGGACTTTAAAGAGGCTCCAGTACATGTCACTGTTCTGAAATGTATGCATGTTTAAAATCCATATTCACCTTTAATTTAGTATGGACTCAACTATTTTTGTAGTGATGTGTTTGTAGGTGCGTGTTTAAGGCTTGCATCCTCAGTCTGTAGCCTCCCTGTTATTACTACCTTGACTACATGACCCCAATTTCAGGCGGAGTGGTAGTTACACAGATTGCTCCACACACATCGTAGGGGCTCTGACAGCACAAGGAGTCAGACATTGTGCAGTGCCACTGTTGTCCTCAGTGGACGCTATACAATGAGTTAGCCACCCCTGAGGTGAGAGGCAGGGAGGTGAGGGCTTTATTTCTAGTTTTGCCTCCAGTTTTACTGTGTGATCTGTTTTCCAGTCTCTGGACAGTACGCACCTGCTGAGAGACCCTTACTAGCCATCAGTCAGCTCTGAGTAGACCCCTGCTCTCCCAAGGAGGTAGCTACGCCTCCCCGACTGTCCACCTTTGAGATGCCCCTGGCAGCCAATGCTGATGACCATCAATGCTGCTGCCCCTTTCTTTCAACATGCTAGACAGCCTCACACTCTGCTTTTATTCCCTAATGAACCACATCACAGGGCTGTTCAGCTCTGGCATGAGACACTGCTGCTCACCAGATACTGCTGCTCTGCCCATCCCACCACAAAGTGGCAGCAGACTGGTGAGTGACTCTGCTTACTGGTGCTATCTAATGGCTGTAGCCAAACTGAGCAACTGTGTCCTGGGCCATCTACTGCTACCGGCAGCGAGAACTTCTCATTCTGCAAAAGCACTCCTGCAAGGGCTCCTACAAAAGCAAGAAGTTCTCACTTTAAGAGCTTCCAGCATGATTGTTCGGACACTCTCAAGTAACACTATGCATATTCATGCTAGATTAAACTATTTCTTAGGGTTTTTCTCAGGTACCTTAGATACCTCCATTTTCCAAGGTATCAACTGGTAATTTGGCAGCCATTTTCAGGTCACGGATGAGTTTGTCCTGAAGCAGCAGAACAGTTTTGGCCTTTTTTTTTTGTGCTTCTACCGCTAGAGAGCAGGAGAACGGCTCTGCCAGCGACTGCCAAGATTGCTGCTGTGAATCACTGAGGAACACATTATATAAGTGAGATTCTGAGGCTGATGCTCACAGTGGAGGTGGACAACCTTTCCATCCATTTATCAAACCCCATCAGCTCTCATTTCCAGACAGATGAAACCGGGCCCAGCATGAAGCAGAAGAGAATAGGCTTCATCCAGAATAACATGCTGAAGTTCTAACCTTAATACAGACATAATCGCCACACTGTGTTGCACTGAGACAAACTAGTTCTTTTGAGTTTTAATTTTAACATATGCAACTAGCCTAGATTCCACTCAAGGAGAAGAATATTCACAAATAAGGGTTGAACTCTGCCACCTAGAACCAGGGAAACTACATTCACATGCTTTGTGGTCATAGTATCACAGACTGGTTTGGGTTGGAAGGGGCCTTAAAGCTCTTCCAGTTCCACCCCCCTGCCACTTTCCACTAGACCAGGTTGCTCTAAGCCCTGTTCAACATGGCCTTGAACACTGCCAGGAATGTGGTCCATGGTAATTATCCTGTAGATACTTCAGCATCATTAGGAGGGAGATCTCCCTGAACCATGGAATTTGGTTCTAGGTTTTCAGTTTTTCCTAATGTTTAATAAAATAAGAGGATGAAACTGAAGTTTCACACACTGATCTACCAGCTGACAGATGCTGAAAGACAAGAGGTGTTCTTCATCCTCCAGTTCTGCTGTTTCCCTTTTCTTGCACTCATGGGACCTTCACAAACATTTCTATTTGCTAATTCAGAAAAAAAGTGGTGTTTGTTCATTTTACTGCTTTACTTGTCTGACATTAGTAGACTACATCAGTTTATTAAAGCACCCGATGAAAGCCAGAGGCAGTAAAAGCAGGAGAGTGTAGGAGGTAGCTGGGGAAATAAAGCTTCCCTCTTTCAGTAGCAGTAACCTTTTGATCAGGTTCACTCTGATACACAAAATAGCAAGTTAAGGTAGAGACATCAGGAAGGGATTCCTTGCCAGGAAAGCTGCTGAGATGTTTTCAGAAGGGAGTGCTGGAAGCCCTGAAGAACATTCTGTGCTGGGCTCTGACTGGGCAGTATCAGATAGTAGCTTGAGAGGAGTCTCAGGACACTAATTTCAGCAGTATATGTAACTCCCTGAAAAAAGGATGAACCAGCTGTGATTCACCTTCCAGGACAAGCCACCGCATGAGAAAGGACACAGCAGTGAATTACAGACTGAAACCTCAAACAGAAACAACTAATCCGGTCTGTATTTCCCACTCCACATACAGTGTCAATTCCTCAAGTGCAGGGTCTCTGCAAGATTGTCCTACCTGCCAGTCAGCATCACCCTGCCAAACATGCTGGAAAGGGATGCTGTGGACACATCCCTTATAAAGTGTTGCCTGGGCCTTGAGGTTATGATTGGCTCTGACTGGACTGCACATCCAGCAGTCCTGTCAGAAACATGCTACTGCCCAAGAGTGCCACTGATCCAGTCCAGTAGAATTCCTGCTAATTTACAGCCCAAGGAGTATGGGGCTTGTTGTTCTGCTATAAGCTTTACAGCAAATGCATTGTTGGGTGGGACAAAGGCAGGCAGATACTAAGCAGAGTTTCACAGCTACTCTGAAGTAGATTCAAATTCCTCCCTGCTTTGTTCCTTCACAAAAGTAGTTTTTTCCACTGAAGTCATTTTCCCACCAGATTGTGCTGAAACCCAAGACACAGATTTTCTTGCCTGCGATAACTGGCTAAGGTTCCACTTTACATATTGACTGACCTATTTAAGAAACAGGCAAGTCCTAGGGAGCATGCAGCATACATCAAACGTGGCAGCAGGGGAGCAGAGCCCCCATTCCTACTGATGGTGAAGAATGTGCATTTGCTTATACACTTAAGCAGCAAACTTCCTGAAGTTGACTGACGCAATCAAGGGACAAAGTATCTGCATTATGACAAGGTGCTCCAGACAAAAGTCCTGTGAACAATCTTGCCTGTGAAGCCACGTTTACAATGGACAGGTCAAACTCTCTGATCTGAGAGAGCTTTATTGCACAGATTTGTTTTAGATTCTTTTTTAAGTTAACTGAATGAAATTCATTGTGGAAATGAAAGCTGGAAAAGAACACAGAAGGAATGAAGACCTGAAATAGCTCTGAGAAAGGAAGATGTGGAATAGGAATCTGTCCCTAAATTTCAGGACTTGTATACAGTATTAAGCAAGCCCTTATATCCTCTTACTAACAAACTTTAAAGAGGGCATTTAGAGTTAGGACAGGAAGTTAGGTCTTTTGCCTCTAAATTCCTTCATGGGAAGCTCTTCCAGAACATCCCTGGCTTGATGTTTATAAATCTCTTTTCCTACTTTTTTACCTAAATTTTACTTGTGGCCAGCTTATGTTCCTGTATTGTTGTCACAGTGTATCTCAGCTCATACATGTTTTACATTACTTAAACTCCCTTTGCTGCCACAGCAGATTCTGTGGGATTTAGCCCCATTGCAGTTCAATAACTCAGTGAAGGGTTCTCAGTCTGCTCTATTTCTGTAGTTTGTTCTATTGTGATAGGCTTTATCGTGGTGATTTATAGCTAAAACCAGACTCTGCTCTGTTAGGCACTGCATAAAACATACCTTGACAGGCAGCTGTTGCTTCAGAGGGCTGATGTTAAAGGGTCAGAGAGCAAAGAGGGGATGATGGTGGGAAGGTGATTTAATCACTAGTGACAGCAGGTGTAGGACCAAGGTCTCCTCAGTACCAATCCCCTTCAATGTACCAACGCTCATTTTCTGTTACGACACTTCGATACGTCAACTAATTTTCCACTTGCAGAGTTTCCCCTTGTCACTGTCTATGTAACAGATAACACCTCAAGCAGCTCCAATCTAAACACATCAGTTCAGGCAGTGCAGTCTAGAGGGCGTATAGCTGCTTTTGTGAATAAACTTTGCTTTCCCTCCAGGGGGAAAGGTTGCAGGTTGCAGCCAACCAGCTGTGGTGTGCCTCCACACTGACAAGCGGGAATCTATAGGTGATTGTGTTTATCTTGCCTGGGGCAGTTAGAAGCACACAGTTTCAGACACGGCCATTCCCTGTTTGGGAAGGTGCCTGTGTATCTGAGGTGTGAGGTCAAAGGTTGATGCAAAGAATTAGTAACCAGAGCTTCCCTCTTCTGCTCTCAGCTCTGGCCATGACTCCTGAATCTAGCTCTATTTAAACTGGCATGCTCCAAGTCCTGCCACTATCTACCCTGATAAATAAGGCCACCATCCTTCCTCCCCACAAAAAAACGAATCAAAAGAAGTTGGATTGTTCTTACAAGTAACTTAAGGGCAGTAGCTTCCCTAAGTCCTACTATGTGTGATCATGGGCAAGACCCGAGGATAAACAGAAAACTGGAGGTTAAGTTTTCACTAAAACAGAGTATCAAAAAGGAAAAGAAAACAAAGCCACTTTTAGGGAGAATGTGCAGCAGCATTATATTATGAAACAAGGAAACTGTAAGATGTCATCTTTCTCACTGTGGTGAAATTGCATTTATAACAGGGTGTTCTGTGATGGGCTCCTGATTGTCATGAAGACATTGATTGATTTCATAGGGACATCAGAAAAAGGCAACACAAGTGATTAGGAGCTGAAGGGATTAACTTGGGAAGAGAGATCAAATATATATATAGCTTGGTTCAGCAACGACCAAGGGCCTATGACAGTCACCTACCAACAGTTGAAGGGTTTGAATACAAGGAAGGAGGGAAATTTAGTTTGTTATAAAGTACTATAATGGGAAGGAAGGGAAAGGGAATGGAATAAAGGCAGCACAGGTTAAAGCCCAAGAGAGCTTCCCAACAGTGAGATGTTGCTGCTACATGAACTGTGCAACCAGTAAGAGAGAAACGTTGAAAACTTGTGGAAATCAAGTTCTTGAACGCAAATGTCTAATCAGCTCTGACACACAGAGCTGCAACACAAAGGGAAAGCACAGTTGCCTTGGAAAACACTCTGAAGTCACTGTAGAAGAACACTTCATCTACTTCAAGTTCCTGGACAACTCTTTTGAGCCCTTAGTTACAAACAGGCAACAAGAAAAAGGAAGCAAACGGTAACAAGCACCAGCCTCTGTGAACTTGGGCAGTGAACATAACAAATGCATTGGCATCAGCAGGAGGCTTGTTCACGCACTGAGTGACAGCATCTGTTATGGAACAGAGCCTCACAGTGACAGTGATGATAAGGTATCTGTACAAAAAGGCACTTGAATAAGTCCAACTATTCTTAATTTCCATGCGCCTGACCTTGAATGCAGCTGAGGAGTGAAGTCAAAACTGAGGGAGGCAACTTCTATACAAGCACACCCTTCACCCTCACCCCTCAGTTTTCTTTTACCCATATATTTTCATTTTCTGAACAAACTGAAACTGGATCAAAACTTGCTAATGGCCAGATATCCCCCCAGAGCTCCCACAAAACCAGAGACTGATCAGAGAACCTAGCACAGGAGCGTGCGTGTGAGTCGGTGCCTGTTAAGCTCCTGAAGACAGTACTCATAACTCTCTATAAAGCATAATGTTACCCTAATTTAGGAAAGAATTTCACCTTACAGCTGGAAAATAGGGAGAATTACATCCCCTATTTCCTCACAATATGATGGACCTGATAATGACTTGTAAAATAACCTGAGAGATCCCCAGAAGGAAGTGCGAAGGGCTCATGTTTGCAGAACACGGAAAAGGTTGTCTTTACATTAACAGCTCTGCAGAGAGAGGGCATTATGGTATGGACAAAGGCCCCAAATTCTCACCTTCCTACAGACTGTTCCACTGCCACTAACTGGTATTCCCCAAACCAAGACCAATAGTCCTAATTATTCCAAAGTCCAACTATTTGTTTATTCTTAGGTAGTAAAGGTATATATTGAGTAATTCTATACGAGAGACCTGCCAGTACTCCAAGAGGTACAGTGAGTGTCAGGGACAAGTGGGTCTTCCAAAAGCTCATCAGACAGTGCTTTTCAGCAGATGGTGATTTGCAAGACTGCTGCTCTGGCCCTGAGGAGATCAGCTCAGGTTATCTTTAGAAATTACAAAGTACTGAATGCACACCTTGGAGAAAAAGCAACACAGATACAATCAGGAGATCAGTTTCAACTAAAACTCTGGGACTCTGCTTGAAAGAACTGCCTTCAAATTTCCAAGCTTATCTCCTGGCCTTGTGTTTTTCCTGTGCCTTGAAGACGTCTGTGCTCAAAGCTTTTCCCTTTGGACAATAGGGGCTGCAAAGGAGCCTTTTCAGTGTGTCAGGTCGATAGGCCAAAGACTGAGAGGGATTTATGCTATAGATAGTAACAGCATCAAAGAGACCATTACATCTTCAGCACCAGTAATCCCCATTTTAAAAACTCCATTATCTGACTGGGTCTTCATTTGCTTGTCACGTAATCCTTGTTGTTGTGGTAACTCGGAATCGAGGGCTGTTAGCTTAATAGAGACAGTAACAGAATTGCCTGGCCCTGGATTCAGTCAGGTCGGTTATGGGCAAAGAGAAAAAGAAAACAGAGACTAATAAGGAGTTCAAAACTGTGAACTGAACAACAGGAATAAAGTCTGTGAAGAGGCTGCCGCAACTCTGAAATACTTATCAGACTGTCTTAGGGATCAACTATTTTCATGAATCATTCAAGATCAAATCCCTGAAAACATTTCAGTATAGGTCATGAACAGCAGCCAGATTCGTTCTCTGCATCTGAGATCGCTGGATTTCTACAGAACCCAGTGTGTGCTCCGGGGACAATGGTAAATGGGTTCCTTTATTAACCAGAAGATCAATTATTTGCTAATATTTATATCCTCTTCTATGAAATTAGATGTCTTGTTAGGAAGAGAAGATCCAGGACCTCTCTGCTCTTGGGCCACCAGTTGTAGTATAGTTCAAAGCGGCACAAGGCTCAGTGCATCGAGCTACACAGGAATGTTTGGGTTGTTTTGGAGGATGGGAGCTGTAAGTCAGGCAGACTCCTTCTCTTTGATCAGAAAGGGAAGGTAGAATTGGGGCTGGTCTCTCATCAGAAAGCAAAATGAAAACCAATAGGCTGGTAAGCAGATCATGGCTTATCTGTGGAAGAATCCCTTGCTTTCAAAGACTCTACTCAGTAGCCAAATATAAGAGTCAAACAGAAGAGGCTGAGAATCAGTGATCATTCCTGGGAAGACCCTGTCAGGTTTAAGAAAGACCACGCTTCTGAGTGCATCTATATCCCAAATCCGATCTCTACAGCTCACAGTCCTTGGCAGCCTAATGAAAAACAGGTTTCTGCAGGATTAGTGAAAGATTATCACAAAGCTTTCTTACTAAGAATGTGCTAAAATAGGGAACATGAAGACCAGTTATGGCACTAAGCGTCGTCAGATCATCATTTAACTCTCAGGAATCTGATGCAAAGTATGTTCTAAAGTAGCTTTTGTAGCTACAATGCGTCAGGCAGACCCAAGGCACAGAACCCATGACAAAACAGTGCACAACACCACCACCAAATGAGAAAACACAGCTTCCCCCTTAACAAGCAGCTTCTGTAGCACTTGAATGAGTCCAGCTGAACAGTGTACAGAACTGAAAGGACTTATCACTCAGCTGTAGCATCCAACTGAAATATGGACCTTCTCTATTGGGGAACAGCTAATTAGCCTTGAATCAGGGCAAAGTATCCTGTGGAGCAGAAGATGCAATGTCTAAAAGCATAGCTCAGGAGCAGTCCATGGAAGATGACAACACTAGAGTGCTTAGGAAGTCAGTCAGTTACTTGGCTGCCTCAAAATTAGTTAAGAGTTCAGGAAGGAAAGATGGCTCTTCCCCAAGCTGCTGTATGCATTAAGGAAGGTAGAAATAAGTTTCTCCCTTCAGAAAATGATCCCAGTTGTTGATTAGTAAATGGTATGTGGTAGGAATGGATGCAAATTCTCTGCTGCTGCTTAATGAGTAGCTGCTGGCTTACATCACGGCCTAAAGAGAGATGAGAGCTGAATTTTCATCACTGGAGCTGCAGAGGGTGGGGGAAAGCATCATCCTTCACTGTCACCATAACAATGGCGTGACGTTTCTTTCTATCTGCAGTGGTTTGGACATCAAGCAGCCTCAACAAGAGTAATTTATTGCTATGTGCTCCTCATTTATTCTATTCTGAGAATCTGCAGGAAACAGCAGTTAAAGAAATGGGAAAATAAACCCAGATTTCAAATTGCCTTGTGATGACACTTTGGAAAACCACAGAATTGCTTTACCATAAATTGCTTGCAATGGTCAGACTGTAACTGGCTTCAGTAGATTCATTTCATTTGAATGAAGGGAACAGAACTCTGCATTCACAACGCCAGCCAGCCCATGAGGCACCAGGAGAGCCAGCACTCAGCTTTCACAGACAGATCCTTACTCAGCTTGTAGTGTCAGGGTCCTCAGCACACCAACAAAGGCCTTAAGTGTCCCATGAGCCCTACCCAAATGAGACTTTCTCTTTGCTCCAGGAGCTCCATTCAAGCTTGGCCCAGGCACCCTGTGCTGACCTATGTTGCAGGTGTACCCATTTCCATGCATATTCCCAAGTTGTTATTTGACTTTGCTGGACTGATTTTGGATCTGGCTTGTTCTTTGCCTGAGGATGGCTGGACTGTTGATGGAATCTGTTGCTGTCACCAGCCCTGGACTGCTTGCCCTGAGGGACTCTGCCTCACTGGGAAGGATGCTGCTCCTGCCTGTGGTGTGGTCTTCCTCAGCTGCTGGCTTGCCTTTCCTTGTGGAACAACCCTGCCTTCACTGCTTCCTGGAAGTTAGTATAATTTCACCTACAACCTCCTTGTGAGGGCAAGGTGTGTGTGGATAAGAGGGACAGGGATGCTTGTGGGTGGAAATAAAGTAGCAATTCTTCCACAATTACTTTCTCATTCATACTTCTCTCTTTTTGCATACATTCATCACGTAACTCACTGTTAGTAACAAAATGAAATTATAGTCTCAGGACTAACTAGGATGGGGGATATGATAAAGAGTGTCTTACAGATCTTGGATAGGGTTAGAAAGACAACAGCAACTCAAGAATGGCACTGATACTCAACTTGAGGCACAGAACCTAAAGAACCAACCTAGCTCACGTTGCTCACATCAGGGGAGAGCCAGAACCAACATCTTCTCTTGAGTACTGGACAGAGATCTTGGTTCTGTTCCCAGACCAAAACTGGATTGCCTATTAAGAACCAGATGAGCCATGGAAAGCAAACTTTCTCCATTCTTAGAGCAGCACATACAAGCACAGGACAACTTTTTCTGCTTGAAACATTTGATAGATGTGTGAAAGTCTGGAGTTCTTCAGGGCTGTTAGATATTTATCATTATGCAAATCATACCTATTCAATGGAAGTGCTGTCATTTGAAAAAAGGGACAAGCTTTTGGGCAGGTAAGTAATCTGAAAGATGCATGTGCCACACTTTCCCATATTAAGCTTTTCACAATGTAGGCACAAACTACTTCCAATAGGACATACTCCTCTCTAAAGATATTAGAGGATGGGTGGGTGCACTGACGTATGCTTCTATATCACAGGGTGATTTGCCTTCGTGTTGTATTGATTTTAAAGTAATCAAATTATAAAACATCAGTACAACACAATGAAGATAATATTGCTAACACTGCCAAGCTCACAATAAACTGTACTCTTGCCTCAGTCAAGCACATGAACTGCAATGATGGTCACCTTCCCAGCAGCCTTCCTCCTAGGAAACTAAACATACCTCTTCTTACCCTTCTTCAAGAAGAGGATTAATATCCCAAATTTGCAAATAGAGTCATAAGCAATTTTATGACTTCACCAGAGTTACATTTGCTTAGTTTCCAGTCTAAATACTAGGTAGTTACTAAGCAAAGTAAATTTCAAGAGTAACTATCACATTGGGGAAGATCTCTAGCAACAAAACTGCCTTAAAGCCAGAGCAGATTTAACTCTGTAAGGATTACATGTCACACATACTCACAAGCCATTTGATTTCCTTGCTCTAAAGTTTACCTAAATAAAATGAAGGTCAGGATTTGTGCACCGAGCTCCAGTGACTTCCAGCTTCTAGAACTATTTGATGGGCAACAGAAACTAGATAAAACTTCATGCTGTTCAAACTCCCTCACACCATGCCCTAAAACAGTATCACCATACAATCACAGGACGGTTTGGATTGGAAGGGACCTTAAAGCTCATTCAGTTCCAACTCCCTGCCATGGGCAGGGACACCTTCCACTAGAGCAGGTTGCTCCAAGCCCCTGTGTCCAACCTGGCCTTGAACACGGCCAGGGATGGGGCAGCCACAGCTTCTCTGGGTACCCTGTGCCAGCGCCTCAGCACCCTCACAGGGAAGAACTTCTGCCTAAGAGCTCATCTCAATCTCCCCTCTGGCAGGTTAAAGCCATTCCCCTTGTCCTTTCCCTACAGGCCCTAGTAACACGGAGCCTTAAAATTAGTCAAAAGCTTTAGCAGGCTTGTGTGAAGCAGGGCTTACGGAGACTGGGATTTTGGCCCTTGCAGTACTTCAATTCTTCACTGGAATTAGAATAAATGAGGCTTTTTCCTGCAGTTAAAAAAGGCACTATGCTTTTCAACAGAGTCCATCTCCCTGCTGTCACTGACAGCAATATACAGCAGAGGGACCCAAAGTCTTCTGCACCTGCGCTGGAGCATTGTGTTGCACACAGCAGGAACATGGTGAGGACAGCCTCTCACAGCAGCGCAAGAACTGGGACACAGACTGACAGGGAAGAAGTCTTTTGAGCTCAGTCACCCAACACACCAATTAAACAGCAGCAAGACACGCATTCTAAAGGCTTTTTTTCCTCCCATTGTTGAAGGTTTTTGAAAGGTAGATGGATGGATCAGACCAGTGAATAAGTGGGACAGTGGTAATGCTTCTAAAATAGCATCCCCATCCACTTATAGATCCTTTTCTCTGTACCTGAAGGGTAAAATGTCAGTTTTCTTTGCCTGTTTTCTTGTTGTTGCTACTACATATAGCTCTGAAAATAGATTTTTACCGTAAACAGCTCCTGGGGGAAAGGTATAATTGATGACGGTGCCTTCTACAAAGAGGCACCCTCTTGGCAATCAGACTGGGATAAAAAGCCATTTTCTACACCATATATTTTAATTTTTTTTCTCCCCACTGAAGCAAAGCTTTTGGGTTTCTTTTGAGTTTGAGTCTGTATTAGCCTTGAAGTATGTGCAACAATACAGACCAGCTTTGGCAATATTTTGTACACTGCACTGGTCTGAGTATGATACATTTCCTTTGGTACTCCTTCACAAGCATGTACGTACTTCTCTAATTTGGTCTTTTAGCCCACACTGAACTTAAAGAGTGGTGATCCAGTGTTTTATCTCAAGTCAAAACCAGGACAGGGCTATGGAAGCAGCATTCTCAGAGGAGTCCAAAGTGTGCTGTTTGTTAAAGAGCAAACATAGGAACAGCATGAAACCTTCCCTTGCGCTTCAGGCACCTACTGACTTGGGATATAGTAAAACAAGTCCCTCGACTGCTGCTAACCATGAGCAATCTCAAGCTGCTGCACAACACATCTCACCCCAGCTGCACTCTCACAGCAAGACACAATCCAAGCAGCAATACTCAGCTACACAAACTGTAGAATGAAGGAAGTAGAATGATCCCTGTCTGGCAATAATCTGAAGTCGCAGCTGTACTATCTTCTAATCAGATACAAAGTAGCAAAAAAAACCACAAGCTCAAAAATGAGGTTTTATTTCCAGAGTCTCTATATAGATACGCACGTATATATGTGTGTATGTGGGCAGCGAACAAGGAAAAACACATCAGTGGCAGGGTTTCTTATCCAATATATGCCCAACCTAAATCGTGCACTTTTAAAACAAATTCCACTTAGATATTCATACACCACATCCACTGCTATTCAGACAGACACCTGCAACAAAGCTGCATACAACCCTCACATACCCACCTAGATCTAGAACACCAGGAATCTGTTTATTTTTTATATCTGTGGTATGGATTTAGTCTTTCTACATACTATAACCTACAGCTTTCATGAAAAATTACCCCTTTCAGTTACAGAAAGAAACCTTCTAAAGTGAAACCAGGAATTTCATAACACAGCAAAAATCGACCTGCTCCCTCCCCAGCCCATGTTGATATAACTTGTGGCATAAGACAAGTGATGTTGAGCAACACAGCCTAGAAATATGCTGGGAGTCAGTACAAAATGAAGTTTTGTTCCTTGACTACCAATGGCATCTCAAAATCTTTAACTGGCCTACTTCATGGTTCTAAAAGCAAGCAAGCTAATGTTATTAAGGAGTATATTTCCTTTCACCTGATCATCTTATTCTCTCTTCTACTCCCATCAGACTTCCCTACTACCTACTACAGATATACAAGGATGCCCTCACAGCCTCACTCAGGGTCAGACGGACTAAGCTAAAGCTTCAGGATCTTTTCAAAAAGAACATCTACCTTTGCATTACTACTTCAAGTGTTTCAGATGAGGTCTTTGAAACCAAGAGACCTATTTTAAAACGATGACTGCCTAACAGTTCACTTGATGATCCTATATATATATATATACATATATATATATATATATATGAAACTGTTATCTTCTGCCAGCACCCCTCAAAATAAATGAGTCTGTGATGTTGGAAGCTGCTGCATTTGAGAAGTACCAAATATTTTGAGAATCAAAAGAAAAAACGAATGAGCTCTAACTATATTGTTGAAGAAACCATATTTAAACTGCCACAGCTGACAAGCTCAGTCAGAGACAGAAAAATAAATCCGATTTCTACCAGTGGGCTGTTCAGTTCCATGGCAAAAACGATCCAACCATCCTCTCCAGATGGCAAAGGCAATGTGAAATCCTTATGCCACCACAGAAGGTAGAACAATGAATTTTCTTCTCTTGAAAGCAAGTTAACTGCTTAAGTGAGGACTTGCCTTCCAGACATCAAGAAGCAAACACTTGTATTTTTTTCTTATTGTTCTTGTATTTCAAAGAAGATGCACCAGTAGAAATGCTTATTTTGACATATAAATTTATGAAAAAATATCAAACTAGCTTTTATGCTGGGCATTAAAAATGTGCTTAAGTATCACGGAAGCCAGTGCTTAAAGCCATACATTCCAACAGCATCATATCAGTCACTACACTTCTGAGAACATTTAGGTTTTTTAGGCCTAGGGCATTTTCTTGCACACACACACACAAGGTGGAACACAAATGGGTCCAAACATTGCTAAGAGCAGAAGAACGCTAACCTATCTCAAACGCCACAGTGACAACCAAAGTAGCAAAAGCACTGACAAAGCAAGCTGTAAAGCTTCTCCCTCCAGACCTCAGGAGCAGAAGAAACGATATAACCAGTTACTATACAAAAGCAGAAATAAGTAGATCAGGCAATTATTTGGAATAAGCACAATGCTGAAAATAACATTTAACCTAATTAACCTTTTAATACTTGAGGACTAAACCCGCTGCTTCTAAAGGTCTCTGTACAGCCTCAATTATGCGTTTTGTCCCTATTATGCCTTACAACTATGCAGTGCTGTGTCACCGATACACATTTGCTCATTTATTTATTCTTTGCAACAAAGGCCAAAATTAACTCGGAATTTACATTTTTCTTGGAAAAAGTCTTACTTGATCAGTAAGAGCTGTCCAAGCAAAAGGATAATTCTTGGATTTCACACTACAGCAACGTGACTAACAACATCATTTAACTGATTTATACGTTTACAGGATTTAACATAGTAGTTGCTACTGAAGAATACGTGACATGTAGGTTATATCTAGCACTTATGTATAGGAAATATTAGTACTTGAAGTCTGAAAGCCCCATAGCCTAATTTTTGACTTCTGGAGGACAGAAAACACTCTGACCTGGTTCCTTTCCCACAGCTCTATGCCCTGAGTTTCTGAACTTGTGAGCAAGGTGATTCCCAGTATCATTCTTCCCCTGAACAGGACACTCCTAATAGTACCCAGTATTTTAATGGATAATCTCCTAAGGGGCTTGATGCTCCTAGAAGGCTGTGGCAGGAACTTGGAGACTTAAACCAACAGATTTCAAACCCCGCCATAAGCATAACACATCTTAGAGCAAGAAAAAGTGCAAAATGTGTTGATTCTTCACAGAGTCTTCCATATACTCAAGTTAGAAGGTGTCCAATATAATAATCAGGTATTTTTCTTACTTGTTTTGAAACTTTGTGCTCCGTCAAGTACTTTTTTGTATTCTGACCATGGTAAGCAGTAGACTCTTGCCAGACAATGTACATAACCAGAGAGTAAAGAGGGCTCCTGGAATCACACCAATCCTGCTAACTACTTTGTGCTGATGTATCTAGTTCTGTGGCACCAGAAAAGGATCAAATGGTACTGACAGCTCTCTATACCTTCCTGAAGGACACTACTCTGTCCACCAAAACATACCTGCCAGAAAAGGGCATAAAGAGAAGCCTTTATGAGTCATTGGCAGAGCTTTTCAACAGGAAGATTTTAGAACTTTGAGAGGCAACAGCTACCTGTCTGTGACTTTTAATAGCTGCAAGTCTTCCCACTGACTTTAGTGAGCTTAATGGAGCAACAGAAAGGTGACTGTTAAGGGGACAGTGAAGCACTCAAGCAGTTTTAATGCAGACTTAAATCTTTCTGAATTCAGTGGGAATCCTACATATCTATACTACATCCATTACCTTGCACCAAAATATCTTTCAACAGTGCTTAGAACACCATGAGTATCTGTCACTTACTTACGTCCTCTCAGTAGGGGGAAAAGTATCTGCGGGTCAGTTGTTACCCACCTACACGCACACAGATTCGTTGGCAAATGTCAAGATGATGCGCATCTTGCATTTGAAGCATAAAGTGAGTAGATTTGTCAAGGTCTGTGGTTTCTTTCTAGAGGATAATAGTGATGAATGCATCACTCAGACGTATGATTTGTTTGATCAAACATGGATGCCTGCAGTCTAGATCTAAGTCATTTACCCATCTCTCTTCATAATCAATGGAGGCACAATTCATCACTCTAAATGTGTATCTGTGTAACAGGCTGGACACTCTGGTAGTGTCTCATTCTCTCCAGTGACTATGAAGTGAGCTATGTTGTGACCAGCCTTGGTGTGAGCATCTGACAGGCAAAATTTTACACTAGAAGAAATAAATGCTACTCTTGCTGCCAGGAAAAGTTCCTGCAGTCCCCTGATAAAATAAATAACTGAAGTTGTCAAGTGTAGGCATGTGTCTTCAAACAGCAGAGGCTTCAAGCACTGAGGAAGACAGCTCTCTACCTGATCATCTACCATGATAGCTGCCCCTTTCAGCTCTAACTGCTGTCACCTACTCTTCCCTTATAGGCTGACCTCATTCCAGACAGTTCTGAAGTTGTGCCTGGAGAAGGATGAACAGAACCAGTGACCTGTTAAGCTGCTTAAAATGTGGAATGTGATTATATACTGCCTTGAGTGGCAACAGTCTCTGGACACAGGAGCATGAACCAAAATCCCACGTCTAGAGGCTACTGGATGGTTGCTATCAAAAATACAGAGACAGAGACTGAAGAGGCACAGGGAGACTGCAGAGCTAACCTTTTTCTTCAATAAAATGAGCCTTATCCATATTGTTTTGTAATTCATAATACTACAGAATGAACAAGTCTGTAGATGCTTCTTTGTTACTTTGAATTGTGAGCACCCTGAGCTGGATTTATGCAACCTTGGTGTGGGTTTTCAGAATGCAATGGGAGTACGCTAGACACCTCTGCCATGGTTATCTGCTGGGAGAGGATTTGCCCATTCACAAGGAAATCCTATTCAATAACCTTCTAGTGTCAATGCAGTCAGAATTAATCATGTCCTCCATTACACAGGGGTAAGTTTCCATATCCCACAGGAATATGCTGCAGCCTTGGCAGATACCCTTTCCCTGAGTTCCTGATTGTTTTGACAAGTAGGGTCAAAGTGTGCACCACAATTGCCCCGAATTTCTGAACAACTACAGTGTTTGGTAAGTTGAGGTACAGTAGCAATGTCTGACTGACAGGAATCATCTGCTGCATTATCTGGAAAACAGATCCTAGTTGCAATGAAACTACATAGCTGGCAGAAATTCCTGACTTTTCCTATGATCGCAATAAGCAACTGGAGCTGGATTCCTTTGTAATTAATAGAGATATAAAAAAACAGTTTAGTGTTACTTAGAAAGTAGTTTTAAACTATCAACTCACACTGCCCTCCCTCCCCTTGCAGTAGGAACACATCACAACTGTGAATTCACTTTAGCATTACTTCTCTCTCTTTACAACCATAAAGCATTCCCAATTTTTAACCAGAGGACAGAGGTACAGCACAGACTGAGGAATATACAGTATATTTCCAATGCAAAGAAGGCTTCAGGACAAATCAGAAAATAACCCCCAGCTTTGTATAGCTGTGTGTTGCAGGCTCTTCATTCATTCATTAAGCTCTTTCACAGCTACACAAAGAACATCTCACAATAGAGATGTGAAGAGGAAAAGCAAAGACTATGACTCTGCTCTTGCCTAGCAAGCAATATCAACAAACAGATTTTATCACTTTCTCTCTTGCCCTTGTATCAATAATGCCAGAGAAATTACTGCCCTGCAGTTTCCCTCGATGTCCTAAAAACAGTCCTCTATGTCAGCAGACATGAAGCACCTCACGCTACCTATTTTCTAGATGTGATTGCAAATCTGGGGCATAAACATTGGATCAACAAAAAGTCTAAGACCAAACAGACCAATATTCTATTGACTACCTTGGTACTGCTGCAGACGTGTATCACAGAAGAAAGCTCTTCAGTCAGTTCAAATTGCTGGATAATACATTGGTCTGCCAGCCTTCTGAACACAAAACTAAGTGGAAATCATTTTAAACTCACTGAATGAATGTTTTAGAGGCACGATATGGATTACTGAGATTCTGACAGTATTTCAGAGCAAGGAAAAGGCTGCTGCAAATTGACTAAGCAGAATCAAAGTACTCCCTTGTTCACAATTTAACAAAACCCAGCACCTAAACTGCATCCATTTGTACAAGCGATGCACAAACTCAACAAATACAGGTGTTACTGCTTTCCTGGGAATGCATAGGTTTTCCATGTGGCAAAGCTTCAGCAAGTGGCTTCTTGCCGAATTAGAATTTGGGGCAGAAATTAGACTTCCCTATTCTTACTACATAATAAGAACAAACAGGGAATCAGATTTTCAAGCAAATCTGTCTTTATGTTAGAGTTGTTGTCAAAGTCATTCTCGGAAAAAGGGGAAAGAAATAATAGCTCTGGATCCAACATTTAACAGTGATAACAAAGCAAATAAATGTGCATCTGCACACACAAATACACACAGGAAGACATTCAAACTAATCTCCAGAGGACCCACATACAGGCAAAGTCTTTACAGATTCCTTGTTTTGAACAAAACAAAGATTGGCAAGGTGAAAAATAATTTATCTGTCAACACAATACAGAAAGCACTTTGGTAAACTGAGATGACTTAACAGTGTGATTTAATACAGCAATATGCAAGGTTATACATGTAAAAACAAACTATGGAAATAGCTGCAGATTAGGGGATTGCACCCTGACAAAGCAATGGCCCTTTAAAGGACTGCTTGCATGGGCATGGCTTTTGTGATGGTGGACTATAAGCAGCTGGGTAGTGACGAACAAGTGTGAAGATCTGGGAAAAAAACACCTTCAAGTAACAGAAGAGTTCAATATGTTTAATCTGTCACAAAATGGGATCAAGAACAACTGCCAAAGCAAGAAGTCATCCATATGACTTCATCAGTCAAGTATGCACAGGTACCACACACACGTACAAAATGCTGTGCAGTTTAAGATGCATTACTTCCCAATCAAGCTCACATAAATTGTGTGAGCATGCTAAAGAAATAATTTCATAATTAAGTACATTCATAATGGCTATTGGTACTACATTCTTTAGAAAAAATCACAATGGAACAATGTTAGCCAAAACTGCCCACCTGCTGTGTATGGGTGAGGTTTTAGGCATCTAAATTAAACAGCAGCATTCAGGCTACAGTCACTTGTGTCTGCTCAAACATCAGCTGGCAACTGAACTCTTCCCAGACAGATTAGGTACGTGCCCTTCATCCTTCTGCTCTCTTTTTTTAACTGACTGAAGACTGCTCAGCTCTGGCTGCTGCAAGCAAGTCCTACACTAGCTCAACTTCACTGCTTGTTTTCCAGCTTGGCAAAAGCAAACTGGCTCTTGCTAGGGCTTCTGTGAACAACCAACAACTTGTGTGGCTCCAGAGGTACTACTGCCCAGTGTGCCATGCATTCAGCTAGCAGTATGTCAATTCAAATTACAACTGCTCCAAAGAAAGAGCCTAAAAATAGAGGCCTTCCAGGTGGCTAAGCAGACGGATCCATTTGCCATACATGGTAGAACAAGTTAGCCTTTTCAGACTGAGGAAAAATATGGCTTTAAAATGAAATCAGAACACTGTATCTGAGAGATATACTCTAGTTCACCTACAAGCTGCAGTAAGAAGCAGGAGGTTAAATTCTACAGCCAATGGTAGACAAGTCAGGCTACTTGCTCCCAACAGAGTCTCTATTTCTCAAGAAACTGTATTACAGCATTCCTCAGTGCAGCACACAGGGGTGTTACCTAGATTCCGATACTGCTTTCCTCACCAAATCCATCATACAGCTGTATGCTAAGCAACATGACCACAAGAAGTTTGCTCTTTTCCCTCCTTTTTCCTTGAGGTCTGAATTCTGAATTCTGTGGTCTACGAATAAAAGGACTGACCAAGAACAGCTTCTTAGTGTGGTGAGAAGATTACAAATAAAATGCCCATCGGATAGTGTCCACAAAATACCTCAATACAATTGTAAAAATAAATAGTGTCCTGCCACTGTGCGAAAGGAAGAAGAAAAACGAATATTGAGCAGCCACAGATCCAACCAGGCATAGCTCCTGTCTGTCTCCAAGCCAAATTTATAATTACTTTTTCTATTTTATCAAGTTTTAAGCAATTCATATCAATGCAGACAGTCAGCAAGAACAGTTCTGAAGTTAACATGAGTGTAATGGAGTTTGTAAACTCTCATATAAGAAAAGTTGTCAGCTGGAACCTGAACTCCCTGACTTGTTCTCTTTCATGGGCAATAACTTGCCAGTGTCTTCTGGATCTTCACACTGTTTGAGAGAGCATTTTGAAACGCCCAGATAGAGCAGTATTTTGCCTTCTATTTATTTAGACTTCAGACTTTAACTCCTTTTTGGACATTTCTTTCTTTAATGTTCTTCTATACCCTTGCAATAGTATAACCATATACTTCAGTAAGTATCACGATCCCTATGGCACATGACCCAAGTTAAGCTTTAGAAGCTGGAGCGCACACTGAGATCCCCAGTTCTTAGTGTCACAGCATTAACAGATACTCCCACTTTTCTTGTAAAAAAGTGTAACTTACAAATTAAGAGCTTGAAACATATTATGTGCACACTATTAGCATCTAAACTTACTGTCATCCTAGATCAAAAGAGGCAATGAAGTGGCTCATGAACTAGTATTGATGCTAAAAATCAGCACTGGTGTCAATAAAATGCCAGCAAGACAGCCTTCATGGAGTAAGAGGGCAGCTCCTCGCCTGGGCCTATTCCATATGAATATACAGCAAGGCCGAGTCTTTGCATCTCTTCGTTGCTTTATAAAGTATCCCACAGCACTCATGGAATAAGCAAACACATTATTCTAAGGCATTCCAAATTACATAGTTCATCACAATTGGATGCACCCTTAACTCTCACCTCTCAATTCTTGATTAGTGTTTTTTTCCAGAGAGATTTTTAGGGAGAAAACATTATTCATTTACACATTCATGAGCTGAAGATAGAACTTCTAAAAACTGATCAAATATATTGTGAAAAGATTGTTTTCTATGTGCTTTAATGGGAGAAAATTCCTGACAGTTTAAGTCCATGAGCTTGGATACGAGGCTGCTCAGTTACCATTATGAATGGAAGTTGCTATTAATCTTGTATTTCCTATTACAGCAATACAGAGTTACATTTATATCCCATACTACAGGGAAAGACACCCTGTATTGTGAATCAGGTCAAAGTTGCCTGTTGCATGCACTTCTTACCCAATTTCTTCTTTGGCTCACAGGTATAAGCTGGGGGGATGCCTACTTAAACCACTGCTGGTGCTTGATGTGCAACTACAACATTAGCTAGTGACACCGGTGTGGTAAGCAGTACAAAATGGTCAGACCTGCAAACGGATCTCTTCTGATCTACAGAAAACTGTCACCTCTTGTATACTTTTTCCCCCACCCATGCTGAAAACTGCAAGCAGTGTCTCCCCATAGCTTGGTACCACTAGCTGCCCTCTGATTCTGAAGGTTACTCTCACCAAACTTACAACCATTTTAAGGCAAGATAAAAATCTGCATTTAAAGTGTATGACAGTGTGATTCTAATGGTTGTCTCCTGGCATATTTCATGCAGCTCAGGATTTACTCAGTTTGTCTGGTTGCATTCTGACAATAGGGAATGATTTGAAAATCCTTCTTCATGGAAATAACAACTCTGTGATAAAGTTGTGTGAGATGAGCCAAGTTCAGAGCTCAGTATTTGGAAATCAAGTGGCACTTCATGGTATATATTAAATACAGATGAGTGGTGCCTGGGCTGAAATGATTAGGCAAATCTAGAAAAAGTCACTTAGCAATTAAGTAACAGACAGAAGCTGTTTCAGGACATGTATTCTTTGTTTTTTTAAGGCTTATTATTAAAGCCGGTACGAGACAGAGGATGAATGTAAGCATGCTGGTGGAATGAGTCGTATGTCTGTTTGTGTGCAAAACTCACAAAATCCTAGTCCCCCAGCTGCTGTATATGATACACTGAGAGTTTCTTCTCATTTGGGTTGTCTGGATGTTTTTAGAGAATGAATAAAGAGATTTTGTTTATTCCTTTTAACAGGATGAATAAAACAGCTTTTTTTTTTATTTATTTATCCCCCCCCACCGTAATAGTGATAAAGACTGGTGCCTGGATTTTGGATCTGAAATTATTTCCTCCATGGCTAATACAGCGTATACTTCAGTATGGTTTCTATTATTCAAAGAAGCAACTAGAAAAGCATGGGTTTAAACTAAGAAAAGGATCAAATAGTAGAAGAACAGTCATAGATGTGCAGGACAAAGATTTGTTTCACTAGACTCCAAGCTACAGCAACAGTCAGTAGGCATGTTCATGATGCAGTCTGCAGCGTCTTCCAACTAGCATTTCCTTTGACAAAGAGTGACATCACCTGTGTACATGCATGTTACAGGCTGCACTCTTTCTGCTCCGTTTTTACCCTTGCTTTTTTATTTACATTCATCCCATCTAAAGTTGCACAAAGTTGTAAGACTGCCGTGTCATCCTCTTGACCTTAGCCAAACTTGCCCTCTGTCACACCAGGAAGTGACATGAAACCCTTCTCAGAATCCACCATCTTGCTGGATACCTTGAGGGAGCAGTGGGCATTCCTGGGAGTGTTTTGCTCACTGTCTCCCAGTTGTTTTCTTGTCCTTTATTTTTCACTCTTTAACCCTCACCACTTTCTCTTAACTCATTTGGTTTTGTCCTTCTTCCAGGTCTCTGTTTCCTGTACTTCTCTCTCCCTGCTTTTTGGAGGGAAGGAGGGAGAAAGAAGGTCCTTACTTTCCTAGGGAAAGGCTGCTGACTAGTCTTAAAGGGAGGCAATAATGAGAAAAGGAAATACTACTTTTCCCCAGAGATCCACTATAAGAACAGGAAAATCCTGTAATACTTCCCCAGTATACTCTCAAGGCTTCTAGCAGGCTCAAGGACATGCTGGTTGTAAAGTCTATCTCTATGTTTAACAGCCCACCACAAATTTGTTTTTCTTCTTGCATTTGTCTAATTGCTTTTCAGACCCACATAAACTTTTGGCATCCACAACATCCTATGGCAAAGAGGTCCACAGATGACTTATGCACTGCTGTACAGTCAGGTATGTGTTCTGTATTTACAGCCTACTCTTTTCTTGCTTTTTAAAACATTAAGAAACAACAGTCTTACAAAACTTGTACCTGATGGAGAAAAAAAGCTACAGATTGCGCCACCTTGCTATGATGTTTTGAACGGACATGAAAAGCACAGACAGATTTGAAGGATCATTTCCTCTCAAAGGCTTAGCTTTACTTGCAAGCATGAGCCTGCACTTGCACCAAAAACCGCAAAGTTAAGTATTCACTGCTGTGCACTATCCAATAATATCTTTAAAATTGCCAAATATTCTCTAATAGCTTCTGTGTTGCCATTTTAAGTACTGAGCCTCTGATATAATGGTTTTTACTCCATTAGTGAGATATCTACAAGTAGAGAGGACAGTATGCTCATCTGGCCCAGTACCTTCTCTATGGCATGAAAATATCCTTCATACAGCTAGACTGGACTTTCATGGCAAGGAGCACAAATCATAAAAACAACTTTCAGGCTGTAACTACCAAGACAAATAGGCAAAGCTCACCATCATGCCAGCAAGCTTCATTCTGCTTTGAAGGTCACTTAATGCTGTAGCTTTTGTGATACCTTACTTCTAACAAGTCTGTCTGACCACACAGGGAGCATGAAGAAATACATGAAGCGTATGTGAGAATCACACCAAAATTATCTTTTGGGGGCAAGAAATGCCAGAGTGGTAGAAAGTTTAGGTTACTTTTAGATCCTCTAAAGCAGTTGCTTTCAGAGAGTCACATTACACAGAACATGAAGCAGATTCTGAGGCACTGGAAACATAAGCACAATATAAAAGCAATTCCTTCCAGTCCTTTACCCTTGGAGTTAAATATTCTGTCAGCCTCTTAAAGCACAGATAAAAACCAACTGCTTATTAACATTGTTGGAATTAAGACATTTTTGCAGCCACCTTTATAATGAATGTAGTAGAGCCATGAAAATGTTGTTTAAAGCTAAACAAAACAAAAAAACAAACCCCTTGCTTTGCAGCATGTGAGGGGAAGAAGCAGTTTGAGAACGATCTCCAACCTTCCGCCATGACCCTAAGCCTCGCTTCTGTTTGGGTATCTTAAAAATTACATTTTTTTCTTGATTTATGTGAGAGCTTATGTGAAATGACATTTGAGTTTTCCACTGACATCAGGTTGTTGTTACATGTTAGAAAATACCTTATCTCTGGAATGCTAACACAGGAAAACAATGCTAAGATAGGAAAACAAAATATCTTCTATCACAAATGGCACTCCATCTATCACACTTAATTTTTTTTCTGAGAGTAACAACTAAGATTGTGTTTATTTGCTGCCCTGTCTATTGAGGTCTGGTGTAACAAAAACAAATAAGACTGAGAGGCTCTCATTCTTACCTTCTGTCAAACAATATCAAGAAGAAATCAGCTGAAGCTGGCAAAACTGTTCTGCTGTGAACTTGCTGAATGACTGGAAACATACATGGGTTCTGCAAAGAATGAAAATAGGTCTCTCAATTTTCATGCAGGAACTAAATCAGACAGAACTAAGCTACTGCCTAATGTATTAAAGTTAACAAAAAAGTAACTTGGAGTGGACAGAAGACATCCTCCATGTACAAAATGGTGATACTATGCTTGGCTCTATAAAAACATGGGAAATCAAAACCTGTTCCTGTCCAAGAGGTACTAAGGCAGGCTCAGAGATGAAAAAGGGTTATTATAAAATTCTATCTTGAAGAAACATCCAAAACTTAATAGTTCTTGCTTATTTGGAAAATGCTCCCAATAAAATCAAGGACAATGTTGGAGAGTTATGTTTGGCCGCCTGTATCACATTGGACCATGAGAGATTGATTAATTTATTACGATATACAGGAAGATGGCACTCAGGAACAGGGAGATATCATGTGCCTGATAATGATTCAGAAAAGATAACCTCATAGAATATTCCCTTATGTTGAATGCCTTTGAGTCAGTCAAATGCAGGAACTGTAATGTTGTTCCACAATACTACTGCCAGTGAGATTTCACCAATGCAGGCTAAAGGGAACCTGACCAAAAGAAGAAACTGATGAATCGTGTATTTAATTAACAAGAAAACAACAGTGTACATTACAGTACAGCAGAATTTCTACACTGTACTACATGCAATCCAATATCAAAGCAGAAGTCTTTGAGGTCTGGAGAAAGAAGAGGTCATTAAACATTGTTTCAGGATACTGGAGCAAACAATGATTTCCTGCATAACCACACAATCCTACACATCCTGATTCTGTCATCTTTGCCAAGATGGGAATGCCTCCAGTATCTAATATTATACTGCAAATGCTTGATAACCCACTCCCTGGCTCAGAGACTCCTGGCATAGAATTTTTAACTACCTCTCCTGGAAGTTACTTGTACCCTGCTGCAGGAGAGGAAGACCTCCATTTTATATACGGTAAATATGAGTAACTACATTAATCTTTAGCTGAAGGTGAATATTCTGTTATATAAGCACATCCCTGCTCCTCTAATGCGATTCATATTAATATAAAACATAAGTGAGATTAAGCAAGTAAATTAAATTAATCGTTCTGCTGCTTGCTTCTTAAACAGCATGGGATTCAGAGAACTAGAGGCTTCTTGTGTGGTGCATACTCCAGGTTAAATGTCAGAGGGGCACCTGAACGTGGCAAGGTGGGTTTAATAGTACCACATAGCATAATTTTTATTGGAAAGCATAGCAACTATTCAGTTGAATGTCAAAATCTCATGACATTAACAGCTAGAAAAGATTTCCCTCTACTTTAAATGGCTGTGTATTTGGAACAGGATGCTTTGAGACTTGAACCTATCTATCATTCAGCTCTAAGTGGTTCTAAGGTGGGTTTCTCCAACTGAAATATTCTCCATTCAGGCATGGAAAAAGAGGCACAGATACATTACATTATTTGGAGTCCTCTCTTTACCTGCTTCCCTAAGACCTACATGATAATCCAGCAGACTAGAAAAAGAATTCAGAATTAAGGTGGGTGGTGAGAATATCCTTTTCTGAGAACATACAAAAGTTCAAGACATATTTTCTCCTTTCTCTATGCACACGTAACTCCCCCTGACATAAGCTTTGAGGCTGAGAGTTAAAGAAAGAATCAAAGACGTATTTTCCCCTACAAGCTCACTGCAAGTACTGCTAAAACCAGTTAAATGAGGGCGAGGGAAACTCAAACAAACAAAACCAAACAAACAGAAAAACCCAATCTTATTTCTTTCTTCACAAAATCTCTAAATGTTCTGGTATATGTCTGGGCAGAAACAAACTTTGGTAGAGTTGTATCCAAGTCCAAAGTCCCTTCCATTATTGCTGTGTTTATAGCACAATATACAGGCTTATGTCAGGAAAGATCCAGAGGTAATCAGTGCAAGACTACAAAAAAGAAGAGATAATTACAGCTCCTGTCCATATCCAGGACTGTCAGGAGTTCAGCTTACAGTAATTACTCCAGGTCTAGACTCTTCTCATCTTGCTAAGGTCAGTATTTAACCAGTGGTTAAATGAAAACCATACTTGATTGGAATGGGAAATACTGGCAATGGCAATGACTACTCCTCCTTCTACAGTCCTCATCAAATAAGGGGCATACCACAAATTGCTTACCTCCAATCTGCAGTCCTCCCCTCCACCCAGCTGTAAATTTGAATTAATTAATAAATGCCCTTATGTTTTCAAGGTCATGGCAAATGAAAAGCACTCAGCAGAATTGGTGCACTGACAATGAAGGGTGTTTATGGGTGGGGGTTTTTTATGTAAATGGAAAATCTGTGAAGCAGAAGCTCCTTTATCTGTGCCATGAGTGCTAAAGTTAGAAAACTTAAAAGGAAACAAAGGGAATGCAAGTAAATTATGCTTTGAATAAATGTGACCTTCCCTAGAAAAAGTTTAAGGCTAAAGCCTTATATGGAACACAGTCTCTAAACACACGACAAGGCCAAAGTCATTGTAAAGTCAGGGATCTTCACGCAGATTTAGTAGTGTCTTTGTCCCTGCTGACCACAGACAAGCTCTTTCTGTCAACACTGGCTGTTGACAAAGGATCTGGCACATGGCTCTTCCACTTGTTGCACACCAGCCCTCATGCAGACAGACTTCTTTAACATATGTATCCACCTCCGTATTTAAAGCTTCTGATTCAATTTGGAACACTCCAGCAAATCCCATGGCAAGAACAATTAAGATACACAAACCACAGACCTACACTGGCTCCTTTTTTGTCCTATAACAAATTGTTCATATCCACATACACTGATCTATGAGCTTCCACTGCTTCCTTGTAAATCACAAGCATCCTCACAAATGTATGAAATTCTATGAAATAATACAGGGAATACGATTAATGTGTCATTTGGATATATCCAACACTTGACAAGTCCAGAACAGCACAATTACATAGACAGAAACAATATATGAACTTACGGAATCTATTTTTGGAGACACACTAGAACTGAATGAATTCTGACTAAAACAGCCAATTGAAGACTTCACTGGAGAAAGTGTTTTGACTTTGGAAAATCACAAGGATCAGCTCCTTAATGTTCTAGAAGACATAGAGCTGGAAGGACCCTTGAATTCCTGCGGTGCTCAAGGTGCTCAATCCAACCTTAATCACTGAAGAGAAAAAAGAGACTATGAAGTGTAACTGCGAATTACAATTTGAGCCTGATGCCTGACACAAGGCATCAGACTTCACTTGTACCTTACAACAATACTTGAAGTGCATTCAGTAATAAATTCACTGATTTGGTTTCTGGTAGTCACTTGAAAATGGAAAGCTCATTGCAAGGGGTAGATTTCGGCAAAGAAAAAAGAGAAACAGGATAAAACTGATTATTAAATTCAGTGATTGCAGTTCACAACAGCTGGGGAAGGAGGTCTCAGGTATGTGATGCCTGACACTCCTCAGGACAGCACAGGCCTTCATTTCAACCCAGAACACCCCATGGTCCTTGGCTTCAAATTACTGCATCAGAAAACTCATCTCCCTCAATGCTGACATGTGCTGACAGAACTGGATGAAGATATTTTAGTGATGGATACAGAACTGCTATGCCATAATCAAATACTGAGATGCTGTAATTTCATCAGCACTGAGAGAGCTGGGCAGTGAGATTGCTGACTGCCAGATCCCATTCAGCTGAAAGGAGGTATAACTGACGATGTGAAATGTTGATTAATGGAATGAACCAGTCAGCTACTGAGGAAGCCTCACAACTACTGATAAAGCATAAGGTAACTCCATTTATGATAAAAAAAGCAAGAAATCAAGTATTCTGAATAGAACAATTTCACTAGCCTGTTATTCCCACCACTCTGAGTAATCCTATTTCTCTAACAGAGCCGGGTAGAAACAGATGGTAAGCTGCCAGTATCAGAGGGAAACCTCCAGTATTTCCGAAATGTACCTTTTGTTGCTCATTTTATCCAGTTCATGCACCTGGTAGCCTCTATTTTTTTTAAACATTATTTGTCCCATTTGTACTAGTTACTCCAGTCCATCCTTTGCAATTGCTGCAAATCTACACTCGCGCTTGACAATAAAGTTCTAGTAATGTGATTTTATTATTGCTGTTATCTCCCCTTCTATTATTAAAAATCATTAATTTCAGTGGCTCAGCAAAATGTCTAGTCCATAATCAACTATTATACATATAACAATTATTACCACAGCATCAAATCCGTATTGCACAGGAAAAGAATGGATTTCTTTCCCTGCACAGACCTCTGCTTCTAGCAGTTTCTCTAAGTTATTAACAGGGTTGGGTACTTTTGCAGCAAGAGAAGTACTTTTTAGCACTGCAGCCTGTGAAGTCTCTAGCAAATCTGAAGTACACCACAATGATGAACCCTCAGCACGTACATGGGGCTTGCTATCTCGTCTCTGATGAAATGCAATTTCACATGGCAGGCTCACCTACCAGTCTCCTCCTCCTACATTCTAACCTGTAATTTTACAAAATTGGCAACCCCTGTGGCCTTTTACAAAAACAATTTTAACCATCTTCCTACCCGTCTACTCTCTGAACCCAGGCTAATCTTGCAATTCCTCACAGAAATCACGATCTGCAAGACCTTGTCTATCCATCTTAACGCAATGCTCGTTTCTCCCACTTCAAACCTTACTTTATACACACATAAAAACATAACTGTCCAAAACCTAAAAGCAAACCAGCAGACCCTAGTTAAGCAAAAAAACTATGATCAGAAAATTACAGGGTGCTAGAATCATGTTTAAGGTTCGGCATCCAAAGTAAACATGTCTGTGATTGGTATATCTAGATAACAGCAGCATGAGATACTGCCCCGTCGAGGTGCAGTTGCACTGGCTGAGCTTCAGGTCTAAATAAACTGAGTACACACTAACGAGATGCCCCAACAAAGCTGTGAAGAAAAGAATTTGTACAGCCTTTTACACACTGCCTGGCTTTGTGTCCCCCTGTTAACTCCTCTTCACATGCCAATGAAATAATACATTATTACTAAATGATTTTATGGGAGTATCTGATGCTCTTAGTTTACTTCTGTTTCTTTCAAAACCACAGTTAGAAATTTCTGCTTTGGTAAAAGATCGAGCTTTTGCTTTCCTCCTGCTGAAGCCTTTAGCACATCTGTGAGAAATCACTCTTGGAAGCTGAACACCTGAAGGTGCTGCAAACAAACAAATTTCCACATAACTTTAGCTGAATTAGTGGGAAACAGACTCAGCCTATGTACTCATATATAATGTATTATACATATTCAGTATCTATGTACTCATACTATCTTGCTCTAACAATAATATTTAGCTTCTTCAGTAGTTTCCAACAAAGTCCCACATCTACAGGCCAATTTTGAATGTCTGACAAGCACAGTCTGAGAAATCCTCCAGGGGAAGCAGTGATTAGAGAAGGCAACTGGCAGCTGGGAGGCCCACGCTGTATTCCCTGTTTTCTACTGATTCTCCTGGATGACCTTGTCAAATCGCTTAATGCCTTTCTGCCTATGTTTCCCTATCTGCAAAGTGTTCAGATCAACAATGTAAAACTGTTTATCATAGAAATAGTTCCTCAGATGGTAACCTGGCTCTGGGGGTGTAACATCAGATGAAAAACATAATGGCCACATAACATAAACATCGATCTAATATTTTCTAACAGGTGAAACCATCGCAGTTTAAGTAACAGGTTAACCTTGTACATGAAGGTTTTCTCTCAGATGAGACAGTAGTTATTCCATTCCATTTTAATCTTTTTTCTATCAGCCAAGCCAACATTGTAAATACAAACCATAAAGGTAACAGAAAGTTAAAAAATAGCACAAATTCCTTTGTTCTGCTTTATTTATGAAGCATGAATACTTGGCCAAACTTCATCGTGCTCAGGTATGAGCTGCTGGCAGTAGGCGATGCTCAGAACCAGGATCGAAGCTAGTGGCATATACCCTCAAGCATGCAGATGGTTTAAAGTCAGCTAGTGGTGCCTTGCATCCCTAAATCTGTCCAGGTCAGTCGGCTGCCGTGCACCTTTCCCTGAGCAGGAACTGGCTCTTCCATACCCCCTCAATGACCTTGACTTGCTAATGAACAGGTTTTTTTACTGTTGATGGGTCAGGATATGTACTATAAATAGAATACGTAAGTGCAGTCTTGCCATGTCATTTCACTATCCTTTTTTCCTATAGAAAGTGCAGTACAACTAATTCTAGGAATAACCTAGTAGCAGAGAGGAAGCAAACTAGTAAGAGAAGAGAAGCACAACTGATTTTTTTAATCTAGCTGTACAAACCTGGGCTAACAACATACAATACATATTGAAAAGAAAGCTCCTTTTTGACAGATCCCAGTCCAGGTACCAAAAAAGCAGTACTGGAAGTTCTATTGATACAGGGGGCTTGATATAAGAAACACTAGTGCCTGGAAAATATAAAGTACCTTTTAGCTTAACTTAAGTTGTAGAAAGAAAACTATGTTATAAGTCTGTGGAATTTAGGGGCCTCACTAAACATGAGTTAATTGTTTCACACTAGCCTTCTAAAGTACAACATTTCACACCATTCTTCTACTTACCAGTTAGTTCAAAGACGGAGCCTCCCAAGCATCTGCTAGCTTGGGATACTCCTTGCCTGCCTATCCTGCAATAAATTTTGCAGGAAGGTCACCCTGTTCTAAATCTTTGCTAGTTAACAGAAGAATTACAGATATGGTTGGTTTCAGCTAATTGTGTAACCACTGGGGTGTCCAACTGTGCCAAAGGTGAAAAGTTTAAGAAGAGGAAGACTCGTTTACTTCATCTTGAAGACCCCTACTCACAAGAGGAAGACTCATTTACTTCATCCTGAGACCCTCGCCCATGACCACAGGGGGGACACTGCGCATGCGCAAAGGACCTTTTAGCTCATTATAATACAAAGCAGGGATAGGTCATGAATATGTATAGGCATGTAACTTTAGAAGGTAAATGTAGTGGGAAACGACACTGAGGTGTGCATACTTTGGAAGAGCTATCCCCATGCACCTCAGCACTGAATAAAAGCATACCTACTTTATGACTTCAACGAGTTGTGGAGTCTCTCCGCGTATCACTATGAAGTAAGAACAACGCCTTGCACCAAGAAACATAGAACCAGCTAGGTTGTAAAAAATCTTTTAAGATCATCAAGTCCAACCTTGAAGAAGTGAAAAGGTAGTTCTGAGTTTGGGACAGCTTTTCCCCAGGGACTTTAACACATTTCAGCTGAGGAAGGATGCACGCTGCCATCGGGACCCGCTTCCACAGCCAGCTCTCACAACACACAAAATGGCGGCCGGATGTGCCACGGCCTCCACGCTTGCTCTCTTCCTCGGCCCCACCATACCGGTACACCCGGAGGCTGCTGGGAGGAGGCGGAAGAAGTATCCACACTCCCCTTGGAAAAGTAATACCTTCGAAAGGAAAGGAGCAGGACAAGACGACATCATCTGGCACAGCACCGAGCACCGCTAAGGCGAGCAGACCAGCATTACCTCAGCTCGCACTCACCTATCGCTGAGAGAAACACCTGCGTGAGCCCCAGCGCGCTACCTCATTGGCTCTTGTTTCTCTGCCGCCCGCTGATTGGTAAACAAGTCCCCCCGACGCGCTCTCTCTTCCCTCCCATTGGCTCCTCCTTCCCGCTCAAACCCGCTTTGCTACCCGCTGTGGAGCGCCACCTCTCCTCAGGGCGGCGATGGCGGCGGCTGTGGCGGGCGGCGGCCGCGGCTCCGAGCCGGGGCAGGGCTCTGCGCCGGGTGACACCTCCCTCCTCGGCAGCGCCACAACGTGGCCCTTGAAGCGCTATGGCCGCTTCCTGCCCCCGGTGGATCACGACGAGGAAGGGCAAAACGCCGCCTCTTGGAAGGTGACGGGCGGCGCGGGGAAAGGCTGGCTGCTCGGTGTGGCAGTGACTGACTCGGTGGGGCCTAGCCGGCCGCTGTGTGACAAGCGGCAATAAGTGAGGTGTACTTTTGCAAGTCCGGAGCTAATGCAGGCATCGGAGATATTTTACTGCATGAATTATTCATGTGAACATGTCAATGATATGATAGTGTTTCACTGGTTTTTATTCCTTCCTTAGGTAGGGATCTGTGGTATTAAAAACTAGAGATCAAGTTGGAAGAACCCAGGTGGTTGCTTAAAATAGTTAAATCTGTATATGGAGTTAGTAAATGTGCCTCTAATCTGTGGCACAAGGTGCAGTGGTGAGAGGTAAATTATAACCTTTGAAACCTCTCATTTTGCACTAGAAATGGAAAAAAGAAATCCTGTGCTAACCAGGCTGGAGTTCTGATTTGTCTCTCTTTTTAAAGGTTTTTGAATCAAATGAAGAATCAGGCCATCTTATCCTTACCGTGGTTGTATCTGGCCATTTCTTTATTTCCCAAGGGCGAACAGTACTGGTAAGTTTCTCACGTATAAAAAACATTTCTCCTTTCATGGTAGCATCAACATTAACTTAATTTCCCTTCTCAGCCTCATGTTCTCTCCCACTGAAAAGAAAGTGCCAGATTTATTTTGCTCATGGTAATTCTGGGCTGCTTGGCTGCTTTCTCTCCCTGTTTATCAGAATCATACCAAATGCATTGTTTCACACTGAGGAACAGGGTTTCTTCTGGGGCTCTAAAAGATCTACATTAAGATGTAATGCTAAGTGCTGCTGATGTTGAAAGATGTGGGATTTTTCATGACTGCCTCAGAAAACAGAGAAAATGCACTTATGAAAGACATTAAAAAGATAACTAAAATTTCCAGTAAGATTTGCTATACAATCCAGATAATTTCTTGCCAATGGGTTTGGTTTAGGATTTTGGGTTTGATGATTTGGTTTATCGAAGGGTATGTTTTTTTCTGGGTTGGGCAATATGATCTAACATAAAACTGGCACCCATGAAGACAAAATAACAACTCCAGAGTTGTGTCAGCTGGTTTTTCTGTACTTACTTAAGCATGACTAAACTGTAAAGGTTTCACAATGACACCGAAGAGCTTAAAAGAAACGTTCCATCTAGAAGGAGTTGGTTTGATCTTCATGACAGAGAAAGCCTGTGCTGGAAAGTGGAATCAAGTGTGTATCACCAATACTGAGTGATGATAACAAGTAGGAATTGGCTAATAAATACATTAGAAAGCTGGTCCAAACTGGAGGAAGGCACTATTAAGACAACAAAGACTTGTTTTTAAATACAGAATGTATAAGAAAGTATATTGTAGCTTTAAATATGTATTAGCTTATAAATTAATTTTTACTGTGCCTTTTAAAAGGTCTCAGACTTACAGAAATATCTTGTAAGTGTAGAGGGAGAACCAAGGATACACTTAATTGGTTTTGGCCTGTGTGTTAAGAACGCTGAATAGATAACAAATGAGCCAACAGAGGGCTGTCAGTCTGTGTGCCCCTCATACAAGGCATGGTATTTGGCTCATATATTTAGTGAGGGCAAGTTCTTGGAATGTTCTTGGATGAGGGTAAACATAGAAGCTGGAAAGTATTTTAGCAGTTCTCTTAAGGGAGTCATTGGAAATCCAAATATTTCAAAGAAATGCAACTGAAATGAGACTTGGTGCCATTTCTTACCAAATACTGCTTGGAACCAATGGGTGCAGAATACACCTGTCCTGGAGCTGGTCCAGGACAGGTGCATTATCCCCATCACACAGCTGTAACTGTTTAGTAACTAGGAGACTTACATTCCTTGTCCTTGAAATAACCACATACAAGCTAACTGAAAGTAAGTTTTAATAACTAAAGAGCAAAAAAGGCACCAGTGAAAGCTGTAGCCCTTCAAAGACTGTGCCTGGCAAAGGCTGAATCTGGCAAGTGACAGTGGGCAGATAAAAGCATACTGTCATAAGGGATGAGTTCAGGAAGTACAAGAAAACCTTTATAAAGACTTGGCTGGGAAAAGCACTTCTTGGAGCTCTTAGGTTTAGTGGCTAGTGAATCTTTCTGGCAGCTGTCTTGCTTGAAATGCCAGATGAGGAATTTCTGAGATCTATCGGGTCTGTTTCAGCTTCTAAGAGACACTAATATATTGCAGTAACCATCACAGGCTAAGAATAGGACAGAACAGAGGTGGAACAGATGTACTTGGTAAATGTGACTGAAATAGAATACTGAGTTTAAAAGAAAACAAAAAAGAAAGTTGTTTCTTTTCTTTGTTGGGGTGGTTTTTTTTTAAACATTTAGTTTAACAATGCTTCTATACTAACCTTAAGGCCGACACCAACAACATTTTACTAAGTGTATGATCAAAGTTACACAAAACCGGTGTCATAAGCATTTTTAAACCTGACTGACAACTCCTTTGTTGCACTTCTTCAAGTCCATGCAATTGGGAGCATGCTGTACGTGTGTTCTGTGAGTACAAAACTAAACTGGTGTGAAATGCACTGGTGTAATATGCCCCATGCCTGTGTATTTCTCAGAGATTGAAGCAGTTCCAGTCCTCCCACTGTTCCTCTTAAGCATCCCTGACTCACTGAAAAACCTAGCAAATACTCACTCTGCTAGTTCTGAACCTGGGCAGGCATCTTCAGAGCTATGTCAGGTTTCCTGTTTCCAAGGGATTTGGTCCAGCACATCTGCTTAGCTTGTTCCTTCAGCATATACCTTCCTAGAAATGTGTCCCTTTTCCCAACACTACTTAAGTCTGATAGACAGTGATAAAATTCTTCTTCCTGGGATAATCCCAATCTACAGGTATCTTTGAAGAATAGTCTGTTGAATCTCTTTGGTAAAGCAGCCAGTATCATCAAACAGAAAGATGATTGTGGTGGTGCATCTGCCCATCCTCTGGGCTGCTCTACAATCTCAGGAATTTCCATCAGAGCTTGGCCTTTGTGCAATGAGTTTGGTGGGGAAGTATTCCTTGACCATGCTGGGAACTCTTGCGCAGCTAAGGAAAGAGGCACTGATTGTATCAGGGACTCCTGTTCCCTGACTAAGGTGGGAAGTGAGAAGGGGACAACTGGTTATCCCTGACAGCCTTGGAGCACTCCTTCCCTGGACTGAAGTCCCTGCCACTAAATTATTTACAGGTACTTTCATATGTATTTATGTATGTGTTTGTATGTGTGTATACATTGTTGCAGTCACTATAATATAGTCTAGTGACTCACTTTATAATATCCTTAAACCTTCAAATTGCTGCTAAATGAAAAACATGTAAAAGTTCCCTCCATGGTGAACTGGTACATCTGTAACCCGTCAGATGTAAGCCATTGACCAAGTCTAAGACTAGGTCAATCCAGCAGCACCTAGGCTCAGTCAGGAGTTTAGAGAGCAAGGGGGTCTACTCTGAGCTTCGTGATTCAATGGAGGGTTCTCCCTTACCCTTTGCTTCCTTGGTCCCTGTATCGATTTTTTTTAGTTTTATTTGACCTTGATTTTTCCTTTGCATACTTCATCCATGTAATAACAAATAGCATGAATGTTGCCATTGAATTAAGTCATGCCATTATAAATCATATTCAAACTGCTCTTGGCTAATACCTTTGATGGTTATTCTTTGAGCAACCCTAAACCACGCATTTCATGACAGTGATGCCCAGGGACTGTGCCAGCACCAGCCATGATGTTGTTGGCCAGCAACTGAGAACAGCTTCCAGTTGACTCAAAGCAGCTAGAACTGTGCAGGCCACTGGTGAAATGTTACCAACTCCTTATTGAGATGCTGTATAACAAAAAAGTTGCAATATTGAGCTGTCTGGTTATTGCTGTAAGCATACTCAGAGTGTAGAAATGGTTAATCCACTGATTTTTATCTCCTTCTAGCCTCCATCTGTCAGTTGTCAGAAACCTGTCACAATATTTAAACAGGCTTTGCACGACTAAGTACATATAGTTCTTTGGAATCTGTCACAGACCAAATACTCTCACTGGGGGTCTGTTCTAACGGACATTTTGTCACAGAGGATAATGCACAAGTTTCTGCTCCAGAGGGAATGTATCAAGTTTGACAGAATGCTGCAATTGTTGGAATGATTCAGCTTGTGGGTTTACTGTGTATCCAAATTTCTACTTGCTGGCCTAGGCTACTCCTATTTATTGCCAAGGTGTTCTCCACCATGTACGTGCTGCCTCCCATCAAAATTCCTTCAGAACTGTTTCTTGCTATGTAGTAATTGCATCCTTTAAGTTGTTGATGTCTAGTCTTTTGATCTGACTCCTAATTCCCACTTTTCAGACCTTTTGATGTACTACAGGCTCCTAGTTTTGAAGGAACTGGATAACAATTAACTTTGTACCTTGTACCTCTGCATAGGAACACAGTAAGGCACAAGACTTGTGTCACAGGGACATCACTTCCTTCTCAACTTGAACAACTATATTGTATTTTTGTCAAATTTCCATGGATCAATAATAAAGGGATACTTTTGCCCTCTAACAGTAACCCAGAATGAACTAAACTGCTGACTAAATTCAAGAATTCATTCTGTGGTGAATGTTCCTATTCTATTACGTTTTTTTACTGCACCAGCAATGGTAGAGCTGGAACCCTCACCCTACCCCAATTCCTACATGAACCATCCTAAGTAAGAGTTCTTCAAAGAAAGTTTTTATCCAGCATCCAACAAAGAAAACTTATCAGTTGGATGCTTTTACACTGGGTAATACTGTAGTATGACATAGATTTTTATCTCTTGTGGTTTAAAATTGGCAAGGAATGTAGTAAAATCAGTGCATCAGTAAATGCAAACTATCTTGGTTGGTACCTTCTGTTTTCTTTAGGCAGATAAAAGCCAGAGTGCATTTTTTCCTCAGTGGTATGTGCATCTTACGCAGGCCAAAATGAACCTTTGCAGCTGCCAGGAAGCTCTGCGTTACGCTGGTAGTATCATGGGTGGATGCTTTTTAAGAAGTCCAGAAAAAGTCCAATCAGCTGCCTACTGAAACTGTGAACTTTCAGATTTCAGCAGTTTGGTATTTCACTTAGAACTTTTCTTTGTTCATTCTTCTCCAGTGAGCAGTGATGTTAACTGAACTGATGCTTGCCTGAACTGGTGCTGAGCAGCTTCACAGTCAACATGCTAGCGTAGCTCCCAAGGCTTGCTCTCCTAGTGAGCATGGGTCCAACAACTACCTTTTTGTTTTGATAAAGGAATCTTTTATTGCATTGTTGAGTGGTTCTTTCATCAAACCTTTTTCATGTCAAGTGATGATTTATGAAACACTAAAATACATAAACTAGGTTCTGTAACATACTCTCCTGTCAGTGTGATAACAAGAGGAGATAGCTTTTGTGAAAGTTATTTACTTAGTAAATCATCCTCTTAGATGTCTGCCTTTCATTTATGTACAACATTCATTACAACTCCATCTGCATGAAACTGAGGTGAAAAAGTTGTGTGGAAATGGAAAACTTTGATGGTTGGATTAACATCATCCATTTTAGGAAAAATATTCCAGTGCTCCTGACTTGATATCAAAATATTTTCTCTGTTATAGATGTATTTATATATTCTTAGTCCTTTTTATTTTCTTACAGCAAGAATGTTAAGAAACCTTTCCCTTAAGGAATGATGGCTCTTTGGAGTCAAGAATATGACTCTTCTATGATCCTATAAATATATTATAAAATAGAAATAATTATGTATCCCAAGACCTGATTTTTCTTTTTAGCACATACAGAAAACTACAGAATTATTTTCATGAGCAATAAAATAATAGAACACTTACTGAATTCCCTTCTAGCAGTCTTTATACTAATGGGAGCTGAAATAACTGTTTTCTTGCCCAAAAGAATGCTACAATGTATGCACTCAGCAGTTCTAAATGACATAGGTTGGTAAAAATACCCTGTGCTGTGTACACTGGTACATGGTGAGGTGTCATAGGTTTGGCGACTGCTCCAGAACTGGTCATTGAAGTACTTCCATGCTCCTAGAACAGATAACTGTGGACATGGTCAGTGTTTCCATCAGCTGCTCAAAGAAAACACATTATTTAGTTTAATGGGCAAACTTCTGGGGAATGGGAACACATTCAAGATCACTTCAGATGTTCTTTCATAATGCTGCCAGAGACATACTTGAAACTGTCCTAATGAGGAAACAACTGTTTTCCTTTAAAAATACAATCTGCTTGTGTGCTCAACTACATGAAATGGAGAGCAAATGGAACAAAAATCCGTGACGTGTAACGCAAATCAGAGGGTGTTGTGATTTGTTTGCTGGGGTATTTTCTAAACAAAGTTCTTCATTTAGAATTAGACTCTATAACATATTTTTAGGGCCTATTTTTGCAGTGTTGCCTGACACACTGCCTATTTTCTGGTAGAAAAACCTTATTCTTGCATACTGTTGATAATGGAATTTTACAGGAATATCTCCACAGCATCTCTGCAGATTTGTGGCAATACTCTCAAGATACATCATGTTCTGTTTACCGCAACTCTTATTTCCTTTCCCTCCTTTGAATCAGTACATCATGAGAATTCTGTTTTGGTGGTTTATTTGATGCCATTAATCCTGGTGCTGGAATTCTCCATACCCTACAAATTAAACAAATTACAATTGTGAAGAGGACTTATTTAATAGGATCAAATTAATCCAGAGTAATTGATTTGTGACCTGATCTTTTAAAGTGTAGACTAAATGTCCTTCATACCCTCCTGGTCCCCTCATGACTTCTAATAAGCTAACAGTGTTCTGGATACAGTAGATTCTAACTCATTAATTAGGCAGGCATGCAGCAGACATTGTGATGTTTCAATGCTCTCTTTGCAGTACCTGAAACCTCATGCACCAAATTCCTGGGCTGATACTCACAACAGCGCCTTGGGTAGAGGAAGGTCCCTGTGGAATAAAAGAAGACATAAGACAGAAGACCAGGGAAGCGAGCGGATTGCTAATGCTGCTCAGTGGTTGTACACTGCAAAGCAAGAGAAAGGTTGGGGCTTTTTATTAAAGGTCCTGTGGTTGCTCTGTGAAAGGAGAAGGAATCTTAGTTTGATTTGTTCAGTACCACAATTGTAGTTCAAGAATTTCAATCTTAGTGTCTTTATTTCAATATGTGCTGTGGACATGATTGTTTTGGACAAGCTGTATCTCTCTGCCTTTGCTTCCCCATTTGTATTTGATATAACAATGCATTCCTGTTGTAGATTTAGACCAGATATAAAGAAGTGCTTCCCTGTGAGGGTGCTGAGGTGCTGGCACAGGGTGCCCAGAGAAGCTGTGGCTGCCCCATCCCTGGCAGTGTTCAAGGCCAGGTTGGACACAGGGGCTTGGAGCAAGCTGCTCTAGTGGAAGGTGTCCCTGCCCATGTCACGGGGTGGGAACTGGATGAGTTTTAAGGTCCCTTCCAACCCAAACCAGTCTGGGATGCTGTGCACTGGTGATTGGCAGCAGTAGAATTTTAAAGGGTCCTGATCTTTAATTTTCTCTTGCCCCAGTTCTTCTGAACCCAACTATTAGAATAGTTTCTAAAGAGTAGTGACAGCCATTCATGACTTGTATTTACCTTAGAGTTTAAGTATGATATTGATCTAAGGAAACATATATTTCATATCAGGAGTTAACTTCTAACTTTAAGCTGGAATTACATTTTTATTCTACAATCCTTAATGAGAGGAAGAATTGTCAATTTTTTTTATAGAGTAAGCAGTTTTTCATTTTGAAAGTGCAAAGTGGCAACTCTCATTCTCTGTTGGGAAGGCAATGAGTTAAAAATTAATATTTTTCAGATACATACAAGAATTTGAATTATAACCTATGTGTCCAGTATCAAGCATGCACAGTTGCTCTTATTATAACAACTTAGTATTAACTAAATCCCTATCAAAGAGGTCACCATCAAAACACTTACTTGTAACCATGCTTTCCAATTTTGCTTAAGTTTTCTCAAAGCATCTCAGTTTTGCCCTCTCTTTAGTGTTCCGTGTAATACTTGAAGATAATTTACAAGCTTTATCACACTGTCTGCTCTCACATCCTTATTTTTATTGTCTCTTGACAGTCTTCTCAACTACAGTGTTTCTGTTCCGCTGCAGATGTTTATCAGATGTATTAAACACACTATGTAGATACCTGGAAATAATATGCCTGTTCTTTTGCTGCCAAATTAGTCACTTCTAAGAACAAGTAAGGTGTTATTCAGTATAAATGTTAAATAATAATAGTACCTAGACTATTAGATCCAAAACATTGATATTTGTAACTTAACAAATCACACTTAGACAGTGAATAGTGTTTCTGAAAGCATTTCTCACTGTACCTCAGTGTGGTGAGCAGACCCATGATGCAGAGCTCTGAATGGGACAGTGACACCTGGACAGGTCCCACTGGGGACCCGTCTCCATCTGGGGAAAGCAGCAGGTCATTTCAGCCATCCCTGCTTGTTTCATGCAGTGTTGCAGGTGAGTGCTGAGAGAGCAGAGGATCCCACCTTTCCCCAGCAAAGTGCCTTCCCCAAATCCCTTCTTTTGCCCTGCAGAAGCACTGTGAGGGGTACTAAGCTAGTTTTGCTCCCAGAGTTGTGCTTTGGGAGCTTACCTTGGGAAATGAATGGATTAAGGAGGTGTCACAGGTGCCTCTCTGGAAACAAAGCACAGCCTTTGGAAGTAGAGGATCACTTTGTTTTCTGGGGAATTGTGTGCCATGGTGCTGCCAAGCCTGAAGCAGAAAGGTGCAAGCGGGCTCTTCCCTGAGGCCTTCAGCTTTTCTCTCCTGCAGTCTTGCTTCAGTTAGCAGACGGGACCACTCTGTCAGCTATGCACTGGGATATTTATTAATATGTACAATAAAATTCCTTTGATCTCATGCTGAATTCATCATTTCTTGCACATGCATATTCCCAGTGTGTGGGATACCCAGATGACTCCTTAATCCAGGAGATTATACACTGTATGTATTACATTCATTGTGAACTGGGAACTCTTGACAACAAAATTCTGTTTGCATTGCATGAGCCCATTAAGTAGCAGCCAAGGTGGTGAATCTGTGTGGCACCTAGGGTTTGTCTTTTTCAATACTGGTTGTAATTTAAGGGCAGAGCCTATAACATTTGTGGCAAAAAGAAAGTTCTTCCTGAGCTATTGCTTACACATAGTTCAGTTTCATTTGGAAACAGTCTCATAAGTGAATCCAGACTGATTGATGGAAGGCAGCAGAGCTGAGCTGCTACACAACTAACATTTCTTATATATATGTATATGTATTAATTCTTACTTAAGGTAGGCTTTGCCTAAAGGCCTTGCAGTCTAGCAGGAAATGGAGACTCTGCTCCTGGGTTCCTGTGTCATTCAGCACCACAGGGTTTCTAGGTGATACAATAATAACAATATTCATAAATAACACACAGCACCTTCCAGCAGAACCACCAGCAGGCCTCAGCACCCAGCAGCTCTTGGAATGCTGAAATGTATAATCAGAACAAAAGTAGCTCCTAGTTAATGCTGGACTAGCTGGTTGGCAGGCTAGAGCAGCAGCACTGCCTTCCCTGCCTCACATATGGTGGGACTGCATCTTGCCTGCTTCTGAAAGATTTGGGAAAGGTCTTGTTTTGTTTCCTGCTTCAGCTTAATTCCTCCTAGGGTCCTTCCTCTGAGAAACTTACGTTCTTATCAGAGATGTAGGAAACTGTTTTCCTTTAATACAGGGTTCTTACAAGTATGATCCTGGAGAATGAGTATCTACATCAGTGAACATTAATGATGGATCACACTTAGAAAAGCCCTGCCATTTCTCTCTTCATATTGAAAACATTTGACGTCTTCTGTTCTGCCCACTTCTAGGCTGCCTTTTGGCCTGTATTCCTGATCAGTCTTACACTGCCATCTGTCTTTGCTCATGGCAATGCTGCTGAGCAAAGCCCAGCTCAGAATGTAAAGCAGCTCTGGATGCTGCCTGCCCAAGAACAGTGCCACAGCAGCTGTGTTCTCTGTATTTCTGTCAGCCTGAAATACAGAGGAGGGATACTACTATCCGGAGCGATAAAGGGATACTAGCAATCTGGAGGGATACTATTTCCTTTGCCAGTGCATACATCCAGAGCAGATTTAGAGCCAATTCATTACCTCTAGAAAGGCAGAAATGGACTGTAATCTCATTGTATTGCCATGCACTTGCCAGATCTACCCTACACTTAGCTCCTGGATGTTGGCAGAGATCCTCTCAGCTTCACACAATGCAACAAGGGACAGGTTTTTTGTGTTCTTTCTTGTTGCTCTGAATTCATTGACCTATGAACCTCAGAACTTGCTGCCTTACCACTCCGGAGTCTGCTGTAGCTGATGTCTGAGCAGCCTCATGTCTGTGATCCGCTTTGCTTCTCTAGCAAAACATTAGTCTTCAATGCTTTCTAGACATCCTCTGTAGAATTTCAATTATAAATCTACACACGATTGCTCCATGAGACTATAAAGCCAGTGCCAGCAGTGCCTGAGGTGACTTCTTGTACTAAAATAGAAAGGCAGATGGTTTCCCTGCCTGGACCTGTGGTAGATATATAGTAACTTGCAAAAATACACTGCAGGCGGTCCAGGGTGGACATGGCTTGTGGTTTCTGACCCTGCTTGAAAAGCAGCCTATGCAATAAGCCATGGTCATTGAAGGCATTAGAAGTTCAGATAAAACAAATAGGTGATTTCCTCCCTGCCCTTCAATTTGGGTTTTGCCCCCCCCCCCGACTGTGCTAACTAATGACCACGTGGCAATCTGTGGAAGGTACCTTGGGAGACACAGTCCATTGCCTTGGCATTTTTATCTGATGTTTTCAGCTTCCCAAGGTATTTTCAGAGTGCTGAGCAGTCCATCTTGTTGGGAGAGACTGACAGTTACTGCAACGGGAGTATAAGGACATCTTCATCAAGTGATCAAAGCTGCTGCTTGTTTACCTGAATGCCATCTGGAGGAAATGCCTCTCTGGGCTGCAGCTAAACCGACTGCGGGCCCATTCTTCAGGTTTGCCTGCCCTCTGCTGCCCTCTCGGGCAACTTCACGGGATGAGGAAGGATTTCAAGCTCTGTTGTGGCTGTTTCATTGTGCATTTCATGGAGACTTCAATCACATGCACAAATTTAAAGTATATATGGAAATTAGAACATAATTGACAACATCAGAACTGGAGCTACAGATTCGATCCCTTGTTTGTGTAAAAATGACATACTGATAACTGTTTGACAGATACAGAAGTTGCACAGATGCAGGGGACTCATCTTCATTAGGGGTTATATTCCCTCACATAACAAGTGTGGACTTCTGAGTGGTGCATGTTTGCTCTGTGAGCAGTATGTGTTCTGCTTTGTTGCAGGAAGGTTTCTCACTGATTGATTCCCGCAAGTGGCTAAAGATAGTCAGGAAAGCAGACTGCCTGCTCCTTCATGCACAGGCCAAGGTAAGCACAGTTGGATTTAGTATTTCTAATAGAATCACAGCCTGGTTTGGGTTGGAAAGGACCTTAAAGCTAATCCAGTTCCAACCCCTGCCATGGGCAGGGACACCTTCCACTGGAGCAGGTTGCTCCAAGCCCTGTTCAACCTGGCCTTGAACGCTACCAGGGATGGGGCAGCCACAGCTTCTCTGGGCACCCTGTGCCAGCGCCTCAGCACCCTCACAGGGAAGAACTTTTGCCTTATATCTAACCTGAACTCCCCTGTTTCAGTTTGAACCCATCACCCCTTGTCTTATTGCTACAGTCCCTGATGAAGGGTCCCTTTTAGCTAATGGAGTTCTGAGTCACACTTCACTTTGACGAAGTATCTAAACAGTTATTCAACCATTCTGTGGCCTCTGATGCTGGCACAGTACTGGCAGGCTGGTGCTTCAGGGCCATGAAGGAACCTGGGTTTCTGGTCTTCCCCTCAGATCTCAAGAAAAGCCTTTAAGTAGTTAAATGGCACTTGCTTGTTACCAGCCTGCTTATTAAATCCCAGTTTTCTTGGTTCTTAGATGAACCCTGAGAAGTTTCATTTCATCTATACTAAGCACTGAAGCAATTTCAAGTGAGAAGAGTTCTCCTTTCTTCCATGATAGTTTTTAAGAGGCTTTGTTGTTTCAGCAGAGACAGCTGCCTCCAGCTTAATTCTCTCTTCTTGACAAGATAATTCATCTCTAAACCAGAAACAGGAATTGTGGAACAAGATGTTGAGCCCCGTGTTCAGTAGTTGCTAAGACTGGTTTTAATTCTTTGCCCCATTCCCAGAGCTATCATGGCATAAAAATAGCTCGATTATCAGAGATGTTCTGGCATTCCCCTGACAGGAGCTCAGGTACAGGCTGTGTTATTGTAATGGCAGAGAACAGCAATACCGCGAATAGCTGAAAACTGTAACAATTCCTTTGAGTTGTATTTTGATCTTTTACCTGATTTCTGTTTTAAAGATGCACAAAGATTTCTTTAGAGGATGTTACAAACCAAACAATATAGTTTGCAGATGGGGGAATGCCAAGAAAAAAGCCAGTGTGAGGCATAACATGCATTGTTTAAATGTAAGGAGGGACTCATTTCAGAATCAGCCTCATCTGATGGTGCCTGTAGGAAGTTCATAAATACCTGAAACCATTTTAAATCCATGGGTTGTGCTTGCCTGAGCCCAAACCAACTTTGCCCTCTGATTTTTGTCAGATGCTTATAAAAGGTGGAGTATCACTGAAGTTGACTATTGAGCAGTTGCAGTCATTAATTCTGCTCAGTCAGTGGATCATCAGGTGCCTCTCCAGTGCCAAGAACCAGTTCCCCAACACAGTCTTAAGGGATTCTGCTGCATCTCACAAGAAATAAAGAGAAATGAACAGCACAATCAGTGTGAGGCTGAAACAAAGCTCTGAGGGACAGTGCAAAAAAGGAGGGATATCAAGAGTTTTATTGTTGTGCATCTTTAATGTTTACTGACCATAAATTCACCTGACAGACTGCATTTAGTGGCACTGCACTGGTCCTATCATAGTTCCTCTGCTTTGTATGCTAAATTGTAGCTGAAGTGATTTCTTAAGTGACGTCTGTGCATATAACTTCTGTGATGATTTCAACAATGTGTTTCAGGAAGCAGCCACATTGTCTAAGGGGTTACATCCTATCCCTGCTAAACCTAAGTAAGGAAGGAATCAAAGCAGATTTAAGCAGAGGAGCACAAGGTTTCCAAAAAACCTGTTCCTGTATCTGAGTGCACAGAGCAAATAAGGAGCATGGGCAACTAAATATGACTCTCTCATTCCTGATTTACCTTGTACCCCTTGCTTTTACAAGTCATTACATTACACTGGTAGTGAAGCTTACTCATTACTTAAGAAATGTGGTTTTAATAGGGCACTGTGGACTCTTAGCTAGCAGGAGTTTAAACTCTCTTTGGAGAAGCTTAGTGTTGATACTCTTGAAGGAACAAGATCTATAGAGAAGATGTGCCGCAGATCAGCTGTACTAGTGGAAGTTTTATTCAGCAGAGCACACGAGTGTGTAATTCCAAAGCCAAACACAGATGCACCTTGTGTCTTACACTTGCCTTGTGTGGCTGCCACTGCCCTTTGTATAGCTCCATCTCTAGTGACCTCTTACCTCATCTAAGTGACCTCCAGGTTCTTTAATACTTCAGCCCTTGTATGGTTCAGGTGTTACTGCCTAGTACTTTGTTTATGCTAAAACCTGGCATCATCGTAGCTGAATTTGAGCATTCCCTCTCTTTCCATAAAGGAAAAATGTTAAATTTCCAAAGTCTACTGATGTTTATAAACTGCAATCTTAAGTGTTCATTAGTCTTTGTGGAAAAGCAGAGGGCAACACAAACACCTCAGACTGAAAAGTGATTTGGGGCTTGCAGGGGTAACCAAAACAAGTGTTCTCTGAAAGTCTCCAGAAGGAATTCAAACGAAGATGCAAGTTCCCTGTCATTTCAATGAGAATTCACCACTTGGCACACCCCCACACAGGTGTTGGCTATGTCAGTAGCCAAGCTGACCCAGCTGACATCTCAGTTAGAGGTAATGTAACCATGCACTGGTAAAATGAGTGCTCCAGTTCCAGTTAGTTTGACCTTTTTTTCCCTTTGAAAGGCACTGAGACAAGCTTTTATGCTTACAGTGCCTCAAAATCACTTTATGCAATACAAGCATCTTAAAATAACATGTATGGAAACATAAAGGCTGTCATCAAGAGCTGGCTTACCTGTGAGATGAAACCTGTAACATGAAAGATATGCTTGTACTCATGTCATCTAGCAGCATGTGTAGGCATTATAAAAAGGTTTTCATGTTTACACCTCAGAAGGATGAACACTTGAATAAGCTGGCTCAGTCCAAGGAAAACGTGCTTCTTTTCTAGTACTTTACCTGTGGTTTACATTTGAAACCTCAAAATCAAACCAAAAGTCCCATTAACTCACTCCTTAACCAAAGCTTTCAATATGTATCTCTTCAATCAGTTGAATGTGCGTAGGACAGGCTTATCATGCACGACAGACTCTTCAGTCCTCCATTTTCAGTGCCATTTCCTGAACCCCATGTACCTAAAATTTATGGTACAGCATCACAAGCTATAATGGCAGGGGGTGGGTGCCAGAGCTACCTCGTACTTTTATTTTCCAGCATTATTTCACTATTTGAAATAATGCATTAGAGTGTTTTGTGCTCCCAGTCTGCTGGGTTAGCGTCTCTTCGAGGAACAGCAGCATGCAAGTAGTGCTAAACTGAATTTATCTGTTTGGCTGCACACAGGCAGCCCAGGTAGGCTGGTAAGGCTTTGGCACAGACAGTAACGTAAATCCAAACTGGAACACACTATTCCCAGAACTTTTAGTTTAGATTCCATTCACTTTAATGTCATTTCATTTGTTGTCACAAATACCTCCTCTGAGCTGACATATCCTTACAGGACACTACTTGCAGCAGCAGGAAGAACTTCATTTCCCTGCTATACATGTAAAAACTCCTGTCATGGCAAGGTTTCCTCACTTGGCTACACCTTCACTTAGTTGGTAAATGGTCTTACTCACCAGTTTGGGTTGGTTTTAATTGATTTTCAAACTGGGAATCATAGTCTGGTTTAGCTGCTGGGAATAATGAAGATAGAGCAGGGAAAACTTGTTTCTGTGCTTTAAAGTTGGTGCAGAGATCAAAACATGTATCACCTTCTTCCTAACTTTACCAAATAGGAATTGAATTAAGTCATTTTGAGGGGATTCACAATTCCTTTCTTTTCTCTTTGGTTTCAGAACGAAGGCCGCATGTTTCGTGTTCAGTTTGGTGGTGACTCAAAGGAAGAGATGCTGGAAAACTGCCAGAGTTGTGTTCAGAAACTCACAGAGTACGTGCAAGTGCAAGGAACCGAGGAGCAAAGCCAGCAGCTCTATCCCAGCTTCAGTCAGCTGGCCTACGGTGGCAGCCAGGTGAGGAACGCTGAACTAAATGCATCACTGCTACAGGTAGTAACTAACCAAGAACATACAGACAGAAAAATAATCAACTCTTAGTGTTAGATCTGTGGCAAATCTGACTTCTGAGCAAAGTCTTTTTGCAACTATGAGATTATCTCTATGAAATATGAGTTGGGAAACCCAAATATCCTGCAGGGAAACCTAGAGAGAGAGTTATTCACGAGGTGAGCTGCTGAAGCCAGCCACCATCTTCCTATTTCTTAGCCTACCTCAAAGAAGTTAACAATGCTCAAGAGTGGTTCGAGCTCTTCAAGCTTCTTGTAAGTTATCTCAGAGCATTATTAATTATCTCATTTTGGCCTCCAAAAGGTCACCAGGAACCAAAATCAATATACACAGGTCATATGATCACAGGAAGAATACCAGCACGCAGATGGGATGAGATTTATGGGTGGGGAGTTTGAACTTACATTTCATTAGGGAAACAAAGAGAGTAAGTTATGCAGGGCTCAGGCAAACAGAGGAAGTTAGTAACCATGAAAAGAAACAGCAGCAAATGCTACAGCCAAGTGGAGTTATTTGGGAATACCAATACAGGGAAATTACCAATTCCCACTCAGGTTTGGTGAAAGACCAAGATGGTTTCTCCTGAGGTGAATAAATAGGGAGCAGCAGAGGAAAGCTGAATAGTTACAAAACCCCACATCTACAATTTCATCAGTGTAGATTCCACTGGGAAGCTGGCACTGTCAGATACATTATACAGGGCACAGGATCAGAGCCATTAAGTAACCATGGACTGCGTTGTTCTTTTTGTGTTTGCCTACTCCTGTTTTACAGTGTTCATTATTGTAAATATGCAATTGGAGCAATTTGAGCTTAACCTGACACATTTTAAAGCAATTTTGGGGTAGAAACTGACTGTTTCCATTTTCCGAGACAAAAACTTCAGGTAAATGGGAAAGGCAAAAGACAGAGAGTGTTTCTGAGGGTGACTAACTCTCAAATATATGCTCTCTTGGGTATCCAGAGGATCACATTTACCAGCTCTAAAAACATCCCCGCACTAACTTAGCCAGGAAAGCTCTTGGATACAGGATAAAAATATCACGATTGAGACTGAGCCTGGAAAAAGGAATGTCAAAGCTTTCAGCTACATCATTTTCATGGTATAATCTAGGAAGATCCTACTCTACCAGGCAGTAAAATCATATTTAGTAGAGAAAGTTTCAATTTGGCTCCCACCATTTCCAGGAAGGCACAAGGGAGGCCTTCAACAGCTGATAGTGATGATATACTGTTTGTTCTTCAAGCAGATTACCTATACTTTGGGCTTTGCTCATTTCTTGATCAGCTAAAGCAAAGAACAGAAGATAAAGAAAGCATTTTGTAGCAAAAGCCCAGCAGTCATACTGTTGGGATGAGTAACACTCTTGCTCCAGAGGTTAGACTGAAAAGTTCACTCAGAAAATAGAACTGACAGCTTCAAGCATCTTTTCAGTGATGTGGCCCATGGGAAGGAAAAAAGCACGCTCCTGGTGAGTGTTCCTACACAGCTGCTTGAAACTGACTTCCAGAAAGCAGTTTCAAATTGATCTTAGCTTAGACATGACAAGTTAAGGGCAGGCCCATTACCTCACGTCTTTCATTTTTAAAGACTCGAGCAGATGTGCATTCAGGTTCCAGAACAAGATGCCTTTTACTGCAGAAGGCAGCTGAGCACATTCTCTCCCTGTTATCTCTAAAAATGGAACTACTTCCCTTCTTGCACATACCCACACTCTGCTTGGTAACAAGCCCTTATTTGCATTTGACATTTTCTAGCCAGATGAGCCTCTATCAGCTTCCTGTGCAGGCCTTGGAGAAAGAAGATCCATACCACAGCTCGCCCAGGTAAAGCACAAATAATACATCTAACATTTACATCCTGTACCTGCATCTCTTGGGCATGGAAAGAGCTCGAGGTATCTCACATTCTGTCAACATCAGCGTTCACTGAACATCAGGATGCCATCATCTATACCAACAAAACCCACTTGATCTCCTGTAGTGATCTGGAGCTAGGAAATAAGCTGCAAACCCAGGTATTTCATGGCGTCATTATGCCATTGCATAAGAACAAACCACACACTGAGAGCAAACACCCAAGATGTCACGTCCAAGTAAGTGGCTTTGTCACTCTTTTGACTACAGAAATTACGTCAGCAGTCATAGCTTAAATCTGAAAACATCAGTCATAGAATCCCAGCCTGGTTTGGGTTGGAAGAAGCCTTAAAGCTCATCCAGTCCCACTCCCCTGCCACAGGCAGGGACACCTTCCACTAGAGCAGCTTGCTGCAAGCCCCTGTGTCCAACCTGGCCTTGAACACTGCCAGGGATGCGGCAGCCACAGCTTCCCTGGGCACCCTGGGCCAGCGCCTCAGCACCCTCACAGGGAAGAGCTTCTGCCTAAGAGCTCACCTCAATCTCCCCTCTGGCAGGTTAAAGCCATTCCCCTTGGCCTGTCCCTACAGGCCCTTGTCCAAAGCCCCTCTCCAGGTTTCTTGTAGCCCCTTTAGGCACTGGAGCTGCTCTAAGGCTCCCCAGAGCCTTTTTTTCTCCCAGATCCCCCAATACTATTGTCCTCAGGGACAAATCCAGGGTTAAACTGTATTCAAGAATAAGTGGAATTAACTCGTTTCTTTTCTATGAATTTGGGACAGAACAGAATCAGATGACTGAGAAAACTCAACTCTTTTTCACCTGGTTTTGTGCAGTTGCTTCAATGGGTCTTTTTTACCCTTCTTGCACATTCAGAGCACGATCAGCTCAACATTTCTTCCCATCAGTAGTATAAGGGACAATTCCTGTGCTCTTATTACAAATCTGTCATCTTTTAAACCCAAGAAAACCCTTTTATAAACAGCTCTATTTTGAGAAGGCAGCTTGCTGTGCTCTCCTCTCAGCAGTGAGAGCTGTATTACATGCCCTGCTGCTTGATTCCCAACAGCTTTGGTACTGTCCTTGTACAATGCAGCAAGAGTACAGCACCAAGCCAGAGGGATCAAACAAGGCAGTTGGCCTTTAGCAGCTGTCTTTTTCATGACCAGTCTCTGCTTTACAAGCCAATACTAGAGCTTGTAAACCACCACCACCATTACAAACAACTCAAGCTTATAAAAACTGCTTTTCTCTGGTCCCTGTGTAAGACAAGAGACGATACCAACTTCAAACAAAGCCGCCTGCCCAAGGCCTGTATTTACTACACACATTCATCCATCTCTCACTTTATTCCCCAGCACAAGATGACTCCGGTGTAGCAGCTTTACTACATCCTCCTCTACTTGTCCCTCTACTACTTAAGTCAGCTTAACACAACTGTGCTTCAAGCCCTGGCCCACACAAGCTTTGCCTAGGGCTGAACTTCTTCACAATAAACAGGCTTTCAGCTGGTGCTCTGGGATGTGCTGGATTTCAAGAGCTCCATTCCCACCACTTCAGGAAGCTGGCAGAAGCACTGGCTTTAAACATTCTCTTTTATTTAAAAATATATCTCAACAATCTTGAAAGATCTTTTTCACCACCATAAGAACAATCCTGGGACGGGAACCAACAGTAAGATCATATTTTTGCTACGGAGTTTTGTTTTCCTCCCCCTTGTGCTCCAGCCACCAGTGGGCCTGGTCCATCTGCCAGTTGTCTTGTGCCGTTTTGGGTTCAAGCAGCTGAAGCTTGGCTCAGCACATCAAAAAAAAAGAGGCCAAACTCAGCATGTGAAGTTATTTAAAGCCAAGCACAGATTAACCAGCATTGGGCATTTCCCCTGATACCAGAACTATTCACCTTCATCACTAACTCCCTCTGCACATCACACTTACCTCATGGGGAAAGCAACACATCCACGACTGTCTTTGCTTCTGCTCTCCCAAGTGTCCAAAAAGCATCTGTAACTTAATGGCTTCAGTGCAGATGGGTAGAGAAAGCCAGAGGCTGAGTGGGGACGTACTTTGCCCACCACGAAGGGAAAAACAGGAGGAGGTGGTTAAATCCGCATGGAAAGGATGTTTTAATTCTTAAAAACCCCCTAATTTACTTCTAAAAGCCACCAGGTTGGACAGGGCTGGGCGCAACCTCCTCTCGCTGAAGGTGTCCCTGCCTGTGGCAGGGGGTTGGTAACTAGATCAGGTTTAAGGTCCCTCCCAACCCAAACCAGTCTGGGATTTTCTCTAAACAAAGAGCTTTGCACTGCACACTTGGTTACCCTCACACAATTCCAAGTGGCAGCACACATGCTTTGTACCAGATCCTATTCTCTTACACGGAGTGGATCTTTGAGAGGAAGCCCAGGGAACTGGGGAAGAAAATAACACAGAGAAAAAAAACCCTATAGAGATAAAATTACATGGAGAAATCTGACCTGAGTGAAAGGATCCAAACAGCATAAATAACATGGCAGATGCATCTTTATTAAATACCAAAAGAAAACCTTGATGTAGCTGCACTTACCTTTACCTACATTTAACTTAACTACCTACCTTTCACTTACCTTTAACTATGTAAACGTTACTACACCTTTTCTGTCCTGGATTAGCACAACCCTTTGGTTTTTACTTCCCCAGTCTGTGCTGAACAGGAAGCTTGAGCTGCCCCCTGCACCCTGGCAGCCGGTGTGGGGCACCCAGGAGCTGGGGCCCTTCATCCGCTTCTGCCTCCTGGATCAGCATTTCCCAGCTTTTGTGCAAGCCGTGGAGAAGGAACTGCAGAAGCTCACAGAAGGTTGAGAAGTACCAGCTTGCGGCCGCTGGGATGCAGGCTCCGGGATTCCCGGCACAGGGATGCACAGGTTACGTGGGATTAAACGTTTCAGTAAGTCTCACACACGGTTTTTGGGGGTGTTTGTTTTTTTTTGGTCAGTGTTTTATTTTTAAAAACAGGTGAATCCACTTTTTATACATCATTGCACTTCAACAAATACACAGAACACAAGTTCATGCATCTACAGTTACGCACATCATGAGAACCCTGTTAGGTCTATTTTCTACAATCTTTAAATCATGAGAACTTACAGTGTCAAACTAAAGAGTATAACTAGTTGCATAGAATATCACCATGCTGTAACATTTCATCATTTAAACAAAACCCAAAAAAAAAAAGAAAATTATAAAAGTTTGCCTGAATTGAATGTACAAGAATATGTTGAACACATCAGTGCAAAAGGAGTTGAGAATTTACATGAGTTAACAAAAAAAAAATCATCACTTAAAAAGCAATCATATATATATATTTATAAACTGAAGGTTTTTGTTTTCCACTGCATTCCACCACCACGTCCGACCCTTCTGCCTTTGGAAGTCTGATCATAGGACACCCGAGTCTCTCTCTAGAGGTTAAGCCCTTAAGATATATTACTTCTCCCGAGTACCAGCACACTCGAATTCTCTCATCTTTCAGACATACAGTAAGGAATGAAATATCAGCAGCTTCAAAATGAAACACGATTACTGGATTTTGGTTTTACCCCCTCCTCCCCCAAAATATAAATATATACTGTATATATCTTTTCCGTTTTGCTGTACTTTACAAAAAGTCTCACTAGATGGCAGCGGTGCGGTTCAGAGCCCGGTTGAACAGCTACAGGAAGTAAAAAATAGCGCATGCGGGACTCGCCCAACTACCTCTACCGGTTAAATAGATCCAGGAGGGGAAAGAAAGAAAAAGAGGGGAAAAAGAAAAAAGAAGAAAAGCAACATTCACAGCACATCAAAGCCCAAAAGAGTTTACACCTTCTACACTGAAGCGTTATTAAAATGTATCTGGCTAGGTGATCCTTGCAGAGAGGCTAAATAAGGCATGCTTTAGACAGTCATATCGTTGCTCACTTGAAAAGGAGAAAAATAAATGAAAATAAAATCAGACAGAACTGGAGTTCTAGAACCAAGAGTTCCAACCCTTAAATTTAGCAGGTCATATTGCCATCAGTCTCTCAGAAACTTAAAGCTCTAAAAAAGAAATGAGAAAAGGTGCTAGTCAATGCCCGGCAGCGGTGGGAACGGTTCAAACAGCGTGCAAACAGAGCGCTCAAGGAAGGGAAAATAGAGGCTTCCCAACTGGATCGCTTCTGGATTTTAACACTGAGTGAGGCAGGGGTTGGGGTTTGTCTCATGAGCAATAGTAGGGATGATGTAGAGCCTGACAGCTTGTGGGGTCTTAAACTACCTGTGTGGTTTGGGGTATCTTTGGACAGCGGGGCGCAAAGGGCCAGCACCATTCCCCGAGCAGCCCGCAGTGTTTTAATGCAGGGAGGAGGTTCTGTTACACACCCCAAGCACTACAGAAAGAGGAGGGTTTAGCCTGCCCATTGCAGAGGTGCCCGCGGGTCATACTTACATGATAAGCATTTTTAATTTGTGTTTCTCTGGCGTAAGTTTTTATCTTTATGATTGTTTGTAGAATTGGTTTTCCTGGAGAAATAACAACAGAAAAAAAAATGCACCAAAATCAAGCAGAAGCATAAGAAAAAAAGTCTTTGTACTTCAGTCAAACATTTCACCTTTCCTCCTAAGTGGCTAAAGACAACACAACTTTTAGGCTTTGTATCTTGCCACCTTCTCACCCAGTGCAATTCACCTGGCAAGGGCACTGCCAGTAGTTCTCCCTTTCCTTTACTGCAATGCTAACAACAACCTAAGGGGTCCATGGCAGGCTGAGAGAGCTGGGCTGGGTCAGCCTGGAGAAGGCTTCTTAAGGGGAGACCTTAGAGCAGCTCCAGTGCCTAAAGGGGCTGCAGGAAACCTGGAGAGGGGCTTTGGACAAGGGCCTGTAGGGACAGGCCAAGGGGAATGGCTTTAACCTGCCAGAGGGGAGACTGAGATGAGCTCTTAGGCAGAAGCTCTTCCCTGTGAGGGTGCTGAGGCGCTGGCACAGGGTGCCCAGAGAAGCTGTGGCTGCCCCATCCCTGGCAGTGTTCAAGGCCAGGTTGGACACAGGGGCTTGGAGCAAGCTGCTCCAGTGGAAGGTGTCCCTGCCTGTGGCAGGGGTTGGGACTGGATGAGCTTTAAGGTCCCTTCCAACCCAAACCACTCCGGGATTCTATGACCAGTAATAATACCACACATAATGTCAACCCCATATCATGTGAACTCTCCTAAACTCTCAGATTAAGCCAAGTAGTACTTTTTTTCTGAAAACACACTTACATTGGCCCAGCTGGTTCATCATCTGCAACAAGAATTCCGATGTGATCCAGGGAAAGACAAGGAAAGGAAAGGGAAAAAACAAAAAGAGAGTCAGTCTTTGCACCGTGCACTGGCCAAGCCGCGAACAGCAAACCAATCTATCTACAGCATTAAAGGCCATTCCACTTGGGAGTGCAAAGATTCATGGAGCTGTTTGTCTGGATTCAGGGTTTAATGGCAGGTATGTTGCCTCAATGGTTTTAGTTAACACTTGGGATGCTGGTCATGAAGAACTGCAACTGTAGCGGACAGATTGTTGCAATATGGTCAAGACTCATCTTGTCCCCAAGTTCCAGTGGTTCAATCTCATAAAAAAATAGATGAGAAGACAAACCAACGATTCAGTTGTAAAATCCTGCTGGTTGTTTGCTTGCATTGATATTGCTTTAATATAGATAGTATTTTTTATAAGCCATTCTTCAACTGCTGAGGAGTAATTACTGGTATATACCCCACAGGGCATATACACCACATGCTCGTCTTCCCCTGGCTGATCCAACCTCTACATATTCCGCTTTCCTCAAGGTCTGATTAGATCGGACTTGGTTAGGAGGAGGTTGGAGGTGCAATGCTTGGTTCAAGTATCCAAACGCAGTCCGTGGGCAGCAGCAGGCATCATGCGTGCGTCCGACAGGGCTCGACACGCTGGGAAGAGGCAGGGTCAGGGGTGTTGTAACACCTCCAGACACACCAGCTATGCAAGACACGGCCTTGTTCTGCTCGTGTCTCGCGGCACAACTGTTCTCTTTAAAGAATTGGAAGAACTCTGCCAATGAGTAATGTTTAACATTAGTGACCAATTGAACTTTGGGGTTTGAATTAGAAACCCCCTTGTTTTGCTCCCAAGCTGCAGTATGGAAGGCAGAAGTGCATTTAAACAGCAGTACAAAAATCAATCCAAAAGGTTAACGCTCCCGTAAAGGTATTTTGGGGGGACCAATTCTGGCACTCAACAGTTGCCGTTCCCACCTTGGGCTGGAGGGATGTGTCACTGAAGCCTTTAAGAAACTCTCAGCAGGATTCCACAAGGGTGCTTAGTGCACATGAAGCAGGTATGGAAATTACAGTTTCAACAGTGTGGGCATCCGCATGAGCACACGCTGGGAGTAATGTCGGTCAAAGGGGACATTACTCCACCTGTACCTTCAAGGCAACGGATAGGCAAAGCCACCGCTAGCACAGACAGTGACTGGAACAGAAAAAAATACTTCAACGAAAAGAAAGAACTAACCACAAACCAAGAGCTTTACAGCCAAAATAACACACTAGCGACACACCAGTGTCCACAGAAGTCCGTTACCAGCAACAGTACACTACCGGACAAGATACAGAGAGAACTAGGACTAGTAAGGACAACCAGACATCAATGTGCTGTTGTATATACAGTGGAGATATACAGAGACATCAGGTACTAAAACACAAAGCACAGTAGAGTAAATCTAGAACTTCCTTCTACGAACATCTTTTGCTTCACAAAAGATCTTCAAGTTGGTTGCACTCCGGGTGAGAAGCGCCTCAGACCAACAGCACCCTCCCTCCCCTGGTTTGGATGCTGCCAATGCCGCTCTCCACTAGCACCTGGGACCTCGGCTCTCTGACAAGCATCAGACATCTTTGAGAGTTTGTTTGGCCACACTTCAGGAATACCAAACTGCACCGGGAAGATACAAGCTCCCTCTCACTAGCAAATAACCAGTTCTCCTTCTCTGTTAAAATACTTCCATTCCTGTTGCAGCTAAGTCGTTTTGCGTGCTTAAAAAACAACTCCATCACATTTATAAAGGCTGCCATCGGGTGTTTTCCTAACAAAGAGCCAACAAAAATGCTTATTGGAATACTTAAGAGTACAGGGTGGATCACCACCGCTCATCCCTCTCCCATCTATAACCTAAATGGAGATAAAAGAAGCCTGAGGGAAGTTTCTCTGTACGTTCCTCTCCCAATCAGGCACTGAACTGCTGGCAGAGCATCCCCAGTACAGTACAGACAGAGACCGAAACCGTAGCGAAACCAGGGGGCAACAGACCAACAGAAAGCTCAATACAAAAATCAGACTAAAGAAAGGTTTAAGAGAACAGCAAACTGAAACCCAAATTAGTTGTGAACGTGAATGAAGAAGTTTTGAGGAAAAAAAAAAAACAACCACGTGTTAACGTTATGGCTTGTGCGTTGTATAGACTGAAGCGGAGATTAAACAAACTCCAAAGCATGCAGAGCTCTCACTTACCACCAGGTTTTTAAGGGTATGATGCAATTGAAGGGGGGGAAACAAAAACAAAAACAAAAAAAAAAGAAGTCATAGTAACCGACAAGCATCAACGTCACTCAACCCCTCTGCGCCAGGCGAGCTGCTCACAGGATGGACACCCTATGGCCATAGAGCACGTCCTCCCAGTACGCTGCCGCATTCCAGCCCCTGGGGCTCCCACAGTGCTGCCAGGTGACCATATGTAACCCCTCCTTTTGCTGGCACTGCCTTTGGGATTGGGAGGGGATGTGCAGCAGACTCCAAAAACCCCACTGCTGATACAAGAGTTAAACACCCCGACCAGCTGAGCCTTCCTTGTGGGCACAGCGCTGCCTGAAACAACCCGTTTTGGAGGGGTAAGGTTAGAATTTGCTGTGGACTGAACGCATCGTGTAACACGTGCGATCAACCCTTCCGGGCAAAAAACATCTGCGCGTTAAAAATCACAAGGTGATGACAAACAAGGTTTGCTTTAGCTCCTCCACTTGTATGAACTGTCCGGGAATGTAATTCGTGCTTGGGCAGAGAAGGGGGGTGTTTCATGCTGCCATGCCCTTACCTTCAGCCTTAATTTAGGAGGCATTTTACCTGTTGCTCAGTTTCTTTTACCCCCTTTGGAAAGCTCCAGGGTTTAGTTTTAATACCAAATTCATCTCATGTAGCCTCTGAGTGGTGCAAGTCCAAAATGAAACATTATCGGGTACTTCCAGCACTAAAATCCACATTTTTGCATCCAAAGGGACTCTGTGATTTGTGATTTAAAATTTGCAAAGAAACTTCCAGAGAGGAGCTGAGAGCAGCATCTCCAGCAGCGGCTCTCACACTGGCACGTGGCACCCCTCAGACCTGCCCTTACAGCTCAACAGCCAACTGGAGCGTTATTAAAATGACAATTTGGGGTCAAATAGTCAAAAGGAAAAGCCAACATTAACCCATTTAAGGCTGGCTGCACTCAAAGGCAGCATCTACCACCACAATACATGCTGGCTTCGGAGCAATGTTCTTCCCTTTGCCTTTGTTAACAGCAGTGTTTTGGAGGGAGGCGGAAAAGGCAGCGAACAGAGACACTCGAGCTTCAAAAAGGAATGAAGGCAGAAGCGTATTGGAGGCTCTCTGGCCAAGATACTTACACTGGAACCCTGCTCCTCTAAGAAATGTAGTGCACAAAGGCCCAGAGGAGCCAGGCTGTTTGATTAGCACTGTGATACAATGATGCTGGCCCTTGGCAGCAATGTGCCTATCTGATGATTTTCTCCCCTTGAAGAACTTTAGGCATGGGGGAGAAAGGTGCAGGTCAAGAAAAAAATAACCCCCAAATTTCACTTGTTACAAGGCAAAACTGTTTCAGTGAAAACATTTTGTTCTTGAAATTACTTACAGTAATAGCAGGAGCAGGGAAAGTCAAGAGGGAAAAAAATCAACATTAGAAAGAATGTGGGGATATGGATGGAGCTTCTGCAGAGCCAGAGCAGAAACACATTAATGGCAAGTCTTTGTATTAAGCTGAGAAATGAGAAGGGAAGAATGAAAAAGGACACGTTATAACCCCAGTCACCTCATGGCTTTGAACTAAAGGTCAGAGAGAATATGGATTTTCAAGTAAAAACTGTTCACATTCCTGCAGGGAATGCAGGAAGGAGTTTTTACTTTCTACTTACCCCAGAGCACACCCTTTACAACAGCATCTTTGCTAATATTGGGCTGTTTGATCCAACAACAGAAAGAAACCCACTTTCTTTAGGAATACTTCATGTACTACATCTGGGTCACGATGGCTGATCGCTACGTCTATCAGAAATAAGCAGCTTAAGCTATACCACAGAGGAATCAAAAGCTATTTGCTTCCTTTTGTTGTCAAGGGAAGTCCAAGCAACTTGCATTGAGCAAAATGCATCAGCAGTCCCCTGCTGAAACCGCTTCCCGTCGGGCATGCAGCGACGTGCCAGTGCCTCTGGCCTCCACATGCCACGGTCATGCAGCTGTCATCACCCAAAGCCATGGGAAGCCGCACGTTATCCACCCACCCTGGTTTTACACAAACCTGGCTGCTCTCTGGAAAACAGGGATGGGATCTGTCTATTGCTTTACCAGGTGTAAAGCAGAGGATGCACAAATTCAAGCGCCATCCGCCCTCCCTTCCTCCTTCCAGCACATAATTTGGATGCAAGGGGGCTCGCTGCAGCCACCTCCCCTCCCAGGAGGATGAGAATGCCCCTCATCCACAGGTACAACAGCAAGAACCTGCACCAGGCATCCCCAGTGCCACAATTTCTAGTCAGAAACATGGATTTCATGGGTGCCAAGTCACAAATCTAAATTATGTGAAGGAGGAAACATTAGCAAAGGAGCTACTGAGCAGCCCTGTTCCATGGCACAAAAAGCAAGTCCACTCCACATAGAAAGCAAGGTCCATGCAACAAAAAAGCCCCCACCCTGCAGTCAGGAAATGCCAAAGTTAAAGGAACAGCCTCGCTCTTCCAGCATGGCACTGCTGGAAGGTAGGTGGAGGTAACACCTTCTGAAAGGGCAGCAGATCCCCTGGGAAAGGGTCTTGGAACACAAAGCAGCCATTTATCCCCCCAGCCCCTGCCAGCTGAGCAGCCTCCCTCTGTGGGGACACAGAAAGCTGAAAAGAGCTGCTCCAACAGAACCAGGTTACCCATCACTCCCCCCCTCCACCAAGAGCTGAGGTAGCGGGCACACTAGGACAGGTAAGTTTAGCCTGTAGAACAGGGAGGTGAGAGAGGGGGAAAGGGAATCCATTCAATTGCCTTGGTTTTGACTGGCCAGGTGGAGTTCCCAAGCGCTCTGGAAAGCATCCCAGGCACCTTCCAGGAGAGAGGTAATGATTCTCTCCAAACTGTTGCATCCCCCACAGTAACTGAGTGCTTCTGTTCAGCATCAGTTATCCAAAGCCCTTTTTGGCACTTTGTTTAGGCTCACCAAAAAGGTAGAGCCCTCAAGCCTAGCTTGAGAGATAAGATGAGCAATTTCTGCTGTGGCACAGCTGAGAAAGGTAGAAAGGACTCCAAAGGACTCTACCTGTTGTTATTAGCAAAGTCTGGAGCAATCCTGCTCCAGCTTTTGGCTTGGCCTGGCTTTGTCCAAGGAGCTGAACACAGCACACCCCAAAGGACTGCCTGTAACTTGTGTAGGCTTAGCTAAGCCTGACCTAGAAACGACATCACCTGGGTTCTGCATGAGCTGAGCGCTCAGCGTGGGCACCAGCATCTCCCAACAAGAGAAATGCACCTCAACAGCATTTCATCCCACACCGTCAGCAGCCAGGCTCTGCACGGGCTGCAGGTACGCTTCTACATTGCCGATTTCATGCTCTCAGCTATAGGAAAGCTCTGAGCTTTCTGCACACAGGGAAGGTACGTTCAGCATCACTGGTTTTCTTGCCAAAGCTTTTTAAGAAGTCCTTAAAGTGTCCTGAATCAGTCACCTTCGCACTAAGTCTGTGCAGAAACCCTCCCCTCCAGAGAGCCTCAACAGGACAGCCATCAGCCAGAGGATCCTCAAGGGGAAACCGAACACAGGAGGCACCTTTCCCTAAGGTAGCACCTACAGCACCCCAGAGCACTGCAGAGGCACAAGACTACAGGTACAAAGCTTCCACCCCAGCACTGAGGCTGGTTACTGGTAGCAGACACTGAATGTGCAGGAGTGCAGAGCCTGCAGCAGGAGGATGTGCCAAGCCGAGGGACAACGATCAGCCAGGCAGCAGTCCGAAGGATCCATCTGCAAACACAGCCAGGGGGTTTATGACTCTTTCTACCTGCTATTCCGGAGCAAAGGAAGAATAGCGGAGAAACCTGAGGGCTAAAGGAGGTCTGGAGTTATTCCACCACAGGAGGAGAGGGAGTGGAGTGCTGGTGAATGGGAAGGAATCTCAATGTCTAAGGAAAACATTTGGAATGCTCCAAGGATGCAATTCACATCTCAGGAAGAGGGGCCTTCAAGTGAGGCACTGCTGCTGAGGCTGCCAGGTTTTCCCTGTGCAGCAAGGAGGCACTAACAGCTTGATCATCGCTGCTGCAGCAGCTTTGTATTGAGATTGTGGCACAACCACAACCCTCATCCTTAAAGCTTAAACACATCAAAGCCAATGCTAAAAGAGAGAATTCAGAAAACCAGCTCACAGCTGAAGAGACCATGGCTGTTGCCTAATAATTTCTATATCAAGTAATACAATATGTAGCCTAATATCTGCCCGAGTTGGTGCCTCAGCTATAGGCTCACTGATGTTTCCTGCTACTGCTTGCTGCAGCATGCGGAGGTGGCTGGGTGATTTTGGAAGCAGGGAGTTTCAATTCCACATGATACGCACACCACTGCATTCAAATGTTAACTTTGGCATTTCATAACGAGGTATTGAGAATAAGAAAATGAAGAGTAACCCACGTAAAACATCCAGGGGTGGAGATCAGCAGATAATCCAGGGTTTCTCACAGATGCATTTGTCAAATGCCCCTGCTTGTAGGGTGTTGCCCACCAAGATATCACAGAAAGCTTCAAATGCCTTTAAGGAAAATGCTAGAGTATCCAAGGGAAGGTAGGACTCAAGTCAGCCTCCAGCTGAGAAGATGTTATGCCAATCGTGTCTCTTCATCCAGGCAAACTTAATACACAGGTATTGACTGTGATATTCAGGATTGGATTTTGTCCTCCAAGAAAGTGAGCAGAGAAAACACATGCCCATCACAGAGGTGCATCACTCTCCAAGACTCAAGCTTAGCTGCCTGTAGACTACCAGCAGACCGAGCAAGCAAATACAGGAACCTCAGTTACTTGGCTCATCATCTTGGACTCCTCCGTCAGAGATGGTGAACCCGGACCCCTCAGGCACCCGAAGAGCAGCCAAACCAGCCAGGAAAACTTCAGCCTTTGAAATAAACAGGTAGGGACCTCTTCACCTCCAACATGTGCTTAACTGTGCCACCATGGTGGCTGCACTGCGATCTGCTCAAGTCAAAACCAGTTTCTGTTGGCTTAAGGCCATTTGAGGCTGCCTGCAATGCTCACATTCGAACCTGGTATCTTCATTTTGGTCCTGGTAACACCGCATCAGATGAAATTCGGGCATGCAGGGAGCTATGAACAGCCACCAACATAGAGGCGAGATCCTCTCTGGCCATCCGAGTCAGGCCAACGTAGCACAGCAACATGGGAGATGTGCAAGAGAAGATTCAAACTGTCTTTCTAGAAGTTTTCTGGGCTGGTTGAGAGCCACTCTGAGGACAAAGTGCTGCAGTAAACCCCTCAGCGCCTGTGAAGCTGTTAGTTATGCGGAGGAACATGCACTATGCAGCTTTTGTTGGATACACACCTAGACCAGAGTCAATGCATGCTCTGTAAGCAGTTAGTAAACGCTACTCAAGTGGTTACGATCAAAAGCCAGTTTCCTCTAGGTATGCACTACTTAAAGACAGTGTTTTGACCTGCTACAGAAGCCATCCAAGCCTCAGCCGTTCTCGAAATGTTAACGTTTATCACCTGTTTGAGGAGATTTTGGGGGTTTTTCATTCTCTGAAATGTAGCTCAGGGACCTTGAAGTTGGTTTTGTCCAAACTTCAGAGGCAGATGCTGGGTTCAGCACCTCCCCCAAGGCAAATGTCATGCTGTGTTATCACACACACCTTGTGCAGCTCCACAACAACTAGGCATTGCTGCACAAGCTACAACACAGCTGCTTTTGGAAGTCGTCTACTGTGCTGGAGGACTCCTCCAAGCCAGGAAGCCACTAATGACTCAGTGATTCCCATGTGGATCCAGCACGATGCCCTCTGTGTACTCTGAAGCGCCTGCTCCGTTACTTGTTCCGACAGTGTGATGGTATACCAGAGCTTCCCACAAGGATCACTGGGTAGGGTGTCTTGATAAAAATAGGTTTTCTTCACAAAAAGGAGCAGCTTGGTGTCACATTAACACCTGTTTCTCAATGTGGTTCTTCCAAATACTCATTTTAGCCTCAAACTGCCCCTCTCCCTTCTTTTAAAGGGGAAGTTATGCAGAAACAGCTCGAAAATGGAAGTTACTACTTGTATTCTGTACTAAACACAGTTTAACTCATCAGTGCTACTGTTAAAGCTGATGATAAAAACCTGACCTTTAGAAATGTAATTCAGTGGCTGTTACAATTGGATATCATTTCCAGAGCATTACTGAAGTACAAATTCAGTTACACACCAAAATAAGAGCCCCCACTCTTCTAACATTAAAAACATGGTTTATTTCTGACACATCCCTTTAAATGTGTTTCCTTACAAAACCTGTCCAGTGCAGATGCCACATGGAAGAGGGAGGGCCATCAAGGATTAGCGTGTTCCTGGCTCTCTCCCTGTACTGCCCTACACTCCTTAGGACTGGTGTTTAGGGCTTCTCAGGGCTGCTACAGCAGGGAAGAGACAGAAGCGGGAGACCCCTCATGCAACAAAAGCTTTAAAGACATGGAAATATCCACCCCCCCCCCCCCAAGTCTGTGATGTGCAGGATATTCAGTGTTAGGACTTCACAGACTTCACTTGCACCCTCTGCACTTGCTGGGCTTAATCTAATGTCTGAAGAGGGAAGAGGTGAGAAAGCAAAGAGCTCAGAGCTGACCAAACTGAGCTGCTGATCCTTCCTGCCACAAAGCCCCACTCCGTCCTGCTTCCACAAGTTCACTGTGCCTCTGGTTGGGGTTTTTGTCTCCTCCTCACAAGCGGCTTTGAGCACACTTACCGTCTGGGACTTCATCCGGCCGCTTCCTTTTCTCATAGATAACTATGATGACAACGAGGATAACAATCTCTGCCAGGATGCCCAGAAAGGGCCAGAGGGGAGCCAAGTGGCTGCGGACACGCAGGATGGTTGTGACCGAGACAGAGCCGACCTGGTTGGTTGCGTTGCACTGGTACTCGCCGGGATCCTCGTTTATCTGTAGGTTTGTGATGCTGAGCTCAGTGTAGTTGTCTTTGTTTAAAATGAAGAATCTGCCCGAGGAGTTGTTGATGTCCTGATGGAAGGGGAAAGGTGGAAAAGAGCAAGAGCTTTAGCAAGTTCTGGTGCCTTTTCATTTCTGTCATGGAAACTAGAAGAGGTTTGAGGGGTTCTTGCAAAGAGGCTGGTCTGTAATGCAAGAGGAAAGCCCACCACTAGTGTTTGACCTGGGTCTCTCACTAAAGTGAGCCGTGCTGCAAAGCAACAACAAAGAGATGCACCCAGGGCAAAGAGGAAAACCACCAGTACCAGTTCAGATTATTCTACATCACATTAGGCAGGGTTTGCTAACTAGTTCAGGTATGGTGGCCTTAATAGTATTTTGCGTTTGCTGCTTTTAAAAGAAACAGGCATTCTCACAGATCTGTGGTCAGGGACCTCAGGAATGTTTAGAGAAGCTGGAATTCAAGGTCCCATATTCCTTCTACATTTGAAAAGGGAATTCCAGAGTTGCTTACGTGCAAAGAATTAAAAAGGGACAAAGCTTGGACCAAGTATGGACGTGTGATCTTCCCAAAGCTTCACCTTGGATCCATTCATCAAATAACTTCACTAGACAGAGCAGGAAGGAGAATCTGCACCCCACCACAGAGGAGTTGCAGCACTCACTACATCACCCATCTAGCACTGCCCCATCCAAATGTAAGCTCGCTCTTAACGTTGAATGATCAACCCCTACTCTTACTTACTTCATCTCTTTCTTCATCTATCAATCAAATTGCTACCTCTCTGGCAGATCATACAGTGACATAAAAATAGGTGGGCTGAAGGATTTAGCAACTTCCAGCTTCTCTTCTGCTATTCCAACTGCTCGTCCAACTCTCTTGCTCACTAGATCAGCTGCTACATGGAAAAATACAATGACTTTAACACTAACAGGTATCACTGCCACATCCTCAGATTAAATCTTAATTAAATTAAATCAAATCCAACCTTTTCCAGTAAAATAGTTTGAGGAATTTATATCCAAATGCATTTAAGTCCCATTTCCTAACTCACATCCTGCCATTTGTAGCAGATAACCTGAATATTGTCTCCTTCTGCACAGTGCATGACTTTACCCAGCAGCAATGCAACGAGCAACTCTATTCACACCCCAGCAGTATAAATACCCCTTTTGCATGTGTGCTGCTGGAAGATTCCACCTTCAATCACCACTGCAGCAGACTTTTGAGGAACTGTGTTTGGAGAAGGCACCTGAAATAACACACCCCCAGCCCAAGGTGCTCATCTCCCTCTTTACCAGGGATTCTGGCAGGCTTTGTCTGACACCTCAGTTCTCTTACCTCAAATACACCATTGACCTTCTTGCGCCAGACCCACTCGGGGTGCGGGAAGCCCACGGACTTGCAGTACATCAGTGCCTCCTGCCCCTCGTTCTTGTTTTCGCTCCGCTTGTGGCCAGTGATGTCGGGAATAGCTGCAAAAGGGAAGGAAAAGCTCCATGTTTACAAGCTGCTCATTAAAGACAGAGTTATTTTGAGCTTGGAGAAGCTGAACAGAAAGTAAGTGACAAGTTCCCTGTGTGCTGTTCCTTTCCCACACTGAGCCTATGCTGCAGAAGAAAAACTGCAAGTCCCATGCGACTCCAAGCAGCCCCTCAACTGAAGAGCTGTGTCCTTCAGGCTTGGTTTGCCAGGCAAATTGATGGACAGGGAAAAATCTCAACATCAGACTCGAGTTCTCTACCAAAAGCCTACAAAAAGTAAGACAGCCCAGCTGTTCCCCTGTGCAGGAAGCTGAGAAACATTTCCATCTCCCTCCCCAGCACGCAGGAGGTCCCTGCAGTACCTTCAGCTTTGAAAGAGCTGAAAGAGATTCTGGTTACAACTTGCCCATCACGTCAGGACTTTGCACTGATACTATCTGAACATGAACTTCTGAAAGCTGAATCAGGTGATTCTCCCCCTTGCAGCAGGATTTTGGCTTTGCTCCACAGACACACCGTGACTTTTTATGCCTGTTACGCCTTACAGCAACACTACTCTTGGGTACCTGTGATGCAGCAGAAGTCAAAATCCCTCCAGCACAGCATCCTTTCATTTAGCCTATACACAAATCCATATATTCTAAGGAGAGCTGCAGGTGAAGCTGGGCTTGCGAGCAAAACAGCCCTGAATATCAGCAGAGGATCTTCTGAAGTCATTTAGTGATAACATCACTGCTGTTCCACCACGCCTGCCACAGCAGCCGGGGGCAGCCTCACGAGAGATTATGCTGGATCAATAGGCTGCCCGAGCTGAACCTTCACTGAAGCAGATGGCTCCAGTGCTGTAGTGACCACCTTTAAAGCCCGGTCGCTTTCTAGCTTGCTAATGGTGTCACACGTGGCCTGCTGTGTGATCGCAGGACACTGATCTGTTAATCCAGTCAAAGCCCGATCCCAGTGCTCCAGGAAAAGACCCCCAGGCACTGGGATGTATTACACGAGTCTGCTCGAGCAGAGCTGCCTTCATACCCAGCAACCCCTACACACAAAGAGGGAGCACAGGTTTGTGGCAGCTTATCTGCAGCTGCAAGCTAAAAGAATTCAAGCAGTTGCATTTCACAGGTGCAGTAATGAAAACTGAGCAACCCATCTTGTGCAACGAGTCAGCATCACCTGAACCTGCTCCTCCCCAAAGCTGCATCGCAACTCCTCAGGAAAGCTGTTTGGCAAGTTCAAATGCTAAAGGAGTTTTCATCTTTCAAGGGCTTTCCAATGCAGAAAGCATCCCACGCCATCCTCCTGCAAGAGTCCTTCTGGACTGAAACACAGCTGACCGATAACTCAGAGGCAGAATTAAGAGAAGCTTCTGAACAACGGAAGAATCCTAGTTGTAAGAATACTTCAGCTACAGCATTCCTTAGTGTGTGTGTATTCACCTGAAAGGCACCATCAGGAGAGGCTGATGGAGCCAGGCTTCTCTCAAAACAGGATTTCCAGCACGTTGGGAGCTTTGCAGAAGCTGTGACCATTGACAATGTAAAGAAGCCCAAGACACACTTGCTGCTTACAGCATTCTCAACTCTTTAAGTTGAATTTAAGTAAACACCTTTTCAGCGGTGAGGTGAAAAAGAGCCCATTACCTAAACAAATACTATGGTTGTATCAGCCCATAAGGAAGAACTTGATCCAAGGCTACCCAAGCAAATAGCAGCTTTGCTAACAACATACAATATACATGATCATCTAGGCAGAGCAGTGGATGAAGCTAGACAAATGCTGACTAATTCCAAGATGATGCTGGCCATAATCATGATATGTAAGAACAAGACACAATGTTTTGTCCATCTTTACTGGTACCTAAAGATGTATTCATGCACACATCAGACAAAAATACTCTGAGACTCATAAAACATGGCCTGAAGACACCAGATCATAATAATTCTCTGCTCTTGTGCAAAAAGAAGCTGCCAGGTACAGAAACTGAAGCAAGCTGGAGAGCACACTCTGTACTTGCTAAGTGATCCCATACTACCTGCACCTACAAGGGGCAATAATACCAGGAGGAAATTAAGTTTTCAGGCTGAAAATAAATCAGCTTTGGGGTTGAGTGCACTGCATTACACGTCCCAGATACTGAGCTCCAATATGCACCTGCAATGTCCTTTCAAGCCACTGCCTGCAGCCTCCAAGAGGCTGCATTTATTCCATGAGATGGTGGTTCAACAAGAAGTGGATTTCTTCTCCTCACTGACTGAGAGGCTTCATCTCTTCCTTTCCAGGCTTGGAAAGCTCCCTTAGGCACGGAGCCAGGTAAGCCCGGGGACCTCCCCATGGTGGTTGCTTACTTGGGGCTGATACTCAGAGACCTCACCCAGCCTAACGAAAATGCAAGGCCGGAAGCAGCAGAGCACAAGAGACAGACAGAAGGTGGCACGGTGACAGTCCCCAAAGAGGCACTGGCGGGCTGTCAGAAGCCATCACAAATTACCCCCATTAGGAAAAGAAGAAATAGGATTCATCCGCTTAAAGCTGAAGCCCCACACAGTCTCCATCTGTCAGCACTTCGTTTGTCACTGCCACCTCCCAGCAGACAGCACAGAGTCACAGCAGAACCTGGCAGGGGAATAGGGCACAGTAAGCACGCTGCGCCTGGCCCACTTCTTCGCTAAGGCTGCTGACAGATAAAGAGGGAAAGCTTTCTAGGACTTGTGAACTTGTACTGCAGCGTCACCCCACGCTCCCCTGCAGCCAGCAGATAATGATGCGCCTTTAAGAAGAGGACGTCTTCACCAGGTCACCCCAATGAGAGCAGAAGTGACAAGAATACATCCTGCTCTCTCCTCCTGGGCGCAGCTCTGCTGCAGCCATTTCCAGCTCTGCTGGGACAGGGCCTATTTCTGTACGTGGTCCGAGGGGAGCACCACATGGAGTATTCATGTAGCCAGGGCACGATGCTAGCCAGCTTCTAGTTCTGGCTGAGACATTAATGCAGTGCTTATTCTACCCAGCTGGCCACGTTCTGCTGTACAAACTACAATTCACATATCGCTGATGACCCCAGTCAGATTTAGCAGCAGTGATGTTTGCCTGGGAAGCTTATCAAGTCAAGCTCCTTCTGACACCTTCCTGCTCCGGTGCCAGTAACGGATAAAGCATGGAATGAAGCAGGTTTTGTTCAGGAAGGATTTAGATTTCCCTTCAGCTTTTAAGCAGCAGAATCCACATCTCTGTTCATATCCAGCTGGTTGCGGAGACGTGGGCACAACATGCTGTGTCAGCTCCAACAGCAATGAAACCAAGCTAATGGCCCCCATAAAAGACAGCAAGGTTTTTATTCTTACGTTGTGAAACAGAGAACTAAACATTGGAAATTTGTTTGCAAGGGCACATGGAAGAGGAAAAAGAGGGTCACTTTCAATTAATTGTTCTTAAAAAACCCCAAACAAATACAGATTTAGCCATTCTGACACGAGTGAACTTCTGGTAAGCATCAATGCTTTTGATAACTCTAAACTGAATCACAGCAGAAAGCGGGTTTGTGCCAGGGGTTGGTTTCTCTTACTGCAATGTCATTTCTTCCTATCTAGGAGATACTCAACCCTTATTTGCAGCTAGTTTCAGGATATGGTACCAGCATTACTAATACGTGCAACACCTCCAAACCATGGCCCAGTTAACAGAACCTCTGCAAGTTTTCCCATTAGCAGACAAAATTAAAGCAAAGGCAGAAGCACCTAAAAATACGATGTTTTACAGGTGCCCCAGTAAAAGGGCTCTGGAAGGTTTTTTTTCCTGTGCTATAATTCTTATCCTTGACTAACTTCATAGCCTGGGCAGAGAGCTGAGCCACCAAAGGTTCTGCAGGGAGAATGTGATGTGCATTTTCTGTGCGACGCTTTGGACCACTCTAAGATGCAGCTGTGCTAAGAGAACATCTGATTTATTAATGAGCTGCTGGACCAGTGCTGTGAAGCTGCAGCAGAGGTCTGTGAAGACAGCCAAGAGCCAGGAAACCAGGATCTTCCAAGAAATACCCACTGAAATAGAACACTCGTTTCCCAGCACACTGCTTGGGCTGGAGCCAGAATGAAAGCGGGTAAGTAACATTCCAAGTGCAGGTATCACGTGTGGAACAAGAGCCCAGCTCAGCTGAGTTTGAGGGGGTTAAAAAGCTGGTTTATATCTCTCCAAAGCAGTGACTGGGACAGGGCTGAGCCCTTGCTGTCACTGGGAAACCAACACCAACTGGGGAGGATACAGGTAAAGGTGGAGTGAGTCCAAACGAGGCCATGGAGATGCTGCAAGGGCTGGAGCAGCTCTGCTCTGGAGCCAGGCTGAGAGAGCTGGGCTGGGGCAGCCTGGAGAAGAGAAGGCTCCTGAAGGGGAGACCTTAGAGCAGCTCCAGTGCCTAAAGGGGCTGCAGGAAACCTGGAGAGGGGCTTGGGACAAGGGCCTGTAGGGACAGGCCAAGGGGAATGGCTTGAACCTGCCAGAGGGGAGACTGAGATGAGCTCTTAGGCAGAAGCTCTTCCCTGTGAGGGTGCTGAGGCGCTGGCCCAGGGTGCCCAGAGAAGCTGTGGCTGCCCCATCCCTGGCAGTGTTCAAGGCCAGGTTGGACACAGGGGCTTGGAGCAAGCTGCTCTAGTGGAAGGGGTCCCTGCCCGTGGCTGGGGTTGGAACTGGATGAGCTTTAAGGTCCCTTCCAACCCAAACCAGGCTGGGATTCTATGAAAATGAGTGAGGGATGACAAGGGAAGTCAGAAGATCTCCTTAGTGAGATAATGGCAGAAAGGCATTGTAGGAGGATGCACTAAAAAGCTCTGCCTCTCCAGGTGCATGGGAAGAAGGGAGTCTTTGATGGGAAGGCAGGGTGGAGAGGACAGCTGCCCTCCCACAGTCATAGTACATACATCAGCATCTTTCTTGATGTTCATGCTACTTAAAGGGCATGTTCTTCCCCATCCAGTTCTCACTGCTGCTGCTGTGCACCAGATGATGTTTTGGAGTATCAGAAGACAAACCCACTTCCTCCTCCTTCCCCAAGATGTTTTTAAGAGCAGAAAGACTGCAGAGGCAGAATTCCTCACGGTTGTAGTTCACTGGTTATTTTCCTTTCTTTTAATCTTCACATTTTCAGAGCTCTGGCATCACACAGCAACAGCACTGCAGGTATTTCCACTGTGTGGCAACGGCAATTCCAAAAGCCTGCCTCCAGATGGGGAGCAGGCAGCAGTGCCTGGCAGGAACAACATCGCTGCTTCTGCTGAAACTAGCCCCATCACACACCACAGCCTGGTTACCTGCAGTGCTCCCAGCCAGCTGGCTCCGCTGCAGGAGCAGAGGTGGGGACAAGAATCCCTGTTTTAAGGCAGAAGCTTCCTAATATCACCATTTGCTCAGGCTGTTGTTTCAGGCTTAGAGCTGCACTCACACAACTCCCCTAACAGCTCAGAGAGGCGACTCTAGGTCTTCACCAGGCACTTCAGCCAAAAGCCAGCTGTAGGAAGGAAGCCTTCTCTGGGAATTCCAGGAGACTGACATTAAACCCCACTATTTTCCACTGCTGTTCTACTGCGGCTGCCTTAGGGAGTTTGTTACCAAGAAAATCAGCTGGAAATCTGCAATCCAGCAATTCCCGCAGCCACGCTCAGCTCCCTGCAATTTTAGCTTCCTGCAGAGCACATGTAGGGATTCAGGAAGAAAAGGGGCAGCATTACATAAAAGGCAACTGGTGCTGGTGTATCCCGGACTACATCTGCTGCGAGGCATTTGTTCAAGTTGTTCACAAGTTGTCAGGAAGGCCCTATTTTGGTCCACAAGTCAGAACCATCTTTTCTATGTACATCAGCAGTTCAAAATTGCACTATCATCTTAATTAGCTATTAAGCAATTACATTTGTGTATAATTGCTTAACCACAAGTATACTGTGACAGGCCACACATGCAGGTAAGCATGAAATTACAGCATCTGCATGGCCAAACAAGATTCATGCATCACTAATAGATCACATACGCCTCGGTGAACAAGTAGGTAACATGAAGTAGCATCAAAATAAAGCTGTTTGCTTTGAGAACTAGAACTGCTTTGACAGAATGTACAATATTTACCCCAAACTGCCTTCCTTTGCAAAGGAAAACGAAACAAAGGGCCTGTGTATTCTTTGCAGTAGCATGGACATTATTCAGAGACATTTACAGCCAAGAAAATGGGTGTGATGCCATTGAAGTCAAGCTGTACAGCTCTGTACAGGAGCACTAGCTCAAAGGAATACTCTCTGATCTAATGAGGTTATGTACAGCACTAGGACTGCAAGGAGACTGCAAAGTTCTCCAACTTGTGCTCTGAATTCAGTCCCAACTTGTTACTACATATGTTTCCACATAACAGGAGTTGGGTAGGAAAGTGGCTCTTCAGTTCAGAAGTATACACTTGTTCCAATTGGCTTTGCAGAAGACTGGACAAGCTACTTCCCACCCTAGACAAGCTCTGGTACTTCTCTGTGCCAAGGAGGAGTTTGAGGCCCCCAGCTGGGATGCTGTGAGGAGGAGCTGGAGAACAGGGTCACCAAGTCCTGGAATTGTGACTGCTGCACAAGATGCAGGTGCAAAACTTCCCCCGAGCAGTGCTGGAGTCATCACCTTTTACCTGACGGTTACTTATCTGTATTTATATATAAGGAACCTGTGAGAAGCTGTTAGTAGGATTAGTTACTCTTCTCTCCCTGCCCCTTGTGCCAGTACTCCAGTCAGATCTATGGGCTTTGCTTTTTCCAACATGAAATCCTGTGTGCCTGTAAAGCTCTCTGCCAAGTTCTGTGTCCCTGCCTCTGACAGCAGAGAAGCCCCAAGCCAAACGTTTCTGAAAGCTCTTCTGAGAACTCATACAAAGCTGTAAAAAGGTCTTATCCGGTCCAGTACCAAAGTTCAGTCTCTAGAGGAGGTTTGCTGCCCAAAGCAGCCTTGAGAAAGCAGAAAGGACTCAAGATCTTCATTAAGATAACATGAGAAGATTTAGCCAGGAGGGTGTAGAACCAGAATGCAAGCAAATATCCCCAAAGAGAAAAGAAAACCCAGGCTGCACTTATGTACCTTGAGCACCCTGCAGACAAGCTCACCAGAAGCGCAATGAAAGTTTGAATTGAGCTTGCTGCAAGCAAGGCAATAAGGGCTTTCAGTGGGGCAGTCAGATTGTTCATCACTACTAATCCATTTCTCATGTGTCCACGTCACACACCTGGGCCAACATGAACTTGCGCTGTATGAGAATGAGCATGAGCATGGACTTTAGATCTCCTCTGTCCTTGCAAAAGCAGCTTCTGCATTGGATTTGCTTCCACACTACATTTTGACAGGTTGTTTTATGCGAGATCATTGGAAGAAGAGCTTTCAAAAGCAACACAGCAAATCAGCAAGCTTTTCTTGGTACAGCATCAGTCAGAATGCTCATTCATCTGGCAATATTTATGTCTGCATGGTTCAAAACCACTGTTCTCTGGAGAGGAAAGATGACATTCAGAATAATACTGCCCATTTGTCATTTCCCACAGCCTGACGAATTACTCCCACTTCCTCCCTTTGGATTCGGGAGCCTGACCATGCACCAGAAAAAATGCCCAGGAAAGAGGTCAGCTTTTGCTACAGATCTGTGGTCCTGACTTAAACAGCAAGGATCACAATACACATCAGGCTAGGCTGCGTCACTGTGCAGGGGTGCTGAGACACAGTGTGAAGCAGCCTCCTTCCCCCTTGCTATTTTCAAACAGCAGCAGGGGAAGCTCACATTGAACTAGGGCTTTAAGAAGGATGGTAAAGAATGCTGGCTTACTTCCAGATGAGTTTACAGTAAGCACACCTCCATAAAGCAAGCATCAGTATAGTCCCAGGCACATATAGGCTGGTTGTGAGACTTTAAACATGGTTTTGGGTAAACTCGCCTACCTTTGGTTAGCAAAGCTGCCCTAATGCCCTAATTCCAACCTACTGCAGCACATAAGGGGCAAACCAAGGCTCCTGCAGTGATTTTCACAGTTATTCAGCTGCATTGTGGCAGGAGTTTAACACTCTGTAAAACTCCATCACCTCCATATAACCTATATATTCACATTATCCTATTAGCCCTATGTCCTACATCTAACAGACACCCTGCTCTTTTGTTCAACAACTACAGCAAAGATCAGTGCAAACCTTTCACATTCTGCAGTTTCTATCCGTGATTTTAGGTTCCTAAAGATGTCAGGAAGCTACTAACACGCACAAGACAGTGAAAAAAAAGGGTGCATGAAAGTAGAAACCCCCCATCTGGTACAGGGCATCTGTCCTAACCAGAACCCAGGCCTTCCCAGGAACTAAAATAGCTCCTGCAGACAAAACCAGTTCCAAGCTGCCACACAGGAGATGATGGTTCTCTTTTCAAGGCAAATTCAAAGTACATTGAATACATTCAAATGGCATGAGTTACTGTGAGACAGGGAGGAAGCAACAGCCTTTGCAGGAGCAAACACATATTCTACAGCAATCTTTATCCTGCTGGCCAGGCTTGCTCCCCTGTGATAGCCGGATTTACCAAAGGAGCATAGAGGCATGTGCTAGGAGGTGTTTTAGTATCCCCTGTGTGGGCGACAAATGCAATGGCCATAATCCCATATCCATGAGATCTTTCCCCTATGACTTTCGCTTAAAATCATAAGCAAGGATTGGACACAGGCTCTGTATCATTAGGCGAGGCCTCGAGTTATAGACACACAGCAAACGGCAGAGGCAGTAAAAACATTTCACTTGCAGGGAGAGGAAACAAAAAGCACACAAAAAAGAAGCAAACAAAAGAGTACCTCTCACTTCTATAGTGGCGTTGGCTACGGGAGAGTTTGAAAACACAAACACGCACAAGTATTCCCCTGACTCTTCTGCTCTGGGCTTCAAAATCCTGCAGACAGGGAGAGAACACAGGAGCCGTGTTAAATACTGTGTTAGCAACCAAACCCAAGCAGGCCAGGAGCTTATTTCTTCCCCACACACGTTAATCTTTGCACTGAATTTCACAGCTATCGCCCGTTAGTTCAAGGTGTGTTGTACAGATGTACCTACTTGAAATAAAGGCTGGTGCTGGCCAAGAAAAAGGGTGAGCTCTAGTCTGGAAAGTCAGTAGCAATTCAGCTGGAAAAGCTGCATTTAGCTCAAAAGCAAAGGAGCCCAACATCAGTTAACTACACACTGCAGTTAGTCTGATGCAAGTCATCTTCAAGTCAGTAGCCTACTAGGCAGGTATTGCCTCCCACTGAGTGAGAAATATGATTTGAAGGTACTACCTCCACTGAGTATGGAGACCCATAGTAGTGTACATCAGTAGTATAGCATGGCCAATTAGAAGCAACAGACTACAAATACAACCAAGGCTGACACCCTTCTTCAAAGCTGTTTTCCTTTCTCCAGAGCAGGTATGAGGCTGCTCCATTTACAGTTTTCTCTGATTCAAACTGGATGTGGAAAAACCACAAAAGCTGGTCAGCTCCTGAAGGAAGACAGCACACAGGAATCTGCTGCCACTGAGAATTAGGCAAGACTGATGCAGTAACAACCAGCTGAGGGCAAACCAGATGCAAACCAGCCAGGGTTAAAGCTGAGCTACAACAAATGCCGAGCACCCAAAAAATGAAGATGAAGTTACACTAGAGATGGTGCTGCCTTCAAGTTCACCAGCTTTTGTTGCCTTTCAGAAAGTTTGTGGATACCTAAAGCCCCGTGCATATGTTCTTCAGATATTGACCTACAAAGGCATCTTAGACTAGGGAAGCATACAATGAAGTGATGCAGCATTTACATCTCCACAGGGTTCTCCTCACCCCTCCCTCTACTGAAAGGCTTCTTGACTTTGCTTTTTTATTATTATCAATTTTAAAACACATGAAGTAAATCGCATGCAGATGAGGAGCAACCCTGAAGAGAGCACTGTAAGGAAATAATTCAACTACTTCCTTATACATGGAAACTGCTCAGACACATGGAACAAGCTGCTTAGTTAAACACAGTCTTTGGACTCAAGTCTTCACTGGTTAGAGCACTTACTTTCCAGAACTGCTGGTGAAAGCCTGAAGCTGGTTATGAAGTTAATACATAGAATCATAGAATGCTTTGGGCTGGAAAGGACCTTAAGACCATCCAGCTCCAATCTCCTGCCATGGGCAGGGACACCCCATCCTAGGCCATGTTGCCCAAGAGTCCATCCAACCTGGCCTTGAACACTGCCAGGGATGAAGCATTTACGCCTTCTTTGGGCACCCTGTGCCAGTGCCTCACCACCCTCACAGTAAAGAACTTCCTTATATCCAACTGAACTTCCCCTGTTTCAGTTTGAACCCATCAACCCTCGTCCTATCACTACAGTTCGTGATGAAGAGTCCCTCTCCAGCATCCTTGTAGCCCCCTTCAGATACTGGAAGGCTGCTATTATGGTTCAGCTCATCTATTTTAAGGATCTGCAATAGTGTGGGTAGGCAGAAAATACCTGGCTTTCTGTAAGTGCATTTAGGACCTTAACACTTACGTTATCGTACTCTGACCACTGCTATTTCTTATCCATTATTGTCAATACTTAAAAGCCAGGGGGAAAGATGCTGTATTCTTTCAGTTCTACACAGACTGCTTTTCTTGCAGTGTGAAACTACAAGAGCCAGTACTCCAGTATTATTACCATGAATCATCAAAGCAAATGTAAACTGATCCAGTTGCCAAGTTTTAAAGACAGACAAGCACCTGAAACGAGTCTGCTTAGCAACAGCTGCCTTCAGGCCTGTGGGTTTAGCAAGAGCCCAGCTTTTTGCAGGTGGAGGCTTTTCAGCAGATGCGAAACAAGAACTACAAATAAACCCCACAGATTGGATTGGTTTAGCTCAGTAAGTCCGAATTAACTGATGAGAACTTTGCAAAGAACTCACTACTTTTCTCCTCCAAGCTATGAGTGTAGACACGAGACAGGTCTACAATGAAAGCACAGGATTGCCAGAACCACTTCCAGGCACCTTCTGCTTGTAGAATAATACACTGCAAATAATTCTTGCCCCTTTGTCATTAAAATGGTGAACTAAACCCCTAGATTTAACTCCGAGCATCCTGATTTTAGCTGCTTTCCAGCAAGAACAGCTCCATCAAGGTGGAATGAAGAATTAAGAACACTGTATTCCATCTCTAATGCTGTCTGAAGCAAGGGGTTTAAGGTAAGTAGTTGAACCTATAAATTCTGAAGCTTTCTGGATGGCAAACAACACTGACCTTCAAGTACTAACAACATTCTACAGCCAACCAATGCACATTAATGACTGAAAAGCCAAGAACCTGAAACTTTTTAAAGGAAAATCCAGAGAATACAAAAAATTAACCAATGCTGGTGTTGAATTTCCTCTTTTAACCACATCTATGCTGCCATTGCTTGCATGGATCCTCACAGGCAGGATTTGGTACTGCTAGATTTAAAGAGTAACTAACTCAAACTAGAAGTTAACAAACAGATCAAACTGCGATCATCTGCACCAACAAAATGCCACAGAAAGCCTGAACCCACAAAATGCAGCAAAAGCAGCTTAAAAATGATCAGGAATTCAAGCTTTACTTTGCAAGTGCAGATCTACTCATTCCTCAAGCTGTCCCTGTGATTGCAGTGTGGTCCAGCAACCCCTTCACTCACTGGGAACAAAGGGACTTCATAGTCTGCCCATCTCGCTGCTTTCTTCTCCAGGAAGTGAAAACTGAAAACAAGTCTAATTCTTCCTTTACAAAGGAATTTGGAAGGAAAAATCCACCCTGGCTTGGAACAGACTGCAAAGAAGTCAGACTGATACTTAGTTCCCTGAATAATAACATGCAATTGTCAGTACCCGTGATGCAAAACGCCTCTTGTACCACTCAAACTGATGCTTTTGGACAAAGCTACTCATCAAGTTAATTGCTAGATAAGAAAGCAGAGCCTTCAAAACTCAGCCCCAGTGTTAAACACTGGATGCAGGAAGTAACAAGATGGAATTATGGAACTGAGGCTTTTTTTAACTGCAAAACTGAACAGATAATGCAGAGTGAGCTGAAGTGGGAGCAAAAGGTGAAAACTTGAGCACAGCTTTATCAGAATCAAACCTCACTTGAACAATCCTGTGGATGAACGGATGCTTTGCTAAGGCAAGGAAAACCTGGAATATCTCTTCATCCTGTACCAAGAAGCAACACCAGTGTGGTAAAGAGCCCACAGTACTCTGCTAGAGATGGAAAAAAGCCCACTGAGTGCGTAGGCATGTTTCCTTGCTTCACTGTGCAGCCAAGGAACATTAAACAACAAACACTATATATAACATAGTGGGCCCTGACCAGACATAAGCACCTTGTCCTGGTGTTAAGAGCTGAGTAGGAGGGTCAGAAGGGGTTTAATGCCTCCAAAGAATGAGTTACCACCAGTGGTTAAAACATTCCTTAAGTGCTCTTCATCTTTGCTTGGCACTGAACACAAAGCTGGATTTGCTGTCCCTGCTGGCCTGGAGTGAAGGAAATGGAAGGACAAAATAAGAAAGCAAGAAAATCGCACACACAAAACAGATCTGTGATGGCACCACTTCAAGATGAGAGCAAGCTTCACATGCTCTCATCAACTCCATGGCAAGACAGCCCCTCTGCAGGAATACAGAACCCCTCCAAGGATTTCTGCCCCATCCCTGGCAGTGTTCAAGGCCAGGTTGGACACAGGGGCTTGGAGCAAGCTGCTCTAGTGGAAGGTGTCCCTGCCCATGTCACGGGGTGGGAACTGGATGAGTTTTAAGGTCCCTTCAACACAAACCAGGCTGTGATACTACGATTCTACAGTGAAACAGAAGAGAAGGTTGTGCATGTTCTGTTCTCCTTCACACCCTTAGATGGAAGGTAGAGACAAAGCCAGAACATGTGCATGTGGAACAGATTAAAGTTGAAAACGTGAAGTACTGACAAATAAGAAGCATGAGCGATACAGCTGCAATGGTTTAATCAAGATTTGGTATCATTTCATGTAGTGACCTGACAACTCATCACTAACAACTCAGAGAACACAGTTTATCTTCCAAGGCCAGAAAATGACTAAACCAGCTGAATTCAGCAGTGATTTGTGTGCTGGAATCCCCTCTGTGATGAAGATGCACAGCTGCAGATCCATCTTCATGTTAGACATACACTGAAGTCAACAAACTTCCCAGAATCTTTCTTTCAACACTATTCATAATCTGTGGAACCTGTAGTGCAGATCAGCTCCATTCATCTGACCACTACGAAGCTGAACCAGGAAGCCTAGAATCCCAATGTGTGTTCCAAAGCCATAGGTCTACCAGGTTTATCATTCTCCCATGAAGATGATTCTGAAAGGACTTACTTGTATTCTGTGGTGTTTGAAGGTTTTCTAGTGCCAGGGATCTCTTCTCCATTCTTCACCCAATAACTGGCAGAAAGGGGGCTGGGACTTGTGGTGAGGTTACATTGCAATGTGACAGCCGGACCGTACAGATGAATGACTACATCCTCGCTGGCATTGATCCTGGGCTCTGAAACAAAGGACATGTTAAATAGCCACAAATCCTCCCTGGGAACTGTGCCACACTAGTCTAAAATCCAAAAGGGGGAGTTGGGAAGGGAAAAAGACTACACAAGGAAGGTAAGTGCACTAATTTGGGAGACAGCAAGAAAGTCACAATAGAACTTGGTGAAGGCAACACCTTATGGATCAGCAATCCTATATAGGAAAGAGAGAATTATTTAGTTTAGGTTGTTTAATATTCAACATCACTACAGATTCCTGTGTAACACCATTAATCAATGGTTTATTTCAACACTACTGACCGTGACATGGAAAAACACATGTCCTGTGACCAAATGTAAGAGACCAGCCAGGCCTTTGGAAGCAACTTCTTTCTGGTGGAAACTTGGTTCCTCTACTTTGTGGTTTAAAAACAAACCCATTTTCTATAGAGAAGTTAAAGAGTCTTCTGAATAATATTTCTGCACTTCCTCCTGCAAAAAGGCTCATGTCTATGTAAGGAAAAAATCCTGTGAACACAAGGTATTTCAAATGGCCCAACTTTGCTGATGTCTGAAATCTGAGTGCGAATAAGGCACGAGTCTGATGAAGAATGGCTGAAAGCAGCCCTTAAAAATAAGAAGTAAGAATATGCACCATGTCTAAATCAGAGTCTAGAACCATTTCATGTCTAAAGTAACCTTAAACATTTATGAAGAACGTAAAGTAAATGCAAGCCTCATTGCACAAGCAGACCACAGGCAATACTCACTGTGACACCTGCAACGGGCACTGAAGCCAGGCTGTGTCATATTACAGCCTTACCTGGGGACATCAAACTCACCTTTTTTAGGGGAAAGCCTTTCAAAAGTGATAATATTGGCATGAGGGCACTGTCCTTACATTCATTTGATAACTGCATTCTCTTAAGATTGTGAGAATAGCTATCACCCTCTAACAAATAAGGTTGATGAGATTTTAGGATAGTCAGAGACAAGTTTCTTCCCAAACTTGGAAAAAAAAAAGACCTTTTTATTGAAGGTCTCATGTCAAGTTTTCTGTAAATCCCAGAAAGCTATCACAGGATGACAGAGCTCAAAGGAAATGTAGTATTGCTATCAGCCTTCCAAAAATATCTAGATTTAGTAGCAGCTATAGTTCAGCTTGAGCTAAAGGCCACTGCTATAGCAGCGTCTACCATGGCAGTGCTGCTGTGTGTCCTCTCCTTTGATGCATCTCATTACTTCCAAGGGTGAAATGAATTCCAAAGAGGTAGCTGTTGCCTGCTGCTCATTTCACCCACCATGCTCCCACGGTGCTGGTTGGGTGAGGAAGTCGGTCAAGGATGAACCTCTTTGTCACTTCTGCAAGTCAGCAAAGGGCTTTTTAATGCTGTACCTTTAGTTATGCCTCCTGGTAACATATTTGGGATATAAATTTAGTCACAGCCATGCAGCCTTTTGGATATTCATCTGCAAAGTGCTTGGAACACCAGTTACGAAACAGAATGAGGGGAAGTGGAAAATACCACTATGGCATTTTTCAACATAAAACGTTCATCTAGCCAATAGTCCAGTACTAGACTATTGCCCAGGGAGGAGGGAATAAAAATATTCACCTACTAATAACCTGACAAAGGCATTCCAGTTCTGTGCATCTTTTCCCCCTTTCTTCAGCTACACAGCTTCTTTTCACATCTCTTTAAAACTAGGACTATCATTTCAGCGCAGAAAAACTGTCAAGTACTGGAGCAATGGAGGGGGTTTGACACCTCGCTATTATCATGTATTTTCAACTGTGTTTCTGCTTCATTTTCCCCATACTTGGGTCCTATGGGGTACAAAATACATGTTCTTTCTTGGATGCTCAAGGCAGGGTCTCCAAGCCTGTAGCCTGCAAAATAACTGCTGTGGTTTCCTTTTAGGAGGAAGTCCCTGGCAGGACAGCACCACATTCAGCAAGTGCTGTTGGAACAGATACTGATGATGGCTGTGCTAGGCTGAGACACAACCTGAAGCAGCGATCAGCCTGGAATGATTCTGGAAACAGGAAGCACACATGCTCCCATCAGAGAGCATTGCACAAATGCCAGCACCAGGAAAAAGGCACTAAGAAAACCTGGACCTAGTCCCTGTATAAACTGGAAAGTTAAAGACTTAATCCAGAAGGGTTTTGACAGTGGTAATCTGCTTTCATGTTCTATTGACAGTGGACTTAACACTGATGAAGCAGAATCCCAGCCTGGTTTGGGTTGGAAGGGACCTTAAAGTTCACCCAGCTCCAACCCCTGCCACGGGCAGGGACCCCTTCCACTGGAGCAGCTTGCTCCAAGCCCCTGTGTCCAACCTGGCCTGGAACACTGCCAGGGATGGGGCAGCCACAGCTTCTCTGGGCACCCTGGGCCAGCACCTCAGCACCCTCCCAGGGAAGAGCTTCTGCCTAAGAGCTCATCTCAGCCTCCCCCCTCTGGCAGGTTAAAGCCATTCCCCTTGGCCTGTCCCTACAGGCCTTATGCACATACAAAAAAACCCTACAAAAACCATACAAAACAGAAAAGAACATGGAAAAAAACCCTGCCTGGATCTCCAGCTCTTACCTACATCTCTGCTAGGCTGCAATGCCCAGACAACACTTAGAGCTCTCAAGCTCTCTGTGCTGGAATTGGCTGGGGCTTTGTGTGTCTGACTTGCAGCTTTTTAACTTGTAGGTTAAGAAAACACAAGGCAACTGCAATCTCATTTACATCTTTTACCTGAATTTATGACATTCTGATTGATTTAAATAAACAAGCAATTGGGCCGTTGTAGTCTCATTTAATTCTAGGAGACAAACTGCAAATGGAATACTACTGGGACAGCGACATCCAAAGAACATCCACTTGAAAAACCACAATGCTGAAGAGTCTCTTTCACAGACCACTCAAACTGCCCATTTCATGTGAGATCAGGTTTTCAAGTTAAAAAACCCAAACCAAAACTACCATCAGTAAGTGAAATTCTTCATTCAAATGAGGAATGAGATAGAAGCGAGATACTTGGTTTTGGGGCTTTTAAAAATCAAGTTGCACTTGACCTCTCTGCATTCAAATGCTGGTATTTGAGACAAGCTGTGATTGAAAGGATAGTGCTCTTTTGATACATCTGACATTCCCTTTCAGTGTCATGGGAAGTCAGCAGCAAACTGGCCATCGTTAGTTGGAAACTCCAACATGTTTAATTAGAAATTCCCATTTCGATGACAAATCGTGTTCACACAATAGCACAGCTGAGACATTTTGGACAGCTTCAGATAAGATGGCTTCCACCTTCCAGGGACAGCTTGGAAACTTGTTTTCCCTCCCATTATTGCCATTTCCAGCATGGTGTTGCAGGAATTTGATGTCCAAGTGGTCTGTTTCCCAAGCAGAAGCTGGTCAGATCTCTCATACACAGTGTTACAGAGTTAAAGCATTAAAGTAATTGGTTCAAATACAAGAGTAAAACACAAAGCAGCAGAATTACCCTGGGCATAAGGCACTTGGCAATGAAGTCATGACACACACTTCAGAATTAGCATCAGATGCAACAAGATGATATTAACCGGGGAGTAAATGAAAGGTTAAACTTCAATCCCTGGAGCAGGTTAGTATCAATGGCCTGAGAGGAAAAACCCACTTTCCATATGGAGACCATTTCCACAGTAATTCAATCCCAAACGGTGACTTTTCATATGAAAAGGATTTTCTCCCTCAGTAGGTTACTAACACTGACTGGTCACAAAGAGGGGAGCACAGGACACCAGACTTGTCACGCTCTAGAAGAACTAAAGGTCTTACAGGGGCAGAGGGGATGTCCAGGAGACAATACTTCCTAGAAGACAAATCTTTCAGCTTTGTCTAAAGGTCGTATCATTTCCTACAATTACATAGCTCTTGCTGTTGTAGGTCATGCAAGTAGTGTACACATCCAAGTCCTTTGGGACCTCAAAGGGCAAAGGAGGAATCAAGCAGCAGGACTGAAAGCTGAGTGGGTTTGAGCTGAATGACCCAATGCCACTTAAATCCACAAGTCAGTCCACATCATTGGGTTTCCTCTCAATTTTTCCACATACATCCATGTTGTTTCTATTTCCCAGAGGGAAGGTCTCTGATCCAGGCAGCACTGACTGCAGCACCACATTTTAGAAAGAGGTTTGGGTTGATATTTAAAGGTATTCCAAAACCTGAGACATAATTACAGAGTTTGACATCTTTGTGCCCAGACAAATCTCAAAGCGGTACTCATAGAAAAGGTTTATTTAGGCACAGAGTACAAGAACAAGATAAAGCCTACACTGCACTCTTTGCCACCTTAGGACATTGAGAAATCACAGAGAAAGCAAGTTCTCCTGTACCCCCATGCTCATGTTGCCCATGTAATTCACTCTACCTCATTAGACATCTGCTTCCTCTTGTTAGTGAAGGCAAGAGTTTTACACCTTACACAAAATGAAACAGGGTTCTTCCTACTACCTTTACAATATAAATGTCCAAGCTTGTCTGGAACTGCTTTAAAAGAGAGCTGAATGCAGAAGAGTCTTCTAACAATAAAGAACAAAAAAAGCCATTCTGGGTCAACTATATTCTCTGCTTTTGAAAGCTTTTTCTGCTGCCCAAAGTTGCCTTCTCAGATGAAAATCATTAGCTAAATGTTATTAGTTCAACATTGGGGGGAAGATATCCCCCCCCCCTTCCTTTCATAGGCTGGGTAAAAACTAGCTGCATCAGGTTCAGTGCTGCTGCATCAGTTCAGTGCTGCTGCATCAGTTCAGTGCTGCTGCACCAGAGAAGCCACCAGGAACATGCTGCAATTCAGAAAGGAGAAGAAACACCACGACTTCATGGAAAAATCTCACCATTAAAGGCCACATGTAACTGAAAGGGAAGGAGTTGTACAGCAGCATATATGCAACCAAAGCCATGTGAGAAGGCATTCAGAGAAATTCCAAGAGAACAGAAGAAAAATGAAATGGCTAGACCTGGGAAGAACACAAATCAAATATGAAGGCACTCATGGAGAAGCCAGCGTTAGAGTGACTAGAAACCTACTATAACACTAAAGGGGGGAGGGAAGAAACACAGATTCAACACTGGGCTTGTTTTCACACAGAAGCTCTGAAACTAATCCACAGATTTTTCCCAAGTCCTTTGATCCTAAGGAGAAGAGACACAGAGGGCAGACAACAGCAGCACTACAGGTGGAGGAGCAGTCTTGGGTTCACAACAACAGCACGAGGGAGGAGAGGGTTGGATGGGGGTGACAGGAGGGTGAGGGTCACTAGACTGCCTCTAGATACTACAGTGCCACTACCGTAGGGTGCCGGACTCACTCTGAAGGACGCTTATAGTAGCCTGGGCTCGAATCCACGTTATGGAGGGATTTTGCCTCAAGTCATTCCTCCTGGGATCGTTGCTGGCCCTGCACTCGTAAGTCCCAGAGTCTTCCAAGGTAAGGCGGGTTATCCTCAGCACACTCACCCCATTCGCCCCGTAGGCAGTGTTAATGGTGACACGGCGCTTCCGAGCGCCATCCCACAGCTGTTTGAAAGACTCAGCCCGGTTGACTTCAGCATACCACCACTGGATCTCTGGAGTGGGGTTCCCAACCACATCACAGTACAGTTCAAAGGCGTCCCCCGTGAGTTTAGTTTCTGACATGGGCGACTTGACAAACCCAGCTAGAGGGAGGGGCAGCAGAAACGCAGTGACAGAGCGGCAGAAAACAAAAGAGCTTATAAAGAACAAAGCAATGAGGTGCAGAAAACAAAGAGTTAGAGAAGACATTAACATCTACAGTAACACAACTTGCATAGGAAAAGCACAACACTGGGCACTAGTGGATGGAGGTAGTCTGGAACAGCTCACTCCTATTGGGAGCAGCACACTCCCATTTGGAGCATGGCTTCATGGCAGGATGTGCTTCTCCAGCCACTCTGGGGGATCCATCTGTGGCAGCTGTGCTTGCAACACACACCAGCTCGGAGGTACCTCCAAGCCCTAGAGCAGGCTGATGGGTTTTCAAGCCTCTTTCAGTTGTGTGGACTTTGTAACTGGCAAGTGTTGAGTGTTCATGGCCAGATGGCTTTTCCCTGAAGGGATTTCTTGCTTCCCATGACTCATCTACAGGGTGGGGGGGAAGGGTAAATCTGTCACCTTCTGCCCTGCACAGCTCATGACTCTGAACCTTTGACCTTTCTTTCCACCTATTTTGGACTTCCAAGGGAGGGAATTCCCCAATATCCAAGTGACCTACTTCCTGAAGTAGCTGGACCACCACAGCTCCAGAAGCCTTACAACCTGCTAAGCTAAAGTGTTATATACACACACAGGCCAAAATAGCCGTTTGATAGCTGGGAAACCAACAGCATCAAAGGTACTTTGACAGAGCACATGATTTTTCCCTTCTGAAACAAGATGCTGAGCTGACATTTGTGATCAGGCCAAAATATCTTTATTATGGCATGGAATCCTTCAATACTTACCAGCTTTGGAGCTGCGTTAAGAGCACAGACATCTTAAATTGCCCTTTAATCCTATTTTCCAAGGTATCTATTGAAAACAGTGTTGCCTTAAAGCTAGACTCTTCCCCCAGCCTCTTCCCCCAGCAGGCCCCCCCTGAAACTACAGGATTAGAATACAGCTGGCCAGACAGATTATGCACCAAACCTGTCATATACTGCTGTGCTCCCTTCAGCAAGCAGGGTTAGAGTGCCACACAGCTGATAAACCTCAGATTGTGTCATCCCTCTCCTCAAATTCATGGCTCATTTCCAGGGAGAGGATTGACAGACAGTTCAATGGATATTAGAGCAGAGAAAGGTTAAAGCCTTGGTAAGATTTCTGGTGCGCACATTAAATAGCACTCCCCTCCCCATTGCGTGGCCACACTCATGAAACATTTGCACATTGACAACTACATGGGAAGTCCGCACCATAGATGGATCTCTAAAGAGTAATCTGGGCAACAAAACAAGGCCAAGAGTCCCTAGAGTACACACACAGCTTGTTCCTTGCCAGCACAGTCCTGTTTGAAGACTAACTGTGCCATAGCTGCAAGGAACAGCTACAAGAACACTCAAAAATAGCAAGTATTAGCCTCAGAAACGGTTTCAATTACAACCTCATTTGACAAGGATGCTCCAGCCTCACACTCCAGCACTAGAGGAGGTGAGCTCTGTGATCAAATATTACAGCAAATAATCCAGTGCTGCAGGGAGAGAGAGGACAAGCTATTGCACTACAAGTGCCTCTAATTACTCGTGGTAGTAAACTGCTCTAAGACCACTGTTGTGACTTCTTGAGGTTAACAAGGATCACACTGTTTTCACACTGCTGTTTGAGGTAACACAGGAGCCTGGGTTATGATCTTGCTCTGCTGGACTGTCCCCATTTCAAGGGATGCTGAATGAGGAAGACTGTATTCCCACAGAGGCACAAATCAAACAGAGAGGCTGACATCTACCTCCACATGGTTTACTAGACACAACAGGCTGAAGCAGCGGCATAGGACACAGACTAGCTTCTTTCCAAATCCTAGTGCTTTTCCTTCCTATACCAAAGCCTCTTTCTCCTACCTTCCACCATAATACTGAGATGAGCCAAAGAGATGATAGCAGTTCAGGGAAGATGCTCAAGAAGGGATCCACCTTCTACAGGTTCATCATCACAAAGATGCATCATGAAATGCATCCCTGAAGTCAAAGCCCAAGTGATCCCAAACCTTAATTCAATCCTATTTCTCCAGCTGTCCTGGCTACTAAGCAACCGCTTCCTCAAGAATACCTCCTTGCCTGGTCTTTGCAGCAGGGATAAAAGGCTGTAACTGCATATTTTAACATAATATGAGCTGCACTCCTGCTGAGGCTACACAATAGACATATGTGGCATGAGAGAGTGATGGAAGTCCTGTAAATCCTCTTATTACAAGCAGTCTCAGTAATTTGACTAAAATAAGCTGTCAAAAGCTTTCAGGGTTGAATCTTGTTCTGTATTCACTAAGCTGTTAAAAGTACTGTAACTTCTGCACAAAGCCTAAAAATAATCTAAAAAGATTAAACTGGACCACAGCAGCAATAGGTCCCTTTAGTAAATATTCCCCAGGTTGAAGTTTTAAACCTACATTTCCATCAGCTTCAAATAAATCCTCTTGAAAAACATCTCAGATGATGATATATTTCAATGCAACACTCCATCTTCATCTGAGCAACCCTGTCATCAGCACACATAAAGATGGCAAAGAAAACACACAAATGTGATTTCATACAATCACAGAGTTGTTTGGGGTTGGAAAGGACCTTAAGCTCATCCAGTTCCAACCCCCTGCCATGGGCAGGGACACCTCACACTAGACCATGGTGCTCACTTGGTGGCACTCCCCACCCCAGCAAGAGGTAAAAGTGCTCTTCAAAAAAGGTATCCCAGGCCACAGTAAAATCCTGGATGGAGAGATGGGAATGAAGGCAGTAGAAAAGCCTTCACATACAAGTTAATAAACACTCTGCATTACAAAGGGCTGGGGTTAATGTTCTGTATTTCAGTCATTCAGAACAGCAAAGGCAAGACATCAAACAGCATCAGTAAGCGGAGGCGATGCTTGCAGCTACTGTACATCTGCCAGAGTGCCATTACCCAGTAAGATCTCTAGCTAGGAGCTGCAAAAGAGCTGAAACCTGCCAGTTCCAAGCAGATATGTTTCTGAGGAAGGGAGGAATAACAGGGAAAAAAGGCTACATATTACAGGGAATGCTCCCTGGAACACCGCAGGAGCCTGGGAAGTGCTCCTGCTTTTTTGGCAATTGTCAGTGATTTCCATTATTGCTCAAAACCAAACAGAAAATGACACTCTCCAGATTTCATTGCTTACATAAGAGGCTTTCAGAGCCCAATATTTTCCTTACTTGGTCTTCTCCAGGCACAGTACTGCTGCCTTGTTATTATCCTGTTCTGGTCTAAAGACAGGAGCACCAAGGGAACAAATACATAGCAAACCACAAACAGATCAAGCCAAGAGGTCAAGGTTTTGTTAAAGTGATTATACTATAGCCATTTCAAACTGAAAACCTGCCCTGATTGGTGATTTACAGCTGCCTGATTCCCAAAGTGTAAAGTGTAGGAAGAATCATTGTCAGTGTACGAGTGTCAGCCCTTTTTACACAAGAGCAGAGCAAAACTGCAGCCAACATTGGAAAGCTCAAAAAGGTCAGGGCTCTTGGGAAGGGGAGGAAAGCGGCAATAATTCATAGATCATACCTTAAGATCATATAGAAGGAAGAAGCAGAACAGCCCAAATCTGCAGTGAATCCTTAATGTCAAATACAATAGGAATAAGCACCTTCAAGTGCCTACAAGAAAACTGTATTGCAACTGTTATTCTATCAGCAGCTGTATTTACTGCATTATAGTCATGAATGAGTTATTCTGTTACATAGCAAGTTCTCATTCAAAGGTGTTTGAAGGGGAGGGTTGTTCAGGTTGAGGTATCTTTAAAGCCAATTGCTATCATGCATAAAGAACAAGGGAAAACCTGTTGTTAAATATCTCTCCCAGGGGCTTGACAGGTCTTCATGATACCCCACAATGCAAGAAGTATCACACGCTGTGGTCCAAGGTGCAGCTACTCAAGTACACCATTATCTTTCCAACTAATTATAACTTTGTCATTATTCATTGAAGGTTATCTGCATGCAGGACAGAAAGAACAGCATTAAATCACTGCAGAAGTTGATCTCAACCACCACTGTGAGGATAAAGGTGAGGAAAGCAATTGACTAATGCTCTAACAGCAGACATACAGTTCTGCCAAAGGCTAATGAAATCCAGTTCCCAGCAGGGCTCCTCACATTTGCAATCCCTCCATGGTAAAATGCATATTTTGGTGAAGAACCACTAAATCTGAGAAAAAGTGCCTTTTGAAAGCCAGGTGCACTTGAACTGGGAATGGGGGAGAAGCTCACAGCCAGTCAAAAGGGCAGCCAAAAAATCCCATATGCAGTAGGAGAAACATGTACAGCAGAACTGGAGAGCCAGAAAGCTGGAAAAGCTCCATGTTGGCCAAATGCTGAGTTCAGAAGAGGAGAGTGGACGGGCAGCCTGAAGATGGACAGTTTAAAGGAGCACAAAAGCACAGCTTTATCACTCCTGAGCAACTTAATTTCATTGAGGAGGCTTTACTAATGGAAGACACCTTTTAGAGAGTCAGTTTGCTTCTGTCAATATTTATGAGCTACCTGCTGGCCAAACGCAGGCAAGGCCAAGCCAAGCTACATTCTCAGCTTTACATACCAGCAATGCCCTTCCAACTGCAGCTATTGCCCTCACTGACACAAGCCAGAGAAGAGGCAGTAACCAAGTTCCTCTGGAAGAGGTGTAGGTGGCAGAAGGAACAAGACTCACCCTCTTGCTGACGTGATGATGGAACTGGAGGATTAAATTTATGCACATTACAAGCGTGTGGAAATATCTAACTGTAATTCTGACAAACTCCAGAAGCCTGTAGAGCAGCTTGAGTCCTGCTTTGGCTGGAGCCCCCTTGAATACCTTAAAACCAGTAGTGCAGTGACCAAAGAGCTTCCCAACTTCCTCACCTCCTAGGATGAGCACACAAATTCGGATCTTGACAGAGAGATCAACAACTATTGTAACACCAATATGCTAGCAGTAGCTACCAGCCTAAGAACATACAGAAAGCAGTGCCTGACAGAATCATCCCTGAGCTGCAGAAGTGATTGAGCCATTGATCTAAATATCCCTTTGTTACTGACATTTAACACAAGATGTACTAGGTTACAATAGAATTGATTGCAATAGCACTGGAGAAGTAAAGCAGGGAGAATATCAATCTCCCCAAGTTTAGGTCTGTTCTAAAGAAAGGGGTTAAAAAAACCCCCAAGGCTATGTTTTGCCTTAAGAAAATGCAGGTAAGTTGCTAGCTGAGGAAAGGAAATGTTAACCCAGTCCAGCAAAGAGAGACAACCAGGTGAAAATGAAATGCAGGTACTGCAAAAAGCCCCAGTAATGCACAACAAACTGATTTCTCTTGGGCTTATGTGTATCAAGCACGAATATTGAAGCTGAGAACAAGCACAAGACCATCAAATGGCAACGGGAGACTGTCTCAAAAACAGAGTCTGCAAAGGTTGTGGAACAAGAAGCTCTGAAGCCCAAGAGCAGAAGGGGCTGTTCAGAGAGGTTCAAAGCAGGACACACGTACGAGAACACACAGAGGTGACCCAAAAGAAGGAAACACAATGTATTTCCAAGGATATTTTCAACCACAAGGAATATAGATGTAACAAAACAAGTTTATAGTCGGGGGTGAAGCAGTGCATGTCTCCATCAAGCAAGGTAATGCTTCAATCCTATCTTTATCTTGTGGTGGATTCCACTTACAGGAAGACATAAAACAAGGTTCAGAGCTCAAAAAGAGAGCTTGAAAAGCTGGTGCAAAAATGAACCCCATTTTCACAATACACAGATAAAACATGGACTATTTGGGGACTGTACTTTACACATTGTCCATAATTACAATGAAACTCATTGTGTAAACAGCAAGAGGCCAATGTTGCCCTATTCAGGAATGCCTTTCCTAAAGGGAATAGCAAAAAGCCAAATATCTTTGCCAAAGTGGAATTTTATACATCCTGTATTAATTTATACGCCCTATAGACCCAAAATACTCCCGATATGTTACTCTAGCAAATGCTAGACCCTTGGTGTTGACATCCTGTCACCAAAAATAGGCACTAGGGTAGAAGCTTTCATTAAGCTGTTTGCACACCTTTTTCCTAATTGGTGTACTGAATTATGCAGTCTGACTTTTTAGTTCTTTAAAAAGAATAAGAAAAGCTGGAATGATGTTTTAAGTACCCTTAGGCTCTGCTCAGGCAAAGGAAACAAAGCTTTACCACCACTTATCGAGCACATGTCACTCAATAAACCTCTGGATCTTCTGAGGTGGAATTAAGGATCCAAACTCCAAGGCTGGACCAGACAAATTGCAGTTTCAGGAAAGGGGATGAAACTTGAGCGCTAGCTGTAAAGACTTCCTTAAAACATGGAAGTCCAGATGATCTTGGGCAGTCCTCCTCAACTGGATTTGCTCTGTCCTAACTATAGCTTTGTTTTCACCTTGATTTCATGGCAAGAGTCTCATTTAGAACTTGCATCAGAGTACCAAAGAAAACTGCAGTTAAGAAGCTGCTCTTCTCCCCCCTCAGCATTCTCCTACTGCAATCCAGGCTTTGAAAAGCCAAGCTCCAGGTGGCTGCTATTTACTTCAACTGGTACCTGTCTTATTAACACCTTCTTCTTCACTGAAGGGTGTTAATGAAGCGATAAATGGTTTGAGGGTGGAAAAAGCCACCATCACTTACTCAAAGGATTACATTTTCCTCATTTAGGGTGGAAAAAAGGCAACCTAATTCATGGCTAATTTCTTTCCAGGGCTCACCTTCAGTGAGGTATCTGAAATAAAACAAAGAGGTGAGAGCCAGTACTCCAGAGGGAGGAGCTGAAGATATCTCAACTCAATGGAGAGCACCAAAGCACCTTGCCTCTTTTCATCCACCATCGAGCAGGTTTGATGGTCTCCCATTACTGGGAGAGCACAGGTTTTAATCATACCACTGATTAGAAATGGGTTTGGTCACAGTCACTTCACTGATAAGAGATGGGTTTAAGTTTCAGAGCACATTCCCTGTCTTCTTTGACTGAGGAGTAACCATCCTGTGCCCATCAGCCAATTTGGGGCTAAAGCCTCCAAAATACAGCACCCAAGTTCCATAAACTAAAAAGAAATTGCCCTCTTTTTGTCTATTTTCCCCTATTCTTCAGCCAACTGCAGAAGCAGGTTTAAAGCCCAGCCCTTTGACATGTGTATCAGATAGCCAGACGAGCCTATACCATCTATAAGCATGCTGAGAACTGCAGCAACACATGGAATTAATTCCTGCAACAGCATCTTGCAGCTTTAAATAGCTGAAGGTAGGTTCTGACTTGCTACAGAGGAAAACCTTACCCAGAGAGCATCATCTAAAATGCATGAGCCCACGATGGAGCATTGGAATCATTTCAGAGGGGGAAACCTGAGGATTACGGTCCATGGACATAACGATTAACATTTTCTGAGTTCAGACCAACTTTCCTCCTGCCTCTGTGCATTAGGAAACCTTATTCATTTGGCATCCAAAAATATTCATGCACAAACTAACTCTATTTGTTTGCTGAAGTAAAATTCAGAGAGTCCTTGAGTAAACGGGTTCACAGCCTCTGCTGTTGTGTGACCATCCTAGATGTATATCCCACATAGGCAAGAGACAACTCTCTGCACGTATGGATGGAGAAAGGACATAGCAGTCAGCTTCTAGGTTATAAACCAGAGAATTCAGACAAGAAAGAATTTCTGAGGGGCCTCTGGTCCAACTACCTCCCCCAAACACAAAACCCATCCATCAGGTTGAGGCCCTGAAGTTCAAGGTTCACACCACGGATGCTTCTATTCAAGAGCTTTATCAGAATACAAAAAACCACACTTAAAAGTCATTGTGGTGTGAAGTTAAGTGCAACTATTGTTTTATGGTCACTTTTATTGTGCATAAGCTGCTCTCGGTAACCATAATTCACTGAAAACACCCCACATCAAAGCACAGCTCATAGGAACGCTACTGGGTAGAAGAGAAACTGGTGTGTCATAGCAATTACAGCTACACACCTCCACTTGCAGGAAATTGCTTTCACCCCAAATACATCCTCATTATACATAGCTGTTGGTTCAAACCTTCTCCAACATCCTCCTCATTCACACAGTTTCATGAGTTCTGGGGCAGTGGTTACAATTCTTCAGGTTTTTGCAACAACCCCATACCTGCACATTTGATTCCATAAGGTAGAAGACGTGAAAATAGATTCAAGCCTGGAATGCCCAGCAAGAGAACGATCAGGACAAGAAACAAGTACCTCATTTTGGCTCCATACTGATGTCAGCCTGCTGCCTAGAGGGACATTTTGAAGTGTAGGAGTTTACAGATCTTTTTTCCCCTAGTTCTTCAGCTGGACAGAACAAAGTTCTACTTCTCTGGCAGTATAAGAGCGTAGTCTGAAGTAACTGGAACACTGAATTAGGGCTTTGTTACAAACAATTGGGAAGCTTGGTATTTTGTTTAGTTACTGAGAAAAGAATGGAACAAAACTGAAATACATTTCACTTTAAATGAGTAAGCAAAGCTTCATGACAACATTTAATTGCTCTCTTTGTTAGGGATCTCTAACTTGCCAATTCCTATGTTTTTCCACAAAGGATTTAGAAGAGCTGATAACTAAAGCAGCAGTTTACATGTATAAACTACTTGGATGACATATGGGGAGCAAACTTGGGGTAAGAAGATGCTGGGTTTCCACCAGTTTGCCCCTAAAATGCATTCTTGCCGTCCCTATTCCAGCTCATTTTCTATCAGTACAAGCTCTACCTTCAATGCATAACATTTTCCTTATTAAAGTCTGCTTTTTGTTTCAAGCCCATCCTCTCAAAGGTGTTGAAGAAGTAGAAACCAGAAAGCTTCAAGCTTCCCTGTGCTGTGAGCTTATGTATTGAAGTGATTCTCTCTGCTTGGACATCCTGGTTGGAGAGATATTTTTAAATATCACTGCAGATATGACATTAAAGCATTCACTTCTATAGGAAATATAGAAAAATCTCTCCTTTACTTCTAACACTTGGACTGATGCTCTCCAAATAAACAAGAGATGGACACAGACATTATGAAGCAGGTCCAGAGAAGGGCAACGGAGCTGGTGCAGGGCCTGGAGCACAGTGTGACAGGGAACAGCTGAGGGACCTGGGGGGTTCAGTCTGGAGAAGGCTCGGGGTGACCTGATCGCTCCCTCCAACTGCCTGACAGGAGGATGGAGCCAGGAGGGGCTGGGCTCTGCTCCCAAGGAACAAGGGATGGGACAAGAGGAAACGGCCTCAAGCTGCACCAGGGCAGGTTTAGATGGAGCTGAGGAACAATTCCTTCCCCAAAGGGTGCTCAGGCATTGGAACAGGCTGCCCAGGGCAGGGCTGCAGTCACCGTCCCTGCAAGGGTTCACACCCCGTGGAGACGAGGCCTCAGTGCCATGGGTTAGGGGTGGCCTTGGCAGTGCTGGGCAATGGTTGGACTTGATGAGCTTAAAGGGCTTTTCCAACTTCGCTAATTCTATGATTCTATGAAGCCAGCTCGGATCAATGTGAAGCACATGTTGGCTTGCCTGAGAAACACCTAATGACGCCTGGAACAACAGCAAGCCCATGCATTTGTTCAGTACCTTATAAAGCACATTCCTGCATATTTCAAAGGTTAAAGGACATCAGTCAAGAGCTACTCCTAGCCTTCTTGGAAGCAGCTCACGTACACCCCAAGCAGCCTAGAAGACAACATCCTAAACAGAGTTATATTTAGCTTTGTGGCATTTCAGTCGCGTGCTTTAATAAAGGGCTAGTCTGGGGAGCTTCACTGGGCTGTTCCTGTATTCCAACTTACATAACACCAGTTAAACAAACGGGAATGACAAAGCCATTGAAGCCATTGATTCCAGGAAAACTGGCAAGTTGTTCCTCACAGAGGATGCACATCACAGCTCGGGGCAAGGCCTCGAACACAAGTGGAACACAAGCCAGACTTCACATTAAAATGGCTTAAACCCCTAAAGAGGCTTGTCGTCAGCATCATGTTCCTGAGGGCTACAAAGCATGGCTAGAAAATGTTACCCAGGGCTGACTACAAAATGAAGGGCTCTGCGTTGGAGGATTGATGCAAGAGTCAAGTGACTTGAGTAGTTTTTATTCTCTAGTCAAGTGATCAGGCATTCAAAGCAGATATCTACGTGGTAACCAGGTTTATGAAGGATCCTTGCTCATCCTTCTAGTAGAACTATGAAGTATTCTAATCTAAAGGCAAAAAAATCCCCTGATCCACAGACACAGAACAAAGACTAAACTGGCTGTTGGCATCACGCACTCACACTCATCACCTGAAGGAGCTGGGGTATTGCTTGCCTGATGCTGGCATAGCTCAGGATGCTACACCAAGCCTTTCTAAACCATCTAACTGTGTAGCAAACACTGCTTTTCCATGCCTGGTTGTTCTAAAGGGCACACACTGTCACAAAGCTGGTCTGAATGCATCAAGCAGCATTTAACACAAGAGATTTCATTTCATGGAGAATCTGGAGATTCGTTTCTCAAAGGTTTTTCCAAAGATTAAGCTTGCATCATCCTCAGAAAAGGCAGGCATTATCCTTCTGTTTTTTCCATTTATGCGTTTCCCTGGCACATCCTGGGGACAGAAAGACTTCACAATCATCCACGCAGGCAGAAGAAAGAAAATCAAATACGCCAGCATTTATAAGTTCAATTCTTTCAGTCACTACAGAAATACTATTGTTGCAGCTAAGGAATATGTAAGAACCTCTCTAAATCAGAAAGACTCCTGTATAATGCCAAAAAAGAATGGTTAACAACTAGGAACCCACTCCCTGGAAATGAGCAGGAAGGAATTCAGCAGAGTAGACAGCAATTTCAATTTGCCTGGTGTTCCTATGTAACACCACAACTGAAACCTGCATGCCACAGAGCTAACATTTTAAATGCCACTAGATTTGCACCTTAAAGACGTTATAAACCATTGGTGAGGATAATAAAAACACCTTGTGTTCAGATTAGTTATTTGAAATGCTCAGACTACGTCATTATAGCTCTAAAGGTTTCAAGTACTCAATTTTGCTTTGACCTTCCTGCTCCAACAAAGGTGTGTTTGAAAGGAGACTGATGACACTTCTCTTTAGCATGAAGGAAACGCACACTGAACGGCAAACCTCTTTTTTGCCCTTTTTATACATTCTGCAACAGTTGGAGCTGCTCCATCTCGTCTGTGAGGAAGCAGCAGGGCATTTTAATACAGCGACCTTTGAAAAGACATGCCCTTTGCAGAATGGTTGGATTATGTAAAGAGGTCACACAATCCCAGGCAGGGCTGAGAACCAGGCATCCAGGAAAATATAATTTCTTTACATGCACAAGAAATGCTATTAGCAGAAGGTAAAACGCATTTTAGGTACAAAACATGTTTAAATGTAAATCAGAGTTCAGGTTTGAACTGAGCACGGTCTGCCTGACAACATGTGAAAACTGGCCTCACTGTGGGAGACAGGCTTAGAGAAGAGATCCTTGATTTACTTCTGAAGTTTATGCTTTCCATAGCTGGAGAGCATTACTAACATCAGAGTTAAGTGTCTCTCACAGCCCAGGTCCTGCTCTCCCTGGGCAGCCAAGTTATGCAGTGCAGACAGCCCAAAGACAGGCTACTCTCCAGAACACTGTCAAGGGTATTCCAGTTACAGGGAAGAGGAAAGCAGGAAAGAAATAGATTAAAGAGTAGCAGAGATGCCACAACTCGTGTGCTGCTTTGCAAATGCAGAGCTGCTTCTTCCACATTGCATTTTTGAGTCTTATTTTTGCCTAACCCATTTCTACAGTGGAGTTTGGCTTCTCCCTGTCTTGATACACCTATTACTCTGAAAACGTGCCTTTGACCACAAGAAGCCTTTCCTAACTCAGACCTCCACATCACTGACCGGAGTGACAGGACATGGGGTAACGGATTCAGTCTTAAACCAGGGAAGTTCAGGTTGGATATAAGGAAGTTCATACCTATGAGCATGGTGAAGCCCTGGAACAGAATGCCCAAAGAAGTGTCAAATGCTCCATCCCTGGCTGTGTTCAAGGCCAGGCTGGTCTAGGATGAGGTGTCCCTGCCCATGGCAGGGGGGTTGGAACTGGATTATCTGAAGGTGCTTTCCAACACAAACCATTCTATGGTTCTATGATCAAGCTGCCTTCCAACACTTACCACATGTATATAAGGGCATGCCAATAGAAGTAGCCCTGCCCTTCCCACTGCTTTGTGCCAGTACATGCAACTGCATCACCATAAACCATACCCTTCCTTGGAGCAGAAGGTGGATCTCACATGCCCTACTGACACCACTTAGATTATTAGTATAGAAATAAACTTCTGAAGACACCAAATATCACTATTTGTGAGACGAAATTCAAGTTCAGGATGAATGCAAGCCTAACCCACTCTGTGCATCCTAATCCACATGCAGAAATCACCCTCCTGCAGTACAATAGTCAGTGGAAGATCTGGCATGCCTGAACCATTAGAACTCCAGTCCAGCCTACTCAACATACCAAGGAATCCAGAGGCACAGCTGAGAGACACTTAAGAGTGTTTAACTACATCTTAAAGATTTGTTGGTGTTGGAGAAGAATATAAATGGTGACCTGAACAAACTGGTTAAAATCTCATTTGAATCATCTCCCTAAAGTCAAGTAGAAAAGGTCCTGCTTCTATTTTGTATCACAGCAGTGTTAAAGAGCTGCCAATACTTAACAACATGATGCCAACACCAAGAAGTCTTTCACGTGCTCTTGAACCAAAGACCACATTCAATTGTGTAGCTATTTTACGATGTCTATCAAACCTTTAACAGTGGTGGTTGTAGCAAGAATCTAAGATGGTTTAGTGGGAGGTGTCCCTGCCCATGGCAGGGGGGTTGGAACTGGATGAGCTTAAGGTCCTTTCCAGGCCTAACTATTCTATGATTCTAACAGGACAAACATACAGTGATCTTTCAACGGCCTTCAAGAGTTTGCTGCTGAGCATTCTAAAGGGGACATTTTCATTGCCATCTTAAAGCAAAGAAACCAGAAAGCTTTATTTAGTCATTTTCCATCTCTGAGAGGCAAGAGCCCTGTTTCAGTCTGCAAAATGAGGGCAACAGTGTAATATACGGAAAACCCTTTGGGAATTATAAAGCCATTTCACTTCTTCACACTGAGGCCCCAAACGGGGGAGCAGCAAGGCAGGACATGGCATGCTCATACTGGTACTGACTAGGCAGCCAATGCCAGGTTAACATTTGGTATTATTACCTCTGCAGTTATTTTGCTGCCTAGAAAAGGCATAAATAAAGGGACAACAAAAAAGAATGTGATAATGCTTTGCTGAAAGACATGAATGTAGGCCACTGACAAACAACTATGACTCCCAGATGCTTACTGTGTACTGAAAAGCCACGTATCTCTACTTAAAGGAAGATCTGAGGAGATGAAGGTAGAGGTACAGAGAATACTCCAAACAGGACTGTATTCATCCATGCCCTGTTACAGTTCTTGCCTCACCTGTTACTTATAGCTCCTTAAAAGCTATTTCTCTGTCCTGTCATTTTTGTTCCATTCTCCCAACTAATTCCCTTCCTAGAAACCAAAACTGACTTCTTTTTTCCCTTACTCCATATGGCTCAAGATTGAGGTCACTAAATCGATCCTGGTATTGCTAAATATAGGAGCTTCAGGAGTCTGAGACCCAAAACATGCAGCCTTGCTTAAAAGTATCTTCTACCCTTAAGTGAGACCAGAAGTTGCTACTGAGAACTACAGAACTTGCAGCAAAGTGTTGGAAAACCTGTCAGTTATAATCTATCAAATTAAGTCTGAAAGTAAACCATTGATACTGTATATCTGAGTCTCATATTAGGTTCACTACCCTCAGAAACAGGGAGAGGTGCAAACTGTCCCATGTACATCAAGTAGTTTGTTTCTAGAAGCAAACAGACAGGAAGGGAACGCTGCATTAACATGTGCTATCCCCTCTACCAGTTACAGGGGAAGAAAGGAAAGAGTTGTACTATAACCAATCTAAACGAGTAACACAATAGAAGGAAATGTAAATATATATATATATATAACCTATTACCCTCATCTTTTGACAACAAGCAGAAGAGCTCTCACAGTACCAGAATGGTTTTGTTATTTCACAGAATCACAGAACCACAGAATGTTTTAGGTTAGAAGGGACCTTAAAGCTCATCCAGTTCTAACCCCTGCCACGGGCAGGGACACCTTCCACTGGAGCAGCTTGCTCCAAGCCCCTGTGTCCAACCTGGCCTCGAACACTGCCAGGGATGGGGCAGCCACAGCTTCTCTGGGCACCCTGTGCCAGCGCCTCAGCACCCTCACAGGGAAGAGCTTCTGCCTAAGAGCTCATCTCAGTCTCCCCTCTGGCAGGTTAAAGCCATTCCCCTTGGCCTGGCCCTACAGGCCCTTGTCCCAAGCCCCTCTCCAGGTTTCCTGGAGCCCCTTTAGGCACTGGAGCTGCTCTGAAGTCTCCCCTTCAGGAGCCTTCTCTTGTCCAGGCTGACCCAGCCCAGCTCTCTCAGCCTGGCTCCAGAGCAGAGCTGCTCCAGCCCTTGCAGCATCCCCATGGCCTCCCCTGGACTCATTCAGGACTGCCCTCACCAGTCGACACAACCTTCCACTTGGCCTTGTTGAACTCCATGAGGTTCACACAGTCCCACCTCTCCAGTCTGTCCAAGTCCTTTTGGGTCCCATCCCTTCCCTTCAGTGTTTCAACCATACCACACAGCTCAGTGTCATCAGCACACTGGCTGAGGGTGCTCGATCCCACTGTCCATGTTGCTGACAAAAGATGTTGTAAACACTAGTCCCAGCATCCATTCCTGAGGAACAGCATCCACCACTGGTCTCCTAGATTTTTGAGGAATGCAGCTTCAAGGGCATTTTTGAAAACACTGGTGTCAGACCAGAGACCAATGGTCACCATCAGGCCTGCACGAAAGGGCTGCATGAAAGCTTCCAATAGCAAAAGGCCAAGTCCCTGAATGAAACAAGAAACAGAAATAACTGGCAATGTTAGTTTCTAGATTATGAGGACCAAATAGGCACCAGATATACCACTTCCTAAAGTGGAATGAAGCACAAAAGGAATGGCACCCTGAATGTAATCTTAGTGCAGATTTAGAGCAATTACAGAAAGCTCTCCAAATATCACTCAAGTGTCTTATTTATTCAAGTAATTGCCAAAGATGATCCTTTCACCTACAATTTAGAAGCATCTATACCAAGCCCTCCAGTATATCCAAGACATACTCAGATTTTACCATAAGCTTAAATAAAGCCCCTTGTTTCTAATGGATGGGTCATATACAGTGCCGCAGACAGCAACAGCTCTGCCCCATACCCCCCTCCCCCCGGAAGAAAACCTAGTGTGGGATGGGAGCCCTAGCTTCCCAATTTACAGCCACAGGGAAGAATCCATCCATAGGAGCCTTCCAAAGACCGGGTGCTGAGTCACAGACCAAAGATGTTCAGCAGCTTCAGGACTCTGAAAGCACTGCCCCAGGGCAGCTCTCTTCTAGTGAAGTGCTAAACCTCAACAGCAGCCAGCTGCTGAACTGGCTCTTTATGGAGCCTGGCAGGCAGAACAAGAGGAAGAAGGCAGCTGCAGAACTTGTCTTGCCATATGCAAACCCTGAATAAAAGGATCTCTCCAAAGAATGAGCTTCCTATTTATTTCCTAGAGTCATTAAGGTAATCCATCACAAGTCTAAACTGAGCTGCCTGATAGAACCCACACTGCAAGTCTTCAGCTACAAACTTGAGAAACAGGATAACGTCTCACGCTCAGAATAAAACCTGGCTTATTTGGTGACTCTGGCTTAAAGCTGCAATTTGTACATCCTGTTACCATATTTCTTACTATACTAAACCCAGCAGTCTTGCTTTATATACACACATTTCTTTCCTCCATGTCATTTATTCCTGGCTTTGTTTGATCTCAGCCTCTTAACTCTCTCCTCAAACCTCACTGGAATACTTCTCCATCTTTTTCTGCCCTACCCTCCCCTTTCTAAATAAAGATTACACAGGGCTGCACAGAGGAAGAACCAGGGCAGAACTAAAAACCATTTCAGGTTACATCCCATGATGAAAGTTTTTCCTATTTCAAACTAGTCCCCCAAATATGAACTAACGTCATCACACATCTTTAAAAATCATACAAATAGGTAACATTATAAAACGTGAGAGTGGGAGTCAGCTGCTTTGCGGCTCAAAGCAGAGGACAAAAAGCTATTAAATTCCCTGCTTTAGTTAAACTATCTGCATATTCAGGTTAAAATACCTCAAGCAGACGTTAGCAACCAAATAATACCAAACAGAAATCTGCTACCCTTGCAAGAAGATACACAGAAACCAAGATCAACAACGTAACTGCAAACTGTATGTAATTCTTTGCTCCATCGGTCTGCATCACCTCCTGGTAACAATGATTCCAACCTGCTCAAAACAGGGAATTAGAAGTGGCCCATCTTGTGTAACACTGGGGATTTTTAGCTACTCTCACCCCAGCAGTAATTCAGGGGAAAAATAATCCTTGCCTCACTGATCTTGTCAGTCTTGTGCCCAGCTTTCCCAGTGCCACAGAGAGCTCTGTATCACAGAGCAAAGCAATCCCCACATAGGGTTTTTTTTCCCTTTACAACTACAGTTCATAGAATCCCAGACTGGTTTGTGTTGGAAGGGACCTTAAGGCTCATCCAGCTCCAACCCCTGCCACAGGCAGGGACACCTTCCACTGGAGCAGCTTGCTCCAAGCCCCTGTGTCCAACCTGGCCTTGAACACTGCCAGGGATGGGGCAGCCACAGCTTCTCTGGGCACCCTGTGCCAGCGCCTCAGCACCCTCACAGGGAAGAGCTTCTGCCTAAGAGCTCATCTCAGTTCTATTCATTATCCTTTATTGTATGGAGAATTAACGAAAATCACCCTGAACAGAAAACAAACCCACCCATATCTCCTTCTCATGGTGGCTTTCACAGGCTCAGATCTTGTACCAAGGCACCTTTCTTTCCCAAGCCAAGCACCCCTACCTTACACACACCCATCTCTGGAGCAGTCTTCTCTGCTCTTTCAAGCTCCAGAATGTAATATTAATTTCAGATTTTCCTCAAGTTAGAAAGCATCATGTAATATTTTAAACCTTTATGTCAGCCATCACACACTATGTTTAGCACCATGGAAAGACAAGAGCTTCCTACCATTACACCACTTGCATGAACTTAACATGACTAACAGCAACAGTGCAGCTGAGCTCCGATTTATAACTGCATTTAAACCAGTTTAGCTTCACTTAATTGATTATCAGTTTTCAACGAGTATGACAGGAATTCAAACACTTCTCCATTTGCACCTACAGAGGTAGACTACCCTGGTTAAGCACCACAAAGCTTTTCTAACAAACTAGGCAAAAAACCCCTACATTCCCAGAGTGCTCAGTCAAGATGGTATCTACTGGGGGTTTAAAAATGCACTCAAGCATCTGGTTTTTCAAACTCCTGCTGTACGCCTTCACTGAATTATTTCAGTCTGCCATGGTGTCTGCTGGGAGACTGCAGCATTGCCAAAAGCCTTCTTGAGCTCTTTTCTAAGCTCTGCAGTTCAATTCTCTCTAATTTAAAATACAGTGCAAGTTTTACCAACTTCCCAGAATTAAATCCTTTTTTCACCCACTGTAACTGGAGTTTTGCACTGATTGTATCACACCTTCCCTTTTCTAGACCATTACAGAATCACAGAATGGTTTGGGTTGGAAGGGACCTTAAAGCTCATCCAGCTCCAAGCCCCCTGCCACAGGGGCTTCCACTTCCACTAGAGCAGGTCGCTCCAAGCCCCTTGCACACTGCCAGGGATGGGGCAGCCACAGCTTCTCTGGGCACCCTGGGCCAGCGCCTCAGCACCCTCACAGGGAAGAGCTTCTGCCTAAGAGCTCATCTCAATCTCCCCCGTTTCAGTTTGAACCCATCACCCCTTGTCCTATCGCTCCAGTCCCTGATGAAGAGTCCCTCTCCAGCATCCTTGTAGCCCCCTTCAGACAATGGGAGCTGCTCTGAAGTCTCCATGCAGCTTCTCTTCTCCAGGCTGAACAGCCCCAACTTTCTCAACCTGTGGCCTCAGCATGGCCTCCTCTGGACTTACTCAAACAGCTCCACATCCTTCTTATGTTGAGGACACCAGAACTACACACAGGACTCCAAGTGTACTCCCCTTCCTCTTATATTCTCATATCTTCAATAAGCCTGCTAGAAAAGGCATTTAGTTAGTTTCCAGACACACACACAAGCTATAGGGTGAGCCTCCATGATCCCTGTGTGTACTCAAAGCTTGCAATAATTCACAAGATGTAGTATAGTTACTTACTGCTTCCTACTTAGCTACACTGAGTAGCACTTTGACTCAATAGTTTTGGTAATGTGGCATTTTAAAACATGTAATGTTAAAAAAGCCTGTATGAATTAGAGCAATCCAAGACCTTTTTTTTCTTTATTCAAACCTCTATTAAAAAGGTCTCAGGATGCAAATCCATTTAGTTGGTCTCCTACTATCCTGGACACTTCCCTCATGGGGAATGTTTGTTCTTTTAGAACATCCCTGCTTTTCCTTTAATGTATCAAAAGGTTTCCACCTTGATATCAAAAGCTGGCACAGTTAATAGAAACATTGTGTCCCTGAGATTCCACCTTACATACTGAAGTCACAGCTACAGCCCCAAAGAGAAGACAGACAGGACACCTCTTCCTCTCTCCTTCAAAAGAAGCTGCGAAGCACAGCTCAGCTATCCCACCCCATCTCAACATCAAAGCCATTAAGAGAAGAGAAGAATAAAGGTTCTCCTGACCTAGAGCTCTTCAATGGTGCGCCATATGGGTCATATTTATTCAACATAAGCTTCCCAGGATCAGAGGCCACTTTCCCACACACCTTCAAGCAGCCAAAACACTGTGCTGGTATGATGGTGCCATTTTCCACTGCATCCTGAAGAAGAATGGTGTGGAAAAAAACCACCTTGCTCTCAAAACCCTTCTTAATTCTAACAAAGATCTCCAGCTTCTGTCACTGCATGATGAAGAACCCTTCACAGCTGCAAAAGTTACTGTCTTCTTTCCTTGAACGAGTTTATGTCAGCGTTTAAGTGGTAAATTCAACCACAGGGATGAACCAAATAAGCTTCGAGCTTATCAACTGGGCATGAATGTTTTAAAGTCTACAGTAGTGATCTTACGTGGGGATAAAATACTTTCAAGTTTTGACACAGACATTTAATCCAGGCTGGAATTATGTTTAGACCCCATCTCCTTCAACACCAAAAAGCCATGCAGTAACAAGACATCAAAAGTGAAAATACATTTAATATATCAAATAAGATCTTTAAAGGCATGCAAATAGTATTTCAGACAATTACTGTGATTTGAACAACTGGATATTGTATTTGACATGCAGCTTTCATAACTCTTGAGTTATATTTTAACAGCCATTCTCCCTCTTCTAATTTTATACCTTTATGAAAGGTATAAACTGACTTTATACAAGCCAGGTTTTATATTCCAGAATTAACTGGGGGAAATGCCAAGCCACTACAATCACTACAGAATCCTGAGGAGCAGCTTGGTTAAAGGGGTTTAACTCAACACATAAAGGCTCTTCTCGAGCATCTAATAACAGACTGTGTGCACTAAAAGTGCACACTCAGCCCCCAGCTCTGGCAGCAGAAGCAGCACCTATACCACTGGTGGGTTTCTGCTAGCAACGCCAGCACAACTGTGGTGTGGGCAGAAAGCTCAGGTGGATGGAAAAGGCAGGAAGGAGATCCTGCCATCACATACGCTGTTCAAAACAAAGCACAATCATAGAGCAATCAACAGTCTCAGGGAAGAGCTCTAAAACCAGGTTGGTTACATGTTGCTTTGGAAAGTTTTGGGGGTGTCAAGTGCTGGGTTTAATTCAACTCCTCCTGCAGTCCCTGTGGAAGCTGAGTGAACGGAAAAGGGCAGACAGTGCCCATGTTTAAAATATTAAAATGGAAAGATCATGGAACTGCAGACCAGTCAATTCAGTTTTAGTCTCCCACAAGAACAAATCTGCTTGGAAGTGCTCAGAAACACGGAATGGCTACGGCGAGGGAAGAACCAAGCTGTATTGATACCTGCGGTTTGATACAGTCCCTGACCATCTGACCTCCTGCTACAAAGTTAATAAAAACCAAAAGTGACTCCAGAGGAGAAAGAACAGAAACAGTTTTCTTAATTTTGGTACAGCTTTTAATACTGCCCTATACAAGGGCCTCATAACCAAAAATACAATCTCACTAATGTAGCTTGGTGTACCATGTGTGTGGGGTTTATGAGATACAGTACATGAGGAGATGGGAAACAGAACGAAATAAGACTGATGATGGGCTCCAGGGGTCTCTTAAGCAGATAAAACCAAAGCAAGCTGAAGTAGGGGTGCATGCTCCAGAAGATAAAACAAGACTTTCAACAGCTGGAGGAAGACATCAGAAGCAGGTGAGATGCCACTTATCAACAACATCTAAGGACTACTCAGCTTAGGTACTAAAGAAACACAAAGTAGCTGTCCTGCAATGTAAGATCTGACCACCACAAAGGATCCCACTGGACGTGAGTCAAATATGTTTTACAATAAGAAACCTTGTTCTTAAGGTCTCGTGATGCAAAGGGGAATGCCATATGCAAGACACATCAAGTGATCCTTCCACTCCACTGAATCTTGGTCTGGTCCCAGCTGGAAGAGTCCAGTTTTAAACATCACACTCCAGAAAACGTGACTGAAGAAAACGTGCAGAAAAGCACCAAGAAGGGCCAGAAAAATGCAGCTTATCAAGAATGACCAGGACAATTCACCTGCTCAGAATTGCTGATGAGAGATAACAACCTCCTCCTCCCCACTCTAAAAGGCATGAATAAGAATAAAAAGCCTAAACTGATAGGAAAGCAGGTTTGGGTTAGATTTACAGAAGAACTTTCCAGCTAATAGATAACAGAAACAGCTTATCTAACTTACAATCAACCGTGGGAGCTGCAGCACCTCCAGCACTTGGAAGTGAAGAAGAGCTTGAATATTGTGGCTTTACAACCCAAGGATGAATCACAGGCTAGCATTGTCCTTTACAATAGAAGTTCTTACAACTGCCTCCTCTGAAGTAGTACTTGCAGCAAAAGAAACAGCTCATTGTGAAGGAGATAATGCACCTCATTCATGAATTTCACAAGAAGTAGCCTTCATGCAGTAGGATGTTGTAAGGATAGTTAACACTCAGAGTATTTCAGCATGGAAATGTAGTTCACAGAGTCCCTCCCTTTGAGTGTTTCTTGACATAATTAAAACTATTGTTCGACCTCTCAGTTCTAGCAGTTATATCCTCTATACCTGTTAGCTGAGATCTGTCAGAACTCAGTGCAATTTCAGTGTTTAGGTATTAGTCACACAGCTTGTACTTAAGTTTCCTATGCAGGAGTTGTAGGAGGGAGAATAGCAACGGTGGGAAAGAGACCAGAACTTTGAACATTCCCCTCGAAGCTCAGCCCACACTCACGCTCCATAAATGCTGTATGAAACTGGTTCTTAGTTTTATCTGGGCACCATTAAAGTCTTGTCAAAATACAATCCGCACAAAATGGATGAGAATCAGCAGTCAGAAATAGTGTTACAAGGATAAAAGGAAAGGGTTTTCACTTGCTCTTTTAGGAAGGATCTCATCTTAAGCAACCACTCTTCCTGACTTCATGGTCACTTCTACACTGGCTTCTGCCAACAGAAAAACAAGGTTCCATTTTTAGCCAGCTAGTTAGTTCCTTCTCAGTCATTCAGAGGAGGAGGAGAGCAGAGCTAAGCAACTGCCACCTCACTTAATCTGTATTTCCACTGATGTCCAGCTTTGAACAACCCAAGTAATTTTATTAAGCCAGCTTTCAGTTTTACGAATGTGATGAAATTTAAGATTTCCCTTCTCTACACAATACATGACAAAGACTGGGTGGAAGTGCACTTTGCCAGACCAAAGCTCTGAAAATGGAAGCGCTGGAAAAACTCCTAGCAATTCAACTCACATGTTGATGTGCTGAAGAAGCACCGCAGATTTCATGGGGGCAGTCCAAGCATCTATTTTAGATGACAGTAAAAAATACAGCGTTGCTCCTTTAAATCCAGACCTTCCAAGGTGAAGTTTTAGTACACTAAAGTCTTTATTTTTAAACAAGGAGCTGGAGAAACAAAGATATTGCAAAGGTTAACAACCAGCAACTGGAAAAGACATGTTATTCACCATAAAAAGCAAGCAAAGTACCATTCCATAAGGAAGACACTGTTTGAAGCTCTAAAGTGATTTTCCAACAAATACCAATTGCAAACTACAGGTTTAACACAGATCTTCTTGGCAGACTGGCTTTTTCCAGCTGTTCCTCATCCCTCTTCTAACTTCTTTCTGTTACTTCACCAAACTATGCTCTGGATACAAGTGACAAGCTGGTGTGCATCAGAAATGCAGCCTCAAAGAACCCGACAAGTTCCTTCGCATATTCAGGAAAAGTTACATTTCTGCCATGCAAACTTTCCTGTGATCCTTAGATGTTTATGCAAAAGCTTTAAAAACCAATTCATACAATTGTCAAAAAGCTACTTCCAGTTTTAGTAAGCTTAAATCTATAGGTGAGTCTGATTCAGAGTATCCCGCACTACATTCACTCTGGAAAACTCATTAGCAATTCTTCAGCCATCTCCTGTCAGAAGCAAGCAAAAAAGACAGCTTCTCATAGCCACTCAGGATTCTACTGGGCATTTTCTGTTCCAGGTGAGTGCCGACCTGCCCTGCAGCTTCAACAAGTACATTATGGCTCTTTCACCATCCTAAACTTGTGTGGTGTTACTATACATTCAGCAGCACTTGGGCTATCAGCTTTCACTACACTGACAGCTCCGTATCAATAATGGATAAGGGGATTCTTGCATATACACCCTGGGATCCTTCCTTATACCCTCAAAGCACACGCCTGTGTGTTAGACATGTTATAAAGGAGTTGTCACTCACATAGTTGCACACACCTGTTCAAACCACATCTTTTTTCTAATGACTTACAATGAGTACACACAACTCAGGAAATGGCTGTACCTGCTCTTCATGCCAAAGCAAAAGAGGAATTGTTCAGTCTCATGAAGCATTTCTTGCTGAAATAAAACCAACCAGTTCCTCTGCAGCAGGGCCTACAACCTTTAAGCTGGCATTCCTCTGTTAAAACAGCATTCAAATTGGGTAAAAATTCAACAGCAGCAATAAACCTTATTCAGAAGGCTCTCCACCTTTCAGTTGGCTTCAGAATACTCTGCTCCTTTCCAAGATAATTTTCACTCACCCGAATAAACCCCTACAGCAGAGCAGACACAGTCTTCCTTCCCATTTAATTGCTTGGATGATCCTAGTTAACCAAATAAAAATAAATGAGCTTTCAGGCTACACCTGGGCTCTGCAGTCTTACCTCATGCCAACAGCAGCTACTGCTTGGTGAGCTTCCCATCAGGAATGGAAGTCATGATTTAGACAACTGAAAGGCTAAAGCTTTCCATCTATCCCAAAAATTCATTTCACTGTTGACCTCCAGCCACATAACTACTGCCAAACACCACATGCTTGCACTGCCTACCAGCTATTTGGAACTGTTATAGCAGCTGCCAGCATTTGACGCCTTGCCTGCTAATTCTGCACAGGAACAGCTTCAGGCACACGACCCATTTAACTTGCTTGTCAGAAGTCTGCTCTCCTCCCTCCACCCAAATACAAGGGAAACCCAGCACAGGCAGATTAACCCTGCCATGAGGATGTTACCACACAGCATCTCCATGACAGAGAACCAGACTTCAGCCACAACTCAGCCCAGCAAGCCCGATCCTGGGAGCTCATGGAAGCCCGGTCCACAATTCCCATTGAACTCCACTGGAATTCGCCCACACTCTTTTAGGCTCCACAGAAAGTCCCTCCTATTGCAGAAAGCCACAGTTTCCACTCATACAGTGTGGATGCCACAGCTGCTTCTGTTTGGTTATCAGAGACAGACATGAGGCTCAGCTCTGGCTTCAGACTGCAAAACCTGCACGTATAATGGCAATAATTCTGATCTGGGCTCTTTGGGACAGTATTTCTTTCATCTGCATAGCTCTCATTACTGTCCAACATGCTGAAAGCCCCAGTGTTTCTTCTGCAGCAAACAGCCAGTGAAGCTGACCTAATATGCAAGGCGAAATTCACCTCAGGAGAAGGAAAACGCTAGGACTGAGTTATATCTGCAGAGCAGAAAGGAAGGAGAGAGAAGGAAGGATGAAACAGTGAAAACCTGTGTGGAATTGGTACATTAGTAAGGTATCCCTCCCTTTTAGGTATATTTTCCTAGCACACATAGACCGGAGAGCCTCTCATGAGCCAAGCTTCCTGCTTTTCACAGCATTTACAGGCCAAAGCACCCCTGACATTAGTCTCCCCATGATGCTGCAGAAGAAGCCGCTCCAGAAAGCCCGTTCTCCAGAAGCCTGGAGCAGACAAGCCCTGGAAGACGGGCATTCCATCTGCGCTGCAGGAGCGCGCTCCGAGCAGGAGGCTCGGCTAGGCCAGCCTCTTGGCCCCACTTTGTTCTGCCACTAATTGTCATGCACTTGGCTGCAAACTCATCAGGGAGGAGGCACGGTGCGCTACATTTAGCTCATGCTATCCTACGAGGATAGGGAGAAGGGTGGCTTGCTACTTTTTTTTTTCCTCCTTCTTCTTTTACGCTCCTATCAGAAGACCTCTTTAGTTGCTAAGGAACTACGGGTTTATTGCATTATAAATGATTTAAGGCAGCAATTAAACCGGCAGATGCAGGTTCAGTAGGCGGGAGGAGATGTTCCATTTTACCGGCAGCACGAGACGCCTCAGGAGAAGAGGAGGGAAGGCGGGGGACACACGGGACGACCCTTTCCTTCAGCCCCCCTTTCCCTTCACCCGCCCCCTTCCCCTGAGGGATCTTAAACACGGGGGATTCCCCCCCAAAAAGCGGGGTCGGACCAAGCCGGGCTCAGGGGGCAGCCGCCAAGCCCCAGGCTATCGTGTCGTGTGTCCCCCCTCCCGCTTGACTCTCGTCCCCCGCCATAGCAAGCCCCACAGCAGCGCGCACCCCCCCCCCCCCCCCCCCCGCCCGCAGCCCTCACCGTTCTGCGCCGCGGCAGGTCCCGGCAGGAGCGCGGCCGTCGCCAGCAGCAGCGAGAATGCGGCGGGGAGCGGCCCGGAGCGCGGCATCCTTCCGTCCGCGGCCGGGGAGGGGAGGCAGGAGGAGGAGGAAGGGGGCGGCGGGGTGAGGCGGGCAGCGGCGGGCGCAAAGCGGCTCCGGCTCCGTCCTTCTCCGCCGACCTCCTACCGCAGCGCAGCGCCAGCTCTCGCGACGCCGCCGCCACCTCTCGCGAGATTTGACAGGGGCGGGGAGAGGGGGGGCGGCACCGGGTGGGGAAGGGGGGAGACGCGGGGTCGGAGTACCCCCGCCGCCATGTTGCCGAAGGTTCGCCGCTACCGGCCCCGTTACCGGCCGACCCAGCCTTTAGCCTCCCGTCCTGAGGCGCCGAGCTCCTGGGCCTCGCACCGGCGGTGTGGTCCTGCGGGGTGGGCCCCGTCTCTGAGGCTGTGGTCACCTCGGGGCCGATGGCGGTGGGGAATGGCGGAGTCCGTCGTTGCTGCTTGGTGTGGGGAGCACCACACGGCTCCTCCGTTCTGTTCTTCAGGGGCTTGTAACAGCGGCAGATACAGGGGAAAGGAAGCAGCCGGTGTTTCTGTTCCGGTTATAGTCACAAAGGTAATTTAGGATTTTATGTGCCATTCTGCAGGGGCCAGGGGGTGTCAGGTGAGCACAATCTACCCCAAAGTGTTCAGCCACAAAAGACCTAAATTATCTTAAACGCCATTTTCTCAATCACAGCTGTTCATTTATATATACATAAAACCATAATTAATGTGTTTTCCTTCAAGGGCCCTGGTCTTATGTGCACAAGAGGCTGCAAGAAGCGACAGCCTTTGCCCCAGGTTAGTGGTGGAGTTGAGGACAGAAAGCCCAGGAGCTCGCTCCTGGATTACCAAACATAACAAGTGTGCTGAAAAACAGCTTGTGCTGAGCTTTGGGCAGCTTTTATTGCATTTTCCTGTTTGTAGAACACATTCCAGGTCAGAACTACTCTATACACTGGTTGCTCTGTACTGTGCTGGAGACCGCAGCTACCAGCAAGCCTAATGTAGTTGTTTAAGCCAGATTTCTGACTCTTCTGCCTCACAGGTCAAAGCAAAGGGCTGGAGCCTGCAGCTGAATGGGAGCCCATCGTTGTAATGCACACCCAAACTGGGGAGATACGAGAGTTGCAGGAGACCGTGGGACAGAGCAGCAGGGAAGGATGCTGGGGTGGGAAAAAAGGGAGAAAATCCCTCAAAACCAGATTTTTTGCACTTCTGTTTCCAGTCCAGAGATCTCTGCAGGCACTGGTGTGCCCACAACGGAGTGGGTGCAGCGCCTGCTTGCCTGGTGGTGGCAACGTCCAAAACTGTCCTCATTCCTCACCCCGCTCTGCTGCAGCGGTGAGAGCTTGTGTGACCGGGGCACAGATTGCAGCCTCGCTCCCCCTCATCCCTCGAAGCCGCCGCTTCACTTGGTATCTCTCATCCTTTCCTTGGCCTGCTTATGCTCAGCTGATCGCTAGCAAACAGGCTCTGAGTCCTTGTAGTGTTGGTGTGACTCAAAGACTGGGAAGGAGGATGGGACACACCTTTTCCATGAACAGCCTGCTGCTCTCCTGAAGCCAGGGAAGTTGCTGCTTGAGCATTTCAGGATTCTGATGATCACAGATTCACAACTGCAGCTTCACAAGGCTGAGGTCACATGTGAGAAGCATTAGGGCATGTGCTAGTGCTGTTTGTAACCCTGGCTGCCCCTAACTCTCCAAGGACGCTGTGTTGGTAGATTTGATGTGCATCAGAGATTCCACTGTGCCATGCAGCCTGTGTTGGAGCATTTCCATGGTGCATTTCCATGACTCACGATTCGTGCCAGCTGAATCATCTGTGACACTACTATTTGTTTTCTTGCCATGGTGCAGAAACATCCTCTTCTTCCCTTTCTGTGGAACAGTTCTGACAGTAGCCCTTGCAAACCAGAAGGAATAGGCAAAAAGAGCCAGAAATCAAGGTTTTGGACAGTGGTGTCCATCCTCTTGCTCTTTGCATATTGTTTCACCTGCTGAACGTCAGCACCAGAGGATTCTGCTGCAACTCCTTTTTGCAAACACCCACTCTGCATTAGGCCTTACCTACACTCAGCTGTTTTCCAAGTTTGGAACTAGTTAGCAATGTACTTGCCTCTGAGCATGGTTTGTATCTGCACAGTAATACTTGTTTCGTAACCATGGCAGCTCACAGTGACTCATGCTGCCAGAGGCCTGGGCCAAAGTTAGCAGAAGGCTTTTTCTTCTTTCCCCCTCCATAACCAGCTCAGCACACTCTTGTGTTGTTAGATCTTCTCCCCACAATTGCATAACTCACCCGTCACGTTCCTCTGGCTCTGTGCTGGAGACAATCCCCAGACACAGTGCCCTGCTTACCACCAGTTTCACCCTGTGTGTGTGCTCACTGGGAGCTTTGCTCTGCTGGAGTTTCCCTTGAAGGCTCTGAGGTGGTTACCCAGAGTGGTTAATGAAGTTTGCACAGACCTGAGATGTTGTGAACATACTACCCAAGAAACTTAAAGAGGTCTTTGCCATGGCCAGAAGAGGACTGTGCTGACAGACCTGATCTGAAGCTTGCTGTTGCCTTCAAGGGCCCTTTGGGGAACAAAAAGGGTTCCTACAGATCCCTAAAATATATATATTACAAGACCTATTCCTGCCATACTCTAGTATCCAGCCATGGCTAGTATAGCATAAAAACCTGTTCTGCCACATCTGAGTACATCCTCTTGCAACAGGTTGCACTTACAGTGGAGAAAATAAGGATTTGCCAGCAACAAATTCAACCTAGTGGCTTCGTAGGGAAGAAAGAGGTTTCTTACAAAGGCTGGTATTCCACCAGGTTGAGCCTTCTCAAGCTTTTCTTGTGTGGGTATGGTGATTCCAGAGCTTATGAGTGGCAGGGGAAGGTCTGACATGTCAAAGTTTCCAAATACAGTAACTCAAAATCCCTGCATTTTCCCTTCAAGCAAGACTCATCTTTTCACCTGGGATGTCTCAGTTTTGGTTCTTCTCTGATAATTCTTTAACTCTTCAGCAAAAGGTGGTAAAAAAATATTGGATTCAAACCAAAAAACCCACATAATCAGCAGCAGATTCATTAAAGTTTCAGTTCTCATGTTTCAAAGCAACATCAGCCTTTTTTCTGTATGACCTTTCAGCCTGTCTTCTTGTGTCAGGAAGGGCTTAAGAGATCCCTGTTATTCGGATGTATTTATTGATATGCTTTGGCACTTGAAGCAAGCTTTGCCTCTAGAAGGCTCACTTGCAGTCACCCTCATTTGCATCTATTATTGGCAAGTTGAAAATGTAGGGTAGAGCACAAAGCACTTGCTGACGTCTAGCAGCACAGCCCTGCTATTGCAGCTGCTCTCAGGGCTGAGAAACACCAGGTAATACTTTGAGGGCTGCATGCTAGAGCCCACCCAAATCCATATCCAACAGGCTCCAATCAGCTTGTAGCCAGACACACACACAGAGTCTGTTTGCAAACCAGACTTCACTATCAAGTGCATGATCAAGATAACATGTTTGTTTTGTGCGTGCAGCGGGAGAGATGAATGAGCAAACACAATGCAATACATCTGTGCATGTATGTTATATAGGGCCAGCCAGACTCAGACCCCAGCCCTCAGTGCTCCTTGCTTGCCTTGCAGCATGGCGGAGGAGTTGGAGGTAAAGCATCCCAAAAAGGATCCCTGGCCTTTGGGTTATATGGTTAATATATGTTAGTTATATACAGACTAATCTCTCTGAAGGCACAATGGCAGGCAGGGAACATCATTAACCTAATCAGGGAACAGAATGGAGCTATCAGGCAGAGGTGACACCCATCCCAGTGAGTCACCACAAAGGTTGTCTGGCTCTTCTTACAGACAGGGCTGTGCTGCATGGGGGACTTCTTACAAGCTTTCATCCTAAAGAGCCAGAGAAAGATTGAACAGGAACATAAAGTAGTGCTCAGAGGAATGAAGCACAAAGGAAAAGCTCGTAAAATTATAGAGAAACATGCTCTGAGGAATGACAGTCGGAGGAAAAGCTTCTAAAATTGGAGACAAGTGGCTTTCTGGAAAAAAAAAAAAGAAGAAAAATAGAAGAAAAGGAGGAAAGTTCCCAGGGTAGTAATAAGAGAATATAGATGTGCTTTCTTATTTTGTAGAAAGCTCCCTTTACACATCCCAACCCCACTGGGTAACGGCAGTTTGGTTATTTCCAGCAATCTCCCATCCTGCTCTATGTTCAAGTGTTCCTGTCATAACTGGTCAAAGTGCTTTAACTGATCACACACAACCCCCCTCCCTTCCCGAAAAGAAATGTGTTTTCACACAGAACAATCATTGTGACAGAAAGGGTAGTGCTGGTCAGAATTATTTGTAGTGTGAACAAAGAGTCCAATGACAAAGATCAGCATATTTGATTTCATCTTTGTTAGATGAAATCCTAAGTTTGTTTAACCTTCTTTTCTGCAGAAAAGGAGCAAAGACAGGAAGAAAGCAAAGGGCTTCCCCCCCCTCCTGACCCAACTTCACAGTTATTTCTCTCAGTTGTGATTATTTCATCTGTACAATACTGTTTTTCTCCACCCACTTTTTTAGGGAAGTGCCTCCAATAACTTAGTTTCCAGTTAGACACACGAGAGCTGTCCCGTGACCTCATTATCCCAAGGAAAAGGATAACGTTATCCTCCTGCTCCCGCTGGGAGCTGTTCCATCCAGCCACACAGAGGGACACCCATGTTACACCCAACTTGCTCTTGCAGGCTGTGGGTCCCAGCCAGAGACCTCTGAGAGGGCTCAGGGGGAAACCTGAACATCTGGAGCAGTGATGCAGAGGTGAAGCTGTGGCTGATGCCGTCAGGAGTAGACGGCAGGTGGCACCCATGGATTAGCACAGGGCTTGCTCGGGATGAGCGTGAGCCTGGCTGAGCAACGCCTGCAGCTAGGGTTTGGCTTCATCTCCTGGAAGAGGCAGAAGAACAGGGATGTGGAGATTGCATGCAGGGACATCTGTGTCCTGTGGGGGGTGGCCTGGGGCTATCACCCACAGGCCATTCAGGACAAGGGTTTTAAACTGAAAGAGGAGAGATTTAGATAGGAGAAATAAATCTGTTACTCTGAGGATAGAGACACTGGCACAGGGTGCCCAGAGAAGCTGTGGCTGCCCCCATCCCTGGCAGTGTTCAAAGCCAGGTTGGACAGGGCTTGGAGCAACCTGCTCTAGTGGAAGGTGTTCTTACCTGTCACAAGGGGCCAGATTGGATGAGCTTTAAGGTCCCTTCTAACCCAAACCAGGCTGGGATTCTGTTAGCCTGTGAACTTGGCCTTGGCCAAGGGGTGCTCACAGCAAGTAGGGGTGTTGTACCAGGAAGCACCAAGGACACTGCTCCCTAAGGCAGGGGGAAGCAAGGGGACATGCTGGCTAGCAGAGATGGAGCAGCCCCAAGGTACCTGATTAAGGAGGGCAGGAGGCAGCCAGGAGCCACAGTCTTCAGGCATGTTCACAGCAGTAAGGTAGGCTTGAGGCCAAGCTGAGAAATCAACCCACAGCTCAGGATCAATTCTGGTGGGGGCAACCAAGTCAGACACAGCCAGGACAATGCCCCAGGCAGGTTCAAGATGACAAAACAGACCTTGATTTAAGGTGGAAATCAGTCTGGATCAGGCTTCAGATCAATAGGACCCATAGTTTGGTACAGGTATAGCTAGGGCTCAGCTAGAGGCCAGCACCCCAGGAGCACAGCAGAAACAAGGACAGAGGGCCCTGAGCTAAGCTTAAATAGGCTGCAAAGCCCACAGGCAGGTGTGGGTGTGAGTCCCAGGTGGGGCTGCTCAGGGCCATTGGCATCCTCAGGACTTGTCACCCAGCCTGCAGGCATCAGTTGCTCAAGAGTTTGTGTCATCCCCAAAGCACTGCACACTGTTTATTACATCAGGGGTCACCTCAGTGAGCCACATGGGCCCTCATCTTGGGGGTTGGACCGGATGATCTTAAGGTTCTTTCCAACCCTACCTATTCTATGACTCTCTATCTGCATGTGCCACCCTGGCCCTCTGCTCTTTCCTGCTCAGCTCATGGTTCTTGGTCCCAGCTCCTCTATGACATGCATCTCTTCCTAAAGGAGCACCCACATATGGGCTGAAGCCTGGTTTGGGAGGGCTGGAGGCAGCCCAGTGACCCAGACATCAATGACAACTATGCTATCATGGCTCACATCGACCGCAGCCTCTTGCTGCCTCCCCCCTGGGTCCTGCCGCACGCAGCCAACGAGGCAGAAACGCCGATGCCTTTCACTAAATGCTGATGATTAAAATGAAATGAAGAGCATCAGGATGGATCATTGTGGGGAGGACAGGGGGAAGTTCATTATGACTGACAGACAGCCTGTGGCAGCACAGATTGCTCGTGATAGTGCAGCGGGGACTGTGCATCACATGTGTGGGTATCGGATCTATTATACATGAGGGTTATTTTCAGCATCCCCTGCAGGTCATGCTTTACCAGCTAAATCATAGCTAAAGGTATTAGCTGGCCTTTACGCCTTGTGGCAATTAGATTATAATTTTCTGAATCCCATGTAGCGCAGGTCAGATTGGACCTATGGCGTTTTCTATGATGAGGATGGCCCTGCTCATTGCAGAGGGGATGGACTAGATGACCTTTGAAGGTCCCTTCCAATCTGTACTATTCTATGATTCTAGCTTCAAAGGATCTACTGGCTTCCTCTGATCAGGCTTTCTGAGGATGGGACTCTCTGTGCTAGCCTGGGCCACATTAATATAAGCTGATGATGTAATGGTTTACTAAAAGTGATTTGATGACACTTGAGGCTCCCTTCTCCCTAAAATAAACAGCAGTCATGAGGAAGGATTGAGCCCAGCCATGTAGGTACTAATAAGTTTTAGTGGCCTTGAGCAGCTTCACCTAGGAGCCCCACCGACCCTCTGCCCATTGCTCCATATAAGCTTGGAGCCAGGCAGTTGCTCTTGTTTTGAGCTGGTCTGTAGGTGGATCTGTCTTAGCCTGGGCTGGTCTTTCTGAGATGGGATCTATGTATTTTGTGTAGGCAGTTCTGTCTTCTTGTCTCTAGATGGACCTTCTCCAATACAGCTATCTTTCCTGGGGCTGCTTGGTCCAGTATGACGCTCCCACTTGTGCTGTGGTTGCCTTTATCTCTTGGTTCAATCCTGTGCCTGTTCCTCACTGGCACTGGGGGAAGGTGATGGGCCTGTTGTTCACAGGCCAGCTTTCTTTCTGTATGGGTACCCTTTGGTGTGGGGCCTGGGGGGCTGCCAGGAGCCTCAACCCCTTTGTCTGAGATAAGAGCTATTCCTTCAGCTTCACTTTTTGCCTGCTGTGTGTTGGTGTCTGAAGTGAGGGCTTCTATGTCCCCTCTTAGCAGGTAGGGTCTTGCTAGCATCCTGCCCTGGGCAGGGCTAGCTCTGTCTCTTGGTCTGCAAGGGGCCTGTTGTGCTCCTTTCCCTGGAGGTAGGAGCTTGGGCTCCTCATCCCGCAACATGGGCTCACCCAGTGAAACTTCAAGACAGCATTGGGGCAATGAAAAGAGCTGGTTTTGTGATGTATTTGGCTCTATCCCTCCTTGGGAGCTGGAAGAGGTGGGATGGTGCATGGGGCAGCGAAATCCTTTCAGAAACTCCAGAGTGATGCACTGTGCAGATCCAGAAGCCTTCTCCCAGGTGGCTGGGGATAGCTGGAGTCCTTGAGTCACCTGAGTAGCTAAAACCCCTGGATTAGAAGCTGGATTCAGGGCTGGGGCTTTGTTGGTCAGTGCCATGCCCTGCTAAGGCCTGGAAATGAGCAAAAATGGGAGAATTGGGGGTTTCTCATGGAGGCTTTAGGTTGTGTGTGTTGGGGATAATGTTTGGGCTTCAAACCTCTGGCACCTTTGAGAAACAAGGAAGCAGCTGTGGAAAGGGCTTGGGAAGAGCTTTTGGATGCAAATGCAGAAAGAAAAGCAATTTCTGAGCAGAAGTGGTTTTGATTAATGAGAGAAAACAAGCAATGGGGGATGGCACTGAGTGGCCAGGGGCTCAGCTTCAGTATCTCACCCCTCTCTCACAGGGGAGGCTCAACTGATGGCAAACATCGTGGCTGGTACAGAGTTAGAGCTCCTCCACCCTGAGCAGGGAGGACTTTTATAGCAGTGAATGGATGAGCATTGTGAAAGATGACTCTGATTCTTGGGGCATTGCTGGGTTAGATTGCAGTAAAATTGCAGCAGAAAGCAATTTGGCTTTAATCAACTCTATAACAAAGCCCCAGCATGGAAAAGAGCAGAAGGTATCACAAGATAGGAAACTGTCAGCATTGCTGGAGCTGAAAGATAAGATTGTGCTCCCTATGGCTACACTAAAGGAAGATGAATTATCCATAGGGGCGACTCAGAAAGACAATAATGTACAATTAAAGTTGTTTGAATTACAGTTTCAGGGAAGCATGGGTGGAAGAAAAAGCCTATTTAAGTGGAAAGTCTGAAACCTCTTTCTCATGTACTTTTAGAAAGCAGAACTAGTTTAGGAAATAATAGATAAATCAGGCAGGGCAATGGCTGAAGAGGAGCAAAGGATGAGTTAAAAGGGACATTACAGAGGGATGCTGAGCATGGGGGATGGATGGACCAGCTCTGAGTGTGCCAGGAGCAAGAGGAAAGGCTGGGGAAGCCTGAAGAGTGGCAGGAAGGCTGGGAATCTCATGTCCAGAGTCCCTTGCCAGCAGTCCTGGCTGGATTGCTTCCCAAAGCCTGCAGCTGGGTGGGTGGTGGAGGATGGCTGTGCTCCAGCAAGGCTGCGATGCTAGGAGCAGGCATAGAACTGTGACCAGGAGCATCTCTTCACCTTCTGTCCCCTCCCCAGGCTCCACACAGTGTTGTACCTTGTGGTTCTGGTGGGCTTTGGGAATGGTTTCCGAACCTCAGACAAAGCTTGGTCCCAAGTTGTCTCCATTAAAAGCAGCTGAGGAGGGTGCAGAGGTATGTGGTTATTTCAGGCTTCTGTTGACATCTGCCCTTCTCCAGGCTTGGTTTAAGCACAGTGCAAACAAACCACAGGCTGAAGGGTTAAACAAATGCTGCATGAGGATTGTGTTTGCATGAGCTCAGATAACTGTCCTGAAGCCAGCTGCATTCCTGGTGGGGCTTTGCTTGGATCGGCCAGGGCAGGTAGGACCTGTGGCCATATCCTGCAGCAGGTCAGTGGGGTCTATGCTGCAAACCTCCCCCAGGGCTCATCAAGCTGCTGCAGAACGTGGGGGAACAAACAGCTCATCTTCAGCTTGTCATGCCAACGTCTCTGCCTGGCTTCATGAGTGGGAATCTCTTGGTGGGACTGTTCCTAAGCAGGAGGCAGGATATTTGGGAGAAAGTCGATGTATCCTGTGCTGCAAGATCCCCTAAAAAGCTGCTGGTTCCTTTTGCTGTCCCACCAGCCACCTGTCGAGGGGGCCCAGCTCCAAACAGATGGTGATGGGGAGGACTGGGATGGGGATAATGGTGTGAACATGGCATCTTGTATGTGATACACTTGACACATTGCCATGGGACAGCTGCAGTTTAGGAGCCTAAAGCATCAGCTGCAGACAAGCTTTGTAGTGACTTGTGCAGTTGCCATATTCCCTTCCTTGCAGGGAGCTGCCTTGGAGGAAGAGGAGGAGGAGGAGGAGGATGATGGTGGTGAGATGGAGGAGCTGCTTTGGGAAGGGCTTTTCTTGGAAGAAAAGCTCTGTTCTGTGCAGCACAAGGGTGGGCTCCAAAAATGTGTGGGTGAGTCTAGAGATGTGGTGCACTAGCACTTAGCTTCCTGAATCAGCTGCTCTGGGAGCAGCAGGGTGGAGGTTATTCCTTCCCAAGGCTTCATTTTCCTTCTGCTCATCCCTTTCCCACTGCTGTACTAACTCCTTCTCCCCAGTGACCTGTCAGGACAGCTATGGCTAGGATGGAGCCAGGATGTGTGCTGTGATGCCAGCTGGCTGCCACCCTGGGCTGTGTATGTGCCTCTGACTCCTGCTTAATCTCTAACCAAGCTGGTAGGAATCCAGACATCCCTTAGGCTTTGACCTCCTTTCAGACTTAGCTATAAGTTTTCTAAAGGGAAAAAGAGGGACAGTAAGCAATGTGATCAACACTTAGATTCCCTGGGAAACTGGGGTTAAAAGGGATATTTGGAGTGTCTAAAGCAGAGAGACTAACGGCACCATGGTCCCTTTACTTCAGGGGTGCTGCTGTGCTGTGGAGGGGTTGGGATGCTGTGCAGGAGAGTCTGGGCTATGTGTCTGCCCGCAGCTGACAGCAGGCTCTGCCTTGGGAGCTCTCACAGCAGATGGTGAGCAGCAACCAGGGGGTGGAGGCTGCCAAGTGAGACCTGCTGTCTGTGTCTCTGCCAGGCCCTGCATGGTCTCTGCTGGGCATCTCCCACACAGGAGCTGAGGTCCAAAGTGCATTAGGATGTAATGCAGTCTCTGGCTCCCTGCTGCTTACATCAAGTCAGCCCCAGGGATGATTAAGGTTCTATTTTGGGGGGAGCAGCCTAAAGCTTTGCATTAGCTCAGTTGCACTCTGCTATCAGGTCAGTCCAACTTCGCATACCTTATGATGGTAAATAGAAGTGTTGAGTCACCATTAAGAGTCTGTGCAGCTTATAGGCAAACCTGGTGCTCGTGTGCACACAGCATGTACCCCTTATCTTGTGTGTGAGTAGGTTGAGTACCTAAGGGACCAGGCATGGTTTGTTCTTCACTGGTCGGAGATCTTCTGAAGTTCCGCACGGCTGGGTTGTGGTGTCACTGCCTTCTTTGGGACGTGGTGACCCCATCCTGCTGTGCTGTGGTTCCACTTTGGCACCGTGCGGGTATTTATTCTGCTTCATTTCCCTTGCTTGTGCACTTGAGGTTGGCTGTGCTGTTGCTGCTGTGCTCTCTACGTGGAGGTTGCTTGTTGTTGCAGTCTGGATTGTTGAGGGTATTTTTGAAGAAAGCACCTTAAGGAAAGGCCTTAGAGATAAAACTTCATTTTTTTTAATCATGAATTGGTGAGAGTCCTGGTGAAAGCAATCTTACAGAGGTGTTACTGGGGAAAAGAAAAGCTTTGTGACTTGTCCCTGATAAGAAAATACCTTACTAATATTTACAGATAGCCTGCTCTGAACTGAATTAATTTCCTGGGAGGTGAGAATGCAATACATGCTTTGTAAGTGAACCAGAAAGCCCTGTGCTCCTGCCTGCTCCTCTGTGAGCTGGCAATCTGTCTGGTGTGGTCAGGAGATGCAGCCCACAGCACTGTGATGATGGGTACAGGGACACATGCTGGCAAGCAGGTAGGAGAAGGCCACATGGTAGTGTTTGGAGAGCTGCATCATCAGGAAGCAATTAAAGCGGGGGTTTTAATGGGAGTATCCATCAGGTAAAGAGGGGCGAATGTGCATCAGTCTGGATAGGTCGCATGGGTGCAACCTCTGAGACATCCCAACTGTGAAATTCCTCCTTTTTGGGAGGGAGCTGCCAGTGTTATGGAGTCTTCATCCCATGTTAGGGTGGGCTCTGCAGCTTCTCACCTCTGCCTCACTATAAAGAGGACCCATGGCAGGACCAGAGCTGCGGTGTCCAGTCACTGCAGGACAGGGAGATGCCTTTTGCAAAGCCATCAGTGCTGGACTCAGGGCATTTCTCACCTCAGGCTTCCCATGTGCGTTGCTCCTGCCTGCTCCTGGCCAGGCCAGCACCACAGCTTGGCTGGAGGAGGATGATGAGGGGGAGCAGGCCCTGACTGTGCTGCTATGACGTGGCTATGGGACAGCAGACGATGCTGTAGGAACAGATGAAGGCTCTGGCAATACCTGGAGATGAGCACAGAGGGGTGATGCCTTTGGGGGAGCAGTTCTTATGTTTCTTAGACTGGCAGGATGTGGGGGGGAAGGTGTTTTCCTTCATACTGCCCTTGCTGGTTGTTGGATGCTGATGAGTCCCAGCATAGTGGGGTTGCTGGAAGCAGTGGTGGCTGCAGCAGAGGTGCTTCATGCTGTAGTTGCTTATGGCAGCAAGGCTGGGTGGAAGGACTGGAGGATGCCTGGGAAGGATGTGGAAACAAAAGGGGAGGAAAAAAGGCTCATTTTCCATGTCTGGGGGAGGGGAGATGCTCTCCAAGGGCCTGGTGCACAGCTCTGCCTACCAGCTTGCTCTTCCTCCCTGTGTGCCTCAGAGGCAATGCAGCTGGAACAAAGAGGAGCTTTTTCATCCTGCAGCGGCTGCTCCAAAGCGGGCTGCAGAAACCATCTGCACACAGAGCAGCTTCATCTTCCTGCTCCTGAGAGGCCCTGTGTGAAGTGGGGAAGCGGGGGGAGGTGTGTTTTTGGGGTGTCAATGGCAGACAGACATCCCTAGGGCCCAGATGTAGGTAAAAAACCCTTCATGTGCCCCAGCTCTGCTCTGGGGACTGACCTGTCCCACCAAGGAGCTCTCCTGAGCTGTGCTCCACTCCCCAGGGTGAATTTGGGGTTCTGATCCCAGCACAAGTCAGCAAGAGTGGTTCATCTGCAGTTGTGGGAGCACCAGCACTGGGAACCTGTAGCACTTTTAGCTATTGTCATTTAGGACAGATAGAGCCCTTTCTGAATTTAGAGGGAACCTTTTGCTGTAGCTGGAATGAAGGACAGATGAAGGCTCCAAGCCTGTTTTGAGTGTCTCCTGGTGGTGGGGTCTTGTTGTGTCTGTGCTTGGGAAGGAGGGGAGGAAGGGTTGGTGTGTACGTGGTGCAGAATCGGGTTCATTCCATTCCTTGCTAGCTTCCCCTGGGGTGGTTCTGCATCTGGAGTCCATTGCTGGGCTCTCTGCTTATGAATGATCCTTGTGTACCACAGAAATGCTGACTCTCTCCAAAGCAGCCTCCTGCTCCACACACACAGGCCTAAACCATCTGTGCTCGGGTGGTGGTGAGTGATTCACCATCCCCAGCCCTGACCCTGTGCCTCGGGATGGCCACATCCAAAGTGTTCCAGCTCTGTTCCTCCTGAGTGAGCAGGATTGAGGTTATCCGGATGCAGCCTCATGAAAAACGGCTCGGGAGGCTCCCAGGTTAGTGTTGGGATTGTTTTCTCTTGGGACTGGCTCACTGCTCTGCCTCTTGGTTCAAAGCAACCTCAAAACCCCTTTCCTGCTTCTCCAGATCCTTTGCTTGTTGCCACTGTGATGTTTTTGAGTCTGCAGCGGGAGGAGCAGGAGCTGTTTTCCATATGCCCAAGGATCCTGCAGGGAAGGAGCTCCAGCCACTCACCCATAGGTGTAACACAGTTACCACTACATGGAGCTGGCTGGTGTCCGCTTCCAAAGTGCTCCAAAATGGATGATCCTGGTAGTTTTGGGGGATGGAAATGTGTATGTAGCCAAGGTGAGATTTACCTTCCTGCCTTGTACTGAATTGATCATGAAGATGATGTGTGCCACATGTCCTGTGCTGGAAGGAAACAGGAGATCCTCCTGGGCATTGCAGATTTGATTCCTACATCCTTGGCAGCTGGAAAGTGCTGGTGCTGTGTAGTATTTCCATGCTTGTGATGGGGAGCAGAAACAGCCATGCAAGCTTCTCTTGGGATGCACAGAGCCCACATGCTATAGACACCTTGTTGGGAAGCTCTGGATTTGCACCAGCACCTCCATCCATTCTTTCTGGTTATTCTTCCTCCCCTTGATCAAATCCTGTCTGAATGTGAAATTAAACTTGCAAATTGCAGTTCTTTCCTTTGCCTCTCTGTATTTTTTTGTCATTATTATGCACATTTTTATGCACATACCTTGTGTACTGAAGGGTTTGAGGAAGGAAAATTAGTCCAAAATAATCATCCGCAATGGAGAACATCTACTGGTTAAATCCCTCCCTGGAAGCCCTTTCATTGTTAATCATGAGCAGGCTTGCAAACAGCATGGATTTGAATTTTTAGCTAGTTTTGATGTTGAAAAACCTGCCTTTGTTTCCAAGCTGCTTAATTTCTTCTTATTTAACAGTAAGAAAGCTCCTGGTGCTCCGATGCTCACTTTGGATCTTCAAAGACTAACAGGAGCAGATTTGCGCTCGCAGTTAAGGTATCAAAGCTGTGATGCTGCTTTAATCATGTAAACTGTTGGGAGAAGGGACAATGTGATGGAGCTGTGATGGTGTGAAACCTTGCCCTGGGCAAGTCTGTGTCTTTGGGGGGTGTCTTTGCAAAATCCTTGGGTTCCACCTGCATTTTTGGGTTGCAGGACAAGTTCAGGGGCCTCTATTGCCTGTGGGAGAGGGAACCATCTCATGCAGAAGGTCACTGCAACCCACCCCTGTCTCCCTGCTGCAGCATTGAGGGGCTGATGGCTGGATCTTCTCCATTGGCTGTCTACACATCCAGGCTGAGCACAGAAAGAGAAAGCCACTTGATCTGCAGGGCACATCTCAAATGGAGCCCAGGGTTTCCAGTTTAGTTGCAAGGCTTTTGAGGTACATTGGCTTCATCCTTTCTCGTTCTTGCTGCCATCACCCAGAGTGCCTGGATCAAGGTGTGCTTTGTCACTGAGAAACTGTGTCTTGCCTGGAAGTGTGAGGGGAAAAACTCAAATGATTTTAAATATAGCACATTTCAGGTTATTCTTATTTGCCTTTTAATTTTAAGCTCTCCAGGTCTGGCTGTTCCTGCTCCCCTCTGTAATCAAAAGGGTGAGGAGCTTCCTTTGCTCCGGAGCAACAGGATCCAAACCTCCCACATGGGCACCTGGCTCTGGGGCATGGACTGAAGCTGGTGGAGCCTTTGGGAACACAAGAGCTGCTGGTGTTGAGGAACCCTCTAAGAAAATCAGCTTAAAACCAAGAAGCTGCTTCCTTTGGGGAAACATCTGGGGGGTGTGTGTGTGTGTGTGTGTGCTGCTGAAAAATCACCCTAAGGAAGAGCCCAGCTCCCTGCTCTTCTTCCTCTTCCTTTCCTCCCCTGCTTTGGCTACATCCCTCCTCTATGTTGGGAGTGGTGCTAGTGCCTGCCTGAGGCTGTATAAGGGAGATGCTGTGTGCGGAAGCACCTCGGGGTGTCCCCTTCTAGCACCGCAGTTCCCAACTATTTGGGGTCCCCCTCTACCCTCTAGCAGCACTTTCTGCTGAGCATGGTGTGGGATTGCAGCTGCCTCTGTGTAGGTAAATCATTAGCCAGGTTTTTCCCTGGGAAGTGGCCTGTGTCTGATCACTGCAGCTGGAAACTCCAGCTGCCTTTTGTTCATCCCGGAGGGGATGCTCACTCTCCTGCCTTGCCTAGAGGCCCCTATGCACCCTAGGCCCACATTTGAGGGCCTTAGTCCCCCTGTTTTGAGGTTCCCTGCACTCCAATCCCCTTGGCTGGGTGCATCCCAGTCCCTTAGGTCTCCATGTCTGCATCTCCTGGATTTGATGGGAGGGCTTTGCACCCCAGTTCCTGAGCTTTGTGCACCCCAATGCTCTGGCTGTGTGGAACCCAAATCTCTTGGCTCTGTGTGCTTTGGTCCTCCATCCCTGTGCACCCCAATGCCCATCTCGGTGCACCCATCTCTGCACACCCAATGCCCATCTCTGTGCACCCCTCCCTGTGCACCCTAATGCCCATCTCAGTGCACCCATCCCTGCACACCCCAATGACCATCTCGGTGCACCCCAATGCTCATCTCGATGCACCTATCCCTGTGCACCCCATTCGCTATCTCAATGCACCCCAATGCCCAATGCCATCTCGGTGCACCCATCCCTGTGCACCCCAATGCTCATCTCGGTGCACCCATCCCTGTGCACCCCAATGCCCATCTCGCTGCACCCATCCCTGCGCACCCCAATGCCCATCTCGGTGCACCCCTCCCTGTGCACCTCAATGCCCATCTCGGTGCACCCATCCCTGTGCACCCCAATGCCCATCTCGCTGCACCCATCCCTGCGCACCCCAATGCCCGTCTCGGTGCACCCATCCCTGCGCACCCCAATGCCCGTCTCGGTGCACCCCTCCCTGTGCACCTCAATGCCCATCTCGGTGCACCTATCCCTGTGCACCCCAATGCCCATCTCGGTGCACCCATCCCTGCGCACCCCAATGCCCGTCTCAGTGCACCCATCCCTGTGCACCCCATTCCCTATCTCGGTGCACCCATCCCTGCGCGCCCCATTCCCTATCTCGGTGCACCCCTCCCTGCGCACCCCAATGCCCGTCTCGGTGCACCCATCCCTGCGCACCCCAATGCCCGTCTCGGTGCACCCATCCCTGCGCACCCCAATGCCCGTCTCGGTGCACCCATCCCTGCGCACCCCAATGCCCATCTCAGTGCACCTATCCCTGTGCACCCCAATGCCCGTCTCGGTGCACCCCTCCCTGCGCACCCCAATGCCCGTCTCGGTGCACCCATCCCTGCGCACCCCAATGCTCCTTGCACCCCACTCCCCCTCCGCGCCCCGGCCCCTCCTCCTCGGCCGGCGGGACCGCGGCAGGAAGCGGTCTCAGCCAATCAGAGCCGGAGCCACCGCCCCGCGACCGGCCCGCCCGCGGCGGCGCGCGCTCTCCCGCCCGTCCCCCGCCGCCTTCCCGGTAAGTGCCCGAGGGCCGGGAGGGGGGGCCGGCAGCGCTGGGGACGTGGCGGGGACCGGAGCCGTGGCGGGGGGGGGGCGGTCCCGGTGGGTCCCAGCCGGGAGCGGGGCCCGCAGGGCAGGGCCCTGCCGGAGGAGCGGCCGCTGCTCCCGCTCCCCCTCCGGCGGGCCGGGGCTGGGAACGCGGCCGTTGTTCCCGGAGGGCGGAATGAATGGAGCTCCCCCCGCCCTTGCGAAGCCTTGCGGGGGCTCGAGGAGCCTCGGGGGGTTGGGGGGGCAGGCGGTGTCCCCACCGGGTCCCGTCGCCGAGGCCCGTGGGGGTGCAGGGGAGGCGACATCCCTATAGACCCATCCGGTTAAGAATGCCACGATTAACGTAAAACCCGCTCCCACGCGTGAGACAGACCCCGGCTCCGGAGGAAGTGACGGTTCCCCTTTTTGCGTCCCGACGGGATAACCCTTCCTTTCCATCGCCACGCACTGCACCCCAAATCACTGCCTTGGGTCTGGGGTTCGCACCCCCCTCTTATTTACCGCGCCCCCCAGCCCCACCGGGTCCTGCGTTGCAAGCGGGGAGCTTCTCCTTGTCACACAGAAGTTAAGCTGGGACTAAAAATAGTCTAGAGCAGAGCCGGGCTCTTTGCTGGCACAAACCCTGGCTAGGAGAGGAGCAAACTGGGGGTCTCCCGCAAAAGCTGGGCTGGACCCGGACTTCTGCCTACACCGGCAGATGTGCTCCTTACACTTCCACCGTCTCAGGGAAGAATTTGGCAGCTGATAATTCGGGTGTTATAAAAGAGCAGCGTTTTGGCAGCACGATAGTTAATATTTAACAGGGTGACGTGTGGTCCTGCTGCAGCAGAGGGTTTCATTCTTCCAGGGGTTCAGCCATCCTGGTTTTCCATGGGAACATGTTTGTGAGGTTCGTTAGATGCCAACTTGTGACAGAAGCTCAGGTCTGGGGCAGAGCCCGTCCCGCAGGGATGGGGAAACCGAGTCACGGAAAGGCAGGAGACCCATTGAAAGAAGGAGGGTTGGGGACACCGGTGTCCCCTTCCTGTGACTCCTCTGGCATGGTCTGGCAGGACTCATAGGTCACGGAACCTGTAAAATGGAATTGATTTGAGCATCCCCAGGAAAAGGAAAGAGCTCCGAGGGTGAGCGGGAGGAGGTGACTCAAGTTTCCCTCAATGGGCAGCTGAGCAGTGCCCTGTCACCCTCTCCCACTGCATGTCCCTCTCTTCCTGCCTGCCTGGGGCTGGCTCTGGGCTCATCCCCTTGGGAAAAGGTGAGATTCAGGGATATGGTTTGGGAAAAAAAGCTGGAGAATTTGTTTTCCCCACCAGAACCTCGTGCTCGGGAGGGAAGGAGAGGGGATGCTGGAGCAGAGCTGTGCCTCAGTTTCCCCCATGTGCCTGAGTTCCCCCCCATGCCTCCGTCTTGCCCTGTGCTTCACTTTCCCCCATGGGACTGAGCTGAGCAGAGCTTCAGGGCTGCTGTTCCCACACTTAAAGGGGTTTTAAGGATTAAGGAGCCAGTGGCTGAAGTTCCCTCTGCACCCCTGGACATTGATTTATTGCAAGTAGAGCTATTGTGTCAAAACTTGTCGGTGCTAAAGGCAGAGGGGGTCTGGGATGGGATGGGATGGGACATGGCAGTGGTGATGCTGGCTGCAGCTCCTGCTATGAGGGAGGAATGCCGGTCACGAGGGGCCTGGCGAGCTCCAGGCACGTCAGGGAGGGATGCTCGGGAAGTGAGCCACGGTAGCCAGCGGTGCCGGGCGGCTTGCCCTTGCCTCTCCTCACATCCAGCTCCGAGATGCTCTGCTTTTATATCCCTTTTCTCAGGGCAGCCTCATGCCAGGGACTTCCATGTCATGAGTAGGGATGAACCTCGCAGCCTTCTCACTGTTGGCAGAGCCAGGAATCTGCAGACCTCTTTATGTTTAGCTTTTAGTGATTTTGGACATCGGGAGCGAGTTGCTTCCTCTTGGAGGACAGGGATGTAACAGCCCAGCGCTGGGCTTGGAAAGAGAGAAACAAAAGGGGAGGAGAAGCAGCGAGGAGGGGAAGAGGCTCACGTGGCTTCCCCAGGGCACCGGCCAACGCCTCCAGCACAAGAGCTGCCTCCAGGTCCGTCAGCTTCCTAAACCCTGGGACTTGGCTGGTTCCAGGCTGGAGGCAAATCCCCTCCTGCCTTTTACAACGGGGTGGGTGCTCTGGGTGCCGCTGGCATGGGATCTGCTGCCTGATGCCGGTCTTCTCCCTTCTCTTTGTCCCTGGCACCATCCCATTGTTTCCTTCTGTTTTTCCTTAGCTCGGGGTACCTGTAATGAGAGAAAGGACACCTCGTGAGGACACCCAGGGCTGCGCTCGCTTCTGCTTCCTCCCCCAGTGGTTGCTTGAGCCAAGGATGCTCTGCCCGCTGCTTGCCCTGAGAGCACTGGTGCTCGGCCTGGCAGGTGAGTGGGGCTGGGGGGGTTAGGGGTTGGTGGGGTCTGCATGTCAGCACCCTGAAGGAGGTGTCCTTCGTGCCACGTTCATCCTGACAGAGCTGCCTTTGACCCGTGGTTCCTGGTGGCAGCACCCACGAGGTGTTTCTCCTGGTTTTGTGGTCTTACAGTGGGTGTGATGGCTTCAGGTGCGCATGGGCCACCCTCAGAGCAGGGACACCACCTCCTGCATGGCACAGCTGAACAGCAGAGCCATGGGAGGAGGAAATCCTGAAGGTTTCTGCCTCTCCTGGGTCTGTCCCCGTGCACTGCATCTCCTGGTCTCCCAGGCTGCATCACCTCAACCTGGGAGGGATGCTGGGACTGGATCCTTTTGGAACGCTCGGCAGTGATTCTGGCCAGGCTGGGTAGTAGACCTAAAACCCACTGGCACTGATTATTAGCTGGAGGGAGACATGATGCTCTCGAGTCTAGAGCCAGGCACGCTGCCTGAGCACTCTTCTCCTGCCTGGCTGTGGCCCCTGTCAGGTCTCCTCCAACCTGGCTCCTTCCCACAGCTCCTCATCCTTCCCACCTGCTTAAAATGGAATGGCTCATTGCTGCCGTTGTCTCCAGAGAGGTATTTGCCGTAGGTAACACCTTTGTTGTGTTCTGCAATGGTTTTGAGGTTGGAACATAAAGCAAATCCTTGGTCTGAGGGGAGCTTTTTTCTGGTGAATGAAGTGCCCTGGGTCTGCTACGGAGGATGTTGCTGCTTGCTGCCAATGGGCACCCCAGTGTGGAGGGTCCACCAGCCCTGGCATGGTTGACATTGCTCCCTGATACAATGGCAGGGTTGGTGTCCCACCATGGCTTGGCAGTGTGGTTGTTGGCATCCTGAGGTGGCACTGGAATGAGGCTGGCATTGTGCCATGGCAGTGGGAAAGGACTGGCATTGTGCTGTGGCACTGGGATGAGGTTAGCATCATGCTGTGGCACGCCGTTGGCATTGTGCTGGAGCACTGGTGCCATCTAGCGCTTTCCAGCCTGGCCATGGTGCTGCCTGGAGCTGCTGGCTCGTCCTGGGGACACGGGGCTGTGTCCCCACCACTGTCACCCCAATATGTCCTCTACCCATGGGAAGAAACCCGAGTGCTCGTCCTGGTGGGGTGCAGGTTGGGGTGCCCATGGTCACAGCTGAGATGCCACCTACCCATAGGTCCCTTCCATGGGCATCCCTTGATTTCCTTTGATGTTACTGAGATGGAGAGTTAAGGAGGTGCTTCTGCCGGGCCTCACCACCACGTGCTTTTGCCCTTCCCACCCTCCTGCAGGTGCCATTGAGATCCAGGTCCCGGATGAGCCCGTGGTGGCTCTTTTCGGCCGAGACACCACCCTGCGCTGCTCCTTCTCTCCCGAGGCCAACTTCAGCCTCAACGACCTGAGCCTCATCTGGCAGCTGACAGACACCAAGCGCTTGGTCCACAGCTTCTCTGGTGGTCGGGACCAGCTGGAAGACCAGGGTGGGGGCTACGCCAACCGTACAGCCCTGTTCTATGACCAGCTGGCCCAGGGCAACGTCTCGCTGCTGCTCCGGCGTGTGGAGATCTCGGATGAGGGCAGCTTCACCTGCTTTGTCCGGGTCCAGGACCACAACAGCGCGGCTGTGACATTGCAGGTGGCAGGTGAGGGATGGAGAGTTGGGGTGTCCCTACATGTCTGCCCAAAAGGAAGGCTTCTCCATCATGCTTTGTTCCTCTCTGGAGTCTCTTTTTCTCTCCACCTTGCCATGGTTTCCCCATGAAGTCAGGTCTCTGTTAGAGATCAACCAGCTGCATTGATGCTGGAGAGGGACTCTTCATCAGGGACTGTAGCGATAGGACAAGGGGTGCTGGGTTCAAACTGAAACAGGGGGAGTTCAGGTTGGATATAAAGCAGAACCTGGGCACCCTGTGTGGGTGCTGAGGTGCTGGCACAGGGTGCCCAGAGAAGCTGTGGCTGCCCTATCCCTGGCAGTGTTCAAGGCCAGGTTGGACATGCTCCAGTGTGAGGTGTCCCTGCCCGTGGCAGGGGGTTGGAACTGGATGATCTTAAGGTCCTTTCTAACCCAAACCAGTCTATGATTCTATGATCTCCCCAAAATATTGCTGGTGAGGGCCGCAGTCTCTTCCCTGCAGTGATGGAGAGGCTCTTATAGAAACATGGCCATGAACCAAAGCTGGGAAGGCTTCATCTGGTTGGTCCTACCAGCTGGAAGAGTCTCTCCTGGATCTTACCCAACCTCATTGGGTTGCTTGTCATCCAGATCCTTTGCTCATTCTGGCTGTCCTCTTCCTTCCAGCTCCCTACTCCAAGCCCCATATGAACCTGGAGCCTAACAAGCACTTGAAGCCAGGAGATCTGGCAGCGGTGACTTGCCACGCTTCCCGCGGCTACCCCGAGGCCAACGTCCTCTGGCAGGACGGCCAGGGCAGCAACATCACAGAAAACATCACCACGTCCCAGGTGGCCAATGAAGAAGGTCTCTTTGACGTGCACAGCGTGCTCCAGGTGCTGGTGGAGCCCAGCAGCACCTACTCCTGTGTGGTGCGAAACCCGGTGCTGCAGCAGGAGACCCAAGCTTCTGTCACCATCACAGGTGAGCCTGTGGGGCCCAAACTGGGGAAGGGAAGTGATGGGCACTGCCTGAAGAAGGTGACTGTGGTGGCACTGGGATCCCTATTGGGGTTGCTACCCCATATCTCTGCTCGACCTCTCTCCCCATGGACTTGCAAGGGTGACTTGAGGCTGTGCTGTCCTCCCTGTCACCCCACACCAGCGTCCCAGCTAGAACCAGCATCCTTAGTTCTTAGTCTCTCACTTTGCTAGTTGCCCATCCCAGTTTAAGCCAGCCCAGGGCACGGTGCTTGTCTTCTCCTTAGCGGTGCTAAGGATGCTCTGGGGTTTGGAGTTCTCCATCCCAGCTGCAGCAATCCTACCTCAAAAATACAGGCTGGAGAAGTTCATTGAGCATCTGGTCCATTCTAGTTCTGCCCTCCTGGAGCTCTTTAGAACCTTGTGTGCTCCTCAGCATTAATTACTGTTTCATTACCCTCAGTACAGCACTGGGTTGGGAAGGTGGGTCCCTGGTGGAGCATGGATGTTTTGACTGGATGCACCAAACTCTTGCAGGGAAACCTGTGTGGACGCTGCTGGTTGGGGACAGGGGGTGGCTTTTGTATGGCCTCATGAGCAAATGGTCAGCCTTGGGGTGACATCTGTGGAGGGGCAAGGTTTGTGACAAGACTTCCTTTGAAGGAGCACTGTTATAGGGAAAAAAGGGAATTTTGGTGCTCCAGAAGATAGCCCCAAGTCCTGGTGGTCCCTGCCAGGCTGTCACAGATGCTGGGGAAGGTGTCTCCATCCTTCCTGGGCTGAGATGAGAGGGGAAAGGGAGCAGGTGCTGCATCATCTAGTGCTTCTTTGGAGCTTCCTAGCAAGTGAAAGCTCAGCCTGCCTCTTGAATTCATTAGACTTAAAAGTTAATGAGGTATTTTAAGGAGTGCCTCAACTGCTGTTTCTGCTCATCCAGACCTGCTGCGGGAGGCCTTAATCAGAAGCACCAATGGTTTTACTTCCAAAACCACCTCTTATGCCACCAACTCCTTCCATGGGGATATCCCCTGGGCACGCACCCCCCCTGTTGGGCAGCACTGCTCACTGTGGTGGCATTTCCCTTTCCTTCCCCTGCAAGGCCAGCACCTCGCCTTCCCTGCCGTGGCTCTCTGGGTGACAGTGGGACTTGCCGTTTGTGTCGTGGTGCTGCTCATCGTCCTGGCCTACGTGTGCCAGAAGAAGATCCGCCAGAGCTGTGAGGAAGAGGAGGAAAACGCAGGTAATGTGGTGGTTTCCCCCCAGAAAAGGGATGGGGTTTGCAGAGGGCGATGGATGGGGGGAGCCGGGACAAACTTTAACCAGCGTGGGTTTGCCTTGGTGTTGGCATCTGTTAGCGGATGGAGAGATGCTCAGAGCTGCTGGGGTCGGTGGGCACCAGCAGATCTGTACCTGTGCTGGCTGCGTGCAGTGCTCCAGGCAGCTCTTTCAAACATACGCTTGGTTTTCCTCCCCCCCACCCTCCACCCACAGTGAAAGTGCTCCCTACTTTTCCTTCTCCCCCTTTCACCTCCCTACTCTGAGCATCCTCTGCACGTCTGGTACCCACAACTGGGTGCGCGTGGAGCATCTCTTCTCAGAAGGTGCTTTTAGCACTTGCCACCATGGAAACGCCAAGTGCTTTGACACTGAAACAGCATGAGAGAGATGCTCCACGCTCTTGTTTTCTGCATCCTCCTGTTTGGTGGCTTGGGTTTTTTTGTGGTTTTTTTATTATTATGGGGAAGTGTTTGCACAAAAGAGGGAGGTTTTATTGCCTTAAAGGCTGCCATGCTCTGAAATGGCTGCAGAAGCAGCTTTCCTGGTGTTCCCATTTGTTTTCTCTTGCTGCCTCCCAAGGCGTTTGCTTTGCCAGAGCCTTTCCCTGCCAGCTGCATGCTGCAGGGCTGGGACCTGCAGCCTTCCTCCCCGGGGGTTCCTATCTCACTCCTCCTGTCTCTGTCTTCTGCCCGTATCACCCTGATGCCTGGCTGTGCGGTGCCCCCAGCAGTGGGGACCAAGAGGATTTTATCCTGGGATTGGTCTGCAGGAGATATATATATATATATATAAAATAATATAGATATATTTTTCCCCCCCTCTAACAGAGTGTTTTCGCCTTGGCCAGGGGATTTGCAGTGCTGTGATGCTCAGCTGTGGTCCCAGGCCAGCTGACCTCAGCTCTTTACCATCAAGACACAGCTCCCAGCTCGTGATGTGTTGCGCTGATGGCTGCATGCCCATAGCAATAACCTTTTGCTGTCACTTTTGGTCAGCCAGAATCCAGGCAGGGCCCCTGCCTGTGGGGCTGGCAGCCATGGGAGGCAGGAGCAGTGATTTTTGCTGTGCTTTCTGGCACAGTGGCAGGTCTTACCCATGGGGTGCAAAGCTCCTGGGCTCTCAGAGAGGGTGGCAGCTGGTGGGTGTGAAGGGGATGCTCATCCCTCAGTACTGATGGGGTGTCCCAGAGGCGCTGGGGGATCCGTGATCTCCCTGCTAAGCCCCTTGCCAAGCACTGCTCCAGATGGTGGCTGTGCTATAAATAGGGAGGCGAGCGGCTGCGCTGCATTACCCGGAGCTGTGGCTTTTCAGGCTTTGCTTGTAGGGGATGGGCCACCCCAACACAGCCTTGTGCTGCAGGAATCCCCACCATGGGGTGCCGGGTGCAGGTGGGTACCACTCACCTCCTCGCTGAGCATCACCAGTGGCTCAGCAGCACCCGGTCCTGAGCAGACCTTGGGATATGGGGAGATCATGGGTGGCTCTGAGCACTGGGGATGGCAGCGATACAAGGGGCACCCACCAGAGCTGGTCCAGGGAGCTGGGGTGGAGCTTCACACTCTCTGGCTTGTTCTTTTGCAGGGACGGAGGAGCAGGATGAGGAGGGGGGAGAACCCAAGACAGGTGGGTGCATGATGCTTATTATATACATGTGCTTGTGCCACCCCAAGGTGCTTTACATTCTCCATCTGTGCTCAGCCCCCCATCCTCGCCCACTCCCCAATGCACCCCCTCAGGCTGGCAGCTCCCTGATAAGCCGCCCTATCTCTAAAGAGAAGAGCACTCATGCTGCTCTGCTGTCGTCAAACAGGTGAATTATGTGCCCAATGATTGCCTTTATGTGCTGGTGCAGGAGCCTGCTTGGGATGGCGGCTCCTTCCTGCCTGTGAGATTCAGGGACCAGGGGTTGGTTTGCAATGGAAATTGGCAATTATTGGGGTGGGTTCCCCAAAACAGGGCCCTCGGTTGTTTCCTCCTTGACTGACCAAGCGCTGTTCTGCTTTTTGCAGCTTTGCAGCCGCTGAAGAGCACAGAGAGCAAAGAGGGTGAGTGCATTTGCCAGGCAACGGCAACAGTGTAGGACCATGAGCTGGCTCGTGATGAAGGTTTCTTCCTAAGAGCACTGGAGACGATCTCAGTGGAAAGCATCTATTGCGTCTCCATCATCCATCACGGGGGTTTGAGGGGGGTGTTCTCAATTTGTTCATATTTATTTCACTTTTTTCCCCCAATTCTCAATCAGATTTTCTTAGATCAGTTATTTCCCATCACCCATTTCCATTTCAGTTAGGGCTGCACTTGCTCTGGCCACCACTCGTGTCTCTCACCAGTGATGGAGTGATGCAGCTGACGGCTTTGACATGGTGTTTCTTCTCTTATCCTTCCTTTTCTTGGACACTGGGGCAGGGGGCAGGAGAAGCCTCCTGCCACCAGCCTGGGTCATTGTGAGGAATCTGGGTCTGTCTCTGAGTGTTGCCAAGAGGAGAAGAACGGATGGAGCTGGTCCTCACTTTGCATGAGCTGCATCCCTCCCCATGTGGAATTCCTCAGCAGGAGCCTGATGCTGAATTCCTGCTGGAAATTCATGCAAAGTGGAGCCCCAGCTCCTGGTTTTACCTTTGAGGACCTTTTCCCAACATCCTGGCTCGGTGCTGCCAGCAGCCCATCGTGCACCCCAGCCCTGCGATGCGCTCCAGTGCGTTCCGTGCTTGGTCAGCCCTGCTCCTCCCCAACTCATCCTCATTCCAAGATCTCAATCTTCTAATTCATTCCCTTTCCTATTAAAGGCAGAGCTTGGCCTCTGCTGCTGCTGTTCTCTGCTCATTTAACCCTCCTTCCTCTTATTAACAGCCCTGTTTTTCCTCTAATGCCATTACTGCCTCCCCACCAGTAAGTTAATAAAGGCCTTTTCTCCCTTCCCCTTCTCACCTTTAGTGGAGCATCAGCCGACTCCGCTTTTCCTCCTTTTTTTCCTCCTCCCTGCCCTTATCTCCCTCTCAAGCCTCTACAGACCATGCTCAGCTTCCCAGCCCCTTGGCTGTCCCTCCACAGTGGACCCTGTTTCCTTAGCCCCATGTCAAAGACTTCTGCTTGCACCTCAACCACTTTTACAAGAGCAATAAAGCTTGGATAATAACATCTCCCAGGGTTTGCCAGCTGGAGGGGGGGGGGTGTCTATCCAGGAGGATGGATGGAGGGATAAAAACACACCTACATGTGCCTAGGCTTATTTACCTGGGGCTGACATCAGCCCTGGGAGTGGGGATCCCAGTTTTCCAGAGCCAGGACAGCCGAGAGCTGTTATCAGCCAGATGAGCTCATTCACCGGGGCCTGGGAATGACTCTTTGTTAATGTCTTTGCACGTTTTCATTCAGTCTTTCCTTTTTCTCCCCAGATAATGAGCAAGAAATCGACTGACAGGAGCTGGGACACCCCCAAGCAGCGCCCTGTGCCCTGCACCAGCCGCAGTGGGGATGAGCTCCAGGTCCCCTGGGAAGGGCACGGACCTGCTGCCACCCCTCATCCTGAGCCCCGTCACCCTCCTCTGTCCCCAGCCTTGTCTTTGGGATGCGCTGGGGCTGGGGAGTGGTTGAATCTCTTTATCCCCAGTGAGCCCCAAAGATCAGCACATCCTTCCCAGGGATGATGGGGGGTGGAGGCTCTTCCCTGTCTGTCCCCACGTGGGGCTAAGAGCAACCAGGATCGATCATTCCCCCCCCATCACCGTCTGTTCCTGCTCCTGCGTGGCCACAGCTGAGCCAGCCACCTTCCAAGTGCCTTCCAGGGCAAACTTTGCTGCCCTTTCTAAGCCCAGAGGCCTTGAGAGTGGTGATGGTCTCAGTGAGCAACACGTGGAGCCCTGGAGGCTCCGGGAAGATGGATGGGACCTGCAGGACTCCCAGGCACAGGGGGACAGAGCTGGTGCTCTTGTCCCCGATGGAGGTACCACTCTGGGGATATGTGGGGATGACTCTTTTGTCCCCTTGCACCACTGTGATTCCCACTGGACTTTCATTTCTGCCTTAAATGCAAAGCGCCCTTGGGGCAGTTATCTCCTGCCTTGAATTATCCCAGGTGACAAAAGGCAGGGTTGGGGGGGGGGGACCTGCTGGCCAGGTGAAGCCCCCCTGGCCTCCCCATGGTGACAAAGCTGCTGCTTTGGGGGCTAAAGCACTGGTGAGGACAAACCCAGCTGGTGCATGGGGCTGAGCATGGGATTGGGGGTCATTGCCCCAGTACGTGTCTGGGGGGTCCTCCCACTGCTGCTGGGTACCTGGGGCATCCAGGCTGCCAGGGCGACCGAGGTGGCACGGCCCTGGTCCCGCTCTGGGGGTGAAGTCCCTCGAGGACTCTTGTGCTGGGTTTTGGTTTTATTTAAAATCCAGGATCTGAAGGGGAATTTTGTGCCTTGACAAATAAATCGTGGGGGTTGGTTTGGACAATGATTTCCAGGCTCATTGTGGTCTCTGGGATGCAGCTTCGGCCTTGGGCTTTGGACAAGGGCCTGTAGGGACAGGCCAAGGGGAATGGCTTGAACCTGCCAGAGGGGAGACTGAGATGAGCTCTTAGGCAGAAGCTCTTCCCTGTGAGGGTGCTGAGGCGCTGGCACAGGGTGCCCAGAGAAGCTGTGGCTGCCCCATCCCTGGCAGTGTTCAAGGCCAGGTTGGACACAGGGGCTTGGAGCAAGCTGCTCCAGTGGAAGGTGTCCCTGCCCGTGGCAGGGGTTGGAGCTGGGTGAACTTCAAGGTCCCTTCCAACCCAAACCCTTATGTCCCTCTTTCAGCCCTATCCCTTGGTCCCCTGCTGCCACCACAGCCCTTGCGCTGCCCTCATCCATCACTCAGCGCAGGGAGAAAACCACTCCAGCGCTGGATTGCTGCCTGCCTGCATCGTGTTCTATAGAAGAACTGTTTCTAAAAGCAAGACAAGGGGAAATCTGCTGGTGTCAAGCTCTGCTTAGGGAAGGGATGATGGTAGGTTCATTTAGAGTTGTGAGCTACAGCCTGGATTCAGAGCTGGTGTGATTTTTAACCCAGTGCTCAGGAGCATCATTAATATTATTAGCATTGAGGCATTGGGCTGGGGGTAAAATCATCAACCATCCGTAGCTCCTTGCTGTGTGGTGGGATGAGTTGTCCCCGCATCCAGGATATCTTTAAAGGTGCTGAGATGGTGCCAGCATCATTGGGGATGTCTCCTCCAGCTGGAAGGTTTTGGGGCATTTCTTTGGGTCTGGGCCATGCAGGGAAGGGAGATCTTGAGGGTGGCGAGGAAGAAAATCACCATTGAAGCTGTGGCAGCTTAGGGGAAGTACTGCTTAGGTGGCTCAGGCTGATGAGCCAGCCCAAGCTGAGCTTCTGCTTGGGGCTGAGCCACTCACTGCTGTCCCTGGGAGGATGCGCTGTGCTTTGGCATAGAATCATAGAATAGTTAGGGTTGGAAAGGACCTTAAGATCATCCAGTTCCAATCCCCCTGCCATGGGCAGGGACACCTCACACTAAACCATGGCACCCAAGGCCTCATCCAACCTGGCCTTGAACACCGCCAAGGATGGAGCATTCACAACCTCCCTGGGCAACCCATTCCAGTGCCTCACCACCCTCTCAGTAAAGAATTTCTTCCTTAGATCCAATCTAAACTTCCCCTGTTTCAGTTTGAACCCGTTACCCCTTGTCCTGTCACTACAGTCCCTGATGAAGAGTCCATCCCCAGCATCCTTGTAGGCCCCCTTCAGATACTGGAAGCTGCTCTGAGGTCTCCACGCAGCCTTCTCTTCTCCAGGCTCAACAGCCCCAACTTTCTCAGCCTATCTTCATACAGGAGGTGCTCCAGTCCCCTGATCATCCTCGTGGCCTCCTCTGGACTTGTTCCAACAGTTCCATGTCCTTTTTATGTTGAGGACACCAGAACTGCACACAATGCTCCAAGTGAGGTCTCACAAGAGCAGAGCAGAGGGGCAGGATCACCTCCTTTGACCTGCTGGTCACGCTCCTCTTGATGCAGCCCAGGATACGGTTGCTTTCTGGGCTGCGAGCGCACACTGCAGCCGGCTCATGTTCATTTTTACATCGACCAACACCCCCAAGTCCTTCTCTGCAGGGCTGCTCTGAATCTCTTCTCTGCCCAACCTGTAGCTGTGCCTGGGATTGCTCCGACCCAGGTGTAGGACCTTGCACTTGGCATGGTTAAACTTCATCAGGTTGGCATCAGCCCACCTCACAAGCGTGTCGAGGTCCCTCTGGATGGCATCCCTTCCCTCCGGCGTATCAACCGAACCACACAGCTTGGTGTCATCAGCAAACTTGCTGAGGGCGCACTCAATCCCACTGTCCATGTCACCGACAAAGATGTTGAACAAGATCGGTCCCAACACCGATCCCTGAGGGACACCACTCGTTACCGGTCTCCAGCCGGACATCGAGCCATTGACCACAACTCTGTGCATGCGGCCATCCAGCCAGTTCTTTATCCACTGAGTGGTCCACCCATCAAATTGATGTCTCTCCAATGTAGAGACAAGGATGTCGTGTGGGACAGTGTCGAACACTTTGTCCAGGTAGATGACGTCAACTGCTCTGCCCCTGTCCATCAGTTTCGTAGCCCCATCATAGAAGGCCACCAAATTGGTCAGGCAGGATTTCCCCTTAGTTAAGCCATGCTGAGGATTTCCCCTTAGTGAAGCCATGCTGAGTGAAGCACCCCAGGAGGAGCTCAGTTGTCCCCTTGTCCCCAGGTGCCATCCTGCTTTTGGAGCTGGCCAGATGGTGGGTCTTTTTTTTGGGGGGGAGAGGAAACTATCTGGCCTCTTGGTCAAGGTCTCAATCCAACACGCTGGTCTATGGGTGCTGTGCATGAGAGCCAGGCAGGGACAAGGCTGGTCAGCCACAATGCGGGGGTTTTCCCATTCCCAACAGCCCCAACATCCTGCTCCACCTGCTCCTGGATAACGGCAAACCTGGCAGGCGTGGAAGTGGGATTTAACAGGGATGCAGAGCGTGAAAGACCCAGCCCTGGGAGCTGCGAGGAGCTCAGCTCGCTCGTGTTTGCTCTCATCCCTCTCGGGAGCAGGCGAGGCTGCGCGTTCATCACACACCCTCCATGGGTAAAAGCCCAGCCACACAACCCCGTTTGGCAGCTGATTGCAGACCGTGCTGGGCCAGGCTGTCCCCAGCGCCGATGGATGCAGCTTCATCCTCCCCATCAAGAGTAAACTGATTCCTGCTTCTTCCAGTGACCTCATTCCAGAGAGAGGGGAGGATGGAGATGCTGAGCCTGGTGGCTGCCTTCCCCTGGGCACCTTATGGGCATGGGGTGGGGTGGATGATGCCCCTGCGGTGCTGAGGCAGGGTTGCTGCCTGTCCCTGTTGTCCTCTCCTCCTGACCCAGTTCACAGATGGGCCTGTGTCCCCAAGGGATGCTCTGAAAACCCAGGGTTATTTCCACAGGGTGATGTGCCTTCCATCAGGATGAGCAGGATCCAGCTCCTACGCTGCCCCCAAATAGCCAATTCATAGCCCCTAAATTGCCAGCCCAGACCTAGCTTCAGCTCAGAGCAGCCTGGCTCTGCTCCGTTCTGATTTAAGGATGCTCTAAATGTGATATCTGACTTTTGCAGGGAAAGCTGCCCCTGGCCTGCATCTTCCTGCACTCTGCTGTTGAAAGCAAGGAGCAAAACCCCGAGGTCAGGGCTGTGAGCCTGGGGGAAAGGGATTTTAAGCATCACTTTCTACCTCTGCTGGTGGCTTTTCCTGGGAAGCAGCATTCCCTTCCCCCAGATTGGTCTAAACATCCGGGATTTGTTGTTTCCTCCCAGTGCGACCACTGGGATGGAGAAACCACCCAGCTCCATGCCAGCAATTTGCTTTCCATGAACCAATGCAAAGCGCTGATGCACTCAAAAGCTCCATTTCAGCCAACAAAAGGTCTTGAGAAGCTCCCCACTTGTGCTGTCAATCCTGCTACCCCAATCCTTTTGATGGAGAATGAAGCAGCGCCACAGTATTCCCAAGGGAGCCGTGTGTGGAATCATCAGTTTCACCTCCCAGGACCCCTTTTTCAGAGCCCAATTCCAAGCAGGTTATTCCCAGCAGCTGCAATGCATCCGGTTCCTCTAAGGCAGAGTTAACTGAGGGGTTGAGAGACGTTTTAATTACAGATTTGTCTGCCCTGCTTGATTTATCCCGGGTACCTCCAGCAATTTATCCATCAGCAGTTAGAAGGGCTCTGAAGCAGAAAGCAAGCGCAGGGAGTATTTATTGCAGTGACTCAGAAGTCGTTGGAGAGAGATTGGAAGCGGAACAGTGATGTTGCTTGAAAAAGCACTACCTGGCATGCAGGAGTTGTCTCCAGCCAGGAGAATTAATGAGCAATTCCCCTTCTCCTGCGTTAGCCAAGTGGGGTTCGTTTCTCCTTGGGATGCCTGGCATGGGAGCAAGGGAACTAGGGGGACGTTTCAATGTCGCTTTATGGTCAGGTGGCATTTCAGTGTTGTTTTACCGTCATTACTCATGATGGGTGACACCACATCGCCCCGGCAATGTGCTGGGAAGTGGGATCCGAGCCGGTGCGCTGCAGGCTCGGTGACAGCATCGTTTTCTCAGGGACCGCTGAAGAGAGGTTGGTGTTGCTTAATGGGCCTTAGAGAAGCATGCGGTGTCTCAGGTAAGGAGATGTTGTTTAAACAGTGCCAGCGGAGGGTTCAGTTCCCCTATAAACACAGTATTTAACACTCCAGTGGAAAAGCACCCTGGTAAATAGATCCTTTGGATGAGAGGAAAGGCACTGACGGTGCAGTTCTTCTCCAGGCCTGGCAGAGAAATGACTTATCTCAGGGGGTGAAATCGTGTAGAAAAATGAAGAATTCATAACAGAGCCATCCCAAAGGGAGGATGCGATATTGCTTCCTGCAGCACGAAGCAAAGGAATCCACCGTGGGGCTCGTCCTGCTCAACGAAGGCTTTCCAAAGAGCATGGATGGGGCACAAGCAGCCTTCCCCATCTAGCAGGGGCTCAATGAAGACCCTGAGCTCCCGGTGGCCCAGGGAAGGACAGCAAAAAGGACGAGGTCCCCAATGTCCTTCATTCCTGAAGGAAGTCTGCAGAGGACTTAGCAGCCAGGAAGGGCAATTCCTTCAATGCTGTTAAATACAGCTCGCTGTGATGGATGCAGTCCTCACTGCAGCGCAGGTGCCAGGAGGAGGTGGATGGGGGGGGGTTTGCTGCTTGTTGATCTCTTTTGTACCCAAACAAGAATAAAAGCTGCTCCTCACCCAATAGATTCAGGCTTTTAATGCCAGTGAATCTCTCACCCCAGTTTCATCCCAGATGCCTGACTTCATTTCTCACCACCCCACTCCTGGTGTTCGGACCTGCCAGCCTTTGGCTGGAACTATTGCAGGGTGTGAGAATCCCACTTCAGAGCAGGGAAACTTGGGGGCTTGACAGTGTGAGACCCAGGGCTCGGGCTGAGCGTGGTTCCTGGGGTGTCTGGAGGAGCTGCACCTCTCCCTTTGGAACACAAGCAAGCGGGTGCAGGCACCCATCCGTGTGGACCTGGGTCCCCATCAACAGAGTTTGCAAAACATGTTTTTGTCTGCAAACATGGTTTGCAGGAGGTTGGGCGAATCAAGCCCTGGACACCCAGTGCCATGTCCTGCTGCCAGGCTGGGTGATGGGGCTGTGGGCAGCACGAGCATCACCTCCCAGTCTCCTGGATGCCTTTGGCTGCAGGAGACCCCCTGAACAAACCCAGCTTGAGGCATAAAAGACATCAACCTAGCACAGGGATGAGCTGGGGCTGGAGAAAAGCTGCTTGCTGAATTAATAAAGAGGGCTTGAGCTGCCAGAGAGGTTTTTCTTGTTGTATCATTTATTCATCATTCATAAATTTATCAGGGACAAGGCCGGGACACGGAGATCACGCCAGAGAAGGGTGGTGTGGCATTATTCATGCTTCAGGGAGAAAACAGCCAATGCCTAATGCGTATGCCAGCAAGGAAGGAGATCCCACCAGGAATTTGGATGCACTCCCATGGTCTCAGTGGGAGCTTTTCTCACCCAGCTCTTCGCCGCAGTCTCCCCTACAAGAGAAGGATGCAGGTCACCCCTTCCCAATCCCACCCCACAGATCCTAGTGGGCCAGGGGGAAGATGCTTCAGCCAATAAACCCCACTTCTATGGGCACCCTTGTAACGCACCTTTACAAACACACCATGAATGCAACCACTCAGGCTTAAAAACACCCTCCTGGCTTGTCCAGCCACACCACTGTGCACGGGGCATCACCCCCATGTCAGAGGGACCCTCCTCGCCAGGCTCTGCCACTGCAGCAAGCAGCTTCGGGTGACCCCAGCCTCTTCATCCAGCTCACATGGGGCTGTGGAGCCATTAGTCACCATGCTGTACACATGAGCAGCTGTGCCAATTAGCATAATTAACACACGAGGGCCAATTAATCTCTTGATTATGCCTGCCGTTCACTTATCAGCTACTATTATGGGACTATCGGCTTTTGTACCTCTGCTTTCTATGCAAATACATTGGTTATGATGCCTTCATTACTTGATACACAATTACCCAGGGCAGACAGGCATGAAATCCAGCATGGACAGATTGCCAGCTCCCAGAGCCCAGGTGGATCCTGCAGTTCAACTCCTCTCCATTTCGGAATGTGTCACCTCAATGAAGCTCCAGGAACTGGGGGTTGGGGAATTGCTAATGCTGATGATGTGGGCAGAAACGCTTGTAGAAGCCTGACAGAGCCCTTGCCGTGCTGGTGGCCAAAACTGGTTCCATCTCACACAACAAGAAGAGGGCTTGTGGCCAGTTGGCCGTGGAGGTGGCAGTGGCTGATGTCACCCCAAACAGGCAAGACAAAAGGACCTGGAACAAACTGCTCCAGGGCAATTCCCAGGTGCAGGTCCAAGGAAATCACCCTCCATGCCCTAAGAGGGAGGGATGATCCCAGCTGGGTCCCATTGTCCTGAGCTGCTCCTTGCTGGGTGGGGGCCTTCCTGCACCCCCCAGGTGTCTCCATCTGGTATAAAAGGCTCCTGAGCAGCACCTTTCCCATGAGCTGGTTTATCCTGGGGTCAGGATGGGGTCTGGAGGCAGCCTGGGAGTTGTTCTCTTCTGCTGGGCACTGGCTGAAGCAGTGTCCTACAGGCCCTGGGGCTTCCCTCAAAGGGACTCGGGGGCTTTGAGGATCCGGGGGGATTCCTCTTGGAGCTGGCCCCATGTTCCTTCCTTCTCCCAGCCTTGGGCATGGGTGGACGTGTCCCAGCTGCAGGCTGCAGCCCCGCTGCACCCTGTGGCTGTGCAGTGCCAGGAGGCGCAGGTGATGGTCACGGTGCACAGGGACCTCTTTGGCACGGGGCGCCTGGTCCGGGCTGCGGAGCTGAGCCTGGGCTCGGCTGGGTGCCGGCCGGGGGCCCAGAGCGATGCTGAGAGCACCGTGACCTTCGTGGCTGGGCTGCACGAGTGCGGCAGCACCCTGCAGGTGAGGCGGGATGCTGGGGTGAGGGGCTGCTCCATCCCTGGTAGTGCTGTGTGGGGAATGGAACCCAGCACTGGGGTGGTAAATGGGGGTTGTTGTGGGCAGCTTCAGGGCAACGAGCTGCTGTGCTGCCTGCTTCATGTCTGTCCTAGAAATGACCTGGTGAACGTGAGGAGGGGCCTTGTGTGTGGAGGCAGTAGTTGTCCAGTGAGGGGTGATGTGACCATTGCAGACCTGTGTCTTAGAGCCTGGGTACGGTCCTCAAGCCTTAGATGAGGCTCACACTCAACAGGGCTTGTAGTGGGTTTATGGCTCAGAGTTGTAACGGGATGTGCATCCCACGTAACTGGATGAGCACACGGGAGAAATGAGCATAGCTTTACACTGCAGTGTGTGTCACTGGGAAAGGGGCTTGCTGACCTCCTCAGCAGGAGAGGGGAAGAGCTGCTGTGCCCCAGCCCACCCTGGGGAGGAGGTTTGCAGACCTGCTGTCCCACAGCCCTGACCCACTTGATGTGCGTGCTCACTGGGGTGCCAAAGTCCTGGAGACTGAGCTATGGGGCTGCCATCTTGTTGGGATGCCCATAGTAAGCTTCATGGAGCCCTGTATGCACTGGATTGGGAATGTGGAGGACAGCCTGTGCTTTTCCAGCTGGTGGGCCTGTGTGTCCTAGCATGATCAGTGCTGGGCATCTGATGGTGCTGATTGATGTGCTTGTTTTACTGACTTCTCACCTCTCCCAAATCTTCCTTGCAGATGACCCCAGACTCCTTCATCTACAAAACGAGCTTGTCCTACAAACCTACTCCTTCTGGCAACCTGGTCATTGTAAGGACCAATCCAGCTGTGATTCCTATTGAGTGCCACTATCCCAGGTGAGCAAACGGGGGCTGCATCTGTGCTCCGATGGACCTGAGGTGATGGTGGCATCTTTAACACCCTTCTCCCTGGTTTAGGAAGAGCAATGTGAGCAGCAGTGCTGTCCGGCCCACGTGGGCTCCCTTCCGCTCCACCTTGTCAGCAGAGGAGAAGCTGATGTTCTCCCTGCGCCTCATGAACGGTGGGTGCAGACCTGGCTGCCCCGTTCCCCTTGGGTCCCGGCTCCTGCCAGTTCTTGGCCATGTGCTGAGAGCCCAAATCTGGGCTAAAATCGTGTCCTGCAGAAGGGACCCATGGGGTTGTTGCTCAGCTAAGGGGTGTGCAAGGTTCTTGCCTCCAGAGTGACCCTGGATCTACTTTCCAGATGACTGGAGCTCTGAAAGACTCTCCAATGGCTTCCAGCTGGGGGAGAGCCTGCATTTCCAGGCGGATGTGGCTGCTGGGAACCACATACCTCTGAGGCTCTTTGTGGATGACTGCGTTGCTACTCCGAGTCCAGACAGGAGCTCCTCACCCCGATACGCCTTGGTTGACCTCAGCGGGTAAGGGGTGCAGTGCGGGGTGGTGCTGGTGCTGAGGCTGGTTGGCCTGCCCCTGACTTCTGACCCTTGCGCAGGTGCTTGGTGGATGGGAGGTTGGATGACACCACCTCAGCCTTCATCTCTCCAAGGCCAAGGCAGGAAACGCTGCAGTTCATGGTTGATGCGTTCAGGTTTGCAGGAGACGAAAGGAACTTGGTGAGATGCGGTGCCCACCCCACCTCCTGTAGTGTGTCCAGAAGCTGTGCATGGACAAGTTCAGTCTTGGATGTTGGTTTCCTTTCCCTTCCAGATCTACATCACCTGCCACCTGAAGGTCTCCCCAGCTGACCAAGCCCCAAATCCATTGAACAAGGCCTGTTCCTTCAACAAAGCCAGCAGCCTGTGAGTACCTGGAGCACACAGGGATGGACCCAGCCTCGAGAAGAGGGCTTACAGCTCATTCTGTTTCAGATGGGCTCCTGTGGAGGGTACTGGAGACATCTGTAGCTGCTGTGAGACTGGCAACTGCCCGTTGTATGGAGGATACTCCCGGAGACCTAACCCTGCAGTCAGATGGCCAGGGAGGCGCTTGAGGAGAGACCTCTCCTCCAAGCAAGGTAGGGCTTTGTGTAGCCAATACGCATCCCCAGGGCAGGGTGATCATCGAGGCTGGGATAGCTGAGATGCTGAAAGACCTTTAGCAAATGCATCTCGCCTTAAGGACAAACTGGGCCCTTCCCCAGTGTCCTTGGGCAAGTAGCTGTGGCTGCTTGTCCTTACGCTTAAAAACTACCAGGAAGCTGCTCTTGCAGGGTCCACCTTGCCCTGAAATGCAGGCAAAGCAGGAATTGCTTCTCTTGTAATCTCAGTCATGTCCCTCTCCTCTTAGGTGGGTCCTCAGCAGAGGCTGAAGTCTCCGTTGGACCGCTATTAATCCTTGATTCAGCTCAGGGATTATGGAGTTCCTCAGGAGGTCTTGCGCCAGCAAGGAAGACGCATGGTAAGTGCATGGGTTTTCAGTTTGATTGTGTCCTCAGGTCTCAGTTGAGGGTGGCTTCAGGTTGATGTAGTCATGAATCTCCCATGATTTCACGGACACGCTTTCTGGTAGCATCACCAAGAGACATTCTGGGGGACTCCTTCCTGAAGCTGTGAGTTCATCCACTGACAGATGGTGAAAAGACATTTAATGTCTGTTATAGAATCCCAGCCTGGTTTGGGTTGGAAGGGACCTTAAAGCTCCTCCAGCTCCAACCCCTGCCATGGGCAGGGACACCTTCCACTGGAGCAGCTTGCTCCAAGCCCCTGTGTCCAACCTGGCCTTGAACACTGCCAGGGATGGGGCAGCCACAGCTTCTCTGGGCACCCTGTGCCAGCGCCTCAGCACCCTCACAGGGAAGAGCTTCTGCCTAAGAGCTCATCTCAGTCTCCCCTCTGGCAGGTTAAAGCCATTCCCCTTGTGCTGTTGCTCCAGTCCCTGAGCATCTCTTGTCCCTTCTAGGTGCTGCTGAAGGACTTTCTATGCTGGTGCAAGCCGCTGTGCTCACAGCAGCCACTGTGCTGAGCTTAACAGCTCTGGGACTGTTTCTTGCGTGCAGAAAATGTAGCTGCCCTCCTGGGGTGTCACTGTAATTCCCCACCCCAATAAAGAGAAGTGCTTCTGTCCTCCTCTTGTGTCCTGAGTGGGGAGGAGGGACACAGGTCAGCCTTGGCTGGGCGTCGGGGTTGTGCTCATGTGCATCCTGCAGGTAAGGAGCATCTTGGGGTGACTGCAAGCTCTTGGGAAGCCACCAATGAACCAGTGATGGGACCAGGTACATGGAGAGCTGTCACCACCTGAAAGCATCTCTCAAACAGCAGTGCTTGGGGATGGAGGGTGCCTCTTCTGCAGGAGGCCTTCTCAAATGCCCAGTGCTGCTGTTGAGGTTCCCTGTACGTTCTACCCTTGGCACACGGTGTGGTGCAGACAATGAGGAACCCTAAATACTGGCTGCAGACAAGGTATGGCTCCTATTTACAGGTAGTAAGGGAAGAACTGGTGCTGCTCCCAGGTGCTGAGTGGATTCCTGACTCTGGAAGTCCCTTTTGCTCTGCCTTCCCAGGGGTGGCAGTGGAGGATGTGAGAACAGCAGCTCTGTTGGTGTGACTTGTTGCAGCCTGGGTGAGGAGGCCCTGTCCTCTTGAAGGACACAAGAGCAGCTTTAAGTGGGGGTTTGTGGATGCTGAGCATGGCTTCTGCTGCTGGGAGGGACTTGGTGTGGGAGAAGGGCAGAAGATGAGTGCTGCTTCCAGCTGGTGTGGCCTCAGCTGTATGGACAGTGGGAGCAATGGCTGGATAGGGAGGTGGGACTTAGTAATGAAGAGGGCAAATATGGGAAGCTCTTGGTCCACCCACTCTAAACAGGTCTTCAGAGTAAATATAGGGGTGGGGGAAGCCCTTAGTTTAGATTATAATCACCTCTCCTTGCAGCAGCCTTGGGGGGCTCTACTGCTGTGCTATAGGGCACAGCAGTCCTCATCACACTTAAATTGAGTCAATAGGCACACAACAAGCCTGGAAACTATGCTGGATTGCTCTCCTTGCTCTGTGGCTTGCCCTCCTATGCAGCAAGGCTTATCCTGACCTCTTGGCTTGGGCTGCTGAAGGCTTGAGGTGTCTTCTGCCTTCTGGGATTCAAGCTGGGTGTGAGCTCTGGGTGTCTCAACTCTAACGGGGTGGGATGAGCACCAGTTCTGCCTCTCGGGAGCTTGAGGACCACAAATATCCCTCCTGTTTCTGGAGTCAGAAGCAGGAATGTCCCCTGGCTGTGTGCTCTGCATGGAGAACTTCCCAAGCCTCTTGATTTCCCCTCCGTCCTTCTGATCTGAATGGCCTCATGTCCCTGCTTCCTATATATTGGGAAAAGTGAAAGACCTGATGCTTACCACAGCCTTCCTGAGCTGAGGAACCTTCTCTTAGCCCTAGGAGTAAATGGGCAAAGCAGCAAGGCTGACCCAGAGCAATGCCATCAGCATGGCTGGGCCTTGCCTTTTGCCTGCTGCCAATGTTAAAGGCTGGAACCAGCTCTTTTGGCCTGCAATCCTCCAGCCATCAGGCTGCAGTGCAGTGATGCTGATTCCCCTTGCAGGGTGCTCCGAGAAAGGCCAGAGCCAGCTCCAGCTCTGCAACCATGCTTCCCTAACCCTGAGAAACCAGCTCTGGGGGCTTGGCAGGGGGTGATGCTGCCCTTCCTAAGGGCACGGAGGCACTGCTGTGTCCTCTGGGTTGTCATCTACAGGCAGCCCCACATGTACGGTCCTCTCTGGATCATAGAATGGTTTGGGTTGGAAAGGACCTTAAGATTCCAACCCCTCGGCCATAGGCAGGGACACCTCACACTAAACCATGTCCCCTCTAAGGGCTTCAGCATCCAGGCTAGGAAAGGGGGAGGGAATTTGGCTGGGTCTTTTGGAGTTATGGCTCCCAAAGCTGGGGTTGCTGTGAATGGATTAAGGAGACAGAGAGGCAAAAGGTGCCTCATGGAGGATGATGCTGGGATTATTGAACTAAGGGACCAGGCAGGCATTTATCACTGGATGCTCTTGAGATTTGAGCAGTTCCAGATGCTGCTCCACTGTCGTAGAACCATACAATGGTTTGGGTTGGAAGGGACCTTAAAATCATCCAGCTCCAACCCCTGCCACGGGCAGGGACCCCTTCCACTACAGCAGCTTGCTCCAAGCCCCTGTGTCCAACCTGGCCTTGAACACTGCCAGGGATGGGGCAGCCACAGCTTCTCTGGGCACCCTGTGCCAGCGCCTCAGCACCCTCACAGAGAAGAGCTTCTGCCTTAGATCTAAGCTGAACTTCCCCTGTTTCAATCTGAACCTGTAAGGTCCCCAGAGGCACTGAGCCCTCTTGCTGGAGCTGCAGTAGGTGACACTGCTGATCCTTTTCTTCCTGCCTGGGTTAACACAGCCCTGTGCGGCTGCTTGATGGATGAAGAGAGGAAGTGCATTGCATATGCTGGGGGTGATGCCCAACTCACCTGCTCTGAGTCCAATCCACCCCTCTCCTGTAAATCTCCTTCTGGGCTTTATTAGCATTCATTTCCCTCACCCTCCTGAGAACAGACTTAATTAGAAAGCTGGAAGATGCTGGAAGAACAATCAATTTGTGGGAATTAATAATGTGAACAAGGATGCGGTGTGGTTCTTCACATGTGGCTCCAGGTTGCTGTGTCCTGTTACATGGAGATGGTGGGGATAGGCTCCAAGTGGCCTTTGAGGCAATTAATAAAAAGAAAAATAAGTTATCCTGTAGGAAAACTGGTAAAATGATGTTTACAGGGATTTCAGGGGGAAAGGGAGCTGCTGGGCATTTTGTTTGCAGCGTTGTGGTATCCTGTGGAAGTGGTGTGAGCATCAATGCCCATCTCCTTCCTGCACAGAGATGGCCCTGGGCATGGCCCATCTGTTATTAGACAGCAAGAACCATTAAAGACAGGGTAAAATAATTAATGGAAGGCTCCATCAAGCGAGCTGGGGCTTGTAGCAACTTGCTCTTGCAAGCCTGCAGGTCCTGTTTTGTGTGCCTTGGTGGGTAGCTGGTCCGATCCCCATGGGGTTGACATCAAGGAGATGGCACCAGTCTGGGACTGGTCTGGATGCTTGGACAACCAGGGAAGGGTGCACAAGCTTTTGCAGGGCTGCGGCACTGAGGGCAGCCTGGAGGTCAGGGTTGGACTTGATGGCTTTAAAGATCTACCCTTCATGGCCCCGCTGTGTGTCCTACAGCAGAAGGGACCTTCCCACAAAGGATTCCTGGTCCGCAAGGTAGCCTTAAAATAAGCGAAGGCAACCAAACCTTCCACCAGTGATGGAAACCTCCAGGTCACTGCAGCCAGGGTCATACTTGAGGGGTTTCTTCCCAAGTATAGAAAGGAAGGGGCCTCCCATGTTATCCCTGAGCTTCCTGCCTTGCAGTTCAGTACAAAGCAAACCTGGTTCCTGGAGCCCTGCAGTCACAGGGGGGTTCGTCAGCACAGCCCAAGGCTTTCCCAGCCTTACTTATTGCCTTCTACATTTATTTTTCCCAAGCCAAGAGCCCTCTTGCCTTAAATCCCAGGGCAGACCTGGCTGTTTAAAGAGGGGGCTGTGCCCTGTGGTGCAAAGGGCTCCTTTTCCCCCTCATTTTGCCCCTGAGAATAAGCTCCCTGAAGTCCCAAGGATCCTGTTTTTTCTCCACGTGTCTTCTGCATCTCACCCTGCTCTTTTGGCTGCGCTTAGACCCCAGTGTGGGGCTTCACCCATGCTCTGCTACTGCATTGCTGATGTTACGTGGGGCTGGCTCTTGTGCTAGCCCAGATGGGGTGGGTTTGGATGCCAAGGGATTTATTTCCTGAGTCACGTCAAGCAAGGGACATGACACGAGTTGTGTCCTTTCTCAGCCCTCTGCAAACAGACACTAGGGAGGCCATTAAGCTTTGCTGTCCAAACGCATGCATTAAGCATGTGCAAACTGGCAGCTGAGCATCAAGGCTCATTTCCCAAGGATGTATATTACTAGTGCCTGCTTGTGTCCAAGGGAATTGCCACGCTTTTTCCCTCCTTTTTCCCTTTCTGTGATGATCAGCAAAGCAGGAGGTTATTCTAAGCCTTGGGATGCTGCTGGTGGAGCTTTCACAGGCAGTGACCTTTGCACTGGTGTTTCCTGAGCCCTGCTTTGCTGTAAGTAATACCCATTTTCCCTGTGCAGAAGAAGCTGAAAAGGAAAACTTTTGGTACCTCTTATGGGTGTTTATTCTCATCCGAGAGACGAAAGCATTTCCCCAAGGAACTGGAGTTAATTCACTTCTCAGGTTTCTGCTGCCAGAAGAAATGTGCTGGGCTGTAAATGAAGATGAAGCAGCAGAAGCCATTTGAAAACAGCGCTGGTGAATGGAAGCTGTGCTGTATTTGTGGGGATAATTCAGCGTAATTCCCTGCTAACAAACTAATGCACCACTACTTGTTCATTAGAGCTTCCCTAATTTGATTGGAACTTGAAGTGCTGGCTTCATTACCAGCAAATATTAATGCAATAAAGCAGGGTTTGGTGGAGTTCTTCCTTCCCAGCAGGCTCTGTACCCAGGTGATGTGCTGTGGGGGGGCTGGGAGGAGGAGGAGGAGGAGGAAGGTCAGGGATGCTGCCCACCACTGAGGCTTTATGGGTGCCTTCTGGGTAAGAAGCTCCTCATCCTTCTCTTTCCTGGCACAGCAGGAGCTTTTCTTCAGGTGTCAGAGACAGCCTGGTTTGGGTTGAAGGGACCTTAAAGCTCATCCAGTTCCAACCCCCTGCCACGGGCAGGGACACCTTCCACTGGAGCAGCTTGCTCCAAGCCCCTGTGTCCAACCTGGCCTTGAACACTGCCAGGGATGGGGCAGCCACAGCTTCTCTGAGCGTTTCAGCATCATCTTTTGGTGGCCACATCCAAGGGCCGTGGGTTTGGCACGAAACACCCCATTTCGCTGTTGCACTGCAGCCTTTTAGCAAGGCAAACCAGGAGCTAAAGGTATGGTTATTGGGTTAAATACATCACCAACTGTTGGCTCATGGGCAGAGCGAGAGGAGCAGCTCCATCCCAGCTTTGCAGCCAGCCCTGGCTTTGCTTTTCTATAAACTCATTGTAGGAAAGGTGAAGAAGAAAGCAGAGCACGGGTGCCATTTGAAGACTGGTACCCAAGTGGCTTCGATGCAGGGGGAAGCATCACTCTGCAGCCTTTTGCACCTCTTTTTTCACCTTCTTCCCCTGTAAACTTGCACCAGAGGCTTTGGCCAAGGCTGATGCTGGGATGGGGGATGCACGCTCCCAAGAAGCCTTCCTACCATCCCTTCTGTGTGGCCGGGGAGCTGGGAAGACCAGGACCAGCTCTGCTCAGTCCTGTTCTTCGGTGCAAATGGCTCCATCATGTGTAATTTCAGCTCTGTGTTGCTAACACAAGTACTCACCTCTGCTCTGGCAGAGGGGATGGGGAAGGGGAGCTTGCTTTTTACAAGCCTTTTTTTTGGTGGTTTTCTCCCAAAAGTGTTTCCTAAGGTTTCCCTGCCAAAGGCTGAGATCTGGGCATCATCCAGCATCCCAAAGGTAACCATGGATGATATGCCAGGGCACTGCGTGAGCCAGTGGGCAAATGGTTTTAACCCACCATTTGAGCCCATAGTAATGAAAAGACATGTTTTAACGTAAAGCTGCAATGGGGATGTAATCCCACAGCTCCAGGCATGAGGTTTTAGAGTCCCAAAGCTCATCCTGACATGTGCTGGGATCTTGGTCGCAGCTTTCAATGAACCGGTCTGGTCCCACCAGGCTCAGGTGGCTCTGGGGACACTGTGTGGCTCCCTACTGAGGCCAGGGCATCACCCAGCACAGAGCCAATGCCTTTGGGTTTTCCTCTTCTATTTTGTTCCCATCCCGAGATCCTCAAGGTTTCAATTATTTATCTGGAGCGTGATGAATGCTTTGTCTGACGTGTCTCTGTCAGGGGAGCCCCGCTACATTCTGCTTTAGACTTCTAATTAAGAAGCTCCATCAAGCATGTCATCCTTTGTCTTACAAGTACCTCCAGGGCTCCTCTGGTCGGGCTGGACTGCAGCAAGCTCAGCTGGACCTGATGGATCTGAGGGGCCTGGGGCTTTTTAGGGGGGTGCTCCCCCCAAGCACCCCTTGTCCCAGGGTCAACTCAAGGCCCAAATTGCGGCTGCCTTCAGGCTATGGAAGTAAGAAGCGCTTTTGGGCTCAAATTTGCCCTTTCTGGCTGTATTTTGCGGGGTGTTGGGGGGCAAGCAGGATGTGGCCAGGCTGACGCTGCCTGGGGGGCTAAACATGGGGCAGTGACAGCAGCCGGTGATGTGACACGGGGCCACCGCGGCATCGGTGCCTGGCGCGGGGCTCTGACGGGGTGACGAGGCTGGAGCAGCCCCTGCGTGGGGCCCACGTGTGCGGGGCCACGCTTGCCCAGGCGGGTGCGTGTGTGCCCACTGCCACCCAGTGGTGGGAGAGCACTCGCTCCTCACCCGGAAAACGCGGTTCATAGCGCAAGGTAACGTAACGAATGCACGGAGGTCGCCCGTGACAGCAGGGGCTGCAGGCAGGTACGGGAGGGTTGAGTCACTGGAGACATGGGTTTTGCTGGGCTGGAGCTGGCGGAGCTGTCAGCTCAGCACGTCAGGCACAGAGCCTCACCTCGAGTCTGGCCTCCCACCACCCTGGGGGTATTAAATGGCCTGGGCAGCCCCACCTGGGACCTCCACCCTGGCCCTGGCCCCACCAGCCCATTTAAACTCAGCCTGGAGTTATGGGTCCCTGCTTGAGCTGGGCTGCAGGGATGCTGTTCTCCAGCCATGTGCATTGACCGCAGGCTCATTCCCACCTGGCCTTGGACTTGCCTCATCCTCACCCACTGACACCAGTAGCCCCTCATTCCCATTGCTGGGGTGGGATGATGGCTCCTGCCCCACTGCTGGGTATCCATCCCAGCTCCTCGTCCTTCTCTTTCCCTTTCTGGCACAGCAGGAGCTGTGTCATAGACAGAATGGTTTGGGTTGGAAGGGACCTTAAAGCTCCTCCAGCTCCAACCCCTGCCACGGGCAGGGACACCTTCCACTGGAGCAGCTTGCTCCAAGCCCCTGTGTCCAACCTGGCCTTGAACACTGCCAGGGATGGGGCAGCCACAGCTTCTCTGGGCACCCTGGGCCAGCGCCTCAGCACCCTCACAGGGAAGAGCTTCTGCCTTACATCCAACCTGAACTCCCCTGTTTCAGTTTGAACCCATCACCCCTTGTCCTATCGCTACGGTCCCTGATGAAGAGCCCCTCTCCAGCTTCCTTGTAGCCCCTTTGAGACAATGGAAGCTGCTCTGAGGTCTCCACGCAGCTTCTCTTCTCCAGGCTGAACAGCCCCAATGTTCTCAGCCTGGCTCCATACGGGAGGTGCTCCAGCTCCTGATCATCCTCATGGCCTCCTCTGGACTTGCTCCAACAGCTCCATGTCCTTCTTATACTGGGGGAGGCAGCGCTCTACCAACACTGCTCCATCCTTGGGTTATCAGCCCCAAAGAAGGCTGGAGCCCACTGCTCCATCTGCGAGCATGGGAAGCTGCCATGGCACAAGTGTCAGCAAATTGTGCAATTAGAGGCTGGCAAGTGCAGGGAGCACAGAGGGATTAATGAGGATGCCATAGCCATGAGCACCTGTGTTCAGGCTCATGTCTGGCCAGGCTCAGCCAGACATGGGCCATCTCCATCCCATGGCTGCCAGGAGGGCTCAGCTGGTGGAGGAGGGAGAGGAGTGTAAGCAGGGGAGCTGCTCTAGCGTGTGGGGGTTAGTGCCAAACTGCATTGGGGTGAATCCGTAACCCAGCGCTGAGTCATGGAGTGGCTCAGGGGTGCTCCTGAACCCGCCTTTCTCCTCCAACAGGGATGCTCTGGGCTGGGGACAAGGAGGTGATGGGATGCAGGATGCTGCGGTAACACCCCAGGGAGTGAGGGCTGGGGTTGTGCTCAGCAGCAGGGGCACAGCTTTGGGGTGCTGTGGGCAGGGTGGATCAGCTGTGCTCGGTGCAGGGCTCCTTGTCTGCTTCCCATGCAGCCTTTTCTTGTGAGCAGATAGCTGCTGCCAGGCAGTTATCAGGCTCTGAGGCTGGAGATAAGGGGAAGTGGGGGGGATGTGACCCCCAGCTCACTGCACTGCAGAGCAGAACCGAGCTGCACTGCCCCATGGAGACCGTAGCCGCTGGGGGATGCTTCTTTTCTCCCCATGGAGCAGAACTCTCTGGCTGTAGGGGTGAAGAAGAGGTGGGAAGAGCCTTCATGGTCCACTCCCAAGGCACAAAATGGATTTAACCCCCTGAGAGGATGAAGGAGCGCTCCTCTTGCAGCTACAAAGCAGCAGCAGCATCTGAGGCACTGGTACATCACTTGCAGCAGTTCAGCTGTGGAACAGCAAGGAACAAACAAGACACGATGCTGCACATTAGCAGAAGCACAGGAATAGCCTCTCCCTTCAAAAACAAAGCATTTGTCTTCCAACCACAGCGAGCGACCAGCCCCAAGCGCTGCAGCTAAAATCCAGGGATGCTTCTACCAGCTGATGAGCTACAGGGTGGCTGGTTATAGCCTGGTCTGAGCCAGGGCTATGTGAGAAAAAGCCCATCTCTGCAGTGGGAAAGGTTTCCACATGACAATGGATCATCATAGATCTGAGCAAAAGAGATGCTCCGATGTAGAGGGACAGCTTGGTTCTGGTTTTCCAGAGGGCTGGGGTGAGCACAGTGACCCATGGGTGCTGTTTGGGGTCCCAAGTGCATCCCATCCCCCTCACAGTTTGCCTTGCCAAAGCCTGACCCTGATCCGGAGCTCCTCTTCAGGCTGGAAAATATCCTGTTATCCACTTTGATGGCTGCCTTTCATGTCAGCGAGCTCAGAAGTGAAGTCTCCAGGCACCCAGGGTCTATTTTCATCCCTCACTGAAGCAAGATGTAGCGAGACAGCTTCTTCTGGGGGGAAACTTCCCAGCTGGATTTCATGAGCCGGAGGGATTGGGTGAGCTCAGAGGAGTTTCTTCAAAGCACCAACCCCAGCAGAGCCGCTCGCAATCCAGGTCAATGCGAACAGGAGCCGTGGGGAGGGTCAGAGCTGGAGGGTTCCGATGTGGAGCTGAACTCCTGCTTTAAACCCATCAAACCCTGGCTCCGGCCGGAGCAGCCGCTGAGCATCCTTCCCGGCCAAAACCCAGCGGGATGCATGGCAGAGGTTTCCGTAGCTCTGGATCACCAGCAGCCCGTGTCCTCGTTTGATTTGCTGATGGTTTCTTTATTGCTTCTTGCAGGAAACATGAGCCCTTTGCCCCTTCCTTTGCCGGCCCTGGTTGCTGTTTTGAGTGTTCCTGAGCAGGTTTTGGGATCTGGGAAGGGATTGGGGCTGGAGCACAGGGATATTGCTGGGATGCTGAGCGGGAAAGGCTCGTTAGTTTCTTAATATCGAATGCATAATACTTGTTAATATAGAGTGACAATAATAAAGAGGAAGATGAGGTGCTCTCCCAGCCGAGCTCCATTCCATCCCTCATCACTCTCCTTGTGGCCATGGACCAACCCCGATGAGCTGCATCTTGTCCCTGCAAGTCCAAAGTCCATTCGTTCAACATCGTTAGTGATGATTAGGTTGGTGGTGCAATTAATAACATCATGCATAACTTTGTTACTGGTGTAACAAAGCCTTCTAGTTAGAATGGTTGTTCCATCTTTGTGTTAATAAAAACTCCCATCTTCTTGATTTTTACCCTAACAAGCCCCAAACCAGCAGCTTTTCCTGCTACATAATAATAGCAAAACCCCTCTGGGTGTGCAGAGGAGCAGCAAGGACATCGCCTCTGGTTCTGTATATGTCAATGGTGGCTTTTATTACCCCTTACCCTGAGCAAAGGGAGCAGGGGAATTGCCCTCATCTCTGTTTACCCCTGGTTTATGGAGGTTTCCCATCCCTGGGCCCGGAAGGTCAATACAGCACTTAAGGCCGCCGTCACTTGGATTTATCAGAGAGCATGAAATAAAGCTTGTACAGCTGTAAATTCACTGCTAATAGAAACGTGGGGGGAAGAAGCTGTTGCCCTTGTCCACACAGCCCTGGCTGCAGCAATTGGCTTTAAATCCTCAGCTCCAAGGTGAGCAGCTTTGCCCTGAGCTTTGCATCCCTGCACCGTGCCTCAGTTTCCCCTCTGGCTCATTCCTGGGCTGCAGTGGATGTGGGTTCCCCCAAATCCGAATCAGTTGATGAGCACCTCAGCAGCTCTGGATTTGTGCCTCGTGCTCCTCCCAGCATCCTTTGGGAGGAGTTATTAAAGAACAAAGCTACATCTATTAATCATGCTTTTACAATGGGGCCAGGCTGCAAAAAAGCTCTTACAATAAATAAGTAACCAGCTGTTGACATGCAGAGTAATGGAGGGAGCGGGGAGAAGTTGTCCCATCCCACATCTCCCCATGCTGGTGCTGGGTGCGCCTGGCTGTGTCCCCGCTTTGTGATGTGGGATGGGGCTATCCCATCCCTCAGTGTGAAAAAACAGCGGCTCATGTTCCTCTTGGGGTCCCAGCCCTGGGCACGGGAAGAGATGCAGAGGAACCTGATGCATCAGCATCATCATCTTCCCCTCGTAGTCCTCTCTGTAGGGCTATTCTTCTTCCTGGCTTTGTCCCAGTTTGGGATGTCCTGGTGGGGATCCAGGCGGATGTTCTCTCTATCAGAGGCACCAAACCCTCCGGGCTCTGCACATGGTGGGAATGTACACTGATCCTTCAAGTGATGCCACATCCCTCGGGTCCTAAGAAAGTGATTCAACATCATTTGGGTAAAAGGCTTTTGTCCTATGCTATGATTTGGGTTGAATTGCGAGTGTTTTGGTCACTGCCACTTCCTCTTTGCTGGGCGTTTTACACGAGCATCCCTTGCTCATGGTAGCGATGCTGAGTGGTAGAGGGGGTCCTGGCTCTAGGGTGACCCTGAGAAAAGGCTTGAAATGGAGCATCTCTGACCTGGATTAAAAATAAGGACTCAAGGTGGTGGGGTTTTGCTGCCAGGCTTGGAAAAAACCACCATTGTGCCAGGGATGCTCGAGGGCCGGTGGTACAAATGCATCCCTGCTGGATATGGAGAAGACACAAGGGGTCTGGCTCCAGGAGCAGGTGCTGCATGGATCCCTTTGGATGCTGAAGGCTTCAGCAAAACCTGGAAGCTGAAAAAATGCCAAGGGCGGATTTGGAAGTCCAGACTCCTTCATAGCAAATCCAGCTTTTTTCCCCTCCAGATCAGGGCAAAACCAGAAGTGGGTACCTAAAGGAAAGCTGGAGACATCTGCCCTGTCATCTAAGATGGCTGCAAGATGTGGATGTCACTAATATTTCCCTTGGACCTGATATAAAGATGGAAACTGTGCGTGGAGCGGGTGTCCTCACCTCAATTCCTCATCACTGCTGTGGCTTTGCTGTCCACAAGCCCCTCTCTATCCCTCTTGGGCCACATCCTGGCTGTGGGGCTGATGTCCCTGGTGACATCCCCGCTCCACTCAGACACTGGCTATGACAAAGCAGCTCACACCGGCTCTTCTTAAACCAAACAGGGGTAAAACATCCCAGGAAGCAGCATTTCTCCTCCCTGGTCCAGTCACCCCCCACCTCCTGCATCCGCACCTCCCCATCCATCCCCCAGCCACAACCTCAGGTGCATTGGCTCTCCCCTCCATAGAGGCTTCCCTTTTTGGTACATATATACATATAATATATATATGTTGTTGTTGTTATTTCTCCATGATGGATGGTTTATTGATCTGAAAAAAAAAAAGCAGTTTAAAATTCCCTGAGCCTTAAAAAATGACGGGTAGGTAGTTGGGACATTCGTCTTCTTTGCCACCTTTTCATGTTGAGTTTTATTAGTAGTATCGATTTATTTAAATATATATTTATATATATATATATATCTTCCTTGATTTTCGTGTCCCTCCCCAGGGATCCCCCCATCCACACCCCCCACCCACCCCACCCCCAATCCATGCGGCAGAGCCAGCATCAGTTTTTGTTCTTGATTCTCTGCTTGGCCGGGATGTAAGGCAGCACCGTCTGGGTGCTTTTATCGGCTACGGTCTGCGTGCTGCTGTTCCTCATCACCCGCCGCGCCGGGGGACCACCACCAGTGGAAGGATGCTTGGAGGGGGGCCCCACCAGCGCCTTCCGGCCGGGCTCTTCGGGGCCGTCATCCCCTGGGGATGCTGTGCTGTCACCGTCCCGGTCGTCATCGCAGCACAGCGCGTGGTAAAGCACCTTGTCGCTGAACCGGACCCGTTCCCGTGTGCCGGCCGGGCGGTGATGCGAGATCTTCGGGACGGCTGCTGCGCCAAAGGCTTCCTCGCTGGATGAATCCGGGGTCCCCCCGCCCCGGGGGCCGTTGGTGATGGGGAGCCCCCCATTCATCAGCCGGTAATCGGGCTGGCGAGCCGGCGGGGGCTGCGGCTGCGGCCGGGGGGGCTCGGGGCCGTCGCCGGGGTCGGAGGGGGTGGAAGTATCCAGGAAGGAGCAGAATTCCCAGCTGTCGGAGAGGATGTCGGAGGCGGGGAAATCGAGGGGTCCCAGCTCGAAGGCGCCCCCCCCCTTCTCGCTGCTGGAGGTGCTGCTGGCCGTCGCCGTTGTCCAGTCATCCGGCTCCAGCTCGAACTCGAAGTCGGACGTCAGCCGGTCGATCTGGCTCACCACCTGCGGACAGACGGACGGGCAGACGGGCAGACAGGAGCCCCTGAACAGGACCCTCCCGTTTGCGCTGCGTAGTAACAGCACATCCCGAAATCTCTGCCATGTCCCCCGGCACCACTGGTGTGATGAGTTGGGAGGTCTCAACCCAAGTACATCCACTCTGGGAGTCCCTCAGCACGGACCAAAGCCTACCTGGTGGCACAGCCCCATCAGGCCCACGGCACCTGGTGCAGCAGGATGGGTCTTCCCCAGGGTGGCCCTGGGGTCTGCCTTGTCACCTGGGACCACAAGTGCCACCCCAAATCCCCATTCACGTGTGTTCTTCAGCCCCTTGCACTTGACCATGAGAAGGCACCAGCAGCTGCCACCTCCTCCCCCTGGAAATGCAGCTCTGTGGGGGGGGAAACTGAGGCAGGGGTGGAAAATGTCCCAAAGTCATGGGACAAATACATGGGAAGGTGGAGGACTGTGGGCAAAGCGCTGTCACCGCCTGCCCTGGCTGGGATGCTGATGGGGTTGGTCCCTGGTCCTCCGTCTTTTGCAATGTGGGGTATATAAAGAGCTGTGATGGCACTGCCATGCTGCAGGGGATGGACCCCTGAGTAAAATAGATCCTGAAAGCATTAAAAATAGTAGGTGTTATGTCCTAGGTAATGTGTGAGCCATGGGCAGGGCTGGGAGGGGAGGGAAGGAGGAAGGACTTCCTTCCTTCTATGGACCATGGAGCATGATATGAAGGTGGTAAAACAGCAGCACAGATTGCCCAGAGAGGTGGTGGATGCCCCATCCTTGGAGGCATCCCAGGCCAGGCTGGATGTAGTTCTGGGCAACCTGATCCGGTTGAAGATGTCCCCGCTCATTGCAGGAGGTTGGCCTGGATGCGCTTTGTCCCTTCCAACCCAAACCATTCTATAATTCTATGATTCTATGATCCAATGACCTTGCCAAGCTTTTGGATGCAAGAGGCTCCTCACCCGCTGTCAAGCCTTTAGTCCCATCCAGCTCAAGCGCTGCACTAATCCTGCCCAGGGAACCCAGTCCCAGCTGAACCCTCGCTGCTGTGGGGGCTGTTCCTTGCGTGTTGCTGTGTGTGTACCTGTGTGCGGGGGGGGTGAGGTTCGGTTGTATGTGGGAGGCAGAGCAGGATGCGTGCATCCAGCTCGGCAGCACTGGAAGGGGGTATTCCTGGCTTGCTGCAGGAGCTGGCAGAGGGCCTGGCCCATCCCAGCGCTGCCAAGCAGGATGTGGGAAGCAGCAGATGAGGAGCAAGGATCAGGGGAACTCCTCAGAGCTGTTTGTGCACCCGGTGGATGTGCTCTGTGGCCCCATGTCCCTCCCGCTGCTCCCCAGCCTCCCATCCCGCACATGGAACATTTGGGAGCAAACCACCCCCTTTGGCTGGCTTTTCCCAGGTGATTTCTCCATGCACAAGTATCTTTCCTGGCTATTTTTCATTACTGCCTTTCCCTCTCCATCTTCTTCCTCCTGCTGCCCTTCCTCATGTCCTTTCCTGGTGGAAATCAGCCACAGATTTCACTAAAGGCATTATGTTGCCAGACACGTTTCCTTTCCCTCTCCTCATGCCACCAAAAGGCTCTGCTACATCTCCACCAGTCCCAGGGTTTGTCAATGGGTGTTTGACCTTCTCATCCACCAAGAATAACGAATCATGGCACATCTCCCCATCCTTTTGGGGCTGTTCAGCCTGGAGAAGGGAAGGCTCCTTAAGCAGAGACCTCGGAGCAGCTCCAGTGCCTGAAGGGGCTGCAGGAAACCTGGAGAGGGGCTTGGGACAAGGGCCTGTAGGGACAGGCCAAGGGGAATGGCTTGAACCTGCCAGAGGGGAGACTGAGATGAGCTCTTAGGCAGAAGCTCTTCCCTGTGAGGGTGCTGAGGCGCTGGCACAGAGTGCCCAGAGAAGCTGTGGCTGCCCCATCCCTGGCAGTGTTCAAGGCCAGGTTGGACACAGGGGCTTGGAGCAAGCTGCTGTAGTGGAAGGGGTCCCTGCCCGTGGCAGGGGTTGGAGCTGGATGAGCTTTAAGGTCCCTTCAACCCAAACCATTCCATGGTTCTGTGATTTTTATGCAGCTCTTTTCCCATAACTCCATGTTTTTCTGAGCACTTTTCCTAGGGGAAACCAAGTCCTTGGGCTCAGATGCCCCAATCCCAGCCTCGCATTGGGTAGCCGAGGGAGGGCACCCCAAAGCTGCTGTCACAGGTTGCCCTTGGTCTCTGCAGCCCTTTGCTGGAGGTTTGGGCCAATGCTACAAGCCACAGCTTGGCAGGGCAGGCTCCTCACAAAGCCCTCATGGTGGATGAGGACGTGTGGGCAGAGTTAAGGGTAATTGAACATGTCTGGGCATCTGGAACCAGCAGCCCGGGGGGATGCTGCAGCAGCCAAAGCGGCTCCTTACATTCTGCTGACCTCATTTTCATGGAATTCTCATATCCGAGCTCCAAATTTCCCTGGCTCCACAACCCTGCCCATGCAGCTCCTGCTCTGCCGCGCTCCCGAGGCCATGGCACCAAGGATGGGGCACACCAACCCCCCAGCTGCTTCTGGGCACATCCAGCCATGGGCACGCAGCCTTTAAATCACCTGCATGGGACACGTTCAGGCTCTGGCTGTGCCAGGACCATTCCCATGGCCACCAAACTGTGTGTGTGACAACCTGGATGAACGTCTCTGGACGACACTGCTGCCACCTCCATGGGGCCACAATCCCAAGGGGCACAGGGCTCCGAGGCAGTTTGGATGAGGGTGAAGGGGCTGGATATGTGGGTTTGCTGCCTGCTGCAAACATGGATTGGGGAGACTTGGGAATGGGGAGACCTGTTCTGAGATGGGACCAGAGGGGGTCACCAGGAACTGAAGGTGGAAGGACTGGGGATTGCTGCAATGAAAGATGCCAAACCCCATCTTTGCAGGGAAAAAAGGGTGGGTTGGAAATAGGGGGAGCGATCCCATCGTCAGACCTGAGCACACAGGGATGGACACTAATACACCTTAACAGCCCTGATGAGCCCCACCTGGGACCCCCACCTCACCCTGCCCATGGCCCAGGAGCCCATATAAGCTCAGCCCTGGTCTAAAAGCCCTCTCCTGAGCTGTGCTGTTTCCTAGCTCCATGTGCATGGGTGGTTTCCCTCCTGGATAGACCTCACAAAGCCCATCCCAGTTCCTGCTTGCAGGATGGAGCTTAGACCTACATCATGTCCCTGCCTCCTGGAGGGACTTTGGGTGCCCAAAGGAAGGTGGTGCTGTGGATAATGACCTGAGTGCTTCTCATCCCAGGCAGCAGAAGGCAACAGGCTTTACCTAAGCTCTTCACTCATGATCTCCGACTTAATTTTCCTGCTTCCTTGCCCACGCAATGGGGGCTGGGGAGGGACCCATCTGTCCTTCAGGCTTTGGCTTTGAAGGGTGCTGAGGGCAAGCTGGGAGCATCCGCACCAGCGTCAGTGAGGAAGTCTGGAAATGAGATGAGATGATTCCTCCCGCTCCCAATGCACCTCCACATTTATTATCTTTCCCCCTTTTTCTTCCTCTTTTCTTCGGGGGAGAAAGGGCAAAACTCAAGGGAAGAAGACAAGTGACCTGTTCTTTCTTGGTGACAAGAAAGCCTTAGGAAAAAGGGAGGAAAAGAGCTGGCTTTGGGAAACACCCAGCTATTATTATGTTTTAATAAGGCAGCAAATGATGTGCTGAAACCCCTCAGCTAAAATGAGATCACCTCTGCTGTCACAGCAGCTTTGTGGTTGCAATGCTGGGTTCAGGGTGAGCATCTTCATGGGCTTCCATTTGGGTTCCTGTCATCCAGGTCCTTCCTCACCCTCATTAAAGGGACCTGCTGTCACCGGGGCCCAGTCGGTGCCGGGGGAGGCACGTCCCCATCCTGGTCCTTGGGATGGCACATGGGGATTAGTGTCACATCAGCAGTGGCTCACTCGGGGCTATTTTTAGGAGCGATGTCTATTTTAGACGGGTGATGGTGGTGCGGGACGGAGGGGGGGGTGTTAAATACCTATGTGACACTTGGTACCCACTGAGGATTTAAATGTAAAGTAGGATTTGGGCTTTTCTCCTTCCCAAGGCAGGTTGTCAAAGCTTTCCTGGCTGAGGCCACTGCTGCTGTCAGAGGGAGCCAGGGTGAGAGGGATGTGGAGGGAGGAAGGGATGGATGGACCACACCTGGGATGGATACTGGGGTGATGCTCTCTCCCCCCAGTGAACTGGGGTCACTCTGTCCCCCTACAAGCAGGTGGAGATGGTTGGGGTGTCCTCAGTGTGTGCTGGAGGTGCCTTGTGTCCCCATCCTCACTTGCCTTTAGGTTTCACCTTGCTGCACAGTGTTGCCTCTTTGGTGAGAGCAGAGCACGGCTGCTCAAACCAGGAGTGTCTTGCAGCAGGAAAAGAGGGAGCAAAGATAAGTCCCCTTCGCCTCTCGTCACCAAGGGGCCTCATCCTGCTGTGCCCAAGTGCCCTGAAAGCAGGTGCTGGGAGACCAAGGGTGCTCAGCTCTTGCCCAAAGAGCTTTGAGCAGCCAGAGGATGAAGTGGAGTGAGGCAGAGGGATGTGCCCATGTCCTTGTGGTAACCCATAGGGATGAGCATGGAGCAAGGATGCGCTACAACCAGTTCATGCCCACCCCAAAAACCAGCTCCCACCGTTTAGCCCACCTGGGAGTGCTGGGTGCTTCCCTCACCTCTCAGACCATCCCTGCACCCATGGACATTGCTGGCACCCAGAAACCTTCCAGATAAAAGCCTGGGTGCCCCAAACTGAGTGTTCACCTCCCCAGCTAAGGCAGATGTTGAACATCGGGTTTTGAATGGGGTTTTCGGTCAGTGGCTCCAAATCAAGCCCAGAGCTGGGCTTGGTGGCTCCAGCTTCCACGTTTTGGCCATGCTGTTTCTTCCCAAGGAGCTAAACCTCCTGGAAGCTCGAGAAGATGCTGGAAAGGTGAGGGACGAGGCGGGAGGATGAGAGGGGACTTCAAAGGCTTCATGGTTGGTAATTGGTAACGCGTATTCCCGAGGCTGGGGAAGGAGCTGGGAGCTGCTGGGATCAAAGTGGTGCGATCTGACGGCCCCTTCATCCCAGCACAGCCTTTGAAGAGGGTGGGCGAAGCGGATCGGCGCTCGGGGCGGGTACCACCGGGTGAAGGGGGGGTCCAGGGTGGGGAGATCAAAGCAGGGGGACGGGGTGGTGCTGGCTGGGATGTCTTTGCTTCAGTGAGGAGGGCACCGGTGTGTGTGTCCCCTCTGCACATGCAACTGCTCTCCCAACCCAGAGCCAAGCACCTTGTCCTGGTTTGTGAGCGTGTCCCCATGCTCCCGCAGCCTCTGAATCCATCCCCAGCGCTCGCTGCACACCTGCAGCAGCATATTTTGGGGCCCAAAGCGTTTTCCCATGCTCCACAGCTGCTTTCGCTGGCTGTATCCGACCCGCCTGGCCCTGCACTGTGCTGTGCTGCCAGCTGATGGACTGAGTGGATGTGCAATGGGACCACGCAGCAAATCGCCAGCTCTCCTCCCAGAGCATCAGATCACCCCAAAGGCATCACCTTGGACTTCAATTCCTCTCTCCATGGGGGAAAAGAGCCACCCCAAAGCCCCATGACCCCACAGCCAAGCAGTCCTGGAGCAGGGCCCTTCATGCATCTCCCAAACCACTTCCCAGTGCAGGCAAAGGGGAGTAAATATTTAATAAGGAATAAAAGATTAATTGGAGCTCGCTGGGTTCCAGGGGCCTCTCCTCCCTGAGCTGCTGCTCACAAAGGAGCACGCTGCAGATCTCGGGATCATTTGCTAGATCATCAGCTGCTGAACAGTTCAAAATCACGGCGCAGATCTCTGGCATGTTATTATTAGAATAATAAGCCGCCTTCTCACTGTGAACTTTCCCAAGCATTCCCAGCTCAGGGAAGTTCACGCCGAATCAAACCTATTGATTACACCATCATTACGGCATTTATTATCATAAGGGCTTGCAGGGAGGATTTTCCTCCTGCCAAAGGCTTGGAGGGGACCCCTTGCTGCTGCTTCCCACGGTAGTGGGACCCTGCTGCTCCCATAGCAGGGGATGCAGCGTTGATAGGCCCCGTTCCCATGGGATTCTAGGGGGGTTGCACACAGAGAGATGTGCCCAGATATTGGTTTTACCTCCTACCTCTGACTATATCCCATGGATGGTTCCTGACCTCCAGCACTAGCCCCCAGGGTTGGGAAGGAGCGGAGCCTTGCAGCAGAGATGGCTGGGATCTCCTGGGGTATCATCTTCCCTGTGGCATCACCCCGATCCCGGCGGGAAAAGGCTGGGGCTGGCAGGAGGCATGTGGGAAGGCAGGCAGCGTGGCGAGCGCTCGGCGGAAGCGCCTTCCCCGCCTGCCTCCTGCCTCACTTCTACTTCCAGTGTGCAATTTCAATCAAAGGTTTTAATAATCATTTTCCCCGCACATAAACCAGCCCCGCCGTGGAGTGCTGGGAATAATTATATACACAAAAGGGAAGGAGGGAGGCAGGGAGAGTGGGAAGCTGGTAAAACAGCATCCTGGAGCTAACGGACATCTGGAATGACAGCCTTCAGGTGGGAACCGCTCCCGGGAGCCAGCGATGGAGCCTGAACTACGGTATGGTCCCATGTTGCATCCCCAGGGGTGGGCCAGCAGAGCGGGATCCCCCACTGAAGCATCCCTCTGGAGCATCCCGCAATCCTGGCTGGGGCTGATGAGTGCTGTTGGAGCAGGAATCATCCCTGGGTGAAAGCCCTTGTGCCCACACAGGGGGTTTGGTGGTGTTGAGGGTTATGTTTGTCAGGGTGGTTTTAACCTGGCTGCTTCTCCCGGACCTGTAAAGTCCTGGTACCCAGCTCCCCTTGCTTTGGAGCTGGAAGGAGCAGGTCTGGCATCACCTAATGAAGGTTTTCCAGCCCCATGGGTGATCCTGGCGCAGCAGGATCAGGCCCACCACTGCCCTCACCGAGCGCACGCAGCCCTGTGCCCCAACCCACTGGAGCAGAGGAGATGGATGCAGGGATGGACACTTCCAAAGCCCTCATGAAGGCTCCGCTGGAGCAGACACTGATACCACAAGCGCCAGGGCCCTGTGGTCACTGAAGGGCTTTGGTGGCCCTGAGCAGCCCCACGAGGGATCCCCATCCATGAGCCCACTGGAGCTCGGGGCCATCAGTCCCCAGGTCCTTGTCCCCAAGTGCTGGCCCTCCCCTCCAGCTGAGGAAGGGCATTGCTATGTGCGAGGCAGACAACCACAGAGCCGTACGTTCTACTTCTCTCCCTCCGATATCCTGGAGCTTACAATTTGCCAGCCTGGTCTCTACTACAGACTTTTCTGGGTGGCTTTGAGAGTTGCCCATGGTGTGCTCCCATCCAGCTTGCTCTGAGTGACCTGAGGACGAAGAGTTGCATTCCTAAAGCCTTTCATACCCGACATTTGCTTGGCTTGGGGAGAACCAGACCTCTGTTTCCTTGCAGTCACTGGAGCCTGGTTTAGCCTGGTTGGACTGGTGTGGTTTAGCTCCAGAGCCTGCTCTTGTGCTGAGTTTTATGCTGCTCTGTATAAATCCAAGTATTTGCTGCCATGTGGGTATTTGTAGGAGCTGTTGAGAAGGGTTTAAGGTCAGGATCCACCTCGTGGTGGGGACTTTACAGCTGGCTCTACACTGACTTGCCCATGTTGTCCCACGGTGTGCGGGGCAGCTCTGGGATTCAGCCTAGGAGGTCACCTGTGCTTAGGGATGTGCCAGCTCCATGAAATAATCATCCCCAGGCCTCAGAGCTTCCCAGTGCCCTCTGGAGAGAGGGGAGAAGCCCCTCATGGGGCATGGGTCCCCTCCCTGGTACAAGAGCAGGGTCTCCCTGGGCTGAGGATGGGTGTCTCCTGGCCACCTTCTCTTCTCTGCTCTGAGACACACTGGTGCATCCTACCATGGATGCTGCAGGGATGCTCATGGTCTGCCTGGCTCCAAGAGCTGTACGGGGACCTTGCAGAGCCAGCTGGAGCTTGGTGGGAAGCACCAAGCACTTCAAGGTCTCATCCAGGTCCTCCTTACCCCGCTGCCTCCTTGGCCAGAGGGATGCTCATATGGTCCCACCTGGCCTTAAATCCATGGGCACAATAGAAGAGGCCAATTGTCATCCTCACTTTAAAAGCCTCTTTAAGTTCCTGGAGGAGCGTGAAGTGAGCTTGGGCTAAACAGCAAATAGCTCTGCATCCCCACTACTACTATTATGACTGTTTTTAATCCATCAGAGGTTTGTTGAAGGGGTTTCGGGCTCCCCCATTGGTGGTGTGGGGACTGGGGAGGTGCCACGGATGGCCAGGTTTGTTTTCTGCTGCAGGAAGGACTAGCAAAGCCATGAGAGAAAGGAAAACCTCTATGGATGCCACGGCCAGGTCGAGCCCTCACAGGGCCCCAGGGGCTGTTGCGGTGGGATTTGGCATTCCCACCACTGGCTTTCCCAGTGGAACAGCCTCCCCAGAATCTCCTGGATCAAGCAGAACTGCCACAAAAGAGGACACTGCATCCCAGGGGCTCCTTCAGGCTAGAAGATATCACCTCCCTGATCAAGGCTGTGTCTGCACCGAGGATGATGTTGGTCCGTCTGCCTGCATCAGCACTCTCTTGGTGGTACCCAAAGGTCCCCAACCAGTGCGGGGCTGCTCTGTGGTGGGCCCATGGCAAAACCTCCACCAATTTCTGCCCTTCCTGGGGGGACAGAAGGTTTGGCACAGTGCTGGATATAACCCATGGCTCAGGCCATGGAGATCATTCGGACACCAACCTGCCCTATTCCAAAACCAAGCCTTGAGCTGTGTGAAGAGCACCACACGCTTTCCATCTACTGCATCCCCATCGCCTGCAAGTGGTCCTAAATTACCTGCCCCATCCATATCCACCTGCCCCTCCACCTTGGCCCAATCACTTGAGCTACAGAAATATTAAATTCCCACCAAACCTTAAATATGAAATTCCTCCACACTGGAAGTCCAACCACACTTTATATATGTATGTATATGATTTTTTACATGGAATCATAGAATGGGTTTTGCAAGAGCAGTGGATCCTGACAGCCAGGCTATGGGACAGGCAGCTGCTTTGGCCCCATGACCCCCCCCTCTTATCCCACCCAGGGCTGATGCCATGTTTTCAGTGCTCTCTGCAATGCCAGAGGCACCCATCATCCCCTTTCCATCCACTTCCCTGTTTGAAAGGGGCCTGGAACAAGGCAGAGCAGAGCTGGCTGTGACATGGTGCCAACAGCACTGGGTGCCCCAGCCCCATTGTGGAACCCCGGTGGTGCTTCTCCTGCTACCAGCACCTGCAGGGCTGGTGCCTTGGCTGGGCCCTGAGCCCAAGCAGACCCTGGTGTCAAGGTCAAGAGCAATTTTACAACCAGGTCCATTTACCCCCCCTTTTTGAATGTCCTATTGCCCCGCGGCCGGGTTCTGCCCCCCAGGTCCCTGCTGAGGCTGGTGGATGCTGAGCTGGCTCCGGTACCCCCGCCTGGCCCCGGAGGCAGGGGGACACGGGCAGAGCACCCACGTTTTGGGCTCCCATGACCCGCGCAGGGATGCGACAGTACCCCAGGGCTTTCCTACCTCCCGGAGCTCCTTGGCCACCTCCTTGAGCTCCTGTAAGATGCCTTCCAGTTGCCCGATCACCATTTTCATCCGGCTCCGGATCCTTTCCCTTTCACAATTGCTCTTGCTGCTGCTACAATTGCTGCTGCTGCTGCTGGGGTGGTCACTGGGCTGCCTGTCCTGGCAGGTCTGGGAGTCCATCCTTCCCTACCAGCCTTGGTTCCCGGCCCCAACGGCTCTGTCCATCCTGCTCCCCCCTAGCCGGGTGGCCTGGCGTCCGTGCAGCCCCTCTCGGCTGGGGAGCTCTCAACATCTTAACGTTCCCTTGCCTCCAAGGAAGTCCCAGCCGCACGCTCGCCTCCCTGCGAGGTCGGGGGGCTCTGGTTCGAAGCGGGGAGCGGGGTCGGGATGCAGCATGCGGAGTCGGGAACGCTGCAAAGGGGGCTCAGCCAGCGGCCATGGGGAGATGCAGGGTGGCCATGGGGCGAGCGGAAGAGGTGAGTGCTGCTTGGTCAGGTGAGCAGGAGGAGGAGGAGGAGGAGGAGGAAGAGTCCCTTGGATGTCCCAGGAAGCTAAAATCCAGCGGCTCACTCCTTGCCCGCTCTCCGATGCCGGGAAGGGCGATGCAGGGCTGGGTGTCCCCAGGGAGCGATGCTGCTCCCTGTGCTGGGCCCTCTTTCCAGGGTCGCCAGCTCCAGTGCTGGGTGGTGGCAGTGGGGTCTCCACAGGTGCCCTGGAGAGCCCAGGCTCCCCTCCTGCAAGGACAGACAGACAGCGTGAGGGAGCGATCCCTTCTGGAGCCAGAAAGCTGGGGGCCCACTGCTGCCTTGCCTTGATCTCAGCCCTGGCATGAGGACAAGCACCCAGGTACCCCCGCAGTGGTCCCCCCTAATTAGGGGGTGGGCAGGATGGAGCCTGACCCTGTCCCTGTCACCCCCCATTTTTGTGCCCCTTCCCCAATTTGAGACCAGGAGACTGGGCACAGCGGGGTCTTGCTGAGCCGGATGGATGGATAGACAGAGAGACAGACAAGCAGCTCAGGATCTTACCTTCGCTATCCAGACCCCCCTTGGCTCCAGCCCAAGCTTTTCCTTGTCCTTCTTTTTAATGCCTTCTCCTTTTCTTACTTCCTCCTCCTCCTCCTCCTCTTCCTCCTCCCTCAGGGCTTTTCCGTGGCACAAGAGGAGTCCGGGGGCCACTTTCCTTCAGGTCGCTGTTGGAAGGGGTGAGACGTTACCGGAGGTGACAGCCCGCAGCGGGGGCACACGGCCCAGGGGACCCCTCCGCTTTGGGGGGGGGGGGGTCTGGCAGCTTCCTCCCACCGCCATCCTCTTCCCGGCTTCAAGCCCCAACCCCGCCTCGGCCGAAGAGGGGGGAAATCCCACCTTGTCCCCAAAAGCCCCCCCCCCCCCCAGTTCCAGCGGAGGGTGAGGGGGAAGCACGGGTGGAGGCGGAGTGGGGTGAGCGCATACCCCCAGCTCGGGGGTGCGCACAGGGAGGAGGGGGGGGGGGTGTCCCGACATGCTCGCATCTCCATCCCAGCTCCCCGCATCCTCCATTCCCGCTGCTCGCATCCTTCCTCACCGGTACCCGCATCCCCGGGGACGGAGGATGCCGGTACCCGCAGCCTCCATCCCCGCTCCCCGCATCCCCGGTGCCCCCGCTGTCCGCACCCCCCGCTCCCGATGCCCCCGGGACCGACCGGCGGCAGCAGCAGCGATGACTCCGGCGGGCGGAGCGGGGCGGGCGGCGCCCGGCGCCCCGGGCAGGGCCATGGGGGGGGCGGGCGGAGCGGCGGTGGGCGCCCGGCCCCCGGCCCCGGCCGCAGCCTCCCCGCGGCTCCCGGTTCGGCTCGTCCCGGCGGCTGCTGTGTCAGAGAAAGGGGCCGAGCCTCCGCCGGGCGGGGGGGGCTTAAAGGGGCAGGGAGCCCCTTTGCACGGTGCAGAGCGGGGAGGGGGGGCAGCGCCGGGGAAACTGAGGCAGCGATGGGGGGGTCCCTTTCTTTGGGGGGAGGTTTGTGCCTCAGTTTCCCCACTCATTTCGCTCCCTCTGTGTAATAGGCTCGTTAAAGCTGGTCCCTTCTGGATGTAAATTCTCCCCCCACGTTCTGTGGGTCATATATTTAGGGCCAATTTCTGCAGCATCTGTAAAGAACCACCAGTGCACCCAGGATGCAGCACAAGCATCCGAGCAAGGGGCCCTCCTGCCGGGCTTGCTTGGGCAGGAGGAGGAGGAAAATGACAGCCATGGGCCTGGATGCGCACGTGTGTGTGGGATGCTCCCCAACGAGGGGAGGGCATGGGCCCAAAGCAAAGCGATCCAGAGTGGGAAAATCCATCCAGTTTAACAGCAATGGGAGCAAGGAGGGATTCTTGTCCTAGAGCTGAACCTCGACGATAGGTGGCAATCCCAGGTCTGCAGGAGGCGAGGCCGCCTCTGAGCAGATGTGTTGTTTATTGCCTCCTACCGGGTATGTCCAAAAGTGCTGAACACACTTTTTGGCGTGTTCCTGGGCTGACTCATCCTTCAGCGAGCAGCTCGTCGTGAGATGATGCTTTGGGGGCTCTTCTGCTTCCCACAGACTGTTCAGATGGGGATCCAGCGGTGGATCCCCGTGCTGGCAGGAGGGCTGGAGTGCAATCCCTCAATGCACAGCCCCATTGGATTGATATTTCCCAAGGTAAGCCTGTGGCTGGTGGGAAGTTTTCAGCAGGAACCTTCTCCATGCAACAATTGGTACCCGAAGCTCAGTCGGGGTCCATGAGGCCACCTGGGTCTGTGACAGCCACGACACTTTCTCCTCCACTCCCAGGCTCTGATTTCCTCTAATAGCAGCTTCATGCCAGCTCATGCTCTGCCTCGGCTGTTAACCAGCTGGAATTCAGCGAGGATATTAGGACAGTCATTTGTGGAGGTGGTAAAACGGAGGTGGAGGTGCTGCTCCTGGGAAATCTGCCTTGGACCGGCGGTGTGGGAGCGAGTGAGGTCTCATCTCTGGACATACACAGAGCAGCTGGTGAAGGAGATGGAAGATATCAAATGATTTTGGCCAGATGAACGGAATGAGGTTCAGTGGGGGAAAAAAAACAGTGACTGAGACATGGGCTGTGAAGGAAACAATGCTCCATCCATGCCCTGCTCTTTTTCATAGGCATCTTCTCACAACCTTTGTGATGGGTACCAACAGCCCAGGAAGTTTTGGTCCAAGCCAGATTGAGAAAAGATGCTCAAAACCACCCATTACCAGCACTGGAGAGTGGGACTCTGAGCGAGCACTGCCTAAAACCCCACCTTGGAAAGTCCTGTGCATGCTAATGCAGCAGAGATGGTCCTGCAGGGATGCCCAATGGCTTCAAGCTGACAGAGGGAGATTGAGATGAGCTCTTAGGCAGAAGCTTTTCCCTGTGAGGGTGCTTAGGCGCTGGCACAGAGTGCCCAGAGAAGCTGTAGCAGGGGATTGGAGCTGAATGGGCTTTAAGGTCCCTCCCAACCCAAACTGTTCAGTGATTCCATGTCCAAAGCCCCCATCACAAGGTCAGAGGCCCAAAGCTGTGTTTCCTACAACCCTCTGGATGGTGTCATGACGATGTGAAATGAAGGGGTGGAAGCCAGCTCCCCCTTGGAGAGGGGATGGAATGAGACACCTGAGAAGAAAAGCCTGCAGAATCCCTCACTCTTTGCTCCTGCTTTGCTTTGTTCCAAAGCCCTGGACGACCATCGTCAGCTGCATCCATGCCAAGGGGCACCCTTGGCCCCCAGCAGACCCAGGAACAGGGACAAAGAGGTAGCTATGAGGAGTGATGTTCATCCATTCTGCCTTGCTCCTGATTCCTCCCTGTGAAGAACTCAGTGAAGGATACAGCTTTCAGCAGCAGCTTCCACACGGATGCTGCTTCTCAGCCCAGCCCAGATCTGGTGGGGGGTCATGGACCACCCTGCTCTCAGCCTTGTCATGTCCCTTGTGACTGATCTGCGGTCACCATCCCTGCCACATCCTCTCTAGTTTCATCTCACTTTCCCACATACATCCCACTTTCCTCAGTGTCTCCCAGAGGAGTTGAGAGGGATTCCCAAATACTGCCCAGCTTTGGTACCCTACTGATGGAGGGCTGTGGTTTCCCCATGGGAGGGTTGCAGCCGGAGTGTGATGGAGAGAGAGGAGCAGCTTTATTCCGACCTCCCTAATCCCTCTCCCTCCCTCATTCCACAATCTTTATTTGTGCTTTTCACCAGATCAGATTTACTGGGATTTTCCCATTCCAGCAGCAAAACTGCTGCGAGGGGATTTCTCTGCAAAGCATTCGGGCTCGCACGCATCTGATTGCCCAGGGTCGCGCCAGGCTGTTTCCTGCAGCGTGGCTCTTGGCTTGGCAAAGCTTAGCAGGGGATGCTGACAGCGGGAGTCCCCTCTGTGTGTCCCCCCACCGCAATGCCCCATCACAGCCCCAAGCTGGAGCTGGTCCCCATTGTGATGCTGCAGGTGCCCTCCGCTGAGCCCGCTGTTGTGTCGCTTCCTGCCGTGAGTCACTGGCACAGATCTAATTCCTAATTAAATAGCGATTCTTTGCGGAGCCATTTATTTCTGTTCCCTTTGTGTTTTGATTGGAGTGTCAGTCAGTTTCCACCAGTTTGTCAATTCCCCTTTCCCTAAAGATTACCTTGGAGAGATGGGAGGATACAGAGCTATGTGTTAGCAGCGCCTCGGGTCCCAGCTGCCCAGGGAAAACCTGCAGAGGATAAGGTAGGAAATTGGGAAAGAGGAAGCAAACACCCCCTGAAGCAGCCTGTTGTTTCAAAATGGTGTTTCAAAGTCTGTTTCTTTCCCCATCTCCATTGCCCTTACCTGGCCTGCAGAGCCACAAGTCCCATCCTGCAGCATTCCCAGGAGCCATCTCCTGGGAGAAATCCTACAGGATGCTCATGGTGAAACAGCCTGGATGGACGTTACCCTTGGGCCATTTGAAACATGGCTTGTGGAATTAATCTCTGAGATGCTCCACAATGTGGTCCTTGATGCTCAGGATCTAGGGGTAAAGGGGGCTCCCCTTCCCACTGGGGCCTTGGCTCCCAGGGCAGGGGCTGGAGTGAAATGAGATTCCTCACCCTTGGTGACATGATCCGTGATGGGATACTTTGGGAGAACTTCAATGCATTGCACCAGAGCAGTCCAGTGGATCCATCTTTGCTTGCTCTGCCTGTGTTGGTGCCGTGCTCAGCACCGTCAGCACAACAGTCCGGCCCAAAGCCACATCACAGGGGGTCCAAATCCCCAGATTCCCAGTGTCCGCTCATCCCAGCGAGCAGAGCATCCCTGAATTTCAAATCACAGCCTGGCCGTGCTGAGGATGAGGAGCAGAAACTGCTGCTGGTGTTGAGCAGCAATGGTTTTGCTCAGCCACGTGTTGTGGTCATTCAGGTCAACTTGTTGCTTTTAAGCAGGTAGAGAGAAAAAGAGTGGATTAAAATGGAGTGACAACGTGGGTGTGAGCTGTGAAACCAGGGAATGGGACATGAGAAACGTTCACAGCTGCCTCCCAAAGGTGTTTTCATTGGGAAACTGCTCCTGTGCTGAGAGAAAGGTCATATTTGAATGAATTTGTGGATCTTGATGGAAAAAATCTGTATCCTATCATGGAAGGGTGCTGGCCTCTGTGATACTGACTTGTCTGGCTCTTGTATAAAGCACTGGAGCAAGTCATAACCCCAGTACGCTCAAAAGCACTCAATCTGCCTCTACAGAGCTTTTTAGCCCAGATACATCCCACCTGGGGAGGGTGGGAGCATTGCTATAAAAGGATTTGAGGGCCTCAGCATCCATCTAAAGGGGCTTGGAGCAAGGGGGTTTCTTCTGGTGCTGAGGGTTTTGGCAAGGGGAGGTTGTCCCCTTGTCTGGAAGAGCTGCATTGGTGAATGGTGAGTAACCCCAAAGGGGGATTTTCTGCCCAGCGTTTGGTCCTTTGGAGTTTCTCTCCTGCTTTCTTCATCCTTTAGAGGCTGTGAGGTCTGAAGTGCTTGGAGCTGCTTTTAATGAAGCTTTTTCAAATGAGGCCCTTGTTGCTGCAGGGCTGGGATGGGGATGGATATGGGATCTTTTCCATCATCAAGTCACCTAAAAGCCCTGTGGAAATGCTGCTCTTCTCCTTGATGCCAAAACCCCTTGGTCTCAGATAGAAATAGAGTATTCATGTGATTTCTCATCCTGTTCTGGGATGAATCCCTTTCTTGGATGGATGGAGCAGGGACCATCCTTGCTTTTGCAGCCAGTGGGGCTGGGTGCCTGGGATTGGGCGGATGTATCTGATCCACCATAGCAGGGGAAATCAATGTGGCTTCATGCCGTTATTAATTTCTCATTGGGGAAAGTGTGCAGGGCTTGCATCGAAGGATGAAATGAAGTAGGCAGGCAGTAGGGAGAACAAATATTAGCGTTCTTAATGGCCCTTTGTTTTACCAGCAAACCCACTATTAATCACCTTGGCAAGGGGAGCTGAGTCTGCTTGGGGATGGCTTATCTGTGCAAACAGAGCTGGGAGTTAGAGGGGAGACCTGTGAGCATCCATGCTGGTGCTTGAGTGGGAAGTGAGCACAGGGTCCAGTGGAGCTGGGAGTGCTTGAAATAAGGAGCTTTAAAAATGCACATTTGTGGCTTTGTTAGAGAGATAAAAGTGTTTGCTGAGGGGGACAAGAGGCTCCAGTGCAGAGCATGGGGCTGAAATCCCCTGGGTGATGCTTCCTGCTGAGCTCCGGTGTCCCTCTGGTTTCTGTGTTTGGGCTGAAAGTGCTCCGGGAGAGCAGGGAAGGTATCAAGGAGTCTGTGCAGTGGGTAAATGGTACCAGGAATCTGGGGGGAATAGGTTATTCTGGTCCTTAACCTGGCCTTAGATTTGAGATCCTGGAAAGCATCTGCTGGGGTCAAGTATTGAAGCATCTTTCCTGCCATCCTCAGCTTGTACACGAGCATCTGATTTGGAGTTTGAAGTGCTGTGGCTGAAGTGGAAACCTCTCATAACCATGTTGAAGCGTGGATTGGGCTTCATGTCCCTCTGGGGCTGCCCAGCTGGGGAGGTACCAGGGATGGAGCAAGGCTGGGCTTGGAGAGGCCCCAGCAGCGCCCATGGGCTGTGGGCCAATGCTGGAGCTTGACAGCAAAGCGAATATTTCTAGCTGCTTTTCAGAGGAAAAAAAGCCCCAACCCTACCCAAATGAATGCTGAAGGCTAAAGTAAGCTTCTCCCCAAAGCTTTGGAAGAGGGTTTTCCAGCTTCCCTTGCACTTTCCCTTCGAGGGATGCAGCATCAGCAGTGAAGTTCTGTGAATGAAATGCTGATTTGGCCCAAAACGGCATCTTTTTGCCACCTTCATTTGACACCTGGCAGGATGATTGTACCTGAGTAGGATGGTGCTGGGGCAGGAGATGTCCCTGGGAGCTCTGGGATCAGTCCTCTCCTTGGGGATACCCTCTTCAAGGAGAATACCAAGCAGATGGGCCAGACCTACGCCAAGGGGACCTTGTGCTAATCTCATTTCTGCTTGTTGCAGAGCGCCTGCCTGCAGGATTAGGCCATCTCCTTGGGCTTCATTTACATTTGTAAAAGCCTTGTCCATGACCTTCTCTGAGTTTCTGGCTCTCATCTGTCTTCTGTAGCTGTGCTGGTGAGGGCTCAGAGACGCATGGCCTGGCTGGGGACATGACTAGGTATAGGAAAGATGAAATCAGCAGGTTTAGGGAGGTGCTGCCTTGTTGGCTTTGAAGACCCCCAAATTATTTAGGGGGTCCCCAAGAGCCAAGTTAGATTTGCAGGGCCAAGTTCTGCATGAGCCTGTTGAGCATCCCTTGGGACCAGTGGTGCTGGCCACAGCGATGCTCCTGGAGATGACTTGGGTTTAAGGATTTAAAGCTCCCTAATGACTTCGCCCTAAATCCGATTCATTCCTTGCTTGTTTGGATCATTGTGGTGCTGGGATGGGGAAACCGACTCTCCAGTTGCTGAATGTGGCCATTAAAAGGGCCGGATGTAATTACAGCATCTTTTCCTGCTGGGCTGCTATCTCACTGTTGAACCTGGAACATGAGAGCTGTTCCCCCTGGCAGGGGAAAGGTGACCTTGCTCGTGTTGCACAGGCAGGCTTCTATTTCAAATTCATCACGATTTATGGTGTGCAATGATAAATAATTAATCAGGGACCTCTGGCCATGGAGGGCAGTGGCGCAGTGAGTGGCTGCCGGCATGGGGATGCAGCTGCTTCTGGAGCAGGACTTAGGATGGGGAAAAGCTCTGTTTGTTTTGGTCACCACCTCCTCCTTAATTATAGAATGGTTTGGATCGGAAAGAACCTTGAGGTCATCCAGCTCCAACCCCTGCCACGGGCAGGGACACCTTCCACTAGAGCAGCTTGCTCCAAGCCCCTGTGTCCAACCTGGCCTTGAACACTGCCAGGGATGGGGCAGCCACAGCTTCTCTGGGCACCCTGGGCCAGCGCCTCAGCACCCTCACAGGGAAGAGCTTCTGCCTTAGATCTAACCTGAACTGCCCCTGTTTCAGTTTGAACCCATCACCCCTTGTCCTATCGCTACAGTCCCTGATGAAGAGTCCCTCTCCAGCTTCCTTGTAGCCCCCTTCAGACACTGGAAGCTGCTCTGAGGTCTCCATGCAGCTTCTCTTCTCCAGGCTGAACAGCCCCAATGTTCTCAGCCTGCCTCTATACTGGAGGTGCTTCAGCCCCTGCTCATCCTCATGGCCTCTTCTGGACTTGCTCCAACAGCTCCATGTCCTTATGTTGAGGACGCCAGAACTGCACACAGTGCTGCAGGTGGGGTCTCATGAGAACAGAACAGAGGGGCAGGGTCCCCTCCTTCACCCGCTGCTCACCCTCCTTTTGATGCAGCCCAGGATATGGTTGATCGGAAGCTGCTACTTGGAAATAGGAATATCAATGGAGCTGATTATTCCTCCCATCTCGCCCAGCATTGCCCATCCCGGTGGTGTCCGGTCCAGGAGGGTCTGAGCCATCCTGTGCTGTTCCAGTTGTGATTTGCTCGGAAGCCAAAACAGAAATTCCAAACAAAACTGCTTTCAAACTAAATCCTGGTTTTTGCAATAGGAATGGAAAAGCAAAATCACGGGGAGTTTCCAAATGCAAATCTCCTTTCCTGTGGCAGTGGCTTGTTCAAATGCTGCAGTAAAACAGCGCTGGCATCCTCCAGGCACAAACAACCCTCTGAAACTTGGACCAAGACATGGAAATTTGGGGGTTGCCAGGCATTTTTTGGGCTGATTTTCTTGTTTCCCTGGAAAACTCGGGCTGTCTGTGCTCCAGGGGCCTGCTTAGCACTGTGCATCTGCAAAGGAAAACCTGTTAAGCTGGGTAACAAGGGAGGGTTTGTGCCTTGGGGCTGGGTGAGTCTGCTAATGTGATGTGTGAAAGGCTGTTAGAAACACCAAATGTTACTGGTGTTGATCTTTTTTGGAGGGCAGATGTATTAAATCTCCTTGGTTTCATGGCAGGATTGATTAGTGATAGGCAGTTGACCAGGATGGTGGGAAACCCATGTGATAACGTGCCTTTTCATGTCATCTCCCTTGGTTTCTCTTGCACAGGTAACCTTAACAGTTAAAAAGAACATAAAGCATGATGTTATGCCCCTGGGCTGAGTGCTGGATGCAAGCAAGGTGATGGGCACAGCCTCATATGAGACAACAGAGAATCTTCCCTGCTGCTCAGGTTGTTTTAAAGGCCAGGAATAGCTTAACAAAAGCCCAAACCCACCTTTTCCTTCTCCTTGTGCTGCCCATTTATGCCACAGCCTGGTCCTGTATCTTCTTGGGGTTTCCCTGCTGCTGAAGGGGGACATTTAGTGCAGGATTCTCCTGGAGTAGGGATGGTTTTGGCAGCGTTGGGTTTCCATGGCGACCTGCGCAGCATCCCGGGAGCCAGGACCATGCACACACGCACACCCCAAGATGCAACTACCTGGGAAACTGGGGAGGGAAATAGCTGCAGCTTTGCTGAGTCACTGCTGGCTTGTATTTATAGGCACTGGCAAAGCTCACATTGGGATGCTAATAATGTATTTTGTTAATCAGAGGCCACTCGCCTTCTAGTTCCCCTCCATGGCAGAGCTAAGGCTTGTTGAATAAACAGCCCTGGTGCTTTTGAGGGGGGAGAAGAAGCCAAGAATTACCCCTAAAATCTCCTGGGAGGAGGAAAGGGCTTGTGCATCCTTCTTAGCTTTGGGCTGTAAGCCTGGAAAACCCCTTCCCTGCGCGTTTTGATGCTTGCATGTTGAGCTATGCGGACCCATGGATGCAACCAGGCTGGAAACCCAGCCAAGCTCTGCTCTGGGTTTCATTCCTCCCACATTGGCAAGGGGCTCCTGGCATTGCTTGTCCCTTCCTTTGGCTCGGGCCGTGCTGTTGTCCCTGCTGTCACCTCCACTAACCCCAGCGGGAGGTGACTGCCACAGGAGGGTCTCAATGTGGCTCTTCATGTTTGGCAGCAGTTTAGCATTAAATATCCTCCAGATGAATATTTAAATGGACTTTAGCAAGATGCTAACGGGTTCTCGCAGTTGATGCAATGAAGGCAGTGTTCCTTCCAACCTCGAGGAGCCGGCTGGGAAGGGCTTCACGTTTTCTGCTTCATCTTGCTGCTTTTTTGCAATTCCTCCTCCAGTTGATGTTTTCTTTCCTCCTTCCATGAAGCAATGTTCATTTGGGTGTCCCCTGCCCCGGGGGATGCTCCCAACTAAGGTCTGCGGCAAGGAACATCTCCTCGGCCCATTGGAAGAAATGCAGGGAGCTGCAGGCAGGGCTGTGTTGGGTTTGGTTTGGTGAGGAACCATCCATGTTCCTCGTATGGTTTTCCACCATACAAAGCCTGGTGGAAAGTAGCTTTGTAGCCTACAGAGGTTTGGAATTTCCAGAGTTTTGGATCACTTAGGAAATGAAGAGGAGGGAGGAGCTGTCCCCACTTCCCAGCTCAACAGGGAATGAACAAATGGGCTTTAGGTGTCAATCCCTTGTCCCTCACTCTGCTGCTTGCCCAGGGTTTACAGCTCTTCCACCAGCAGGTCCTTCCTACCCTCTGCTGTTGTGTCTTGGGCCTCACGTGGCTGTGGTTACCCTTGTCTGCTGGTTTCAAAGCAAAAGCTGATGTTCCTGGGGCTGGGTTAACTGCTTGCTCCCCAGGAATGGTGTGAAGGAGGAGTTCCCCATCCCTCCAAGAAGAAATGGGGTCTCTGCAGGGTATGGGCTATCCCAGTGGGCCGCGTCTGCCTGAGGACCTTCCCGGGTGCTTCCCTGTTACAGCTTTCGGAATTATCCAGCTTTGGTGATGTCTCTTTAGGAGCCTTTTGGGGCAGGCTGGACAGAGCACAGCTGCATGCTTCCGAGCTTTGGGGAAAACAGACGTAACCACCTCTGTGACTGATTTAAAGGTCCTGTAAGGGACGGGCTGTGGATAGGACACCATGCAGAAGGGCTCCTAACCCTCGACATGCTTGACTCCGCTCTTGTCAACGTGCTCAGAGGGGATCCGTTCGTCCTTGTGAGCTGGGATGCACTTGATGGAAACACCAAGGATTTAAATCCTCAACTTGGAAAGGATTAGAGGAATATCCCTCAACCCTTCTTTGCTTCAGAGGCGAGGTGCGTGTGTGTATGTGCCATGCCTGAGCCTTCAGACACCATCACCCCCGTTACGTGGCTTCAACCTTCCCGAGGCTTGGATTACCCATCGCTCTGCTCCCTCCCTTTGGTAAGAGCCGAGTGCTTCAGTGTGGAAGCCACTGCAGTATCTATGCATTGCTTCCCTTAAAGCTCCTGGGAAAACCGGGATGGTTTGTTTAAGCAGCGCTGTGGGAGCGTGGGCAGGAGCGAGGGCGGGTGCTGCGTGTGTTTGGGTGAGGTGGGGATGTGTTGCTGGAGTGTCTGAGCCTGTGGGGTGTGAGTAGCGGTGCCACACGTGTGTGCTCACATCACCCCGAGCTCTGGCTGTGGCTGAGCTCCAGCGCTGGGGGTGATGCGCTGCTGGCGCACTGGAAGGTGTCAGCGCTGCTGGTGCAGCTGGAGGATGCTCTTCCCCACCCTGGTAGTGCCCTGCTCCACTCCCGCACAGGGAAAGCCAAGCACCAGAGCTGGAAGTCAGGCAGGATTAACCCTCGTGTGTCAAACTGCTGCCTGCTGCCCTGTGAAAGCTCTGGGATGTGCTCTGCAGCATGTATTGAGGCTTTGAGGCTGGGGTTGGGAGGCTTTCTGTTGTGTTTGAGGGCACAGCACCCCATAAACCCCCAGGGGCTATGGGTGGGTTCTGCATCTTGGTGAGATATCCCCTCCTCAAAGCATTGCATCTGCTGGAGGGGGACAACCCGGACGTGAAAGCGGGCAGCCATCCTCCTGTGGTGCTGTGTGCAGGCTGAGGGTACTTAGGGCTGGCTTTGAGTGCATCTCACCAGGGTCTTCTCCCCTTTCTCTCCCACCTTAAGCCTTCCCTGTCCAGCTGTAGAAAGGGAGAGGAGGTGCTGGGACCAGGCAGGAGGGCTGGTTTTCGTTCCCAGTGGGAAGCCCCAGGGATGCTGAGGCTGTAGGAGCAGAAGCACCGCAGCTTTTTCTCGAACCCCGATGCTGATCCAGCCACCTTTATGTGCTCCCTGGTGCACCCAGAATACACGTGCAGTTACGCTGCAAATCCAAGAGCTTGGAGGTGTCTCACACACCCTCCCTAGCCCCAACTATCTGGGTTTTGAGGCTGAGACCTCTAAAACTTCTTTGCATGAGAGAAGTGGGAGAGCAATGGGGAGAGACAGGAGCTCAGAGGCAGAGCTTGGAGGACATGCTGCCCTTCCTTCTGGAGTAGCACCCCTGGAGGCCAAAGCCTGGGATGTCTCCTGCACCTGTCCCCTATGGATACCATAGGGACATGCAGGATACCACATCCAGAGCTACCTCAGGGCTCAAAGAGGTGTCCTGAGAACAGGTCCCCCAAGAGAGGGGCAGTCCTGGAGGGCTCTGCTATCCAAAACGGGTTAAACCCCTTGGCTCTGGTGATGGATTCTGACATGAGAGTGTCTGAGAAGGACCAGTGGGGCTGTTTGTCCCCAGCAATGTCCTCTGGTGAGCGCAGGGGCGAGGAAATGCATCAGGAAAGACAAACTGGGACATTTTTCCCTTTTTCTTTCCAGCTCCCTTGGTTCTGTTACAAAAACACCCCAAACTGGGTATTTTTAGCGGCTGTTTCAGCCTGTACAGAAGGTGACCAGCCAAAGCTGTGCCATCTCGCCTGGAATAATGCTACTGTGCAGGAATTACCCCTGGCTCCTGGGATCAGCATCTGTCCTGAGATGAAACGAGTCACAAGGGCTTAAAAATAGCTTGGAGAAGATTATGTCGTCCCACTGGAAAACAATGGAGAAGGGGAAAGAAGTGCCCCAGACTCCACAACCTCCATAACTTAGTGCCTGAAGTGCTGACTCCTCTGATGACAATTCCCTGTATCCCTGTCTCTGTGCATCTGTTAGAGGAGGTTTATCCTGAGGTTACACGTTCCATATTCTGGGAAGCCACAGTGGGAGAGCAAGAAATAAATGGGAAAGAACTGAAATAAAATGAGCCTTTCCTAATGTCCTGAGCTCAATTTTGCTTGAATAGTCCCCAGTTTCTGCTGCTGGCTGCATAAACCTGGTTTGTGTCAGGTTTTTCCCTGGCTTTTTTTTTCCTTTCAATGCTTCCTGATGGTGTTTGGGGCTGGATGAGTTCTTCCAGCCTTCTGCAGGCTTGGATTTGCCTGGAGCAGATGCTGAACAGGCTTCTCTGCATGGGGACAGCCATCCAGGGCTTTGAGAGGGGGCATTTCCTCGCTGGTAAAGACATTGAGAGTAACTCTGAGTTATTTTAAAGTGATGTTAGAATGGCTTTTAAGTAGTAGAAGACATTTGCTGCTGGAAGGAAATGGAGCTTAGTTGGGGGGGAGCAGCTGAGCTTGGGATGGGCTGGGAGATGAGCTATGGTGCAGCATCTTAAAGGATGCATCACCAGCCAAAGGAATAGCTCCATCCTGTGCCTGCAGGAAGGCTGAGTGCACATTGTGGCTGCTGGGTTGTGCTGGTGATCCCCGGGCATGGATCCTTGCATTGCAGGAGGAGGAAGCAGTGGTGGGAGCAGGACCCGATGTTCGTGGGCCGCAGCATGCACCCTGTGTCCTCTCTGCTCTGTGCTCTATTTGTTTCCATGCTTTGGGGCTTTTTTGCGCTGCACCTCCTTTAGCTCATTTAATTTGCTCCTTCCCTGTTCTGTATGGAAGGACCAGCCCTGTTGAGCCCCTTCTCCAGCCACAGGAGCCGGGCAGCCAGGTCCCCAGGCAATTCCCAAAGGTGGAAGATTACTCCGTTCCCATCCTCTTATGTTATCAGCCCAAGACTAAGGCAAAGCAAAGAAAACCTTTGCTCCAAAGCAGTGTTTTCCAGTTCCAGGCCTGCCCAAGTGGGGGACTGTGATTTGGGTCTGTGGCAGCAGCTTTAAGCAAGGGGAAGGTTGTGAAAACAACTTGAAATTAGGTTTTGTTTTGTGGCTTTCCTGACGGAAGGAGCTTCATGCTATGCCCTGTTTTTTACCCTAAAGCATGCATCCTCCTGCTTGCTTTAATGATGAAAAGCAGGAAAAATCCATGCTTTTAGGGGGCAGAGGCTCATTCCCCGAATGCCTGAGGGCTGCCAGGCCTTGACATCATGGTGTGTTTGGCTGCTCAGTTTCCTTCTTATTTGGAAGGGGAATAAAAGCCAGTGTTTTCAGCGGGAGGAAAGCTGAACCGTGACAATGGAGGGGGGCAGTTGGGGTTGTCCAGTGGATCAGAGCATTGTGTTCTTCTTTTGCCTTTGAATAGATGTGTATCACTGTGCCTGCCACAGCACACAGTAACAGAACGAGCCCATCCAAATGCCTTTTCAAAGGAAGAAAATTCTTCTCGTGTGGTTCCTGCCTTGGGAAGGAGCTTGTTCCCTTTCCTTCCCCCTAGTAAATGCTGGTACAAACAGCCTGCTCCCCCAGAGCGCTGGTTCCCAGCAGGGATGTGTGCAGACGGGAGCGTTTTTTAGCTGGCTTTTTATCCGGGCATGTTAAATTCTGTGGAAAATGTCACCTTCTGTGACTCTGCAAGGTCTGGCCAAGCTGCCGGTGCCAGGGAGCAAAGCCAACCCCTCGGATGTGCCTGCTGGGTAATGTCACCTGGGTGCAGTGACCTTGGCGCTGGTGTCGGCTGGTCCCTGCACGGGGATGTGCTGCTGTCCTGGCTGATGCAAAAGGACATGAGCGGGTTAGCAAAGGTCTGGTGAGCCCCCAAAAGCCAGCCCTTGATGTAGAAATTGTCTTTTTCCTTTTGTCTTTGGTTGGAGGGGAAGCAGGAGGGGAGAAGGATGCTGTGGGGATGCTGTGTGCGGGCAATGGACTTCTAGCAGCATCCACATGTACCTGGCCAGGGCTCACCATGGGTGGTGGCTTTGTTTTCTCTTCCTCTCAGCGAACTTAAACTGCTCATTGACTGAAGAAGTCAGACCAGCATCTCCTGCCCCAGCTCTGGAGGCCCTTGGTGCACATTAAAGCCTGGCGTTGTATCTACACCTTCCTCATGGTGCCTTGGGTTGCAGCTTGGCCCTGGCTGGTCCTGGGTGGTTTTGGTCAGTGAGAGGCATGTGGCTGGCAGAAAAGACATCTTGTGATGCTTTGTGGCCCTTGCAAGCAGCATCTAATGGTCTGTGGAGGGTCTGGACTGGGATGGAGGGACCAAGCTGGGCTTTGTGGGTGCCTGATGCTCTTAATCACCTCAGAAACCACCTCCTGCCCTGTGCAGCTACCCCAGTCTCAACAATTGTGGCTGCTTTCCACAGCCCCATGAGCCAGTTAAGACCTGATGGGATATCTGGTGGGGGTCTGTGCCAGTGCAGGAGGTTAAACGGGGGGGGCTTTGACCACGTAGCTCTTGGGTTATCTGATCGTGGGTCAATCAACCCAGCAACAATGCTGTTAAGTTTATAAGGCTTTTGGGAGGGGATCAGGGATGCTCAGAGCTTGGGCTGGAGTTTGATGCTGAGTGGTAAGAACTGGGGCAGGTCAGGGCTGGATATCCAGTGAAGGGTATACACAACACAGTTCTCCACCAGCGTGAGGTGAGGGTACAGGGGGAAGCCCTGGTCCTCTTCTCTGGGTGCTGCTGCTGGGTTAGGCAAGCATTTGGCCAGACCCCAAGCAGCCACCATGTAGGTCCTGTGTATCACAGTATGCTAGAGATTGGAAGGGACCTCAAAAGATCATCTAGTCCAATCCCCCTGCCAGAGCAGGAACACCTAGATAACAGTATCACAGGGTTCCCTGTGGGATCCCCTGGGGATCCTGTGCTGGAGTGGCTGGGTGCGGGGACGAAGTGGAACATGGCATGTTCTGACTCCAGTGCTGGTCCTGGCAGTGAGAGCCTGGGGATGGGGCAGAGGGAGGGGAAACTGTTGCGGGTTTGAGGCTTCAAATGAGGTCTCATTCCTCCCCTCTGCCTGAGCCCTGCATTAATAGGAACACACCGTGAAATAGGAGCTGTTAAAGCTCTCCTTGTGCTGGGGCTTTTGATCAGGGAAGTATTAATTACGTTTGAAAGCAAAGGAGAAGGACTAATGAAGGGGAGATCAAAGGGAGCAGCGAGCAGGCTGAGTTCAAAACTAGAGCTCGCTGTGGGGGCTGCTCTGCAGGGACCTGCCCCAGCATCTACCAGGGAGGCTGTTGCTGTGGTCCGGGCTGTTGAGGGTGATGCGGCATCCATCAGAGGCTGATCTCCATTGGAAGGGCTCGGCGGTGTGATGCTGGCTGCCAGCCATGCTAAACATAGGATCACAGAAGTGATTATTTAGTATTTAGCTGGGGAAGGGCCCAGGGCTTTGCAGCTCTTGGGTTGCACTGGCCCAGAAACACAGCGTTGGGCTGCACAGCCCACAGGCATTGGGCAGCGCCCTGGGGAGGAAGAGGACCAAGGGGCTGCGGAGAGGTTAAGCTGAAAGACAATATTGGCACAAGAACAAATGGGTAAAACCCAATGGGGAATATATTTATGTTGGAAATGAGGAGAAAATGTACGGAGGATGGATGGATGGATTGCCAAATGTGTAAAGCCACCATGGTGAGATGCTTTCTGGGGTGTTTCCTCACTGCTGAGGGCTAGGAGAAGGTATTGCCTGATAATTAATTTGCTAGTTGATGGAATAAGAATGCAAATACTTGCCTTGATCCACTTACACACAGATACGTTGTCTGTTAGCTGACAGGAGCTGTTAGCAGTGTAACTGATGTGGGAAGATGATTTGACCAGCAAAAGAAGTTCCTGTGGGCAGGAGGGTACTGAGATGATACTTGGGATCATGTCCGGGTGTAAGGCCCCATCACTAGGTGTTCACTATCCATTGTCCAGCCATGGCTCCCCCAGCACAGGCATTCCATGCTTGAGGAAACCTCTTTTACTCTCTTTTTGTCCTTCCCTCATCCTCAGTTTTCCCCTCGCTGCTGTTCATCCCCTCTTGGCCTCCCTGTTGTGGAGAACGTGCTTGCTTTGCCTTTAATCGGAAAGAAGCTCCTCCTTGCTGTGTCTTAACAAGTTTGTTGTCTCGGGCAGGCAGGATTCCCCCAGGAGCTGTGTATTTTTAGTGCCCGATATTGTTTTAATCACAGCGAGGATGCTGCTTGGCAAATCTTATTTTGGGATGTGCAGAATTAGCAATCCTGCTGGCAGGGAAGAATCCGATGGCGGCTCATGAGTTTGGAAGCATGAGCGGGGTGGAGGATCCGCCACGAAAGCAAAACAGCTTTGAATGGTCCCTCTGCTGTGAAAACTGCCTCTTCTTTTTATGCCCTGGGCTTGTATCAGAGGTAGAGAACCCAGTTCTCCGATACTTCTTGCAGGACCTGGTGGGTATAAGGTGAATATAAGGCACAAGTTCTTCCCTGTGAGGGTGCTGAGGCGCTGGCCCAGGGTGCCCAGAGAAGCTGTGGCTGCCCCATCCCTGGCAGTGTTCAAGGCCAGGTTGGACACAGGGGCTTGGAGCAAGCTGCTCCAGTGGAAGGGGTCCCTGCCTGTGGCAGGGGTTGGAGCTGGATGAGCTTTAAGGTCCCTTCAACCCAAACCATTCCATGGTTCTACTTGTGCCTGGACTTCCAGGTGATTCACCTGGCTTCCCCAGGAGATTCTCTATGTGTCAAGTCCTGCAGGATTTTTCTGGCCTTGCCTGAACCCATGGGGCAAAGGGCTGACCTCATCCTGTACCCCATGGGGCTGAGCAGAGGATGGGCTTGCCTTTGGTTGCTCTTGCAGCTCTGCGCAGCCAAGCCCTGGCTGTGTTTGTCTCCCCCACTGCTTGAGTCTCTGGAGACTGCCAAGATGTTGGGCTTTTTGTGTCCTGAGAGCTTCTCCATGCTGTGTTTTCCAGCCGATTTTTGGATCCGGAGGTGGGGATCCCAGCATGCTGTAAGGATGGGTTATTATTGGGCATGGAGAAGGGCTTGGTGCTCCTTTGCTGGGCTATTGGGAAGTTACGGAGAGTGGGAGAGCTGCTGCAGCCACCCTCTGCATCCTCCCAGCATCTCTGACTCTCAGCTGTGATTGCAGAGCACTTCCCAGACCAGAGGGGTTGCACAGCAACAGGAGCTGAGAGCAGGGTGGAGAGGAGCTGGGGCTTCCTGGTTAACATGATGCCGTTTGATCCTCCCCTTCGCTTCCTTCAGTTTAAACATTGCTGGAAGCAGCCGCAGCCAGGGCAGGGAGCTCATTTTTGGCCTTGCAGCTGTGGTGCTCATATGGGAAGCAGAAAAAGTAGACAAATATGGGGCTTTTTGGGCTGGTTTTGTATCTTTCTCCCAGCCCTGGGGGTGTAGATGGTTGTGCCTGGCTGGCAACCACAGACCTGCTGTTCTTCTAGGGGTTGCTCTCTTATTTCTACCCAGATACTGATGGTAGTTGGGGTGATGATGCTCCACACTGGGATGTGTGTAGAGAAGAATCATAGCGGTTTGTGTCTTCTGTGGCTGGGGACACTGGACAGCAGTGGGAATCCATGGCCATCCAAGGGCAAGTAGTTGAGGTGTCTTCTCCTGCACCTTCTCATCTCAGGATCCTGGCTGGAACAGCTTGTTTCAAGCAGGTTTTACACTTGAAGAAGTGGATGCTGAGTGTCACCAGTGGCGCACTCTGCTCTTGGGAAATGTCCTTCTAATAATTTGCATGAATAATCCTTTTTCTATTAATCATTTTTAAATGGCTTACTGTGGCAACCCTACTTTGGAGTGCCTGGGTTCTGCATGAAGGGCCCAGCAGAGGCTTTCTCCTCTTAGACTCAGTGAGTCTGGGCTTGGTACTGGTTTGCCACTGGTTGCAGATGCTCCATCAGTGACTATAGAGCTTTAAAGATGACCTGCATCATTGGATACTTCCCCTCAGGTTTATAAAGCTCACAGTAGGAAGAGCCTAAGGAGGAACCTGTGGTTACTGTGTCCTGGGGGAGCCCATCCTGGAGGCCTGTGGTAGAGGAACAGGACCAGAACCCCATGGCTGTTCATAGCATGGGTTCCTCACCCTTGGCTTCTTCCTGTCCAGAGGATTTTGCATCTTTATATCTCAAGCAGTGGTGGTGGGAAAGCCCTGCCTGGGAGAGCATCACCTTGTACTTGGAGGTGAATGATGCTGTGTAATCCCCTCCCAAAGGGCTGCCCTGCTGCTGGCCTGGCCGTGAGGCCCCTGCTCCCTCCTGCCACTCCTGCTGCCTTTTGCATGTGGAGAGGCTGGTTTTATTACAGCAATTTCCCTGTATTGCAGAGCGGCGCTGGGGAGAAGTGCTGCTCAAATATAATTTGTGCATTAGCTCCAGAGCCCACTTGTGGCTTTGCTTGTTGCTTGTGCTTAAGTGATGCTCTTGCTGGGGAAATGAAGGGGTTTACCAGCCCCGAGGATGGCTGTGGAGCCATCTGCATGCAACCAAGTGAGTGCCTGCCCAGCCTGGAGCTGCCTGCGTGTGAACAGCATCTCTTGCAGCACGGGTGAGCTCATCCTGGTGCTTGCCTCTGGCCTCTGTCTGCTGCAACCACCCTTTACCCTCAGCCTCCAGCCCTTGGAAAGTCTTTATGACCTTGATGTTAGGTACTGGGCTCCTTGGTACCTTTCTTGAGGTTGCTATGTTGTTTTGGCAGCTGGTGCTGGTTGCACCACTGATGGATGCAATGTCACACTTGCTACTTCCAGATATTCTCAGTGCATCCAGGCAGCCTGCTTGCTTTTTACAAGCATTTCTGGGCAATGGGCTGGTGTTTTCCGTGCGGCCCTTTCTCATCTGCCACCATCCCCAGTGGCATCGAGGAGCCCAGCTTGTTCAAACAGATTGGACTGGAATGGGATTCATTTGTTAAAGGCCCTCGGCTGCAGCAAAGGAGAGCAGGGAGTAACAGGGGCACAGGCAAGGCAAGCAGCCACCTGGCATGGGATGCCCTGGAGCAAGTGCTGCTGTGACAGGATGTGTTTCTGCAGGGCTTGGCTCTGGCTGAAGGGAAGAGCAGGACTGCGTGGTGGCCCCTGTGGTCCCTACGAGCTGAGCTGGATGTGCAATGATCCCTGACTGCTCTTGGAGAACAAAGTGGGGTCAGAGCATCAGGGGCCGCTGCTCTTGGCTGGACCATCCGCCCATGTCTGCCCGTGTGGAGTGGTTTCTCTGTGGTTGTGGTGGTAGGTTAACTTGTCTGCCAGGAGGGTGGGGGAGAGACTTGGGAATGAGTGATCCTACAGCATTGCTATGAGCATGGGGATGTCTCCTGTGCTGTGCTCTACAGTCCCATCGCAAGTCACCTGGTACATCAAGATGCTTCACAATGTCCAAGCAGCTGCTACCTTCAAGCAATTCTAAGTCAGGCACCCAACACCCTTGATCTTGCCTAAAGAGCCCTGTGGAACAACACTTGCTGGCCTTAGTCTGCTCCTGAGGGCCCTAATGTCTCCAGAGACCAGTTACACTCAGTGCAAAGACCCTAAGGGTATGGGGACCAAATTATCAGTGATGGAGAAAGGACCTACCTGAAGCACGATGTGGTGTTTGCAGTGCGGTTGTGAGTGAATGATTGTCTGGAGTCCTCATGTGAACGGCAACTCCTGGTGGTAAAGTTATGCTGAGAGAGTCTGAGTAGGTCTAGACCTTGCTTAGGGCTCTAAACTTAAAGCTGGGAGTGGGGAAAGGGCTGGATTTATGGACTTGGTCATCACTAAACAACCCTCATATTCCTAATTTACCAAATGCTCTTTATATACAGCTCAGATCTTCACCAAGCTAAATCAAAGCTGGGGTTTTAAAGTGTTTATTGGCATGATCGAGGGTACTGCAGCTTGCTGTCAAACCCAGTGGCTTTTAGCACAGTGAACCTCATAGATCTTTCCCCACTGGAGAGCCTCTTCTGCTGCCACCTTCAGTGCTGTGCCCTGAGGCTGGTGAGTACAAGTGCTCTCTGTGTGCCCAGGCACCCAAACCTGGCCACTCAGAGCAAGCACCCCCTGCTTCTTCATACGATGGCATGGAGCTCTCCTCTCACCCTCTGGTAATGACGTTTCACAGGGTGATACAACAACCAGCTGATCAAACGGAGGATCTTTATGTGGCGAAAGGAAGACAAGTCCCAGAAGGTGTCTGCTGCTCTCTGTAAGGGAAGATCATCTTGGTTTTGAACCCACCCTTGGAGCTGGCATCCCCTGCTCCATCCATGGGGACCCATCTGCAGCCTGGGTCCACCCAAGCATCACCCCGAGGCATCAGAGGGGGAGGTTTGCAGCCAAAGCCATGGCTCGGGTCCTTGATCTGGAGATGAGACTCCTTCTCCCGGAGGCAGCGCTGGATTGGGGCAGATGCTCTGCACTGGGCGGGATGGGAGCAGAGCTGCTGGGGATGTGGTCACCAGGGAATGATGCTGCAGGTGGCACTGGGCCATGTTGGTGTGTAGGTGCCTGTTGGATCTGCAGGCGCTTTGAGCTTGTCCAAAACCCCCCAGTTAAACAGAAGCTGCAGTTGCTGAACCATCCTTTGCTCCTGACTGCTCTGTTTCCAGGGGCAAACTGGGGCAAATGGCACAATTCCAATTCCCAGCGGGCCCAAAATGCTCGGGGCTGAGAAAACTCTGCACAAAACAACTTCTCTGGGAAGAAAAACAACGGCTTTCCCACCCGAAACACATATCTCTGGGTAATGCTAATTGCATATCTCTGAATAATGCTAATTGCACGCAACCTCTGCAAAGGCGCATGTAGATAATAATACCTCAGTCTTCAACTGTCCTCTTCAGAGACCGCATGAATACGACTAATATTGTCTCAACGTTGTCCCTTTCATCACGAGGCTAACCAGCGTGGCGGGGGGCGGAGGTGCTGCTTTCCAGCAGGCGATGTAGGTCATGCTCCAGTTCTGCTTTCTCCAGCAAGCAGCTGTGGGACCTTCCTGCTTCCAAACCTATTCATGCCCGCATCCATGAATTCAGCATCGCGAGCAGCGGTCTCATGAATCGGAGAAGTGCTGGAGCTCGCTGTGAGCCTTCTTCAGCTCATGGCTTGTACGTATCTGTGCTGTGCAGATATCAGGCTTGGAGGATCTACAAAGGGGCTACAGGAAACCTGGAGAGGGGCTTTTGGCAAGGGCCTGTAGGGACAGGCCAAGGGGAAACGGCTTTAACTTGAATGAGGAGATTGAGGTGCCATCCGTGGCAGTGTTCAAGGCCAGGTTGGACAACACAGGGGCTTGGAGCAAGCTGCTCTAGAGGAAGGTGTCCCTGCCCGTGGCAGGGGTTGGAACTGGATGAGCTTTAAGATCCATTCAAACCAAACCATTCCAGGATTTCATATCCCGGCCACAAATGCTGGCTTTGGGGCTGATATGGGAGGAAGGGCTGGGGAATAGGTACTTCTTCGTGGGGTTTCTTCTTTGAGGTAGAACCAGGAGCCCTCTGGCCATCTGGGTGGCCTCTGAAGTTGGCCCCATGTCCATATCTCCAAATGGAGACCTTTGCTTTCTCAGATGGTTTCTAGGACCTTCCAGAAATGAATTTCCCCACTCTTGTGCCCCAATCCCCCACCACCAATGTGGTCCCTTTGTGGCCATGTGAACCCTGAGTGCCAGTCTTAGGGGGGGACGTAGGCTCACATATGGGAATGTGGCTGCCTGAGACTGGTAAATATAGCCTCAGCGAGAGCATGTCTGCATGCGTGTGACAGTCTGTGCAGCCAAGCTCTATTTTTAGGAGCACTGGCAAAGGACACACACACACACACACGGATCTAATCACAGCTTCTCCCAGGCAAATGTTCCCTTTCTCTGGGTTTCAAGCCATGCTTATCAATTTCCTCTGCATTGTTTCCTTCCCGTCTTCTGTGACAGGACAACCTGCTGCAGGGAGGAGGGGGGAAATGAGCTGGAATGGGAAAGGAAGTTGGGAGTGGGAGATCCTTGGGGCAAAGCAGGGTTTGCCCGCACAAACCTGGGGATGCTTTTCCAACCAACAGCCCCATCCTCATGTGTGGGGGGACAGCTCCATGGGCCGGGTGTCCCTGGGACAGCTTGTGTTTAGCAGAGCTGCGTGGAAAGGTTGGGAGTGCTGAGATATCCAAGTCATCCAGATTTGCTTTGTAGGGTGATGGCGGAAGGGTGCCACACGGGGAGGAAGGCTGGAGGCTGAGTGATTAGAGCCGACCATCCTCCAGGCTGTGATTTAGTGCCATTGGCAGGAAGGGGCTGTTAATTTATTAAGACTTGCAAGCTGTCCAGCTCTTTCTCGGTGTGTTTTCCTCTTGGCACAGCTCTCCAGAACGGGATGACATCGGTGACAGGTTGATAGTGTGGTCACTGGAGGTCCTGCTGTGTATCCAGCTTCTATTGCGCTCGGGGCTGGACACCCCTAAAACCTCCCAGGGCCTGTGAGAAAGCAGCTTTCCCTTGGGAACAACCACTCTGATGGATTTAATTCGCTCCAAAGCCCAGGTTGGATTTCCAGGGCAATGACCTCCAACAGCCCCATGGCTGGGGAGCGATAACACCCGTGCCAGCTCCAAGGCGTAAGTAGTTCCCTAAGTGATGCTCCTCGGCCAAGAACAGTGGATCTTTCCCTCTGGCTGGTTTTCAGGCAGGAAGAAAAGCTTCCCAGGGTCTCTCCCTGACTCATTAAGTGGTCAGAAGCAATTAATATAACCCCTCACTTTCTCAATTTGGAAAGACAAGGGATTATTAATTGCTCTTGGAGGTGGCAAAGATGGATGAAGCCAGTTTAATGCTCGCCCTGAGCTTTCAGTGCAGTTTGTGTTAGCTTCAAAGCAGGAAACTGAACCACTTCGATCCCCCAAATTCAGCAGAAATCTGGGTGGTTTGAGCTAAAACATTCCTTGTCTGGTGTTAACATAGCGAGTAAAAATCATCATGGTCGAAACAGGACTGGAGTGGGGTCTGAGTTCGGGGGTCAAAACCTGCCTTTCTCAGAGCCAGCTCCAAAATAGACTTTTTTAGTTGAGTGGCATAAAGATATGAAGAATATTTTGAAGCACTATTGCCATTGCTTGCATATTTTGGTGAACAAGTCCATTGAAACTGTCCCAGCAGATACATTGGTCCCATTTCCTTTGATAGGGCTTGAACTTCTGATGTTGTAATGAGCCATCTGAAGCTGCTTTGTCAAGCAGAAAGCCATCCTCATTAAAAGAATACATTAAGAAATGCCTAAATAGACCTTTTCTATTTTTTTTCCCTTGAAATTTCACAGAAAAGGGAAAACTGGGTGTTTGCCAGGCACTCGGGTCAATAAATCCTATTTATTTTCCAGGAAAAATGATGGTGGGGGTGGCCAGCCTGGAAAACTGCTTTAATTCCTGGCGTGAACCAAACAAAGGCATTGTGGGGACATATTCAGGGTAAAATATGGTTCTTGGTGCTGATGCCACCCAAAGGCCCTGTCCCTCCTCCAGCTCCTATGTCAAAACACTCAAGAAATGCATCTTCTAAATGGGCTATTTGCTTTCTTTTACCATTCACCATCAACACAGCTTTTTGTCTCATAGCAAAGATGCACGCTTGCTTTTATAAGCCCGTCTTAAGCACCACTTCTTACATCAATGGCTTTAACTGAAAAAAAGAAAGCTCTTTTGAATACAAATGTGGCATTTACTTCCTTAATGCCTCTCTTGCACTAAGCTACCTTCAAACCCATCAGAGACACTTTAATATATTGAACAGAACTCCCCTCATTTTGATGCTAATGCAGCATTTCATGCAGATAATGTGCTTGAATCATGCGCTGAAATACATTAAAGGTGAAATCTAGAGCTTCAAGGAACCCTTGGTGGTTCAGTTCTCTCCTCCTTCCCCGTTTGCATCTGCAAGCTGGGTCTTGCCAAGCTCCCTGGCAGGTCCAAGGCCAAGCTTGTCCTGTGTAACCTGGTTTATAGCTTTGGATTTAATTAAAGATCCCATATCACCTCATTTCTTTCATGCTGTCTCATTGAAATGGGGTGTTCACTTGTGGACTTCCTGCTGCAAGATGCTCTGGAGGGCAAAATGGCTTTCACCAGCTTGTGGAGAAGAGCTTCTGAAGGGATTTAAAGCATTCTGGTCAGGATTCAGCATCCAGCATCCCCGTGCCAGGGCACGCCAGATGTTCAGGAAGACCACCTCCATGGTCTTGTTCTACTGTTTGCAAGCTTTCACATCTGGGAATTGCGATCCCATCTGGATGTTTTATGATGTTCCTGTTCTCATAGAATCACTGAATGGTTTGGGTTGGGAAGGACCTTAAAGCTCATCCAGCTCCAACTCCTGCCACGGGCAGGGACCCCTTCCACTGGAGCAGCTTGCTCCAAGCCCCTGTGTCCAACCTGGCCTTGAACACTGCCAGGGATGGGGCAGCCACAGCTTCTCTGGGCACCCTGTGCCAGCGCCTCAGCACCCTCACAGGGAAGAGCTTCTGCTTTATATCTAACCTGAACTTCCCCTGTTCCAGTTTGAACCCATCACCCCTTGTCCTATTGCTACTCATAATGCTCGCCAACATCAGTTGGATGTTCCCTGGTGATGGGAGAGTGGCTGCTTCTTCCATTCATCACCTGGACTCAAAACTAATAATAAAACCCTTCAAATTTGGGTCAATGTGAACTGAATCTCTTATTTTGGGGAAAAACTCTTTTCTTTCTGTTTCCATTTTGGGTCAGCAGATGTCAGCGGACCTGACAAGCATCTCCTTGCTACAAAGAAATGAATTTCAGTGTGGAACCCTCATTTTGTTTTGCAGAAATCAAAGGCAGCGTGTCAAGGCTTTCAACTGCGCTCTTCTGTGATGGTGTCGGTAAAACAAAGGCTGGTTTCTGCTGAAGCTCCTGTGATCTGGGTCTGCAAGTGCCCGTGGGCCCAGGAGGAGCTGCTTCATCCTCGGTGGGATGTACTTGTGGCCAGGATTTGCTACCTCAATGTGCTCTGGTGGCTGCTTCACCTCCTGAGTAGCTGCTTGGAGGTGCAAAGGGAAGCAGGGGGAGGCTCTTCAGTCTGCTCTTGCAAATTAGCTTCATTTCTCTTAATTAGTGCCACTCGCTAATGAGCAGCCATCCCTTCAGTGGAGCCAAGGAGGGGGAAAGCAGCGCTGTTGGCTGTATTACATGCCCTGTAGAGCAGTTTGGCATCTTTCCCTTGTATGGGAGAAGCAAATGATGCAGAGAGCTTTATCTTCGGGGCTTTTTTACTGTTTTCAGCCTCAGAAGTCCCTTTCCTGTCCCCCCGAGGATGCTGTCTTATGCTTTTGTTGTTCTTCAGGTGATGGTCCCTGTGCAGACGTGCCTGGATGAGCGCACTTGCTGCTCCATCGCCTCAACCGTGCTAAGGTGAGACACCACTTGCTGGGGGCACAGGCTTGCGTGTGGCAGCTGTGATGGAGTAAAGATGGGATTCCTCTGTGTGTAGGTAACTCCAGGGACCAAACTTAATGATCTGGAAGGAACATGGGCCTGGAGGAGACCTAGAAGCTGGTGATGTGACCACTATGAACGTGTCTGCTGAGGAAGCTAAAGACCCAGAGATGGGGAATGAACCCGTCTTCGCTGCAGGTATGATCAGCCTGCTTTGCTGGAAATCTTCCTTTCACAGCAGCTCTGCCCTTGCTGCAGCACTGCCTTGGAGGCTTTCCAGCAGCTCTGAGGAGTGGTCCCTGGCCAGCGAGACTGACCTGAAAGTGGAGCTGTGCGGCTCTGCCGTCCTTCCTGCCTAAAGAGAGGTCAGTGTGGGTGATGTGACCCTTGGCAGAGCATCCTACAGCCCTTTGCTGGCAGGGCCATCTCTGTCCCTCTGCTAGCACCCAGGGAGGGTGTGGGGCCCCCAGCCCTGATGAGGCTGGAGCTTTGCTTGGGTTGAAACGCCCTTGTCAAACAGCCACAGGATCTGTCCTGACGTGAACTGTCCTCTGCCCGCAGAACCCGTCTCTCCCGTTACAATAACTGCTGCTGACATTCCAGTAGCACGTTTCTTCCCAGAGGCATTCCTGTATCACTTCTCCCACCGCTGAAACGTGGCCATCGGCAAGGCTGGGTGCCCATCCCTCACCCTCCCTTGGTGGTGAGCAGGGCAGAGGGATGCTGTTCCACACATCTGGGCAAGGCAGGGAAGCACCAATGTCAAATATCAGTGGGATATATTAGAAGGAAAACCCTGGGAAATGGGGGTGAAAGTAGGGGGATGGTCCTTAATGCTGCATCCCCAGGCAGGCCCTGGGGTGAAGTGCAAGTGGAGAATGTCAAAGGAGGAGAGCCACTGGGTCTGGCTGCCCTGCAACTTCAGCAGGAGCTGTGGGGAGATGGTGGGCATTTATAAGGGGAGATGGTGTTTAATGTTTAATGTTTAATCCTGAGCTCCTTTCCTAAGTTGATGCATTTTCTGTGTTCTGGATATGCTGCCTGTTGCTGCTCACCTGTGTCTTCTCCTTGCAGGTGGCACCTCAGCCATCCTGAGCATCTCTGGTCCATCGCGTCCTCCTGCCACTGATGCAGAGATAAAAGCCAAACTCTGGGCTGGATAGGGAGCTGCAGCCTCCTTTCCCAGGCTGACCCCGGGTTTAAGGGAAGAGCTGCTCTGTCGCTGCAGGAGGTGGAGGAGGGAGCATGCAGCACTGAACAAATCCTTTCTGACAGCAGGGATAGGCCGTGGCCTTTGCGATGGAGCTGAGCTGAGAGGCAGCACTGCCGAGCCTCCTCTTCCAGTGCTGCTTGGTGGGGACCGTGCCTGTTGTAGCATGATGCTTGGACATGAAGTCAGCAAAGGCAGGCTTGGACTTCTTGGAAGTGGGCTTGGGCACCTTTGAGCCCCCCTTGGATGCAGGGTGCAAGCTACACGCATAACTTGTGTTTCTACTTTCAAGCCTTGTTGCTGGCTTTATCCCCTTTCCCCAGTGGTACTTGCAGCCTTCAAGGGCTCTCCTCTCCACGGACCATCGTGCCCAAGTGGGATGGCATCATCTGGACACTGGCACAAGCCACGCTGGGGATGGGTCACCTTCCCCTGGCAAATCATGGGGCCCAAAAGGTTGTTCCCAGCCCAAGGTGTTCCCAACCAAGCAGTTCCCATCCCTGGCAGGAGCTGAGCCCCTCTGCCCCATGCTCAGAGCCCGTGGGGGCTGCACTTGCTGGGGCTTGTCCTTGCCTCCATCAGCACCGCCAGCGGAGCTCGTTTCCCCTATTAAGCACTCTTAGTCCTTGAGCAGGAGGAGGAGGGAGGCAGCAAGGAAGGATTTTTATTGGGAAGTCATTTGTTCCTTAATTGAATTGTTCCCATTAACAGCGGTGAGGAGAAGAGGAACAAAAAGCCAAACGGGAGGTAAAGGCGCTTAATTCACTCCTGCTTGAGAAGAGCTAATATTAATAAACTTCTGGATGAAGGGATTTGCAAAGGTTTGATAGAGGGATTAGCTCCAAAATGGTGATTAGATTTCCCACTGTAAACTCCCTGATAAATAAGGGAGATGGAGAGATGCAGATGGCATCACTGCAAGGATGTGGGTCCCTCCGTGCTGCCAGACCTAGAGCACAGAAGGTCGCTCCCTGCTCTGGGATAGGGGACTTCCTCCTCCATGCTTGCCCCAAAACCAAGGAGAGATGATGCCCTGAGTCCTTCCTAAAGGGGCCTCAACGTCACTCACCAGGAGGACCCTGCAGACCTGAGCTTGGAAGGAGGTGACACCACTCAGAAGAACCATATGGACCAAGGAGCAGGGTCTGGGAGTTGCTTGGGTGTCCGTCCTCATGGTGGTCCCACCATCCACATCCCATCCTAGGGATGGGTGCTCAAAAAAGCCTGTTTTCCCCATGAGCACAACGTGTGGGCACTGATGTTTCATGAGTGTGGGGAGCAGAGCATCGGATCAACCTTCTCTCTTGGGGGAAGTGAAGGAGGAGCTTCTGAGATCTTTCATCTTGCATTCCCATTTCCTTCCTAATGACACATTTTGTTTCAGGCATCCTGGCTCATTTCAAACAACAACGGGTTTGACTTTGGCCTTGTAAATCAGGATTTCGTTTTGTAATTTGAAAATGGAGGCTATGAAAGCCTGAAATAGCACACACCGTGCTGGAGGAAAGAAACACACTGTCCTGAGGCAAAGAAAGCACCTCTGCTTGTCCTCAACCCATTTCTTTCTCTTCGATTTTGCTGAAGCTTTATGTAAATTTTGTTTTGCATCAACACAAATACCTTTTTCTCCAGTTTTTGGCTTGTTCTCTGCATCAACCATCCATGCTGTTACCTGCTCCATGCAGAGGTAGGCACACACCTTCTACTGGTACCTTCTCTCCTTCTTCACCCAGCTGAAGAACATCAGTACCAGAAGACTGAGTTGGGTGAACCCCGTATCCCACCATACTGCATGTTGAAACCCTGCTCTTCAAGCTCCCCATATCCACCCATCATGTGCACCAGAGCCACCACAACCTATAGGAGCACCTGGGAGGCTCTTCCAAGCTGAGGTGGGTCTGTGCAGAGTCCCGTGCTATGCGCTTGTAAAGGACCAAGCTAGGGGAAATCGACCCTGAATCTCAGCCAGGGTCTCTGGGGTTGAAGGAGCAGCCCATTTGCTGCCAGCACCTGCAATCAGGTTTCTCTGCTGATGCTGGACCAGTATGAGACCTTCTGTGCTTCATGGTGGGCTCTTGAGATCAGCCCAATATGCTCAGTGAGGGAAGAAAGAGCCAAAAGCTTGTCCACAGGTCAATGTTGGCTGGATGTTGATGGTCTTCAAAGCACTGCTTCCATGGTGAAATGATTGAGCAGCCTTTAGCTTGCGGAGGCACCGAGCCATGCAAGCACTTTGGGAACACCAGTCTGGCCATCTTTTTCCCCTAACAGGGTGAAAAATTGATGCTATTCCCATTTCTCAGCTAGAAAAGGGGGCTCAAAATAGCCCAGACCATCCAACACAGAGGTGCCCAAATCTACTCCTGTGCTGCACAGCCCAACAGAGCAATGCTCATCGTTCCCAGGTTTATCCAACAGGACAAGTCTGCTCTCTCCTCTGTCGCCTGTTTTCTCTCTCATCCTGCCCTTTCTCCTTGCTCTGCTGTTCTCAGTGCTTGGGAAGCCTGGTGAAGGAGAGTCCTGGCAGTTGGGATGGTTTATAGCAGATGAGGTCCTTTGGGGAGCCATGGCTGGAGGCTCCCAGCAGGGATGCAGGGGTGACATCGCTTTTTCCAATGCTTGTGCATCACTTGAGGTTGGCATCTGCCGAGACCAGCAGCCTGTGACTCAGGTAGATGCTGTGAGATTCTCCTTAGGAAACGGCTTTGATTTCATTACAGTGAGGGTAGGGAGGATAGGGAGGGAAGGTAGCACCTCCCCAGCTCCTTCTTATTGCAGTCACAGCCCCCGTCTTGTGCTCACCAGTACCACATTACCCATCCCTGGAGACCCCAAATGAGCAGCGCTGCATCCTGACCCGTGGTGTTTGCAGGATGTCCCCAGCACTTCCTGCTAGTGCTGAGCCCTCTCCTTGTGCCCAAGGTGTCCCCATCTGCCACCCACTTTTGTCCTCTGCATGTACAGCTTTGAGGATGGGGGGATCTGGTCCCCTCCTGGGCAACCCCAGGGATGCTGCTGCCCTCTCCCTGGCTCAGCAATCCCTGGTCCATGGGGCCAGAAGAGAGCCCTTTCCAAGGCTTCCTTCTCCCCAGAGGGTTATTTAAATCCTCTCCACATGCTAGAGTGATGCTGCTGAATGACAGGAGCACATCTAGGCAAGGATATGGCACGTGTTTCTCCGTGCCAGAGTAAGCACCACAGGGGGTTATTGCCCGCTCAGACCTGCAGCAATGCTGGAGCCTGCTCTTGCCCAGCAACCCTGAGCCTATTTTCTTTATGAGATTGCAAAGTCAGTTGATAAAGATAACTTGACCTAATGCAGTTCGACTTCTGTGAGATGTTTGACTTAATCGTGCATCCCAGCCTGATACAAGTCCAGCAGCACACAGCCCGTGTTAAATGGATTAAAAGCTGATTAATTTGGAGATCGTCGGTGTTGTTCTCTGCTGTATTTGTCACTGAGCTGAAAAATGATATAAAATAAGTGCTGGACATATTTACATTGCTGAAATGTGGTGGAGCAGAAAGGGGAAGCAAATAACCCCTTAAACAGGGGTGGCCCCAGGAGTGCAAAGGGCTGGGGCTCTGCTGAAGTCCAGCTGCTGTTGGAATGCCAAGGCAGACCCGGGGATGCTGAGGACAAACAGGAAGAGATGTGACATCTGTGTCCCCAAGGAAGAGCCTTGGTGGGGGCATTACCCAGGCTGGAGGTGCTCACAGGGAGGGGAAGGGGAGATCTTGAAGCAGATGGTCTGCGGTCGGAACCGGCACCAAGGGTATCGTGCCCGCAGCATCCATACCCATTAGTGGTGTTGCTGGGGAAGCTGAGCCGTGGGGCAGCCCCACAGCATAAGGAATACATGGGAGGTGGAAGGACTCCATAGGAGTTAGTTTTCCAACCCCAACTCAAGCCACATCTCTGCTTTTTCTTTCCTGGGGAGTGCGGATCCAGGGCTGCCCTTGTGTCCCTGCAGAGCAGTGGATGCAGGAGCCAGGCGCTCCCTCTGATCCTCCTCTTGTTTCCTGACCCTGCTACCCTGAATTGTTGGAAAAACACCTCTTAATTGTTAGATGCTCACTTCTCTGCTAATTAACCACCTCGCAGGCATTCACTAAATGATGCTCTTTGTTCGTAATTACCAGGAAAAGGTGATTCCTGCCTCCCAGAAGCAAACTCATTTTCACCCGCTGCTAAACATCCTTTCTTTCCTATTCCGTTCTAAGCGTGGAGGGCTGAGAGAGCCCGAGTGTTTCACAGGGAGCCCAGCCCAGCTCCGCAGGATGGGCTCATCCTGCCAAGTGCTCTTTAGGGATTCAGGGGCTTTGTTCGCTTTCCTTCAGTCCCTTTGGAGAGCCCTGGAGCCAGCCCAAGAGCTCCGCTAGCTCCGGCTCTCAGGCTGCCCGCAGGCTCTCTCTGGGGGTTTCAGCACGTGGCATCCCTGCTTCATGTTATCCAGGTCCTTTCTTAGGCTTTAGGGTCTATTTCTGGGTGTGCAGGGACAGGCATGGTCCTTGCTCAGCTGAGCTCCTGTACCAACAACTCCCTCCATTGCTTGCACGCATGCAGCAGAAGTGGAAACTGAGGCATGAGGCCAGGGCCACCTTGGTCACAGCATCACACAGGATGTCCTTGCTCCGACAAGCTGTAACCCAGCCCTGATGCTTGGAGAGATCCATCCGTAGGGGTCTGCTTCCCTAAAGGGGATTGAAACCCGCAGGGTCCAGCGAGGCTGGGAATCCCACTGACCCGACACAACTCATTTCACTTGTGGGCCCTGCAGCAGCTTTCTCCTGCACTGAACCGGCAGCCTTGCTTCCGACTGGGCTGTGGCATTGCCGACTGATGCTCCCCATCAAAAACATGGTACTGAAGGAGAGAAGTTATTTCGCCTCTGCACTATTCCCTCGCTGTAAATAGGAGTCACAGCCCTGTCACCAGCTTGGGCAATGAGCTGCAGTCATGCCCCTGAGCCTGGCTTTGCTAACTCAGCACATCAGCTCGCATGCTGGAGCAAATGATGGTAATCCTCAGTTTCGGAAAGCCCAGGCTTTAGCTTTCCACCTAAGGTATTTGCATGGCTCATCCCAGTTGCAGCCAAGTGGCCATCACCTCCTCATCAGGCCTGGTGAGCAATTTCCAATGATTCAGAAAGAGAATTCCCCTTTTCCCTTCGTTCTTCCTGCACAGAGTTTGCATGAAGCGTCACATTGTGAAGTGCTTTTCCACTCAGGGAAAGCAAAGTGGTGGACTGGCTTCTTGCAGCATCATCCTCCGCGAGGAGCAGCATCCTTGGTGCTAGAAAAGGTGAAATAGATGCATTTAAACCCAGCCAGGCACAAACCCCTTGTAACTCCCAACCTTGCGTTCACCAGGCTCTATTGCATAATGCTGACCCAAATCCCTCCCCATGGGGCATGCACAGTCCCCTTCCATCACCCACCATCTCCATACCATGGGCTGACTGCTTCCCAAGAGGGAAGGTTGATGGGAGAGGCTGGCACTGCACTGATCCCCTCAGCTGAGGACTGAAATGGCCCCTGGTGAAACTGTCCCTTCCCCGTGTGAGATGTCCCATTGCATGGGGACATGTCTGCATTGTCGGGATAAAGACGCCCATTGAGGCCATGGCAGAGTCTTTGCCAGCATTAGGAGGTTGCAAAACCCCTATGAAATATTTAAAATACATAAATTCCTATTTAGATTTGGATTTAGAAAGAGAAATGTTGCTCATCAGATCCTTTTAACGGGTACTCTGCTATAACTCATGGCTTTTTCCCTGCGAAAGCACCCAAATATAGCCAAGGATCCATTTAAATTACAGGCAGGACAAAACATAGGAGGCTCCTCTGATTTAATAATAACCATAATATGGATATTACTCTCCAGGCTTTGTAATGCAACACCTTGTATTATTAAATTCTTCACGCCCTGGGCTGGTTTTATTCTGTAAATCCAGTGCTGAGGTTGAGAAGCATCCACCAGATGGTCCCTCTGGGCTCAAACCATGCATTTTTGGGAGCCAGCACCAAAACCCTGTACTATTAACCCTGGAGATAGGTGCTGGTCCCTCCCCAGTGAGGTGATGGGAGCAGGGGCTGCTTGGGGGGAGCAGGGAGCCCTGCACACCTCTGTCTGTCCCATCTTCTCTCCCACCAGGTTATTCACTGCCCAATCTTAGTAAAAGTTAGGAGAGAGGTTGGTATCTCAGGGGAAATGGGTCTTGGATGCTGCTTATTCGCAGCAGGATGGCTCCAAAGGAAGCAGCTGGAGGTGCCCAAAATGATGCTCCAGAGCCTTTTCTACCAGCCACATCAATTCAGGGCTGACGAACACAGATTATGGCTCTTGCCTGTGTGTAAGAAATCACTGCTCACACATTTTTTGATTCATCAGGGACAGAAAATGTCACTTGAGTGGAGAAAAAGACTTCCTGGTCCCTGCCCTGTGCATGGGCTTTCAGCATCCCTCAGCTTTGCCTCTCTGGATGAAGCCCCAGACTTGTCCCACTGTTACCACATCCATGTCAGTGCATTTAATGTCCTGAAAGAGAGCTTTTTAATGGGGGGGTTTCTAATTGCTGCTGCTGTGGCAGCTGGGCTGGGCTTAGGGGAGGACCCCAACCACCGGCACCTGGAGGGTGCTGCTGTGGCTTTATTAGGGCACTGGAGTGGACTGGGGCCTGCTGTAGGGCTATGGGGACTACAAGAGTGTGTGTGTCCTTGTAGGGGTGCTCCCCTGTGCCATCACCAACCCCCTAAATTTGGGACATCAAGTGGTGAGTGTGGTTTACGTGGGGCTTTTCTCACTGTTTGGGCTGGGTCCAAAGGCTTTAGGGAGCCCTTTAGTGCTGTTAAATCCTCCCTGGGGAGCAAGCTGGTGCAGAGCATCCCCGAAACATGGCTGCTGCCAGGCATGAGGGTTGGCTCCCAGTGCCCCTTGATGGAATGTGGGAACTGGAACCCACATCTGGATCTATGGAATAGGGGTCCTTATGAAGCAGATACCTGCTGGGCTGAGAGGGTCAGGGTGGGTCTTTGGGTGATGCTGCCCCATGCTAGCCCTGCAGGGATGCTCCTCATCGTGCTCAGTGCTGCCTTTGAGGCAGGAGCAGGTATAAAAGGAGGGAAGGAACCCATCAATTATAAAAGTTTATGGTGCAGCTTCTTAATTGCTCTCTCCTAATTCACATAATCTCTTTGCAATGCTAGCTAAATGGCTGGCAGAGCTCAGCCAAGTGGACAAGCATCCCAGTCACCGTTCCCCTCTGATTTACCAGCTGGAAAGACTTGATCTTGCAGCGTGGAATGGCTGGAGCTTGAATTAGTCTTCCTTGTTTTACAATACTTAATTTTCTGGCTGGATTTGCATGTATCTCTCTGCAAGTAAGTGGCCTAAGGTGGGAAAACCACATCAGGGTGGTTCAGGAGGAGGAGTGGGAGCTTGAACCTCTGTGCTGAGCTTGTGCTGGTCTTTGTTGAGCATCTCTTGGATGCTCTGCCTAGTGGGGAGCAGGAGGAAATCAAAGCAGCTCCTTCATCTTCACCTGAGAGGTGCTGGCATCAGCTCTCCAGAAAGCAAGGCTTGGTTTAGTCCCCATCAGGTTGAAGAGCCTCTAGTTCCCAGTTTAGTTGAATACATCTTGCATTCCACCTGAGCAGGATCTGCAGGGGCACCCCCAATATGTTTTCAGGATGCAGGAGCCTTCGGTCTTTGCCATCCGTGTGTGATATCCAGGAGATGAAACCATCCCAGGGCCTGGAGCAGAGCCTGTCCATGGAGATCTGCTTCTCCGGGTTAATAATGAAAGGGAGAAGGGATAAAAACTTTCAGAGCCACTTTAGGGAGCTCAAAGGGAGGATTTTTAGGGTATGAGAGGTTGTTTGATGCTGCAAGAAGGTGGTGACCCCATGCCAGGACCTGCTGCAGCTCCTGTACGTGCTTGAAGGGGAGGCTCAGGCAGCCTGAGCGTGTACCCAAATGGATGCTTTGTCCAGGCAAAGAATCAAACCAAATAAACCCCCCAGGTTTAAGCACTGAGACAGAACGACAGCAGAATTGCCAAGTGCCTTTTGGTGCTTTCTGAGTGAAAACAGCTTTCCAAGGTGTTTGGGTACCGGCCAACCAAGAAGAGCATCCTCCATGAGAGCGTGTCCCCACATCCTTCATCCCTTCATCAAGCAGAAGAGCTGGCTGGCTGCGCAGGTGGATGCTGTGTGCCTGCAAGTGGCTCCAGGGTTTTATTCATGGACCAGCTAAAATACTGCTGGCATCCCCACAACAGGAATGTTTTCATGGCTTCATTAGTTACTCTGCTCTCCTTCATGTATCTGATTAAAGCATCATCCTTGTTTTGCAGTGCTTCACTTTCCCCTTTTAGCCAGGTTTTCTGCCCCATGAAGGTACCCACTGTGGCATCCACGCTCCCCATAACCACCTTGAGTAAGCAACATGGAGAAAACCCATCGCATTCCATCACACTGTGATCAGATAATGCCGGGAACATATTTCCCAGCCTCTTTCTTCCTCCCCTTCCTGCCTGCTCCCAGCTGGGCTGGGAACAGGGCTCTGCCACAGCAATGCCCCACGCTGCTGGTATTTAGGGTGACATTTCCCACGTAGGGAGAAAATCCTGCCCGGTGCCACATGTTTGCATCCGAAAGGAACGAGCCACAGCAAATGAACTGAGCCCCAGCACCCTTCCCTGTCGCACAGGTAATTTATTCCGTGGATTTCACACCGCACAAAGCACCTGGAAAAGAGCTGTGTGGGCTTTCCATATGGGTTGCTATTATTTTCCAGGGTACAGCAAACAGATTGTTGGAAGGACTCCCTGTTCTGTGGCTTGTGCTGCTTTAGGTTTTCATTATTTTGTGAAGCCGAGCAGCAGTCAGCGCTGTCTCCTCGCTGCTGAGCGTTGTTTAGAGATTGCTCCTGGTGCAACTTGAAGCAGGAAAAGGCTTAGAGGTTTTAATTAAAAGCTGCAATCTGCTCTTGCCTCCGAATGCAAAGCCTCACCTATGGGATGGGAAGAAAAAGAGGAAGAAGAATAACAACAACAACAATCCGTCTTTACTCCATGAGGAGAGGCTGAGATTAAACCATGGGGTTCCTCCTCTTGGCAAACCACATGGGGACCTCAGCAGCAGGTTGAGATGCTTTTGTAATGCCCACGGCTCTGCTGGGATGGACACATCCCTGATAGATTTATACTGATTTAGGGACCCCTTTCTTGAATGCGATCCCATTGCTGAGCCTCCAGCAGCCACACCGGGCCTGATCCTGCCTCTCCCGGAGGCTGTTTGCATCTCCCAGGATCAGGAAGCACAGATGTTTCCCTGGCCCCACCGGCTGTTCAGCAGCATCCATGCATGGCTGAAGAGGTCAGCTCACTTTTAAGCATGTCACCGAGCATTTCCGTCTCCCCTGGGATGCAGGGTACCAAGAGGAGCCTGTGGGGATGGGAGGGAGCCTTCACTGTGGTGGCTGAAGATGCTGGAGGACATGGGAGGTCCCCAGGGGGATGCAGTGTTGGGAATGCTGGGATGAAGGGATGCTTCAACTCAGACAGTTTTTATTTGCAGTGTAAATGGGCTGGTTCCAAGGGAGGGAGTTGATGGGTCTCCTATATTTGGTGCTGGGGAGCGTGTCTAGCTCTGCCTGTCATCCCTCCATCTGCAATGTCTGGCTCATCAGGGTGGTGGGCCCTCAGCTTTCCTCAGGAAGCCAAAGCTTTAGGAATCGGTACTTTTCCCCCCTCTCGTTGATGATAAAGGGGGAAATGCTGCAGCCCCTTCTTGTCCATGGCAATTCCTTTGCCATACTTTGATGCCCTCCTTAAAGGGTGACCAGTGTCCCCAGGGTGGCCTTATGTCCCCCTGGGGGATGCTGGGCAAAGGCACCCTGCTCGCCTAGTCCTATAATAAATGTCACTGTTCATGAGAATAAAAGAAGGAGGAGAAAGGCAGTGAAGGGGGGAAAAAACCCTTATAAGCTATAATAAAAGGGAGATGCTAATAAAGATACTGTGCATTTGTTGGGCTGCGGGGCCGCATTTATATTGTCTCCGTCTGGCAGCTCTCTGCCTCTGAATTCAGAGCCGTGTCCTGGGTACAATGTGCTATAAGAGAAGGGCTGGCAGCTGGGAACTACCCCCCCCCAGCCTCCTCCTTTTAGGTAGATGGAGTCTGGGGGCTTATCTGTGGCTAAGGGGGGGTTTATAGCCCTTGTACCCCCTTGGGCTCGTTTTGCTGTGGGCAGAAATGTGTTTGGCTTCTGTTATTATAGGGTTGATTCTGAGTTTTTAGGGTGATTGTGGGTTATGTTTTGGGCTCAGGGGGTGCGTGAAATAGGATGAGACACTGAATGCATCGGTGCAATGCAGCTCTTATATTAAATCTCCTGCCCCCTCCCACTTTATTGTCCTTCCAGCCTTTCCAGAGGGATTACATGGGTAAGGATGGAGAAGTGTGGTGAAGGGGAGACCTGGGCTGAGCCCTACGTCCTTCTCACCCAGCCTACATCCATTCATCCATCCATCCCACTCAGCCTGCATCCCTGGACACAAGACCCCTAAAGCTGCTCAAGACCCCTGGGTCTGGCTCATTGGGGTCCAGCTGCCTTGGGGTGGGATTTTCAGGTTCCCCCCATCCCTTCTGCACATGATTTCTAATAGCAAAGCAGCTTTTCAGGGGAGCTGAGCCCCTCCTTGCCCAGTGTCCCATGCATGTGCTGAAATCTGGCAGCGAGCTGAGCCAGGAGTGCAAGTCAGGATGGATCTGGGGGGAGATGGAGCACGGTGCTTGCTGTCAGCTCTATTTGGACCTCAAGGCTGAGGAAGACGAGGTGGAAAAAGGTGGCCATGGGGTTTGCAGGGAGATTGGCAGCTCTCCTCCCAGAGCCTCGGCTCCCCATCCCTCCCCTAGCACATTGACATTCCAATCGTGCCTCTCCGATGCTGGCTCTTTGTTGCTTCGTCAAATGACTAATTGTCAGTGGTTTTAATAAGGCAGCACCATAGGGAGGTGCAGGAGATTTCCCCCCCCTTCCTTCCCCTCCCTTTCACGGTTATTATTACCAAGAAGAGGGGGTGGGGAAGGAGAAACAAGCACCAGAGATAGTAAATCTCTTCCTCCTTTCCGCACAGCAGCTGCTGCGATGCTCTACTGCAGTGGCCAAGACACCTCATCCTCCTCCGGGAGCTTACTTGGAGCTGTGCAATCGCTTGGGTAAACAGGGAGATCCCTGCTACATTTGCTTCTTGTTTGTTCATTTCTTCCATCAGCTGGCTCTAGATAGCTGGGGAAGGGGCAGACTGGCTTTTCCCAGTTAACTTCAGAGCTCCCATGTTTATTTAAAGCCGGGCTGAAGTCCTGAAGGTGTTCTCCTCAAGGCTGGTGGCGCAATTGGGTTTATGGCTTGCTGGATCCCCTCTGGACCTGTTTGTGGATGATGTGATGGAGGTGTAGTGATCATGAAATGACAGTGTTCAGTTCTTGGAGAGGTAAAGGAGGAGGTCAGCAGAACTACTGCCTCGGACTCTTAGAGGGCAGATTTTGGCCTGTTTAAGAGTTAGGGAAGTCTGATTGACTTGAGAGGCAGTCCTGAAGGGCAAAGGAGTCCATGTGCAGAAAGACATGGGGGAGAAGACAGTCCTGGCTGAACTTGGCCTGGAACTCTGCGGGAAAAAGTGAGTTTATGACCTTTGGAAGACGAGACAGGAGCTCAGGAGGATTACAGGGATGTTAGGAGCCTATGCAAGGAGAAAAAGAGAAGGGCCAAACCCCAACTAGAACTTCATTTGGTTACTGCCATAAAAGGCAATAGAAAATGTTTCTATAAATATGGTAGCAACAAAAGGAAGGCTAAGGAGAATCTCCATCCTTTATTGGGTGCAGGGGGAAACATAATGGCAAACGATGAAGAGAAGGCTGAGGTACTTAATGCCTTCTTTGCCTCAGCCTTTAATAGTAATATCAGTTGTTCCTTGCGTGCCCAGCTCCCTGAAAGGGCTTCAAGCACTGGAACAGACTGCCCAGGGAAGTGGTGGAGTCACCATCCCTGCAGGGATTTGAAAGACGTGTAGATGTGGTGCACATGGTTTAGTGGTGGGCTTGGCAGTGTTGGGTTAACAGTTGGACTTCATGATCTTTTCCATGTCTTTTCCAGGCTAAATGATTCCATGATCCCCATCTATCTGCAGGGTGTGCTGGGTGGGATGAGAAGTAATCTGATATAGTTGAAAGGCTCTGTAGTAACCTGGGAATGGGGGAGCCTTGGCTCAGGCACCAGCTCTTAACTGTGTCCCAGGTGATGAGCAACAAGCAGAATCTGGTCCCTGGATTCAAGCTCTGGGGCCTGTGGATCAGGCAATGGGGAACGGGAGATGCTAAAGTAGCCTCAGCCCCAGGCAGAATTTATCCTTTGGGATCTGTGGTGAAGTATTTACCCAAAATGTTGCCTTTGATGATGCTTGCTCCCGTGTATTATACCTGCCTGGGTGGCACAAGGCATCTCCTGCTGAGAAGCTCTGGACCACTTTCCATCCCACCTTCTTTGGTCTGGTGGGTGAACCGCAAAGCCCATCAGCTTTATTAGGCAAATTCTCTCATCCCTGTTCTCCCACCCCAGCAGCGGGGGATGCTGTGAGCTCCCTGGTGTTGCTGATGGAGGTCAAACAGCAAACGTGGGTGAGCATCTTCCCCTATGATGCTTTGGCTTCTCCCTTTGCCAGCCTTGGGCCCGGGGTTGGTGTGAGCGACGCAGGGATGGATTTTCAGGCACTGCATGGAAGAAAAAACCCTTCTCCTTCTTGTATTTATCTCAGCGCCTCTCTCGCTATGAACTGCTGCCAGCCTGATGCCAGCTGGACCGTTTATGATGGCAATAAAAGCCAAACGGTGATATAAAACTGCACCTGTCATAATTGGGCTTGATTTAACCATGGATGGAGGCAGCCGATGGTGATGCTCGTTCGATATGTTGTGTGAGGGTGCCTTGGCCACAGAGTAGCACCATGGCCATTTTCCCCACCACTGTGCTGAACACTCAAGCATCTGTTTTGCAGGGGAATAAAATCACTTCGATTCTCTCCTAAAGCAGGATGCTCATGGTTTAAAGTAATGGGAGAAAAGGATGGCTGCTGGTTTAATGTGATGTTGTCAGGCTTATTTTTCCTTCATTTCTTTTTCTCCCTGAACTCCATGTGAGACTGGGTGGTGCTAATAGATGAAGACATCTCTTTAACTCCTGCTGCTCCAAAAACTCCCCTCTGTGTTTTCTGCTTTCCTTGAAAGGCAGCCGTGCCAATGGCCAAAAGATCCTTTGCTCCCTGGTTTTACAGGCTTCGGCTCATCCCATTGGAGACCAGACAGGAGCAAATGTCCATTGTACAGAAACAGTAGTGTTTACACCCAGAAAGCAGCTTGTGCACAGCCCCTATGCGATACCAGACTGGGGAGGATGCATTTACCTCTTGTTTCCCCTGTTTGTAAGAATTGTAGGAGTGTCTCAGTGCAGGATTTGGGGTAGTGAGTTACAAAAGGGGGTTGCAGACCCCTCTGAGAATGATGAGGCTTCTAAGTGATTTTGATGCATCAGGTGTTTTCTGCTGCTCTCTGGCTGCTTTTCTCCCAGCTAATTCTTCCATTATCCTTTCTTAATGTATAAATAAGGCTTGTGCTTGCAGGGCACGCAAAGGATGCTCCAGCAGCTCCAGAGCTTTTGGGTACTTCAGGAGTCTGGCCCACATCATGGATCAAGCAGGGGAAAAAGGAGCTCCCAGCATCCCTGGGTTTGGGGTCATGGCAGCACTGTTCAAAGCAGGATCTTATTTTGAGGCTCATAAAGGTGATGCTTCAGCTCAACCTTCACTTAAAGAGTGGATGCTGTGTGCAGGTTTTGTTCCCCAGGTCCTGATGCTGCCGTAGGATACCCAGACCTTGTGTTCTTTGATTTTCTCTCTCAGTCTAAGGAGTGTCAATGGGAAGGGAGCTACCAGGGGCAGGAGGGCTCACTGACAGCTGCGGAACACAAAATGGAGGTGGCAGCATCTCCCTGGAAATCCCATGAGCTCCATCCAAGGAAAACACCAAGCACCAGGCTTGGGTACCATGTACACCCCTCATCTATCACCTCGGAGTCCTGGGGCTCTGATCAAGTTTGGCCATCTGAAGGCTAATGTCCCCTGTTGAAAGCAAGCTTAGCTTTTTCCCTTAGGACTTCCATTTTATTATCCCATTGGATATTTCTACCTGATGTCTTGCCTTGATTTCTTTTCTCCCAGCTGTCCTTGCTGACAGGCTTTGAAAGCATCATGGCCTATGCTCAGTACAGTCCATCCCCTTTGGAGATGGTTATTGGAATGACTGGAATGATGCATTTAATCACCACTAATGAAAGCAAACAGTGTAATGTCTGCCCAGGTGGGGCTGCTCATCCCTATCTGCATTTGGATTTTCGAGGGCAGGTTGAGCCCATGGAGACAGGTTCATGCATCATTGATGGAGAGGTAATGGGAGAACAGGTGTAAGCAGCTGGTTATCTCTGTAACCCATTAATATGTGTCCTAGGGCAAAATAGCTCCAGGGCTGCATGAGAAGTGCCTGCTCTCTCCTTTCTGACCTGGAGATGTGGAGCGGAAGATTTAAAAGAGGAGGTGGGGAGGAAAAACCCCTCAGGTCCTAAAGCTGCTTGTGCTTGTTCTCAGGCTGGGTGGCCACCACTTAAACAGGAGCAGCCAGTTAGAAACTCACCGAGCCCTGAGAACACCTGCAGAGGGGTTGGAGCAGCGTATTTAAGACCTAATGTGCAACAGCATTAATGATGCAGGGAAGAGGATGCGGCAAAAAGCCTATAACGGCTCAAACCCAGGCTAATGGGGCGTGCAGGAGCAAGCTTGTCATAAAACCCCCCAAAAGCTGGCCATCAAGAATCAAATGGAGTTGATATCTTCTGGAAGGGAGAGGGAAAGGGGAGGTTTACTTGAAGACAAAGGACCTTTCCCTCTCATTACAGGAACAGCAGGGGCGGCAGGGAAGGGGAGAGCTTCATGTAAGCTACCAGGTGTTTCGATGTGCAGCTGAGTTACCTCTGAGATGTTCCAGGAGGACCCCCCAAGTCACATCAGCTTCGGAGGGTTTGTTTTAAAATCATAACCATGAAAAAACCTCCTTTTCATGCGTGTCTTTGAGACTAAAAGCTTTAAACGCCAGGGCCTGAGCCACCTCCCCAGGACAGAAGCATCCCTTTGTCTCCTGCAAGGCTCCACTTGCAGCTTTGCTGGGCAATGCTTTCCCCTATAAGCTAAGCCCAGAGGCTCCAACCCACCAGGTGCATGGGTTTTGTCCTGTGCTGTGACAATGGATTTATGGGCTGTTTCCTCCATCTGGGGAGTCCCACAAGTTTGGCTTGGGGTGGCCAAGGACCTTTACAGCAGACATCATAGTGAAGAATCAACCTGTGACCTCTTGCTGCCTCTTCTTGTATGAGTGTGGCTTAGAAAAACCTCACTTCTTCTAGGAGTTAAGGGAAAACAAAAATTGGAATATTTGAAGAAGAAATTATGTCATTAAGAACCAAGGATGCTCAGGGGCTGGAGCACCTCACATATGAAGAGAGGCTGAAAGTTAGGGCTGTTCAGCCTGGAGAAGAGAAGCTGCGTGGAGACCTCAGAGCAGCCTTCCAGTATCTGAAGGGGGGCTACAAGGATGCTGGAGAGGGACTCTTCACCAGGGACTGTAGCGACAGGACAAGGGGTGATGGGTTCAAACTGAAACAGGGGAAGTTCAGCTTAGATCTTAGGCAGAAGCTCTTCCCTGTGAGGGTGCTGAGGCGCTGGCACAGGGTGCCCAGAGAAGCTGTGGCTGCCCCATCCCTGAGGCAAGGGTTCAAGGCCAGGTTGGAGAGGGCCTGGAGCAAGCTGCTCTAGTGGAAGGTGTCCCTGCCTGTGACAGGGGTTGGAACTGGATGGGCTTTAAGGTCCTTTCCTACCCAAACCAGGCTGGGATTGTATGGTTCTAAGTGTACAAGCACCTGGGACGAACCCTGCCTCCACTTTGGGTACATCACCTGTAAGCATCACCTATTGCCCTAGGACCCAACTCATGCTTAATCACTAAGGAGCGTCTGAAGCCAGAGCTGCCTCTCTAGGATGCTCCTGGCATTGGCAACTGTTAATTGAGTGCCAGGATGGCTCCCCGCGGTCTGGCTTGGGCTCAGAGCAATATGTAACTGACAGCTGGCAAAAGCACCATTTCATCCAGCAACGGGGCGAATCCAGCAAATAATTGTCCAAAGATTATCGCGGCGTAATGGTGCAACAACAGCAGCCGCCGCACATCATTAGAGCTTACCAGGGAGCACGGGAAGAGATTCAACAGAACTAAAGCAAACAAATGCCGAGCAAAACACACAGCAGATGCAGCGTATTAGTTGTGCACGGATTGACTTAAGAGCTGTGTGTCAACAGCAGCGAAGCCAGGCAGGGTTTGGCAGGACCTGAGGCTGGTTGCATCCCTCAAGCATGGCTCCATCCTTGTGGGTTCTTTGAAGGAGTTGATGGGCACTCAGGAGCGATTGGTGTCTCCTATGTTCTTTCTGTGGGACTTTGGAAAGAGGTATCCGGGGTTTTTCCTCACCTCCCTGCCTGCCAGATGGGTGCAATAACCCATGCGTGGTGCCTTTGTCTTGTCGTCCAGGTGGTAACTTCAGTAACTTCAGTCTTCAAGGCCACGTTGGACAGAGTCTTGGGCTACATGGTCTAGTGTGAGGTGTCGCTGCCCATGGCAGGGGGTTGGAACTGGATGATCTTGAGGTCCTTTCCAACCCAAACCATTCTGTAATTTTATGAACCCTTTTTGCCCTGGCTCTTTTTCAGCCCTCAAAGCTCCCCCGCTGTGCTGATACTGGCCCTGCTCCTCTGGGTTGGTTATATTTGATTCCATGTGTGTGTGATGGGGGGCTGGCATCACCACTGTTTGCTCTGCTCCTTTATGCAGCCACTTGGGCTCAGAGCCCTGCAAATATTTGGGCTGCTCCATCAACTGGAACATAAGAATCAGCAATTTTCAATTGCCTGTACATGGGAAAATCAGGATGATCAGAGCCTGTAGCAACACCTCGCTGCTTCTTGCAGCCAGCTCCATGGGCCAGTCTGAGGTGCTGCCCCGGTGCAGGAACACCTCCCAGTTTCCCACTGGGAATGCTGTGGTCTATCCAAATGTGCAGTGAACCTCTCCATAGGAGAGAAATCTATGCTAAAAGCATTTTGCTCCTTTCTTAGTATAAGAAGAAGTATTAAGGCATTGGTGGAGGTTGGTTGGTACCTCCAGGTTAGGTTGCCCCAGCTAAGAACTGCAAGTGACCAGGGTGAAGATTGTCTGGACTGTTAAATCTTACCTAACCGATAGGAACTGGCTTGGACAGTGGTTTTGGGGTGGTTTCTAGGAGAAATGGTAAACCCTGAAGTTCCTGGCTTTTTTGGAAGTGGCAGCAACTTTCCGTCCTAAAGCTCAATCCTTGGGGTGAACGGTCCTGGGGAAAGCAAAGCAATGGGGGAGTAATTTTCTGCCTTTGCACATTTGTGTTTTATTCTTTAGCCTGGTGCTGTGTGAGTGCAGACCTCAGAGGAGCTGGAGAAAAGGTTTTCTGGATGATGGAGATATTCTTGCTTCGACCATCCGCTGCAGGCCAGTTTATATCCTTTACGCTGCTTCCCCATCCTCAGCACCTAAGCCCCCTCTAGTCCCAGATGAGGATGACGATGGTCCATTCCCAAGTTGCAATATTACCACTTCCTTTTGCAGACAACACAAACCCTCTTCCTCCTTTCTCCAGACCATGACACACCAAATGATGGAGCTTTTTGTGTCTGGTACACGCTTATATATGACTTAACTTGAGCAGAGTGTAACTGCTCCCCATGAGCCATACGTGCCGCAGCAGCTGCGGGATGTTTGCAGCCTGCACTGGAGAAACACACATAGGACATCATCAACTTCCAGCATTTTATTCCACCTATGCCTTTTTTATTTGTCACTATGGTAACTACAAGGTAAAGATCAAAGCAGCGTGCCAACAGCAGGAAAAGGTATTATTTCCTCAGCCTCCTGCCTTGCAGGAATAAGTTAAGCTTGGTTTTATTTCCTTCCCATTCAGAAAAACCCCTTGCTGCTGGCCAATGCTGCTACAAGTGGTTGTACCTTGATTTTGGCAAGGGAAAAATCCTTGTCTCCAACTGTTACAGAATCACACCTCAAGAGTTTGGGGATCAAATAAGTTGAATTTCCTTTGGTTTTGAGGCAAGCGTGAAGTGCAGCTCGATGGGTGGGAGATGGGGTAGTGAGGCACAGGGTGAAGAGGGCTCACGGAGAAGGCCCTGGCTTTTAATAGTGGTGATGGTTTGAGGGGGTCCTGGGGCTGGAGGAGAGAAACTGCAGCTCCCAGAGACTTGTGGAGTGGGAAAAAGCTTCTCAGGAGGAAACACTTGGTTTCTTGTCTTTCCTTGCTGGAAAACACTGATTTAATTAAAGGAAAAAGAAACTGAGGGGGAATGACGTGGTTGACAAGGTGGCCTGGCTGTGGGGAGCATAGGTGCCCCAGGGACTGCTCAGAGACCTTGATGGTCCCAAGTGGGCTCCCATGGCTTTGCTGCATGGGGGATGCCTGGCTCTCAGTGCATATGGTGGGACCAGAGCTGCTCCTTGGGGCAGAGAGCAAGGATAACAAGTGTCTCATTGAAAACAAGAGGCACTTGGCTGCATGGTGGGCTGGCATCTCCTCCTGGCTTCATGGGGCAGCTTGCCTTGGGTGGGGAGAGGAGCTGGCAAGGCACTGAGGCAGGTTATAGGGTCACTGCACATCCCAAACCGCTCCATCCATGTCTGCTGGCTGGGCTTGTTGAGGAGGATGCTGCTGCCTGACCTGCCTGCAAGCTGTCAGACCTTTACATGGGTGTTTCATGTTGCACATGGAACAGACCAGCCTGGTGGAGTTGAAAGAGTGGAGAGGAGAAGGAGGAGAAGTATGATGCTGGCAGTCCTGCCTGGTGCAGAAAACAGGAGGTTCAGGTCAGAAGAGGGAACCCCCCTAACATTTGATATTGCTCCAGCCTATGGCCCATGGCTCTGTGTTTGGGATGGGTTTGAGGTCCCCATCCATGTCCTGTGGCTGTGGGACCTGGGATGAGTTTGGAGTCCCCATCCATGCCCTGTGGCTGTGAAGCTTGGGATGGGTTTGGAGTCCGCATCCATGTCCTGTGGCTATGGAGCTTGGGATGGGTTTGGGGTCCCCATTCATGCCCCGTGGCTCCAGGCAGAATGTTTTAATGTACATAAAAAGCCAGAAACCACACAGCTCTTGAACTCTGCTTAATTTTTGCCTGCTTCTCCTTAGTTATCATGGAAACAGGGTGTGAGCACTGAACATTTAGGTAAGGGCCCTGCTCTATGGATGTAGCCGCAGCTCCAGGGCACTCAGTACCCAGCAATTGCCCTACTCTGATTACCCTCGCAATTCTCCTAGTGATTAATAATTGCACTCTTCCCTGATAGGTGTAGAAATAGAAAGGCAGGGGAAGAAACGAAGAGGATGCTCACCAATGTGCTGCCATCATCCATGAAGCTGAATTTCTTGACAGGCACGTGGCATTTCCAGCCCTACTTTGTTGAAGCTGCTATGGAAGTAAGTACAATCCCAAACGCTGTATTTTTAGTGATACCAAAGTGTAGCCAATATGCACAGGCAAACTTTAACTCTGATTTAAAACAGAGGAGGAAGTGGGGTTTAAAATACGCAAGCACCATCAAAAGTACTGAATGTGAGGCTTCTGTGTTGCGTGTTTGCAATGTAAGTGGCAATCTCTTCCTCGATGGGCTATAAAACAGCTTTTAAGTTGGAATAGGTGTGCATTTGCTGTTCCCGCAGATGAAACAAGATGCACAGTTGCAGCAGTGAGCGGTACAGACAATCAGGAGGGAGGCACTTAGAAAATCAGCGGAAGGTTTTCAGCTGTCAGGAGAGTTTCAGGAGGGAATCTGAGGACAGCCAGGGGCCATCTGGTTTTAAGAAGGAATTTAATCCAGTTAGGAGTGGGATTATGCGATGTATTTGCTTGCAGGTGCTGGGGCATGGTGGCTTCAGGCTCAACATGAGTCAGCTTCAGTGTGCGCTCGCAGCCCAGAAAGCCAACTGTATCCTGGGCTGCATCAAAACGAGCGTGACCAGCAGGTCGAAGGAGGTGATCCTGCCCCTCTACTCTGCTCTCGTGAGACCTCACTTGGAGCATTGTGTGCAGTTCTGGTGTCCTCAACACAAGAAGAACATGGAGCCACGAGGATGCTCAGGGTCTCGAGCACCTCTGATATGGAGCCAGGCTGAGAACATTGGGGCCGTTCAGCCTGGAGAAGAGAAGCTGCGTGGAGACCTCAGAACAGCTTCCAGTGTCTGAAGGGGGCTACAAGGATGCTGGGGATGGACTCTTCATCAAGGACTGTAGTGACTGGACAAAGGGTAATGGGTTCAAACTGGAACAGGGGAAGTTCAGGTTAGCTGTAAGGAAGAACAACATACTCATAATAACATCCTCATCTCCCAGAGGGTTATAAATGTATATAAATATTATATAAAGTTATATAATTTCATAGATACGTTTATATACATTTCTATCCCAGGAGGGACATAAGTATTTATACCACAGGAAGGTTGAGCCATGAGATGCTGCTGCTCCCCCTAACCCTCTGCACTTCCCTGCTCCAAGCAGGGCTGCATCCATGTACTCTCCTCACCAGGCGTGTGGTGGGACCACACCAACACCTTTTGCCAAATTTTTCATGAACTTGATCCAAATTTTCCATGAGTTTTCATTTTCTTGCAGAATTAAACCAGAGAGGCACTAACCCCACTGTGTGCATGCCTGCGGGCACCTCATCCAGGGATGTATGCATGGCTGGGATCAAAATGAGCTAGTACAAGCCAATACATTACTCCTGCGTACCCACCAGCAGTCCAGGACCTTCTCTTCTTAATCTGCATGGATAAAGGATGCAGGTGGATCCCTGCAGGTAATTCTCATGGGCAGGCTGGGTGGCATGACCAGGGGGAATATGGGACCAGGGAGTATTTGGCATCGTTGGAAGTGCAGCGACATCAAACCAAGGTTTGCAAATTGCTGACGACGTGGGCTTTGTCTGCTGTGGATCCGTGCTGCTTGCAGCCCTTGATCTCTGTCGCCACCAACACAAGTTCTTCAAACATTTATAAGTCTCCTTTCAAATGATGCAGTGCTATTACCCTGCTCAAAGCTGCTGGTGCTAGATGTGGAAACGCAGCTGGCCAAGGGATGTTGGAGCCATGGGGAAGGTTTCTGAGCTACTCCAAGCATCATGGATAGGGGCTGATGTATTCCAGTGTCCCAGGACCTTGGGGAAGGGCTCAGGCATGAAGAGGAGTGGGCTGGAAGGGGGTGTTTTCCCATGGGTGGCTGTGAGCAGCTCCTGGGAGCTCCTTCCCAAGGTTGGGTTGAGCTTGGAGGGAGGGTTGACATCCTGGAGCCACCTCCACTGCTTGTTATTCTGGGGAGCAGAAAGCCCTCCCCAGCTGGTGCTCTCTGTAGACTCCTCCCTGAGAACAACTCCAGATTAACCTGATGGGAGCTTGGTCGTGTGTCAGAGCTGGCAATGGAGGACTCCAGTGTCAGGAGGGTTTGCCTTGCAAGGCGGCTATAGCATCCCCAGAAAACACAGTTTGGGTATAAACTGAATGCTGGGCTGGAGGAGCCGTGTGTTCCATGATGGTGGTGGGGAGATCCTCCCTGTAGAGGGTTGATTTGGAGGCCTTGGTTTGGGCAAAGCAGATGCTGACCTTCCTGGCTGTGCAGAATCAGGCCTGATGGAACAGTGCTGCATGAGAGGGCCTTGGGTGATGTGGTCTGTTGTGAGGTGTCCCTGCCCATGGCAGGGGGGTTGGAACTGGATGAACTTAAGGTCCTTTCCAACCCAAACCATTCTATGATACCCAGGCAGCTGAAGCTGGGAGCGATACCCACATGAGATGCTGCAGCACCAACACCATGCAAATGCAGGAACATCTGATTAAATCCTGCTCTGGGTGATTTTTGACTCCAGCAAAGCTGGACAAAGAAGTGGTTGTGTCCTGCCACCCTTTGGAATGAAAGAAAACACAAACCCCTTGTTTCTTTGAAGTCGTTTCAGAAACACGATGCACAGATGCGGGAGGTGGGTTGGTCCCACCCAGCCCCAAGCATCCTTCAGTAGCGGTCGAGATGCATCGAAACTCAGCAACTGTATAACAGCTGGGGATTTTCATAAAGCTTATTTATTGGTGCATGTTCTCCTGGCTGCCTTCTGCCTTTTTCCACTCTGGATTTTGGCAGGCTGTATGGCCAGTTTTGCATTCATTAGGAGGAAGGCCCGGCTGGCACTTGCCCATGTGCAACTCTCTGGGGTGCCCAAGTCTCTTGGGCAGCTCTGGAAAATATTTCATGCCAAATAGCAAAAATCTGCTGTAAAAATGCTCAGGTAGTTCTTCTGTCCTGGATGGAGTGATGCAGCCTTCCACAGCAGCCTTCCAGCATCTGAAGGGGGCTACAAGGATGCTGGAGAGGGACGCTTCTTCAGGGACTGGAGCGATAGGACAAGGAGTGCTGGGCTCAAACTGAAACAGGGGAAGTTCAGCTTAGATCTAAGGCAGAAGCTCTTCCTTGTGAGGGTGCTGAGGCGCTGGCACAGGGTGCTCAGAGAAGCTGTGGCTGCCCCATCCCTGGCAGTGTTCAAGGCCAGGTTGGACAGGTGTCCTGGGTTCAGCAGTAGCAGTCATTTTCCTCCTCCTTAGTAGCTGGTGCAGTGCTGTGTTTCTGACTTTCAGCCTGGGAACAGCGCTGATAACACCGATGTTTTTAGTTACTGCTCAGTAATGTTTGCTCTGACCAAGGACTTTGTGAGTCTCATGCTCTGCCAGGGAGGAGGGGAAGCCGGGAGGAAGCAGGGACAGGACACCTGACCCAAACTAGCCAAAGAGGTATTCCATACCACAGCACGTCATGCCCAGGATGTAAACTGGGGGCAGTTACCCTGAAGGGTCAGATCACTGCTGGGTCGGGCTGGGTATCAGTCGGTGGATGGTGAGTGGTTGTATTCTCTTCCCTTGTTATTTCCCTTATCATTATTATTATTGGTGGTAGCAGCAGTGGTTTGTGTTATACCTGAGTTACTGGACTGCTCTTATCTCAACCTGTGAGAGTTACATTCTTTCGATTCTCCTCCCCATCCCTCTGGGAGCGGGAGGGAAGAAAGGGAGGGAGTGAGAGAGAGACTGTGTGGTTCTGAGTTACTGACTGGACTTAAGCCATGACAACAGGGCTTGGAGCAAGCTGCTCTAGTGGAAGGTGTCCCTGCCCATGGCCGGGGGTTGAAACTGGATGAGCTTTGAGGTCCTTCCCAACCCAAACCATTCCATGATCCTATGTGCAGCTTCCTGTCTTTGGCCAGATCATGGGGACAGATGCTGAGTGCCCTCACCTTCAGTGGGGACACCTGGGCCCCTCTCAGATGTTTCTGCAAGGTAAATGGAAGGTGAGCACCAAAGACCACCCTGGGCATGTCCATGAGCTTTTGATGGTGCAGGAGGTTATTCTGCATCAGCGATTGGATCCTGGCTGCTGTACCCCAACAGCAGTGACAGCACTGCATTGGTCCCAGGCTTTGCAGAGGCAAGTTTGCATCTCTGTGGGAGGGAATAAATTGGGTTAGCTGTCTGAGAAGCATGGATCACAGATGCTTCAGCCCCTGCCCTGCTCCTTGCATGCTCTGACAAAGAGAGACTATGGGCAGGGTGAGAGAGGGGTCCCACGGGGATGCTGGGGACAGCCTGTGCCTACCCGCAGTGCTCCAGTCTGTGTCTCCCTCACTGCCCGCCTCCACCAGTGCCCTGCTGTTCGTATTAATGCACTGCTCGAAATGCAAGCTGTGATGGAGGAGATATATTTAGACTAAATCCCTTGCAGGTGACTCTTGTAGGGGGAAAACAGGGTTTGATTTTTTGCTGACATGGTTTAGCCTTGGGGTCTCCTTTAGAAGCTCTGCTCTTAGTGCCAGCAGCACCAGCAAAACCCCCAAGGTAGTGAGTGCTTTTGGGGACCAGCCCCGCCATCAAAACTCACATCTCATGTGCAGATCTGAAACCCGGCAGCATACATCCAAACCGTCCCCACACTGCTTACCCATCACTCCAGACAGATGTTATTGCAGGATATCTCTCAATAACTCTTCCTTTGCAGACCCCTTGATCTCAGTGATGTCGCACGGCAGTGTCTGGTTGTGCTCCATGCAAAGCAGCCTGGGCTCGCTTTTTATCCCTGAAGGCTTGTGCTAGGAGAAAAGGGATTTTTTTCCCCCTTGAGGTACGTGTGTGTGCTCAAACCCTCTAGCAAACGCAACATGACTCGAGGAGGTTTCTGCTTGAGCTGATTCCTAAAGATGCGCGCTTGTATGCTGCAAACCCGGCTCGTGGAAGGGTGATGGCTCCCACCAGGCCATGATCCCTAATCCCTGCTCTCTCTCCATCCATCTTTTCCTGGGGTTTATATCTCTCCATCTGTTTAAGCAAGAGAGTGTTTTCTCCTTTGTGAGTGTTGCCTTTTACCCATGCACTGAGCAGGTCTGTGATGCTGCTACAGCCTTTCCTCACTCTCCCCATCATCCATGGCTCTTGCCAGGCTCTGTGGGGAGGCTGGGCTGGATCCAACCCTGCACACAACAAGCTCTTACCCTCAGCTTTAGGCAGGCCTGAGCCACAACTTGAGTGGTTTGAGAGCTTGCCAGGATTTCCACTCCTGGAGAGCACAGAAATGGTGCCAGCAAAGGTTGAAGGCATCTCACAGGTCTGCTGATCCCCATGAACGTGATGGACAGGATGCACCAGCAAGAAAATGGGGTAAACCGTGACAGCAAATTGGAAGTTCATCTTCATGTAAGTTTTCACCTTTTACAAGGAAATCACCTTCCATTTCGTCTCTTTCCTATGGCCTAGAAATAAAGCAGCAGTGGCTGGAAAGCCCCCCATCGATGGCATTATGGATGCTGAGCATAGCTGGTGCTGTGTAGGCACACATGGACGAAGCAGCAGCATTTGACTGTGGTTTTGGGAGGTGTTGGAGTTCCAGTGGTGCTGTGAGCTCCCTGTGGGTCAGGACCGAGCTCTGCCTCAGCACTGTGAGGATGGAAAAAGGTGAGGAAGAGTTTTATTGTGTCTCTGGTCCATCTGTCATAGGAGGTGTGTTTTATGTCTTCAAAACAAAGGCTGAAATGGGAGATCAGGATTTATTTGGGAAATAAATTCTCTCCATACATTCATTCTTTATTTTTTCCCGTTTCCATTCTTACAGTCTATTTTTCTAATCCATTTATATCTATTCATCTGTCTCCTGTTTATCTGGAATATCTTTCAATATAAATCTATGCCTGTTCCTTTCTGCATTATCTCTCTGGCCCTTATGTATCACCATCAAATCTCTCCCTTTCTCTCCATCTTCTTACAAGAAGTCTCAGCTTTTGGGCTGTTTCTCTCTCTCATTCTACCTTTTGCATGCCGCAGCATTTCCTAACCACGACCACCACTCCTCTGGAACAGAGTAGCTTAAGGAAACGTGTCATGAGTGAGGAATTTGATCCGTTATGTACGCTACGCATTTGGGGATGTGATGTGGAGCGGAGGCACATCCCTGCGATGGACCACGATGCAGGACCATCGGTGACAAGGAGGTGTGTGAAGCCCGAGGGAGACTGCACTGAGTCTTCATGGTCTTGGGGAAGGAATAAGCCCTCCTCTCCGAGCTGCCACAGGGCTTGCAAGCATCAAGTTGGGTTGCTTTCAAACCATGTCCCTCCTCCACCTCCCGCTCCTGCCAGCGTGACTCAGAGGCATCTTGGCATTCCTGGCAGGTACGGCTTCTCACCGGCTCCCAGCAGCACCGACCAGGTCAAATGCTCATTTAGAGATGAGCAGCTCGGTGCCGTTCGTGCTGCAGGGGTTGGTGAGCAGGCAGTTAAATGCATTTTCCCATGCCACATCCCGTGGTGCTCCTGATTAATTTTATTCTCAGTGATTTTGTGCTGAGGTCTTGTACCCATCATCCTGCTGATGTTTAACCTTCTTGATGCCAGCGTGGTCAGCCCGGAGCAGGACGGTGTCTCTTCAGCCAGCCCAGTTTGATGCTCCTTCCTCTTGTGAAGGGTGAATCAATCCATTCCAAGCCCCACATGCTTTCTTTGGCACAGACACTCCACCTTTGCAGGTGACAGTGCCTAAACCCTGTTCTCCTTTCCTCATGACAAGGAAAGAGGGCTCAAGTGACTCCAGCAAGGGGCAAAAAAGTCACAAGTATTGTCCAGCTGCACTAATATGTTTGCTTTAATACACTAACATCTAGTTATTGTATTAAATTAGCCACAAGTAGCCATCAAGAAGAGCAGACACCCCTTTCTCCTGTAGTAAGTACAGTGATGGAGTGCCTCCTGGGTATGTTGCCAGTAGTGTGCTACTGCTTGACAGAGGAGCTCAGTGTTTCCTAGAGACAACCAAATGCACCTTTAGTTTGCATGCACAACCCTGACCTTGTCAGGCTTGAGGAGAGCAAGATGTTGGGCTGTTTCTGGAGAGGGAACCTTGGCCATGTAGTTGCATGCATTATCAGATGCTGTTGCCTTTGAATCCCCAGGCAGGACGGGACACCGCATGCTGCCTGCTGTCCTGGTCCCCATGGCTGCCCCTTCCCATTGCTTTCCACCTTAGTCCACCTTCTCTCCTAGGCCTATCTTCTTGGCCTGCCTGTCCCTCCCCATTCACACCCTTATCTCATACATTGCTGTCTCCATCTCCTTTCTCAAGGGCACATACCTCCTGCCTTGCTCCCAACATTTCTTGCTGCATGGTCTTCATAGAATCCCAGACTGCTTTGGGTTGAAGGGACCTTAGAGCTCATCCAGCTCCAACCCCCTGCAATGGGCAGGGACACCTTCCACTAGAGCAGGTTGCTCCAAGCCCCTTCCAGCCTGGTCTTCACGTTGCACTGTTACTCCTTCCATGGTCCCAGTCAACTCATCCCTAATTCATCCCTCATGCCTCCATGTAACCCTCGCTTTTCCATTTTGCAGTTGTCTCCTCTCCATTTAATGCAGAGGAAGCTTGGCCAGACCCTGCCTGCTGGAATCCCTCCAGAAAAGTGGCCACCAGCCATGGAAATCCTCACATGGATTACAGCTTATGAACACTTGGGTCAAGGCCTTCAAGAAGCATATTGGGTGTGCATATCTCTTTCTTCTTCTTGGCAACAGCTGCCTCTTCCTATGGCCATTTCTTCCATCGCAGAGCTCCCGTGGGACACCTCTCAGGAAAACAAGGTAAAGTTGCTGAAATTATTTCCCAGATGTAAATTATTAGCCTGAATTTCTCATCAAAAAACAATAAGAGGGGATTTATCTTCCTTTTTTGTTGTGATGGAAGCCGGGATGCAGAAGAGAGCTGGCAACACATCTCCACTCCATAATTAGATTGAAAGAAAACCACCCCTCTGAAGACAATGAGATGAGAAAAGAGATCAAGGTCCCTGGGAAAACTGTATCCTCCCTTTTTTCTTTCCCATTACTTCTCAGGTTATTTCACTTTGCTATTAAGAAATCTGATTTGCTGATGAGCAGGAAGAGGAAGCTTCCAGGCTCAGAAAATAAAGGAGTTGGGTTGTGTGAGGACAAGCTATTAAAGATTCAGTGACTGTACAGCCCCGAAGGTAGCGAGTCCCCCATGAATTAACATAGGACCTGGAATGAGGCTGATTAAACCCTTCTTCTGTCACTGGAGATGTCCTGGAGCCACCCTCAATAGCAGCAGGCAAAACCAGTCCATACCCAAGTGCCTTCCATTGAAACTTGCCCGTGTCTCTTTGACTGTGGCCACCGGGTGAGGTCTCAGGGCAAACCTGGATGTCTGGGTGAGTCCTGGTCTTGCAGGGTTTCTTGGGGAGGGCTCATTGTGTCTTTCATAGAAGACACAATTGGTTGGAAGGAAAAGGGGGGTCCCCGTAATCAAAGCTACAGCCTGGGAGCAGCCGGCCAGGCTGGTTGCTCCTGCAATGTGTAAGGGTGTGCCTGCAGCTTTGCTTGCAGCAAGAGGGGACCCTCACACAACATGTCCCCTCATGGCATGTCCTTCCCCAGGAGCTTCCCCCGCCATCACACAGCAACTCCCTGCGGGGCTCTTTGCTTGTGCATGGGGCAGTTGTTTGGAGGAGAAAGCCTCCTCTCAATCTCATGGAGATCCCCTCTGCACGGGACCTCTGCTTGGAGGTCCTCAGCATGCAGGAGACCTTCCTATATGAAAATGTCAACAGAAAATGTTCCCACCATAGGGAAGACACCTTTGTCTTTATTCCCTTAGGTTCCCCCCTCTACTATTGGCACTTGGTTGGTTTGGTGATGACAGATCCCTTCAAGGCTGATGGGCCCACCAATCTGGCACATGGTGATGGCAGATGCCACCTCCTCCCCAAGAAACTGGTGAAACCTCCTGACCGGGCCCATGCAGTGGCAGAGCCAATCTGCCTCTGGAGTGAGCACATTCAGGGGGTCTCTTGGGTGACCACAAGAAACCCTTGTTTGCTTCAGTGGTTAAAAGTACTTCACCAATGTCCATCAGAAAAGTTGGGATGGTTTTTGTCCAAAGTCCTGCAGCTGAAGGCAAGTGAAAAGGCCACGTCAAGCACTTAAAAATGCCTCTCTTAAGCCGTGGGAAGTAACCACCAAAATGGATTTGGTGCCTCGTAGGTGTCTACCTATTATTACAATTTCTTTGTGTGCATTAACTGAGTGTTAGTTGTTTTGTTTGCAGGGAATAAAGGCAGGCTTGGACTAGTGGGGTTGGAGTATTGAGATCTGGATGCACCAAGGATGTGGTAAAGGTTTTATAAGAGGTGGAATATTGGGAGCCAGCTCCCCGGCAGTGTGTGGAAGGACGGCAGCACCTAACTGCAATGTGCTCCATCTGCCTCCCTCCCACTGGGGATGAAGGGAAACTGAAGCAGCTTGTGCAGGGGCAGAGGCTGGCCGCATATCAGAGCAGGACCTGGACTGCTGCCTCCAAATAGACAAGATAAACCAGCACATCTTCTGCCTGCCTTGTCCCTTGCAGGGGTGACCTTAAGCTTAACAGAGGGATGAGGTGTCCCTGTGCCCCTTGCAAAGCCATGCTGGGGTGATGCTGTCTGCCATACCACCATTACTGCAAAGCCGGGCTGGGATGAGTCTTGTCACCGCTGTTACGTGATGCATTGGGGATGTGTGAGCAGGGGGAAAAGGCAGCCCCATGTCACAGTGGTGACCAGGGAGCTCCAGTGATGTGGGTTCTTCCCCTGTGACCACCGTGTCATGGCTGTCCTCAAGCATGAGAATTGCTCCAGCTGCTCAAACTGGCCTTTCCTTGTCCCCAAAGGAAGGAACTGGCTGAATGCCACAGCCGTGTTTCAGCTGAAATGAAGATACACATCAGGACCCAGGCCCAATATCAGCTCCAGGGCAGGTAATTCTGCTATGGAACGTCTCCATGGTCTTTCCCTGTTGTTTCGGTCAGGACTGCTATTTCCTGCTTTTGCCCATTGTTCAAGTGGCTCTGGGAGTGGGACAAACCCAAATCCCTCCACAGCACCTGCCTAGCTGAAAAATGAGGAGGTTTTTCCAGTTGCCATGGGAGGTTTTCCTTCTTTTTCCAGCCCAGGCATCTCTTCAAGGACTGTCACTGGCTTGTCCCTCCCGCCTGACTCAGGGAGGGAGGCTGCAAACTCACATCAAGGGCTTTGGTTCAGCTTTTTAGCATGAATTATTAATCCATTGCCAGCCTTTCCCTGCCTCATTCTGGAGCACCCACTGCACAGCAGATTCATTGCAGCCAGCAGCAGCTTGTGTTCACGTTGTCATCTTCACCCCACCAGATTGATTTGTATGTGTCCATGGGGGGGGGTCATTTCACCCCTCATTCAAAGTCATGTGCAGGGGTCATGTCCTCCGACCAACTCCTTGCTTTGCTGCTCCTGGAGATGATGTGGATGTGGGACTTCTCTCTGGGTAGGGTGGTCTTCCCTCTCCCTTTGCTTTCTCCTCCATGTGAAGACTTGTTCTTAGGCTGTTCCCTTCCAGCGGTTTTGATGGATGGAAACCCCTCATATGAGTTTGATGCAGTGGGAGGTGTTTGGAGACTGCCTTTGTCTCTGGTTGTATCAATAATTAATATGTTGATCCACAGCAATATTATAAACAGGGTAAATACTTCTTTTTCCTCCCTTTTTTCTCTTCTTGGTAAGCAGCAGAAGCAAAAAGGCAGAAGCAAAAAGCCTGGACGGGTTGGAGGTGGTTGTCTCCAGCCACCCTTGGGTAGGTGACATAGCTCGGTGGCTCCATGGAGGGTTAGTGGGTCCTGGCAAGTTTAAGGTTTAGGCTTTCAGAGCTCTTCTTTAATGGGAAACACATATTATGGCATGGACTCCTTTCAAAGCAGCTGAGAGCCCTCCAGTGACCTTCAGCTTATTTGTGTTTTGGGGGCTGCTAGAAGGCCACTCTATGGGGACCCTAGCATGGGCGCATGTCTCATTGTACATGGCTTCTCCGGCGGCTTCTCCAGCATCTTCTCATTGACTGTCTCAATTTCTCACTCATTTCTTAGTCCTAATGCTTCTAAACGCACGTATTTGGATTCAGCAATCACAGCACGGCTTAATGTGTCCATCAGGGTTAAGGAGATCTTGGGAGGAGAGGCTGACATATCCTTGGCAGAGAGTTTCCTGCGGTTGAATCTCCAAACCCTACTTGGGCAGCAAAGGGAGGGCACCTTTCCAGAAGCCTTCCGTGCCCAACTTGCTGATTGCTGACTTAAAGCATCTTGGCCTCGGTGTCCAAATAGGTTTTGAAGGTCGTTTCATCACTGGTTGGTGTTTGTTCTGGAGAGCATCACTGCTAACATGAGGCCAATTATACTCATGGCATTTGAACTTCCTAAATATGCAAATAGGACTTTCTGCCTCTCGCTTGCTTGCAGAACTCACCTCTGCCTTTCATGATGTTTCTTGGGGTTCCACAAGCCAAATTAAAACACCATCTGCTGTAACTCCAGCACCTCCTAATCCCTCAAATACCTGCTAAATGACTCTTTGAAACACCTTGGGAGCAGAACTAATTCCAACTGGCGTTAGCTCAAATTTGCAGTGTTCCACTGGTGTATTAAAAACCACTAGCTTTGAGCCCCATTCATCTGATTTTACTGGCTTTAATAGACGTCCTGCCTCCATGCTGAGGATATTTCTGCTTCTGAGAACATTGCTAGCTTTTCATTAAGAGTTTCCAGTGGATAATGCCTCCATTTGGAAGGCTTTATTTAAACCATACAAATCAATCTGCATCTATGATTTATTTGGCTTTTTAATTCCTACTCTTTTCAGTTAAATACACAAGGTTTAACCTAGTCTGCAGGTTGAAACCGTCTGGAGCTATGAAAGACAATGGTGGGACGAGTTGTTTGGCTGTAACATCCTGGGAAGAGCTGGGGTTCTTGTTCTGGTCCTACTTTGAGTGGTTTCTTCTCCCGTCGGCCTTCTCCAACGTGGTAGGACACCAACGTGCATCCCTGCTGCCACCAGGAAAGGTTGGTTTCCTTCAAACTCATTAATAGCCCCATTGATGCTGGAATGCACCTTTTGCCAACTGTTTCATTCCTCTACCAGAAACCTATGCCTGCAAGGGGGCCACTCTGCTTAGAAAACCATGTGCTGTCCATGCTGGGGTTCAAGGTGGTCCCCTCTTTGGGCTGTGCCTGTACCCATTATCCCCCTGCCAGCAGAAAAAGGAGAAGCAGTTCTGTCAGATTGTGGACTAGCATTTTTCACCATTTCCATCTGATTTGGACTCAAAAAGGAGCACAAACATTGCAGTAAATATGTGCTCCAGGGCATGAGAGCAGTTTGAGAAGCAATCGCTTGTTCTCAGCCCAAACTTCCCCCCAAGGAGCACCGTGCTCCACATTTTCTTCTGGGTTTGGGACACCCAAGCTTGTCTCTTTATTGGATTCTCTCTGCAGGGTGGATATGAAATGGTTCTCCTGTGGAGAACCTGTGGGGCCCTGGTGAGACATTCAGTTTCATCGCCAGCTTCAATGCATCTTCTTGGGATGGGATGTACCTGCTTGGTGTTGGGGCTTATCTAGATCTTGGGGAATGGAACATGGTCTCCTAGCATGAATGGGTGGAGACTGTAGCTTGAACCCACATGCTTCTATGACAAATCATAAAGTATCCACCATTTAGATGGTGCCTGACGGGGATTCCCCTTCTCCAAGCATTAGCTGAGCACGCATCCAGCTTGATGGAGCTGGAATGAGTTAAAGCTCAAAAACAGAGAGGGAAACTAAAGTCCTTGAGGGTCCCTAACCTCTGGGAGCTGAGCCGAGCTGTCATCCACATATAGCAATTCCAGCTAGGTGGATAAGGGAGAGAGCAGGAGGAGTGGGAAGCACAGAGCCTGACAGAGGAGGAAACAAACTGCAGAGGAAGGGAAGCAGAGGGAGATGCTCTCAGATCACAAGCACCTTTGAAGCATGCAGAGGAGAGAAAATTGCTCCTCGCCCCCCTTGGGGATAGGCTGCTGGCACAGTGTGCCTTCTACATTTGATTTTAGCAAGGTGGAGGGAGGCAGGGGAGGGAGGGAGACTGATCATGTCTTACCATGAGAGACAGAGCTCACATTCTCTGGCATAGACAAACTTCTCCTTCGCAAGTCATCCCCAGGAGTTGGTCTGATGAAAGGTGAAGATCTGCTGCTGTGAGATGGTTCGCTGCCCATCTGCATGAGACTTGCCTTGGCAGCGCTGGTGCCATGGGCTCAGGACATCCACCCCATTGCACACCAGTCGGTGTGTCCCATGGCTGGGACATCAGCTCAGACCCAGCCTGGCTGGGACTCCGGGGATGCCAAAGTGCAGGATGGGTCTACAGGATGCCCCTCCTGGGGGCAAGTGGAGCCAGGGAGCAAAGGGTGAGTTTGGTGGCCGAGGGGATACAGCACTGGCCAGGTGATGGCATCTTGCCACGTTGCTGCTGCTGGTGTTGGCGTGTGCTGGGGATGGAGCAGGAGGGTGATGCTGCCAGCTGTGGGGTTGTTCCTGATGCCCATGGGACCAGAGGCTCGACCCAGGCACGTGTATCCCAACCCTTCCCTCTCCTGGGCACAAACAGGGCACCAGCATCTCTGGCTCGACCCTTTGCACAGCATCTTTGCAGCCATCCAGGACACTTGGCTTTGAGTGCGATGCCTTCAAGCATCAGGAAGTGTTTGGGCATTACTTGGGCTCTGGCTGTACACTCTGGTGGTGCACAGCAGGAAGCCGGACAGGACAGATGGTGGGGATGGGAGAGATGTTCCTCTCCCACCTTGGCTCTTGTTGCCGTGCTCATTTGCAGGGACCATGCACCAGACGATGCTTCCTCTGTGTTTCCAGGCTCCTACAGTTGCATTAGACATCCTGCTGTTTCCTCTGCTCCTCCAGCATCTCCTCACCCTGCCAGAGGACTCTCCTGTTCTTTGGGTGCCTGTGCAGGCCCAGGCAGGCTCTGCAGGGCTCTGCTCCCCTCCGGGGACACCCTCTGTCCATTGATTTCCCTGTGCAAAATCAGGTGAGGTAGTCACCGGCTTTGATTTCAAGGAACAAATCTCCCCCCATCCTTCGGGTAGGACCTTGGTACTGGGGCCAGCTCATTTCCAGGCTGGCTTCCAGCAGGGAAGGGTTGGAGGCTACATGGCAGCTGCTCAGATGCTGGGGCTGGAGCTGCCAGCAATTTTCTGCTGTGACCAAAATGATCTTTAATACATACATCAGGGGTTTCTTCCTCTTCCACACCTCCCTTCTGTCTGTGCCCTTGGAGCCTGTGGCACGCTGGAGCAGTGGGAGCTGCTTGGAGCGTCACCAGCTGGGGAGCATCTTAGTGAGCTGGTACCACATCTCCCATGGCCTGATGCATTTGGATGGATGTGTTTCTTTCCTCTCTCTTTGCCCCTGGGGAGGGCTTCCACTGCTACAATGGACCTGATGAAGCTGAAGATGGACAGATGGACAAAAGGGAGCCATGGAGCCTCAGCACAGCCTGGGGTCTCCTCTGCCCATCTTCACACCTGGAAAATTGCTGTTTTCTTCTCAAAAATCCCCTTTTCTCCCTATTTTTGGGAGAGCTCTTGGGACATACAGTCCCCTGCTTGCTTTTCCTTCTCCAGTGTTGTGTGCCTGGTGTGGATGAGGAGCCCTGGAGCCGGGAAGTGGACCCGTCAATGAATCCCTCATCACTGCAAGGGCTGTGCAGGCTGGATGTACCAGTGCTTCCTGCAGGAAAAACCATCGCCGAGCCTCTGGGATATTGAATGAAGCTCCCAAAGGGGAACTATGTGATGTTGCTGCTACAGGAGTTTTCTTGCGGAATGTGCAGTTTGATTGAACTGGAAAAATTCCTTGGAGCATATTAATAATAATAAAACAAATCCCATTATTGTAGAATTGTTGAAATGGATCTTTTCAATCTCCTTTCATTCTGATAGTGAAAATGTTTCCTTGAGATGCTATTGCTTTCACTTCATCTGGACTTTCCGGCTGTCTCGCTATGCGGGGGCTTCGCATTAGACGCTGCATTACGCTGTTCAAATGTTAGCACAGTGCAACCTTGTTACTTACCAAAATGAAACGCACTTTGGGAATTTCCTACAGGATATAACACCCATTCCAGCCGTCCTAAAGGAGGAGACAGGCCTGACTTTGGGATTTGCACCCCTTTCCCAGAGAGTTCTTTAGTGACGGCCACAGGTTGTTCACTCTGAGCCCTAATTTAGCTCTGAGCATTGACGCTTCCTGTCTCTGAGCCTGTTTTGCCACCCCCAATTGCTTCAAGCTCAGCTCAATTACTTTAATAGATGAGATAACAAGGGGTGGAGAGAGGGAGGTGCTTATGCGGGAGGGGATGATAAGCTGCAGGCGGTGAGGAGTTGTTGGTCCCTGTAGTGGCAGGTTGCTGGGATCTTGCTTGGCCAATGGAGTCTTCACCAGGAGCTGCTGCTTCACACTGGGGTGATGCTGTGAGTTACTCCAGAGATGGAGCTGCCCCATCTCCCTGTGCCTCAGGTATTCCCAAGGGACGCGCTGAGGATGGAAACCCTCCCTGTCCCCCGTAGCTGTCAGCCTGGGTGATGTTATTTGTGCTCCTTTGATGCTATTTATCCCTTTCTGTCCTCTTTGAGTTGCTCTTCTGCTCTTTGCTATGCCAGCCCCAGGGTTTAGCTCTGTGCCCAGTGAAGCACTGGTGTAGAGTGGCAACAGGGCTCCCAGTGTCCAGTATGGGGCAATCCCCTGAGCAGAGGTGTAGGAGCTGCTGGTGTGAGAGCTGCACCCTACACTGTGTGACCCCTTAGGCATTACTGCAGCCCTCGCTCTGGGGGGGCACCCACCCTGTGAGCTTTGCTTCTATTCAAGCACTGAACCCATTGGTTCTTTTTATTTTGGGGGTTCTTTTATAACCCCCAGCCCCAAAATGGGATCTCCCCTTAGGGAGCAGGTCCCCAACAAGACCCTTGCTGCCTGGTACAGGGCTCCATCCCTTCCCAGCCAGCCTCAGACCTTTGGTTCTGCAACTCTCTGCAGTGCTATCAGATGGAAAACAGCCTTTGAAGGAAGGCGAACAACCCTGGGCCCTCCACCGTGGGTTGGGCTCTGCTGCCCCACTCCCCACCCAGGGTTTTGGGGGTCCTAAGGGTCCTTAGGCTGGGGAGCTGCATCCCTGGGATGGCAACAGGCACAGCAGAGCAGACTGTGCTCATCAGAGTCCATTATTTTGGTATTTCCTTTTGCAGAAAAACCAAGAAAAAAAGCTTTTCTTTGCTCTTTCTTGAACGCTTTGAAAGGAAACATCAACGTCTTTCAACAAACCCATTCTGGCGTCCAAAAAAATGCTTGGAATTTGAAAGAACTGGAAGAAGTTTGATCTCTGGACTGTTAGAAACAACAGAGGGGGAGGAAAACGGTCCGAACAGAAAGGAGTTTCTCTCCCTGCATCACCACCCTGATTTGCATCCTTGGCTGAGAGCAAAGCCATCCTATGGGGAACGTGACTGATTGTTTTCCAAACATGCACATGAGGCAGCTTCTAGCCTGATATTAATTGGGTTTGAGGGTTGCAGAAATGAAGCCCTTCTCTTCTATGGACCAAAGACAGATAGAGCGGCTTTCGGGGCTCCATCCAAACAGATCCCTCTCTTCCCTCAGCCTCCTAAACCCAGTTTTTATTAGAGCAGCCAAAGGGAGAAGGGGGGTGTGTGTGTGTGTGTGCGGAATAGAGACAAGAACAGGTCAGCAAGAATGGGAATGAAGATGCAACGTGCAGCAAAGAGACCAGATTGCCTGCCTGGAGGTTGGGATGTGGTTTCTTTTCCCTTTCCCTATCAAGGGTGCAAGATAAACAGAGACAGAAGGTTGGAAAGTGTCCCAGAAAGGTCTCTGCAGAAGCAGGCCAAACGCATTGAAAGTGGATAAACAGCAGGAAAGGAATTGCACTAAAATTTTGAGTCAAGGTGGTACGAAATGAAACCCTTTAAAGCTGGTACAGATGCATCAGGCACATGATCTGCACCCTAACTGCCCCCAGCCTGCAGGCAGGATGCAGGACAGCCTCTAAGCATGGGTCTGTCCCCATCTGTCCTCCAAATGTCCCCCGTGGGTAGCTGGGTTGCAGGTTTGCCCCATCAGCGGGCAAAGATGCTTGATTGGTGGTCATGATCTTCTGGTTTAAGGGTATCATCCTAAGAGGGCATCTCACAGCCATACCCATCTAACCTTGGTTTGATCTCTGGTGCCATCAGCATCTCCTGGTTTTTGCTCTGTGTTTATAGCTTGCTACGCTGCACAAACCAACCGAGGGTCATGTGTGACAGCAGTGTCCAGTGTGGAGCCCGATGCTGTGATCACCCCAGTGTGGTGTCACCAGGGCACAGAGCAGGACAGAGAAGAAGCATGAGTGAGCTGGTACCTGTGGTCCCCACTACCTGAGCAGCCCAGGGACTTCACTGTGGTGCTTCAATATAGAGCCCTACCTATGGATTTATTGCATGGATACCATAGTGGGGTATCAGCAGCTGGAGACTGCGGGTGAATGCTCCTTGGTGGCTCATGTGGGTCAGGAGGAGCAATGGAGGCGTCACTGTCTGGCCGTGGCATCTACTTTGGTGTACAGGCATATCTCCTTATGGGCCAAGATCTAGGCTTTGCAGGGATGCTGTATGGTGATGGGGGAGCTGGTACCTGCCATAGAATGTGGGTGTCACCCCTGCAGTGATGGGGAGAGCATCCTGCTGGGTGCTGCGACCTGGGGATCAGGCTGTGCCAGAGGCTGAGGGCATCTTGTTTACCATAAAGCCACCACTGCATCTGGGAACATTCTGCTGGATGGGTTGGCTGTGGAGCTGCTTGTTTGGGATATGCTTTTTCCTGGAGCGGGGAAAGACATCCCAAAAGAGGCACGTACAGAAAAACCAAGGTCACTTAAGCCCTTAACAAGGTGGTGGGGTGGGTCTCCTGTACCCAGCACCCATGGCAGGAAACCTGCAAAGTGCAGGATGGTGCCCAAAGGGGAATGCGCACCTTCAGCTTGCTGAGGTTCCCCTTGCCCATGGCTCCCATGCATCAATGGGGTGTGTAGCAGGGAGGGCAGCCAGAAAACATGGCTTTGGGGGGGTTATTTTGTAATGTGGGTGATTTGCTCACACTGCTGGGTGATGGAAACCTCCAGAAAACCCATCTGTTCATCCTGTTTGGTTTTCCTCCACCGAAGAGAAAGCCCAAATCTGCTGCCCTGTGTTGGAAACCTGGGTGAAACAGGGAATTTGGGGCAGCTTCTGAAGAATGCAAGCCATGGGGAAGAAAAAAGGTACAGGACCTTAATTTGAACCATTCTGGGTATTTCTGTTTTGTTTTCCTTGGTGTGTTTTGTATTATTGAAGTATAGCTTCCCAAGAAATATATTTTTAATCATTCCCATGAGATCCTTTTGAGAAAACTTCTCTAAAATAGAAATATGTTACATATATTTACAAATTTTATATATTTTTGTTTCTCTATATATTTTAATTTGGATTTATATGTTATATATATATGCATATATGCCCACAGTAGTTACCTTTCTAATAGCATCACTGATGTCCCCTTCATCCCTGGCAGTCTCGCAGGGCTGGTGGAAGGGAGATCTAGCACAGAAAAGCAGTCACTCTGAAAAGACTAACCCCAAGAAACCACCTTTTTGCTAGGATCTTATGTTTCAGCATCCCATAAAGTGCTGGTGCCTTATTTATCTTCCCTGCCTCGCCTGCAGCAGGTTCCGGTCCTTGGGACTGAGTGTTTGCTAAATCGGATCAGAGCCGGGCAAGGAGGAGGTGAAGGGTGGACATGAAAGTTTAATGGCCCTGTGTCCCGAAAGGCTGAAAATCAAGCTGCTCCAGGTGGTTTTCTTTAGTTTTCCATCTCACTTGCTGCTGATTTTAGAGTGTTAAATGTTTCAAGAGCTGCTCCCCACACCAGGAGCTGCGGCAGGGTCCCTTGATCTGATGCTTGGGGAGAATGGAGATTTAATGCCTCTGGTTTTTATCCCTGTGGGGCTCGGCTATAAGGCAGGAGTCCATATCCACTCAGCTTGGCAATAACCCTTCCTTTCTTCTTCAGAATGAGGGAATAGGGCTGGTCCAACAGTAAACAAAGGTTATAATACCCAATATAAACATTCATTGGCGTCCTACACCCACATGTCTGCATGTTGCCTGGTTACAAGCAGAAAAGGCTAGTGGCTTATTTATCTAGGAAATATATCCTGGGTATAACCTCATGTCTGAATTTAAACCAATATAATTCACTCCGAGCAAACAACAGGATAGGTGATCTCAGTGTGATTTGTCTCCTTGCCCCCTGTAATTTTCCAGCTCACCCTGAATAAACCTGATTTCCAATGACTGAAGCCTCCAAATGAGGAGCTCGCGCAGGGCTGACAACGTCGGTGAATAACCTGCCAATGATTTAATTGTGGGGGGTGGCTATTTTTGAGCTCATAAACCAAGCTGAGGGCTTGTTCTTGTCTGTTCCCAGTCCCTGGCTGCTTTTCTGGACTGAAACATCTTCTCCCATCCCTGCTGCCGGGGACTGAGCCAGATGGGCTGTCTATCAGCGATGCTGCAAGGTGAGGCAATGCAATTGGAAGGCTGTCTGGATCTCTGAGTCCCCTTTTCCATTCCCTCCTGCTGGTTTTGATCCGTGATTGCTATGTCTGACCGTGTTCTTTTGGTCCTTGTGAAATCCGGCCTTCCTTCTCCAGGTCCTCTTGCTTCTTCTAGGTGAGATCCAGCATTGGTCTCATCTCCCTGTAGGGACCTCCAGGTTGGGATGCCCCAACACAACATCCGACTTGTCCGAAGGAAACCTTTCCCAATAGATGGGGAACCTTGCAGCAAACACTGAGCTGAGCTTATATAGAGGGATATTTCCCACTGAAATCCACGCCTGGGCCCTGTAGAAGGTGCAGTGTTAAGTGATTCAAGTTAACACGTTTATGGTGCCTTTATTCCAAAGCATTTCCATGCTGGTGAGGACCTGTGAACTTTGAGGAGTTAACAACATTATTTCACTTTTTACTGCATCGACATAAAGTTCCAGTATTACCTTGACTCCTTTCAAGAAGCCGATTGCTGGGGTTGTTCATTAGGAAATGGCTCAATAAAGTGCTTTCTAAAAAATTTATTGACCCTATAAAAGGCAGGAATGTTATGAACAAATGGAACGATACCAAAAATGGCATCCTTTGTGTGCTCACAAAAATCCATGCGCCGCAAAGTGGTGTCCGTAAACCTCGGTGGGAATTCCCAGCAGCTGCTTCATTTGGCCACATCAGGTAATCAATACCTGGGGCTGTTAGATGGATTTGTGGGTGTTTGGGGAATGCCTTTGGCTAACACTGATGGCCTTTCCCTCCTGGCTGCAGGGGAAGAACAGAGCTTGGCATTGCTGTCTGTGTATGTAACCTCTCTACAGGCTTAGAAATGGATTTGAGCACCACCTTGGGCACTGTCTGCCTACAGCAGAGCTCCCAGCTGCCTATAAAAGCATCTTTCTTCATGGCAGGAGAGCTTTGTGGCTCCGTCCTTGGAGATGGAGATGCTCAGTGCCAGCAGCAGTGCAAGGCTGAACAAGGATGAGAGCAGAACTCTCGATCCCTGTTGCCTCGTCACTCCAAAACTCGGAGGTGGGCATGGGGGCATTCGGACCAGGTAGGAAATGGTCATGGATGATGCAGAAACCCAGAGCCTGCAGCAAGTGGGACTGATGGAGGTGTCAGGAAGAAGTTTCCCTTGTGACACTGGTCTGCAGAGGGAGCTCAGCATAAGGCCATGGTCAGAGCTGGAAGCGCCTGCAGCTCCCTGCTGACCCTCTCCAGTGTGTGTGGCTTTGCCTATCTCCATGGTCTCAGCCATTCTGGCTTCAGAGCCCCAGGTTTTTCCATCCCTCAGCACAAAGAAAGTCTTCTCATGCTTAATGTCTTTTGTCTTCCATTTCAAGACTTTTATTGTTTTGTCCTCCTGTCAAGCTAAACACAAGCTGCACAGCCAGAGGGATTTATCAGAAGAGCAGGGCTTTTCTTCCAGGCGGAAAACCCCAAGGTTGGAAAGCTTAAGCCAGAAAAAGCACAAGCAATTGCCTTGGATGGGCCACATTTGCTATGTCATTGCCTGGCTGGGAACACTGCACTTATTTACACGTGCGTTGGGGCAGGAAAGAGTGATGCCTTTATTGTCCATTCATCTCGGCTCTGCTCCTTGCCCGGTTTGATGAGCTTTGTGGGCGTTCGCTGATAAATCTTTGATTTCAAGGAGCCAAGGTCATGCTTTGCTTCTCAGCATGCCAGGAGTAAAGCATCACCCAGGGCTCGCATACATGAATGCAATCACTTACATTTCTTAGCCGATAGGAGTTGGGAAAGACACTTTTGGCTCGTTTCTCTATTTTCTCCAGCTTGAACAAAACCAAGGCTGGAGAAGGTGGCTTTTCCCTGTAGCAAGTTCTTGGGAAGGGTGGAAGGACCCTCTCCAGGTCTGTGGAACTGCCAGAGCAAGGGAGCTCCTTGTGACTGAGCTCAGCAGGCTTACCCCATGGACTTACCCCATAGCCTTGCCCTTGGGTTGCACGATGCCCTGCAGCAGCCTCTGGGTGTAGGGGGAACTTCGGTCTCTGCATGCCCCCGACCCTCCTTCTCTACCCAGCCCATCCATGTGGGGATCTGTGCAGAGACCAAGCTGTCAGCACACACTGAGGATAGTTTCACCTTCCTCCATCTCAAACTTGCTCGCTCCTTTGATGCCCAGGAGATGTGACTCTGCCATTCCCATATCCACCTCATTGTGGTGAGAGCCGCTCTCCTTCCATGCAGTCTAAAGCACCCGTGGTCCATACCAGAGGTGCAGCTTCTCAACAAAAGGCATCTCCTAGGTGCTGCTCCCTGTTGCAACCAGAGCACTGGGGTGGGTTGTGCATCCAGCTTCACCCTCTCGGCGAGGTGGCCTTCCATGTGCTGTCTTGTCCCTCTCTGCCAGACCTACCTGCTCTTGCTGTTGGAGAATAAGCCAGTCCTGAGCACTGAGGTAGGGAGAGGATGGGATGAGGAGCAAGAATGTGCTGCTTTGCCAAGCTGGAGAGCATTAAATGATAACGGAGACATGTTTGTGTAGCTGCTGCATATGGGCTTGCTCCCTTCAGCAGTTTCCCATTAGCAAGTCTTTGTGAATGTTCCTGGGCATATAAACTTTAAATAGATGGCTTGTCAGTTAGGAACAGAGCCTTTCATAGATCTCTTTGATGGAACAGTTTGTAAGAATAAAACTGGGGACAGGGAGGGAGAATTTGCAGCCCTCAATCCATTAAAGATGAATGTGTCATTGGAAGATGCTGCCAGAGAAGCTAAACAGCTATTTGGATGGTGGTGGGTTTGCTGCCCGAAGTGGCTTCTCCATCCCAACACCTTTTTCTGCCTGACAGGGTATCCCCGCCTTCACTTTCTCTTAAGATCATCTTGCTGAGTGAGGTCTTGGCTGTGTCAAAGAGCTCCCCTCCTTTCCCTGCTCCTTTATGGGGATCCAACTTTGACCCTCTTAAGCAGGAGACAAAAGTTCCTGGGGAATTCCTTAGAAACTCCCATTTATGTTCGTTCCCCCAGCCTTAACCTTTCATGGTGAACCAGAAGGCAGGAGAGCGCAACAGCTGAGCTGAACTTGCCAGGCAGAGCAGTCAAGAGTTGCCCAGTGATGGCAGACACACAGTTCTGGGACATCAGGCTTCCAGATCAGGGGTCTCTGGGAGGATTTGAGATAGTTAAAGGTGGAAATAGCTGCATTTTCACTCTCAGAGGTTTCAGCCTCTACGCAGGGTGCTTGCAGCTTGCTCATGTGCGTCTTGTGGCTCCTAACTGCAGTGCTGAGAGTTGGAGCTCCCCATGCAATAATACAGAGGGGTGTTGAGGGAGATCGGGGGGTGCAAGGCGTGTGTACAGGGAAAGCTTAAACAACCCATCCCTCCTCAGCATAGGGAAGGGAAGATGGATGGGGCTGGTGACAGAGGTCTATACAAACCTGAGCAGCAGAGAGCAATTGCTCTTCTTCACAAGGAGAGCATCAGATAAGAGGAGCTTTAAAACAAAGACAGGACTGGTTTGCACAACCCATCATTTGGCTCTGTTGAGTTAGCACAGAGCTGCAGCATCCCAGGCAAGACCCAGTGGTGATGGGTCCAAGTGCTTGGAAATATTGTGGGTTGATTCCCTCTCATCTTGAAGCTGGAGCTTTAGAATTTCTCTCCTTTTTGGACTTTATATCTACACTCACTTCTTGCTTTATCTCCAGGGATGAGTGAAGCTTTTCATGGCATATGGCTCATAAGGGATTACCTCCTCCTCTGGCTCCAGGCAGACCTTGCTCCGAGGGCTTGGAAAGCAGCTGAATTGCAATGCTGAGACCCCAGCTGTGGTACCCTGTCCTCTGGGTGAAGCAATGGTTCATAGAGGGAGGTTAAGCCACGAGGGCAGGCTGGAGGGAGGTAGAAGTCGTGTTCCATGGTACCAAATGCCCATCTCCACGCCTTGCCAGGAGATGACGTAGGTGTGGAGATGCAGTCCATCCTGGGGGCTGGATGCTGGAGGAGGTGTTTGGGGCCACTGGCTGCTCTCAATCTGTGGCACCATCTGCCTCCCTACAGCCCTGTGCTAGGCAAGGCTTGCTCATTGCTTCCAGAGCCCTGGGGAGCTGAGATATTCTATGTTAAATACAAAACTCTACCAAGTGGGGCCTTGAGCAAGTCTCCTCCCAGAGGTGTCATCACCACTTGACCCCTGTGGGTTCCCATCTCCCTGCTTCTGCTTTAAAGAGCATTTTCTTGGTCTACGTGAGACTGAATTATCTTCTGCTCCCACCTCCCAAGGTCAGGGCCTGTCTGGGAAAGGCTCTAGTTCACCTCTCTGTGTGGTCTGGAGACGCCCAGACGCAGTAATACTGGGGGATGCTGTGGCCATCTCCAGAGCTTCTCCTTTCTGTGTTAAATAACTGGGCAAAAGTGTTATTTTTGTCATTAAAAATTCATCTGGAAGTGGTGAGGCTTCTGAGGATGTAATTAGCCGAGCGCTCCTCCTGTCAGCTATCTCCAAAGCTTCTTGGGAGCACTCTTTTCTCTTCTCCTCCTCATTTCACTCTTTCTTAGCCCTTCTGCAACTTGCTTAGGTTTCCCTGGCCACTGAGCAGAGCAGATCCTTGGCAGTCTCAGACAGAAGTGAAGACCAAGTAGTTAATGCAGGAGATGAGATCTGGCCCACTTACTCCTCAACAAAACAACTCTGAAAGAGCTTTTTGTTGTACCTAAACCTCTCTTCTTTAACCTGCTGCATCACCTAACACCACTTCAGCTCCTCAAGTGCAACCCCTGCTCTCCAGGTGGGTTTTCTCTAAGTGTATCAGGGCTGATGGGGCAACAATCCTGATCGTAGATGGGAGGATGCAGGAGGCGACTGTGGGCAAACCTCCCCTGGAGTGTTTCTCGCCTGAGCATCTCTCCCGTGCATCCTGGCTGTGTATCCCAGATGGCTCCTTTGGAATAACGAGGGCAGACGGATGGACTTAGAGGTGCTGGCAGCCAAACCAGGCAGGATCTGCAAGCTCCCACTTTGTGCAAGCTCTGCACTGGGGGAGCAGGACAGGCTCTTCCTAACCCATAGCAGTTTCCAGTGTCTGAAGGGGGCTACAAGGATGCTGGAGAGGGACTCTTCATCAGGGACTGCAGTGACAGGACAAGGGGTAACGGGTTCAAACTGAAACAGGGGAAGGTCAGGTTGGAGATAAAGGAGAAGTTCTTCCCTGTGAGGGTGCTGAGGCGCTGGCACAGGGTGCCCAGGGAAGCTGTGGCTGCCCCATCCCTGGCAGTGTTCAAGGCCAGGTTGGACACAGGGGCTTGGAGCAAGCTGCTCTAGTGGAAGGTGTCCCTGCCCGTGGCAGGGGTTGGAGCTGGATGAGGTTTAAGGTCCTTTCCAACCCAAACCAGGCTGGGATTCTATGATTATAGATTATAATATTATAACTGCATCTAGCTGCCTTTTGGGTGTTTTTCTTTTATATTTGCTCCCCTTTACCACAGTTCCTCTTTGTTTTCTCCCTGTTGTTTTCATTCAAGCACCCCTCCATCACCTGTGTGTCTGATCCACCACGTCAGCACGTATGAGGCCAAGGCACAGACTTCATGCGCAGGAGCAGGCTCTCCCCATGAGGCAGCCCATGTTCAGCAGGCATCTGCACAGTCCTTGGGCAGCTTCCCCTCCTTCACAGCCCTGCCTTCCCTCCCAGCATCCCTTCGGCAGTTCTTTCCAGATCCCTGCCTTGGAAAACCCTTCTCTTGGAAAGCCCCTTCTCCTCATCCTTGTGCTCCCTGGGTTGCAGCAGCTTGGCAGCTGGGTCCTGGCAGGGCTTTATTAGCTCTGCCCCATCATTAACTTGGCTTCTCAGGCAGGAGCTGGGTCGCATCCCACTGCCCTGGCCCTATGAGTCGGTGCATTTCCGCAACCAGAAGGGCTGTGAGTGGATGGATAAAGGGAGAGTTGGGGGTCCCAATCTCCCGTGGCTCTCCTTTACGGAGAAAAACGAGATGTGGCATCACTCCCTTTGATTCAGGGGCAAGAAAAGGCTGATGTGCTCCTGCCTCCCAGCAGCTGGAGGATGGCGAATAGCTCTGCTCTGTGTAAAATGCAGAGGATGCGTGGATGCTTGGAAATGCTCTGCAGCAGGTGGATCTTCCTGAGGCTTTGCTCTGCCAAACGATCAGCCACTGAGGAGTTAAAGCACTGTTTAAGAGAGTCCTCAATTAGACCCCTAATGACGGGGTATGGCACCTCCTTAGGTTGATTTCCCCACATGGATTCATGTTCCCCTTACACCCCAAAGGTTGGTTGTGCGCTGAGGGATCCTCCCCCTGCTCCCCCCCACACACACCCCCCCCCGCCCCAGCTCTGCAATTATGATTGAGATTGATTAAGATTTATTCTTTTTAATTAAGATTGAGAGGCTGGAACCCCAGGGTGCACCAGCCTCAGGAAGAAGGACAATTATGCAGCAATTACACAGCCTTGTAATCACATTATACATGGGATGTAGACTGAGATCTACCAAAGCCATTGTAAATGGGTCATCAGGAAACCCAAAGAGATGCTAAACGACGTGGGCACCTTCAGCTCCTTGCTGAAGGGCTGGGATTTGGGTTGGAGAAGAGATGTGGGCTGGGAACACGGTGGGACCTCATATCTTGGAGAACTCCTGTCCCTGCCACCTCACAGCATCCGTTGGCACATCTCTGCCCTGCAGGCATGCGATACCCTCTCTTCTTCTGCTCTTATGAGTGGGTGATGCACCAGCATCACTGCAGAGCTGGGAGATGGCGAGTGCCTCATCCCACATCATCTCTCATCTCAGACCCTCCTTCTCCTGGCTGGTACATGGGGTTCCCTGGGTCTGGGCAGTGCTCCCGGTCCCTATCTTTTACTCCGTTTGGAGAGGAGTGAAACTGGGCAAGACTACACCATACCTCTCCATAACACTCCCCCAAATGCTGTTTCCAGCCCAGCGGATTTCCTTGGGAGACAAAAGCCTGACTGTACATACACAGGGTGTTTGAAACCAGCACAAATTCACTCTTGTTTCCCTTCTGTTTGGTGCTGGGTTTAAAGAAGTGAATTTCCCTGCTCCCTCTTCTTTTAAAGAGGATCTGGGAACAGCGCAGGAGCTGGGCAGCAGTGCTGGTGCTTGCACAGCCCTTCCTCCAGGACCTGCCTTTGGGCCCCAGGAGTCACATTAGTAAGTGTTCCTTCTGATGGACATAGGCATTTCAGATTCCAATCCCGTTTCCTCTCCTGGTTTTCACCCCCTTAATTCCTCCTCTCTGGTCATTTCTAATGAGTGATGCTAACCCACACTGCACTTGCCTTTTATCCTCCACTAAAAGCAGGCTTGGACTGGAATTAAACAGAGCCAGGTGGGCTCGGGGCTGCGTTTTCCACTGAGAGAGTCAGGGTACGTGGTCAATAGAAGCCAAGCAGGTTGCTGATGTGGTTCGTGAGCTTCAGGATGGTGGGAACCCCAGCGAGGCTTTGTTACCCTGGCCTGGCCAGACCCACTCTCCTTCTGCTTGTAGAGAGCGGAGGGGATGCCCATCAACAGGGTGAGCAGGCTCAGCGGTGGAGAGCATGGCTTCAGGTGGTCCCCAGCCATCTGGGTGCCATCTGAGTGGGAAACCACATAGAATCCCAGCCTGGTTTGGGTTGGAAAGGACCTTAAAGCTCATCCAGTCCCACTCCCCTGCCGTGGGCAGGGACACCTTGCACTAGAGCAGCTTGCTCCAACCTGGCCTTGAAACCACCCCAGGAAGTTGACTTTTTCCTCCCTGTTTTCCTAGGAGAATGAATGAGTCCTTGAGGAAGCAGCATCCCTTTGCCTGGCGATGCTCTGCACTTATCCTCAGCTGGCATTTCTCACTCGCTGGCTTCTTTTTCTCCTTTTCTTACAGTGCAGGATTAGTCAGCTCTGCCCAGCAAGGGAGAATTGATTCTTACACTGAAACACTTGTGTTGTTTTATTATTCCCTCCTTTTTTCAGCCTCTAAAAGCTGCTTTTCATCCCCCTGGAAGCAGGCGGGAGAGCTCGAAGACAAACCCAGACACCTTGTCACGCTTGCAGAGAGCTGTGAAAACAGTCTGCTTCCCCCTTGCTGAGCTGGTAGTGAGAACTTTCCCTGTCTGGGCTTAAAGGCAGTGTCTGGAAAGCATCTGGGAGGTCAGGGCTGGCTTGTGCTTGGCTTTGGGCAGTGCTTTTTGGCAGGGTGACCTCTTAGGCCCTTAGCTGGTGTGTGGGACTCAGGGTATGGGGAGGCTGGGGAGAGGATGCTCCTGTCTCCTTGGAGATGGAGTTGCATCCTACAAGAGGGGACAGGGCATGGGGTTGGTCTTGCAGAAGTGCTAAGCATCACTCCCTGTGCAAGGGAGTGCAGCCGATGTCTGTGTCCCTGCAGCATCCCGTGAGCCCTTCTTTCCTTCTCCTGACACCAGGCAGCTCCAAGGTATCTGGGAAGGGGAAAATCCAGGCTTGAGGCATTTCTGCTGAGCTGTTTGGGTTTCAATGATCCTGTAAATAGGGGCTGTTTTAGCAGGAAACCCTGGAACTGCTTATCCAAGTAGGACGGGTTGGGATGTTGCCACTTTCACAAGGGTCTGTTGGGCCACAAGAGCAGATGATGGCCCCAGTGGGGGTACAGATGAGGTACCTGAGGTGTCAGATGGTCATCCCCAGGGCCTGGCATCACCTGTGCAGTCAGAGGTGTGGAAATATCTCATAGGGTAGTTCCTGATGTGAGATTCTTGTGGTCCACAGCACCTGGAGCTATGTCTGTCTGGAGCCTGTCCACAGCACAGGGGCTTCTCCTACATCTGCAGCTCCCTGATGGCAACACGGGGTCCCCAGCAGGGTTACAGTGACCTGAGTTTCAGTGTCCAGCTGTCTGCAGGGTAACTAACCCTGTAGTTGTGCATGGAGCTAGCTGCAAGCCTCATCAGGTCCCTAACCCCATCCTTGCAGGACGGATGGAGTCAATGCCACCAAAGACCATGTGGAGGTCCTGCATCACCTTCAGCTGCTTCCAAAATCATGTGCTGGGATGGGGACAGAGGTTATGATTAAATCCTCCCTCCTCCATCAGCTGCAGCAGGACCAGGACTATCAGTGCTGGAGCTTTACTCAGCTGAGATACTGGGATGGGTGTCCTTGCCCCATAGCAGTGACAGGGTAAGGGACTGCAGCCACTTGTGCCACCGCCTGGCTGGCCCAGCCCCAGCATGTCCTCATGCTTTTGAACACCTTAAACCCCCCCCCCCAGCAGCTCCACTTGATGGCATTTTTCTCCCTCTGTTCTCCCTGTGAGCTGCAGTGTTTGACTGCTTGATCTGGCATCTGCTACAGCATCGCCTGGAGCCATCGGCTTTACAGCGATGGGGCAAGTGACCCAGAGAGAGGGGATTATATATAGAAAGCTAGGAGATAGAGATGTCATTAGAGAGAAGCTGGGAGTTGGGAAAGAACCTCTGGGCCCTTTTTGCTGTGGATGAAAGGAGCTTTCTTCAGTGAAGAGTGTTATTATATTCAGGTTCCCATTTAGGCTTCTCCAAGTTGTTCAACAAAAGGAATATTAAATGACCTTGCAAAACTGATGTTACAAATCAACGTAACCTGCATAAATCAACCCAGACGAAGCAAGAAGGTAAGGTTTGGGTGGGGGTTTTTTTCTCCCAAGTGCCTTGCTGTTACAAAATCACTGCTTTAGAAATGAAAGGTGCTGAAACTTCTTGTAGACATAGGCAAGCATGTAGGCAAGACTTGTGGCATCAGGGATGGTGGGACTCTTGTGCCAGCAGGAAATCTGTGTCAAAATCAGGGTAGCAGAGCTGCCTTGGAGTCCCCTTGAGTCCTGCAGATAAGGAAATCAGCTTTGCCCTGTCTTAAGCTCGTTCTGCCTATTCAGTTTTATCCCAAAGGTCTTTATGTGTGCAGGATGCGATGGTGTGAGCAACCTCTCAGTGTCCAATACAGGTGGAAGTCTCTCCCTCCAGGCTTGGACCTGCATAGACTGCACATGAGATGAGGCCCAAGCATGGTGGGCAAGAAGCAGCTGGAGAAGATCCTTCTGCTGAGCTAGCTGTGCAAAGCAGAGGCTGGAGAGCAAGCAGCAGGTCCTGCATTGTCCCAGTGGGAGAACCTTTCCCGTTGGCATCCAGCAGTGCCAAACACCTCTCCTGTAACGACCATGTCTGGTGTTGTGGTTTAAGCTCAGCCATAAATCACGCAGTTGCTCTCTCACTCCCTCCCTTTCTTCCCCCTGATCCCGGAGGGATGGGGAGGAGAATCAAAAGAATGTAGCTCCCACAGGTTGAGATAAGAGCAGTCCAGTAACTAAGGTATAACACAAATCACTGCTGCTACCACCAATAATAATAATGATAAGGGAAATAACAAAGGAAGAGATTACAAACGCTCACCACCCGCCGACTGACCGATACCCAGCCCGACCGAGCAGTGATCTGACCCTTCAGGGTAACTGCCCCCAGTTTACATCCTGGGCATGACGTGCTGTGGTATGGAATACCTCTTTGGCTAGCTTGGGTCAGGTGTCCTGTCCCTGCTTCCTCCCGGCTTCCCCTCCTCCCTGGCAGAGCATGAGACTCACAAAGTCCTTGGTCAGAGCAAACATTACTGAGCAGTAACAAAAACATCGGTGTTATCAGCGCTGTTCCCGGGCTGAAAGTCAGAAACACAGCACTGCACCAGCTACTAAGAAGGAGAAAAATGACTGCTACTGCTGAACCCAGGACATCTGGATGTCCTTCTCTCTTGGCAGAGTACCAGCAAGGCTTTTGTGAGCTACTCTTACTCTCCCATCTCCTGGTCAAGAGGGAACATGAGGTCCATTGGCTCTTCCAGTCTTGCTCCAGAAAACAGTGAATTTCTGGGTGCTTCTTCTTTGGATCAAAGAGTCCAGGTGGTGGAAGTCCATAATTGCTCCTGGCTTGGTGTCCTACAGCTACCTACAGCCACCACCTCCCCTCTACCCCGAATCAGGCATGCCTCTCCATGAGCATCCATTTGGGATAGCCCTCATCCATCTTACCAGGTAGTCCTGATCCCTGTAGTAAGGGGGTTGAATCCTCTGTTGTTGGGGCTTTAGGCTTTGTGGCTACAGACAAGCTGGGCCATAGGACCTTTCCCTGCCCTTGCTTCCCGCTTTCTGTGTCCCCGAGGGGCACAGCTCTGTGACGGACATGGCTGTGGGGAAGAGCTTCATCATGCTGAGGACCTCGGTTGCATTTATGGATCCCACCTTTGCGCAACACTCGGGTGAGTCCCAAGCTTCCTAGGCACCTCCGCAGATCTGGACACCCGCCTGGATCCAGCAGCATCATCTAGGGAGGATGCCAGGAAAGGAGGGTAAATACTGGCACAGTGATTGTCACCTGAACCTTCTAAATACACTGAGGACAAGGGTCAGGGCCATCAAGCAGGGGTTACACAACTCAGCTCTCCAGAGAAGCCTCTGTGGTGAGACCTTAGCCCTTTGCTCCCACTCTTCTGAATTTATCTCCTTTACTCTATGAGTTGTATGAAGAAGGAGCTGAAGCTGCAGCTCTTGAGCTCTCCTGAGCTGTCCTGCCATGGGCCAGCCCTTCTTGTGTCCTGCTGATGCTGCTTGGGAGGAATATTCCCTCTCCTTCAGTTTTAACTGCCTGATTTTCTTTGGCCATGTTGGCCTTTAGCTCCCATCCCAGTGGCTTGCAACTGCTCCTGTTTGCCTTTCCCACAGCATTGTCTTTGCCCTGGGGTTTGCTTTTCTCATCTTTCAGAAGACCAGCAAGTTATTCACTTGCTGGTCCCCTGCTTTTGCTTCTCCTTCTAATGAGTGTTCAAGTCCTTCGACAATGTCTGGAGGCTGTGGGAGTCTGTGTTAAAATCCCATCCTTGATCTCCCCTACCTGCACTGCATCTGTGCAGGTATCTTGCATCCCTCTGCCCAAGCACCATGAGCATCCTGCATCCTTCTGCTCAGTCACCCTGAGCATCCTTCATCCCCCTGCCCAGGCAACCCGAGCATCCTGCATCCCTTTGCCTAGGCATCCTGAGCATCCCACATCCCTCTGCCCAGGTACACCGAGCATCCTGCATCCCTCTGCCCAGGTACTCCGAGCATCCTGCATCCCTCTGCCCAGGTACTCCGAGCATTCTGCATCCCTCTGCCCAGGTACCCCAAGCATCCTGCATCCCTCTGCCCAGGTACTCCGAGCATTCTGCATCCCTCCGCCCAGGTACCCCAAGCATCCTGCATCCCTCTGCCCAGGTACTCCGAGCATTCTGCATCCCTCTGCCCAGGTACTCCGAGCATCCTGCATCCCTCTGCCCAGGTACTCCGAGCATTCTGCATCCCTCTGCCCAGGTACCCCAAGCATCCTGCATCCCTCTGCCCAGGCACCCCAAGCATCCTGCATCTCTCCAGCCAAACTCATCCATCTGCAGCTTCTGGACTACAGGAAGCTCTCTCTGTGCAGCTCACCCCTCAGCCCCACACTGTGGTAGCTTTGATTATCTTAATCATTATTTGCACAGACTCTTCCTCTGCTCTCGCCTGTCTCAATGAAGCCCGTGAGGCAAGTGTTTGTTCTCATTATCCTCTGGCTGATGGGAGATCACTGCTTCAGAGGCGTGTGTGGATCAGGAGGTCACTGAGCCATTAATTGCTTTTCTCTTGGAGGAAAACGTCCAAAAAACCCCTGTAGGGCCCCCCAAAGGTACCCATGTTGTGCTTTGTCCTAGGTCTGTGAGAACCTCACCCGTAACCCAGGGGATGGATTTGGGCTCTTCTGAGAAGGAAGATCAAGGAATCTGAGCTGCTGCTTTGTTTATTCTGTAGCTTATCAGGAGTTCAGCTCCTTGTATTTGAGGGTCTGGTTATCTGGATCTGGAGATTCTGCCTGCAGGCTTCCCCTGGTGTTAATTCCCTCCTTCCGTCTGCTCCCCTAGGTTTTCCTGAAGGGAAGCCCTGCCAGAGTTCCTAAGTGCTTGTGGTGGTGTGGGAGCAGGTTTTGCAGGAGAACAGGATCCTGATGGTGAGTGGCGAGAGTGGGGAAAGGAAAAAAGGGGAAAAGGGAATAAGGGGGAAAGTAGGGAAAAAAGGGTGGGGAGAGGAAATGCATTGGGGGGTAAAGAGGCAAAAAAGCATTGCAAAGAGCAGGATGGGCTGATCTTCCCCTGCACCAGATGAGTTCATGACAAAATAAACAAGCTCAAGGAGGAGAATTGCTCCTGAAACGGAGCCTGGTGATGAGCTGAACTGTGATTGCTGCTTCAGAGGGGGAGCTGCTTGTCTCAGAGAGATGCTCCATGTCTCACCCCCCTGGTTGTGCCCACCTCGATGCCCTGTCCTAAGTGATGCTGGGCAGCAGCATCCAGAACCCTCTTGCTTTTTCTGTCTTCATGTAGTCAGGCCAGCACCGAGGATGTGGGGAATGGACAAATAGACCCCAAACTGCTAAGAAGGGTTGGACTTCGTCAGGTCCCCAGAAGGACAAAAGCCATTGAAGGGCCATAAATCTCCACGAGGGTTAAAGAAGGAGAAGCAAGAGGCTCCAGCGAGCTTGAGGAGTTCGTCCATCCTCAGGAAGGCTGGCGGGCAGAGCAGAACATCTGATGATGTGCTCAAGGTCCTCATCAGTTTGGGAGCGTCCTGTGGCTGGTCATACGGAGCCGCCGCCGCTCAACGGCTCTTATCACCCCAGACACTTGTGCTGACATGGAGCGGTCTGTTTTGCAAGGGATGCTCTCTGGGCAGGGATCAGGGGAAGGATGAGCTAATGCTGCCTGACATGCTTTCTTTAGGAGATAAGATGAGGAGGAGAGGAAAGCTGGGAAAGCCTCCAGGGAGGAAAGCCTTCCCGCACCGAATGCGTTGGGAGGCCAGAGATACCCAAAGCCCAGTATCGCAGGCCAGGGCTGTTCGGAATGCTGAAAGCAGTGGTTCCCAGGCTCCGGCAAGGAAGAGCTGGCAATGCTGCGGATGTTTTGTTATTCTTTTGTTGGCCTGGGACATCTGACAAGGCAGAGCATGATGATGAATCATAGACATCCCTCCTCATCTTCATGAGACATCCAAGCATGTTTATCCCCATGTATTTTAAGCCAAGCATTGTTCTCCAGCTGCAACAGGAGAGATTTTTAATGCTTCTTATTTCAGATGGACGGGGCATTCCTTAGGGCAAGAATTGTCTTGTAGAGGGAACTCATTGCTTGTGCTGAGGGCGAGAGGAGAGGGGGAAGGCTGAGCAATGTAGTTACATCAGTTCTGGCTTGGTTTGTGATGGTGTTCCTGCAAGATGAGGGACAAAAGCTGATCCCTGCAAGAATTCAGAGCAAATGGGACCCGTGTTCATTTATTCAAGTGATTTCACCCCCGGCTAAAAGCTGGTAAGATCTCAGCCTTGTTTTCCTAGATGAGGTTGTGGAAGAGGAGAGCTGTCCATGCCTTCCTGGGCATCGCCATCCCACTCCTCATCTCAGCTTTGGGGGGGATTTGGGTACCCAGCAACCCACTTGCCATAAGGAGGTACCTGCTACCTCCTCACGATGATGCCATTAGGTGCCAGCTCCTGATTTATCTCAAACCAACCAAGGGGTTGTTCCACGACGAATTCGTTAGGCTCAATTACACTGTGTCCCTGCTGAGCTATTTAACAAGATCGTGCTTCCCGAGCATCGCTGCTTCGCTTCCTCCTCCTCCTCTTTCCTACCTGTCTCAAAGCACATTGTGTGCAGAGGGATTTGGTTTTGGGGTTGGGATTTTCCCCCTGGGATGCTGGTGAGGAGGAACAAGCACCAGCTCCATCACGGGAATGTCACCCCGAGCTGGAGCGTGGGGGAATGAGTCTCTGGGGAGTTGCCCTTCCCTGGGCGATGCTTCAGCTCCTGAGGTTGCTTTTCCATGGGCTGCCTCTGGTTCCACCAGGAGGGTGAGAAGGGGCAGAAAGGTTGCTCTGGGAAAGCCCCAGGACCCGTCAGGCTCTGCAGCACAGGTAGTGAGGTGTTGGCCACGTTTTGGGGTGATCACCACCAGCACGGCCATTTCAGCATCCATAGCACCAAAGCTAGAACTCTCCACTTGTAGAAGCATTATCCCAGGTCTGGAATGTTCGCACCCCATCTCTTTGCCAGAAGTTTGCTGCTGAAACACAGGCTCCATACCTAAAACCTCATTTTCCTGCTCTGGATTACCTATCTTACCTGTTATGTAGCTATCCCCCTCTCTCTGCAAAGTTTGCCTTTCTTACCTTGACGAAAGTGATTTCTGCATCCATCTGCTCCATGACGGACCTGCATTGCCCACGACATGCTGCCCTCCAAACCCCAGCAGCCAGTTCCTGGGTGTTCCAAACCTCTTGAGCCAGCTCCATCGAATGCTCCATGTATTTAGAAGAGTATAAATTGCTCTTATCAAAATGAAGGCAGCTTTGATCTTGTAGCAGAAACTCCCTGACCCCCAAGGTTGGTTTCTCTTTGTCTCTGGAGGATTAACAAGGTTAGTCAATGGGCAGGAGCCGCTTTGGGGTTGATGCTATTCTGGGCTGGGTTTAGGTGTCGTGGCACGGGCAGACGTGAGGTGGCTTTGCAGGATAAATGAGAGCGTGCTGAAAATCAGCCTTGCAGCAGCTGGGAGCTAACCCTGGGAAGTGGTTTAAAGGGGACATGTGGTTTGGATTGGAAGAGGCCCTTTCGTGGGGTGCTGTTGGTTTTGGGGGTGTGTGATGGTTTCCTTTGGGTCTCCACTGCAGGTGACAGGAGCCGCAGCATAGTGTTTCTTTGCATCTGAGATGTATCCTTCCCTGCAGTGACAAAACACCCCGGTTCAGGCACTGCTCCTGCTTGATCTCTGCATCTTCAGGGCTGCGTTGGGTGCTGCCAGGGATGAGTTTGCATCAGTTCACTCCATGCTGCCCTTTGCAGACCAATCCATCTGCTTACAAACCATCCCTCTCTTGGCATAGAACCTGGGCTGGGCCACTCTTCCTGTAGGCAGACACCATGATGGGGTTAAACCATCCTTCCCAGCTCCTCCTCATCCTTCATTTTGTTCCCCCATCAATTGCTTCCCTGCTAGAGCAGCCGACCAGCTCCTCCTTCCTTAGTAAGTGGCAGGGCTGCCGTGGGGGACAGCAGATACAGGGATTGTCTCCTTCTCTCCAGGGGGAGCACCATGTATGTATGGTCAGGCTCAGCCCATTCCTGTACACCCAAGTGGGTCCCTGGGATGGGATGATAGAATGGGAGGATGAGATGGGATGGAGTGGCTAAAGGTGCTCCGCACCCAGAGAGGAGGTGTGGGTGAAGGGACGGGATGGATGCTACATCCCTGCCTCTCTGAACCAGCTCAAGTTGTTCACATGTCCCCCTTTCCTCCCCCTTCACTTCTCCACAGGGAGGGAAACTGAGGCACAGCTGGGGCAAGTGGCCTCCAGCTTTCCAGGTCCCTCCCCCAAGAACAGTGAGGTCAACTGGAAAGACTGGGAGCTGTTTCAAAGGGGAAAAGGAGGCACCGGGAAGAGCTGGACCTTTACTTCTGCTTCCCAGGGATGAATGGCTGGAGGAAACACCTCCTCCATAGGGCAAAGATGCAGCAGCTCCAAGGGATGTGGGGAGAAGGATTTGGGGTTACTGGGGAAGAGAAGGGGCAGTAAAACCCCCCAGACTGCTGTGACTGGGGGGGTTTATCTCCCATTTCCCACTTCCTTCTTCACACACACCCGGATCTGGAGCTGCCGCTTCCATTTCCTCCTCCGCAGCAAAGCACATAAAGAGATTGAGATGGAATTTCCACCTTGCCCCATCCCAAAAGCCAATTCTCTCCATTTTTTTTCCATTTCCCCAGACAGTTCTTGTCACTTTTTCTATTGCTCCTAATGGAGATGTCCATCATGGAGTGTGCAGGCGAAGACATTAACCCAGATACGATGTCAAGCAGGAAGGGATGCATTAATGCCTATTTAAACCTGTGTACACAGCCGGGCTGGCCGGAGATGACGGGCTGATTTCTCTTGCTCTCTTGACAGGTCATTTTTTCCCCCCTTCTCTTTAAAATCCATGTGCAGGGATGAGGTTTTGGGGCTGCCCAAGTAGGCTTCAGCCTTGTTTTGGCTGGGAGAGAGGATGAGCATCACTCTGAGATGCAGCCAGACCCATAGCGAGGCCTCTGACCCCTTCATGCAGGAGAGATTTCATCCTGCAGCAAACAGTAAGGGGGGAATAAAACCAACTTTTCCTTTGTGGGAATGGCAAAAAGGAGCTGGGTTTGGGGTTTTGTGAGTAAAACCAGGGTTAACCCACACGGAGCGTTAACCCTCCAACCTCGAGCGGAGCAGAAACCTTTCTTTTAAGAGTAAGTGCTAATGCTGCATTATATAGCATAAAGCAGAGTAATACTCTACCAATTACACTAATGCTGCTTATTTGCTCTTGTTAAAGGGAGTGATTGCTCACCCAGAAGCTATTAAATTAGATAAGAGCAGAACAAACAAAACTATTCATTTTATTCACTATATATTTATACACCTACCACTCCAGAGTGCGAGCAGGCACCGCGCTCTGGGTGTCAGCTATTCCCCTTGTGAGCCAGACAAAGACATTTGTCACGGCTGTGGGTGGTGTTTCCCTTGGAAAGCAGCTCTAGGAAAGACAAGGGATGTGATGGGGTTTATTTACCCACCCTTCCCTCAGCTCAGCTTCCCACTGGTGGTTTGGAGGTGAGTTGGGAAACTGAGGCACAGGGGAAGATGCTCACGACCCCAGCAATGAGAAGGTCTGGGGATTCCATGAGGGTTTAGGGGGATCCCATTGCAAGCACACAGCATCTTGGCAAGGTTTGAGGACAACTCTCTGATGGTGACAAGCGCCATCACTGTCCCAACCCGCCCAGAACATGGGCAGCTGCAGGTAGAAGGGCAGCAATGGGTTAAACCCAGGGGAGGCATTAACACCTGAGAGCAGTCAGAGGGGATAAAGGGTGAGGAGGAAGACCACAAAGAAGGAGAGGTTCATTGCTCCTGGTGTGTGGGGGTGGCTGCAACATTCCCTGCTGGTGAGGCTCCCATTGAGGTGAGCTGGGGTTGAGGTGTCTGAGCCCCCTCTCCCAGGGTCTGGAAACAGCTTTGTCCCATCTCTGCCCCACTCAGTGTGTGTGGCCCTGGTTCTTGCTCCCTGTTTGCAGCAGCCCAGCGCTGGGATGAAGCCATGGGGAAGCAGCTGGTCCAGCTCAAGGTGAGCATCGTGTCCTCCTCCTTGGGGTCCCACGGGAGGGATCAGGCACAGGGGTCCTAACGAGGGTCTGCTCCTCAAACCACCCATTAATGCGGTGTTACTGCTGAGAGGGAGGTTCTCAGGGTCCTCAAGCTGGTGACTTGCTTTGACACGTGCTGCTGCACCTATGGAGGGGTGGGGGGGTGCCGGGGGAGCATCACTGGGGGATCTGGAGCCCCCCGGGCAGCACGGTGCAGTTCAGCTGCTTTATTTAGGTTATAGACACAGCCTATAAATAACCCACTCCAGAGAAGTCTGCCGCAAACAACATGCCTTAAAAAACATGTTATTATCCACTCTGCCTCCCTAATTAATTCCATCTCCTGTCATCCATGAGCGAAGCCCGCAGGGTACCCAGCATCTGTGCTGGGGTGGGACCTCCAGGGGGGTGCTGGGACCTCTTGGAAGGGGGCTGAGCCCCTCCAAGGGGATGCTGAGCCCCCTGACTGATGCTGCAGTGATGGGTGAGACAGCGGTGGGTGGTTTTTAGGCTGCCGAGGCTGCCATCTGCTGATGCTGGGACAGCAGAGCCACCTTGGGTCACCCTCTCCGCACAGGGAAACCCTCGATGCTTGCATTAAGACTCAATAATACCCAATAAACATTAACTTTCCCGTAGGAATAGTGGGTTTGTGTTGTGTTAGGATGTTATCTGGCCTTCAGCTGGGTGCTGCTGGAGCTGTTTGGTCCCTGTGTGCTGCCACGTTGGAAGCTTCGGTGGTAGGGAATGAAGGGGAGTGGTGGGACCTGCTTGGTTTTACCTGATGGGAATCACTGCGTGATGTTGTAAAGGCAGAAAACCTCCCCATGGGCTCTGCCGGCTGGGAACTGGGGTGCTTCTCCTGCATGGCAGAGCTGCCAGACCCAGTGGTGCACCCATGGGTGCTTGGATGCCTCCAGGTGGGAGGATGATGGAAAGCCTCTCCCACAGCTTCCTGAAGGAAGCAGATGGATGTTCCTGAGCCTCTTCACACCTCTCCCTGGGGCTGATGGGTGAAGATCTCCCCTGCCCTGTATCCAGCCCTTCGCAACAGCAGCAGCAGGGGAAGGCTGGGAGGGAAGGAGCCCAGTGATGTCCACCCCATCTTCCCTGTCTGGGGTGAGCCTTGTCCCCCAGCAAGGGCTGCCCTGCCCCTGGGGACCGTCAGGGTGACCAGGCGCAGGAGATCACAGGATGATGCCCTTTGGGAAGGTGAAAAGCTCCATGGACTTTAACTCTCACCCTGAGGAATGTGATGGATTTTCCCAGCTTAGTGGAGAGCCAAGTTGGGCTGCAAAGCATTAAAGCAATTCAAATGGGCTGGAAACCGGAGGCAGGAGTTTTGGGGAGATAAGGGAGGGAACATTCCTCATGCACAACAGCTGAGATTAGGGTGATGACAACTTCATTCCATTGACAAGAGCTAAGAGAAACCTCTGCTGCTTCCGCACGTGTGCTGGGAGCGGGCAGCCATGCAGACTGAAAGGATGCTCCTTCTGGTCACCTTTAATGTCCCCCCCGCTGCCTCGTCCTACCCTGAAAGCTAATTTGAACCACCAAAACTGGTCTAAGAAGCTGTATTTGACCTTTGGGTACAATCCTGCCACTACGGGTGGGATGCTCAGCATGCATCAGGACCAGGAGGCTGGAATGTGGATGAAGCTTCATCTTGCCTGTGGATGTCCCTGTGGGCTGGATGCTGAGGGACAGCATCGGCTGGGGACATCCTTGGGGAGAAGAAACCCCTTGGATTGGCACCCAGGCTGTGCTTGGCTATAAAAACCACAGAGGTGAGGTTCCTTAAGAACTCTGCTGACATCTCTGATGAGGGAGATGCAGATGGGAATGCCAATCGGAAGCAAGTTAATTATAAGCCCCATCAAGAACATGGAGGGAGAAGAAAATCACCTTTGATTGCTCAATGTGGTAGAGGAATGTCAGTGTGGAGAGCAAAGAGAGCTGTGAGGGCTCAGAAGTGAACCGGGAAGCCATAAAGCAAGCTAAGGAAGGATGACGTTGGAGAAGGACCACCATAAAGCAAGACGGGAAGCATCACTTTTGAAGGACCAGCATCCCTTGCAGACCCTCCCCAGCCATCTATGGGTCAAATGTGGGGTAGGAACCTCCTTGCTCCATCCCAGAGGTTTCTCCATGGAATTCCTCTGGAATTTTGTGTTATTTGTGGTGTTGCCCAGGTTGGGGAGGAAGGAGGAGAGGAACCACCTCACTCCAAGCTACAGTTTTAGTTTTATTACCCCAGGTAATATTTCTTTCACCCTTTCCCGCAGGATACCAAATTCCTGGAGGAAAAAGACTTCTAGGGATGAGATGATCCAAAAAATCCCTTTGCTACACACTGCTGTACATATGACATCATTTCGTGCTCTTCCTTCTCCTATTGGGATACTGGGAATACAAAGCTTGGGGGGACTTTGTGGCTGGTTTACTGGCTGGGATGACAAATGCCCCTTTCTCTGGCTTGGGAATCACCCCATGCTTAGCATCAAGCAATGGATGCTTGACAAGGGGGGTTTGAAGGCATCACTGACCTCTGTAGCTGTTGGCAAAGAAGTTCAGGGCTTGTTTCCTCCCGGCTGCTGAGTATTTGATGGAGATGCAGAGAGGGAAGTAATGAACAGCCTTCCATGGAGCCTGGTGGATAAACGAGGTTTCAAGCACATTCCCCTGCTGAAAGCTCTTACCGGCTCCGGCTGCGGAGCTGGGATGAGTTGTGTGGAGGAGGAGGATGCTCCCCTGCCTGCCTCCTCCTCCTCCTGCAGATGCCAGACTGCTGGGTGGGATTTGCTCACCTCCCAGCACGAGCATCCCCCGCGCCTCAGTTTCCCACCCAGGCACAGAGGTGAAGGGATGGAGCAGGAGACATCCCAGCTCCACCGCGGTCCATCCCGAAGGACCAGGCACACTCAGAGCATGATGTAGCTTTCTCAGAGGGATGTAGCAAAGAGCCATTTTGATGATTTCCTTTCAATCTTGATTATTCTTTGTGTTTTCCCCCTTTTTCCTTTTGTGTTGGGGTCTGGGGAGAGCGGAGCCATTGGGTCCTGGGGAAAGGAGGTGATTCCTCTGCAGCAGTGGTGTAAGACGGTTTCCAGGCAAGGATGGGACCTCCCTGCTCCATCCCAGAGGTTTCCCCATGGAATTGCTCCGGTGAGGCTGTTGCATCTCTAAGTTTGGCTGATTCTGGGGGGAAACGAATAGCAGGAGACTGGCTCTGGCAGGGAGATGCGGCTCTCCTTGTCCTCTGTCACCGGCTTGGTCCCATCTGCTTGTCCGCATAGCACCAGGGTCAAAGAGATGGCGGATGCTGGTTTGCTCCTGGGGCTTGGCTGCCTTTAGGATGTTGAGAACTGGAGAAAACAGGGGGATTTCTGCCCTAAACTGTTTGTGGGAAGCCTGACATTCCCCACAACCAACCCATTTTAGGGCAAGAAAGCAGAGATTTAAGTCCAGTTAAATTCCCTTTTTTCTCCTCACCTGGGTGTCTTGGAAAATGAAGTCATTCCTGGCAAATCCGTATTAAAAAGGAGGCAGGAAAACAAACACTGGTGATAAGGTTTTGGGTAGGTTGGACACGGATGGAAGCAGAGGAGCCTTTGTGCCACTGTGCCCCACAGCGTCCATGGGTCCCCATGAATTCAGTAAGGTGACACCCAATTACACGCATGAGTGGTTATCCCAAATAACAGTACTAGAACGTTACTCTGCAGGTAATTAAGTTACTGAGTAACTCATTTACTTAGGAATGAAGTGAATTCAACGCGTGGGGAAGTACTTCTGCAAAGGAAAAGCAGAATGGGCAGGTTGAGGGGTCAGCTTGAAGTGTGGGAAGGGATGGAGGCACTGGAGCTGTGCGGGGGGCTGCCTGCCCCCATTTCCCCAGCACTGGGGCTTCTTTTTGGGAGCATCCCACAACGGCCTCAGCTCTGGCGCTGGATACGGGCACCCGCATCCACCCCGGGATGGGAATGGGATGGGAACTGTTCAGGGGGTGCAGCCCGGTGCCCCCTTCTCGCACCCCACCTCTGAAGGGGTTTCTGTGGGGCTGGGATGGAGAAGCTGCTGCTGTCCCCGCCGCTGTCACCTCGGGAGCGGTGGCACCGCAGCGTGGGCTGCTGGCACCATCTAGTGGGAGTGGGACCCCCCCCCCCCCGTACAGCGGGACGCGGCCACTTGTGGCACGCTTTGGTGGCCCAGGGTCCTGCGTTTGGCCGCCCCCTTTCTGCATCCCCTTTGGACCCCCGTGGGACCCTGAGTGTCCTCGAACCTCCCCATTGAGGGTTATGGGGCTGGCTGCCTGTTCCCTCGGCCACTGCATCCCTGTGGCATCGTGTGCCCGCATGGGGAGCAGGGTGGGGTGCGGAGCTACACGGGCCCCTCACCTTCTACCCAAACCTATAGGGACCCCCCATCACCCCTCCTTGTCCCCCATCAGTGTGGGGTAGCCCCATCTCTGCAGCATGTCCCCCCTTTACATCGCACCAAATCCTCTCCATCCCCAAATCCTGTCTGCGTGCAGGGCTGGGGTGACGCAGAGGGGAGCGACCCGCTGCCAGCCCCCCCGTGTCCCTGTCCCCACCGAGGAGGGGCGGCCGTGGGGCGGTGGGGATGTGGGAGGAGGAGGTTAGGCCAGGCTTTCCTTCCTGGCCAGCGCACTGTGCTGCTATTACATCAACTCTGGTATTTCCAGTCCCTGCGGGGAGAAGGGAGGAGCGCGGGCGGGAGCAAGGAAAAGCAAAGAAGTATTGGGGGATGCAGGGAATTGGGGGGTCCCCCGGGGGGGGGGAATCAGGCCCTCTTCTAAGGACTGGTGCTGGGATCCCCCGCGCCCAAGCTGGCATTGGCCCCTGGCTCCATCCCCAGCTTCGGGGCTGGGAATGGAAGCGGCAGAAGGGGGGGGAAAGGGGAAAAGGAAAAATCTACACGTGGAAAACACACGTCCCTACGGCCGGGATTTAAAGCGACAGGGAAGTGCTGGGCGGAACAAGGGCAGCTCCAGGGGCATGGGGGTGGCTGGGTTGGGGTGTCTGCTCCAGCTTCTGAGGGCTGCCTCTATCTGCCCATGGTGGAAGATGGAGGGAAGGATGGAGGGATGCTTTGTCCCAGCTTCACTTCTGCCCTGAAATACCCCCCTGTGGATGTGTCCGTCTGGTGTGCGGGGCTGTAGAAAGGTGTGGGGGGATGCAGGGGGTCCCTGGGGGGGATGAGGTGACATAGCCCCGCTGTTGTGTTTGCACAGGCCCTTCATTCCGTGATGCTGAGGAGTGATGCCCCCGCTGTGCTGATGGTTTGCATGGGCTGGATCCAGCGGGGAGGAGGATGGGGGAAACCCCAGATTCACTCCTCACATCCCTCCTTTCTGTTTGGTATTCCCAGCCCTGACCCGTCTCTGGTTTTATTCCTTGTTTAAACCCTTTTGTGCAGGATCTGGCCTCATTTAGGAGACAATACCAAAGGAAAACAAACCCAAACAACAAATTCTCACAAAGAGACAAGTTCTGGGGGAAAACTCCATTTTTTGGGGCAGTTTCCCCTTTGAAACCTATTGAAAGCTTTTGTGAGGGAGTGAAGGTGCTCACCAAAGCCCTCACCCTGGTATCAGGCCTCTGCGTGGGACAGTCACCAGGGCGAATTGGGTCCCTTTAGGGGGAAATGGGGTCCTTGCAAGCAGTCAGGATTGCGTCGGGCTGCCCCATCAGGGCTTTCCACAAGCCCGACCCCTATTTCGAACTCGTTGTATAAGACCGAAACCGGCCGAATTCGACCCAAATCCTGAAGGTGTGCGCAGTGCCAGGCTGAAACAAAGTGAAAAAGCCAAACAAGTCAGCGGTTTGTCCCGAATGGATGCGTTTTGCGTGCAGCCAGCACCTCGCCGCCCTTCCTCCCGGCCCCTGGAGGGCAGGATTCGTGCCGGAGGCGGTTCCTAGGACCAAAACCCGCCGTTTTCCCCCCAAATGTTTGAAGGCGTGTATCATTCCAGGGTTTAAAAAAACCGTGTAAAACAACCCCAAATTCCGGGGTTTGATCCGGAGCGGAAGCCTCGTTCCTCGGGGCCGGCACCCTGCAGCGCTTCCTCCCGGCTCCCGAGGGCAGGATCGGTGCCGGAGGCGGTTCCTAGGACCCGGCAGCGCCGCTTCCCCGTCCCCGGTCCCCGCCGCTCCCCCGCCGGTAGCGCGGCCGCTGCGCCGGGCCCGGAGCCGCTGGGCCGGGGCTGGCGGCGGCGCTGCGGGGGGAAGGCGCTCCCGGGATGGCCCGGCGGGGAGCGTGGGGGCTGTGGGCAGCGCTGGGCTGCGGGCTGTGCCTGCTGGCGGCCGGGCAGCAGCAGCAGGCGGGCGGCGGGCAGCCGTGGAGGCAGCTGATCCAGTGGGAGAACAACGGCCGCGTTTACAGCCTGCTGAACAGCGGCGCTGAGTACGTACCGGCGGGGCAGGAGAGACCCGGGGGGAACCGGTTGCTGCTGGCGGGAGCGGTGACCGGCGGAGCGAGCAGCGTCCGGAGGCAGGCACCGGCCGTACCGCCGCGCCCGGGCTCCGAGACGGTTCGGGGGCAGACGCGGCACCCGTTCGGCTTCGGGCAGGTGCCCGACAATTGGCGTGAGGGACCGGTGGGCGACAGCACCGCTTCGCAGCGGGTCCGGCCTGCTGGCCGCTCCCGCCAACCTTCCTCCTCATCCTCGTCCTCCTCCTTCGCCTTCGCCTCCGCCGGGCAGCCCGCGTACCCCCAGTTCCCCTTCGCCCCCCAGTACGAGCCCTACGAGGCCCCCCGGGTGTACGACGAGGCGTACACCTATTACCGCAGCACCGGCACCGGCGGGGCGGCCGTGGCTTCGGCGGCGGCGGGCGCCAGCGTGGTGTACCCCTTCCAAGCCCGGCAACGCTACGAGGACTACGGGGAGGAGCAGAGCCCCTATAGAGCCCAGGGGTACTACCCGGCGGCCGAACGCCCCTACGTGCCCGCCGCCCCGCAGCCGGTCGATGGGCTGGACCGCCGGTATTCCCATAGCCTGTACCACGATGCGGGCGGCTCACCGGAGCAGGGCAGCCCGGACTCGTATGGCAACCAGCAACCCGGCGGCCACGGCATCGCATCGGCGGATAACCTCCAGGCCCCGCCCGGGACGGGGTATGGGGGGCAGTACCCACCCTACGAGCCGCAGCCGCCGTTCCGGGCGCTGGAGCCTTACGGGATTCCTCGGCCCGAGCCCTACCTGCCTGCCAGGAACCCCGAGATACCACAAGCCGTCCCCGATAACCAAGCCCGGGTCAGCGTGGGAAGCGTCTACAGGCCCAGCCATGGTGGACGGGGTGAGTTTAGGGGGGCCCTGGGGTGAGTGGCAGCTCCTCAGGGTGGGATGATGCTCTGGGGCACCTAAGGTATCCCTGAGGGCAGAGCCATTTGTATCTATGGCTGGTGCCAGCTGCTCTCCAAGGGTGCTGTCTATGGGGACAAATGTGGCCCAGGGCCCACCGTGGGACTGTTGGGGATTCTACATGTTTTGGGAATGATGTTTGAGGTGGTGAAAAACCAGGGAGGAAAGGGAAGGGGTGCGAAGGGGCAAGCTCTGGTGGGGCTTGGGGTGGGTCTATGTCGTGTTCCAGGTCATCCCATCTTCGTGGGGTGGGTCTGTGCTGTGGGATGGGGGAGACACTGGTTGTGAGGTAGGTCTGTGCCGTGTCCCAGGCCATCCTGCCTCCTGGGGGGCCATATGCCACATCCCAGGTCATCCTGTATCTCTGGCGTGGCTGGATGACTTGTGCTGGAGGAACACCATACTCCTGGAGTAGGATAGTGTGTCCTGGGTCATGCTGTGCATGCTCGCTTCCCAGGTGGGTCCGTCCGTGCTGCCTTGCCAGGAGCCGATTGTCCCTAAGGATGCATCGGGCTGTAGCAAGGGACCAAGGTCACAGCAGGGACATCGTCACTTCATGTCCTACTGACCCTCATCCTGATGAAATCCAGTGGCTTTTGGCTGAGCCTTGCCCAGAGTGGTTTTTGCTCCATGGTGGAATTGGAAGCAAAGCTGGAGGGCGTGAGGAGCAGCAGCCTGGGGAATCTGTTCCCTGCTTGTCCCTTGGGAAGCCCGTCTCGGCTGGAGCCTCTGACCCGTCTGACCCCATGACCCAGCCAGCCCCATCCCTGCTTTCTGAGAAAACCCCATTCCTGAGGGGAAGCGTCTGTCCCAGCCTTGCCCCATTGCGTGTGAGCGAGCAAACACAGCGAGAGCAGCCGGGTCAGCGCGAGGTCCGGCTGGCCCCGCCGCAGCCGTGTGGGAAAAGAGCTTGGGATCAGGGTTTGTGCAAGAGAGGATCTCCCTCTGGATCTCTGAATCTCTGCCCGCACTGCTGGGAGCACTGCTCCTGCAGGGTGAGGGATGTGAGGATGAGGGATGCAGGGGCAAGGGATGCAGGGATGAGGGATGCTGGCAGTCCCGTGTCTCGGGGGATGGCTGCCCTGCAGATGACCCGAGGCGACAGAGGGAAATGGGAAGATGCCTGCCAAGCTTAGCATCTTCCTGTTGGCAAAGGCTGTGTCCTTCAAGGATCCCTGGAAGCAGGGCCAGGAGGTGATGGTGATGTGGCTCCGGCCAGGGTTTCAGGGTGGACAAGCCTCGTTGTTGGCCATCAATGGGATGCTGACCTCTCGGTGCAGGAGCCCCCAGCCTCCTTCTTTGTAAGGGAATAAAGAAGGGAATAAAGAGCATCCGAGCAGTCCAGGGAGGTGAGTCCCTGGGACCACTCCATTGCCTGGCCTCTCCTCTGGCTCACCTGCTGCTCTGTGCAGCCAAACATTGTCACCTCCTTGGGGGCCACCAGAGCCCCTCCGCCGCAGGGCCACCCTTCAGGCAGGCTCCTTAATTGGGCAAAACACTTTATAAAGCCGAATCAGATGGTAATTATGCGCCTTAAGATCTTTAAGAGCCTCCTAATCCCAGCCGGCTCCGCCAGGAATGTGTGGCATTCCTGGCCTCTCGCTGGGGCACCTGGGGGATTAATTAAGCAATTAGATCCCACCGGCTTTTATGAGGCTTTTTATTTGGGCTGCTGGGAGCATGGTGGGTTCCTCAATCCAAACCAGCCCATGAAGACGTCTTGGAAGAGGAGAGGGAAGGAAAGGGAAGGAAGGACAGGGAAAAGGGAAGGGGGAAGGGGGAAAGGATGGAGAAGGATGAAGGAAATCATTTCCAGCCAAAAATCTATAGGTGGCCAGGTCACAGTGAGGGTAGGAGAGGAGCATCTCCCATGGCTTCATCAATGGAGGGGGATAAATGCATTCCGACCAGACTTTTGCAAGGAGATGGGGACACCAAAAGTCTTCACGTCTCCTGCTCGTGACTGCTGCAGAGGAACCCCAGCGTCACCCAGGTCTTGCTCAGGGGCAGAACGAGGCCTTGGCTGGTGAAGGTGAAGTCCATGTGGCATCTAAGCCATGGGGGCAGGTAGCCCACCCCTCCTTGTGGAGTTCAGCCAAGGTGCCGGTTCCCACAGGTGCTCCCCATTCTCAATCGACCCCCAGGAGGCGTCTCCAGGGGCTTCCTCACCCCACCCTGGACCCCTGTCCTCTGCTTTCCTCTGCTTCTCTCCTTGCCCTCATGCAAATAGGTGACCTGGGGTTGGTTCTTGAGTGGGAAGGTTTTGGGTAATCCCATGGGGTGATGGGGGTTTTGGTACCCACTAAGCTTGAGTCGAGGTGGCACCTGAAGATGCTGCCACCCGTGGACGAGAAACCTGGGCCAGGAGGTGGCAATCTGGCTGGGAAGGTCTCCCTTTTGTGAGCTTGGGACTGGCTTTGGGTTGGGGTTTCTTGCTATCTTCAGGCGTTTAACAACCGCTGTGGATCCTGAGAAGATTCAGTGGGGATGGGATGGAATGAAGAGGGGTGTCGGGAAGTGCTGGAGGAGGGATGCTGTGGGGATGGGATGAAGGGGTGCACCTCAGTCACTCGGTGTGTCCCCACATCCCCATCCCCACTGCTCACAGCTACCCCTTTGGTGTTCCCTCCATCCCCAGGGCAGGGAGCCAGCCCTGCCAGGCACGGGGAGGGAAGCAGCCTCCCTCTTGGAAAACTGCTGGAGCTGGGATTTCTGGGCTGAGCCGGGCACACCTGCACAAACAGCGCTGGGGATCGGGCCTGCCTCGCTTTATTATTGCACTTTCCATGGGGAATGGGAAGGAAATCTCCTCTGGCAGCTCCTGGGGGCAGCTGAGGGCCAGAGGAGGAAAACCAAACACCTCCTTGCTGTGGTTGTCCCACTGCGGAGGCGACCACGGGGGGCAGGAGATGCCAAAGTGCTGGCTCAGCAAAAAGCCTCAGGATGAGGACACTTTGGTGCCCTTGTTGTGACAAGGAGACATTTGCAGGGTGCTGAGGCCGGGTCCTGCCAAAGCGGTTTGACCCTTCACTGAGGCAAAAACCAGGCCTGAGACCCTACAATAACAATGGGGCCGTGCAGGGCGAGCTCCACGGTGGGGGAAACTCCAGCTTCCCATTGGGAAAGGAGTCGGGTTTCTCTCTGGAGCATCCAAGAATTTATTCTAAACACCAGTGGGAAGGAAAAGCTGGTTTATAAACGATGGCAAAATGTTCCTCCCGCAAGCGGGATGGGGCCAGGGCTCTTTCCCATCACTTTTGTTAGGATTCATGGTTTTAAGGATAGGGGGGGAAGCTTTTCCAAGCTCTCCCGGTTTCCCCCTGGCGTGTGCAGCCCCCCCTGGGTATTACATCAGCAGCGATGACCAAGCAAGCAGGGCAGGAAACGAGCTCCAATGGAGTGACGTGATCCCTCGAGGGAAGGCAGGCCAAGAAACAAGGAGGCATTGTTCTTTTAGCCCATGGAAAAAGAGGGAGAAAAGAGGAGGAAAAGGGGAAAAAAAGGGGAAAAGGGAACCTGGCCGGGTGTAAACAGAAGAGCTGGTGTGGCTGGAGACCCCTGGTCCCTTGCAAGGGGATGGGGACATAGATAAGGACGATGAGGGGTGAGGATGGAGATGGGGATGCAGAAGGGGATGAGGAACAGGGGTGAGGATGAGAATGGGGATGGAATGAGGAGTGAGGATGATGTTGGGGATGGGGATGAAGATAGGGATGGGGATGGTGAAGAGATGAGGATGGGGATGCAGAAGAGGATGAGGATGAGGGCTAGGATGGGGATGAGCATGGGGATGGGGATGAAGATGGGGATGAGGATGCGGATAGGGGTGAGGATGATGATGGGGTGGGGATGGAGAAGGGGATGAGGGGTGAGGATGATGATGGGGTGGGGATGGAGAAGGGGATGAGAGGTGAGGATGAGGATGGGGTGGGGATGAGGGGTGAGGATGCGGATTAGGATGAACATGGGGATGCATTAAGGGATGAGAATGAGGACAAGGATGGGAATGGAGATTAGAGCAGGGATGAGGATGGGACAGGCTGGCAAGCTTGCAGGAAGGAGGGATGCTCATGCTAAGCAGAGGTTGCTATGGAGCAGGGCTTGGCTTTGCAGAGGGCTGTGAGGAGGGAAACTGAGGCTTGGAGTGCATGGGAGCATCCCCACCCTCTTCATCCTGGTCCTGCTTGAGGGGCTGATTCCAGCTTCTTTCCAGGTTGGAGGCTGTGAAGGAGCCTTTGGGGTGTGAAAGGGAGTTGTTGGGCTCTGTAATGCTTCTGGAAAGTGAGGCAGCCCCTGCCTGTCCCTGTGGCTGTGTGTCCGCAGCTCATTTTGGGAGGTTCCTTTGGGAATTACAGGAGAGGAAGGATAATGGTGTGGGAGGGGAGGAGTGGGGGGGCTGGGGTTAGCAGAGCCCCCACTTTCACCCCTATTTTGGGGTGAAACCCAAGAAACAGGGCAGGAAATAGGGACCCCACATTTCGGGGGGGTCATGTCACCCCCTGTCCCTGCTGCCATAGGGGTGGGAGCTGGGGGGCTCGGGGGGACCCCAGTAACCCTTTGCAGGGCAGCCAGGGCCGGGTGGAATCGCTTCCAGGAGGCCGGGTTGAGCAATCCCGCTGCAGGAAAATGGAGGATTGGGATTTGCCAGTGGGAGCCAGGGGGGAGAGGAGGGGAAGGGAGGATCCGCAGCTTGGGATGGAAACAGCATGGGGGTGGCCCAAGCAAAACGTCCCCACAAGGCCGGGGCCGGCTGCTTCCAGAGGGGGCTGCTGCGTCCCCAGGGGCTGTTCCCAAGGGCTGTCCCCATCCTCCTGCAGGTCTCCCCGACTTGGTGCCAGATCCCAACTATGTGCAAGCATCCACCTACGTGCAGCGAGCTCACCTGTACTCACTGCGCTGCGCTGCCGAGGAGAAGTGCCTGGCCAGGTAGGAGCAGCCGTGGGGGGACATGGGGGGACAGAGCGGGGAGTTGGGGTAAGGGGGGAGCTGGAGAGGAAGGATGTGAGTGTGCTTGGGGGATGTGTTGATGGGGAGGAGGATGAAGGATGAAGGATGGAGGAGACGGGAAGGAAGGGAAGGATAGGGAAAAGGAAGGGGAAAGGGAAGAAGGATGAAGGAAAAGGATGGAGGAGAGAAGGGATGGGGAAAGGGAAGGATGGGGAACAGGAAAGGGGGAAGGGAAGGAGAAGGAGGGGGAAGGGGAAGGATGGAGGAGAGAAGGAAAAAAGGAAGAGGAAAGGGGAAAGGAAAAGGGAAGGGAAGGATACATAGGAGGGAAGGGGAAATTAAAGGTATAAGGAAAGAGAAGAGGAAAGGAAAGGGAAAGAGAAAGGAAAGGGAAGGGAATGATAGAGAAGAAGGAGTGGGAAGGGGGAGAGAAGAATAGCGAAGAGGAACGGGAGGAGGAATGGGGAGGAAGACGAAGAAGGAAAGGGGAAAGAAGAGGAAAGAAGAAAGGGGAAGGGGACGAAGGATGAAGGAGAGGAGGGTAAAGGAGGGGAGAAGGAAAGAAGGAAGGGGAAAGCAAAGAGCTAAGGGAAGCTTGATGCAAAGCACAGAGCAAAGGAGGCCAAAGGGAGGTGTCTGGCGGGTGCTGCAGGGCCGGGACCTTCTCTCCCCTCCTTCTTCTTCCCTAATTCCCTTTTCCATGGAGAAAACCATGGAGGTTTTCCTCCTCAGGGGCACTGGGGGTCTCCTGTTCCCCAGGGCAGGGGGGACAGGGGCACTGACCCTGCTGTGCCCCCAGCACTGCCTACACCCCGGAAACCACCGACTACGACGTGCGGGTGCTCCTGAGGTTTCCCCAGCGCGTGAAGAACCAGGGCACGGCCGACTTCCTGCCCAGCCGGCCCCGGCACAGCTGGGAATGGCACAGCTGCCACCAGTGAGTGTCCCCAGGCCCCTCTGCCCACCCCAGTTTGGAGGCTTCCGAAAGGGCATTTTCCCCCTTCTGTGGCTTTGCCTTGAGACCCCTGGGGGGGGGGGGGGGGGGGGGGCACCTAATTCACTTCTTTAGCCCTAAAGCCACCAAGCTCCTGCAATTAATAGAATCATGGAATCACAGGATGGTTTGGGTTGAAGGGACCTTAGAGCTCATCCAGCTCCAACCCATGCCACAGGCAGGGACCCCTTCCACTGGAGCAGCTTGCTCCAAGCCCCTGTGTCCAACCTGGCCTTGAACACTGCCAGGGATGGGGCATTCACCACTTCTTTGGGCACCCTGTTCCCATATGCCCCCAGGGAGGAAGCTTGAAAGCTGGTGTGCAGCCAGGGTTGATGGTGACACCTCAAAGTCACATCTGGGGAGGGAGGGGATGATGCCATCTGGGAGGGGGTGATGTCACCCTGACTGTCTGTCCCTCCTTTTCCTTCCGCAGGCACTACCACAGCATGGATGAGTTCAGCCACTACGACCTGCTGGATGCCACCACGGGGAGGAAGGTGGCTGAGGGCCACAAGGCCAGCTTCTGCCTGGAGGACACGACCTGTGACTTCGGCAACCTGAAGCGTTACGCCTGCACAGCCCACACCCAGGTTCATTGCTGGGATGCTTAAGGAGCATCTTGGGGTGTCATCCCCTCCCCAGCACACCCTGAACCCCCTTTTATCCCTGCAGGGCTTGAGCCCGGGGTGCTACGACACCTACAACGCTGACATCGACTGCCAATGGATCGATATAACCGACGTGCAGCCGGGGAACTACGTCCTAAAGGTGGACGGGGTTGCTGGGGGGAGACTTTTAGGGGCAAACAATACTAATTTGGGATCACCTTGGGATCTTCTCAACCAAGGGGTGCTCAGGCATTGGAACAGTCGCCCAGGGCAGGGCTGGAGTCACCGTCCCTGCAAGTGTCCGTGTAGATGAGGCCCTCAGTGCCATGGGTTAGTGGTGGCCTTGGCTGTGATGGGAACGGTTGGACTGGATGAGCTTAAAGGGCTTTTCCAACCTGGTTGACTCTATGATTCTATGCTCAGGTTTGGGACCGCGCACCTATTTCGGTGCCATCCCCTTCACACGGGTGCTTCTCATCCCCGCTCTCACTAATTTTTACAGTGTTTTTCTTTCCCTTTCCCCTGTTTTTAGGTTCAAGTGAACCCCAAATACATCGTCCTGGAGTCGGACTTCACCAACAACGTGGTGAGGTGCAACATCCACTACACGGGGCGCTACGTCTCCACAACAAACTGCAAGATTTCCCAGTAAGGAGATGTCTGTTTGTCCTCTCTCCATCTGTCCTTCTCTGTCCTCTTAGCCATCAAAACCCCCCAGATATAGGGCTCAGACCCCTTTTTCCTCCCTTTTATCCAGTTTTTCTCCTTTGGCATCAAAAAGAAACTGGATTTGGCGAGTGGGGGAGCAGGGGGTTGGTGTCTCACTCCCTATATATTGAATTTCCTGGTTATTCCAGGGAAGAAGGAAGATGAATTTTAATAGACACCCCCTCCTTCTGCCTTTAAAATAGCATTTTAAAATCTTTTCCTAAATGCATTCCCCAAATCCTGGGATTATTTTTCTTATCTTTCCCTTCTGTCTTCTTCCAGATCTTGATGGGAGCAGGGCCAGAGGGACCTCACCTGCCCCCACCTCTGTCCCCCTCTCAACACAGTGCCTGAGCTGGCTCCTGTGTCCCACCAGAGACCATCACCAGCTCCTCGAGACCCCCCCCAGAAAGAGAGAGCCCCCCCATTTCTTCATGTTAAAAGGAGGGGAAGCAAGAATGAGTCTTTGAAACAGTTTTTTATATGTAACTTTTCCTTAATCTTCTGGTTTTTATCCCATTTCCTAAGGGAAACCAATGCTGGAGTAAAGGCAGGGGCCCATAAGTGCTGTATAAAGGACGTAAATCGCATATTAGCAATAGAAAGCTCTGTAGTCTTTAACCCCTTTGGCATCTTTTTATTGGGGGGGGGGGGTGTCTCTGGTGATGCCACCTCCTTGGGAGGGGAGGAGACAGCCTGGATTTAGAGGTGCTGCCCGGGCAGGGATGCTCTGGTTGCTTCTGGGACCAAAGGTGCTGGGAATCCCATTACTTTAATGCGGGGCTCGCTCTGTCTGTTTGGGAACAAGGACGGAGTCCTTGAGATGACTGGAAATCATGGGGTGGTTTTTTATGATTATTATTAATATTTTTATTATTTTCACGAGCTTTAAAACCAGAACTCATTAAAACACGTTGCTTTTGAGAGCCTGGCGTTTAACTGAGGGCACAGTGGCCCACCGACCAATGTCTCCAACACAAAGGGGTTGGGGAACCCTCCCAAGGTGTGTCCCAAGGGAAAGCTGTCACCGGGGCCTTTATTTAAGCCTGGGCACTGGGGAGCAAAGGACACATCAGATGAGGGGGGTGGGAAGGATGTGCTCCCCAAGACACCCCAAGTGCTCCTCGCTGCCCTGGCTGGGTGGGAGACACAGTCACCTTCTTAGGTGACATCTGTTATTCTTTGGGAGCCACAGCCTTGTCATAAGCTCCTGACCTCGCCCCTTTATCCCCCCCCCCCACTTCCTCATGTCCCTCCAATCCCTGTATCCCCATCTTCTGCCCCCCCATCACTCGCCCCATTCCCAACAGCGAGGGACCGGCGATGGCCGTGCCCCGGAACCGGGCCTGGAGGATGTCGTTGGCGGCCCTCGGCTCTGGGACCTTCAGCCTCCCGGGCACGGGGCGGAGCAAGGAGCCGGCAGCGGCCGCCCCGAGCCCGGGTCAGGGGCGCGGGGACACCGCGGGGCTGGACCTAAACCTCGGGACCCTCCGCCGGCCCCAGCGCCATGACGGGGTCTCGGCCCCGGCCCCCGGGGGTTGCTCTGTACACACCGTACGTGTGCTCATGTAACACCGCCGCAGCAGAGCCTTCATCACCGCCCGCAGCCCCGCCGTGAGCCGCGCCCGGCACCGCAGCCCCATGGCTTCCCGCCCGCCACCACCTCCCCTGCGGCTCCGGCACCGCTTGGGACCCGACCCCCGGGACCCGCTCGGCGCTGCCCCGGCCCTGCCCCGCATCCGCGCCCCGGGACACCGCCGCTCCCGGCCCGCGGGGCGGCAGCACCGGCACCGGCAGCACCGCCCGGGCCCGCGGCCGCCGCTCCTCCAATCACGGTCCGCGCCTTGCGCGCCCTGTACATCTCCGCCCAATCCGAGCCCGTCCTTTCGATCCAGCCCTTGCCCCGCGGCTGCGCAGGCCCCGATCGCGGCGCCGTCGCTCCTGGAAGCGCGGGTGCCCCCCTCCCGGAGAGCTCCGAGCCGGAGCGGTCCCGGCAGCGCCGCCAACGGAGGCACTTCCCGGCTGTGGGGGCTTGAAAGGGCACCGGGAGCGGCCCCGCTGCAGAGCCCCCACTCGCTCTCCCCGGGACTCAACACCCGCTCCCTGCCCGCGAGGCGGCAGCACCGCCACCACTGCCAGGCCCCGCGGCCGCCGCTCCGGTCTGGGACCGCCCTCACCCGCCCAGCCAATCCCAGGCCCGTCAGAGCGCGCCCGCCTACACTGCACCCAATCGCGCCCCGCCTCTTCAATCCGGTCCCGCCCCTCCCGTCTCCGCTCAACCCAGTTCCCGGCCCGGTCGAGCCCGCCCATGTCCGCTCCATCCAATCCCGGCCCGCCCCTTCAATCCAGCCCCGCCACTCCCCTTCCCCACAGGCCCCGATCCCGCCGCTCCGCGGAGCCGCAGCGGTCGCGGTCCCGCTGCCGTAGGTCCTTGGGGCGCGTGTTGGCCCCGGGGAGGGCGAGCGGGCGCTCTGCAGCGGGGCCGCTCCCGGTTCCCGTTCAAGCCCCCAGAGCAGGGGCCGCAGTGGAGTGCGGGGACGGCGCACCCGCGCTTCCAGGAGCGGCGGCGCCGCGATCGGGGCCTGCGCGCCAGCGGGGCGGGGGAGCCAGGAGGGGCGGGGCTGGATCGAAAGGACGGGCTCGGATTGGGCGGAGATGTACAGGGCGCGCAAGGCGCGGACCGTGATTGGAGGAGCGGCGGCCGCGGGCCCGGGCGGTGCTGCCGGTGCCGGTGCTGCCGCCCCGCGGGCCGGGAGCGGCGGTGTCCCGGGGCGCGGATGCGGGGCAGGGCCGGGGCAGCGCCGAGCGGGTCCCGGGGGTCGGGTCCCAAGCGGTGCCGGAGCCGCAGGGGAGGTGGTGGCGGGCGGGAAGCCATGGGGCTGCGGTGCCGGGCGCGGCTCACGGCGGGGCTGCGGGCGGTGATGAAGGCTCTGCTGCGGCGGTGTTACATGAGCACACGTACGGTGTGTACAGAGCAACCCCCGGGGGCCGGGGCCGAGACCCCGTCATGGCGCTGGGGCCGGCGGAGGGTCCCGAGGTTTAGGTCCAGCCCCGCGGTGTCCCCGCGCCCCTGACCCGGGCTCGGGGCGGCCGCTGCCGGCTCCTCGCTCCGCCCCGTGCCCGGGAGGGAGGCGGGGCCTGGGCTGCAGCCGCAGAGCCGAGCGCCCGGGGCGGCCCCGCTCACCGCCGCCAGCGATGTCCTCCAGGAAGGGTCCCGGAGCTGCGGTGCGATCGCGTCCGGTCTCTCCGGGCGGTATCAGGCACCGGCCCCGCGGAGCCCGCTCCTTCCCCAGCCCCAGCCCCTTCACACTCTCCGGGACGCCACATCCCGCGGGAAGGCCGCCTGGGGCCGAGGGCAGCCGGGGTCTGTCCCCACTGTCACCTACGAGCGGGGCAGCTCCTAAACCAGCCCCAGGGCGGGCTGACACCCGGATGGGGACGTGGGGGTCCTGGCACGGCCCCAAGGTGCGATCGCAGACGGAGCAGCACGGACGCGTTTGTCGTTCCATGGCTTTATTTGGCTCTCGCTCTATGCTCACGCCGAGGCACGGGCGCACCTCCTGCGCCCCACAGCGACAGCCAGCCCCACAGCGGCGGCCAGCCCCACGCCGGCCACCACGCCTATTAGCCACATCTCTATGCCGGGCATCGCTGTCGCTTCACCTGCAAAACCAAGGGGGGCTGTTAGGTCTCGTCACCGGGGCCATGCCATGGGGCTGGGGCGAGCAGGGACTCACCGTGACCCCCCTCCTGCTGCTCCCTCACGGCATCCGGGACCCTCGAGAGCAGAACGGGGCCGATGACCACATCGGCTTCAGCCTCTTTCCCTGGGGAGGAAGCAGCGATGAGGCGGGTTTGTCCCACAGCCCGGGGTGTCCCCTCTGTCCCCACAGGGACCTCACCCTTGGCGTCGTGGCGGCGGAAGCGGCGGCCCGGCCATCGCTCCAGCGGGCTGAGCCTGCGGGACTGCGCCGGGGACTCGCAGTTCCCGGTCTCGCAGCAGCTGCAGATGTCCCGGGTGCCTTCCACGGGGGCCCAGCTGGAGCAGGGGGGGGAGCATCGTCACCAGAGCCCCCACCAGCACCCACGGAGCATTTCTTGCCCCCCCGGGCTGGGTCCGTGATGCTCCACTGGGGCTGTGGGGAGCTGGAGGGGACCTGCCCGTTTGTGCCCGCATCCCGGTGTGGTGCCTACTCACGTGTTTCTGGCTTTGTTGAAGGAGCAGGCTTTGTTCAAGGGGTCCGGGGGTTGTTCCGCTGGGGTCACCTTCAGGTGGCAGGTGATGTAGATCTGCAGGGAGGGCAAGGGAGAGAGGTGGGGACCTGCTGGTGGGGGGACACCGGCTCGGGGCCGGCGGGGGACACACGCAGCCTTACCAGGTTCCTGGTGTCCCCCGCGAACCTGAACACGTCGATCGTGAAGCGCAGCATGTCCTCGCGGGGCCGGGGGGTGATGAAGGCAGAGCTGGTGTCGTCCGACCTCCCATCAACCAGGCACCTGGGGTGGGACGGGAGGTGGGGGTCAGCATCCTGCTGGGTGCCCCCGCAGCGTTGCTGCAGGCTGGGTCCCCGGGGCTCACCCGTTGAAGTCGATGATGGAGTAATGGGGCGAGGAGTCGGTGCCGGGGCTCAGGGCAGCCACGCAGCTGTCCACGAACAGCCGCAGCGGCACGTGGCTCTCGGTGCCCACCTCCGCTTGGATGTTGAGGACATCACCCAGCTGGAAACCAGTGAAGGGTCTCTCGGCGCTCCAGTCCTCTGCAAGGCAAGGGGTGACAGGGGAGGCCCCATGGGACCAGAGCCAAGGCCCATCCCTAAAGCAGGAGCACTGGTGTTCACCTCAGTGGGGTGCTGCATCCCTGACCTTCCCCACACAGGGATAAGGGTGGAACCCCCCCCCCCCGCAGCTTCCCACCTACCATTCATGAGGCGTAGGGAGAACACCAGACTCTCCTCCGCCGACAGCGTGGAGCTGAAGGGAGCCCAGGTTGGCCGGATGGCGTTGCTGCTCACGTTCTCCCTCCTGGGCAAGGATAACTGGGCATCATGGTACAGCCCCATGCTGGTCCCCGGGGATCCCCCTGGGTACCAGGGGCAGGGAGGCCTCACCTGGGGTAGTGGCACTCGATGGGGATGACGGCGGGGTTGCTGCGGATGATGACGGGGTTGCTGGCAGGGCTGGGGTCATAGTTGAGGAGCGTGCGGTAGATGAGGGAATCTGGCGTGATCTGGGCAGAAAAGCATTGGGAAGCAGTCAGAGAAACCACCCCCAACTGGGAAATGCCAGGGAAAGCCAAAGGAAGGGAAGAAAAAGGGATGGAGAAGGAACCCTCCTCCTTTCTCAGTGAGCTGAACTTCCTAATGGGCAAAACCATGAGCAAAATGGGTCTGATGGGGAGGCTTTGCACCATCAGCATGTCTCCAGCTGTGGGGAAAATGCTTTGGTTTGGGGGAAATACCCACATACCCTTCCCCTGGGGATGGTCCTCGATGGTGCTCTGCATCCCGAACCCAGAGCATCCCTCAGCATCACTGTACCTGGTCCCATGGAGCTGCTCCCGGAGGAGGATCGCAGAGGGGCTGCCAGGCAGGATCCTGGAGCCGTGGGAGGGGTGAAGGTCTTACCTGCACGACGCTGCCGCACTCGTGGAGGCCGGCGGTGAAGACGACGGAGTTCTGGTTCAGTGAGGAATGCTTGCACGCTGCTGGCCCCAGCGTCAGGTCGGCCGCGTTGACCAGGCGGCCGGTGCCAAAGAGATCCCTGTTCACCGTCACCACCAGCTGAGCCTCCTGGCACTGCACCACCACCGGCTGGCTGCTGGAGATGGATCGGGAATGGGGGTCTTCCAGCCAGGACCAGGCATGGGGGTCTGCCTGCACCCCGCGGCTCGCCAGGTCAGCCCAGGAGAAGTCCCAGGGAGTGTAGGCAGCCACCTCGCCCACTGCCCAGCACAGAAGAGCGAGGATCAAGCCACTTCTGGGTCCCATCCTTCCTTCTTCCAGCAAACCCTGGCACAGAAAGCCCAGGCTGCTCCTCCAGCCTTATATCCCCCCAGCAGCATGAGCTGTCCGCCCCTGGGCTCCCGCCTGGGGACCCATGGTACCCAAAGGCCAGCCCTCGTGGGTGCAGGGAGAGGGGACGCATGACCCCATCATTTCCGGGGTGCTGGGACCCCCCATTCCTGGGCTGCCCAAGGCGAGAGAAAACGTCTTCGTCAGCCTCTTTGGGCAGTTGTTTATAAAACTCAGCAGAGGCTGGAGACGGAGAGACTGGTACAAAGGGACTTGTTTAGGTTAGAAGGTGATAAGGGGGGTTTCAAGGCTGCTGGGGAACTGGCAGAGCAGGAGAGCAGGGTCCATGATCCTGATCTGGGTGTTTCCCATCCCTTACGCAGGGACCGTTCCTGCCCGGCACCATCAGCCCCCCTGGGACTTTGGTTTTCCGCTTGGATGCTGATGTGCTCACAGCTCCAGCGCAAACTGGGGCTTTACACATCCCCCCACATCCCATGTGGGACTGGGATGCTCGGTCAGCAGCAGCTGATGGACAGCCCTCACCACTGACACGAGCACGGCTGTTCTCAGCCAGGGCTGAACAAGCCCCATTTCAGCACTGAGATCATTGGCTGCAGAGCCAAAACCTCTCATTTTTTCTCTCTGCTGCCCCTCCCCAGCTCTTTTGTTTGTGTTTGTTTTGTTGCCCTCAAGGAAATGAACTTGGAACAGCAGAACCTGGAGGTGAAACCTTTCTCTCATCGCTCCCTTCCCCATTGCAGCATCCCAGCCTGTTTCCCACCCCCTGCGGGCTCCTCATGGCTGGAGAACAGGGAAAGCTGCTTAAAAAGACACCCTCTATGTTTTCAAGCCCCATTACTGAGATCTCTGGCCCTTCTTTTGAGTGTCTTTAACTCTTTTTCCTCTGACAGGGAATGCAAGCATCCCATTGGCTCCCTATGAAGGATGCGCTGCTTCATACCCTAAATCCCTCTCTGTCCTTTGGGATGTCCCTGGAAGGCCTCAGTGACAGGGGGAAGCCTCTGATTTGGAGGTCTGAGTTGAGCCATTTAGGGGAAAATGAAAAGAAATGGAAAGCTTTTGGGGCAGACATGGGCCAGCTTGCTCCTATTGGGAATCCAACCAGCTTTGGAGTTTGTATCACACAGTATGTTAGAGATTGGAAGGGACCTCAAAAGATCATCCAGTCCAATCCCCCTGCCGGAGCAGGAACACCTAGATAAGGTTACACAGGAATGTGTCCAGGCGGGTTTTGAATGTCTCCAGAGAAGGAGACTCCACACCCCCCCTGGGCAGCCTGTTCCAGTGTTCTGTCACCCTCACTGAGAAGTTTCTTCTCAAGTTTAAGTGGAACCTCTTTATGTTCCAGTTTGTACCCATTACCCCTTGTCCTATCATTGTTTGCCATTGAGAAGAGCCTGGCTCCATCCTCATGACACTCCCCCTTTATATATTTATATACACTAATAAGGTCACCCCTCGGTCTCCTCTTCTCCAAGCTAAAGAGACCCAGCTCCCTCAGCCTTTCCTCATAAGGGAGATGCTCCACTCCCTTAATCATCTTTGTCGCCCTGCGCTGGACTCTCTCCAGCAGGTCCCTGTCCTTCTTGAACTGAGGGGCCCAGAACTGGACACAATATTCCAGATGCGGTCTCACCAGGGCAGAGTAGAGGGGAAGGAGGACCTCTCTCGACCTACTGACCACCCCCCTTCTAATACACCCCAGGATGCCATTGGCCTTCCTGGCCACAAGGGCACAGTGTTGGCTCATGGTCATCCTGCCATCCACTAGGACCCCCAGGTCCCTCTCCCCTACACTACTGTCTGGCTCAGCATCCCCAAAACCACCCATGTGCAAGTATAAAACCTTCTGCCTTTCCCTTAGGAGCCAATGCCCCAGCCCTGCTGTTGTCAGTGGTCCAGGCCTTCTCCTTCATGCTTGAAGTACCTTGAGCTTGGCACTGGTGTAGGAATGCCAGGGATTCCTGAGCCCACGCGTCACAGAGATAACGGCAGCGGGTGATGCTGTATCAGTAAATAAGCTGCTACCTCACACCCAGCAGGAGAGCATCACTCCTCCCCTGGGTCCTTGATTGCAAGGACCATGGGAGATGCCTGGCCTCACTCCATTGCATCCCAGAGAGCCACAGCTCAGGGACTAGCTTAGGCTGTGGGCCTTTGGGTACCAGGGTTTGATCCCAGCAGGAGAATAAATCCCTCTGATGGGTCACCTTGTGGCTATAAGCTCTCACATTAGCAAAGGTGATTCCCAGGTGGAGAAATATGCCCAGACTCAGGGCAGAGGAGGTGCTTCTGTATGAAGAAGGGGATTTCTGCTCCCTGATTAGCAAGGAGCAGCTGCCCTGTACTCCAAGCACAAGCTGACATTGGCCATGGTCCAGCACCACTGGGAAACAGCATGAGCTCCGGTTTTTGATGGAGACAAAGACCACAAGGTCCCAGGGCACTGGACAAGCAGAAACCCCAGTGCTTTCCCCCAGCTGTGTAAAGGAACCATTAAAAAGAGAGCTCAGTTTTGCTCATAACAGAGTCTTAAGTCAAAACTTGAGGTCAGTGCTGCCGTTGAGCATCATCAGAGCCAGTGATGCTGTCCAAGAAGCCAGAAAGCATTCCCACACCCTAAAGTTCCTTGTAGACCAGATTTGGGTGATATTTGTCTTCTTTCCTGGAGCCAGCTGAGGTAGTTTGAGTGATTGGGATGGCCAGGAAGATGCTGAGCAAGAAGGAATCAGTTACATGAAGATTTAACATGGCAGCAGCCACAACTCATGGGCTGCAAGGTTCAGGTTGGGTGAGGAAGTGCTGCTTCTCCAGGAGGGTTCTGCAGCCCTGGGCTGGGCACACAGAGGTGGGGGAATTCTCACCTATGGCCAGTGCCAGCCTGATACAGCCGGTGTCGGCCTTGGATCCCTTCCACGCATTTCCATGCTCTGCTCTCCTCCTCTCCCTTCTGCTCTAACATCTCAAAGCTCTCAGAGGATGGTGAGGACTTCCCCCTAAAAGCTCCTACCTCACTGCAATTCAAGGACCAAGGTCTCCCAACAAGGGATGAGGGATGAAGCCATGCCCAACCCCCGCTCCAAATCACTGCAGCTCCCTGATCCAGCCCAAAACCAGTTTTGTCACCTTAAGGGAGGGCTAATTTGCTTTTAGAACTGTGAGCAACCAAGCCAACACCAAGCGAAGGGATGAGACATGGTTTAGGTGACCCAAAGGCTCAAATCCATCTTGGCACCTTGTACTAAAGAGATCCCAGTGCAAAGTGCCATCCAGCAAAGGGCATCTGGCTGAGGGGCTCCAAGGGTGCTGGACGGCACCCGAAGACACCAGCTTGTACAGGATACCACTTTCCTCTGTGCCCCATGACCAAAGGAGCTGCCCAAGCTCCCCTGAGCAAGCCAAGAGGTGGCACAAGTCCCGATTCTATGATTCCTGCCCTTTGCAAAGCAGCTCAAGGAGCAGCCATGCTCTGAGCCAGCCCCAGCTCCTCACAGGGCTCAGTTTTCCCTGAGTCCAGGCACCCGGATTTGCTCCAGCAGCAAACACTGCAGCTCCAGCTGGGCCACTTCCCACTGATGCCTAAAGTGGGAGCCTCTCCCGGGTCTTGGGGTTGAGGCACGAACATCTTGGCCATGACAGCTCCTGTGCTAAGCAAAGAGCCCAAATTCCACAGGAGAAGGAAGAAGCAAAGCAAACACGACTCAAGCATGTCAGAAATCTCCTTTTTGGAGGGAGGGGAAGTGGGGCAGCAGTTCCAGTGCCTGCCCCAAGGACTGTTTATCCATGTCAGCCAAGGCTTGTTACATAGAACTATGTGTAAACAGTCCTTGGGGCAGGGACTGGAATTCCTGCCTGTGCCCTAGGAAAATCCCTCAAGTCATGCTCCCTTCCTCAGCCAGAAAAGCGCTGTTTCTCTCCCCAGACCAGCTTCCAGCAAGTTTTATTAAGCCCTTATTGAGTAAGGGGTTACCAGGATGGAGCTGACCCAAGCAGCACCACAGAGAAGTAGAAATCTATGCTTGTAGAGACAAGAAAATGCATCTGGGTAGTGCTTTGTGTTGGCATCCAGTTCCCAGCTCTGTTCATGGGGGTGTAAAGGCTGTACAGAGCTCTGCTGAGAACATGGGGGGCAGGAGAAAGGGGCTTCAGTTGGGTTTGGAGAGGCAAAGCAGCACACTTACAGTTAACGTGAAGGTCTGGCTGAGTCTTCAAGAAGACTTCTTCACTTAGCCTCAGTCATTCAACTTACACTTTATTATTGGATAGACTCTGAAAGGTGGCATCTGAACTAAACAGGGTTGCTGGGCTTCCGGCAGGCACCCAGAGCTCCTACAACAGTGAGGAGCACAATGACCAAACCAGCAACCACGGCCAGCCCCAAAACCATCCACAACTGGGCTGCATCTAGGAAGGAGAAGCAAGGAGGTGGTTATGGCCAAAGCCAGGACCTGCCACACAAGCCCTCCCCTCCCCTGGGTTTGCCCTACCTTGTGAAGGCATCCTCCTAACTGGGCGATGCTGCCAGCTGTGGATGAAGAGGGGTCCCACCGCAACATCTGCTTCTTTCACCAAGGGATCTGGAAGGGAGGACCTTTGAGCACGCACACTGATTTGAGCATCCTGGATTAGCCAAGGGGAAGCGAGGCAGCTCTGAACCAGTTACCATGATGGGAACCAGAGGCACACTGCGACATACCAAGGTGGGAGGGCAGCGCTCTCCGGGCACGTCCCCCTTGCCATCGGGATGGAGCGTGGGGTCTCCTGGAGTCCCTGGCCGAGCCACAGCTCCTCATCTCGCAGCAGGAGCACACATCCCGGGTGCCTTCCACAGGGGCCCAGCTAGGAGAGAGCCCAGTGATCAGCTCATCCGATGGTGGGAACCCCTCACGGGCTTCAGGGTCTCAAAGGAGAGAACCAAACCCTGCCACCCGGCTCCCATCCCACCTTCCCCAGAGGTGGCATCACATGAGAAGCCCCAGCTCTTCACCCTTGGGCAAGCTGCTCCAGCTACTCACAGGTTGCTGGCTTTGTTGAAGGAGCAAGCCTTGTTCAGAGGGTCTGGAGCGTGGTCAGCCAGGGACACCTTCAGGTGGCAGGTGACGTAGACCTGGGGAGAACAGGGGCAGGGTTCAGCTCTCATGTGCCTTTATGGCTTCCCTATACACCGTGAAGTTGGCTTCCAATGGGACCACCAACATCCCAAGGCAGCTCAAGGCCCTCTTTCCTTCAAGCCACTTGAGGTTTCAGCTATTGAAGCCCATCAGAAGGGCTCATCTTGGCCAGTATCAGAACTGGTCTCCCAAGGAGATACTTGGCTCAGAGGGCCACGCTCCTTAAGTAGTGATACACCATGACCTGACTCATAACATTGCCACGAGGCAGCTGCCTTGGGAATGCAGTTCCAGAGGCCACAACCCCATCTAGATGAGGGAATTCACTTGCTTTAGGAAGGATTTACCAGGTTGCTGGAGTCTCCTGCAAACTTGAATGCATCTACCGCAAACTGCAGCACATCATGCCTGGGCCTCGGGGATATAAAGGTCGAGGTGGCATCATCCAGCTGCCCATCCACCAGGCACCTGGACACAAGAGGAACCCACTTTCAGAGCTGCCATAGCCTGCAGAAAGGTGCTCTTCAAGTAAGGACACAGCCGGCTCTTACCCACTGAAGTCAATGAAAGCATATTGGGGGGAAGAGCTCCTGTCCGGGGTTGGGGTGGCCACACAGGTGTCCACAAAGAGCCTCAGAGGTGCGTGGTTCTCCATGGTGACACCAGCTTGGAAGTGCAGGACCTCTCCCAGTTGGAATATGGTGGAGGCTCTCTCAGCGCTCCAGTCATCTGGAAGGAGACGTCACCAGGCACTGCTGAATGGGCAGCCAGCTTGGGGTGGAAGCAGTGAAGCACAACAGGCCCTGGGTACCCACCCAAACCGTACCAAACCCAGCACCATCTGATGGGAGCACCACCACCTGAGAGGTCAGCCCAGGGCGCCAGGAGACCCTCACCCAAAACCTACCATTCATGAGGTGCAGGGAGAAGGGCAGCTTCTCCTCTGAGGACAGGGTGGAGAGAAAGGGAACCCACGTGGGCTTGACACCACTGCTGCTCACGTTGTCCCTCCTGGGGAGAGATGCCCATGGTTAGATCCTCATGGCAGCAGAAGGGCTTGCTCGGTCCTCTCCTGCCTCAGCTCACCTTGGGTAGTGGCACTCTATGGGAACCACGGAAGGGCTGGTGCGGATGATGACGGGGTTGCCAGGAGGAACTGGGTTGTAGTTTAAGCTTGTACTGTAGACCAGAGCATCGGGGGTCACCTGGGGAAAGACACCCCCCAGGCATCAAGAGCCCTGTTCTTTGGGCCACGTGCACAGAGCAGCACATTGAAGCCTGGAGACAGCACCGAGATGGACATCGGCCAATAGAACATGGGCTGGATACAGGTGAGTGGCCCTCATCCTGCTGCAGGGATGCAAAGCTGCTCCAGCCTGTCGAGGCACAGCCTCTGCTCAGCAGCAGAGCTGTTCAAGCCAATGCTCGGGTTTTCCCTTCTAGTTTCCATGCCCCAGAACAACAGGAAGGAAAGTGTTAACCCCAGGATACCAGAGCAGCTTCTGCTGGGGTGATCTGCTCACCCTCATGGCACCAAGCCTCTCCCAAGGGAACAAGGCCACTTAAACTTTAAGTTCTTCACGTTACAATCAAGCAGCAGCAAGATAGATGCCTCCCAGGGCCGGCTTGCTGAGTGGCTCCCAGCATCAGGTCATCTGAGCCCCCCCCCCCCTTCAAGGTGGCAGCACCAGCATAGAGAGTCCTGGAAGGCTTTGGTACCTCTGTGTTGAGCAGGATGAAAACTTCCCCGTCTCTTGTGTACCCTCCCCGAGCCCAACTACAGCACAACCCCTGCCAGTCACAGGATGGGTTGGGTTGAAGGGACCTTAAAGCTCACCCAGCACCAACCCCTGCCACAGGCAGGGACACCTTCCACTAGAGCAGCTTGCTCCAAGCCCCTGTGTCCAACCTGGCCTTGAACACTGCCAGGGATGGGGCAGCCACAGCTTCTCTGGGCACCCTGTGCCAGCGCCTCAGCACCCTCACAGGGAAGAGCTTCTGCCTAAGAGCTCATCTCAGTCTCCCCTCTGGCAGGTTAAAGCCATTCCCCTTGGCCTGTCCCTACAGGCCCTGATAACAGCCCCACTCCAGCATCCAAAGCCTCAGCATCCCCAGGCACCGAGGTGCAAGCCAAGAGGTGATCCCCACCCAAAGGCTCCAGGGCCCCCCCAGCCTTACCCTGAGGGTGCTGCCGCACTCGTGCAGCCCAGCCACGAAGGTCACGGTGCTCTCAGCATCGCTCTGGGCCCCCGGCCGGCACCCAGCCGAGCCCAGGCTCAGCTCCGCAGCCCGGACCAGGCGCCCCGTGCCAAAGAGGTCCCTGTGCACCGTGACCATCACCTGCGCCTCCTGGCACTGCACAGCCACAGGGTGCAGCGGGGCTGCAGCCTGCAGCTGGGACACGTCCACCCATGCCCAAGGCTGGGAGAAGGTATGGGGATACCCCAAGGAAGGATCCTCTCTGTACCTCCATAGCTCAGCCTCCCCTCTAAAGAAGTCCCAAGGGTTGTAAGCAACAACCTCCCCAAGCAAAGAGCAGAAAAGAGCAAACCCCAGGCTGCTTCCAGGCCTCATCCTGCCTACCAGGGTCCAGCACAAGCTGCAACTGCTGCCCAGGGACCCTTTATAGCCCACATCTCCCACTCCCAATGCAGGAGATGCTTGCCACACCTCCCATAAGGGTAACTGCCAACAGCTGAGAGCACCCAGATCCTTAAGGAACCATTGGTGGGCTCTAATGAGCTAATGGGGTGGTGGGTTGGGTTCCTCACCCATGGGAGGGATGCTGAGTTTACTGTGCAGCCAACTGCATGTTTCCTCTTCTTTGGTAACAACAAGCCCTGTAAGACCCACAGAGATGTGACCCACCTCCAGACTGCACATCCCACCTCCAGCCCGCACATCCCACCTCCAGATCACGGGGGGTGTCGCTTTCCCAAGGCAAACCCACTCTTCAGCTGCCCAAACTGGTCCCTGTCCCCAGCTCCTTCAGGGTGGTGACGATCCTCATGGAGCTGCTCATATCACCTGGGGCACTCCGGGATGTGAGGGAATCACGGATGGCATTTCTCTACCAAGCAAAAAGTTGGGTTTTTGTTTTGAGGAAAAAGGGGCAATTTGAGTTCTAGTCATATGGAAGAACAAAAGGAAAAGGGGGAATCAGGAGGAGATCCCCATCAGTTGACCCTAACCACATCCTTGCTCCTGCAGGACCAGACTCCACAGAGTGGTGTCTACACCAGCGCGGTCACCCATGTGTCCTTGTGTTTCCTTCTGTTTCCTTGTGCTTCCCGGGATTTTAGCAGAAGGGAGGAGCACACTCGTGCTTCTTGACCAGATTTGTCCCCTGGAGCCATCAGCTTCCTCATGTGGCAATGTGTGGTAGTAAAATACTGACTAGAATAATCAGTATCAGGAGTAATGTTAGAGCTATTAGGCATTAGAAATAATACTAACTATGTTTAATTACAGTTATTAAAAATTAGAATGCTGTTACGTAATTGTAATTCTTACTAATGATAATTAGAAATAATCATGATCTCGAATCATTATGAGGATTATTAGACCTGGGGCGCAATGCTCGGCCCAGTCCATCCCTTCCTGGGGTGGCTCAGCAGCACGGTGACCCCTCCGTGGTGCCAAGAGGGAGGGGACCAGGGCAGGTTCATGCAGCTGAACCCCTCCATGAGCTTCTTTATGCGTGCTGAGGGGCTGTACACGAGGAGGAGAAGCAGTCTGAGTGTGGAAGTGACACCAGTGAGGAGCATGGCTTTGGATGGAGCCCTTGTCTGGAGTTTTAGGGACAGCCCCTGCCTCTGCGTGAACAGAGTTGTGCTCATTGCTTTGCTTGGAGATGCAGGTGAGATGGCCATGAACTTCAGGCGACAGCCACGGATCAATCAGGCTGGTTTGGCATGCTCCAAACTGGACAGCTCACGTCTCCTGTACATCCTGTGCTCACTGTGCATTGTGGGTTCAAAGGGCCACATCATGCTGCAAAGCAACCATCACCGCAGCACCCATCACCCTGCGCGTCTGCCTTTCTGAGCAGGTGGGTGCTGTGGGAATGGGGAGCAGAAGGAAATCACTTGCAACGCACAACAATGCATGGGAAATGGTTTATTCCTTCTCCATCTGGAGGCAGGAGCCAAAGAGCAATGAGGTGCATCAAGCAATTCCCAGGCTGTGTTCGAGCTTGGAGAGCAAGGAGGAGAGAGGTAGGAAGACGATAACCCTGTGTGCCTGCTTAGGAGGCTCATATCCCAGGCTAGAGGGGTTGGATGCTGCTGACCAAAGGAGCACTGACAGCTCTTTAGCTGCACTCATCCACTCCTCATCGCGTCCTCCTCTAAGCTGTCCAAGCAGGGAATCTCTCTACCTGCCAAGGCAGATGTGTCACTTTTCAGATGCGGGGCTTTAATTCACCCCTGCAGTGAGTACCAGGGCTCGTAGTCCCCAATAGGCACCACCAACCCTGCCCAGCGCAGGTCCTGGGCAGCCAGGGAGGAGGACAAGGAGCAAGCAAGGAGCAACCAAGCCCTCAAGGCCCACAACCAGCAGCAGCATCTCTCTCCTGCCAGTCCCAGAGCCAGGAGGGGCTGGGCTCTGCTCCCAAGGAACAAGGAACAATGGGTGGGAGAAGAGGAAATGGCCTCAAGCGGCACCAGGGCAGGTTTAGATGGAGCTGAGGAACAATTCCTGCCCCAGAGGGTGCTCAGGCATTGGAACAGGCTGCCCAGGGCAGGGCTGCAGGCACCGTCCCTGCAAGTGTTCACACAGCGTGGAGACGAGGCCTCAGTGCCATGGGTTAGTGGTGGCCTTGGCAGTGCTGGGAACGGTTGGAACTGGATGAGCTTAAAGGGCTTTTCCAACCTGGTTGATTGTGCGAGTCTGTGACTCCTTGAAGGGAATCTCTTGGAGATGCTACTGAGGCCGAAATCCAGCAGTGAGCTGCAAGCTGGGCTGCCCAGCCACCCACCCGCTCATTCACCCATCCTCGTCCCAAAGCCTTCCCTCCAGTTCTCCCATATGGGTCTGCTGCCTTCCCACCCATCCCAGACCCATAAGCCAGGAGGTCACACATGCTGGGAAGGAAAGCAAAAGAAAAGAGTAGGACCATGCTGTTCCCAACCACATTATTGCCATGGGGCTCATTTGGGGTGGAGATGCTGCCTTTCCAAAGCCAGCAAAAGATCAATGCACCATTCATTCCATGAGGATTTATTGGCACAGCAAGATGACCTGGAGACCCTGGTCTCCATAAGGGTATCCCAAGCAGCTGCAGCCCATGGCAAGCATTCTGGTTTGTAGCCCCTCACTTCTTCCTTCGCTTCCGAAGCCTGGTGCTGGGCTTCCCACCACGCTTGCTGCTGTTGGGATGCCTCAATTTGGGATGCTCCTCCTCGGAGGCTGGGCTGGGGGGCTCCGAGCGTGCTGGGCTTGCAGGGGGGGTGGCAGAAGGGATGCTCACATGGGAAGGGGCCGTGGCAGCCACCGGGAGCAGTGGCTCCTGCCTCTGCAGGGTGCTGGGAAGCAGCAATTCCAGCATGCCGGAGGGCAGCGATGGCCACTCCATGTCTGTGGGCTGGGGGTCCTGTGGGTTGCCCGTGGACTGCAGCAAGGGGCCCACAGCCGAGGCAATGTTGGCCAGGGACTGGGACATGGCCCGGATCTCCTGGGTCATGGACACCAAGTGCCTGTTTGCCCTGTGCTGAGCTTGCAGGAGGCGATTGCCCATCTTCAGGAGCTTTTCCACTTGCTGCCTGTTGGACCTGGCCCAGCCACCAAAATCTTCCTGCAGCAAGGCCAGAGAGTCCTGGATGCTCCTTGGAAGAGGCACAGTGTCCCCATGGGCTGACCTGGCATCTTTCTCTGCTTCTTCATCCCTCTGCATTGGCAGGGCTGGAGATGTGGGTTGGGTGGGGGACACATCCCCTCCCTGCCTTGGACACACGTGTCCTCTGCTGCTGGAGGGGTCCGATACGGGGGCACAGGGCTGGTGGGGGGCAGGCAGCCCCATGGGGAGACCTCCATGTGGTTGGTAATGCTCCCTGGGAGGCTCCGGGTGGAGGATCAGAGCAGTCCCATCTTCAGACAGTGAGGCATGGTGGGGAGCAGAGGTACCTGTTTTGGGAATGGGGACTGAAGGGAGCAAGAGGGAGAATGAGGGCTCGGAGGGTCCTCCCAGGCTGCTTGGGGGGGTGGAGAGGGGAGGTGAAGGGACAATGCCCACCAGGACATCACCCCTAGGCTGATGGACCGCCTATAGCTATGCCATGAGCTACAGATAGTCCAGAGCTCATGAGTTTGCCCTGGGGAGCTCAGTGGCAGATGCCCACAACAGGCCAAGGAGGACACTGTTTATAGCCCAGGTCTGAAGACAGCAGGAGAGGGACAGAGCAGAAGACCCCACAAAGTCTCTTCACCCACTGCTTCCCACTGCCTGTTTCCTGGAAGGATTCTACCACCTTCTGACCTAACCCGGATCTTCCAGAACACCATCCCTGCACACACCACAGACACCACGGCCTTCATCATTCCCAAACCATCAGCATCTCCACCACACCACTGCTGCCAAAGGGCTGGGGGAAGATGTGGGCAAACCCAGCAGTGCTCGTGGACCTCTTGCCATCCCTGTTAGGGAGTGCTCCCACGGAACATTTCACCTCCTGGTTGGATGCACCATCCTGAGGTGGTAACCAACAGCCCAAAGGGGAATTGCCCCAGATGTGCTTATGGATAAATGTTGAGCAAAGCCAAACTGGCTGCAGACACGAGGAGCACAAGGGGTCAGGGGCCAGCACGGTGCTTATGGCCCCTGAGGGACCTGCAGATGTCACCAGCACAAACACATCTCAGAGAGGAGGCGGAGTTGATCCAACTCTTCCAGCCGCTTCCTCCTTGCCACAGCAGCCTCTGTAAGCCCCAGCTCCAAGTGCCCCATCTCCATCCAGGTGCCACACAGCTCCCTTATCCCTCAACCCGTGGCATGGCTCCATACCAAGCAATTCACCATGCTCCCTCCCCGTCAACCTGTGTTTGAGGGACTGCCGTACTCCACAAGACCAAGAGACAAAGGTTGATTTGGAACTGATGGATGCAACAACTGCATCCCACCCTTGGGAGGGGTTGGATTGTGCCCATCACATGAGCAAAGGCTGGAGGCACAGGGCCATCAAGGCTCCACATGGAAGGAGACCCATGGAGAATATGGTCTAACCAGGGACGATAACCTTCAACTCTGCTTTCGGTCCCCCCAACCAGCCCGCCTGGCCAAGTGCCTCCTCACCTGGGTGCCCCTCGACGCGCTCCACCAGCGCCTGCAGCCTGGCTCTGCACTCGGCGAAGTCCATGGGCTGCGCTTGGCTCCTGACCGCAGCCCGCTGCAGGTCCTGCAGCGCGCCCTTGACGAAGGGCTGCATGTCCATCACCTCCTGCTCCGTGGCGTACAGGCTCATCTTCTCCACCAGCCGCTCGCCCGCCTCCATGCGCCGCAGCACCCCCTCCACGCGCTGCAGCTCCCGCGCCAGCTCCCGCCGGCCCTGCTCCTGCCGCGCCTCCACCATTCCCAGCAGCTCCTCTTCCTCGCGCCGCAGCAGCCGCACCAGCTGCTCCACGCGCTGCCGGATCAGCTCCCGCAGCTCCCGCTGCGCCCGCTCCAGCCGCGCCGCCTCCTCCCGCAGCGCCGCGCACGTGGCCTCGAAGCCGCCGCGCTGCTGCCGCAGGGCGCGGGTGATGGTGCCCAGCTCCTGCTGCCGGCGCTGGGTCTCGCTGCCGATGTCGCAGAAGGACGTGTGCCGGCTGTCCAGCAGCGCGCACGAGCAGCACAGCGCCTTCTCGCACTGCTGGCAGTAGATGCTGCGGGGACAAGCACAGCCACGGCGCCAGCTCGCACCCTGCCCTGCGCACCGCCGCCTCCGCAACCCGCGCCCCGCTCGCCCCTTGCGCTCAGGAGGCACCGCGCCGGGGCCACGCCTGGGTTTAGGCTCCCCCAGGGGGGACACAAGACCTCGGGTCACCCTGCACAGGTTCCCGCTCCTCTGCTGCGCCGGGCACAGCCGCTGCGCTGACTGTGCGAGAGCTGCGGGTGGGGGGCATCCATCCACACGCTGCAAGGGCGGTGAAGGAAGGAGCTCTCGGCCCCTCCGTGAGCACTGACTGGGGTTACGCATGAGAACAGGAGAGCAAAGAGCATCTGAGCTCCAGAAGATGCCTGAGGCAAGACTATAACAGCTGGGGAGTGGAGATCATCATCCATCCCTTACATACGTCCTGGTAGCCTTGGGAAGCAGTGGCCTAGCGACACAGGCAGGCAGGGATTGCATCACACCTGGCATCACTGCTGGCCTCCACAGATGCTCCAGCCCCTTCCCCTCTTGCTTGGACTTGTCCTTGAGGGCATTTAAACCTCGTCCTGCGCTGCACCCATGCTGCTCCCCAGGTCCTCTCCAAGCTGGCCTGGCACCAGCAGCAAAGCCCACCCTTCTCTGCTGTCCAGCACAGCAGCTGATGCAATAGGCCTTCTTCTTGCTGAGCTCCACCAGCCTCATCCTCCTTACCCTAGCGAGGAGCACCCCACACACTCCCCTCCCTTGGTCTACCTTGTCCCCACTCTCCCATCACCACCTTGAACCTGGCTTCATCCAAACCATCCATGCCCTAGAGCCCATCAGTCACTACTTCCCCCATCTTCTCCACGACATGGTGAAACCAGGGCAGCAGAGGGACAGGGACACCCCGCTCAGTCCCATCAGGGACTAGCACAAAGAGAATCAACCCAGCTGGGGACAGACCTCTTCAACCTACCTTACAGTTTGGTTCTTATGGGTCGGGTTGGAGCAGCAGAAGTTACTGGTCCTCCGGGTGCCCTCAAGGAAGTCCTTAGCAGACCCTGCCCTGATGTCCGTCACCCTCTTGGCTTCATGGCTCGCCAGATAGCGGTGATGGGCCTCAGAGCACTTGGTGCAGAGGAACTCCTCGCACTCACAGCACCAGAACTCACTGGGTTTCCTGCAGTTGTCGCAGAACAAGTCAACTCCATCAATGATCTTCTTGTAGACCTTGAGCCTGGCCTGCAGGTTGATGAAGAGCAGGTTGTCCATGTCGGGAATGCTGCCGGCCTGAGGGATGGGCATCTGGCACACGGGGCACTGCCCGATGGGCTTGCTCTTGCTCAGGCAGCCAAGGCAAAAGGTGTGGAGGCAGGTGAGGAGCTTGAGGTTGGGCGATTCCTGCTGGCAGCCCTCGCAAAGGATGAACTGGAAGTCATCTTCTAGGAGCTTGGGAAGGGAAGGAGAAAGAGGAATGAGTGCAGGGGTGAGACTTAAGAGCTTATGAGACTAAACCTTGGGGGAGGAAGGTAACTCACAAACCCTACTTAGAGCAACCACTGAGCCATCAGCATGAACAGGCCAGAGGTGGCCCATGCACCGTGGTAAGGTTGGATGGAATGGTCATGAGCACTTCCTCCCCCTGCAGCAAAGAGGCAACAGGACAGTCTCCCTGCCTATGGGGCTGAGGGGGGCTGCAATGCAGGGGATGGGACACAGAGGAAACATGTACAAGGATTTTGGAGAGAGACTCTTCAGCAGGGCCTGTAGGGACAGGCCAAGGGCAATGGCTTTAACCTGCCAGAAGGGAGACTGAGATGAGCTCTTAGGCAGAAGCTCTTCCCTGTGAGGGTGCTGAGGCGCTGGCACAGGGTGCCCAGAGAAGCTGTGGCTGCCCCATTCCTGGCAGTGTTCAAGGCCAGGTTGGACACAGGGGCTTGGAGCAAGCTGCTTCAGTGGAAGGGGTCCCTGCCCGTGGCAGGGGTTGGAGCTGGATGGGCTTTAAGGTCCCTTCCACCCAAACCATTCCATGATTCTGTGATTCCACGACCCAAAGACCTCCGGATGTCACCCTGCCATGGTGGGACCATCCTCCCTGTCCCCCTCGTCCCCACTCCTCCCTCCCTCCATCCCACATCTATGCCTTGGCAGGGTGGGGGGGCCAGACCCTCCCTAGCACCCACCAAACCCAGGAAAGGGGCGTAACATCCCAGAACCCTTACCCCCACCTCCCCAACCGCTTCCTGCTGGCCTGGACCGCCCCAGACCCTCCGCACCCCCGAGCCCACCTCCCGCTCCGCCCCGGGGCCAGCCGGCGCTCACCGGGGTGCCGGAGCCGGGCATGGCGGGGCGTGCAGGGCCGGACCAACCCGACACCCCCCCTCCCGCTGCCCGCGCTGCCCGCACTTTCGGTTCCTTCCGCGCTTCCCGTAACTCCTCCTCCGTGTCGGGGCGGAACTGCGCAGAGCCCGCTCCCAGCCCCGGTCACCTCCGTAAGAGAGCTTCCCAGCTGGGATATCCGTTCCAGGAGGGAAGAAAGCCGGGGGGGACTTCGAGACCCCCCGAAAAGAGGCGTTTTCCCAAGGAACGGCATCGCCCTGGGAATGTACTAGGTCCTAGTGCCTGCCGCACTCCGGCGGGGAGAGGGAGCAGTGCTAAAGGGCGAAACCAGCCTATTCCTCTGCACCCCAAGGTTGCGAGGGGGTCAGGAACTGTCCCCCCACCCTTGGAGAGGATTTCCGCATCCCTCTTTGTCCTGGGTCTTCTTTACCCCTTCATGCAAGGCATCGATACCCCTCTAAACATCTGCACCATGGGGATCACCATGGGGTGGGGACCACCAGGATCCCTTGGGACTCACCTCGCCTGGCATCCCCAAAAGGACGGGGCATAGCAGGGCACTACTGTCACCTCCCCTGCATGGAGGGTCTTCCAAAGCTTGGCTTAGGCTGGTGCCACCCAGCTGCAAGCTTTGCAGGAGACATTCAGGAGGTGGTTTGGCCTCACTGCACCCGTGGAACGCTTCAATTGTGGAAACATTTCCATCCTCCTTGCCCTTTGTCCCTGGCTTGTACAGGACACAAACCTGTCAGGCTTGTCCCACTGGTCCAGCACAGCACCCTGGGGCCTGGTGAAGCTGCCAAGACACGTTAACCCCTGGGTGCTGGGTGCTGCTGGGGCCGAGCATCCCCAGAGTGGGAGCATCCTGACACCTCTTCCTTACAGTGGCAAGACTTCATGTCCTCATCATGTCCATATGGTGAGATGGAGTCACACCACACAGCCTCCTTGATGCCAGCACCTCTTTACCTGTGGTCCGTTGGGGAAACTGAGGCACTAAGGGGTGCAGAAGTCATCAGCCCAAGCACAAGGCTGCAGACCAGGTTTATTGTCCATTGAGTGCTGATAGAAAGGAAGCTTACAAAATAAATAAGTATCCGTATATGCCTATGTACAGTCCATGTGCCCCATGGACAGGCCTCACAGCACACATGCAAAGCACTTTGAAGCACAAATTAGAGCAATTGCTTGTTCCACAACTGCTGTGTCAGGAAGGTTTGGGTACCTCCAAGGCAAGTCATTCCCAGAATCACCACCTCTGCTCCTTCCCCGTGGATGCCAGTATCCCATTAGCCTGGTCCAGCCAGTCTCGGTGCCCTGCTTTGCCTGCCCATCCCATGGCTACTGTGCTTGATCACAGTGTCCCCAGGCTCTTCTCAATCCAACCTGCTCAGTTCATGCCCCTTCCAGTCTGGCCATGCAGCCCATCATGGGAGCACCAGGACATCAGGCTGTGCCCTGGTGGCATATTGGCCAAGGGACATGGAAGCAAACTGGCACACGCTGGGGTGCCGACTGCTTCTTATCCCATTGTAAGCAAAGGATGGGCAGGGGAGGTAAAGGCAAGGACAAGGACGGGCAATGGAGCTCAGCCTCAGTTTCCCTGCTCAGGTCTTCACCGGCTCCTGCAGCCTCCACAGGGAGAAGCTCCAGCAGGACAAGGCCCCCACTGTGCGGCACCCCTGCATGTCCCCCACCTTCGCACACCTACACAGACACATGCACACAGACACGCACCCACACGCATGCTCTGCTCTATCTACGCTGCTTCATCGCCTTGATGAGCTCCTCCAGCTTCAGGGCGAGGTGCAGGTCGCCCTTCACCTGCAGCCTCCCGCTCATGTAGGCACTCAAGGGGCGCAGGTCACCCGAGAAGAGGTCTTGCAGGTCCTTCTCTGCCACCTCCAGAATGACATCAGGGATGCCCTCGGGCACGCCATGGCCAGCCCGGCCGCTGCCTGTAGGACACAACGGGTGGGAGAAGGAGGAACAGAGGGCTTCAGGATCCAGCCTTGCCCGCTGGCATTCACCGCCGCTGTTCCATAAGGATTGACTTGAGCCAGATGACAGACAAGGGCCTGGCAGTGTTCAAGGCCAGGTTGGATGGGGCTTGGAGCAACCTGGTCTAGTGGAAGGTGTCTTCCACTTGAGGGTTTGGAGCTGGACCATCTTTAAAGTCCGTTTCAACCCACACCAGTCTGTGATTCTATGATTCTATGATTTTGAACACAGGAGTGCTTCCTCCTTATGAAGATAAATGTCTCTTGTGTTGATCCACCAATGTCCTGTTACAGTGGTCTGCCTCCAAGCCTCGTCCTACTTTTGCCATGGCCACCAGGAAAACCATCAGCAGCTCTGGGGGGATGGATTAGGGCATCTTCCAGCATGGCAGTGGCCCAAGGTGCTGTCCTCTCATGTCCCTCCACTGCTACCCCATTAGACTGGTGGCATCAACAGCTAACGAACCTGAGGTCTCAGCCATCCACCCCACTTTGCCAGCCACCAGGAAACCCAGCTGCCAACCTTCTCCCAATACTCTCTTTCTGAAGGAAAAATCATGGCTTTAACCCGAACCAGATTATACTTTGGGAGCATGGACTCACGGCCGTGGTGGCCAAGCTGCAGTGCGCAACTGATGGACCCTGGGCTGCCTCTCATGGGGCCACCAACTGGCCTTGGTTTGGGACCTTTGATCACCAAGCCTGGGAGCTCACAGCATGAAAACAGGGCACAGGCTCAACACCCCTCCCCCCAACACAGCAACCCCAGGGTAGTGACCTGAGGAGAGGTCTATGAAGTAGGTGCTCCAGGCGCCGCTGGGCAGGGCGATGTTGACCTGGTAGGATGCTCCCACCTGGCTGACCAGGGCCTCAGAGAGGATGGGTTCCACTGCTGCGAGCAGCTCGTCCGTGCTGGGCTTCCTCTGGGCACTGCTGGCAAGGACGGGAGCGGTGGGAGGCTCCGTCTCATTCACTGTCTCCACGCTGTCTGCTGGGGACAATGGGACAGCAGAGGGTACTGTGAGGTGGTGAGCTTTGCTGGTCTGCATGGACCCACCACAGAAGGTCTCCAGAGTAAAGGAGCCCACTTAACCAGTGTGTTTTCAGCTAAGCAAGAAGACAACCACTGGTTTTGCCATTTCCTACCGTCTGCCATGGGTTACTCTTGCCATGCTACCAGGGGGTGGAAAATTACCCCTGAAAGAAACAGCAGGACACAAACCGGTGCAGGGCTTCTGGAAAAAACCCCAATAAACCCACGTTGCCCTCAGTGTGACTCTAAAGCTGAGGCTTGGGGTTGCCTGACGGAAACACTGAGAACTGAGCTGGTTTTGAGCCCAGGCTCCTGCAGATCTGCTCCTGCCCTCCCCAGTGTCTTGTAGGAAAGGTCTGGATCTGTGCCCGAAGCTGTCCTCTCTCCTCCCCCCTGTTTGTGCTCATAGGAGCATGGTATCTCCCAGACTTTGCCTTCTGCGTCAAACAGCCAAAGGACACGGGGTCACCGGCCAGGAGGGACGTCCCAGGCAGAGAAGCAGATTGATTACCTGCCTCTGGAGCGCCGGTCCCGCTGCCTGCCAGAGCCAGGGTGCTGCTGAAGAAGTGGGCAGCCAGCTGCTGAATGGTGCCATCCAGCCCGGGCACGGGTGGCACAGCGGCCAAAGGGCTCTCCCGGGGCGGCTGCAGCACAGCCTCCATGCTCAGCTCCACACGGTCCACCTCCAGGCCCCAGGACCTGGTCATGTCATTGATCTCCAGCTGCAGAGCCAGGGAGAAAGGGAGAGGTGTTGGGAAGAGGCCACAGAGCAGAGCTGGGTAAGGCCATGGAGAGCATCCAACCATAGCACTCCAACCGTGGGCATCCAGTAGCTTATACTTCTGCTACCCACCAGCTTGAGACGTGAGGTGTTGGACCAGGCTCAACAGTCCAGCTCCTCCAAGCTGTCCATGCTTACGTTCAACCCTGCTGCCCTGGCATGGAGGAGGAGGTCAGGACGGGGAGGACAGCTCTGTCTTGTTCCCCTTTCCATAGCTCCCTCCCAGGCTGGCCCTTTCCTTACTTCCCTTTGGGTAACACATCCTAGTATGGTGGTCCCTATATCATAATATATATAATCACTTGTAGACATTCAACGCACAAGATCTTGGCCTGGCCCGGGTTGGCTGCAGGCACTACTCATCACCCCTCTGCCAGCACTATCCTGCTGCCCCTTCAGTTTGCAGCTCTCCAGACATTTTCCTAGTGGAGATATGGGGGTCAGATTTCAGCCTGCCAACACCATGTGCGCTTTTCTCTGTGGCCAAAAAGCCCTCAGAGACAAGGCACAGAGCTCCACAGGCTGAAGATATCTGCTTCCCACTAATCCCCCCACTTTCCCAGCTCCCTTCCTTGGCCAGGTCCATGGCCAGATGGACTTGGAGCAGCTCCATCTTTCCCTTGCTGTTACTTTCACACCAAGAGCCCAAGGCTTTGGGGCAGTCCTCACCAGTAGCTGCTCCCCGATCCTCAGCTTCTCCACCTGGATCTCACGGAGACTCTTCTTCATCAAGGTCTTGGTCATGGCGTTCTGCGCCGTCATCCGGGTGGCCGCGATGAGGTCCTTCACCATCATGACAGACAACACGGGGTCCCACACGCGGAACTGGACGTCGGCACCCATGGAGATGACGGCCCCATCCTTGGAGGTCAGCTAGGGCAGAGGGGTCAGGATCTCTTCCCCTCTCTGCCCCATTGCCCAACCCTTGTGCACAGAGCCTGGGAGCAAGGGCATTCACTTCTTCCCCAGCTGGCAAGCAGCTCTAGGTCTCTTTGAGAAGCTCATCAGAAATGAAACCAACTGAAATGATGAAGTTTGGGCTAGTGTGAATGGTGAGGACAGTTTCCAGCATGGGACTGTGACTGAAAGACATCTGGAAAGGATAGGGGTGGATGTTTTTGAGGTGCCTGCAGCCAGGAACACCCATTGAACAAGGTATGCAAAGTCAAGAGGAACTTTTCAGCTGCAGAGAGGTGAGGACTCTGCCTTCACAGCACTAGCTACAACCCCAGGAGGAACTGAAAGCGGGGTCCATGCATGGCACCAAGGGTCAGACCACCCCAAAATCCATGTGCTCGGGGTATTTTAGAGGTGTCTCTCCATCCTGCCCTGAAGCCTGTGGCCGCTTACCTTGCAGGGGGGCACGCTGAAGGCCCTTGTCCTCAGATCCACTCGCTGCCAGTGGTCGATGAAGGGCAGCAGCAGGACCACGCCAGGTCCCTGCGGTGCTCGGATGCGGCCCAAGCGGAAGATGATCATTCGCTCATAGGTGGGCACGATCTGCAATAGGAAAGCTTGGAGCAGGGCTGAAGCAAAGCCCTGGGTCCTGAGGTGCCAAAGGGACCAGGGGCAGCTGGGAGCTGTCCTCCCTATGGAGGGTGGGTTGTCACCCCATTCCTGCCCTGTCTTCTGCCCTTACCTTCAAGGCAAACCAGCCTGAGATGGGGAAGGTGACAACCATCAGCAAGAAGACCAAGGAGGTGATAATTCCATAGCAGATCCAGGACAGCCAACCCTGGGAGGACTCTGCAGTGGGGTGAAAGGGAGATGTACCTGCTCCAACCCTCCCTGCCCTGCCTGTGAACCCCCAATCCAGGCCTCTCCTCCATGCACCCCAGGGAAGCGCAGGGGCCACCCAGCCAGTGGGACACCCTCCAGCAATAGGGAGAGAAGCAGCTACACCCCTCCTAAGGTTGGGACTCACCTGTGGTATTCCCGGCTGGCCCCAGGGAATCTTGCTTGGATCCAAAGGAGAAGAAGCCCTTCTGGGCACTGTAGAGCCCAATGCTGGACTGCTGGAAGCGGTCAAAGTCTCCCAAGGGAAGGGCCTGGTATCCCGACCGGCTGAACATGGTGCAGGTGCGTTGCACGGGGCTGGTGCTCAGAGCATCCTAAGCCCGGCCCTGTGCTCCCAGCACTGCGGCCAGCATGGCTTCTGCCTGTCCCCAGCCCGACCCAGCGTCCCTGCCTGGCTGCCTGGAGACCTGACGTGCTCCAGAGAGGAGCCGACAAGGCCTGCTCCTATCACAGAGGATGCTGGCTAGAAGAAACCACCTCCTTCAGGAGCTTTCCTTGCCGGGCTCTCACCCAGCCTGGAGCTTCCCATCTTCCCGGCGGGTAGGAGTTGAGCTGGGAGACAGGAGCCACCCTTGTGCTTCTCACCCCCTTGGAGCTGGGAGATACCCGTGGGGACCGGAGGCCGTAGCGAGGATGCGGTGTAGGGAAGGAGTGAGCGGCTGGCGCTTCCTGGTCCGCTTGTCATGTGGCTGCTGACGGCACAGGGACGGAACAGCTCATGGCTCTCGGCTCGGTGAGTTTTCCCAGAAAGCCCCTGCCCGGGAACTTCCATGGGGAAGACAGGGCCCTCCATTGCATGTTCACCCGGGGAAGGGGCTCCGGAGGGTACCGAGCCCCACAGGGAAGCAGTGGGGGCATTTTTCCCAGCAGTTCCCTCCCCGGCATGGCCTTCTCGCCCTGCCAAAGCCCCCCCTACTCCATCTTGCCGGCTTGCAAAGGGCAGTGAAGGCCAAAGAGCAGCGCTGTGAAGGGAAGGGGGGTGACAATAGGGCCGGTTTAAAGCCCCCCTTGGCTGAAGCAGCGGCCTGAGACCCAGATGCACACACGGCAGCTGCCCTTGGAACCAAGCTGGCACCCAGATATGCACCCCAGGACAGCCTGGGGGGCTTAGCTGGTAGATGAAACAGAGCTTTGCCGCCTGAACCCCCTCTCCTTGGTGCCAGCATCCCCCTGGTATCAGCATCCCCCGGTACCAGCACCCCCGGTATCAGCATCCCCCGGTGCTGGCACCCCAGGCAGAGGGAAGGCAGAAGCAGGCAGGTCAGCCTGCGCTGCCCGGGTGAGAGAGCGGAATCCCGGCTCGCTCTCCCCCGCTCCCAGCACCCCATTTCGTCCCGCCTGCCCCCCCTTTGCCTTCCCCGCCTTTTTCCCTCCAGCTCCTCCTCCTCCTCTTTCAGCTCGACCGAGAACACGAAAGTCCTGGGCGCTCGCAGCCCTGCCCCGGCGCTCTCATGGCCGATAGCCCCGCTGCCCCCCGGCCGCCCGGCCCCGGGCTCCCGGCAGGTAAAGAGTGGGGGGTCCCCGCTTTCCTGGAAGGGGAGGCGGGATGGGGAGGGGGGCAAAGCCTGGCCCAGACCCCCCCCAACGTTGCCGTGGGTTTGCCTGCTGGGGGGGGGGGGGGGGCGGTATTTTTTAGGGTGCAAAGCTGCTGCATGGGGGGTGGTAACGGGGGGGTCCCTGCTTTATTCGGGGGGGTCCTGCCTGCGCTGCCGCTCTGGGGGAGGCCCGGGGTGGGGGGTAACGAGGGGGACACCTTCGGGTGGCAGCATCCCGGTGCTGCCCAGGAGGCTGTGCAGGAACCGGGGAGGACCGTGGCCAGAGATCCCCTTCCCCTTCCCATCTGTTCCCTGCGCTCCCGCTCACACGGCAGGAAGGGGCGGTGACAGCAAAAGCGAAAGGAAAGTAGCTTTGCAGCCTCCCCCCTCAGCCGGGAGATCCATAATTGCCCAAAGGGGAGGAGGCTGGCGAGCGGGGAGGACACCCCCCAGGGTCCCACACTGAGGGCAGGAGGGAGCACAACCCTGTGCAGCCAGCAGAGAATCTCCCCAGCAGAGCATCCTTTGCCTTGGGGGGTGCTGCCATCCACATGCCCTCGGGACGAAGCGGAACCACTCCCTCACCTCAGCATGAGGAAAAGCTTTCCTTTGAGGGCGGCAGAGCCCTGGCACAGGCTGCCCAGGATGCGGCTGGAGTCTCCCTCCCTGGAGCCATCCCAAACCCGCCTGGATGTGTTCCTGTGTGACCTGCTCTGGGTGGCCCTGCCTTGGCCACCAAGGGGTTGGACAGGGTGGTCTCCAGAGGGCCCTTCCGACCCTGATGGTCCTGTGATGCTGTGATTCCCTGCAGCTCGGGGGGTGAGGGGTAAAATGGGCAGCACAGGGGTGGCCTGATGGCCCCCATGGGTGGGACTGAGCCTCCTGCCCCGCTCCATCTCCTCTGGTCCAATGGGGTCCTTCCCCCAAATCCCACCTAGATGGAGACGGTGCCGCTGCCCCCGTGGAGACAGGAGCCCAGCCGGGTACACCCCCGTGCTTGCCCCCATCTCACCCTGCCGCGGAGGAAGATGACTTCCAGTTCATCCTTTGCGAGGGTTGCCGGCAGGAATCGCCCAACCTCAAGCTCCTCACCTGCCTCCACACCTTGTGCCTTGGCTGCCTGAGCGAGAACAAGCCCGTCGGGCAGTGCCCCGTGTGCTCCACGGCCATCCCGCAGGCCAGCGGCATCCCCGACATGGACAACCTGCTCTTCATCAACCTGCAGGCCAGGCTCAAGGTCTACAAGGAGCTCAGTAGCAGCAGTGGCCCGAGTTGCAGCCGGTGCCGGGTGAAAACGGCTGTGGTGTGGTGCTGTGAGTGCGAGGAGTTCCTCTGCACCAAGTGCTTTGAGGACCACCAGTGGTTCTTCAAGAAGAGGAGCCACAAGGCCAAGAGGGTGGAGGAACTTCGTGCTGAGTCCGCCCATCAGTTCCTGGAAGACAACAGGAAGTCCTGCAGCCTCTTCTGCTCCACTCCTGGTCATGCTGAGCAGGGTCACATCTCCAGGTGAGTGGTGCTTTGTGACCAGGTCCCATCCTGCACCAAGGGTTTTGTGGCTGCTGCTCCAGGACCAAGTCTGAGCAAGCTGCTCTAGTGGAAGGTGTCCCTGCCCATGGCACGGGGTTGGAACTGGATGAGCTTTAAGGTCCCTTCCAACCCAGACCAGGCTGGGATCCTATGAACTCTGCCAGGAGGGCAGAGCCAGGGTGGTTTCATTGCCTGCCTTTGGCAAGGGACCTCTGCAACCTGGCAAGACAATGGGCAGGAGCAGGGTGCGATATAGGCTGGCAGGGCTCAGGAGGAGGGAGGGCAGCAAAGGTGGGTTGAACACAAGGCTTCATGGCCACACTTGCAGCTGATGGTGCAAGGCAAAGGCGTTCCCTGCCCCGTGTCTCAGTTTCCACTCCTGTTTCAACTCCTCAGCAGCCCCATGGGGAGGGGAATCACACCCGGCACAGTGGAAATGCTTTCCTCCCACCACTCACTAATTGGTGTTGAAAGATGCTCATGTTTCCTTCCAGCATGTACTGCAAGAGCTGGGCTTCAGGGCATGGAGGGAGGGTTTGGATGAAGCCAGGTTCAAGGTGGTGATGGGAGAGTGGGGACAAGGTAGACCAAGGGAGGGGAGTGTGTGGGGTGCTCCTCGCTAGGGTAAGGAGGATGAGGCTGGTGGAGCTCAGCAAGAAGAAGGCCTATTGCATCAGCTGCTGTGCTGGACAGCAGAGAAGGGTGGGCTTTGCTGCTGGTGCCAGGCCAGCTTGGAGAGGACCTGGGGAGCAGCATGGGTGCAGCGCAGGACGAGGTTTAAATGCCCTCAAGGACAAGTCCAAGCAAGAGGGGAAGGGGCTGGAGCATCTGTGGAGGCCAGCAGTGATGCCAGGTGTGATGCAATCCCTGCCTGCCTGTGTCGCTAGGCCACTGCTTCCCAAGGCTACCAGGACGTATGTAAGGGATGGATGATGATCTCCACTCCCCAGCTGTTATAGTCTTGCCTCAGGCATCTTCTGGAGCTCAGATGCTCTTTGCTCTCCTGTTCTCATGCGTAACCCCAGTCAGTGCTCACGGAGGGGCCGAGAGCTCCTTCCTTCACCGCCCTTGCAGCGTGTGGATGGATGCCCCCCACCCGCAGCTCTCGCACAGTCAGCGCAGCGGCTGTGCCCGGCGCAGCAGAGGAGCGGGAACCTGTGCAGGGTGACCCGAGGTCTTGTGTCCCCCCTGGGGGAGCCTAAACCCAGGCGTGGCCCCGGCGCGGTGCCTCCTGAGCGCAAGGGGCGAGCGGGGCGCGGGTTGCGGAGGCGGCGGTGCGCAGGGCAGGGTGCGAGCTGGCGCCGTGGCTGTGCTTGTCCCCGCAGCATCTACTGCCAGCAGTGCGAGAAGGCGCTGTGCTGCTCGTGCGCGCTGCTGGACAGCCGGCACACGTCCTTCTGCGACATCGGCAGCGAGACCCAGCGCCGGCAGCAGGAGCTGGGCACCATCACCCGCGCCCTGCGGCAGCAGCGCGGCGGCTTCGAGGCCACGTGCGCGGCGCTGCGGGAGGAGGCGGCGCGGCTGGAGCGGGCGCAGCGGGAGCTGCGGGAGCTGATCCGGCAGCGCGTGGAGCAGCTGGTGCGGCTGCTGCGGCGCGAGGAAGAGGAGCTGCTGGGAATGGTGGAGGCGCGGCAGGAGCAGGGCCGGCGGGAGCTGGCGCGGGAGCTGCAGCGCGTGGAGGGGGTGCTGCGGCGCATGGAGGCGGGCGAGCGGCTGGTGGAGAAGATGAGCCTGTACGCCACGGAGCAGGAGGTGATGGACATGCAGCCCTTCGTCAAGGGCGCGCTGCAGGACCTGCAGCATCTGCAGCTGCCGGAGGCCAGGGACAGGACGGAGGCTGGGGACTTGGCCGAGTGCAGAGCCAGGCTGCAGGTGCTGGTGGAGCGTGTCACGGGGCACCCAGGTGAGGACTTGCCATGGGGATGCATCCACAGGCAGCGGGGACTTGGGCCAGCTCAAGGCCAGCACCCGGCTCTGGGTCCCACAGGGCCCAGCGCCACCTCTTTTCCCCAGATTCACTCTTGTTGGGTGCTTTGTTCCACCAGGACCAACATTTGCTCCTTTGCTGATATGGCCAGAGCCCCTTTCTGGTCTCCCATAAATACAGCAGGGTCTGGTGATGCTGATTTCTGGACCCTGAGAGGCTCCTTGAACCCTTGGGCCATCCCCAACCAAAGGGGAAGGATACTAGAGCTGCCCCTTCCTTGTGGCAGCTACTGGACAGGTTGTTCCCAGCTCGGCTAGTACCAGGGCCGGGTGGGAGCTCCAGAGGCTCTGATTTGGGATTGCAGCCCTGCTCTCTCCATTGCAGGCACTAATTCCCAAGCTGACCCCGTGGCTGAGTTATCCCTGGAGAACAACCTGGTGAGACATCTGTGCTCCATCCTGGTGTGCTGAATATGGATCCCCCTTCCTCTGACCCTTGCCAGCTATTCCTAAGGGTCCACCTTCCCCTCTCCAGCCCATCACTCCCATTTCTGCAGCACAACCACCCCCCAGGGACGTTTCTGCTTGGGCAGAGCAGAACCTGCTTTATAGGCAGCGTTTTCCACCACCCAGGCGTGCTCCTACCCCATCCCACTTCTCCAAGCTTCCTGCTTCATCCCTCATTTTCATCAGGGAAAACCATAGCCTCCCCAGGCTGTAGCCTTGCCAAACACCCACAGCTCAGGCACAAGCCTTGAGCCAAGCTGTGCCTCAGTTTCCTCCCCGTTGAGGATGTTCTGCCTCTCTCTCTGCTCACCCTAATGCCACTCCATGCTCTCTGTGCAGCAAGAGGAGCCCGTCCAGCCTGAGATCCAGAGCATCGTGCCCATCTGCACCATCAGCCTTGAGGAGATGCATAGGAGCCCGGTAACAACCACTGCAGCCAGGCAGGAGCCTTTGGGGCCCAGGCGCTGCCACCCTGACACCTCACATCCTCCCCGCTCTCCTCTCCCCAGGCTGACCCTGTCACCACGTGGCCCAAGCGGACGTCACAGTGCTTGGAAAAGGAGAGCCAGACCTTTCCCAAGCTCATGAAGCTGGAGGGCAATGACATGTCGGTCCCCAGCAGTCCCACTTCAGACCAGTGGAAAGACGAAAGGGAACCCAGAACCTCCACGCCGGACCAGAAGTGCAGCAGCATCCCTGCCACCAGCAGCCGCGTTGATGCAGGTAGGGATTAGAGATGTGGTCCTCAGCGTTACCACATCTCTTCCCACCCTTATGGCGGATCCTCGTCTTTCCCAGCCTCTGTGCACCCCCATTCACTCAGAGCCTTGGCCAACCTCCCCTGAGTCAGAGAAGTGGAGAGTGAGAGCTGGTTCCCAGCGGGTAGAAAGGGGAGGAATGCTCAGGGGTGGATGCAGATGCTCCATCCAGCTCCATGTCCTGCCTCTGAGGTAGCCAAAACCCAAGCCTGGGGAAAAGCACAGCAGAGGGGAACATTCCACAGTGAGGGGTCCCAGGCTCTGCTCTGCAAACAGGAGGCAAGATGGAATACATCTTCTGGAGAGGCTGGTATAGGGCCCATTGGGTGAAGCAGCAGTGGAGAGGTTGCCCTCACCTTGGGGTGCATCTGAGAGCACCCAAGGGCTTGTGCTTTGTGGTCCTGGTAGAAGCGTTTGCCTCCTGCTGCAAAAGTCAGGAGATAAGATCAGTTCTCCCATGGGAAAACCAGTGTGATCCGAAATCACAGTCTTAAAGCTTCAGCATCCTCCTGTTCCCTCTGCAGAAGAGACCAGCATCATCATCTCCAGCTCCGAGGACAGCGAGGAAGACACGGTGGTGAGTGTCACGCCAGAGCCCCCACCTTGCTGAGCCACACTGCAGGCAGAAGAGGCAGCAGCCCCCCAACATCTCCGGGGTGCCTTTCCCTGTCCTCCAGCCGTGCTCAGACCTGAGCCTTCTATCCCAGCAGCAGCCAGAGACTTGCTTGCAGCTTTCTCTTCCCCTTGGGTTGCTCTCAAGGATGGATGGATAGATGCAGGGCATCTGGGCGCTCACAGATCTAGTCCTCCTGAGCAAAGACCTTTGCTGGTGTCTCCTGGTACTCAGGAGCAGCCAGGCTCTTCTCTCGCAGGCAACAAGCCCAAACTTGATCCACTCTGAGGTGGGATCCCACACCAGCCGATCCCCCAAGACAACCCTTTGGGGTTGGTCTGTATGGCTTATTTGTCACCTCGTTGGGAAGCTTGTTCTCAGGTTAAAACACAGTTTTCATACCAAGAAAATCAAGTTTGGAGGTGACCGTAGCATCCGTGTGCACAGAGGACGTCAGTCCTGTGCCTACACAGGCTGAGAAGCTCCTAGGAGCCACCAAAGCAAGTAGGGACCACCTGAGCATTCCCAAAGGGGCATCTCCAAGCTCCCTGCGGTGACATTTCATAGCACCCGTGCTGCAAACAGGGGTGTTGCAACCAAAACAGCTCCGGCTGAGGGGGTCAGATGAACCAAAGGGGAGGGATCCCTGCTGAGATACCCCATCACCAGTCAAGCAGGAGATCCCTTTGGGAATGGAGGCGAGTGTGGCCGATTCAGGATGGGGAAGGGAGTGGTTTTCCTGCACTGGCTTAATGAGGGGTTAACAACCTCTTTTCTGTATAAACTAAAGCAGAAGCTCTTCTTACTCTTCAATAAAGCTGTTCCCTGGTTAAATCCCACCCTGCTGCTGGCTTCCTGATATATTTTTGCCTTTGCTGTTTTTCCTTGCTCTCCTGATTCAGCTCTAACAGGGGGGAGAAAGAGTTGTGGGGCTAAAACCCTGTCCCCACTCCCTGCTAGTGCTAGAAAGATCCTGAAGCTGGGGGTTTGGGGAACGTTAGCAGCTTGCTATGAGAAATCCCGGTGTGAACTGGGTGTGATGTGGATTGAAGGGTGCAACAAAGATGTAGGCTGAAAGTAAAAGAGAGGTCCCAGTGGTATAAACATCTCCCTGTGGTCTGGTTATGGGCACTTGGGAAGTGCAACCTGGAGAGCTGGGAAAAGATGGGTTAAAGCCTGAAAAAGGGGAAATGGCGGCTGAGAGATAGGATGAGGCAGTGGGATGCAGCCCAGGGAAGCTGGTGGAGGGTAAGGGCTGAGGCCATGCCTAGAGGCTCAGACATCTCAAAGGAGATGTTGGGGCTGGGGAAGAACCTTTGTGGGGTCACCTGGGGATGACTGCATGCTCTGTCCACCCAGCTGCAGCCACAGGAGCATCGCCAGCACCCGGCTCTGCCTGGATCCGTCACCCACCATGATTCCCAGTGTGTGTCTCTGCATGGGTGATTCTCCTCCTCCAAAACCTGCCCACCTTCCCCTCTCTGCTTAACTCTTCAATAAGACCTTTTTGCATAGAAACACAATTTGCTTGTTGCTGGTTTGGGTAACAGGAGCATCTGTGACCATGTTTGGTGACCAGGTTTGGTTCATCTAACCCCCTTCAGGCCAGCCAGGTCATTCTGGCCAATGCCACCACCAGTTCCAGCCTTCTCCTGTCCTTTCCCACAAAGAGGAACCCTCTGTGCCCTTCAGACACCTCATTTTAACACGGTATTTCAGAAATCCCACATGCCCTGAACTGGGGAGTGCTCGGTTTTGCTCATGTGGCTGCAGACATTGGTCCAGCCACATGTCCACCACCCCTGGGCTGCAGGTGAAGATGCAGAGATGGAGAGAGATGGCTGCCCCATTGCTGCAGGGTTGTCCCTTGGGGGGAAAAGGGAGTGAAAACTAAGATTGGAGCTTCTTGAATGTACTGCTGTCCTAGACTTCCCATAGGGAGATACCTGCTGTGGTTGGGCATCCCTGCTGAAGCTGCTGGTTGTGGCTGCTTTTACTCCCCCTTGGGAAGCACTACTGTAGGCACCCGATCTGCTGAGCCTGGAGAGGCACCAAACCTCCTCCTGGCCCAATTCAGCCCCCTTTTCCTCTGGACACCAACCACATCTTCAAGTCCAGCACTATCTCATGTGTGAGGTTGCTCAGCCTTGTCCCTGTATGAGCTGCATCCACAGGAGATGTGCAGCAAGAGACAGCAAGTCCTTGGACCTGCGTGTTGCGTCCCTTGGCCACTGCCTGCATCCCACCCCCTGTTAGGACAAGTTGCATTCAGGGCTCTGCTCTTGCTCACTTGGCCCAGACTCTGATTTTGGGCTCTCAGACACAGCACACCCTCAACCATCCCTGGCAGCACCTGCAATCAGACCCCATGGGCTTCATAGCATTGCACACAACCAGGTCCATGCCCATGGCCAATGATGTACCCAAGGGTGGCCATTGCTTTCCTAGCAGATGGGACTTGGGCCCCTTCTCCAATCTCTTGCAGGCTTCCATCAAGTTCAAGAAGAGCGAGAACTCGTCCAGCCCCACATGGTCCGGGAGCGACACCTCACCCCACCACAGCACCGGCCCCAACAGCCCCATGGATGACAAGTCGGAGCTGAGCACCTTAGTGTTCCTCAGCTTGAAAACTGAAGAGAGAAGTGAGCATTGCCCTTCCTGGGTACAGGGGGACCAGGTGGGCAGAGAGGGGCACCCCGAATACTTACTCCAGCCCCATCCTTTCCCCTCCGCAGCCCAGCGCATCACAGAGGTGGCAGCCACAAGCGGAGAGCACACCTTCAATACACTCATTCAGACACCCGAGTCAGTGCTGGCGCTGCTCTCCCAGGGTGTCTCCATGGAGGTGGCGATACAGAACCTCCTCTGGTACCTCTCCCTGTTCCCCAGGCCAACCCTCATCGTCTATAACTTCTGGGCACCAGAGCTGCCTGCTCTCTTTAAAGCCCTGAATGCTGCCGGCAGGAAGGTGGACTTCTGCTGTGCTGTGCGTGGTTATGTGGATATGTTGCCCTTGCTCAAAGAGAAGACACCCAAAGCCTCTTCCTACAAGTTCAGGAACCTTCGGAGGAAGCACCTGCAGCAGCGGCGCAATGCGGGCAGCGCACTGGCTGCGGCCAAGGCCTTGCAGGAGCTTTGGGAAGCGCTGGAGCTCCCTGCCTGTGCTGAGGCGGGGATGCTGCTCACCCACTGCAACCTGCAGAGCTACACCAGCCTGCAGGCCCTGGTGCAGGAGAAGCTGCTCACCAGGAGGGCAGCCAAGGTCCTGGCTCGGCGCAACCTCATCCTCCAGGAGCTGGAAGAGGTGTGAGGACAAGCGTGGGGTGAGCTGAGCTGGTTGGGTCTCAGGCTAAGTGTGCCAGGGATGCTCACATCACACAGGACTCGCAGACCCTCTCTGCTCCTGATCAAATACATACCTTCATAAAACACATTACAGAGCATGGCCGGTGTCATTTATTGGGGTGTCTCCATCCCTCCTTTTTCCAGCCAGGCAGGGGTGGGGATATCAAGCCCACGAGGATGATCAGGGGCTGGAGCACTTCGTGTATGGAGACAGGCTGAGAACATTGGGGCTGTTCAGGCTGGAGAAGAGAAGCTGCGTGGAGACCTCAGAGCAGCTTCCAGTGTCTGAAGGAGGCGACGAGGATGCCGGAAAGCATCAGGGACTGCAGTGATAGGATGAGGGGGAATGGGTTCAAACTGAAACAGGGGAGACTGAGATGAGCTCTTAGGCAGAAGCTCTTCCCTGTGAGGGTGCTGAGGCGCTGGCACAGGGTGCCCAGAGAAGCTGTGGCTGCCCCATCCCTGGCAGTGCTCAAGGCCAGGTTGGACACAGGGGCTTGGAGCAAGCTGCTCCAGTGGAAGGGGTCCGTGGCAGGGGTTGGTGCTGGAGGAGCTTTAAGGTCCCTTCAACCCAGACCGGCCTGGCGCTCTGTGAGGCCCCGGTGGCAGCGCAATGCGGGACGCGCACCGCCAGGTGTCCTCTTTGTACAAGCCCTGCTTGTGCAAGAGCGCTCGGAGCCGCTTGTGCGCGCTCCCAGCCCCGCGTCCCGCACGCACACGCGTCCCTCCCGCCCACCGGTGCTCCCTCCTGGGGCCTGGGAGGTACCGCGACCATCACCGCTGCGTCCGGTCTGCGGGGATCAGGCACAGAAGGAGAAGGAGGGGGAGAGTGGACGGGTCCCCTGGGTGGCTCGAGATGGGCAAAGATGAGCAGGAAAGGGATGTAGGGAAGGTTTTCCCTCCAGGAGGGTGCGGCGGGAGCTGCCAGGCTTGGGAAATTAGGGACAAACAGGGAGAAAATGTGCCCCCCCCTTCTGGGAACAAGCAGCGTCCCAAACACGGCTGTGAAGTGCTGGAGCTGGGTCTTGGCCAGCGAGGCTGCTTTCCCTGGGCCAGGGAAGCACCAGGACGGATCCAGCAGTTTGGAGGGAGCAATCCCAAAGGAGCACGGTGACTCGCAGAGGCTTGTCACCAAATCCAGACAATGCCACCTCGCCCTGGGAATTCTCTGGTGGCTGATACAGGGCTGTGCGCCGGGAGCAGCCTCCACAAGGGGCACAGCCGGAGGAAAGCAGAGCCCATCTGTCTGCTGTCACCAGCCTCATCAAAGCCGTGTAAAACAATAGCGGAGTCAATGGGCTGCAGGAGCCAGACGAGCTGTTTCTTTGCCCTGAGCTGCTGTAAAGCTCATTCATCCGGCTAGAAAAGGGACTGTCACTGCGGGCTGAGCAGAGCAGCACCCAACAAGTCCCAACCCTGGGGTAACCCTGTGGGGTGAGGACTCCCCAAAGGTCCCATCAGCTCCCACCTCCGACTGGCAGCTTGTTCATGCTCACAGGCTGGTACAGCCCTGCTTGGGCCTCCCTTCCAGCCATCACCACCCCCTGGAATTCCCAATCCAAGCCAGAGGTGGAGGAAAAAGAAATCAGTCTCTGGGTTTTCTTAAGAGCAACAAATAACTTTAGAGAATTAAGTGACTCTCCTGAAATGATATACAATGTGCTGCCTGCTTGATTGGCTGGTATTAATAATGCATTGCTCAATCTAAGCCATTCATAAAAGGGCTCCCTGCTAGCCCCGAGCAAAGTGCTTTGGGACTCAGGAGGAGGGGGGAAGGCAAGAAGGAGCAGCATAAATCCTTTCTGCTTATGAAAATGGATTTCTTCCCCCAACAATCAAGCAAAACTAATTAGAGCCAAAGGGCCAGTTCCTCTGCATCTGATTATGCCCCTGTAGGATCACTCAGGTTGGTGGAAGTCCCAGGCAGAGGAGGATTAGAATCCCAGACTGGTTTGGGTTGGAAGGGACCTTAAAGCTCCTCCAGCTCCAACCCCTGCCACGGGCAGGGACACCTTCCGCTAGAGCAGCTTGCTCCAAGCCCCTGTGTCCAACCTGGCCTTGAACACTGCCAGGGATGGGGCAGCCACAGCTTCTCTGGGCACCCTGTGCCAGCGCCTCAGCACCCTCACAGGGAAGAGCTTCTGCCTAAGAGCTCATCTCAATCTCCGCTCTGGCAGGTTAAAGCCATTCCCCTTGTCCTATCACTGCAGTCCCTGATGAAGAGTCCCTCTTCAGCATCCTTGTAGCCCCCTCAGACACTGGAAGCTGCTCTGAGGTCTCCACGCAGCTTCTCTTCTCCAGGCTCAACAGCCCCAATGATCTCAGCCTGTCAATTCACCCCACTGAGCCTGCACAAGGTTACTTAGGTTATATGCCAAAGAAACCCACCAGCCTGCTAGCATCAGAGCAGGGCTCAGGACCATCAGGAGGAGGGATGAGGGGTCAGACCTCTTACATGCTTTCAGAAGCCGTGAGGCAAAGATGAAGGAAAACTTGCCTCGTTGGAAGGAGAAGCCACATCACCTCTGGCCAGGATGCTCCTGGGGTGGGGACTCCTGCACTCACCTGATCATGGAGGAGCTGACTTAGGGCCAAAAGCTGAAGAAACCAGGAGAGCCCAACCTGAAAGCTCTTCCTCCTCCTTGTTAAATAGGCAATGCCCCCACCACCATGGTGCAGAGGGCTCCTCCCTCTGACACCACCTGGAGATCAATGGTGTAAATCAGCAAACCCTCACTGACCACAGTGGTGATCCAGTGATGCCTCCAGCTGGGTGGAGGAATTTATACCAGCTACCCCAGAGCTGCAGTGGTCAACACCAGCTGTGGACCCAGCCCCAGCCCAGCTTCTGCTCATCACATGCGTAGGAGTGTGCTGCAACTTGGGGCTGGGGCAGGTGTGGTGTGAGGAGAGGCTGGCAAGTCCAGAGCCTGCTGTTCCTTCCATCCGTCCATCCTTCCTTCCTTCCATCCATCCGTCCATCCACCCATCCATCCTTCCATCCATCCTTCCATCCATCCATCCATCCATCCATTCATGCATCTACCCATCCATCCTTCCTTCCATCCTTCCTTCCATCCATCCATCCATCCATCCATCCACCCATCCACCCACCCATCCCTCTACATCTCCATCCTCCACCACCCTTCCTTGGAGCTCTCACCTGAGAGGACTGAAGAGCCACCACAGAGCACTGTGCCCAGTCCATAGGAAACTGAGGCAGAAGTGGTGCCACGAGCCCCACACATCACAAATGGAAAGGTGGATGGATGGTGCAACCCTTGCCACGCTGCTTCATGCTACAATGCCCTCCCATGCGTCTAGGTCCTAACCTAGACACCTGGTCTGGCCCTCAGGAGCAGGAGAAGGGATGCATTATCCATTCCATCACACGTGCCTCATCCCTTGACCCATTTCGAGCACAACATGCTGCCTCCAATGCTCCTGAAATGCTGTGACTCTATCTAGGACGCTTGGCTTTCTTCCTCTTACATGATGAATGAGAGCAACTGGGGAAGAGCTCAGCCAGAAAACAAGTGTCCTCTCCATGTTGGCCATATCTTTGTAGCATTTTAACCTATTTTCATGCTTTTCAACGTGAGTCTGTGGTCCCTGTGCCCCCCCTACCTGAGCTCTGCAGCCCAACTCCCAGCCATTGGCCAACACCAGCAAGGGCTGCCCCATGGTCCTGCAGCCCCACGGTGTTCAGAGACTGAGCAAAAAGGGGGGGGGGGCCAGGAAATGCCTATGAACCACAGCTCCAAACGTCTGATGCTGTAATTCCATGAGCTGCAAACTGCCAGTGCCTGGAGAGCATCATGGTAAGGGTGAGGACATGCTTGGGTGGCCAGCCAGCCGCGGGGATGGAGAGGGAGGGAGTCAGCCCAAAGTTCAGTCCTGAAGATGCTGAAAGCACGATCATGGCTCAAATGCTGCTCCAGCAGCAAGGGAGGCAAGGAGACGCTGCCCTATAGATGTCTGTGCTGGAGCTGAAGCAATGCCGCCCCCGCTGTAGCTCGCCAGAGGGAGGTGGCCTTGTCCATCTCCTCGGGCTGGTCCCCTGGACCATGCCCAGGGCTTTTCTGGGGGATGCCAATTGGATTGGGACAAACCCGTGCCAGGGAGCGTGAAGATGGACGTGGTGTAGGTGGCCACGGTGCCACACTCAGGCAGCGTTGGTTCACTTGCATGGAAAGAAGGCGGGTTTGGTGATCCCCCAAGCTCCTCGCCCACCCTGTGGGTGTCACCCACTGCCACCCCTCAGGCTGCAGGGCTGAAGGGAAACTGAGGCACGTCTGAGGCTGACCGCTCTGCCCGAGGTGCTCACCAGGGACCAGGCGTCAGGGTGAGGGCTTTGGACACAGTTCCTGCGGGTCGGAGGCGCCCGGAGGCTCAGACCTGACATTCTGCTGTGAAGCAGTTTCCCCTCTCTGCCCCTTCAGCCATCAACCCCCACTACAATCCCCCCCGCTTCCTGCTCGTCGTCCTTGGGAAGAACACGCCCATCCCCGTGGCCTCGGGGCGGGGATGCGGAGCCGGGCTCCCTCCGAGGGAGAAATGACCGATCGGGCTTTTCTTCCGCGTCCGAGCAAGCAGGGAGGAGGCGAGACCCCCTCAAAGCCCTGCGGGGCTCCCCAACCCTGGAGCCCCCCGGGCAGTGCCCAGCCCCCGCGGGGGGGGGGGGTTGTGTGTTGGGGGGGGAGCAGCAGTTCAAGGCGGGGCCGCTGCTGTCGCGACAGAGCCGGGTCGGGAACAGCGGAAGGACCGAGCTGACCCACCCGAGCCCATGCGGAGCCCGCTCCGGCTCTCTTCCCCCCCCCCGCAACTGACAGAGCTCCCGGGCGCAGCCGCCGGTGGGGCGGAGGATGGAGGGATGCGGGGGGGGGATGATGGGAGGGAGGAAGGAATCGATCACGCTCCCAAAATCAATGATTTCTCGGGGTTTCATAGCGGGGGAAAGGCGAGGGCAGGGCCGGGGAGAGGTGGGGGAAAACAGACCCCCACGTCGAGGAGAAAGTGCAGAGGGGAGAGTGGGCTCCCCGTTACTGCACCTTTCCGGGGGGTTCAAACCTTAAGGAGGAAGATGAGGGGAACGGTCCCATTCCAGGAACCCCCGTGCCCCCATTTAAGCCTTTAAATGCCTAAAAGCCCTTCACATTCGCTGGCCGCCCTGCAGAAGGGAACCACCCGCGACGGGACGGGCTGGGGCTGCGCATCGCCCCCAGAAATACCGCAGCGACCGGGCGGGGGCGGGGGGCAGCAGCACCGGGGGAAGGCTGCCGGGAGGGCTGGGCTGCGTCCCGAGCCCCGGTTCCCCATTCACAAACGCTTCTCAAAGGAGGTTATCCCGGACCAGGGTAGCCGAGTCCAGCATCTGCCCCGACGGCATCCCGGTCCCTCCAGGGGGCGGGAAGTGGGGACGGACGGGTGAGAAATGGAGGGCAAGCGGCGAGGAGGGGGTCTGGATGAAGGCTGCTGCCGAGTGCGAGCGACTTGTACTCGCTACTGTGCGGGGAGGGCGTTCGTGCTCGTTATTGTGTATTTTGGGGAGGGAAGAAGGGAGGGAGCGGGCGCCGCACCCGCCCCGGGAAGCAGCCGGATCCGTCCCCGCCGGAGGCTGGCGGTGGGTGGGTGGTGGGATGGGAAAGGGGTGGCGAGGAGGGAGGGGGCAGCCGTGCGGAGGGGGAGGCTGGCAGAAATGCTAATTCCTCCCTTCGCTCTCCCCTCGGCAGCCCCAGTGCCCGTACGGCCCCGCTCCGGCTCGCAGCTCAGCCCGGAGAGGTGCGGAGGGGGGTACGGGTGGGGTCCCCCCAACCTCCTCGCCGCGCCCCTCACCGTCGTGTCCGGCCTGGCGGAGGCTCCTCTGAGAGTCGGGAGGAGGATGCGGAAGACCGGTAACGGCGAGGAGAAGGGCTGCGTGTTGCTGAACGCCACTTAGGAGCGGGTAAGGTGCGGGGTCAGCCTCGGTGCGGCGAGGCGGGGGGTGGGTGGGGGGGTGTGGTACAGGGGCGAAGGGGGGATCAGGGGAAAGGGGAAAATAGGGAAGGAGAGAACTAGGGAGAGATGGAGAAGGGAGGGAGAAAAGTAGGGACAGGGAGAGAGAAAAGGCTGAAAGGTGGAAGAAAGGAAAAAGAAAAGCAAAATAAATAATAGGAAAAAGAGGAATTAAAGCAGAGAAGAAAGAAAACGAGATTTAATATTTTCGGGGGGGGGGGGGATAAGGTGGCTGGGGAGCCCAGTCGAGACAAGAAAAAGAGTGAGAAGGGTGGGAAGACCCAGGGAGGAACGGGAGGAAAGCGGCGGAGACGAGGGGAAAGAGGAAGCGGGAGGAGAAAGGGTGAGGGGTGAGGTGGAGGGGCAGCGGGGAGGGGGGGGGTCCGGGCCCAGACAATGGGGCTGAGGGGGAGAGGGGGCAGGAGCCCTGCGAGCCCCCCATGTGTCCCTTGTCAGGGGGAGATGGCCCCGCTGCTGTTCCTGTGGCTGGTGGCCCTGCTCGGCCTGGCCGGGGCGTGCCCCGAGCCCTGCGCTTGCGTGGACAAGTATGCCCACCAGTTCGCCGACTGCGCCTACAAGGACCTTCAGGTGGTGCCCACGGGGCTGCCCTCCAACGTGACAACCCTCAGCCTCTCGGCCAACAAGATCACGTCCCTGCAGCGGCGTTCCTTCGTGGAGGTGACCCAGGTCACCTCGCTCTGGCTGGCACACAACGAGATCCGCTCCATCGAGCTCGGCACCTTCGCCATCCTGGTGCAGCTGAAAAACCTCGACATCAGCCACAACCAGATTGTGGATTTCCCCTGGCAGGACCTCTACAACCTCAGTGCTCTCCAGCTGCTCAAGATGAACAATAACCACATGGCTCTGGTGCCTCAGGGAGCTTTCCACACCCTGAAGGATCTCCGATCCCTGCGCATTAACAACAACAAGTTCACCACCCTTGCAGAAGGTATCTTCGACTCACTGAGCTCCCTCTCCCACCTGCAGATCTACAACAACCCCTTCGAGTGCTCCTGCAAGCTCCAGTGGTTGAAGAAGTGGATGGACAGCACTCTCATCTCCATCCCTGAGAAGGACTCCATCACCTGTGCCCTCCCGGACCAGCTCCGAGGAGTGCCGGTGGGGAAGATCCCCGACGTGCAGTGCACCTCACCTACTGTGCAGCTCACCTATTACCCCAACCTGGACACCACGGAGCTCTTTGATGGCTTCACCCTGACTCTGCACTGTGCTGTGACGGGTACCCCACCACCTGAAGTGAGCTGGAAGATCCGCACCTCCAGCCAAACCCTGGAACTCAATGGGACCCCGAAGGAGAGCACCGGGAAGGACCTGCCCAAACAGGACCCTGAGCGCTTCTTGGTCTTCAAGAATGGCACATTGGTGATTCCCCACCTGAGCAAGCGGGAAGAAGGCACTTACACCTGCCTGGCCACCAACGAAATGGGGAGCAACCAGACCTCGGTCAATGTGGCTGTGGCAGGCACTCAGAAATACCCACTGCAGCCTGGGAGGGACCCACTGGGAGGCAAAGCACAGCCAGGTGACAAGAAGCCTGGGGCCAAGGGAGCAAAGAACAGTGTGCTCATGCCAGATGACAGAAGCAAACCCCTCGGTCCCACCCGGCAGAGCCAACCATCCATGGCAGCTGAGGTGGAGTCCACGGGAGACGGGCAAGTCCCTTTCCAGCTTCCACCCTTTGAGAAGAAGTGTGGCTCCGTACAAACCAGCAAGTACATTTCCAACCACGCCTTCAACGAGAGCGGCGACTTCAAGCAGCACACGTTCGACCTGGGGGTGATCGCTTTAGATGTGTCAGAGCGTGATGCCCGGGTGCAGCTCACACCCACCTACATGCAGCCCGAGAAGGTCCACCTCAGGATGCTCTACCTGTGCCAGGAGAGCAGGCAGGGCCACTCTTTGGTCCAGTGGTCCAAGATCGAGGAAGGGGTGAACTCGTACTGGTTCCAGGGCTTGAACCCTGGCACTAACTACTCCGTGTGTCTCACCTACCTGGGGGAGGACTGCCAGGTCCAAGTGGTCTTCACCACCAAAAAGGAGATCCCCTCGCTCATCATCATCGTGGTTGTGAGCATCTTCTTGCTGGTGCTGGCCACCTTACCCCTGATGGGGGCCACGTGGTGCCACCTCCTCTCCAAGTACCAGGGGAAGACCTACAAGCTCATCATGAAGGCCCAGAACCCGGACCAGATGGAGAAGCACATGGCTGCCGACTTTGATCCCCGTGCCTCCTACCTGGAGTCCGAGAAGAACTTCAATCCCAGCGAAGTGGGTGAAGCAGAGGTGGAGGAGGAAGATGAGGAGGAGGATGACGAAGGAGGCAGATGGAGGGGGAGGAGGGAAGCCGAAGGGGCTCCGGAGCTGGAGCGAGAGGAGAGCGTGGCAGCCAGCTCCATGGTGGAGTCACAGTCCAAAGCCAACGGTGAGGAGTTCGAGGTCCGCTCCGAGTATAGTGACAAGCTGCCGCTGGGCGCCGAGGCCGTCACCATCTCCCAAGAGATCAACGGCAACTACCGGCAGCGCCCCCGCTGAGCCTCCCCGCGCCCCCTCCCGGTCCCCTCCCGCTCCCCACCTCCCCTTCATCCTCCTCCCCCCCGCCTCTCGGGGCACCGCCGCTGCTTTTCCTCTGAGGAACGACCGGAGCATCCTCAGCAGCGCCCGCCTGACCTTCCTCCTCCTCCTCCTCTTCCTCCTCCTCCTCCTCCTCAGACGGCAGGTGCCCGGGGAAGGGACTTGGCCCCGGGGATGCTCGGTGCGGGCGGGACGTTTCTCCCAGGATTTCGTTTCCGTTTTGGGTACCGTTGATCTCCTCGCTCCCGGCTCAGAGACATCACCGCAACGATTCCCGGTCCCCCGCCCGTCTCTGCTCTCTGTCCGCCCCATGTTTTCTCTCCTCTTAAAGTAGAAAAACGAAAACGATGAGAAAAAAATGGGTAAAAGAAAAAATCCCGGAATCCCAAAACCTCTTTTTCTTTCTGGATACAGTTCAGTCCCTGGCAGGTCCCTGCCGCTCCGCGGTCCGGTCCTGCCGCTCCCTCGATCCCCGGTGAGTCCTCTCTGCTCCCCGGTCTGCTCCTGCCGGTCCCCGGTCCGGGCCCGCCGAGCTCTAGTGCGGTACCCGCCGCTCTTCGGCGTTACCCTCCCCACTCCCCGCTCCACGCCGCTTCCCGGTGGGTCCCCGCTGGTCCCCTCGGTCCGGTGGGTCCCCGCCGGTAGCTGCCCATCGCACTCCGGTGCATCCCTATTTTCCACGGTGGGTGCTGGAGGTCCCCCGGTGCGGTCCCCTCCCCTCTACCCTGTGGGTGCCGGGACTGCCCGGTGCCGTCCTCTCTCCCCTGCCCGGTGGATGCCGGGGCTCCCCGGTGCTTACCCGTTCAGCACCGGCGGGGCTGGACAGCTCCGCGCCCCCAGATCGCTCCCCCGGGGTAGCGGCGGCGGCCCGCCCCCCCCCCCCCCCCTCGCCTCGGTCCCATCCCGACCTCCCGGCCCGGCGGGACCCCTCGATGTGTGTTGGGTAGAGTAGCCTTGTAGCCAAGTGTCTGTGCCGTAGACGGGCCCGTGCTGCCGGTGGGGACCCGGCCCCGGGAGGCGAGGGGGTCACCGCCACCGCCCCCCCTCACTCCGGTCCCCGAGAGCCCCGGGACCGGCGAGAGCCGCGGGCGCCTTTCTGCGCGCTTCTGTCTGTGAAAGAGTCAATAAAAGGGATTGAAAGTGGAGCCGGGTCTGTGTTTGATGCGGGCGAGCGGGAGGTTGCACCCGATGTCCCCCCGGCTCTGCCCCGTACAGAGCCCGGCACAGCCGAGGGGACCACGAAGAGGAGGGAGACGGCGTGGAGACACATCGCTGCAGCTACAGGCAGACCACACACGCTATAAATGTGTATATATGTATTTATACCCACAGACCATGCTGCATACAGTATATATCTTTTATTTCTGTATATGCATATTATATATAATTCACACACATACTATATATACAGCTACACCCTCTATATATACATCTCTGCTGTATACACTCATTTTATACACACACATACACGGTATATACGCACAAATAGTTCTACACTCTCTGTGCACACATTTCATGGACTCATCGAGTTTCGCGTGTACTCAGTCTATATGCACAACAAATAGATGTAAATACAGCAGAGGCATGAAAATATCATAAACCAAATATATTCTGTAGTCTGTGGATGATCTAAAAAGTCACTATGTAAGAAAACCAGATATTTTCTCCCAGCACATATACACACTCGACATACACCCCGATACTCCTACAATATGTGTAGGGAGCAAGAATACATGCAATTGTACATACAATGTATATAAGCTGTGTGTATCTATGCACACACAATATATATGCTCAATATACATACAAATACATGCCAAATACCCACACTGTCCATGTACACGTTTTTAATCCATGCATGCAAAAACCCAACACTTGTCTCCTATACACACCCTGTAGGTAGGTATATACGTGGCCATATCCCCAGCACTGTGCCAAGGGCAGGATGGTGTTAGTGTCACCCCGGTCCCCAAACAATCCCAGAGCAGGGGTGATAAGAAGGTGTCCAGTGGATTTATGCCCCCTGCCCAGCCCTGCATCCCCATCTCGTCTGGGCGATGATTTAAGCCCACAATTACACGGCGAAGATTTAAGGCTACCTTTGATTGCTTTTCTTATCTGGAGCTACGAAGCCAAATGCCCTCCTGGTGTCCCTGCTTGAGGGACAGTGTCCCGCTGTCATGTGGGGATGGTCGCCCCCTCACCAGCATCCATGGGTGGCCCCTGATACCCCACCGGTGCCCCTCGCCCTCCCCAAACACACCCCGGCAGATCCCCCCATGAGCAAACACTCGTTTCTCCATCCTTGCTATTTTAGACCCGGGCTCTGCATCTTTCTCCTGCGGCACGGAGCATGGGGGAGACAGACAAAGCAAGTCTGCAAGCAAAGAGGCAGCAAGCAGCGGGGTGCCCACCCAAATCCCCCAAATCCTGGGAATCTGAGGCTGCTGCACAGCAGCCCAGGTGTTTGCTCCAGCTTTTAAACCCCTCGTGCTAAGCAGAGAGTCCCTCTTGTAGACAAATCCCCTTCTGCGGATCCACTTATAATTGAGTTTTGTGCTTAGAAACATACAAGGAATAGAAGAACAATCGTTTTGGCTTTCATTTAATTAGAGAGTAATAGATTTCCCCGCCTAACAGATCTACAGGGAATCTCGCTGTGATGAGCTGCCTCCCCGTGCTGGTTGATGTTGAGATTTGCTCCTTTTTAGGGGGGCACTAATTAGCACCCGGTGCCCAAAGGCACATGAAGGGGTCAGGGATAGAGCCCTGCATCCTCCCACCCGCTCCGTGTTCAGTGAGGGTTGGAAAGGGTTAAAGCATCCGGGATGGCTCAGCCCCTCCTAAGGCATTAACCCTTCTCTAGAGCTTGCTGCCAGCCCGGGGACTGAGCTTGCACCCACTGTCACACACTTACAGTGTCACCTAAACTGTGTGAAGGCGTCTGGCACCCTTTGTTAGAGACAGCTCCGGGATAAAGAAGCTTTTATCCCCCTCTCATCCAAAACTGTCTCTTATCCTGGATCAAAAAATCAAGGGAAGAGAGCATTGCCATGTCGGTATGGTCACCGCAGTGCTGTGAGGGGTTGTACCTTGGCAGGGTTACAGATGGAGATTGTGGTCTCCATAGAAGGGCTCAGAGCAGCATCTTTTCATCTGCTCCATGGGTGTGAGTGGGCAGAATGAGGTCTGGTCCTCTGCAGTCACCCCTGCTCTGCATCCCCCACGGGTTCAGCACGCTCAGCCGCTTACAGAGAGGCTCTGAAGATGCTCACAATGTGCTTCACAGCATGGGGGGGCCGATGGACCATCCTCCTCCAGCCAGATACCAGCCTGCCCTGCTCCGGGGTGATGGGCACCACCGATATCAACCCATCGGGGGGGTCAGGAAGCGGCCTCCACACCAGCACATCCAAGAGGGGCAGTACCAGCCCCCACAAATGCCTCACAAAGCAGGTCCTGACCTCCTTGGACAAGATGCCTCTACGATCCATGTGGCAGCAGCCAGGCTGCAAGCCTGCCTGATGAACTGCTTTAGATTCAAGCTAATCCCCTTCTCCCTTGCACGGCACTATTTTTAACGCCAAGTCTGTTCACAGCCTGGCCTCAGCGACGGCTGCGTCAGCACAAGTGTGAAGACAGGGAGCTGTGGTTGGGCTATACGGAGCTGAAGCTCTCCTGGGGGCTCCAGCTTCCCTCCCTGCTCCATCTTCATCTTGCTCAGGGTCTGTTCCAAAGAGGAGCTGGCTTGCTCTGGGATGGGGGTTCTTGCACCTCTGCAGACCCTCCACTTCCACGCTGAGGAGGTCTCAGACCAGGTTGCTCCAACCCCAGTCTCACAGCAGGCAGGTTTCTTACCAGAGATACCCCAGTTTGGCCAGCGGGAGGGCAGGGAGCAAGGACCTGATCAGCATCTCAGACCTGAGTGCTTTGCTCACCTCTCTGCAAGTGGTCCTGGAGGCTGGAGGAGGAACCTGCTTTGAAAAGCTTTTATAAGCAGTTAACTGCAGGGTGGAGGAGATGGCTCTGGGTGACATCAACGCTTGTCCACCTTCCCCTTGCACCCTGACAGAGCCTCTGAGACACCTACCCTGTCACACGTCCTGCTACCCCTGAGACCCCCAAGCCTTTCCTCCCTTCTTAGAGGAGACTCCCCCGCCAGAAGCACCCCCCGTGCTCTCCTGAAGCCACTCACCCTCTGCCCTGTCCCATAGACATCCCCTGCAAGTGGTGTGGGACGAGATGGACCCCAGGGTGCAGGGCTTTGGAGGGGAGGACAGAGGTTTGGATGCTCCCTCCGCTCCGGGGACAAGGGCGGGGGGGGCCGGGCTCCGGGGGAGGCGGGCGGAGGACGGGCCCCGCAGCCGTTTTCCGCCTGCGGTAGTGGGTCGGTGCCATGGAAAACAAAAGGGCCCGTGGGACGGAGAGGGGAGGAGAAGCCCGACGAGGGCCGAGGGAACCGGCGGTCTCGTTTTCCCCCATTCCAGAGGAGCGAAGGCGAGCGGGCTCCATCCCCGAGAAGCTGCCGGTGAAGGGGCCGGGGAAGGGATCTGGGGGGCCGGGGTGGGAGCTCCAGGGCCGGGCCGGATCGGGCAGGAGGGAGGGCTGGGGGGTTATTCACGGCTCTGGTATGCGGCGTGCGGGCCCTGCTCACACTGCCCCGGGGCCGTCTCGGCCCGCCCGGCCGCGGGGCAGCGGGAGAGGTAACGGCACCCCCGGGGCGATGCTGGCGGCCGGGACGGGTGAAAGGGGGCTCCGGAAGACCAAGCGCCGCGGGACAGCCCCCCCCGGTGCTGCCTTGGGGCTGTACCCCAAGTCCTGTCCCTCCCCCGCCTCCGCATCCAGGTCGGGGTGATGGGGATCTGCCCCTGCCGAGCGGGATGGGTTGGGAGAGATGCAGGGCACCCCAAAATGACACCCACCAGCGGCTTTCAATGCATCAGCCAAGCTTGTTCCCCCCCCCCCCCCCTCCGGGCTCTCACCCATCCATCACCCCCAGAACCCTGCGGGGTCCTTCCCCGTCCCTTGAACCCCATCCCTAGGGTGGTCGATCCCTGCAGGGCAGGACCTTTTGTGTCCCCTTTTGCCCCCCTCCCCAAGTTGTTGTGCGGGTCTTATTCGTCCTCTTCCTTGCCAATAAAATGCCCCCGTCCAGTCCCCCGTCCCCCCCCCCTCCCCAAATGACAGGGTTGGGGATTGGAAGGAGCAGCAAAACTTGCCTACAAGGCAGAGACAAAGGGGTCTCGCTGCCAGCTCCTCGCTGAGGCGCAGTTAACCTCTTCCCAGTGGGACACAGCTTCCAGAGGCTGGGAACGGAGCGCGCACAGTCTCCTGTGCAAGGCAAGAAGAAGGGGAGTAAGGAGTTAGCTCTGAACTATTTCTCTCTGAAGGCTTCCAGCAGCCAGGGACCCCACACTCTCTTGCTAAGAAAAAGCACTTGAGACGCTGGGTTTTTTCCATGACATGGAAAAACATGGAGATGGGGGAGTTGGTTTGAGGTCTGAGAGCGTGCTGAAAAGCCCAACAACTTATGGGCTCTGGGGGAGGCGGGCTTGATGGTTTAAGAGAAGGCTGGTTGTGAAAGAGCTGTGGTCGCTCCGTTTCGCCTCATTCGAGTCTCAGCAGGATGAACTTGGAACCCCCAGCTCCCACTTTTCATCCCAAAAGCTGGAGAAACAGCATCCAAGGGTTGGATTTCAGCCAGCATTAAAAAGAGGCATTTTCCAGAGGGGGAAGGAAAGGGTTTAGGGGGAATTTCCCTGCTCACATAGGTAGAAGGCTCTACTCTTGGTGAGGAAATGCCTGATGCAGCTTAGGGAAGAGTATTTCGAACAGCCTGGGGTTAACCACATGGATGCTTTGCTCTCCTGCTGCTTCCTCTTAGTATTTGGCAAGAAAACACAGATCCGCATCTCGGCTCGACCCGTCCTGTTCATTCCCCCCATCTCTGTTCCCAGGAGGAAGGATGAGGCCCCTGCTCTGCTGCCTGGGGCTGGCTGCGCTCCTGGGGCCCTGCCTGGCCTGTCCCAGCCCCTGCTCCTGCTCCACCAAGAAGAACGGGCGGCTCTTGGCCGAGTGCGCCTACAAGGATCTCCAGGAGGTACCCGAGGGGCTGTCCTCCAACGTGACCATCCTCACCTTGTCGGCCAACAGGATCGGCCGGCTGGGGCAGGCTTCCTTCGCCGAGGTTCCCGAAGTGCAGTCGCTGTGGTTGGGCTACAACCAGATCGGGGTGGTGGAGCCGGGGGCTTTCGCCTCGTTACTGCACCTGAAGAACCTGGACCTGAGCCACAACAAGATCGTGGATTTCCCCTGGCAGGACCTCCGCAACCTCAGCGGCCTGCAGATCCTGAAGATGAACAACAACCGCCTGGCCGGGCTGCCCAGGGACGCCTTCCGCTCCCTGAAGGACCTGCGCTCCCTCTGGCTCAATGACAATGAGTTGACCACCTTGGCCGAGGGCACCTTCGATAACCTGCCCTCCTTGTCCCAGCTTCAGATCTTCAACAACCCCTTTAACTGCTCCTGCAAGGTCTTCTGGCTGAAGAAGTGGACTGAGAACACCTCTGTGTCCATCACCAAGGGGGGCTCTACCCTGTGCGTGGCTCCCGGCAGGATGAAGGGCAGGGCGGTGATGGACATCCCCGACCACCACTGCGTTGCGCCCTCCGTGCAGCTCACCTACCTGTCCAACCTGGACAACACGGTCATGTACGACGGCCTGACGCTGACCCTGCACTGCAGCGTGGCGGGCAGCCCTCCGCCGGAGATCAGGTGGAAGATCCAGACCTCCAGCCGCCGTGTTGAGATCAACGGGCCCAACGTGGCACGGGATGGAAATGTCAAGCAGAGCCAAGAGCACTTCCTGGTCTTCAAGAACGGCACCATGGCCATTCCCAACTTCAGCAAGCAGGATGAAGGCATCTACACCTGCCTCGCTGTCAACGACGTGGGGACACGGGATGTCTCGGTCAACGTGGCCTTGGCTGGGTCAGAGAATCCGGCTGAGGATCTGCTCCGAGATGACCCCCATGCTGGCCACCCTGGGGGCAGGAGCTGCTACAAGGGGGATGAGTTAGATCCTTCTGGCACTGGAGAAAAGCTGGTGATCGTTTATCACATGCCGAGGGAGTCCAAGAGCAGGGCTGGAGGAGCAGTGCCTCAGGTCCAGCTGGGGACCCTCCTGCTGGCTTTGGGCATCGCACTCTGCTGTTAAAGGGGGGAGAAGGAAACGGTGCCTTGGGGGTCCCCCACTTTCTGTAGCATTTATCTTCACGTAGTGCCATGCCTTTGCTGAGCTTCTGGGAACTGCGGGAGGTCAGGAGTCAAAGGGGGCCAAGGTTCAGGCCCAGGGTTGGTAGTTCAGCCCCTTCTTAGATGGCAGGTCAGGGCTGGGCTTTGTTAGCTGAGAGCTTCAAACAAGCTCGGGTGATGCAGAGCAGATCCACATTGTGCCGCTGCGTTCAGGGCTCCAAACCTGCCGCCTCCCGACTTGTCTCCCTCCTGAGACCAAAGCAGGATTAAAGTCCATTGTCAACAGGGCGACCATCACCCACCTCTAGAGCCCACCTCCACCCGCAGCAGCGAGCTGTGACCAGGGAGGGCATCTCTGGTCCAGCAGCACCAAAGATGACATCACTGCTGTGACCAGCGCCAGGGCCCTTGGCTGGCCAGGAGCGTCCTTCCCACCACCAACCTCACATGAAGCACCAGGAGCAGAAGGACCAGTCTGAGAGTAGGGAAATAGCTTGGACATGGGGTCCTGGGGGCCCAGGGGACATAGCTCTGAGGGACGAAGGTATGATGGTGCTTTGTAGGCAGGATGGGTATGGCAGGACACGCTGGATGGGGCTGCGGGCTTTGATCAGGCCATTTTATGGAGCAGGAGAAGCTGTCCCACAGGCTTCAATCCTGCAGGAGCACAAAGGGCACCCACTGGCTGGGTGCTGGGAGCACCCAGGGTGCCTGCACCCTCCCTGCATGTCGCAGGATCAGGCCCTGCCTCCCTCAGTACCTTTCCCAGATGTGATGCAGCTCATTTCCTCCCTCCCCTTTGCCTTTCACTGCTGAAGCCTGTGGTCCGAACTGCTGGTCTGGGCTGGACCCACCGAGCTGTGCCAGCTCCAACCCCAGCAGGGAGGGATGGAGCTCAAAGAGACCAGAACAATGTCCCAGCACTCCTTTTTGATGGGAAACCAAGCAGGGACTGCACAATGGAACGGGAGGAAGAAAGATTGGGAAAACCCAGATGACAGAAAGAGAAACTGAGCTGACCTGTAAGGCATAAACAAACTCCTTAAGTGCTTTAGCATTCCCACATGGGACATATATACCATACCCGGCTGCCCAGGGTGCTGGGGAGCCACTTGTTTCCTGGTGGGGGGGGCTGAGCATCTCCATCTCCCCTATCCCAAGGCACAGGTGGTCCAGTTCTTGTGTCTTCTGCCAGTGCTCGCCTGCGGGAGCTGGATGGATGCCTGCAGCCCTCTTGCCTTGTAACCAAAGCTGTATGGACAGCAATAAATACTGGTTGTTGTTGTTGTTTTCTAAACTGGTCGTGCTGCCTCTGTGAGCCCCAAACCCAGCACATCCCAGGTACCACAGTGCATAGAATTCCAGACTGGTTTGGGTCGGAAGGGACCTTAAAGCTCATCCAGCTCCAACCCCTGCCACGGGCAGGGACACCTTCCACTGGAGCAGCTTGCTCCAAGCCCCTGTGTCCAACCTGGCCTTGAACACTGCCAGGGGATGGGGCAGCCACAGCTTCTCTGGGCACCCTGTGCCAGCGCCTCAGCACCCTCACAGGGAAGAGCTTCTGCCTAAGAGCTCATCTCAGTCTCCCCTCTGGCAGGTTAAAGCCATTCCCCTTGGCCTGTCCCTACAGGCCCTTGTCCCAAGCCCCTCTCCAGGTTTCCTGCAGCCCCTTTAGGCACTGGAGCTGCTCTCAGGTCTCCCCTTCAGGAGCCTTCTCTTGTCCAGGCTGCCCCAGCCCAGCTCTCTCAGCCTGGCTCCAGAGCAGAGCTGCTCCAGCCCTCACAGCATCTCTCCACTGCACCAGGACACTGAAGCTGAGTCCTGTTGAGCTTCCCCTGAACCAGCACCCCCGAGTCCTTCTCTCAATCATCCCCAACCCTCTTTGCTCAGGGGGCACCCAGTTCCCCCCCGAGCTCCCCCAAAGCCCTCCCACAATGACCCTGGAGGAAGGATGCGCTTATAGGACACCCTCAACTCCCCCCGTTGCTGCCTGCAGCAGGCAGAGGAAGGCAGGAACGCCGAAACCGGCTGCAAACCAGGCTCAAGCCTGCACACAAGCTCTGCAGCCCCACCAGTGGGTGTCCAGGCAGCCCGCAGGGTGAAGGAAGGAGCGGCCGAGGAGCTGCCGTACGTCAGCACAGCCCGGGTACGGCGCCGAGGGCTCCGTGGGGGTCCCGAGGCAGAACCAGGCTCTGATGCTAACAACCAGGCACATGTTTTTCCCATTACAGGCAGAAAGGATGGAAAACATCGCGGCCCCAATGAGAGTTTTGGTTTCATTTCAGAGGATACAGCTTTGAACATGAGTTTTATCGCAGCCAGGGTACTCCCTTCCGTGCCTGCCTGGGAATACGGGGGTACAAGAGCTTATTTCTGCAGCCTCAGCTGGCAACAGGGTTTGGGGCCTGGGATAAGGATGAAAACAGTAAGATTGTCTCTGCCTGCCTTGCCAATCTGCTGCTCCCCTTGCTTTAGTGGTGCGTGGCTGTTTTGGCACCAGAAAGTGCCACCAAGTTCACCCGTGGATTTATGGCAAATTGGAAGTGGTTTTGAGCATCGCTCACTTATAACAAACAGAGCACCCTGCTGCGTGCCTCCGGATTAGATGCTGCAGGTGATGCTGCACTTGGCATCACCATCCTGACCCCCCCTGGCCAATAGCTCATTCAAGCCCAGGATGCCACCACAACCCCCATTATCTCCTCTGTGTCCCTCACGTCTGCCAAGCCACAGCATAACCCGGCCCTCAGTCTGCATTCCCCACAGGGGCAGTTTTCCATGAAAGGCTGGTTTTGCAATGGGATCATCTCCCTGAACCACCTCACCATCAGCTCAGGGGCTGGGTGGAGAGGACTGCGGATGCACGGGGGCAGAGCTATTGATGCTGAGGGTTTAGAGAAGGGAAGTGAGGCCACCACGAAGAAGAGGAGCTCAGTTCACCCCCAGGGCACGCTGCTTATGTCAAAGAAGGGAAAGAAAACAAGCAAATCAGAGAAGGCCCCTCCTGCCAAGACATCTCCAGGAAGCCTTGGGCAGGGCTGTGTAAACAGATGCTGAAATCCAGCTCCACCCATGGCCCGGAGCTGCCAAAGGTTTTAGGGTTTACCAAGGCTGCCTCCAAAGCCCCCGAGGCTGGAGATGGGATGGGCTGCAAGGGAGAAGTGCAGCCTCTGCCCTGGAGCATCACTTCGGCAGGATACACACAGGACATCCAGCGCCGCATCTCCCCTGCACTCACAGCGTGAAGCCCCGGGGAAACAGCAGGAACTGCCCCTTGGGCTCCTGCTGTCTTAAGAAGAAAACAGCCCTGGAGTGCCACCGCTGTCACCCAGGTTGGTGATGGATGATGTGCTATGTGCCAGGCAGTGCTCAAATCCGACCGGAAGAGTGCGGGTTTAATCCTGTTTGGTTCGGGGGCAGGGGATGTGACAGAGGTCTGAGCATCCAAGCGCATCATATGGCCCTTGGGGCAGCTCTAGATGAAGGCAGGGACTCACCTCCCTCTTTGCTAGGATAGAAAGGCAGCAGGCTTAGGCTCCTGGGGAAAGGGATGGTGCCCACCCAGCTTCAGTGGTGTGGGGAGATGCCAGGACACCTACCAAGGACCCCGCTTGGGCTGACACCAAGCATCCTTCCAGCCAGCGAAGGCAGGGTTAAGAGACACATCATGGGAGGAGGTGATCAAGCATCACCTTGGACACCTACCTCTGATGCTTCAGTTACTAAATGTCCTGTTTCAGTGCACATCCTTCATGGGAATCATGGGTTAGGGCCTAAAGTTTTGATGGGAAAGCAAACTGAGCAGCTTCGCATCAGATTCCCTAAGGTGAGGATCAGCTTCGGTTCCATCACCCCCAGGTCAAGCAGATCTACCACAAAGCCCCTGCTGAGCAAGGTGAGACCCAAACATCACCCAGAGACAACCCCCCTGGCAGGTCCTGGTTTATTTGGGCATGGACACCAAGCACACCCGAGCATAGGAATGAGGTATGTGATTTATTAACCTTCCTCACCTCGGCAGGGCCAAGTGAGGTGTAAAACTGCTTTCTATGGATTCAAGCTCAGCTCACTTGGAGGGGCACCAGTCCCGGGGAGCTGCTGGCTTGGAACAGAACAAGGGGTGGCAGCAAGAGGCACCAGGTCGTGAGTTACAGGGAGCAGAACCTAACTGGGTCTGCAACGTCACAGCCCGGAGCGGATGGGGTTTCAGCCTTCACAAAAGTGGGGGGAAAGGATTTCCAGGGTCAAGTAAGGGGAGCCAGGATCAGAAATGAAAGGGAGAAGCGTGGGGATGGGGTTGGCAATAGGGACCTTCTCCATGGGGACACCGCACTGAGATGGGGGTAGTTCCTCATGCTCAGCGTGGATGAGGACCCCTCCACACACACAAGCACACCCTTCTCCTTTCTCCCCTGGTGCTGGGGACTGATCCCAGCCTTGCCATGTGTCGGAAAGGCAACTGTTGAGAACTGGTGGGCTCATTGCAGGAGTGACTCCTAAGGCGTTTGAGATGGCTGAAGGGTTCAGCTTGGCTCCTCAGCCCTTCTCCATCCAGGTCAGGCTTGGAGGTGACCCATTTGCCCTCACCTCTGGACCTTGGTAGTGGCTCAGCATGGACCTAGAGCTACAAACCAGCGCCCCCATCACTGCTGGGGAGAGGCAGGAGGTGCCCAAAGCTCCCGCCAGTGCCGGAGGAGAGTCAATGGGAGATGGGGATGGGATGGAGTGTGTATGGGAGGCAGAGAGAGGTGGGGGGGTCTCTGGAGGTCAGGGCTCGGGGGTGCTGAGCTGGGTGCCGTTGGCCGTGGGGTCGCAGAGGGCGGTTTTCCTGCAGGCAGTCAGCGAGGGGTTGTTGAGGAGGGTGTAAGCCAACCACCAGCGGGCTCGGCTCTGCTTGAACCGGGCTCTGCTCGGAGGCGCCTGCTTGTGCTGCATCAGCTGGATACCTGCGAGGAGATGGGAGGAGGAACGACTTCAGCCCCAGCTCCCATCTACACCTATAGGAGCCCTATTGTGCCCTTGCACATCAGAGGGACAGGAGCAGCTCCTAGGATGGAGATGATCACATACGACAGCCACAGCCCCAATGGCCCCTTTACCCACAGGCACCATCAGCATCTCTAGAGGAGCAGCAAACCCATAGAGGAGACCGTGATGATGCTGCCCCATGGTGCTGGCCATGCGTCGCCTCAGATGGGCAGGGGAAGGTCTCACCTTCTTCCACGTTGCTGGGCCGGAGCCCCGATGGCCCCTCGGGCCTGGCCAGCTGGAGAAGCAGCAAGCAGAAAGCTTTCATCACTGGGTGGGACTGGCTGACCTCAATCTTCAGATAGTGGCAGTAAGTGTGGTAGCCTGGGGGGACACAGCCCACAGTGAATGAGAGTAATGGGGCCAGGCTTCATGATTCTCTCCCCTCCCTCCCGCCTTGGAGCAGAGGGGAGGGTTATTTGCTGGGCTCCATCTCTGCCCAGCCAGAGCTGCTTTGCCTTCAGAGCTGCTCCCAAAATCCCAGCAGGAAAAGCAGAGGAAAGGAGGAGAAATTGGGGCTGTTCAGCCTGGAGAAGAGAAGCTGCGTGGAGACCTCAGAGCAGCTTCCAGTGTCTGAGGGGGTTACAAGGATGCTGGAGAGGGACTCTGCATCAGGGACTGCAGTGATTGAGCAAGGGGTGATGGGTTCAAACTGAAACAGGGGAAGTTCAGCTTAGATCTAAGGCAGAAGCTCTTCCCTGTGAGGGTGCTGAGGCGCTGGCCCAGGGTGCCCAGAGAAGCTGTGGCTGCCCCATCCCTGGCAGTGTTCAAGGCCAGGTTGGACAGAGCCTTAGGTGACAAGAAGACGTCCGTGGCCATGGCAGGGGGTTGGAACTGGATGATCTTTAGGTCTTTTCCAACCCAAACCTTTCCCTGATTCTATGTTCCTTTCCTGCTGCCTTCAGCACAGGAGAGATGAGAGTCGACTGCCCATTGGAACAGGGTCTGGCACTGCTGAAGACCAAGGAACCCCAGAAGAGCATCACATGCCCTTGGGGATGGATAGAAAAGCAGGACCAAGCGGGCGTCAGAAGCTCCAGTTGTGCCCCTGCCCGTCTCTGAGCACAGGCAGTTTGAAGCCTCACTCAATGCAGGCAGCTCCAGGTGATGGAGGGGCCCCCAGTGCCCCCATGTTCAGAGGTGCTGCAGAGGGACCCCTCCATGCCCTACCTGGGTCGAAGGTCTCCACGCCCCGGTGCAGCAGGCTGATGTCCAGCTGGCAGAAGTGGATGGAGTTATAAAGGCCGGATATGAGCATCCTCCAGAGCCCAGCCAGGACGCCCACCAGCACGTTGATGGGGAAGAGCAGGTAGGTGGCTATGTACAGAGCCCGCCTGCGGGCGGAGGAGGAGGAGTAAGGAACACAAACACCACGGGATGGGAAGCACGGCCCTTCCCTGCCAGAGGAACCGCCGGCCAAAACAAGCCTCCCTCCCTCGTCAGCAGACACGGGCCCCATCTGAGGTGTCTCCATCCCATGGAGAGAAACAAACACCCTGCCAGGCGCTTGGAGAAGGGACAGCCTGATGCATCGTCGGGAAGCTCGGCTTCCAGCACACCCAGGGTCTGCATTCCTCCTTGAAGACTTAGAAACCAGCTGAAGCATGAGTGTGGTGGTTTGGGATGAGGGACACTCGCTCCTGTGGAGGCTGGAATAGGCTACAGCAGCCCCACTGCAAGCGGTGGAGGTGGTGGACATCCCTTGGCTGGGCAGAGCAGGACACCTAGATCCATGTGTCACCCTGGTCATCAGCTTATGGAGACAGCTTAGGCAGTGACACCGTGTACAAGGGACCACATCTGCCGGTGGCATCTGAACCGGTCCAGCTGATCCTGAGGGATCTATGCTTCCCCTGAGGCTTGCAAATGGGGGTGATGGAGCAGGGCATAGACTTCACCCCCTTCACCTCACTGAAATCAAGGCTGTCAATGGACCATGGCCCTCTAAAGCATCTAAAGAAACCTCTCTGGGAACATGGAGCCACTTGGACCCCTCAAACCTACAGGTTTCCCCCTTGAGCTTGCGGCACAGAGGACACCACAACACCAGGGACAGGTGCAAACCCAACACAGCCCCGTGCCCTGCACCTCGGGAGGGTTCAGCTCTGCCCCAGGGACCTCACCATGCCCGTACCTGTTGGTGAGCTCCTTCCGGAGGGGATGCTGCTCCAGGAACTGGTACTGAGCTGCCAGGTTCTGCGCGATGACAGCAACCACCAGGGTCAACCAGAAGGGCCTGGGTGGGAGGGAAGAGGCCAAGGGGAGGGCCCCAAGCATGAGGCACCCTTCCAAGCAGCAGAAACCTCCAGCAAAGCTGAAAGAGCCCCACATAGAACCTCCCCTTGACAGAGCATCTCACACCATGGCCATGGCACCCACTTGGGTCTTCCACCCCTCCCCGAGGGCTGTGAGCACCCACCACATGTTCTGAATGATCCTGAAGAGGTAACTGTTAGTGCCCGACTGGAGCGGGATGACGAAGAGGAAGGTGAACCCCACTGAGCAGATGAAGAAGATCACTTGCTGGATGAGGAGACCTGGGAGGGAGACATGAGGAGAGGATGGAGAAGCAGAAGATGGAAGAAGTTCTGGCTTTTGTTCCCCATCCAATGCTTGCTGCTGAGCTTCATCTTAATCCCATAGAAAGTCTGTGAGATCCTTCCCTGCCTGCTCTGCTCCCAACACATGGGATTTAATTACACATTCAGCCTCTCTTATCACTCCCTCCATTATCCCTGCTGAGAAGAGGCATCACTCAGTGCTGCAACTCTGCTGCCTCATCATAGAAATCAGCCTGAGCTCTGATTTCTGATCATAAATCACACCCAGATCAGCCGCCGCTGCTGCTCCTTGAGCTTGTGCTTCACCTCCACTGCTTGGCTTTAATGACTTGGAAGCCAAGACCTTTAAGCAGGAGGCAGATGCATGGTGGCAGATGCATGGTGACACTGTGTGATGCAGCCAGCGCTGCACTGAGTACTGGGGGGCCAAAGGAAAGCTGCTCCGCGCTGGCAAAGGGGTGCAAGGAGCTCCTGGGGTGCTCCCGAGCTCCTACCTCCACACTGATCTCTGCAATCTGCCTCCAGGATGGGTCTGGTTTTGCAAGGGGTGGTCACCAACAGGCCTGGTGGTCCCCCTGTCCTTCCATCACCCCTCTGGACCCTCAGATTGCCCCTGGGGTGCCGAGATGGTTGGGTGTTGCACGTGCATCACTGCCTAGCGTCACCTCCCATGGGGCAGAGAGGCCTTAAACTGGCTCCAGACCGTGGTGGGGTGAAATTTCTACCCCTTGGGGTGTCCTTCACTCATCCCTGGGGTGTCCAAACCCCCCAACTCCACCCCAGGGACACCCTGGCTGTGCTGGGGAAGATGCACAGCGAGGAGCATCTGGGATGTGAAGACCGGGAGCGGAGGAGACAGACAGTCCTTTGCATGAGATGCTGTGACAGCTTCTCAAATCAAAATAGCTGGGCTTGAGCCAAAACAAGTCACCATTCCTCCCCCCCCCCCCCCTTCCCTTTTTAACTCCCAACCATTTGGTGTTCAGCATGGTCCTTCCTGCAGGAGGACAGATTGTGTTTGAGGAAAGAGGAACAAAAGCCTCTCTGCAGCTGGCCCTTTGTGAAACGGGACAAGAAAGGGGGCTGAGATGCTCAAAGGCTGGGTGTGATGTGCAAGGTGGGGGTCCACCCCCCATCCTGCCCCAGCACCCTTTACCCAGGCAGGCGAAAGCTGTCTGGAAGCTGGCAAAGCTCATCCAGCAGACGATGGCTTGTCGGGATGGACGGAGGATATGGGCTTTGTAGAAGACATCCAGCACCGCTCCTTGGTAGAGAGCCTTCAGGTTGCTCCTGGGGAGACAGACAAGCTGCATCCTGGCTTGGTGGGAAGGGGAAGAGGAGCGAGGACACCGTACCTGTGCATCACCAGCGTCCTCAGGAGCATGGCGCAGGTCAGCAGGCAGCACAGCACCAGCGAGCAGATGTAGCACACTGCAGAGGAGCACGGGGAGATGATGGGCTATGGCTGTGGCCATCCACGCAATGGGATTTGACTGCAAAACCTATCTCAGGCGCATGGCGGGGGGGCTGAGTGATGGATGGGACCGTGCCTCAGTTTCCCCCCCTGCCCTCTTTGTGACACAGGGATCTCCATCTCCCAGGTGAGTTGGTGAGGCAGTGAAAGGGAAGGGGAAAGACAAGCAGCCGGGGGAGATAAAGCAGTTGGGTTAGCTCAGTGCTGGAAAAGCTGCAATAAGCAGGCAGTGAGATGGAGAGAGCCAAGGAGATGCTGCAGGGTAAACGCGAGAGGGTTTGGTAGGAGAGGTGGAGATGTCAGAGGGGGGAGAAAAGAGGATGAGAGGGATTTGGTGACTTGGGAAAAGATGCAAAAGCCTCCCTCGAGTACCCCAAGGTACACCATGGAGGGAGGGCGCACCCCTGCCATCCCCACATCCTCCATCCAGGGCCATCTGCTCGATTCCAGCACATCTCAAAGCCTGCAGCCAAAGGGCAGCATCTGCAGCGCATCGCTGCCTTGGCACCAGGCATCCGCGGCTGCTTTCATGTCTGCACGGCTGCGGCTTCAGCAGCTGGGTTCAACTCCCCCTGGAAGCTCTTCCATCAGTATCCAGCTTCCTGGACCACCCTCTGGGCCGGAAACATCCCTGGTGCGTTCTGAAACCCTTCAGAAACCACCTCTGGATGCAGGGCTGTGCCGGGAACGCACCTTCCAGCGACCACAGGTAGTACTTGACAGTCCTGAGCTCCTTCTCCATGTCGCCAGGGGCAGCCGGGCTCTCCGAGGGCACCAAGCCAAACTGAACCAACAGCACCACGATGTCCTTTGTCATTCCTGCCCGGATGATCTGGATGGTGGGGACGACGGCTACCAGGAGCAGGAGGGCGACCTGCGAGGGAGCAGTGCCACGTGAGGCCCGGGTCATGGCATCCCATCGCTGAGCCATCGCCTTGGCTTAAGGACTTAAGGCTGCCTGAGCCCTGGAAGCACTGGGCCCGTTGCCGTGAGGGATGGTAATGCCTCAAGGCATGCAAATACCATTCCGATAGCCAAGAGTGTGGTGTGGCAATGCCCACGGGGCTCCTCTGCCCCAAGAGGACACAGCCAACAAGGAAGGGAGGGGGTTCTGCTTGGCGTTTAACCATTGGCATCACCTGGTAGACAGCGATCATGGCCGTGGTTATGGACAGGACGAGCTTCAGTGGGATCCGGAAACCTGTAAGGAAGAATTGGAGAGGAGCTGGGATGTGGGATCACAGGGAAAGAGTGGAGCAGGCTGCAGGTCCACCCAAGCCGGCAGCCAAAGCAAACACCCCGGTGAGAGCACTGGGACAGGGCGGTCAAGTAGTAATTGGGACTTCTCCAGAGCAATTCCACAAGGATATAGCCGGGAGCGGTGCCTCTGTACTCCACAATCCCTTGAAACCTGGTGCCAGAATCCAGGTTCATGCTGCATGGGGAGCCATGTCCCTCAGCTCCTGCTCCTCCCATGGGCGAAGGGGGCAAGGAATACTCCTCGTTCCTCTTTGGGATTTTATCCCCTTATCCTTATCAAGCACCAGGCTGCACTCTCAGCACAACCCAGCCCTGAGCCTCACTGCTTGAGCCCACCCATACCCCATGGCGGGGTCCCTTGCACCCCAGAGCACAGCAGTGTGTGCACAGCCGGGACACGGCTGCTTTGGGGAAGGAGCCAGGAAAGGCATTTGCTGTCCCGGGAATGGGATGCAGGCGGTGTGGGGAGCCCGCGCCGCAGCCAACCTTCCTCAGGAGCGTAGATGTAGGAGCGTAAGTAGGCCTGCAGCCGGGACAGGAGGCTCTCCTCGAGCTTTGCGGAGCTGGAGGAGGAAGAGGAGGATGAGAAACGCGTTCCTTGGGAGCAGGGAGCCTCTCTGCCCCCGCTGTGAATCACCGATGGGGCAATGCTACGCGAAGGGGTCTTCCTTACCTCCCCTTCTGAGGGCGTTTGGACAGGACAGCCTTCAGGTACTTCTTGTAATAACCTCTCCCTAGCACCTTAAGGAAAATGGCAATAAGTCACCTGCTTTGAGCACAGAGACTGTGCTTGCAGTGAGTAGGGAGAGGTGACTCTGCCTTCCGGGGGGCCAGAGCATCTGTACCCCATCTAGCAGCCATCTGCTGCCCCAGCCATACACATGATGCCCCACAGCACCTTGTGCTGCAGGAGTCCATCACCCACAGCGATGATGGACTCCCAGCCACAACGAACGTGTTGGAATGGTGCTGGCAGCAAATCTTCCAGCATCACAGGAGGTGAAAGCGAGCGTGCCTTGTTCCCATCAGCAAAGCAGCCCAAATGCAGGCACACCGGTAGGACAGCTGAAACCCCCCATTCCCATCAGCCAGCTCCCCCCAAGGGCTTGGGGTCACTTCAGTCCACAGTTGGGCTGGGCTGCTTATCCTGAAGGAGGTTTTTCCTCCTCTCTTCCCAACAAAGCCCCGGCATTTCCCAAAGGGCTGGGGATTATCCAGCCTGCTGGGAAAACAAGGCAACCCCAGTCCCGGCCTGAACAGGATGTATTGATGCTTTAAGCCTCTTGTACTAAGGAGTTTACTCCAAAGATGGATTTTCCACTCCCTCTTCAAATCCAAGGAGATAAAAAGAGCCGCCACCCCTGCCATCCAAAGAGGGATGGAGGGGAGGCAGCTCCCAGTGCTGGAGCAAAGCGGGGACCACATGGCCTGGGAGCACCCAGTTCTCCCAGTCCCGAGGCAGGCAGAGAGCTTGTGGGGCAGGGGAACTCCCAAAACCATGCAGGCCCATCAGAGGGTTCTCCCATTCATCCCCACCAAGTCACCCCATAGATCTGCATTACCTCCTTATCCAAGGTCTCCTCCTGCCCGGTGAAGCTCTTGATGAGCAGGGCTGGATACCAAAGGCTTAAGAGCACAAGGCAGAGGATGATGGGGATGTAGGAGAGTGTGGAGTAGTACCTGTATATCTGCGGAGAAGCAGAGATGTCACCACCTCACCCCAGTCCTGGGTAGGTGACACCTTAAGGTCCCCTGAAGGAGATGATGAGAAAGCCTTGGCCACAGCAGCCTCCCTGCTCCTCCCCTGGCAGTGGGACCCATACCTTTGGTGACTGGGGACAATCCACCTTCTGCCAGATGTGGACCATGCAGTGGCACCAGGAGAGCAGGCAGCCCATGAGGTAGCTGGCCCTGTGCCGGACGGTGGCACAGGCCATCAGGGGGTAGTAGAAGGCGGGGTAGTAGAGCAAAGCCAGGATCTTCCAGTACTCTGGATGGTACGATGGGAAGAGAGGAGGGAGAGCAGAACAGGCAAGAAGCAGCGCTCTCAGTAGGGACCAGGGTGAACAGGCTGCTCAGGGTGACACCCAAAGCTGCACACCTCCTGGGTGGGGAGGAGCGTGATGCTCACAGGGCAGGAGGGTGCTGGCCTTACCCCGGGTGCTCTGGGAGGAGTGGGTGATGAGCGGCAGAGGGTCCGTGTCCAAGACCAGCACGCATAGGGAGGAGAAGAGGATGCCGAACACGGCAGCCACCAGCCCGCGGTTGCCTTCCTCCTCCAGGAAGTTGGCTGGGCTGCAAGGCAAGGAAGGAATGAGCCTTCCACCAGGTCATTGGCACCCTGTCCCCAGCATCCTCTGCCCCAGGGCTGGTTCAGGTCCCGTGCTGCACCTCAGCATCCATCCACCCACTTGGCTGCGGGGTGATGGGGACCCTGGGGACCGGGTACCTGAGCAGTCCTGGGACACCATTCCAGCAGCTCCGATGGAGATGCCTGCGCTTCACCAGCAAGGACAAGCCCAGGAGCACGGCCAACTGCCAGAAACCCAACCGAGGGAGCAATAAATACATGGGGTGGTATTTGGGGGGGCGTTTGGAGGTGCTGCGATGTGATGGGAGCCTCCAGGGAGGCACCACCTCCACCCAACAACCTCTATCCAGCCATGGTTGAAGCAAGGCAGGTGCTTCTCAACCTGCTCTGATGAGTGATAGGCTCTGAACACCTCAGTGGGACCATGCTATAGAAATAAATCAAAGCTTTCTATTGACTACAGTCTAGGGATGCTTGAGTCCCATGTTAGAGCAGCCCAGCTCAACCCTCGCTCCAGCTCAAGCTGAAGAGCTCAGACCTGGTGTATGGGAGTAGATGGGCATGACCCAAGCTGGGGGGCAGCAAATACAACATCAGGGCAGATAACTCATCCCATGGGACGTGGCAGGTACTTACGGAGATGGGCGCCATGCAGATGTGATACAGTCTGGGAGAAATGGTGGGGTCACAGTCTGGGATTACACTGGGAAACATGCTACAAAGGGGAAAAATACAATCATGAGCTGTTGTATTTAGCCCCAAAAGGGCAAAGCAAAAATGCATCAGGGATTTCCGTCTGATGGCCAGAAGGGGTAAACCTCCAAAGAGCTGGGTTACACAGCCAAGGGTGAAGTCACCCCCACAAGATAACTTATGATCAAGCAAGCAATAGAGATACACCCAGGAGCATCCCCAACCTGATCCACACAGGGTCTGAGTGGCCTCCTTCCACATGCAGGGATACCAATGCCCAACAGGAGATCAGCAAGGAAGGACAAAGCCCAATTTACCTCTTTTATACTCATTTCCATCCTAGCGCTGCCTTTTCAAGGGATGCAGCCTGCACAGAGCAGTTCCTGCTACCTAAGGCACTGCACTTGTTAAATGCCAGCTGGGAGGCTGAAGGCCCCTTTTAGGGTGTTTCAGCGCCTTTCCCATGGGATAGGGACCAACCCCAGAGCTGTGGGACAGCAGAGGCGATGGAAGCCTGGGGTTGGTGGTGCTGCATCCAGCGCCGCATCCTCAGCCAGCCAAGGCCAAGCAGATGTGCCAGGCTTTGCTTTATTTATTCCCCCGCTGGCCTCCACAGCACCCCTCAATCTCTGCTGCGCCGTAGCTCTCCTTCTCTCCCAAGGCCAGGAGGGACTGTGCTGGCTGCAAATCCCTGTGCCAGGGAGCTGGACATCCCGAGCCCCATAACACACAGCGGGGGAGCCCACACGAGCCCTCATGCCCATGGGGTGGGCAGAGACAGGAGCAAGGCTGCAGGGAAGGGTCTGAGAGTGGAATGAGGATTCCTCAGGCATCCCATATCCAAGGCTGGCCCCAACCTGCCAGTAACGGCTGTATAGGGTCAGCTGACATTAGCAAAGCTCTGATTTCGGGCTTCTTTCTTCTGCCCTTGGATAGAGCAGAAAATTCCTGATGTCCAAAAATATCCCGGTTCTGGAAATCCAGGGCACACACCTGCAACACTGAGAGCGCAGGGACACCAAACCCCTTTACGGGCTTCAGCACCTAAATCCAGAGCACGGTGTAGAAGATTAAGGGTAAGGAGGATCCCTTTGAGCTGGTCGCCACTGGGATCTCCTCCTGCGGGCCCTCTGGGTTGGGTACCAGTCAACTGAGTGGTATAAAACTCACTCAGAGAGGAACAAGTCAACAGAGGGACAATAGGTGCTGATAGATGCGCCCTGGGATGCCCAGCTTCACGTTGTAAAGGTCACCCTGCTGCTCCACGCTTCAGTTTCCCCTCCCTATGGCACTTCCTTTATCCTTGGTAAGGATATGAAGTGCCAGGTCCTTGCTGTGAGGTTGAGCCCTGGGGTCCCATCCCTGGGGCAAGCACCCATAAAGGAATGAAGCAGTTTGAGAAGGCCCAAAGGAGCCTTTTCCATCACCCAGGCATAAATGCTGGGGCTGGTGCTCAGGGGATGTTACTCCACAAAAAGGGATGTGGCAGCTGGGCAGGAGGCTGGCTGCTGCCCAGGGTGACCCAGCAGGGACAGGGGACACGCGGCACCCACCAGCAGGGCTGGACACTTACTCATCCTGTGGCACGGCTGGCTCCATGGGTTCATAGATGTACCAGTCAGAAGCGAGGTCATCGGTGCTGGCCAAGCTGCTGTCCAGAGGAGCATCCTGCATCCCACCGGAGCTGTTGGCTGCCATGGCTGTCTCCTTCCTCCCTCTTCAGGCTGGAGAGAGATGGCGAGAGCCGGCTGGAGGCAAGGTGAGTCCTCCTGGGTTCTTGGAAATGAAGGGATGGAGGCGCTGAGCCAAGAGGCTTTATCTCCTCGGGTCACTCCCGCAGCCAGGGAGGGAACAGGGGCTGGAAGCCTTCCAAATCCAGCCGTGCCTCCAAGGATCCAGCTTTTATCTGGGCTCAGAGGGAGGCAGAAGGGATGAACCCCCCTTCCCCGAGCCCTCTGGGCACATCTCATGGTCCCGGCTGCTCCCTGCCCGCCGCCGGATGCTGATAGACTCGGAGCCTTTGTTTGGGCTGCGGAGCAGCCTTTACGCCAACGGCTCGGAAACCAGCGCAAGGGTCAAGCGTGGGGCTCGGGGCACAGGCTGGCAAAGGGAGGAGGAGATCTCACAGCCGTGACCCGTGTCCCCAGTGTCCCTCTGTGCCACAACACCCCCCGGCCCCAGGAGGAAGCCTCAGCCCCATCCCTGTGCAGGAAGGAGAAGGAAGGAGGCTTTGTTGCGGTGCCAGAGCCAACAAGCTCTCGTCTCTCCTGCTCCCCACTATTCTTTGATGACTTTGGCTCAGACAGCCCCACACCCTCTGCTCTGTCCCAGAGCTACACCGCACAAGCCGCAACGTGCCCATCAACCATTGCTACGGGAAAGGCAGTGCCCAAAGGTGTCCCCAAGTGCCAGGCAGCGATGCTCAGAGCAGCCTCCAAGCCCCTGGAGTCAGCCCAGGACCTGGGGACACCTCATCCCCCAGCACAGGGACATCTCCAGCACCCCCAGGGCTGCTCTGAGGGGATGGGTAGGAGATGGATGGCTGAGCCAGCAGCTCTGCTCTGGGCTGCTGTTTGTACAGCTGGTGTTCACCAGGGACCATGATGGATACAGCACATCAGCTTCAAAGAGATTCCCTGAACCAAGACTGTGGCCCTGCAGGCAGCCCCGTCTCTGGACAGACAAATGGCTCTCACCACCATGGCCCTACTGCCCCGTGACCTGATGATCCACTGGGGATCATGTCCCCAGCCAGGTTCTGAGTCTCCTCTCTGTAGGTCAGGACATGAGAGCTGGGACCTTCACCTCCCTTCCCATAGGGGCAAAACTCAGCTCGACAGCAGGTTCCCCTTGCGCCAGCATTTGGTCCATGGCCATCAGGGTGCCACGACCACCACGCTGCTCCCCAGTGGAGGAAGGATGGACCCACCAGCCCCAGCAGAGCATCCAGATCAGATGGACCCCAGACCCCATCCTCAACCCACCCAGCACATCCCAGCCTCAAGCTATCGGCTCTCCAGCCATCCCCCGGCTCTGCCTGCGCAGGGAAGCAGTTCTGACCTCACCTCCCAGGAATGCAGCACTCAGTAAAAAGGTGGAAGGAGCTTGTAAAGTTCATGGCAGTGCACCCAAGTCTGCAAGCCCCTTCCTCCCCCCACTGGTCACCAAAGGCTGGCAGGGCTTGGAAGCTGGGGTTTAGGAAGGTAAAAATCATCCTTCCGGAGATGCTGTTTTCCCCCACCAAGCAGCATCTGGATGAAGCATCAGCTCCAAAAGCCACCAAGGGATTGCCTGTGCCCCTCTTGTGGGATCATCTGAGGAAGGGCAACCAGCAGAAAGCAAGTTCTACCACCCACCAGTCCTGCCGTAACCTGAGATGATCCACCCCTGGCTGAGCCAGCGAAGCCACACTGCCAGGGACCAGATTTGCAGCAGCTCGGGGACACGGAAGGCAGAGAAAAGCAGGAAGGAAAGAAGGGAAAGGCCCAGCCAGAGGCATGGTACATGCAGCCATAGGGAGCCCTGCAGGCAAGCCACAGCCTGCATCTGCACCGGGCGACAGCATCATGAGAACAAGCTGAGAAGCTCTCTGGGTGACGTGCGAGGTCCCTTCCAGCACATCCCTGCTCATAGCCACATACACACCCCCAGGGCTTTACTGCCCATCTCTGACTGGGGATGGGAGCAAGATGGGTCAACACCTTCCCAGCACCACCTTCAAGTCCTTCATCCCATCCCACTCATCTTCATGAGATGGATCCTGTCCCACTCCAGGTCACCAAGCCACCATTGTGGTCCCCCAAGCAGCGTGGCAGCATCTTGGTCACTGTTGTGAATGGTCTGCAGAAATCAGGAGGTGCTCCAGAGCTTCCAACCCCTCTGCTGCAACCCATCACCATCAGGTGAGCCACCGCAGTTCAAGGCTGAACAAGTGATGCTGTGACATGGGGACATCTAAACCCGGTCCCCGGTGGGTCTCCTATTGCCCTGGCCAGCAAGGCTGATGCTGTGATAGAGGAGACACCCCCCTATTCCTGCAAATCCCAGCGTCAGGGAAGGGAAGGAGAAGGAAAAGCAGGTGGGATCAGCGGGATCAGCAACCCCTCTGTGCCCTGGGCTTCTCCGAAACCGGATCCCTTTGCTCCTCCACATAACCTCTGCTGGAACAGGCCGGGCCTTTGATCGCAGCAGCCGAGCCTGAGATTGATGGCTTCAATAAAGCTCCTTCATATTCTTCATTTCCCACTATCCATCACTCTCTGGGGAGCTTTTGCATCCCACCACTATGAATTAAACTGGGGAAGGGGGGGGAAGAGAATAGGGGAGTCCTAAGGGAATGGCCCCCCCCCTTCCCTCCTCCCTCCAACCTAATGGTGATGCCTTATGTACAGCTTTTAATAAAAGTGATAAAGATCTCATTGCACAACTGCTCAGGGAAGGGGGGAAAGTTGTTTAAGTGAGATCTCCTCTAATTCAATTGCCATTCAGGAGCCACGCTGGTCCCGGCAGAGCCAGGTAGCGCAGGGATGTTTTAGAGGACATCGAAGGGAAGATGGCATTCTCAAAGGTGGGTTTAGCAGGTCCAGATGCTGCTCAGAGGTACAAAGCCTGATGTCACACAGCACAAGCTGAGCCAGCCAACTTCATCCCCAAATCCACCAAACTCAGAGCCCCAGCCCCAGAATGAGACGAGAACAGTGGGTTTGCAGCCTCCCAGCCAGGGAGGGTGAGGGGACAATTGGTCCCATCCCTTCCCTCCACCGGTGACCTTGGAGCCCACCAAGCACCAAAGATGCCAGGTCCAGCCCTTGCCCGGAGCTTCCTGCAGCCTTTGATCATCCTGCAGGGAAAGCAGCCCTTTTCCCAGCGTGCTGATCCCATGCTGCTCCCAACTTCCCCAGACACGAGTGCCAAAGAGCCCACACACACACAGACACTCTCTGGACCATCCAGCCGGAGCCTGGGACCTCCGGGAAGCGCCTGCTCACCCTTCAGCCGCGGGGGACTGAGAGCGCTCAGCTCGCTGCCCTGGTGAGTGATGCGGGAAGCCGGTGACCGCATCCCAGCCTGCGGCTGCCTCCATCCCCTCGGGAAAGCCCCTGCCCGGGGCAGGGAAAGGGCTGAGGGAGGTTTTCATCCCGCTCCGACAGCGTTTCCCTCCCTCCTCCCAGCTCCGTGAAGCCGGTTCTCATCCGATGCAAACCGCTTCTCCCCTGCATCCCTCCTGCACCCCGACCTCAGCCGTGGAGCCACTCCAGCCCTTCCCAAACCCTTTCCCTGCAAGCTGGAGCCTGCAGATAATAAAATCCCCCACAGAGATCACAAACACTCTCCCCACAAAGCCAAAGAAGCCCCTTTTGCACTTTCAAAGCAAAGGCAGCTTCAACATCTAAGCCCAGGAACCTGTTTAAGGTTATTTTAGGCTCCCTGACACCCCCCAACCCCTTCATTTTAAAGCAAAGGCAGTGGCACCTGCTGCACACACAGCCTCTCTGCAACCAGGGGCAAGGGAAAAGTCAGGAGTTAGCAGAACTGCACCAAAACCTGCTGACAAAGCCATCCATGGCATGGAGAGCAGCGCTGGGGGGAGGCTTAGAGGCACAGCACCCCATAACCTCCCCTCCTGCCACGCTGGGGGGAGCGAGCATCCCCAGGAATAGCTTCCCCACCCCGGGATTGCTTCCCAATAGGGAAGCAAAATCCTTGCTTAAGGGCAGAGCTGAGATTTGAGGAGGGGGGAGGGTGTGGGTCCTGCAGCCCCAGAGCAGGATTTGCTCCCCCCCCCCCCCCCCCCCCATTTGCTGTAGATTGAAGCTCACATTTACAATGTGGTGTAAGCAACCCCACGGGCTCACGGTGCCAAGTTTGCAAGGATGGAAAAGGAGGGGGAGAAGAGGAAAGACAACAAAAAAGAAGTTACCTTCTTCCAACCAGCGACCTCCTGGCAGGGCACCGGAGGCTTGGCCCGATGGGGGTCCCACGAGAAGCGTGGCCTTGCTAAGCGGGGTCTAAAAGCATCAGGCGCGGATGCAGCCAAGCAAGCTTAGAGGCAAAGTTCAGCGCACCGGGAGCGCGCGGAGGCTGCCGAGGCTCAGGGAACTTTATCCCCTCCATCGCCAGGAGGCCTTGGCTGGGGGCCACCCTGGGGTTTAGGAAACTAAAAGCAACCAACCCCGTGCTCCGCTCTCCCTTTGATTAGGCAGAGCTTTTCGGCACAGGAGGCAGCTTGGGCCAGCCCCCTTCTTCCCCAGCTCTCCGCAGGCTCGGCTGGGCTGTGGCTGCTCCCTCCGAGCCTGGGCTGAGGTTTAGAGGGGGAGCCCAAGGGGCTGAAATGTTGCTGTGTGTCCTCCCTCCATGGGATGCAAACATCGCTGCTTCCTCCTGGCATAAAGCAAAGGGCCAGTTCTGAACGGGTGTAGGACCTGGAGCCTGATCCTTCACCCAAATCTTGTGGCTTTGTTTGGGTTTGTCCCCTCCCAGTAGGATTTGGGAGGATTTGGAACAGGGAAGCGAAGTTTGGGGTTGGGTCAAGCTTGGGGAACACCATCACCAAAGCATCCCCCTTGGAAATGGCCAGATACTGCCCAGGGCTCAGAGAGTGATGGGGAACTGCAGTGGGAAACAGCCTGGAGGAGGTGAGAAAGGGATGCTCTGAGGGATGCTTTGCCCCAGGAGTGGGTGCAGGCAGCTGGAAGGAGCAGGTAACCTGGCCACACTGTCTTCATCTGCCTGCTCCTTGGCCAGCACATCCTTCCCACCAGCTACACAGTGCAGGAGACAGCAGTTTACAAGCAAAGGCTCCAATCTGGACAAATAGACACACAGCATGTGACATGCAAGTGACATACATGTGACAGCAAGCGCAGCGAAGGAAAATTAATCAAGGTTGAAGATTTAGCTTAATTTTTAGCCAAAACCTTGTGGCAACGCTGAACAAACTGACCTGCAGGCTCGGCTGGTTGGTTGGTTGGGGTGTTTTTAACTCCCTTCCCTGGGATTGCTCCCCGGGAAAGCTGAGGGATTGGGGAAGAGTTTAAAAGAGTGGGAAAGGGCTGAAATTCAGAGTGACAGGGTTCCCCCTCCAACAAAACTATTCCAGCAGTGTCCATCCTGATCTAGCAAAGTGATCACTTTTTAGATGCACACCAGCCATGGAAGGGCTTTGTTGCTACCCAAACACCTCAAGGCACTCTGATGCCCTGCAGAAAGTTAGTATTCCAGCAGCTTGGCATTTTGACTCAAGGTGCCAGGCTGGGAAAAGCCCCACAAGATGTGGGTGAACCAGAAGCTCAGTGGCATCCCTCAGTGCTGCTGCTTGTGCTGGGTAACTATGGACACAGGATGGGTTTCCTGCTTCTGACACCTCTCCCAGCCCTAAGCAGCGTCTGAAGGGTGAGGAGCTCCTCACCACACGCATCCTTGGCCTCTTCCATACACCATAAGCTGTCTCCCAGATCCCTTTTCTGCTTATGGAGAAGTGTCATCTCCTTCTATGCACTGATGTCCTAAGCCTGTTTAGCCCTGTTAACAGTGGGTAAAGTGCTGGAGCATAGAGATCCAGGAGCAAATCACAGCCTCTCACTCTGCCAATGGGGACCTTTCCCTAAAGGAAAGGCTTTTACATTGAGGAACCCATTTTTGGCCAAACCATGCAGGTCTTATCCCCATTACACAGCTTTCCAAACCCGGACATAGAGCTGACCAGACAGAGCTCCAGCCAAAGGCCACCTTTCACTTTACATCCAGTTTGCCAAAAGCAGAGTTCACACTGTCCTAGGAAGCAACTCCATTCCCAACAGAGCCATGGGAACTGGGATTTAGTTTTGGGAAGGTCTCAGCCGCAGGTTGGCCATGTTAAGATGATGGAGGTGGCACCTCCAGACCTGCTGCACATCCACCTTTGGTACAGCTGGGGAAATGCTGCGTGAATGAACTGTGCCTGAGATTAGATGATGGGCAAATGAGTCTTTGATGATGCTGTCATTAGCGGTGGCTCCGTAATGTGTTTGCACAAGGAAATTAAGCCTGCTAGTTAAGGTTGAAATAGCTCCCATTTGCCCACATTAAAGCCTGCAGGGTTTTAATTGAGGCAGAGGAAACATTCAGAAGCATTTGGGAGCTGAAGATCCTTCACATAGACACCAATGCGATCACAGCGATTCCTGCTGCTGTGCCCCATGGAAGCAGCACAGGGTCCCCATTACGGTTTGGGGTGCAAAGGGAGGGATGGAGCAAGCCCCATCAGATGGCATTCTGCACAGCAGTGACATCTCCAAATGAAACTAACAGCCCAGATGGCCAGGATTTCGTAGGTGAAACAGCTCAGAGCAGCATCACACGCTCAATTCAAGCTAACCCTGGGCTCTCAGTGGGGAGAAACCACCTTGATCCAGCACGGCTCTGCTTTGGGAGCGCTGAGCAGTCTCCAGCCATCGAGGGAAGGAACCACAAAGTCCTCCAACAGTGCTAAAAGCATTTATGCTCGCAGCTTTCACAAGGAAGCAATCCAGCCATCAGCACATCCATACACCCTGGAGACACCAGTACACTTCCCCGACAGGCTCGACTGGCAGGGGGATGACCCCCTCCCCTTCTCCATTGCACCAGCTCATGCTTAGCACCACACACAGCACCATTTCCTCCTGCTTTAAACCCAGCTCAGTGCCCCAACCCCCCTGAATTATGACCCGTTTCCCTCCTGTCCTCATCCTGACCTCCGCAGCATCTTCACCACAGCAAATGCATCAGCCAAGGCTGTGTTTGGTACCACAGCCTGTCTTTTTCCTTCCCAAATAGAAACTGAGGAAGCTCCAGAAGGTCCAACCAACCTGCCTGGAAGCACCAGGGAGCTGTGGGAGACCAGGATTTGTTTTTACTGGGTCCATCATGCACCCTACCAAAGGGATCCTTGGAGGCAGTGATTTTGGGACATGTCTTGGATGCCTCACAGGCCCCCGGGCTGCTCCCATAGCCAAAGCCTTATGCCCCATGGTCTCAGATGCTGGTTTATCCCCCAGCCCTCTCCCCAAGGATAATGTTGTTGTTTCAGGCTTGCACCAGCGTGAAGAGACTGGAATGTGGGTTTTATACAGAGCTGTCTCAGAGAAGGGCCATCTGCTATCCCGGCTCCGGTTCATGTTTCACTGGGAGCATCCCGAAAGCTGTGGGAACGCGCTATTCCCAGCGGCGATGGAGGAATGAGATCTGACAGGGCCGGGGGCTCCTGGTGAGGGTCAGCCTGTGCTGTTCCAGCTCCTGCCCACCCCAGACCATCGGCCCCTTGATGTCAGTCCCCAAATACCCATGGGGGGACTGAGGTCCACATGCTCAGCTGGTTCAGCAGGTGAAGGAGCTCAGCTCCAGTTGCACCATGTGGGAAAGAGCAGCCCATGCAGTGCTGAGCTGGAGGAAAGCAAAACCTCTTTGCATCCAGCTCTGATGCAGGGCATCACCCCTGGAAGGCTCCAAACACACATTCAAGCACCCCACCAGCCTCAGTTTCCCTTCAGCCATCCCCAGCCCTCACTGCAGCAGTAAGATCCCAGCACTGGGTCAATCCCTTGGTGCCCAAAGCCCAGCAGGGCTGCAAATGCACATCTGAGCTGGGCTCGTAAAGAGCCATTGCATCTGCTTGTTGTGTAGACACTTGGAGCCATTGGGCAGTTTCTGCTCTGCACTTGTCTGCAAAGTGAGCAGGGGTTAGGGTTAGGTGGGTGAATGCGCCTAATCCCTTTGGGGAGCTGATCTAACAGCCAAGCACTGCTCCATAGGCTCACCCCATGCCTCTCCCTTGGCTTACCTGACCCTGTGCCACCAGCAAATGCACGCTTGCCCCAAAGACAAACCCCAGAACATCAGTGCAGGCTTGGCTGCCCAGTCCCATCAGCAGGAGGTCAGCAAACAGCCCATGGGTGCAGGAGGAGCAGGGTTGTCCCACCAGAGTCAACGCCACATGGAAGCAACCTGCTTGGCTTGCACCATCCTCAACACCAGCATCTCCCGGAGGCTTTGCAACATCCTGCAAACACCTTTTGTGGTGAACTTCCCAAGGAAAAGGGCTCAAGGAGCCATTGATTCCCCTCTGCAAGGATGCATGCACCTAGCAGCACACCCGGCATGCACACCCATGTGTGTTGCGCTGCTCAGCATCACCCTGGATATCCCGGGTTGTTTGCTGGAAGGCAGCCACCGCTTTGCATCGTTACCTGGTTTCCCAACAAACAAACTGGAGTTGCAAGCCCTTGTCCCTGCCATTGCCCAGGGGCAGGAAAGCTCTCAGCATCTCCCCCTGGCACCAAAGGATGCTTTCTCAAGGACAGGGATCTCTTCCCCTTTGAAAGCTGCCTGCAGAGATGTGAAGCCAACACATACCCAGGAGCACCCCCAGGCGCTTTCCCTGCTGGAAAGAAGGGAAGAGCAGCATCAATGCCAGCTTGGCTCAGAAACCCACCGCAGGCTGCCGCAGGGGCTTGCTCTGGGGCAGAGACCTGCAAGATCCCTGCTAACAAGGAGGGCTCACCTCCAGATCCCCCCTCCATCCCCATGCTGGGCAAGGCAAGGGAGCCTCACCTCCCCCTGGCCCTGCAGCGCTGCCGGCTGAGGGCTGAGGAGAAGACCCTGGACTTTGAGTTTGAGGTGCTCAGTGCCCAGTTTAACCAGCGGGGCCGCTATGCCCTGAGGCTCACGGTGGAGAACCCGCTGCTGCAGGGCTCCAGCGCCGGCATCCAGCTCCGTGTCAACAGCGGGGAGGTCACCCAGGGCAGCACCAGCACCACCGACACCATCGAGCAGAGGGACCCCCACCAGCTCTACTGCTTCCAGAGGAGGAAATTCACCTTCACCCTGCCTAGAGGTAAGGGGCTGGGTGCCATGGGGGTACCTGGCAGGGGAGGTGACACAGGAGCACGGCTCTGCAGCATCGAATCATAAAATCAACCAGGAAAAGCCCTTTAAGCTCACCCAGTCCAACCATTCCCCAGCGCTGCCAAGGCCACCACTAACCCATGGCACTGAGGCCTTGTCTCCACGCTGTGTGAGCACTTGCAGGGACGGTGACTGCAGCCCTGCCCTGGGCAGCCTGTTCCAATGCCTGAGCACCCTCTGGGGCAGGAATTGTTCCTCAGCTCCATCTAAACCTGCCCTGGTGCAGCTTGAGGCCGGTTCCTCTTGTCCCATCCCTTGTTCCTTGGGAGCAGAGCCCAGCCCCTCCTGGCTCCATCCTCCTGTCAGGCAGTTGGAGGGAGCGATCAGGTCCCCCCTGAGCCTTATAATTACTACAGCAAGCACAGCTCTTCTCAGGCTTACAAACCCCTTGTACCACAGCCCTGAGATGGTGTCCAGTCAAAACTGCCTGAGCTTAGTGGGGTGAATGGGGCAGCTTCAGCTTGCAGAGCGGGACCAACACCCCAACAATGCAAACATTCCCCACCCAAGCCGTAGATGCATCCAGGCTGGATACCCCATTGGTTGTGCTCACAGGGCAGGGATAACCAGTGCTGCTGATGGACAAGCCCAGGAGATGCTCCTGGGGCCAGGAGCTGCCTTGAGGAAGCCTCACCCCATGCTGGTCCTGGCAGGTTTCTGCAAGAACGACAAGAACCACGACGTGCGGCTCCACATCGAAGCCCTGCGCATCCCCCGGAGGGCAGAGGGGCTGGGGAGGAGCAGGCAGGTGGGTGAAGCCTTCTTTGCCATCTACCCCCGGCCCAACCAGCCCCACATGAAGCTCTCTGCCAGGCAGGACGAGGATTGGTACCGCTACAGCGCGGTGATGGCTTTGCTGCGGGTGGGCAGCGAGCAGCCGGCGATGCACTGTGGCCGCATGGCCTTCACCGCATCCCTGCACGAGCACCGCACACCCACTGCACTGGTGGTACCCACGTCACTGTCCCCCAGCACCCAGGAGGACCAGCAAGCAGCAAGCCCAGCAGCAGCACCCCCAGCCCTGAACATCCCTGCATCCAGGCGCTTGCTCCATACACCAGAGTCTGCTTATCACTCGCTGCCCACTGAAGGCCATACCTTCTCCCCACAGGTAGGGAAGCATGGGTTTGGGATCTGGAGACCCCATGCTCCAGGTAAACAAGAGCAGACCAGGCTGGCTTGGACAGGATTTAGCCCTAGAATAGCTAGATGGCTCCACATAGGCACCAACTGGAGTAGGAAGCACAAAGAGAGAGGTCTCCATAGCTTCCAGAAGTGTCACTGGTAAAGAGCACTCCCCTACCTCAGTTTCCCCTCTCTCATTCCTCTCGTTAGACACCTGATGCCTGCCCTCTGCCTGCAACCAGAGTTAGGGGGCACTTCATCCAGGATAGGAGCAAGCTGGGAATAAGCTCAAGGTACAGGCAAGGTCTTGGTGGGACAACAGTCACACGAGCAAAGCCAGGAAAGCAGATCCTGCAGCCAAACCATGCTCAGAGCTATAGGAAAAGAGCCTTTATGGAATATTCACCTGGCTCTGCCCACTCCAGCTTGTTCCAACACAACATTAACCATCCCCTACTAAAGATAAGGCCTAAAGCTTATGCCAGACCTCACCCACAGTAGGACCAGAACCTCCAAGCCTTCTGAATCACCCTCACCTTCTCAGCTGGTGCAGGGCAGCCTCTCCAACAGAGACCCTCTGCCCCAATGAAGATGCATCTCTACAGCATCACTCTACCCTCCTCTATTCCCCCCTTTTTAAGGGCTGCAAGCAGCCAACCCCCATCAGAGGCAGCTGGGAGCTGGGTGGGTGTTCTCTATAAAGGATGGAGGAAGGGCTGGGCTGCTAATAGGTTCATTAATAAGCTCATTTTTTAATAAGAATAGGTTTTGGGGTTTTCCCCCCTTTTCTTGAGGCAGCTGGGGTTGTGGAGGAACAATCCCTAGGGATCTAAGGGTCTCTAAGTCTCAAATAAATGGCTTTGGGGTGGTTATGGCTGTTTTGGTAGTAAGGAAAAGATTTCCCCTTGAAGGGCACATGTTAGATGGTGGAGCTGGGATGCAGAGGAGTGTCTCTGAGGTGTGTGTGTGGGGTCCTATGGGAAGGACTAGGAAAAGGGATGCTGGAGCACAGAGCTGGGTCTCCAAGTCCTTCCTTTTACCCGCAGAGGCTGCAGGCTGGCCCTGCACTTGGCTCCTCCCCGGAGCTCCGGAGTGGCTCAGCAGATGAGCATCCTTCCTCTTCCTCCTCCTCTTCCTCGGTGGCTGTGCCCGCTGCACTGAGCTGCAGCAGCTTCCACCTCTCCTCACCAGGCTCCAGCCCGGATCTGGCCTCTTCGCCAGTGCAGGTGAGTGCAGCCGGTGGAGAAGACACCATCCTGAATAGGATGTAGTGCTACTACTCAGAGTAGCTTCCCATTAGAGCTTGGGGTGCAAGGGGACAAGGCTACCTCCATCCTTTCCCTGCTCAGCTTGGGTACCAATGCTGCTCCTGCTCCCAGGCCATCGCATCCCCAGCCTGGCTGTGGGGATGGGGGAATGAGACACCAAACCTTGCACTTCTAATACCTAAAGGCATTGCTACTGTCCCCGGGGATGGGATGGTGTCGCCTAGAAGCAATTCTGCTGGCATCTGGGGTTGACTTATCTTAAGTAGTTCACCTTGCAGCTCCTACGTAGACTTCGAAACCCTTGGGGTTTAGAAGTTCTAGAAGCCATAGGGCAGGGCTGACATAATCTGTATTTCTTGTCCCTTAGTTATGTTAAAAGCTGACTAAATAAAGGAAAATAAGACAACCCTTACCCCAGGGGCTCCCTTTCCTGCATCTCACTGTAAGAATAACAGGTCCACTGATGAAGGCGTTGTCCACGCTGCTCTCTGAAGTGTCTCATACACCTGTGAAAACATTGCTTGGGGAAGCTGGATCACAGCACCGGAGATGGGCTTGATCTTATGAACCATCCCCAGGCATCCTCTGGGCTCTCTTCTCCTTCCAGGGAGTGCCCCATGTTTTCCAGTGGGCATGGTGGGCTCAATGGCAAGGTCTTCTGCAGCAAATGCTGCCGGCTCAGGGATGGGGCTGGTGGCCCTTACAGAGCACTGAGCTAAGAGGTCCTGTGGTGACGTGACAAGGGTCTCCACAAGTGATGGCTCCTATCACAAGGATGTCCTCAATGTGCTTCTTGGTACTGGTGACTACGTTGGTAGGGTTGTAAGGTAAAACTTAGGTTGACATCCCTCTCCCCCGCAGGATACCCTGCTGCTGCAGTGCAGGGCACCTTCATGCCTCAGCTCCATCCCTTGTACAAGATAAATGTGTTGCTGATGCCTCTGGGGCACTTGGTCCATGTGTTTCACATGGGGGTGCTCCAGCCCTGCTGAGCTGCACTCCAGGGCAGCTGCCTGCTCCTTGTGCCACAGGCAGGATGCTGAGCAACTCCTCACCCTTCCCAGCACTTGGATGTGCTATCCCTGCCCTGATCAGCTGCAGATTTACTGCCCAGAAAGGCTGATTAGCGAGACCTGATTGAGTTTGCTCAGCAAACGTCTAGACGGAAACTCTTTGGGGCTGCTGAAATCGATGGCAATCGGCTGGGATGCGGAGCGGGATGCGGAGCAGCGCCAGGGGCGTCAAGGCGAGGAGGAGGCATTAGCAAATGCAATTGTGCTGCTGGGCCCCCGGAGGGAATGTGATAAATCACCTGCTGCTGATGTCACCCAGCAAGTATGTGCCAGGATGGGGTTTATTTAGGAATTAAAAGCAGAGCAGCAGGGGGGCTGTTGGCTCCCGGCCCTCCTGGGGGGCTGGAGTGATGGAAAACGGGTTGGAGGGTGAGGGTTATGGGGAAAGGGGTGGAGCTGGGAGGGAGTTTTAATCTCCTAAAGCACTCGTGGGATGCTGCAGTCCAGGGCGAGTTGAAGTTATGGGAGCTGCTTGTCAGTCTGGAGCTGGTTTAGTTCTTGGTGGTCCAAACCTGCATCTCAAAGCATCACATGTTGGGCCTGCAGTGCACACTGAAGATGAGCCCTAAGGTGAAGCTCGAAAGCTTAAAAAGCTTCCTGAATTCAGGCAGGACTGGTGTGATCAATAGTTTGGGGAGTCAGTGATGCTGAGGGGCACCTTCAGAGGAGTGAGGGGTCCCTGACAGCAGGGCTGCTGCTTGGATGAGTGTCTGTGTATTACATCCATCTGTTTTGCTTTCCCAAATGGCAAAGCCATGAGGGCGCATCCCAGTGGGAGACCAGCTCCTTGATGCTGCCTCTGTGCTGAGCATCTCATCTGCAGGGCAGTGGGGGTGATGGATGGGTGCTGAGCTCCACATGAAAGGCCAAGTCATGGGGATAACGATTTTTCTCATCTCCCCGCAACCTGTGGTTAATGTATTCCGAGGCACGAAGCAGGAGGCTCTGCTGGCTTTTCAAATGCCTTGTGTGTGTTGTGGAGCCAGACGGCTCCCTCATTGTCCCAGAACCTGGTCACGGCACCAGCAGGTCGATCTCTCAGCCACTGTGTTGAGCTGTCAGCCCCAGGGATACTGCCCTGTAGGGTCAGGCCAAGGGGAATGGCTTTAACCTGCCAGAGGGGAGACTGAGATGAGCTCTTAGGCAGAAGCTCTTCCCTGTGAGGGTGCTGAGGCGCTGGCCCAGGGTGCCCAGAGAAGCTGTGGCTGCCCCATCCCTGGCAGTGTTCAAGGCCAGGTTGGACACAGGGGCTTGGAGCAAGCTGCTCCAGTGGAAGGGGTCCCTGCCCGTGGCAGGGGCTTGGGACTGGATGAGCTTTAAGGTCCCTTCAACCCAAAATACTTCCTCCCCCAGCCTGGCAGGGATGGAGGTGGGGACTGGGCTCACCAGGACCCTTGGGGGCCCAGCAGCAGGACACAGGGCTCAGTTACGGCCCCAGGTCGGCAGAAGCCTGTCCCTTCCCCTGGGAACTGCTCCCATTTCACAGCCAGCAGGTCCACGTGGAGCTGGGGATAAGGAGCCAGCTCTGGGAGATCTCCTTGGCACTTGGACTTGGTTGCAAGCTGGTTTGTTTCCAGTCTCCCTGGACCAGCTGGCAGCGAGGCACCCATCCCAACACAGCAATCTGCTGCTGTCGGGGTACAAGGAATCGCAGCAAACAAATGGGTTTGCACACAGCTTGTTTCCCAGCCTGGAAGAGCACCGGGATATCGGGAAGCTAATGCTTCCCGTGGTCAGCCCACCCCATCCATTCCATGCAAGGCTGACTGTGACTTGTGGAGCTTCAACAGGTCTGAAAAATGGGACCCAACCCACTCCTGGCCCTGCTTATGCTTCGTTTCATCACTTTGGATTCCCCATGAAGCTAAAGAGCTTCCCTAGGAAAGCGTGCGCGGTGTAACGTACATCACCGGGATGAGCAAAAACCATCCCCAGATCAGTTTTGTTTCTTCAAGCAGGGTACAGAAAGCAAAGCAGTGACTCTGTACTTCAGGCACAGGGATCTGGAGGGGTCTGAGCCACAGCTGGACTGTTTGGCCCCTTTTTGGGGTGGGGTCAAGCTGGGGGGGATCTCAGGAGCCCCTTCCCATCCAGATGTGGATGGCAGGCTGCGAACTGAATTCACTTGCCAGCTCCACTGCCTGTTGGTGGGGGGCAGAGCGCAGCCCTGGGGTCTGCTGAGTGCTTCAAACCCAACCCAGACCCCACTGCAAGCCTGGCTCAGCCATGGGGCTCTGCCGAGGGGCTGGTTTGGGTGTCAAACACTGAGTTTGCGTCCATGGCAGTGTTCAAGGCCAGGCTGGATGGGGCTTGGAGCAAGCTGCTCTAGTGGAAGGTGTCCCTGCTCGTGGCAGGGGTTGGAGCTGGATGATTTTAAGGTCTTTTCCAACCCAAACCATTCCACGATTCTCTCTGCAGTGGTGGGGGCAGCAGGGCTGCAAGGCAGGGCAAGGATGCTTGAGCTGGATGCAGCTGCCCTCACCTTGTGCCCCACGTCACTGGGTGATGATGGTGGGTAAAAGCTTCTGTCCTCCCATCACCAGACAGCAGAGCTGGGGCAGAGGTCTCTGTTAGCGGGTGATGGATGGCACGTGTCTCCTGGCCAGCCCATCCGTCACTCATCCCAGTGACAGCAGTCATCACAGGCAGGGTGGAAGGGGTCCAGCCTTGACAACAGGGTGAGGGGCTGGGCCTGCCTCCACTCACTGAAAGCCCAATGAGGCTGAAAAACAAACTTTGCTGACAGGGCTCACCCCAGGATGTGGCAGAGATGAATAACGCTGCTCTGGTGAGCAATTTGTAGGGCTTTGAAAAGCTGTCAGCCTGGGGAGGAGCTTGCCTTGACGGGTTCACAGGGACTTCGCCTTCCTCCGCATCCCTGCATCATTCCTGAGCTGGGGGGACCAGGGTAAAGGCGACCTGAAGCAAACGGCTTTGGGATGCTGCTTGCAGAGCTTTGATTTGCTGAAAGATGATTTTTGGGGGTGTGAGAATAAATGTTTTTAGTGATGTATTGAAAGGAAATGATGTTCCCTAAATAACACTGAGGAGCTGAGGCTGCTCGGTCCAAAAGTCCTGTTCTCCACATGCTTCTCCCTGCCCCGGTGGAGATCTGGCATGGAAATGGATGAGTGCGGGGTGGCAATTCGTGTTTTCTTAGCTAAAACGGAGAAGCCAGATCCTCAAGAGGTTTCCCAAGCTGCTGCTCCAGTTGCTTATCCCTAACTCTTTGGGTGCTCAAAGGAAACGCCGGCAGGCAGAGCGGTTGCTAGCTCTAATTCCTGCAATTTCAGTCATCATGTCCCTTTAAGTGTCAAATAACCGCCTTGATGAGAAAAGCAAATGGGGTTAAAAAGAGAAAATTGCTCGGTTTTAAGAGGTAGGGGGGAGGAAATTGCACTGATGCTGCTGATAAATATAGAAAGTGTAGAACTCTCCTAATGGAGCAGGCGAGGTGGTGCTGGGCTGCTGGCCCATTTAATTATTTGACAGGTGAATTGGGAGTTTTCTACATAAATGGAAGGAAAATGAATTTGGCAATTTTTAGCCCAAAGGGATTCCCGGCCGGCGGCAATGATGCTCCCCAGGGAAATGGGCTCGGAGTCGGCATCCCTGTGTGCTGATGGGGAGAGCATCCTTCCTCCCAGCGCTCTAAAACCACCCTGTGATCTCTAATGAGCTCCCGCAGGGTCCCCTCGAGGAAACAACTTGCTTAAAAATAAGAATAATAAGAATATATCAAGCTCAACCTGAATCCAAGGGAAAAATCCCCCCCATCCCTGCAGCTGGCTGGGAAATGGGAGCAGAGCAGCGGTGTCTGCCCGCAGCGATGGGGGTTACTGGAGTGGGCTGAGGCTGGCGGGATGAAAGGATGAATAAAACAGTGTTTGCTTTCCTGCACTGCTTTTCTTCCTCTCGCTTTTGTTTTGCTGGGGATCTACAAAAGGGCTTTAAGCACTCGGGTGTTTTTCCTTGGAGGATGATTTGAACCTGCTGCAGGAAGGTGTTGGGAAATACCCCTTGTAACACAACTGGGTTGAGCTCGGGCTGCCTCGGGCCATGAGGCACTGAAGTTCTCCAACCATATGGCTGTTTATCTTAGGGCTGTTTTTTGTGGCAGTCTAGAGCCTTTGCAGGGGGGAGAATACACTCACTAGCTCCTGGAAACCATGTGCATGCCAGCTCCTTTCATTTGGGAAGCTGATGGCTGTTCCTTGTGTTCCCACCTCTGTGTCATCCTAGAGGCTACTTCTCAAGGGCAAGGGCTTCTCCATCAGTGGTGTCATTGTAGGCGGCTGTGCTCTCCTCTCATCCCACACCAAGCAGCTCCGAGGCACCAGGGAGCAAAACCTCAGAGGGAAAGAAGCACCCGTGGCTGGATCCACCAGGATAACAAACCATGGATGAGCCCGTGACCCTTCCACAGCTGCCTTGTGCAAAAGCCCCTTGCTTTGAAGGGCTCGCATCCCACTGCAACCACATCCCTGCTTGAGGGACCGCGGTGCTGGGGATGCCCATCAATGTAGCTCAGTGCTCCTCTCCCCGGGGTGGGAGCAGGGGTCGGAGGAAGAAGAGTGCTGATACTGTTTTAATCTTCCTTTTAACTGTAATTGCGTTGGGCCGGCTCCCCCGAGCTTGTTCCGGGAGATGCATTTTTCCCAGCTAGATTGGTTTCCTTGTTTTCCTCATTGGAGACAGGCCGGGGCCTGTGTCATGCCAGCTCTGCATTAATAGAGCCTCAAATGAGATTTCACAGCCTCAAATCTGATTAGCACCAAGGCTCCGGTTGCTTTGGAGAGCGGGGCAGACAGCCGAGGAGCCGTGATGCTCGAGGGGGGTGCAAAGCCATACGGATGTGGGATGTTACATTGCATCCTGACACACTGGGCTTGTGGGACTGACACGGGACATGGGGATAGCAGGGCATGGAGCAATGCATCTCCCACCCCTAGAAGCCATGAATTCCGGGTGCTCAATTGTCCTTCGCGCAGCATGCTGGGAGAAGGTGAATCTGGGCTTCATCTGCTCACCCACCAGCCACTGTGTCCTTGCTGTAAACCCACATTTCACCCCATTTTGCTGCCTGATGATGTGTAAAATCCGTCTTTCTCTCCCAGTTCCCTGTGCCTGGAGGTGCGTGCTTGCTCGCTGTTGTGATGGAGCCGTGATGGGCTGCTCGTCCCTGTTATCAGGAGATGCTCTGTGGTGTCCTCTTACATCTCAGAGCCCTGAGGTCCAGCCCTGAGAGGTGACTGGGTCAGTTAGGACATGCCAAGGGACACCTGAAGATGCAGCATCCTCAGGCTGGCCTGGCTCTGGGATGTCCTGGCCATGCTCCAGCCCTACCTTGTGTTCAGATGTCCCATGGTGCTGGAGGTGTAACCTATGGCCTCATCCTGCTGCTTGTTTAAAGCCAAGTGGCACTTTATTTCCCATCCTCTCGGCTGCCAGGGGAGGGGAAGCAGCTTGCCGGTGTTTAGCTGCTGTAAGGAGGCTTAAAAGGAGCCTGGGGAGACATCACATAGGAAAACTCACACCAGCCCCAGTCCATCTTCGCTTATGGAGCCTACTATTATTTTATGAAGTCTCAGGAGGAGGATAAAGCTGACACGTTCCCAACAGCAGCTCATAAATTGCCAAGGGCAGGGAGGAGCTCAGGGCTGTGAATGCTCCCACCATAGAGGAGCAGATCCCTCCTCCCGCAACAGTGGCATCACTCCTGGCTTTAGCCGGGGCTGGGAGGCTTGTGGGGCTCTCTATGAAGTACCAGGGTGGTCCTAACCCTTCCATGGTAGGCCAGGGACCGGTGTCTTCTCCTGCATAGCAGTGGTGCATCACCCCGGGGAGCGCTGTGGTACAGCCCCAGGCGCTCACCTCTGGTCTTGTGCTGCTCCATGGACACAAGAAATCAAACCTCGAGGAGAACCCTGCCAGCACCAACCTCCTGCTGTGGGCAGGGCTGAAGCTGGGATGGAGGAGCCCTGCAGGACCGTGCCTGGAGGTCCCTGCTGGCTCCCGGCCCAGGCTGTCCTCCCTGAACTAAACGCCGGGCTCTTGAGGCTATTTATGTCTTGTCAGCTCGCAGCCAGGAGCAATTTAATCTTGGCTGAGCGCTGCTGTAGAGGAGCTGCCTGGGCCCCGATGCTTCGTTCCTGATGATAAAGAGTTGATAGGAAAACAAATTAGGATGATGGCAGCTCCGGCAGCCCCGTTAATCAACCTCCCCGCAACATCGCAGGCTGGACAACGAATAATCAGCATTGAGGATGTTTTAAGGGTGGCTTGGGGTTAAGGTGCTGTGTGGGATCAGCGTGAGATGCTCAGGGAATGCTTCAAGGGGCCTCAAACCTACGGTGAGACCCAAGCTGAGACCCTCAGGAATAAGGGAACTGTGTTTTTCAACCATCTCCACAAACAACAGGTTGCCAACTCCTGGCTAAGAGCCCTTGGCTTTGCAGGGATGGAGAAGTTGTTCTTCCAGCTGAGTAAAAGAGATGCAAAACAAGCGTAGGCTCTACCTGGTGCCTCCTTTCTGGAAGGAATACTGAGTTTCCTCCTGGATTTAATAGCGACTGGGGTTTATTTCAGTAGTTAATCACAGCCTTGCTAAAGGTTTCGGGTACCAGTTGCCTACAAAGCCTGGCATTGTTCGTGTCTGCTATATTTAAACTGTTTTGTTCTGCTGAGCTTTACTTAGCTTTAGCCTCGTTCATTTTCCATCAAAACCCCTCACTAATTGTCATGCTGTAACCATTGCAGAGGTAAAACCTTGTTTTCCAGGGAGATGTGAATATAAGTGGTGGGTATGAAGGTGTGTGCTAAGAAACCTATGTCTGTTATCTGGAATGTGAAAGAAAATAGGGAAAATTGTCCCATAATGAGCTGGAGCTGCAAATAAGGATGTGGGACACTGATCCAGCATCACAGCTTAGGTTCTGGGTTCCATCAGCAAGCTCAGATGTATCCATGCAATTCAAAGCAGGGCTGTTTCCCGGCTCAGCCAGCTGGAATACCTCTGGATTGGGATTTTAGGGAGTAATCGGGATGCAAATACTCACTAAAACTCCAAAGCTGGAGCCTGAACAGATGCTTTTTTGGAAGGAGAGATGGGTCTCCAGGGAGAGCATCCCTGCCTGCACTCCTGTGCATGCTTCCTGACTGCATATCCAGCATCCTCTTGGAAGGGGCCTTATACCCAAGTCTGTGCTTTCATCCTCTTTCCCCCAGCTCCATCCTGTGTTTTCCCTCTTTGCCAATGTCAGGATGGGGCAAAATCATGCCCCCCCCCCTTTTCCCTGCCTCTCTGGCAAAGCCTTGGGAAGGCACACGGACAGGCTGCCCTGTGCTTTAGGGGGCTCAGGGGGTGCTGGGGCAGAGTGTGGAGCCGCTGTGGCTGTATCAGGGAGCGCCTGTGCCCGTGGGGGTTGACCTGGCAGCCATCATCCCGCATCAGGTCAAGAAAGCCTGTAATTTCCCCTCTCCATCAGTGCTGCTGGGCGGGGGGATAATGGCCATGGAGCTGGAGCCAGGGTGGGATTGAGATCCATCCACGGAGCAAGATCAGGGAATCCTCCCCCACTTTGTGTGCCTGCTCCTTTGGTCCCTCGTTCTGGCTGTCACGGATGCAGAGCCTGTCCCCAGCACCCACCCCGAGCTCCAGCTGGCTTCTGAGCTGACAGCAAAGAAATAAGGGGGGGGAAAAGCTGCTGTCAATGTGTTTTCCAAGCTGTTGCTGGTCAGAGCCCTCAGGTTTCCATCCTGAACTCAGTCCTCACGTTTGGGCTCACATCCCCCACGGTGGCAGGTCACCTCCACGCCGCCAAGCCCATCACCATCACCCTTGGGAGAAACAACGGAGAGGGTTTAGGACACACCAGCCCCTCATTATGGAGTTTGGAGGCAAAGCCATGTGTCGGAGGGGATTTGCAGGCAGCGGCTTTGAGAAGCCCGCGGGGATGTTGAGGGGCTGGAGCTCCTTGCTCAACCCAAGGAGGTCAGCGGGATGCACGCAGGGCTTGCTCTGCAGGCTCTGAAGTGGTGCAGGATGGCTTTTAACCCCTTGTAGCCACAGCCCTGTGTGGTGTTCGATGCATTCATGCTGCGTGCTGGCCAAGGCGAGGATGCAGCCGGTGAGGACAGGGCTGTCTCTCACTTGGAAGGGGTGTGATGGGCGCAGGGACAGTCCCCCCATGTGTGAGGAACGGCAGCTTGCAGCTCTGCTGCTCCTTATCACGTCAGCTGGTGGGAATTAATGAGATGGGGAGGGGGAGCTGCCACACGCACCCCTTTTTCCCCCCTGGATTGGGCTGAGATCCCAGTTCCTGCAGGATCCCTATGAATTGCAGAGATGTCTGGGCTGGAGAAAGGGGAGTGGGAGGAGTTGTTGGCAGGTCAGAGGGCTGGGAGGGGAAATGGAGGTGCTTTAGATTATAGAATCATAGAATCCCAGCCTGGTTTGGGTTGAAGGGACCTTAAAGCTCCTCCGGTTCCAACCCCTGCCACGGGCAGGGACCCCTTCCACTGGAGCAGCTTGCTCCAAGCCCCTGTGTCCAACCTGGCCTTGAACACTGCCAGGGATGGGGCAGCCACAGCTTCTCTGGGCACCTTATGCCAGTGCTTCACCATCCTCATAGGGAAGCAATAGATGGTTAACCCCACTCTTGGTGACCTGGCGAGGGGTCTTTGGGACCACGGTGTAGCTGGCCCCGGTGGGTCCATGCAGGGCAGGGATCCTGGACTGGTTTCACCCCAACAGGATGCTCTCATGCTGCTGGTGTCCTCCCGGGGAGCCTGGCACATTGTGGCCCTGCAATGGCATGGGGACATCCACAGTGCGGAGCCACAGCTAGGCCCTGGGGACAGCGAAGAGGCAGCTGTGATGGGGATGTGCTGGGGACACCATCTCCTCAGCTCGTTCTCCTCCATCCAGGCTTTTAGCATCGAACAGGGGACACGTCTGGGTCATTGGGATGTGCTGGGGATGTCATTTCCCCAATCTGGGCCCCCAACATTGAACTGGGGCCATGGGGATGAGGTTGGGTGACAAGGACCTGCCTGCACTCCCCACCTTGATGTCTCTCCCGCTTGTTCCCAGCAGGTATCCACATCCCCTGCTGGGACACAGGACCCCAGCCATGCATTGGTGGCCAGTGGGGGCCATGTGGCCCGTGTGGGGAAGGAATCCATCACCATCATCTTCCATGGCGCCAGCAACCTGCCAGCCACACGGGAGGGCCGGGTGCCATGGCCATACGTTGTCATGTGAGTACCCAGCGTCTATGAAGGGGGACAGTGGGGACACAGGGAAAGGGTTTAGGAGCTGTTATTAACCTTTGCAAACCTAAACGAGGGGGAAACCTCTTTACTGGCACATGCACAAGCACCACCTCCATAGGATGCTCAGTGTGGGGAGAGGAGACGGGATGGGAAAAGGCAGGGAATTGGCCTCCTCGGCTTGCGTGGGCATCAGGAAGAAAGCATTCCTAATATTGAAAGTATAAAATGATGTCAAAGAATCCACAGGGTAAGGCTGCCTGGATTTCAGGATGATATCACAATAAATAAAAGAGTGTTTTAATAAATAAAACAGAATGCTTGGGTAAGGAGAACTTGGCTCCTTGTGCATTATGCATGTGCCAGGGGACTCAATTAGCCGGTCAGGCTTTGGTCTGTGTTAAGAGGGAGGCTGCTCTGCTCAGCACTGCTGCAGGGTGAGCCCACGTTCCCAAAGAGCCTTTCCAGGAGGCAGAAAAGCTTTGGCATCGCTTCCCATGGAAAAGGGGGGAGAAAGTGGCTGTCAGTGGCTTCGGAGCATCTCCTGCCTGCGCAGCTGGGTTTCTCTGGGTCAGTGCTGGGCAAGCTGGTACCCAAGTACCAGGGAACAGGTGTGGGGCTCATCCACTGGGGGCAATCAGCCTGGAAACATCTCCTCTGCAAGCGTGTGGAGCGAACTGTTGCTTGCTGGGCATTTTCCAGTGCAGAGACCCTCAGCTCCGCAGTGAAGGGGGTCCTGAGGCCTGTCGGGGTGGCACAGTGGCAGCCCCATGGTGCCTGGTGCCAGCTGCATCCCGGAGTCTCCTGGGCAGGAGGGATGCATCTCTCCATCATGATTTTGGCAGCCAGGGCTGGCTGGTACCTGCAGCCCGATGGGAGCTGGATGGTGTGGGGCTGGCAGCCCCCAGTGCTGCTCCTCCATCAGCCCTTCCCCTCTTTCCCACTGCCCCATAACAAGGACCCGCTCTCAGCCCGAGTAACTCCCCCGCAGGAGTTGTCTCTATTTCCATAAACCAATTATACCCAGATGATCTCAGGAGATTTAAACATCAATATCCTAAATGATAGCACGAGGGTGGCGTGTGATTGTTGCATCTCTCTTTACATTCTGGTGCTGCTCCATCACCGCATTGCCATGGTAACGGGGGAGTGATGGAGGGGAGGGTGGTATTAGGGATGCAGGACACATGAGGGGCCTTTTAGTAACCATAGTGAAGGAGCCAAGGCAGAAGGGAATCAGTTATTGTTTCTCAGGGCACTTGTTTTTGAAGAAGAGTAGCATGTTGCAGTTAAAAGGTGGGGTTTATAGATGGCAAGCACAAGCAGTTGGTGGATGGGGACCTGATGGAAGCTGATCCCCTCCGAATCTGCTGGGTACCATCAGTGGAGCCAGCCTGAGCTCCAACTGAACATCACGAGAGCATCAATCCCCAAAATCAGGAGAGGGATGGGAGGAATTGAGCAATCCCACTCCTGCCAGCCCATTGTGGCTGTGCACAGTCACTCATGCCCGGACTTGGCATCCCACATCCATAGCTGTGTCCATCCACTGTCCCTGCTCCATAGTTGTATGCATTGCTTCCAGCTCTCTGTGCAGAGGATCGGGAAGGGAATAGCTCAGCAGAGTGAGCCTGAAAGACCCTGAGGAGCAGGAGAGCCTGCGCAGGCATCCAGACAGGCTTTGGCTCATCCCTGCCCCGGAGAGGACGGGGCTTCTCCTCCAGGGATGCTCTGGGGATGTGGCAGTGGCTTGGCTCCGCTCCTCATCCTCCGAGTGCTGAGCAAATCCCCCCCTTGCTGCTTTCAGGGGCACCTGTGGGCTTGCTCCACATCTTCCTTTCACTCACAAATTGCTCCTGGACCGGTGTGATGCAGGAATGACCTTGGCTTGCTTTGCAATTAACATGTTTGCAATTAACAGCACAAAGAGACTCACTCTGCCGGGCTTCTCCTCCACATCGAGTACCACAAAAGCACCTCCTCACTTCTTCCTTTCTGTTCTTCAGCACCAAGAAACTCAAGGTCGCTGCTGAATGCACCGTCTGCTCCCAGCCAGGGGAATGGGGGCTCCAATATCAATGGGTTTGCTGTGCAGGCAATGGTCCTGGTTGGGGTGTGGATGGGGTGCTCCACTTTGGAAGGGGTTAGGGCATTCCTGCAAGCAAAGTCTTCTTGCTCTGCCCTGTACCCAGCAATAAACCTGGGGCTCAGCTGATAACCCTGGAGCAAGGGGGGTGGGAAGTGGGAGTCTGGGGTCCCTTCCTCTCCCCAGCACTTGGCTTAGGTCATGGTGGGATGAAGATGGCCCCAGGGTCATTGGGTCAGGAGCAATGTGAAAATGGGGTTTCTCACATGAGCAATTCTCCCTTTCTCATTCTGAGCCTGCTCAGCATTGCTCTTACACCTCTGCCCCGAGCACAGTGGTGGGGGCAGCGCTGCCTTCTCCAGGGCCACATCCTGCACCATCACATAAGCAACACCCTGGGTATCAGTCCTGCAGCCATGGCCATGCTACACAAGGGGTTTTGTGCCTGCACCGCCACATTGCCACTGCAGGGATGTCTGCCCCAAGAAATACCTTCCCCTGCAGAGATGATACCTTGGGATGCCAGATGAATGTTTGGGCTGGGTCAGGCCCTTTGCTGTGCCCCGGGTACCACACTCAGCGCTGTGCTGCGTGACACTGTCCCCACGTGCTGCGGCTGAGACATTGATGTATAAGAACTCCCCGGGGGCGGCCGTCTTTACCTTTTATCTTTCTCTCTCATCACGGCAGTGGGTGGCTGGTGCATCCCCACATGCGTGGCAGTGTGAAACGCCTGCCCCAGCACAGGCAGGGAGGGATGCTGAGCATCAGAGGAGCATCTCGTGGTCCATCCCAGCCACGTTCTCCCCAGGGCATGCGATCTGCAGTGCCTGCTTGCTGGAGACCCTGTCTCCTGCCCCTCCAGGTCTGGGCTGAGGAGCAGCCATCAAACCATCTCCCCTCTCTGCCATTCCTGCTGCCCCCGGCCTGTTCATTTGATTCTGAAGCACATCCCCATGTGTTGTGGAGGTTTCCCCCACCCCCCTCCCCACTTCACAGCTCTTTTTGAATGCGCTCTCATCCTTAGGCGAGTCTATAATGAAGGGGGCCCAGAGCAGCCTGTTCTCACCCTCCTCCTCCTCCCACCCCCCAGCCCAGGTTTGCCTTCATTCGGACTCCAAGCACGTTGCTGGTAGAGCAAATCCCCCACAGAGCTCATTACTGGAGAGCCCGTTCCCTTCCAGCCCCTCTACAACTGGTGTCAGCCCAATGCTAATTCCCACCTGGCAGAGCCGGCCGGCTCGGCTCCATCCCTCCAGGATGCAGGTGGGCTTCTCCATGGGGAAAGGAACACGTGGAAGATGCGAGAGGAGCATGGGATGTCGATGCAGCGTGGCTGAGGGTCCATCAGCAATGAGAGGGGATGGAAGTCTTGCAAGCATAGAGCATCTTCCCATCCATCTGGGATGAACCTGCTTGGTCCCACCTCCACCTGGAGCTCATCCTACAGCTGGAAGGACCTTTACCATCTCCTTTTCCCTGAGCTGGCGTCTCCAGCTCCCAGCAGTGGCAAAGTGCCACCAGTGCTCTCAGCCACCACTGTGCTCTGGTAACCTCTCCCTAAGAGCTGTGTTGGCTCTGCTCCAGCAAGAGCATTCCTGAAGGAGCAGCACTGGATACTTTATCATCTTCATATCCAGAGCAACCCAAAGACAGGGCTGGGGTATGTGTGTCACACTGACCTGACACCACGTCACCACCTCCCTTCACCCCACGGTCAGGGATGGAGAGGACTCGCGGTCCTCATGGACCACTCTACCGTGCTCTTGGGATTCCCAGCATAACACCAAGAGGCTCACTGGGCCCCCTTAAAGATCTGGCAGTGAGCGAGGGCACAATAATCATCAGCCAAACTCATGAGGAATTGACAATCAATTGATACAAGTGGGAGGAACAACCCCAAACCAGGCCTCCACCAGCACAGATGAATTACCCAGGGCCCATGGCTGCTGTAATTAATGCTCAGCCTCGTTATGTGCTGACTTTAATGATGGCAGTCGTTAGCATTCAATCTTCTCCTTTCCCAGCAGCCTCCTCCCTGTCCCTTCATCAATACAGCACATAATTAGCCTCTGGGGTCTGAAATATCCCTTTGGATAAAAGGGGCTGCAAACCCCTTTCATCCAAGGGTTGGCTGCGCTGAGCTGGGACAGTGCTCATCCCTCCCGCAGCTCCCTGCTCACACATTCCCCTTCCACACCCAGCAACCGGCCTCTTTCACCTCCCTTTTCCTCCCAGTGAGACCAGCAGAGGGGATGAGCAGAAGCCCGAGGTGACCCGAGCATCCTCAGTGCCCACCCATGCACCCGCCTGGGAGGAGGAGGTGACGGTGGAAATGGATGCTGAAGATACAGGCTGGGCAGGTGAGAGCATCGGGGACCATGGGGACAGGGGGGACATGGGGCTCATCTCCTCAAAGGGTTAATTTAGGGATACTAGGGAGCCCATGCACCCAGGCAGAGCGCAGCTGTGATGGGGACAAGCCATGCCCTGAACCACACACGGCTGTGATGGCTTCAGAGTAGGAGCAGGAGGGACATGCCTCCAGCTGCAGGATGGAGCAAGTGATGGTGTCGAGCTCCAAAGCATCACGTGGGAATAAGCATGAGGTGAGAGCATTCCAACTCTTACCCCACTGCCATCCTCACCCCTTGTATGGGTTGGACCCATGTCACGGTGCTGCTACTCCCTGTGCTGGGCTGCTAAGTCTGTAACTGTAATAAAACTCACGGCATTAGGGGCTGGGATTTGATTCTAATCACACCCTTACAAAACCCACTGTGGGAGCCAATCTTCACATCACACCTAATCCCATTAGACCCTGACCTAAATGAAATTGAGGAGCTTTTGATGTGCTTTGGACCTGCCCCGTGCAGTACCGGGAGAGATGCTGGGACCTCCATCCCCTCTCTTCTGCCTCCTGGCATCCCCCAGAGGTGTTTATCCCCCAGATGTTGAGACTGGAGGTGTCACTTCCAGATACAGCTCACACCTTTTCTTGCCCAGAAATACAGTTTCCACCCTTTTTTTTGCCCATAAATACAGTTTTCATTAGTGGGGCTGCCAAACATGATCCATTGTAGGTGATGGGTAGCAGAAAAGCCACTTGTCTGGCTCAGCCCTGGAACATTCTCCCTGGTGCTTTTTCCACAAGGAGCTGGGGGGAAAAGAGAATCTCCATATGAACCAAGGACTTGCTGGAAAGCAGGGGCTCGGGAAAGCGTGGTCCATGCTCTTACCTGGTCTATGCTCTTACCTGGTCCCTCGTCTTCATTTCGGGGACACACACAACCTGTGGCATCGCCAGGTTGGCCAAGCAGGAGTTAAGGCGGGTGCATCGGCACTGTCATTAAGCTGGGGGAAGGGAAGCCCAAGTCTTGATGGCAGCATAAAGAGAGGGCGGTTTTCCCTTCCATCAGCTCCTTTTTTTGTCATAAAAGGCTCCTGGTGCTTGTCAAGTAAATTGCAGCTTTGCTTTAAACTCAAGGAAGAGCTGGGGGTGCCAGCGCCCGTGGGGTGATGCTGCTGTGCTGGGGGACAGATGGGTACCAGGAACCTCTGAGAGGACATGGGTCCACCATGGGCTGCCCCAGGGCAGGGATTGTACCCCGGGTGGGCTGGAGATGGGGAGGTGGATTAGATGGATCAGTGGGAAATTCGGACTTCTTAGATGGGAATCTGAGCTGCATCAGTGTCAGCTGCTCATGGGCTTTGCTTTCCTGGGAATGCCCGGGGAATGCTCTTGATGGCTCCTAGGGATCCATGTGTGTGTGCATAGAAACCCAGGATGGGTCTAAGTCCCATCCTTGTTCACCTCAACATGACCTGTGAGGCAAAGGGGCTGCTGAGAAGGAGTCAATCCCCCCATCATCTGCCCCTCCATCACCCAGACCTTCCCCAAACCTCTCCCCATGGCCTCACTCACTCTCCCCTTCCCCAAATCCCATGGCCAGCCCCACTCATCCTGACAGCTGACCCTCTCCCTTCCAGCCCTGACCCTCACCGTGGCAGATAAAGCCACCAAGGAGGCACTGGGGACATTCCAGCTGCCGGTGCGGCACCTCCAGCCCTTCCAGCCCCACCGCTGCAGGCTGGTGCTGGTAGGTACAGAGCCTGCCCCTGCATCCTCCTGCTTATTCCTGCTTATTACTTGGAGGTTCACCAGCAGTAGAGGGGGGTTGCAGGCAAAGAGAGCCTTGTGTAACGGTGTAATCCCGGTGGGAAAACCGAATTTGGCGAGCTGGGGAAGGTGCACAAAGAAGCTTGTGAGCTTCCCACAAGGTGAGAACAAGGCAGGCCTTGTGCGGGGCTTTTTCCACCTCTCTCCAGTGGGAAAACGTGGAGGAAAAGCGATGGATTGCAGGCTGGGAAGTGCTTTCACCCTCAGCATCCTGGGGAAAGAGATGTGGGACCGGGCTTTACATCAGAGCATTCGTTACGCAGGGGCTGCTGTGCATTAATCAGTGTAGGCAGGTCCCCGGCCGCAGAGAGGAGCTCCTCAGTGGGGATTTCTCCACCCCAATGTGTTAACAGTTTGGACTGGGTTTTGATAGCTCCCGGTATGGCTGAGACCTGGGAAACTTACCCAATGCTTCCCCCAAAGCAGGCTCCCCTATGCTGTTTGGCAGAAATGAGTTTCCTCTTCCTTGCACAGAGATTGGGAGTGATTAAATATTTAAATGCAGTAGGATTTATTATATTGATCTTTTCCGGGAAGGCTCAGGGGCACCGTGAGCTTTAATCATCAGTTGGTGCTTCACTGTCAGCGCTGGGCTGCTGGGGCACTCGCCTTTGGTGGCCTTGACCCTTCCTCCTCCCATGGTTCACTCTCCTTCTCAAACAGCCAAGGACACGAGACCCTGTGGGGACAGTCCTTCACGTCACCATCACCCGCAAAGGGAGCGTCATCCCGCGCTGTGATGGATTGAGCTATGTGGCATTGGAGGTGAGAGGTGGTCCAGGATGGACCAGAGCATCGTGACTTGGGGAGGATGATGCTGCACGTCGCTGTTGATACTGATTTAAGGCAGCTTCTTCCCCCTCCCTTATCTTCTGGTCCTTCACCATGGACCCACAGGTGCTGCTGCAGGGACTGTCAGCCCCTTTGGCCACCCCTCCTGGGCCCCTGGTGGCTGTGGCCAGAGTTGTGACCAATGTTCAGGAGTACAAGTGAGTGATGGCCATGGGGGGCTGTTGGTGACACGGGTGGGGGCCACTGGGCTTGGGTGCTATAGCCCCCTCCCATGGTGCTTGCCTTGCCAGGAGTGGATGTGGCCCCACATATGTTGATACTCTTCTTTTCCATCACTTATCAGGCGCCGCATGGAGAAGCATCCCATGTCCTGTCCCGGCATCACCCCCACCACTGTCACATTCCCAGACCCTCCAGCAGCAGCTTTCTGCATCATCCGAGCTGCCAACCATGGCTACCCACAGGTACAGGGCTGAGCACGTAGAATGATGGAATTAACTAGGTTGGAAAAGACCTCTAAGATCATCAAGCCCAACCTTTATGTCCATTGGGATGCAGAGGTCTGGCAACGCTCATCCCACTTGGGTACCGATGCACATCCCTCCTTCAGCAGGGGAGCTGAGCACCCCATGCTTTAGGGGCAAAGCGATGCTTTGAGCACCAAGCACACAGTACTTACATCCGCCTCGCCCTGCCTGCAGAAACCCACAGGCAGCTCCTCGTTTGTGCCTTTGTCCTTCATTTTTCCCCCTGCTCCGCTCTCGCCTCCAGCTCAAGTGCTGCCTCTTGAAGGCAGAGACCTTCTCCTCCCCGGGCCTCAAGTACCACCGGGAGAGGTAGCGACATCATCAAAATAGCTGTTGCCAGGGCAACACACGCTTTCGGCATCAGCGGGAGCAGGAGGGCCCCGCTTTTGTTCCTGTGCCCTGCCAAAAACTGGCAAGGAGGGAGAGGCAGGGCCCTGTAGGGATGCTGGGGCGGGGAGGAGGTGTGATGGGGCGGTGTGAAGATGGACCCAGAGCTGCTCCATCCCTTTGCCTCTGAACGGTGCCAGCCGCAAGCGCGGCGAGGGCAGATGTCCGGCTGCCCTGGAGGGAGGGCTGCAGCCGGTCCTGCAACCAGTGCACACGCGTTTCCCCACCTCGCTCCTCCTCCCCCGTGCGCTGAATTTAGATCACCTCGGAGCAGAAAGCCTCTGTATCAACACGTTCTGGGAGCCCATACATAAAATATTACCTGGAGGGGGGTGGCCAAATGCCACATGGCCCAGGAGGGGGGGAATTACCATAAAAATCATTAGTGCGTTGCATTCAGTACAATAATTGTTGGTTTATTGCTCCCCCCCCCACCTCCCGGCGTTGTTCTTTGCAGGTGAGAGGTGGGAGGAGATTCAGGGATCCTCTGCTTTGGGTCTGCACCTTCTTGGGGCCCTCCTGTGACCAGCACCCCCATCCCCAGCAATGGGTTCAGGGGATGAGCAGATACGAGGAAAGGAATTCCCATGTGCCTGTCCCTGTGTTGTATCCCCCCCGTCTCTTTGCTGTAGGATGCAGCATCCCAAGGCTGCTGTTTCCCAAGCAGAGCAGGGATATTTCTCTCCTCCAACCACAGCCAAAATGCATTTTCTTTGGATTTCTGTGGATAAATACACACAAACCCCTGTGAAGTTGTGGGATGAGCCCAAGCCAAGCCCCACAGCCCTGGCAGAGGCAGCAGTGCCAGCACGGAGCTGTGGGAGCCCAACGAGGGAGGACGAGTGATTAAACCTGGCCATCTGGCCTGCGTGCATGCTGCTGCCTCCTCCTCCTCCTCTTCCTCCTCCTCTCCGTGCCCACACGACTCTGCCTGTCTTTGCACATCCTGGAGGATGCTCTCCCTGGGGGTGCTGCATAGTGTCCTGTCTCCTGCCTCAGTTTCCCCACCTGTAGGATGCGGTTCCTTCCCGGAGAGGATGAGCTCCTAAGGAAAGGTTAGGGGGAGGCTGGGAGGAGGAGGAGGGAGCATTGCTGCTCCGCTTCCAGAGGTTAATGGCTTTCCCTGAGCTAACTCCTGGCCAGGCTAATGGGATTCCATACTCCTGCCAGCCCCGCGTGTCCTCTCGCCTGTCGGTTCCCATCAGTGTCTGCAGACAATGGCGCTTGGGTTCACCTTCAGCAGGGCACCCCTCTTACGTAGCAGGGTTTCAGTGATGGTTAACCCTTCCCTGCCTGGTTGACCCTTCCTGGGGTGCTCTCCTTGGGCCAACAGCCCCTTTCTCACCAAAAAGGATGGGTTTGGACATGCTGGTGGCAATGGCAAAGCTATGGGATGGATGGGCACCGGACTGTGCCTCCTGCTGAAAGCTATGCTACATCTGTCCTCCCAGCACCGAGCTCAAGCCTTAGTGATGTTGATCTCCACTCTTTTTGGGTTCTTCTCCTCCAGTTTAACCCACTGCTCTGGAGCTTCTTGCTGCCTTCTGGGGTCAGACAGGCAGCCGTGAGGACCAGGGCATGGCCCCATCCTTTGGGAAGGCGGGAGAGATGCTGTGAGCTTGGCCATCTCTACCTCGACTCATGCCAATGATGCTGCCTTTGAACCAGCCTTGGGGAGATGAGCTGGAGTGGCCAAGAGGGATGAAGGAGCCTCCTCCTCCTCCACATCCCCTTTGTTGAGTTTCTCCAGGTGGCCCTTGGCAGAGGCTGTTGCTGTGCCAAGACGTCTGCCCAAATCAGTGCACTGGCTCTGATGCCCCAGTGCAGAGCATCCATCTGTCCCGCCGAGCCGGTGGGAGACAGCCCAGCCCTGGCAAGAATTCCCTGCCACCCACCCCCAAAACCGGAGGCGGGATCGGGAATGTCATCTCCCATCCTTGCCCCGGTGAGAGGAGCCATGTGGGCTCAGGACCTCCGACAATTGGGGTCAAATTCACAATCTGCTCCCACGTTTGACTTCTTTTCCCTTCCCTGCTGAGGCTGAACCAGCACCAGCTCGCAGGGCTTTGAACAGGGCCATGCCAGGAAAAGTAACTGGAGGCGGCATTTGATGGGGTTTAGGAGATTTCCCCCACCAAATCGGGCTTTGTGAGGCTGATGGAGCAGCCCCGTGGGCTGGGATGCAGGCTGGAGGGTGCTGAGCTGCATCCGGCTGCTGGGAGCTGCCCCCGCCTGTGTGGGTTTTCCCTAAGGATTTCCAGGCACAGACTGGGCTCCCTGCAGTCAAAGCGAGCTGCATCCCAGCTGAAAGCCCCAGCTGATGCTAGAGAGCCCCTGGTTGAGAAAGCCAGCCCAGTGCTGAGCCAGCACTGAAGTAATGCCCGATGCAGCCCAGCATGGAGGTGTTTTTGGGCTCTGAAGCATCCCAGCCCCTCACTCTCTTTGCTGACAGCCCCCAGGGCTGGGTAATGCACCACTGCGGGTCTCCAAGGTGTGTAATGCCCATTAGCGTCCCAAACGCAAGCAGAGGGAGACTCCCCCTGCTCTTCCACCCTCCCGAATAGAGCAGAAATGTGCTGACGCAGAAAAGCCGATCAGCATCTCCGCCCCGCTGGGCGATGCTGGCCGAGGGGATGCGGTAACAGCATTAAACAGGAGCTGCTGTCAATAACTCCTCAGCGCTGGGCAGCCGGTGTTAGAGCTGACCTTTGGAGAGCTGGAGGCGAAGGGGAGCAGCTGCTGGAGGGGATGGAGCGATGCCATTTCCAACGGCCGAGCACGGCCCAGGGGATAAACGTGTTGCCCACTGCTCGATCTCTGTCGGGTGAGCTGGACCTTGGCCATAAGCAGGCGTTTGGGGTCTGTAACATCCCTTTCCTGCATGTGAGCGCCAGGTTGCCCAATATGTATCTGAGGGTCACCCTGGAGTCAGTGCAGCTCATCCTCCAGGCTCTTCCCACCATGGGTAGCTGGTCCATGGGCTGTTTTCCTCCTCTGGCTCTGCGAGGGGAAGATGCTGGCAGGGATTAGCCAGAAAGAAGCAGCCGAGCTTGAAGACCCAGTGAAAACTAGCCCAAGCAACCGGGGTTTGGGGTTGCTTTGGAGCCAGGGATGCTGGCTGCTCCAGCAGCTGCACGAGTTGTGCTTTCCTTTACCCCCACCTCTCCTCTCTGTCCTCTCTCCCTGCTTCTTTATCTCTAGAGACAGAAGGTATCTGAAGGATAATTTTCCTGTTGTCTCCTAAGATGTCCCAAGCAGCTGGGCCCCCAGAGCAGCCAACCTGGAACAGCTCCTTCCTCTTCCAAGGCCGGGACGTGGCCACCATCTTCTCTGAAGACACCGCCTTAGCTATTGAATATTATCCATACAAAGCCAGTAAGTCTGGGACCCCATCGAGGATGCTCTCCCTCATCCCTGTTTGTGGCCAGGGATATGTCCTGGGCTCCAGCCAGCTGCTCTCGTCCTTTCCTCAGTGTGGGATGCTCCAGGCACCCTTGTTCCCATCGGATACTCGGTGCTGCCCCTCACCAGCCATGTATTCCGGGAGCTGGCTGCACGGAGCGGTGGGATGCGTGTGGATGGCCTTGCCATGCAGGTGAGCTCGGGGTGATGCTGGACAGGGTGGCCCCATGGTGGTACCTGTAGGTGATGGTATCTATAGCTGCTGGATGGTGGGATGGAGATCCCACCTTCACATCTGCATAGGCAGCATGGTGCAGAGCTCCGAGCATCCCATGGGAAGATGGGGTCTCTGCTCCGAACCTCAGCTCTAGGCCTCTGGATGGCATCTGGGTGATGTCAAAGCCTCTGAAAGCTCCAGTAGATGCTCTGACCCTTCCTCTGCCTCCCCAGGGCACAGACCTCAAAACCACAACTGGAGCCATCCCGACCGTGGGGCTCTGCCTGCAGCTCCTTCAATCGGAGGTGAGATGCTGGGGACAGAGAACAAGGCAAGCAGGGAGGGGGACAGGGACAGGGCTCCCTAGAGCTACTACCCTCTCTCCAAACCTCTCAGGTGGGCATCAGCTGGGCTGGATCCGGGTTTTATCCCTTGTGCTCGTTGTCTCAGGGCTCTGGATGGTGCCGCTGGACAGCTGGAAAAAGCAGCATCATTCTTGCCCTCACACATCCATCACTTTCCCAGGGGTCTTGTCATGTGCTCATATTCCTGGGACGTTCCAGCTGGAGGCAGGGAAGCAGGCAGGGCACAGGCAGGGTATCTGGGAGAGGCCGTTCACCGCCTCAGTGCAGAGAAGGGCCAGGCTGGTTAACCACGGTGACAAATGTCCAGCTGTCTCCATCCTTCAGCAGTTGCGCTCCCCACGGATGTCACAGCAGGGAGGGAGTTTGACTGCTTTTCCCATGGAGGAGGGAACTCTGCTAACCCTTGGCTCCAGGACTGCTCCTTGGGCAGGCTGGGATGTGGCCGTCGATTCAGTTACTGCAGCCACCAGGCTCTGCTCCCATCTGCAAAGAGAAACCCTGTCCATAGAGTGAATGTGGGACAGGTCTGGATGCTCGGCTGGCGACCGCATCCCCCTTATCCCCCAGGGAGCTGTGTTGGGCCTGGGGCCGGCTGGTGGGGGGCTTTGCAGTGATTGCCCAGGGGGGTCAGCGACAAGGGGTCTGCGTGTGATGAATTATTCACATGGGTGTCACTAAGTGCAGAATTAATCCTCTTGCTTCCAGCTGGCTGCTGCACTAAATTATCACTCGCAGTCATGCGGGAAAATGCTGCGGAATTCATTTAGCTGATTATTTTTTTGATCTGGGAGCTGCGAGGGGGTTTCTTCTCCTTTACCCCAGCCTCTCCCTTTCCCCCCTCCAGCCCTGCCTTCCTTAATATATGTAAGAGAGGGAGTGGAGACAAAAAGCAGGAGAGCCAGAGCCAGCCTTGGGTCCACATCTGGTTAATTCATCCCACAGCAGACGAATCCGGAGTGGTGCAAATCGATGAGCGATGCTACCAAGCAGGGTGAGGGCAGGCTTGGCTCCTTGCTTTTGCCAAGGCCCTTGTTCCTTCCCTGGAATTCGTGATTTTCTATGGATGATGGCCCAGGTGATCCCCAGCACGCCGAAAGCACAGCCCTGTGAGGGCAGGGGTGATGATGCAAGGGCAGAGCTTCTCTCCCCCTTGAGGCAGCCACAGGTTTCAAGGGATGTTGAAAGCTGGATTTCCAAGTCCTCAGCTCATGGATTAGTCCTGAGCTCAGCTTTAGGATGGCAAGAAGGAGCCAAATGGAGAGCACAAGGCAAAGGCAGCAGCAGCATCCCTGCCCACCCTGCCTCACAGCTCTCCCCAGCCACTTGGCAGAGGAGAACAGATTCACCAAGCTCGTCTTGTTTCTTTTCTTATTCTTTATTTTAATGTAGAGAGCTGAAAATGTATAACCTAGATTGGCTGGGCTTTTTATAACAAACAACAGCTAAATAAACCCTGGGCCATCTGTACTCCCCGGCGCACCAGGAGCCAGGCATAAATCTGTGCCCCCTCTGCAGGGATTTCACCGACTCCCTACCAAGGCTCTGGATGCTCCTGAGCTTCAGATGCTCACATCAACCCTCCACACCAAGAGAGCGACCTCAGCACCAGGGCTTTCTAAGGATAAGGGGCTTCCCGTAAATAGGCAGGGTCTCAAAACACTGCTCCATTTGTAATAGCCGCAGGGAAAGGGTTTGGAGCAGCTGCTTTATTAAAAGCCAAGAGCCCCGACACCAGAGCTGAGCGAAGAGGACTCGTGTTATCCCAGGGAAAGGGCAGCGCTGGGTTGCAGCCACCCCAGTAAAGGCACGGTGGCCCCCAGGTTTGCCCCCACCCAGCCGGTTTGCCTCCCTCTGCGCTCCCTCTCTGGAGCCCAGCCGGGAACAAAAGACTTTGATCATCTCAGGGAGACAAAGAAATCAAAGACTTCAGCAAAACGCCCTCGTTTGAGCAAATTAACAGCTCAAAGAGGGTTGAAAGGGGAAAACCTGCAGCCGACTCCATCCACCTCCCTTCTGACTCCATCCACCTCCATTCCGACTTCACCCACCCCCTTCCGACATCATCCACCTCCATAGCAGCTTGTGGATCAAGGCAGGGCTCCTGTTTTCCCTTTTTCTTTTCGCACCCCAAATCTGGTGTCTTGCCCAGGCAAGCTGAGTTTGACCATGCAGTAACCAGTGGCAAACCCATGTGCAGGCACAGCACGATGCTGTCCCCGATGTGCTCAGAGGATGCTGAGCCCCAGCCAAGGACTGGGAATTGCACACCGAAGGCATCTTTATTCCTAAGGGATTTATTCATTGCCCCTATTTATTAACCAGCCTTGCTTTACACTTTGTTTTGGCACGACCCTTGCTCAGCCCATTAACTCTGCCCTTGGGACCTTCGGGGTCACCTCAAGCCTTTGCCACCCTCTTTTGCTCCTGTCACCCGAGATGAGGTCTGGGGACGTGGTGACAGCGTCTGATAAGCAGGAAAAAGCCGGAGCTGCTTTTTCCAGGCAAGGGGAAGGAAAATCAACAGGCTGGCTACAGCATCGCCTAAACAGCCTTAATTTATGTAATTGCTGCCATTTAAAAGCAGAAGCAGATCGGCGCCTGGCGTAAATTGTCACAGCGCCGGGGTGTAAGTTGTCACCGTGCCAGCCCCACCATCAAACCCCTTTTGGGCTGTCAGAAAGACGGGTTTACACATGGGTCGGGAAGCGGGGATCGCCATGTGTTTCCCGGTGTTTCAGCCTGTCTGGATGGGTTTGTCCTCCGCGAGCACCGAAATTGATTCTTGCATCCCCCAAACCCCATTCCGGGGGATGCAGGAGCTGGTGGAAAAGCTGGTTGGAGGGAAGCGTCTTCTCTCCATGAGCCAGCAAACCCTCTGAGGGCTTTCAGCAGAGCTGAACTGCTCCTGCTTGCCAGCTTTTGATTGACACCTCTCAATCAAGTACAGAACCCCTTCCTCTTCTTGCATAGCGGGTTACAAGAGGCGTTATGGCATCGCTGCGGGCTGGGAGCTGCGCTACACAGGGAAAGCCGAGCCAGCGAGGATCCAATAGGAAAAAAAAAGCAGGGAATGTCTTTGTTAAGGAGAATTTGTTGGTTTCCTCCTGCCATTCCCAGGGGAGCGTTCAGGGCAGCGCTAATTGAATTAAGAGCACGTGTGCTCCAGCGAGCAGCTCTCCGATGGGCCATGGTGGTGGGGCCGGGCTGACCATGGCTCCGGCACGGCACGGTGGGCAGCAGCTGTCTGCCGGCCCCTGTAATTGCCTGCAGAGCCTAAACTGTTGCATTTTGCATGATGTTATTCCCCATGGAGGGGGAGAGTGGCTGGGCGGGGGGCAGCTTCACCCCGGCTTTGATGCTGGAGGAGCCGGGTTGAGGTCGGGGCCGGCGGCGTAATGAAATGCGGCGGCACAAGGGATGCTGATGCTGATGGCGTTAATGAGGCAGCGATGGGGAAGGGCACGAGGATGCCTCCGGACACCTCCTCAGAGGGGAGGGATGCTCATTGCTGTCATTAACTACACTAAACAGGCGAGGCTGGGTGCAGGCACGGAGTAATACAGAGTGAGGGCCATTTCACCGCTACCCATGCCCACAGCTCATTTGGAGAGGGCGCTCAGCCTGATTGCTCATCTGGAGAAAGGAAGAGAGCATCTGGGAGGCAGGGGGAAAACAAGGGTGGTGAAATAGGTGGGTGCTGGGTGCTGTGTCTTGGTGCAAGGATCCCAGCAGCAAGGCTGGTCCCCGTCATCCAAACCTGCCCTTGTACTGAGAGCTGGGATGGCCAGACCATGGAGAGGGTCCCTGTGCGTGACCTTGCCATGGGAGGCGGCAGTGAGGAGCGCATGCACTCCGTCGTTTATTGCATTAGATCCAACTTCCCCCTCTAAGTGGATTAGAGAGGAGTCTATAAAAGCCAGGCTGGCGGGAGGAGTGCGGGGTGCACAGAGCAGGGAAATGAGGGACAGGGAAATCACATTACTGCTGCCAGCAGCATCTGGCAGAGGGTCTGGCAGGAGCTGCCTCTGTGCCGGAGGTGCCTTATCCGCCAGGCACCCAGTGACCAGCAGCAAAGTGGCTTTCAGCATCCCTTTGCCTCACAGGACTTGAGAACCCACCTGCTGCCTGCCTGGGAAGGGGAGAGATGGGCTGAGCTGGGCACAGACCTGCTGTTTCCACCTTGCAAAGAGGAGCTGAGTATGGCCAACACACAGCTCTTTCACATCACCCTGGTCCTGGTGGCACACTGGGGATGTGGCTGGTGGGTCAGGGGACATAGAATCATGGAATGGTTTGGGTTGAAGGGACCTTAAAGCTCATCCAGTTCCAACCCCTGCCACGGGCAGGGACCCCTTCCACTGGAGCAGCTTGCTCCAAGCCCCTGTGTCCAACCTGGCCTTGAACACTGCCAGGGATGGGGCAGCCACAGCTTCTCTGGGCACCCTGGGCCAGCGCCTCAGCACCCTCACAGGGAAGAGCTTCTGCCTAAGAGCTCATCTCAATCTCCCCTGTTTCAGTTTGAACCCATCACCCCTTGTCCCATCGCTACAGTCCCTGATGAAGAGTCCCTCTCCAGTATCCTTGTAGCCCCCTTCAGATATTAGAAGGTTGCTCTGAGGTTTCCATGCAGCTTCTCTTCTCCAGTCTGCCCACACAGTGATGGCCCTTGCCCCTGTCACTGCATCCATCCATCCTTCAGACCATTGCCTCTCCCTTCCCAGAGCCCAGCGGCATTCCTGACCCCATCAGGCAGCGATGTCCTCCCCAGCCTGGACCCTGCCACTGGCAGCACACTCAAGAGGAGCAAAGAGCTGCAAGCAGCCCCCGTGCACCCACGTTATTGCCAGGTAAGAACCCACGAGAGCGGGCAGTGATGCTGTGCCAGCTTCATCACCCTGCCAGCCCCCCCAAAGGCACATGCAACAGTGCAAAACTGGCATAAACCCCAGATTTTAATCTCTCTCTGTGTTGTGCCCATGGAGGGGCTTTTCTATCAGCACTGACATCCCTGATTCCAGCTGGTTTTGGGGTCACAAGGGCTAGAGGGGAGGCAGCATCCCATCACCTTGCTAGGGGCAGCCTGGATGCGCCAGCTTCGATCTGATCGCTCAATCCCAAATCCATTTAGCAAATTCTCTCCTTTCATGGCCGCATTATGTTGGGAGACCCCAGGCACCTCCAGCTCGTACCTTTTGGCTCCAGGAAAAAGAAAAAGCAGCTGTTCTCCTCCTCCTTTGTGCTGATAAATGGAGCCCTTGGATGGATTTAAACCCAGCCCTCGTGGTCCTAATATCTTCCTGTACTTTAAGCCATCTGGCTTTAAAAATAACAGGTCGTTAAACCCCAATTCTGCTTATTAAATAGCTAGGAGGGAAGTGGGGGGGGGAGTCCTGCACTGCCCAAAAGCCCAGTTATTTCCCCATCAGCAGCTGCCCAAACCCCACCTTCACCCTAATCCCTGTCCCTGCGATTCAGGCTGCAAAGCAGGAGGAAAATTAGCAATCAAATAAGAGCCATAAAAAGGCAAATACAGAGCAGCTATTTGGTTTTCCTCCAGCTGTTTTAATTCCTCCACTGAGCTTTATGACTTCCCTTTCCGTGGCTGCTTTATGCCCAGGCTAATGGAAACCCGTAATGGGGCGTGCGGAGGCGGGTACCGCAGCACAGCCTCAATGCGACGAGGATGCGAGGGCCAGCTTTGATGGACTGAATTACCCCGGGGCTCCAGAGAAAGACAAACACCCTTCAGGAGTCAGCCCTGGCATCACTACGTGGTGTGTGAGATGTGTTTTCACCCCTAGCTTTGCTCTTTGCCCTTTGCCCGAGCCAATGCTCCGAGCAGCCTCAAATCCAGCTCGCTGTATCCTTACACGAGCATCCCTGTGCCAATACAGCGAGGGAGGGTGGGAAGTGGCCTCAAGGATGCTTCCAGCATCCAGCTTGAAAGCCTGAGTGGGGCAGTGAAGCTCAGGAAGGGTTTGCACAAGCCCTGCCCTGCCTGAGCAGGCTAAAAAGGCTAGAAAGCATTGCTGGAAGGGTTATTGTTTCCACACACACACACTGTTGACCGCCGTTTTCTTCCCCCTAAAGCACAGATTACTTTCAGTCCACTTGCAGTGCAGCACAGGGGATTTGCTTGGGAAGGCCTGGAAAGCCCATCTCCTGACAGCCCCGGGAATCAGGGCTGACACCCTACTAATGGAGAGTGGTGCAGGAGGGAGCCAAGACATGACAGCCCCCCCGGCAGCAGCTCTGCTCTGGATGGGAGCAGGCAGCTGATCACAGCCCTGTCACTTCTCCCCACTCCACTCCTGCTGATCAAACCCGGATCCCCCATCCCTACCCTGCGGCTTTTGAGGTCCTGCTTGTTAATGCCTTCATTAGGGACAGGGGGGAGGATGAGGAGCACAAAAGGGATGAGGAATATTATAGGAGATGGGGTAACCCTGCCCTGGCCCGTGGATGCAGAAAAGCCTCTGGGTTTGGGCCATTAGGCTCTCCCCTTGGACTCACCAAGGTGTCAGGCTGGTTTCTGCTGGCCAAGCTTTCTGACCCTAGGCTGGGCTCAGCCTCACGGTGTTTTCCTACCCTCCTGCCCTCTCACTGAACAGATTTGTGCCTCTCTTACCAGTCAATGAATAATTTACAAGCAGCACTTAACGATTAGGACAGCGTTTCCTCCAGCCTCCTCCAACATTTGCTGCTTCTTCCAGCCTTTCTTTCCCCTCTCCCATCACCCACATTCCCCTGATCTGTCAACATCAGGGGTTTACAAGCCAAAGGGCCTCTTGTGGGGCTGGGAGAAGTAAATGTCTCTTGTTCTTCTTGCCTTGCTGGTGTTTTGCTCCATGTGCACCACCAGCTCCATCACATGGGAGCCCAGACGTGCAGGTTGTCCCCCCAAAACACATTGTGGCATGGTAGAACAGGCAGCAGGGGTGGGGGGCAGGATTTCTTGCTTGCCAACAGCATTTGGGATCCTTTGCCAGACCCATTTCCAGCCCCTGGGTGGAAATGGGTCCAGCATTCCTCCAGGAAGCTTCCTTTGAGGATGATGGCAGCTCCTGTGCCCGCTGAGCAATGTCTTGTGCCTCAGTGAGCTGGGAGGGGACTGGTACAGCACTGCTGAGCCCAGCAGTGCTTTGGGCCTGCAAAGGGCAAGGGGAGAGAGGGGTGAGAAAGATAAAGGTGCTGTGAGAGTGGAGATGTGAAGGTTGAGGATGCTGCAAGTGAAAAGGATGCTGCAATGGTTGAGGGTGCTGCAAAGGAGAGAGCTAAAGCATGAAGGTGCTGCAAGGAGCAACGAGTGCTACAGCGGGTGAGGAGCATGCAGAGGATGATGATACCACAAAGGAAAAGGATGCTGTGAGGGGAGAGGGTGCCGCGAGGGGTAAAGATGCTGCTAGGGCTGAGGATGCTGCTAGGGCTGAGGATGCTGCTGGGGCTGAGGATGCTGCAAGGGCTGAGGATGCTGCAAGGGCTGAGGATGCTGCTGGAGCTGAGGATGCTGCAAGGGCTGAGGATGCTGCAAGGGCTGAGGATGCTGCTGGGGCTGAGGATGCTGCTGGGGCTGAGGATGCTGCTGGGGCTGAGGATGCTGCTGGGGCTGAGGATGCTGCTGGGGCTGAGGATGCTGCTAGGGCTGAGGATGCTGCTGGGGCTGAGGATGCTGCAAGGGCTGAGGATGCTGCAAGGGCTGAGGATGCTGCTGGGGCTGAGGATGCTGCAAGGGCTGAGGATGCTGCTGGGGCTGAGGATGCTGCTGGGGCTGAGGATGCTGCTGGGGCTGAGGATGCTGCAAGGGCTGAGGATGCTGCAAGGGCTGAGGATGCTGCTGGGGCTGAGGATGCTGCTGGGGCTGAGGATGCTGCAAGGGCTGAGGATGCTGCTGGGGCTAAGGATGCTGCTGGGGCTGAGGATGCTGCTGGGGCTGAGGATGCTTTGGGCTGAGGATGCTGCTGGGGCTGAGGATGCTTTGGGCTAAGGATGCTGCTGGGTCTGAGGATGCTTTGGGCTAAGGATGCTGCTGGGGCTAAGGATGCTGCTGGGGCTAAGGATGCTTTGGGCTAAGGATGCTGCTGGGGCTAAGGATGCTGCTGGGGCTGAGGATGCTTTGGGCTAAGGATGCTGCTGGGGCTGAGGATGCTGCTGGGGCTGAGGATGCTGCTGGGGCTGAGGATGCTGCAAGGGCTGAGGATGCTGCTGGGGCTAAGGATGCTGCTGGGGCTGAGGATGCTGCTGGGGCTGAGGATGCTGCTGGGGCTGAGGATGCTGCACTGCTGAAGGCTGCCGCACGGCCGAGGTGCTCCAGCCCCATCTAGCGCCAGCACCTCCGCCCTGCCGAGCGCGGGGTGCCAGGGCTGGGAGAGGCCGGGAAGCAGGAGGGAGCGCGGCACTGCTGCGCTGAGGATGGGCCCCTCTGAACTGCTCCGGCTGAGGGGGGCACCCATGGGTGCGCCAGCACCCCCGGCACAGAGCTCAGCGCCTGCTTCTCCTGTGTGGGGCTGGGTGGCTGCGACTGCACGGGGTACGGAGCAGGAACCTCATCAGGGAACCAGAGAAGAGGAAACGAGAAAACTGGCAGCAAGCCCCCATTTTCTGTGTGTGTTTTGGGGGGGGGGGCGGGTGTTGGCAAATATCCTGTCCCAAGCCAGTCCTGGCAGCGCTGCTAAACCCTCGGTGAAGAGAGCGCTGAAGGGCTCATCCATCCTCCTTTAGTGGCTTCTCAGCCTTTCCTGGTGCTACTTCGTGAAGGATGGGAGCTAGGGAGATGCTGAAGGCAGTGGGTGCTGAGGGTGATGGGTTCTGAGAGCAATGGGTGCTCTGCGCAGCGGGTGCTGCACGGTGCTGGCTGCTCTCAGCACGGTGGCTTGCGGTGTTGATGGATTTATGCTCACTGCTGAAGCGCAAAGGGCGTTTTATCAGCAAATCCAGTCAATCCACGAGCACACATGGTAATGGATGGCAATAACCCCCCTTCCCAGGCCAAGGGCAAGTCACAGCAGCCCATCACCAGGTTCGTGTGGGGTTTATCCCTATGAAACCACTTGTTTTTCATAGCTAAGGGATGAAAATGCTTTGAGAGCACTTTGAACATGAGGCTATGGGGGTCCCAGGCACAGATTTTGAATGGTGTGCTTGGAAAACAGACTTTTCAGGGAGCTGCCAAGTCTCCTGCTGGCACTGGGAGTATTTTGGGGCTATTTCTGCGCTTCTCCACATCCCCAGCTGCTGGAAATGAGTTTATCCTAAAACACAGCTGAGGATGTTTCCCCAGGAGAAAATGAACCTGCAAAGACCCAGCGGGAGCCCTGTGGTAACCCCTTTCCCTCATGTTTTAATCCCAGGAGGGGGCTTTCTTAGGTCTGGCCCCAGTCTGTGGTCACGGGTGAGCAGCGGTGCTGGGGGATGCTCTGCTCCATGCTGGGAGCACAGACTCATCCTAGGAGGCTCTGCTCACCTCCCGGTCACCATCAGCAGCAGGGCATCACTTGGAGACACCACTTCAGTTGTCCCCATCCTTCCCGAAAGCAGCTCCATGCAGTGCGATGGGGGGAAAGCTGTCTTGGCAGGGCCAGGCGCTCTCAGAAGCCATCCCAGCCCATCCCATCCTTCCCAGACACCGCTTTCCTTTTATTTCCCTCTTTTCCCCCCTTTTTTCTTGGAGGAAAGTGACCCAGCAGCGACTCGCAGCGGAATCGCGGTCCCTGCTGGTGGCACAACTGCTTTCTTAGGCCTTATCTTGAAGGAGCAGGCAGGCGGGAGGGAGCGGCCGGTTCCACGCGGAGCATCCTTCTTCCCTGAGTTATCCACTGTAATCCAGAGGCTTTTATTTCCTTGCACAACACGGTATCAGCAGCCGGCAGCTGGGCCTGGAGCCGGATAGCGATGGTAATCACCGGCCCTAAAATCAACATTCCAGTTAGGAAGGGAGCAGGAGCTGTGGTGTCTCTATTAAATGGAGCGGGGCTCAGATGAAGTGTTTTTCAATGCAATCCAATTAGCTCCTAAATTGAATTGTAATGCTTTGGCTAATATACACCCCCCAGCACAGCCCCCCCATGCATGAGAAGGGAGTTCAGCCTTGGTTTAATCAGATAAAACCCCATTTATTTGCTGCCTTTTGCCGGCTCGTGCATCCTATCAAGATGTGCAGGGCTGAAACTCTCCCTATTCCCCTTTGGAGACCTACAAATCCCCCCCGGAGTTGGGATTCACCAGGGAAACACTTGGATTTTGGAAGTAGAGGGGGAAAAAAGCCCCATTTGCCCCACTGATGCATCCACCCAGGTGATGGCTTGAGGATGGGTTTGAGGACCGGTGTGTTCCCAAGGAGGGGTTGGGGGTACTGGGGACCTGGCATCCCCACAGCCCCAACTGGTACCAGTGTCCCAAGGGAATGGGTGAGGAATGAAGGCCTCCTGATGGTTCCAGGAGCTTTTCTTACAGAAAAGAGGAGAAAATGGGATTTTTCTCCTCTCTGATCTCCCTAAGCCGCTGCAGCAATGTATTTTCTCAGATATGTAAATCTGAGCTTATCCCATCTTCATAACAACTACGGAATTGGGCTTAACACTCATCCAGGGACGTGTTATTTGTTGAGCTGGAAGGAGATTGTGTTGCAGGAGAAGCTACCAGGGGCTCAGATGCTCACAAGTGCAATGAGTTGAGCCCGTCCTCAGCCTGTCTCCGAGGTGCATTTCTATCCCCTCCCCAGCCGAGAATGGGGTCAGGCAATGCTATGGGGACACAGAATCCTCTTGCACGCCCTATTTTTGGCCACTTTCTCACCTCCTCCTGCAGAGGTTTATTGCTTTGCTCCGTGTTGGGATGAATCGATTGCAGCAGTCGAAGTTAATGGGAGACATCAAAGTGTCTCAGAGCAATTTGTTAAGTAAATAGTGAAAAAGGAACTTGGCCTAAGCAAATAGGGGAAGGAGGGAGGCAGCTCGGGGGGCGGATGAAAGGCTCTAAAGGCAGAGGAAGCTTCTGAGGCTTGGAAATGATGGGGAGGAAGAAAGCGATATTGAGAAATAAATAGCGAGTGCCAGGAGTTTCAAAGCTTCCATCATTTCAGATGTGAATTCCCAGCTTTTCACCCCGGACCCCTGCAGGAAGGAGGGATGCAGTGGCTGGATTTGAGATAGGAATTGTAAGGGGCCCAGTCCTCAGGTGCTGCTGTGGGAGTGGATGCGCAGGCAGGAATCTGGGCTGGGGGTTGGTCTGAGCAGCATTAGGCTGGGATTAAGGGCTGGGAATGGATTTCCAGGCTCTGCAGGTGGTGTTTGAGCCTGGAAAAGATGGGGTTGAAGCCAGCACCTTCCACCACGTGCAGGGGAAGCAGCGAGCCAAGGCCAGCCCTGTGCATTATTGATGGGGCAGATAATGGCATGCTTCCCACCGGCTCCTTGATGAAAAATTGATGACATGGGATAGGGGTTCCATTGACTTACACCGACTCTTTGTTCCTGAACAAACACTGGAGGAGAGGTGGATGTGGGATGCTGCAGCGGGTGGATGTGGGATGCTGCAGCGGGTGGATGTGGGATGCTGCAGCGGGTGGATGCGGGATGCTGCAGCGGGTGGATGCGGGATGCTGCAGCTGGTGAAAGGCACAGGAGCCTCTGTGGGTACCCTGAAAGGGCTGGGGCAGAGCATCCCTTGTCTTGAAGCACCATCAATTCAATCTCAGGATGAAAGTGGAGTTTAATGAGCCAATTATTCAGGCAATTATTCTCTGCTCAGAAGAATAATTCCCAAGGGAGACCTGAAGCCCTAAGGAAGAGCTGAGGCCCAAAGCCACCCAGCACCTCCAAGATGTGGGTCCTCAGAAGTTAATTGAGCATTTGAAACATCAGAGGAGCGTGTTGGAAGGGGAGAGCGTTTCCATGCCCGCATCCAAGGCATGGAAATGAGGTGCTGTCACCACCAGAGCCACCCGGCCACCGAGTCACCTCCTTGGGTCTGTGCTGCTGGGTGGAGGAGATAAGGCAATGGTGGGATGAAAGTGGGATGGGGAGGATGGGCTGGTGTCTCCAAGGGATTCCTTTAAGCAGGCAGCTCTGCTGGCGCCCATGGAAGCAGCAATGGGACATCTAAGGGATGCTAAAGGGGAATTGATCCTTGAGGAACGAGCAGCAGGGCCTGCTGCCAGCTGCACCCATCTGGGTGGTTTTAGGTGCTGAGCTGCTGCAGGGAGGAGTTGCTACGGGGAGGGTTGTGTTGTAGCAACAGCTACCAGTTCGCCAGGCTGCTGGAATCCCTCTGCCAGCAGAACAGGGCTGGGAATAAAGCGTTTCCTCATGCTCCAACCCCCAGCACCTCCCTAAGTCCATCACAGGGACAGGATTTGCTCCCTGGGGGAGGTTTGTTTGGGGCAGGCAGGACCTGGCAACCCACCGGCGGGCAGAGCTGGACACAGGAGCGGGGTGCTGGGGACTGGGCACCCCAGGAGCGGGGATGATGATGTTCTACAGACCCTTCTCCTCCACTGTGAGTGCTGGGGCAGTGGTGGGGATCGGGGTATGGCTCAAGGGTCCAGCTGTGAGAGGATGCGCACCTTCCAAAGCGTCTCCATCTTCAGAAGAAGCTCTTTCAGCCTTGTGACCCCCCCCATGTGGCATCCCCAAAGGGGGACACTTGAAGCACCTCAGCCGGTGATGCCAAAGGTTTTGGGGCAGAGTTGGATCCTGACCCCAAAGCAAAGGTGTTTTGCTCCAGGAGAGCTGCTCCTGCTGTGGGGAAGGAGCTGAAGGACCTTGCTGCCCCTCTTGGAGGGCTCTGTCAGACTGCTCCTCATCCTCACCCTCTGGTGTCTCCTGCCAGCTCCATCAGGATGACGTGTCCCTCCCGGCGGGTGATGCCATGGCCAGCATCCTGCCTGGAAAGCAGCCGATCCCACACGGGATGAAAGCATCATTGGAGGAGCAGAGGTACAGGGACCTCTCTGGTTTTGCCCTCTTGGCTCCTTTTCATCCTCCCTGGGGTGCTTTCCTCCTTCCCCCATTCTCCCCATGCTTTCCCTCCTGCCCCATCGCTGCCCATCTTACTCCTCATCCCCTCCATGCTCCCACTCTTCCCTCACCCCCATCCCCACCAGCACTTGCCTTGCCCACCACACCCCAAACAGGCTCCTGCCTCCTGCAGAGGGTTCCTTGGCCAAGGCTTTGCTGCTGTTTCACTCCTGGCCAAGGCTCCTCCTGCTCTCTGCTCTGCAGGTCCCAGGAGATCACTGGGGACCACGTGGAGCGGGTGAGTGCAGGGGATATGTGAGGAGCAGGGGGCAATGGGGGGACAGCAGCAACCCCAAGGCAGGTCCTGGCTCCCATGGGGACCGAAGCCAGGCTGCCATCAGCTCTGTGCTGCACATGAGTGAAGCTCCGGGTGGGCAGCAAGTGTTTGGCTGGAGGGGGCTTTATCTCGGGTATGAGCCAAGGCCCGGATCAAACAGCTCTAGGGCAGATGGGGAGAAGGAGCTGAGCCTCTGCCCCCCCCTTCCCTCCAGTTCCCCCTTCCCAAGGCTGAGTGATGCTGCTGCACCCCTGCGGGCCGCTGGCCAAGGCCATCCCCAAGGCTGGAGCCGGGGCCAGGGGAGCTGCAGTTGCGCAGCTGCACCGGGCCAAGGTCCCACTGCTGGGATGCTTCCCAGCGTGGCACGGAGGGATTCAGGAGGGGAAAACCTTCCTTAGGGAATGATTCCCCCCCAGAGCATCACCTGGCACAGCGGTCCTCAGCCACACGGGTGCAAAAACCCCCCAGGCTCATTGTGTAAAACACACTTCCTCCCATTGTTCACCACCTTTAAAGACACACTAAGCCCCATAAGGCTCAGAGGGTGACCCCCAGCTCCAGCACTCCTTGCTTCCACGCAATATTCTTTGGGAGAGTTGTTTTTCCCCAAAAGGAATGGTAGGAAGAGATGGCGAAATGGAGGGGGATCTGTTGGTTGATGGGAATAGTGAGTGTGTGGAGAGGTGAAGGTTTGGAGGGGCAGGAGAGAAGAGGGAATGGTTGGAGAAGAGAAGGGTGGGTGGATGGATGGATGGTTAGAGAAGGATGCATGAGTGGAGGAGGAAGGATGAAGAAGATAAAGATGGATGGATGAGTGGATGGATGGGTGGATGGATGGATGGATGGATGGATGGATGGATGGGTGGATGGATGGGTGGATGGGTGGATGGATGGATGGATGGGTGGATGGATGGATGAATGGGTGGATGGATGGATGGATGGATGGATGGATGGATGGATGGATGGGTGGATGGGTGGATGGATGGATGGATGGATGGATTAATGGGTGGATGGATGGATGGATGGATGGATGGGTGGATGGGTGGATGGATGGATGGATGGATGGATGGATGGATGGATGGATGGGTGGGTGGATGGATGGGTGGATGGATGGATGGATGGATGGGTGGATGGATGGATGGGTGGATGGATGGATGGATGGATGGATGGATGGATGGATGGGTGGATGGGTGGATGGATGGATGGATGGGTGGATGGGTGGATGGGTGGATGGGTGCATGAGTGGATGGGTGGATGGATGGGAAGGAGAAGGCTGGCTGATTGCAAGAGGAGGGGGAACTCCAGCTGTTCCTCAGCTCCATGGTGGACCTGACAATCCTCAAGACCCATCTCTTGGTGCTGGGTTCTTGCTGCTGGGCAAGCCCTGCCTGGCAGCAGCTCTGCTCTGTGCTGGCAGGAGGCGAGCAGCTACCGCTTGGCGCTGGAGCGGATGGCAGGGGACGTGCTGTCCCTGCGCCAGCAGGTCACCAGCCTGGAGGTGGAGAACAGGCACCTGCGGCGCAGCCTGGCCTCGCGGGACGAGCTGGGCCAGGAGCTGCTCACGGATGGGGACACGGACGTCATGACCCGGGAGGAGCTGCTGGACAGGATGGGTGCGTGGTGGGGATGGGGACCCCTGTCCCGGTGGCCCGGCCCCTGCTTGGGCACTGAGGATGTGGCACCGGCTGTTGCAGCCACCCTCAAGCATCAGCTGGTGGCCGGTGCAGCGGAGATGAGGAGGCTGAAGGACCGCGTCCAGCAGCTGCAGAATGAGCTGATCCGGGTACGGACACTGCGGGCTGCCTGGGTCAGAGTGGGGTGGAGGAGCAGGGGGGCAGCAGGGAGAGCATCACCCCAATACCCATGCCCTGAGAGGCTCAGGACCCCCACCATGCGGCTCTCCCGGCCCAACCAGCGATGCCCCAGGGCTTGAGGCTCAGCACAGGGTCTCTGGGGGCTTTTCCCCTTCCTCCCTTCACAGAAGAACGACCGGGAGAAGGAGCTGGTGCTGCTGCAGCGAGCCCACCGGCAGCAGCAAACTGCACTGAGGAGGTGCCAGGAGAAGGTGGCCAAGATGAAAGGCTTGGAGGAGGCGGTGCGGCAGCAGGAGAAGGTAAGCGTGGGGCATGAGGCTGGGGTGAGAAGGAGAGACTGGGGGGCACGGTGCTCTGTGGAGCAGATGGGACCCTGCGGCCCACCCCAGTGCTGCGGTGGCTGGGGAGATGTGATGGTCACCACAGCTTTGCATTGAGCTGATGGCATGGGGCTGGCTCTGCTCCTTCCCGCAGGTGATGGAGGCGATGGAGCGGGTGCTGCAGGAGAAGCTTGCTGGGACAGGCAGGAGCACTGGGAAGCTGACGGGTGGGTGCCAGAGAGGATGGGACTCTCAGCTGGGGAGCTGGTGGCCGTCCCTTTCTGATGAACAGCACCATGGGATGGTCTGCAGTGGGCAGTCAGCAGCGATGCTGAGCCCTCCACATCCGTCCCTGTGCTCCTATCCCCATCTCTGTATGAAGGGGGTGTAAAACACATCCCAGTGTCCTCCCCCCCCAACCCCGCAGGTGAAGGCCCCTCCAGGGAGGTGTACACCGTGCTGCTGGCTGAGAACTGCAGGCTGCGGGAGGAGCTGGCAAGGGCCCCCCATCACTTGCCCCCCATTGCCCCACAGCCCCCAGCCTTGCCGGTGAGAGCAGAAAGGGAGGCACAGGGCTGGGGGGCATCGCCTAGGTTGTGTCTGCATGGGGTGACAGCCACCCCTATGAGCAGGGGGTGGGAAGTGGGAACGTGGCATTGCCTCTCCCCACTCCTGCTCATCGCAGGGTGGCTTTGGGGGCAAGGAGAAGCTGTCCCTGCTGGCCAGGCTGGAGGAGGCACAGGCCCGCGGGAGGGTGCTGGAGAAGCAGGTGGGTATCACCCATCCCGTGCAGGGGGCTCTGGGTATCGGTGGTGGGGGGGGGGGTATCTGTGTGCCCCACTCCTGGGGTGAAACCAGCCTGGTTTGGGTCTGTCCCAGCTGGAGGAGGCGGCGCGGAGCTGGGGACGGGAGAAGCAGGAGCTGGGCACTCGGCTGCTGGAGCGGGAGCACGGCTTCCCCCACATCCCCACCACGGTGAGCACCGGGGGGACCAGGGGCACCCCACATGGGGGGAAGCAGGGGGGATCAGACCCACCCCTCTGCCCACACAGACATGGGGGGATAGCGGGGGGTCTGCGTCACCCCACATCAGGGGGTTTGCCTTGGACAAGAAGGTGGTCCCTAGGGCTGACCCCCTCACCCCATCACCCCCGGGTACCCCAGACCCTCTTATTGCAGCCCCCTCACCACAGTGGGGGTTCACATCTCTCCAAGAGCTCCCCCTTTTCCCCAGCAGATCCTGCCGGCGATGTCCAGGGCCCACCTAAGGAGCCCCCAGCCCCTGGCCCCCCTGCCCTAACCCAGCCGGAGCCACCAGGACACCAAACGCTGGCCAGAAAGGAGCCGGTGCTTTTCCACATGGAGAAATCACAGAGCAAATCAGAGGCGAAGCAGAGCATCAGGAGGAGCACGGCCACGGGGACCACCCTGGGGACCCCCGAGCAGCGGGGGGGGTGCAGCAGCCCCCACCCACCCCACAGCGCCGTGGGGCAGCAGCAGGGTTGGGGTTGCTCTGGTTTATCTCCCCCATTGGCGTAAGCGCAGCCTTGAGCGCGCTGGAGCGAAGGCAGGGATGCAGCAGCCAAGGCTGTGGCCGTGAAAGCGTCCCAGCCGTCCCCCAAACCCCAGCCCTGGGCTGGAGTCAGGCTGGAAGGAGATGAAATGGATGCTCCCAGGATCCGGCTCCTCACAGCAGGGACTCGAGCGGCCGCAAGGTCAAGTAGATGGGTTTGTCCGGGATCAGGATGAGGTCGAACTTGGTCCCGACTTCCACTGCTCGCATGGTCTCGATCTTGAAGTTCTCCAGGATCTGGGATGGGGGAGAACAGAGCGGATGGAGGAGCCAAGCGCTGTCGGTACCGACCCCCATGTGCCTCCTCCGGTGCCGCCGTGTCCCAGCAGCGGGATGCTCACCTGCATGAGGAAGATCTGCATCTCCAGCTCCGCGATCCGGCGCCCCAGGCACTGCCGGGGGCCGAAACCAAAGCCCAGCCCCTTGAAGTGCTTGGAGTCAGCCCCCAGCCAGCGCTGCGGGATGAACTGCTCCGGCTTCGGGAACACCTCGGGATCCCGGCCCATGGCGTAGAGACCGACCTGCACCAGCGTCTGCAGGGAGGGAGGATCAGCCCCGTGGGTCTGGGCTCCCTATGGGGCTTCACTGGTGCTTGGGGAGCAGGGATCCAGCCCCAGTGGATGTCACCCATCCATGCCCCGGGTCCTTCCTCCACCCACCCAGAGCCCCATGCGGAGCGGGTCGGGATGAGGAGGGACCCGGTGCTCACCTTGGGAGGGATGCGGTAGTGCTGGAGGATGACCTCCTGTGTGGTGTAGCGCTGCAGGGTCACCGCCACGGGGTGCAGCCTGGGTGGGGGGACAGGTCCCGTGCACCTCACTTCGGGTACAACCCACCCTGCCCATGTCCCGCTCCGCTCCACAGCACCCCAGCAGTGCAGGAGGGACGGGGCTGGGGTGTTTGCTGCCGTCCCCCTCACCTGAGCGTCTCCTTGATGGCAGCTTTGAGCAGCCGGATGCTCCTGAGCATCTTCACCCTGTCCCCCGCCGCCTCCCGCTTGGCAGCCAGCACCTCTGCCCGCAGCTGCTCCTGCACCGCCGGGGCCCGCGCCAGCTCGAACATGGCCCATTGCAGCGTCATGGAGGTCTGGAGCGGGGCAGGGAGCGAGCTCAGCACCGGCCGGGCCCCGCTCCCTGCCCAGGCTCCCTGCGTGCCCCTCACCGTGTCCACCCCTCCAGCCATCATCTCGGTCACGCTGGCCTTGATGTCATCCAGGGGCAGCTTGTCCTGCAGGATGAGGCTGCAGAGGATGCCCATGTACTCCGTGGTGCTCTTGCGCTGCAGGCGCAGGTCCCGGTACACGTTGTGAATGCATTTGTCCGCTGAGGAGAGACACGGACGTGGCCTTCCTCCCCCGAGGCCATGGTGGAGGAGGAAGGCACCAGATGTACGGCATTGCCCCATGACGGTGGCTTTTCCATGGTCCCTGCTGCAGGACGGAGCAGCGGCTGGGTGGGCACAGAGGGTGATGGGTGAGGGTGCACAAGGGGTGCACCCTGCCAGGAGGGCTGTCCCAGGTGCCAAAAGCTCTCCGAGGCCACAGGCCTCTCTGGGAGAGGTGCTACCCTCAACGTGATGCTTTTCCATCCCTCCTGGATGGTTCCACATCCCACAGGCTCCAGATGTGGAAAGCTTCCCTAGGCTTGGCAGCCCTGTGCTATTAGACCCAGGAGCAGGACCCCGCACCGGTGAGATGATGCTGCCCTATGGAGCCAAGCCCTCAGCGGGTCTTTGGGTGACACAGGAGGAGCACTCACCCTGGGAGAAGATGGCATCCCAGGCCCACACGTGGTCCCTCCACGTCTTGGCGTTGAGGTGGCGCAGGAGGGCGGGCGGCAGGTAGAGCATGGGGGACGTGGTGTGGAACATGAGGGCCACGGCGTCGATGAAGCGCTGCGCCTCGGGGTCCACGAAGTCCTGCAGCAGCCCCAGGCGCTCCCCGTACAGCACGTGGCACACGGCTGCAAGCACAGCACCTCTGAGGGGACCCATCCCCGTCCCCTCCACCCTCCCAGGGGCCATGGGGACCTCCTGCTCGCGCCGAGCATCGCGGGGCCATGAAGGCGTCCCTTGGTGGGCAGGGCTGGCTGCCGGCTGGTGACCAGCAGGTGATAAAGCAGTGCTTTAGCAGCAGTGTTGAGCTGTTCCCTGCTTGTCTGCAGAGGACACCCCTCCCGACCCCGCAGCAAAGACTTGTTCCACCTCTAAGGATGAAGGTGGAGGAAATGTGGCACGTTGGCCACCTCCTGCTAAAGGGCATTTCAGGGCATGGGGGGGGATGCCTTGCCGCTGACACTCACACTCCAGGGCGAAGCGGAAGAGCTCATGGGTAAAGTCGGCCGTCCAGTATTCCCGGCCGCTCTTCCCAACCTGGGCCCGTGCCCGCCGGATGAAGTCCTCTCCCACCTGGCTCAGCAGAGGCACGAACCCCTCCACCACCTGCGGTGATAGCACCTCCTTGTTGAGCATCAGCCGGTCCGAGCGCCAGGCTTCCCCTGTCCTGCGGGATGCCAAAGGGGGGGTCAGAGATGTCCCCCCCACCACCACCATGGGCAAACATCCCCATTGCCCTGCTCGTGCTCCCGGTGCTCCCACCACCCGTGTGCTGGGGGTCCCCACTCACTTGAGGAGCACGCCATAGGGCTTGTTGCGGTAGTCGCGGTAAGCCACCCACGGGGGCACGCTGAAGCGCTCCGGCAGCGTTCCCTCCGCCTGGAAGAGGGTGGCAGCATCCCGGGGGGTGATGATGTTCACGCTCTCATAGACACCCAGCTTCTCCCTGCCGGGGTGAGGAGCGGGGGTCAGTCTCATGCATTGACCCCCATCTATGATCCCCCCCAGCCCTTCGCCGCCCCCGATTAACCACCTTCACCCAGCACCCCCAAATCAAGCACTCTTCCTCCCATATCCCATCAAATCCCACCTGCAGGTCGCATCCCAGGGGATGCAACGGCTCAGCACCAGGACCAGGCACCCCCAGGGCTCAGGCAGGCAAAGCAGGGGGGTGCTGGACTCAACCCCCATCCTTCCTGGGAATATCAGCTCCAGACCCCATGGAAATCAAGGGAAGGTGCAGAATCCCTCCTCCCAACATCCCGCATCTGGAAGGCGCGGGTCTCCCTTCTCCCCCTTCACAGCATCGAGCCTGGCCAGCGCACAGCAAGCCAGGATGCTCCCTCCAGCAGCTCAACCACCCTCTCTCCTGGAGCAGGGCCGGGAGCAGCAGCATCAGCGTCATCCCGACTGGAAAGGCTGCCGGCGCCGGGAGCAGGGCAGGATGCCGGGGACGGGCGCTGCCTCACCTGTAAATGGGCCCGAACTGCTGGAACTTGCGAGCCATGATGTGGTGCACGTTGTGCAAGCCGCCCTCCTGCCAGAAGCGGTAGAGGTTGAGCCAGCCGGCCCTCCAGTCCCCGGGCAGCTGGTTGAAGGGGCGAGGGGTGGGCATGGCGGGGGTGACGGCCCCCCCAGCCCAGCGGGACAGGGCCGGGGCGCATCCCCGCAGGGTGCCTGGCTTGGGCGCAGCGCGGGCGAGCATGGGAGCAGCGCGGGACGGAGCGGGGCCGCTCTGCGCTTATCTCCTGCCTGGCCTCACTCAAGGATTGATGCTCTCGCCCGCCTCCCGCCGCGTCCCGGCCCAGGGACGGGGATGGGCACAGGGCGTTTCGCCCCGGCAAGGAGGCAGATACAGGGCAGGGGCAGCCAAAGGGAATTGGGGAGCGTCACCCGCCCTCCCCAACCCCAGCCTTGCCATGCCCAGGTCTTGAGTGGCGTGGGGTGACAAGGCGGGACGTGCCACCGCTGAAAGGAAACCCCAGCCTGCAAGGGGAGAGCTGTTGTGTCTGCAGAGTAAATGACACCGGCGATCTAGGGGACAAAAGGCAGAATAAAGCTTGGGCAGGATGGGTCACAGACTTGGGGACCGCCTGGACACTGCTGGGGGGTCTCAGCTCCGCCCTCCCTGCAACGCGGGGTGCTGGGGGAGGCAGGTCCCCCCTTTGCAGTCTCTCCTGCCCCAGAGCATCGGCAGGAATCCCAAAACCCCCCACCCCTGCCAGGAGGGAATGGCTTTTTGGGGTGTCATGGCCTGAGCCGAGCTTGGTAGCAGATAAGTTCTCTTGTTCCCAGGCCCAGTAACACTCACTGACAACCAGCTAGGGGGTGGGAGAGATGACAGGGCTGGGGAGAGAACTCAGGCATTTCTGGGCCTTTGGGGTGTCCCTGGGGTATTTGGGGTGTCCCTGGAGGGGATGGGAGGATTCCAGGCAGGTCCCTGGACATCCCCTGGGGTGCCCATGGGACAGCATCCCACGGCCTTTCGCTTTCCCCGGGAACCGGGAGGAGGAACGAGGCTGCAGCGGGGGATGCTGCACCGGGGATGCTGAGCCGGGCTGCGCGGCGGCTGCGATACCAGAGGTGACCACCGGGGGGCGCGTCCGCCCCGTCTGCTGCAGCCAGGCCGGCACCGACACCGGCTCTGTCCTCTCCTGCTCCGTCCCTGTCCCCTGCCAGGCACCGGCTCTGTCCCCTCCTGTCCCGGGTGCCATTGTCAGTGTGAAGACACCCGCCTGGGTGAGCACCCACCAGCTCACTGTGCACCCAGAACAGCCCCACACACACGCGGTGGCACAGAGTCACCCCCCTTGTCCTTCACCCTGCACCATCCCTGTCCTGGTGCCTCCTTTCTCACCACAGGAATGGGGTCAGTCCAATTGGGCCGCCTTTGTGCTCCCATAAACACAGACACGGGCTTAATGGACATGGAGGGACACACGGGCATAGGGCTGAGCCGTGTGGCCCCATCAGCCACCACCCGCAGCCCCGGGAGGTGACAATCACCCGGTGTCACCTCCACACCCCCTCTTTCCACCACCTCCCGCAGTGTCTGGAGCCAGCTCATGGGCTCCATCACACCCTGTGGGGCGGCTCTGCCCTCCTCCTTCTTAGGCCTCTCAACGTGGGGGCACCCCCCGCCAGCAGTGTTTCCACCCTCAGCACAACGGAAGCGAGCAGGGGGGGACCGGAACCCGTGTGGTTGGGGGGCTCTGGTGCGAAGCGGAGGGGGCAGGAAGCGGGCCAGGAACCCGCAGCATCCCCGCATCAGTGGGGCCGGGGCGCTGGTGGCCCCCCCATGGTGAGCACGTCACCCGTGGGAAGCGTTTCTCCACCTCTGCAGGCAGAGCTCGACCACAACCCCGCCTGCCTCGGGTTTCACGGCCCCTGGTGCTTTCAGTGGGATGAAGCACAGCCTTTCCCCCCTCCGGTGCCTTCCTCCCTGGGCCACCCCGCTGGGACAAGCAGGGTCCCTCCAGCGGGTTTTCCTCTTGCTAAGGGGTGGCCTCTTGTGGGTGTTGTGCTCTCGCGTTCCACCTATGGGGCTTTCCCGGTGTGGGCAGCTCCAGAGGGAGCTGTGACTCATCCCCCATGGAATCACAGGGTCACAGACTGGTTTGGGTTGATGGGACCTTAAAGCTCCAAACCCCTGCCACGGGCAGGGACCCCTTCCACTGGAGCAGCTTGCTCCAAGCCCCTGTGTCCAACCTGGCCTTGAACACTGCCAGGGATGGGGCAGCCACAGCTTCTCTGGGCACCCTGTGCCAGCGCCTCAGCACCCTCACAGGGAAGAGCTTCTGCCTAAGAGCTCATCTCAGTCTCCCCTCCTTGACCTCATCCCTTGGTGCTCCTGGGGCTGGGAATGCCGACACACACAGAGGGGAAGTGTTTTGGCAGCTCATCCTCTCCTGCACTTCTGCTGTGCAGAGCCAACGGGAACCAGTCAGAATGGGGCTGAATTCAACCAGGGTGATGCTGGAAGCAGGTCTGTTGTAGGGGAGAGCAAAGGGACTGCATCGCATTGCTGGGATGGAGAATGGAGCAGAGCAGGCATGAAATTGGTGGCAGGATAAAGGGCACGGAGCTGACTTCATCGCTTTCCTACCTTAAAACACAACCTGGACCCATATGCGGGCCTGTGCTGCTCAGCTCCCCGTTCCTCACACCCATCCCTTGGGAAGGACGGCGGCTTTCACGTCTCTCCCAACAGTGATTTCATGCTGGGGGCTTCCCTGCTCTCTGCGTGAGCGGATCCATTCACTGCAGGCTTCCAGCTCCTGCCCACCAGCAGGTGCTTGGGAGACGCAGCAGCAAAACTGCTGCTCAGAACCCCCCGTGATTCACTGTGGGGCTGGAAACCCATTTTCATAGCAATCTGTTGAGAAAGAGACAACTTCCAGCTGCTGCAGCCCAGAGCATCATCAGGCAGGTTCTGCTGCAGGGCTTCCCCTGGAGCACAGAAGGGGACGCCCCAGCCTGTGTTGGGCAGCATCCCTGGGGCACTGGGGCCTGAAAGCAGGAGGCTGGAGCACCCAGAGGAGCTCATCAGGAGGATGGACCCAGCCGGGACGAGCTTTAACTGAAACAGGGGCAGTTCCAGGTCGTTTTCACTGCCTTGCTCCATTAAAGTGAATCTCCTCTTATTCAGTCCCTGTGAGTAGTTGCAGGCCTAGAAATTGCCAGGTTGATGCCTGAGTTTTGGGGTCTCCATTGATCTGGGATGGGGAATCTCACCCTGATGGGACGTGTTCTTTGGCTGTCATCACCCCTTGGGGATCTCGGGGGGGGAAATTCATGGCTCCACATAAGAGGAACAGTGATTTATCTGGTGTTTAACTTCCCCGGCACCTCATTTCTAGTAAGCTGCTGCATTTCCCACTTGCATCACCCGCCTCGTGGTGCAGCATCACCCACGTTCCGTCCCCATGCCTCAGCACGGCCCATGGGCAGGAGGAGCCCAGAGCCATGCACGGACAGACACAGCAGCCGCAGGCTGGTTATACCCACAGGGAAAAGGAGGGAATAGCTGCAGGGCAGCAAACAGCCCTGCGGATAGAGCACAGACACATCGGAGAGCAGGCAAACAGGCTGGGAGGAGAGGAGGAGCAGGGTGTGCGGCACGGTTTCGGGTACCCGATCCAGAGGGATGAGATCAGCTCTTGGCTCCTTTTGGCCAGGCAGTGCCAGGTGGGATGGGCGGGATGGGCAGGACACCCATGGGAGAGCTGTGACGGCGCATGGGAATGCTGACGGACCGGCTCCCGCTCGCTCGGGTCTGCCCGGGAAGGGCTGGACGGGCCGAGCCCACAATGAGATGTAATAGAAGGAAAACGCCAGGAGAGGGCTCGGGCTCATCTCCTCCAGGCAATGGGGAGGATGGAAAACGTTCCAGTGACGCGGCAGCACCTCTCCATCCCCTCCCTATTTCCTGGCCCTGGGGACATCCCGATTCCAGGCTCCAGCTGGCTCCTTTGGGAGATGGTCTATACTCCCATCCCGCCAGGAAAAGCTGCCCAGAGGGATGCTATGGCTGGAACAGCGTCTCGGGTGAGCCTGCGGCCAGCACATGCCCTGGGTGCTTTGCATGGAGCAAGCAGGCTGCTACAGGGGGGTTTCTCAGCAGCGTTTGCATCCCTTTTAGGCAGGCACAGGATTTCCTGGGTCTGTTGTCCTGCCCTGCAAGGCTGGAGGCAGAAATAACCCCCCGAAACCAGCGCTGGGAAAGAAATCAAACCCTCTGGAGGCTTTGTTTCTAGAGGAAGGGCTGCTGGAGCTGACCTTCCTGTGCCGGCCCCAAATAGCTCACTGAACAATGTGGGCAGTGGGGTGAGGGTGGCGATGCCTCCGAAGCAGCCCCGAAGCACACAGCAAACCCCAGCCATTGTGCTTCCAGGAAACAGCTGGAGGTCAGGGGAAAAGCAGCCCAGAATAAACCCGGCCTCAAGCGTTCCTCCTGCTGCTTTTGTCAGGAAATAGGGCACAAAGCTCCGGCTTTTGTCCTGGCTGTTCCCAGGGAGCGGGGATGAGGATGCGCAGGCAAAGACTGGGAAATGGGGATGATGCTGCAACCCCTTTGTGGATCTGTGGGGTCTCTCTGTTAGCAGGAGCTGCCCCAGTGGCACTTGATCCCATCCTCACAACCTGCCTTCGGGGCAAGGAAATAGAACCTGGGCAGCCAAAATGGTGTTAGTGCAGCCTGAGGGGGGGACACAGCATCGCCCCAGTGCTCTGCTCCCACCCCTCCTGCTTCGCTCTTCCCAGGGCTCCAGGAAACGCTTCAGCGCCCGGGAGTTTAGAGCTCTGGTTGTCCAGTGCCTGCATCCAGCACCCGAGGGAGGGGATCCTGCCCCTCTGCTGGGCTCTGGGGAGACCCCCCTGCAGCCCTGATCCAGCTCTGGGGCAGCAGCACAAGAGGGACGTGGAGCTGCTGGAGCGAGGCCAGAGGAGGCCATGGAGATGCTGCGAGGGCTGGAGCAGCTCTGCTCTGGAGCCAGGCTGAGAGAGCTGGGCTGGGGCAGCCTGGAGAAGAGAAGGCTCCTGAAGGGGAGACCTCAGAGCAGCTCCAGTGCCTAAAGGGGCTGCAGGAAACCTGGAGAGGGGCTTTGGACAAGGGCCTGTAGGGACAGGCCAAGGGGAATGGCTTGAACCTGCCAGAGGGGAGACTGAGATGAGCTCTTAGGCAGAAGCTCTTCCCTGTGAGGGTGCTGAGGCGCTGGCCCAGGGTGCCCAGAGAAGCTGTGGCTGCCCCATCCCTGGCAGTGTTCAAGGCCAGGTTGGACACAGGGGCTTGGAGCAAGCTGCTCCAGTGGAAGGTGTCCCTGCCTGTGGCAGGGGTTGGAGCTGGATGAGCTTTAAGGTCCCTTCCAACCCAAACCAGGCTGTGGTTCTATGATAACCCCTGGGCACCAGGGTGAGCTCCCCACCTCCTCCCACCGTGGTGGCTGCAGGGAGCTCACACTTGAGCTGCTTTAGCAGCTTTGCTGCTCCTCCTCATCAAGCTGCCGCTGCCGGTGCCAGCAGAGCGCTGTTCTGCCAAACCGCATGCTAAGGAAGAGACCCGGCACGGGAGGCTTCTGCTGTCAGCTCCAACCCCACCGCACATCAGGGACCGGCACAGCCCCTGCACCGGGGCTGGGCCATGGAAGAGAGCGACAGAAGAGGGACAAGAGAGAACCCAGCCCCGGCCCGAGCAGCATCCCTTGCTCCCGGTGAGACACACAGCACTCTTTCCCATTGTTTCCTGCTCTTCTCCATTCTTTATTTGAGCGGTCACGTTCTCACTTTGGTCACAGCTCTGAAAGGTTGTTGGTTTGCTTTTTGGTAGCTGTTTGTGGTTTTTTTTTTTCCCCTCTTCTCTAATTTGGACCCACTTTCTAGAATATTATAAAATTATACAAGTGCAGTAATCACCAGTTGATAATAAATAGGTATTTGTTAGTTCACAAAGTTAAAGTGCTTTGAGAAGGGATGTAAGGAAGCTCTATCCTAGATTCGGGGGGGGGGGGGGGTATCTTGGAAATGTAGTGCAGTAGGAAGCTCTGGCCCGTTGTCCACAGTCTGCAGTCACGAGAGACACGGGGCATCTCTCCCCCTTGCCATAAAGACCCCTCGGGCACTCCTGAGTGTCCCTGAGCAGGCACGAAGGAGGAGCTGTGCTGCTGGGAGAGGTTATTGGAAGCATTAGATAGGACGTGTCCCCCCCCTGCTGCACAGCCCGAGGCTGGGGAAGGTTTGGACAAGGTGTGGGATCGCCCCATTGCCCACAGGCGCAAGGGGGAACATCCCGGTTTTCACAGTTTAGTCTTGCTTGGAGACCTCAAAGCCCAAGGGAAGCAAAGCCCCTGGTCCCTTCATGGTGAGGGAGAGAAGCAGAGCTGCTCAAGCCCCCTGAGATCAGCCGCCTGCTGCCTCTATCCCTGAGGAAGCCCAGTCCCTCTCCCGCAGGAGAGGCGCAGGGAGCAGGCGCTGCCCGCTGCCCACATGGAAATGCCCTTAAGCTGCCTGCAGAGGATTTGTGCGTTTCAAACTCCTTCCCAGGGCCTCCTGGGTTTGGTTTGGGCTCTGCTTCCACCTTCCCTTCCTGTCCCCTTCGGTCTGTCCTTCCCCACACCCCAAATCTAGTCATCTTCCCAGGCTTTTCCATGCAACATGCTCACTCCGGGCCTGCCGCTGCAGGTTTCCAGTGCGAGTTCCCAATCTCCCTTCCACATCAAAGCCAGCTGCAAAACAGAAATCAAATGAAACCAATACCCTCAACCCTTTCCAGAGCCCAAGTCTCCAGCCCAGAAGGGGATTCACATGCGACACTGGGAGTGTTCCAGCTGCCTCCAACCCTAACAGACATTAGCCACAAAAAAATGGGAGGCATCAGTCCCCACTTGGAGTGAAGCATAGATCAACCAGTTCCAAAGGCCAAGGGCTGGCTCCTCTTCTTCATCACATGCATGTTCCTAAAGAGAGGAGTCATTGTGCCCTGAGGATCAGTGCATGCACATTGGCAGGAGTCCCCTGAACGTCCACAGCGGGGAGGCTGACACCATGCTGCTGGGTACAGTGAACGTCCCCCGCGTGTTCCCTTCCCTCCCTGTCCCCAAACCCTGCTCCAGCTGGCCCTGCAGTCCCATCTTCCTCACCATGCCTCCTCCACCAAGGCCAAAGATGGAGAGGCTGCTGCCCAAGACCCCTCTGGGGACAGGCAAAGACTAACGTCCAAGGAGTGACTGAAAGAAGTCGCCTTAGGAGCAGACAGCAAGTGCAGGAGCAGCAGCAGCAGCCAGGACGGTGGGAACACGGCCCCATTGTGGTCAGTGGAAGAGCTCCACCAGCACCACCATCAGGAGCAGATGCAGCCAAGAGGCGAAGGTCATGGTGGCCTGGCCCTTCTGGGACATGAACCTGAGCTGCTTGACCAGGCGCTCCCTCACCAGAGCCTGCTTGAAGCCGTCCTCCTCCGAGATGCAGACGTAGCGGCCGTAGTGGATGTGGCTCACGTTCTGGATGAAGTGGAAGCAGTCCTGCTGCGGGTGGGTGGTGTTGCAGGTCTTGATGAGGCTGTTGTTGTGGTACCAGTTGTAGGTGGCATAGTGGGACTCGATGGGGCAGTTGAGGTAGTAGCGGGAGAAAGGGACGACTGTGATGTTCTGATAGTCATCTGCTGGAAGAGATAGAGAAGGAAGGGATGAGACACGGAACCACGGATTCTCCCACAGGCCTGGAGGGAAGAACAGTTGGGTCAGTGGGGACAAGTCATACAGCCACTGAACAACAACAGCAGGGCCTGACCCACGCCTAAAGTCTCTTCTCCCAGGACAGCAGCAAACACCAGCCTCATCACCCAGCTCAGGAATGCATTATTAACCCCAAGTGGAGGCTTGGAGGTGCCCTGGCTTCAGCATGGTCATTCCCAGCTCCCCCACAATGAGTTGTGACCCCTTGCACAACATACAAAGACTCCAGAATCAGTCCCCCTGCCCCAGAACACTCCCTGGATTCACAGCCTACAGCTCAAAACCTTCACATACCTTCCTTAATGTCCCCCTTCTGGCACTTCCCTTGCCACGGGCCCAGGTTCAGGTTCTGATGCACCTCCCTAGGAGACAAGGAATAAGCATTAACATCAGGGAAGCAGCATTTCAGGGCTAAGGAAGGAATTGCCCATACAAGATGCAGTGGATTAGGTAAGGAAGAAGTGTTTAAACACCTGATGTTACCTGGGTAGGGACAAACACACGATTTAGGAGGGTCATGAATGACAAATGTGAGACCTAGCAAGTCACCACAATGAAGAGCATCACAACCAGCAGACCTGTGCACGTTTCTAACAGCAAAAGAGGGGCTGGGTGCTCAAACCCCACTGACCTCTCCCTCTCCAGAGCAGAGTGCTGCTGGAAGGCTGGCTTTTGGGGCAGCACAGACTATTACTGTATTATTATATGTCTGTATTATTATATTAATACAGACTATTACTATATTACAGCTATTACTGCACGGACACCATGAGGTCATCTCTCTCTTTGATAGGAAGATGACCTCAAAACCACGTGCCAGGCAGGGGAATACTGAGTGTGGGTGTTTCTCACACGGAAACAAGCAGGAGGAAGCTGATGGCATCACGCACCGGTTCAGGTACACGGACTGGCAGGAGCCATTGAGCCAGCCGCAGTACGGGTCCCTGGCCAGCAGGCAGCTGTCACAGTTGTTGCGGTACACCCCGCACATGGCCATGGGCACCTCCAGCACCCTGTCTGTTGAGCCCACGTACAGCATCGCCTGCAGGAGGAAAGCAGAGAGGTGCATCCCGGTGCCACCTGAGCGTCCAGCACTTCGCCTGCAGCTTGGCTGTGAGAGGGGTGCTGAGGCGCTGGCACAGGGTGCCCAGAGAAGCTGTGGCTGCCCCATCCCTGGCAGTGTTCAAGGCCAGGTTGGACACAGGGGCTTGGAGCAAGCTGCTCCAGTGGAAGGTGTCCCTGCCCATGGCAGGGGCTTGGAACTGGATGAGCTTTGCCTTCCAACCCAAACCAGGCTGGGATTCCATGATTTCACCAGTGGGGCTGGTAGGTCTCCAGGCAATGCAGTCCCTATCCTGGGAAGGGCAGCAGCATCCTTGCCCCACCAGCCCTGTGGATAACTAAGCTTGCTCCATGAGGTGATAGCAGTATTGTCACCTCTGCGATGGAGCACCAGTGCTGCCTCACAGCTCATCCACCAGCAAGGCTGGACAATGAGAGGGAAACTGCAGGATTGGGCCCGGGAGCAAACAGCCTCATTCTTCCCATGCCTCTGGAGGAGAAGAGATGCCCAGAAAGCTCTGCTGCCACCCAGACCACCCAGAACTGGGGCCATCAGCCCAGCCTTAGCAAAGCAGGACCTCCCACAACCCACCCCGAGGCTCCTTCACATCCATGGGCTGTCCTTAAACCTCTGTCCCTGCCTCCCTTGCTGCCTGCTTTTAAAGCTACAGCCTGACCTTTCTACAGAGAGACCCACCCTCTTGTGGTCCAGGATCATGGACTGGATTGGGTCCTTCTTGGGGAAGACCTGGAGCTCCACAATGTTCTGCACCCCATCTGGCAGCTCCACGACCTTGTGGATGGATCCTTTGTCTGGAAAGAAAGAGGGGAGAGGCCTGATGGAGCACGCTGAGAGCAGAGAGGCAAGGCAGAGGGGCTGTGGGGAAAGCAGGCAGAGAACCAGCACTGCCTCCAGCCCTCACTGTGGCAGGAATTCCCATTCCACAGAGCAAGGCTTGACTGGATTCCTCTACGCAACCACGCAGAGAAGACAGAGAAGGAGCCTGCTTGCTCTGCCTGTTTCCCACAGCACAGCCTCGTCACCACTGTCATCCTCCCAGCCACGAGGAGCCCATTTCTCCTCACCCTTTGGACCTGGCTCCGCTTGCTTTGACCAGCCTCAGCGTGAAAACCCAACAGCTCTCGAGCATCCCTGCTTTGATCCCTGGCCTGCTCCTGCACAAGCATCATCTCATCACTTGCCTGAGGCTGAAACTTGGAGTTCTGCCTTTCTGTTCTCTGGTTAAACTGACTCCCATCCCAGTGAAATGACTCCAAACTGGTGGGTCAGGAAAACAAGTCAGTTTGGCAGAGGGGTGGGAACAGGGCTCAGGAATCTCATTGTTTACCCTTTTTTAGCCTGGCTTTCCCTTCCCAAGGAGTCACTCCCTCCTCCACCACCAACCAGGGGGAGGTGGAAGATGTGACCCCGGGTCAGGCAGGGATTAGGGCCCCCCAGGTAACTCCATGCCTGCAGCAAGGGTGGGCAGCCAAGCCCTGCACCTTGGAGCAGGCTTCCTGACAGCTCTGCAAGGCATTAGCTGCATTGAAACTACAGCTTTCAGCAGGATCAAACCAACCGGAGCATGTGTGGGCCCTAATCCAAGCCAGGCCACCTACTGCGAGCTGTCTGCATTTGTTTTAGTCACAGATTAGGAAACAAAAGCCCCAGAAAGTCCCTCCACAAGCGCCAGGGAACAAAGCCCAGCTCAGAGCAGGAAAAGAGGTGACACGGCTGTAGGAAGCAAGCCCACAAAGATGGGGAGGCACAAGAGGGACCTCTGTGCCTTCCATGCAGCAAGCAGCTGCGCTGCATGCGAACCCGGGCAGCTCACCAACCTTCTGCTCTCCATCCCATTCACCTGCAGCTGAATTGGCTTCTCCCAGCTCTGCAGCATCTCCGGCTGCCCTGGGGCCACCAGCAGCTGGGATGCGCTGGCTGTGTCTCCAACCAGAGCTGTTGGCCTCACAGGAAGCCTGTGCTGTTGCACGAGAGCAAGCAGGGGCAAGAGGTGATGGAGTGGGTCCCTTCGCAAAGGATTTCTTCTTGACACACGGGGAGGGCTGTGCTACCCCTCCCTTGCCCTAAAAATACTTGGCCTGAGATCTACCACAGGCTTGAAGCAGCCCAAGTGGGTAAATCCCACATGCTGGGATCCTGCTTTCAGCCTTCGCCTATGCAGCCAAATCTGTGTGTACCGAGCTGTGCTGGGACTTGGCAGCTCTTTCCTGCTTGACAAAAATACGCCAAGCTGGGAACACAGCCCCTGGCTTTGCTCTGCACTGGGGGTCTTGTCTGACTCCCTTGGATCCCTTGCCCTTGAGGGGAAAGCAAGCTCCAGGGAACTCCATAGGGAAAGCTTCCCAGTACCTGTTGCCAGATAAAGCACGTTGTAGCGGCGCCCGTCGCCCGCAGAGACCTCGTGCACCCCGATCTTCCGGTAGCGATGCTTGTTGTGGAACAGGGGGCTCTTGGTGGGGGACAGGGGCTCCACCCGGTCCTGCACCTCCGGGTGGCTGTCAGCGATCTTGAAGGTCTCACTCGGGGTGTGCTGGCCAGAGGAAACGCACTGCAGCAGGAGGGGACACGAGGCACCGTCAGGGTCAGGGCTGGTGGAGTCCTACCTGTGGTCCCCCTGCAGAACGTGCCCCTCTGCTCTGCTCTGGTGGGACCCCACTGTGTGCAGTTCTGGTGTCTTCAATGTAAGAAGGACACGGAGCTGTTGGAGCAAGTCCAGAGGAGGCCATGAGGATGCTCAGGGGCTGGAGCACCTCCTGTATGGAGCCAGGCTGAGAACATTGGGGCTGCTCAGGCTGGAGAAGAGAAGCTGCGTGGAGACCTCAGAGCAGCTTCCAGTGTCTCAAAGGGGCTACAAAGATGCTGGAGAGGGGCTCTTCATCAGGGACTGTAGTGATAGGACAAGGGGTGATGGGTTCAAACTGAAACAGGGGAAGTTCAGGTTGGATCTAAGGCAGAAGCTCTTCCCTGTGAGGGTGCTGAGGCTGCACAGGGTGTCCGAAGAAATGGTAAATGCTCCATCCCTGGCAGTGTTCAGGGTCTAGGGTGAAGCATCCCTGCCCATGGCAGGTGGTTGGAACCAGATGATTTTAAGGTCCTTTCCAACCCATACCGTTCTATGATTCTATCCTCCAGCTTCACCCCCCAGAGCTCACAGACCCATTTGCCAAGGCAGATCTGAGCCCATCTCCCTGTGCTCTTTATGAAGGTGTTGGACCTAACCCAGCTTCTTTTTGTTTCTGGGAACAAAGCTGAGGTCTTTCCCACAGTGCCTGCAACCTTCCTCGCTGCCCCAGCCCTCCCCTGCCTGCTCAGTGGTGGGACTGTGCCCCCGCCTGCAGTGCCAGAGCAGGGACCAGCTCTTGGGAGGCCTCCCCACTTCACCTGGGCAACTCCTGTCCCTCACTCACCTGCCCAGGCTTGATCTCTGGGTTGGGACCATTGTAGCCTTTGAGTTTGGAGGTCCGAAACACATTGTCAATGTCCCCAAAGGAATAGACACAAACAGCAGAGCTTCCCCTGCAGACAACGAGACGAAGAAAGAGGGTCAGGAGACATTGGCCATCCCAATGCAGCTGGGGCATGGCTGTGTGCATCGTGCTGCTGCTGACTATGTCCTCTCTGGTTGTTTTGCACCCACACGCTTGCCAGGGGAGACTAAAGGGCTGTGGGACAGGACATCTCTCTGCTTTACAGAGACCCTCACCAGGTGTTTGTGAAGAGCCCATAGACCTTGGAGTGCCTCCAGTTACTCGCAGGGACAAAGAAGACATCCTGCAACCAGTTGAAGTTGCCCTTGGTGACTGGGTCGACACAAATCAAGCTGGCCTTCAGGAAGGTGGTCCACTTGGAAGCAGAGAGCGAACCGGTTCCCCCTTTATCTTCCTGGAAGGAGAGGAAAAGCAGGGAGTCAGCATCTAGCAGAGGAGAACACAAAGTGCCCCCCCGTCCAGCATCTTGGATGAGTAACCGAGGGATGTTCCAGAGGTACGCTTGATGCGAGCCAGAGGATGGGAAGGCCAAAGGGTACAGCCATACCCCACATGAACTCTGTGGCACAGGACAGAACTGAGCCAAAGGGGCCAAATCACAGGCCCATAACACCAAGTGAGCTGGCATGTCCATTTGCCGCCCCTGCAGCATCCTTGCCTCCCCACCGCACTCTGTTCCTGTAGTACCTTACACAGCTGGGCCACTCGGGAGATGTTTCTGGGGGCCTCAGGACTCTTATCCGGGTTGTCTTCACGGAAGAAGTAGTAAATCTTGTCCTGGTGAGGCTCTTCGTGCCTTAATGTGGTGGCTTTGACAAACTGAGGGTCTGTAAAGGGAAGGGAGCCATCAGAAAACCCTGGCCTGAACACCTTTCATCTGCTCTCCTTGTTTCAGCCCATTCTCCCTTCTTGCACAGCAGAACTGTCATCATGGAGCTCCCTCGGTGGGAGCAAGCTGCACTCTTGTTTGTGTTCCACTGTGGAAAACACAATGATGCTCTTCCTATTAATACACCACTGCCACAAAGGGCATCCGCAGCAGCAGCAAGTCCTTCTGAGCATCATTAGCTGGCATCCCCATGGCAGGGAGTTCTGTGTAAGCATGGAACCAGCCTCGTGGCTCCAGCTGTATCTGTTTGATGGTGCTTTGGTTGCCTCCTCCTGCAAGTTCTGTTTTGCCCTGGTTTGATTCTTCCCTTTGGCCACCGGTTCAGGAATCTCCCATTTCCCAGTGTCCCATTGAGCTTATGGAAATGGAGGAGGGTCCTTTTTCCCTATTCCCCACCCAACATGTTCCTGCTCCAAGGTTTTGGCCTGGCTGGGGGTTTGGAAAGAGTCACTGCTGGGAGTGGAAGCTGTTCTTCCTGTTTCTATTACAGCAGCTGATGGGCAACTTTACACAACCACGTTTCCTTCCAGCATCTGCCAGGGGACTGGCCACCTGTTTCTCTCCATTTCCCCATCTCCTCACCCCGAGCAAGAGGCACTCACTTGTCAGCTGTTTGGCAGCTGTTTGGCCATAGAAGCAAAGAGGTGACCTGGCAGCAAGGGAGGATGTTCCCCTCCACACTGTGCTGTGTACTTAGGGCCCGCAGATGGAGGCTGACAGAGCCCAACTTGGAGGATTGCCTGGAGGGGCAAAGTGACAGGTCCCACGCCTCCAGCATGGCCCCTGTACTCACTCTGCATCACCGTGTCGCTTGTGTAGAGCTCTCCTCCTCCTCTCACCCGACGGAAGCGGGGTATCTTGCCGTTCTGCTGGCTCTTCTTGATGGTGGAGTAGATGTCGTGACCTGTGGGGTAGGAAGGCTCATTGCAGCGAGCTGTTTCCAGAGGGGACAGAGGGGTTTGCGAGAAGGAACAGAACTGGGAACTCTCTGGACACAGGGACTCACAGAGGTGGTGCATACAGGACAGGATACCCAGTCCCACTGCCTAGCACTGAATCCTGGCAGGACTCCCACAGCCCTTTTCCTTAAAGAGCAGAGGGATGGATTTTTGCTCTACCTTGGCAACGATCCTCACCCATCCCTCTGCCAGGCCCAGAGCAGTGGAGCTACTGCAGGACCCTCCTTTCCTGCTGTCTCCACTGCACTCTACCCTCCTGCAGAGACTCAAGCCCCATGCCCTGGAGAGGAATGAACAACCTTGTGCCATGCAGGGGCTGGAACTGGATGATCTTAAGGACACCTTTCCAACTCAAACCGTTCTATGATTCTATGCTCTGTCCTAGGAGGACGTACATTTTGATGTGACAAAGCAAGAAGGGCTAAGGCTGATCTCCAGCTAAAGCAGAGGGACAAAGCCCTGGGAGCAGCCCCAGGGTGCCCCTGTTTGGTACAAAGAGCCCAGCCTCCCCGCACAGCACTGATAACACATGAGCAGACACACTTACCATCAATAACGACGAGGGTATTCGAGTCAGGGGTGAAAGGAGCAATGCCTCTCCCGTCCCATGGAGTGCTCTCCTTCCTCTGTGTCTGGGTAAGGACAGAAATGGTCCCTGAGTGTCATCGGTTCAGGGAAGGCAGGGGAGCCAGGGGCCCACATCCACCCCTGGGGCAGGAGGGGAGCAGCTCTCCTTGGCTGGCACAACCCAAAGGAGGGGAGGACCCATGGTCAAACAGGCCATGCAGAGCCCCTGCTGCAGGCAGGAGGTGAGGCCAAGGGGGCTGTGACAAGTTGAGCATGGAGGTGGCACGTTGCAGATCTCTGCTGTGATGAGCTCCTCGAGGGAGATGGTGTTTGGGCATTGCAGAGGTTGGAAGGGGGATCAGGGCATCATCTTACAGATGGAGATGGCACAGAATAAAAGAGCAAGGGTTTTGCTCTGGTGCCATCAGAGGTAGCCACAGCATACCAGGTTCCAGCAGGTGGGAGAGCAGGCACCGGTGCCACACACTAACATCCCATCTCCATACTTCTCCACTAAGGTAAGGTAATTCTTATTGTCCTCCTGCAAGAGAAAGAAGAGAGGCATCAGCAGCACTGCTACGGCACTCCTAGTGCTTTCATGCGTCTTAAAACCAGACGAAGAGCCCGGTACCATCCCATCTGATCTGCTCCACAGGCACTGGAGGCCTTCACCCAAAGAGAGTGCATGAGAAGCATACACAGTTCATTCCCAAGCAGTCCTTCACCCCAAGTCCTCCAACCCTCACCCATCTGCTGCTCCACCACAGGCAGGACCTACCGAGCTCCCGGGCATCATGCACTGTCCTTCATTTTTCACTGGGAAGTCTTCCTGGGATAAGAGAGAAAGAGATCTCCTTGAATTCCTTCCCTTTAAAAGCCAACTGCAGTGGGCTCAGCCCCAGGCACCACACACTGGTCACCCTCGTCACAAGAGCCAAGGCAAGCACGTTAGTGGGGTCATCAGACACTGCAACGCAGCCCTTCTCCACACCTCAGTACCTGAAACCCCTTGGGGATGCTGGGCTGGATCTCTGAGGCCCTCGAGGTGATGGGGAGAAGCAGCAGCATGACTGGCAGCCAGGCTGGGCTGCTTGCCAAAGGATCTGGGGAGAGGATCTGTCACTGCAGGAAATGGGTGTTCAGTAGGGGGTGGTGGCATCCAAGGGATGGGACATGTGAACCACACTGTGTCTGGAAACAAGGGAAGTATCTGGGTCCAAAGTTCAGCAACCGACTTGTCTGAGAAGGTCATGAGAAACCAACTGGGGCAGTTCCCTGCTGTAGTAACTTGCCAGCTGATCCAGAACTTCCTGCTTTCAAGGAAAACCAGCCTGACTCCCAAGAATGGGAAGGGTTGGGAATATAGCTTCCTGGCAGCAATATGAGCCTGAGCATCCCTGCTTACGCTAAAGAAAGGGTCCCCCATGGGAAGAATTCTCCCTCTTGGGCACCAAAGACCTCAGGAGGATCACTGGGAAGAGCCCACCCATGGCTAGTGGAGGAGACTTCCCCTTGCTGCACCCATTCAACCTACCCATGTTGGGGCTTCCCGGATGGACGGAGCAGAGACCAGACCCTCCCAGGCCTGACTTCACTGCTGGCAAACACCCTGAGCAAGGTATCTAGTGTTTGGGCTGTGAGATGGATGCTGGACACCTTGTTAGAGAGCTCTGGGGCCAAACTTACAAGCAAAGCATCCTTACCATGTAGTTCTCATAGGTTGCAAAGTCATAGTAGTAAAGCTTTCCCTCTCCCCCGATGTAGATGGCTGAGGTGTTTTCTTTATGATAGAAGACCGGGTACTTCTCGCTCCTGGGGAACACATACTCCTTTGCACCTACAGCAGCATAGAGGAGACACTGGTCAGGGCAACGGCAGCACCCACAGGCAGCTCGGGCTGATCCACTCCCTTCCCATGTCCTCGGTGCGAGTGATGAGGAAAACAAGGACGCAGGGCTGGGGCGCCGCAGGGATGACTGGCCTGGCTCCAGGCAGGCAGGGAAAGGCAGCTCCCAGGCTCAGAGCTCAGCTATTGTCCCCTTGGCCCCGGGAGACAGGAGAGCTGGAGCAGGACACAATGGAGCAGCCCTGCCTCATCTCTGAAGGGCTGGTGATGGAGGAGGAGGAGAAAGGGAAACTTTGCTGCTGGAACTCTATAGAGAGCAGAAGCTCAAAGTGACTTAGAAGCGGCTCCTTCCCACCTGCTCTAATGGCCCAGTGCCTCCTGCCTCCCAGCATGGAGACAAAGGGCTCCCTCCCCTCTCTGCACATCCTCTGGTAACCCCTCCAAGTAACTATCTCCTGGATGTGGCTCCTGCACGCTCTTGCATTTGCCATGCCTTGCAGGTGGGGATCAAGCTCCCCATGCCCGTCATCTCCTACCAGCCCCAGAGCATCACACCTCTCCTCGCCAGCCTCCCGCTGCACTGTCAGCATCCTCCCTCCACGCGCCAGGAAGGATGGACAGGGTTTGGAACCACAAATGACAGGGGAAGGGTGCACAAAAAGCTGCAACTCCATCTCCACCCCCAGATGTGAACAAGAAGTGAGCAGCAAGACCCAGGACCCACGTCACAGCCGGTTGCTGCAGATGGGAAGCTCCGCAGGCCCAGCGGGGAGGAAGAACTGCTCGTCCTTCCCCTCCTTCCTTCCGCTTTCACCTTCCAGTGTTTCCAGCTCCTCTTCCCTAAAAACATCCTCCTTTTCCCTCTGCGCTGCCAACTCAGGTGCGGGAGGCCGGCCCCGTGGCGCAGTTGTGAGCCTCCTCCCCGAGGCTTTGGCTGTTCCTGCATGGGATCCACTGATCCACAGCACTCTCCGGGACGGTGCAGCCACCCCTGGGCAGCTTTGAGTCCCCATCCCAGGGCCCAAAGGCTGCCCTGTCCCCTGCCATAGTTTGCAGCAATGACACAAGAGGGATTTCTCCTCCAAGGGGCAGAAGCCTGGGCTCGGGATGACCCCTGCTTGGTGCGACAGGGCACTCCGCTTTCATTTCTCCCTCTCCCCCATAGAAGAGGGGGCCTCTCTCCTGGCAATGCCGCCGCTCCCAGCAACAGACAAAGGCTGTGTGCGCCTCGGGAGCTGGCTGCCTGCACAGACAGGCAATTAATCAGTGGCACGTGTCCCTCTGCTCATGGCAAAGGACAATCTTTGCCGAGCCCAGCAGCCCCCCTCTGCTCGGAGGATGCTGCGCAGGGTCCTGCCAAGGCCACGGTGCCAAAAGTGAGAAAGACCTGTTAGAGGTCACTGGGGTGCTGAATGCCTGCTTGAGTTGTGCTTTTTCCCCCCACTTCACTAAGCTGGTGGGTCTCCAATCCCCGTGGGGTTAAACTCCAGCAAGGCTTGGCTATGGGGGGATGTGGCCAGCCCCCACCTTGGGATGGGAAACCCTACCAGCCCCATGGGCTTCTCTTTTACAAAGTCACCTTGGCCACAAAGAGAGGGGTGAAGATGTCCCAGGGTACAGAAACCATCTCTGCCCTCCAGCTCCTCGCTAACACAACACCTCCGGCTGCCCTTCCCCTGCATGCCAGGATGGGGGATACAGCAGGAGGGAGCTGGCAGCTAGGGATGAGGGTCCCTGCCTGCTCCTGCTCACCTCCCCAGCCTTGCCATCTCTCCTCTGTCCAAGGACTCCTGAGCATATGCTTTGCCTGCTGGAGAAGCTGGCATCCACTCTTTGCCAAGTGACTATGCAATTCCTTTGCCTCCAAGCAGGAAGCCAGCCGGGCACGCAGGTAGCCCAGGAACTCAGCAGCCACAGACTCAGGCTATGCTTGCCAGGGAGGATTAACCTCCTTGTCCAGCCCTCAAAACCCCTCTCTTGACCCAACCAACAGGCACACACACAGGAGCCCCTAAAGCCCTTCAAGCATCCAGCTACCACCAATACAACCCAGCACTGCAAACAGGTCTGTTCGGACCTCAGCAAACTTCGCTCCTGTTTTCAGACCTCAATCCCGGCCCCTGCATTTGCTGCTAATCCAGGATAATTTACACCTGGAGCTGCTCCTCCTGCACCTCACCCCTTTGTAAACCTCAGCCCCACGCTCTCCTTTTACCTTTCGTCTCATTTGGAGGCTTTTCCACCGCACTGCCTCTGTGTGAGCCGCGGCTCACACCAACCTGCAAGAGCGCATTTATCTCCAAACAGCCAGCAACAAACAAGCCCAAACCAATAATTTGGATGGTGTCAATGTATTATTTATCCTGCAGCTCCCCAGGGACAGCACTGAATCACTGCGAGTAAACAGCTCCGCTAGCCAGGACCCAGAAGCGTGTTTGCAGCTCCAGCACTGATTTAACTCGATCTACAAGGGAGACTATTAAAGGTGTTTCCATGAGCTGGTGCTGGTGTCCCTTTGCCCCTGCAATCAGGCCTGCTGCTGACCTGCAAAGCTGGCATTCAGGCCCTGCTCTGCCTTGAACAGCCTGGCTGCTGCCCCCATCCTGCTGCAAACCTGGAACGGAGGACCTGTGGTATAAATAACTTCAAGAGCCAGGGATCATAGAATCCAGCCTGGTTTGGGTTGGAAGGGACCTTAAAGCTCATCCAGTTCCAACCCCTGCCATAGACAGGGACACCTTCCACTGGAGCAGCTTGCTCCAAGCCCCTGTGTCCAACCTGGCCTTGAACACTGCCAGGGATGGGGCAGCCACAGCTTCTCTGGGCACCCTGGGCCAGCGCCTCAGCACCCTCACAGGGAAGAGCTTCTGCCTAAGAGCTCAGCTCAGTCTCCCCACTGGCAGGTTAAAACCATTCCCCTTGGCCTGTCCCTACAGGCCCTTGTCCCAAGCCCCTCTCCAGATGATGAGGCAGAGAGCATCTAACAACCCACACTACGTCCCGGAGAAGGGAACGTGCCTCTCTTAGCAAGTCCCAGGCTGCTTTTGGCACTGCAAAGAAAGGCTCACCCCCTTGGGAGGGGAAAGGCATGGCCCTGCCACCACCCTGCCTCCAAAATCAAGTCTGCAGAGGACACAGGGCTCATTCCAGCGCCTGCCTAACCCCGCTGGTCCCTCTGCCTGGCATTTACTGCAAGCCCCACGAGCAGCACGCACATCAATGGCCCGATTGTCAATTGAAATGCTAACCCCGGCGAGGGCTGAATGGGAGAAAGAGCAGCTTTGTGCTCGCAGGGAGATGGAGGGTACCACACCAGCCTGAAGAATGACATTAAATGAGGGTGAAGGAGGGAGCCCGGTGCATCTCGGAAGGATGCCTGCAGGGTGAGGTCACGGGGAAGGAGGGCAATGAAGAGGGAGATGCTCTGGATGAGATGAGGGCAGGGAGGCCTGTCCTTAACACACAAAGCAACGCGGATAACAGAGAGAGCAACTCTTCCCGTCCGGTAGGATGAAACATGCCTGCCTCCCTAGACCTGGCTTGGGCTAAACCCAGCTTTAATGCCCCACCAAAGTCTCTCTAGCTCCTTCAGAAAGGCACCAAGAGCCTCCCCAGCACCATGATAATGTTGGGTTTCCACAGCTTTGTGGAGGGCAAGCGTGCCCCCAACTCCAGAACAACCAGAGAAGCAGCCTGGCTGCAGGCAAACCCAGCTCCCATCCCTGCTGGAGGGCTAACTCAGCTGCAGAGCTCCTGCTTCACTTTGCATTCCACCATTCCCTGGTCTAGCAGCACCTCCAGCATCCCAGACACTCGCTTAGTCCCCGGTGAACTGCTGTTCACTGGTGCTGGGGGAGGACCACATCTCTTTAAGGTGGAGGTGATGGTTCCATTCTGCACTGGTGCCAGCACTGTCAAATGAGCAACTGAAATAAAGCTTAGGAAAGGTACCAAGGGAAGGAGAACAAGGGAAGAACCTGCTGCCTCTTGGGAGCTGCTGCAGACAAGAGGCAGATCCTTCACTTGCTGCTCATCAACCCCTGAAGTGGGACCCCCGTTGGTGCATGAAGAGGAGAAACCCAAGTGAGGGGTTTACATGCTCCTTGGCATCACCCACACCACTGCCTGTGCTCTCCCAGCTCCTGCTGCTATGCCACGGGGACACAGGGCCGGGTCACCCGCCAAACGGCAAACCGGGATGCAAAGTGGCGCAGCGCGGAAGCTCGTCTCCGCAGCCCCATCTCCGGTGCTGCCGCGCTTCCCGACGGCAGGCAATGCGCCCGGCAGCCCCGGAGCTCTGCCTGCTGTAGCACGTTGTAACACATTCAGTCATCACCATCCTGCATCCCACCCTCCCCGTGTGACGCTGGTGACACTGCCACCTGCTCTGCTGCCGGTGGGGCTGACGGCATGCTCCTGCCTGAATCACGGCACCGCTCACATCCTTTCCCGGTCCCTCCTTCTCCAAACAATTCCTCATCTCCCACTTTTATTTCTTCCTTCCTTTTGGCACAGACAGAACAGATTATGACCCCGCTGGCAGCATGTCTCTGCTGCAATCTGACTGGGACTGGCTCTGACGGCAGAAGGAAAAGCCGCCTGCTTGATGCTGACTCAAGGGCTGGCAATGCCCGGAGTCCCTTGGGTCTCATCCTCTACACCTGTGCTAGGAGCACTCATCTGCCACCACCATGGCCCGGCCGTGAGTCAGGGCTGACTCTGTGCTCCAGGGAACTCCTGCTTTTGGGAACACAAGAGCCGTTTCGCCTCGACGACACCCATCCCTCTTCCGCTCCCGCTTCCCCGCGCACGCAGGATGCATGACAAGCAGCTCAGCACACAGAAACCGACTGCTATCCCTGGGAATGGGATTCACATCCACTGCCCTAGTCACCCCCTTGGGGGGCCAGGGCTCCTGCTCCCAGCTCTGACAACACCCCGCAGGGCAGTTCCAGTTTCACTATTGAAAACGGGGAGGACAATCCCTGGATTTCCCACTTGCGTGACCAGTACCAGCTCCAGGAGCCCCAACCAGCAGACGACGGGAGCACGGGAAGTCACGACACCCACCGCAGAGGGATGGAGACACCCCAGGGGGGCCGCCACGGGTCCCCTCCATCCCTGGGAGGAGGACTGGAGTGCCCCACACCGCTCCCATCCCAGGGCCGTGTGCCGTCTGTCTCCCCAGCTCCATGACGAATGCCGGCATGAATTCAGAGATCCATGGGTCTTTTTTTAGATCATCTATAAATTCCCAAGTTGAGACATTTCAGCGGGAACAAGCGTGCCTCCAGGAGCTGCTGTGCTCACCAAGCTGCTGGGCTCTCCTTCCCTCTGACTTTGCCCAAAGGGAGAGATGCGACACAAGGAAAGCGGGGAAGTGCTCACCCCCCTTCCCAAAGGATGGACACTTCAAGCAGTCTCATGGGCTCCTGGGACCCTGTAACAGCAATAAACCAAGGGGTTTCTATAGGAACAACTTGCCTCTAGGTGAGGTGACCCAGGGAGGACATCCGGGAGGGGGGGTTTTGCTCTGACCTGCCATGCAGTAATCGCATGGTCGCAACACATGAGTTGCAATGCGCTCCACGGGAAACGAAACGCTTTTGTGGGAGGGGTTTCTGGGAAAGGGGTGGAAATGCAACTTAAATGTGTGAAACCACCCTCCTCACCCCAACCTGCCCTGCTGCTGCCTCCTCGCTTTAGCTGCAGCCCCAGAGCTGGTGTCCTTGCTGCTACCCCTCAGTGCTGGGAAGCAGAGGCACAGGAAGGCCAAAGGATCACCCTGCAGGGAGCATCACTCAGTGCCCAGGGCAGCCCTGCACTGTTCGGGTTCAGTGCTCCAACACCGGTCATATCCCACAGAAAACAACATCAAAACAGCAGAACAAACACCACCCATTCCCCTGCGGATTCCTACCCCTGAGAGCTCCTTCTACAGCCCCCCCAAAGCCACGTATCATCCTTGTCTCCATCCATCCCTTTTGCCTACCTATTCAGCACAGCACGACATAGGAGGCTGGGAGCATGGCCACAAGCTGGTGCCCACCAGCCTGGAGCATCCCAGGAGGGGTTTGTTGCTGCCTGCTTTCTCCCCTTGGTCTCCCCTCTCACCTTCCCTTCAGGATGCTTGCAGGACCCCCCCCGCCAAGGATTCCTCTGTGGTCCCCCACAAGCCAAAAGGCACTGGGGAGCAGCAGTGGAAACCAGGCAGCGCTAAAAACCTCTCTTGCTGTAGTGGGACCATAGACACATGTGGTTCCTGCTCCTTAAAGCCCTCTCCTGGGGACCACGCAGCTCCTTGCCATGGGGAGACCCATGCCCATGAGAGCCAAAGGGTAAATGGGTCAAACCAGCCCCGGTTGGGCATCAGTCACCTCTTGTGGCTTTCACAACCCCCCCCACCAGGGCAGGGAAGGGCAACGGCCAGGCAGGGCAGCAACAAGCAGCTGCCTTTGGTTTAGCCAAATGGTCCCACAAATGCATCCCAAGAGCATGTGTGTGCCCGGAAAGGATGGAGTAAGTCAAACAGTTTCCCAGTGAAGGCAAAGCGCTTTCTCATTGGTTTGGGGGGGGGGGGGTGGGAATATAAAAGCACTGACTGGAATTTTTCCATGCCCTCCATCCTGTAGGAAATGCGGTTCAGTTCCCGAAAGCAGCACAGCTCAGAGCAAGGGCTGTGTGCTACTCTCCTTTCTGTTATCCGTATCTGTGTCCTTCCCACAGCGAAGCAGAGAACCCAGCACTGGGCAGCACAAGCAACCTGCAGGAGGCTGGAGAGGATGTGGGGGCCGTGTAGCCTGAAGGGGTGCAGGCACTTGTGGGAACCCCAGAGCAGAGAGGTGCGAGAGCACAGAGAGGGGTACACGCAGCTGGGGAGCCCACATTACTCATACCCAGCCCTGATGCCTTACACATCTCGCTCCTCTTATCTGCAGCTCACAGCAAGTCAGAACAACGGGTTTAATCTGCTTGATATTTCGCATCCTGTCTCTCCCCCAAGACAGTTTGGAGACGAGCAGCGTTTAATCATCTGCCAACAAACCTCACGCTATCCTTCCTCACACCCCTCCCCAGCTGCTTCCTACTCCCTTCAAGCACCCCTCTGAAGGAGAGAGCAAGGCCACAGGTATCATATACCAGTAACACCTACATACACAGGAGGACTTTTCCACCCTTGGCCAGCCTACATTCCCAGCTGCTTCCATAGGATGCTGCTTGCCTTTTCCCTGCCTTCTTCCCCTGAAGACCCTGCCATCATGAGGTACTCATGTGACTGCTTTCTGCTGCCCTCGAGAGATCCCTGCCTCAATAGCAAAACGCTCCGGAGCAGAGGAAACAATTGAGCCTGCATTATTGGGGATGTATCCTACAAAAGCTCTCAGCTTGTGTGCAATCCAAATGCCCGGGAGCGCGGCGCTGGCACAGCGGAAAGGCTCAGCTCCCAGAGCAGGCTCTAACTAGACAAATATACTGTTTTAGAGTTACTGCAGAAGGCAAATATCCTGGCACATTCCTGGTTTTCACTCTATTTCTGGTAAGCTCCGGAGTGCCTTTGGCAGCAGGCAGCAGTATTCAGCATTGGGGTGAGCTAGGGCACGAAGAATGAGGGGATAAAAAGCCCCTTCTTGGTTTGGAAACCCAGCTGCTGGGCATGGGGATGCTGGCTCGAAAGCTCTTCTGAGAGCTATGCAGCCTGTATCCCCTCTGTGAGGGGCCTCAGAGCCAGAGCCAGCATCAGTCCCCAGCAACAAAAGAGCCCCCTAACCTGCAGCAGGGAGGGAACGAGCCTTGAATTCAAAGCTTGTGCCACCACCAGGCAGGGCTTCGTGCACACGGGCAGCGCCGCAGGGCTCCGCTCACGCTCCGAAGGCTCGAACCGGAGCGATTCCCACTCCAGGAACGATGGATTTCTGCTTTTGAAACACAAAAAGACCCCATGGCAGGCATGGCAGTGGTTTGTACGCATGCTAACACGTTACCAATAGCCCCTGCCCTCCTCCTCCGTGCTCACCCCCCCCAAATTATGCAGCACTGAAGCCTGTGCCACTGCAAGATGAGTCCAGAGGCTTTGATTTCACGGGTGCAGCTTGTCATCTCTAGCAGGTACGCTTCTCCCTAGCTGCCTGAAACCGAGCTGCTGGCTGCACCCTACCGATTGCAGGGGCTAAATTTAGAGCCAGGTTTTGTTCCTTCCCAAAAGCCATTCTTTTGGAGATCCTAATGACAGTCCTGAGCTGCGCCGTGTTCCTGCCGGAAGCGCGGGAACTTCGGCCTGTGATTATGCTATTTCATCATATGGTCACTGGAAAACAGCAGAACAACAAAGGGATGGGTTTAGCAGCTGCCTCTCCCACTATGAAGGTCGGTTTCCAGAGACTGATTTATCACAAAAAGCCTGCCAGGATAAAAACTGCCCCGAGCACCTTTATGAGCATCCACCAGCAAAGCAGCCGCTCTCTCTTTTAGCTCCATTGGAGCCATCTCCCACCTCCCTGCCGCTGCTTAGGGCAGGGCAGTTGGAAACCCCTTCTCCCAGCTCAGGCAAGGATAACCAGGAGGTGGGCACAGGGCAAGGGGACTTCTGCAGTCCCCTGCGGAGCCTCTGCAGAGGTTTAAAGGTGGGAAGTAAGATCTGCAGCTCCGGAGCGAGCCTGACGTTTCAGTTCCCTATAGAAATCAGATGAGGCTACGCACGCAGCAAAGGGACTTCCTCATTAGATTGGGAAGGGCCCTGTTGTGCTCTCTGTTGTGCTCCTACCTGCTGCTGTAGGCTTCCCATTCCTGTGATGAGCATGAGATAGGTCTCAGCCCTGCAGCCTTCCTGTCGGGGAGGGCCATGCAGACCTTCCAGCACCCCCTTTCTGCCCGCTTGACACCCCCTCCAGCAGGAACACACAAGATCCAGACTTCTCACATCCCTCCCTGGCTGCACCCTATGATTCTATAATTACTCAGCCTTGAAAAGCCAAACCACTGTGTTATGGTCATCTGAAACCAGACGGTCACATCAGCCTTTCCAAAACTTGCCTTGATCCAAGATACAAGCAAACCCATGGCCGGGGGTGTTGGGCGCAGCCCAAGGGCCAGTGTCTGGGCTGGGAATGCCCACGCATTCCCCAAGGAAACTCCTACAGCTCCTTCAACTTGCGATGGCCTCTCCCTCGCAGTCCAGGCATGCCTGATAAAGGAGAACAGTTTAACCCGCGTGCGGTTAAACTATTTAACTATTAAATAGTTAAAACTATCAACTATGAAAGGGTTTAACCCAAGTGGGCAATTAGATGTGGAGTCACGGCTGCAGAAGGCTGCTGACATCAGCCACGAGGGTTCAAACTCTAGTTACAGCACTAGAAAAGCAAGGCTGTCATTAAGGGCAGCATCAGGTTTATTACACAAAACCTGCTGCTCCAGACTTAAGCTGCTCTGAAATGCCAAGCAATGGGCAGAGATGCTTCCGCATTCAGCTCCTATGGCACTCTTACAGCACTCCTCTGTCACACCAGACGCAGTTAGACACAGCCTACTACACCGGGTGGAGCTGGGACTCAAAAGAGTGCCCAACAGGAGGAACAAGTCCTATTCTTGGAGCAACCAAGAATAGCTGCACAGCATAGGATGTAGGTGGCTGCAAAAGAGGCAATTTCATCCTTCTAACCCACCTTCCAGCCCTTTTCCTGCAGACAAGCTTCTTTAAAAAGCACCTTGTACTCAGGACTTTGATTTAGTTTGGCTTCAAGCACTCCGGATCTGATTGAGTTTGGCTTCAAGCACTCCGGATCTGATTGAGTTTGGCTTCAAGCACTCTGGCTCTGATTTAGTTTGGCCTTGCTTTAAGACTACACCAACTCCAGATCACCTTCCCAGGCCAGTCCTCTGCACTTCTGACCCTGAATCAGCCCCAGGGCTGGCACTTTGCCTCTGGCTCCTTCCCAGCCCTGTTTCAACGCAGCAGCCACAACTCGGATGATTCTGCCCATCCCCGTTGTTGTTGTGTCGTGCTCTCGAACAGGAGGTGGTTGTGATTCACTCGCTGGGTTTGTTTGCTTTGTTTTTCCCTGTTCAATCTGCACAGAGGAAAAAATATTTGCCACCAACATTTTAGGAGAGCAGCATCCCCCACCCTGTGAAAAGCAGCCATCTGCAGGAAACAGCATTGCTGGGAAAGTGAGAAGCTTCCTCCTGGAAATGTCGACGCTCCGAGAGCTTCATGTGAAACTGTCCTAACAAAGATGCTTCACACCCATGGGACCACGGGAGAAGACAGTGCTGCTGCCAGCGAGGAGTGAAGCTGGTGCTGGCATCGCAGTCCTGCATCTTGCCACCATTCCCCATCAGCATGAGGCCGGACCCACCTCTCACCAGCTCTCGCCTTGCTGGATGCGGTGTCGCTGCTCCAGCGGGCACGGTGAGCTCCTAGAGGAGCTCCTGCAGCACTCGGAGGTGCTGGCACAGCTTTCCCAGGGCAAGGTGAGCTTGGCAGAGCCAAGGAGCTATTGCAGGCAGCTTCCAGGAGCTGCTGTGTCAACACCCCCGTGACCTAGGGCAGGCTGGAGGCAGTTGACCCAGTCCACGAAACCCAAGGCCAAGTGTTTCTTTTCGCCTTATGGGAGCTGTGAGCTCCACACCAGCTTAGAACCTGTCCCCCCTTCCAGCTTCATCTGTTAGCAAGGAACAGGAGAAGAATTAAACCGGCCCCATCCTACCCCAAGGTGTAAATGCAGCAGGCAATGAGAGGAGGGCTGTTGAGTTTGGTCTCACTCTATGGATGAGTAAACAGGGACAAAACAACCATAAGCATGGCAGTAGCTAAAAATTCCTCCTGTGCAGCACCAAAGGCCTCAGGCTACAGTGGCCTGACCCAGCCCTGAGGCTGCTCACTGTCCTCCCTGTGCTCCCCTGCTCTCCTCATGCTCGGTGACTTTCCGGTCAGGCTGGGATGCCGCATCCCGCTCCACACAGAGGGGCTGTATCCTCCCAGCCCCAGGACACGGCTGTCTCCAGCTCTGCAGAGTAAACACCATCCCTGCTGACAAGCAAAAGCTCCGTGTGGGATGTGAATGCACCTTCTTCAAAGCAAAGCCCAGCTGGTCAGCGTTGAGTCAGGAGAATACACAGAGGCAGGGGGAGGATGGGAATAAAAGGGAAGAGAAGCAAGAACATGGTGTGCAAGGTTGAAGCACTCACTTCTGCACCAGGCTGAACTCCCTCCTACTCTGCAGATCTCAACACAGGGAACTTGCCATCTCCAATCTGCCTTCATTAGGACACTGGGGAGGGGAATGGCCAGGAGAGACCCTACCCCAGCTGCGTGCTGGGCCAGCTGCAGAGGGGAATGGGGACAAAGTCCTTGTTGGTAAAAAGGACCTTGAGCAGTTTCAGCTATGACCAGAGGTCCGGAGCTGCCCTCAGCCCTTCGCTCCCTGTGTCCTTCTCCTAAGAGGAAGAAATCCTGCAGAGTCAGATGTGCTTTCAAGTAACTGATTACCCAGCCCCGAGGGCTGCCCACCTGTGCTGGGGGCTCCAGCGGTCCCTTTGGTGGCAAACGCTCCCAAGCACGTGTTGAAACCAGGCTGATCTTGGGGGAAAGCACACCCTTTCCTCACCTCCTCATGGCCTGTGGTGTCAGGGAGGCAAAGGAAAGGCAGAAGAGCAGCCCCAGCCTCGAGGCTGGCTTTATCCATGCTATGTACACGTTACTTTATACCTAGAAAGGCACATCTGCAGAACACGGTGCTCCAGTTGCCCTCTGCCCTGGCCCCACACCACATCCAAGTGCCCAGGACTGTGATGTTACTTCAATCCAGAAGCTCCATGCACCAAGTCAGGCTGACTCTGCTTCTCTGCCTTCAGACCTGAGCTCAGGTTGTGCCACCTAAACCCAGCTGCATTTTCTTCCCAGCTCACCACGTTCCGTCACCTATTTCTTGCTGTGAAACCGGACAAGGAGGGACCATGGGGCAAAGCATCAGAGCGGTTCAGGGTGCTTGCAGCCAGGCCACGGTGCTGGTGAGGAGAGCAAGGCTGAGGGATGGAAGGGCCGCTGCAGCTTTGCCCAGCACCAATGTCCCCCTCCCCAGCAGCACTGCAGTGCAAGGGCAGGATCCCTCACATGCACTGTTCTCTCCTGGAGGAGCCTCTCCCTTCACCTACAGGGCTGTAGCATCTCAAGGTGTCACTGCTGAGGCTGTGCCATTCCTGGTGCTACTGATGGGCTGTGGCATGTAAGAAACTGAATGACATGAAGAGCTGCCAGCTCCTGCAGAGCCCAGGGCCAAGGCCAGCGCTGCACCACTGCAAAGGCAATGAGCACCCGCACGGACAGCCCGGGCTGCTGCTCTTCCCCATCAGCTCGCAGCATCGAGGAGCAGGGCTGGAGCAGCAAACCAAGGCCTGCAGCCTTGTCACCCCAGGGCAAGGGATTAGCCTGTCTACACGGATGCACACAGCAGCAATGTGCTGACCTGCAGGTTTTGCCTTGCACTATGTCTGCAGGATTAGAGAAGTTAGAAGGCACCCTGGCACCCACAGCATCCCCTTTGCCCCTGAGCCATTGCTTCACCCTCCTCAAGAGCCTCCTCTCTGCCCTACTCCTCACCCACAGACCCTGTTCCTGAAGGGTGGAGGTTACAGCAAGGAGAATGTGATCTGTTAAATAGGACACAGGACTGCCAGTAATGAGTGTGCCACACAGCTACATCTGATACCTCCCTAATTGAAATCCCTCTTGGCCTGTGTCCCAGCTAAGCTCTTAAAAGACAGAAGCAGAGATGAGCACAAGCTGATCCCCTTGCAGGGAAGCGTCCTAACACTAATTGGCTTCAGTGTGTCTCAGTGACAGATTCTCCTTGTGTTTAGTGTAGGGAAAGCCGCCTTCTGATTCAGGGAAGGGCGAGATTGCCAGTGCCTAAAGGGGCTGCAGGAAACCTGGAGAGGGGCTTTGGACAAGTGCCTGTAGGGACAGGCCAAGGGGAATGGCTTTAACCTGCCAGAGGGGAGACTGAGATGAGCTCTTAGGCAGAAGCTCTTCCCTGTGAGGGTGCTGAGGCGCTGGCCCAGGGTGCCCAGAGAAGCTGTGGCTGCCCCATCCCTGGCAGTGTTCAAGGCCAGGTTGGACACAGGGCTTGGAGCAAGCTGCTCTAGTGGAAGGGGTCCCTGTCCGTGGCAGGGGCTGGAGCTGGATGAGCCTTAAGGTCCCTTCAACCCAAACCCTCTTGGGATTCTATGCCCCTACTCCACGTGCATGGCAAGCACAGTCCAGGGAGACAGGTTCAAACCAACCACTCGAACCCTCTCCCACTCCTCGGCGCAGTTTCACTCCAGGACAGTCATTTCCAAACACACCAGTGCCCAGCAATTCAACTTCCCCCCTTCTTTCTTGTAAGCAGGGCAGGGGAAACAATCTATGGAGAAACACATGGCCCCCATCCTCTGTCCAGTCTCCCGCTCTGTGCCTTTCCCCCCTCGCATCCCCTTTTGTGAGCCACTTCATTTACCAGGAGATAAAACAGGCGACGCAATGCGAGGAGCAACCCTTCCCTGCCCTGCCTGTCCCCTTTGTGTACAGAGGGGACACCCCTGAGCCAGGCACCCACCGCCCTCCACCCGCCCGCAGCGCTGGGCCTGCAGGGAAAGGGCATCCTCAATAACAGCAGAACAGATGGCCCAGAATAAACCATGGGAAATTGGGGTCCTCTGAAGTTGTCAGCGAATGGGGGAGACAGAGGAGCTGTTGTACTGCAGAGCAGCGCGAGAGCCGCAGCTCAGCTCATCGAGGCTGAACAACCACCAGCGCCCCGGGGACAAGACGGGGGCTTTTGTTAAAGCTTTCCCAGAGGGGATGGATCCAAAAGCTTGGAAGAGATGCGATAAAAGCAGCCAGCGGTCGCCTGCTCTTTTCAACAGCCGAAGCCTGGGCTGTCCTCTAAGCTTGCTGCTTGAAAACAGGTCTTTGTTCAGCTCGTGCTTAGAGCAGAGCTGGTTCTAAGTCCTTGCGTGCCGTTTCACATGTATATATTTTCTCAGAGAATAGAGATCTTGGGCAAATATTTACTCGCTGAACTCAGTGCTAAGTACAGCAGATGAATAGGAAATTAACTGCAGGCTGCAAGCACACTTCATTTCTCCCTGCAAGTTCGGGGGAATGGTTACTGTGGCTGCTTCAGGGCTTTCACAGCCCTCCCTAGACCCGGCTTGTGGGAAAATGCATTGAGAATAGGAAAAGAAAAGGACTCAGCAAGAACAAGGCTCTAAAAATCCAATTCAAAGCACCCAAAGGAGGCAGAAGCCCCTTCCCGAGCCCACAGCCTGTGTTAATGGAGGCCAAAAGTCTCCCCGAAGGGACAAAGGGAAGGAAAAGCCCAACTCTCCTCCAAAGGCACAGGTAGAACCCCCTGGCGCAGGGAGTAGCTGTCAGCTGCACCCAGCGCTGCCGCAGCCCCGCACCGCGGCGCGGCACTCACCTTGGGGAGCTGCGATGATCCTGGGGTTCACCTTGGAGCGCTCCGCTGCCCAGCCACACAGCAGGCAGCCCCACAGGGCCAGCGCCAGCCTCAGCGGCCGCCTCCTGCCCATCTCGAGCTGCTGAGCGAGCGGCGAGCACCCGGCTTGCGAGCCTGACAACTGCAGCGCTGCCTCTGCGAGACAGCCAATAGATGGGGGCAGAGAGGCGGGACTCCTCCTACAACCGCCTTATAAAGGACCCCGAGCGCCCCAGCACCTGGGTTTGTGCAGGCTTTGATGGGGGTTTTGGTCCTTCCTTCTTATCCCCTCCTCCTTCTTCTGTAAGGGGAAGGTGGGAGTCTGCTGGCTTTGCTCGCATTGAGGCTCTTCAGCAAAGGTGCAGCTGGCCCAAGGCTTGCAAACAACTTACCCCACACATGCAAGAGGAACAGTAAGGTTGAAAGGAGGCAAAGAAGAATGCAGATAATGTGCATTGAAGAAGTCAACAGCAGGCAAGGGTACAGAGACAGATAACAAAGAACTTCCACTCCCACTCATTAAACAGAAGAACGCGGAGGCCAAAAAGTCCTGCCCCAATATTAACCAGGCTGCAGGAACCACTTGCTAGGAAAAGACCCCCCTCTGCCATCAGGAGGATGCAGCCAGGCTGCAGCGCATCTCGTGTGCCAGCTCTCTTCCTGTTCCTGCTACCAGAATAGCAAGGGGCCACTCCTAGTGAAGCCGAATACTGCCCAAATCTGTTCATCATCGGAAGTCAGGAAGACTACGAGACAAACAGCAGGGATGTGGTGATGACTGTGTCCTGCATCCGGAGTCACACCCCCCTTGCCAGACCAGCCAAACTCATGCTTGGGAGTGTGGGAGTGAGCTGGGGTGAAGAAACACCCCCTTTCCTAAGATCCTGCCTTTTCCCTTCTGATGCTCCTGTCCTCCCACAGGACAGGGTGCTGAGGGGCTGGCCTGCCCCAGGGCCGTGGCACCAACCTTTGGGAAGTCACTTTGCTTTGCCAAACCTCCCCATCCTCCCAAGTGCCCATCAGGAGGCCGGGAAGAGTCGACATGAAGCACTGTGAGGTTTGCTAATGAGAAGAGCAGGGAATTACGTGCAAGGAAAGCCAGGTTGGACGTGAGCAGAATAGGAGAACCCCATGGGGAACTGGGAAGGCTGAGAGAGACGCAGCTGCGCTCTTTAAAGTTGGTATTGAAGCACGGAAGCTAGAGCCAGGACTGCTGTGCTCCTGCAGATGAACAGTGGCAGGGCAAGGGGGGCAGTTTGAAGGAAGCAAGAAACTAATGAGGCAGCTAATGGTGAATTTTAAGGACCCACAGGAATTCCCCCATCAACTTGAAACACAGGGTTTCATCTTTCCCTTTAAGCAAGCATCTGCTCGGGTAATGACAGGATGGTAACACAGGGAGCATTCTGCTTTCTCACTTTCAGCCCTGGTAAGTCCCAGCCTTGAATCACTTTGTGTTCTTGCTCACCTCGAAACAACAGCCTCTTTTCCCCCCACCAGAGGTGGCCCCATTGCTCCCAGAGGTGCTAAACCCCATTATCACTTGTTTTCTTGCAGAGAAGCCTTCCAAAACCCCATCTCACTCATTCAGACTCTCACACAGTCGGGGTGACAAAGAAACACCATTTGTACATCAACAGCCTGAGCCACACAGCCCAGGCTGGCTCCGTTAGAAACACGGGACTTAGCATTCTGCACCACCCCAAATTTGGGCTCCACTATGAGAGCTGCATACGTTATGATCTGCTTTGCCTTTTATGACACGATGCAGCTGGTGGGCTGGGAAATGGGCTTTCAACTCCCACTCTTGACTGAGTTGCCAACTGGAAACACAGAAGGGTTCTGATCAGAGCTGAACGAGGAGTTTCTGCCTCATTAGAACAGTAAATCCTTTGCTTTTCCCTCTTCCTCTGCCCCCATTGAAACCAGCTGGGCACTCTGTATGGTTTGCTTTTAGGGGTGCTTTTCTTCCTACCTACAGCTAAACACAGGGCTCCTGTGTGCAAAATTCAGCTTCAAACTGCCGCAGGACTTTAGAAGCATTCGGCTCTGGGCTCTTTTGACTTCAACACGAGACCACTCCATCTCCTAGATCAGGAGCTGAGCCACCTCGTGAATATAACTGTATCATGGTCCTGGATTCAGAATGATGCTGTAGCATCATCTCCTGAGACTCAGGAGGCAGCCTGGTGCCTAAAAATGAAAGACAAAGCTGTGTGAGATCACTGTCTGCGGCTCAGCAGAGGAGCCTGCAGCAGGGGAGGAAAAAGTGAGCGGTGGAACATGAAAATACACAGGAACATCCCACCCAAAGCAGTGGTTACAGCTCTTCAAATGAATGGGGTGCACCAAAGCTGAGCTTTCACCCACTGCTGCCTCCAGAAGCTACAGCTCCCCTTAGCATCCTTTCTCCTCCCCACAAGCTCCTTCAGGGCAGCAGCAGCATGAGCCTGACTCCAGCTGCAGGAACATCAGGACAACACTGGGAAAGCAACTCCAACAGCTGGGCAACATCTGCAGGGTCAAGTGGCAGAGTAGGAGAAGAACCCACCATGAGCCCTTCCCACAGGGAGGGCTGTCCTGCAGCACACACAGCACAGTGCAATGCTCCCATGGTGCTCCCAAGCCCACCTTGTGTGCTTGGGAAGAGCATAGAGCTGATGTCAGCGTTGCGGGAGGTGCTGAACACAGAACAGGGCCCTGAATACACCCCAAAACCTGCTGTGCATTGACTACACACCCACCCAAAGCAGGCAAGTGCTCTTGTGAGAGAGTCTGTTTGCTCAGCCACATCCCATGTCCTCCACTAGCCAACAAGGAGTGTTGACACAAGCAATGTGATTCCAGGCACAGCCCCTCCTGCAGAGGTTTCCATCTGCTTCCCTCAAGTATCAGAACTTCCACGGTGCAACTTATGTGCAGCTTTTTCCAGATCATGCTGCTTGGTTCCAACACAGATCAGGAGCAGCTTCCCCCAAGGAACTTGTAAAAAGCATCAAGCACAGATTTTCCTCGGGAGGAACAGTTCTATTCATCACTGCAGACAGGCTGCTGGATGTTTGTGGCCCAGGCAGTGTAACTGTTATGAAACCTCCCTTTTTACTCCTCATTAGAGAGGAGCTGAATACCTTGTCAATGACAGGAGCAGTGGGACTGAGCACCCTCAGCAAGCGTGCTGATGACACTGAGCTGTGTGGCGCAGTGACACGCTGGAAGGGATGGGATCCAGAGGGACCTGGAGAGATGGGACCATGAGAACCTCATGGAGTTCAACAAGGCCAAGGACAAGGTCCTGTCCCTGGAGCAGGGCAATCCCAGCACAAACAGAGGCTGGGGGAGTCTGGAGGGAGCAGCCCTGAGAAGGACTTGGGGGTGTTGGGTGAGAAGCAGCTCCCCATGACCCAGCCTCAGTGTGTGCTTGAGCCCAGAACCCCGCCGTGTGCTGGGCTGCACCCCCAGAGCGTGAGCAGCAGCTCAGGGAGGGGATCCTGCCCCTCTGCTGGGCTCTGGGGAGACCCCCCCTGCAGTCCTGATCCAGCTCTGGGGCAGCAGCACAAGAGGGACGTGGAGCTGCTGGAGCGAGGCCAGAGGAGGCCATGGAGATGCTGCGAGGGCTGGAGCAGCTCTGCTCTGGAGCCAGGCTGAGAGAGCTGGGCTGGGGCAGCCTGGAGAAGAGAAGGCTCCTGAAGGGGAGACCTCAGAGCAGCTCCAGTGCCTAAAGGGGCTGCAGGAAACCTGGAGAGGGGCTTTGGACAAGGGCCTGTAGGGACAGGCCAAGGGGAATGGCTTTAACCTGCCAGAGGGGAGACTGAGATGAGCTCTTAGGCAGAAGCTCTTCCCTGTGAGGGTGCTGAGGCGCTGGCACAGGGTGCCCAGAGAAGCTGTGGCTGCCCCATCCCTGGCAGTGTTCAAGGCCAGGTTGGACACAGGGGCTTGGAGCAAGCTGCTCTAGTGGAAGGTGTCCATGCCTGTGGCAGGGGTTGGAACTGGAGGAGCTTTAAGGTTACTTCCAACACAAACCTTTCCAAGATTATTCACAAGAACATAGCAATTACCTTGGCCTGACCCCAGGCTAGGAATGTGACCCTGGCAAACAAGCGGTAGAAGCGGTAGATGTGACGAGTTTGAACACAGACCAATCTTCCATGGAAAGAAAAACATCAACACCACAAGCATTCCAATCCCTGCAATAGCGAGGCAACATCTTTCCTCTGTTGTGTCTTCTCCTCCACAACCAGACAAGCACATCTCAATCTTTGGCTGTTATCAGCGATGGCAGCTTCAGGTGATGCAAAGAGACCTTTCTGACCACGGAACAAGGGCTGAGGATGCTCACCAGGCCTGTCATGCCACGTGTGTGCATGTGCTTCCATAGTCCCTCCCTAGATAAGATCGTGAGACTGCACATTGTGACACAGAGCATGGAAAATCCTCCGGGACACTGGTGCAGGATGAGCCAATGTCCCATGAGGCTGGGACACGAGTATAGGGCTTTGGAAGATCAGAGCTTCTATGTCTTACCCCTTGCATTATGCCTTTGGGAACAAGTTGATTTACAAGCATGGACTTGAGAGGAAAAGAGCAAAACTGCACTCCCTGTTTCTTTTGGCACTGACCAACAGGTCTTCCAGACGACAAAGTGAGGTGGGAAGGAAGCAAAGCAGATCATTCATCTGCAAGCTGCTGCATTCTGCTTTCAACACCCAAATCCTCCTACCCAGCTCACATCCCTTGCAGGACAGCACAGTAAACCTATTGCCCCAGGAAGCACCATTAAATGTGTCAGAAGCCCTCATATGCTAAATGCCAGCCCCAGGGCTTGAAAAGTGAGGCAGAGAAGGGGTGAAGGAATCATGTGTCCCAGGACATCTTTTTCTAGGTGACATGGTCCAGTGTGAGGCCTCCCTGCCCGTGGCAGGGGCTTGGAACTGGATGATCTTTAAGGTCCTTTCCAACCCAAACCATTCTATGATTCTATGCCCAAGGAAACCAGAGCCATGTCGCAATCTCCTTGGAGAGCAGCACAAACCCCCTCACTGGGACTCCCCTTCTCCAGTGCTTTCCCCTCTGGTGCTGAGGGGACCCCCAGGGTCACCCCACCAGCACCTCCCAGCCTAGAGCTTCACAACACCCATCCCAGGAGCTCGCAGAGGTGCCGCCATCTAAATAACCCTCTTCTTTAAGCACCCATCTGCCTGGCGAACGCATTCACCTGAGTGTTTGTCACATTAACAGCAGCACTGGCAACCGCTGTTCAGTGAGAGCTCCCTGACGGAGCAGGAAAGCAGGTAAAGCAGATGCACATCCGTGACACCGACAGCCAAACGTGGGCACCCCTCAGACACAGATGCCAAAGGCTTTAGGCAGTGTAATAAAACCCAGTGCAGAGCCCAACATAGCTAAAAGGATGTTAAAACTAAAAAGAACAGCAATAAGTCGCTTTGTCGAGGCTGACCCACCACAAGAGCTGCAGGTTGATATATTAATGCTGCACAATGTATCAGCTCTGGCTTCCTATTAAGGTGCAGCAGGCCAGGCTGTGTTCTGCTTACCTGGACTTCTTGATGGCTCTTTTCTCAACTGCTGTGCTCCTCTGGTTCCTGCCAGGGCCTGGATTCCAGGGCAGCATCACCCCGTGCTGCAGAGCAGCCACCACGCTCTCCTGTGGAACACTATGTTTCAGCAGTGGGCAAAGCAGCCTCCTCAGCAACACTGATTCCCACTGAATGGCCCTAAGAAAGGTCCAGCCCTGCCATCCCATAAGCAAGCTTATAAGCCCCCTTTCTCATCTCCATTAAATCCACACAGTCCTCGTGGTAAGACACAAGTTCAGGTTCACTCCACAATCTGCTCTCCCATCCCCTGCCATAACATGGGTTGGAATTGAAGTCCGCATTTTCCTCTAAGGAACTAAGCAAGTTACCTGGTTCTCAGGAAGCCACTTCAAACTGCTGCTGGGAAACATGCCAGTGGAGTCTCTTACAAGCTCACCAGGCATGTTAAGATGAAGCTCAGGGAAGTAAACTACTTGACAGAGATCACAGTGACCTCGTATAGTGTTTGAGTGCTTCCAGCAGCACTATCTGTCTCGCCAGGAAGGGAGAGGCAGCTCAGAAGTGGTCCATCTCCTGCTCCTCCTTCCCAGCTCAGTCCCTGCTGGCCAGCTCTCAGCCAAGTGACGCAGAAGGCAAGTGCCTGCAGATCAGCACTGTTCTTGGCTCTCAATCCAGAGCCTGTTTGGTGACACGAAGGCTCAGCACCACAGATGCGCTGGTTTCTCTTCCCATCAGATGCAGGAAGCTCTTCATTTCTCCCAGCAGGACAGTGGGAACAGCTCAGGAGCTGGGTTTTACCTTGAAAGTCTCAAAACTCTTGTAGAGGACACTGGCCCAGGTAGGAAAGAGCTGCCCTTCCTTGTGCAGGCTTCATGCCTGTTACCTGCTTCCTGGTTTTTCAGCATCCAAATCACTTCCATGCAACTCAAGTGGGAAAGCCACACGCAAGTAGGTCACAGACGACTGGGAGGGGATGAAGAGAAGGATGAAAACATGAGGTGGAAAAAGAATAAATGGACATGAACTTGCTTGACCAGACACCAGCTGGAAGGATCCACGGGATGATTGAGTTAGGTGTAACTGAAGATCCTTTGGGATCAAAGCATTTAATGTCAGGGAGTTATAGCTGAGAAAGGAATCCTGTGGAGTCAGGGCTGTAAACATTTCATCCCTTCCCTGGAATGCGGCCATACCCAAAGCACTTGCACACAGGGTAAACAGTGTGAGTCTGCTCTGCAGGATTCCAGGGGGATTACAGAGCAGCAGTGCCACCAGCAACACCTTCTGCTTTAGCAAGAGTGACAGGTTCCTTCCTACTGTCCTTGTCACCTGGTGCTGCTTCAGTCCTAGGCTCCCAAAACTGAAACCTCAGAGCTTTACAGAACTATCACACCCCCTTTGGAGCGTGGCATCCCACAAGTTACCTGTGAAGCAGCCCCATGGCTGCACATCTCCTTCCAGCTGCGGAACACGCTTGTGGGTCATGGACTCTGAAGCTGTGGCCAAGCCACAGGACTCCTTGCTGCAGGGTACAGGGACACTACAAGTCTCTCTGGGTTTAAAGAAACAGGTTGTTTGGGTCTGTGAACTATAAACACCCCGTAGCCAGCTCTAAAAGCCCCTAAACCTCAGCCAAGTGGATGCTGGAAAACCTCTTCCAGATGGATCTTTCTCTATTCATCCTGTTCTTATGTTTCTTCTGCAGCATCTGCTATTGGCCACTGCAGGAAGGCAGGCTCTGATCCTACATAACCCATCTGATGCTTTTATCACACCTTGAGTGGAACCCCACAGCTCTGCAGCTTCCCCTCAAACACAACAGCTAAGCTAATGCACCCTGCTGAATCAGTGGGCCACACTCTTAAGGTGTCTTTTTCCCCCACCACTGAAATAAGAAGCCTCAAAGTGGTTTTGGGACAAGCATTCTGTGCGCTGGCACCCTGGAAATCAGCTCAAGAGACTGCGTGGTCAGAAATGCTCCCCAAACTCCCTGTTCCCACCTTAAAAGCATTGGAGAGGGAGTTTGTTTCATGCTGTTTGAAGTTTCCAGGCTCAGTTCAAGAGGATTGGAGTCAGGAAGCTTCGTGTTCAAAGCCAGTGGCTCAGCCATTGTCTTGGCTTCAAAGGGTAGAGCAGGGGATGTTTATCATCTTCCCCCTGACCTTTCCTTTTGCTTACCATACTCTTGAACACAAGCATCCTTGTAAGGCAGAACTGGAACTACACGCACTGATTTAGAAACACTGATTTAGAAATATCAGAATATTATAAATATAGAAAAAAAATAGCAGGAAATAGACATATTTTCATAGCGTGACATTTTTAGTACACTTCTGCTTTCACCAATAGTCAGTTGCCTTAAAATCATGCTGCTTTATTGTGATGAGCTCAGTGAGCATCACAAGGACAGTTCCTTAAAAGGATGCTTTGTGGCTAAAATCAGAGCTTCCCTCTTCTAAAGAAACACATTGGTTCTTGCAAGGAAAGGGACTAAATCCCCCCTGGAGGCTGCCCTGTCCTTTGGGCTCTCACCTTATTCCTCATCAGTTGTCCCAGCATCAGTAAAACCTTCCTCCTTCCTCCAAAGTTTGCCTGAGAAAGAGGAAGATCAAGACTTCATTACTGCAAAGGAAACAATAAAAGAGGGGTCCTGCTGCTCCCTCTTCCCTTTGCCTGCCCCTTGGTGAGACCATTTAGCTCATGGGATCAGCACAAAGCTAACAGAAGGAAAACCGAACAGGATTAGGTGTTTCTGACACTGGCATTCCCACAAGGACAAAGCTGAAAGCAGCCAGGAAACCACTGAGCCCTTTGCAAGGAAATCAAGCTGATGTTCAAGGGCTCTGCCAGACACATTTGCTGCTGCTGCTCACATGGATGTACCCTAGAAATCCTGCGAGAGATGCTGAGCACTGGAGAAAGGCACCTTCACCAGGCTTGTGAATCAGTGGCCACGATGGCATTGGGATGGATAGGCCTCCAGCTCCTGCACATTGAGCTCGGTAGAACACCACCACTGGCTTAAGTTGCTCTGCTGCCTTTCCCAGCTCAGGAATTGGTTCCTGTGGCAGGGTCCTTCAAGCAGGAGACACTAAGAGCCTCTGTTTGGCTGGGGGAGCAAGGAAGAAACATTTCTTCCTAAATCCTGGAGAAATGGAAGGATGAGGGGAAATCGCTCCAACACCGGTCATTTGGAGCCAGAAAGCAAGGCTGGAGAGCTAGAAACCTTGGCACTTTGTGATCTGATCCAAGCACACCCACACCAGAGAGACTGTGTCTACAATCACTATCTCAGACACCAACTTCTGCTCCTGGGATAGGTTCTGCCCTTTGTGTTCACTTCACGCATGGTTGTAAAAGCAGAAGATGGAGGTGGGCAGTCACACAGGCTGTGGGACTGCAAAAGCCATCAGGATGCAAAGCCTGGGACATCGTGTTCTGTCTCAATTTCATCCTTTGGCTGGAAATCCACCCCATCACACACACACACAACACTGCTTTGCTGCTCATGGAGACAGGGAGCTCAGGACTGTCTTAGAGAGAGTGAAAAAGCCATCAGAGGTGGCCAAAGTAGAAAAGCAGAGCACATCTGGTTACAAACAACAAGGTTATAGGAGTACAAAGAGCTGCTGCCACTACTCTTGTACACACCCAGTCACTGCTTCCCATCACCTCACTGCAGGCAAAGAAGGAACGGAACCAAAAACTTCTTTTACGTCAGACCCAGAAAGTCCCTACTGCAAGTGCTTACACTGGGGAACTGTGCTCTGAGCCCCAAGGGTCAGCCAAGCACCTCCCAGTCTGCTCCTGCAGCAGCGTCAGTGATGCTTGGTTGGTGAACAGAGCGTGGCGGATGCAGGAAGCAGGTAAGTCCCACTGAGAATGGATGCACCTGTAACCCAAACCTAGAAGGACCAACCTAAGCTGGTGCAGGAGAAGGAGGGGAAGGTGTCAGGGCAGCAGCACCAGGGATGGAGCACAAGGAACAGGCAGGAGTCAGCACATCACAACTTCCCTGCAGGAAAGCAGTGCTCGCCTTGCTGCTGCAGAGCCAGAGCTGAGGATCCCTGAGCTTCCACCCTCCTACAGGAGCTGCTGCAGCAAAGTTTCCCCTCCTCCTCCTCCTTTTCCTCCAGCACCAGCCCTGCAAGTGCCAGGCAGAGCCTCTCTTCCCATCCCTGCATCTCTAAATCTGCCTGGTTGCTGAGCATGTCTATTCTAGGCAGCCAAAGGCAGGCGAGATGAGGGAAGCGAAGCGCACGCAGCAGCCGCATCGTGAACAGCATCAGTGCCAAGTTCTGCTCTGCTATAGCCAGTTCAGACAGAGAAGGTGGCTCATGTGGTGCTCCAAGCCAAGTATCACAATTTGCAAAAGAAATCAGGAAAAAAGTTCTTTCTATTCAAAATAGCCAGGCAATTCTCAATTATCTGGGACACAGGGAAAAGCAGAAATAGCCATTATAAGGGAAGAATGCTAAATGTGGGTCGACAAAGTGATCAAACCCTAGAAACGAGCTCAGGACAGAAAAGAAATACCATTTTGGGACACCAATAACCCCAAGCTGAGGATTGACATGGAACAGCAAAGCAAACCAGGCCCCCTGCTCCCAGAGCAAGTCCTGCCAGCCCTGAGCAGGGCTGGGAGAGCCAGCTTGGGGCAGCAGCATCTGCAATACAGCTAATCCCGGGAGGATGGAGGGCTGACAGCAGGGCTTGTCCCCAGAGTGGAGAAGGGAGGGAGGACACTGGGCAGATGCTGTGCACTCCCCCAGCAAAGCAAGGAGTGAAGGCACCAGGGATGGGGGCTAATGAATCAGTTTTCACCCATGTCAAATCAGAGCCATCGTCTGGCCTGGGTGGGTGTATCAAGTCAGGAAAGCTGGTTATGTTCATCACATCCTATCTCCTACATATTGAAAAATTAAAGCTGTCCCTCCCCTCCTGAGAGACTTAATCCTCTAGACAGGATTAAAGTCTATCAGTCAATGAGCTACACCCTGGAGAGAACAACTCAGCTGGGTGAGAGCTGAGATCCTATCAGCAAGCGCTTGGAGAGGAATTAGAGGGGAGCACAGGCAGCCTGAAGGTAGAAGAGCATTATCCACTCTTAGCTTCCCGGCTAATGCATGATGGCATTCCAGGCAAACCAGCTCCCTCTTCCATGCCTTGTTAATCTCAATGATACATTCAGAGTGAAGCCTGGCCCAGCTCTGGCTCTTCTCAGTTCCCATTGACTGGAGTTGTCTTTGCAGCTCAGGTCCTTGGGACCCCCAACACAGTCCCCAGGATAAGAAGACACTCTGTAGCCAGACTAACCTGTGGCAGTCACAAAGCACTTGTCCCAGGTCATTCACCAGCATCTCACACTCTGGCAACTGCCTCAACCCTCATGCTTCTCATTTACTCCTTTTACTGTCACCTCGTGGTGGCCATGATCTCCTGCACCTTGTTCTGAGCTTGCAGGACTCACCAGCTTCACCCAACACAACGCTCCAAGAGACGTGATGCTTCTCTGCAGCAGCTTCTTGGAGCTCAAGCAGCTCTTTCGTGCTGGCTTAACTCCTGGCAGGAGGCTGTGCAGGTCAGCTACACCTCAAGCAAGGCTTTAACAGATACAGGTACTCCGTTAGAGGAGTGCCCTCTGCTGATAGAACAGTCCTACAACAGGGAAAACATTGCTCTCCAGTTCCGTCCATGCCATGAGAACACAACCCAGGACAGATCACAACCCAAACAACAGGCAAGTGAATACAGTCCATTTAATACAGTTCAACACAGAGGGGCCACAACAGCAACACAAGATGGACTGAGGCATGTTAGGTGGGCAGGAATGAAACAACAGGCAGGAGAATAAGACTGCAGAACATCTCTCCAACACACAGAGCCACCTCTTTCTCCATGCTGGACCAAGTCCTGAGGTCTTGTCCCTGGTGGCCAGGAGAAGGAGGCTGAAGAGGGGTATGTGGAGGAGCTGCCCTCACCCAAACAGGAGCACACTGCCCACCTGCAAGGAGAGGAGCAGCCACCCCAACTGCTCCATGCTGGAGAGAGGAACCCCAGTGCAGAGAAGAGTTTCAGTGCCAAGTCCCAGAGAAGGAATGTCAGAGCTGCCTCAGCACAACTCACCAGTGCAGCTTCTCCTGCCCGAGAAGCTAGGGAGCTCCACCAGCAAAGATGAGCTCCAGGGCAGCCTGAATGTCCCCTCCAGTGGCCTGCAGGGCTCGGAGGCTCAGCTCATCATCATGGATGCCCATGTCCCGCAGCTGCTGAAGCTGTGGTTGCCACTGGCTCTACAGACAGGAAACAAAAGCAGCTAAGGGTAGGTACAAGTGTCCAAGTGGAAAGAAACCAGACTTTCCCACAGCCCACTCTTCCACACTGCACTCTCCCACCTCTCTCAAGCTCCCATGTGCAATGTTAAGTGTGCAAACAGATCTTGAAAGCTCAAAGCCTTGCTGAAAACTCCCCAAATCCGCCACTTCCACCCAGTACTTGAGCATTGGTCTATCAGCCCTCCTGCAAGAAGCACTTCTTTAGTGATGCCCCTTTCTGCTCTGCCTCAGGAGGCAGCAGGAAGAACCACTCCACCCTGCAACACTCAATGCAATACAGGCCTTTCCTTCGTGGGCTGTGGAAGGAAGAGCCTGCCACACTGACCTGCAGGCTGGGCTGCCCCGAGGCTTGCAGGGCATGCTGTAAGGCCTGGCTGAAGAGGTCATTGGTGATGGGTGTTCCTGACTGGACACTGGATGACATTGGGGAGGTCCCAGAGGAATGACCCTAGGAGGAAATAAGTTGTACATGAAGCAGAACACTTGGCACAGGAAGCAGTGCCTGCTGCATCCCCCCATCGTGCTTACTGGAGCCCATATGGAAGAACTCAGCCCAGACCTGAGCAGGGTCTGCCCTGGTTCTGTGCCCCAGGAGGCCCTCCCAGTGCTGCCACTGTACCTGGGTGCCAGGAGTGGGTGTGTGGGAGCTGCTCTCTGGGGTGCTCGCCAGTGCCAGCGCGGTGGCCAGCTCGCTCTGGGTGATGGGCCGGGGCCCAGCAGCCCCAGTGTAGCCAAGGGAAGCCGGGCGGGAACCAGAGGTGCTGCTGGATGGTGTGGATCTGGTGCTCTGCACGGAGGAAGAGGAAACAAAACCACCTCAGATGTTGGCGTCCATGTCCCAGGGACATCTGGCTGGTGTGCTCCTTCCCAGGGCTTCCTTTCCTGCAATACTTGCAAGTCACAAGAGCAAAGCTTTTAAAAGCTAGCCATGGCAGAAGTGGATGTGCTTTTTCCCACAAACCTTTCAATGTATCATCCATCAGCTTAAAACCAAAGCATTCTTAGCCTGTAATAAAACAATTAGCTGTTAACTGGAACCTTTTTGGCCTAAATATGCAATTTCTCTTATAAAATACTTTGCCCTTTGGAAAGTTCCCTATATGGCAAAAGGAGGGCAGGGACAAACACTCCCACCCTTCTCAGTCACACTCATCCATCATCCATGCACAACCCTCTGCATCAATCTGGCCATCAAGCTGAGGACAAGTGCTGTCCCAAGTTGTGCTTCTGCATTGTTCTCTTGGGACCCTACCTCAGCACTCAAGAAAATCCTACCACGAACAGCATCCAAGCACACCACAGTCCGTGCCTGTCTCCAGGATACCCCTAGAGCAGCTTGTGATGTTCATGAAACAGGAAGAAAGAAAATCTTTGCAGGCTTTAAGGGCAAGTCCATTCCACCCCATTTGGCTGCTTACCTGGTGGAAGTCATCTTCATCATCAGAGAGACCTTCGAACAGAAAGCCACCTGCAACAGAAGGGAGAATCACATGGAGAACAGTGGTGCTGGCAGGAATCGGACACCAGATGAGAATCCCATGGAGCTCTTGGCCACACAGCTAGGACAGCCCCAGCCAACACACTGCTTAGGACAGAGGCCTCAGCACCAGCAATTTCACGTGCAGCAGGTCACAAAACAGAGGCCACACACAGGACTCTCCTACCAACAGTCATCACACACACTTGGCTGGGAGAGGCCCTGAGGCCAACGTGTGTCAGCACAGCTTTGCCTGCAAATCCTGCAGCACATCCTTTCTGCAGAGTCCCCACTCAGGTGTGTGGCTGAACGTACCTGGCATGTCCCGGTAGGAGCCAGAGGACATGCCCCGGGAGGATGTGTCCGGCGCTGGGAGCGGGGTGCTGCCAGCCACCGAGTGCAGGACAAGGACAATGGCATTCACCAGGGCAGGGTGAGCTGGAATTAGCCTGGAGAGAGAGAGGAGAATGAATTGTGGACACAGTGAAATGAGCAGTTCCGCACCAGCCAAGACCCTCCAGCACAGCAGTGCCCAGCACTGCCCCACCACTGCTGCCTCTGCCTGGACAGCAAGGTACCTCCCCACACTGTGCCACACAGCTAAAGCAGCTGGGAATCCTTGATCCCACACTGACCCTCCCTTTGTAAGCATGTTTCCTATGCTCTCATAGGAGCAACTCTGTGCTGCGAGCAACCCGATCCAGGTTTGACCCTGGGTAGGACAAGGGGTGATGGGTTCAGACTGAAGTTCAGGTTGGATATAAGGAAGTTCTTTACTGTGAGGGTGCTGAGGCCCTGGCACAGGGTGCCCAGAGAAGTGGCGAATGCTCCATCCCTGGCAGTGTTCAAGGCCAGGCTGGACAGAGCCTTTGGTGATGTAGTCTGGTGTGAGGTGTCCCTGCCCATGGCAGGGGGTTGGAACTGGATGATCTTAAGGTCCTTTCCAACCCAAATCATTCTGCGATTCTATGAAGTCAAGATGATGACAGCCCCATATCCCACTAAATATCCTTTGTTTTAATCCAACAGTGGAGGTAGATGTGTATCAAAGTATCAGCTCCCTCTTTCCTGCTGCTGAGGAAGAAACATCCTATCCTGAATCTCTGGCCTTGTGCATCTGCCTGGCAGGCAGGAGCAGAGCTCTCCAGCCCACCAAAGACCAGCAGCCTATACAACAGCACAACAAAGGCACTGCTTAGTCACTGCATCGGCTTACGTGAACTTACGTGTCCAGCATGTTGGGGTCTGCAAACACTGAAAAGAGATCCTTGTCCTGCAGGACTCCTGGGAGGGACCAGGAAACAAGACGAGAAGGAGACAGGATACAAGAAGCAGGAACCAGTCAAACAGGAGCCATGGGAAACACCAAAGGAATTCATTGTTTTTCAGGAACTGAGTCACTGGCAGACAGTGTAAATACTCTGTCATTGTTCTCTCTGAAGCATTTACGTCTTTCTGGAGAGACTCTGGAGCACAGCCACACATCCAAGGGATGGGGCTTTCCTAGATCCCACAGGCTGTGCTCCAGCACAGACAGCTCCACCTTAAGGGCAGGATTAAACCCGCCTCACTCCAGCCAGGCTGTGACTGCACCCCACAGCTCACCTCCCTCATAGCAACGTGCCAAAAAGCCAAGTAACATCCAGGCCAGAAGAATCCGGATTTAATGAACACACTGCAGCAGGGAGGAAGCATTCATCCCACTGCTCTCCTTTGGGCTCCTTTGGAAGCCATTATCCATTCCCAAACACTACCAACAGAGCACAGCTACAATGGACACATGAGTAGGCACTGACTCTTAATGCTTCACAAAGGGACCAATCTGGCACTTTCTGCAGAGAAAGGGAACTCTCCCTTTCCCCTGGCAGGAATTAAACACAGATTAACTTCATCTGGCTTTCCTCAGATCCTCTGGATCACATCTGGACTCACCCAAAGCAACAGGGTCACTACTGAGGCCAGGAGTAGCTACAATGATCTGATCCAGTGACTCCTTGTTCCCCAGCATCTTGAAGACCTGAGAAGAAATTAGAACAGATCAGCAGAGGCTCCACCGTGGGACTCTCCTCACAGAGAGAGGACAGACAAAAGGCACCAGCCAGCACAACGTGAGGCCCCACTCACTGCATCTCTGTAGGCAGGACTGCTGTGCAGGGCAGTGTGAAGGACCCGGAACTCCCTGACTGCTGCCACCTTATCCACAGGCTCTGAGGGAGGAAAAGCAGACCAAAACACAGTTCTCCCTCTGTCAGCCTTTTTTACGTGCCACTGGGACTTCGACAGCAGTGGTGATTCCTTAATGCCCCTGCATTCAGCTCACCCAGAGAGCCAGGCCCAGACTAATGACTGCCTCAGTACAGTTATCACAACACAATAAGTCACTGCATTCTCAGCTTCCAGACACATAAAAATGCATAGATATATCCTTCTACACACACAAAAGGAGCTGTATTCAAGTGACAGCTCTAACCTAACCCATCTTATTCCACACACACAGATCAGGAACACACACACACACACACACGCCTGCTCATCCCTCAAGCTGAGTAACCAGTCACTTTGCTCCTGGTTCTCTGGTAACACCCTAAAACTGATCATAGTCATTAAGGGATATTCACCGCCCACATTACATAGCTCATTCCTTAAGTCTCCCATCAGCAAGAAAACATAACACCCCTTTGCTGCTGTTAGAGGTGGAGAGTTCCCCCCCAAAACACGCTGATCAACTCCTCCTGCACACCCCACATCAGCCTCCCAGAAACAGCTGACAAGCGAAGCTGTTCCATGGTCACAAGGGGCCCACACTGAACACAGAGCCAAGGAGATCTAAGCGGTACCCGACCTCCTCACCTGGTTTCTGGTCAGGCTCAGGCCAGGACTTGCGCAGGACATGAACGGTGGAGCCCGACTGGATGCCATAAAAATCAAGTGTCTGGTCATCCCTCAGCTTACGGCCACAGTAAATCAGATCTAGGAGAGAGAAACACCTGAAGGGAAACGTCTAAAGATGAACAACTAAAGTTAAACATCTCCAGCACGCTCAGAAAGGACCTGGGGTCTTTAAATGATGACTGCCCAGGGGTTAGTGCTCCCCATGTGCTGGGGTCAGCAGCACAGGGCCTCCATAACACAGGGAAATCGTGCAGCTGAGTCACAGAATGTGACTCTGCCACCTCCTGGAGAAGAGGCCACCTCTCCCACAGACCTCACAAGGACACATTGCTGTAAGTCAGTCAAAAGATGTCTTAACAAGAGCATCAACACTGCAGGAGCACTGTGATCCCAAGCAAACACTATCCGTATCACAAGGCACTAAGGCCACCACAGCGCAGCAGAAGCTCTGAAACATGCCTCGATCCCCTACGCTGTGCTAAGTCTTCCCACCAGCCCAACACCACAAAGCAGAAGGCCATTTGTGTCCTGGCTGCATCAAGGAGAGGAAGAGGTGACCCCAGGCAGCAGCAGGACACAGCCCGTGAAGGCACCCACCGATGAGCTCGGGGTCCGGGACAGACTCCTGCAGCTTGCCGGTGATGAGCTGCTTGAGGTAGGAGATGCTGCACCCCCCGAGCGGGCACTCCCCCAGCTCTGTCTCTGGCAAGTGCAGGATGGATTTGGGAGCCAGGGGCTGATCCGCCAGCTTCACCGCGATGTGCCACTCGGGCAGGGCCATCGCAGCCTCCGCACCGACAGCAGCCGCGCCCGCCGAGAACCTGCCATGGAGGAAAACAAACCGAAGTGAGCCTCTGCGCTAACCAACCACCACACAGACCGCCTCCCCGTGCCGGGAAACGCTAACAGGAGGCCTGCACACCACAGACACGCTGTCAGGTCCCTGCCTCTCTGCCTTAACCAGCGCTAGAGGGGAGGCCCCCGCCAGTCTCAGCACTCAAGCGGAGGAGAAAGCCAAGCGCAAGGCCCGGTTCTCCAGGCAGACACCCCCCCCCCCTCCAGCCCCTGAACCCCCCGTTTGCCGGTGCGGAGACCGGGAGCGAGGGGTCCGAGCGGTGCAAGCCCCTTTCCGCTGCTCACCCCCTCCGCGGGCAGGACCCCGACCCGCGCTCCCCGCGGCCACAGTACCCGCAGCCGGGCCGCGCCGGAGCGGAAGTGCTGCGCGGTGCACGCTGGGAAACCGAGTCCGCCGGGACACGCTGGCTGCAGGGCTGGCCTCCCATTAACAGCGCTGATGGAGGCCGAGCCATCCCCTTCCCGCAGGGAAAGGGGCTCCTGTGGTCCCTACAGCAGGCAGGAGCCTCAGCCCCGTCTCCTGCTCCATCTTGTCACCCTCTCCCCAAAAAGGAGACTCCAGTGCTGCTCCAGCCACCAAACCCCATGCCAGGGAGGCAGCTTTTGGACAAGAAGAGCTGTTTGTGATCTAAAAAAGGCCAAGTTACCATGAAAGTACAAAGCAGAGCGAGAGCCATATCCCAGGCAAGCGTTCCTCACCAACAGTTCTTAAAGTGGCACGAGTAAGAGGTGCCACAACAGGATTTGTGCATCAAACATTTAGGTTTTAAGTCCCACTTTAGGTGCCTGCTTGACTCTGAAACCATGTCCCCATAATCCTTTACAGCAAGGAGGAGCCCACCCTGAAAGAAACCAACACAGCCTCCTGTGGGTTTTAAAGCCTAAGAAGTTTATTTGTTTTCCTACGCAGGAGTCAGTTGTGACCAAGCTAAGGGTGCCAAGTGTAACGTAGTGTCATCCTACCAGTGTTACATTGGAAAAGAGAACCACCCTCGGCCTGCTTCCAAGCCACGAGGAGGAAGAGGAGCAGCCGGGGGGGGGTTCAGCCTAATGGGGGGTTCCATCACTACTTAAACCAAGGATAAGGATCAATTCTCACCCAGGGCATCCCTCTAGAAGCACTTGCGGTGGACAATGGAAGGACCAGACTCATCATACTCCTGCTTGCTGATCCACATCTGCTGGAAGGTGGAAAGCGAGGCCAAGATGGAGCCCCCGATCCACACCGAGTACTTGCGCTCCGGTGGGGCGATGATCTTGATCTTCATGGTGCTGGGAGCCAGGGATATGATCTCCTTCTGCATCCTGTCAGCAATGCCAGGGTACATGGTGGTACCCCCGGACAGCACGGTGTTGGCATACAGGTCCTTGCGGATGTCCACATCACACTTCATGATGGAATTGAAGGTGGTCTCGTGGATGCCGCAGGACTCCATTCCCAGGAAGGAGGGCTGGAATATGGCCTCAGGGCATCGGAAACGCTCATTCCCAATGGTGATCACCTGTCCGTCAGGCAGCTCATAGCTCTTCTCCAGGGAGGACGAGGAGGCAGCTGTGGCCATCTCCTGCTCAAAGTCCAGAGCAACGTAGCAGAGCTTCTCCTTGATGTCCCGCACGATCTCTCTCTCAGCTGTAGTGGTGAAGCTGTAGCCCCTCTCCGTGAGGATCTTCATAAGGTAGTCAGTGAGGTCACGGCCAGCCAAGTCCAGACGCAGGATGGCATGGGGCAGTGCATAACCTTCATAGATGGGCACAGTGTGGGTGACACCATCCCCAGAGTCCATGACAATGCCAGTGGTGCGGCCAGAGGCATAGAGGGACAGCACAGCCTGGATGGCTACATACATAGCTGGGGTGTTGAAGGTCTCAAACATGATCTGGGTCATCTTCTCCCGGTTGGCCTTGGGGTTCAGGGGGGCCTCAGTGAGCAGAACAGGGTGTTCCTCTGGGGCGACTCGCAGCTCATTGTAGAAGGTGTGGTGCCAGATTTTCTCCATGTCATCCCAGTTGGTGACAATGCCATGCTCAATAGGGTACTTCAGGGTGAGGATACCCCTCTTGCTCTGGGCCTCATCACCTACATAGCTGTCCTTCTGCCCCATGCCCACCATGACACCCTGATGCCGGGGACGCCCCACAATGGAGGGAAACACGGCTCGAGGAGCATCATCCCCTGCAAAGCCTGCCTTGCACATGCCGGAGCCATTGTCCACCACGAGGGCAGCGATCTCCTCATCCGCCATGCTACCCAAGCCTGAGGTGAGCAGGAACAGGGAGACATCAGCATCCCTCCTCAGAGAGAGCACAGCAGGAACATCATGGAGCCCTGGCACCTACCCTCATGCATTATAAGCCTAAAAGGATTTATTAGCCTATGGAGCCCCAGCAGCAGTGGTAAGGATTCTCAGACAAGATGGGGTACTGAGGCATCCCAAAAGCCTGCCCCACTGGGCCTGAGTGGAGAGAAGACAGCAGCGAAACAGAACACCCATTCATTCCCCCAACCACATACATTTACCCATGCAGCTCCTCAGAGGACATGCAAGACCCTTCCCCTCCCTCCCCCGGGCCTGAGAGGACCAGCAGGCCTCAAACAATGGAGACCCCCAACAGAGACCCCACAAACGCCTTCACAGGGAACAAAGCCCAGTCCCAACACAAAGCGCTGGCCTCTTCTCGAGCCGGATCTAGAGGCGGGGATCCCGAACCCGACGCCGGGGACCAGACAGGCTGAACCCGGGGCCACCAGAGCGCTCACCTGCGCGCCACCTTACACTCACACCGACACCTCAGCAGCGACTGCCGCACCAGGATCCGCGCCCGCACCTTTATCCCTCCGGAACCGGAAGCTGCCTTACGTTTCTCAATGCAATTGGCTCCCGGGTAAAGAGTAACTCCGCCCTCTTTCTCTCTTCTCCCGCTTCCGGGTGCGCTCGCCTTCCGGTACTCGCGGGACGTACCCGGAAGCGGGGCGGGAGCTTCCGTTTGCCGGGCTCCGCCTCCGCCGCCCCGTTTCCGGTTGCGCTGAGGCGGGGCGGCGCGGGGGTGCGGGGCGGAAGGAGGCAGTGCTGCGGGCGGAGCCGAGCCGAGCCGGCCGCGTAAGGGCGGCAGCGGCCCGGGCCTGCGGGAGGTAACGGACGAGGAGGGGGGGCGGTTGTACCGGCGGAGGAGGGGGGTGCTGCCGGAGGGGGGGGGCGGGATAGGCCTGCACCGGGCCCGATACTGAAGCTGGGGGCGGGGGGCAGGCCTGCACCGGAGCCTGGTACCGGAGCGGGGCGGAGCTGGAGCTCACGGGCGGTTTGGGGGCTGGGTGCAGCCGCCCTTCCCCGGGTGGGTCCCGTCGGAAGAGGGAATTGGTAGCACAGTGGAGGCTGTGGGGCATGGGAGGTCTCCGGTATTACCGGCGGGCGGGGGAGGGTCGTTGTTTACCCTCTTCGGGTTGCTCCGTGGGGCTGGGCTCAGGCTGGCCCCGGCGCTCCCCTCACGCTTTAGCTCTTTCAGGTGTTTCCCAGTGGGAAGGGTCTGTTTTCCCGAGCACTCTCCCCAGCGCCCTGGTCATAAACATTCCAAGCCAGGGGCTTCCTGATGAAAACGCTCTCCCGGGGATTAAAACCCGCACAAAGGCTGGTGCGGGGGGTCCTGGAGCTTAAACTGGATCCTTTCCCTGCCTCGCTTGGGGAAGAGACGCAGAAAGTAAGGGATATCCCTGTTGAGGGGCAAAATGAGTGTTAAAACCTGGAAGGGGTTAACGTTACTGGTTCGGTTGCAGTCGTTATCCTAAACTCGGCCCTGCTATCGCGAGTGAATCACTTGCTGTGAGCACTGCATCTTCCCACTCCTCCTCAAGCTGCCTCTTCCCAATACCACCAATTCTTGCTGAGGGTGTGTTTGCTGGAGCCAGAATTCACCTTTGGGGGGGCTGGGCTCTGGAGAAGCCCCTGTGCATCCATGCATCCACACATGAATCCTGTCGTCAGTTGTACCTGCACTCTGGGAATGCCACGGGTGCTGCATACCAGGGTGGTGCTGCACCTGAGGTGTGTTTGCTCCGCATGGAAACCCACTATCAGCTCATTTATTATTGTTGCATGTACCTGAGGCGTGTAGTAACTGCTCAGTATCACCCAGGTGATGCCTCACCCTGCCTCAGGTGCAACAATATGCAGCGAGGTGTGGGCTGGAGGCTCTCTACCTTGGTTTATGGTTGTGTTGCAACACCCGAACCGGTTCATTGTTGCTTTACTGGGGGAGTGTGTGTGTGGAGCTAGGCCAGATGGCGTATTGTGCCTTCAGAAGGAGTCTAAGAGTCTTTTCAGCTGCCAGGTAATGCGTTATTGCACTAATCCACTTTATATTGTTTCGTTTGCATGCTAAAGCTGTGCTGCTGCTGCTAGATAAAGATGCAAACGCACCAGCCAGACTTTTTACCTCTGTGATGGGCTGGTAGTTAGCACAGGGAAGAGTTTGTGGAGGAGAAATGAGTCGGGCATCGGAGCTGGTGGGCACTTTTGTGTGAGAAACTCCATCTAACCACCTTAGAAGATGACTTCAAGTTGCACTGAGGGTGCTGGAAGTTGCCTTTCACTTTTCAAAGCGGTGTCTGGTAGGTTATTTGTTGTTGTAGAGCAGAACTGGGGCTGGTTTGGAAATGAGTGCTAGCAAAGGAGTCTCTTTTTGAAGTATGTGGCTTGAACAGGGCTGGTTGTAAACAGGGTGGTGGGAGGTGGCCAGGAGCCTGCGCTTGTTTAGAGTTGGCCTTTCCTTTGTTTCTCTAAGCTGGCTGTATTTTGATATCAGTGAACCTTGAAGTGTAGCAAGTGGGATCCATTTAAGCATCTTTCTTTGCATAAAAACAACCCTGAGAAGGCCAGTCTTTGTCAGCAGGTCCAGTTTGTGACACAGGGTCCAAAATACACTCGCTGGTTTTAATGCTCGGGGATTAAAGGCGCAGTCGTCCTTCTAGGATTTAGGCTGGCTCAGAGCTGTGTCTCTGGCTGCAGGCTGCGGTGGTGCTCTTTGCCCAAGAGGAGGCTCAGCACGGGCTTGCTGCGGGTCCAAATGCAGAGCTGAGAGCAATCCTGCAGCTGGAAAAAGCCAGAGGAGGCCATGGTTGGAGCTTGGGATGCACTGGCAACGCTGGGAACCAGAGGCAGGAGCTGCTTGGTGCTCAGCAGTCTGATTCGGGCTACGGTGGTGTTTGCTGGACTCTCATCTTGCTCTCCTTGGGGAAAATAATGGCTAAATGTAGTTGTGGTTTGGAGAATTTTGTAACAAGAAAGATGGCTGAAGCATGAAGAGTTTACTAATGTAATGAAAGCATAAAATGATGTAGATCTAATTGGTGGGCAGTAAATCCCTGCCCGTTTCCCAGTAGAAATAGGGTCAAGCTCATCACCCGGCTGTCTCCTTTTAAGGCAGCATTTTCAGAAGCACCAAGCCCTCAATGTTTAACCTAACATTTCAAAAGTCATTATTTAGCAAGCATAGAAGGAAGAAGTGCTGGGACCTTGGACAAAGGCATTTCAGATGCTGTCTTTGGAGTGTACGAAACTGAGGTTATAGCAAATGTGTTCGGCTTGCAAATACAATTAAACAGTCTGAAAATTGAATGCAAGTTTGAGCCTGAGGCTGTTAAACATGAAGCTGATTGTTTCACGGTCTCCTGCACAGGAAAGAGTATTGGCTTTGCACTCTATTTATCCTCTTCCTGGGGAAAAGATGAAAGCATTTTATATTCATACAGACAAATATTTGTCTATCTTTCAGATTCTGCCAATCTCCCAAGGTCGGAGCTTGAACCCTGCGAGATAAAGTCAAAACCACCCCCCTCTTTTCCCAGCCATGCAAACTGCGGGATGAAGCTGGAAGCTGTGGTCGAGCAGCTGCAGAAGCAGCAGCAGAAGCAGCAAACGCCTCTGCAGATGGATTCCAGGGAGAGACAGCAGAGGCAGATGAGGGAAGCCCAGCTGCTCTACACTCAGCAGCTGGCTGTACAGCAGGCTGTCCTAGCAGCCACATCTGGCAGGGCTTCAGGTGGCTCCACTGTTGGTCCCTTGGCCAGAGGCCCACCTGCAGCCGGAGCTACGCGAGCTTTTGATCAGAGCAGCATGAATTCTGAGCCAGAAGAGGAGGAGGAGGATGAAGAGGAGGAGGAGGAAGAAGAGGAAGAGGAGGAGGAAGAAGAAGGGGGTTTAGAAGGCGGCGATCTTGAGGATGGCGCTAATGTGACTGGGAAAGAAACCTGCTCTGCTCTGAAATATTTCCATGCTCCCAAAGTTACCCATCACAACCAAAGAGTGGCTTCTACCTCGAATCCTCTTCCAGCATCGGGGCTCCAGCGGGGACAGCAGGGCAAGGAAGAACAGGGTAAAGACACTACTAAGCAGCCGTATGCCGGTTCCCCGTCTGGACGCCAGAACTGGCGCTTGGACGAGCAGCTCAAACAGGTCAGTGTTAATGTTACTTCCTTCTAAGAAAACCCAGATTCAGCCAGACCAAGAGTTTCTTTAGCCTGGTACCCTGTTACAGGAGCTTTGGAAAGTGTGGGAGAGCAGGGCGTGTGCAGAGTAATGCTGCCCTGGTGTGTTCTTTCAGGTTTGTTCTGTTATAAAGAGATAGCACAAGAGCTTGATTTGCTTCACAGATACAGATCCCCCACACTCTCAGAACCTTTGTGAGTAGGTAGAAGTTTGATCCTTGGCTCGTTTATTATCTTCTGTCTCCCTGCTGCACTGCCATTCAGAGGGAGCAGGCTGGTGCTATATTTATTTTGGGTGCAGACACTTGCCTGCTAATGCCTCAAGTTATTTCACATCTATAGCCCCTTTGTGTAAGACCTGGGGGATGCTGTGATGTTGGCTGGATTTCTGGTTTGTGGTGTGGGCAGGCAGGGAAGAGCGTACGTCCTGATCCTTTGGGGAAGCAGAGCCACTGTGTTTCATGTGTGGGAAGGGAAGTACTAACTTGCTACTGCTTGATTTTGGCAGGAGGTTAATTCTGTCTTTGAATGAAGAATTACTACTGCTTGTAGGTAAACGCCAGAGGATCAAGGATTCTTTTCTAAGTGGGTATTTTGGTTAATGTAGCACTTGGGTGCTGTTTTGTTCCAGAGCTAACTTGATCGGACTGTCAGAGACTTACACAGTATTTATATGTATTGAAATTGAGCTAAAGGACTGCATGCTTTAAATAAAGGTAAAGTAGGACTGAATTGTCTTTTTCTACAGATGTTAACCTGAGTGTGAAGAGAGTTTGCTTCAGATAGAGTTCTTTGAGCTAAGAAACTGTGGACAAAACCAGAGCTGGTTTTCCTTACCTCCTGCAAACCCTATGGAGTAAAGTGGGAGCTGCTTTGTGCTGGCTGGTGAACACGGGTGTTTGAAGGCTTGCTGTGAGCTCTCTGGCCAGGTTCTCCCCTTGGTTGCATGCACGAGATCGTTCATTTCATGTTGTCACAGGCAGCAATTTGAGGAGGAACTGCTAAAGCTCAGCAACCTTTAGTTTTTCTCCCATTCCATAAGGCTCCTGCCCTGCGAACCAGGACCGCTTTGATGTTTCTACACTGCTGAATGGCAGGAACTCCTCTCAGTGATGCGGTGAATGGCATTTGTACTCTTGGTCCTGTAAAGTGTGCTGGTGAAGTAGCCCTGGTGTATGGGACGCAGCGGGCATCCAGCTCCTCCTGTGTTTTCTCTGGGTGTGCTTCTCAAGAGGGGTTGGGTTGAAAGAAGTCGCTCAAGCTGTTATAGGGACGTGAGCTGGGTATGTCAGGGGATGCTCGCTAGAGAAGTTGCTTCTGTATTTACTGGCTTGGAGTAACTTCCTTTTCAAGGTCTCTGGGTGGAGAATTATAGGCAGGGCGCTGGTGTTAGGGCAATCACATTCAAAATAACCCTGAATAAGCTTAGCATCTTTGGCTGGTTTTATGTCTAGCTCAGCTGGTGCTAGCAGGATGTCTTTGTGTTTCTTCCCAGTATTTGCTTGTCTTGTGAGAGTCCTGGGAATCTTACTGAGTTGGTAGGCTTGATTCCTAGGTCATTTGCCTTGTTCTTGGTAGATGACCATTAAGCAAGCTAGATCTGGTCTTAGCTGATGTGGAATAGCAAAAAATGTAAGGATAAAAGCACTGGTTTACAGCTGGCATATTGTGTGCTAACACCGATCCAGTTACTATGGCTCATTGCAGCAGTAATCAAGTGTTTTGGTAGGAGACTGTACCTTAGTCTGATGTCAGACCAGCTTCTTCTGGAAGCCAGAGTGCACAGAGCTTCCCCAGGAAGCCAAACTAAAAGGAAAAGTGGCATTTGGAGATGGAATACTGGGTTTCCAGTACAGCCCCAGTAAAGCACAGCTTATATTCATAGTGGTACTGGTAAACCCTGTACTCTAAGGTGCTCAAAAGGCCATACTGAAGTGGCCAGCATTAGTGATGCTGGTGCAGAATATTCACCTTGGGCAGGGTAAATATTGCAGATGAACTTGTTTGTATTCACCAGTGCAGCCTGCATAGCAGGGAGTAAAAATTTAACTGCAGTGTACCAGTTCTGAGCTGGTAAGGCTTGCTGGAGGTGTAGGAATGAAATGTGGTGGGCAGACAAGAGCTGTTAGCTGGCATGACAGCTTGACATTCTTGTTTCAAAGGCTTACTTTAAAGATACTGGGGTTTTTCTTCTGCCTTTGTCTAAAATGGTTGTGCTAGGCTGAAAAAGCCAGGATGAAATGCAGAAGAGCCTGCGTTCTCCAGCTGGTTTTCTAAATGCTTCCTCATCTTGTCTGTTTTAGCTCTTCTTGAGATGGAGGCTAATAACCAGTTGGGATACACTGCTTCCAGCTAGCTCTGCTCTGGGAGTATTTGTGGTATGCGTAATGGCTCCTGCTTGTAGAGGCGGGGGGGGAAGTCACTTCTATTTCTTCTTTCAAGTGTAGGTTGTGCTTCTGAAAGTGATGCCCTTGGAGAAAAATGTATGTTGAAAGTGTATTTAACGCTGCCTGGAAGGTATGTGGCATGAAGATGGCAGAAAGGTGGAATCTACCAGCAAGATGAAGCCCCATTCTGTTCCGTCCTGGACAGCCAAGTAAATAATTGTAGAACAAGGCAGCAGACAAAAGAGCTGGCTCAGCTTATGGCACAGGGGCGGTGGGAATCTTGTCAGCACAAAACAACAAGGGAGTGAGTGCAGTTGCTTGTCAGGGAGTTGCAGGCCTGAAAGAAGAGCTGGGAGGGGGGTGCTGAGCTTGCTTGAATCCTCTGAATCCATCCCAAATCCTGGGAAAAGGGTGTTGTGGCTTTGCCTGTCTTTGAAGGAAACTGAGGCTTTAATTCTGTGGGTGAAAATGATGCTTTTAGCAGCTGGAGGGTGTGGGTCCTCAGCCCGTGGCTTCTCACATTGCTTGGGGATGGCTCTGGTTACCAGGGAGAGCCATGCAGGGAAGGCAGGACCTCTGCATTGCTCCTTTTCCACTCCAGGCTGGTGTGCAGCACTACCAGGAGCAGTTTTGCCACGCTATTTGCTACAGCACCCACATTAGTGTGCGCATTCCTGGGTGGAATGTAAAAATGAAGCCAAGGTTTTCAGGCATCAGCTGATGTTAATGCTGCCTTAAACACAGCAAGGTAAGTCCCTGTGAAGCAGCTGTCTGAGAGTGGTTTGTGGTCTGCTTTTTGGGGATGTTTCATGGTAGCTTCTCAGAAATCACCAGTTACTCCTGAAAATCCTGCCCTAAACTTCGACAAAGGTCATGGGGTTTATTAAGATAAGTCAGCTTAAAATAATTACTTTGCTTTTGCTCTAGGGTCTAGGAATGAGCAGCTGAGATTCCAGAACCTTTAAGTATGTGCCTCAAGTGGTGTGTGTATTGAGGTATTGCTCAGGAGATACTCATTAATCCGGTGGGGGTGAAGGTCCCAGGGAGAAAGAAGTTGCATTTCACACAGTGCATTTTTGCCTCAAAGTTATTTCAGGTGTCCAGGGCCCAATCCATAAGGATTTTTAATTCCTTATGTGGGTCACTCAGTATCTTTGTGATGGTGCGGGCGGAGAATTCTTCATGAAGAGCTTATGTGAGATAGTTGGTTTCTCTCTTACTGAAAGCTGGTTTTTGTGAGGACATGAACTTCTCTTGCAGTTCATGGCTTAGGTTTGCTGAAGTCTTCATCCCCATGACAGCCTGCTTCTGGCTTAGCACCTCACTTGGTGTTTGCAACTTCAGCATCAGGGACTGGAGCAACAGTCACCTTTTTGGTCTCTCATACATCAAGTATGAGAGAGGAGAACCAAGAAAACAGCTTGTTATGATGACTGAAGGCAGCAGCCTACAAACACCCTGTATTAGACATCAGAGAATTCCCCCAGCTCTTTGTCGCAGGAGGCAATTGCATAGGCTTCAGCAGGGCTATGTAATATTGCAGTGACTGTGCTAAATCTGGATGCAAAGGAGCAGAGTGAGAAGCTCATTTATATCCTGGGGAAGATAGGGCTTATTTTAGCATCTTTTTTCAGGTGCTAAGTTTAGGAATAGTTTCAGCTTCTCTTGGTGCCAATTTAGAGACGTACCAGCTGATGCTGGAGACAGGAGGTGGAAGGTGCTTGAATGTGTTGTCCTCTTACACTGTGTTTCCTCACTTCAGGGTAAATCTGAGACTCTCCTGTGGCAGTGCGAATTTCTCTTCCCACAGCCATTATAGCACTGAACAAATCTTCTTGTCACTTAGGTTTTAGTTAATTCCTCTGAGTATTTGTGAATAGGAGTCATTCACAATGAGCCCAACTTTTCCTTAAGGATAAGGAAGCAAAAAACTGCATTGGTGCTGCACTCGCTAGGCCTTAATAAATAAAGGCAATTAATCTGTTAGCTTCAATCCATTCTTTTTCTTTCCTTCCCCATCCTCCCTGCAATTCCTGCCATCACTCCAAGGTTTTCCAAAGCAGGCTTTGAAGCTTGCAGCTATTGAATTGAGCTGTTATTAGTCAGCCTGGGAAGGGTTTATTCCAGTTCCAGCAGAGCTTGTGCACGCAGTAATTATAACTTGGTTCTCCATGCTTGAGAACTTGCAGCTCAGGGCTGTAGTCCTGATCTTATCATCGGTTTGTAGTACAACAGTTTTCTTTCTAATAGCATCTGTTTCACTTCCTAAGGCTTAACTCAACCCACAAAAGGAATTTGGGGGATTCTCTGATAATCCTGAAATTGCTGCCCCTCTACCTTTTCATTGACTCAGTGCTTTCAGTTAACCCATGGGGTAGGGGAGGGGCTTTCTTTTGCATTGCAACCTTTAGCCTTGGCCCTAAGTGGATATTTCAGCAGGTTTCTAGCCTAAAAGCTCTGTCAAGACTGCAGGTCTGCAGTAAGGAGGTGCAGAATGATGCTGAGTTTCACACCAGAAGGTTTTGTTTCCCCTTTGCTTTTACGTATTAAAGCTTTAGTGAGCTCTCTCCAGTTCAGTTTCCCATCTGAATACAACTTGGTAGTCTGAGAAAACCTCGGTAGGCTTTAGCTGAGCTCCTCTCAAACAACTGCTTCAAACTGGGGGAGAAGGGAATGACCTGGAAAAGGAGCGTTTCTGGTTTCTCATCAAGGTCCCTATTTGCACACTAACCGCAGCTTGTGCAGGCAGGACTGGAGAAGGAGATGTTGAGCTGTTACTCTGTTTGCCTTAATACTGCATATTGAGCACTGGGGTTTGATTAGTTCCTTGGTCTCTGTGAGGGACAGACGTGTGAGATGGGAACATTTGAGAGGGGCTGAGGCTGCTTGTTTGTAAGGGTTTTGACCTCAAAAGAATGGGCTGGGCAAAGGAGGAAGGTGTTTGTCCTCCCCTTTTCTTGTCTGCTTGGCAACTCAGGGTTAACTCTGCCTTTTGAATGTGGGATTGGAAACCAAAATTGCTCTGGACATCTGAGCTTCCCTCTAATAAGATGTTCCAGGTGGTTAGGGAGTAATCCTAAAATAGGTCCAGATATAATTGCTTCTGAAGCCAGGTCTGCAGCCTCTCGGGCAGGGGGAGCCCTGGGGGGCTCTGATGGAGGTGTCTGGAGGGGGAAGGCAGCGGAGGTGGCCAGCCCTTCCCAACACCTCTGCCTTCTCGCTCGGGCTTTGCATTGAGGGCTTCTCCCACCTTCTTCTGCAAGAAAGCAGATAAATTCCTGCCGGTGGTAACGCAAAGGCTGTTTGTCAACCATCAGCAAATTCCCCTGGTGCAAACAGGCAGAGGGAGAAGCAAGACTCTCCCCAGAGAATGCCCTGCTTCTCTCAACAGTGTTTTTTCCTTCCTGCTACTATTGCCTGACGTATACAAAGGTCTTTTAATGACTTGTGAGGATATATTGATTTCTCAGGTTCCTGCTGTTCATACAGAGGAGGGCTTCTCAGCATAGGGTAACTTTGTTTTCCTAGGAGGAATGGAAAGGAAGCTTGATACCAAAGCTCCTGCTGAGCTCTCTTGCTGTGCAAAATGTAGTTTATTCTGCCTACGAAGCATCTCTTGCTTCAGGAGCTGCTTCAGGAGCTTTGTGGGGCTCTTTACTGATTTACCCCTTCCAGTTGTGCTCGAGTCGCTGTTCTGAACCCTGCCAGCATTTGATACCTTCGCTTGTAACCTTGGCACGGACCCAAAGGGTTTGGTGAGCAGTGGTCCCTCAAGATCAAAGCTGAGCCTGGGAAAGTGCCTGTAGTGAGTGTACTCTGCTCTCTGAATAAATAAGGCTTTATTCCCAGCTGCTGAGCTGACATTTCACACTAACCCGAGACTCTGCGAACTCTGCCACCCAGACCAAACCTGTGCTCTGTCCTCACGCCTCCAGCTTGTGCTGGTGTACACTGAGGTGCATGAGAAGCCCTCTCCTTATCTCCTCTGATAGCTTAACGTGGGGAGTGGTAACTGGCTTTAAACCTTTGCAGGAGGAAATGCTAATGCTGGCTCTCACCTCGGCTCACTCCGTGTCATGCCAGGTTATATCCATCTCTGCCACTTTTCTGGACATATGGTGAAACACTGATGGCTTCAGCAAGCTTTAAGCTCCTTTTCACTAGTGGGATGTGGGGGAGCATTACTTCTGTGCCCTCAAGCATCTTAGGGTGTATTAATGGAAGTAAGTTGTAGATATTCTGCTTGTTCTCTGTATCAAACCTTAATCTTGACATTCTTTTCCAGTTACCCCTTGTCTTCACATAGATGAAGTAAAATAACTTCTCAAGAGTTTTTAATCCCATGGAAAGTTTTGTTCCTTGACATTTTAGCAAGTTCAAACCCATTGGCAGTAAAGAATTGTCTCCTTTAAGCCCTCTTTTTCCTATCCCTTCCTCAAATGTAGCAGAATAAGCTCTCAGCATGACCAAAGTTCCCAATGAAAGCAAGTGTTTTGCTTCCTGGAGCACCCAGTTTAACACCGGGAGCAGTTTTGCCCTCTGGATTTATAAGCAAATACTCACTTGGGAAGAGAGTGGCTCAGCTCCCTCTAAATCATTGTGCTTTGGAGTGTGTAAAGTTGAGGATGGGAACTACCTGCTGCCCTCTGAAGTGACCATCTCTTGTTCTAACTGGTCACACAGGTTTGTTGATCCCAGTTAAGAGGCAGGAGGGGTTGAGGAGCAGCTGGATGTTGCCATAATTAGCAAAACCCTATGGTTTTTATCTCTGCTAGCAAAGGACACCAAGATGAATCCTCCTGTGAACAAAACCAGGCTTCAGATCCCTTCCTAGAGAGGGCTGGGAATTGATCTGCTGTAATAAACAGCTGACATAACAGAAGTGGCAATAATCCCGCATTAAATATCTTTCAGTTGATGGGACTCGCTGGATAATTGACTTTCCAGCAGGAATTACTGGCTCAAACTAAATCAGCAGGCATTAGGGCAGCTCACTGCAGAGTTGTTTAAAGGGGGAAGTGTAGCTTTGCCCAGCCTTGACGGGAGCTATTCATCTTTCTAATTCAATGGATGTGTCACAACCAGATGACTCCAAGATTTCAGGTATTGGACCACCTCTCTAATTCACAAGCTGTCTTTCCCTGTGCTGAAACCTCTTGCTATCTATCCTCAGTGCTTTTCTGTACTAGGATGCTGTGTGTTTGTCAGGACAGGGTAATCAGAGGTACTGTGTTGAGTGGATTTGGCTCTTCTCTTGCCTGGAGTGGCTCTGGAGCACTTCAAGAAGTTTATGGTTTAAAGATGCTTGAATGTATCATGATCATTCATCTGGCCTGTGCCATACTGCCAGAGGCTGCTCCTTCTGGTGGTCATTTCAGGCTGATGATTTACTAAGTGGAATAGGCCCAACTAGAGTAATCCCTTTAATGCCTGAGAAGAATGAACCTTAATCCAGCAAAGCTGAGCTTTCCATTTCTATGAGGACAATCCACATCCAGCGGTTTCCAGGAGGAAATGTCCTGGATGGGCAAGAAGCTTTCCTGGGCATTTATCTCCCTGTTCTGGTTTTGCAGGCAAGCTGGGGGAGGACAGAAGGGCATTTCCAAGTGTTGCCTGGTAGGAGGGAGGGATGCTTGACTAACACCTGCACCTTTCCTAGGGGCTCTAGGATGAGCGCTTGGTAAAAGGATGGACAGAGGGAGCACCTCTTTCGGTGCTGAACCTCATTGCAGCAGAGCACCTCCTACAGGGTTCAGCAGATTGAGGACTTTCCTCTGGAATGGCTTTTCCTGGTGCCAAGACAACTTCTTGGTGATGCAATTCCATAGGGAAAAACTTAGAGCTGGAAACTTCCCCTGCCTTCAGTAGCAACTTGGAAGGTGAAATGCCACTTCCCTGGAAAGGGAAGTGTGCTGGGACAAATGCACCGATGTCCCGACTTTCTGGTCATCTTGGTCTAAACCAGCAGCTGCTTTTGCGTGTCTGTTTGCCCCCAAAATACCTGTTTGGAACTGCCTGCAAAGCCTTTCTGTGCAAATCCTTACACCCGGTTGTTTCTCTCTCCTTAGAACGGCAGCGTGACCTGGAGCGATGAAGGTGATGGATGCAGAGGAAGAGAAATTTCCCGAGACTTTGCCAAGGTCAGTGGGATCATGGGATTTGGGGGGGGTTTCCCTTGATCTGTGCCAGAGGATCACTGTGGAGCCCTCTGTAGTGGATTTGTAACTAAACTGCTTTGTCCTGCCTACAGACCTGCTGATTTGGGGCTATTTTGTGGCTTTTGCTCCCTGCAATATGGTTGGAACGAAGACTTACTAACCTGACTCTGGGCATTTATAATATTATTCAATACTTTTTCCAGCTGAGAGAAGGGTGTTTTGTTTCTTGAACCTGGATTTGAATGTGGCAGCTGTGTGTCACATCAGCCAGAGGAATTCATTTGAAACCAAGCTGGCTCTTTCTGAAAGGGGGCAGCTAATTGCTCTGCAAATACACTGCTGTGTTCTCTTCCCTGAGCTGGGATGTGAGAAAGCACAGAGCTTTGCAGGAAATGAGCCCAAACAGCCCCTCTTCTGGACTGGATGAATACCAAGTAGCTAGCAGCACCTACAGAGAGGCTGGAATATGTGTTTCCCAGGGAATCTTTGCTTTTCCATTGTGCTGCTCCACAAGCAGCACATAATTCCCTGGAGTGATGCAGGATTCCTCCTCAGTGCAGACAAGAGAAGGAATTGAACTCTTCACGTAGAGTGTTGTCTTCTCTCTTGTCATCTGTCATGTATCTCAGTGAGGGATGGACTTGAGCCCTCTCAGCCTGTCACTTTGAGGCCTCACAGGATTCTTGCTAGGTGAGAATTAGATCTTTCTGGGGAAGAGGCAGTCGTTAGATGACACTCATGCTTTTCCCATCTGAAAAGCAGTGGCTAATGCTAACACACAGTGCCTCTCCTTTGGAATAGCTGCCTAGGGAGCTTTAAGCGCTTAGGTGGTTAAGCCTGTTGGTAAAACGATTTCTGCAGCTAATTTCCAGCCTGGTTTCTGCTTGTTTTGAAGGCTTTGGGGCTTATTTTAGAGGAGTCTTTCCTGCAGGCATTAGTAGTTACAGGAAAGCTCACTCCTTTCCTCTTCTCCTTCAAGGGATCAGTTTGTCACTTAGGTGACAATCCCTAAAGGAGGGAATCCTGAGGCTGGGAGAAGCTGCAGAGAGCTTAACCCATCCGGTGCTTCAAGGGTACAGACACTAAGCTGCCCTGAACCACTGTCACCTTCCTTTGGGTTGTCTCATCTTTCTGTCTCGCTTGCCTTAATGCTTCCTCTCCCCTTTGCTTTCAGGTGGTTTCAAACCCTGCTCTGTAGCAGTGCTGTTAACTGGGTCAGATCCTGTTCCCTTTGGAGCACTGGTCTCTGCTGTGCCTGGATGAGTTACTGAGGGGCTGAGCAAGGCAATCAGTAAGAAGGGTCCTTTAACTGGCACAGCAGCCTTGGCCACCAAAGCGCTCAACAATCCTTCCTTGTTTTGCTTTCACCTTCCAGTGCAAGCACCAGATCCCCATTGGAAGAAGCTGATATTATTACTTGATTTTCTGTCACATTGTGGCTTGTGCCTTCATCTTTATTTCCCCCCCACAGCTCTATGAACTGGATAGTGACCCTGAACGGAAAGAGTTCCTGGATGACCTCTTCATCTTCATGCAGAAGAGGGGTGAGTGAGCATTTGTTTGGACTTGATGGGGTACAGTGGGGCAAAGGGGTGCTGCTGCCTGCGACTTCTTCCCTTCTCAGCTTGAAAGAACACATCCAACCCTTGAACTTACAGATCAGGTGGAAGAGCAGTGGTAAGACTTGAGATCTTTGCCTTGGGAGATAAGGAGCATGGTAGGAAAGGACCTGCCTTGTAACTTAATTACAGAGATGCTATTTCTTTATCCTCCTACCTAATACTCGTGTTGTCCATGCACTGAAGAGACCAAGAAGCTTGGTTCCCCAAGGAACCCAGCACCATTAGGAATTCTCTGGTCTTCCCTTCATGTGGTATGATCACACATCTTCTCGTGTTCGATTTCATTGGCATTTGGAAGCTGAGTGTGAATGCCTTCACAGCCTGCATGGAGTAGCAGCATGCAATCTGGGGACTGGGAAAACAGACACCAAGCCACATTTCCTGCAGATTGGCAATGTGTCAGCTTTCTGTTCAGTTGTCTTGTGTAACTGAGTGAGGAGGTGCCCAGTTTCTCACATTCCTCCCTGTGGTGTCACCAACTTGCATCTCTCTTGGCTGCAGGAGTGGGGATGCACGTGTGAAGGAGCTCAGCTGGGATGCCACAAGTCTTTGTCCCCTAGTTATGAAAGCTCAGTCCTCTCATTGCAAACTGTTCATCATAAACATGTACATAGATGTGCTATTGTATAAAATAGACATCTCTGAACATCTGTGGTACATCCTTTGTGGTGCTCTCCTCCTGTACCCCTCCAGGCCAGACACTCTTCAACAAAGACAGAGAGCATTAAATTGTGCTATAGACCTTTTTGTTGTTCCCAAAGAGTCTGCTGAAGGGAGGTGTGAAGAGCAGATGTATAAAGGACCCTTCCCATCCTCATGGCATGATGCTTTCAGAGTGTGCTGGAGCAAACAAGCCCAGTCATGCTTACTTGGAAGTGGGGCTGCCTTAGTGTCACCAGTGTTGTTCCCTGAGAGTCTAATAAAGGATAAAGCTGCATCACCTCAGCATTATCTATTTGAAGTTGATCCAGTTGCTGCGTTGGAGCTACAGTCTTATTTCCAGTTGGCTTTTGAACCCTGCATCTTCAGATGCATCCTGCTGTGTGGATGAGTAGATCCCAAGCAGAGGGAAGGCAATCCAAAATGCAGCTATTCAAACTGCTCTTCATATCCATATCTGTTTTCCCTGGCATGACCTGGGTGAGCTTTCCCTCTCCTGCAGTTTGAGGTTGTGCTGCCCAAGGCAGGTAAAAATGAGAGCTGGGTTTTGCTGGTGGTTTTGGCTTTTGTATGCAGAGGCATAACCAGGCTTGATTAGTTTACCTGCCCATGTTAACCTGAGCTCACATGTTAATGTAAGGGCTGGGATGACTGACAGACAAGACAATCATCTGCAGCGTGTGATTGGCAGCAATAGAAACCTCCAGCTACCCAGAGAGAAATCTGCTTCATACTTCAGTGTCTCCTTCCTTTTCCCTTTCAATTATTCATAACTGACACGTTGCCTATGCAGGGCCTGAGCTGGTCACCAGCTGCTTGCTGGAGGAGTTGAGCTTTTAATCATCTGGGCATTTCCAATGCATTTGTTTGCTGGAGACTCCCTTGGTTTTGTGCTTGCTGGAAGGACTGAAACTGAAATCTTAAGGGCCCAGGACCCATGGGGGAGAGATGTGAACTGGACAGTCCTCTGCCAGAGGGGCTGGAAAGGTTCGGCCCTCACTGTCCAGGGATGGATGCAGCTCTAGCCTGGGCACTTGGCAAACTGCTCCTGCCTGCAGCATCCTCAGTGGCAGGCAGAACAAATGCAGCCTCCGTGCTGGGAAGCTGGCTGAATTGCAGAGTATGGGTAGTTATGGGCTTGCTGTATATTTGGGTCCCCCAAAAAGCAATAGGCAGAAGGACTCTGGGGAGCTAAATATCTTCAGGTTGATAGAACTGACCAGCATAGGTTGAGCTAAAGGAGGCAGCTTCTCTTCTGTCATGAATGTGAGCTGCTGTGTCCCACTGCACAGGAGCTCTTTTAACTTGGCCTGTTTCTTCAGCAGCTGTACTGCACCTGAGAGCAAAGCACTGTGTTTCTTAGCTCCTGTGTGTGAAGAGCTGCTTCATTTGCGCCTCGTTTCTGAAGGGACTGGAAAGCAGCTCTGCTAATAAACATTGCTGGTGTAAAGATGGGGCTTTTGCCGTTGTCCCGGAGGAGCCCCCCCTTGTTTGGGGCTGCTGGATTTGGGGCACAGATTGCTAACTGCTGCTGCCCCAAGAAGCCTGATGTGAAAGATGAATGCCCCATTTCACAGGAGCTACTGAGTCGTTGGAGGGATGAAAAGATTTGGTGGTTGGTGCTGCTGTTAGGAACGTACCTCGAAATGAGAAGCCATGAAACAGGCTTAATGCAGATCAAATGTGCAGGTCTCATCTGCCTCTGAGCACAGCAGGTTGTCCCTGAATGACCACAGCTGCAAGTGATAAAATGGCCCTTCAGTGGCAATAATGATGGAAGAGGGAGATGAGAGGAAAGCTGTAACTCTTCTTTTGTTGGATGTTTTATTCCTTATATGTGTTTCGGTGAATGGGTCCCGCCATGGCTGTGATTGAAGGGGCAGATGGGGCAAGGAGGGGAGAGCAGTTAGTTTGCAGGACTAGCTTTGAACCAGGCCTGTGACAGGACTGACCTGATGCTGCTTGACAGGGATGATGCTTACTTGCTGTATTACCACTTTCACCTTCCCTTTGTCCAGCTTTTCCTCAGTTTCAACCCAAAAGTTGACTTTCCTTGGACTGAGTGGGGATTAAAAGCCTTCAGCAGTGGCTTCCCTCCATCTTCATTGCTGATCTGGGGGCTTGTGACAGGTTGAGCCTTGATGGCTTGAGGCCTGGGTTCTCCAAAGCTGTATTTTTAACCCCCTGCTGCATGAGGAGCTATTCTCTGGGCAAGTTTGTGGTTCAGGGTGTTGTAAAGGCCACGGGCTGGGGCTTCTCCACTGGTGCCCTGTGGAGGGGGTTGCATTGCAGGCATGGAGGCTGTTCTGCCTGCCCCTGAGGATGCTGCAGGCAGAGCAGTTTACCCAGGCTAGAGCTGCATCCATTACAATAACGCAGGATAATTTTGTGTTTGCCTCATCTTTTGTATTACTAGAAAGAATTGTATAACAGCAATGCATGTAACCAGATGGGCAAGTTCATTTACTGAGCTCAGACTTGGTGCCAGAGATACCTTCCACCCCTTTTCAGGGTATTGAGCTGATTGTACCCCGCTAGTGCTGGTTGGGAGAGCACTGGAGTAGTGGGGACTGTTTGATTTCCTGGAAGGATCAGCAGTGTTCATGCAAGACATTCCTCTAGAAGGGTTTGATGAGGAAGAGATCCAAGTGCGTGCTGTGGTGTGTGAGGAAAGGCTGCCTTCCAGGGGAAGCTGTTTTGTTCGTTTGAAGTACTGCCTTTGTGCAGACCTCATAAAATGTCTCCAGTTGTACAGCTCTACTCGTGCTGGTCAAGGTTTCTGCCTGACCTTGGTTTTCCCAGATGGCTTGACCATTCAGGGGCTTTGTGTGTATACACATAGAAGGGGCTTTGTAAGTCAGAGCGTGTGGTTTTAATGTTTTCCTGCTGTTGGATGCTCTGTCTGCACGTTTGGATGGGGAAATACAACAAATCCAGGGTATTGACAAAAGCGTTTACTGATGGATTCCTGTATCTATGAGCCAAGCGGTGTTTATGAAATGGTTGGTCAGGGAATACACTTCATTCTTCTACTGGTTCCATTTTGTTGGGTTCTTCTTTTGATCCTCTGGGGGTCTTTTTGAGTCTGAATTAAGCAACATAGCTCCTGAAATGAGACATCAATAGACATAAATTCTCAGCATCCTTTGCTCATGCTACCTGCTTACTGCTGAGCCACAGCAAATGCTTCCCTGAATAGCAACTGAGGCTCTGCAGTGGAAGTTTCACTTCAGGCACTGCAGAGGTGTCTTCTGGATGGTCCCCATCAACCAGGCAGAGTCCTCTTCCCCAGGAGAGCCTTGGGTTTGTACACAGCTACATCTCTGCCTCCTGCACCTCCTTTAAAGAGCCTCTTCTTTGGTCAGCCGTGCCTAGCCTCAGGAAGAGCGGTGACTAGTGTCTTGTGCAGATGGTGAGCAGTGGGAATCAGTGAACTATTGTAGGGTTTTACCTTTATATTATTAGAAAGCATGGCTTTCCCTGAAGTTGCAGGGGGAACTGGCACTCTGCTTCACATTCCTCAGTATTCTTTAAGTATTTTGAGCCTTCCAGAGCAGGGAACAGAGAACTCCATGCACTGAAACACTTCTAAGGCATGTGGGACAAAACCACGTGCAAAGCAAAGTGCTTGGGATCTCCGAGCAACTTGAATCCAGCTCCTCTGGGGATGCCCGGGCCTGGCCCTGAGGTAGGGCTCTCTGCAGCATCCAGAAAGCTCTTGCAGGGAATGTTTTGCTCATCAGCCACAGGTGCCCAGTGACTAAAAGTCTCCACCAGCTACATGAGCTGGTATTCTGGGGGAGTTTACTTAGGCTGGTTTGCAAACTGCAGTAACTTAGAAGTAGTTATCAGCAGATCCTTCCCTTGAAACCCAAACTTCCTCCCCCTTCTGTTTTCAGCCATCAAAACATTCATTGCAAACTTGAGGCATGAGCTTTTTCTGTCTGATTTGAAACAAGCCTGGAAATTCCCCATATTTTTAGGGAGAATACGCAGCTTGATTCAAATAATGAATATCCCTGGGCTTTAAGCAACTGGAAACTAGTGCTAAAGTGTGAAGATTGCTTTAGCTCCAAAGAGAAATCATGTTGGAAGCTGCAGTTGTAATGGGAAAATACTGTTAGGAGTTGCCTTGGTTCTGGCTTCCAGGAGATTTGTTTTAAGTTTAGCCAGCACAAAGGAGGTTTGAGCAGCTGAAATGTGTTGTTGTGAACTGAGCTGGCACTGGACAAGGTACACACATGAGTTGGAAAGGATTGGGGGGTGTTGCTTTGCATGAACCCTTCTGTATTCATCTGATAGCTGCCTGCTCCTGGGATTGCCAGGTCTGAATCCCAGGTGCTCCTTCCTGCATATACAGAATGATGGAGTCAAAGTGGGGTTTTTCCTCACTTCCCCTGGAGATGTTAAATTGGCCCATGTTTCTCCAGCATCTCTAACTGGATGTTTGCCTCTCAAATCCTGGTCTCCAGCTCTTTATATCCAGCTCCTTGCTATGGGTGTTCTTGGAGCTATATTTGTGGTCCAAGTGTTCTTCCCGTACATCTTAACAGCCCTCAAGCAGTGAAATTAGCTCAGCACTGAGAGAGCTGACCCTGTAGATGTCCAGGTGGATGGAAGAGGTGGAACCATTTGGCATGAAGATGCTCCAGTCGTTGAGTTTGTGTGCATCCTGCCTTGCTTCTGTACTGTTCTATTTGTCCCTGTCTTTGCCTAGAGAAGAGTTTATCTGGTTCAGAGGCCATAGGTATGGAAACCCACCTCAGTTGCTGGCAGTTAAACATCTGCAGAGGAAATCCATAATAGCAAATACACTGGGCAGCCAAACAGCTGGATTATAGCTGAGCTGGAAGTCTCTGTGGGATGTCTGATTTGGGGATGGAAAAGAGCCCACTTTGGGAAGGTGAATGTGGCTGGAGCCTTGGCTAACACAAGAGGGGTGATGCCAGCTCGGCAGCCTCTGGTTCAGCAGCTGAAATCTGATCAGAGGCTGCTGTCAGCCTCGTTTATCGAGGAGGGAAGCAGCAACTGATGGCGTTTCAAGGGGTGCAGATAAGAAGTGGGCCTCCTGTCAAATAGAGCATGATTAATTACCCTCTAGCCCGGCTCCCGCTTTGATAGGAGTGTCTAATGGTCTGCAGGCTTGCGGATCAGGTGGTGACATTCCTGTTGGGAGGTGAGGATGCCTGCTGGGGAAGTGCCATGCATAGGGAGAGATTACATCAGCTGTGGCACCACAAGGAGGATAGGGAAAAGCTGGTTTCCCTTCTGGAGGCTTTGCTTTTTACTTTGCCATCCAGTCAACCCAACAGCTAACGCTGGGGTGGCTGAGCAGGCGGCTCTGCATGAAGCCAGCCAGGGTTTGTCCTTGGAGAGGAATTCAGGCACACCAGGAGCTGAGATAGTGCAGGGTTCAAGTTGATTTGCTTGCATTTGAACTGTATTTTACCTCTGTCAAGGCTGGGAGAGTGGGGAGAGCATTCCTACCAGGTAATTACATTGTCTCCTGTCAAAGAAACATGAAGATCTCTTGAAGAGTTGCTTCAAATACATTTTCAATCACTGTGGCCTTCGCTAGGCTCCTGGGGAAAAGTTACTCCTTTTGGCTGGTTGATACTGCTTGTCTTATAAACATCCTCAGAGTGAAAGGTGGGAAGAGCAGCTCTTTCCTTACCTGGACAGGTTGCGGCTTCAGAATGTGCCCTCTCTGCCTGTTTTTCACTCCAGAGTGTGCTTTATTGCAATATGAATGTGGCTCTGCAGAATAAATGTTTGGAATTCTCACCTTCCTTTGTTCCTTACTAAAAAATGGCCACTTCTGAAAGTAAACTGGATAGGGGGAAAAAAAGGGAGGTGGTTGGAAAAGTACTGCTCGGGGCTGGGTATAATTAACTGCTCTTTGTCTCTTGAGTGCAGGGCAAGTCATGGCTTAGGCTGCTTGAGGTGGGGAACTCCCTGCAGTGGGCATGGCTCAGCACGAGGGGAGCAGAGCACAGAGTGGCCCTTGCAGGGGACTTGCATTTTCATTTTCATCAATCACCTTCTCTAATTTGGCTATGAACAGTCTCACAGGAGCAGGTTTTTGTTGTTCAGCAGCAGTTTACACCTTCAGATTTAGACCTCACTCTGAAGCCTGGCTTAGATAGGATGAAGAGGAGGAAGAAAACCCAACTTGGGCAGCATGCTTGGGTGAGTGAGGAAGACCTTGGTCCAAAGCTTAGTTCCCTTTCAAGCAATGGAAAGCTGAGCCCCAGCCCTGAGCCAGTGGCTGGGGAGCAGAAGGTGTGTGATGGCTCAGCGGGTACCCCTGGTTCACTGCCAAGAGGTGTAGAAACAGTCCTTAGAGATTAGCTGGGCTTACAGCTTCCTCAGGCCCTTCTTAAATAGCTCTTGAAGGAGGGAAATCAAACAGTTGCTCCTCTCCAGCACCGGGGACATAGGGGACATTGAAGTCTATCCCTAGAAGCCTTCTATTAACACCTGCCTGAAACAAGAGGCTCTGAATGGGGTGAAGCAGCCTGGCAGAAAGGGCTGCTTATTCCCTGGAAGCATAGAGATGTTTATAGCTACAGTCAGGCTTCCTCCAGGAAAACTCCTTACTCCAGAGTCTGCTATTGTAGTTAGAGCTGTCTTCCCTTTGGAAAACCATGGGCAACGGGGTGCTTCTTCCTTCTCCTTCCAGAGTCTCCCTGCCCTACAGTTTGTCTTCCTTGGGTCTCCCATGCTCCTCAACTATGAATCATCCCTTTCCCAGTGGAAACAGACTCCTTGTGACCCCCCTTGGCTGATTCCTCATAGGAATGGCCCGTGCTTATGTAGCTGGGGTTGTACTAAAGGAAGAGACCAGGAAAACTAGGAGAGGAGGCAGTCATCTTCCTCGCCCTCTTCCTGAGTTAGGCTTTAGCACAGTAAGTACAGCATTTGAGAGCCAGCAGAATAGAGAGCCTTGGAAGTACAGTAAAATGAGTTTGCCATCAAAAGGCAACAAGTCTTATGCTGTGCCCCCGGCTGCTGACCTTTCCCTCTGGAATTCTCCCCTCTGACCTCCACATCATTAATCCTGATGCTGCCAGATGACAGTAATCCATCATGGCCCCTGACAAGCCTTGCAGCCGCCTGTGAAAGGATCCGCTCGGCTTCAGCATCCAGTCCTCCCATGATACTCGTTTTTCAGCCTTTCCTGTTGGAGCACTGGGGGTTTCCAATAAAGACTTTATCGCTTTGCCTTTCGTCAGCCAGGGATTGGGGGTGGAGAAGGGAATGGGAGCAGCTTTCCTGTGCTCCTCCGCTCTTTAGCACGCAGATCCTAGGGAACATGCCCATTTCCACCTTGCTCCGAAAAGTACAAGGTCCAAAACCCAGCCCAGGGGGATATTACTCGGTGTGGTATTATAGGAAAACACAGGAGGAAAATGATTCCATCTCCTTGCTCCAGTAGCAAAGGGATGGAAGTAGTTTGCTCCCTGTCGTAAAGTTTCTCAGCCTGCATAAAGGCATTTTATGGGCTCGGGGAGGGGAGCTCTAGGTTTCAGCTTAGTTTATAAAGCTACTAATGACATTTCAGGGCACTTGGGTCTGTGGGGCTTGTTCAAAAGCAAGCTTCAGGAAGGGAAGGTGTCAAAGGGGTAGTAACATGAGGCGGGGAGGGCAGAGCTGATTGCTGTTCCTGTTCCAGCTAGGAGCAGAAACACATTTCAGCCTTTATTTCCCACTGGTGTAGATGATGTTTGTGCCTTTCACGGGAGCATTTGGAGAGGTATCCTTGTGTACCTTTTCAGCTGCTGAGATGGGAGAATGTAGACAGGGGTACAGCTGCATTTAGGAGAAATGCAGGGTATTACAAAGTAGATTATTTCCTTCTAGTCCTGCATTAGCAGCTTTTTTGCCTGAGGAGCCTTATCCGTGACCCTTCCCTTTCACTCTCCATCTGGTCACTGTCCAAGGAGAGCTGGATGAAAGTCCCTTCTGGGCAAGTTAATGCTCTTCCCTAAATTGGATTGGGGGGAAGTGGGTGGCTTTGAGCAGCCCGGGGTTGCTGGAGGGGTCGGGGAGAGGGTCTTGATCCTGCTTCAGTGAAGCAAGGTGCTGCTTGGGACACTGTGCTGCTGGGGCGGGAATGCTGAGCCATCAAGGAAGGGGCATTTTAGGGTGGGAAACCCCCCCCAGCCCTTCCTGGAGACCTAGGAGAGAAGCATTTCCCTGCTCCTCACTCGCAGTGCCTGGGTGTGACTCTGGTTCCTGGGCTCAGCTGATGAATAGTAACTCCAGGCTGGTAACATGAGCACTCCCAGCCCCTCCGCGTGGCTGGAATGAGGCTGAGTGTGCTCCGGAGCCCTGCAATAGCACACCGAGACAAAATGGTGGCTGAGGGTTATTCCTTTTGGGAAGAACAGGGTCCTGGAATGGCACAGTTGGGAGAGCTGCGGGGAGTTTGGGAATCATAGAATCATAGGATGGTGTGGGTTGGAAAGGACCTTAAAGCTCATCCGGTTCCAACATCTCAGTTCCTGGAGGGAGCTGTCATCTCTGAAATGCGGGAAGAGGATCTGATGCACTTCATGGAATTACTGCTTTGTGGACTTTGGTTTTGGATAAGGAAAGGGTTGTTTAGACCAGGCAAGGAGAAGAGGATAAGAAAGATCTAAAATGACAGCTTGCAGACCGAGCCCCATCAGGTTGTTCTTAATGTCTTCTTACAAATGAAGAGTTAGTAACTTGGTGCAATTGAAGGCAGCCCTTTTAAAGCTGGAAAAGTTTCCTTTTCCTACCCAGCATCCCGTTAACTGGTGGGAATTGGTACCATGAGCTAATGCATAACAGGCTTCAAAAAGAAAGGAGAAGGGGGGGAAAAATTACACTTCCATGTATAATGAGGACATCTGCAGAGCCGAGCTGAGCTCCTTTTCACTCAACAGAATAAACCCCATTTATAAGGGCCATAAACTGCTCTGCTTCGGGGCATTAACCGAGTCGCTGGCTGCTGAGCGGGGGCAGAAGTCTCCCCTGTGGGTTGGGGATTCCATAATTGTCCATTACGGCACTTCCCAGGCTTTCCTGTGAAGGCTGGTGCTGAGCATTGTGGTAGGCAGGATACTGGCCTCAGATGGATGGCTCTTTGATCCAGGACAGCGTTTCCTATGCAGAAGAAAAGGTTTGCTACATCAGCAGTTTTCCCTCCTCTTCCTCTCCTTGCCTCAATCTCATTAGCTTGCCCTTTTCAAACCCTGCACCTTTAGCAGTTGAAGGTGCTGCTAAAAGGGCCCTATCAGCTTAAAAATCACATTTTCTTATCTCTCTTAACCCACAGGATGACAAAATTGAACCACAAGGATAAAGTTATTTCCCTTTCTGTCTTGTTTCTCCTCACGAGGATAGAGCAGGACCTTGTTCTGGACTCCAAAATGTACTTGGCTGCCTGGTGCTTCTCCCTGCATCCACCCATGTGTGATGCTCCCTTACCCTGCTCATGTGCTCACCTCCACCATCCCCATGATTGCTCCAGCTGTACTTGGGTTGCAGAACTCCAGGGTTATGCCATGGTGCACATCTGGATACAGGATAGCAAGTCCTGGGAAGTGAGGGAGTTGAATCCCAGCTCATGAGTAGCTGCTCAGCCCTTTCCTGAGCGTGAGCAATGCAGATTTGTATCTGAGATTGCCCTGGGAGCTCATAAAACACGATTCCTCTGCGCTGCTCCCTCACCCCCAGGACTGAATAGTCCCCACTTCCCGTCTTTCTATTTCAGAAGTTGCTCTTAGCTGCAGGTTATTATTTGCCCGATAATTGCTTTTGCCTGCAGGAAAGGATTTGTCATGGAAAGGACGTGCCATGTAGCTACACTTCTCTGCCTCATTTACTCGCCCATCAAAAGGCCTCAAGTCAGGCTACAAATAGAGTTGCCTCAATTTCCTATTAGGAAGAAGATCGATAGCTCCAACCTGCTGCTTTTCTTGGCCTCATTTTCTCTCTTGACTCCGTGCTTCCTTCCCCGCTGTTTCCCCGCAGGAACTCCCATCAATCGGATCCCCATCATGGCAAAGCAGATCCTGGATCTCTACATGCTCTATAAGCTGGTGACTGAGAAGGGAGGGCTGGTGGAAATCATCAACAAGAAGATCTGGCGAGAGATCACCAAAGGCCTTAATTTGCCCACCTCCATCACCAGCGCCGCCTTCACGCTTCGAACCCAGTGAGTCCTGAAGGTCCAACAGCATGGATGTGAACATCCAGTGGGGAGTGGGGAGGGCAGAGCAGGGACTGGGGTGGAGATGCTAATGGTTAAATTCTACCCTGTGCCTTCCCTGCCTCATCTGAGCTTAATCTCCTTGGGGCTGTGTCTCTGAAGAGAGCACTGACACAGCAAGGAGGGAAGGGAGAGGCCTCCCGAGCTGTAGGCATCAAGTATGAACTTGATCATTTCATGTCTGTTATCACTACTACCATGTGGAAACTTGGATTTAGCACCTACTTACTGTGGGGATTGCTTTCTGACCTGTAGTACTTCACACTGAGGAGGCAAAAAGAAGTAGAATAAGCAGAGGAAGAAGAATGGTGAAAGTAAAACCATTGTGAAAGCAGGAGGGCGAAGCTGTGCTTTAGCGACCTGAGCATGGAAGGTTGGGCTTTGGGAACCCACCCCAGCTCTTGTGCAAACTCTGCTTTCTCGGAAGTTACTAGAGCCTCTGTTGCCATTCCTGCAGCCTTTGGTACAAACAGGCTCTGCTCCAAATGTGTGTGCTGGAGTGCGGTGGGAGCAGTGAGGTTTGGTGCTGCCCAGTACAAATGAGAAGGGGAATTCCCCAGACTTCCCTCTTTGTGTTGAAAGTTCTGGTCCAAGACCTTAATTCTTGTCATTTCAGATGGTATCGCAGTTGTAAAGGAATTCTGGATGATTCTTTTCTGCCCTTGTGGGTGTAGTAGTTTGTAAGCAGGTGCTTTCCTACAGACATTGAGTAAATTCAGGGTTTCTTTGAGCTGTGCTCCACACCCACCCTGCTCAATCCTTATCAAACCAAGCACAGCAGCGGTCATGATATGCACACAAAGACTCCAGAGCTGTGAAAGACCTCGGTCTGAAAGCCTTCCTGAATAATTCCATGTCCTATTGAGTTCCCCTGTGCTCCCCTCTCCCCAGGTACATGAAGTACCTCTATGCCTACGAATGCGAGAAGAAATCCCTCAGTTCTCCTGCTGAGCTTCAGGCTGCAATCGATGGCAACAGGCGGGAAGGCAGGCGGCCCAGCTACAGCTCCTCTCTGTTCAGCTACTCCCCCACCACCACGGGGCCTCCTTCCCTCCTGTCTCCCCCTAAGATCCGCTTCCCCATCATCGGCGTGGCGCCGGGCAGCGGGACCAGCAACCCTCGGGTGTCTCCAGCAGCAGCCGTCAGGAAAGGTCAGTGACTTGCACAGCAAAGAGAGGGCTGAGCTAAGAGGTGCAGGCACTGAAGCGTGGTTGTTTCCTGCCTTACCCACTCGGATGACTTTGGACTTGAGGGTGGTGGGACTTGAATGGCTCAGGGTTTGCCTTAGGAAGGGCTGTGGGAGGGACTAAGGCTGAGAACACTGGGGCAGTTCAGCCTGGAGAAGAGAAGCTGCGTGGAGACCTCAGAGCAGCTTCCAGCGTCTGAAGGGGGCTACAAGGATGCTGGGGAGGGAGTCTTCATCAAAGACTGTAGTGATAGGACAAGGGGTGATGGGTCTGAACTGAAACAGGGAAGTTCAGGTTAGGTATAAGGAAGAAGTTCTTTACTGTGAGAGTGGTGAGGAGCTGGCACAGCATGCCCTGAGAAATGGTAAATGCTTCATCCCTGGCAGTGTTCAAGGCCAGGCTGGACAGGCCCATGGGAGACATGGTCTGTTCTGAGATGTCCCTGCCCATGGCAGGGGGTTGGAACTGGATGATTTTAAGGTCCTTTCCAACCCAAACCATTCTGTGATTCCCTCTCCTAGGTGACGGTGTGCCCTTGACTGTGTCTATGCCAAATCGTATTGCTGTGCCAGTGACCTTGGCTAGCCAGCAGGCAACTGTGGCAGCAAGAACAGCCACCCTGGAGCAGCTGAGGGAGAGGCTGGAGTCAGGAGAGCCTCCGGAGAAGAAGGTGTCCCGGATGAGCGAGGAGGAGCAGCGGCTTGTGCAGCAGGCTCTTCAGCGCAACCTCTTCAACATGGCACGGCAGATCCCCATGAAGATCAAAATCAATGGCAAGGGTAAGCAGCACCTCCACATGCACAAAACGCCTTTGCAGGCTGCAGCAGGGAGGGAACTGCTCCTGCTCCTGGATACCAGACACCTCTTTGCACACAGATTTGGTTATCTCTCTGGGTACCAGGCAGGGGTCACTGTCAAGGAGCTGTTAAAATGGAGCATAACTGCAAAGCTTTAGGTTTTACTTATTGATACGTAATCCAGCATCATCTGACTCCAACCTGGATGCAGAAGCTCCCTAGCTTCAGAAAGCTCTGCATCTAAGGTGATAAAACCCACTTGAGCCACACCACATGACCATTACTCTGCACTTATGACCTCCTGTGCTGGGCACAGTGAGATTGCTGCAGGACTCAAGCTGTTACGTCTCCACAGAACTTGGATGTGTGCCATGGGTTAGTGGTGGTCTGGGCAGTGCTGGGGTAATGGTTGGATTTGATGATCTTAAAGGTCTTTCCCAACCTAGCTGATTCTATGATCCTATGACTGGTTTCAGCTGATGCTAGGTCAGTTGTCCTTGCAGTGGTGTTTTGTGCTGTAAGGATGCTCCTTCCTTCATGGGAAGCACATGGATCAGCTGAAATTGCTTTGGGCCACACTTCCGACCCCCTCATGTTTAATACCTGGTGTATACGTCAGGTCCAAGGGCATGGCTTAATCTAGCCAAAGGCAGCCCTGATTCTGCAGTGGGTAGAGACATTTTGGAGGGGAAGCCATCATGTGCCAGATGCTCAGCTCTCCCCTGCCCTGCTCTGGGTCTCAAACCAGCCCTGTGCTGCAGAGGGTGATTTTCTCTCCTTTCCTGCTCAGGAACCCTTTGAATCAATCATGCAGGTACCAGCTCTCTCCGTGTGGGTAGCAGGCTATCCAGCTTTTAGGAATCCTTTGTCGGGTGTGATGAGGAGGCCACAAAGACCTGTGTATCTGCAGGGGGCCCAATGGCTTTTAGCAAGGCAGGTGATTGCTACCAACATCTGCTGCAGTCCTCCACAGCCTCCAGGCAGAGAACTCCTGGCAAGGCTGGGTTAGAAGGTCACCTACGAGCAGCATTCATGGCCTGGGAAATGCACTCCTGAAATGCTTTGGAGAAGGGGAGTCGCCCTGGAAAGGTCACGTTGTCGGGATCAATACCCTGAGATGGGGGCTTCAAAAGCTGATTAAGTGCCCTGGCTCCTTTACCTGTCCCTGGGGCTGCACTTCACTGCACAGGCAAAGCCTCCCCAACTGTCAGGCCCAGCAGCTGCTTCCTCCAAACCTTTTGATCCATTGAAATTAAAGGTCTCAGCCCCACTATTAATTGTACATTTGGATGTAGGCACAAGGCCAGGCAAGTTTGGCATGGCTTAAAGAAAGGGAAGGGTTCTTCTTCTCAAGGCCTTTGCTAGCAATGCTGGTAAATGCTGTGTAGAGACACTTTGCCAGAAGTATGTACAGCAGAGGGTCAGGGCAGGTTCCTTTCGGAAGCAGCAGCAGGTTGCTGTGGAGTTGAGTGGGATTGGGAATTCACATCAATTTGACAGTCACCTCAATTTCACATTCACATCCAAACAAAGGATGAAACCGGTGAGAGCAAGGGAATTCAAATTGGATCGAGTGATGTTCAGTCCCTCTCATCTCCCTTTGTTTTTGTTCTCTCCCCCCTGAACTTCCTACATCAAAATGCTGGGAATGGTTTGTCTCCACAGGCTGACCCCTCAGGATTCAATGAGCCTCTTCCCACCTTTCTTAGCTGCCTGTCTGACCTTCCCAATGACAACACAGAAACAACACTGCGCTTGGAGAGGTGCTTTGGAGCCTGACACAGCTTAGGAAGGACTCTCCAGGGCTGCAGAAACCCCATATTGCCACTGTAAGGGCAGGGAAGCAGAGTGTTCCCGGCTTCCAGTCCTTGACACTGTGGATAGTTCCCTCCCTCCAGTGGCCACTGGGGCTGCTGCAGCCTGAGCCCTGCGCTGGTGCTCCGCACAGCCACCATGCAGCTGATGGCATCCAGCCTTGTCTCCTGTGCTGCTGCTTTGGAGGGGGATGTTAATTTGCCTTCCAGACTTGTGAATGCCAATGGGTTTAGTTCATACTGAAACACTTACCCACCTTTGTAGACTTGTAATACATTGCGTGGGGAGAGGAGACACCGGGAGGGTTGTGTCCACCTTTGATCATCCCTGGGGGTGCAGGGAACAGGGCAGCTTCTCTCTAACCCTCACCTCTTCCTTCTTGAAAGAAGACAAAGCAGACTCGGCGGCAGCAGCAGCGCTGAACTTGTCACCTAATGGCATTGGGAGCATCAACATGTCCGTGGAGATCAACGGCACAACTTATGCTGGTGAGAAAGAACCTGGTCAGAGCCAGGCTGGTGGCACAGGGAGAGGGTGGCATGATCCTGGGGCTGGTCTTTGCCAAAATAAAGCAGGCACAACTTGCCCAGCTTGGATTGTTCAGCAAGAGGTGGTTTCTCTTGCCTTTGGCCCTAGGGATGAATGCCCTTTCCTTCTGGTGGTGGTTGTGTTAAACATCTGAAGGAAGGGACATCTGTAGACGTGTTCATAGGAAGGAGCATTATCCCTGTTCTCCTGAGGAGTGGCTTTACTCAGGTTTACCTTACGCATCTCTGGGAAGTGGGAATTGTCCCCCTCGTGCTCTGCTCAAGCCATTCACATCTGCAGGTCACAGAGGTGACAGAGCCAAGGTACGAGGCCTGGTGCTGCAGCACGATCAAAGCTGCTTCTCCTCCAAAGGTGTTGAAGCCATTTGAGATCTTTGCCTTCTGTAAAGCACGAGCCTGGCAGAGCAAGTCCCAGGGGATCCCTCCCTGGACCCTGGTGGCCACTGATGCCACAGGCCCGCGTGGTTTTGCACTGAGCCTCTCTGTTGGGCTGTTTGGGGTTGGATGGATGCCCTTTGCACTGTCCCCCCAGCCGTGCCACCCCCAGCCCCATTAACCCTTCCCTTGCCCTGCCTTGCAGGAGTGCTCTTTGCCCAGAAGCCCGTCGTCCACCTCATTGCAGGCTCCAGCACCCAAAGCTCGTGCAGCAGCAGCAGCAGCTCCCACTGCTCTCCCAGCCCTACCTCATCGCGGGGAACCCCCGGCGCGGAGCCCTCCACCAGCTGGTCTCTCTGATGGAAGGCCCGGCCTCCTGTCTCACACTGGCCTCCAGCTTCCTCCCTGCCCTCCGCAGGGAGCGAGCCAGGAAGGAGTCGCACAGATTTACCTCATCTCAAGGAACCTGGTTCTGGGCTTGGCCAACGGCAAGATGATGATGATGATGCTGCTGCTGCTGAAACCTTTCCATGCCAGCAAGTTTTTCCTCATCGTCTGTTTGCCCAGCCTTTCTTCTTTGTTCTCCCCTTTCTTTCCTCCCTTTTGCTGTTCGTTTTCTTCCTCCTCCTCCTCCTCCCAGGGTTTGCTGTGTTCCTGTTGGGGTGGGACATGGAGGGAAGGGGGGGGGCCTGGCGTTTTCCAATCAGGGATCATCTCTAGGAGCTGCGGGATGGGTGAGAGATGGCCACGACGTCACCAAGGCAGGTGGAAAGAGCTGGAGATGGGGCAGGGAAACTTGGTTCTCCTCGAACCCGCAGCCACTGGGCTCTTCCCACAAAACAGCTCCATGTGTTGACAATCCTGAGACCCCGTCCTCATGTGGTTTGTGCTGCAGAAGGCCAAAAGCCTCCTCGCTTTTCTTCTTCAGGCTCTGCTGTGCTCTGGTGTTCGTATGTTGAACCACGTGCTCTTGGCTTAGGAGCCAACTTCTTCTCTGAGGCCTTGGCAAGAGGAGAGGGACCTTCTCACTGCTACATTTGACCCATAGACACATTAAAAACCATCCCATCGGCTACTTCATCCTCCTGGCTGGTGCTGGCCTCATCACTCCTGTTGCCTTCAGGCTTTCAGCCGAGTTTTCAATGCCCTTCACCTTGTCAGTCTCTCCCCTTGAGGAACTCATCCCACTGACATTCACCCTGGACTGCTTGTGGCTTGGTGTTTTGATCCGCTGCCCCTTTGACACAACCTTAGCTTGACGGAGGCTTCCCAGGGTGACTTCCTTCTCGTAAGGTGTCTTTCAGTAGCCCCTGGAAGAAGCCCTCCACATCTGGGCACCAAGACAGCAGAGGGTGATGCGCAGATGTAATTGAGCAGGTCTGCGGGGTGCGTGCAGGCATCATGGTTAACGTCGCACACATCTTCTTGCTGGTCTCTGAACAAGCCCAGTCCCCTTCTAATTGCACGTGAGCAAAAAGAAAGCAGCTCTCGGTGGAGTTGAGACCTTTTGCTCTGCTGGGTGGAAGCAGAGGAAAGGAAATCAAGCCCTTCCATGCCCTTGTTCCCCTCAAACCTCCAGCTGCCAGCAAGCAAAGGCTGGCCCTGGCTCTCCTTAGTGACTCTATGAGCTCAGGTGGTCTCCTCCTGTCCCTCTTCTTCTTCTTTGGCCTTTCCCAGCCATGCTTTCCCCAGCCTGGAGATGGGGTGCAAGCACCATCCTGCCCTGGTGACGTCCTTCCCATCCTCCAGACCCGAGTCAGGTTTTGTTGAGCAGATGAAATACCTCAGATACGTACTTGTTGTTGGGGGTTTTTGTTGGTTGGTTTGGGGTCGGTTGGTTTTGAACCTCTTCAGGAAGCCTCGGCATCTCTTATCGCTTGGTTTTATACGTGGTTGTGCTGGCGTTGTGTTTGATTGTTTCTTTTTAACTCGATCACCAAAGACAAAGTTTGGCAAAAGGCAAAGGAAAAGGCTGAGCGAAGGAGCAGTGGCTTCCCCAGCCTTCAGCCCGCGGGGACAACCTGAGCAGCACTGCCCCAGGACACGTGCATGGCCCAGCAGGACAGGTAGAGGTAGGAGAAGCAGGCAGGAGCAGCCCCTTACCTAAAAGAGCTGTCCTTCCTGTTGGACACGAGCGTGTCTCCAAGCTCCTGGTGCCTTTTCCAAGCTCCTGCATCAGTGCTTGCCTTTGGCAGAGGTGCTCAGGGCAGCTTGGAGGTGCCAGCTCTGCTTTAGGTGACACGTTGTGGGACACAGACACGGTTTCTGGCCCCTGGCAGCATGGCTCAGCCTTGTGGTGCTGCACCCAGCCACCACTTTATCCCACATGGAGCTACTTGTGTCTGCACTACAAGACTAAGCCACACTGGGCAGCCTTTGGGAAGAAGCCCTGTGCTCCCAGGATGTCCTGCTCCCAGAAGCTCTTTGCTTTATACTACTGAAAAGCCGTGGCTTTAAAAAGCACGGAGCCAGGAGCAGCCCTGTCAGCAGCAGGAGGATTGGGCTTAAATATGTACCTAGAAATGAATGAATAATGCTTTAAAGTCTCAAATGCCAGCTTCTCCTTCGTAATCCCCCAGCACTCCTTGGCTGTGCTGCTGCTCTGGCCTTGAGGACTCGTGCTAAGGCTTGGGTAAGCCTCGGGCAGCACCTCCAAGTCACAAGAGGCTCTCACACTCTCTAATGGTGAGCTGAGATGCTAGGGGTTGATTGATCCTGCTGCCTGCCATCCTGGGGACGTGAGGAGGAAGAGGAGGATGCACGTGTCCTGGGAGAGATGCTGCTCCCTGGTATCCCAGTGCTCAGCTGGGCATGGGGAAGCCGAGCTGCTCACTGGCTGTGGGGCGGTTGCTTGGCAGATCCCACGAGGCCCCCACCACGCTTCCTCCTGGGGGAGGATTTCCCAGCCTCTGGGACTCTTTCAGATTGTTGGGGTTTCCCCTTTTTTATCTGGTTTTGCTTTTTCTTTGGGGGTGGGGTTTCCTCTGAGTGGGACTGGGGCACTTTTTGCTTTTCCTTACGCTTTCTTCTCTGGTCCTGGGGAGCAGAGGTTTAGTAATGGGTGGTTTTGCTTATGTATCACATGCTAACATTGTGTGTTCTTGCACAGAAAGGCACTCGAATCACTGACCTGCTCCAACAGCTCTGACACTACTAGAGTATTAATGTTTATAAGCTTTACACAACTAGACTGGAACTAGACAGGGACTAACAGATTGTTTTGTATCCGATTCAGGGAAAGAAGCAAGTCGGGATGCGTAACAGATACCTCAGTAAAAAATAAGCTGCGACAATAAACTGGTCCTTCCTCAGCACGCGGTGTGCAGGATGGACCCCTCAGACTGTGAAGAGTAACCCTTCCCCTAAGCCCGGCTTTAACACTGGCTTAACCCTTGTTTTTGCTGAGCTCCAGACCTACTGAGGTGCCGGGCTTTGGGGCCGGGGTTACGGAACCCAGCAGCAGGGATGGGGCAGAGGAGCCAGGGGATGCGGAGTGAGGATCCTCTCTCCGGCTGCCCTGCATTTCACTCGCCCGTGTTCGATAGTCGAGTTCTCAGGGTTTCGATGCTGCGGGTAGGCCTGCTCCTCGGGTGAAGCGCTCTGCTTTGCTGAAGGCTCTCTCCAGCTCCAGACCAGCCAAGGTTTTGCAATGAGCAGCCAAACCTCACACACCAAAACGAGAGAGGCCCCACGCAGCCTCCGATGCTGCTGCGGGGGGGGGAGAGTCACCAGCTGGGTTCAATGTCCAACACAAACCACAAACCCAAACCTGCTTCTCCTCCTCTGGCAGCTCCCAGTGTCCGGTTGAGCTGGGAAAGGGGGAAGAGGCGAGGGGGAGGCTGCTCTGCTCCCAAAGTGAATGTGAACGCCCCATGCCTGTGTGTGTGCTCCATAGGGATTCACATCGGAACACCGGTTCTCCAAGCAGCTGCAGCAGCCTTGCTACTAGTTTTCTTAGCTATTTAAAAAGAAGATAACTAAAGAAAGGTGTGATAGCCTAGGCGGTGGATAAATACCTCAACGTCTCCTTCCAACACGTGTCTGTATATGTTGTTGTTGGGTTTTTTCTATCTTACAGGTTATCTGAATGTTTATATTCCAATAAACTTCTACCTCTTCACACGCTGCCCCTGCGCGTCTCCTCTGTCCCGGGGTCCTCACTCCAAGAGGATTTCAGTGTTTCCCAGCCCCTTTCTTCATACCAGGGGAGGTGCTCCTGGGGGCTGGGGGAGGTTTGGGTCCTTGCAGGGCTTTGTGCTCCTGGTTTGGACCTTTGCAAGGAGGGCTGGGCTGTGTCAGCCTGGTGTGGTGCAGCTCTGAGCGGTGGGTACCAGCGCGGTGATGCTGGGGCTCACTGCATGGGAGCCTCCCTCCTCACAGTCCCGAGCATCCCCGTTACGGGCTCGCTTTGCCTGGGCTCTGGTCGCAGCCTGTCCTGGCAGCAGACAGGCCACGGCAGAGCCTTTCCCCCAGGATTATTCCCTACCGGTGGGGTTTGGCTTGTCCCAGCTCCAGCTTTTCCCCACTGGAGCTCAGCTGCCCTTAAGGCCGGGTGCCTGAAGCAGTTACGGTGGGTGCTGGTAACGGCGGGGAGCAGACACCCTTGGTGCATGGGGTTTCTCCCCCAGCAGCACCACAACTGGAGGCAGGATGGTGCTGGGATAGAAGAGGGGGTGCTCAGGGACATGGTCTCGGGGGGGGGGGGCCCAAAGCAGCCACCCCAACCTTACCCCGAGGTGTGGAACATCCCCATGGCTCCCCCAGCCCTGTCACTGCTGTGCTGCATCCCCCAGCACCAAAAGGGACCCAAATCACTGCCCCTGCCTCCTCCCCAGCCCCACAGGCTCTGTGCACCCGTGGTGGCCACGCTGCAGCCCTCCCAGCTCACCCCGCAGCGTTGGCAGCCGCTGTCTGGGCTGGAATCCACCCCTCCAGGCAAGCTCCCATTCCCAGCCTCCTTCCCTCCATCCCTCCCCTCCCTGCACAGCCTGCGTTCTTTAACAAGGGCCTGGAGAGAGCCCAGCGCGGATTGGAGCATCCTGGTGGGACCCTGCTTGTTTTTCTCTTCCAAACACTGAGATCCCTTCGCCAGACCCTGGAAATCCAAGGTCCCCAAGGAAGCACAGGAAGGCTCCTCTTCAATCCCTAGGGCTGACAGCACCCCAGAGGACTGAGACCCCTCCTGAGCCGATCAGGAGGTCACACTGACCAGCACCAACCTCCAGCCCCGGAGATGGTGGCTCAGAGGCCAGGTTGGACACAGGGGCTTGGAGCACCCTGCTCCAGTGGAAGGTGTCCCTGCCCGTGGCAGGGGTTGGAGCTGGAGGAGCTTTAAGGTCTCTTCCACCCAACACTGGCTGTGGCTCCATGGATCCACGGCTCTATAGCTCTGTGGCTCTATAGCTCTGTGGCTCTATGGATCTTTAGCTCTATGGCTCTATAGCTCTATGGCTCTATAGCTCTTTGGCTCTATAGCTCTATGACTCTATAGCTCTATGGCTCTATAGCTCTATGGCTCTATAGCTCTATGACTCTATAGCTCTATGGCTCTATTGCTCTATGGCTCTATAACTCTATGGCTCTATGGCTCTATGGCTCTATGGCTCTATGGCTCTATAGCTCTTTGGCTCTATGGCTCTATAGCTCTATAGCTCTATGACTCTATAGCTCTATAGCTCTATAGCTCTATGACTCTATAGCTCTATGGCTCTATGACTCTATAGCTCTATGGCTCTATAGCTCTATGACTCTATAGCTCTATGGCTCTATAGCTCTATGGCTCTATGGCTCTATGGCTCTATAGCTCTATGGCTCTATAGCTCTATGACTCTATAGCTCTATGGCTCTATAGCTCTATAGCTCTATGGCTCTATAACTCTACGGCTCTATGGCTCTATGGCTCTATAACTCTATGGCTCTATAGCTCTATGGCTCTATGGCTCTATAGCTCTATGGCTCTATGGCTCTATAGCTCTATGGCTCTATAACTCTATAGCTCTATGACTCTATAGCTCTATGGCTCTATAGCTCTATGGCTCTATGGCTCTATGGCTCTATAGCTCTATGACTCTATAGCTCTATGGCTCTATAGCTCTATGGCTCTATAGCTCTATAGCTCTATGGCTCTATAACTCTACGGCTCTATGGCTCTATGGCTCTATGGCTCTATAGCTCTATGGCTCTATAACTCTATGGCTCTATAGCTCTATGGCTCTATGGCTCTATGGCTCTATAGCTCTATGGCTCTATGGCTCTATAGCTCTATGGCTCTATAACTCTATGGCTCTATGGCTCTATAGCTCTATAGCTCTATGGCTCTATAGCTCTATGACTCTATAGCTCTATGGCTCTATAGCTCTATGGCTCTATGGCTCTATGGCTCTATAGCTCTATGGCTCTATGGCTCTATAGCTCTATGGCTCTATAACTCTATGGCTCTATGGCTCTATAGCTCTATGGCTCTATAGCTCTATAGCTCTATGACTCTATAGCTCTATGACTCTATAGCTCTATGGCTCTATAGCTCTATGACTCTATGGCTCTATGGCTCTATAGCTCTATAACTCTATGGCTCTATGACTCTATAGCTCTATGGCTCTATAGCTCTATGGCTCTATGGCTCTATAGCTCTATAACTCTATGGCTCTATAGCTCTATGGCTCTATGGCTCTATGGCTCTATAGCTCTATGGCTCTATAGCTCTATAACTCTATGGCTCTATGGCTCTATAGCTCTATGGCTCTATGGCTCTATAGCTCTATAACTCTATAGCTCTATGGCTCTATGGCTCTATAACTCTATGGCTCTATGGCTCTATAGCTCTATGGCTCTATGGCTCTATAGCTCTATAGCTCTATGGCTCCATGTCTCCATGTTACAAGGTCACAGCGAGGGCCCAGGCCGTGCTCTCCCGGGGCAGGCCCGTTCCCAATCGCCCGTCCCGGCTGAACCGCGACCCCGGGGCGGGCGGAGCCGCGCGGGGCGGGACCGGAAGCGGAAGCGGAGCGGAGCTGAGCGGCGGCGCTGGGGGCCGGTGGGGCCGGGCCGCAGCCGCGGAGGGGCGCGGAGCCGCGGTGAGAGCCGGGGAGCGGGGCTGGGGCCCGGGAGCGCGGTGCGAGCCCGGCGGGGAACCGGTAACGGGGCTGGAGCCCCTCGGAGCGCGGCCGGGGCCGGGCCGCGGTGGGCCGGGGCGGCGCGGGGTGAGCCGGACACCGCCTGTCCCCGCAGATGCATCACTGCAAGAGGTACCGGTCCCCGCAGCCCCAGGGCTGCCTGGGCCACCGCTGGAAGAGGAGGAGGTCCCGCAGCAGGGACGGCTGCGAGGGGAGGCTGCGGGAGCCCCCCCGCAGGGAGCTCGGCCGGAGGTCACGGTCCAGGAGGTGAGGGCAGGGAACGGGCAGCGGGAGCCGGGAATCAACCGGGGTGGGAAAGCCCTTTAAGCACATCCAGTTCAGCCGTTCCCCAGCACTGCCAAGGCCACCCCTAACCCATGGCACTGAGGCCTCGTCTCCACGCTGTGTGAACACTTGCAGGGACGGTGCCTGCAGCCCTGCCCTGGGCAGCCTGTTCCAATGCCTGAGCACCCTTTGGGGCAGGAATTGTTCCTCAGCTCCATCTAAACCTGCCCTGGTGCCGCTTGAGGCCGGTTCCATCCAATCACCCCGGTCCCTGCCCTGGGCTGCCTCAGCAGCAGCGTTCGTTTCCTGGCTGCAGCTCGGCTTTAAGCCTGTAAATCCCAGCGGTGGAAGTAAAGGGTTTAATGCCGTGAGCATCCCTCCCGCGTTCCGGCCCCAGCACCTTTAAGCAGCGCCTTTAACATTGCTAAGGGGGAAGAGCCTGCCCTGGGATGGTGCTTCCTGGTTCCGATGCTGTGGGGGCATTGGAGCCTCTCTGTCCCACAGCCCGCTTGCTCCTGCCAGGATTACAGATGGGAGAGGGAGCGGCCGTGCCCTCCCCTGTGCTCTCAGAAAGAATCCAGTGCTGCCAATGGAGCTTTCCTGCTCTGGATTTTACCTCTCTTTGTTCAGCATTCCCACAGGGACAGTCAGGTGCTGGATAAGGGCTGGGAGCTGCACTGAGGGTTCTGGAATAGGTGGGGACTGAAAGAGGCTGCTCCGTGGTGCCGGAGCCGGTGCAGGCAGAAGGGAGCTGGGTTCATCCTGACATGTTCTACAGGTGAATGTCTGGCTTGGGATTACTTGAAGGAAGCAGATCAGGAAGCACTTCTGGTGCACGCAGTGGGGTTGGGATGCCCCATTGAATGGGGTTGGGATGGCCCCAGGCTTAGTGAAAACCTTCCTGCCCCTTTATCCTCAGCCTAAACTCACAGGTTCATTGGTCTCCTCTGCGCTTGAGGCCTTCAGGTTGTTCTTTGCATTCCTCTGGATCTTAAAAGTCCACCGTGGGGTCGGGTATCCATGTGGGAGCGTCTCCTACCTAAACCACAGCTTCTCGCCGGAGCTGTGACACAGGGCTTGGAGTGGAAGCTGGGTTATCAGACCTAGGTTAGAAGCACAGCTCCAGTCCGAGGTGCTGGCTCATGGAGCGTGGGGCAGGAGCCAGACCACACCACGGAGACCAAGTCTTCCTTGTGGCTGCTGCTCATGACCTGCAGATGTGTGTGTGTGTGCTCGGTGGTTTGGGGCCTCCAGTCCCCCTGGGGCAGTGAGTGCAGCATCGCTGTTGGCTTCAGGCCTCCTTTGGTTAAGAACTAATGAGGGATCCTCCTGGGGGCTGTGACACAGCGCTTGTGTGTGCCGGCAGAGGTGGCTCAGGTGAGGCAGGCAGCTCGGATCCAGCTCACAGTGGGTGCTTTCCCCCCGTCCCCTTATCACCACACCATGTCCTCTTCCAGCCACTTGAGAAGCGGTCTCTGAGCGGCAGCAGGAGGGGTGTTTGGAGCTGGGACCCTCCTGTCGTGCCCCTGTCGCCAGGGCCACTCGGTTCCATGGGGGCCGTGTCTTTTCCAGGCTCCCAGAGCCGTTCTTGCTTGTGCCGCAGCCCTGACAGGATGCCGTACCACCGGCGGTGCAGGCGCGACAGCGATGCCTACAGGTGTGACGAGCGAAGCCCGTCCTTTGCAGAGGATTATTACTCGACCCGCGCGCGGAACTGGCGGCGTTCCAGAGGCCGGGAGCAGCACCGTGCCAGGAAGTACCAGCACCACTGCCAGAAGCGCAGGACCAGGTCTTGTAGCAGTGCCTCCTCGGTGAGTAGCATCCAGAACGAGCTGAGGATTGCTCAGGGTTTTAACTGTTCTTGCCTCCTTCCAGCTCGGAGCGCTGGGTGAGTACCTCTGATCCCATTCCTCTGTGTGTGTTTCATTGCAATGTGGAATGTACAAGTCCAGAGCCTGTGTCTTGTTGAGCAGGGAGTGTTCGTAGCTCTTGGTTTCGCGCTAGTCCAGCCCCTGTGTAGCCTGAATACGTGAGGAGCCCAAGCTCTGTGCTGAGTATAGCCAGGAGGGGTTCAGGGCAGGCTGATCGTGACAGCCCAGTGAGGGGGAGCCCTGGCCCGGGCCAGCCTGGCTGCAGGGACCGCACTGGTGGGGCTCGGACGTGGCCGGGGCTCTGTTGTGCTCCCTGCAGCCCCTGGGGGGGTTGGTTTGCAGCATTGGTACCCAGCTCCCGTGGGGGCACATCCAGCTGCCTCCGTGCCAGCATCCCATAACAGATGGCATCAATCAGCCCAAGTCGTAGCCCTGGTGGTGTTCACCCCTGTCCCACCGGGCGCGGGGAAAGGCTTCTGCCTTCTGAGGATGTGCACGCGTCCTCCTTCCCTGTTTCCATATGAGCAGCTTCAAACTTGCCTCTTGTCCACTGCTTCCCAGGATTAATAGGGAATATTTGGAAGCGGGTGGGAAAGCTGCTCCTGGGGATGCCCTGGAAGCGTTGGGAGGTCTCTGCCTCGCCCCTTCTCTCCTGTAAGGGACGTTTCCATCTTCCACCCGTTTGTTGCTTTTACGTGTTTTGACAGCTCAGTGAGGGAGCCCTGATCCCTGCAGTCCCAGTGGATGCTGCATGCCCGGGAACTCTGCTTTCCTCCTCCTGGTTCTCTCCAGTTGCCTTCTTAAGCCTTGTTTTAGGAAGAGCCAGGCTCAGGATGGAAGCCCTCCGGTGTGGTCGGGGTGTGCGTGTGATGATGATAACGGGGTGCAGGTTTGGGGCTGGTGCGATCTCAACCCTTTGAAGCCTCACATCTGTCTCACTGTCCTCTCCCCCTTCTCCTCCTTCAGTTGACCTTTAGGGGTTGGATTGTAGCTCATTATTCCGGACTAGCTGTGGGGGGCACAGAAAGAGAAGCCTGGGAATGGTGAGCTTTGGATTCATTTCCTTGGCTGTGGAGATTGTAAGTTACTTTGAAGGCTGACTAGAAACAGAGCAGGAATTAGGGCAGTCTTGCTTTGTGGACCCCAGCTCCCTGCAGGAACGTTCGGCTGGTTTTCCAGTAGAAGCTGGAGGTAGCAGTGGGGAACGTGGCCTCATACCTTTAGGGGATGCCTGGAATGAAATGGTCCCTGGGGATTCATTCAGCTGAAGTCCTCCCAGGCTTACAGCTGCATCCTGCAGCCCCGGGTCTGTTTGCACCGAGCCGGGTGTGTGGATTTTGGGGCAGTGAGTAGCTGGCTCCGTCAGGAAGGGCAGGACACTGGGTAGGTGGTGATGTGTTAACCGAGGCACTAAAGGGCTACTCAGAGGGAGAACTGCTACTCTGGCTTCTACTGGGCAGCTTGTCCAAACCGACAGCTCCAGGTGCCCTTCATCACGTTTGCCATTGGAGAAGGTGAGGTTCTCCTGGCAAAGGCCTTCTCCTCCCCTGCCTGCGGCAGCATCCTCAGGATCTGCTGCTCTCTGGGCAATGGTGGTGCCTCGGAGCTGAGCATCCCAGCTGCTGCCTCCCTTCTGATACTCACAGAACCCCAGCCTGGTTTGGGTTGGAAAGCACCTTAAGCTCATGCACTTCCAACCCCCTGCCACGGGCACCTCACCCTAGACCGTGTGGCCCAAGAAGAGGGGGGCATTTTCCCTCCGCGGAGCGTACGAGCGAGTTTTCTTTACGTACCTGTAGCTGTTGATGACTTTTCTGTTTTGAAGTCAGTTTGTGTCTTGACGTGTCCCTTGCAATATCCCTATCGTTATATATGCTGTGTGCCTTATGAAATGCTGGCATCTGGAAAACGCGACGCACCGTCATCTCCAACCTTTGAATGCCGCCACATTCCCGCCGCTCGGAACCGGTCGTGTGCCGTTGCGGGGGGCGGTGCGTACAGAGAAGCCCACAGAGCAGTAAGCGCAGCAGGAGCGTGGAAGATGACAAGGAAGGTCACCTGGTGTGCAGGATCGGCGATTGGCTTCACGAGCGATGTACAGCCACCTTGCGTAAAACTTTACCTCTTTCTATCCCCGTGTTAGAGCACATCTCTCGTGTCCTCCTCGAGGGGGCTCTGCTGTTTGATTGCTTGTAACTGGAGCGAGCAGTAAATTGCCTCAGGCAGCCGATAGACACTTGAGTGTTAACCAGTGTAGCACTGAGATGCTTTGGTTTTGCTCTGCCGTGGTGATGCTGGGAAGAGGCAGGACCTCAGCTCCCGCCCGGGCTCCCGCGTTCACGTCCGCTCCTGTTCTCTCTCCTAGATGAGATCGTCGGCAGCCTGGGCGAGGGCACCTTTGGCAAGGTGGTGGAGTGCGTGGACCATGCCAGGTGGGCACCTTCCCCTCCAAAGAGCTTGTCCCTGGTGCCTCGGGCTCTCACAAGCGTCACAGTTTGGGCCTGGGAGCAGTTGTCACCTCCCGGTTGTTGAACTCGGTTGTTACAGCGAGTGGAAAGGGGCCTGGTTCCTGCCTGGTTCACAGGGAAGCAGGGATGTGCTCTGCAGCCAAGTGCTTCGGCACAGACTGTTGCACTGCATTAACTGCAGCAGAGGGATGGGCCAGGCAGTGGGGAAAGCGACCTCTTAATGTGCCAGGGTACTCCTCTGGTTTAACCTCTCCTGTGGTTACACTCGACCCCTGCCCCTTCCTGACCCCTTGTCTGGCTCTGAGCTGTGGGGTCAGTGGAGGGGCTGCTGGGGTCTCCTTGGGAATCCCTCTGGCACACTTGGAGAGGGGAGGGGGCTGCAGCTCTTTGGAGTGTTACCCAGCAGCAGCCTTTCCCTTCAAGGTAACTGCTGGCCAAGCAGCATCCATCTCTGGCAGCCCTTGAGAGCATGATTAAGCCTCTTACCACATGCAGACGTGCCCTCGCTGTGTGCAGGAGGACGGGTGTGCGTGGGCTTTGTCTCTGACTCCATCCTTTGGTCTCTTCCCTTACAGAGGCAAATCCCAGGTGGCACTGAAAATCATAAAGAACGTTGGCAAGTACCGAGAGGCAGCCAGGCTGGAGATCAACGTCCTCAAAAAGATCAAAGAGAAGGATAAGGAGAACAAATTGTAAGTTCCTACAAGGCTCCTGGGTGCCACGTCCTTACAGACAAGTGGTGTGCTTGGGCCATAAAACCACAGCCTGGTTTGGGTTGGGAAGGACCTTAAAGCTCACCCAGCTCCAATCTCCAGCCACGGGCTGGGACACCTCCCACTAGAGCAGCTTGCTCCAACCTGGCCTTGAACACTGGCAGGGATGGGGCAGCCACAGCTTCTCTGGGCACCCTGGGCCAAACTCCTCGTGAGGTTTGGAAGAGGAGAGCGGCTGAGTCAGCTGGGCCAGAGCTGTTGCTCACCAACCACTTCTGAAGCAGGCAGAACCGTGCAGAACTGCCCTGCCTGATGTTAACCCTCCGCGCAGCCTCTGTGTCCTGATGTCAGACTGGTTCAACTTCCATGGCCACATGTGCATCGCCTTCGAGCTGCTGGGCAAGAACACTTTCGAGTTCCTGAAGGAGAACAACTTCCAGCCGTACCCTCTCCCTCAGATCCGGCACATGGCCTACCAGCTCTGCCATGCCCTGAGATGTACGTCCCCGGGGCGAGGGGAGGGATGGGAGGGAGCTGAGGAGGAGCTGGGCTGGTGCTTGGATGGGCAGAGTCGTTTGGGTGCTTCATGGTGTGTTTTTCCCTCTCCTCTCTGCCCCGGTGCAGTTTTACATGAGAACCAACTGACCCACACCGACCTCAAGCCAGAAAACATCTTGTTTGTCAACTCGGATTTTGACACTCTCTACAACGAGAAGAAGGTGGGTTGTGCCCAGTGGATGGGGAGCAGCCTGCCCTTCCCTCCCTGCACGCCTTGGATCTTCCCTGTTCCCTGCATGCCCCACCAGGCCTTGGAAGTCTGGTCAATGGGAACAGACTGGCCTTTTCCCTCTCCCATGTCTTCTGAAAGCCCCTCTACTCTGCTCTCGTGACACCTCACTTGGGGCATTGTGTGCAGTTCTGGTGTCCTCAACATCAAAAGGACATGGAACTGTTGGAACAAGCCCAGAGGAGGCCACGAGGATGATCAGGGGCTGGAGCACCTCCTGTATGGAGCCAGGCTGAGAAAGTTGGGGCTGTTCAGCCTGGAGAAGAGAAGCTGCGTGGAGACCTCAGAGCAGCTTCCAGTATCTGAAGGGGGCCTACAAGGATGCTGGGGAGGGACTCTTCATCAGGGACCGTAGTGACAGGACAAGGGGTAACGGGTTCAAACTTAAACAGGGGAAGTTTAGATTGGATCTAAGGAAGAAATTCTTTACTGTGAGGGTGGTGAGGCACTGGAATGGGTTGCCCAGGGAGGTTGCGAATGCTCCATCCTTGGCGGTGTTCAAGGCCAGGTTGGATGAGGCCTTGGGTGCCATGGTTTAGTGTGAGGTGTCCCTGCCCATGGCAGGGGGTTGGAACTGGATGATCTTAAGGTCCTTTCCAACCCAAACCATTCTATGATTCTGTAAGACTGCTTTAGGGGCTCCAGTCCACAACATGGAGGAGCACTGGGGGCTTTCCTCAGCGCTGAGATGTAAAGAGCTCAGAGCTTCGCAGTTACAATCCTTGTCCTTAGCAGCGCAGACTCAGCAGCTCTGGGGCCAGGGCTCCTCTCAAAGCCCAGCTTCACCCTGGGCCAGCTCGCAGAAGTACTGAGCGTTTCTTTGCTTGCAGAGCTGCGAGGAGAAATCCATTCGGAACACGAGCATCCGCGTGGCTGACTTTGGCAGCGCCACCTTCGACCACGAGCACCACACCACGATCGTGGCCACCCGGCACTACCGGCCACCGGAAGTGATCCTGGGTGAGTGCTCCTGGTGCTCCAGAGTGCTGGAGGATGGAGGAGAACCCTTGTCCCAAGGGAACGCTGGAAAACCAGCGTCAGAGCACCCCGGTTCTTGGGGAAAGCCTGTTCCATGCATCGCCGGTGATCCCAAGGTCCTGATGGTGTAGCCATGGATAGGGCAGGCTCTTGGCATGGAGTGCACAGAGGAAAGCCTGTGGGACTTGGGAAGTGCTCCAACTGGCTCCAGGGGAATGTGGAGTCAGCATAAGCTGAAACAGAAGTGTCTGGGGGAGACTCAGCAGTGTTTGCACAGCAGCGGGGAGCGCACAGCTCACTTCTGGGTCTGTCTCTGTAATCCCTGCAGTTGCAACAAGGAACTAGGAGAAATCCGGTGGGAAGGTGTTGGGAGCACCCAGTGACTGTGATTCTCTTTGCAGAGCTGGGCTGGGCGCAGCCGTGCGATGTCTGGAGCACCGGCTGCATCCTCTTTGAGTACTACCGCGGCTTCACGCTCTTCCAGGTATGGTTCTTGCAAGGGGCATTGTAACCTCAAAGTCCTCAATGCCTAAAAGGGCTCAGACTTAGGGGAAGGGAAAGGAAACGCAGACCAGGCACTGAAAATCAGAAGCTGAGTTTGAAAAGAAGCCCAGGAATACTCAGGGTTCGAGGGATCGTGCAAGGCTCGGATCACCTCTGGTTTCTTCACTGTGCCTGTGAAGAACAGAAGAACCAAGAAGCAGAAGGGGGCAGAACTTCCATCATTCCAGAGGCTTATCCCTTCCCCTGCTCTTGGGGGGGTGACAGACCTTTTGTGATCAGCTCTCCCAAGCTCTGAACTAACACCCCGTTGCTGTTTCCCTTTGCAGACCCATGAGAACCGGGAGCATCTCGTCATGATGGAAAAGATCCTCGGGCCAATTCCATCCCACATGATCCACAAAACTCGGTGAGAGCCTGCTCCTGCCCTCAGCCAGCCCAGGCAACTGTTTGTGGCTCATTACTGAGGCTGCAACCTCTGTCCTTGCACTGGGTATAACCATAGGAGACGCACTGGCTGCGCATCCCAGGAGCAGCTTTACTAACGCCACCTTCCCTTGGCAGGAAGCAAAAGTATTTCCACAATGGAAACCTGGTTTGGGATGAGAACACGTCCGATGGGAGATACGTCCAAGAGAACTGCAAGCCCCTGCGGGTAGGTGCTGCTGGAGGCCTGGCTGCACTGATCCTTCCCCATATCGGTGGAGGGGGGCTTCAGGATGGGACTTTCCCATAGGAACTGGCTTTTGCAGAGCCCCAGAGCTCTCCTCTGCAGTCAAAGTTGATTGAAGTGGGTGCAGCTGAGGGATGCTGTGTTGGGTGCCATGCATCACTAACCCAGGGCCTAGGGCTCGGTCCCTGCCCTACCAGAGTGCTGCACCCTCCTCTCTGTCCCCCCTTCTCGTGCAGACCTACATGTTGCACGACTCGCTGGAGCACGCGCAGCTCTTCGACCTGATGAGGAGGATGCTGGAATTCGAGCCGTCCCAGAGGATCACGTTCTCGGAAGCCCTCCTGCATCCCTTCTTTGCCGGCCTCTCCGCAGAGGAAAGGATGCTGTGTGGCCGCGGCGCCAGCCGGGACCTGAGCAGATGACGGCCGGGGCTGGGGTGATTCCTGCTGGATTTGTACCTCCAGGATCGGAGCCCAGCCCCGCTCAGCCTCAGGGGGGCTGGGACACTGCACCAAGGACCCTGGGGCCGGGAAGGGAGGAAAGGCTCCGTTGGAAAGCACAGATTTGTCTATTTATATGTTGTAAAGTTAAAATAAAGTGTTTCTTATTGTTTGCTACTTCCCTTGTAGGCAGGTGGAGGGGGGCTTGCTCCCAAGCACCATGGAGGTGGTGGAAACTAAACTGGAAGCCAAGCAGCAGGGAGCTTTGCTTCAGTGGAGGGCAGAAAGTGAGGGTGAGTGGCTCGGAGCAGCAGGAAGGCTCTAGAGCCACAGCAGCCAAATAACTCAGCTCCACACGCCCAGCACACAGGAATCGTTGCACTTTATTTCAGGGCAGCCCCCAGTAGTGGCAGGAATTGGTCATTACAGACATCAGGTCACAAATGGAGCATCAAGCAGTGACAGAGTGCAGTGATCTTCACGTGTCAGTGACCACAGCAGCACTTGTGGCAGTTCCTAGGGGGGTGCTGAAGGTGGGGGATAGAAACTATTGCAAACACAGCTAGAAAGTGAGCTGGTCTCTGAACAGGTAACATAGGGAAAGGGGGAGAAGGAACCCAGTGCCCTGGCTGGGTCTCTTGAGTGCTCCAGGAGAGCTCACAGCTGCACAGGAGAGGTAAGGTGAGGCCAGTGCTTCCTCAAATATCCAAAGGGAAGTACAGCCAAATGCCCAAATCTGTCAGCACCAGGCACTGTGAAGCGGGACCGTGCCCAACACAGCCCAAAGCCTTGAGCCTTCCTGCCCTGTTAGTGCTCAGTGTGGACAAGCTACAATTCAACAGCCCAGAAAGGGCAAGGAAAGCAGGAACTGAAACTGCAACCTCTTATTGAGGGTCATGAGCAAGGGAAGTGAAAAGAAGGGGACTAAAGCTAATGCTGTACTACAGCAACGAGCAAGGGGTGCTCCCTCCACTCGTTTTGCTCCTCTGCCTCCAGCTTACATGAAGCAAACAGCCAAAGCACCACAAGAGGCAAAGGGAAGCTTCACATCTGTACTTAAATACCCAACTGCTCTGCTTATCCGAGTGAGCCACAGCCTGTGGAATGCTGCTCCAGTTCTGGCTGCTGCTTTGCCCTTTCCATGGTGGAGGAACCACTCGAGGGCAGAGCATGGCCAAGTCCTGGAGCACTCAGGTGTCAGCCAGCCCTCAGCAGGGACAGGAGCTCAGGGGGACCAGGGGTCCAACACTGAGAGGGGCAGAGCCCTTTGTCCTGCTGGGGTAAATGGGGCTTGGCAGGGGAAGAGGCCTCAGGAGCTGCGGGGTGAGCACAGCTCTCCTCTGCTTCCAGCTGGCTCTTCCCCATCATGCCACACTTGGAGGCAGTGTTAATCACTCAAGTGCTTGAAGGCTCTTCCCTCCTTTGATGCACTTGGCCTGTGTTCTAAGCAGATGAAAGGCAAAGACAAGCACCTGGTGTGCTTCAAGGGGTGAGGATTTACACAGCAGGTCAACAGCTTTGCCAAGAGAGACTCCACTGCTCAGCAGAGCACAGCAACAGAGCAGCTCCAGTGCCAGCTCCCCACCTGGAGCTCTCCCAGATGCCAGAACAGGCTCTGGGCAAGGCTTAGGCACCTGCAGGAGCTCTGGGGACAGGTAAGGAGCAGAGCTTCAAGCACGGCAGTGAGGAGGGAGCTGAGCACCTCTGTGCGAGGAGAGGGCACAGGCACACAGGCTTTGCGCTCAAAGGGAATGAACTGATCCATGACCCACTTCCCAAACCACACCAAGTGTAAGAGGGATACTGGACTCACTGTGGGAACTCGCCCAACTATCACCTACACCATAGAGCAACGCACCACAGCCCGAGTGACACTGCCTTGCTTTACTACCCTTTCCCTGATTGACTCCCTGTGCCAGAAAGGAAAATGAACCAAACCCCCCCATAGCTATCCTGGAAAAGTTCTTTTCCACAATCCACCTCGCTCCCCCCGTCTGGGCTTCACCACAGAGCGAACAGACAAAAAGCCAACCCAGTACAGAAGTAAGTAAAGCCCAGCTGAGGCCTGCATGTTCCAGAGCATGTGTGACCCGCGAGCTGCTGGCTCTTGACACAAGCTTTACGAAGAGGGAATGTTCTCCTTGAAGGGCTGGAGGGTCCAGGAGGGAGAGGGACCTACAACCGCCTTCAGGAACATAAAACAGGGTAAGGGAGGATCCAAAAGAATAACAGAATGAAACCAAACCCTCAATCCTATCTGACTGCAACAGGAGGTATGTCCTACACAACCAGGGGTGCTGTTCCCCCCAGGATGCTCCTGCTGGCTCTACCTGCCCTCAAGGACAGAACCACAGCTCCAGCCAACAACCCACCCATCACTTGTACCACCTCCACGTGCAACCCTTCAACAAACACCCTCTGGCTGGGCCTGGTCAGCAGTGGTCACTTGGCCAGGGACAGATACTATCTTCCTGCAGGCTCCTTCAAACAATGGCACAAGAGAACGAGGACAGTTCTGCAGGAACATTCACTTCCTTCGGTTTTGTTGCATTTTACAAGGACTCTCTGTTTTCATTTGGGTTTTTTTGTTAAATACACAATATTTCTTCTGGAAGGACCAAAAAAAACCTCTCCAGAACTTCCCATCCTTAAGGCGTCACACGAGTTTTACCAGTCAGGATCCGCTGCACAGCTTCTTGACACACCTCCTCCTCTTCTCTCCCTTCAGAGCCCCGCGGCTGGCTCTAAGTGGAATGCAGGGGGATGACAAACTTGCAGCCGAAGGGGGAGTGGTAGTTGATGCCCACCTCCTGAAAGACCTTCTGGGGAATGCCAATGTCACAGAGGTACACGCGCCCAGCCCTCTCGCCCAGCGGCAGCGGCAGCCCCAGGGCCAGCGACCACTTGGCATCGATGCCCTGCTCCATTTCGCTGATGGGGGGGTCGATGCTGAGGACGGGGGCCCGGTTCTGGTTGGCCCAGTCCACCACTGCCTTGTACCAAGGCTGATCTCTCAGAAAGGCATTTTCATGACAATCCAGGCAGTTGATCACCAGGTCAACGGGGCTGTCGGGGAGATCTGAAACACACACAAAGCCTGGTGAGCGCTGAGGATCGACCTGAAGCCCTGAACTTGGGCTCAGGCCAGGCAGCCCAGGGAAGCAGGGGGGTGCTCTCTCCATTAGAAAAGGACCATTTTCTACTCCACAAGCTGTAAAAAAGGCTGTTTTTCTGGAAAGCACCAACTACAGAAAGGCAGCTCATGTGCTGCACTGCTGCCTGCCCTGCTGAGCTCCACTGGGGAGCACTGACCCTCTCTGTATCACCTCTGCTGCATTCCCCTTACCTGACCAAGTCCTTTTATAAGCTAACAGGGAAGTGGCTCAGCCAGCACAGCAAAGTCCAACACTGCCCTAATGCCCAGGTTTGCTTCTCCCCAGAAGTTTAAATGAACCGGGCTTGAAATAACACTGGTGAAATATCAAACAGAAGCCAGTTGTCTCACAGAAGGTGAAGCATCAGCTTGTTTTCTGGCACACTGAGACATGTGAATTGACAGCTGCTGGGACTAGCTCAGCAAAAGCTTGGTTTGAAGCTGCAGTTGGATGCTCATTGACTTGTAGTTTCGATAGGCTGAACAAGGAAGGCCCTTATCATAAGAGAAGGGCTGGTCTGCTCTGATCCCTACAGCAGCTTGTTCATACAGGAAACATCTGTAGCAGCACAACAGCTCCACTGTTAAACCTCTCTGCTGTCCTGCCAGCCTCCCAGCAGCCACCAGCTCATGGCAGTGCCACTAGATGGTGCCAGGGGACTGAGCAGCACAAGTGTCAGTGAGGCAGGAGAGGATCTGCTCCTCAGCCACCTACCTTTGACGCTGGACACTTGCTGGCCTTGTGTCTTGCTGAAGAGGTTCAACTCGTTGGTGATGGATTCCAGCATCTTGACAAAGTTGGGGAGGAAAAGGATGACGTGGACGTCGTGGTTGGAGAGGTGCCGGCCGCAGCTGATGCCCTGTGCCCCCTTCACGTGGGGGCCGCACAGCAGAGCTACCGTGGGCCGCTGGTGCACGTTCTTTGGGTTCAGCCTAAGACAGACAAAAGAGGCTGTTAACAACCCCAAGCAGCAATCCCCTTCTTCCTGCAGGAGAGCAGAAGCAGGAACATGCAAACTGAGAGGTGTTCTGCACATCTTCCGTTGCCTCTGAAGGAGGAAGCCACATCCTTTTGTAGGCTGCTACTGGAGCTGCTCTGCTCTACCCCTAAGCCTCAGCAACTGCAAAATACAGTTGATTTATTGAAATGGCCTCAAACCATCGAGGGTGGCTGACAGGAGGAGTTTCAGCTGACAGGGTCAGTGCTGCCTGGTATGCTATCACTTACTGCTCAGAATCAAATGGTCAGGTCCCAGTAAAGTACTGCCAAGTAAACAGGCGGAGATTTAAGGCCAGTAAGTGGAGAGAAAACAATCTCAGCTCTTTGACTCAAGAGACATTTCTCCTTCTGGGACCCAGGAGCCAAAAAGAAGCCTTTATTAAGTCATTCATCCAAGGTGGGTGGATGTCTGTTCAAACAAGCCCTTTCTACAGAGGGGAAAAGCAGCAGTGTGCCATGGAAACCTGCTGTAATCTTCCTCCCACTTCAGGAGCCTGAGCACCACGCTTGTTTGCATGATTATTTGGGAAGAGGCTGACACACGAGCCACAACACAGTCTGCAAGGCAGCAGGATGAGGTTTGCCTTCCAGAGGTGACAGCTTCCTCCAGATGCAGGACCACTGATGAGCATCCAATAAGCAGCACAGGCATCCATGCAACGCTGACCTCAATGGTTCAGCCTCTTCCACCTCAGCCCCACCGAGCAGAACCAGACAAACTGAGCTCTGCTTAGAGGGGGCAGAGCGAAAGGGAGCAGCTTTTACCTGTTGGGTCCCCCAAGGAGGCTGAGCGCCATCTGGCTGGCGCACACCCCCGTCATCTCCAGCCTCCGCTCCAGGGTCAGCCCGTGCTTCTCAGCCACTGAGAGCAGCTTCTTGTGGAGCTCGTAGGACACGCTTGGAACCACCAACCCGGAGTCTGGGATCAGAGAGAGGGAGACAGGAACAGGCATAATCAGAGACCTCTCCAGAATGCTGCTCACTGGGAAGGTTTTATAACAGCACTTAGAAATAATGACAGGGAAAGGGCTATTAGCTGCTACCAAGCATCTCCTTAACCCAGGAATCCAGGGTCCTTCCAAGACCATTCCATGAATCCAGACTAGTGCAGCAGACTCAGCTTCCTCTGAGTGGAGACAGGTAAACGCAGCTGCTGGCTTTGTAATACTACATTTCCACAAAGATTCAGCAGGCAATTTTAGCAACACATGGGCTGGGAAGGCCTTTTTGACCTCCAGACTGAAGATGAAAGGTTTTCTTACTGGTCTCCAGGCCACTGGTGCTTTAACCCACACCCATGCCCAAACACACATCAGCATTCCTAATCCCTGTCAAAGAAGAGAAGCTGTGAACCAGGTTTCCCACCAAAAATAGCTCAGATGTGTTCTGTTTCCTGCCATCAGGAGTGACCAGCCTCAAACCTCCAGCCCTTAACCCACCATCACTACCTCAGCAGGTAAGAGAAACACAGACCTGAGTAACTGTTCTGGATGACTCCTTGTGCTTCCTTTCTCCAAGCAGAGTCTGACTTCACACAGGTGAACCCTGCGGTAGCATCTCTGAGCACCCTGTGCCAGCGCCTCAGCACCCTCACAGGGAAGAGTTTCTGCCTAAGAGCTCATCTCAGTCTCCGCTCTGGCAGGTTAAAGCCATTCCCCTTGTGCTGTCCCCACAGGCCCTTGTCCAAAGCCCCTCTCCAGGTTTCCTGGAGGCCCTTTTATGCACTGGAGCTGCTTTAAGGTCTCTCCCTGGAGCTACTATATCCTTGAAACTTACTTCTGGATGTCCTTAACTGTCTCTCAGCTAGGGACCTGCACAGTTTAATTCTCTCCCCACATGGCACAGCCACAGAGCTGGGACACAGCTGTCAGCAAGAAGAGCTCTCAGCTCTTTCTGTTCCCATCACTCCTAAGCAGTCCTCCCAGCTAAACAAGCAACCCCAGCAGAGCAAGTGCTCTGTAACTTGACTCTTAGCTCCTACTCCGGGACAGGCAGATGAGGTGCACGGAGCTGGGCACGATGGATCACAAAGGTCCAGGACTCAGCCTGATGCCTGCTCCAGCCCAGGCCCTCCTCACCCTCACACTCCCACCTCTGAGCTCAGGGTGACAGCAGCCTCCTGGGTGCTCATCAGGGCAGGGCCCAGACCTCCTGCACCCATGGGAAAGGGCCGTGGGAACAAGACGTGGCTCCGCAGCAGCACGAGCTCAAAGGGGACCAGCTGCAGAGTACACATCCGCTCACAGAGGAAACTCTGCAGTTGCTCGTGGGCCCTTGTGCAGGCAAAAACCCTAACGAGAACCAGTTGTAACAAGCGTGTGCCACATTCAAATGAGAACAGCAGCACGTATTTTAATCGTGAGGAATGATTTGTACTGCTCTATTTCCCCAGGGCACCCCAGTCACAAACCACTAAGTCGAGCTGCAGTGGAAACAGCAGGTTTGGTACATCTTGAGATGTGCAGAGTCAACTGGGAGTACTCCTGCAAGGAAACAGTAAAATGCTGGGGAGTAGATCCTGATGGATCCTTCTGGCCTTCACTTCTGATCTCAGCAGCTGGTGCTTTGCAGATACAGAGGGCCCAAACACATTCAAACACTTGACCTTGCATGCTAACCTCCCATTAAGCTACCTCCGATTGTCTTTCATTACCCACAGCACACACGCAAGCAGGCACATTCTCAAAGTCATCTCAGCCTCTTGATAGCAGCCGTTGAACACTTGGAGTCATAAGCCACTAATAATCCTAAAGCTAGCCCAGGAGTCACGTACCTGCCCTGTGCTCACATCCCTCCTCAGCTCCGCCGTCACGCAAGGCTCAGTTCTGCCCATCCACCTTTTGGCTACTCCATCAGGTCTTGTTTGTCAAGCTCAAAGAAGGACCTAAAACGCGTGACCTGAGGTCAGGATCTCTCCACCTAGTCTGGGGGGAAGCATCCTCTGCTCACCTGAAGCAGGGGGGCTCCCAAATTGTGCTTTTGATCCTTCTGAACCACAGGACCAGATGAGAAACAGCTGATCTATACTCTGTCTCTACCCAATTTAGCACAAACACTGCCAACGCCTTCTCTGTAACCACCTTCAACCTGCTCTCAGTCACCTTCTCCAGACCACGAGCTTTAGGAAACTCACATTTACCACCAGCTAAATGCAGCTCAGTGCCCAGTGGGTTAATACAAAGGGGGTTAACTGGAAGCCAGGAGATGAACTTGCATTTAGCATGCCAGTGCTACTTTGTCCTAATTGCTCCCTCTCAGGAGCAGGCTTAGATACTGAGAGAACTTCCCTTCTTCGCACTCACGCAAGGTCCAACCAGTCCAACTGGCTTATCAAAGCCAGGCCGAGGGAGTTAAATAAACTCTGGCAGAAAGCAAGCAAGGAGGCGACGTGTAAAGCCACAAACAATAACAGTGCTGCACCAAACCTGAATGCCTGCCAACCTTAATTCTGTTTGGGTTGGACACTGCAGCTTTATTGTTCAGTAATGAAGGTAATCAAAGAAATTAGCTCAGGCCTTTGAATATTAAATAAATGTATTTTACAGATGCCTGGAAAAGAAAAAGGGCAGCTAAAGACTAAAGAGCTTTGTGACACGCAGAGCGCTGCTGAAGGCCGAGTAAACACTGAGGATTCTCTGTTTGAGGCACACTGTCCTGGTCACCGGGAAGGAGCTGTCTCCTCAAGCTTCTCTATGCAATGTTACACGCACACTGCTTGGATGCAAACACCCTGTGCCAGCAGAAGGATTGAGCTAACCTGCCACAAGTTAAGTAATTCAGAGGGTTTTCCCCCAGACAAGCCCAAAGCAAGTCCAAATGCCTCCAGTACTTGAAGCTGCAGGGGGACAAGCAAGGGGTGCTGCTAGAGTACCTCAGGGCATAAGCCCCAGGTTTTCTCTGGACTGTTTCAGTCCAGCAATAAAACCAGGCGAGCTGCAAGTATGGATGAGATGGAACCAGACTTGGGATCTCCCAAAAGCCATGTGTAACACTACAAACTCTTTCCTTTAGCAATAAGCAACTCCAGGTTCCCAGGCCACACAGTTTACAAGCTGCAGCTAAGTGACATGGGTATAACTCTAGTCCAGTGCAGGCACATTACTTGCTGCCTTTTGCTGGTGGTCAAGCTGGAGCCACCCGCCTGCAGCCTCAGCAAACCACAGCTCCTTGCCCCACAGACGTGAGTGATTTTCCCCACTGAAGGGCTAGGGGTTTTAATGTAGTTTAATCATCATTATTTTTAATGAAGACAAATCCTGTGGGAGTTCTGGCTGACCTTCCAGTGTCAGCCTCTCCCTGAACCAGTGCACAATTCACTCCAGCTGAGCTAAAAGCTGTCTGAGGGACAAAGAGACTCTGCTCCACGACCACTTTGTTTTCTCTTGCGGTTGGATCAAGTGAACTTCATTTGCACTCTACTCAAAGGTCCCAGAAACACTTCACACATTCAATACACACAATCGCTGTAAGGCAGTCATCCATAGACTGAAGAGCTAAAAGCTACCGGGAGTAGAAAAGTCAGTCAAGGACATGGCACACACAAAACCAAGCCATACTGACAGCATCACCCTCACAGAACAGGCTCAGCTTTAGTTCTGCAGCGTGACCTTGGCACATAAGCTCTGGCTGCCACATTGATCCACTCCTAAGCACGCATTTGATGTCCACGGTTCAGGCAAGGGGGATTTTAAGCCAGTGTAATCATAGAACAGTTTGGGTTGGAAGGGAGCTTAAAGCTCATCCAGTTCCAACCCCTGCCATGGACAGGGACACCTTCCACTACAGCAGCTTGCTCCAAGCCCCTGTGTCCAGCCTGGCCTTGAACACTGCCAGGGATGGGGCAGCCACAGCTTCTCTGGGCACCCTGGGCCAGCGCCTCAGCACCCTCACAGGGAAGAGCTTCTGCCTAAGAGCTCATCTCAGTCTCCCCTCTGGCAGGTTAAAGCCATTCCCCTTGGCCTGGCCCTACAGGCCCTTGTCCCAAGCCCCTCTCCAGGTTTCCTGCAGCCCCTTTAGGCACTGGAGCTGCTCTGAGGTCTCCCCTTCAGGAGCCTTCTCTTCTCCAGGCTGACCCAGCCCAGCTCTCTCAGCCTGGCTCCAGAGCAGAGCTGCTGTCATGAACTGGAACCCATGCTATGTGTGTGGTACATGCTAGCAGCAATTAAACACAGGTAAGAGGAAAGAAGAGTTCAACTGCCAAAAGGAACCATGTGGACAGCCTGGTATGCTCAAGATGATATTCTAGAGAGTCGTCAATGATGAACTGAGCTACTCCATCTGACTGCAAACCCTGAGCTCCAACACACCTGCAGGACTCCGGCTTTGCAGTTCCTGACAAAAGACCTGATCCCAAAACATGGTACTGCTCAATCACAGATCATTCCACTGCTGCTGACCAGCAGAAACAACACAGATAGACACACATTTAAAGATAAACTATGTATTTGGGAGAAATTCATGTGTGAAGCCCTAGGGATGGCCTCAGCCATTATCAAAGACCTGGTAAGCTCTATTAGCTTCAGGTTTTCACTTTTGTTTGGAACAGATACCCCTTCTCACTCCCTGCTTACCTCCAATGCTTATTTGACAGCCTGGCTCCAGAAAAAACAGCTCCCAGAAAAGCATCCCAATGGAGTGAAGTGCTTATGAAGCTTTGCTACAGCCAACACGACTTGACTTCTCTTAGGCAGCAATAAAAGCACAGACTGAAAGCCCTGCAGATAATCTTCTGGAGAACTGGCACCAGCAAACTGCTGCATTTACTGCTGCATAATCCTGGTTATTCCCTAGCTCCATGGCACAAAAGAGTATGCAAGGAGTCACAGACTCCCTCCTCTGCACAGTGACAAGAGTTGGGTATCAGCTTGCTGTTAATCCCCAGCATCACTCTGTGCTATCACAGCAGACAGAATAATCACTGTGTCAGCCAGAGCTCTTAAGACAATCATCTTCAGGACAGGCCTAGGGGAAATAATTTACCAAGTACTTATTTCTCCTATAACTAGAAAGTGCTTTTTACAAGTAGAGCTCCCCTTAGGAGTCCAGAGAAAACTCCCCAGGGAGAATTCAGAAGCAGGAAGGGAATTCCTGCCATAGATACATCCAGAATGATGGCTTTTGGGGCTTTAGTTCGAGCAGCTGCTGTTCTTTGCGCTACTCAGAGGCAAGCTGCCTGTAGCTCAGCATCCTCCTTCCAGTTGCTAAACAAAGCAACCAGGATTGATTTTTCCAAGGGACGGTCCATCATTCCTCCAAGCACACTGGATGTCTTTTTGTCACAGCAGGCAGGTTACAACTGCCGACAAGAGCTTTTCCTAGCTTGCTGTCCTGGTTTAGCAGTAGCAGTCACTTTTTCTCCTTCTTAGTAGCCGGTGCAGCGCTGTGGTTTTGACTTTCGGCCTGGGAATAATACTGATAACACCGATGTTTTCAGTTGCTGGTCAGAATGTTTACCCTGACCAAGGACTTTATGAGTCTCATGCTCTGCCAGGGAGGAGGGGAAGCCGGGAGGAAGCAGGGACAGGACACCTGACCCAAACTAACCAAAGAGGTATTCCATACCACAGCACGTCATGCCCAGGATGTAGAACTGAGAGTCCCCGGAAGGGCTGGATCACTGCAGGGTGGGGGAGTTATCGGTCAGCGGGTGGTGAGTGGTTGTATTCTCTTCCCTTGTTATTTCCTTTATCATTATTGGTGGTAGCAGCAGTGGTTTGTGTTATACCTTAGTTACTGGACTGCTCCCGTGGGAGTTGCATTCTTTCGATTCTCCTCCCCATCCCTCCAGGAGTGGGGGGAAGATAGGGTGAGGGGGAAATAGACTGCGTGGTTCTAATTTACGGCCTGGGCTTAAACCACGACAGTTGCCCTTAGCATTTCCTACGCAGAAGTAAACTTCCTCAGTGGACACAAAGGAAGTCGCCCTCTGGGGGAAAACCACTGGCAGAGACACAGCACTGGGACATTGTGATCATCATTCCCAGGCCTGTGAACATGCCCTGCTCAGCACAGGCGGCAGGGAGCTGGAGCTGTCAATACGCTGCCCGTTGGGTGACACGACAGCTTTTCTTCCAAATGAATCCAGAATTCCATAGGGGACACTAATCACCCAACAGCAGCTAATGAGGCTTGTGAGACCCTGCAGCTATGGAGGGGAGTCATGTACCACCCTCCAGGGCAGGCTTGCCAAGATCAAAACAAGCTAACAGCAACTCTTTCACTGGGCTGCTCCCTCCAGCACACTGCAAACAGGGAGCTGAGAGCTTCCATCATAAAGATGGAGTTCAGCAAAATGCTTTCATTTTCATGCCCTGAATTTACTCACTGATGGTTGCTGCATGGCCAGGAACTGTACTGCTAGAATACAGCATCAGCCTTACTTCTCAAACTGGTGGCTAACAGTAGGTTAGCTTTAGTTTCAGACTAGCTGCACATAGAAGCCTTGTCTCCTCTCAAATAAACCAGCTGGAAGATGAGTTTACAAGGAATAAATGAAAAAGAATACTACTAAATGAGTATTTATCCACAAAAATAAAGAGGAGCTTTTTCATATGGCACACAAGCAACTGGTGAGCTGCTTGTCACAGGATACTGTCAAGAGACTGAAAGCTTGCAGAGATTTATAAAGCAATAGGTTAAAACAAGCAGAAGACAAAAAAAAGCCTCATCAAAAGCTATTAATACTGAACTATCTCTTCTACTACAGAAAGGCTTAAAACTGTGAAAGACAAAGCACTCAGGGAAGTATCATTGCGTGGCTGCTCTGTTCTTTCATTCTTCCTGAAGTATCCTTGGAAACATAACACTGAGCTGGACAAGTTCTGCTATGACCCAGTATGTTATCATCTCATTTGGGAGATCAATAGGAAGATGGATGACAAATGGAAAACTATGATATCACTGTATAGCAGAGCCATTAAAAGACTTGTTTTTTCACACTGAAAAGCAACAAATCCTTACAAATGAACCAGCTTCCTCCCCTGAAGTGCTTCACATCCCAGCTGGAGCTTCTGGGCAGAGCAAGAATGAGAGATCAAGGACCTGATCACACCTCAGCTCAGTGGCCAGGCCACCAGGATATGCACTGCTTATGTCTCTCTACAAAAGCTGACTTTATTCTTATATAGAAAAGAAATGTCCCTGGAATGCCCAAGTTCCTTTGCTCCTACATTTTGCAAGTGCTAAAAAGCAGGCAGGAGAGCACAACTAGACTTAAGTTACAGGGAATTTGCATCTAAATGTAGCATAAAGCACATGTGCTGTGCAGCATGTGAACACATATAAATAGATTGCTTACAGTAAAATCTCTTTCACACAGCAGCAGTGGACAGTAAGTGGGGGGAGACCCCACCTAAAACACCTTTTGTACAACGAACATTTGGAACTAGGGATGGGAAGAGCCAGAATCACTGCTTTTTACACCAACAACATTTTAAACTTCCACAAAACAACGTGGAAATATGTAACTACCACCCAAGGAGCATCAGAAGCACATGAAACCTCCTGCCTTTTAGCGAGAAAGCACAAATCACCACATGCTACCACGTACCAGAATCCTGAGCCTATCCCAATCTCTCAAGAGCCAGCGATCACATCCACTCAGGTTCATCATGCTACCAAAATCCAAGCAAGGATTCAAATCCCTCCTTCTTGTTATCCCACCATCAGTTTTATTCCCCTCTGGAAAACTGCCTACCTTGTGCCCTATCTGAGTATTTTTTTATCTAGGCAATATTGCAAATAAAGGTTGTATGTAGATAGAAGGCACAGATCCAACCTTACGCAAAGGGACGCCCTTGCTTGTACCACATTAAGCTGACAGACAACCCTTGGGGAAAACAATCCAGCACAGCAAAGCAGGAGAGTTTCCATCCTGATCAGGAAGGGACATGGCATACCCGTGCAGAACTCTTTGCTAGCATTCTGGGGTACAACAATCCTTCTGTAGACTATGGGCTCTGATTCCAAGATGTTCTCGTCGTGCCGATAGCGAGCTGGTTTCTCGTTAGGGGTCCCCCGGGACCGGGTGCCGCTCCTCCTCTCATACGTTTCAATCTCTTCAAACACAGCTGCCTTGTCAAAAAGGGCCAGGTTGCCTTCAAAATCGAAATCAGTGTCTGGGATCTCATCAATGTCATCCCCAAAGCACTCGTCATCTTTGCTCTTCATCTGCCCATTTTTCAGGCCGCTCTTCTTCGGCGTCACTTGGTTCGGGTGACGGCTGCTGGATGACCCTAAAGGAAAAGAAAAGCAAGTTGGAAACATGGTATAAATGGGAAAAGCCACTTTTGTTCATACATATTTTCCCCAACACATTTGGTAAAAGAGGGGAGCTCTCTTGGGGCTTGAGCTTGCAGCCCACAGGCTCAAGGGGTACTCGCTGCAGAGCCCATCCTTGGCATTCCTCGTGCTAAGATCCATGAACAGAAAACAGAGCAAGAGCATCAGAAAAAAGACTTTCAGGGACTCTCCACCAGCAAGGTTAGAAAAACAAGCTTGGTTACAGGAGCAAAGTAAGCATTTCTCCCCACTGGATTTCATTCAAGGTGGTGTGTCCCATCAATGATAAGAAGCTAGCCATGATCCAAGATAGTTTACCTTCTACACTGAGCTCATGTTCACACAGGCATGTCACCCAAAACCTTCTTTGGAATTTCCCTAAAGTTCAGAATCTAACATAGGTGTTTCCTTTCTTGGCCACCTATTAATGATCTTTAAGGGAGAACTTAAACCCCTGAATATCAAGTGTTTCTTTCTGCTCACACTTGCTATTGCTAGGTACACATTCCTGACCTCACCCCTATTTCATTACCCTCCTTCATCCCCTGCATGTTTAAGTATGCTTCTTTCCAACCACAAGTCATCCCGAAAGTCTGATTTCTCTGGAGTGAGACTGATGAAAGTCTTCTTGCTGCCAGTAGATCAAGGACTGATACAAAACCATGTGCAATGAGGAGGTCAACATACACCTTTACTTGCTTATTTCTTACCTTATTATTCAGCTCACCCACAAACTTGGCTCCTAACTCAAACTCAATCCTAATATTAATCTGTTTGTATATCCCTTGTTCCATTTGCAACCCCCAGGAAATATTTCAGGCCAATTCCAGCAATTTCAGGCATCACCTACAGTGTCCAATGGATGGAGTTAAGAGTTATCACACCAAAACTGCTTCCTCTACTAAAATTGTTCTTGTAGTTTAAGATGATCACTATGGAGAGTAACTTATACAAATGAGTTTACTGACAGAATCCATTGGAAACAAACTGCCACCAAGTTACCCAATGATGTGTGCTCTTTCTGTACCTCCCCATAAATGCAATATCAGCCTATTTTGCCTTTACACATTATCACAACCAGTGGGAGAAGACAGGCAGAATTTGGATGGATACTCTGAAAACACCCCAAAAGATCTGCAATAGGCACAACCTTCACAGCTTCCCACAAAGTTATTTGTCAGCTTTGTAAGTACAGACAAGACTAGTCTGGTCTTGAGAAATCTATGGAAAGGCTCATTTATAACCCTGGGTTGACTGGAGGGCCTAACAAACCTGAGCTCTCATTTCCCACACTTCCAAGGTGTGAAATCCTCCACCTCATTGATAGGAGCAGCACTTCCCCGAGAAAGCAAAGGACCTTCGTCCTTGTCAACTGATTCTACACAAGTGCTCATTCATTTCAGGATCAGGTCAAGAATATTTAAGACCAACATGCCCATTTTGGCCAAGTTAACAGCAGAACTCTGCTCTCTACAGCAAAGGTATTCAGTAGGTTACTGACACAACTTAAATTGCTGCTGTTAACTCCAGAACTCCCTCACACTTTCCTGAAGGCTTCATACAAAGCACTAGAAAATCCAGATAGTATCTGACACTTACCAAGGACTTTGTAAGCTCTGACAAATCTGGTTTACAGCGTGATGCTGAGTGCACCTCACACTACATCTAACTCAGGCAATGCTGAAGGATGACTTGCTAAGGATGTATACTTGGCTTTATTCCCAGTTAGGAATGCATTGTTTCAGCAAGGATTTTCCCCTGTTTATTTTTCCTTGTATTTCGGTGTGTCACTTGGGTTTCCAGAGAACTGTTTAGGTGACTAACCTGAAAGCTTTCCCTACAGCAAGGAGGCTCCTAGAACTGCTCAGCAGCTTCTTCTGTGGAACCCGTCTCAAGTCCAGGAGCTAAACTAAATAGACCTGAACATCCCAAAACACCTCCCTCTCAAAAAGCTGCTGCATCTTCAGGCTCCCATTATTCCAGTTCCCCAGAGCCTTCTCTTCTCCAGGCTGCCCCAGCCCAGCTCTCTCAGCCTGGCTCCAGAGAAGAGCTGCTCCAGCCCTCGCAGCATCTCCGTGGCCTCCTCTGGACTCAGTCAGCAGCCCCAGAGATGAAAACACAGACAACACAACAGGCTGGGTTCCCCGAGCGTTCACAAACTCCAGGTCAAAGCAATCATCATGAGTTCAGATGAACAAGCTAAAGCTTACACTGAACACAAAAGCAAAACAAGTCTTGTTCAATGTCAAGTGTTAGGACAACTCTGTTCCAGTTACCCAACAAGAGTTTTTACACCCATTGCCAGGCTCTTCCACAAACAGCTCCTCAGCTGACCTGAAAAGCAAAACATGGGGTGAGCTGCACTGCTGGGCAGCGGATGCAGGGCACAGAAGCAGCTGATGTAAGCAGTGTGTAAATGCTGCTGGAACACAAAGCTGTGCTAGAAAAGCTGGGAAAACAATGGCTGGAAAGCTCCCTGGACTCCCCTGCAGACACAACAAAGGGGAGCCAAGGCCATACCTCATCAAAACAAGCTGCTGTGGTGGGCAGCTCCCTAATCCAGAGCCATGGATGCCAGCTCACAGGACTGCTGAGCCATGCAAACAGCTCTCTTTTCACCTCCTCACACAGGGTGCACAGGACATGGCACAGGCCAACCAGCAAAGTTAGGTGGTGTTCCTCACAAAGCATCACCCTTTAGACAGGCAAGATGACTGCTGGCTGATTCTGCTCAGGGCAGAGGAGAAAAGAAAAACCTAAAAGAAGGACCAGGGGAGGCGCAGAGAAAGCTCAGAGAGAAGAATCTGAGGTAAGACCAACAGGAAAAGTGTTCACTGTCTTCCAGGGCACCAGTGTGACAAATCAGACCAAGCCATTCCCTGAATGCTGCTAGTCATAGAATCATGGAATCAACCAGGTTTGGAAAAGCCCTTTAAGCCCATCCAGTCCAACCATTCCTCAGCACTGCCAAGGCCACCACTAACCCATGGCACTGAGGCCTCGTCTCCACGCTGTGTGAACACTTGCAGGGACGGTGACTGCAGCCCTGCCCTGGGCAGCCTGTTCCAATGCCTGAGCACCCTTTGGGGCAGGAATTGTTCCTCAGCTCCATCTAAACCTGCCCTGGTGCCGCTTGAGGCCGTTTACCTCTTGTCCCATCCTTTGTTCCTTGGGAGCAGAGAGGAGCCCCCTCCTGGCTCCATCCTCCTGTCAGGCAGTTGTAGAGAGCAGTAAGATTCCTCCTGAGCCTTTCTTCTCCAGACTAAACCCCCCCAGGTCCCTCACAGCATGAGTTCTATCATAGAATAATCTGTGTTGGAAAGAACCTTAAGGCTCATCCAGTTCCAAACCCCTGCCATGGGCAGGGACACCTTCCACTAGACCAGGATGCTCCAAGCCCCATCCAACTAAGCCTTGCTTTCATGGCCTGATCCAAGCAGCCACACAAAGCCAGCCCTTCCAGCCCAGCTCCTTTGGGATGGCAACTTCCAGCACCCTGTGTGTGTATGTGTGAAGCTTGTTAAGGAACAGCACATGGCTCCATGTCAAGTTGGCAGCTCGATGCCGCGCAGCAAAGTGCCTCCCTCGAAAGGGAAACAATACTTCCCAGGCTTTTTTTGTTCCTTGGGAAAAGGAAGCTTTCATGTACAGCACACAAGCAAACATGAAGTCTCTAGCAAGCTGGCTGCCTTCCTGAGAGATCCCTGTGGGAGCTTTTGCTGCCAGCCCTGGTATGAGCGAGCCCAGTGCCAGCACGGCACAGAAGCCATTGTTGGGAATCCTGCCTTGATATTTATTGATTCCAGTCACACAAGTATTCCAAAGGGGGAACTTTGGGCCTGACTTAGCACGCTAAAGGGCATCAAGAGGGCAACTTCCAGCTGTACTGAAGCCTGCATGACTTCAGTTCTACGTGACACCTCAGCCTGTTCTTCCCCAAACGCCTGCACCCAACATCATCACAGAGGCAGGATCTCTTCTATCCCCCTCCCGAGATTCACACATCATATGCCTCATGCTCCAAATACACACACTTTGAGGGTAAGAGTTCACTTCTCTACCTCACTTACCCTAAATGAATACAAGCCATCCACCAGACACTGACAAACAGCATGAAGTGAGGTTATTATCCCTCCTCCTCCATGCTCCATCCAGCCAGAATAAAGCAAAGCAGAAGTTATTTGTGCTATTTAGTTAGCCAACACTGAAGCTGAAACAAGTTCTAAAAACAACCAAAGGAACGTACTCAAACAACTAAGTGGAACTTAAGAGGAGCTGGGAACTTAAAAACCCAAGCCATTAACCTTAAAGGAACCACAGGTCTCTTTCTACAGCAAGCACCGGGCAGTGTTTAGGCCTGGGCAGAAGTAAAACATTCAAAACCAAAGAGGCTTGACAATGGCTGGCCATCAGGGTGTGCATGCCTCCTCCTCACATCACTCTGCCCTTCCTCTTCCCATCTAACCCCCTTTGGCAATAACAGCAATAAAGTTAGAGGAAAACTTCCAGAAGTTCCTTGGGATTCCTTCACAAAATAAAGCCCTTGAGCTCCCTGTTCAACTGGCCTTTCCCATCTGGGTTTTGTTTCTTCGCTAAACACAAAAGCAAGAGCAGGGGGAAAGATGAAGTCATGGGAATATGCTGGATACATAAGGATGCTTCAGCAATGAAGTCATGGAAATAGGCTGGATATTCACTGATGGTTCAATAACTGCATGAGGAAGATCTGGAAAGGAGCATAGCCTAATGGGGCTTTGAGGAAGAAAAAGTCAATTTTGGCACAAAAAGAAGAGTTTGAAGAGTTAATGAACAGAATAAAGATGAGGGATGCTTGACTTGAAGATGTGCTGATTGTATCTTTACACCAGCCTCATTAGAGCTGTTAATGTGTGCTTTTCACAACACAGCAAATAACACTGGTAGTTACTTGTAGGGTGATGTTGCAAGAGGTTACAGTTATAGAGGCTTTAAATAGAAAAGCTTGGTAATATTGCTCTATGCTTCCAGTTCCTTTTAGAGGAAAACTGGAGGCTGACAATTAGGCAATCTTCAAGCAGCAAGAATGAGGAAATCATTCTACCCAGCATTATTCAGCTCTCCACTTTCTAACACTGGATGCCAACAGAGCAGAATAATCCATAGAGGGAATATCTCCACTAATTAAACTTGAATATTCCCTTTAATATTCTAAACTGTTAAAGAACTATTTGCTTTTTACATAAATAGGCATCAACCACACTTCTCTCAGAAATGCTGCGGCAGAGAAAACACTTTGTATGCTCCAGATCATGAATGGGATTATATCTGTGAGGATTAGAGGATGAGGCAATGGCAAGTGCCAAACGTTTGGAAGATCTATACTTGTAATACTTGGAGGCACAGCTTGTGAAGGGAGGGGATTCTCCCCCTCTGCTGTGCTCTGGGGAGACCCTCCTGCATTCTTGATCCAGCTCTGGGGCAACAACACAAGAGAGAGATGGAGCTGTTGGAGTGAGTCCAGAGGAGGCCATGGAGATGCTGCAAGGGCTGGAGCAGCTCTGCTCTGGAGCCAGGCTGAGAGAGCTGGGCTGGGTCAGCCTGGACAAGAGAAGGCTCCTGAAGGGGAGACCTTAGAGCAGCTCCAGTGCCTAAAGGGGCTACAGGAAACCTGGAGAGGGGCTTTGGACAAGGGACTGTAGGGACAGGCCAAGGGGAATGGCTTTAACCTGCCAGAGGGGAGACTGAGATGAGCTCTTAGGCAGAAGCTCTTCCCTGTGAGGGTGCTGAGGCGCTGGCACAGGGTGCCCAGAGAAGCTGTGGCTGCCCCATCCCTGGCAGTGTTCAAGGCCAGGCTGGACACAGGGGCTTGGAGCAAGCTGCTCCAGTGGAAGGTGTCCCTGCCCGTGGCAGGGGTTGGAACTGGATGAGTTTTAAGGTTCCTTCAACCCAAACCAGGCTGGGATTCTATGAAGTCTTTCTCCTCACTATTTAACTTCCTCTTCTCCAGACCTTCAGGAGGTAAGACAAGTATAAAGGCAAAAGTTTCCAGCCCCATTTGAAACATTCTTGAGGAAGAAGAGAAGATACTGCAGCCATAACTCAGTGGTGAAAAGGAAAGTTGTGGCATAACATGGATACTCACAGGAATTGTGTCTACGGCGGAAGCCTTTGGACTGAGTGAGCGTTTCCACGTGCCGATCCATGTAGCTCTTGGAGCACTGCTGCTGTGGAGAGATGATAATATCCTGGTTCTTGGTGTCCGTTCTCTTCGGGATGTTCTGTGGGGCACTGCTGGACATGGGTTTCTTTAAAGCTTTCCCAGTGCCATTCTGACTGGGACCCACTTGGCACCCAACACCAGGGATGCCTATCTCTGTCTGGGGCAGATCCCCACATTGTCTGTTGTCCCCTGGCCCTGGGATCTCCAGGATTTTCAGCTCAGTAATGTCACCTGCCCTAAAACAGGGAAAGAAAAGCAGACATGAGGAATTTAGCATTTGAGGTACCTCTGCAAGAAACCCCTAAAGAAAAATGTGCTACATTGTACAGTGGGGTTTGTCTGATCAATAGAAATGAGGAAAAATGGACTATAACACCCAAACACACAGGATATTTCCATAGACATCAAACTAAAATGGCCCGAATCCTCAAAACACCAACGAGTATTTCTACACTGCACCTGGGTTTTGTGTGAAAGGTTCTATTCCAAGCTGGAACAGGCAGCACTCAAGCAGAAAATGGAAGTAACTGACCTTTGCAGAGATCTGCACTGGTTTACCGGTTTCTAGACACTTCATTCATCTCAGCCTTGAGGCTATTATTACATTTAATCCCTTTCTCCAGTAATCTACCCTCAGATGAGGGCAATTCATGCTCAGACAAGGACAGTGTTTCCCGTTTCCTCAGAAAAGAGATAAAGAAAACCAAAGGAGCGCTGAGTACAAGCCAAAACTAAACAAAGCAGCAGTTACAAAGAATTCCATTTGCCCTGATGGTGAGAAATACATCAGAAATTAGGGGCTTCTACTCAAAACTTCAGTATTTGTTCAACTGGGATATACTAAGAGCTTGTTAATGACTTCCACGTATCTCCTAGGAGAATATGGTCATCATCACCTTACTCCAGTCTCTTTAAAATCCAGGGGAAAAGAAAGATTAAGAGTATCAGTGAACCAATCTTACTTAAGAGTCAGTGACTCGGTGTCTTAGTTGTCGTAACATGTCAGGTAACAAGAAAATGGCCAGTGATGAGTGACTCTTGACTCTTATTTTTATGTACAGTGTTACCAGGAGCTGGTGGCAAAGAGCTCCTGAGAGTAACACCACTGCAGCATCAATTCAGCTTCTTGGTTCAAAACTCCCTCCTGTCTCTGCAGCGCAAAGCATACTGCAAGAGCAGAAGGGATGGAGTTGAATTTGGTAATTGCACTTCATTGTATCGGGGCAATAATGATGCTCAGCAGCAATAGGGAGATTTAAGGCAAAGAGCTCATTTCTGAGGAAAACCAACCCAAAACCATCCCAACCACCACCAACATGGGAAAAGGCAGGAGGGGAAAAGACAGCCACTAACCTGAAGGTGACTTCTGGCACGAGGCACTTGACCCCATTGTGGAAGGGCCGCGTCAGGGAGATGGTCTGGCTGACCTGATCTACCGCAGACACTCGTCCTTGGTAGACTCCCAAGCTTTCTCCACAGTTAATTGACACAATGCTCCCAAGCCAATCCGTAGCCATCTTTCTGGCACGCAATCACTGTAAAGAGACACAGGCCTGGCTCTAACAAGATGCAGAAAGTGACAACCTGCATCAGCATCAACTGTATGCCCCAGCCCAAAGCCTGGCTTCCAGCCAGGCTCCGGCTTTGTCAGCTTCTTCCCTCTTTGTGGGGTGGAAATAACATCCCAGCGAGTGTGTAAACCCCTGGATGGGGCTTTGCTATACCACTGTGACACAGATCACCGTTTGCTTCATGAAAGAAATCATCTTCTAACTGGATTCAAGCTCCTAACACAAATATTTGGTATTTAATTCTGTCTGTGGCCATTCTCCCTGGAATTTCAGGGATTTTTGAGAGTTTTGGCACAGGAACACTGAGGCAGAAGAACTTTTGTGAATACTCAGCAGGGAGAAGATTCAGCTCTGCACATACAAATGAAAACCAACACCTTTAAGGGAGCAGATACAACAGGAGGGGAGGGAAACCCAGTGCCGGAGTCCAGGATAAAAGCCCTCCCGCTCTCCAGAGCCAGGAATATCAGTGTTCCTGCCACAATTAGGAAGCTTCCCAGCACTGAGTTCCACCAGAACACGGGGGAGAAAATGCACTTTGCTCAGTCCCACGCGATTCCCTCAGCCTTGATGCTTGATTGAAATTGTGTCAACACACTCTGAAGCAGCCTAAGCACATCTTTTGAGCTGAGATCTCTTCCTCCAGAGACAGGCCCCAGAAGATGACAGGCTCACAAGTGTCACAGCAGCAAAAGAGAGCTGACAAGTTCCTAAAGGGAAATGACCACTGTATATATTTGCCTTTCATGCTGTAATCAACAGATATTTACCGTAAGGAGCGCAGAGAGCCCAGGAGAGAACCCAAGAGGAGATTAACAGCAATATATAAACTCTGTTTCTGACTGTTGTTTTAATTCTCTTCAAGCCCTCCCCATCCTGAGCTTCTTGGAAAAAGAAGGGAAAAATAACCCTGGAAATAACTAGGATGCATGTTACCAGGAAAACTCCCCACTTCCCCCAGCTTCCAGGGGACTGAAAACAGGGGATGCTTCAAAAGGAAACTGAATTTGGTCACTAAGGTGGAAATCCATCAGCACCAGCCTCCTCTCTTTCCTGCTTCTCTGGATCCATATTAAGCCATGATAACAATGTCTGGATGCCAAGGTGAGAGCTGATAAAAAGCACTTTCAAAAGGCAGAGAACACACCATCAAGTATCTACAGTAAGCCTAAAACTTCATTCCCTTTCCTGCTTTTTGTATCTCCTTCTGGAAACAAGAGGAAGAGCTGAGCACACATCATCACCTTCCAAGGATGCTATTCAAAAACAAGAACCTCCTTTCACCAAGCAAAAGATAATCTATGTTTGCACTCAAACATGAACTAAACCAAGGGAACCTCCTCATCTCAAGGGAGACTTCTACTGCTTTGTGCAAAAGTCACTTAGAAGAGGGACTGCACAACACATGCAGTGAATTACTTACAACATCACACATGAGAACAGCAGCACATCTGCGTGGTTACACACACGTGGAAAGTCAAACCTCCTGTCTAATAGTCTGTCATATATTACAGGTTTTGCCATACAACTCACAGAGATCTCCCCAGCATCACTTTGGGTGGGTATTACTGATACACCTGACATCACTGCCAGTTGTAAAAGAAAGTCAAGGCTTACCCAGCCATGCAGACAGCTCTTTAATACACAGAGTTTGTAAGCAATAACTCAGCACCTTCTTCCATCCCTGGCAGTGTTCAAGGCCAGGCTGGACGGGGCTTGGAGCAAGCTGCTCTAGTGGAAGGTGTCCCTGCCCATGACAGTGGGTTGGAACTGGATGAGCTTTAAGGTCCCTTCCAACACAAACCATTCACTAGCTGTGCACAATGGGCACCGCTGCTTGACAAGTAGCCACAACACATGCTCTCCCAGCTGAAAGATGAGTTCACATCGAATTGGCTTCACTAAGTTATGAGGAAAGCAGCCACAGAGATCTACCAGCTCTGTTCCCGGGACATGGGCAGGCACAGGGAACCCACTCCCAGCAGGGCTCATCCCCCGGCCCAATCAGCCTGATCAGCACAGGGAAACACAGTCCCCGGGCCGAACAGCACAGGGGCCCCCTGAGGTGAGGCACAAGGGACACCCCTCCCTGGGAGAGAAGCACAAGGAGATCCCCTCACCCTGGGGGGCAGCACGAGGGCCCCCCCCAACCCGCTCCCGTGCGACCCCGGGCCAGACCTCCCCGCTGAGACTGGGAGCCCCAGCAGGGCCCCCCCACCCGCTCCCGGCCCGGCCTCCCCAGCACGGCCCCGGGCAGGGCCTAGCGCCGCGGCCGCGCCTTCCGGGGTGCCCAGGCGGGCCCAGCGCCACACGGCGGGTGCCGCCTGCCCCCGGCGGGTTCCAGGCGCGGAGCGGGGGGTCCCGGCCCCGCCTCACCTGGCGCCGCCGCCCGCTCCCGCCTCAGCGCGGCCTCTCCCCTCACCGCCGCTCGGTGCTTCCGTCACTTCCTGCCCCGCGCCCCGCCTACCAGCGGCGCTCCAGCCACCGGCGGCCGATCATAGAGAGGCGCCGAGGGCGGGAGTGGAGCTTTGCGCATGCGCACGAGCTCTGCCTCGGCGAGGCGGGAGCCGCCGGTTGCAGTGTGCGCATGAGTGGTGCGGACCCGGCTCGGCGGCCGTGGCGGCTCTGGTGGTAGAGCCAGGTTCTGATACCCGTCGGTGCGGGCACAGCCGCTGTGATCCTTCTGTCACCTCCCGTCGCCGCTGTGACCCCTCTGCCCCTCATCGCCGCTGCCACACTTCGTCCATCACCCCCATCCCGCCCTCATCTCCATCACATCTGTGTCGCTGCTGCCGCACGTTCTCTGCTGTGTCTGCCCCGTGTCACTGCCAGTGTCCTCTGTCACACCTCCATCACTCCCTTCACACGTCAACCCCATCACCTCCATCACCCCTGTCACCTCCATCACCCCTCCATTGCCCCTCCATTGCCTCTTCACCATCCATCACCACTTTCTCATCTCCCTTACCCCTCCATCACCCTTCCATCATCCATCACCCCTCCATTGCCCCTCCATCGCCTCTTCATCATCCCTCACCCCTTCCTCACCTCCATTGCCCCTCCATTGCCTCTTCATCATCCATCACCCCTTCCTCACCTTCATTGCTCCTCCATCGCCTCTTCATCATCCCTCACCCCTTCCTCACCTCCATTGCCCCTCCATCACCTCTTCATCATCCATCACCCTTTCCTCACCTCCATCGCCCCTCCATCACCACTTCATCATGCTTTCATCACCTCTCCATTACCTTTTCATCATCCATCACCTCTCCATCACTTCCATCACCCCTCCATCACCCCCACCACATCTCCATCATACTTCCATCACCTCCATCACCCCTCTGTCACCTCCATCATATCACACTTCCACCACACCTCCATTGTCTGTCACACCTTCGTCACCCCTCCATCACCCCCTTCACATCTGCCACACCTCTGCCACCTCTCCATCACCTCCATCACCCCTTCATCATACTTCCATCTACACCTTCACCACCTCTGCCGCACCCCCATCACTCCTCTGTCACCTCCATCACCTCCGTCACCTCCATCACCTCCATCACCCCCTGTCACCCCCACCACCACTCCATCATACTTCCATTACCCCACCACCACCTCTGTCACATACCTCCATCACTCCTCCATCATACGTCCACCACCTCCATCACCTCCATCATCTCCATCACCCCCCATCCCCTTTCCCAGTTTCCCCACCCGAGGCACAGGTACATTCACCTCCTGCTTTCTCCTCAGCTCCACTACCCCCAGCTTTCCCCCCCGGAATCCTGAGCCTGTTTTGCTCATTCCTGGGAGGAAGGAGCAGGTGGGGTGCGGGATCCCTTCCCGAGCTGCTGTGCACGGAGGCTAATTGAACACACAGTCATTGGGAGCACAGTTGGTAACAACACTGTGAAGGTGAGGCAGGTTGGGGGGGGGAAAGGCTCCTCTTCTCCAAAGCAGCCTTTCCAGGGCACAGCCACCACATCCAACCTACCCCTGTGGTTGTCCATCCCATCCAGGTGACGGATGCAGTCAAATAGTCACCTTTCTGCTCTTACTTTGATTGCTGCCCTGGATGGGGCAAGAGCAGCTCCCACCACAGAGCATCCCAGGGCAGGGATTTGGGAAGGGACACGCTTTTCAGCACAAGTTTGCCAGGATTCCTTATATTAGACCCCAGTTCCAAGCATTTGTGCCTCAAGGATATGTACCTGTGGGGCAAGAGCTTCCTACCCCAGCAAGCTGGAAACCCTGGAGAGATGCCCTTCAGGTGTGCACAGATCCCAGTTTTCCATATATTCCCTTATTAATTACATGGTAATTTAATGTTTATCGCCTTTTTTAAGGGATGTTATGCAAAGCCTCAGAAATAACCATGCTCTGAGCTGGGGAAGCACAGAGCAGGTGATGGTCTGAAGCATCCCTCTGTGAATTGCCTCCCTAAGGGTACTGAAATGCTGTCTGCACGCTCCTGATTCATTTATTTGAAGGAACAAAAGGGCCACGCTTGATTTTGGGTGAAATCCTGAACCAATCGGAGCTCAGCATCACCTCTCTCTTGAGGTTTTAGCTTCTCTATACACAGAGGGAGAGGACCAGAGGTGGCTCCCGTGAGGACTAAACACTCCCCCTAATACCACTGGTGTCACAGCCTTGGTGGTAAAGAAACATCCAGCTCATGTCCCTGCAGGAAAACCCTGATCCAACACATCCAAGTCAGCTTTTTAAGGGTGACAGAGATGGGGTTTTCCTCAAAAAATCTTTTCCCAGAGGAATAAGACCAGAAAGAGCCAAACAAGAAACTTTTAACACTTCAATATATATATATAATATATATATATTATATATATAATATATATAATATAATATATATTTTATATATATTTATATATATATTTTATATATAATAATATATATAATATATATTATATATTATTATATTATATATTATATATATAAATATATAATAATATATATATTTTATATATATTATTATATATAATATAATATATATTTTTTATATATATATATAATATATATATTGGGTTAGAATCACTGCAGTTTATATCCCAGTATATGGATGTGTTTCACACAGGTAGGAAGGAGCAGGAGCCAGTGCTCAATTTGCCATGGGAATTCACCATCTCCTGCAGCCCTCAGACCTTTACTAGGCTGAATATGGGAATCTATGGAAGCCAGAATGTGCCTCTTATTGCTTCTTGTCCCTTATTGTCAGACCTTGGATATTTTCCAGGAGGCTTCCTGGGAGGAATTTAGCCAACATCTCAGTGTGTGAACAGCACTGCTTATGGATATAGATTCATTCTCCTCGCAGGCTGTCTCCGAGGATGGGTAGAAACCTTGGGGGTTCATTTAATGCATTTACAGTGAGGGCAGGTGGGTGCTGGTGCAGGTCTGGCCCCTGCATCACCCCAAGAGCCCTTCAGAAGGCAGCTGGAGCCGCAGGAAGAGCCTGTTCCCGTGAGCAGAAGGAGCCAAAGGCTTCACAAACAGCTCTGCCAGAGCTAAAGAGGCTTCCCCCCGTGGGAAAAGCCTGGCCAGGTTTCCCAGGGAGGATCCCACAGCTTGATTCCTATTTGGTGGATGAAGGGAGTGTTGCAGGAGGCAGGGTGAGGACATCCCTACCGCTACCCCACACTGCTCCTCCCAGCCCAAAGCATCCTCCTCCTCCCTCCCTTCCCACCCCAGGGCCGTGATCCCCATGGATCTTCCCATGGTGAGCTTTTGTGCAGGCAAGAGCAATGGAACCTGCTGGGGGGGCCGTGGGGAGCCTGACAAAGCCGGCTTTATCCCTCCCCACTGGCATTTACATGAGATGAGTGTCATGGTTTAAGCCCAGGCCGTAAATTAGAACCACGCAGTCTACTTCCCCCCCCACCTTTCTTCCCCCCACTCCTGGAGGGATGGGGAGGAGAATGGAAAGAATGCAACTCCCACGGGTTGAGATAAGAACAGTTTAGTAACTAAGGTATAACACAAATCACTACTGCTACCACCAATAATAATAATGATAAAGGAAATAACAAGGAAGAGAATACAACCGCTCACCAACCGGTACCTCACCCCCACCCCGCAGTGATCCAGCCCTTTCAGGAACTCTCAGTTCTACATCCTGGGCATGACGTGCTGTGGTATGGAATACCTCTTTGGCTAGTTTGGGTCAGGTGTCCTGTCCCTGCTTCCTCCCGGCTTCTCCTCCTCCCTGGCAGAGCATGAGACTCACAAAGTCCTTGATCAGGGTAAACATTCTGACCAGCAACTGAAAACATCGGTGTTATCAGCTCTGTTCCCAGGCTGAAAGTCAAAAACACAGCACTGCAACAGCTACTAAGAAGAAGGAAAAATGACTGCTACTGCTGAACCCAGGACAATGAGCAAGCCCCCAGTGAAGCAACACAGTGAGGAGCTGTGCTGGTTTCTAGAGAGCACTAGCAAAAGCAGGCTGAGTGTGCAACTCCAAGGGCTTGCTCCCGCGCGGCGCGATGCTTCCTCCTGTGGCTTATGGAGAGCTCTTCACGGGGAAGCGCTGCTTGATCTGGAAGCAGTCGCACTTCTTGTACTTCATTGTCAGTCCGTACTGAGGGGTGATGTCCACCTCCGCGCCGGGCTGCAGGCTGAACTCCAGCTGCTGCAGCAGCGTGGCCAAGAAGAGGAAGACTTCCCAGCGGCCGATGGACTCCCCAAGGCAGCGCCGCTTGCCCAGGCCGAAAGTCATCACTTTCTCACTCTCCATCTTGTTTATCTCAGTCCCTGAGGCGCTGAGGAACCGCTCGGGGTTGAAGGCTGAGGGCTCCTTCCAAAGCTTCCTGCGGCAGAAAGGAGACACAGCTGAGGAAGCTGGAGTCACCCGGAGAGACGCATCGCAGTGCTCCGCACTTCGCCACCCAAAACCCCTTTGGCAACCTCTGTCCCTGGTCTGAAATGCCAACGAGGTGACAGAGCCCATCAGCTCAGGCTATGGAAACCTGTATTTCAAACTCAGCCTGTGTTTGCCTGTGCAGATCCCGGAGATGGATTTAATTCAGCGGGCAATAGCTGAACATCCTGCAGCCTCAGCCAAAAGGGGAGCATGGAAGTCGGTCAGCAGCTCTTACAAAAAGCAAGGATGGAGACCTGGGAGTTTTCCCACCTTGAATCCTTCCCAACCCATCCCAGCCCTGCTCCTGGGAGGTGCTAGGAGGGATTCTCCAATTCTCAGCTGAGAGTTTCTGCTCGGGCACAGGGAATCCTCACTGTCCCCAAAGACAGCGCTCCCATTGCAGTGCTCACCAGGAATACTGTGATATTTCTGCTGCTGGGATACTTGGGTACAAGCTTCTGATCCAAGAGCTACCTTTTGTGTCAAGCCTTGCTCCCCTGCCCAGGAGGGTCTCTACTGGAGGGCAGTGGAAGGGTTTGCTGTCCAGACCCCTTCCATCCACCCAAGCTGATTACCAGCACTAACGACAGGAGCTGATGGAGTTTAACGGGAGTCACGTCAGGACATGTTTCTCCCTGGAAGAGGGAACCAGGACGTTCCCAGTGAGCACATCCAAATCCATCACCCCGGATCACAAGGGCCGCTTGGCAGGAGAATCTACTGATTCCTGATTATTCAGCAGCCCAAGCTGCCAGCCTTTGCACGTACACAGGATGTCTGGTGCACTGAGGACATCACCACATGATGGGGAGTTGCTGAACCAGTGACCAAGTCAACCTGCAGCAGCTCCATGCCCAGGAGTTTTTGGCCTGATCTGCCTTTTCCTGCCTTGGAATACTCACTCGTCGTGATTCACTTGCCACTGGTTGACGAACACACAGGTATCCTTGGGGATGTAGTAGCCATTCAATGCTGTTGCTCTTGTTGTACTGGAAGAGACACAGGGCAGAGGCGAAAGAGAAGTTAAGAGGAGTCCTGCAGCTTCGAGGTAAAACAAAGCTTGGCAGGTTCAAGGGTTTCAGTTTCAATGCCCTGTTTGTACTTTTACAACTGATGAGGAAATACCCCACGTTGCATTTGGGAGACTAAATAGGTAAACACTTTTCCTTGAGCAGAAAGATGCCAGTTTCAGGAAGCTGGATGAGTTCTGATGGGGTTTCTCCCAGTGGGGAGGGCGGGGGGAAATACAAACCCAGGGGTGTTTGACATCCCTCCAAAGGGCTTTGTGGTGGATGCAGCCCCAGGCACCGGCACTACCAGGTGTGAAAGCCATGGAGAGCTTTGACAGAGGTAATCCAATCTGTGCACTGGAGTATTTCCTCATAGCAAGGATGGATTCCCAGGCAATTATCTGCCTCAACAGCACCTCCCAGAAAACCACTCCACAGAAAACCCCAAAGAGGATGCGAGGCACTGCAGCCCTTACCTGTGCGGGATGGTGAAGGGCATGAAGGAGGAGTGCCTGAAGACCTCCAGGATAAAGGCTTCTGTGTAGGGCAGAGCGCTCCGGTCCGACAGCCTCGGTCTGCGCTCCCGGCCGATGGTCTGGTCTGCGGGAGGCCAAAGGAAGGAGCAGGTTAGGGTCAGCCCTGGACAGGGAGGTTTTGGCTCCAGGAGAAGCAGGTTTCTGGACTCACCCAGCTCTTCCTGGATCCTTTTCTGGATGTGGGGGTACAAGGCGGCATACATGAGGCACCAGGATAAGGCGGTTGTCACAGTGTCAAAGCCTGGATGGACATGGAGAAGGCATTGAGTTACCAACAGAGGGCAGGCAGTGGGTATTTACAGATCCCAGCTCTCCAGATGTTTGCCTTGGAGCAGGTTCCCCAGCAGCATCTGCTTTGGTCACAGTTCAAGGAGCACCTGCGAGCCCAGGAACAGCTCCAAATACCCAAGAACAGCCAAGGTTTCGCCCCAACAGCTCCAGCTCCCGCACCCAGCATCCCAACAGCAAGGCTTTACCCTCCAAGATGTTCTCACCTGCCCCAAAGAGGTCACAGACAATGCCAATGATCTTCTTATTGGAGAGCGGGACACGGGCATCCTCCTTGACACTCTTCTCCTGGCAATGCTCGATCAGTGAGTCTGTGATGTCCCGGATGTGCTCCTGGGGGAGAGAAGCTGAGTCAGGGACACCACGGACACCCAGGGCTGGGGAAACCTCCTCCAGCAAGGGCCAGATCCTGAGGGATTAACTCAGATTGGAGAGCCCCAAGGAGCTCTGATGCTTGTAGGCACCTCTACCCTCATCTAAGAGCATCCGAGCTCTTACCTTATCAAAGCTGGTGTAATGCTCCTGGACAATCTTATGCACAAAGGAGCTGAAACGCCTGTTGACGTCCTTGAAGAGCTGCATGGTGCGGCTGGGAAGGTACTGCAGCAGGGGGATGAAGTCTGCAAGGTTGCCAGAAGCAGCCACATCTCCAAACTCATTGTTGAAGTTCACTATATTGAGCAGCTCCTGGTCGTTGTGGTCATGCCGCTTGCCAAAGCACATGGCGCAGATGACGTTGGCCACGGAGACCACCAGGTACCGGTAGGGGTCGAAGCTCTTCTCCTCCTCTATGAGCTGCAGGAGCTCGGTGACCATGTATTCAGCCTCCTTGGAGACGTGCTCCTCCAGGAGGCAGCAGGATGAGGTCGTGGGGCTGGGAGTGATGGAGAAGGTCTTGAGGGCGTTCTGGGCCAGCTTCCTGAGGGATTTCCACACCTCCCTGGAGTTGGGGTTGAAGGCCAGGCTCTGCCCGGCCGAGATGTATTGGAAGCTGTGAAGGTCAGGGCGGCCCATGAAGTCTTCTGCTTGCTTCACCAGGGCTTGCTTGATGGTGTCCAGCCCGCTCAGCACCAGCACGGGCCGGGTGCCGATCCTCACCTCCATCACGTCCCCATAGCGCCGGCTCAGCTGGGTCAGCACCAAGTGCGGGTCCTTCCTCAGCTCCAGCGCATTGCCAAGGATGGGGAAGCCCCTGGGGCCGGGGGGGCTCTTCAGCCCCTTGGGCACACGCTGCTGGAGGGACTGGATGAGCAGGAACACCAGGCAGAACACGGCACCCGCCAGGAGGAGCTCGGTGGCCGAGACAGCGCCTTGGCTTCCCACCAGAGACATCGCTGCCAGCGTGCAGGAACCTTGGTAACGAATCAAAGAGGCATTAGGAAGGACTATGGAGCACCTCCAGTCTGAGGCACCTGCGCAGCACTTAAGCCTGGTTTAACTTCTAATCCAGAGCTGCACCAGTTTTGTGCACTTCAGGAAGCTGCTTGCACTTAGAAGCTGTATTTTGCTAGCCAGGAGTGGAAGGAGTGCATCCCACAGTTTTTTCTGTGTGTGCAGGGAAGGAAAGGTGCTCTCCCAACTACAGCACCTCCTCCCTCCTGCAGAGTCTATTCCAGAGCACTTGAGTGCTTTCCCATACTTGAGTGTGGGGAAGCTGAATCCTCCCGGTTGCTCATTCCAAGCCCTTGCTCACCACCAAAGCACAGCATTGCCATGAATCTCCCTAAAACGTGGATGGCCATGAAAGCCAGCCATGGCAGCAGAGTGGGGCTGGAGGCTGCGGGCACCCAGCTCCCTGCTCCATCAGAAATCCCACAGGAAATGCAGAGCCAGGAGTAGGAAGAAGCTGGAACTGAAATCCCCCCTCCCTTTGGGTTGGGCAGGCTGGTACAGACCCTAAGAGACACCGGGGTCCTATGGGGTGAGGAATGTGGGGGCTGCTGGGACCCCAGCGCATGGCTGCAGATCGTGGCTGCCCCATGGTGAGAGGGGCTTTGGGGCAAGGATTACCCTCAGAACCCCCTGCGAACCACCCTCCAGCAGCTGCAGGAAGGATGCCACAGGAGATCTGGGGAGCCAGAGGGTGGGGACACCCCACAGCAGAGCACCCCCAGCTCCCCATCCCTCGGGGGTGCCTTGGAATAGCCCCCCGCACCCGTCCATCCCGGGGGTACTCACCTGCAGAGTGCTTTGGGATCTGATCCTCCCAGCAGGTACCCATCAACTCCTCTTTGCTCCTGCTTTATATGCATCGCCGCTCGCCCTGATTGGCCCAGACACCTCCCGTCACATGACTGAAGCCTAATCAAAGCTGACGTGCGTCCCAACTCCCAAACACCTAACCCGGACACACACCCCCCCCCCCCCCAACGGCTGAGATCCCGCACCCCCCGCACCCGCTTACACACGGGTCGGGGTGCGAAAGCCCCGTTCCCTGCCTGTCCCCGTGGGGAGGCGGCGGGGCGGCGGGAGGAGGAAGGGGGGGTCCCGTCGGGGCAGGGGGGGTGTCGGTGCCGCCCGTGGGTTCCAGACCGGGGCAGGCATCGCGTGAGAAGCGGACGGGATGTTTGGGCAACCCGCGCCGCCCCGGTCACTCCAGTCACGCTACCGGCAGGATCTTAAAGGCGCCGGTCCCGAGCCCCGGTTCCCCCCTCCCTCAACCCCGGGCAGCGCCCCGGGTCCACCGAGCCCCCCTTTCCCGCTCCCCGCAGCCCCGGCTCCGTTCCCCCTCCTCACAGCCGCTGCCCGCAGCCCCGGGGTGTCCCCGGTGTCCGGAGCCGGGAGCGTGGGAAAACAGCGCCGGTGTCCGCAATGCGGGGCAGGAGCAGGGGATCCCCCCCCGGTGCCATCCCAAAGGGGCTCCGGGAACACGCAGGGATGAGCTTGGACCACCCTCGCCCTCCCCGGCCCGCAGTGCTTTAACGGTCCCCCCCGTCGGCGGGGGCTGCCGGTGCCTCCGGCGGTGCTCCCCGGTGGAGCAGAGGGGGAAGTGGCCGGGGTGCGGGGTATCACCGGGTCCCCCCGCCGGTGCGGAGCCGCTTTGTTGGCCCACAGACCGGGTGCTGTAGGGCAAGGGGGGCCGTGGGGCAGCCCCGGGGGTCACGGCCCTCGCTGCCCCGGCCCAGTTAAAGATTGCCCAAGTTCGCGTGTGAAGCAGCCGTGCCCTCTGTCACCTCCTGCCCCCTGGGCACAGGGCAGCCGGGATGGGGCAGGGTGATCACGTCGGGGGGATGCTCGGGGACTACAGCGGTTCCCAGGCAGGGCTTGCACCTCCGGTCCCGCCCCCATCCCCAATCCCTATTGGACGACGGGTCAAGACCTGTCCTGCGAGGAGGACAAGGGGGACCAGATGTAGCCCGGATCTCACCCCTTCCACCCTCACCCCCCCCATTCCCAGCCCAGCCACGGCGGGATGGGAGAGGGGCCGTGGGGTCCCGCCCCGCCGGGGGTGGCACTGGGGTGCCGGGGGTGGCACTGGGGACATCGCGTGCGAAGGGGCTCCGGACTGACCCGGGAGGGTCACTTGCAGTCACGCTATGGGTGTGTGTGGGGGGAAATGGCTTTTAAAGGACCAGGGCGGTGGCCTCACGTCCAGGAGCCTGGTCCGGGGTCAAGGCGGTGCCGGAGCAGCTCAGGATCAGCCCCCCCTGGCTGGCTGCGGTGGGGGATCCGCAGAACTGGGGGCACTGAGCACATCGGGCTGTATCCCCTCTGCCACGGGATGCTGGTGGCGGCAGTCCCCTGCATCACTTGTGTCCCTCTTGATGGCACAGGGACATCCCTCGAGAAGGCAGTTTCCACTGTGCAAAGCTGAAGGTCTCAGTCACGCCACCACAAATGTCCCCTTTGGGGTCCAAGGGACACTGAGCGGTGCCCCAGCCTGCTCAGACGTGTCCCAGGCAGAGCTGTCCCTCCCCAAGGGACGCACTGCACTGTCTTTACCCACGTCTCTGGAGAAGGGCTGCTCGAGACACATGGACCGGGCAGGACATGTGGCTGTGTCCATAAGCCCCAGGCAGAGATGTCCCCGTGCAGCCACTGTGGCACCCACACCTGCAGCTCCCAGTGAAGCCATGTACCTCCGGCTGTGTGTGCGTTCACCCTACACATCTATAGGTGCATCTATACATGCAGACTACACATACGGCACCATGTGTTATGTGCCATGTGCATGTGGCATATATACCAGTGCACTCAAGCACATTTTAACACTCCCTTATGCACACAGACACTCTATACATGCATGCAGACACATTATACATGCACACAAGTACTCTATACATGCACACAGACATACTAGACGTACCAACAGACACCCTATCCATGCACACAGGCACACTGTATGTGCACACAGACACTGTACATGCACATGGACAACCTATACATGCACACAAACACTATACATGCACACAGACACTATACATGCACACAGACACGCTAGACATGCACACAGACTCTGTCCACACACAAATAGCCCATTTACAAATACACAGCATGTTCATGCTCTTGCATGGGTGGATTTGCCCATGCTCACGCGCTCTGTCACTCGTGCACACAGGGTGTACACCAGGATCCTCTTGCTCCCGTGTATGTCCTTGCACGCTCACAAACGCTGGTGCGAGGTGGCTGGCACTGAGCAAAGTGCATCTTAGCAGCCAGGGTTTTGTAACTGTTCTTGCCAAACACTAATGAACGGCGTCACTGCTGTTAATGAGCCTGATTAGAGCAGATGTTGAAAGCCTTTATTAAATATTAGCTCAGCTTTTACCTGCGCCAAATTCCCACATCCAAAGATGGAATGAAACTGGATAAGCCGAACCCCAAAGCTCAGCCCATTCCTGCTCATCCCAGCTGCACTTCCCAAAGCCCTGCATTCCTCCCCAGCTCCAGCAGCAGCCCCACCAGCTCCCACCTCCCCTGCTGGGTTTGGGGAAGGATGAGCTGCCCCAGCCTTGCCCTGCGCTGCCTCATCCACCTCTCCTATCTGTGGGGCTCACCTCCTCCCCTCTGCCCCACCACTCCTCTGCTGTTTGCCACGGAGGAGCCGGGGGAAGTGAGCCAGACGCCTTCTCACGCGAACCTGGGCAATGGTTAACCTGAGCCTGGCTCTGCTGTTGGCCACGAGGTCCTGCCACCGCCGGTGCCAGGGCACCGCGACTACCTGCTGGTACCCCAGGGATGCAGAGGGCTGGGGTGCCCTGTGGGTGCCCTGCTGCAAACACAGCCCCTCACTGCTCCCAGCATCCCCAGAGCGGCCACGGAGCTGCCAGCGCTCTCTGTGTGCTGGGATCAGCCTGGTCAGCCCAGGAAAGGCCTCTGGCACCCACATCCCATCAGGCAGTGATGGTGGGAGCGCGCCCTTCATCATCCCCAGGGCAGGGCTTAGGGATACTCCCTTTCTGCCTCCCTGTCCTCAGGAACCCCACTTCTGCCTCTCATTCTGAGCTCCAGGGCAGATATGTGCCCTGGGCAGGAGGAGAAGCCATCTTTCATTCCCCAAACCCCACTGGAGCTGGGTTCTTGGCCTGGCCCCAGATGGATTTGTTCCAGTTCGTTAATGGGTAGCTAGTCACCAGTGACCTCAGAGATATGAGGTATGAGGTGAAAGGAGCGCATGTAAAGCCATGGCCTTCCAAATAGCAGAAGAAGGTCCAGGCAGCAGGAGAGGATCCCTTCTGCCCTCCAGGACAAGCAGATACCCTCTGCCTTTCTTTGCTGGGAGCTACAGGCAGCAAAACCAGCCCTGTCTATCGCAAGGACCTGCAGGTAGGAGACAATGTGTGCATATGTGTGGCTTTGAGTACCTGTCTTCTGCAGGGAAAGGAGCACCATCGCAGGCTCTGGAGGGCTGAGGTCCCCCTTAAGCAATGGATGTGTTTGGAGTCTTTAGAGGTCTCCAGCTTTTACCCCTTGAAAACCCCTAAGTCCAGCTCCATCACCCTGAGCTCTTTGAGGGCACTTGATGCCCTTTCTCAGCATCGGGAGCATCTGCAGGACTCAACCTCTCACTTATTCTGGCTCTTTTCAACACTTCATCCTGTAGAGTTCCTGCAGGCCAGTGGCAATAAAGGCAGCGATGTCTCTGGTGGGAAGCCAAGGCGCTGTCTCGGCCACCGAGCTCCTCCTGGCGGGTGCCGTGTTCTGCCTGGTGTTCCTGCTCATCCAGTCCCTCCAGCAGCGTGTGCCCAAGGGGCTGAAGAGCCCCCCCGGCCCCAGGGGCTTCCCCATCCTTGGCAATGCGCTGGAGCTGAGGAAGGACCCGCACTTGGTGCTGACCCAGCTGAGCCGGCGCTATGGGGACGTGATGGAGGTGAGGATCGGCACCCGGCCCGTGCTGGTGCTGAGCGGGCTGGACACCATCAAGCAAGCCCTGGTGAAGCAAGCAGAAGACTTCATGGGCCGCCCTGACCTTCACAGCTTCCGCTATGTTGCGGATGGGAAGAGCCTGACCTTCAGCTCTGACTCCCGGGAGGTGTGGAAGGCCCGCAGGAAGCTGGCCCAGAACGCCCTCAAGACCTTCTCCACCACCCCCAGCCCCCGGGTCTCATCCTGCTGCCTCCTGGAGGAGCACGTCTCCAAGGAGGCCGAGTACGTGGTCACCAAGTTCCTGCAGCTCATGGAGGAGGAGAAGAGCTTCGACCCCTACCGGTACCTGGTGGTCTCCGTGGCCAACGTCATCTGCGCCATGTGCTTTGGCAAGCGGCATGACCACAACGACCAGGAGCTGCTCAATATAGTGAACTTCAACAATGAGTTTGGAGATGTGGCTGCTTCTGGCAACCTTGCAGACTTCATCCCCCTGCTGCAGTACCTTCCCAGCCCCGCCATGCGCTTATTCATAGATTTCAACAAGTCCTTCCTCCGTTTCACACAGAAGTTTGTCAGAGAGCACTACCAGACCTATGACAAGGTAAGAGCCTGCAGGACCCTCACCTGCACCATGTGCATCCACACTCTCTGCCCCTCTCTGGTAGTGAGTCATTTGCTTTCTTGCAGCCAAGCATCAGTAGACATCTATCTTCTCGCAGTTATTGCTGCATTATCAAGTCCAGCTGCAGTGTCTCCATGTGCAGTCTAGCACTGCGGTCCTCCTTCTCCTCCACAGCCATGTGTGGTAGAGCTGGCTTGTAGGTTGACCATCTGACCTGTGCCCTGGAGAGCCATCTCCTTGGTTTTATAGGTTGCAAAAGCAGTAGGGACAATGGGGGCTGAAAGATGATGTTCTCCAGAGCTCATACAGCCCTCGGCTCCTTCAGCATGGGGTGCTTGCTCAGTAACACCCATTCCTTGCTGGTTCTGCTGCCATGGCTTGTCTTCTCTTCCTCTCAGGACAACATCCGAGACATCACTGACTCCCTCATTGGGGAGTGCCTGGAGAAAAAAGCAGTAACAAACCTTGCCGCGCAGGTCCCTGAGGAGAAGATTATCAACCTTGTGAACGACCTCTTTGGAGCAGGTACCTTTCCCCACTGGCTCCTTCACTACTGCAGGTTTTCTCAGGCTCCTTGTGTTATAGCCCTGTCTGAGCCACCTTTGTCCAACACCAGGCAGCCAGTTAGGGTCTAAGCACTCACCCTGCAGCTCACTGGTCCTCCTTGACCCTTTAGGGACACCCCTGGAAAGCAGCATGGAGCATCAGCTCTGGGAAGAGGCTTTAGGGAGAAGAGAAGGGCTCAGCCAAGCCTCACAAGCCAGGGTGGCTTCTCCTGGTTGAGGGAGATATCTGTTCACTGATTCATCTTTGAGTTACTTGTGGAAACTCCCCTGATTCCAGAGAATTCCTCCAAACCTGACATAATGCAGGGGTGAATCAGGATGAATGAGAGCAGACTGTGCAGGCAAGGTTTTCTCTGACAGTATAGAACCTGAGCCTCACTGTATGGCCAGGATGCCCTCTGCCTCCTTAGCCATCCCAGACTGCTCCATGGCAGGGTTAGGGAGCAGGGCAGGTGTTGTACAGACCTCATCGACACGCTTTCCTCTTTGAGCAGGCTTTGACACTGTGACCACTGCCCTGTCCTGGAGCCTCATGTACCTCGTGGTGTACCCCCACATCCAGAAGAGGATCCAGAGAGAACTGGGTGAGTCCAGGAACCCCACGGGCCAAAACCTGGCCCCGGCCAGGGCTGATCCCAATCTGCTCCCTTCTCTCAACCTCCCGCAGACCAGACCATCGGCCGGGAGCGCAGACCGAGGCTGTCGGACCGGGGCGCGCTGCCCTACACAGAAGCCTTTATCCTGGAGGTGTTCAGGCACTCCTCCTTCACACCCTTCACCATCCCGCACAGGTAAGAGCTGCTGGGGCTGCACAGGAGGTGGAGGGACAAGGTGGACTCGAAGCATCTTGTCAGTGGTGCGATGAGAGGCAGGGAGATCATTATTGACCTGTAGGATGCTCATGGACATGAGGAGCTCACAGCTCCATGTAGGAGCTCCCAAAGAGCCATTCTGATGACCTCACTGCAGATACACCACCCAGCTTAGGTAGGGGTTGTCCAATCCTGCTCATGGACAATGCAAATGTCCCTCACGAAGCCATCCCTTTGGGCCTCATCCTTACTTCACTAGCACCAGGAGCAAATTAATAGTCCCCTGAGGATGCAGAAGGACCTTTCCTCTTCCTAAACTCTGAGTCTTTTCTCTCTCCAGCACAACCAGGGACACAACGCTGAACGGTTACTACATCCCAAAGGACCGCTGTGTGTTTATCAACCAGTGGCAAGTAAACCATGATGAGTAAGTACCTCCTGAGGCAGAAAGCCTCCAACAGTGACATACAGGACCCTTCCTGCACTGTTATCTTCCTGGGTGGAAGTGGGGTCAACCTGCTTTGAAAGGGAGAGGCATCTACTAAACACAGGGATGTTCTTACTGGCAGCTCCCACCTTCCAGTGTCCCGCTACACTCATGGCTAGGATTCAGCATCTCACCACCTGATGTATTCCCTTCCAGGAAGCTTTGGAAGGATCCACAGACCTTCAACCCAGAGCGTTTCCTCAGTGCTGATGGCACCGAAGTGAATAAGATGGAAGGGATGAAGGTGCTGGCTTTCGGCCTGGGGAAGAGGAATTGCGCTGGGGAGACCATTGCTAGGTGGGAGGTCTTCCTTTTCCTGTCCACCTTGCTGCAGCAGCTGGAGTTCAGCGTGCGGGAGGGCAAGCAGGTGGACATGACACCACTCTATGGGTTGACCATGAAGCATCACCGGTGTGAGCACTTCCAGGTGAAGCAGCGCTTCCCTATGAAGAGCATGAATTGAGCAGAGAGCTTATCCATTGCCTGGACATCACCGGGAGGGCAAAGACCTGGGTGTCCTTGGAGCAAAATGGGATCTGGTACAGCTATACGAGATGATGTAATAAACTGAAGCTGTTGGAACTCTTTGTCTTGTCTTGTTCGCTTTGTAGCATTTCTTGCTTCTTCATTTTTCCAGCACTTCTAGTGTTGGATACCCCATCACATCTAGTCCTAGTACCGCAAAAGCACATTTATGGGGTGTGTGAATGGTCTTTTGCTAGAAGGAAAGGGAACGTACCCCAAACCAAACTATCTGAATACCACTGGGCTGTATCCTTTGGTAGCTGAAGGACACCCAACCCATGCCATAATCCCATGACCTCCATCGATGTTTAAGATCTTGGATGAACTGATGCCCAAAGCTTGGGTGTAGAGGCGGGTGTTGTTACTGATGTCCAGCCAACTATTATTATTATTAACTATTATTGACTATCAACCATTATTGAGGTCCAGTACCACTATCTCTGGGCTAATTTTCACTGGTTGAAATTCACCTTCACTGTAGATGTGTCTGCAGGGAAAACAAAGCCCCTTGCAAAAACACCGGCACGTCTCCAGGCCCTCCAAGCACAGCCTGTTCCCTTGCTTCTACACTGGTTTTCATTGCCCAGCTGACCTGCCACGTCTCTAGGATCCCATTCCAGGAAAGGTTGATCTGTGTCATAGAGGGGCTCATTGAGGATCCATCAGCCTTGCACCAGGGGCTCTCCAGTTCACTTTCTTCAGCAGAATGAGAGGGATCCTTCAAACAACTGGGCTGGGGCAAAGCCCCTCTGCAGGGACCAGTGCATTGAGGCTTCATTGACCACAGTCACTGGCGGCCCTGCAGGACGGGGGGAAGGACACCTTTAACCCTTACTATTGAGAAAGTCAAGCTGCCGGTGTTCTGAAGCAGAGCAAGGGATGTTATCACAGCGGGGCAGAGGAGAACAGGACTTCCTCCAACTCCAACCCAAGAGTTTACATTGGCTGCCAGTCAGCCCATGCCAGTAGAGCCAGATGCCTCCTTTGCTTCTACTTGCACGCAAGCAGCGCTGCAGGAACAAGTCAAACCATCCAGGGCAACACGCACTGCTCTTGACTCTGTTCCCATGGGTGGTATCTGCTCTGCAGAGCCCTGGACCCTGACCAATGGGAGCTCCTGTCAGCCCCGAACACCAGTCACTCACCACGCATTGCACAAAACCTTCCAAGAAGAGACAGAAAGGGAAGAGCGTGTTGGGGACGAAAATGGGGAAGCCGATTGCCCAAGATGTGAGGGAGATTCCAGTGCGAGCAGGGAGGTGTTCAGACCCGTTAAACAAGCCTGAGAGAAAAGGAGTAACTCTGTCTTTGTGTGTCCAGGCCCTGCCTGGTCACCAGTGTGTGATGCAACCCTGAGGAGATAGAGCCTCAGACCCACCTGAACGCATTGAACCAGCCCGAGAAGCTTCACTCCATGTCAAACTGGCTTTGGATTCATCACTTAATGGCATAATCCCAATACTGCAGGAAAAGCAAGGGACCAGGAGGTCCAAACCGTGGCTTGAGCTCCAGGTCTTGGAGGAAAAGTAGATGGATCGTTTAGGACAACCTATGACATCCATCAGGCAAATAACATCTCCACTGATGTTAACATCTCCACCTCTGATAAGGGCCACAGGTCAAGGCAAGAGAGTCATGAACACCTTTCCACAAGAGATACCCCAAAGCTGACATACGCCTGCCACAGGGGAATGGGTGGGATCACCCTGGACTTGGATCTGGGTCTCTCAGACCCAAACCTGGTGATTCAGAAGAGCCCTGGGATCATCAGGGACTCAACAGCAGCGTGTGTCACCATCCCCATGGGGTGGAGATGCTCCATATCATATCCATATCACCCATACCAGCCACAGTGGGAACACGCAGCGCTGGTGCTGGTGTAGGACCAGAGCTGGAGCCATTGCGTGACTTTCTGCTCTATCTGCTGATAAGACCCACAATAAGTGACTAGAGATACAAAGAAAGAGAAAGGGGATTATTTCTTTTCCCTTTGGAGATGAGTGCTTTATAGCCCCGGGGCAGATAAGCAAATTAATATTAACATTACTGAGGTGAAACAGCCCCTTGGTGGTGGAAGTTCTCCCCAGGACACATTCAGCAAGGTCTGATGGACTCCACTGGGGACACTGCTGCCAGGCTGGTCCCCCAAGACCAGAGACCCAGGGGAAAAAGCCACCCCAGTGCCAGCATGGAGAAGGGAAGAGGCCAGAGGGGAAAGAAATGGGCAGGCAATCGTCCTTCCCCATACAGCCCTTCTCTTCATGGTGTCGGAGGCAAAAGACCCCACTTTATAAAGCCCCATCTTCGTTTGGCATCTCTCCCTCCACTTGATGCCAATGGAGACATCCCATGCAGCTGCAGGAGACCCTGCTGGGCAGCTTGCACAGGCAGGAGGGTCCCCTGAGACCTTGGCCTGACGTCCCTGCACTCACACACCTCCTTGGACATCCTGGTCCCTCCAACAGTGATCCCAGGTGAGGCCCCAGCTGGGGATGCTGCAGTCAAAGTGTCCCTTTGATCCCAGCCACCCTAATCCCAAGCCAGGACGTGAACCCCCTGCTCCCTTTGGGGTGCAGGAACTCTGCTCTTCACCGCCTCCTCTTCCTCATTTCCTCCTGATAAACAAACCCATCAATGATGTCTGTGAAAGCCGCAGTTGCCCACAGTAGGAAAGGGGCTCCAGCTCCCATACCTTTGCTTTTCCCTAATGATCTTCCTCAATTAAGGCCTTTAATTACTCTGTGCATAGTCTGCAAGTGCAAGGTGATTTCCTGACTGGAACCGGGGCGGTGATAAGCCAGAGGAGCTGTTATCACTCCATGGCCAATTGCTTTGATTGTCAGTTTAACCTGCGTCAGCAGAGCAGCCCTGGCCACTGGGCTCCAGCTCCTCTTCCAAAGCTTCCTCATTCCCACTGGGAAAGGTCCCTCAAGCCGAGACACCTTCCTGGTGCCAATATCGGGGGTGGTGGCACCTCCTTGCCATGAAAGCCCCCAGACAAACTCAGGGGACCCCTTGCAGCTCTTCCTCCCCAATGGAAAGCAGAGGGGAGTTGCTCCAGCCCGTCATGACCCTCCTCATTAAAAGCACATCCTGTGTTTCCAACTTCTTTCCTTTGCCTGTTTGTGAGATGTGCTATCAGGAATCATCTCCCCACAGGGATTAACCCTTGGGTGTCTCCTTCTTGCTGCTTGTCCCCAACACTGGTGGCAGTCCCATGACATCAAAAATAGCATCCCTTGCTGCCCTAGAGCTTAAGATAGAGCGGTGAATCACACCTTAAGCTCTATTTCTGAGCAATGGGTGCTTTCTTTCTGCCACTGGCTTTGGGGACACCTCCCTCAGAGCTGGTGACAGCACATCCTCTAAGTGTGGTGGGCTTTGCCCCAGTGTTCTGCTTGCCCGCCGCACCAGCAGGCTTTTGGAGCTCCTTCCCATGGAGAAGGAAACCCCCAAACACCATCTCTCTCTTTGCAGCTCCATCGGGACAGCGTGGGGCTCTCCCATGCCTTGAACCCCAGGAGCAGCCGCTTCACAGTGGGGATAACGTCTGGTTTCTGCCTTTTGGGGGTGAAAATCTCTCCTCAGCCCTCAGCTTCTGGGGTTCTGGAGATGATGGGATCTTCCCTGGTGAAGTTTCCCTCTGTGGTGGGTTGGAGAAGAAGCTGGTGCTCTGCTAGACCTGTGGATGGAGGGAATCTTGAGCCAAGAGTGCTGCACATGTGAACCATGGCTCTGCCCCTGTGCTGTGAGAGCTCCCAGATCAGTATGAACTCTTCTTCCTACTCCCATCCTTCACCTCCCTCTTCCCTCTGGAAAGCAGTGTGTGGGCAGATCGATTGCCCTGGGATCATTAGAGGTACAAGGTACCTGTTAATCAGAAACACGAAAGTGGGTAAGGATGGAGTTTGTCCCCGGGTTGAGAAGGGAACAACGGAGATGCAGAGATAACCACTTCCTGCACGCAAAGCTCCAGGCTCCTGGAATAGCCTCAGATCTGGCTGTCTCCCACCCCAGCATGGGCATGGGCATGATTTCACATGGGGCCAAGAACAAGCAGCCACAAAGACATGTCCCCATGGAGCCGGGGCCACCAGGTCCCATAAGCACTGGCATTGTGAGCCAAAAGCCTTTGGGATTTTGGATGCTCCTCAAACCTGGCCTTGGAAGCGAGATGTGGACTGGACAGCCGGGATGTATTATGGGCTGGCAATCACCTGCATGGCCCCAAAGCTGGCACCGGGTGGCAGAAAAGAAGATCTGAAGGGAGTGACACAAGGGCTCTCATCTCTCCCCATAGACCCCTCACTAATTGTCCCCATAATAAGGGGTCCCAGCTGAGCGTGACCCTAAAATCAGCTCCCTGAGCCCCATCAGGGTGGGTAAAGCAGGGGATGCCAGGGGGGCCACAGGCAGTGCAGGGGGTCTCCAGCTCCCATGCTGGAGGTGGGAAGCCACCCCCGGGAAGCAGCATCCCCAAAGCTGCTCCTCTTCCGCTTTCATTAAAACCAGCCTGGAAACGAGGATCCCGAGCTTTGGCATGAGCTCTCCCCATCCGAGAAGGCTTTGGATGGGAGAAGGCCCCCGAGAACCAAGGCTGGATCCGCATTCACTGGCGCGGTTTGTCCCTTCCCGCTGGGTCTGGGACATGGACGCCCTCCCGTGGCACCGGTCACACCAGCTCCGCAGTGCTGCGGAGCCGGAGGAGAGGGGGGGCATCCCTGAATGGAGGGGTTTGGGGATGCGCGTTTGGGAAGGCGGATCTGGAGGAGATTGACACCCCCCTCCAGAGCATCCCATGTCCCCACTGCCCCTGTAGCTCCGGGAGCCGCGGAACCAGCCGAACCTGGGTCCCTTCGAGGGATTTGGAGCTGGAAAGGGAATTCTCCAGGGTGGAATGAGCCGGCAGCTGCCAGGCCAGCTTCCCTCTGATGTTCCCAGCACCGCCTGTGGATCCTCTGCTGTCTAGTATATCCAACGCAGCAACCCTTCCCTTTCCCTTTTCCTTTTCCCTCCCTCAAGCAAAGGAATATCGCCCTGTCGGGAGTTTACTCTCAGCTCCTCTGTTGCTTTTTCCCCCCTTTCTGTGGTTTTCCCTTTTCCTGGTGATTCCCGGCAGCTGAAGGGCCCCCTCTCCTGGTGCACGGCAAGGAGATGGCTATCCTCGTCTCCTGGTGTGGCCAAATCCATCCTTCCCTTCCAGCCAGCAGATCACCCACTCTCAAACAAAGACCCTTCCTAGGTTATCAGGGATGCTGATGGTCTTGGGGCTGCAAGAATGGACCTTCAGAGGGGAGGAAAAGCCCCGACAGCAGCTTTGAGCACTCGTAGCTGTGCATTTGTTGGGGTGTCTCCCTATTCCTGGTTCTGATGGACTGGGAAAACCTGGGAAGGAACAGGATTCCCCAGCAAGCTGAGTTGATGCCTGCTGTTTTCGTCTGAAAGTTGAGACCCCCCAGCCCTGTGTTGCTCTCCAGCCTCATGGAAGGTGGAACCTCAGACCCAGTCCTGAAGTGAGGGAGGATATTTATTGACTTTGGACAAGGGCCTGTAGGGCCAGGCCAAGGGGAATGGCTTGAACCTGCCAGAGGGGAGACTGAGATGAGCTCTTAGGCAGAAGCTCTTCCCTGTGAGGGTGCTGAGGCGCTGGCCCAGGGTGCCCAGAGAAGCTGTGGCTGCCCCATCCCTGGCAGTGTTCAAGGCCAGGTTGGACACAGGGGCTTGGAGCAAGCTGCTCCAGTGGAAGGGGTCCCTGCCTGTGGCAGGGGTTGGAGCTGGATGAGCTTTAAGGCCCCTTCAACCCAAACTATGCTGGGATCCTGTGATTTTAGCTCCTATCACACAGAAATTCCCTCCCTCTGATGGAAACACCTGGAGGGAAAACCTGCCTCTGCCCCTCTCCTCCGTCTCTGGCCTCCTGTGTCACCCCACATCACCCCCCCTGTCACACCTGTGAGCGTGCAAGTGCGGGTGGGTGCACTGGGGCGTGTGGGTAGGCTGGGGCTTGCATCCGCAGCTGCGTTTCTGGTGCACACGGATGCATGAGCTGGTTTCATTTCCTCCCAGGTCGGCTCTGCTCAGGGACCGTGTGAAGACGAGCCCCTTCCCCACCACCCCAACGCCCCATGAACCTACCAGGCCCCAGGGGCAGCTTGGGGCAGCAAAGGCTCTGGGGTGCCCAACTCCACCAGCAGGTCCTTGGCTCCTTGTTTTCTATGGGAGCAAGGATGTGCTGCCTAAAAACAGGCTGGGCTTTGCAACTCATCCCATTGGCCGCTCTGGCTCTGTCCCCTGACTTTCCCTATCTTCTACAGTCCCTTTGTTCCCTTCGCGGACATCTCCATCACCTCTTTGTGGTCCCCTCATCCCAGGGAGTGCATCGTCCCCTCACAGCCACGCAGGGCTGGTACTCTGGAGTGTCTTTGTGAGCTCTTATCCCTTGTCCAGCAGGAGACAAGCCGAGATGGTGGGAAGAGTTCCTGCCCCTTCCCTCCCCATCCTCCTTGGGGGTACCACACTCAGTGTGCGATCTCTTTCCATGCAGTGATGCTCTCCAGAGCCTCCCTGGCCAGCGGAGCTGCTGGCATTGTCTTTCTCCCCAACTGGATGGGTTTTGGGCACCCATGGCTCAGCAGGGGGATGCTGAAGCATGGGGTGAAGCAAGGGGTAGCCAAAAAGGGGAGGGAGGCTGGTGCCTGGGCTTCCTGCTCTGTCCTGCGGGGGCAGGAAGCGACAACCAACAGCCACCTTGGTGTGGGTGCCGAGGCACCTTTGCACCTTGGTGTTCCAGCGAGGCCTCCCGGCGAGAAGGGGGGCTCTCCGGTCCCTGCCCAGCACCCATGGGCCTGCGCCTTTCCCCAAGGATGGAGCAATCTCCAACCATCCCAAGGGCCCCACGTGGCGGTGGATAAGGAAACGCTGCAGGATGCCCAAGCGCTGTTTCTTTTCTCATCCCTCCTTCCACGCTGCTTCCTTGCTGGAACAACCCCAACACCTCAGGCAGGTTCTCAGGCCTGGCCACGCAGTGCCTGCAGTGCAGGGCACCGACGGCTTCCCACCCTGCTGCAGCTGTGCCCCGACACCCTCACCCCATCAGCAGCATCGCTGTCGTTATCACCATGATTGCTATTACTGTTGCTATGGATGTTATACCATAGAACCGTAGAATCATAGATCGGTTTGGGTTGGAAGGGAGCTTAAGGATCATATATTACCATTTCACATTATATCACATCATAGCATAGCATGGATCATATATGATTAGTAAGTTATATAGTATTATTGCATGTAACATTGTTACTATTTATGTTATATAAATTACATATAAATATGTTACGTTATGTTATGTCATATCATATCTTAATTAAATTATGTCATGCTACATTATATTAGGTTATATATAATAGGATAGGAAAGGATATACCCATGGCAGGGGGGCTGGAACTAGATGATCTTAAGGTCCTTTCCAACCCTAACTATTCTATGATTCTATGATTCTACGATATAATGATATCACATCGTGTATTATATCATATATAATACAATATATATCATATATAATACAATACAATGTAATGCAATATACTAATGATATATATATCAGTATATTGTATTACATTGCATTGTATTATATTATTATTGTTATAGGATATAGTATGTAGTACATTGTATGTCATATGTAGCATATATACTACATACATATATAGTATATATAGCATATATAGTATACATAGTATATATAGTCCATAGTATATAGTATATACTATATACTACACACTACATACAATATAGTATAGTACAGTAATAGTATATTATAGTATTTTGATAGCATTTTGATAGTATTTTGCTAGTATTTTGATGGTACTTTGCTACTTGACCATTTCACTGCTATTTATCGCTGGCTCAGCAGCAGCAGCAGCGTTTCATCTGTATTCTAACGCTGTTTCGGTACTACCTCAGCGCAACTCTGCGCCCACCGAGCAGGCACCCGCGGCGCGGGCAGGAGCACAGGGGAGGAGGGCTCGATGCGGGTCCCGCTCCCGGTGCCGGTGCGGGTGCGCCGGCCCCCGGCAGGTGGCGGCCCCGCTCCGCCCCGCTCCGCTCGCCCCGTTCCGCTCCGCGCCGCTCCGAGCCGTGCCGGCGCAGGCGCGCTCCGATTCCGGGCGCCGCTTCCTCCCAGCAGGCCCCGCCGCCCCGGGCGGACCCCGCGCCCCCCGCCCGGCCCGGCCCGGCCCGACCCGGGCTGCGGACGCGCCGCTGCCTCCGCACCTCCCCGCTTCCCTCCCGCCGCACCGGGCTCGGCCCCGCCGGGCGGCGGCAGCGGCGGCTCCGGCTTCCTCCGCCCCTTCCGCCCCCCCCGCACCCCCCCGCCGGCCCAACCGAGCCCGGAGGCCCCCGGCAGCGCCGCATGGAGCAGCCGGCGGCGGGCTGAGCCCCCTGCCCGAGGGAGGTGAGTGCCGAGCCGGGGGGCGGCGGGGGGGGGGGGGCACACACGCACGTACCGGAGGTGCCCGCACCCCCCCGCACCGGACTGGGGGTCTCGTCCCAGCCGCGGGGGCAGCGGGGCCGGGCCCGGCCGCCCAGCACAGACAATGGGGCCTGCGGGGCGGGCGGGGGGGCACGGCCGTGCTGCCTGACCCGGCACGGGTGACCCCCGCCCCGCGCCGGGCCCCAGGGACAGCGGCACCGCCGGGGAGGGGGCTGCGTCCTCCGGTCCCGGTCATGCAGGGAGCCAGGGACCCCCGCAGCATCCCCTGCCCAGGGGGGGACCCGCCGCCCGGCGAGGGGCTGGCACCGCTTCTCTCCCTCCTCCCGCCCTATCCCCGTCTCCATCCTCATCCTCCCGCCCCATCCCCGTCCTCATCCCATACAAAGGCCGGGCCCGTTTGGGTTGCTGCTGGCGGGGTTTTTGAGAGTGGTTGGGGCAGAAGGAGGGAGCTGGGGCCGGGCGTCATAAGGGGCTGGCAGCAGTTTTTGGGGGTTTTCCCCTATCTTTGTGTATTGATGTTCGTGTTTCTGGTCCCCGAGGCGGGGACGGGTTATTTATAGCGGCGGCTGTTGCCCGTCGGTTGATCGAGAGTGAAAGGGGCTGTGCCAGCACGCGGGGAGAAAAGTCACACACAATAACTCCAACCTGAGGTGCAAGGGCCGGGCAGCGTGGGGAGGGTGATGGCTGCTTCCCTTCCCAGCGGAGGGGAGCTCAACCCAGCTTTCCTCTGGAAGAGCCCATCCCAATCCCTGCCAAGGTGGAGAGTGGCCAGAGAGGACCGTGGGAGCGCAGCAGAGGGATGCAGGGAGCATCCCTTGGGTACCCGTCCCTCACTGTGCATCGGTAGGACGGTGGTGATGAAGCAAAGCCTCTTCAAGGGGAGCAGCACCGGGACAATCCCCCTGGAAGCACAGGGAGGTTTGGGGTGCTCTTCACTCTGCAACCACTGCGTTCCCCCCTCGTCTTTTCAGTTTGGGGTGGGTGTTTGCAATGAAAACCCTTTGAACCGTGCCCCAAGCGGCTTCACCGTGTGCCCATCCCCAAGGATGCCCCGACACCCCCCAGGACCTGTAAGGTCGCCCTGGAAAGGGATGCCGGGGCGATCTGTGGGATAAGGAGGGTGGAAAATCACCCTGATGGGTTGGTTTGTGTAGGAAAGATGATGATGAGGAGCAGCCCTTTGCCATGGGGAGGCCGGAGGCAGCATCTCTCCAGCCCTTCACCTGCCTCCCCTCGGCACCTGCTTAGTCTGAAGAGCAACATCTTCCCTTGAAGAGAAGCATAAAGAAATGAAAGCAAGAAAAGGAAAGACCCCCCCCGGCCTTTCCAGCCATGCTGGGCCTGGGGAGAGCAGCAGAACCCTGCGAGCGCAGCCAGCTCGCTGATGAGATAAAGGAAGAACGTTTGTCTTTCGATTACAGTTATCGTAGGTGTTACTTGTAATAACAGGAGATAAGATCTTTTGGAGAGCGTGAGGATGTAGTCTGGTTGGGGTTGGGTTATTTTTGGTGAAGTTTAAAGAAACTTGAGTTGTTGAGGACTGGAGATGTTGCGGTGAGGTGGATGCGGATGGTGCCTGCGCCCTGCATTCCATGGGAGTGAAGCTTTGCTACTATCTACAACTCAGCTTGCTTTAGCTGGGGCTGGGCAGGGGCTGCTCCCCGTTTCCCTCCAGCTAAGTGGGTTTGAGGTGCAAATGTGGCATCTTTCCCTCAACCCATCCCTTGGTGCCAGTGGGATTCGGTCGGGGGGTCCCAAATTCCCCTGGATGCTGGTCCCAGCCTGCCCATGGGTCTGGTGCAGCATGATTTTGGCTGGTGATTGACAAGAGGAAAGGTTTCCCTGGTGCTCTTTGGATTATCAGGGTGCCTGTGGTATTCACCATTCCTGCCCTACCTGCCTTCCCCGGTCTTCACTATGAACCGGGCTTCCCAGAGGGAAATCTGGGCGCGGGGAGGCAGCAGGGGTGAATCTCGGCCGTTCCCAGTGCCCATCATGGGGCTGAGGTTCCTTGCCTGGCTAGAGCAGAGATGCTCGGGCAGAGGAAGGGCACTCTGGCTGCTTCCCAACGGGAATGGGGATGGGATGTTTCCAGGGGGAGTGCAGCCGTCTCCTGGCAGAGCTGAAGAGCCAAACCTGGCTGTCAGCTCTGCTGAATCTGCTGGGCGGCTCCCTGGCTATTTTCTTAATGTTCATTTCTTTGCTTCAAGCTGGCTTCTGCTCTTGCGCATCCTCCTTGGGGAAGCCCCTCTGCTTTGAGAAGGGGCCATGCGTGTGTTTTCGCACAGCTCACCGGCTGGAAAAGCAGGGAACGATGCTCCCTTGAGGCTCGGGATCCATCACCGCATCCTTGTCCCAGCGCCGGCTCCCATCGGGATAAGGCAGGATGGCGGAAACGAGCGGGGGCACGAGGCTGGGGCCATGCTGGGTGACAGCGGGTGACGTGCTCGGCAGGAACCGCGCTGGCTGTCACATGAGGCCACCGCAGGCACAGCGCCTTGGGGGGCCGGGTGGCAGCGGCCTCACTGCTCTCAGGGGTACAGGGTTTCCTCCTCCTCCTCTGAGGCAGGAATTAGGTAGTGATTAAAGCGAGGTGATAAATAACCAGGCTGCTGCTTAAAAGTCACCTGCGGGAGGTCAGTGACCAGATGTAGGGGGGACATCAGGGCAGCCCCGATGCTGTTAACCACCTCCCCTTGTGCTTTCTATGCCAGTGCCACCACGCGATGTCCGTGATCCCCAAGGTACAAACTGCCATGGAGCGTGTTCCTTGTGACGGGGTTTGCTGGGGCAGTTTCCTCTTTAAAAGGGAAAGAAAGTGCTCTTTATGAAGGCCTGAGAGCCCAAAGGCAGGCTGTACATTTTGGAGCCCCTCTGCATTTGTGAGCTGTAAGTGCTGGTGACATTCCTGAGCTGAAAGCCCAACCAACCATCCTTCGGGAATGGAAAGATCCTGCTCTGGTGCAGGGTGGAAGTGGCTTTTCCAGCCTGGTGGTCCTGGGATGGGTCTTTGTGCGTCTCTTCGAGGTGATGCTCCCTGGCATCCCAACCTAGCTCCTGCGGGCTTTCCAGCTGGAGTCAGATCCAGGGTGAAGCCTCCTGCTGCTGCTTTCTCTCCTTTGGGGAGTTTAGGGTTAGAATCACGACGTCGGAGCGCCCGGGTGGTGGGAAGTGCTGACTCAGCACTTTAGGGACGAGCTGGTCCTTGAGCAACAGCCGGGGCCGGCTCCTGCTCGGTGTCCCCACAGCGTGCTCGGTGGGGAACAGGGGCCGAAAGCCCTGGCAATGGGCAATTCCCCCTGCAGGGATGCAGAGGCACCTCTTCTTCAACCAGCTCCTTCCAGGCGTTAGCCAAATCCCTCCCTGGACTGATGGAGGGGTGTAGTTTATTCCCTGTTTCCCTTGGGCTGCGTTTCAGACTGGTGCTGTCCGGACCCTTTGCTCCACACCAGGTGTAAATTCTGAATTTAACCAAAAAGCAGCTTGGAAACGCGTTGGAGATGGGGCAGTTCTGGGGGGCTGCATTCCCAGCTGCTGCTGCCCAGCCCAGCATCACCCACCGCTGCGCTCCCTCAGCTCCTGGCCACCTCTGTGGCTGTGTTCCCACCTCATGGGTGCCATCAAGAAGGGTTTGGGTGCCGTCTCGAGATGCTGTTCTTCATCAACAGCCCCATGGCTGCCTGGGAAGAAAACCCAGTGCGTGGAGCCCAGACGCTGTGGTGATGGGCTTCACTGGAAACCCGAGTGCTCAGCTTTGGGTCCTCAAACCCTGCCCTTGGGGTGAGTGTCTGAGCCTTGAGTTCTCTCTGCTGCCAAAACTAAAGGGCCCTGTGGCCTGGGGGACAGTGAAGGAGGTGGTGGGAGCGTGATGCCTGTTCCGGATGGTTCCAGGCATGGCTGTGATGGAGCCGGGGCCGTGTCTGCGTCCGCTCTCTTCCTCCCTGTGGTTCTGCCCCTTATCTTCTTCCTCCTCCAGCCTTGCCTCTCGTTTCAGTTCCTCCTTCCCAAACTATTTTGAGCCGCAGTCAGCAGCGGCCGCTGCCAGCCCCGAGCCCGTGCGATGGATTCAGGAGCACCTGGGTGGGTTTTGGGGCAGGGATGCGCTTCCTGCATCCCGCACATCCCGCTCCGTGCCCCCCGCTCAGCACGACCCTGTGCCCCAGCCCAAGAAAGCCTGGTTTGATGCTGGGGATGGTGACTTCATTCCTTCCCCAGGGTCCGAGCAGCGAGCATAAAGGCGGGTTTGTTCCCCTCCCACATGCCGGGGCAGGATGCGGCCCAGCCCGGGGCCTCGGGGTGCTGCCGGGGGGTTGATCCTGCAGGGAATAGATGTGGTTTATTTCCTTTGGATCCCGGGCCTGGGAAGCTCCCGGGGCTGGATGTTTCCACATGGGGGTCACCAGGCACTGCGGGAGAGCAGGGCTCCGGCTGTGTCATCCCCAGTGCTGCCAAGGAGGGATCAGGATGTGTCTGGATATGAGCGTGGGGCTTGGGGAAGCTGCATCCCTGGCTGGATCCCCTGTGCCTTAGTTTCCCCCTTGGTGCTGCAGGGGCCGTGAACCACCTCACCGGCAGCCCCTGTGTGTGTGTGCGTGTGTGTGTCCCTCCATCATCCCTCCATCCCCATCCCAGCTGAAAAACACCGGCTGAGCTCCAGGGCTGCCCAAAACCCTCCAAACTGCTTCAGGATGAGGAGGCTCTGCAGGATGAGGCTGCCCCGGGGGGGGTTTCCAAGGCAAAGGGTTTGGAGCTTCTCACTGCTGGTTCCACGACGAGGCAGCAGCCACCCTGGGCTGGGAAATGGGCTTCAGTGGCTCTTGGAGGTTGTCTCTGCTCCCATCCCATCCCCAGGCATCTCCATCCCCCTGTACTGTCCCGTTTCTTCCCTTGGATCCTTGATGCTGATGCTGCAGTGGTCACGCAGCACATAAACCTCCGCTCTTAAGAAGCTGGATCCATGCAAATACCTTATAATCCGGGTGAGCAGTTCTGTGCTGGTCCCACCCTCAGCTGAGTGGACCCAGAGCTCTCGCTTCTGCATCGCTCTGGGGACATGTTGGAAGCAACATCTTGATCTGTTCCCTTCTTGGTGGTTAAGAGATGCTGACGTGGCTCTGGGAGCATCCTTTGCAGCAGGGTTCCTTGTGCATTATCCTTACACAGCCCACCATGCCTGGTTGTGGCTGCCCCATCCCTGGCAGTGTTCAAGGCCAGGTTGGACACAGGGGCTTGGAGAAAGCTGCTCCAGTGGAAGGGGTCCCTGCCCATCGCAGGGGTTGGAGCTGGAGGAGCTTCAAGGTCCCTTCAGCCCAAACCAGTCTGGGATTCTGAGTTGTCCTTTGCCCCTGCTGCAGGTCTCATGGTACCCAGTGACGTGTTCCCCCTGTGAGAGTCGCGCTGCAGCCTCCTGAGAAGATGTCAGGGATGCAGGTAAGCACCAGGCAGGGATGGAGCAGGCTCTTCACCTGTGCAGCGGTGGCCCCAGGGCTCAGAAGGGACTGTGGGGACCTGTGTTTGAGTGTGTCTGTGTCCCTCCATCCTCATCCCAGCTGAAAAACCCCATCTGGGCTGCCCCAAATCCCCCTGAGTGCTGCAGGTTTAAGTGAATCCCATTGGGTTTGCACCAGGATGGGTTGGGGGGGCCGGGGGTGCTCAGCTGGGCTCTGACACCATCCTGCTGTCCCCGGCCAGGCTGTTTGGCCCTCTGGTACAGAATGTATCGCCAAGTACAACTTCCACGGTACCGCCGAGCAGGACCTGCCCTTCAGCAAAGGAGACGTCCTGACCATTGTCGCTGTCACCAAGGTAAGGCCATCACCTCCCCATGGCAGCACCCTGCTGCCAGCGCCATGCCGGGAGCATCCCTGCATCCCGCCACACGCTGTGTCAGTGCGATCTCCTGGTCCCGGTGGACGTCCCGCAGGGCCGGAATGGGGCCACGCGTTCGGTTAATTAACTCATGGCCTCCTTAGTTAAGGTTTCTCCGAATTGGAAGCCTCTGGAGTGCCTCCTGGGAAGTGGAGGAGGTTGGGGAGAGGCTCACGTTGGAGCGATGCGTGGTGCTGGGGTGGGAAAGGAGAGGGGCCGTGGGTCAGGGGGCTCTGGGGTACCCAACAGCCTGGGAAGGGCGTCGTGGTGACCCCCATGGGGCCACCAGCATTGGGGTTTGCTGCCCCAGCACCCACCCTGACCTCTGTGGCTGTCCCCTGCACACCCCATCCTGCCTGCAGCTTGGGGACATGCACAGCCCGGGTGTGATGCTGCTGTCTCCAGAGTCCGTGGGCTCCTTGTGACATCTCTGCTGTCCCTGCAGGATCCCAATTGGTACAAGGCAAAGAACAAGGTGGGCCGGGAGGGCATCATCCCTGCTAACTACGTGCAGAAGCGGGAAGGGGTGAAAGCTGGGATCAAGCTCAGCCTCATGCCGTGAGTATCCACTGGGGATTCTGCCATGGGGAATACTGGGGGGAGCATCCCCAGTGCATCAGACCAGAGATCCAGCTGACCCCGTGTCCCCACAGAATCCCTCTCAGGGCTTAGTGAGGTGGAAAGGCAGAAGGAGCAGGGGTTGGGCTTTCCCAGGTGGGCAGTCCCAAGTGGATTTGGGATCCAGTGCTGCTGGGGAAAGCTCTGTGCACCTCTGGAGCTGCCTGCAGAGCTGGGAAGATGATGGATGGTTGGGTTGCATGCCAAAGTGGGTCCTTTCCCCAAAGTTATGGTTGTGAAGGCTGCTGGGAGGAAGAAGGGGGTCGGAGTGGGGTCTGTATGGGAGGGGTAGGAGATGGGTGGATGGATGGGTTTGATATCCCTGCTGCATCCCAGAGCCAGCGGTGACCCAGTCTGGAGGAGCCAGGGCTGCTGTGGGGAGGGGAGCAGGACGCCATGGAAGGAGCTGTGTGATGGGGTGCATAGGGGTAGCAAGGAGGAGCACGGGCAAGCTGGCTCCATGCAGGCAGGGCTGAAGGCTGCTCCACGTCCCCATCCCAAACACATCCCAATGCTCACCCTGCCCTGTGTGCCCGTTGCAGGTGGTTTCATGGGAAGATCACTCGGGAGCAGGCGGAGAGGCTGCTGTACCCCCCCGAGACGGGGCTGTTTCTGGTGCGGGAGAGCACCAACTACCCCGGGGACTACACGCTGTGCGTCAGCTGCGAGGGGAAGGTGGAGCACTACCGCATCATCTACTCCTCCAGCAAGCTGAGCATCGACGAGGAGGTCTACTTCGAAAACCTCATGCAGCTGGTGGAGGTGAGGGCCCACTGCTCCTGTCCCCCTCGGCCAGCATGGGGACCATAGGTGTGAGGTGGGGGGAGCTGGGGCATATGGGTCTGAGCTCCCACCCAGGGATGGTGGGGCCTTCTCTGCCCACCCCATGGGGAGAAGTGGAGGACGGGGGCAGGACAAAGGCGGTGGCTGGATGGGCAGGAGGAGGGACTGGGACCCCCGCGCTCCCTCTGTGCTCCATCCATGGCCTTGTGCTGCCACCTGGTGGGATCCCAGAGCCTGGCATCGCCTTGACGGGGACCCCCCACCCCATGGTGTCCCCCCACCCCACGGCGATGTCCCCATGTCCCCTCCCCAGCATTACACCACGGACGCGGATGGGCTCTGCACCCGCCTCATCAAACCCAAGGTGATGGAGGGGACGGTGGCGGCACAGGATGAGTTCTCCCGCAGTGAGTGGCCGTGCCCCTTCCCCGGCTCCTGGGGACCCCCCAGCACCCCCTCACCCTCCTCCTCCCTCTCGCAGGCGGCTGGGCCCTCAACATGAAGGACCTCAAGTTGCTGCAGATCATTGGCAAAGGGGAATTCGGAGGTAAGCCCCGTGCCCCCAGCGCTGTGGTGGGCCTAAGTTGGGGGGGAAGAGGCTCTGCAGCTCCCCCGGGTGATGGTGGGGCCCTGGGAGGCCGGGATGCTTCCCAGTGTCTCCTGTGCCCGTCTCTCCCGGCCTGCAGATGTGATGCTGGGGGATTACCGGGGCAACAAAGTCGCCGTGAAGTGCATTAAAAACGATGCCACAGCTCAAGCCTTTCTGGCGGAGGCGTCCGTCATGACGTGAGTGTTACCGGGGGGCACAGTGTGAGGGAGGGGGCTCCTCTGTCCACATGAGCAGGGGTGGGCGGTCCCCAGTGTCCTATGGGGACCGTGGGACCCCTTCTTCCCCCCAACCCCTACCCTGAGCCCTCCCGTGCCTCGCAGGCAGCTCCGACACAGCAACCTGGTGCAGCTCCTGGGGGTGATCGTGGAGGAGAAGAGCGGCCTTTACATCGTCACCGAGTACATGGCCAAGGTGAGACCCCTGCGCCCTGTGCCCTCTGTGTCCCCACAGGGTTCTCCCCACAGACCCAGCTTGGGTGGCATCACCCTGGGGCCACCGTGGTGGTTGGAGGTTGCGTGTCCCATTGCTGGCTCCGAGGGAGGGATGTTGTCCCACGCAGGAGGGGGCAGTAGGTGGGATGCTGACCCTGATGGCAGCGTGAGACCCCACCTGCAGCACTGTGTGCAGTCCTGGTGTCTTCAACACAAGGGCATGGAGCTGCTGGAGCAAGGCCAGAGGAGGGTCATGATCAGGGGCTGGAGGAGCTCCTGTATGGAGCCAGGCTGAAAACATTGGGGCTGTTCAGCCTGGAGAAGAGAAACTGCGTGGAGACCTCAGAGCAGCTTCCAGTGACTGAAGGGGGCTACAAGGATGTTGGGGAGGGACTCTTCATCAGGGACTGTAGTGATAGGACAAGGGGTGATGGGTTCAAACTGAAACAGGGGAAGTTCAGGTTGGATCTAAGGCAGAAGCTCTTTACTGTGAGGGTGCTGAGGCGCTGGCCCAGGGTGCCCAGAGAAGCTGTGGCTGCCCCATCCCTGGCAGTGTTCAAGGCCAGGTTGGACACAGGGGCTTGGAGCAAGCTGCTCCAGTGGAAGGTGTCCCTGCCCGTGGCAGGGGTTGGAACTGGATGAGCTTTAAGGCCCTTCCAACCCAACCCACCCCATGATTCTATGATCTCCATCCCTTCAGGGCAGCCTAGTAGACTACCTGCGGTCGCGCGGGCGGTCGGTCCTCGGTGCAGACTGCCTGCTCAAGTTCTCCTTGTAAGTACAGGCCAAAGCAGCAAGGGTTGGCTGTGCCCACCACCCTGACCCAGAACCCAGCAGTGTTCTGGGGCCTCCTCACTGACTCCCTTCCCTCCCCACCCCAACCAGAGATGTCTGTGAAGCCATGGAGTACCTGGAAGCCAACAACTTCGTTCACCGGGACCTGGCGGCGAGAAACGTGCTGGTCTCGGAGGACAACATCGCAAAGGTCAGCGATTTTGGGCTGACCAAGGAAGCCTCCTCCACGCAGGACACGGGGAAGCTGCCCGTGAAGTGGACAGCACCAGAAGCACTTAGAGAAAAGGTGGGTGAGCGGGGACTGGATTGATGCAAGGCAGAAGCTCTTCCCTGTGAGGGTGCTGAGGCGCTGGCCCAGGGTGCCCAGAGAAGCTGTGGCTGCCCCATCCCTGGCAGTGTTCAAGGCCAGGTTGGACACAGGGGCTTGGAGCAAGCTGCTCCAGTGGAAGGGGTCCCTGCCCGTGGCAGGGGTTGGAGCTGGGTGAGCTTTAGGGTCCTTTCCAATGCAAACCATCCTGGGATTCTGTGATCCCCACAGGATGAGAATGTGATGGAGGCGAACGGAGAGGGGTGCACCCTGCGCTCCCTCAGCTTTTCCATTCAGAGATGGCGCTTGAGCCCCAGTCCCTGCTGTCTGACCCCTCAGACCAGCTGCCCTGGGGCTGGGGAAGATCTATTACCCCCATCCCTACCTGCCCCCACTCACGAGGCTTCCCTCCCTCCAGAAATTCTCCACCAAGTCAGACGTGTGGAGCTTCGGGATCCTCCTCTGGGAAATCTACTCCTTCGGGCGAGTGCCTTATCCGAGAATTGTGAGTGTTTCATCCCCATCCGCTCAGGGATGGGTATGCAGAGGGGGCACCCCCCCCTCTCCCCACCCTGACTCCCTCCCCTATCCCCCCAGCCCCTGAAGGACGTGGTACCCCGCGTGGAGAAGGGCTATAAGATGGATGCTCCTGACGGCTGCCCCTCTGTCGTCTACGAGGTGATGAAGAAGTGCTGGACGCTGGACCCCGGCCACCGGCCGTCCTTCCACCAGCTCCGTGAACAGCTAGTGCATATCAAAGAGAAGGAGCTCTACCTGTGAGGGGGGGGCACCGGGAGCGGCCAGGAGGGAGCCCCGGGGGGGTGCTTCACCCCCCTCCCCCCCCCAGTTCTCCCGGTTGCTTCCAAACTTCCAAATCAATCTGGTTTTTTATTATTATTTTTTATTTTTTCCCAGGTTTTGGGGTTTTTTTGGGGTCTCCCAAGTTCTTTTTTTTTTTTTTTTTTCTGGGGGGGTGGGATTTTTGTTTTCAAAATTTGGGTGTTTTTTTTTGTTGTTGTTGGGTTTTTTTCACTGTTTTTTATGATTTGCAGCGGGGCCCAGCCCCGCGCTGGCGTTTTCCTAAAGTACGAATCTTATTTTTTAATGTAATTAAAAGAAAACACAAAAAAAAAAGAGAGAAGAAGAAGGAGGAGGAGGAGGAGGAGGTCGATAGAAGAAGAATAATAATAAACTCAGCTAATGAACCGGACACACGGCAAGGAAACCCCAGCGACAGAAGTGATGGTTACAGGGGAGCCGCCGCCGAGCCGCGGCCCCGCGAGCCGCTTTCCTTTTGGGTTGTTTTGCTTTAAACTCGTCGCAATGTTTGCATGCTGTCTCCAGAGGCCTTTTTTTCCAGTCCTGTCCAGTGCTTTATTCTCATGTAATGCTACCGACTGTGAGATTCAACCTGTAATAAAAAACAGAACACGACGACCGAACCCCTGCGCGACGCACGCGGCGCATCCTGCTCGCTGCTCCTCCGCTCCCATGGGCATGGTCCCCCCATCTCTGGGCAGTCGCCACAGAGCTGGGGTGAGCAGCTTGGCTCCATCCTGCCCATGAGAACGGGTGAGGTTGATGCAGGGATGATGCTGCCAGAGCTCCCCTTTAAGCCAGGCTTCGTCTTCTACCGTTGGCTGCCCCATCCCTGGCAGTGTTCAAGGCCAGGTTGGACACAGGGGCTTGGAGCAAGCTGCTCCAGTGGAAGGTGTCCCTGCCCGTGGCAGGGGTTGGAACTGGATGAGCTTTAAGGTCCCTTCAGCCCAAACCGGGCTGGGATTCTGTGCTTGGACAAAGTGGTGGAAGATCTGGGGATACCTTTTGGGGCTTGTTCCCTCCCCTGCTTGTCTCAGCCAAGGAGCTGAAGGTATCTGTGCAATGGGACTCCCCAGATCCTGCACCCTGAAGGAGGTGTCCTTATGGAGTCCCTGCTGCCTCGAAGGATGGAGGTGGCGTCTGGCAGGATTATAACAGTTCCCTTCATCCACAGAGAATTATTCAGTGTTAAAAGATGCACAGGGCATCAGCTTTACCGGCTGCACAAACTGGAGCCAGGAGCTCTGGGTCTGCTTTGGGCCGGGATGGAGACTGAGATTCCTCTTGGCAGGAGTGATTGAAGGGAAAAGTAGGGAGCGCTGGTGCAGCAGGTACGGCTCAGGTCGAGGTGGGAAGGACGGAGTGACACAGCAGTGGTACCTGTGGAAGTCGAGTGCTCCTGCCCCTAAGACAGGACAGGGATGTGCTGGGGCTTGTTCCATCACAGGTTTTATTTCCCCTGGGCTAACCCCTGCATCCCCCATTCCTCCTAGTGCTCCAGCAGGCCCCAGCCTTATAAGCAGCTTTACTTTTGGGGCTTATGAAGATTAAAGTCACTTACAGGCAAAGCCTGCAAGGAAGATGCTGTTGAAATGGCGAGCAGTACCCAGCGCCTTCTTGTGAGGGTGGCAAAACCCTAACCCAAAACTCAGTCAAACCTCAGGTTTTCCTCTAAAATGGCATCCATCACCAGGTCTGTGCTCAGTCCCATGGGCAGAGGGGAGCTTTGGAGGGGTTTGGTGCCACACTGGCATCCTCAGCATCCCAGGATGCAGCTGGAGGATGCTGACAGGGACTGCTGTGAGAAATCCTGCTCACTGCAGAAAGGAGGCTGAGCCCTGCCAAGCCCCTCCTGATGCCAGCCCCGTGCCTCAGTTCCCCCATACGGGGCTGTTTGCTCCTGACTCCTGTCTCTGGGTCTCCCCCACTCTGGGCTGCTGCCCATTGATGCCCAGCCAAGGACAGCCTGTATCCCACGAGGTGCCTTCTCCTTAGGGATTGGGGGCTTTTCCCATCGTCTGTGAACCCATCAGCAGCCTGAGGGGGATCCAGGCTGCCGGCTCCTGCGTGATGCCCGGGGGCTACTGTGTCCCTTGGGTGCTGGCTCACAACATGTCCCCTCTTCCTCCTCCTCCTCCTCTTCCCATCAGCGACAGGGAGATGGGCACTGGGCCCAGTTGTGTCAGCTCCCATCCTGCCTCAAGTTCACAGTGTGAATCAGCAGCAGCAGGCAGGGAGTGATTGCTGCTGAGCGCCAGGGTGCCCGTGACACGGCACAAAGGGACTCGCTTTGCCTCTCCCCCTGCCTTTGCCACATGGCTTGCCAGGAGACACAGCTCCTGCGAACCAGCCCCTGGCCCTGGGGCAGAAGGAGCTTTGCTTTTCCTCCCCTATCCCAGCTCCTTCACCTGCTTCCTCCCGCTCCTTCTTGGAGCAGCCTGTCCCATCCCTGCTCCCAGCAGAGATACTCTGACCTTTAGCTCTGACCCTTCCCTACATCCCAGCCCTGCCTTCTCCCCTTACCCCAGGGGTTCAGGGAGCCTTCCCCTCCCTCAACAAACTTCAAAGGGAACCGGAGCGCCCATCTGTTCCCAGCACAATTCCAGCTGCAATTCCTCGCTGCTTCCCATTTCCCAGGGTTGCAAAGCATCCATCCCAAGAGGAGAGGGTGCCCGGTGCCCCCTCCCAAGCTACCCTAATGCCTAACTCAGTGCTGCTCGGAGCAAGCCACCAGCTCTCATCATGGCCGGATGAGGCTCCTTCTGCTCCATCCCTCATGCGTGGGCTTCCAGAGCCCTGGCATCTGTGCCCTGCCCGCGCATCCCCCCCTGCACGCCTGGCTTTATCACCAGCACTATTTATAGCACAAAGCCGTTCCCAGCACCGCTCCGCGCCGTTCACCTCATCCCGCTCTGCCTTTTCCTTCGGAGCACTCCAGGAAATGAAGGCAAGGCTGGAAAGATCCCCCGTGGGAAAGCTGTGCGTGTGTGTGTTCCGGCTGGCGTGTGCCTTTGCTCCGGGCTGGCTCTGCACCACCGGCAGTGAGGCAGCACATGGTGTCCCCATGTGCCTGTTTACATGCTCCGTGTGTCTGTCCGGGTGGATTTGTGTCACTGCTTGGGTGCAGGCTCTGCCAACCCGCACCCCGAACACCTCCCTCTTCTTCCTCCTCACCCCCCAACAGCGTCGCTCCTCGGGCAGGGGTTACAACCACCCTGGCCTGTGCTGTGACCTCCTCCCCTGCATGGTCACCCTCCTCTTATGGGGATGCGCCCGCAGCATCCCAAAGCCTGCATCCCTTGGGCAGAGGCTGCCTGTCCCTGCGCACAGCTCTGGTAGGACCATGCCCATCCCACACAAAGAAATCCTGTGCTCAAACACTGAGTCTGGGAACCCGCACTCAGCCCCGTGATGAGATAAGGGGGCTCAGAGGGAATCTGGGGGTATCTCGGCAGCATCCCAGCTTCCGTTCCCAGGTCCCGCAGGGGGGATGCTTTGCTAGGCCAGCCCAGGGCCATTATGAAGTTAAGTCTATCATTCATTATCAAAAAAATGCTAGAAATGTAAAAATAATGTAAAAATACGGTAAAAATGTAAGAAAACTGTGATAATGTGAAAGTATTTTGTATTTCTAGAGAAGAGATGGGCATGACCCTGTGAAGGACCTTGCAACTTCTTCCTCCTGAGCACAGACAGTGATGTCCACGCTGAGGGCAGCTCTGCTGCCACCCCACAGCTCGGGATGCAATTAAACACAAGGGGGTTTGGAAAGGGCGAAGTGTTTGTTACGTGTGACACAGCCTACGTGATAAACCACTCTCCTTGACTAAAACGAAGGCTTAATGTCAAATAAGAACAGAAATGACCCTCCCCCCTTTGGGACCTTGTCCTTAGGCGATGACAACAGATTCTTGGCACTCAGAGGCTTGGTTCTATAGGAGTTGGAAGGTTTCACATGGAAATGGCTTCCCTAGGTCATGACAAGGCAGCTTTGATTTCATTTCCATAGCGAGCGGAGTGCTGCGTTGCATTGCACCTTCCGCAGCCAAGGCAAACTCCAGATGCATTTCACTTCATTGAATTACATCCGAGTACCACGAAAGGAAGTCATTCATTTGATCATTTACACCACCCTCTCCCTATCCTTGCTCTATCCCCTGTATTAGTGACACAGCAGCACTTTTACCTCCCCGAGTGCTGGGCAGAAGGGAACCCGCTGCCCTTTGAAGGGATGTTACGTCAAGAGCTCAGACCAGGTTGAATGGGGCTTGGAGCAAGCTGCTCTAGTGGAAGGTGTCCCTGCCTATGGCAGGGGTTGGAGCTGGATGAGCTTTAAGGTCCTTCCAATACAAACCATTCCATGCTTCTATTATATTCTATCTATATTCTATGATATTTTCTCTTGAGCTCTCAGCAGCTGAAGCTCGTGGTGGTCCCAAACAGCTCCAGGACCCTCCGGCCAAGCTCTCCCTCACAAGATCCCCCTGCATTTGACCTCAGAGCTTCAGCACCTCAGCATCTTCTTAACAGCTTCTTCATAGCTGTCACGGAGTGATGGTTGCCTTCTTACAGCTAAAGTAGTTTACAGAGACGAGCTGATTGCACCAACAAGGGCACACAACACACCTACAGCAGCTGCTCTCTGTTTCAGCTCAGAGTATTAGTATTAGCATTAGTCTTAGTATTAGTATCAGTATCAGTATTAGTATTAAGGTGTAATCAGAGCCTCTTCTATTGCTTTTTTGCTGCTGGGGACCTCCAAGAAAGGGGGCAGGTGTCCCCCACTGTCCCCAAGGCCACTCTACCACCGGCCGGAGCTGCTGCCCAGGGGATGCTGAGCTCTCAGCTCCATCCCAGCTGCCACCATCACGGATGGATGTCACTGGGCCTTATCCCTGTGCTAGGAGCAGGCGGCTGCCCCTATGTGGCAGTGGTGGGAAGAATCCTGGTCCCCTGCAGGGATCTCTGGAGCATCACATGAAGCCCCGCATGAGGGGAGAGTTTCCAGCTGCTGCCTTGGAGGCAGTTCTCCTGTTACCTGGCAAGGAGAGCTAAAATGATCCCTCTCACCGTGGTGGAGGAAACCGAGCGACTGCTTGCATCCTATTCAAATCAGGTGTCAATGCTGAGAGAGGATCCTCTTAACTTCCACCAGCTTGTCTGAGGCTGGCTGCTACCGGGGAACGTTTCATCTCCCTCCCGTCTAATCCAGGCAGATGTGTGATATAGCATAAGCTAATATAATAGGTCATGCAAGGATTTACATCTCATTACTGCAGGTTAGAGTCCTGGCAGGGAGGATGACTCACTCTGACTTGAATCTATTGAGGGGATAAGGAACAGTTTGGCTGCCCGAAGAAAAGCAGATGGGGAAATCAACCACCTTGAAGCATCCCCAACCCTCCGAGGGCTCTTTTCCCTCTCTGCCTCCAGATGGGACACAGGCCCTCTGGAAAGAGCCTGTACCAAGGAGCCAGAGGGATTGAAGAGCTTCCAGCAGCTGCAGGAGCTCCTTTAGCCCTTTGCTCCATCCCTATAGAAGCAGCTCCGTACCCCAAGTGAGTATTCATGTGCTCGTTTTCACCTAGCTGCCTTGGGCGAGCACTGCTGCTCATCACGAGCTGCTTCCTCGCCGTCTCTCAGACAGGGAGGCTGCAGGGGAGCTGACCCATCCAACCCAGCTGGAAAAAATCGGTCCTGACTTCAAGTCTCTTGCTGTTAGTGAGTGCTTAGACAGAAATCCGGCCTGAGCAACACTCCCGGGACCAGCCGCATCCAAAGCCTGCTCTGAGCCAACCCAGGGCTCAAACCTGCCCTGGGCATGGGACACGAGCTGGGGTGCTTTACCTCCCCCCTGCCCCTCTTTCCCCCAGCCCTTGGCTGATGGACAGCCAGAACTTGGACCCGCTGTTTCCAATGGGACACCAAGGAAAATACCCAAGACAAATACGGGATTTATTCCTGATGTAGTTTCCCTTTAAGCCACGTTTCTGCCTGGTGCCACCTTGGGCGAGGGGGGAATAGGAAAGACTGCCCCATTCCCCCTCCCTCCTTCACTTCATCGCCTCACAGCTGTTCCAGCATTTTAATCTGCAGAGGTTGTCTTAAATTTGGGAAATGCGGTGATTTCCCAAAGCCAGGATTGGGTTTGAAGCCGCCTTCGCTTTCTCATGAGCAGAGAAGGGAAAAAGGGAGAAATGCCCGTGAAAGCCAAGCTGGCCATCTGGAAGGGAGGTGCGTTTCTGATGCCATTAATTGCTCACTCCCTAAGGCCCTTGGTACGGCTGCAGTCAAGGGAGACTGCAGGAGTGGGAAGCGGGAGTGGGGGCAGGATGGGAGCCAGGAAAGCTGGAGGGGTCGAAGGAATTACACAACGAAATCAATGCCTGCTCTGGCTGCAGCCTATTGATCCAGGTGACCGATGGACGCGTGGGTCCCTGGGCTGCACATCACCGAGTGGGAGCTTTAATGGCAATTAATACCATTAGTAGGAATGAGAGGAAGAAGGGTTTGGGCACGGCAGCCCTTAGCTCTACAAGCAAACAACACTTGCTCCTTGTGCACGGCACATATGGCTTTCACAGGGTGTTAAATCCGGCTTTTCCCCCGCCGCACCAGGCGGATGGGGATAGACGGGAGAGGCGCCTCTCTCCTTGCGTTCGCTGCCGGCCGTGGGCGCAGGGGGACACCGAGCGCGGGGTCCGGGGGTCGGGCTGGGCTCACGGCATCCCCCGGGGCTGGGGCCGGGGGGGCCGGCGGCGGCGGCGGCTCCGCCTCTGCCTGGCGGGGGGCGGCGGGGCCGGGGCCGGGGCCGGGGCGGTGCTGCCGCCCCGCACACACCGGAGCTGTCCGCGGCACGGTGCTGCAGCGCCCGCCCGGCCCCGGCCCCGGCCCGGCCATGGGAACACGCTGAGCATCGGCGCGGGGACCCGGCAGCGCGGGAACTCGGCGCCGCTGCACCCCGGCTCCTCCATCACCCCGTGCTCCGCATCCCAGGAACTCGGCTCTGCTCCATCCCGGCTCCGCAGTAACTCCGGCTCTCCGGGAGCTCACCCCCACAGCATCCCGGCTCCCGGGTAACCCCGTGCTCCGGCATCCCTTGAACTCAGCTCCGCTGCACCCCGCATCCCGGTAACCCCGTACTCCGGCATCCCAGGAACGGCGCCGCTGCACCCCTGCTCCTCGGTAACCCGGTGCTCCGGGAACTCACTTCCACAGCATCCCGGCTCCCGGGTAACCCCGTGCTCCGGCGCTCCGGGACTCGGCTCCGCTGAGCCTGGCTCCTCACTAACCCCGTCCTCCTGATCCCCGGGAATTCGCACCACATCTCCCCAGCTTTCCGATAACTCCCGGTACCCCAAGCACCGAGTACACCTCGGCTCCCCGGCTCCCCCTGCATCCCCACCCTGCCCCCTGCACCCCATCTCCCCATTGACCCCGGTTCTCCCAGCACCCCATCTCCCCGGCACCCCTGCTCGCCCCGGGATCGCGACCATGGCGTTCATGGTGAAGAGCATGGTGGGGGGGCAGCTGAAGAACCTGACGGGCGGCCTGGGCGGCGAGGAGAAAAGCGAGGGCGAGAAGTCCCCGGCCGAGGCGCAGGGAATGACCCGGGAGGAGTATGAGGAATACCAGCGGCAGCTCGTGGAGGAGAAGTAAGTGAGCCCTGCCGCGGGTACCGGGGTGTGCGGTGCCCCCTCTGCAGCCCCACGCACTGGAGCCTGGGGTGGACAGCGCTGAGGACAGCAGGGCTGAGAGACTTTAATGAACCCCCTAATCCCTTAATCCGCTTCCTCGCCCGGGAGATGGGATTGTTTCCTCCTTTCGGGATGCGCTGGGAGGGGAGGAAATGGTGGGGAAATGGGGCTTTGCGGAGGAGATGGGGGGTACCCGGTCTGGGGAGAGATGTTCAGACCCCGGTAACCACCCCGTGTGGTTCACAGGATGGAGAGAGATGCCCAGTTTGCCCAGCGCAAGGCGGAGAGAGCCACGGTCAGGTCCCACTTCCGAGACAAGTACAGGCTCCCCAAGGTACGGCTGTGCTGGGCATGGGGGGCATACCCCAGAGCAGCCTTTGGGGGGGCTCTGTGCATGGGGAAGAGGCACCACAGCCCTTGGCTGGGTGGGCTCAGGGCTACAAAGCCCAAATGCAAACCAGCTCCCCTCAAAAGCACCCTCCCATGTGAATCCCGGCCCCTTCCAGTCACCCCTGAGCACCGCAACCCCCACAGCGGGACCCCCAGCACCCCCTCAGCCGTGCTTCATCCCCCTATTCCTCCCTTTTGCTCCCTAAACCCAGCTGGATGAGGGGAAGCAGCCGTCACCCCGGGCTCTCAGCCCTGTAGCTGGGATCGGGGTTGGAATTACACCTTCCTGCCTGGATTAGCCCTCTCCTCTGCCCGGATGATTTGGGAGACACTTCCTACCTAAGGCCCTATTTTGGAGATTCCATTCTGGTGATGAATGATTCACCAGGAACAATCCAATCAAGGCAGAATTCAGCCGTTCTTGGACCTGCTACAAGCTCTTCTCCCCCTAAGCCCCCCATTCATTCAGCAGGAGCCTCAGTGGTGAATACTCTAAATTGGAGCCGGGCTAATATTAGTTGGGAAAGGTCTGCCCAGCCAAGTGGCATTGTTCAGACTGTTCGTTAGTGCTCAGCACCCCCTGCTCCAAACACCCCTTGTATTGCCAGGAAATAAACAGCTGGAAAAGGAATCCTTCCCCTGCCAAAAGCAAGAAAAGGCAGAACGAGACTGAGATTCCCTTTGATCTCCAGGGGAAAGCGGGATTAGCTCAGCTCTGGCCCCCGATCCTTATCCTTTCCATGCTGGAGATGTCCCTTCTCATCTTCTGACAAGTTACTTCTGCTCATCACTGATCCCGCTTGGCAGCCCGGCCGCCTCTTGCCGTGTCTCCCCGTGGCTCTGCAGCCCTGCTCTCCATGGGCACAGCAGTTGTGGAGCTTAACCGGATGCCAAACCTCCCCAGCGCCGGTTTACACCAGTGCTGGCCCCCTGGGGTCCCTTGGTGTGAGCACCCAGGCTGTGCTCACCCGCATCCCCTCGGGGTCAGCATCCTACCCACAGCACGAGCGTGGCTGGCACCCCCCAGGGACCATCCCACACGGACCTTAGTGCAGGGAGACAGCTCAAAGCCCACGCTCTGGAGCACTGTGAGCCCTTCACGTGCCCTCAGCGCCTGCAGACCCCCCCCGTGCCACCCCCTGACCTCCCCCTTGCCCACTGCAGAACGAAACGGATGACAACCAGATCCAGCTGGTGGGAGGTGACGTGGAGCTGCCCAAGGAGCTGGCCAAGATGATCGAGCAGGACAACGAGGAGGAGGAAGAGAAGAACTCGGTTATCGGCCAGCTCAGCAACATCCAGAACCTGGACCTCGACTCCTTGAAGGACAAAGCTTCGGCCACGCTCGAGGACCTGAAGCAGTCGGCTGAGAAGTGCTCCATGATGTGAGGTGGCAGCAGCCCCGCTCCCCGCCGGCGGGATGGGAAGGGAGGGAGGCAGCCGAGCGGTGCCGCCTGCAGCGGGGACCCCACTGATGCTGCCCCCCTCGCCCCGCAGAGCCGGGTCCTCCTCCTGCCTCAATCCCTGCCCCAGGTGTCCCCGATGTGTGGTTGTTGTCCTGTGCTCCGGTCCGAGGGTAGAGCCGGGAGGCAGCATGTTCCCCTGTGCCCCATCCCACCCCTGTGCCCGGCAGCGGGTGTCCATAGGGAGAGCAGGGAAGGAAAGCCCAGAGTGACCTTGGGGTGTCATTGAAGCACATCAGCATGGGAAGGCAAAGGCTTTCCTGCAGAGCGGTGCCCAGGCGCCGGGTTCCTGTCTCCTGGAATGATGGGGAGGCTCCGGTTTGCTCTGCATGGTGTGAGATGAGAGCTAACCTTCCATCTGGGCAAGAGGCACCAACCACTGCCCTTGAGGGCCCCTCCGGAAGGAGTCAGCCGGGAAGGACCTGCTAGATGATCCCAGTCAGCCCAGCGGGAAGGGGGTGTTGAGGACCGGAGGGATGGTGCCTGGATTGATGCCAGTGAGGAATAAACCCCTCTCCCCAGTGCCCATCAGAGCCCACACCAGCCCTTCCCCGGGGTGGGAGCCGCTCGTGTCCTTGTTCCTTCCAGAAGAACAAAGTGGAAAGGGAATCTCTCTCCTCCTCCTCCTCTGTCGTGCTGTAGTTGTGCGCTGTGCTCATCGAGTGTCCCTCCACCTCCTCTGCTGTCCCCGTGCCACGGTACCGTTGTAACCGGTGGAATAAATACCAGGAGATGTCTATGCACTTCTGTCTGTCCTTGAGCAGTGCTCGCCTTGGGGTACTGGGGTGCAGAGAGATCAAGGGCATCCCCTTTGCAGAGCAGGGGGAGCAGGGCTGGGAGCTCAAGGGGGAGACCTCCTGCAGCATCACCCAGCAGGGAGCAGCTCGCCAGGCTCCGGGTGGGTGCTTTGCCATGGTTTGTACCAAAGGGATGCTACAAGAGGCTTTTTGTCAGCAGATGGGTTTAAAAGCCAACAAAACCCCCCAAATCCCACAGATTTGGGGCTATTTGAGTAAAAAGCCTTCAGCCCACTCCCTGCCTCAGCCTCATGGGGTGTCTATGGCACTGTTCCGAGCAAGGACACAGCTTTGCCCAATACAGGTCAAAGCCGGAGCAGCTCCAGTCTGGCTGCATCCCGGCAGGGGAGGTGGGCGCCTGCAGCAGCCTTCCTGGGAAACACAGGCTGGGAATGTCTTGCTCCACATCCCAGCGGCAGGCATGGATTAACTGTGATTTGCTTTTGCAGGGGAGTTGGGTCAGGCAGAACACAGGGAGGATGCAGGAAGCTGGGGATGGAGGTTACTTGTTATTACTACAGTCAAGGATGCTGGATCAGGCCATGTGAGGCTGAGCAAAGCTCCCTGGTACAGCCAGGAGATTACTTCCTGCCTGCAACCTGGTACTGCCATGCTGGGGCCTGAAACCCTCCAAACCCAGAGGTTTCCACAGAATGGTTTGGAAAGGAGCTTGAGATCATCCAGTTCCAACCCCTGCCACGGACCCCTTCCACTAGAGCAGCTTGCTCCAAGCCCCTGTGTCCGACCCCACCTTGAGCACTGCCAGGGATGGGGCAGTCACCTCTCAGAGGACATCAGGCACTGCTTTGGCTGCCAGGATGGACAGAGGCAGCCCAGGCGGGATGCTCTGCCCATGGGGATTCACATCATCGCAGCCCCACAGGGACCCACCAGTGCCTTGAGGACATCTGCTCCAACCCAGCCCCACACAGAGAAAAGAAGGGGGGAATATGGGCAGCAGCAGCTTTAGCTCCAAAAGGGGATCATACCTGATGAGGATGAGCCCAAGCTCATCTAATCCCCTCCAGGAAAGCGATAGCAGCACAGGGACTGACCAAGCCGAGCCCTCCAGCACGGCTTGGCTTTTAAATCCCAGGTGATGGCGAGGCCCAGGTCAATAAAACATCCCTCTGGAGCAGCGGGAGGGATGCGGGAGGGATGTGGGATGCAGCTCCTGGGTCCAGGTGAGCAGCGCTGGTGCATGTGCCCCCCTTCCCACTCCCCCTTCCCGCTCCCAGCCCACGTGCTGCCACGCAAAGGCCGCGTGAAGCTGGCCGGGTTTATTTTAGGAGGCTCCATGACCCCCAGGCATGTGAAAGCAAAGCAGCAGCGCAGCCCTCGCTCCTCCCCGTTCCTGGCGGGAGCTCCGGGGATGCTCCGAGCCCGGTGCTGTGCCAGGGAGGACGGTTTGGGATGGGGGGAGCAGCGCAGGCAGCTTGCCTCCTGCCCAGCGAGACGTGCATCCTGGCTGCTGTCATTCCCCGCTCGTTCCCTGCGGCCGAGCATCCCAGCCGCCTGCACGCCATACGACTGCTCCGGGCATCAACACACAGGCTGGAAAACTCAAAGCAAAGAGTTAGTGTGGATTAAAGCAGGAAAGATCCAGATTTTCCTTTGCTACGCTATAAACCCCTCTGGAATTCCCTCACCTATGAGGCCAGGTTTGGGGTGATTGCTCAAGCTGGATGCTGGAGGATCACTGTGGACGGAGCTCGTGCTTTCCAGCACCAGCCGTGGAACAGGCCCTCATCCTACACAGCAGGATCAGGCCTCTTCTCCACTGGTGAGCAAGTGCTTTCCCCAAATGAGCAGTCATTAAGCACTGAACCAAATGAACCAGCATGGAATGATGCTGGATCTCCACCGAACCCTTTCCCATCCCGCTGCAGCATCGCCGCTCTGCTGGTCCAGGTACCAGGGTTACTCAGGATCCATCCACCCAACATGAAGCCGGGGCATCCCCCCCCAAGCTCCGGCACCCCCGGAGCCTCTTCCTGCTTCCAAAGCTCCGGATTCATCCGTGTCTTCGGCAGAGCGGAAAGGCAGATGCGATTATCCACGCCGGCTGCGGTGCTGCCGTCCCCAGCGGCTCTGCGCTCACCACGGGCCGGGGAGGGCAGGGGCTTTGGAAGTGCTTTAAAGCCTCAGGGAATAATCTGTGCTCACAATAATAATAATAACAATAATAAAGACATGGAAATGCCTTCCCACAGCTGCCCGGGAAGCTCTCCCGGCACGGAGCAGATGGATAAGGACTAAAGGCTGCGGATGGAGGGGGGAAGAAACCGTGTAATGGGGCAGCATCTGGGGTGAAGGCAGCCTCAGGAGGAGCTTTGCTGGGGTCCTGGCTCAGACCAGCCCCCAAAGTGACCCCAATCCATCCCCACACCCCCCTGTCCCTCACCCGCCACAACAACTGAGTGGAGAAAATGGGATTTTACGTAACCTTTCGTGTTGTTCTGCTCCGTGCTTTACAGAACCCAAAGGATCTGAAGTGAAAACAAGGTCAAGGCTGGCTTTGGCTGCCTCGTGTCCCGAGGGAGCACGGGAGCTGGGAGGAGAGGAGGGAAGGGGATGCCCCAGCTCTGCTCTTGGCCAGGGGCACAGAGACAAGGGGTCTGGCTCCAGGCACCCCGGGCTGGGTCATGGTCCTGGGCTTGGCTGGAGGCCCCTTTGGGGTTAAAGCACAAACCTGAGGCAGGAGGAGATGGAGAAACCCAAAACAAGTGTTTATTCAAGACAATAAATTACATTCCCTTTGCAGTACAGCAGACAGGGAGGAGAGCCCCTGCTTTGCAGGACAGGCGACCTCAGCACCCGGAGAAGTGACTCCGCAGGGACTGGGGGTGGTCTGGGGATATAAGTGGGCTGCTGGGGCCGTGAGAGCCCCAAGAGCTCTCACCCTGCCCGCTGAGCACTGACCCCTCATGGCACAGATGACAGCGCAGTCGGTACCCACCAGCCTCCAGCACAGGCTGAGGAGCAGCAGGAGGGAGGGCTGGCTGGGCCATGGAGGCCAGAGGCGCGGTGATGGGCGCAGAGAGGTAGTTGCTGGGTGAGAAAGGCACAGCGTGCCGAGCCCTGCTGCCCGCCCCACCAGCGGGGCTGTGTGGTGCTCAGGGCCACCCCCCAAGAGGATGCGGGAGGTGGAAGAAGAAGCAGGAGCCGCATGGGCAGCACGTGGGGTTATCCTGCTGGAGCCGGTGCCAGGATAACAACACCCACCCGTGGCAGCCAGCGGAGGGAATTAGGGTGGAATAACGGCGCACCAGGGCTGGAGGGGATCCCACCTGTTGGCAAGGGAAGGAGGCAGATGGCCCTGCGGACCCACCCAAGCAGGGGAGGCCCCCAAGGCGGTTACCCCAGTGCAGGCAGGATGAAAGCCTCATCTCCCCCTCCATCCTCCCTGGGTGAGCTGCATCCCAGGGGCCGGCTCCGGGCATCACTGCAAGGTACAGGCTGTGCCGGGGGACACGGGACACTCATTTGGCTGCACAAGCCATGGTCCCCCAGTGCCCATGCATGGATGAAGGGGTGCGGGGTTGGGATCTCCCGCGGGCAGGAATATCCCCATGTAGGGGTATTCCCCACCACAGGACCGCAGCCTCCGATGGGATGGGGATGGACACTCACTGCTCCGCACGGGCTCTGCCAGCGCCTCCTTGCCCATGGACTGTGCCTCCCGCATCTGCCAGAGGAGAGGAGAGGTTTCCAGCCTGCAACCCCTCCAGCACGCTCCAGAGCCCCCCCAGAGCAGCAATACCTTCATCTGCTCCTTCAGGTACTCGGCTCGAGACATCAGGGTCTGGATCTGGCACAGGAAGAGAGAGAAGTGTCTGCACGAGTCTCTTCACAGCCACCCCAGGGGGACACGGGGCCGTGCCTGGGCTGTTCCTCACCTCTGCGTGCAGCAGCTCCCGGCGCCTCCCCGCAGGCTCCGCTGCAGAGGGAAGAGGGATGCGGCATCAGCTCAGCACCCGGCACAGGACCGGCCCCGGCAGCACCCACCACGGCCACAACTCACCGGCCAGCAGCAGCAGCAGCTCCCCCAGGCTCTGCTGGTACAGCTCCAGGGTGTCAGCATCGTCCTTGCCCTCCTCCTCCTGCGACACAGCCCTTGCCAGGCACCGGGGGATGCAGCAGCTTCCACCCCACACAGGGCTGCTCCTGCCCCTTCCACTCCAGGGCATCCCAATCCACCCCTCACCTTAGCGATGGCAGCAGAAGCCATCTCCAGCGCAGCGCAGAGCCGGGGCTTGTCCTTGGCCATCTCTGCAAGGGGGAGCACCCTTCAGCCCCAAACCCCACTGGGTGCCCCGCTCCTGCTCCCACAGCCCCAAACCCCCGGTACCTTTAAGGAGCTCTCTGGCCGGGTTCTCTCTCTGCAGGAGGTTCTTACTGCTGGAGGTGACCAATGCCTTCAGCTCCTCCGCTCGGGAGATGTACTGCCCCACCTGCCCACAGCGTGTGAGGGGACCCCGCCACGGGGACCGCCTCTGGATGGGATGCTGTCCCCACATCCCAAGGGATTCTTATCTCACCTTGGCTCGGATGGCTTCTTTCCGGCGAGCGTCGCTTTCATCTGGTGGGGAAGAGCAACTGAATGTTAGGGTGGTTGGGTGTAAAACAGCAACCCCTGGGGTACTGTGCCCCCCCAAAACACTGCCAGGACCCCCTCAGGGGGGACTCACAGTGCAGAGCAGGCACAAAGTACTCCAGGGCTTTGCAGTAGAGGGACAGGGCAGCAGAGGCATCTCCCTCCTGATCCTTTTTCACTGCTTCCAGCACCAGGTCGGTCTGGGGGAGATGAGGGGGGATTCAGGGCTTGGTCCCTCACATCCCCAAGGGCCAGCACCCCCCAGCACCCCACTCACCGCCTTGCAGAGGCTCTCGGGGCCGGGGACGTGCTCCATATCCACAAAGGGGTGCGCAAAGAAGCGCTCGAAGGAGATGCGCTTCAAAGGGTCCCTTTCCAAGAGCTGTCCCAAGAGATCCCGGCATTCCGGGGAGAGCAGGGGCCGGCTGGGCAGCTGGGGAGGGAATGGGGCTGAGAGCACAGGCCCTGCGAGGGGTGAGGCCCCCCAGCTCCATCCCATCCCACGTTACCTCCACAGCCCGATCGCTGCGGATCTTCTCCTCCAGCTCAGCGAAGGAGCGGGAGGCGAAGGGCGGCCTCCCAAAGAGCGCTTCTATGGGGGGAAAGGGAGAGATGTGGGGATGGAGAGGGGGAAACCAGCCCCACACCGAACCCGGGGGGGGGGGGATAAGAGCAAACACCCACCGTAAAGGATGACCCCCACCGACCACAGGTCCACCCGGGCATCGTACTGCTGCCGGCACACCATCTCGGGGGCCATGTAGAGCGGGGATCCACGCAGGACGTGCTTCTCGTCCCATGGGGACATGTACTGGGCAAACCCGAAGTCTGGCGGGGGGAGAGGGCCGGGAGAGCTTTGGGGGGACGGGAGCAGGGAGAAGGAATCCCCCCTGGCGCAGGACCCCCGTGGGGCTGCCCTGACCTGCCAGCTTCAGCTGCGGGTGCTCCGGGGCGCTCAGGAGGATGTTCTGCGGCTTCAGGTCCAGGTGGGAGATGTTGTGGTCGTGCAGGAACTTGAGGGCGCAGGCTGGGGGGCAGAGGGGGCTGTGACAGCGGTGGGGGGGGTGGTGGCACCACCGCAGCCCTGACACCCCCCCCCGCCGGCCCCCGGGCAGGGCGCCCTTACCCAGCTGCTGCAGGAACACGCGCGCCACCTTCTCCGGGAGGATCCTGCGCATCCGGATGAAGCGGGAGAGGTCCCCGCCCGCGCAGAACTCCATGATCAGGTAGATGTGGTCGCTGTCCCACTGCGAGGCAAGGGCAAGGCCCGCTCACCCCACGCCTCCCGCCGGACCAGCGGGCCCGGCTGCCGGTACCCAGCGCCATAGACACCGCCGGCCCCCCCCCCCGGCCCCACCTGGAAGTCCTTGAGCTCCACGATGTGCGGGTGCCGGATGGCCTTCAGGATCTCGATCTCCGTCAGCAGGTTCTCCACCGAGGCCCGGTTGAGGCTCCTCTTGCTCACGCACTTGATGGCCACAACCTCACGCGTGTCCCTCTGCCAACGGGGACCCAGCCCTGAAGCAACCCCCCTGCTCACGGGCCGGTGTCTACACGCCAAGGAGGTGGGAATGGGAAGGACAAGCCCCCGGCTGGAGGCCGCAGTGCCCATAGAGGGGCTATGGGGCCGGCACCCACGTGGAGGGCTGGGAGACGGGGGTCGCAGGGCACAGCGCGGCCTGGCCCTACCTTCCTGTAGGCCTTGTAGACGGTGGCGTACGTGCCGGTCCCGAGCCGCTCGGTGAGGATGAACTCGTCCAGGCGCGGCGGGGCCCAGCCGGACCCCGCCATGCCCCAACCGGCCCCGGTGCCCGGCCCCGCTTCCGCCTTCCGGGGCTGGCCACGCCCCCTTGCCCATAGCCACGCCCCCGACGCGGCCCGTACCCATGCCCGGTTCCTTGACCACGCCCCTTGATCGTGGCCACGCCCCTTCGGTTGTAGCCCCGCCCCCCGGCCGGTGGCCACGCCCCCGCAGGCAGCAGCAGGGATTGCAGGTGCGCACATGGACATTTTATTATTAACCTTTATTCTTGACATGAAAAGATGAGGAACAAAACCCGACAATAACGACACAGGAGGGGGGAGGGAAGTGTCGCTGTCCGGGTGAGGAGGGCACCGGGCACAGCTTGGGGAGGAGGGGGCATAAAATGCAGCTTTCACCCCTAAACAGGAAGGGACAGACACAGCACAAAGTGAAACCTGGGTTAAAACCCTCTCTCCGGGGCTGGAGAGCCGTAACGGGCACCTTATCCCCAACCCAAAGGGATGTCCCATTCGGGACACGGCTTTGGGAGCTCAGGGCACATCAAACCCGCTCGTTCCCAGCTGAAAAATAACCCCAAAACAATACTAAAACACATCAAAGCCGTTCGTTCCCAGCTGAAAAATCACACGTGGGAAGAGGAAGCAGGGAGGGGCTGTCCGGGGAGAAAATTCCATGCACGCTCCCGCCTGGCAGGCTCTCAGGGTTGGTGGGAGACCGGCGGCGCAGGCACCGCGGGTGTCTGAGCTCCCAAACAACAGAGCTGGCCCGGCAAGAAGTCCCTGTTGCCCTCCCTCCCCTGGTTTAAGGCCGCAGTGAAGACCCAGCCGCAGCCCTGCTGCTCCCTTCTCTCCCCCTGCGTTCCCTGGGGCGCAGGAGCGCCTGCAGGATCCTGGTGGAAGTGCAGCGGGGATCTGCCACAGCGGGGGAAGCAGGAGGATGCTTCTCCTCCTGTCTAACCCCTCCCTGCGCCCAGGTTTTCCTTTGTGCCATGGTTTCCTGACCCTCAGGCAGCCGAGCAGCGAAGAGGGCGAAATGCAGCATCGTTTAAGTGTAACAAACCAAAAGGACCGTTTCTGCTCTCCAAATGAAGGACATAAACTACATGCACGTTACACCACCACCCCCCTAAACAGCAGATAACCAAGTTCATAGCAAAGACCAAGAGAAGAGAGAATAACACAAACCCCCTGCTTCCCCTCACCTTCCTGCTACACGCAGGGCCAGGGGAGGAAGAGACACAAACACATGGTAGCTCCTGGATAGAGAAATATATTTGCTTTAGAGAATGTCTCCCCTATCTCCCTGCACCCTAAAACAAGAGAGGGAAAACCGATCGCCCCCAAACGCAGGCTGGTCGCAGCTAAAACCCAGGCCTCTTCCTCCCTGGAGTCTGCATCACAACGTGGTACCCCCAAAAAGTGCATGTTTTGAAACCAAATGCAAACAGAAGTGGAGGTTGGGGTGAGGAGGGCAGCGGGAGCCAAGGGAAGGGCTAGTTTCCTCGGAATGCACTGTGTGCTGCTGAGGAGGCTGCCCCAGCAGCGGCCGTCTGGAAGCTCCTGTTGGTGAGGATGCCTTGGGAGAACTCTTCCTGCGCTCTTTGGAAGCTGGCTCCCGTGCGGCGGTACAGGGAGTGCACCTGGGAACGGGGGCAGAGGGGGAAAACAACCACAGATCAGCATGAAACAGTGGGTTTGTGGTGCACATCGTGCTGTCATGCAGCTGGAGAGGATGGGCTGGAGCCACTGCATCCATCCCACCCAGAATGGGAGGTTGCACATTGCAGGAGAGCCTCGTTTTGTTGTAAAATAGGGAGTTTTCAGCAAAATAGTGGGTGTCAGAGCAAAACCTCCTGCACTCTGCTGGCAAGGACACTGAACCCCGCACTTACAGACACTTGCAGAGCAGGACCTGAGGGTGCATCAGCTGTTTCCTTCAAGACAGGGAGAAAAGGAGGAGGAAGCAATGGAAACAGGACCAGTTCAGCCTGTCCTCACCTCCCCCAGAGCCACATTGCTGCTGTTAACTGGAGAAACACAGCCCTCATGTGGTTGATCACAAGGAGGGTTTGTGGTTGGCAACCCCCAGGAAGGCACTTGTGTGGTTGCCACCAGGCTTTGGGAAGCCCAACGCTGTGGCAGCAGTGACTGTAACCCCTGGATATGTGAGCACAGCAATGGCCTCTGCTCAGCCAGCTCTGGACAAACTCAAGCTAAAAGGGAGGCACAAGAAATCTGAGGTCCATGTGTGATGAGGATGACATTTGGGGACCTTGCACGGTTAATGGTGTGCCTCACTGGAGCATATGTGCTCTCGTCCCTTCCCCAAAGGCTACTGTCCCACCTGCAAGTGTTCAAGACATCTGGCATCAAAGCAGGAAGCACAAGCACAAATACATTGATGAAAAGCTCTTGACCTGACCACCCTGATTACATCTACAGCCTGGAGAAGGCTCCTGAAGGGGAGACCTTAGAGCAGCTCCAGTGCCTAAAGGGGCTGCAGGAAAACTGGAGAGGGGCTTGGGACAAGGGCCTGTAGGGACAGGACAAGGGGAATGGCTTTAACCTGCCAGAGGGGAGACTGAGCTGAGCTCTTAGGCAGAAGCTCTTCCCTGTGAGGGTGCTGAGGCGCTGGCCCAGGGTGCCCAGAGAAGCTGTGGCTGCCCCATCCCTGGCAGTGTTCAAGGCCAGGCTGGACACAGGGGCTTGGAGCAAGCTGCTCCAGTGGAAGGTGTCCCTGCCCGTGGCAGGGGTTGGAACTGGATGAGCTTTAAGGTCCCTTCCAACCCAAACCAGGCTGGGATTCTATGATACCATTCAAAATCAAGCTCACACCAGACAGATGTGAGGAGGTTTCAAACCCAGGATACCCCAGGAGCAGCCTGAGCTGTGCACCTGCAATTGAGGTGAGACCTCGCCCTGCCCCTGAGCCACTCACCTGCTTGAGGAGGAAGAGGGAGAGAGCCGCGCAGAGAGTGAAGAATCCTGCCACCACCATCATGATGATGGCCACGGCCAGGTTCCCGTGCAGCTCCGACAGTGCCGCGATCCACCCACTGTGGGACAGGAGAGCACGGTGAGCACAGAGAGCACCACCCACAGCACCCACAGCTGCACAAAAGCCTTTTGTTACAGCAAAGTGCAAAATCAAATGTAACAGCTGTGGAAATGGACCCAGAGCTCATCCGGCATCATTTTATAGAGGGACGTGGAGCTGCTGGAGCGAAGCCAGAGGAGGCCATGGAGATGCTGCGAGGGCTGGAGCAGCTCTGCTCTGGAGCCAGGCTGAGAGAGCTGGGCTGGGGCAGCCTGGACAAGAGAAGGCTCCTGAAGGGGAGACCTTAGAGCAGCTCCAGTGCCTAAAGGGGCTGCAGGAAACCTGGAGAGGGGCTTGGGACAAGGGCCTGTAGGGACAGGCCAAGGGGAATGGCTTTAACCTGCCAGAGGGGAGACTGAGATGAGCTCTTAGGCAGAAGCTCTTCCCTGTGAGGGTGCTGAGGCGCTGGCACAGGGTGCCCAGAGAAGCTGTGGCTGCCCCATCCCTGGCAGTGTTCAAGGCCAGGTTGGACACAGGGGCTTGGAGCAAGCTGCTCCAGTGGAAGGTGTCCCTGTCCATGGCAGGGGTTGGGGCTGGATGAGTTTTAAGGTCCCTTCGACCCAAACCAGGCTGGGATTCTAGGATTTTGGGGACAGTTTCCATTATCACTTCTTGGAACCAATCCACCTCCACACAAGAGAACCATTCTCACTCCACCTTCGTTCCAGCCCTGGCCCCTGCTGCACTCCCTTAAGCTGCAAAATCAATACCCTTGGTGCTCCTGTAAATCAAATCACTTCCATAAGCACCTTGTCAAAATTCAGCCAAGGCTTGTGAAGGTAGGCTGGGACATCTAAATTGGAAGATCTGGAGCCCAGACCTACATATCCCCATGACAGCTCTCCATGGCCAGGGATTTAAGTGTTAGGAGGGGGAGGGAGAGGAAGAGGAAGGAAGGGATGAAGTTAGAGCTACAGATAGGAGGAAACTGGCAATTGTGGAAAGGGCCAGGGGGGATGCTTGGAGTTATCAGTGGCTGTGGGCAAAAATACCCTCCTGGGTGCTGGAGAAAGGAATCTTTCCAACTGCTAAACCAAGCAAGCCGTGTGCCACCAGGAGAGGGGGAATCAAGTGAGCCAAAGCGTCCCATGAGCTGTGCTCACAACTCCAGCCTCATTACAGGGAGCAGCACACCACGAGCTGCAGCCAAAAATAAATGTGCTGCCTGGCTGCGGGAGAGGCAGCAGCAGGCTCGAGGCACGCTCTGCAAGTCACACTGAAAGGGGAGAGCTCCCTCCCCGTCCCCACTGCTACGGCAGCACCAGGAGCAGGGGAGGGAGCACGAGGACAGCTTTGCCCACGAGCTCGTCTGCAGGCAGCAGGCAAAAATAGGCAGAGATTCAGTGTGCTCCCCTCCTGAAGGCTGCCCCTCGGCAGAAGGGCCGCTGCCTGCTGACCTTTGCAGTGTTCGGTGAGGCTGGAAGCTGAGCAGCAAGGCAAAAAGAGAGGCTGTGCTCTAACTGCAGGGGCACTGCGCAAGGCCAGCCGCAGCCTTCTGTACAGTGCCATCAAGAAAGGGTGAGGGCAAAACCCTCTCTGTGTGTTGCTTGAAGCACAGCCCACCATCAACACAAGAGAAATCCAGGAATGGCATCAGTGATTTAGCGTCACCATTTAGTGCCATGGCTTAGTGGTGGCCTTGGCAGTGCTGGGATAAAGGTTGGACTTGATGAGCTTAAAGGTCTTTTCCAACCTGGTTGATTCCATGATTTTATGATCAGGCTGTATGGAGTGAAGCTGCTCCCAGACCCTGGATGAGGGATGCCTCACCCCCACGCTACAGCCTACATTGGTGAAGGCTCCACTTCAACACAAGGCAGACGTGGTCAGCGCTAGAGGCTCAGCATCAAGAGGGAATAAGTATTACATGTATTAAGCAAGGGGGAAGGCAGCAGCAACAGACAAGCTTTGTGACTTTGTTGGGACTAGGATGGGATGAGCCCAGCTGGGATCTGCCAGGGCGAGAGTGGAAAACCATGGGAGAAGGAACAGGCAGCTGTCAGAAACGGACCCCACAGCTCTGCCAGTCACAGCCCTGGTGAGAAACAGCACCCAGGCAGGGCTGTCAGGCAGTGAGTGTAAAGCCAAGCTTACCTGTCTCCCCAGCCTGGAATGCCGACAGCCTGGATGATGTAGATTGCTATTTGGCAGAAGAAGACGAAAAAGAAGACGAAGAAGCTGAAGGAGCTGTCAGACCTGCGGGAGAGATGGAGCAGGAGTGAGACCCAGGGACACGAGCCCGGCACAGACCCCCTTTGCCATGAGGAGGGTAAACAACTTCAGCAAACTCCTTTATAAACCCTTCTGGCATGTTTAGGAACAAGTGGGTTTGATCTATTTAACAATGCAAAGAGCTGGAAGAATCCTGCAGGCAACACGTGATGGGAGCAGATAAACCCAAAGTTCCTCCCACTAAAAGCTATCTCCCTGTTCCAGAAGGAAAGAGAACTTGCCTGAAAGCCTTGTAAATCGGTCGGTACCAACAGAGAAAGGCACAAGGGGTGAATAAAATAAACCACAGGATGGAGAGACCGAAGTCTACTCCTCTCTCCGTCTGCACTGTGAACCACGCCAGGCAAGCGAGCAGGTTGAGGAGCAGGGTTATCGAATGCACTGTTCAGGATGGGAAAGAGAGAGAAGAAACCCATCAGGAAGTTCCTGGAAAACTCTGAAGCATCCCAAATCCCTCATGGAACACATGGAGCTCTGCAAAACATGAGGAGGCTTCGGGCCCTCTCATTTATAGAATCACACAATGGTTTGGGTTGGAAGGGACCTTAAAACTCATCCAGCCCCAACCCCTGCCATGGACAGGGACCCCTTCCACTGGAGCAGCTTGCTCCAAGCCCCTGTGTCCAACCTGGCCTTGAGCACTGCCAGGGATGGGGCAGCCACAGCTCCTCTGGGCACCCTGTGCCAGCGCCTCAGCACCCTCACAGGGAAGAGCTTCTGCCTAAGAGCTCATCTCAGTCTCCCCTGTTTCAGTTTGAACCCATCACCCCTTGTCCTATCGCTACAGTCCCTGATGAAGAGTCCCCTGCCTCCCTTGAAAGGGAAACAGCTTAAGCTGAGCCTCATCTGATCCTGCTGCTTCCAACCATGTCTGAAACCTTTTTCAGGGCACCAAAAGTGTCAAATAAGGTTGAGACCGTTTTGGACCCAAGCTCTGACCCGCGCTGTCCTTCCTAAACTAGGGAGATATTATGTTACCCTGCAGACAACACCTGCAGAACTGACTGGAGGGCAAAGCGCAGCATTTGACACACAACCTCGTTAGGAAGAAGTTTTCTTGCAGCTCAAGCTAGTACTTACACATCCACAAGTAATAGAGCATCTTGCATATCCGCTGGTAGTCAGCTGGGATGTCTGCAGAGAAATCCTGGTAAAAGCACGGCTTGATGGGACACTTCTTGGGAAGAGGTGGCCAGTTGTTCTGCCTCGCTGCGGGAAGGAGAGAGGAGCAGTTCTTCACTTGCTTTCAGCCATTTAAAACCAAGATTAGGGGAAATACAGCTTTGCTGTGGTTCCGAGAGCCTCAAGAGTGTTGGAAGAGCTTAACATGGCCAAACGCAGGTGCTGAGACCATGCTGGAGGGCAGAGACCCACCAGAGCTGCTCTCCAGCCCCAAATCTCTGAGCTCAGTTCCCATCTTGGACACTATGGGATGACAGGTACAACGCCAAGAGGATTGTCCCAGCTGTGAAGGACTCAAGGAAAGACACGCAGACAGGTTGAGCCTTCCTCAAACCCTGACAAGCCAAGCGGCCCAGGCTTCCCCAGCATCCCGCTGGATGGGGTGTTGCAGGAAGCTGTACTCACGATCAATGCTGGCTGCGTGACTCTGTAATTCCCTTTCCTTCTTCTCCAGCTCAGCTGCCTTCCTCTCTAATTCCGCCTGCTGCTGGAGGAGCCCAGCCTGTGCTGCTGCTGCCACAGCCTAAAGCAGGGGGAGAGAAACGTTAAGTCATTCCCTAGCTGAGGCAGCAGGAATACCACCAGCAAACACACCAGATGCTGAACTGGAATGGAACAAAGGCGATTCAATAGCAAGGATGGAGGACAAGTTGGAAGCTGAACACCCATTGCTGATCTGAAACGTCCTGAGGCTTTCTGCCTTAGCTGGAGGCTGAAATCAAGCTCAATGCAGAACTCCATCCAGATGTTCCTCTCTTATCCCATGGGAAAAGAGGGCTGGAAGAGCCCTAAGGAAGCTATGCAGTCTGTTACCCATCCTCTACGCCCTTCCCTTTCAGCAAAGCCATTCACTTCCCACAGCTTCTCCTCCTTCCCAGCTCACTGCTCCTTGCAACAGAGCAGCGAGCAGGACTCCGGAGTTCACCGGGACAATCTCTTCCCAGGTAGGAGACGAGGTCTAAAGGAAAGGCAGGAGCTGTCTACAGCACCTTTCAACATCTCTTCTCCCCATTTGTTACTCTAAGAACTGCTCCCTTCTCCTAGCAGCCTTCTCTGCATCTGGGATGAGGTGCTCCTGGCAGTCATGTACCCGTCAGCTGGTCTAAGCAGTGGCTGCAGTGTAGAGCTGGAGTGCATTTACATGCCTGGAATTGAGCGTGCCTGACCAAAACTAAGGAACCAGAGCTAAAAGCATCAGCAGGACACATTCCTGTGTCAGCAGAGGGAAGCCAGAGCAAACAGGCTACAAGGCAAAGCAAGCTCTGACATCGGAGGCACAGGGGAAAAGGCGTAAAAAGAACTGTGCGCATTCCTATAGAGATCCGCTTCACCAGATGGGCACAAATGCGAGTTTAAGAGATCATAGACTCAGACTGGTTTGGTTTGGAAGGGACCTTCAAGCTTCTCCAGCTCCAACCCCTGCCACGGGCAGGGACACCTTCCACTAGAGCAGCTTGCTCCAAGCCCCTGTGTCCAACCTGGCCTTGAACACTGCCAGGGATGGGGCAGCCACAGCTTCTCTGGGCACCCTGTGCCAGCGCCTCAGCATCCTCACAGGGAAGAGCTTCTGCCTAAGAGCTCATCTCAGTCTCCCCTCTGGCAGGTTAAAGCCATTCCCCTTGTTCTATCACTACAGGCCCTGATGAAGAGGATGATGAAGATGACCTGCAGCTTCCCAGCCCAACCCCTGGGAATCCTGTTCCACTCTTATTCCCACATGCCCCAGAGCCCCAGGTCTGCTCCCTCCCCTGCCCAGCCCATGCTGCTGTACCTGGGGAGTGGGCTCCACGGATGTCTGCAGAACCGCAGGCTGCGAGTGGCCCGAGGGCTGTGTGGCCGGTGTTGTCCGGGCTGCATTGGTCTGGGGATAAATCACAGGCAACAAGGCAAACCCATTACAGAGTGCTTCATTTAGCAAAGTACACTTTGAGCTGTAGCACTACCAAACCACAGAGCAACTCTGCTTTTCCAAAGCTTGTGAGTTCCTTAATGCACCGGGTGAGCAGCATCTGAGGGTTACAGCTATTAGGCAAAGGAGAAGCAAAAAGGGAATGTGCTCAGTTGTTTCAACTTCAGATCTCACTTCACCCTGCTGTCCTGTTCTCCTTCTCTCACCTCATACACAGCAGCAGCCAGGAGATAAGTATGAAGCTCTTGCAGAGACCCATCACTGGTATCACTGCAGCAGCTCAGCTCCCAGCCCTGAGACCCAATAAATATTGATGCCTCCTGCCACACAGCATCTTCCCCTTCACACTTCATGTAGCTCCACTGTGAGGCAGCAGCTGTTCCGTGCGAGTGGAGAGCTCCAGCTGGGAACCCGTTAGTGCTCCAGTGCAGGAGCAGCTGCTTACAGCTCGCCATGCACGCAACGAGCTGCACAGTCCATGGGGAAATCTGCTGGGAATGCCTCACTGTTTTGAAGCTGTGCCTATCGAGGAACCTTACATACCACCATAACCACCACCAACACACCCAAGTGCAGAGACACAGGGCACGTACCAGCTGGGAGCTCTCAGAAAAGGGGTTGAATTCATCCAAGCCACTTTGGCTGGCGTTTGTGAGCTGGGTCACCGAGGGGTCCTGACAGGAGAGAAAGCAAAGAGAAATCAGCACTGAGCAAAGCTCATCATTAGCTCAGACATTACCCATTATCCATGCTGCCAGGCTGGCATTCACTTGTTAGCTGGGAACCAGATGGGGCTGGCAAGGAGTTGAACTGACCCAGGAGGTGACTGTCAGCAAGGATGTGCAGGCAGGAACCACCTCCAGCCAGCCAAGGGGTACTTCTGAAGAGCTCCAACACGCTGGTGGCACAGAAGCCCTTGCTACAGATGACCACCACTTACCCACAGTGAGTTATCCCTCATTTCCAGGGCCTTGGAGTGGGAACTGGATTCATTCACCCATTGCTGATACCTCCTAAACCTCCCTGGCACCACAAAGCGACTGAGGAGCCACCAAGCAGAGCAGAGCCTCCCAAAATGAGTATCCAGGTACAGGGGGCCTGGCTGCCACCCAGGGCACTTGGAGCAGCAAAGGTGCCAATGACTGCTCCGAAACGATAAACCACCCAGGGAAATGGAACCGGAGGTGGGACACCCGTTACTTGGGGGGGGGGGGGGGTTTAATGCTGCTACATAAGAGCTGCGTTCACAGCATCTCCTGCTCACCTCTATCAAATAACCTGATGGTTTAAAATAGGTTCTCTGCTTGGAAGAGCACCTTTCACCCCTCACCTGCACTGCACTGAGCTGAGCTGATTTCACTTTCTCTTCTGTACGCACTCGTTTCCATACAGAGATCCCTCCTTGATAGCCAGAGCTTGACCTCTGGAGTGCTTCCCTCCCCAGTTATTAGAGAAACAAGGTACTTTTTGAACCGGGGAATGCTCCTGCAAGCACAGCCCGGCCACCCCATAGCTGGTAGTGGGAAAACATCAACACATGGCTTTTCCTCCCTCCCTCCCTCCCTCAGCACCCCATGTCTTGAGAGCAGTGATTTGGTACTTAATGGGGTGAGCAGCAGCTGAGCCTGTGACAAGGGAAGGGGGTGCTGCCCGAGCCCATGTGCTGCAGAGAAACCTTTGGGCTTGTGTGAACCCTGCCAGAGCCATCCCCTGAGGTTCCAGCAGAGCCTGCAGAGCAGTTAATGAGTAACTTCCCCTCTCCTCCATAGCAGGCACTCCCTCTGCAACAGGTTGCACTAGTTTCTGAATCACCCTGCGCTGAGGGATGCCAGACCAGGAGGCTTTGGATGCTGCTCCATGAGGTTCAAGTCCCCAGCCAGGCAGGGCTGCGAGAAGCACCACAGTGGATGCAGGGACTCAAGACACTGGTTTTAGTTCACTGCTCGCTACTCTGGAGGCTTTCACTTCGCTCTGCAGACACATGGGCTGGCAAGATGAGGTTACAAATCAGTTAATCCACAATAGCTACTGCATGGTGGCACAGACACCCTTTAATCCAGCCTGGATGAGGTCCCAGCCTGCCTACAGTCCAGCAGATGACTGCACTGGGACAAGAAACTCCATTAATGGCATGGGAGTGGGAAACAGAACCATCCAAAGAGCTTGGATGGTCACGCTGGGAGGCAAGTGCTTGGAAATAAGGAGGAACACTTGGAATGGCAATGCAAAACATGTGGTTCTCTTCCCTTCGCTCAGCTCCGTTCAAAAGAAAGCTCCTAAGGTAACTGGAGGCTCACCAGCACAGCACTGCTGTTGGAAAGGGCAGGGAGAGCAGCATCACTGTCCCATTGCTTCCAGCTGCATGGCAGCTTCACTGCAAAGGGAGAATACCTCTCATCTTGGTGCATGGCTTAAAAATCACTTACTTCAGCAGGATGGCCAGGGCAGCTTAGCTTCCTATTGTGCAAGTGTGTCTATAATGGATATACAAAGAGCAGGGAACATGCAACAAAGCTGAAGTGTGTTTGGCCACGTGTCCCTGTGCTCCGGAGCGGGCAGGAAGGAAACCAGCAGCTGGGAAACGGGGTGGTATAAAGGCACCAGCTTCCGCACGCCAGGACCATGCAGCTGAGGGTTGGGTAACGCAGGGGAGATGAACGAGAAGTTGCCCCAGACTTCACATTCTGCAGCTACTAACTGCCAGCTGCAGGGCAAAAGGAAGCTGAGCTGGTCCTTTATGCTGTGAAACGTGGAAAAAAGGACTTAATTCAGCCTCTGAACTAACTAACTGAAGCCACGCTACACGGGGCTGTCACTCCTCGGAGGAAGCAGTGGAGCACAGGAGAGTGCTGTAGGTACCTTTCCTTTGGAAGGGTTTAGTTGTTAGCACCCCCAGTTCAACTCGAGCAGAAGAAAGATGCTTCTCTAGATGAGACCAAGGCAAGAGAACTCCAATGACAATCACTTGGAACTTATCATGTTGTCTAAACGCCACAGGAACTGCCCCAAACATCGCTAGTCCTGCAGTCAGCCACAGCATGGGGCCTCAGAGCGCTGCCGCTGCCTGGAAGAAGCATTGAGCAACACCTCAAGGGGTTTATTATGGAGCTCTCTAAAGAGGATGGAAGCTTTCAGCCCTGTTTGAAGCTTGTAGCAAAGTTCTGGGGGTAGCTGCCACTCACAGCAGCACTGACACTGAATGAGCAAAGGCAGTTATCATCTCTTAGAGTAAGTAACAGAAAGAAGAGCCAGAGATACTTCTCACAGGACCAAACCAGCTTATTTGACACCAACCTTATTGACCATCATCAAAAAAGACCCCTTAAAAGGCAAAGATTCCCAGTTATGTTGGGCTCTGTAGGGGATTTGTTGGGATTATGTTGTATGAAACACTAGCCTGGGACACACAAGGAGAAAAGAGAACTCTGGTGCTCTGCCTGAGGGAACAATTCCAGTCCTTCAGTAAGCTCTGGAGCACGTGGAAGGGAATGGCAGCACCTGCCCGTCAATGAGCTGGAGGACAGAGACATGATCCAGAGGGAAGAGACATGATCCATAGGGATCTGGACAGGCTGGAGATATGGGACCATGTGAACCTCATGGAGTTCAACCAGGCCAAGGGCAAGGTCCTGCCACTGGGTCGAGGCAATCCCCAGCACGAAGTGAGCCTGGGGGAGACCGGATAGAGCAGCCCTGAGAAGGACTTGGGGGTGTTGGGTGAGAAGCAGCTCCCCATGACCCAGCCTCAGTGTGTGCTTGAGCCCAAAACCCCCCCGTGTGCTGGGCTGCACCCCCAGAGCGTGAGCAGCAGCTCAGGGAGGGGATCCTGCCCCTCTGCTGGGCTCTGGGGAGACCCCCCCTGCAGCCCTGATCCAGCTCTGGGGCAGCAGCACAAGAGGGACGTGGAGCTGCTGGAGCGAGGCCAGAGGAGGCCATGGAGATGCTGCGAGGGCTGGAGCAGCTCTGCTCTGGAGCCAGGCTGAGAGAGCTGGGCTGGGGCAGCCTGGAGAAGAGAAGGCTCCTGAAGGGGAGACCTCAGAGCAGCTCCAGTGCCTAAAGGGGCTGCAGGAAACCTGGAGAGGGGCTTGGGACAAGGGCCTGTAGGGACAGGCCAAGGGGAATGGCTTTAACCTGCCAGAACAGGGGAGACTGAGCTGAGCTCTTAGGCAGAAGCTCTTCCCTGTGAGGGTGCTGAGGCGCTGGCACAGGGTGCCCAGAGAAGCTGTGGCTGCCCCATCCCTGGCAGTGTTCAAGGCCAGGTTGGACACAGGGGCTTGGAGCAAGCTGCTCCAGTGGAAGGGGTCCCTGCCTGTGGCAGGGGTTGGAGCTGGATGAGCTTTAAGGTCCCTTCCAACCCAAACCAGGCTGGGATTCTACAACCAGGGAGCTTCTTTCATTAAGGGACACAGATGAACACAATCTCCCATTCCCAAAAGGAGGATGTGAAACCTGCCCCAAAGCCCAGCCACAGAGAGCCATCAGACAACCACAGGGACATCCACGGCGCGACTTTCACTTGTCCTCATTGGAAACCAGCAGTTACCTGTTGCAGTCAGGTTCCTTGTTGTAAATTACGTCCAACCTCTCTCTGTTTGAACAGTGAGTAAAGCGCAAGCACGGCTCTGCCCGCTCACATCACACACCGCGACAGCTTTCACATGCACAGTATTCACTTCCTCAGTGCCAAAGCCATAAATCCCTACACAAAAGCCACCCCGCAGAAGGAATATCACAGGACCACAGTCATCCGAAGGCTGTGCTAAAGCGAAGGAGAGGAAAAGGACTTTGTTCTCCCTCCTGATTCCACTTGGATTCCTCAAACCCCTCAGCCCCGCGGACAAACACTTCCTTTGGTCAGGAAATCGTCCCTTTTTCCCATTCCCACCCAACTCCCTGCCTGAGAGCCAGGAGGTTAAACCCAGGCAGGGCAATCCCAGGAAAGCAGCCCGACGATTCCCAGCGGGAATCCCACCCTTTATCCCCCCCACTCTCACGGCTGGAGGACGCGTTTTGCCTCACGGGCCCGGTTCTAAGAGCTGGGGCTGAACCCCCCGAAGCCCGGGGGGTCGGGGGCAGCCCCCTCGAGTGGGGGGAACGGGGGGAAACGTTGTCCCCGAGCCAAAGGCGGGCAGAGTCCGGTCACACCGCTCTCAGTGCGCCGGGAAGGGGGGGAGCGGGCCCCGGCAAAAGCCCAGCGCGGCAGAACGGCCCCGAGGGGCCCCGGTACCGGCCCCTGCACACCCACCCCTTAGTCCCGCCCCCGAGGCCTGATTGGCTGCAGCGGGGAGAAGCGGCCCTGCTATTGGCCAGAGGCGCCTCACTCAGTGCCACGTCCCGGTGGTGGTTGGTAGCGGCGGGCAGGGCAGCGGCGCCCAGGGGAGGGAGGCCCGGCCCGGCGCCGCCGCACGCACCTGGAAGGGGTTGATGTCCACCGGGTCGGCGAACGGGTTCGTGACGAAGCCCGACATGAGCGCGGTCCCAATACTCCGCTCCGCGCTCCCGCCGCCGCCGCCGCTGCTATACAGCCACTTCCGGGTCAGCCGGGGCGCGTGCGCCGAGCCGTCATGTGACCCGCCCCGCCCACTCGCGCAGACGAGCGGCTCCGCGGAGCGGGGCTTCGTGACGTCACAGCGACGGCCACCACCTATAGCGCGGGAAAACGGGGGGGGGGGTTAACCCTATAGGTGCTGCCGCGCTCTGTAGGGGCAACTATAGGGGGGCGAGCTCCGCAAGGAAGTCACTAGCGGACCCATAGCCCCCTATAAACTGTCCCCTGTACGATAACCCCTATAGAACACCCCGTATAGAACACCCCCATATCCTCCCGTGAGCCCCGCACAGGGCAGTGCCAGCCTCACGCCGCGCTCCCTATGGCTGCTATAGGGTGCGCGTAAAGCCCTGCTCTCAGCCCCGCCCAGCGTGGCCGGGGGGAGGCGGAGCCGAAGCCGGAGCCGGAGTCATCCCCGGAGTCGCCGCCGGGACTCCCGGCCTGCCCCAGCCATGGCGGAGATCCGCGGTGAGCGGGGCCGGGGGCACACATGGGGACGGGACCATGGGGCGGGCAGGGCACCCGCGCGGGGACCCCCAGTGTACACTGCCCCCATCCATAGCCCCCGGTCCCCCTCGATCCCCGGGAGGGTGCTGGGGATCAAGAGGGTCGTTTCTGCCTCCCCAACGCTCGCTGTCCCCCCGCAGTGTTCCCGCTGTCCTGCACCGTGCAGAGCTATTCCTGGGGGAAGCTGGGGCTGGCCAGCGAGGTGGCCAAGCTGCTGGCCAGCAGCGACCCCCTGGTCCAAATCGAGCCCGACCGGCCCTACGCCGAGGTGAGTACCCGGCCCCAGGGCCGGCTTGAGTAAGAGTCCCTTCCACCCGTGTGGGCATTGCAACCGGCTGCGGTCCTCACCATCCCATGTCCAGCCGGCTCAGGGAGGGATGGAGATCCCGTGTAGCCCAGGAGGGATGTGGATCTCCTATAGCCCAGGAGAGGAGTGGGTCCCCTATAGCCCAGGAGGGATGGGGATCCCCTATAGCCAAAGAGGGATGGGGATCCCCTATAGCCCAGGAGGAATGGGGATCTCCTATAGACAGGGAGGGATGGGGATCCCTTATATCCAAGGAGGGATGTGGATCCCCTATAGCCAAGGAGGGATGGGGATCCCCTACAGCCCAGAAAGGAGCAGAGAAGCCCAGCGTGACTCAGCCCCCGAGGGAGCTTTTGGCCGCATCCATTGCCAAGCAGCCTCCAGAAAAGCCCAAGTCATCCTCGTTGGCTGCCCGGCTCTGGTCTATCCTCTGTGTGTCCATCTGTCTGTGTGTGTCCTGCAGCTCTGGATGGGCGCACACCCCCGTGGCGATGCCGTCATCCGGGATAACCGCATCCCGCAGCGGACGCTGGGGCAGTGGATCGCCGATAACCCTGCGTGCCTGGGGGCGAAGGTGAAGGACACCTTCCAGGGCCACCTCCCCTTCCTCTTCAAGGTGCTGTCCGTCAACACTGCCCTTTCCATCCAGGCGCACCCCAACAAGGTAGGGAGACCCCGGGTTGGGCTGGCAGCCCTTGCTGGTCCCTACGGAGCTCACCTAGCCCCTTTGTCCCCTCTCCAGGAGCTGGCAGCGAAGCTGCATGCCCAGTTCCCGGAGCACTACCCCGATGCCAACCACAAGCCGGAGATGGCCATCGCTCTCACCCCCTTCGAGGGCTTGTGCGGCTTCCGGCCGGTGGCTGAGATTGTCTCCTTCCTCCAGAGTAAGGATGGGGATGCCGGTGGGACGAGGATGCCGGTGGGGTGGGATGGGGATGTCGGTGGGATGGGGATGCTGGTGGGATGGGGATGGGGATGTCGGTGGGATGGGGATGTCGGTGGGATGGGGATGCTGGTGAGACAGGATGGGGATAGCGGTGGGATGGAGATGCTGGTGGGATGGCGATGCCAGTGGGATGGGGATGGGGATGCCGGTGGGATGGGGATGCCAGGCTTCAGGAATGATGTGTGCTGTCACCCCGTGAGGTGTCCCCGAGCTGCGGGCGCTCATCGGGGAGGTGGCAGCGGAGCAGCTGGAGCGCAGTGGCAGCGATGACCCCCGTGGCGTGTCGGCCGCGCTCCGCGTCTGCTTCACCCGCCTCATGAAGAGCGAGAAGAAGCTCTTCGTGGACCAGCTCAACATGCTGGTGAAGAGGATCTCGCAGGAAGGTGGGTCCTTTGCTATGGGGCTTGGGGGGCTGTGTTCAAGGGGAAGGGATGGGGCACCCCAAAGCTTCATTCCCACTGCGGTGCTTGGTGCGTTGCAGTGGCGGAAGGGAAGGACACGTCGGGGAGCAATGGGGACCTGCTGCTGCGGCTGCACTCGCAGTACCCCGGGGACATCGGCTGCTTCACCATTTACTTCCTCAACCTGGTGAGGTTGGAGCCGGGAGAGGCCATGTTCCTGGGAGCCAACGAGCCCCATGCCTACCTGCACGGAGGTGAGCACAGGGGTGGGCTTCCCCAGCGCCCTCCCCAGGGTGCCCCAGGGCTCCTGCACATGTTGGGCCATGGAGGTGGGCTGAGGGTGCTGCTCTGTCTGCACAGACTGCGTGGAGTGCATGGCGTGCTCGGACAACACGGTGCGCGCCGGGCTCACCCCCAAGTTCCTCGATGTCCTCACCCTGTGCGAGATGCTCAACTACACACCAGCACCCAGCAGCTCCAAGATCTTCCCAGCGGCGCAGAGCCAGCTCGATCCCAACGTCTACCTCTATGACCCGCCTGTGCCAGACTTTGCCATCATGAGGATAGAGGTGAGCGGTGGTGGGGACACAGAGGTGGACACCCCGGCTTTATCCCATCTCGGCTGTGCTCTAGAAGCTGGTGTGCCAGTGAGGATGGAGGGATGCTTGAAGCTGCTTGGGGTCCCCCTGCCCAGAGCTCCATGACCTTCTCCAGCAGCTCTGGGCAGAGGGAGGACCAGGAGGAGGGTGTCCCTGTGTTCAGTCCCTGGGTGGGAATGGGGAGGCTCAAGCCGCGGTGACCCTTTCCCTTGCAGATCCCATCCTCCATCAAGCTGTACCTTGTCTCCGCTGTGGACTCCGCCAGCATCCTGCTGGTGATCCAAGGGGCAGCCGTGGGCACCTCCACTGCCGCGGCCTCCGAGATCCCCCTGTGCCGGGGCTCCGTCCTCTTCATCTCTGCCAACGAGAGCGTCTCGCTGCAGCTCTCCTCTCCCGATGGGATGCTGCTCTTCCGAGCCTGCTGCCTCCTCTGAGCCGGCCCGGGGCGCTTCCCCCCGTCTGCACTGGAGTAGATAGAAACTGACCTGGGCAAAGGCGTCTCGCTTGGAAGTTTAACCTATTAAACCCCAAACCAGCCCCACCTGATGCAGGGAAAACAGCAGCTCCATGAATCAGCTCCTTGGACATGGCGTGGAGCAGAGCGGGCATAGGAAGAGCATCTCCCCTCCTCACGAGCCGTGTCCCCATAGCATTGATCCCTCAGGGTGCTGCCAATGCCACAGTGACTCTGGTGGTTCTATTTCCCCTCCTCATCCCTTGTGAGCAGCAGCAGGGAGGCCGGAGCTCTGCACCCCAGCTCTTGAGCATCTCTGCCTGGCTTCTAGGAGCTGCTGCCACTGTGATGCTGAGGCTTCCTGCTGCTCCTGGGGGGCTCTTCCCAAGCCTGGCCGATGACAGGGAGTCCTCTGAGCCATGTCACCCCTTCCCCGGCTGTAAAAGGGGCTGCTTGGTGAGGGGACAGAGCTGGAGAGCCTCTGTGCTGTAAATAAAGAGGTGACTTTGTCCTCGGTGCAGGGCAGCATGGTGTAGGGAGGAGGATGGGGAGAGCACTGCAGGGCTTGGGGACCAGGAGGCCCTGGTACCCCCCTGGCATCAGCAGCTCCACAGGGAATGTGCCACCAGGGTGACAAGGGAAAAGCCATCGCTCTGGAACTGCGCTGGGGTGTGGGGCTTGGCCCCCACCACAGCACCAACACAGCCTCAGAGTAACAAGATGCAGTTTATTGAGTGCTCCCTTGAATGAACAGAATACAAAACCCCCAAAAGCAACAGTTCAGGACTCTAGACATGAACTATTTAAATAAGGTTTCTAAGCAGCTGATTGTCCTCTATGGAGTAGCAGGACCATGATTTAAGGCAGCTTTTAAGGTTCACAGCAAGTAGAGCCTGCAGCCCCCCCAAACCTGCACCCAAAAGGGGGGTCCAGGCTGCTCCTCGCCTCCATCAAAGCAGCTCTGGGAACACCTGGAACGTGCCACCAGCTCCAAACCAGAACTTAACAGGTCCTCGAGGGGCAGAAAGCAGAGAGGGAGGTCCCAGCGTGCACAATGGCTGCAGGTGGATGTAACAATGCAGACACCTAAAGCTCAGTCCACTCCATTGGGGTCCCTCCATCGCAGCTGCCAGCTTTGGTTCAGCTCAGCCCAGCCATCAGGAGAAGGGAACCCAGCAGCGATCATCGACCCCACCATTAGTGCAGCACAACCCATGTCTGGGGCCAGGTCCTGAACCTCACCGTGGCCAATTAAAGGAGGAAACGAGGAGGTCAGGCAAAGCAGGGAGCATTTGCTGCTGCACCTCCCAGTCCCTTCCCCTTTTACACCCCCTTGGAGATGCCTGGGCCCCAACGAGGTGACTGGTCCCATCCAGGCCACCTGAACATCACTGTGCCACCTCTCCCTGCTATTGCTGAGCGTAAGGAAAAGTCCTTTGGGGTGGGTTGGTTGCTGCTGCTCACCATGAGAGGCATCGCAGCATCATTTGGTCCTTGTGTCACTGTCCCAGCGCGGACCCGGACACCAACAGCCATCCCATGAACAAAGAAAGTGCTGGTTTGTGCCCTGTTCTTGCGCAGCCCTGGCTGAGCAGCATCTACTGGATCACACAGGAGAGGCTGTCTCCAAAACAACAGGGGCAAGAAGAGGAGGTGATGGGTTTCGGGGGGATGAGATCCAGATCCTCATCATCAGGGACCTCGTCGAGGTGGTACCCATCCTGCAGCAGCTGCCGGCTCAGGTCCTGGTTCACCTGCTGGGGGGGACACGGGGGAGGTACAGATTGGTCCTGGTTTAGTTCAAGTTTAGGGCTTGCAAAGGGAAGGGCTGTGAGCAGGAAGGGCATCGCCTCCTCCCTCCAGTGCCTTTGCATGGGGTGCAGCACCCCAACACACATCCCTGCATGGAGCCTCGAGGTGCCTGGGAGTGAGGGAGCCCCATCAGTCAGAGCCCTGCACTTGCCTCAGCAGAGGAGTAGCCTGAGGAACATCTGGACCCTGGCTCCTCATCACTAAGGGAGGAAGGAAACAGTCAGAGCCAGCCGGGAAGCAGCATCTTTGTGTGGGATGCAGACAAGGGAGTCTCAGGGGTGCAGTTCTGAGCCAAATCCCCAAATCCTGGGATATTCCCCCACTCCCACCTGTCCGAATCGAGGGAGAGCAGGTTCTCATCCGCCGTCTGGCTCAGTGCTGTGTAGCCCTTGTTAAACTTGACTGACCTGCAGGGAAGCAAAGAACCAGCCCGTGGCAGGCATTTTGGTGTGGGGATCCAGCCCTGGAGCCCATGGGCTGAGGAGCCAGGGCAGCGATCCCGGTCCTGAACCTCCCTTCCCACCCTAAGCTAACCCCAGCTGAGCTCTAGGCCACCCTCATGAGGAGATCATCACCACCAAACCATCCCCAGAGCCTAGAGCAATCCCTGTTATTACATCGGGTGCTCGCTGGCCACAACGGAGCCCGCAGGGAAGCTCCTCAGCTCCTTGTGGAGCTTCCCGGTCTCCCCAAGGCACATGGAAAAGCAGGAACGGGCTCAAACCTCTTCGGTGCTGGTTTCGGGTTTGGCGCGGGTGCCCCCAGCAGCCCCTGCCTCCGCAGCGCCGCCTTCGCCAGCTCCCGCTGCCGCTCTGCAACACAGGGCAGCGCTGAAACAGCCCCGGAGGGGGGGCCTGAGCCCACCATGGGGCAAACAGGGCTTTGGGAGGTGCAGGTCGCTGCCCGCATCCCGGCACAGCCCCCGGGGCAGCGCTTACTGAGCTTGGTGTGGATGGAGGGGGGCTTGCTCACGATGTACGGCCCCTTCTTCTCCACCGCGTCCGCCGCTTTGTTCAGCCTCTGGTTTTCAGCCCACATCAGCTACAACATAGGGAAAGACAGGGGTTTAGTAGCATCTCTCCGTGGGGATGAAGTAACCCAGAGTCATCTCAGAGCATCTGGTCATTCCCAGGAATCTCCGACTCCCCAGCCCTGCACCATGCCCGGAGGAGAGGGAGGAAAAGGAATAAGCAGATCTATTGGGGAGGAAGGGATTCTTTGGGAATAGCAATGCTAAATCAAAAGCACACGCGGTGGCCAGCAGTTCCATTGCAAGCCTCACTCCAATAATACCCCGGAGAAGAAGGGATGGAGGGGATTTAATGAGCAGGTTCATCAACTAAAATACACGGATCATTGGGTTTAATTTCTCCGCAGGTTTTGAGCCTTCCAAGCTTCCCCTTGTGCAGGAATTAGAGGGAGCAGTTAATGAAGCAACAAGGCAGAGGGCTTGGGGCAGTGACGGGAGAGCACAGCCGGGATTAGCGGGGTCTGAAGCTGGAATTAGCAGGGCAGAGCCTTCCCCACGGGAATAACCCCATGCACAGGGAGCTGCAGGATTAACCAGGATGGCAGCAAACCCCTGTCTGCACCTTGTGCTCCCCTGTACTGCCTCACACACATATGCCAGCCCTATACCCTCCTGTACATGCCCTGTGCCCTCCTGTACATGCTCTATGCTGCCCCACACATGTATCCTAGCCCTATAGTATCTATGCACACGCCTATGCTGCCCCCCACACATACCCTAGCCCTATAGTATCTATGCACATGCCCTATGCTGCCCCCCACACATACCCTAGTCCTATATCACCCATGCACATACCCTATGCTGCCCCACACACGTACCCCAGCCCTATACCCCCGCTATGCACATACTCGATACTGCCCCATACGTGTACCCTAGCCCTACACCCATGATGAACACACGCCATACTGCCCTATGCATATACCGCAGTCCCGTACCACCTATGCCCATACCCGGTACTGCCGCCTGTACGTGTACCGCAGCCCCACACCTGCCCCATACCCCCATGCGCACACCCCACATTGCCCCCCACACCCCATAGCCCCCCGGCCCCGCTCGTACCCCCGGGCCCCGCCGCCCGCCGGCTCTGCCCGCACCGGGACCGGCTCCTCCGCCGTCTGTCGCCATGGCCTCCGGTCGCCCCGCCCCTTTCCCCCCGCCCGCCAATGGCAGAGCGCGGTGGCGGTGAGACCCAGCCAATGGGAGGAGAGGAGGTGGTGCGCCCCCTCGGCCTGCCGCGCATGCGCAGAGAGCCGCCATGGGGGTACAGACCGAGGCGCGCTTCCCAGCACAAGCTCCCGTTGTCCTGGAGAAGTCCCTTTTTCTGGGGGAAACCCCGCACAGAATTCCTTTTTCCCCGTTTTTTTTGCCCCAAACTCCCAGCCTGTACCAGAACCGCGGTGGAAAACGGGCTCTGCAAAGCAGTATGCACCGTGGGAGCGACTCCCAGGCCTGCAGCGGGCACAGGGGTGCAAACGGGCGCCTCCCACCGCGCCAAGAGCTTCCCCTAGGGACACGGCTTCCCCAAGGGCACGGGGGCTCTGTGAGCCCTTGTTCTCCTCCTCCATAAAGCTGTGGGTACAGGAGGGTCCCTGTGCCCTTCCCTTCCCCATGGAGGAAGTGCCATGGGCACTGCAAGCAAACAAGGGTTTATACACTCCTGGGAGGGTGTTTTGCCCTTTATTTCCTCCTTTTCCCCATAACCCCCCCCCAGAACAACCACAGGAGCCACCGCCAGCACGTCAGTCAAACCAGGTTTTCCTTTATTAGGTCCAACTCGGCCTCACGTACATTGTGACTCAATAAAGGAAGTTATCTGAAGTAAGATGATTTTAACACTTGTGCCTGCAGGCGGCTGTGTACAATCAGGTGGCACCAGTGAAATGCTGGGGTAATGCACCTGCAATGGAAAAGAACACAAAAGGCATTAAAGCAGCAGCCCAGGACCTCCACCACGTGTCACAGGGGGCTCGTGTGAGCTCATCTAAGAGGCTGGGGAGCTAAATGTCTTCTGTAGTTGTTCTCAAGTTTAGCAAGTACTCAGAAGCTCTAAAAAGGCAGTAAAGTAAGCAGTTCCCCAGGACTCGAGGCTGTTTCATCAAGCACCACTCCTGAAATAAAGGATATTCAGTGAAGCTCTGGCCATGCTCCAGCTGATCTGCTTACTCTGTAAGCAAGGAGCCCTCCAAAGTAGTGTTTAATTACAGAAAAGATGCTATTTTAAGTGTAACATGAAGAAACTGATAGAATCACAGGATGGTTTGGGTTGGAAGGGACCTTAAAGCTCATCCAGCTCCAACCCCTGCCACAGGCAGGGACCCCTTCCACTGGAGCAGCTTGCTCCAAGCCCCTGTGTCCAACCTGGCCTTGAACACTGCCAGGGATGGGGCAGCCACAGCTTCTCTGGGCACCCTGTGCCAGCACCTCAGCACCCTCACAGGGAAGAGCTTCTGCCTAAGAGCTCAGCTCAGTCTCTCCTGTTTCAGTTTGAACCCATCACCCCTTGTCCTATCACTACAGTCCCTGATGAAGAGTCCCTCTCCAGTATCCTGGTAGGGATACTGGGTGACCACCATCAGTGAGGCTCATTTTCCAGCATAAGCTATAACCAGGGTCTCCCAGTTTTCTAAATGGGCAAGACTGCGACATTAATGTGCAAGTCTACGCATTCCCAATGGAAATGAGCCTGCCATTTACTAAAACACACTTCTGGGGCCAAGCTGCTGAGCGGTCAACATGCTGCAATACCCACTGTGTTAGCAGCTACCTAGACACTGTTGGGGATGGTGGCAACCACCCCATCCCTTCCCAGCCAAGCCTCCTTTTAGAAGTGGTAGCATCTTTTCCAGGAGACATGTAGAAACAGGTATTTGGAGACTCACACTACAAACCTGACCTTCACAGCCCTGTCCTTGCCAGGAGAGTTTTGGGCTACCCGAGTCCCACGCCAAGACGCTCAGAAGCAGCAGCATCCCTTACCAATAACACTTATGCTTTGTCCAGGCCCAGTTCCTCTGGAGTGGAGATTCCCAATTCACTCAAAGTTGGTCTAAGCTCCTGGATAACGTAAGGATAGATTTCCTTGTGAGGTCCTGCCTTGTCCTAAAGGAAAAGGAACGGTGTTATTTCCACAGCAAGCTGCTGTACAGCGGTCAGGTCTGCAATCCAGATGTGTGGACTCATGAGGGCAGGAGATCACAGCCCAGCTCTGCTTAGGAAAAACAATGCAACTTGCTTGGAAATCAGGTTAAAACCAGCACCCCTTGGGTAAGAGCATGTCACTGTCCCCAGGTTCTGATTAACTGAGTTGTCCCTTAGATGGTGGGGACAAAGAGGGCAAGAAAAGATAAGGAAAACACATGAAGATTCTTCCATCAGCCTCTAAAAACACCGAGAGAGTTTCAGTTCTACAGAGGAATGCACAGAGCAACAACAGCAAACACAGAGGCAAATGACTGTGGAGCACAGTCTGCTGCAAGTGCACAGAAGTCCTTGGGACAAAAAGGCAGCTGGAAGAGCAGAGCTGATGGCTTCCAGGACTGCAACAGGACTCCTGCCTCCATGCTCACCCACTTTAACTCCTGCCAAGTGAAGGCTGGACTCAGGTTTCAAGGTGCTGGTTTCTGCTGGGTTTCAAGGCTGTGCAGCTCAGCGTTCAGCCCTTTAGGAAGCTGGTAAACTGCCTCTGCCTGAGGGATTCCTGCTAATGCTTGTTTTAAAACTAAAAGGGAGAAAAATCCTTCACCTTTCCCACCAGAGGCAGCAGCAGGAAAGGAAAATACCAACCTAAGAACATCCTACCTGAAGCTGTGCTGTTGAGTGCTCTCAAAACTTAACCAAGGCACCAAGCATATGCTCACATGGAAGCTATGGATTGCCAATGGGAACTAGTGCTTTTCCTTGGCACCACTAAGAGCAAACCAAGGCAAACGCACTGAGGGCACAGCAGTGAGCCCAGAGCTGCCATTCCACTCACCTTTACGACTTCTAAGATGCGGACAGCGGTGGCAAAGTCATTTAACCGTCTGCATGCCCTCAGAGCTGCGTCGATGATCTTTGGTTCCGGAACCAGGTCATACCCCACAAGTGTGTTGATGCCTGCGAAACACCAAGAGGGACTTGGCATCAGCTCCTCGTGCTATCAGAAGGAACCCACTGAGCGTTACTGTGCTCCACCTCATGAAGGGATTAAGTCTCACCACCATTAGGAGCTGATTACACTTTTCACTGCTATTCAGGGGACACACAAACAGCCCAGGGTTTTCTTTCGCTCTTCTCCCTACTCTCCTACTGTAGATTTTAAGTGGATTTCATGAACTCCCGGTGAGCCAGTTTCAGCCATGCTTCCCCCAGGAGTCAGTGTCTGCACCACAGCACTTATGGAATCATTAAGGAATGCCAGATGACTGGCATTATACTGGCATATACTACAGGTATAATGAAAACTAGAACTCAAGCTGCTGGCTCTTCCCCTCCAGGGGAAGACAGCCCATATCTCATGCAGGTGATGCTGGAATGATCCCTCTGGCTGTTACTCAAACATATTTTTAAGCCCTAATTGGGGTAGTTTAATAGAAGCTGGCAAACAACAACGGAGACACCAGTTTGCATGAGGTACGGCCAAGCCATTAGCTCAAAGTCCAAATTCAAACGAGTGTGGTTATGCTCTAGGCAACAACTGAGCTCAGATGCACTTTCCTCAGAGCAAACGTTTCTCTCCCTCCCACCCAGGTGCTGAAATGTGTGTTCTGAGGCACTAAAGCTTACAAAGCCTGACTCCCACCGTGCCGTACCCCTCATTCTGCATCCTTGCCACCTGCTCGTGTGAGCAGGTAAGGTGCCATTGCCCGACACAACAGGCTCAGAGCAAACAGCACAAGCACAGAACAGCCCCAGCAGGGTAGGTACAGGATTGCTCTCCTGCATCTAACTCCCAGTTTTCCCTCTTTCTGCTCCTCAAGAGCTGAGTCAAATCCACTTGTTATTCCTGGCCACTGAACTATTCTATTTACTCCGTGGTTACTCTCCCCTTTCCACTCAACTCACCTTTCCTGAGCTCCCAGGCATCAATATCTGGCTTGTTGAAATAGGTCACCCAGCGAGCATCAAACTCTTCATCTGACTCTTGTGACCCATGGGAGTAGCAGCGGGCGTGCAGCACAGCTGGAGGCAAACAGAGAGGAAGAGACGTGGAGCAAACAGGAAGGAACTGCACTTTAGCCCTGACCAGGACATCAAAAGCCATAGAAATAGGTGTTTCACTCACTACAGTCAGTCTGGATCAGTCCTCAGCTGGGATATGCACTGGATGGATACAGCTTATTCCATATTGGTGGTTTGACTGGTGGCGAAGTGTGTGTTTTCTGACCTACATCAGGCTCCCAAAGTGTTCCCAAACCCTTTGGTTAGAGCAGGATTATTTAATGAGGGGAAACACCAGAGAAAACCCCTTCAGTATAACCAGTGCTTCAGAGAAGTTTCCTGGGAGCCCTGTTTCTGCAGGACACAGGAATTTTCCCTCTTCCCAGAACCAAGGAAGCCAAAGAAACATCCCACACAGGTACTCCATCAGCAAAATTGTTCCGTTCCCCACCTTGACCCTTCTCAAAGCATCAGGACATTGCCACTGACAAACTCACTGTGGCCTTCCTTTAGAACTAAATCCCTACACCCTACTGGTTACACCGCTGCCCACTTCAGACAACACACTGCCTTATTCCTCCTGCTCCTGAAACTGCTCCACAACTGAGTCTGTAATCCAAGAAAAGCAGATTTCCCAACCAACTGATGGGTTTCCCAACCAAGAGGCTGGTTTTGAGGGATGACTCAATAGCAACGAACCTCTGCAGCTTTTGATTCCAGCACGAGTTCAGAGCTGATGAGGGCTTGTTTTAAAGAGGTTTTAGCACAAAATGACATGGGCTCAAATATATAACAGCTCTCAAGCAAAGGGACCAGAGCTGTTCCTTCCAACAGGCTACTGAGGGGCTGAAGGAGGACAAAAGTCACTGCTGTCCCTGCCTGTGCAAGACAAAACTCCCATGGCTGTAACTACATTCATATTTGATAATTCACAAAGCACAGAAGTGGATCATACTCCAATGGACAAATGCATTGATATGATTCTGAACTCATTTCTTCTGCTCTTTACCAAAATATCCCCTTTTTTGGGGGGGAGTTTTGCCTGTTTTTAACCCACAGAGGTTGGAACAGTTTCCCCATAGGAACTAACTGTGGGGCACAGGCAGCTCCACCTGCAGCACAGTCATTCCCTGCAAGCTCCTGGCTGGAGACGCTTCCTTCCCTCCTGGTAATTCCCCCCCACCAATGTTTGCAGAGAGGTCACACACTAGATATGACCTTGCCAGCGTGGAGCTCTGCTTCAGAGGAAAGCAGAGCTGACCGGGCACTCCTCCTTTCCCATCCTTGCCTGAACCCCTCATGCTGCCCAGCTACAAAGCTGTATTCATAGGAAGAAGCCCCCAAACCAAGCTGCTGCTTTGCAGCCTGCCCAGATACACTCTTCTGCTTTGAGGAGTGCAGGGCACAGGCACACTGCGAACCAGCAGCCTGGTTCTAGGTAAAATACAATGGAAGGAACCTCAAGGAGTATCTTTAGTCTCCTGAAGTGACGGCCCAACCAGCGCACAACCCAGATTTCCATGTGGTTCAATGTTTCAGCCGTGGTTCTGGTTTCTGCAGTGCTTCCTAAGCCAGGGAAAGAGGAAGATAAACCACACTGCATCTGGTTCCTCTCCATCACTAAGCAAGGGAAAGGCAAATTCAGGCCAAGCCAGAATTATATGGCGCATTTTGTGTCCTACAAGGAGATTTCCCATCTCTGCCCAGCTCCAAAGCAGCTCCTTGACCCTGCTTTCTCCAATAAAGCACATGCCCAGCCGAGCTCAGAGCAAGAGAACTTAAGTGCTGTTTGAGGGGAAACACTTTCTTTCCTAATCACAAAAGCAAACCCTGCAGGGAAACAGCACATCTAGTTTGAGAAGAGCCTACAGTCACCTTCTCAAATGCCATCTTGAAGTCAAAACCCTAAAGTCTCCTTCCACTGAGCTCAACAAAACCATCCCCTTTAGTCTTAAACAAAGGAACAACTTGGTTAGGCTACAAGGATGCCGAAGGAAAACGCAACAGGCTACAAGAACATGGATTAAGGATTGCCAGGATGTGTTTTCCAACCTTCCCCTGGTTTATCTCCCATGCTGACACTCTCATCTACATCCGGGAGGCCGGATCCTGTGGTTCACCCCGGCAAAGCTGAGGCAGGAGCCAGCTGGAGCCTCGCTCTCTCCTGGGGTCCCTCAAGGTCAGGGTCGCACACAGGTGGAACTCACACCATGCCAACCCATCCACACGGAGATTCCCACCTCGGGGAGGAAGCCAAGGGCAAGCTGTGTCTCCAGAGGTGTGCTTGCAAGAGAACTCCACCAGCTTTGAGAACACCAGGAGCCTAAAATCACCTGAAACCACACTTTAAAGCTCCCCCCAGCACCAGAATTCGGCAGCTTTGCCTGGCAATGAGCGCGGAACTAAAGCACTCATCCAGAGGAGCACTCGTTTACATGAATTCCATGGAAAAAGGCAGCAGTGTCAAGTGAGGCCTTTGTAATACAAGACCTTGAGAAAGAAGAGCTTGGAACCTGCTCCGTGTTAGCAAAGGTGGGGAGAAGGGAAGGCACGAGCAGCCGGGGTCCTGCAGGAGCACAGAGGGCGGCGGGCACGGGGATTTAATGGGGCTTTAATTAAAACAGGGGTTTAAAGACGTGTCAAAGAAACCCCAGCAGGCGACCACCACAACCACCAGTTATGCCTTTGCATTTTAAAGCCAGGCAGCAGTACGGCCCCGGCGGCAAGTGCTTATCTCCCACACGCCCCCGAGCGCTTTCACCGTGCCCGTTCATCAGCTGTTAACTGCGGGGCACGGGCACGGTCTCCCCGCAGCCCGGGTGTCCAGCTCCGCTTTCCCCATCAGCACCGAGGCCGCGCTGCCTCTCTTCCTGCCCTTCCGATTAATTGGGGTGTCAAAGAGGGCAGCGGGAGGAAGCCGGGGCAGGCCCGGCCCAGCGCCGGTCCCCGGGGCCCTGGGGAGCTCGGTGCCGGCCCCGGATGCGGAGGTCACCGCCGACCTCCGTCAATGTCACCTTCAGGAGAGGCCCGGGAAAGCGCCGCCGCCGCCCTCGCTACAGCTCCCGGGCAGGGACCCAGCGCCCGCCCCGTGGCGGTGAGGCCGGTACCGACGGGGGGTGGTTACCGGGGGCGGCGGCAGCGGGGCAACGCCGGACCCGGCGGGGCGGCGCGCACTAGGCCGCAGGCGCGGCCTGCCCTCGGGTGACACCGGCGGGTCACCGCAAGGACACGGCGCCACCCGGGGACCGGGAGGGGAACCGCGGCGGGGTGCGGGGCCGGGGCCGCTGGGCGGGCGGGGTGCTGAGGGGGGGAAGGTGTGAAGCAAGCTGGCGGCCGCTCACCTGCGGGGCCGACGGGCCTGCGGACGGCAGCGCGGAGGCCGGAGACGGCGCAGCGGCGGAGGAGCGCAGCGGCAGCCTGCATGGTGGCGGGGAGGCAGCACCGGGCGCCGCTCGCTCCTGCACCGGGCACCGGACCGCGGGCGGGGAGGGCGGGCGGGTAGGACGGAGGCGGTGGCTATGGTGGCTCGGCGGGGACACGCCGCACCGCACGCGTGACGGCGGGAAGCCGCAGGGGCGGGGCTGAGGGCGGGGCGTGCCGCCATTTTGTGGTGTGTGGGGACGGGGCCGGGGGGATAGCGGCGGGTTTGTGCCCCGATCGGCAGCGGGGGATGTTCGGGGCTGTTTGTGTGGTAATACCGGTCCCGTTCACCCGGCCCGTGACGGTGGTGGCCACAGGGCAGCGGGGGGTGCCGTGGTCGCTGTGCTGTCAGCCCTCACGGGGGGGAATCGGCTCGCTGTGAGGGGAAGATGGGGCGCAGCGCGGCTCTGGGTGGCCCCATCCGCTCCACAAGGCTTCTGCTGTCACCTCGTTGTCCCCAGACCTAGCCCCTGGCTGCCCTCTGCCTCCACCGCCCCGTGTTCCCGTCACTGCTGGGCTCAACATCGCCCCAGAGGCGGTTCATGAGGCTCCTGGGGCTGAGCCTGGCTCTGCAGCGCGGATCCTCGCCATGTCCCCTCGGGAGCTGTGGAGCCAGATGGCACCGCGCTATTTAAATGCTTCTCATTTCGGTTGACGGGCTCTGTTAACCGCTCTCCCGCAGGAAACCCCTTGGTCCGCAGGCAGCGAATGAAGAGGACAGGATCCCCTCCGAGACTGGAGCTGTCTGCGTGTAAAATCGATCTGAACCAAGTTCGCACGTTAACAAATAACGGAGATGAGTGAGTGATTGATTGCTGCTGTTCCCTGCCCTGGCTGGGAGCAGTGCGAGCGGCAGCGGGGCAGCGCTGAGGAGGTGAGGGGCTGCCGCGGCTCTCGCAGGCTTTAGGCTCCCTTTCCAGAAGGTGTCACTCGTTGTCCCGGTTTTTCAGTACATTCGGGATAGGAGCCTGTGCCCGGGTGCTGCAGCTCGCGTGTGGGGCAGAGCGCTGAACCTGAGCGGTGTCTGCACCAAGGAGAAGAGCTCGGAGCCCAAAGCAGCCCCGAACCCACCAAAACCCATTATAACGAATTACAATAGAAATTAACATTCAACAGCCCAGCGGCGGAGAGGTGAAGGGAATCGCTCTGCAGCAGGGGAGATAAGCGGGAGCCTGCAGAGGGAGATAACAAGGTCATTGCCAAACAAAACAGACCCCTGCTTCCTCCTCCTCTTCGCTCCCCTCATCTCCTTCCATTCCCGTTCTCAGCCAAGCAAACCCTGGACAAAAGGGGATGCTCAGCAGCATCGCTCCCAGCTGGCGTTTAGGAAGGGTATGCTCATAATGCCAATGTAATTCACCCATACCCCATCCCCGCAGTGCTAGGCTGCTCCCAGAGCACACAGGAGGCCCCGATTCCATTCCACCATGGCTCAGCTGGGATCCTCTTGTCCTGGATCGGCAGCAGCCCCCCTTGTGCTGATCTGTGCCGTGGCCAGCACACAAGGTGATCCCCTATGTTTTCCCATAGACATATTCCAGCTATTTCCAAAGAGCTTTTATTTTCCATACACCTCCCTTTACCCCTGGAAGCAGCAGGAACGTTGCTCCAAAACCCTTTCCCACAACCCCAACACCTCCCAGTCCTGAGCACTGCATCCAGCCACAACAAGCACCCACTGAACGCTCCCATTGCCCGCAGCTCCCGATGGGCGCTTCACCCCAGCTCCAATTGCTGCGGACACCTCCGGGAGAGCAAAGACCTGAACATCCGATGTGGGAAGAAGAGGCAGGAGAGGAGGGCTGGTTTATTTTCCTGTGCTGTCCCATCTCCTCGATTGTGTGCTTCATTCAGGATGAATTGCGGCACCGCAGGGTGCTGAGCCCCGCATCAATAACCCTGACAGCTCCTCAGCGGGTGTAATTGCAGCAGTTTGGATGATGAAGGTGTTACTCCAGCGAGCTTGGGGCCAAAGCATCTTCCTGACGGCTGAGACATAGCAGTGGGGAGTGAGGATGTGCAACTGCCGTCCCCGATCCGGGCACCCTGCGCTGAAAGGCTCCAGCACCCATGGGAGTCACTGCAGGAACGTGGCTGGAGCTGGGTGGCATTATCCCTATGGGGTCACCAATAACCCTCAGTCCATAACCCAAAGCGGGTGCATTAACCCTTTAACCCTCACCCCAGATATGAGAACAAGTGGGTACACCTTGGGGGGAGCCTGCAGCACACTGATGACCCCAAAGCAAGGCTTCACACGGCCTTTGTCCACCACAAAGCAGCTAAAACTCCTCCAGCACACCCTCTACCCAGTGTGGGGCTGGTTGGGGCAGAAGATGGTGCTCAGTGGTGATGGTCTGCCTGGTTGTCAGTGCTCCCCGAGCCCCTCGGACCATCGGGTACCTGTACCTGCAGCTTCTTGGTGAGCAGCTCCTCGCAGGGAGGTGGCAGGGGCCGCTTCAGCCCTTTGCTGGAGGAGCTGGATGTGTCTTCTCCCGCCTGGCCGAGCTGTGGCTCCAGCCCATGCCGGGGCTCTGGGGGCTGGTAGCCGGTCTGGTTGGGATCCAGGGGGTCCCGGGAGAGCAGGATGCAGATGGAGGGGACGTTCTTGTGGACAGTCAGGTTCTGTGCCTCACCACCGGGCACCGGGTCCTGGTTCTCCCAGACTTCCAGCAGGGTTTTGTAGCGCACCTTGGTGACCTGGTGCAGCCCTCCCAGCTTCCGCTTCATGATCTCCACGCAGGTGATGGTCTTGGTGACGGCCCTGCCGCAGCCGCTGAAGACGATCTGCCGCCTGCCCTTCAGCTCCATCTGGGCCATGGCGAAGTTCATCAGGTTCCTGATCTTGCTGCCCTCCTTCACTTTCATCTCCACCACGTCCGGCGGCAGGTCGGGGAAGGGCAATGGGCTCTCCTCCTCCGACGTCCTCACCTTTCGGAAGTTCTCCATCCTGGACTGAGTGACGGGCTTGGCTCTCCCTCCTTCAGCAGCCATCTCTCACCCCTTCCCGGTGGATCCGCTCAGGCTCCTAGCACCCCGGGACCATGGCAGGGCCCCACTGCCCTCCAGCCCAGCCTGCAGCAGGGCCGAGTTTAACCCTGCACCCCTGGGACCATCAGCCCCTTCCCCTCTCCTGGCCTTGGGCTGGCTGCGGAGGAGCCGGTGGCCGTGCCAGAGGCTATTCCCTGGGGATACGGGGCTGCAGGGTCCCCTGGGTACCCCCGGTTGCGCCCAGCCAGCCCCGGCTCTCGGTGATGCTGCTCCGCTCCCACTGCAGCACTTGCTTCTGCTGCTCTTTGCTTCATTCTGGACTTCAGCAGAGCCCCCAGAGCTGTTCTGTGTAATTAGCAGATCCTCCCCCTCGCCCTCCCCTCCTCTGCCTCCTCCTCCCCTCGCTCAGCCTCCCATCCCAGCACCCAGCTCCTGCCTTCATCCCTGCCCCACACCGAGAGCCCGGGAAGGCAAAGGGGAGCCCAGTCCCTCCCCGGGAGCATGCAGGCAGGGAAGCAGCAGGCAGGGAAGGAGGAAGGGCAGAGGGAGAAGCTCAGTCTTTGCTTTCATGATGCTCCCGAAGTCCTGCCCCCTTAAAGAGAACCTGGTCCCTTCTCTCCACGCTTCCTCCTCTCAAGGACGGGCGGCTGGCTGCTAACCGCAAGTGTCGGCACACTGCGGGCAGCTGGCCTGTCTGCCCGCCCTCTCTCCGGCAGCATTCCCAGAGGGATGGGAAGTCCCGGCCACGCTGTGCCCAGGGATGGCACGGAGATGCAGCAGGTACTTCGGGAAGTACTTTGGAGCCTGAGCTCAACCTTTATTAGCCATCAGAGAAGCTACTGGGAGAAATCCTGGTGGATGGCATTTCTCTCCCTCCTCCTTCTCCTGTCCCTTCTCACCTCCATGTCCCCAGCGAGGAGTCAGCATCACATTGACTGGATACATCCCAGAGATATCTGTCACAGGCCAGGAGATCTCCCCTTTCTGCTCCCAATCCATGCCCTGGGCAGAGGCACCGTCCCTGCCCCGGCTCCCCTCTGCCTGCGCCTGTCACCTGCCTGTCCCCTGCGTGCCCCATGGCCCGGGGGATCATTGCACAGTGGAAAGACGTGCTGAGTATTGCCTTGCAGTCAAATCTTACCAGCCTCTGGATTGGTTTCACTCTGAGCAGGGCTTGAAAAATATATAAATAAATCGATCTATCCCATGGCAGTGCAGGGAGGGCTGTGGCAGGGCAGGATGCAGCCATCCCTGTGCTCCCCAAAGCATCTTTCTGGGGTACTGCTGCCCTACATGGGGTCCAGTGGGTGATGGGGGACAGCACCGGTGTGTCATCCACCTGGGATGGAATGCTTGAGGAAAACCCAAGCATCTCTTCCTGACCCAGCTAACACAGAGGGGGAAACTGAGGCAGGACATGCCAGCACCAGATTCCAGCTTGGAGCATCCCCCCCACTGATGCATGCCTAGTTGCTGTGCTTCCACCATGAATCCCTTGGTCCTAGCAGACAAAACAACATCACTTCTCGCCTTTTCTGCTCAATGGCTTTTTATGGCATTGCTGCAGCAGGCACTTGGCTCCTTGCTGGGGCAGGCAGGGATGGATTAAGCATACTGGGAAACTGCTGCCTTCAAAAGATGTAGGGAAAACAACCAAGGAGGATTTCAGCAACATCCACAGAGCGTGTGTGAAGTCAGGGAGCTGAGAAATCCCACAGGATTTGCACAGGAGGGGGTTGTGGCCACCAAGAGCACCAGGGCTCCAGGCGAGCTGGATGGATCCCAATGCTGGATGAAACCTCCAGCCCTTCTTTCCTGGCCCAGGCCCAGCTCCTGCCTCCTGTGGCCCATTTTCCATGGTGTGGGGCACCTTCCCCCCTTGCATCTAATTGCTGCTTCACAAACTCTGATCAGTGGAGCCTTGGAAATGGAGGCGGAGGAGGTGAAATCACAGCAAAGCCTTTCTGCAGCCCCCAAAGGGGCACTGATGGCAGGGTCTTGCTTTTCCTCTGCAGCGCCTAACATGTAAATGCAATTCATTATTAGCAACTCCATTGCTAATTACCATCTGAAGCCATTCATTAGCCTGTCAGCTTGTTTGGTGGAGGACAACAGAGTGGATGGGCTGTTCCAAGCAAAGGAATAGCTGAAATGAGCTCAGCAGCAGCGAACAGTGGGGTGGGAGAGGGGGGAGAGCAGGGACAGGGGGGATAAAGGCACAGAGAGCTCCAGCCATGGGGAGGACCAGGAAAGAAACACTGGGAAACAGGGTGCAGAGTCATTTAAAATGGAGATGAGGCAAATGGTAAAGAGGAATGAAGGAAAGATAGGAATAAAGCAATTACACCCTGTCTGTCCTTCCTGACCATCCACACCGGTCACAGCGGGGGCCAGGGACTGGTTTCTTCCTCCCTTTTCCCATTGCAGTGTCTCTCTGAGCATCCCACAGGGCTGGGGGTCCCCTTCCCTGCAGGACCCTCTTGCCACAGGAGGTGTGAGTTTGGAAGGGCCCTCTAGCAGAGGAGCCAGAGATGGAGGCAGACAAGGATGGGATGGAGAGGGCTGCATGGAGCCAGAACTGATGCCAGCCCTAACCAAGCCTGTGCAAGGGGGGAAAAGCACCCAGAAACATGTTCCTAATGGCGAGCAGGGCAGCTGGAGAGGAGCAGTAACCCAAGCCCTTGTCCTTCACCTGCCCTCTCTATATTTTCTTTCACCCGAGGCTCCCTGCATGGGAGCGGGTTGGAAAGTGGGAGCATCCGATACAAGGAAAGTCTGGGTGCCGCCGGCCATCTCTGCGTCACATCGGCCCGGCTCAGGTCTCTGCTGCTCATCACATTGCACCCAGCGGCAGGCTGGCGCCTGAGCTGTTGCAGCCCTGGGACCCGGGGGTGCCCCCTCTGAACCAGGGGCTGGGACCTGCTGCTCCCCAGCGCCAGCACCCTGAGGATGTGACCCCAGGGGGCAGGGGTTGCCTTGGGGTGCCAGAAGCACCTTGGAGTGGCTTCAGCTCCTTGCAAGCTAAGGCAGTAGAAGATCCTCCCTTATTCCTAATGTAAAGGGAAAGCAGTAGAGCTCAAGATAATCCTCATTCTGAGTAAGAAGACAGCTTAAAAAGGAGAAAACAAACCTTTCATAGGATAAAACCCTTTGTAAAGCTATAGCCCAATAGGCAGATAATGCTACAAGGGCCCTGAGGGTGTTAATAAACCCTAATGGTCCTGAACAGCCACACCTAGAACACCCTTCCCATCCTGCCCATGGCCCAGGAACTCTATTTAAGCTCAGCCCAGGAACTTTAGCTCTGGTCTGAGCTATGTTACAGCTGGTCTGTAAGTGAGATGCAGTAACCCTTGTGTCTGGGTTGGGCTCCATGGACCTCACCTGCAGATTGATCTCATGGCTTGGCTTTGAACCTGCCTAGATTCTGGCTGACCTGGATTCTCATTTGAACCTGAGCAGCTGCTCAGGTAGTGTGGGGTGGGCACTGGGATCTTGGTTCTCCAGATGCCCCTCAGGACCCAAGGGAGGACACAACTCTTCCGGTAAAGCCTGCAGGCAGATGGAGATGTGGTGGGCAAGGAACAGCTCTGTCACTGGCCATGCCCAAATGGATGAGTGGGGAAGGTAGACCTGAGGCTTGTAGGGAGCAAATCCAGCTGGGAGAAAGCTTGAGAGACAAGGAATAGGGGGCATAAAGCAGTTCTGTTGTCCTGGCTGTGCGGGAGGCACCCCAGAGCTGACACTGAGCAAGGAGCAGGGCTGGGGTTGGTGCCAGCGCTGGGTGCTCAGGGTGCTGGGTGCCTTCAGGCAGGGCCAGCGCAGCTCTCCAAGTCCCAGAGCACCCCCGTGAGGTCTCACACGTGGCTGAGCAGTGGCGCTTGGTGAGAATGGGGAGCCACAACCAACCTCCTCCTGCTGCTGCTCGCGGTCCTCCTGCTGCCGTGCACGGAGAGACCCAGACGGTGTTTGGAGTGGGCAGCTGGGCCCTCAGGTATGGGGCCATTGTGGCACGCTGATTTTCCTGCTTCCCTCTATTTTGCCATCTGTGAAACAGGCGTTTTCCCTGTTTCTGCCAGGTTTCCTTCATTACATCCCTATGGAGCGATGCCACTCATCTGCCAAGGGGATTTGGTGACCAGGACTCGCTGGTATGAGGAGATGGAGCGGCTTCCTTGTCCTTCCCACCGTCCCGTGGTGGGATGCTGTCCTCGCTGACCCTCCGTGCTGTTGCTCAAAGCTGGATCTCGGGAAGGGAGGAGGATTTAGTTGTCAAATGAAGTAAGTTTCATGACACTGCACTGGCATGGTCCCAAGCACCAACACAGGAGGTCCGAGGGGTCCCTGCAGTGCTCCTAGCAGTGACACTGAGGACGCGGAATCCTCCTCATGTTCCTTGGAGTTGTCAGGCTGATCTGGGATTTATGGCCCCTTTAGGGGTGTTTTCTCCCTCCCCAGCCCATCTATGGGTCAGTCAGTCCCTTCTTCTGCATCCCAACCTTAGCACTGATGGCAAAAGAAATCAGCATCTCCTCTGCCCATCGTACAAGCCATTCATTAGGGAGTTAGAATTAGATCTTAAGGTCCTTCCCAACCCAGACCATTCTATGATTCTACCTAATGACCACGTGGAGCAGCTCCTGGTGGGAGGCAGACCAGGAGGGAACACAGGGTGATGGGGATGGTGGCTTCTGACCTGCCTGGAACAGTGGAATACTTCCTGCTCTCTGGAAAAGTGCCTAGCTTTTCTTAGAGTGTTTTCCCATTAGGATACCTACTGCCCTGACCAGGCTTGCCCCCATACCTGAGCAACATGTGGGTGCTTCACCTTGCTGCTGCAGCTCCCTTGGGCTTGGTTAAAGGATTGGGCAACCTGAGCCAGTGCCTCAGCACTCTCACAGCAAGGAATTTCTCCTTCATATCCAGCCTGAATCTCCCCTGTTTAAGTTTAAGCCCATCAGCCTTTGTCCTGTCCCTACAGGCCCTTGTCCCAAGCCCCTCTCCAGGTTTCCTGCAGCCCCTTTAGGCACTGGAGCTGCTCTAAGGTCTCCCCTTCAGGAGCCTTCTCTTGTCCAGGCTGCCCCAGCCCAGCTCTCTCAGCCTGGCTCCAGAGCAGAGCTGCTCCAGCCCTCGCAGCATCTCCATGGCCTCCTCTGGCCTCGCTCCAGCAGCTCCACGTCCCTCTTGTGCTGCTGCCCCAGAGCTGGATCAGGACTGCAGGGGGGGTCTCCCCAGAGCCCAGCAGAGGGGCAGGATCCCCTCCCTGAGCTGCTGCTCACGCTCTGGGGGTGCAGCCCAGCACGCGGGGGGGGTTCTGGGCTCAAGCACACACTGAAGCCGGACACTCCCCTTATGGAGGCCACCAAACCCGTGCCCCATAGAGGCTCTGCTGTGCCCCAGGCAGGGATTGCTGCACCCCAGCCCCATAGGAACCCCATAGAGCCCGCGACCCTATATGGCCCCGCCCCTTTGTCAGCCCCGCCTCTCCCGCCGGCGGCAGCAGGACCCTGGACAGCGGCAGCCGCGGCTGCTCTCGCGAGATCTCGGCGCTGCCCCCATAGCCTGGCCAGCGGCGGCGCTGTAGTCTCGCGATACCGCGGCCGCTGCGGCAGGAGCAGCGCCAGGCGGGCGGGCAGCCGCCACCCGCCGCGGCACCGGACCGGAGGGGACGGTCACGGTCAGAGCACACCGGGTGAGTGCCGCGGCCGTGGGCAGCGGCCTCGGGGGCAGCGCTCGGCTGCGACCCCCGGCGGGACCGACCGCCACCTGCACCCATCCCCCGCCTGCAGCCCACCGGAGGCGGGGGGGGATGTGCGCGGCGTGGGGGCACCCGCGGGCCGTGAACCGAGCGGGAGCGCGGCCGCCGTTCTCCCATAGCCAGGCCGCTGACGGGGGCCCTCGTCTGGTTTTGGGGTGGGGCGTGCGTTCGACCCCCGTGGGTAACCTACGGGCACCATCCGCGCCGAGCCCAAACCCATAGCGTCGGGCCGCCCGGTGCAGTGCTGGCACCCGGAGCGGGTGTCGGGGCTTCTCCTCCTTGTTCCATTGCAGAATCCATCCCTTTTAGCTTTGCAAACCCCGTATTGCAACAGCCGCTCCCAAAAATCGCACTTTTCCCCTTAAACTGTGCGGATGCCCCTTGTCCTTGCCAAGCTGGGGAGCAGCGAAGCCAGAGTCAGGTCGGGGGCACCACAGCCGCGTGTCCCTGCTCCCGGCACACGTGCACGGGAGACGTCACTCGTATTCCCGGAGCCATCCGTGGGCTGCCGTCGGGTGTCGGGCGATGGCGCGTGGTGGGATTGCTTTGCCTTGTGATGGCTGGAGGGCTCCGAGTGAGAAGAGACCCCCCAGATCCAATCCTCAAGCATCGTGTCATGAGAAATGTGTTCCCTGCTGCTGTTTCTCCACCTGGGACAGGCTGGGAGAAGACAAGGTGGGATGGGCAGAGTGGCTTGGATTGAAAACCTCTTCATTCTTGCTTTAATTTGGCTTCATTTTCTGAGCTCCACCTGCAAGACACAGCACCAGGTTCCGAATGCTGTGAGTAATCCCTAAACCGGTGCTCAAGTGACTCATGAGTGACAATCACCACTCATTTGTTGGGTTTTTCCAGCTGGTATTTTCAGCTGCTTCCCCTGCTCCCTTCTGGCCTGGTTTCTGGAATGGGGCTTGCAGAGGTGGGTGCTGCCACGGAGCCAGGTAGTTCCCTGTGCTGGAATGCTTTGTAACATGGGAATTAATAAATAAATCAATTGGTTTGGGGGCTAGGTCATGAAATGGAGGGTTTCTGGCTGGCTCGTGGGGCTCTTCCTTTCGCTGCCATCCAGCCTGGCTCCTCTCCCGGGGGCTGGATGTAGGTCAGTCAGGAGTGGGAGGCGAAGCCTGCGCCCTGCCCCACATCACTGGATCTTCTCTTAATCTCCTGCCTTAACCGGTGTGAAGCCTGAGGCCGGAGCCAGGATTTATTCTGCTGCCAGCCTGGTGCCAGCAGACAGCCTGGGTGCGGGAATAGCGCATCTCTGTTGCCAAAGCGAAGCACCTTCCCGAGCTGTTTCGGAGCAGGGGGAAGGTGGAAGCTCTTCACATCATTCGTTTTCTCTCATTTTCCTGCAGCTTTGGGAAAGCTCCTGGGTTTTTTCCCCCCTGCTTTTCCTGTGGAACGGAGAGGCTGAGCGTGTGCCAGCATGGCAGGTACGAGGGGCTCTGGTGTGGCTGCCCCTCACCTCTGAAGAGAGGCGTTACTGGACATCACATCTCTCATTAGTCCCTGGTGGTGTTGTGGGTGTCCACAGTTGCAGGATCCACGTGGTCACTGAGGGCTAAATCTGTCCGATGCTTGGGGGTGGTGATTATGAGGGGAAATCCTTAATTCCTGCATGAAATGCATCCATTCCTGGGGCTGAACAAGACTCAGTGGGAAACTTGGATTTAGTTCAGCTCTGTGCAGTGCCCAATGCTGGTGAAACTCTATTGCAGAGAAAGTGAACAACTTCCCTCCCCTGCCGAAGTTCATCCCCTTGAAGCCATGTTTCTACCAGGACTTCGACGCGGAGATCCCGCCGCAGCACCGCACCATGGCCAAGCGGCTTTACTACCTCTGGATGCGTGAGTGGCCAAGAAGGGCTCGGGAGGGTCTGTGGTTTCCATTCCTCTCCAAAGGCAGCTCCTGGCTGGAAGAGCAGAGCAAGGTCGGGGGAAGCCCTTCTGCAGCTCCAGGCCTTGGGGTCTCCCATTAAAACCTGTTGGGGGTGGGAGGTTGCTCATGGGAAAGGAGCTGGGGGTGCTGATTGATGGAGCTGAACGTGAGCAGATTGTGCCCAGGCAGCCAAGAAGCCCCCAGCATCCTGGCCTGGATCAGCACCAGTGCGGCAGCAGGGCCAGGGCAGTGACTGTGCCCCTGCACTGGGCACTGGTGAGGCTGCACCTCAAATCCTGTGTTCAGTTCTGGGCCCCTCACTGCAAGAGAGACATTGAGGTGCTGGAGCGGGGCCAGAGCAGGGCAATGGAGCTGGTGCAGGGCCTGGAGCAGAAGTGTGATGGGAACGGCTGAGGGACCTGGGGGGTTCAGTCTGGAGAAGGCTCAGGGGGGACCTGATCGCTCCCTCCAACTGCCTGACAGGAGGATGGAGCCAGGAGGGGCTGGGCTCTGCTCCCAAGGAACAAGGGATGGGACAAGAGGAACCGGCCTCAAGCAGCACCAGGGCAGGTTTAGATGGAGCTGAGGAACAATTCCTTCCCCAAAGGGTGCTCAGGCATTGGAACAGGCTGCCCAGGGCAGGGCTGCAGTCACCGTCCCTGCAAGTGTTCACACACCGTGGAGACGAGGCCTCAGTGCCATGGGTTAGTGGTGGCCTTGGCAGTGCTGGGGAACGGTTGGACTGGGTGAGCTTAAAGGGCTTTTCCAACCTGGTTGATTCTGTGTGGGCTGCAGCATCCCATGCACTCAGCCCTTCCAGCCTCCAGGGTGGAGGTGTGGAGCTGGCTCAGTGCCCCAGGGCCGTTGAGGTGACCTTGACGTCTAAAACACAGGAGCCTGAGGCTTCCCCCATGCCAGTTCTTGCCTGCTCCTCTTGCATGCCTCTGTGTGCTGTGCTGTGCTAACAGAGCTCTCACTGTCTTCTAACTCCTAAAACTACCCTGGACCTCTCCTTATCCTTATCAACCCTGAGTGGGGAGAAGAGCCATGGAGGGACAGATCACACCCCACCATAGGTGGAAACATGTGTGTGCTGCTCAGGGCAAGCTGGCACCATCGGTCTATTCCTTTTTAGAACTTAGTTCCTTAAGCAGGCGTTTCCCCTGAACTTTGGAAGCTGGGATGCCCAGGGAGTGCCACGTGCTTTGGAGGCAGGTTACAGGGAGCTGAGCTGGCACTGGAGAGGCTGGGCTTTTCTGCTTCTGGTACAGCACCCCCAGGGCTGTACCTTGCTCCAGCTTTTGGGGGCCCCATCCCATCAGGAACATGCCCCTGGGATAACTCCCCTGTCACTTTGTGCAGCCCTTCTATGCAAAGGGAGGCAGAAGAAGTTGGGCCTCCCTGGGGAAGCTGTCTCGGGGGTGTCCAGCTCCCTCCCCAGCCTGATCTGGCTGTTCTTGCTCTGTAACGCGCCCACAAGCACCCAGCGGAGGCTGAAAGGTCCCTCGGGGTGCTCAGGGAGCAGCGAGAGCCCCGCTGCCTCTCCTGCAGCTGCAGCTCTCTTGTGGGCAGCAGTGGGAGGGGTTTCGTGCTCCTCCAAATAATGAATCATTCTCAAGAGCCCGAGGCGTCGGGATGCAGCTGAGGCTCCTCTGCTTTGTGCTGTGTCTGCCCCGCTGGGCTGCACAGTGCCGGCCCTTGTGCCGCCTTCACCCCGGGCAGGGCTGCCCCCCTGACCTGCCCAGGCGGGCACAGGGAGCTCAGGGCACCGGCTCCTGGGGGCTGTAGCTCAGGCAGCGCTTCCACAAGCAAAGCTGTAGCTGGAGGCAAGGGAGGAGCTGCACTTGGGTTCCTCCTGCTTCCTCTTGGTGGGGGAAACGTGCTCCAGATTGCAGGCAGCGGGAGGCTGTGGCTCTTCCCAAAGAGCCCCATGAGCCCTGGATCTCCTTAACACGCTACAGTTCTAAGCAATACATGTTTTCCCCTGCTCCTCAGCTGAAGCTGAGCCAGCCTGGGGACCCTTCCTGCACTCAGGCAGCTTAATTTAAGGGTAATCCATGCAGGACTGGAGGTCAGCCCCACATGGGCGTCCCTGGGGTCTCTCATATCTCACTGACATCCTTGTGTCCGTGCTCCTCTGCTCCCTCTGTGTGTGTGTGTGTGTGTGTTTGCAGTGAACAGCATCACCTTGGCAGTGAATCTCGTTGGCTGCCTCGCATGGCTCATTGGAGGCGGTGGAGCTGTTAACTTTGGACTGGCAATTCTCTGGCTCATTCTCTTTACGCCCTGCTCCTATGTCTGCTGGTTTAGACCTATTTACAAAGCTTTCAAGTAAGTGGTCGCTCCTCAGCCTGGCTTCTCATGGGCTTTTGGGTTTGTTTCCCCCGCAACTGGTTAGTGCTTAGCTTGGGGCACTGCCTGGAGATCTGGGGGTATTTCTGCTCTTTCTGTCCAGCCCTTTAGCTTTACTTTCTAACCTTCAAAGGGAGGGTATTTGGGATGCCCTGAGGCCATGCAATATAGACACCCTTTGTGTGCCTCCACCAAGTGCTGGGGGCGTGGTGAGGAGGCAGTTGGGTGCCAGCTTGCCCTCCCCTCCCATCCTTGAGGCTTCTTGTATAGCTTTCCACAAGTCCTCAAGGTGCTTGTACTGATTATCCCACTGCTGAGATTGATCCCCAGTGCAGTATTCCCAGATCTAGGAACTGCGGGTGTATTTATTCCCCATGTGGGATGAGTGAGGCTGGTGCGAGCAGAGAGCTGTGTCCGAACACGGATGCCCAGTGGCCTGATGTGCCGAGCTGGCTGAGCCATAGGGAGGGTTGGAAGCCCTGTGGCTTTCCCAAGTGTTCCTTCAGCCTCTCTCAGTTTCTCCCTTGTCTTTGGTTGTGCCCTGGTGCTCTGCTTCTCACCACACTCTCACTGAACCACAGCACCTTCTGCCCCTAAAGGCTCTGAGACGTGGGAGCATCTGTCTTCCTTTGTGGTGCAGCAAGGATGGAGGTGTAGGGAGTGACTGAGCCTTCTCTTGCAGGACAGACAGTTCCTTCAGCTTCATGGCCTTCTTCTTCACCTTCATGGCCCAGCTGGTGATCAGCATTATCCAGGCAGTGGGAATTCCTGGCTGGGGTGTCTGGTAAGGAAGGTGCTGCTCTTGCATTGAGTGCAAGGAGGGGAGACCTTGTAACACTCTTTCAGTACCTAAAGAGGCCTACAAGAAACCTGGAGAGGGGCTTTGGACAAGGGCCTGTAGGGACAGGCCATTCCAGAGGGGAGACTGAGATGAGCTCTTAGGCAGAAGCTCTTCCCTGTGAGGGTGCTGAGGCGCTGGCACAGGGTGCCCAGAGAAGCTGTGGCTGCCCCATCCCTGGCAGTGTTCAAGGCCAGGTTGGACACAGGGGCTTGGAGCAAGCTGCTCCAGTGGAAGGGGTCCCTGCCTGTGGCAGGGGTTGGTGCTGGATGAGCTTTAAGGTCCCTTCCAACCCAAACCAGTCTGTGACTCTATAAATCCCCACTGCACTGGTGCTGTGTCCTCCTGGTGTGTTTTTAACACCTTTGGTGCCCGAGTGGCTTCTTGGGTGGGTGCTGTGAGGGGCAGCAGGGGGATGCTGGCAGCCGGGGAGGCCCACATTGCTGAGCATTCCAGTTGTTTTGCTCTCCTTGCAGTGGCTGGATTGCAGCGATTTCCTTCTTTGGGACCAACGTGGGCTCAGCTGTGGTGATGCTCATCCCCACAGTGCTGTTCACAGGGATGGCTGTCTTCTCCTTCATCGCCCTCACTATGGTACGGAGGTGCTGCAGCGCGTCAGGGCTCCCTTGCTGCTCCCCTGGCCGGTTGGGGTGAGCTGCAATCCCTCAATCCCTCTGGATTCTCTCTTCCCAGGTGCATAAGTTCTACCGGGGGAGCGGCGGGAGCTTCAGCAAAGCCCAGGAGGAGTGGACCACGGGGGCATGGAAGAACCCCCACGTGCAGCAGGCAGCGCAGAACGCGGCCATGGGCGCAGCGCAGGGGGCCATGATGCAGCACGAGACGCAGTACTCGGCCACCCCCAACTACACCTACTCCAACGAGATGTGAGCAGCAGGACTCTGTCCTCAGGCACCAGATCTTGGGGAGAAAGGGAGGAGGAGGAAGGCTGAGCCGGATTTCTGCAGCTATTCCAGAAAGCTGGAGCGGACCATAACGGTTCTTTTCCTATTCTTTGTAACGAGATCATTTGGGGTTTGTTTTCTTCTTCTTTTTCCTCCCCGTTACTGTCTGGAGCTTTTCTTTTCTCCTTTCTGTTTCATTTTGAAAAGGCTGGGAGTTGACCTGCAGGGCTCTCGGGGGGGGTGTGTGGTAGTTACGTGTACGTTCACGTGTCTTCTTTTTCCCTGTGAACTAGTGTATGGTGGTGGTTTTTAATTACTGTGGTGATAGGTGTACGTTAGAACTCCATCAGCCAAAAGCCCCCACTCCCAAAAGGGAAAGATACAAATAGCAACCAGCACCCATTTTCCCTCTTGGAATAAGCCTTGAGCCACAGGTTTCTGATGCATGTGAGTTTTCTCTTTGAGTTGGTAGCACCCAGCCACTCACCCCTGTCTCAGCAAGGACAAGCCATCCCGGGAATTCACCTTTTTCCCTTGCTTTGTAACCAGGAGGTGGCTGGCTGGGTTAGTATTAACAGAGTAAAAGAAGGGATAAGGCAAAAAAGAACCCCTCAATCCTGCTGTTGATATGCTGGAAGCCGAGAGATTCCTACCGTGCACCCTGGCTCAGGATCTACAACTTCTCTCTGTGTGTGGTGGTGTAAATGAGTAGCTTCCATCCAGTATTTGTGTGTGTCCATGGGCAGGAGCCCCGGTGTGCCGCGTGTGTGTGCATGTGCTGGGGAGCGAGGACCGGTTTTTCCTTGTGGGATACAACCTTTCCATTCCGGATTCTGCATCCTGAGGCTGCTTTGTAAAGGCTTCTTGAAAAGCAGCTACAGAACGGGCAGTGTTTCTCAGAGGAGCTGTTCTTGGGGGAGGCTCTGGTCACATCAAGCACGTACAACCTGTACTGTGTAAATAGCAAGGCCAGGATTTGTCCCTGTTAGCTGTTGAGGTTTGCAGGAGCATAAGGAAACCTCCAGGCTGCTGGAGAAGGATTCCTGCTCACTTGAGCTTCTGGTGTGGAAATCCCTCCTCCTGTCAGCCCCCAGTCCGTGCCCAGGTAGGGGTTAGTTTGGGCTTTAAATAATGATGTGGCACCTCAGCAGAGGCAGCTGAGCTCAGACCAACACCTCCTGGGCTGTCAATGGGAGCTGATGGATGCTGCCAGACCAGGAGCAGGGAAAGCTCCTTCTCAGAGATGCTTTTCAGACTAAATGCACTTTAAATATGCCAAATTTCTCTCCAAGTCCTAGGAAAGCAGCCCAAACCGAATCCCAAGCCGAGCTCCCTTCTTAAGGATGTCACTTCAGTCATTCTGCAGTGGACAGTCGTCTCCTGATAAGACTAAACTGCAGCTAACAATAAATTGCCTGTCCGTGTGTGTGTGTGTGTGTGTGTGTATATACGTGTAAAACCTAAGGAGAAAAGTAATCCTTTGCTGAGCCTATTATGTACTTAATCAGGTTTAAATATTGTGCAATTCATTTCTAGCTAGCTGAAAACTGACTATGCCAAACCACGTGCTCTGTCATCCATGTCTCAGAAGTGATGCAATGAAAGTGACTTCACCTTTTGCATTGATGATAACTGTACCGAGCTGTAACTAACAGACATTGCTTCAGCACCTAACCCTCCTCTCCGCTCTGTCTCCTCAACCTGCGGCCACCGGTGCTCCAGCCCCGTGCTCTGCCATGCGGCTGGCCAGGACACCAGACCCCTGCACCCTTACTCTTCACCTGGGTTGTGATCACAGCACCGCGGGTGGGAGAGCTGATGCGCGGGTGCTTTGGCAGATGAGGGGTTTCACTGAGGTCTCCCCATTGCTTTCTGCAGAGCCCTCTCTCTGCCTCTTTGCCTTCTTGGTGCTTATTTGCAGCTGACAAATGCGGCTTTTAAGCTGTGTGTGGAAGGGTTGGGGACCAACCACTGCCCCAGATGTGCCTGCTCCTGCTCGACAAGGAATGGGCAGCCCTTTAACGTGCTTCCCCCTGTGTGTGTGCCTCCCGCAGGGAAGGGCTCCCATCGCCGGGTGCTGCCCGCTGCTGCTTGCGGGGACCGGGAGCAGCTCATGGCCCCGTGCCCCTCGCTCTATCCTCTCACACGCAATGACCTTCCTGATGTCCTCCGCCACCGCTAACCCTCCCTGCGGGCTACGCTCCTCCTCACACAGCCTTTGAGGCGCTGTCCCCCGCCTGCCCTTGCAGACTGTCCCTGCGCTGCGGAGCGGGGGTTACCGGGCTGCTATGGGGCACGAGCACCGCGGTGCAAGCCCCAAAGGCCTCTACCACAGCGCGGCGGACGGAACGGCACCGGCGCCCGCCGCCGCCATGACACCGCCTCAGAGCCGCCCCCTTCCCTCCACCACCAATCAGTGTTTCCCAGCGTGCCCTTCGGCTTCCGGGGCCGGCCCGCGTTGCCGGGCAACGGCGGGCGGTGCGGCGGCGGTGCGGGGTAGGCCGCGGCGGGTACCGGGGCTTGGGCACCGTTGCCGGTACATAACCGGTGTTTGTCCGCAGTTTGGAACGCACCGGGGTCCTTCGGGTCTGTCCCGTGCCTCAGCCGCCGTTTGAGGCTGTTTGCAGCATCCCCGCGGCGTTAAACAATTGATAGCGTACCTCTGATGGCTCCTTCCCGATAGCCCGGAGCTGTGCTCGGCGGGAGGCAGGCGCGGCCCAGCCCGGCACGCTCCGGTTTTATCACTAATAGCCCGTATTGTAAGCTGCCGATTAATAAATTGCATCTTATTGCCCAGGCTTTAAGGTGCGGGTGCTTCGGTGCATAATTGCCAGTCAGTAATCACAAGGGAAGTGGATGTTTTCCTTACTGCGATGGTGCTAACTTGGTTTTAATCAGCCATAGATGAACACATGGAGCAGTTGCCCTGCCGATGCACTCGCTGCATTTTCTTGCCTCTAATTGCTGTTGCTAATCAGTGCCTGGGAGCTCCAGCTGAAGCCCTGCTCTTACCCTGGTAATTCCTTTTATAACCACGCTGAGGAACGTTTAAACTCCTTAATTCCAAGCAGAGTATGGAAAAGGAGCTCCTGTCAGGGCTGCTGTGCTGGGCCGGTGTTTGTGCTTGTCTTGATGCCAGGGGCAGAGGTTTGGGTCCTGAATTGAACCCGGAAGGGATGGGAGGGTTGGTCTCTGTCACTTGGTTTGGTGATGAAAACAAGGGCAGCACTAATGTCTCTTTATTCCAACCCAAAATGCTTCGTCTGAAGAGCACTCAAATGGACCAAGCGCTGCTGAATCCCAGTCTTTGCCAGGAGCACACTTTCAGCTGTTTCAAGGAGCGAATTTCCTCTCTGCTAATGACTTGTGAGGCAGAGCCCTTTGCATCGGTTCTGCTCAGGAACACTCCTCCTCACCTGAGCTGGGGATTTATCAGCGTGGCAGCCCCAGATTCTGCATTGTTAGAAAGCCTCCCTGCACTTATTGCTCACCAGAGATTGTGAAGGGAGGCTGCCTCTAACGGGAGCGGGCTTCTTCCCAACAAAGCTGCATGTATTGGGAATTCTGAACCACGTTCGACACATGAGAGTGTACCTTTTGTTGTGGGAGTTTTCAGGACACTTTTGAGGTCTGTCTTGTGTGGGTTTTAGCCTTGTGTTTACCAGTATCTGAGAGACTTAGGAGGAGGAGGCTTCAGCTATGCTTAAAGCTCTGCTGGTGCTTCAAAGCTCTGTGGATGAGGGTCTGAGTGTTCATCCTCAGGCTGAGTTACTCCCGGTCCTGCTTAGTCCACGCTTAAGTGCCAACAGAGCCCTGCTGTGCTCTGTTAATCAGTGTCTTTGTTCTCCTGTGCTTGCAGAGTTTGATGGGAACATGGAGCCTTCCTCCCCACCAGACCCAGGGATTCCTGTAGGGAAGAGCTCCTCCGTGCCACAGAGAAACTTCCGCGTCCTGGTAGGTGTGACTGGGAGTGTGGCTGCCCTCAAGCTGCCCCTCCTCATCGCTGAGTTGCTGAAGATCACTGGGGTGAGTAAAGCTGTTGCTAGAGCATTGTAAAGTTGGTGTTGTCCTGTTTCTGTTCTTGAGGAGAGATTGTGTGTCTTCCAATGGAATGGAAAGTCCCTTCTGGCTTTGAGCCCTCTGAAAATGTGTTTCAGGAGGATTCCTCCTGGATTTAAAAATCAATCAGTTTCCTCTCATTTCATACTCCTACACGTCAGGCTTAAAGAGCCTATTCCAGGGTATTTCCATAGGCAAGCATTTGGATTCTGGACTATGAAAGTGCTATTGTTCAGCTCAGCCTAACTCTCTCTGAAATGATTGAATAGGTCCTTGCTTTGGTGGGGTGTTTTGGACTTTGTCAGCCAAATTATCAGCCCTGGCCACAGCCACAGGTGATAGCTTCTGGAATGGGAAATCGCTGGTTAGGATATTGCAATTCTCTGTAAGTGAGGTGTGGACTTTGCAAAGGTGATTGCTGCTGGCTGACCAGCAAAGGGCAACCAGATCTTGTAAAGGCAGAGGTAACAAAGTGCTGTATGTGCCCATGCACTTGGTTTTTACTAAGGGTTTATTGTCTGGAGTAACAGAGGTGTCCAGCAGAGGCCAGTAGTGACTGGAATCAGGGAGGGAAATGTGTGAACTTTTGCTGTAGACTGAAGTTAGGAGAAAACATAGGAAACCTTCAGCCTTTAAGTAGAGAAAATGGTTTTGGAGCAGTAAAAGAGTGGCAGGAACACAATGGTGCACTTAAATATGCAGATATTGGTTAGATTGCTCAGTGAATCTCCTTTAGAATGATATGGGGGGCTTTACCTTGTAGATACACTAACGCAGAGTCAATAAGAGGTGTGATCTTTGAATAACTGGTGTATCTGGTTGATGTTGGCTTGGAGAGCTGTTGGTGTCCAAGCTGGAAGGGTACTGAATGCAGGGAGCTTTTGGGCTGGCATGGTGGGTTAGACAGAGGGGCCTCAGTTAATTTATTACTTAACCTTTGGCCTCACTAATCACTTCAGGTCGTAGCCTGAAGGAAGAGTGCCACAGACAGCTGCTCCCAAGGAGCTCCTGGTAGTTCATTTATTAATTTAAATGATATATTTACTCACTTGTGCTGTGATTTCCAAGCCTGACCTAAGGCCTGCTGAGCCACTGTGACTTTTCCCTGCAGTTTGGTCTGTCTTGCACAAGTCTGTTGCACCAATTTCTTTACTGATGGAACAGAACTCTAAAAGGAAGCAGGGCAGGAGCCGGAGAAGGCTTTGATACTGAAGGAGGTTTGGCTGGAGGCTTGAAACTGGAGTGTGTAGTTTAAATTGCTGTTTTGGCTAGAGTGATCCTTGGTGAACAACTTGGCAGCATGGTTCTGCACTCATTAAGCTTTCACAGCTCCTTGAAGGTGACAGTGGAGGTGACTCCATCTGACTGCCTTTTCTTTAACCTCTCTGAGGATGGAGGAAGTTCAGACAGCATCAGCTTCCACCTTTCAGGTTATTCCCCTTACACCTGGTGTTGTGGGGACACAGCCCAAAGGGTCTCCTCAGGACACTGTGGATAGCTCATGGTTGTCCTACACTCACATGCTGATGATCTCAGGTTGATGCCTGGAATTTCTGAGCAGCCTGGCAGGAATACAATGGCAAAAATGATATTGGTTAGTCATAAAGAAAGGCAACAGTGGGGGAAATGTGTTGCTATTGGAGCTACAGCCTCTCATCTGGACCTCGAGGTTTAAACCATTTCGTGGTGCTCCTGCCAGGTAACCTCTGCACCAGCTTCTAAGTGCCATTTGCCAGAGAGCTCCTCATTCTCTTCAGCAGTTGTTCCTGAGCCTCAGTCTATCAAGATTTTGCTGTCAAAACTGAGAAGTCTATGAAGGAAAAACCATGCACAGCTCTTTACCCCCCCCCCCCCCGAAACATCTGTGACAGGAGGTTTCTCTACCAGCCATCAGCAAAACTGGGTGAGCACAGAAAACTCTTGCAGTCAGGTTTATTCTGGAGAATCAGCTTCAGTGCTCCAAGCAAATGAACTCTGACCAGTCTGAACTCTCTCCAGTAAAGGAGTTGGAGAGTGGCTAGACTGGCTTTACTGTTTAAGCAGAGATATATCCACAGGCAAACAGAGGGTGTGCCAGGTAAATAGAAGGAAAAAGCTGTAGAGGCTTAAGTGATCTTGAGAACACTGATCTCTTCCCAGCATAGCTGGGGAGACTTGCTCAGAACAAGAGAACCAGGAGCCCACCCCAGCAGAAACCCTTCATTAGGGAGAATATTTAACTCGGAGAGCAACTTTCTTGGGAGAGTGGTGGAATTGCCACCCCTTGAGGTCCTTGAGCATCACTCTGGTAAGCTCCAGCTTGTAGTGAGTCGGATGCTGAACTCCGTAGCCCAATTCCCTGTTCCTGGGCTTATGCTTTGAAGACTGGAGATGGTTCTGAAATGATCTTTTTAAGAAAAGCAGAGTGTCTTTGGGGGATTTTTCTGGCCTTTACCCTTAGAGGGGTATTTCTGGTCTACATTTTGTCTAATGACACAACTGAAGTGATAAAATATGAGGTAGGTGGAGTTGTATCACCTGAAACTCCTTCTGTCTCACTGCAAAACAAGACTACCACTACCAAACATTCCTGCTGACAACTTCTAGCCCAGACCTGGCCTCCTGGTACCATTTCAGAGAGCTGACATGCCCCTTGAAGCTGCGCATTGCTCTTTAAATAGCATCTCGCAGGCTGTGAGGTTAACACCTCAGCTAGGCCCGCAGAGCGCCAGAGAGCAGCATTAGCACCTCTGTGGGTGTCACTTCTTGGCTCCAAAGAGCGAGCTTCCTGTGAGGTGAGGTTAACATGGAAACCGTATACTTGCTTGCTGTGAATGTGATCTTCACGCTCAGAAGCACTAGAAGTGCAGCTGTGATTCCAAGTTAGACTCACTTGAAGAAGAGCAGACATTTAGAAGAGGCAAAGAACCACATATAGCACCAAATAGCAGTGTTGTGTGCAGCTGTTTTCCCATCCCTTTCTCTTCAGGAAGTGGGAAAAATTACTGAAGCCCGTGATATGCTAAGGCTGGGATTTTCCAGCTGCTCCCAGCTGTGTTCTAGTCACACTGGGTGCAGATAACCACCCCTGTTCCGTTCCCAGTCAAATAGATAGTGTTGGGGAGATAGGTTAACATGTGTTGTTACTTCAACCACTGCTGCTGAAGATAGCTCCTTGGAGGTTGGAGGGGTCTGGCACTGGGTTTTAGCACAAGTGAGCAGACAGTGCTGCATCAGTTGTTTTCCTCAGGCCATAGGGTTTTAGTGGGAAGGAGTTCTGGTGAGGCTGGTTTCTCCCCATCTCTCTGCTGGGCCAATAGAACCACGTTGCACTGTGAACTGCTTGAAGGAGCAGACAGTGGTTGAAGGTGGCTGATAACAGTGAAAAAGAACACTTTTCCTTGTTATCTGTGGCATCTTCCACATTACCAGTCTTTTCAGAGCACTCCCTCCATGTGTTGGTCTGTCTCTTGTTTGAAGGGGTATCCCTGGGAGGAATTGCAGGTGGATGGACGGTTGCATGTCCAGCACAAACAGAGCCACCCTGACACCGACCTGCCGTGTGCAAGGGCAGCTCCGGTGGGCTGCGTGGGGCAGGCAGCTGGCTGTGGCATTTGCCAGGGTAACAGCTTTGAGCAGGTCACGGGACACATAGAAACTGGGGAAACCCCCTTTTTCCTCTTGTTGAGATTTCTGCAGGAGGAAATGAAAGGATCTTGTGTCATAGGGCACCTTGACACCTCCCAAAGTGTGTGTCAAATAAACTCCAAGGCATGTGACAGGGTTTTCCAGACTGGTTTGGGTTGGAAGGGACCTTAAAGCTCACCCAGCTCCAACCCCTGCCACAGGCAGGGACACCTTCCACTAGGGCAACTTGCTCCAAGCCCCTGTGTCCAACCTGGCCTTGAACACTGCCAGGGATGGGGCAGCCACAGCTTCTCTGGGCACCCTGTGCCAGTGCCTCAGCACCCTCACAGGGAAGAGCTTCTGCCTAAGAGCTCATCTCAGTCTCCCCTCTGGCAGGTTAAAGCCATTCCCCTTGGCCTGTCCCTACAGGCCCTTGTCCCAAGCCCCTCTCCAGGTTTCCTGCAGCCCCTTTAGGCACTGGAGCTGCTCTGAGGTCTCCTCTTGAGGAACCTTCTCTTCTCCAGGCTGCCCCAGCCCAGCTCTCTCAGCCTGGCTCCAGAGCAGAGCTGCTCCAGCCCTCACAGCATCTCTCTGGTCTCCTCTGGACTCACTCCAACAGCTTCATATTGAGCTTCTCATCAACCAGCATCCCCAGGATATACCGTACCACTGAAGGTTCCACTGGCTTTCAGGAAGGCAGGCAGGTTTATCTAGGGTTTCAGAGAAAACCTTCACATACTTTCACCCTTTTCTTTGTGGAAGCCACTGCTTTACTGGTTTGGCTGCACAGAAACCATGTGCTGTGAACATACCTACACAGAGTTTCTTCTCTTTCCAGCATCTGACCTTGATAGGAGGGATAGGAAGGCTGGAAGACACCACTCTGACTTGTTTGTGGTATTTTTATCCCTAGCTGGAGCAAGTCTAAGTAACATGGTTTTAAAAGGCAGAATCCAGTGCTCTGTAGCTATCTCCCCACTTCTGACACCAGGAGATCATCACGAGAGGGACAGAAAGAGGTTCACAGTGTGGTCCATGCAACCAAGAAGTGCTTCTCTGTCTTCCAAAGCCCCTCTTCCTTGTGAAGCCTTGCATGGCAGCAGTGGGTTTGCTTTTGGTGCTGGTGCTGAGCCCCACTCACGTTCTTGTCCCTCAGCAGTCTTTTGATCACTCAGCACTGTGCTTGCTCTTGGCATGGAGCTTCCTCTTAGCTCCAGGTGTGGGAAGAGTGCTCCTGCAAGTGCCCTGTAGGCAATGCCACCTCTTGGCAGTCCTGTGTGCTGTGGTTATGGATCCCACTGAGGCGAGAGCCTCTCCTACTCCCTTTGGCAGGCATGTTGGAGAGATTAAAGGGCATTTTTCCCTGAGCTTTGGTTTGCTGCTTCTTGCTGCCTCTTTGAAGTTCTGTGCAGAGTGCACTCATTCAGACCTGCTCCGGCCTCTCTGCTGTCCCTGCTGGGAGCTGGCCCTGTGAACATGTGAACTGGCTCCACATGAACTGGCCTGCCCATTTTAGGGTGCTTTAAAATGAGTCTTTGGCTCCCATAAATACCTGTGGTGGCCTTTCAGCTGTGAACAGGGGAAGCTCCCCTGAGAAACTGCTCTGTGGCTTGAGCCCAGCTTGACCGGGTTGTCCTCAAGTCTGACCACTGGCTTGTCTGTCTCTTTCTTTTCTGATCAGCTCGAAGTGAAGGTGGTCACCACCGAGAGAGCAAAGCATTTCTACAACGTCCAGGAGATTCCTGTCACCCTCTACAGCGATGAAGACGAATGGCAGGTGAGTTGGGCTTCCGTGGGAGACTGCAAAGGCTTCTGTCCCATCCCCAGCAGCCACGGGCTTTGTAATGCAAGTAGCTTTGTCGTGCACTCATGCCTTCTGCTTCCAGAGGGCCAGTGGGTCATGCTTCAGGAAAAAAGCAGGCTCCTGGGAGATTCACTTGTTCAAGTGCTGAAGAGCAAATAGAAGTGCTTCATTGCAAGAGACCACATCTGTTTGTGCTTTAATCCTGGGCCAAGACTTGTTTCTTTGGAGCACTGTGTGCAGTTCTGGTGTCCTCAGCATAAGAAGGACACGGAGCTGTTGGAGCAAGTCCAGAGGAGGCCATGAGGATGATCGGGGGCTGGAGCACCTCCTGTATGGAGCCAGGCTGAGAACATTGGGGCCGTTCAGCCTGGAGAAGAGAAGCTGCGTGGAGACCTCAGAGCAGCTTCCAGTATCTGAAGGGGGCCTACAAGGATGCTGGAGAGGGACTCTTAATCAGGGACTGCAGTGACAGAACAAGGGGTGATGGGTTCAAACTGAAACAGGGGAAGTTCAGGTTAGATCTAAGGCAGAAGCTCTTCCCTGTGAGGGTGCTGAGGCACTGGCACAGGGTGCCCAGAGAAGCTGTGGCTGCCCCATCCCTGGCAGTGTTCAAGGCCAGGTTGGACACAGGGGCTTGGAGCAAGCTGCTCTAGTGGAAGGTGTCCGTGGCAGGGGTTGGAACTGGATGAGCTTTAAGGTCCCTTCCAACCCAAACCATTGTGTGATTCTAGTCATGTATGCTTTGGAGTCTGGCTTTCCAAGAATGTGGTTCGAACCACACTGTAAATGAGGAAGCACAGGCTGCCCTGGCAGGGCTGCAGCAGGCAGTGAGGGTGGCAGTGGTCTCTCAGCCACTACCTACAGCTCTGAGAGGAGTATCAGGAAGTGTCAAGAAAGCCACTGCAGATTCATGGTGAGGGTGTTTGGGGCTTGTCATGAGTCACACTCGTCACAAAGTCAAGAGCTTAATTCTTCTTAGCACTGAGTATTGGCTCTACAGACATCAGTGATGTTCCCCAGCTGCCCACACTGCTTTGAAACAGCCTGGTGTGGGGCTGGGGAACTGCCTGCTGGCAGGGAGGAGCAGACCAGCTCCTGAAGGTGCCATGCACTGGTGGGATAGGCGGCTGGAGGTTAGAGAGGTTCTCCTTCCTGCTGGAAGCACTGTTTGTCTTGGAAGCCTATGCTCTGTGCTCATGTGCATACATAGAAGAGCCATTCCAGCAAAGGATCGCTCGGTGGCCAGGGCTGTGAACATCTCTAGACCCTGTAAAGTGACTTTTTCTTTTAACTACAGCTTCGCTGACATGCTTTGAGAGTTCCTGTGTGTGAAGAGGCTCATTGTTTAAACATCAGCATTTGTTTTTGTATATATTATATATATAGATAGGTGGCAGTCCTGGTCCAAGTACAAGGAAGAGCTGGAAACGGTGTCAGGAAGCACCAGCTTTCCGGGGCTGGCTTTTTGTTGTGGTTTCCAGTGACTTAGAGAAGGAACAGCTTGTGGCCCTGATGCACCTCTTCTGGCCTGTGGCTGTGTGTGTCCCCTGGGAATTAAGCACCTGGTGCTGTTGCTGCTTCTGTTGATGCTTTCCCACTTAAGTTCCCAGTTAACTGTGCTCTTAAGAAGAGACCAGGACTCTTTTGAGCAGCTCAGCTTTAGAGTTTAGAGCCAGTTGAGGAGGGAAGTGCCCTGTTGGCCAAACCTCATCTGTCCTGAAGAAAGCCAACAGGACTGTTTGCTGCTGTACTTATGAGGGTGCTGCTGTGAGTATGCATCCTAACTAGAAGTGACTTGTGGAATTAGGGGTCTAGAGCTCATAAAAGCCAGTGGACAGCTTCACTTCAAAGAATCATGGAGCTTATAAACCGCAAGGCTTCCTCAGGGAATGTGCCCCCAGTTTGGTCCTGCCTGGCTTCAGCTGCTGACAGGATGGAGCCCTTCCTTCCATTCAGATATGCTACAAGTTTATTTTACAAACAAGAGTGAAGCTGAGGGATGATGTGAGTGGGAAGTGGATGGGGAAAGCTCTTTCCTGTGAGTTGAACTCTGAGCTTGTCTGATGTGTGAATTGTCCTTGTAGTGGAAGGACACCAGTTTGTAGAGCTCCAAGCACAGCAGTGCTGTCCCTTAACTGTGATCCCTGAATGTAGCTGCAACATGGCCTTCAGACAAGTGAGCATTGGGTCCCTGTTTCTCCACTCTCAGGTCTCAGTGTGAGAGTAGGTTTACATGGTGGTTACTATGGGATTGCTCAAGTGAGGGCTCAGTAACGTGCACCTTGTCTGCTCCCCAGCTGTGGAAGGGGCGCTCAGACCCCGTGCTGCACATCGAGCTCAGGCGCTGGGCTGACCTGATGCTGGTGGCACCTCTGGATGCAAACACGCTGGCAAAGCTTGCCAATGGCATCTGTGACAACCTGCTGGTGAGTAACAGCGAGTTCTCTCACCTCCCAGTGTTAGACTGCCTGACCTTTCTTTTCATGGAAACTTGTGCTTCTGTAGCAGCGAGATCAGCCACATTTGCATGTTCTGCTCCCACTTCATCTGCTTGTCTCGCTCTTCCTCCAGTATGGTAACTTCTCAAACAGTCATTCCTCCCTTCCCTTCTCTGCATCCCTTTCCAGTCCTAACCTCTGTGTCTCTTCCTTCAGTTCCCAGTCCCTGCTTTGTGCCTTTCCTGCTTTTGCTTTTTGTTGCTCTTTCTACCTCCGCCCTCTCTCTGCCATGCCTGTGCATGCACACTCGTGCACACATGCACTTGCACTCATTTTTGAGTTCCTCTCTGCATTTCTTAGATGTGATCTGAAAAGACACCTGTGAGATCTGATAAAACTGTTGACTTCCTGCTCCCTCACCTCCTCCCTCACCTAACTGCAGAGCACACCAAGGCAAACACACACTCACCTTCCACTTGCAGCTAGAGGGCATTTTGCTTGTTCAGGCTTGTTTCTCCTGATATCAAAAGTGCTTAAAGGCTGATCAGAAAGTGCATTCCAAGAGAATGTGGGCCTCTGATGGCTGATAGGGACCTTCATCAGGGCTGAATGCTCTATGTCCAGGCATTAGGTCTTCATTAGGAGAGGTCATAAGCATTAACCACCGTAAAGATGTGCCAGGAAGCTGCAGATGTTGCTGTGGTGCATCACCCTGCAGTAATGTATGGAGGTTAGAACTAGGAATGGAGCACAGTGCATCACATCCAGGGAGCCCTGTGTGACCAACTTAGCTCTTCAGGTAAGAGGAAGCACATGTAAATGCAGAGCAACAGCCCTGATTTGTATGAGTAGAGGGTCTGAGAGAAGCCAGGAGGAGCTGTGGGAGGGACAAGCAATACCTTGTCCTTCTGGGTCCCCTTGGTACTATAGATGCTGTGGTGATAGCAGAGGGAAGAGCTCAGGAAGGGTGTTAGGGATGCATGGCTTCCCAAACTCCTGCCAGTGTTTTCAGAGAGCCTTGTGGAGGGAAGAGGAAGCTCCTGCAAGTGCTGGAGGTGCTGGTTGGCAAGATAGGTGCTGGCAGAATTCCCTGTGCTGGGAAAGGCTCAAATCACAGGACACAAGAAAGGATGGGCAGAGTTCTCCAAGTACTCTGTGATCTGAGCAGAGACCTTGAGCCAGGGACTGTTGCTACCTGAGAAGCTCCTTTTGCAGGATCTAAATGCCTCTAGGCCTAGGGAAGCTGATGGACATTGCAGTACGAGCAACCAGCATTCATCTTTTCAAGGTGATGCTGGGTTATCTGAGAGCTCTCTATTACAGAGGAGTCAGCTATGACTCCCTGTGGCACACAGGAGCTGCCAGCAGCTGCTGCAGCAGCCCACATGTGTTCTGGTATCCTCTGTACCCTGGAAGCAGCAGTGCTTCCCTTGGGAGGAGTTACACATCCAGCTGGCATATCTTTGCCAACGTGCTGTGTTTGGCTCCACAGCTCAAGTGTTGCCTGGGGATCTCTCTGTAGCTGATAAGGCCTGTGGCCGCCCTTCAGCTCCTCTCAGTCCCCCAAATGGGCTGGCAACCTGCACACATCGTGTTCCAGCTTGCCTTGTTCCAGCCATTGGGCTGTTTGCAGGATGGGATCTATCCTCTTTGAAGCCTCCCTTATCTTTCCTGCCTGTCAGAGCTGAGCTCTGCTGCAATGTGGTACAAGTGAGCATCATCCCCATGCATCTGCCTGTGGGTTACTCCATCTGCACTGACAGATTGAGGCTTTTGGCCCTCTCGTGACACCCAGGCTGGGAAAGCACTTCCGTGCTGCCAAGTGATGGGGGGGAATGAGGAAAGGGGAAAGCCAACCCATCCAGAGCTGACCCTCTCGGCTTCTCTTGCAGACCTGTGTGATCCGTGCCTGGGATCTGAGCAAACCTCTGCTCTTCTGCCCAGCAATGAACACAGCCATGTGGGAGCATCCCATCACAGCACAGCATGTGGAGCAGCTGAAAGGCTTTGGCTACACAGAGATCCCCTGCGTGGTGAAGAAACTAGTGTGTGGAGATGAAGGTCAGTCCTTTACCAGCCTTCTGGCTCTTTCTTCCCTGCACAAGTGCATTCTTTCATCGTGTGGTGCTCCCCATGTTGAACTGCAAGGAGCAGATGCTCACTGCTGGGATTGACACAAACAAACTGAAGCTTTCCCCTGTGTTGGCTGGTATCTATTATCCTCATTCATTAATTTTTAAGTAGTCTTAAGAGGTCGTCCAAGCCAGGCTTTCAAATGAGCTGTGAGATAGGCCCGAGGTTCCAAAGAAACACTCATTCAAGTAGAGAGGAGATGGAAGAGAAGGAAGGCTTTGTGATGAGTGTTGTCAGCCTGGGGTTTGGGTGTCCTGACCTCTAATGTGACTACAGCAAGCACTTTGCAGTCCTGGCCGAGGGTGTAGCTGGATGTGCATGTAACATCTGTTGGTGTTTGTTGCCTGGGTTATTCTTCAGCTTCCCAGATGAGTTTTGATTTGGGGTTTTGACAGCAGATTTGTCTGTGAAGTGAAAGAGGGTGGAGAGGGAGTGTTGTCACACCCGCTTTCAAAAGGCTTCACTTGCAGTGCTAAGAAATGCCACTGAAATGATCTCATTTGTGTTTTAGGAGCTGCTTTAACTGGAGGTATTTTGACTTTGGGGAGGTTTTGAGGAGGGTTTTTTATACAAGCGATTTGGCCAGATTGGAAAATATCACCCAGTTCTAGCCCATAATAGCAAATATGCTCTTACCTGCACAGTAATGGACTCATACTTTTGTTTAACAGCCCCAACTCGTGCAGGATTTTAACAGCTCTGTTCAATAAACAGGCTGTAGCGGAGACAGGGTGTTAAAATGCTCTTCACAGTTCAACCCTAGGGCTACCTTTAGTTCCTGAACTCTTAAGTGGTTGCAGTGCTTCTAGAGGGTGGTTTTGGAGCAGGAGACTAAGAAATAGTTACACTGGGGTGAGTGTAGTCAAGTAACTGAGGAACCATTAAAATACCTTGGACCTTTATGCTTCTGTTGGGACTTTAGCCCTGATGACATCAAATTCCTGACATACTTGTAATGATGTTAAGGGAAACTGCCCAAAAGAGGTCATCCTGTGCAGACGTTTTGGCAGAAGCAGGAAGAGCATCTGGCATCACTTCTTTGTCCTTTCTTTCTTCCCTTCAGCCTTTTCAGTACACATGTAGGATCTCCATCCCCAGAGCAAGCAGCTGAGTGCCTCCTCATGGGTCCTGTGCTGCTGCTTGCAGGTTCACGCAGCTGAGGCAGAGCTGTGGTGGTACATCATTGTTCCACAGATGAAATGGGTGCAGTTTTGCATCCCTGAGCCTCCACTTGTGTTTGTGAGTCAATTCCCAACAAGATTTTCCGGTAGGCAGGATTTTCCTGTAGGAAAATGCCAGTGAAGCAGATGTTGTCCTGATTTAAGGCCAGGCAGCAGCCCAGCCTCATGCAGCCACTCACTTCCTTCCCCTCAGTGGGATGGAGGGAGAGATTCAGAAGAGTAAAAGGGAGAAAACTTGAGAGAAAACCAGTTTAATAATGGAAATAAAAGAATAAACTGTGATGAAAAGGAAAATAAGAGAGAAATAAACCCCAGAAAGCCAAGTGATGCAAATGAAATCACTTACAAGTGATGTCATATGGCATATGGAATAGCCCTTGGGTCAGCTGTCCAGTCATATCCCCTCCCAAGTCCTTGTGCCTCCTCCCTGTTGGGGTGGTGTGAGGACCAGCAAAGCCCTCGACTGTGTAAGTGCTGCTCAGCAAGAAGGAAAACATCCCAGTGTTCCCAACGCTGTTTCCAGCCCAAATCCAACCTGCAGCCCTGGTGGAGCTAATCCGAAGCAAATGAACTCCATCCAGCACAGCAGTGATGGACTCCAGGTCTCTTTAAGACTCAAGACACTCTCCACCACTGCCTTTTTCCTCTCGTCCCCTCTGTTTCACGCCTTTCACCCCAAAGCCTGTTCCTCTCCATTAATTTAATGTGGGTTTCATCCACAAAGCTTCCACCCGAGCAGCAGGTAGCAGAGCTCACACAGCTGCTGCAGAAGGAAAGAGATTCAGTTTGCCCCAGTTTTGTCTGTTGACACTGTGGTTTGGCTTGCTGCAGAAGAGAATTAGGTCCTTGCTCATGTGGCTAGTCTCACCTGAACTGGGCCAGATCCTAAAAGAGTTCAAATCATCAGTTAAGAGTTGACAACTGTTTCCTTGGTTGGGTAGTTAAATGCTATCTTTTATCACGATATAAAGGGAGCTTTGGGAGGTGCCATCCCACCCATGGGCCTGCAGCAGTTTCCCTTTGCAAAAGCATTGCCAGACTGCTGGGATCTTCCTCACCCTTGGCTGCATTTCTAGAGCCTGACACACTGGAAGGTTTTGACCTGTAGGCATGAGCTGTGCTGCAAGACAGGCTCTGCTCAACCTAAGAATCCAGCTGGGAATTGCCCAAGTTGTTGAGCAAGTGGGTGGTGGAGGACAAAGGCAGGTCTTGGAGATGTTCTCAGCTCTGCAGAGGCAGGCAGGGAATGTCTCGTGTTTAGCAGGACCTGGCAACTGCAGCTCCTCTCCTTGGGGTGAGGACATCAGGAGGGCCCACATCTGCCTGCAGCTTGTCCACAGGATGCTGCAGATCTCCTGGGATGGACAGGTCTGAAAGGCATTCACAGGCTTACATTGCAAGGAAGCCCAATTCTCTTCTCCTTCCAAAAATACCGTTCTTCACCACAAATCCTCTGGACAAGGGGTGATGGGTTCAAACTGAAACAGGGAGGAAGTTCAGGTTAGATATAAAGCAGAAGTTCTTCCGTGTGATGGTGCTGAGGCGCTGGCACAGGGTGCCCAGAGAAGCTGTGGCTGCCCCATCCCTGGCAGTGTTCAAGGCCAGGTTGGACACAGGGGCTTGGAGCAAGCTGCTCTAGTGGAAGGTGTCCGTGGCAGGGGTTGGAACTGGATGAGTTTTAAGGTCCCTTCCAACCCAAACCAGTCTGAGGTTCTGTATCCAACTCCACCTTCTGTCCCAGACAAGGCTCAGGTGAGGAACTGATTTCTGATGCGCAGTAAAGCACATATTTCCAATGATCAGAGCCAGCAGGACAGAAGATCAATAGAGATCCATCTCTTCAATCTTCCAATGGAGACAGATGCTGGTGGGAGAAGTATCCTTCCTCAGCTGCAGGGGAATTGCAGGAGTGAATGGACTGAGTGCCGAGTTCAGTACAGAGGCTTCGACAACATGATTTAATGCTCTCTGGCCTTAAACTTCTAAACCTAAGTTTAAAAAGACTTTCAGATGTTCATCTGGCACCAAACCAGTCCATTTCGCTCCACATTAGAGAAAGCTGTCCTGGATCTGCACCAGCTTGAATCCTGGGAGTAATGCTTGGAGATGACCGAGTGCTGCGCAGAACAAAATGTAAAAGCTTTTCCTTCTCGGCTGGATTGGTGCCAGATGAGCATCTGAAAGTCTACTTTTCCTAGGCAAAGGCCATTTCAGAAAGCTCCTGATCATACACACACAGTTTATTGGGGAAAAAAGGAGGTGGAATGGGGGATTTGCTATTTTTGGGGTGTTTTTGCACATTTGCCCCCAGGGTGGTGTGAGCTGAGATTGTAACTCCCTGTGCAGTCAAGGGTTAGATGCAGGCTCCTCTGGGGATGATTTGGAACACGAAGTGCTTCAGAAGGTCATCTGAGTTGCCTGTTGAGGTTTCTTGCCTCTCTCCATTGACTGCAGAGCTTGTGCTTCTGCCTGGACTTCTGAGTTGCGAACCAAACTTGTAAGACTCTTCTCACTCTCCTCCCCTGCTGATGTCCACCCATGCCACAGAACCTCTGCAGAACCAGGGCTGAGCAGATGCTCTGGCTTCCATGGGTCCTTTCCCTTGGGTCACAAGGAAACAACGTGGGGATACCTGGTGAGCTCTGCTGAGCTGTGCCACCGTTGTGCAGCTCATCCTCTGCAGTCATGCAGTGTGTGGAACAGAGAGATGGTGCCTCGTGTCTCTGTGGGACCTGGATTTCACAGTATCCCGGACTGGTTTGTGTTAGAAGTGACCTCAAAGCTCATCCAGTTCCAACCCCTGCCACGGGCAGGGACCCCTTCCACTGGAGCAGCTTGCTCCAAGCCCCTGTGTCCAACCTGGCCTTGAACACTGCCAGGGATGGGGCAGCCACAGCTTCTCTGGGCACCCTGGGCCAGCGCCTCAGCACCCTCACAGGGAAGAGCTTCTGCCTAAGAGCTCATCTCAGTCTCCCCTCTGGCAGGTTAAAGCCATTCCCCTTGGCCTGTCCCTGCAGGCCCTTGTCCAAAGCCCCTCTCCAGGTTTCCTGCAGCCCCTTTAGGCACTGGAGCTGCTCTAAGGTCTCCCCTTCAGGAGCCTTCTCTTGTCCAGGCTGCCCCAGCCCAGCTCTCTCAGCCTGGCTCCAGAGCAGAGCTGCTCCAGCCCTCGCAGCATCTCCATGGCCTCCTCTGGCCTCGCTCCAGCAGCTCCACGTCCCTCTTGTGCTGTTGGGATTTCACTGTGTGTGGTTTGCTGTTCCCCTGCAGGTCGAGGTGCCATGGCAGAGGTGTGGACCATTGTGGAGAGCGTGAAGAGGATCCTGGAAGAGCGGGGCTTGCCAGCACAGAGCTGATGTTGAGCACATTCGTTGTGTTTGGTGCCTCCCTAATGATTTGAAGATAAAACCAAGTGCTCTGCAGCCGAAGGAATGAAACAGTTGCTTGCAGCTGGTGCCAGCCTCCAATGTGGTTCAGTGCTGCAGACTCTCAGAAACCAAAGCCAAGGACATGCTGCTTTTGTGTGGGAAAGCCCTGTGGTATCTCACAGAGATGGAACAACGTTCTGCCGGGCCACTCACCTGGTGTCTCACGTTGCCTTTCTGAGGAGGCTGCAGAAGGAATTGCTGATGTATTTCAGTGGTTCCCCCAAGAGCTGCTGGAGAGGAAAGTGCTGCAAGCCCTGGCCATGGGGATAGTGCTGGCCCCTGCATGGGGACATCACTGCTCTCCAGAGCCTGGGCTGTAGCTGTGCTGGCTTCACCTTTCCAGCAGGAGTCACTGTCCAAAAGGCATTTCATAGCCTCGTAGAATCACAGAATGGTTTGGGTTGGAGAGGACCTTAAAATCATCTCTTTCCAACCCCCCTTTTGGAACTTAGTAAACGAGAGCTTCTCATTCTGCCTCTGGAGAATTGCCTCTTGTAGCTGCTCTGGGGGATGTTTGCACCTCATGTCATTGCTAAACTGTTGTGTCTGCGTGTGGTTCTTATCAGAGATGGGGAAAATAGGCAGAAAGAAGCTATTTAGTCCTCAAATCAGCTTTTGCTTTTTTTGTATCTGTTGTCTGGATGGAGCTGCAGACATCAACCATGTACCAAAATGCCCATCTGAGTGCTCCAGTCAGGAAATGACCAGCTTGAGCCCTTGTGGAAAGCCAGGCTGGGTGTATCCCAAGGGAATGAAGTCAAACGTTGCCTGTGGTGATCCTTTCAGCTTGAAAATTAACTGACTGGCATGAAAGTGACTGGGGACTCCTGTGACCCCATGGGCCAGAGCAGCCAGGGCTGCCCCATCCGGCTTTCCCTTGGCAATGGGAAGGGATGGGAGCAGACTGGGGCTGTGGAGCATGTTGCTGTAGCAGAGCACTGACCCAGAGAGTTTATTTTTAACCAAACCCAGGCAAATTTAAGGCACTTTGGTACAGAACGTGCATCCTGCCTGGGGGGGCAACCTGCAGCCTGCTGCGCACCAGGGAAGAGGTTCTCAGGGTATGTTTGCTTTCCTTATCTATCCCACACAAATGGCGCTTTGGCTCGTCCACTGATAGATCCAGGGATCCAGAGCTTCTGGGGATTGAGACAGAGGGATCTTTGTCGGTTCTTCCAACTTCCAAAGAGCAGAGGTTGTGGCTCTCACAAAGGACCATAGTGGTAGCATGGTTGTGAATGTTGCCTTTGTGGTGCGACGTGCATCATGTGCCGACGTTCTTAGCACTGTGAGAGCTGTCCTCCCTGTCAGAGCAGCTTACTTTATGCTCATTGAAGACGGCAGGAGAGGTACTGCTTGGTTTCCGTGGGGTTTGTAGTGAACTTTGTTTCTCCTACTCAGAGATACGCATGTTCTGGCAGTTGCAGCCCTAACTTGACCTTGGGGCTGGGCCCTGCTGGGGCTGTCTCGCGTGGTTGGAGTTGCTTATCTTTCCTCCTAGTCTGTGCCCAGGACTCAGCCGTCCTGTTCCTCAGACTGACTCAAAACACCGTGCCCTTGGTAAGAGCCTTTATCTCCTGCAGGTCTGGGTTGCTGGCTGGAGCCAGCAGACGTCGGCAAGTATCAGCTGGAGGGTGGCCAAGAAGGTGCCCAACGTGCACTGCACAGTTTGAGCTCTGATAACTCAGCAGGAAAGGGGAACATTGTGGGTTTAGATCCAGGGCTGGGATGCCTGGTCCCCCACAGAGCTGACCCCAGGCTGATCTGTCAGGCAGGAAGACACTGAGAAGGCTATGAAGTTGCCTCTCAAGCTTGTTGAGATGCTGAAATGAAGGCTTGCGAAGCACTCCCAGGTCCTTGAATAGAGGAAGCTGATTCTTTGTCCTGCAGAAGCAGATGCTAATTGTGCTGCTGAGTGATCCTGTGCATAGCTGCTGTGATATGCATTGGAGGCATACTCTTGCAACACTGCAAGGTCAGCATAACACTGGGATAAACCCTTCCCTGAAGCACCTTTCCTTCAAGGCAAAGAGAAGCAACAGTTAAGTTCCTTTTTGAAAGGACAGGGCTGAAGCAAGAGCAGCTTTCACCTGAGCGCGTATCCACACCCAGGACACTGCTGCCTGCAGGAAAGCAGCAAAAAGAGGAGCCAGGGAAGCGCTGCCCCACTTGTTTGGCTTTGGGATGGGGCCTTTCAGGATGAAGGGCAATGGGTGAAGGACCTGATTCAAACCCAGGGCTTGGTGAATGCCTCAGTGCCACCAAACCAGGACAGCCAGGTCACCAAGAGGTGTTGGTGATGAGTTCCTCGAGGCAGACACGCTGACATTTCCATCCCTTGCATCTTCGTGTGTTTCAAGTTCACAGGGGAGGCAGAAGATGCTGCCTGGGTGCTTTTGCTTTTCCTTCAGCTCTTTCTAAGCCACGCACACGCTGATCTTCCGTTTCACTTTCCCATGAAGCTCTCTGAAGAGCGAGGCAGCATCCCCATGAAAGCGGCTGCCTTGCAATTTCATTCATGCTGCTCAAAACTGTTTCTTTCAGCACTGGCTAGGGAGCGATAAAGGGCTGGGAGCAAAGCTGAGCTCGGGCAGCAGCCCTCCTCTTCCCTGCGCTTAGATCTGGGCTCCAAGGTGATTCAGAGCAGCCATTTCTCATCCCAAACTTGATGGGATGCTGTGGGGCTGGTTTGCATCTGGATGGCTCTGAATGTGGTGCTTTGCTTAAGAATTGGCTCCCCAGGTGTCAAATCCCTCTGCTGTCAGTTGTGACAGGAGGTGCATTGTCCTATGCCCTTGTCCTGCAGCAAGAGCAAAGGTCCATGAACAGACCATACAATCTGAGACTGGTTTGGGTTGATGGGACCTTAAAGCTCCAACCCCTGCCACAGGCAGGGACCCCTTCCACTGGAGCAGCTTGCTCCAAGCCCCTGTGTCCAACCTGGCCTTGAACACTGCCAGGGATGGGGCAGCCACAGCTTCTCTGGGCACCCTGGGCCAGCGCCTCAGCACCCTCACAGGGAAGAGCTTCTGCCTAAGAGCTCATCTCAGTCTCCCCTCTGGCAGGTTAAAGCCATTCCCCTTGTCCTGTCCCTACAGGCCCTTGTCCCAAGCCCCTCTCCAGTTTTCCTGCAGCCCCTTTAGGCACTGGAGCTGCTCTCAGGTCTCCCCTTCAGGAGCCTTCTCTTGTCCAGGCTGCCCCAGCCCAGCTCTCTCAGCCTGGCTCCAGAGCAGAGCTGCTCCAGCCCTCGCAGCATCTCCATGGCCTCCTCTGGCCTCGCTCCAGCAGCTCCACGTCCCTCTTGTGCTGCTGCCCCAGAGCTGGATCAGGGCTGCAGGGGGGGTCTCCCCAGAGCCCAGCAGAGGGGCAGGATCCCCTCCCTGAGCTGCTGCTCGCGCTCTGGGGGTGCAGCCCAGCACACGGCGGGGTTCTGGGCTCAAGCGCACACTGAGGCTGGGTCATGCTGAGCTTCACCATCCCCAGTGCACAGCCCTGCTTGGTGCTGCGGCTCTGCAGTGGCTCCGAATCTGACACCCAGCAGCAGCAGCAGCACTGGCTGGGTTCACACCTCGCACTGGGCTGTGCTGCCAAGGTGCTGGGTGGCAGGAAGCGGGTTTGTGCTTAGCAGGGCCAGGGGCCGAGGGTGACGAGGCAGTGGTGGCACATGAGAGCACCGGGTGCTCCTGAGCCCCCATGGAGCGATGGGCAGGTCGGGAAAGGGCCCTGGAGCAGGTGTAGGAAGCAGCAATCTATTGGTGAAATTCCGTGCTAAATGTGACAGTGATTTAACACAATCCCATGGCAAAGTTCTCTTGGTGGATTGCTGTGTAGGGCATGGGGTCTGACAGACCCATTGAGTCCCAGGGTTCAGGGAGGAGCCCCTTGCTTCCAAATTTCCTCAAAGAGGTGTTTAGATGCAGCTGGATCCACTCCTAATCCCGGACTTGCTCAGTGGTTCATGTCTGAAGGAATAGATACATATGCCAACCAATCCTTTGGCATGCGTTAGAGAGGATTTCAGGGCTGAGCGTATTAGTCACTGTCACAGAGGCCACAGAATTGCCTTCAGTAGATGACAAGCCCGAAAAGAGGTTTATTCTCATCAAAACTCATTGAATACTCTGGCAACCTGAATCTACTGCAGGTTGTAGGGAGGAATCCAACACTACAGGGCTGACTCCGGGTTTGAAAGGGGATTGAGTGTATTTCACTCACCATTCAAGCTCTCAGCCTCGAGGAGGCCAAACCCAAGGGGAGAGCCCTCATCATTTGTACCCCAGCCAAATCTGAGCTGGGGTCACAAATACAGCCCGAGGGCTCTTTGCTCTTGACAAGGCGTGGGTCCAGCAATGGGCACTTGTTGCTGTGACCAAAACCAGCAGGTTCCATAGCACCATAGAACCCCAGACTGGTTTGGGTTGGAAGGGACCTTAAAGCTCACCCAGTTCCAACCCCTGCCACAGGCAGGGACACCTTCCACTGGAGCAGCTTGCTCCAAGCCCCTGTGTCCAACCTGGCCTTGAACACTGCCAGGGATGTGGTTACTGGAGCCAGACCCAAGTCAGTGGATACCTGTGAGCCCTGCCCCATGTGTTTCTGTACTTCAGGTACCAGAGCCAGCAGATGGGTTTATTGGCAAGTGCTGTGGCTCAGCGGGTGCAGGAGGTGGTCCCTCGATCTCAGGCTCCATCCAAAGCCACCCCATCACCCTGTGGCCAGGCCAGGAGGCTGAGGCTGAGCATGGGACAGAGGAGAAGTCACTGTAAAACCAATGGATGTGCTTTGCTGCCATTTGCATCTGTTTCAGCCCTCCCTCGGGAGAGGTTACCACGATAAGGCTGATGCCAGAGGACCTGGCAGAGACTCCTTGGCACCCACTGTAGGGATAGCTTGGCTTCAGTGGTGACAGCCTTGCCATTAGAGCTTGCAGATGCACTGCTCTCGCCCTGACCAGCAGCCTCGCTGCAGAGTTTGTTTCCAGGAGTAACTGAGCTTCATTAGGAGCTTGAATTCCAGCAGGAACCCTGCTGGGAGTTCCTGTGCTGCTTGGGATGCCGAGGATGAAGATGCTCAGAGATGCAGAGAAAGAATGGGATGGGGGCAGTTCCCTGCGTGGTCTCACCCTGTTTGGGGTTTCCTGGTGGGATGTTGCATTGTCCTTCACATGGAGACTGGGATTTGTGTCTCTGGCAGTCCTGGTTTTGTTGCACCCCTCTTTTCCAGCTCTCTGGGCTGAAAGCAGAGGATGAAGGGGACAGCACCAGCAGAAAGCCTTGGTGCTGGCCAGGGAGATGAATAAAGGTGGATTTAAAAGAACCTAAGGCTGTAGTCAGGGCACTTAAGATAAAATCAACCTGTTTCTGACCTCAGGCTCCTGGGCAATACAGGCGGATGAGCTGTGCCCTGGGGACTGATGTAATCAGGCTCCATCGATGGTGATTGCAGACACCTCAGCCTGAAAGTGCTCATAGCCCCTGGACCGATGGCCTGAAGCATCTGTTAAGTTATCCGTGGCCAGTGCCAGCCCAGGAGCATCCCAGGACCCGCTCATCCCTTTGGCACCAGCCCTTTAGGTAGCCAGGAAATCCCGCCCATCCTCCCCGCGGCGCTGGGGCAGGCAGCATCCCTTCCGTCCAAGGGGAAGCGGGATTCCTGACCTTGAGGCAGGACCGAGCCTTATGAACGGGGCTTCTCCTTGCGCGGCTGGAAGAGCCTTTCCCAGGAGAGCTGAGCCCGGCTCTGCGCCGTTTCCCGCTCGGTTCGCACGGCCGCTGGGGTGGTTCCCAGCTGGGGAGAAGCGCGATTCACGAACCCGAGCGTGATAAGGACGGGCGGAAGCAAGAGCCGCGTCACCGCCGAGGAATGCGGCCGGTGCAGAGCGCAGCCTGCGGCTGGCAGCGGCCCCGGAGCCGGGAGCGGGGGAAGGACCGCAGCGATGCCCGAGGGCAGGAGGTGCTGCCCGCAGCCTCCCCTGCAGCATCCGCACCCCCGGCACGGCTGGCGCTGGGATGTGCGGCGGGGACGTTGCTCACGGCCCCGGGTTTGCGCTGATAGGAAACGGCTCTTGAGCTGGAGGGAATTGCGCAGGCAGGGCTAAAGCTCCTGTGTGCGGGCAAGGTAAAGGCAGGGTACAGGCAGGTTAAAGGCAGGGTACAGGCAGAGCGCATGGATGCCTCCAGTCACTGAACCCTGCCACTTGCTTGGACAGAAAGTCAATATCGACCCTTGGGCACTGAGGTTACCAACAGCAGCACAAAGCCTCGAGCTTCCCTCCAACACCAGCTTGATTTGCTGATTCTCTATAAAAACAATTATAATAAAATAGTTTTATTGATTTGGGTTTTATTGGAAGTCAAAGATGCGGGGAAAGCCGTGGAAAACCTGCTCGGCTGCTTATTTCTCACCCCTCTGTTCCACCCCTCACTCAGCATCATCCTCCCCCCGAGCATCCATCCGAGCTGGACCACCACAGTGGGAGAGATCCAGGCCTGGCTGCAGCATCATCCCCATCCCCACCGTGTCCCCAGCTCCTCATAGGGCACCGTGGCTCAGGAGAGGGCAGGGGCCAGCATGGGGCATGGGAACAGGCTTCCAGACTGGCAGTAGGACCTGAGGTGGTTCGAAGACTTGGCCTCAGGAGGGGGAAGGTGGTGGAGGAGCAGAGAGGAACCAAAACCCACCAGTGAGGAACAGGCCGGGCAGTGAAGGAGAAGTGAAAGCAGCTGTGATTACTGAAAGCCCCCATGTGAAAGAGTGGGAGCGCTATCTTTGGGGCTTTCACTTCCCTGTCAGGGCAGGTTTTCCTGGCTTCAGTCTCTTTTTATCCCCTCCCCTGTCTCTGCTTATAAATTCCTCCCTGGGGTGGATGGCGTCTGGGGTACCACTGAGCATTCCCGGGGGTTTGGAGTTAGGGCGGTATCACTGAGCATCCCTGCATGGTACCCGTGAGCATCCCTGCCACGGTGGGATTTGATGGTACCACTGAGCATCCCTGCACTGTGGGGTTTGGGGGTACCACTGAGCATCCCTGCATGGTGGGGTTTGGGGGTACCACTGAGCATCCCTGCATGGTGGGGTTTGGGGGTACCACTGAGCATCCCTGCATGGTGGGGTTTGGGGGTACCACTGAGCATCCCTGCACTGTGGGGTTTGGGGGTACCACTGAGCATCCCTGCACTGTGGGGTTTGGGGGTACCACTGAGCATCCCTGCAAGGTGGGGTTTGGGGGATACCCCTTCCCTGCCGAGGCTGCAGACATGTCCAAGCTGCATCACCCCTCTCCATCCCCTCTGCAGAAGATGCCAGCCCTGCTGCCGGTCCCTGGTGCATGGGCTGCATCTGTGTGTTTGGCCTCTGAATATGGAATTATGTGAATCTTTAAACAGAGTGCATCTCCCATGGGTCCCTGCCCCAGGTATTCCATGCAGGACTGCAGGCCTGGTAGTGGGCAGAGTGGGGGGCTTTGGCACATCAAGAACCTCAGTAAAAGCTGTTGGTGTGAAACACCATCACTAAGGATTGAAAGAGCTTCCAGGGTGTAGAACAAGTGTTTTCCTTTCACCCACAGTACAAAGAGGTGAGGGATGGCCAAGACCTGATGATGGAGAGGTTCTTGGCATGGCACTGATGTGTTAAAAAAGCCCCGCATTCCTTTCCCTCAGGGTTTTCCCTGGCTCCTGGTTTACACAACAGCTCCTGGCTCGCTCTGTCCTGCTCTTGTAAGGAGTGAAGGCCAAACCCTCTGGAATCTTTAAGGCCAAGATAAGCATTCCCCAGACACAGGGCTCGGGACAAAACAATAACCAGCATCCTCCCACATGTACCCGTCAGTCTGAGCCTGCTTCAGCATTCCTGACTTCAAAACACCCAAGGCCTGACCTGCTGGGGAGGGAGCATCCTCGTCCCTGCAAAGCCTCTCCCTGGGGACAGCTGCTCTCCATTTCCAACCCTACTTTCCCACTCCTCCATGCTGTGTTAACGCTGAGTTCACTTGGCCCCTTCACTTCCTATACAGCAGCTTTAAATTCCATAATTATCAGGTCAATCCTATTCCAGAGGCGGAGGAAGCGAGACAAGAGAGGGAGGCAGTGACAGGGGAATGCAGGAGGAAAGGGGCCGGGGCCTTTCTCTCTGGATTAAACCAGCACAAGAAACAAGGAATAATGTCACTGGAGGTGGATGGCAGCAAAGTTAAAGCCATTCCCTGAATCCCAGCCACGGAGCTCAGCAGTGGGATCCCCGGCGCTGCTGGGTCGGATGCTGTGGAGCTCCTCCAGGCCCGGGCAGTGTTTAACTCGGAAGTGATGGACCTGAACATGTTTCAGCTTCAATTGCTCATTTCCTCACCCGGCTTGGGAGCCCTTTGCTGATGTTTGCTCTCCTCACCCTGCTCCTGAGCATCCCATCCCAGCCAGGGTACCAGGGAGGCTCCTTCACCTTCAGCTCCTCACCTTAGCCTGGTCCTTCCCTTCCCAGCACCACCAAATCCCCCCAGAGCCTGTAGGTGTGCAGGTGGGATGATCCCAATGAGGATCCCAACATCCCGCCTTCCCTTCCCTGGTGGGAAACAGGAGCAGGGTCCCTCCTGCCCAGGCTCCCGAGCATCCTTCCAGGCCCAGCCGAAGGGGGGATGTGAACTGCACGGTGCTGGCTTTGCTTTCCCCTAGTGTGGTCTCGGATCTCGGCCGGTCTCAATCCCAAGCTGTGGATGAAAAGCAGTGTTCCTCAGTGCAGCTCCAGAGGGAAGAGCTCTGGAAGCAGGCAACGAAGCGCAGCACTTCCCCTTCTCCTCCTTGCTTGGGTTTATCTCATCTCATGCTCATTTTTGCCTTCCCAGGCATGCCCAGGCCAAAGGAACCCGACAGCGTAGGAGGGAGGCTGCAGTGCGAGGAGCCCTCGGGCTCTTTGGCAAAGCGGGATCTGATGGCAGATGGTTTCCTCCACCTCATCCTTGGGGGACACTTGCATGGTTCAGGGGGGCCAGTTTTCCCTCCCCATCCCGGTGCTGGAGCCAGTGAATCCTTATCTCGGCTCGGCAGGTCTCCCTGGAGGGGAGGAGGGAAGCAATGCTCCCAGCAAGGAGCAGCCACCCGGCTGGATCAATGCGGGGAGCTTGGAAAGAGCAGCCCCGGGGGTTATGGGGAAGCCATGGATAACGGGGAGGGGGGGGGATCACGCCCATGATGAGCTGCGCTTGGCAAGAGCCCCCTGAAGGTAGGAAGCCAAGGTGGGTGTTCCCGAGGAGGGCAGGTTGGCTCCAAAACCCCTTCTGCAGCCGATGGGGCTCCTCTGCCTGCTCATTGCACCATGGCAGGCAGCCTGGGAGGAGCGTAGAACCGCAGCCTGGTTTGGGTTGGAGGGACCTTAGAGCTCATCCTGCCAAAGGCAGGGACACCTTCCACTAGAGCAGCTTGCTCCATGCCATGGGTGATGGGTGTCACTGCAGGAATGGGGTTGGTTGGGGTTTTCTTTCCTGGTTTTGGGGTGACAAGTGTGTCCATGGCTGGTGTGTGCAATCAAGCTGTTGCTCCCTGCAAGCTGGAGAGGAGCGTGCATTGTTTAATGGGTAAATCAGAGGTGCCTCTGCTCCTCCAGCCTCACCGGCTGCACATGGCCACCTCTGCTCTCCTTCCTCCTACCAAAGTCTGCTTTAACGATGACAATTAAACCCCTGTTTGGGAGCAGCTCATTGATTTATCCTCTGGGATTCCTCTTTCCTCCTGGACTTCTGAGCTCCTTCTCACTGGTGGTACCAAGATGTGGTTCCAGATAACACACAGGAGGATAACCCCAGTTGCTACCCAAGCTTTTTTGGCCGGGGGGAAGATGATGGGAATATTGGGGATAGCACCATCTTGTGAGCATCCTCTGCTCAGCATGGAGGCCACAATGGTGTCTCCCAGCTTTAGTCCATGAGGTTGACTATGGGACACCCTGTGCTGCCTCCCCAGCCTGTCCCCAATCCCTCGGAGGCAAAGCCAGCAGGGCACAGTGATCCAACCCTGGGCCACCACTGACGCAGTTGTCTTGGCATGTGTGGAGGTGTTTAAAGCAGTGAGGAGGCCAGACCGGACATCCAGGAAGGCTCCGAGGTGGTGCTGCCCTGGGATGGGATGGGAGGGCCAAAGGCGATGGGGAATTTTCCCTTCTTGCTGCAGGGCGTTGGGGAAAAAGTGTGTCAGGAAATGGAGCTGCATCTCCAGCGCCTCTCTCCAACAGCTTCTCAATACCAGTGTCCATTGGGATGGTGTAAAGTACTCAACCAAGAGAATACTTGGTAAGTGGGTTTGTGTTGCCGTGAAAACCAAAGGACATGTGTAAAAGGAGGTGATGTGCAATGGCAAAGACAGAATAGATAAATAGGGGAGGTAATGAGGGATTCTGAGTGCCTTCAATGTGTGGATCTCACCTGGATGGTGGGAGCATCACAGACAGGTTCCAGCTCTTACACATCACTTGCCCTGGTCAGCCCTGGCTTGACTGCACCATGGAGGACAAAGCTTTGGGGTGGTCTCCATGTTTCTGGCTGCCCAACAGAGCTAAAGGAGAGGGGCAAAGCAGGAAAAGCTCCCAAGGAAGCAAGAGGAGGAGGAGGAGACCCCTGAGTGTCCCTGGGGCAGCTTCTCCAGGGCTGGCCCATGGAGTGTGAGCCCTCAAAGGCTGCTCCTGCCCAGCCCAGACCCAGGGATGTCCCTGGGGACTTTGGTGGCATCAGCTGGGACGGGGGGATCCCCAGGCTGGTGATGCTGAGCCGGTCCCATCTGTGGTCCCTGCAGGCACCGGGTGGGAAGGGCTGATCCCGCTGCCGGAGATCAGAGAGCAGCATCCCCAAGGGAGGGCTCAGCCTGCTTGGAACAGGTTTCCATGAGCTGTGAGGGGATGGGGATGTGGGTACCGGGAGGGGAGATGCAGGGCAGCCTGAGCCATCCCTCTCTGCTACACAGCGTGCTAAAGCCATCCAGGAGCATGGCTCATCCCACACCACCTCCCTTGGACCCATCTGTACTGAGGGGAACCTGGGGACCAGCCCCTGAAGTCCCCATCCCAATAACAGAGGGATGGACAAGGAGGGAGCCTGCACATCAGAGCGGTTGGCTGGTGGGATCTTCTCTCCCATACCAGGCTGGGAAGGTCCCACAGCCCCAGCTTTGGGCCCTCATCCCGGAATGCTGCAATGATCCACTTGTTTTTATTTACATGTTTTTCCCTTTCCAGGCACTGAAAATTGCTGCTTGGGAAGAGGAGGATTTGGATGGAGGTGATGAATGGCTGTGCTGAGCTTGCCAAGCAGGTGGTTTCTGTCTCTGGGCATCCCAACACCTGGGCTTGCCCTTCCTGGCTGGAAAAGCCGACTTCCCAACACTAATACTAGGAAAATTGGTAGCTTCGGAAGAAAACTCGGCAGGCTGGAGCTGCAGAGCCACGGGAGCAGAGACACCGGGCTCGGTTCTCTGATGTGTTTGATGTCCATGTGCTGCTTCTATCCCAGCCAAGGGGATTTTCCAGTGACCTGGATATAAGCAGGGCACGCTGCATCCCTCCTGCCGGTCCTGGCTCAGCCCCGCAGCACGGGAATTGGGTCGGGAGAGCATCCCTGAGCCTAGAGGCATCCACTCAGCCTTTGCAAAGAGCCCAAGGGGGTCCCACACCTTCCCTGCTGTACTCTCTAATGAGGAGCATGCCCACAGAGAGGCATTGAGAGACAACAAAGGACAGGGGTAAAAGTCCCACAGGGATCTGGTTGGATGCTTCCAGGATTGTGGGGATGGTGCCAAGGCCTCGCCCCTTGGTTTCTGTGTTGAAATCAGGGGTTTCCCATAGCAGGAGGATCGTGATGTTCCCCTCTGTGTCCTTGGAGGAGCAAGGTCCCATCAGGTTGGCCTTGTGGTCTGTGAATAATGCCTTAGTTAGCAGAACAGAGATCCTCAGGGCTCGCTCCCTACGCCTCATCCATGCATGCATGCATCCATCCATCATCCACTCATCCATCCACCATCCATCCATCCACCCACCATCCATCCACCCACCATCCACCCATCCATCCATCATCCACTCATCCATCCATTCACCCACCATCCATCCACCCACCATCCACCCACCCATCCACCAACCAATCATCCATCCATCCATCCACCATCCACTCATCCATCCATCCATCCATCCGTCCATCCATCCGTCCATCCATCCATCCATCCATCCATCCATCCATCCATCCATCCATCCATCCCTGAGTCATTGCACTAAACCTTTTGCTCCCTGTCACCCCAAGGGTACCAAGGGTACCTGCGGTTGTTTCCCAGTGTATATCCCCCTTCCTTCCCCGCAGCACCACCACCACGTGCTGTCTTGGACAGCCTCTTGCAAACCCTGAGGTCACAGGTTGAAACCTGACAGCTTGTTTGCTCCTCAGCTTCAAAGTGTTTCTTTAGCATTGCTCTTTGCAAGCTCCTTGGTTGGTTTTGGGGCTGTTGATGTTGGTGCACATTATTTATCCCAGTTTATCTGCTTCTTTGTGCCATTTGGGATGTAGTTGTAGCTTCTTGTGATACTTCTGAGGAGCAAGAAGCTGCTAAAACCCCTCTCCATGGGCTGCCATGTAAAGATCCCTCCAGAGGAGCATTTCTAAGCAAAACTGGAGGTATTTGGGTTTAACAGCTTTCTCTTTCTCTTCTTAAATGACCTAATTGGCAATTCAAGGTGTTTTCAGCCTCCTGTGCCAAGGAGTTCCCCAGCTGAACGGTTGGACTTGATGATCTTAAAGGTCTTTTCCAACAGAGTCGATTCCATGATCCCATGATTCTATGAGCACATCCTTAGCTCACCTCTGCCGGGGCAGGCACCTGGCACCGGAGCATCACCAGTAATTTTCCACCCGACTCCGCATTGTGGAAATACAGCCGGGCACGGAAAAAGCCTGGAAGGGAATAAAGAAGACACTTGGCCAACAGAGCTTGGCAGGCTCCCAAGGCAAGGAATGCTTCAGGTTCATCTCCAGCTCGCCCGCAGCTTGGCAGGCTCCTTGGCTCCTCGGGGCCGGATCCTCTCACTCCCCCCCACTATAAATGGGATGAGCCAGGAGCTTCCATGCCAAAACCTGGAGTGCTCCTGCTCCGACAGCTCCCTGTGCCCACGGGCTGGCTGCAAGGCAAAAGGGGAGGGGGAGAAATGGCCTTTTTGTGGGGTATGAGAAGGGGGCTCTTCACTCTTGCTGCAGAGGGAATGGTCTCAAAGCTGCCTTGGGAAGGAGAAGGGCAAAGCTGGCTTTTCTTCTCACACAACCAAGCCCCACCAAAGGCAGTGGTGAGGGCAGAAGGCTTGGGGGAGGTAGTGGTGGGTCCCTTTATGAGACTGCAATTGCTCCTGTTAAATCCCACAATATCCTGATGAGTGAAAGCAGGGTTTGGGAGGGCAATAAGATGTTCCAGCAGCTGGGGTGGTGACTGCCTGCCCGTGGCCCCAGGGCTCTGCTCCTGCTGCAGGATGTCTCCAGCCTGGGCAAGAGGGTCCGGACCATTTCCCAATGGGCTAATCCGGTTTATCTCACCACTATGGCAATAACCACCAGGAGCCGTTCCCACCTCCCGCTCCCGGCAGAGGCTGCAGAGCACAAGATGTTCCCAGACAACCCTCCCCACACCCTGCAAACAAGGGAGGATTCCCAAATCCCATGAGCATCCTTCCCACGGCAAACAGCCTCAGAGAGCCATGGTCCCCTGCCTTCCTCTAGTGCAAAGGGTGATGAAACAGGCTGGGACAGAGACACTGGGGCAGCCGTGACCGAGGTCTGTGTGTCATGGAGGTATATCCATGACTCCAGAGAAGATCAACGAAGGGGTGATAAATCCCTGCCCCTTGTTATAGGGCTGCAGCTGGCAGGTTCAGAGCAGGATGCTTTTCCATAGGATTAAGCTGCGGGGCCCTTTGTCGCAGGGCAGCGTGATGCAAAAGGCTGAGGGTGGTTTCAAAACAGCAGCTCCTGGAAGAGCAAGCCACCCGGGACACAAGGATCATTGCCAGCTCGCTCTGCTGGGTGCTACAAGGGGTTTACAGGTAACTTGTGTGCGCTGAGGTCTTATGTTTTCCCTTGGTCATCTGCTCCAGGCCAGGTTGGACAGAGCCTTGGGTGACATGGTTGAGAGTGAGGTGACCCTGCCCATGGCAGGGGGTTGGAACTGGATGATTTTAAGGTCCTTTCCAACCCAAACCATTCCATGATTCTATGGTTGGGAAGCAGAAAAACCCACTGGTGGGTGGCACCTCTGCTCACTCCTGATGAAACCCTGGCCCAAGGCACACAGCAGCACATGGGGACACATTGGCCAAGGAGGGACTAAGCCCTGGGTCAGGGCTCGCAGCCCCGAGCAGGGTCAGGAGCAAGGGAGGGGTATTTGCTGCTGGTGGAGGTGAAGGAAAGGAGAGATCCCCATTCCCCAGGTGGCCAAGGGGAGCTGGAGCTGCTGGAATTTCTCCCCACAGGAAGAATGACTCAGCAGGAGCCGGTCACAGGAGCAACCACAAGGAGCAGTTATCGGTGGAAAACGTATCTGGTGAGGGCATCAACGCAGCTCCTTTGTGCCAGAACAAAGGGGGAGGTGGAGGAGAAGAGAACAAAGAGCTGTGTGCCAGCAAGGAGGGGGCTGTGGCCACCAGCCCCAGCGGGCATGGGGCAGAAGGGGGCTGAAAACCCCATGGGTTCCCACGGAAGAGCTGCTTCTGCCCATCCTGGCAACCCAAGGGCTGGGGGAGGCGGGAGAGGGAGGTCTCACTGACAGCCCCATGAAGTGAAGCCAAAGGCTGTGAGCGCATTATTCACCTTGAAACTATGTGGGTAAACAGAGAAGGCTCCTCTGCCCCGTCCCACCCTGGCAGCTGAGCTGCCTTCCTGCAGGCTGGAGGAGACGAGCCCTGATCCACTCTGGCAGGTAAAGGGGATGCTCTTGCTCTCTCCTCTGGTGGGACCTGGAGCCAAACCACCCAGGAGAGGAAAACCACGCAGCTCTAACCAGCCTCCTGTGACATCCCCTCCGGTGCAGAGCTCCTTGAGGATGTCCCACGGGGAGGAAGGTGCTTCTGATGCTTTCATCACCCGTATCACACCCAGGTTTGGTTGCTCTGTGGCGTGGGGAGGGTGGAGTCCAGCAAGAGACCCAGCTGGGAGGAAGAAGATGACCTCTGCAGGAGAGGGACCTCCCTGCTAGCACAGCAAAGGCCTCTGAGCTCCAGGGACACGGTGGCCACCACCGCAGCCATGAGTCCCATTGGATGCTGCACCCTGACACCTTCCACCCTGGTCCTCGGGGCTCCTGCAGAAACTCTTGAGAGGCCCCCAGGTCTGTGTCTCCGTGGCGCTGGCAGCAGCTGAGGTTGGCTCCTCATCCTTCTTGGGGTCCTCCTCCCCATCAGCACCAAGTGGATCCCAGTGGAAAAGGAGAAACCACCTTAGAGCATCCTAGAGGGGAAAAAGCAAGCTCCCACGTGGGAGCAGAGCTGTGCAGAACACCTTGAAAGGTTTCCAGTGGTTTCTGCAGGCAGAACGGGAGAATGAACCAACCCAGCTCAACACAAAGTCGTTCAGATGCCACGTGAAGACCCTGCAGCGGTGAACCCACCTCTGATCCAGCTGAAGGGGGGGAACAAAAAGGGTTTAAAGAGTTTGAGAGCATCTCAGTGCAGGCTGTATGGGTGGGAGGCAGCTGCAGGCTGGCCTGGACGAGCCCCGGGCACACGGGTATCAGAGATAGCTGATGGAGAACAGAGCAGAGATGACAGAGTCCCGCAGCCATTCCCACACTGGGAACCCCATGGAAATCCATGAATTAACCTATCCTGAGCCTTAGGTATTTGTGGCAGCACAGACACAGCTCAGCGTTTGCTGCTGGAAACCACTTCCAAACCCACCCCACTGAGTCCCAGCTCAGGGGCCGCTTCAGAGTGGTTTATATGCAAATGCAGGGTAATGAATTTCGATCACCTTCTCTCAGGTTGCTCAAAGGCTCTCCTGCAAGGGCTGAACAGAGCCCTTAGGCGTTTGCATAAGCTAAAGCAGCACAAAGGACCATCAGGCCTCCACCTGGTAGCCCATCAGCAGCCGATCACGGCGCTCAGCCTGCTGCGGGGACCACACCTCGCTAATCCTTTCACCGCTATGTCACAGCCTCAGGCTTCATTCTTACAACGTGGGGCCGCCCGCGGGTCTGCCCCATAGACTTCTGCCTCCATTCCGGTGTCCTGTGGGTCCCGACCGGTGTCTCCATGCCGGGTACCGTCCCCTGCTTGCTGTGTAAGCCAGGCTGATGGGGTGCAGCACCCATGATCCTGGTGCTGGTTGGGAAATGATGCTTCCCGCCTCCTCCGTGCCCCTCTGCTGCCTTCCCAGAGGAGATGTCACCATCGCCAGTGCCCGGAAGGGAACTGAGGAGCTGAAACCCCTCCAGCCTGGCTGGCAGAGGCCACCTCCATCCTCCCCAGCCCCACAGACAGCAACGAACTGCTTGCTCTGGAGCCCCGCGAGCCCATTTCTCCCTGCACCGGGATGAAGGAGCCTTTGTTCCCAGTGAGGATGTTTTGTGCCATGTGCCACCGCCTCGGGGTAGTGTGCAGGTAAAAGGAGGATGATGGCTCCATCAGCTCCATGGAAAGCCGGTCCTTTCATCCACCCAGCTCCTTCGACAGCACAAAAAGCCCGGGGGCCATGCAAGCCAGAGCTGCCTCCTTAGTCATCGCATCGGGTTCATTTGTGGCTATTGGTGGCATTTCCGAGGCAGCCAAACCGCGCGTTTAGCAAGAAAAGCAACCCCCAGATGCTCAGAAAGCCTCCGGGAGGTCAAGGCTTCCCCTTTGGGAGCTGCGGCTGTGGGTGGGAGGAGAAGGGGAGGAAAACCCACGTGTTGCTGAGGGTCACATCGGGTGACCTCAGCCAGGGTGGAAAAAGGGAGAGGTAAACACATCCATCAAAGGAGCTGCAGCGTCCCCGGGCTGCTCCTGCAAGGCTCGCCCTGGGTTACATCATGGTGCTCACTAGGCACCTGCAGCAGAGCCCATGGCCCCAGCACTGCCGCAGCCCGTGTCCTCCCAGGGCCCCTGGGTGCTCTCCTGCTCCCCTGCCTGGGATCTTCACCAAGGATCCCACGGAGAGATCCCACCGGCTGCTTTGCCATGGGGAGGTGCGCAGGGCACCCCATGGCCCCCACACTGGTGTAACTGGGAACAGAGCCACCTTCCCGCCGGGATGGCAGGTCCCTGGGGATGGATGCTGCTGCAGGAGGATGCAACACATCTCCACACCATGCCGTGGAGAGCCTGGCACAGCCTAACCCTAAAGCGCTGGCATGGAGGCTGCGGTGCGGACACCACACTGGTGCATGGGAGAGCAGTGGGATCAGGTCCTGATGATACAGGGAGTTTAGCCAAGGTACAGGGGAGTAGTACAGGGGGGTCCAACTAATGTACAGGGGGGTAGCACAGAGGGGTTGTACAGGGGGTTGTACAAGGGGATAAAGGAATTTTGCTTGCTTAAACAAAAGTATTGCCTGTTGTAAATACCTATCATGCCTGCCAAGCGATACCAAGACACTAACCACTGATAAGGGGAGAAGAAGATGCCTGGTTCCAGTGAGAGCCAGGTTCATGGCTTGGACACCGACCAAACCCTAAGGCGCATGCTTGAAGACTATAAGATGAAAATTTTAAGAAGAGGAAGACTCATTTACTTCATCTTGAAGACCCCTACTCACAAGAGGAAGACTCATTTACTTCACCCTGAGCCCCTCGCCCATGACCACGGGGGGGGGGGGGGGGGGGCACTGCGTATGCGCAAAGGCCCTTTTAGCTCATTATAATATGAAGCGGGGATAGGTCATGAATATGTATAGGCGTGTTGAGCAACCCAATGTATATGTCTAACTTCAGAGGATAAATGTAGAGGGAAAACGACACTGGTGTGTGCATACTTTGGAGGAGCTATCCCCATGCACCTCAGCGCTGAATAGAAGCATACCTACTTGGCACCTCTAACGAGTTGTGGAGTCAACCCGCGTATCACCGAAGGAGGACCTGGCTTGGTTTTGGAGCCCAGGGAGGTGAGGGATGCTCAGGCATGGGCCTGGCTCCTGCATGTCCGTGCTCAGCCGCTGTTATCCAGAGCAGAGGGCATCTTGCCAGCTTCCCTGGGCTCGCCTGTAGCCACATCCAAGCCTTTTCCAAGACCACAGGTCTATTCCTCACCGTGAACCACTGAGCAAGGTGGTTTCCCTGCCCTGCCTGCTCACCTCCTCTTCCTCCTGAACAGGCTTTGGGGAATGCAGGGGGTGTCCCTGGAGGTGATGGGTGCCCAAGGAACAAACCCAGGCAGGGAGCTGTGCTTCCCAGCTGGAAGGGTGGAAGGAGGGGAAGCTCACAGGGGAGCCTTGGCCCGGGGATCTCTGCTCCTGAGTGTGGGATTCCTGCAAAAGCCCATTCCTCACAGCCCAGGAGGCCCCTCTGCTCCCATGCATGTGCTGGTGCTGGGGAGAGGCTGTACCATGGGGCTGCCTTGGGTATTGAGTGGGTCACTGGGATTGAGGTTGTCCCCTTCCCACAGGCAGGGAGCAGATGAGCCACCCCTGTATCCGCATCCTGCCCATCTGAACAGCGGGGAAGTGTGTCTGGAACATCCCTGAGGCCACCCCAACCCTGGGACTTCCCATGGTCGGAGCATCCAAACCTGCTGGGCTTCAGTGCCGGAGCCATGAGCTCTCAAGCCATAACGTGAGAGCAATTTTCCTTGGCTTTGGATGGGATCCATCACTGTGAGCTGCTCTGAGGGGTGAGCAGCAGCTCCATCCGCATCCCGGGAGCATCCCAGTGGGAGGATGTGGGGCAGAGCCTCAAAGCAGAGCACTTGGCAGCCTCACCCCATTGCGGATGCGGGCAGGCTCCTGCCAGCCCTGCTGCAGGAAGCCTCCCCAGGCTGTCAGGTGCCCTAATTCATCACCTCCCAACCGACAAAGGGTGGCTTTGGGTTTGCACTCAAGAGAAAGAAGAACAGAGAAGGGGGAGGCTCTGCTCTCAAGGACTATAAAATAACCCCACTGCGAGCTCCATCACCAGCAGCGCGGGACCAGGCACCCCGGGGCTGCTCGGTTCTCCCTCCCCTTGCCCTCCCCAAGGGTTCTGCAGGGCAAAGCCTCCTGGCTGAGAAATAAAGGCAAAAAGCAACCCTTGGGCCTCTTTGTGTGTGTGTGTTTGGATTGCTGTAAGCGGAGGAACAGCATGTGAATGCAGAAGCAATAATTCAAGCAGGAACACGGAGCTGGAGAGCTTTCAGCTACCCAAGCCTCAGCTTTGTGCTGCTCATTCATCTGCAGGGTCATTTTTGTTCTCCTCCCCCTGGGAGAACAGAATTGGGTTTGTTTCCAACGTCCCTTTGAGAGCAGCTTTGCTGAGGATACGGTTCAGCAGAGAAAAACCCTCTTGGCTGGTCAGGTCTGCTCACAGCACCTCCATTGCCATCATGTAGACGCTGCCCATCTTCTGGGTGATGTTTTATGGCCCTTGGGAATCTATACCCACTCCGCTGTAGCTGGGAGTTGGATATCTCATTACCTACAGATAATTATCCAGAGCTAATGAGATACCTGCATCTATGCTTTACTGGGCCTTGTCTTTATTGCTTTCTCGGGGCAGTGAGAGGTACAGGTTGGGTTTTTATTCATTTACAAGTAATTGTAGGCCCTGATGTGATGTAAATCGAAGGTTTGAAGGAGATGAAGCTGGCACAACGTTGGGCAAGCAACCAGGCCTGCCTGTGCTTTATTTTCTCCTAATTCATCCTTAAAGGTCATCTCACCTTAGAGGATGCTCGGGCAGCTCCCAAGGCTTCAACCCCTTCACCTTGGCACTGAAAGGACGAGGAAGCCCTGACCTCCCTCTCTTCTCAGTAAGTGTATTTAAACTCAAGCACCCTGGAAGCTGCTGGAAGCCCTCCCTTATGACCCTCCATCCTCCTCCCTCCAGCTCTCCATCCCTTCATCCCTGTTTTCCTTTGCTCACCAGCGTGATGTGGGACTCAGCTCCTCTTTTGCAGCGTGTGGGGATCAGGCAAAGTGGAAATTAAGACCATCAGTACAGCTCTCTTGCTCCAGTTAGCTCCATAATTAGAGCCTCATCAAGGATGATGCAGCCTCCAAGGATGTCTCCAAGGTGGGAGCTGCTAACAAGGCTGGAAAGTCCCAGGCACGACCCCATGACCACCTCCTGTCATCCCCCATGGGTATCCACAGGGACGTGGGTCCAGCAGGCATCTTCTATTCTCTGTTTGGGCTTGCTTGGGTAATCTGGGGGTTGCTAGGTGATTTGAGGAGGGCAGAGGGGTTTTCCCATCACTGCATAAGCAGCTGGTTCCGCTCCAAAGCCTTTGCCCAGGTACCAGGAGCAAACCCAAGGGCTTTTTGGAAGGATGTTGTATTTAAACACTTGGTAGTTCCGTCCAGTGAAGGGAAAACTAACACCGACAGGGTTTTGATGACCAGAACTCCAAATAAGAAGCTTTGTAGCCGTGTTTGTGAACTTTAAATCTCACCTCTCCATGTTGCCAAGAGATCAGCTAAAACCTACCAGAAGCTAGAGCACAACTGTACGGGGAAGTGGATCAAATAAAAGAGGGGGAAAAAGAGAGGGAAAGAAAGAAAGGGAAGATGCTCCTGGAGTGATCTGCTGTGGGAAGAGGGGATGGGCAGGGATCTGTTCTCTGGCCATGTCCAGGAGCTGGGTACACCCATCCGGCATCACTCTGGGTGCTGCCTGCCTAAAGGGTGTTAATTCCCCCCGGGCGGCTTAGTTAGCACCAGGGCAAATTGGGCAGCACAAACTGGGACAAGAACAGACCCTTTTGGGGGGATAGGGGAGAAGTGGCGTGGCTGGGGAGCAGCGATGGCTCAAACCCGAGGTGCTGCCTGGGGGATGGAGCCTGATGGCCAAGCTCCCACCCGGAGCCCCCCTATCCCTGTGCCTGCAGGGGTGACCCCCGGGAGTGGGTGTCCCTGGAGGCAGCAGCAGCAATCTGAAGGCAGCAGGTTTCCTGCACGCTGGGAGGGAGCCCGAGCACAGAAAACCACAGGTGGGATCGCCCAAGCGATGAACCCAGAGATAGAGCGAGAGGCTGCCGGGGCTGAGAAGCCTCAAGCAGAAAATGGGAAACCACACGGCCAACATCTGAGTAAGCCAGTCAAAACCTCACCTCCCCGGAGCTCACGTCAGCCCCACAGGGACGGGGGAGCAGGGGATCCCTGCATCCTCTGGGTGCTCTCCCACCGTGGAGGAGGATGGAGGGGCAAAGAGTTTCAGCCATCCCCTGGGTGCACCAGGGCTGGGATCAGCACCCAGCTCTCCCCAGAGGCCTTATTCCCAAGCGCTTATGTCTTAATAAATCATAGACCATATAAAACAGTGGGGTTTTGAGGCTGGTGCTCATGGTGCTGGCAGGTTTGATGCCTCAGCAGGGTTTGTCTGCTGCTTGATTTCAGTTGTTAATGAAGAGATGAAGCACGCAGGAAGCTGATGGAAATTCAGAGGAGAAATGAAGGAAATGGAGCAGGTATTTGCTTAGAGGCCAGGTGGAACTGATACAGGGGGCTTGAAACGCTAGTGCCTGGAAAATATCGAGTTTAAGTACTTTTTGCTTAACTTAAGTTGTAGAAAGAAAACTATGGTATAAGTCTGTGGAATTTAGGGGCCCCACGAAACATGGGATAATTATTTCACACCAGCCTTCTACACACCATTCTTCTACTTATCAGTTAGTTCAAAGACTCCTTGCCTGCCCATCCTACTTATCAGTTAATCCAAAGACAGAGCCTCCCAAACATCTGTTCTAAATCTTTGCTAGTTAACAGAAGAATTACAGATATGGTTGGTTTCAGCTAATCCTGTAATCACTGGGGCATCCAACTGTGCCAAAGGTGAAAAGTTTAAGAAGAGGAAGACTCGTTTACTTCATCTTGAAGACCCCTACTCACAAGAGGAAGACTCATTTGCTTCATCCTGAGACCCTCACCCATGAGCACGGGGAGGCACTGCGCATGCACAAAGGACCTTTTAGCTCATTATAATACGAAGCGGGGATAGGTCATGAATATGTATAGGTGTGTATAAATAAATGAATAGAGGATAAATGTAGTGGGAAATGACACTGATGAGTGCATACTTTGGAGGAGCGATCCCAATGCACCTCAGCGCTGAATAAAAGCATACCTACTTTACAACTTTAACGAGTTGTGGAGTCTCTCCGCGTAACAGAACCCCTCAGAGAAGAGTCTGAGTTATTTCGAGAGGGAGATGACATGGGAAATGATGTGTGGTTTAGAACAAGTCATCCTAGAAACAAACCATCCTCTAGAAATCCGAGGGGGCTGCGGTGAGAACCTCGTGCCACATGTCCCAGCCTTTAAAAGCCTGGGTAGGAGGAAAAGGCTAACACAGAAATCATAACACCAATAACAAAACAAGCCCCATCAGACCCAAGAATAGGGAAGAGAACTCGGTGGGATTTAGTTTTCAGGTTCAGCTGAATGATTGGCACCAGAGATGGGTCCATGTACGGATAGGGAAGGGTGTTCCTGATGTCAAGTTAAGCCAATAGCTCAACCACCTCAAGCTTAAAGGGATTATCGGCCACGTGGAGTGAGTTGCAGCGAGGGGAAAAATAACACCAATAGGTCTGTAATGGCCAGAACTCCAAATAAAGCTCTGTTATGCTCCCATTTACCCACATTAATACATAGCAATAATTCTATATTACATCCTAATACACCTGAAAGTTAAACACACAATAGTGAGCATAGAATTGCATTACAACTCCACCAAACAGCAGCACGTGATTGATGGGCTCCAGACATGAGAGCTCAGGGACTGGGAACTCAGAGCCAGCTCCTCCCAAGCACTTCTTTTCTGTGCAGGAACCAACTGCCATAAAACTGCTATAAATTAAATAGGGAAGGGAAAAATAATGGTTGTGAGGCCCAGGAGAGGGGAGTTCAAACGCTGCCTCCTCAGCCTTTGTTCAATAACGTCTTTAATCACCTGTATTAATGATTAGGCACATTCGTAAGCCCTGTGCTGAATTGGAGCCAGAAAGAGCGTGAGCAGCTTCTTCTACCCTGGTGAGCTGGAAGTGGGGTAGAACCCTCCCTGAAACAACCCATATAACCCCTTTGCCAGCACTAATCATTGCGTTGCCTTCACGTTTAGTAAATGGGAAGCTCATTCTCTTGGGAAACCTCCAAGGGAACCATTTCCCTTCCCTTTTCTCCTGCCACCTGCCATCCAAAGGTGCTCGGAGGGGGTTGGTTTCAAGGAAAAAGGTGCTCGGATGCCTGGATTTTCAGGCACTTCTGTGCTGCACAAGGAGAAGGCTGGGCTATATGGGAAGGAAAGGCTATTTGAAAAGGAGGAACCTTTGTTTCTCACTTAGAAATCGTTGTTTCTCTCTCCAGGTGGGAGCTGAGCCTCTGCCAGGGCTTCATTCTTCTGCATTGGGCAACTCCATCTCACAGCATGTGTGTCACCGGGCTAATCGTATTTACGGGTCTTTTATGAGGGTTAATGATTAGTTGGGGAGTGCTGGCATCTGATCTGTGGTACTGTGTGGGAGTCCCCTCTGTGTGTGGTTAAATTCAGAGGAGAGGCTTTTCTTTGGGGGGGGGGGGGCGCTAGAAAACACCCCCAGCCCACCCCAGGCTGCCAGAGGATCCTTCACCTTCCCTCTATCCCTGCACAAGGGATGGGGAAGTGCCTGTGTGCGGATGGATGGACTCGTATCCAGCCAGACCCAGACCCTGCAGCTGCATCAGTGCCTGCATCAGGGTGGGGGAGCGTCCCTGAGGAGCTGGGGCTCCTCTGTAAGGGGGGGTCCTTCTAACTGGGGTTCCTCTTTAACAGGGGCTCCTTGCAATGCAGGGGCTGCCTGCAGTGAAGGATCCCCATAATGGGGGCTTCCCTTAATGGGGGCTCCATACAGCCAGGGATCCCCATGATGGGGACTCCTCCCTACCAGGGGCTCTGTACAATGGGGGCTCCCCATAGTGGGAGTCTTCCCCACGTGGGGGACTCTGTTCAGTGCAAGCTCCCCATAGTGGGGGCTCCGTATGATGAAGTCTCTTAATGGGACTTCCCCAGTATAGACTCCCCATATGGCTATTCCTCCATAACGGGGGGCTTGCTGCAATAGGAGCCCTTCTATACCAGAGGTTCCCCGTAATGAGCGGTTGGAGGGAAGGATTACCCTGTAGCGAAGAGTCAGGCGGGACTGGGCGGGCAGAGCCCCGAGCAGCTCATTGCACATGTGGCGCTCTGGGCTGGGTTTGGCTGTCCCATCCCATCCCGTCCCATCCCGTCCCGTCCCGTCCCCTCCTCCGGCCGGCCCACACGCACACCCAGCCCTCCTCCTCCCTGCCCGTCCTCCTCCTCCTCCTCCCACTTCCTCCGCACGATGCACGCTGCCGATCGAGCTGGGAGGCGGCAGCAGGACCCCCCCCGCCGCCGAGCCCCCCTCACGGCCCCGTAGAGATGCTCTGGGGGAGGCACCGCTGCTCAGCCGGAGGTGAGTGTGGGATGGGGCCAGGGGAGCGCACCGGAGCCAGCGCGTTGCGGGGACCCCCGGAGGGTGCAGCCCCTGGCCGGGGGCATGGCTGCAGGAGGCCTTCCCCGCGCTTTCGTGCACCCTGTGTGGGTGTTTTGCTCCAAATCATCTCTTTGTGGTTGTGCGATGCAGGGAAAAATGGGGTTTAGCGGGTTAGATCCCTCACTCCGGAGCCTGGCCCCTGTTTTTCCCCATGGACGCGTTGGGCATCAGCCACATGAGCGAAGTGTCCGCGGGGCCGAACGTGCTTTCGCTCCGCTGCGAGAGCAGGAACCCGCCAATGGTTATCGTGGTGATTGCGATAGCGTTGCCTACACAAACGCTGTGATCGTGTGGACAGGACAGAAGGACGGACGCGGGCGTCCAGCCCGGACCTCGTGGCTAGGCAGGAGCGTGTCACTGCGGTGCCTGTGGCCAGCCTGGGACGTGACACCCATGGCGTTGGATCGATGCGGTTTTACTCGTGCACAGATAAGGTTTTAACCCCTTAAATACTCAGCTATTCTGGAGGCAGTCGCTGTGCTGGCTGCTACGTGTTTAATTAAGGGGGTTTTGTATAAAAGTGACTGTTCTGGGGGAGTTTTGAGGAACAATCACCTCGTGCAGTGCGAGCAAGGGATTCCTGCACGCATTCCTTGAGGATACTGCCTTAAAAAGCAAGTGGCTTGGTCCGAGTGAAGGCTCCAAGCGGGCTTTTGCCTCCTTGGGAAAAGCTCGGGAGCTGCAAACTTTTCTGAAGAGGGATAGGGTCTGGAATGGGGGAGCTGGGACCGCTGAGGCCTCTTGTTTGCTCCCCTAAATGGCCTCAACGGGGGAGCCTTGCTGGCGGTCTCATCCCAACCCATCGGGGAGGTGGGAAAACTGACCCCCCTGCAGGGACCCAGCGTCCCCGTGACTGTGGAACCGGTGATAGAGCCGGACGGGAAACCACCTTCGTCCCGCGGGACACGGTCATGCTTCGTGGTGACACGGGGAAAGCCCCCTCCGCTGGGGACCCTCGGCCCCTGGGGCTGGGGGGGTGCTGTGGGATGGGTTCGGGGGTCCTGGTGCCAGCGGGATTTGGAGATTTTGGGGTTTGTTTCTTGATCCCTGTGAGCTGGCGGCTGTTTCTCCGCATCACGTGGCAATGGAGGAGGCGGGAGGCTGCGGTGAGAGGCTTCCACCTCTCATTGCCGCGTTAGGGCATCGCATCCTGGGGAGGAAGTGCCGGGGAGCCGTGTGCTATGCGCCGGCGATAACGGGCACGGCCGCGCTTGACGAGCTCCGGGAGCAAAAAGGGATGCTTGAGCAACCTAACAAGCCAAGGAGCCCTCCCGTGCTCCTCCAGCACCCGAAACGATGCAGATAAAGCTGGCTGCGGCTTGCGAGCGCTTATCGGGGAGGTCTCGCCTGCACGCAGCCGTTTGGGAGATGCTGCGTGCTCCTTCTCGTTTGGTTCGACTTTTCTCCCTCCCAGCCAAACAGCCCCTCATGGGAAACCCCCTGCGAAGAAGAGGGAGGGGAAAAACAAGTTTAAAAGTACTAAAAAGGAAGAATGAATGGGTTGTGTTTAACCCACCCACTGGTTTCGCCAGCTGTGGGATTTCGGTATCACAAGCGCGGGCCACATGTGTTAGTGTTGACTCTGGCATCCCCCAGCCCCGAACTCCATGTGCCCCTTTCAACCCTTCGCCCCCCCCAGCCCTGACAGCTCTCCCGTGGCTGGGGGGAAGGAAGGAGGCTGCAAGGGGATATTCCCAGCGGGCTGATGGTGATGGCAACAGCAGAGCCATGTTCTTGGGGCAGACAGTGCAGGTGTGGGGATGGCGCCAGCCCGGCAAAGCCCCAGTGTATTTCATAGAGAGAGCCCATTAGTGCCCTCGCCCTAATGAGGTTACTGAGCTCAACCTTATCAGACATCAGAGCACCCACGTGCCCGGCTCAGGCCGCAGCTGGGAGGTGACTTGCTCAGTTCTGCATCCCTGTGGCTGGAAGTTGGAGCTGGCCACCCCTGCTTTCCTTTCCCACTGCATCGGTGTTCCCGAGGGGAAAAGTCTCCTTGTAACGGGGTTATGAGGCCTTTTCCTTCCTCCTCTGCTGAAGGGGGGTTCCTGCTGCTGCGGTGGGGGTTTGGAAATGGGTGATTGCACCAGCGCTGCCGATGACACCAAATCCTGCAGCGTCACCTAATCCTACACAATGGCATGGCTGGTTGCACAATGTCCCCACCACGGGGGATGTAGATCCCTGAGCTTCAGGAAAAGGGGAAATGTCAGAAGTCACAAGATCCTGGGTTTCTGTCCCACCCTGAGCATCATCTCTGCATGGAAGGGAATCACACACAGCATCTCCCAGGATTTAAACATCAGCCACCTGGAGACACCCCTCTTGGGCTTGGGGTGGATGGGGAAAGGAAAATAAGCCAGTTTGGGGGTTTTCAGGGGTTTCCCCCATTTTTCAACCCGATGAGAGCATTTTCCTAGGATCTAAGAGATGGCAAATTTAATTGGCACTGGTATCCCTGGCAGTGTTCAAGGCCAGGTTAGATGGGCCTTGGAGCAAGCTGCTCTAGTGGAAGGTGTTCCTGCCCGTGGCAGGGGGTTGGAACTGGAGGAGCTTTGGGTTCTTTTCCAACCCAAACCATTCCATGATTCTATGGATGTCTATGGATCCTATAGCAAGGCTCCTAACGCTAAAGCTTGGAAATGATGCGGTCATCCCATAACCCATTTCTTTGGGGAGCTGCTTCTAATGGTGCAGGTGGGGACAGGAGCTTCCTTCTCAACTGCACTGACCCTCCAGAGGAGTCCAGGGATGCAGCATCCTCCCTGGAAAGCAAGGAATTGGTGAGGTTTGGCAGAGGAGCCCAACCTGAAGGAACAGTGGAGGGGTGCAGCCTGCTCGGTCACCCCAGAGCTGCCGTTCTGGGGAAAAGCACTGGCTTTGGGCTGTCCCCTGATCCCCGCCTGGGCCATGGAGGGGGCAGAGCTGCAGCTGGGGGGCTGGTGGACCCGTGAGCCCTGTTTGTGCCTGGAATGGGCCTGGCAGGGCTCTGCCTGCATGGAGAGCTGGCAGTGGGGTGCTCCTCAGAGCGGGCTGCGTGCGGCTCTGGGCTCCAGCCATGCTCGGATCCCTTATCCACCCTCACAGGTCTCCTCAGTTATCAGCTCCGTTTCCCTCCTGTGGACAAGGCTTTTATCTTATCTCCACACTCTTCCTCTGCTTCCTAATTCCTGCCACAGAAAGGAAAAAGAAACCACGGGTGTGTATGTGTGTGTGTGAACAGACACGAGATCTTGCTGTAGTAGTTCCAACCGTGGGCTGGGAGATGCCAGGCCATGTTTGGGGGATGCTGGGTGGTGTTTGGGAGGTGCTGGGAGATTCTGAGTGACATTTGGAGATGCAGGGTGATGTTTGGCCATGCTGAGGATGCTGAGCTGTGGTCCAGCGATGCCCAAACAGGTCTTGGGGCTTGCTTGGGTGATGTACACAATGCTCAGGTGATGCTGGGAGGATACTGGGAGACGGGTCAGTGATGGTGTTTAGGCTCACCTGATGCTCAGGTGTCTCAGTGAGATGCTCAGGAGGTGCTGGGCGGTACTGGGGAGATGCTGGTGATGGCTGGAGATGCTGGGGGCATCCTTGGGATGCTCAGAGGATGCTCAAGGGGATGCAGGGCAGTGCTGGGACGGTCTGCCAGCTCCACCTGCTGGCACGCATGCTGTAGGCCAAAGCCCAAAACCAGGAGAGACCAGGGAGAAGGGCCCCCATGAGCTGATCCCAAGCTTCCCCACTGAGGATCTAATGTTGCTTCCCAGCTGGGGTGGGTTGGTTTGGTTTAAGGTCTCTGCCAGCTCCCAGGAGGATGGGAGAAGGGAAACAAGTCCTTTTTGTCCTTGGCAGAGGCTGACGCTGGGATGAGCAGGACTTTTCCTCCTCTCCTTTAGCCTCCCAGTGTGATGCTGAGCATCACATCTAGATAAGGAAGAGCTGGGAGAAGCAACATGCTTTCTCCAGTGAGCACATAGCAAGGTGACTTCTGGGGGGCTCTTGGCAGCCCCTGTCACCCCATTGCTGCCCCACCACAGGCTGTGTGCTCGCCGTGGGGACGCGCTGTGCTCACGGTTTGTTTCCTCTCTCCCGCTCAGGAAGGCCAGCTCCCCTCTCCCACCTCGCACCCCGCGCACTGTACCGGCAGCACCGTGCAAATGGCCTCAAAACGTAGCGTGGAGCCTCTGGACCCTGTGATTTTCATCAAGCTACCTCGGCTGGAGCATGACCCCGGTGCCAGCTTCCCCACGGGCCACTGCAAACCCGGCTCCAAAAACCATTTCAACTACAAGGGCTCCTACTTTGCCTGCCCGCTGCAGAGCCCCGATGGCCCCAAGCCGCCCCACGTGCGCCGGAGCCTGGCACCTCCTCGCCTGCACTACGGCACCGGTGCCGGCAGCCAGCCCGTGCCGGTGGAGGGGCCAGGCGAGCGCTGCCCCCCCAACCCACCCGAGAGCGTGGGGCCTGGGCTGCAGCCCCCTCCCTGTGCTGAAATGGGCACGGACAGGCTGATGCCGGAGCCGGTGGTGGCCAGGGAGAAGTGGGGCAGCGCTGGGCCAGGGCACCCCTTCCTGGTGAAGCACCCGGCAATGGTGAACAGGGCACCCACCCTGGCTGTCCCCAGGCCCATGTACAGGGCTCCTGTGTACTTCATGGACCTCAGGGTGGCTCAGCCGCTGCAGCAGAGACCAGGCAATGCAGACTGGGCTCTGCCTGCCGCCAGCCACCCCTTCCACCCCAGGGAGCACAGGAGGGGACCCCACGCCGACCCCAGCCTCCCACCGCTGCACCCCGGCATGGCGCTGCCCACCAGGGAGAAGGTGGGCTCCCCGGCCTCCTTCTCCCCCTACTACGCTGCCTTTCACCAGTACCAGAGCCCCCCCAAATCCCCGTTCCTGGATGACAGCCCCCCCAGGCAGAGGAAGGTGCTTGAGATGCACAGGCTCAGCCCGGACCCCTGGCACAAGCTCTGTCCACCCGCCACCAGCCCCGTGTACCAGGAGAGGCCACCCGAGTGTTACCCGTCCCTCCATAAAGCTCCCCTCCTCTTCCCACCACGGGCACCCCACAGGGAGGCACAGCCCTGTGCCTACAGAGGCTTTGGCTTCGAGGGAAGCAGGGAGCCCTATCCCGGCACGTACCTCAAGCCCCAAGCCCCATGGAGATACTTTCCCAACCCCTCGGATACCTGCATGCCAAGGGCAGCCAGCGCGGTGGCATCGCCCCTTCCCAAGCCAGCAGCGCTGCCGAGGGATGCGAAACCACCAAGGCAAGAGGGATACGTGCTGAGCTCCAGCTTCGCCTTCAGTCCCGGTGGCACGGCTGTATCCAGCACCTCCAGAGCCCACATGGAGCCGGGATGTGAGCAGCACCAGGCAGAAGGTCCCCATCGGCCAGTGGTGGTGAAGCACAGCAGCGCTTTCCAACCCATCTGCACCCAGGAGGTGCCTGGGGGCTCTGGTGGGATCCCAGAGGCCTTTCCCAAAGGAGAAAGGTGCTTAGGGAAGCTGGAGCCTGCTAAGCCAGAGAGAAGAGCCAGCTTGGCCCCCCAGGAGACCCACCATGAGGGACCACTGGCTCTCATCACCATAACGGAAGGAGATGCTTGCAAGGTGAAGGATGCAGCCAAGGATCTCACCTCTCCTTCATCTGCATCCCAGCCAGAGGGGCCGGAAGACCCAAGGGACAGCGAGGTTCGTCCTCCCTCCCCACCCATGCCAGTGATCAACAGAGTCTTCAGCCTGGCATCCGATGGAGACTTCCTGGAGGGGACCGAGGGCTCTGCCTCCTTCTGTAGGGAGCACCTGTGGGGGGACACGGCTCCCCTAAACACGGGGGGCAGCCAGGAGCCCATCATGGCGGTGCCCGCCACGGCCGGCCAGGAGCTTGTCCATAGAGCACTGGTGCAGGGCCGAGGAGGGAGCAGGCGCAGGAGGGTCCCTGGAGAGCCAGAGCCCGTGCCCCAGGCCCTGGGCTCTGAGGACAGCTCTGAGGAGGAGGTGCTGGACCTCAGCGTGAAGAGGAGAGCGGTGGAAGCCGGGGAGAGCCCCTGGGTGCTGGATGGGGAAGGGGGGAAGGAGGAGGAAAAGGATGCAGAGGGGAAGGCGGGAGGGGGAGAGGGAGCCCAGGTCCAGATGGAGCCCTTGCTGGTCAGCATCTTCTCTTGGCCCAAGAGGAGCTTCCAGAGCTCAGCCTCCTTCATGGTCCTGCGCTCCCCCTCAGCTGCACCCAGCACCATTCCCGCTCCATCCAGCACCATTCCCGCTCCATCCAGCACCATTCCCGCTCCATCCAGCACCATTCCTGCTCTATCCAGAACCATTCCCACTCCATCCAGCACCATTCCCGCTCCATCCAGCACCATTCCTGCTCCATCCAGCACCATTCCTGCTCTATCCAGAACCATTCCCGCTCCATCCAGCACCATTCCCGCTCCATCCAGCACCATTCCCGCTCCATCCAGCACCATTCCTGCTCTATCCAGAACCATTCCCACTCCATCCAGCACCATTCCCGCTCCATCCAGCACCATTCCTGCTCCATCCAGCACCATTCCCGCTCCATCCAGCACCATTCCCGCTCTATCCAGCACCATTTCCGCTCCATCCAGCACTGTTCCCGCTCTATCCAGCACCATTCCCGCTCCATCCGGCACCATTCCTGCTCCATCCAGCACCATTCCCACTGTCTCCAGCACCATTCCCGCTCCATCCAGCACTGTTCCCGCTCTATCCAGCACCATTCCTGCTCCATCCAGCATCATTCCCACTCTATCTAGCACCATTCCCGCTGTCTCCAGCACCATTCCCGCTTCATCCAGCACCATTCCTGCTCTATCCAGCACCATTCCTACTCCATCCAGCACCATTCCCGCTCTATCCAGTACCATTCCCACTCCATCCAGCACCATTCCCGCTCTATCCAGCATCATTCCCGATCCATCCAGCACCATTCCCGCTCCATCCAGCACCATTCCCACTCTATCCAGCACCATTCCTGCTCCATCCATCACCATTCCCGCTCTATCCGGCACCATTCCTGCTCTATCCAGAACCATTCCTGCTCCATCCAGCACCATTCCCGCTCCATCCGGCACCAATCCCGCTCCATCCGGCACCATTCCCGCTCTATCCGGCACCAATCCCGCTCCATCCGGCACCATTCCCGCTCCATCCGGCACCAATCCCGCTCCATCCGGCACCATTCCCGCTCTATCCGGCACCAATCCCGCTCCATCCGGCACCATTCCCGCTCTATCCAGAACCATTCCCGCTCCATCCAGTGCCATTCCCACTCCATCCAGTACCATTCCCGCTCCATCCAGCACCATTCCCGCTCTATCCAGCATCATTACTGCTTTATCCAGCACCATTCCTGCTCTATCCAGCACCATTCCCGCTCCATCCAGCACCATTCCTGCTCTATCCAGCACCATTCCCGCTCCATCCAGCACCATTACTGCTCTATCCAGCACCATTCCCGCTCCATCCAGCACCATTCCTACTCTATCCAGCACCATTCCTGCTCTATCCAGCATCATTACTGCTTTATCCAGCACCATTCCTGCTCCATCCAGCACCATTCCTACTCTATCCAGCACCATTCCTGCTCTACCCAGCACCATTCTTGCTCTATCCAGCAGCATTCCTGCTCTATCCAGCACTATTCCTGCTCTATCCAGCACCATTCCCGCTCTCTCTAGCACCATTCCCGCTCTCTCTAGCACCATTCCCGCTCTCTCTAGCACCATTCCCGCTCTATCCAGCACCATTCCTGCTCTATCCAGCACCATTCCCTCTCCCCCCAGCAGCCCGCAGTGCACCCCAGCGCCGCCTCCACCGCCCTGCAGCAGCTCCCCCCCTGCCTCCCCGCCGCCCGGCCCCCAGCCCAGCCCCATGGCGCTACCGGAGCCCCCCTGCGCGGCGCCGGGCGAGGAGCCGGTGCCGCTGCCCTCTGCCGGGCACTACTTCAGCGCCCTGCACACGGGGCTCTGCGACCTCCTCTCCTGCTCCGTGGCCCGCTCCTCCCCGCAGCTCCTGCGGGAGTGGCTCAAGAAGGCGGAGCCGGAGGAGGAGCAGGGGGAGGCGGTGCCCAAATCCCCCCTCCTCGAAGGCAAGAACGGCTCCAGGGTCGCCGAGCATCACAAGGCCGCCAAGGGCAAGGAGGTCTGGTTGGCTTTCCAGGACGTGCCGGCTCTCCTCGCCAACCTGCTGTCCCAGCTGGAGACGTTCATGTTCACTCACAAGTGCCCTTTCCCACACGTGGTGCGGGCAGGGGCTGTCTTCATCCCCATCCACGTGGTGAAGGAGAAGCTCTTCCCCAAGCTCCCTGGCATCTCTGTTGACCAAGTGCTGCAGGAGCACAAGGTGGAGCTGCGCCCCACCACGCTCTCGGAGGAGAGGCACTTGAGGGACCTGGAGCTGAAGAGCTGCACCTCGCGCATGCTGAAGCTCCTGGCGCTCAAGCAGCTCCCGGACATCTACCCGGACCTGCTGAACCTCCACTGGCACAACTCCATCAAGCAGCAGCTCAGTAAGTAACCCGACATCTCCTGTGGAGGGCTGGGGACACCCTGGGGCTCCTCCAGGGAAGCTCCAGCTCCATCTGCCTCCCAGATGCAGCTGATCTGCTTGCATTGTCCCCCAGCATCCTGGTCCTCCCAATGGTTCAGTGGACATTTGGTCCCTGTGAGGGTGCTGAGGCGCTGGCACAGGGTGCCCAGAGAAGCTGTGGCTGCCCCATCCCTGGCAGTGTTCAAGGCCAGGTTGGACACAGGGGCTTGGAGCAAGCTGCTCTAGTGGAAGGTGTCCATGCCTGTGGCAGGGGTTGGAACTGGAGGAGCTTTGAGGCCCTTTCCAACCCAAACCAGTCTGGGTGATTCAGCTTTCCCCTGTGGGTTATGGAGGCGAAAGGCTTGAGCTGGGGAGTGGTGATGGAGCCGGGGGATGAGAAAAGTCACTCTGGGGATACCGGGGGGGTTTTGCTGCTGCTCAAGGCTGTTGCCAACAGCTTCATCTCTTCCAGGTTCGAGCTCGAAGGCTGGCAAGAATCCCTCCAAGTAGGTAACTCTTCTTGTGGATGTCTTTGGATGTGTTTGTAGGATTTATATGTTCCGTGACTGTGTGTGTATTTGTGTGCTTTTGCTATGATGATGGGGAGTTTGGGCTGGCTGTGGAGGAGCACAAAGTGGCTCTGCTGGGCTGGAGGGGGCATTATTTGGGATGAGGAGGTGAAGACCCTGCCCTTCCTAACCATGCTTTCTTCTCCCAGGTAGTCCTGGCATGGAGGTTCTGATGGCAAAGTGCTAGCCATGGATAGCACAGAGAAAAAGGAGACACAAAGGAATGTGCCCACAGCAGGAGCTGAGCCGCTCACGATGCGGATGCTGAGGATGGGGACAGGTCCTCCCGGGATGCTGGTGCCTGGAACCAGGGATGCTCCAGGGTGATTCGCTGGCTGGTGTGGTCCCCGCAGGGATGTGCTCAAGCCCCTCACGGCAGCTGGAGCTGCGTTTCTTTCAATGCCTCGTCTTGTAGAGCATCTCCCACCTCCATCCGTGACCAGCCCGGCTGCAGCTGGAGAACCAGGAGGGAATGATTGGAATTCCAATGGAGCAGCTCCAAGAAGAGCATGGCAGTGGCCACGGAGGACAGCTGGCTGCTGCAGGAATGATTTACCACATCCTCTCCTCTCTGCTCTAACTCGCCTCTCCTGCTTTATGCACCCCATTTCCAATAAAGGAACCTTCCTCCTGGCCTTGAATCTTTACAGTGCTCTGGAGATTTAACCCACCACGACTGGTCAAGGGAACCGCGACGTCGGGAGTGCCAGGACTGATTTTCTTCTTGTTTTAAATGAAGACGTTTTTTAACTGTTCTGAATTTACCTTTATAAGGAGCCGCTGCCTTCGGGTTATGTGGGGTTTGTATAAAACCAGAGTAATTTATACTTGTGGTTTATTTGAACTCGTGGCTTCTCCTGTTTGCTGCGCTGGACCAGTGGGAGCTTGTTGGGGCCAAGGGTTTCGGTCCCGATCGGAGCTCAAAATAGCTGCAAGAAGGCTTTAAAGGCAGCTAAAGAAGCTCAGCCCACTGCACCACGCACATCCCAGCTGTCCCAATGGAGAACATGGGGCACCCACGCTTGGGAACAGCCTCGACGGAGGTGTGGTGATGCCGGAGGGGCGGGAGAGGGGAGCGATGCAGCGAGACCTTGGGAGGAGAGATGCTTTCATCCCTCCATGGACTGATGGAAAGTTGATGGGCATCCCAGGAGGAATCCTGCCAGCGTGCACCCCCCTTGCCCGGCCTGCAGCAGCAGGACACAGCAGAGGCCTTACAAACTCAACACTCGGGTGTTCTTCCGGCTGATCCTGGGCGCGGAGGAACGAAACAAGGATTTATTGTTCTTTTGTCTTCCACTACAGGAAATACTTGTTTTAAACCAGGAAAACAACTAAAAATGCAAAAAAGCCCACCAGAGACTCTGTTTTGATCCATGTGTTTCTGGTTTCCCATTGGGATGTACTGGCCATGGAGGGGATAGGGAAGGAGGGATGCAGCTCTCCCCTGCCATCCACACGTGTGCATAGCATTGTAAAGCAGTGCTTGTTGATAATACTGTATTTTTTGTACATATATATATATATGAGAGGTTCAGGGAAGAAAGTTCCTTCACTTTATTTAATGTTTTGTAAGAACATGGGTTCTAAGAGGTGCCTTGCCTGAATAAAAGGGTTTGGTTCATTTCCAAACACCGTGGTTCAGCCTCTAATTGCCAGCATGGGCACCATGGGACCTTTCCAGGGACAAGGGGGGTCCCAAATCAACACCCAGCATCGCCCAGCTGGCTTGGACAGACAGAGCCACAGGTTTGGGTCCCCCCTGCAATGCACTTGCCAGCTTCTCCCTGCAAGAAGCCATGAGTGATGTGCCCATCTCCATCCACTGGTCCAGCTTGTGGCCTGCTGAGGTGCCCCATGGGTCACCCATTGGTGAGCACATCCCAGCACCCATGAAGGCAACATCCTGAGCCCCCCCAGATGATAGCTGGGGAGGAGGGTGCTGGTGGAGGTGTCTGCAGCAGGGATGGCAGCGGTCCCCTGGGGTCCCTATCCATTATGAACCTCCATGAGGAGCATGATATCTGCCTGGTCCTGAGAGCCAGGCACCCCGAGCCATGTTTCCAACCCAAATCACTCCAGCCTGGCAGGGGAATATGAGGTTATAGGAAACATCCACAGGCTGGTGCTTGGGAAACAACGTGCCGAGGGCTTAATGAGGAGCAGAGGGAAGCTGGGACCCTTCCAGAGGGAAAGAGCTTCACCTGGGGCAGTGCAAATGAGCTTGGGTGTGAACTGGGAGCAGCTGGAATGGAGCCTTGGCAATGGGATAAAAGCACGGGGCTGGGTGGGGAGCTTGGTGCTCTCTTCCCCTTGTGTATTACCAGGTAAGTGGTGCTGTTGTGGTGGAGGACCCTGGTGAGGTTATCAGGGATGAGATTGGGGCAGGGAATGGGGTAATGGCTGAGCCCAAGGCTGGTTACAGCCCTGCTCTGCACCAGGAGCCTTCCTGGGTGATGCTGAGCCTTAGAACAAAGCCTCCTGAGCTGGAGAAGCTGCTCAGTGCTGCTGGAGACCAGGGAGGTGTTTGGTGAGGGGCACCATGTCCCTGGCTCCGGTGTGGGGGATGCTTTGGGTGTGGGATTGTCACTGGTTGGGGGCAGCTTGGAGGGGCCCAGCTTAAGGTCCTTTCTATGTCTCTCCACAGCTGGGCTCTCCCCATGGCCTCTCCTGAGCCAAGCAGAGGGGTAGGACCTCCAGACCCCATGGACACTGCTGCCCTGCAGCCAAAACCCATCCCCTGTGCTGAGAGGGAAGGGGCTGTGGCTCCTGCTGCCCATGTAGCTGCTGCTGCGGGTGGGCTGCGGTGCAAAGCCTTCCTGGTGCTGGGTGTCTGCCTGTCTGCTACTGCCCTCCCCTATGGCCTGGGGGCTCTGGCTGCCCTCTCGGGCTCCCTGGCACTGTCCCATGCTTGGCCTGACTCGCCAGGCTCCCAGAGAGAGACCAGTGGTGATCTGATGGCAACACATGGGGACCTGCTCAAGGAGCCAGCGATGCAGCAGCATGGGAGGGTGCTGATGGGTTCGGTGGGCACCCCAGGAGATGTGACCCATGGTGTGGACGCTGAGGGATGGAGCCTGACCCATGGTGTGGACGCTGAGGGATGGAGCCTGACCCATGGTGTGGACGCTGAGGGATGGAGCCAGGGAACACCAACTGCTCAGACCTCACTGCTGGGGCTTCTCGGACCCAGGGACCAGGAAGGACTTGCATTGAGCACAGCAGTGGCTCTGACACCATCCCCTGCACAGTGGCTTGGTACAGGGGTGCCTGACACCTCTACTCAGCTCCTCCAGGCCATGGGTGAGCCCAGCCCTGGCTCCTGGCATGGCCCAGCTTCAGGAAGTCCCTATGGTACAGAGCCAGGCTCACACGATGCAGTGACCTCGGTCCATGATCTGGAGCAGGCTGTGGGCAGAGCAGAGCCCTGGCACCCTGAGGGGAGCTCCGAGGACAGCGCAGGATCAGTGTGGACCGTGACAGGAATCCCCTCCCAGAGCCACAGCTTGATGGAGGAGCACAGAGATGACCGGACACCAGCCCTTGGGGCATCCCCTGGCCCTTGGACCATGCCCCACAGAGCAGATCTGAGCCTGGCTGTGAGCTCGGAGCCTGCTGCTGTGGTCACAGCCAGCACCTTGCCTCCCTGGGCTCCTAGCAGCGCGCCTGCAGCTCCTCAGTCTGCAGCCAGTGGAGCTTCTATTGCTGGAGCCACAGCGAGGAGCTGCCATGGGCAGAAGGAAGAGGTGAGCCCAAGGCCTGAGGTTGGTATGGGTGAGGACCACACGGCTGCTCCTCCCCTGCCCTGGCTGCTCTCAGCTCCGCCAACAGGAGGGATGTCCATCTCCAGCACCACTCATCCTGGCACTGAGTGGGTCCCCTCTGCTGTGACGCCTGAGGTGCTCTGGGACACGCAGGCTGCTGGCACCTTCCTGCATGGAGAAGCTGCTCTGCTGATGGATGCCTTGGCCAAGGTCGCAGGAAACGAGTCTGTGTTTCTGGGCACGGTCCTGGCCTCCCTTCCCGGTGCTGCTCCTGCTCATGGGGTCACCCACCCACAAGTGCTGGCTCCTTCCCTTCCTACAGCGGAGCCTGCTGTCACCTTGGGGAAAGCGAGTGACCCATCTTCACCTCCTGCACAGCAGCCCATGGCACCCACCAGAGCCCACCCCTCCCCAGCTTGGACCAGGGCTCCTGGTGCTGTGAGTCCCTCTGTGACTGGGGTGAGTGCAGCAGCAGCCCCTGATGCCACCGCAGAGCCTGGACTGACCAAAGCCACTCACAAGGATGGAGCTGCTGTGGTGGCCTCCCCCTCTCCACGAGCTGCAGCATCACCTGCCCAGGGGCCATCTCTGCATCCAGATCCCTTCCTCACAACAGCATCTGTGGATGGGCCCTCTGCAGGGCAGCACCATGAGGCCACGACGGGGGCAGAGATGAGTGCTCTGCCCGGAGCCGTGGCAGGAGTTGGGCACAGCGAGCTCAGCCCAGCATCAGTGGGACCTGCTGCTGCCTCAGCAGGACCTCCAGAGCCCCCCAGTGCCAGCCCAGGCTCCAAGCTGCCCACTCTGGAGCATGGCTCTGATGCTGTGCACCGCGCTGGCACATCCCCATCTTACCGGCTGGCTTCCACCAGAGCTGTGCATGCAGCCAGCTGTGATGCTCAGCCTGTGTCCAGGCACTCTGTCACCTTCCAGCAGTCCTCTACAGCCACAGAGCATCTCCCTGCATCTGAGCTGATGCCCACGGGCAAACCTGGCTCCCTGGCTCCATCCCATCCCTCTGGGCTCCCCTCTCCTGCTCATGTGCTGCCCTTGCAGTTCCGGCTCTTGAGCATCACTTACACGGAGGCTCTGAGCAGCAACACCTCAGAGAGCTACAGGCGGCTGGAGGAGGAAGTGATGCTGATGGTGAGTGCAGGAGTTGGCTGGTGGGAATGCTGGTACTTTGGGGTGCAGCTGAGGAGCTACTGCTGGGGTGAGGAGCTTGAGGGCTCACTTCATGGTGGAGACAAGAAAATCCCAGCACTGGAGCTGGATGGGGTTCCTGGTTTGAGGTGAGACTTGGGCAGCCATCAGGGCTGTGGTACACCGGTGATGCTGGGGTGTCCCCTCCTGGCTGCTGTCTCTACACTGATGGAGCCCTGGCTATGCCAGCTTAGCCAGGACCATCCCCAGAGACCTGGAATAACCCTTCCCGTGGGGGAGCTTGTAGAAGCTGCCCAATTAACACATGCTTCTCTCTTCCAGTTAAACCAGACACTGTCCATCTACAAGACCTTCCTGCGGGCAGAAGTCCTTGAGTTTATGTGAGTGGCAACGTGGAGAGGGGTGGCTTTGGCTTGGAGGGAAGGGTTTGCCAAGTGAAATGCTCTTGTGAGGGGCTGCACTCCCTCCACAGGGGCATCATTCCAAGGGATCCCTGCCTGGAAGTGGCTGAAGCTCCACCCGAATCCTGATTCTGGGTGGGTGTTAATGTGGGGATGGGGGGCTCTGAGCTGCCCCTGGCCTGCTCTCCCTGCAGGAACGGCTCGGTGGTGGTGCGAGGGCAGGTCCTGTTCCGTGGGGATGCTCCTGCTCCCACCAGCTCCCACCTCATCCGCACCATGGCCACGGAGGCGAGCAGGGGAAGGAGCTCCTTCAGCTGGCGGCTGGAGCCATGGTCTGTACAGTCCGGTGGTAAGCAATGGAGACCTTCCAAGAGCAGAGCTGCTGCTCTCAGCATCCTCCCTGTACCTCTATCAAAGCCAGAACCTGTCCAGTCTGCACTTAAGTGAAGGTGAAGCTTGAGCATCCCAACCCGTGCAGAGCCCTGTAGTGTTAAGGCTGCTGGAGGCGCATCTGCAGCAGTTGGACCTGTGGGGTCCAGTGTTTCTGCTAAACCCTGTGGCTTCCCCTCCTCAACCTGCTTCTCATGTCCTGTCCTCCCAAGCCCTTTCCACCACTAAAACCACTCATCCGTACCCAGGATGAGGTACCTCATCCTGCCCTGCTGGCCTCTGCTTTCAGTGCAGAGGATGCTCAAGACTGATTGATGATAGGTCCAAGGATGATGAAGGAGCAGGGATGAGAGTAACTGTCTGAACTCTTGTAGGGTTCAGCCTGGAGAACCTGGCCCCGGAGAAGCTGTCCATCTCCTTCACTGTCCTCCGGCCTGGCTGGAGCAGAGCAGACTCCTTGGGGCAGCTGATCAGCAAGGTATGGTGAGCCTTGGGGGCTCTTCCCGAAGATGATGCTGGGAGGATGGGCCCAGGCTGGCTGCTGCCTGCACCATGGGACAGCACATCCTAAAGCAGGGGCAGGGTGTGAGGTGCTGTTTCCTCTTTATCCAGGTGACCGAGTCTCTTGGTGCCCTTTACCATGTGAGGAACTTCACTATCACCCAGCTCAGGTATGGGGTACAACTGCCCAAAGCTCTTCATTTAATGTCCTTCACTGCCCTTCGTGCTCTCTGTGGCATGAGCCATGCTGCAAGGCGGGGAAGGATGAGCTCTGTTGCACTAGGGAGCTCAGGAGGGTGACGTGGGGCTGGCAGCAATACCCTGAACCTCTTCCTTGGGCTGAGGAGCCATGAAAGAAGACCAGAACCAGCCAGGGTGTGCCTGGGGAGCCTGTTCCACCTCCCTGCCTTGCTTAGAGCCCTTCTTCCTCTAGAACCCACAATGGGGACCTGGAGCTCACTGGAGATGTTTACCTTGACACCATCGTCCATGCGGATGTTCTGGAGGCTCTGCAAGCCCTGACAGCTCTGAGAACCTGCTCTGTGGACCTGACCTCGCTTGTGCTGGAGGGTGAGGACAGCCCCTGTGTGCTGGTGGGGCTCAGTGCTGGCTCTGTTCACCCACCAGCCCTGCCTTGCCTCCCCAGGAGCCAGGCTGCACCTCCAGCTGTACCCGCTCTCCCTCCTCGTCACCAACAGACGCTTCAGCAAGGGCCTCCTGGATCCACTGTCTGCAGAGCACCAGGAGCTCAGCACAGGCATTGGGGATGCGGTAGGAATGGCTGGTGGGAGTGGACCAGGGTCCTTCAGGGTGCTGGGGACCACGGGAGAAGGAGGGACTGCTTTGGGGCTGTCTGAACCAGATCCACATCTCCGGGGCTGCGCTGATGCCTGCTGGAGGCGGGCGCTGAGGCTTCACTGGCAGGGTGCTGACCCCTCTGCTGATGGTGGTTCAAGCCACCACACTACATCTGCAGGTGCAGCAGGACCGCAGCTGCCCTGTGCTCCTGCTGTTGTGACTGACCCAGCTCCATTGTCAGTCACAGAATCCCATTGGAAGGGACCTCAAGGATCATCTGGTCCGACCTTTCTAAGCAAAGCATGACCCGGACCAGATGTCTCAGCACCTTGTCAGCTGGGAGTCCTCCCCTTCCCTGGGGAGGTGGAAGCAGGGATCTGGCTGGGGGAAACCTCTCAAAGGCTGGTGTGGAGCTGAGCCCAAACCTCTCTTCCAGGTGGTGCGAGCCCTGAGGGACCACAGGAGCTTCCTGCAAGTGCTGATAAGAGAATTCCTGTGAGTGGGAGCAGAGGCTCTGCTGGGGCAGGGCTGGGCCAGTCTCCCCATAGACCTCAACCACCAGGTCATGGCTGTTGGGTGTTCTCTCTGCCACACGAGGGCTGGCAGCAGACACCCTCAGGGGTGTCCCTGCCATCCCAAAGAGCAGATCCAGACCCAATGCCTCCCTGAGCAGCATCAGTGTGTGGTGTCAGGGGGGTCATGATGGGACTGGTGGCTGCTGGAGCTCTTCCCACCTCACCCTACAGGCCTGGATCCTTGATCTGCCATGGGGACTTGGTCTTCCAGCACCCAGCTCCAACCAGCCTGGAAGTGTTGGAGGCACTTGTGCTCTCAGTTGGGTCAAACAAGGCTTTGGCTGGTTCAGACTTCCAGGTGGATCCGTATTCCCTTGCTGTGGGAGGTAAGCATCCCTTTGGGGCATGGGTAGAGAAGCCTGTGTCTCCATGCAGGGTGAGCAGTGTAGATCCATAACCAGGTAGATCCAGGTCCTTTGGGCAAGGGGAAGGTGACACCTTCTGGATGGTGAGGTGACAGCTTGCAAGGGCTGATTTGGAAGGGCCATTCTGGCAGCACCCATACCCTCATTCCCTGTCTCCAATGTGCCATGTGCTGCAGGCTGGCAGACGACAGGAGGGAAGGGTCACCTCCTGCAGGGTGTCACATGGATGCTGTTGCCCTGTGTCCTCTGCTAACGTGGTATTCCACCCACTGATCCAACCCCTTGTGCTCTGCTCCAGAGGACACCCTGGAGCTGCCCCTGCCTGAGCCGGGCTTCCCGGACTACGGTGTGGTCATCATGGTGGTGTGTGGCCTCATCATCATCACTGTTCCTGTCATCTTGCTGCTGGTAAGGGCCCTGTCTGTCTGTGTTGTGGGGGCAGGAAGAAGCTGGGGTCAAGCAGCCCTGGTCTCTGAGCAGAGGGACCACTGTGGAGTCAAGCGTGGCTGCAGCCCCTGTGCTCTCCTCCCCAGTGCTTGAGGACCAAGAGGCTGGGTTGGTGGCACGTGGCACCCCTCTGGGACAGAAGAGACCCTGAAGCAGGGATCCAGACCCTGGAAATGGATAACCAAGGCTTCTGCGCATCCTCTGAGCAGGCAAGTGGCTTCTGGGCCCTTGAATTGAGCTCCTGTGCTGCAGAGCTGGAGCCTTGAGGTGCAGCTGATGTTAGGGCAGGTCCCTGATGTACCTGAGGATTTGAGGCAGCCCTGTGGGGATGGAGACCTCCCGCTGCTCTTGGTGGAACAGCTTCTCCCCCTCTCCCCACAGAGTGCTGGGGATGCTCAACCACATTGGGACAGTTCCTCTGCCTGAGGAAAGGAAATGCGGCTGATGGGGGAGCCTGAGGAGCAGCTGTGGGGGGAGAGAAGCTGAGAAGCCATCCCTGCTCCCTGATGGATGCAGGCTCAGTGGATAGAGGAAGAAATCTGTACGTTGAGCTTTATTAAACTGTTTATAAAACGCCAAAGTCAGTGGTGTAGGGGCTCTGCTTCCAGGCTGGGTTCACTGCAGCCTCTGCCTCACCAGGCCCTAGTGATGTGAGTTAGAGGGGTGAGGAAATGCATCCCTGATGGGGCTGGGGCGAGGGAATTGGGTGCTGGGTGCTGCCCGTAACCCCAGCAGGCACAGCACACATGGCTGGGGGCTCTCAGTAATGGCAAGGAGAAGCGCTGGGGTTTTGCCACCCCAAAGCGTGCTTTTCCCAGCCTCTGCAGGCAGGAAGCAGCTCTACAAGACAAACACTCGCTGCCAGGAGCAGTTCCAGTTCTTCTCTAGTCACAGGTCGGCCAGTGCTGTGGGTCTCCACAGCAGGCACGGGGCAGAGCTGGCCGCAAGCTGCTGTGGGGGTGCTGGGCCCATGGGAGGGATGCTCCGGGGCTGTGCTGAGCTCCCTGCTGCTCTCCAAGGGGTAGAGCGGCTCCAACTGCGCTTCCCTGTGAGCTGCTGCCCACGGGACCCCCGCTTCCTGAGGGAGAACAGACTGCGTCCCCTCATCTGGGAACATGAGCGCTGGGGCAGGAACCTGCTGCAGCTTCCCAACGGGAATGGTGGGGGATAGAGGGGGAACCAACAGAGGATGGAAACCGGTTGCTTTGCACGGAGGTGCAAGACGCGACCGTGCCGCGGTCCCGGGCCAACCCTGAGGGGTTATTCCAGCCGCGACTCTGGCTCCGGGATCTCTATTCCAGATCCGAGAGATCCCAGCCCCAGGGTTAGTGCTGCAGCTCTGCCCCACCAGCTTTATTGCCAGCCCCACACTCGGTGCTTCAGCTCCTGCTCTGCCCCAGGTCACCCCCAGCCCTAAACTGCTTATTTCAGCCCCAGCAGAGGGAAATTCCAGCTCATTGCCCTAAGCTTTACTGCCAGCTCCAGTTCTGCATGGTCTTGGTCCAGACAAGAGTTAGTATTAAACTCCAGCTCAGCCCCAGCCTCAACTAATTTCAGCTCATTCCCACAAGCTTTATTTTCCAGCTCCAGCACCCTCATTCCAACAAAGCTCTGCCCTATCCCAGCTCCAGCTAAGATTCCGCCTCCAGCCCCAGGCAAGGTCCCAGCCCCAGACAAGACCACGACTCAGGGATTTCAGCTCATTCCCACAAGCTTTATTTTCCAGCCCCACTGCCTTTATTCCAGATCTGCCGCTGTGGAGGTTCAGCTCTGGCTCCAGAGTCTCTATTCCAGCCCAGCTCCAGGAGATCCCAGCTCCAATCCAGTGTCCCTAGTTCAGCTCAGTCCCATGGGATTTATCCAGGTCCAGCCCCACCCTCAGTGTTTCAGCTCATTCCCACAAGCTTTATTTTCCAGCTCCAGCAGATTCATTCCGACAAAGCTCTGTCTTATCCCAGCTCCACCTGAGATCCTGTCTCCAGCTCCAGCCGTGGTCCCAGCCCCAGACAAGACCGCAGCTCTGCTTTAGCTCATTCCCACAAGCTTTATGCTCCAGTTCCAGCGGTTTCATTCCAGCCCTGGCCATCTTTTCCAAGCCCAGCAGAATTCCCAGGCCTCAGGGATTTCGCCGCATTCCCACAAGCTTTATTTTCCAGCCCCACTGCCTTTATTCCAGATCTGCCGCTGTGGAGGTTCAGCTCTGGCTCCAGAGTCTCTATTCCAGCCCAGCTCCAGGAGGTCCCAGCTCCAATCCAGTGTCCCTAGTTCAGCTCAGTCCCATGGGATTTATCCAGGTCCAGCCCCACCCTCAGTGTTTCAGCTCATTCCCACAAGCTTTATTTTCCAGCTCCAGCACCCTCATTCCAACAAAGCTCTGCCCTATCCCAGCTCCAGCTAAGATTCCGCCTCCAGCCCCAGGCAAGGTCCCAGCCCCAGACAAGACCATGACTCAGGGATTTCAGCTCATTCCCACAAGCTTTATTTTCCAGCTCCAGCAGATTCATTCCAACAAAGCTCTGTCTTATCCCAGCTCCACCTGAGATCCTGTCTCCAGCTCCAGCCATGGTCCCAGCCCCAGACAAGTCCGCAGCTCTGCTTTATCTCATTCCCACAAGCTTTATGCTCCAGTCCCAGCGGTTTCATTCCAGCCCTGGCCATCTTTTCCAAGCCCAGCAGAATTCCCAGGCCTCAGGGATTTCGCCGCATTCCCACAAGCTTTGTTTTCCAGCCTCACTGCCTTCATTCCAGCCTTGGCTCTGTGGAGGCTCTGCTCTGGCTCCAGAGTCTCTATTCCAGCCCAGCTCCAGGAGATCCCAGCTCCAATCCAGTGTCCCTAGTTCAGCTCAGTTCCATGGGATTTATCCAGGTCCAGCCCCACCCTCAGTGTTTCAGCTCATTCCCACAAGCTTTATTTTCCAGCTCCAGCACCTTAACTCCAAGAAAGCTCTGTCTTATCCCAGCTCCAGCTAAGATTCCATCTCCAGCCCCAGGCAAGGTCCCATCCCCAGACAAGACCACGACTCAGGGATTTCAGCTCATTCCCACAAGCTTTATTTTCCAGCCCCACTGCCTACATTCCAGATCTGCCGCTGTGGAGGCTCAGCTCTGGCTCCAGAGTCTCTATTCCAGCCCAGCTCCAGGAGATCTCAGCTCCAACCCTGTGTCCCTAGTTCAGCTCAGTCCTATGGGATTTATCCAGGTCCAGCCCCACCCTCAGTGTTTCAGCTCATTCCCACAAGCTTTATTTTCCAGCTCCAGCAGATTCATTCCAACAAAGCTCTGTCTTATCCCAGCTCCACCTGAGATCCTGTCTCCAGCTCCAGCCGTGGTCCCAGCCCGACAAGACCGCAGCTCTGCTTTAGCTCATTCCCACAAGCTTTATGCTCCAGTCCCAGCGGTTTCATTCCAGCCCTGGCCATCTTTTCCAAGCCCAGCAGAATTCCCAGGCCTCAGGGATTTCGCCGCATTCCCACAAGCTTTATTTTCCAGCCCCACTGCCTTTATTCCAGATCTGCCGCTGTGGAGGTTCAGCTCTGGCTCCAGAGTCTCTATTCCAGCCCAGCTCCAGGAGGTCCCAGCTCCAATCCAGTGTCCCTAGTTCAGCTCAGTCCCATGGGATTTATCCAGGTCCAGCCCCACCCTCAGTGTTTCAGCTCATTCCCACAAGCTTTATTTTCCAGCTCCAGCACCCTCATTCCAACAAAGCTCTGCCCTATCCCAGCTCCAGCTAAGGTTCCGCCTCCAGCCCCAGGCAAGGTCCCATCCCCAGACAAGACCACGACTCAGGGATTTCAGCTCATTCCCACAAGCTTTATTTTCCAGCCCCACTGCCTTTATTCCAGATCTGCCGCTGTGGAGGTTCAGCTCTGGCTCCAGAGTCTCTATTCCAGCCCAGCTCCAGGAGGTCCCAGCTCCAATCCAGTGTCCCTAGTTCAGCTCAGTCCCATGGGATTTATCCAGGTCCAGCCCCACCCTCAGTGTTTCAGCTCATTCCCACAAGCTTTATTTTCCAGCTCCAGCACCTTCACTCCAACAAAGCTCTGTCTTATCCCAGCTCCAGCTAAGATTCCGCCTCCAGCCCCAGGCAAGGTCCCAGCCCCAGACAAGACCACGACTCAGGGATTTCAGCTCATTCCCACAAGCTTTATTTTCCAGCCCCACTGCCTTCATTCCAGATCTGCCGCTGTGGAGGCTCAGCTCTGGCTCCAGAGTCTCTATTCCAGCCCAGCTCCAGGAGATCCCAGCTCCAATCCAGTGTCCCTAGTTCAGCTCAGTCCCATGGGATTTATCCAGGTCCAGCCCCACCCTCAGTGTTTCAGCTCATTCCCACAAGCTTTATTTTCCAGCTCCAGCAGATTCATTCCAACAAAGCTCTGTCTTATCCCAGCTCCACCTGAGATCCTGTCTCCAGCTCCAGCCATGGTCCCAGCCCCAGACAAGTCCGCAGCTCTGCTTTATCTCATTCCCACAAGCTTTATGCTCCAGTCCCAGCGGTTTCATTCCAGCCCTGGCCATCTTTTCCAAGCCCAGCAGAATTCCCAGGCCTCAGGGATTTCGCCGCATTCCCACAAGCTTTGTTTTCCAGCCTCACTGCCTTCATTCCAGCCTTGGCTCTGTGGAGGCTCTGCTCTGGCTCCAGAGTCTCTATTCCAGCCCAGCTCCAGGAGGTCCCAGCTCCAATCCAGTGTCCCTAGTTCAGCTCAGTCCCATGGGATTTATCCAGGTCCAGCCCCACCCTCAGTGTTTCAGCTCATTCCCACAAGCTTTATTTTCCAGCTCAAGCACTCTCATTCCAACAAAGCTCTGCCCTATCCCAGCTCCAGCTAAGATTCCGCCTCCAGCCCCAGGCAAGGTCCCAGCCCCAGACAAGACCACGACTCAGGGATTTCAGCTCATTCCCACAAGCTTTATTTTCCAGCCCCACTGCCTTCATTCCAGATCTGCCGCTGTGGAGGCTCAGCTCTGGCTCCAGAGTCTCTATTCCAGCCCAGCTCCAGGAGATCCCAGCTCCAATCCAGTGTCCCTAGTTCAGCTCAGTCCCATGGGATTTATCCAGGTCCAGCCCCACCCTCAGTGTTTCAGCTCATTCCCACAAGCTTTATTTTCCAGCTCCAGCAGATTCATTCCAACAAAGCTCTGTCTTATCCCAGCTCCACCTGAGATCCTGTCTCCAGCTCCAGCCGTGGTCCCAGCCCCAGACAAGACCGCAGCTCTGCTTTAGCTCATTCCCACAAGCTTTATGCTCCAGTCCCAGCGGTTTCATTCCAGCCCTGGCCATCTTTTCCAAGCCCAGCAGAATTCCCAGGCCTCAGGGATTTCGCCGCATTCCCACAAGCTTTATTTTCCAGCCCCACTGCCTTTATTCCAGATCTGCCGCTGTGGAGGTTCAGCTCTGGCTCCAGAGTCTCTATTCCAGCCCAGCTCCAGGAGGTCCCAGCTCCAATCCAGTGTCCCTAGTTCAGCTCAGTCCCATGGGATTTATCCAGGTCCAGCCCCACCCTCAGTGTTTCAGCTCATTCCCACAAGCTTTATTTTCCAGCTCCAGCACCTTCACTCCAACAAAGCTCTGCCCTATCCCAGCTCCAGCTAAGATTCCGCCTCCAGCCCCAGGCAAGGTCCCAGCCTCAGACAAGACCACGACTCAGGGATTTCAGCTCATTCCCACAAGCTTTATTTTCCAGCTCCAGCAGATTCATTCCAACAAAGCTCTGTCTTATCCCAGCTCCACCTGAGATCCTGTCTCCAGCTCCAGCCATGGTCCCAGCCCCAGACAAGTCCGCAGCTCTGCTTTATCTCATTCCCACAAGCTTTATGCTCCAGTCCCAGCGGTTTCATTCCAGCCCTGGCCATCTTTTCCAAGCCCAGCAGAATTCCCAGGCCTCAGGGATTTCGCCGCATTCCCACAAGCTTTGTTTTCCAGCCTCACTGCCTTCATTCCAGCCTTGGCTCTGTGGAGGCTCTGCTCTGGCTCCAGAGTCTCTATTCCAGCCCAGCTCCAGGAGATCCCAGCTCCAATCCAGTGTCCCTAGTTCAGCTCAGTTCCATGGGATTTATCCAGGTCCAGCCCCACCCTCAGTGTTTCAGCTCATTCCCACAAGCTTTATTTTCCAGCTCCAGCACCTTAACTCCAAGAAAGCTCTGTCTTATCCCAGCTCCAGCTAAGATTCCATCTCCAGCCCCAGGCAAGGTCCCATCCCCAGACAAGACCACGACTCAGGGATTTCAGCTCATTCCCACAAGCTTTATTTTCCAGCCCCACTGCCTTCATTCCAGATCTGCCGCTGTGGAGGCTCAGCTCTGGCTCCAGAGTCTCTATTCCAGCCCAGCTCCAGGAGATCTCAGCTCCAACCCTGTGTCCCTAGTTCAGCTCAGTCCTATGGGATTTATCCAGGTCCAGCCCCACCCTTAGTGTTTCAGCTCATTCCCACAAGCTTTATTTTCCAGCTCCAGCAGATTCATTCCAACAAAGCTCTGTCTTATCCCAGCTCCACCTGAGATCCTGTCTCCAGCTCCAGCCGTGGTCCCAGCCCGACAAGACCGCAGCTCTGCTTTAGCTCATTCCCACAAGCTTTATGCTCCAGTCCCAGCGGTTTCATTCCAGCCCTGGCCATCTTTTCCAAGCCCAGCAGAATTCCCAGGCCTCAGGGATTTCGCCGCATTCCCACAAGCTTTATTTTCCAGCCCCACTGCCTTTATTCCAGATCTGCCGCTGTGGAGGCTCAGCTCTGGCTCCAGAGTCTCTATTCCAGCCCAGCTCCAGGAGGTCCCAGCTCCAATCCAGTGTCCCTAGTTCAGCTCAGTCCCATGGGATTTATCCAGGTCCAGCCCCACCCTCAGTGTTTCAGCTCATTCCCACAAGCTTTATTTTCCAGCTCCAGCAGATTCATTCCAACAAAGCTCTGTCTTATCCCAGCTCCACCTGAGATCCTGTCTCCAGCTCCAGCCGTGGTCCCAGCCCCAGACAAGACCGCAGCTCTGCTTTAGCTCATTCCCACAAGCTTTATGCTCCAGTCCCAGCGGTTTCATTCCAGCCCTGGCCATCTTTTCCAAGCCCAGCAGAATTCCCAGGCCTCAGGGATTTCGCCGCATTCCCACAAGCTTTGTTTCCCAGCCTCACTGCTTTCATTCCAGCCTTGGCTCTGTGGAGGCTCTGCTCTGGCTCCAGAGTCTCTATTCCAGCCCAGCTCCAGGAGATCCCAGCTCCAATCCAGTGTCCCTAGTTCAGCTCAGTCCCATGGGATTTATCCAGGTCCAGCCCCACCCTCAGTGTTTCAGCTCATTCCCACAAGCTTTATTTTCCAGCTCCAGCACTTTCACTCCAACAAAGCTCTGCCCTATCCCAGCTCCAGCTAAGATTCCGCCTCCAGCCCCAGGCAAGGTCCCAGCCCCAGACAAGACCACGACTCAGGGATTTCAGCTCATTCCCACAAGCTTTATTTTCCAGCCCCACTGCCTTCATTCCAGATCTGCCGCTGTGGAGGTTCAGCTCTGGCTCCAGAGTCTCTATTCCAGCCCAGCTCCAGGAGGTCCCAGCTCCAATCCAGTGTCCCTAGTTCAGCTCAGTCCCATGGGATTTATCCAGGTCCAGCCCCACCCTCAGTGTTTCAGCTCATTCCCACAAGCTTTATTTTCCAGCTCCAGCACCCTCATTCCAACAAAGCTCTGCCCTATCCCAGCTCCAGCTATGATTCCGCCTCCAGCCCCAGGCAAGGTCCCATCCCCAGACAAGACCACGACTCAGGGATTTCAGCTCATTCCCACAAGCTTTATTTTCCAGCCCCACTGCCTTCATTCCAGATCTGCCGCTGTGGAGGCTCAGCTCTGGCTCCAGAGTCTCTATTCCAGCCCAGCTCCAGGAGGTCCCAGCTCCAATCCAGTGTCCCTAGTTCAGCTCAGTCCCATGGGATTTATCCAGGTCCAGCCCCACCCTCAGTGTTTCAGCTCATTCCCACAAGCTTTATTTTCCAGCTCCAGCAGATTCATTCCAACAAAGCTCTGTCTTATCCCAGCTCCACCTGAGATCCTGTCTCCAGCTCCAGCCGTGGTCCCAGCCCGACAAGACCGCAGCTCTGCTTTAGCTCATTCCCACAAGCTTTATGCTCCAGTCCCAGCGGTTTCATTCCAGCCCTGGCCATCTTTTCCAAGCCCAGCAGAATTCCCAGGCCTCAGGGATTTCGCCGCATTCCCACAAGCTTTATTTTCCAGCCCCACTGCCTACATTCCAGATCTGCCGCTGTGGAGGCTCAGCTCTGGCTCCAGAGTCTCTATTCCAGCCCAGCTCCAGGAGGTCCCAGCTCCAATCCAGTGTCCCTAGTTCAGCTCAGTCCCATGGGATTTATCCAGGTCCAGCCCCACCCTCAGTGTTTCAGCTCATTCCCACAAGCTTTATTTTCCAGCTCCAGCAGATTCATTCCAACAAAGCTCTGTCTTATCCCAGCTCCACCTGAGATCCTGTCTCCAGCTCCAGCCGTGGTCCCAGCCCCAGACAAGACCGCAGCTCTGCTTTAGCTCATTCCCACAAGCTTTATGCTCCAGTCCCAGCGGTTTCATTCCAGCCCTGGCCATCTTTTCCAAGCCCAGCAGAATTCCCAGGCCTCAGGGATTTCGCCGCATTCCCACAAGCTTTGTTTCCCAGCCTCACTGCTTTCATTCCAGCCTTGGCTCTGTGGAGGTTCAGCTCTGGCTCCAGAGTCTCTATTCCAGCCCAGCTCCGGGAGGTCCCAGCTCCAATCCAGTGTCCCTAGTTCAGCTCAGTCCCATGGGATTTATCCAGGTCCAGCCCCACCCTCAGTGTTTCAGCTCATTCCCACAAGCTTTATTTTCCAGCTCCAGCACCTTCACTCCAACAAAGCTCTGCCCTATCCCAGCTCCAGCTAAGATTCCGCCTCCAGCCCCAGGCAAGGTCCCAGCCCCAGACAAGACCACGACTCAGGGATTTCAGCTCATTCCCACAAGCTTTATTTTCCAGCCCCACTGCCTACATTCCAGATCTGCCGCTGTGGAGGCTCAGCTCTGGCTCCAGAGTCTCTATTCCAGCCCAGCTCCAGGAGGTCCCAGCTCCAATCCAGTGTCCCTAGTTCAGCTCAGTCCCATGGGATTTATCCAGGTCCAGCCCCACCCTCAGTGTTTCAGCTCATTCCCACAAGCTTTATTTTCCAGCTCCAGCACCCTCATTCCAACAAAGCTCTGCCCTATCCCAGCTCCAGCTAAGATTCCATCTCCAGCCCCAGGCAAGGTCCCAGCCCCAGACAAGACCACGACTCAGGGATTTCAGCTCATTCCCACAAGCTTTATTTTCCAGCTCCAGCACTTTCACTCCAACAAAGCTCTGCCCTATCCCAGCTCCAGCTAAGATTCCGCCTCCAGCCCCAGGCAAGGTCCCAGCCCCAGACAAGACCACGACTCAGGGATTTCAGCTCATTCCCACAAGCTTTATTTTCCAGCCCCACTGCCTTCATTCCAGATCTGCCGCTGTGGAGGCTCAGCTCTGGCTCCAGAGTCTCTATTCCAGCCCAGCTCCAGGAGATCCCAGCTCCAATCCAGTGTCCCTAGTTCAGCTCAGTCCCATGGGATTTATCCAGGTCCAGCCCCACCCTCAGTGTTTCAGCTCATTCCCACAAGCTTTATTTTCCAGCTCCAGCAGATTCATTCCAACAAAGCTCTGTCTTATCCCAGCTCCACCTGAGATCCTGTCTCCAGCTCCAGCCGTGGTCCCAGCCCCAGACAAGACCGCAGCTCTGCTTTAGCTCATTCCCACAAGCTTTATGCTCCAGTCCCAGCGGTTTCATTCCAGCCCTGGCCATCTTTTCCAAGCCCAGCAGAATTCCCAGGCCTCAGGGATTTCGCCGCATTCCCACAAGCTTTGTTTCCCAGCCTCACTGCTTTCATTCCAGCCTTGGCTCTGTGGAGGTTCAGCTCTGGCTCCAGAGTCTCTATTCCAGCCCAGCTCCAGGAGGTCCCAGCTCCAATCCAGTGTCCCTAGTTCAGCTCAGTCCCATGGGATTTATCCAGGTCCAGCCCCACCCTCAGTGTTTCAGCTCATTCCCACAAGCTTTATTTTCCAGCTCCAGCACCCTCATTCCAACAAAGCTCTGCCCTATCCCAGCTCCAGCTAAGATTCCGCCTCCAGCCCCAGGCAAGGTCCCATCCCCAGACAAGACCACGACTCAGGGATTTCAGCTCATTCCCACAAGCTTTATTTTCCAGCCCCACTGCCTTCATTCCAGATCTGCCGCTGTGGAGGCTCAGCTCTGGCTCCAGAGTCTCTATTCCAGCCCAGCTCCAGGAGGTCCCAGCTCCAATCCAGTGTCCCTAGTTCAGCTCAGTCCCATGGGATTTATCCAGGTCCAGCCCCACCCTCAGTGTTTCAGCTCATTCCCACAAGCTTTATTTTCCAGCTCCAGCACCCTCATTCCAACAAAGCTCTGCCCTATCCCAGCTCCAGCTAAGATTCCATCTCCAGCCCCAGGCAAGGTCCCAGCCCCAGACAAGACCACGACTCAGGGATTTCAGCTCATTCCCACAAGCTTTATTTTCCAGCCCCACTGCCTTCATTCCAGATCTGACGCTGTGGAGGCTCAGCTCTGGCTCCAGAGTCTCTATTCCAGCCCAGCTCCGGAAGGTCCCAGCTTCAATCCAGTGTCCCTAGTTCAGCTCAGTCCTATGGGATTTATCCAGGTCCAGCCCCACCCTCAGTGTTTCAGCTCATTCCCACAAGCTTTATTTTCCAGCTCCAGCAGATTCATTCCAACAAAGCTCTGTCTTATCCCAGCTCCACCTGAGATCCTGTCTCCAGCTCCAGCCGTGGTCCCAGCCCCAGACAAGACAGCAGCTCTGCTTTAGCTCATTCCCACAAGCTTTATGCTCCAGTCCCAGCGGTTTCATTCCAGCCCTGGCCATCTTTTCCAAGCCCAGCAGAATTCCCAGGCCTCAGGGATTTCGCCGCATTCCCACAAGCTTTGTTTCCCAGCCTCACTGCTTTCATTCCAGCCTTGGCTCTGTGGAGGTTCAGCTCTGGCTCCAGAGTCTCTATTCCAGCCCAGCTCCAGGAGGTCCCAGCTCCAATCCAGTGTCCCTAGTTCAGCTCAGTCCCATGGGATTTATCCAGGTCCAGCCCCACCCTCAGTGTTTCAGCTCATTCCCACAAGCTTTATTTTCCAGCTCCAGCACCCTCATTCCAACAAAGCTCTGCCCTATCCCAGCTCCAGCTAAGATTCCATCTCCAGCCCCAGGCAAGGTCCCAGCCCCAGACAAGACCACGACTCAGGGATTTCAGCTCATTCCCACAAGCTTTATTTTCCAGCCCCACTGCCTTCATTCCAGATCTGCCGCTGTGGAGGCTCAGCTCTGGCTCCAGAGTCTCTATTCCAGCCCAGCTCCAGGAGGTCCCAGCTCCAATCCAGTGTCCCTAGTTCAGCTCAGTCCCATGGGATTTATCCAGGTCCAGCCCCACCCTCAGTGTTTCAGCTCATTCCCACAAGCTTTATTTTCCAGCTCCAGCACCCTCATTCCAACAAAGCTCTGCCCTATCCCAGCTCCAGCTAAGATTCCATCTCCAGCCCCAGGCAAGGTCCCAGCCCCAGACAAGACCACAACTCAGGGATTTCAGCTCATTCCCACAAGCTTTATTTTCCAGCCCCACTGCCTTCATTCCAGATCTGCCGCTGTGGAGGCTCAGCTCTGGCTCCAGAGTCTCTATTCCAGCCCAGCTCCAGGAGGTCCCAGCTCCAATCCAGTGTCCCTAGTTCAGCTCAGTCCCATGGGATTTATCCAGGTCCAGCCCCACCCTCAGTGTTTCAGCTCATTCCCACAAGCTTTATTTTCCAGCTCCAGCAGATTCATTCCAACAAAGCTCTGTCTTATCCCAGCTCCACCTGAGATCCTGTCTCCAGCTCCAGCCGTGGTCCCAGCCCCAGACAAGACCGCAGCTCTGCTTTAGCTCATTCCCACAAGCTTTATGCTCCAGTCCCAGCGGTTTCATTCCAGCCCTGGCCATCTTTTCCAAGCCCAGCAGAATTCCCAGGCCTCAGGGATTTCGCCGCATTCCCACAAGCTTTGTTTCCCAGCCTCACTGCTTTCATTCCAGCCTTGGCTCTGTGGAGGTTCAGCTCTGGCTCCAGAGTCTCTATTCCAGCCCAGCTCCAGGAGATCCCAGCTCCAATCCAGTGTCCCTAGTTCAGCTCAGTCCTATGGGATTTATCCAGGTCCAGCCCCACCCTCAGTGTTTCAGCTCATTCCCACAAGCTTTATTTTCCAGCTCCAGCACCTTCACTCCAACAAAGCTCTGCCCTATCCCAGCTCCAGCTAAGATTCCGCCTCCAGCCCCAGGCAAGGTCCCATCCCCAGACAAGACCACGACTCAGGGATTTCAGCTCATTCCCACAAGCTTTATTTTCCAGCCCCACTGCCTTTATTCCAGATCTGCCGCTGTGGAGGCTCAGCTCTGGCTCCAGAGTCTCTATTCCAGCCCAGCTCCAGGAGGTCCCAGCTCCAATCCAGTGTCCCTAGTTCAGCTCAGTCCCATGGGATTTATCCAGGTCCAGCCCCACCCTCAGTGTTTCAGCTCATTCCCACAAGCTTTATTTTCCAGCTCCAGCACCCTCATTCCAACAAAGCTCTGCCCTATCCCAGCTCCAGCTAAGATTCCATCTCCAGCCCCAGGCAAGGTCCCAGCCCCAGACAAGACCACGACTCAGGGATTTCAGCTCATTCCCACAAGCTTTATTTTCCAGCCCCACTGCCTTCATTCCAGATCTGCCGCTGTGGAGGCTCAGCTCTGGCTCCAGAGTCTCTATTCCAGCCCAGCTCCGGGAGGTCCCAGCTCCAATCCAGTGTCCCTAGTTCAGCTCAGTCCCATGGGATTTATCCAGGTCCAGCCCCACCCTCAGTGTTTCAGCTCATTCCCACAAGCTTTATTTTCCAGCTCCAGCACCTTCACTCCAACAAAGCTCTGTCTTATCCCAGCTCCAGCTAAGATTCCATCTCCAGCCCCAGGCAAGGTCCCAGCCCCAGACAAGACCACGACTCAGGGATTTCAGCTCATTCCCACAAGCTTTATTTTCCAGCTCCAGCACTTTCACTCCAACAAAGCTCTGCCCTATCCCAGCTCCAGCTAAGATTCCGCCTCCAGCCCCAGGCAAGGTCCCATCCCCAGACAAGACCACGACTCAGGGATTTCAGCTCATTCCCACAAGCTTTATTTTCCAGCCCCACTGCCTTCATTCCAGATCTGCCGCTGTGGAGGCTCAGCTCTGGCTCCAGAGTCTCTATTCCAGCCCAGCTCCAGGAGATCTCAGCTCCAACCCTGTGTCCCTAGTTCAGCTCAGTCCTATGGGATTTATCCAGGTCCAGCCCCATCCTCAGTGTTTCAGCTCATTCCCACAAGCTTTATTTTCCAGCTCCAGCACCTTCACTCCAAGAAAGCTCTGTCTTATCCCAGCTCCAGCTAAGATTCCATCTCCAGCCCCAGGCAAGGTCCCAGCCCCAGACAAGACCACGACTCAGGGATTTCAGCTCATTCCCACAAGCTTTATTTTCCAGCCCCACTGCCTTCATTCCAGATCTGCCGCTGTGGAGGCTCAGCTCTGGCTCCAGAGTCTCTATTCCAGCCCAGCTCCAGGAGATCCCAGCTCCAATCCAGTGTCCCTAGTTCAGCTCAGTCCCATGGGATTTATCCAGGTCCAGCCCCACCCTCAGTGTTTCAGCTCATTCCCACAAGCTTTATTTTCCAGCTCCAGCAGATTCATTCCAACAAAGCTCTGTCTTATCCCAGCTCCACCTGAGATCCTGTCTCCAGCTCCAGCCGTGGTCCCAGCCCCAGACAAGACCGCAGCTCTGCTTTAGCTCATTCCCACAAGCTTTATGCTCCAGTCCCAGCGGTTTCATTCCAGCCCTGGCCATCTTTTCCAAGCCCAGCAGAATTCCCAGGCCTCAGGGATTTCGCCGCATTCCCACAAGCTTTATTTTCCAGCCCCACTGCCTACATTCCAGATCTGCCGCTGTGGAGGCTCAGCTCTGGCTCCAGAGTCTCTATTCCAGCCCAGCTCCAGGAGGTCCCAGCTCCAATCCAGTGTCCCTAGTTCAGCTCAGTCCCATGGGATTTATCCAGGTCCAGCCCCACCCTCAGTGTTTCAGCTCATTCCTCAAGCTTTATTTTCCAGCTCCAGCACCTTCACTCCAACAAAGCTCTGTCTTATCCCAGCTCCAGCTAAGATTCCATCTCCAGCCCCAGGCAAGGTCCCAGCCCCAGACAAGACCACGACTCAGGGATTTCAGCTCATTCCCACAAGCTTTATTTTCCAGCCCCACTGCCTTCATTCCAGATCTGCCGCTGTGGAGGCTCAGCTCTGGCTCCAGAGTCTCTATTCCAGCCCAGCTCCAGGAGATCCCAGCTCCAATCCAGTGTCCCTAGTTCAGCTCAGTCCCATGGGATTTATCCAGGTCCAGCCCCACCCTCAGTGTTTCAGCTCATTCCCACAAGCTTTATTTTCCAGCTCCAGCAGATTCATTCCAACAAAGCTCTGTCTTATCCCAGCTCCACCTGAGATCCTGTCTCCAGCTCCAGCCGTGGTCCCAGCCCCAGACAAGACCGCAGCTCTGCTTTAGCTCATTCCCACAAGCTTTATGCTCCAGTCCCAGCGGTTTCATTCCAGCCCTGGCCATCTTTTCCAAGCCCAGCAGAATTCCCAGGCCTCAGGGATTTCGCCGCATTCCCACAAGCTTTGTTTCCCAGCCTCACTGCTTTCATTCCAGCCTTGGCTCTGTGGAGGTTCAGCTCTGGCTCCAGAGTCTCTATTCCAGCCCAGCTCCAGGAGATCCCAGCTCCAATCCAGTGTCCCTAGTTCAGCTCAGTCCTATGGGATTTATCCAGGTCCAGCCCCACCCTCAGTGTTTCAGCTCATTCCCACAAGCTTTATTTTCCAGCTCCAGCACCTTCACTCCAACAAAGCTCTGCCCTATCCCAGCTCCAGCTAAGATTCCGCCTCCAGCCCCAGGCAAGGTCCCATCCTCAGACAAGACCACGACTCAGGGATTTCAGCTCATTCCCACAAGCTTTATTTTCCAGCCCCACTGCCTTCATTCCAGATCTGCTGCTGTGGAGGCTCAGCTCTGGCTCCAGAGTCTCTATTCCAGCCCAGCTCCAGGAGGTCCCAGCTCCAATCCAGTGTCCCTAGTTCAGCTCAGTCCCATGGGATTTATCCAGGTCCAGCCCCACCCTCAGTGTTTCAGCTCATTCCCACAAGCTTTATTTTCCAGCTCCAGCACCCTCACTCCAATAAAGCTCTGCCCTATCCCAGCTCCAGCTAAGATTCCATCTCCAGCCCCAGGCAAGGTCCCAGACCCAGACAAGACCACGACTCAGGGATTTCAGCTCATTCCCACAAGCTTTATTTTCCAGCCCCACTGCCTTCATTCCAGATCTGCCGCTGTGGAGGCTCAGCTCTGGCTCCAGAGTCTCTATTCCAGCCCAGCTCCAGGAGGTCCCAGCTCCAATCCAGTGTCCCTAGTTCAGCTCAGTCCCATGGGATTTATCCAGGTCCAGCCCCACCCTCAGTGTTTCAGCTCATTCCCACAAGCTTTATTTTCCAGCTCCAGCACCCTCATTTCAACAAAGCTCTGCCCTATCCCAGCTCCAGCTAAGGTTCCGCCTCCAGCCCCAGGCAAGGTCCCAGCCCCAGACAAGACCACGACTCAGGGATTTCAGCTCATTCCCACAAGCTTTATTTTCTGGCCCCACTGCCTACATTCCAGATATGCCGCTGTGGAGGCTCAGCTCTGGCTCCAGAGTCTCTATTCCAGCCCAGCTCCAGGAGATCTCAGCTCCAACCCTGTGTCCCTAGTTCAGCTCAGTCCCATGGGATTTATCCAGGTCCAGCCCCACCCTCAGTGTTTCAGCTCATTCCCACAAGCTTTATTTTCCAGCTCCAGCACCCTCATTCCAACAAAGCTCTGCCCTATCCCAGCTCCAGCTAAGATTCCATCTCCAGCCCCAGGCAAGGTCCCAGCCCCAGACAAGACCACGACTCAGGGATTTCAGCTCATTCCCACAAGCTTTATTTTCCAGCTCCAGCACTTTCACTCCAACAAAGCTCTGCCCTATCCCAGCTCCAGCTAAGATTCCGCCTCCAGCCCCAGGCAAGGTCCCAGCCCCAGACAAGACCACGACTCAGGGATTTCAGCTCATTCCCACAAGCTTTATTTTCCAGCCCCACTGCCTTCATTCCAGATCTGCCGCTGTGGAGGCTCAGCTCTGGCTCCAGAGTCTCTATTCCAGCCCAGCTCCAGGAGATCCCAGCTCCAATCCAGTGTCCCTAGTTCAGCTCAGTCCCATGGGATTTATCCAGGTCCAGCCCCACCCTCAGTGTTTCAGCTCATTCCCACAAGCTTTATTTTCCAGCTCCAGCAGATTCATTCCAACAAAGCTCTGTCTTATCCCAGCTCCACCTGAGATCCTGTCTCCAGCTCCAGCCGTGGTCCCAGCCCCAGACAAGACCGCAGCTCTGCTTTAGCTCATTCCCACAAGCTTTATGCTCCAGTCCCAGCGGTTTCATTCCAGCCCTGGCCATCTTTTCCAAGCCCAGCAGAATTCCCAGGCCTCAGGGATTTCGCCGCATTCCCACAAGCTTTGTTTCCCAGCCTCACTGCTTTCATTCCAGCCTTGGCTCTGTGGAGGTTCAGCTCTGGCTCCAGAGTCTCTATTCCAGCCCAGCTCCAGGAGGTCCCAGCTCCAATCCAGTGTCCCTAGTTCAGCTCAGTCCCATGGGATTTATCCAGGTCCAGCCCCACCCTCAGTGTTTCAGCTCATTCCCACAAGCTTTATTTTCCAGCTCCAGCACCCTCATTCCAACAAAGCTCTGCCCTATCCCAGCTCCAGCTAAGATTCCGCCTCCAGCCCCAGGCAAGGTCCCATCCCCAGACAAGACCACGACTCAGGGATTTCAGCTCATTCCCACAAGCTTTATTTTCCAGCCCCACTGCCTTCATTCCAGATCTGCCGCTGTGGAGGCTCAGCTCTGGCTCCAGAGTCTCTATTCCAGCCCAGCTCCAGGAGGTCCCAGCTCCAATCCAGTGTCCCTAGTTCAGCTCAGTCCCATGGGATTTATCCAGGTCCAGCCCCACCCTCAGTGTTTCAGCTCATTCCCACAAGCTTTATTTTCCAGCTCCAGCACCCTCATTCCAACAAAGCTCTGCCCTATCCCAGCTCCAGCTAAGATTCCATCTCCAGCCCCAGGCAAGGTCCCAGCCCCAGACAAGACCACGACTCAGGGATTTCAGCTCATTCCCACAAGCTTTATTTTCCAGCCCCACTGCCTTCATTCCAGATCTGACGCTGTGGAGGCTCAGCTCTGGCTCCAGAGTCTCTATTCCAGCCCAGCTCCGGAAGGTCCCAGCTTCAATCCAGTGTCCCTAGTTCAGCTCAGTCCTATGGGATTTATCCAGGTCCAGCCCCACCCTCAGTGTTTCAGCTCATTCCCACAAGCTTTATTTTCCAGCTCCAGCAGATTCATTCCAACAAAGCTCTGTCTTATCCCAGCTCCACCTGAGATCCTGTCTCCAGCTCCAGCCGTGGTCCCAGCCCCAGACAAGACAGCAGCTCTGCTTTAGCTCATTCCCACAAGCTTTATGCTCCAGTCCCAGCGGTTTCATTCCAGCCCTGGCCATCTTTTCCAAGCCCAGCAGAATTCCCAGGCCTCAGGGATTTCGCCGCATTCCCACAAGCTTTGTTTCCCAGCCTCACTGCTTTCATTCCAGCCTTGGCTCTGTGGAGGTTCAGCTCTGGCTCCAGAGTCTCTATTCCAGCCCAGCTCCAGGAGGTCCCAGCTCCAATCCAGTGTCCCTAGTTCAGCTCAGTCCCATGGGATTTATCCAGGTCCAGCCCCACCCTCAGTGTTTCAGCTCATTCCCACAAGCTTTATTTTCCAGCTCCAGCACCCTCATTCCAACAAAGCTCTGCCCTATCCCAGCTCCAGCTAAGATTCCATCTCCAGCCCCAGGCAAGGTCCCAGCCCCAGACAAGACCACGACTCAGGGATTTCAGCTCATTCCCACAAGCTTTATTTTCCAGCCCCACTGCCTTCATTCCAGATCTGCCGCTGTGGAGGCTCAGCTCTGGCTCCAGAGTCTCTATTCCAGCCCAGCTCCAGGAGGTCCCAGCTCCAATCCAGTGTCCCTAGTTCAGCTCAGTCCCATGGGATTTATCCAGGTCCAGCCCCACCCTCAGTGTTTCAGCTCATTCCCACAAGCTTTATTTTCCAGCTCCAGCACCCTCATTCCAACAAAGCTCTGCCCTATCCCAGCTCCAGCTAAGATTCCATCTCCAGCCCCAGGCAAGGTCCCAGCCCCAGACAAGACCACAACTCAGGGATTTCAGCTCATTCCCACAAGCTTTATTTTCCAGCCCCACTGCCTTCATTCCAGATCTGCCGCTGTGGAGGCTCAGCTCTGGCTCCAGAGTCTCTATTCCAGCCCAGCTCCGGGAGGTCCCAGCTCCAATCCAGTGTCCCTAGTTCAGCTCAGTCCCATGGGATTTATCCAGGTCCAGCCCCACCCTCAGTGTTTCAGCTCATTCCCACAAGCTTTATTTTCCAGCTCCAGCAGATTCATTCCAACAAAGCTCTGTCTTATCCCAGCTCCACCTGAGATCCTGTCTCCAGCTCCAGCCGTGGTCCCAGCCCCAGACAAGACCGCAGCTCTGCTTTAGCTCATTCCCACAAGCTTTATGCTCCAGTCCCAGCGGTTTCATTCCAGCCCTGGCCATCTTTTCCAAGCCCAGCAGAATTCCCAGGCCTCAGGGATTTCGCCGCATTCCCACAAGCTTTGTTTCCCAGCCTCACTGCTTTCATTCCAGCCTTGGCTCTGTGGAGGTTCAGCTCTGGCTCCAGAGTCTCTATTCCAGCCCAGCTCCAGGAGATCCCAGCTCCAATCCAGTGTCCCTAGTTCAGCTCAGTCCTATGGGATTTATCCAGGTCCAGCCCCACCCTCAGTGTTTCAGCTCATTCCCACAAGCTTTATTTTCCAGCTCCAGCACCTTCACTCCAACAAAGCTCTGCCCTATCCCAGCTCCAGCTAAGATTCCGCCTCCAGCCCCAGGCAAGGTCCCATCCCCAGACAAGACCACGACTCAGGGATTTCAGCTCATTCCCACAAGCTTTATTTTCCAGCCCCACTGCCTTTATTCCAGATCTGCCGCTGTGGAGGCTCAGCTCTGGCTCCAGAGTCTCTATTCCAGCCCAGCTCCAGGAGGTCCCAGCTCCAATCCAGTGTCCCTAGTTCAGCTCAGTCCCATGGGATTTATCCAGGTCCAGCCCCACCCTCAGTGTTTCAGCTCATTCCCACAAGCTTTATTTTCCAGCTCCAGCACCCTCATTCCAACAAAGCTCTGCCCTATCCCAGCTCCAGCTAAGATTCCATCTCCAGCCCCAGGCAAGGTCCCAGCCCCAGACAAGACCACGACTCAGGGATTTCAGCTCATTCCCACAAGCTTTATTTTCCAGCCCCACTGCCTTCATTCCAGATCTGCCGCTGTGGAGGCTCAGCTCTGGCTCCAGAGTCTCTATTCCAGCCCAGCTCCGGGAGGTCCCAGCTCCAATCCAGTGTCCCTAGTTCAGCTCAGTCCCATGGGATTTATCCAGGTCCAGCCCCACCCTCAGTGTTTCAGCTCATTCCCACAAGCTTTATTTTCCAGCTCCAGCACCTTCACTCCAACAAAGCTCTGTCTTATCCCAGCTCCAGCTAAGATTCCATCTCCAGCCCCAGGCAAGGTCCCAGCCCCAGACAAGACCACGACTCAGGGATTTCAGCTCATTCCCACAAGCTTTATTTTCCAGCTCCAGCACTTTCACTCCAACAAAGCTCTGCCCTATCCCAGCTCCAGCTAAGATTCCGCCTCCAGCCCCAGGCAAGGTCCCATCCCCAGACAAGACCACGACTCAGGGATTTCAGCTCATTCCCACAAGCTTTATTTTCCAGCCCCACTGCCTTCATTCCAGATCTGCCGCTGTGGAGGCTCAGCTCTGGCTCCAGAGTCTCTATTCCAGCCCAGCTCCAGGAGATCTCAGCTCCAACCCTGTGTCCCTAGTTCAGCTCAGTCCTATGGGATTTATCCAGGTCCAGCCCCATCCTCAGTGTTTCAGCTCATTCCCACAAGCTTTATTTTCCAGCTCCAGCACCTTCACTCCAAGAAAGCTCTGTCTTATCCCAGCTCCAGCTAAGATTCCATCTCCAGCCCCAGGCAAGGTCCCAGCCCCAGACAAGACCACGACTCAGGGATTTCAGCTCATTCCCACAAGCTTTATTTTCCAGCCCCACTGCCTTCATTCCAGATCTGCCGCTGTGGAGGCTCAGCTCTGGCTCCAGAGTCTCTATTCCAGCCCAGCTCCAGGAGATCCCAGCTCCAATCCAGTGTCCCTAGTTCAGCTCAGTCCCATGGGATTTATCCAGGTCCAGCCCCACCCTCAGTGTTTCAGCTCATTCCCACAAGCTTTATTTTCCAGCTCCAGCAGATTCATTCCAACAAAGCTCTGTCTTATCCCAGCTCCACCTGAGATCCTGTCTCCAGCTCCAGCCGTGGTCCCAGCCCCAGACAAGACCGCAGCTCTGCTTTAGCTCATTCCCACAAGCTTTATGCTCCAGTCCCAGCGGTTTCATTCCAGCCCTGGCCATCTTTTCCAAGCCCAGCAGAATTCCCAGGCCTCAGGGATTTCGCCGCATTCCCACAAGCTTTATTTTCCAGCCCCACTGCCTACATTCCAGATCTGCCGCTGTGGAGGCTCAGCTCTGGCTCCAGAGTCTCTATTCCAGCCCAGCTCCAGGAGGTCCCAGCTCCAATCCAGTGTCCCTAGTTCAGCTCAGTCCCATGGGATTTATCCAGGTCCAGCCCCACCCTCAGTGTTTCAGCTCATTCCTCAAGCTTTATTTTCCAGCTCCAGCACCTTCACTCCAACAAAGCTCTGTCTTATCCCAGCTCCAGCTAAGATTCCATCTCCAGCCCCAGGCAAGGTCCCAGCCCCAGACAAGACCACGACTCAGGGATTTCAGCTCATTCCCACAAGCTTTATTTTCCAGCCCCACTGCCTTCATTCCAGATCTGCCGCTGTGGAGGCTCAGCTCTGGCTCCAGAGTCTCTATTCCAGCCCAGCTCCAGGAGATCCCAGCTCCAATCCAGTGTCCCTAGTTCAGCTCAGTCCCATGGGATTTATCCAGGTCCAGCCCCACCCTCAGTGTTTCAGCTCATTCCCACAAGCTTTATTTTCCAGCTCCAGCAGATTCATTCCAACAAAGCTCTGTCTTATCCCAGCTCCACCTGAGATCCTGTCTCCAGCTCCAGCCGTGGTCCCAGCCCCAGACAAGACCGCAGCTCTGCTTTAGCTCATTCCCACAAGCTTTATGCTCCAGTCCCAGCGGTTTCATTCCAGCCCTGGCCATCTTTTCCAAGCCCAGCAGAATTCCCAGGCCTCAGGGATTTCGCCGCATTCCCACAAGCTTTGTTTCCCAGCCTCACTGCTTTCATTCCAGCCTTGGCTCTGTGGAGGTTCAGCTCTGGCTCCAGAGTCTCTATTCCAGCCCAGCTCCAGGAGATCCCAGCTCCAATCCAGTGTCCCTAGTTCAGCTCAGTCCTATGGGATTTATCCAGGTCCAGCCCCACCCTCAGTGTTTCAGCTCATTCCCACAAGCTTTATTTTCCAGCTCCAGCACCTTCACTCCAACAAAGCTCTGCCCTATCCCAGCTCCAGCTAAGATTCCGCCTCCAGCCCCAGGCAAGGTCCCATCCTCAGACAAGACCACGACTCAGGGATTTCAGCTCATTCCCACAAGCTTTATTTTCCAGCCCCACTGCCTTCATTCCAGATCTGCTGCTGTGGAGGCTCAGCTCTGGCTCCAGAGTCTCTATTCCAGCCCAGCTCCAGGAGGTCCCAGCTCCAATCCAGTGTCCCTAGTTCAGCTCAGTCCCATGGGATTTATCCAGGTCCAGCCCCACCCTCAGTGTTTCAGCTCATTCCCACAAGCTTTATTTTCCAGCTCCAGCACCCTCACTCCAATAAAGCTCTGCCCTATCCCAGCTCCAGCTAAGATTCCATCTCCAGCCCCAGGCAAGGTCCCAGCCCCAGACAAGACCACGACTCAGGGATTTCAGCTCATTCCCACAAGCTTTATTTTCCAGCCCCACTGCCTTCATTCCAGATCTGCCGCTGTGGAGGCTCAGCTCTGGCTCCAGAGTCTCTATTCCAGCCCAGCTCCAGGAGGTCCCAGCTCCAATCCAGTGTCCCTAGTTCAGCTCAGTCCCATGGGATTTATCCAGGTCCAGCCCCACCCTCAGTGTTTCAGCTCATTCCCACAAGCTTTATTTTCCAGCTCCAGCACCCTCATTTCAACAAAGCTCTGCCCTATCCCAGCTCCAGCTAAGGTTCCGCCTCCAGCCCCAGGCAAGGTCCCAGCCCCAGACAAGACCACGACTCAGGGATTTCAGCTCATTCCCACAAGCTTTATTTTCTGGCCCCACTGCCTACATTCCAGATCTGCCGCTGTGGAGGCTCAGCTCTGGCTCCAGAGTCTCTATTCCAGCCCAGCTCCAGGAGATCTCAGCTCCAACCCTGTGTCCCTAGTTCAGCTCAGTCCCATGGGATTTATCCAGGTCCAGCCCCACCCTCAGTGTTTCAGCTCATTCCCACAAGCTTTATTTTCCAGCTCCAGCACCCTCATTCCAACAAAGCTCTGCCCTATCCCAGCTCCAGCTAAGATTCCGCCTCCAGCCCCAGGCAAGGTCCCAGCCCCAGACAAGACCACGACTCAGGGATTTCAGCTCATTCCCACAAGCTTTATTTTCCAGCTCCAGCAGCTTCATTCGAAACCAGCCCTCTCTTATCCAAACTCCATCCAGGATCCTGACCCTCAGTGATTTTCCCTCATTCCCACAAGCTTTATTCTCTAGCTCCAACACTCTCACTTTAGCCTTTGTTCTGTGACTTACTGAACGTGGTTCAAGGTCTGTACTTCAAGCCAGCTCCAGTATATCTGAACCCTCAGTGATTTCAGGTCATTCCCACAAGCTTTATTTCCCAACTCCAGCAAATTCATTATAGTCCAGCTCTGTATCCCCGTTCCACCCACACTCCCAGCCCGAATATATTTTTCTGCTCAGTCCTACAGCTATTTAGTCTGAATTATTTCAGCTTATTCTTACAAGCTTGATTCCCTACACCATGCTCAATGATTGAGCACCAGCTCTGCCTCAGGTCAGTTCCAACTCCACCGCATCCAATTCATCCCGAGCCATTATATCAGCTCCAGCCTCGCGGGTATCCCATCTCCCAGCAGCGCTGGGCTTCGGGAGAGGCGGGAAACCAGAGCCCAAACTCAACGCCTCAGCCGGGGCTTCCCCGCCCCTCACCCCGGCCGGCACCCGACGCCGCGGCCCAGCTCCGAGCTCCGCCCCCAGCACCACCCTGAGTCCTCACTCGGGGCGCTGACACCGTCCCCACGCAGCGCCATCCCCTCATCGGGCGGGCACCGCCGACAGCCCCTCGCCCGACGGGGAACGCCGGGGATTGGGGACAGCAGCCCCCGCCGGGGAACGGCCCTCCCCCACCTCAGCACCCAGGCTTCTCCGTACACACCACAGCTCAACAGCAATAACTTTATTATTGACCGTGCCCGTACCGGAGACACTGACATACCTCCCCCCCCCCCCCAAACAGGCCGCGATCCCCCCGAACCGCCACCGATTCGCACACCACCCGCGGCACTGATCACCCGCCCGGCTACGCACAGCGGGCAGGGGTCCCGCCACCCCACTTCCTGCGCCCCGCCCTGCTCACCGGCGCGCCTCCGCCTCCGCCTCCGCCTCCGCCTCCGCCTCCGCCTCCGCCTCCGCCTCCGCCTCCGCCTCCGCCTCCGCCTCCGCCTCCGCCTCCGCCTTTGCGCCACTGCCCCTCAGCGCTCGCCTTTTATAGCCTCCGCCGCCCTGCCCAGCCAATCACGGCCCGCCCCTTCCCGCCTCGCCCGTCTTCTCTCCACCCATCCCGCCCCGCCCGCTTCAGACCCGCCTGTCCCCGCTCCGCCCAATCCCGGCCCGCCACTTCAATCCGGCTCCGCCCCCTCTCTGTTTCGCCCAATCCCGGCCCGCGCCTTCAATCCGGCTTCGCCCCCTCTCTGTTTCCCTCAATCCCGGCCCGCCCCTTTCCTCCGGCGCTTCTCGGCTCTGGGGGTTTGAACGGGAACCGGGAGCGGCCTCTCTGCGGAACTCTCGCTCGTCCTCCCCAAAACTCAGCACCCACTGTGGGTCCTATGGCAGCGGGAGGCGATCCCTCCGTCTCCGCGGACGTGCGGCGGTACCGGGAGTGGGGGAGTCGGATTGAAGGGGCGTGCCGGGATTGGGAGACACGGGGAGGGGGCGGAGCCGGATTGAAGGGGCGGGCCGGGATTGGGAGGAGCGGGGACAGGCGGGTCTGAAGCGGGCGGGGCGGGATGGGTGGAGAGAAGACGGGCGAGGCGGGAAGGGGCGGGGCGTGATTGGCTGGGCAGCGGAAGTCGGGGTATGGCGGAGGCTATAAACGGCGAGCGCTAAAAGGCGGTAGTTCTGGAGTGCTGGGGAGCGGGGCGGCGGGACTCGTGCCTCTTTCCGCTGTGCATGTACCGGTCGGCTCTCTTTACGCGGGTAGCGCTGGAAGCGGTTCGGGGGGGATGGCGGCCTGGGGTGGGGAGCGGTCTACCAGGCAGAGTCAATAATAAAGCTGTTGCTGTTTAGCTGTGTGTTGCCACTTTGCAGGGTATGTACGGAGCGATCTGTGTGCTGAGGCGTACCCGTGCTGCGGCGTTCCCCCTAAGCTGGGCGCTGCCTGGGGGATAGCGGCATCGGAAGGCGGTTTCAGCCTTGAGCAGGGCTTGAGGGCCGTGCTGGGGGGCGGTGCTTGGAATTGAGCTGCGGCACCGGGGGCCGGCCGGGGGGAGGGGCGGGCCCAGGAGTGGCAGCTTCAGCTGAGGCGCAGCGTCCGGACTCTGGTTTCTCGCCTCGCCCAAAGCCCAGCGCTGCCGGGGCCGGACGGAGGCAGCCACGGGGCTGGAGCCACGATAGCGGCTCGGGATAAACTGGATGTGGTGGAGCTGGAGCTGACCTGAGGCAGAGCTGGCACTGAATAACTGAGCATGGGGCTGGGAATAAACCTTGTGAGAATGACCTGAAGTCACTCGGGGCTGGGATTTCGTCTGAGGCTGGAATACAGAGCCGGAGCTAAGACATGACAGAGCTGGGCTGGAATGAAACCACGGCAGCTGGAAAATAAAGCTTGCGGGAAAGAACTGAAATCTCTCAGGGCTGGGATCTCCTGGGGCTGCGATCTTGGCTGGAGCTGGAATAGAGAAACAGGTTCCTGCCCCAGCGCTCATGTTCCCAGATCAGGGGACGCAGTCTGTTCTCCCTCAGGAAGCGGGGGTCCCGTGGGCAGCAGCTCACAGGGAAGCGCAGTTGGAGCCGCTCTACCCCTTGGAGAGCAGCAGGGAGCTCAGCACAGCCCCGGAGCATCCCTCCCATGGGCCCAGCACCCCCACAGCAGCTTGCGGCCAGCTCTGCCCCGTGCCTGCTGTGGAGACCCACAGCACTGGCCGACCTGTGACTAGAGAAGAACTGGAACTGCTCCTGGCAGCGAGTATTTGTCTTGTAGAGCTGCTTCCTGCCTGCAGAGGCTGGGAAAAGCACACTTTTGCGTGGCAAAACCCCAGCGCTTCTCCTTGCCATTACTGAGAGCCCCCAGCCGTGGGTGCTGTGCCTGCTGGGGTTACGGGCAGCACCCAGCACCCGATTCCTTCACCCCAGCCCCACCAGAGATGCGTTTCCTCAGCCCTTTAACCCACAGTACCCTCCGGGGCAGCGGCTGTACCGGTGCTGTGGGTCTACCGGCCTATCCCCGCCACGTTCCCTAAGCCCCCGCACCTGGGCTTGGGGCGGCCCCTACCGGCTCCTCCCCGCAGCACTCGGGGCGGGGCGGGCCGAGCGCGTTGCGTTCCTCCTCCGCGGGAGCGGTTCCGGGTCGTGGAGGCGGGATCCGCGGCGGTACCGGCAATATGGTGGGATTGGGGGCCGGGGGGAGGTGTGGGGCGCGGTGAGGCCGCGGCGGGCTCTGACTGCTGTTTCCTTCCGTAGCGGTTCCGGTTCTGCGGGGACCTGGACTGCCCGGACTGGGTCCTGGCCGAGATCAGCACCCTGGCCAAGATCGTTAAGTCCCCGCTCCCTCCCCGGTCTCTGCCCGCTCCCGCCCCGCCGAGCCCGGTGCTAACCCCCCTTCTCCTTCTCTTCCTCCTCCCGCAGTCCTCGGTGAAGCTGAAGCTGATCTGTGCCCAAGTGCTGCGGGACCTGCTGGGCGGGAGCATGGAGGTGAGTGACGGGAAGACACTGCTGGTCTGCTTGCTCCAAACGGCACCTCCACGGTGGGTGCTGCCGGCCAGTACTACCAGTAGTAACTTGGGTAGTGAGTAGTAATTCTAAGGTGAGAATTCTACTAGCATATGAAATCATATTCCTGAGGTACCCACCCATTCTAATGGAAGGTGTCCCTGCCTGTGGCGGGGGGTTGGAACTGGATGAGCTTTAAGGTCCTTTCCAACCAAACTAGTCTGTGATTGTATGATTGCTGGTGGTGGCTGTGGTGCTGTGCGGTACCTCGTGCTCACTACGATGGCCTCACATGCTGCTCTCACACAGTATGAGAAGATCCTGAAGCTGACCTCAGATGCCAAGTTAGGTGAGCGCTGCTTCCCTGGCCCCTACCGCAGCTCCATCCCTGGGGATGGGCAGTGATGTGGCTGGGGCTGCAGAGCTGCACCTTCCCCATGCAGAGTCGGGGGATGTGAAGGCCACCATCGCCGTCCTCGGCTTCATCCTCTCCAGTGCTGCCAAGCACGGTGTGGACAGCGAGTCTCTCTCCAGTGAGCTGCAGCAGCTGGGGCTGCCCAAAGGTAGGGGTGACCCTGGGGGTGTCACCACGATGGGGTTGGTGCCATCGGACAGTTTTGTTGTGCCCTGGCAGAACACGCCAGCGGGCTGTGCCGGTCCTATGAGGAGAAGCAGAGCTCCCTCCAGGACAGCCTGAGGGCTGCCAGCCTGAGACGTGAGTGTGGCCGTGGTCTCAGGGGGATGTATTGGGTCTCGGGAGGGTCTTTGGTCTTGAAGGGGGGGTGATGTGGGTCTCGAGTGGCATGGCTTGGGTCTCAGAGTGGGGTGTTGGGTCTCAGAGTGGGGTGTTTGGTCTCGGGGATGGGCTGTTTGGGATCGGGGCGTGTGTGTGTCTGATGCTGCCCCATTGCCTGCCTCAGTGAGCCGGCTGGGCTCGGTGTGCTGGCGCGTGGATTACACCCTTAGCTCCAGCGAGCTGCAGGAGGTCCATGAGCCCCTCGTGCACTTGACGTTCACCGTGTGGGACAGGCAGCACGGGAGCACAGAGGCTGTGCCCATGGCCGTGTCGGCCGACAAGTTCCGGGTGCTGCTGGCAGGTGAGGCCGCAGAGGGGGAGGTGGCAGCAGGGGTGAGGGGACGCTGTGGGGCCAGAGCGGCTCCCCCATGGCCTACTCCATGTCTCCGCAGAGCTGAAGCAGGCGCAGGCGCTGATGAACACACTGAGCTGAGCCGGGCGGCGGTGGCGGGAGGTCCCGGTGCGGTCGAAGCCAGCTCCAATAAAGGTGTCGGTGACAGACGCGCGCGTTGTGCTTGTGCCTCCGGTGGACTACAACTCCCGACAGGCACTGCGGCCCGTTGCATGGGTGTGAAGGCCTGACTACAACTCCCAGCGTGCACCGCGGGCAGTGCAGCCAATGGGGAGTGAGGGGCGGGGCACGGTTGGGGGCGTGTCCTCAGGGGCGGTGCGCTCCAGCATTGCGTCTGGTCCCGCTCCCCCCTGTGTCCCGTCTCTCCGGTACCTCCGCCGCGCTGTGTCCTGTCCTGCGACCATGCCCGAGTGCCCGGAGCTGCACCTGGCCGGGCGCTACATCAACGAGGCGTGCGGCGCGCTGGTGTTCTCGGGCGGCGTGGAGCGCTCGGCGGTGGGCAGGGGCCCGGAGGTGCCGTTCAGCAGCGAGGCTTACCGCATCTCTGCCGCCGCTCGGGGCAAGGAGCTGCGCCTGACGCTGACCCCGCTGGGCTCCTCCGGTGCCCCCCAGGAGCTGGTTTTCCGCTTCGGCATGTCGGGCTCGTTCCGGCTGTGCCCCGCCGCGCAGCTCCCGCGCCATGCGCACCTCCGGTTCCGCACCCGCGACAGCCCCCCGCGCGTCCTCTGCTTCATCGATGTCCGTCGCTTCGGGTCGTGGCGCCTGGGGGACGCCTGGCAGGAGGGCCGCGGGCCCTGCGTCCTCTCTGAGTACCAGGCCTTCAGGTGAGCATCCACCAGGCACGGGGAGAGCCCCCAGCTCGGCTTACAGCTGAGGTGAGCGTCCTGATGCGCTCCCCCACAGGGAGAACGTGCTGAAGAACCTGGATGACAAAGCTTTTGACAAGCCCATTTGCGAGGCCCTCTTAAACCAGAAGTTTTTCAATGGAATTGGGAATTATCTCCGTGCTGAGATCCTGTACAGGTAAAGAGGGTGAGAGGCTTGGGCAGCAGGAGTTTGAGAGAGTTTTAATGGTGGCTTCTCACCTGAGAGACAGGGGCAACTGAGGCCTGAGGTCCTCTGGAGAGGGGCTTTGGACAAGGGCCTGTAGGGACAGGCCAAGGGGAATGGCTTGAACCTGCCAGAGGGGAGACTGAGATGAGCTCTTAGGCAGAAGCTCTTCCCTGTGAGGATGCTGAGGCGCTGGCACAGGGTGCCCAGAGAAGCTGTGGCTGCCCCATCCCTGGCAGTGTTCAAGGCCAGGTTGGACACAGGGGCTTGGAGCAAGCTGCTCTAGTGGAAGGTGTCCCTGCCTGTGGCAGGAGTTGGAGCTTTAAGGTCCCTTCAACCCGAACCGTTCCGGGATTCTGTGACTCTCTCAGGTTGAAGATCCCTCCCTTTGAAAAGGCTCGAACCGTGCTGGAGGCCCTGAAGGAGCAGGAGCAGGAAAGGAGGAGGAAGGTGAGGAACACCCTCAGAAAGCGGCAGGTTTCCAGCCAGAGGCTGGGATTTCTTTGCCTGCAGCCCTTTGGGACATCTCGACAGCTCCAGGAGCCTCTTGCCTTCTGTGGGGGAGCTGGATTGAGCTGAGGAACATTCCCCATTGGGGTTTGGGCTCAGCAGCAGTGGAAGTGGCTCAGTTTGCTGCCAGCCCCCAGCCTGGGCTCAGCCCTGCCCTGCCCTGGCTTTGGGCTTAGCTGGGCATGAAGCTGTGGTTCAGGTTGGCTGTTTTGAGCTTGTTCCAGCACAGGGGCCAGTTTCAGTTCATGTTTGGTTCCTTGCTCCAGTGGGGCAGAACATCATCCCTTGGCTGCTCCAGAGCTCACACACCCCCAGCTCACACCGCTGCTGGGAGGTGATTTGCTGCTCTGAGTCTCTCCCATCCCAACAATGGGCATTTTCCCCTCACAACTCCAACGCTTGCTGCATGCGATCTTTCTCCTCAGGCTGTTCCTTTGCCATGAACAGCCCCTGTCTGGGCATGTCTGCCCCTCCAGCACAGCAGAGCAGCTCCATAACCTCACGTGTCCGGCTCGTGCTCACGCGTGGCCGGGCTGACGAGCTGTGACAGCAGCACATGCCCCTGAGCTGTGCTGGTGCCACCGTCAGGAAGCCTCTGGGTGTATTTGGGGTGGGTGAAGAGGAAGAGAAGGGGAAAACAAACACTTTACAAGCTTCAGACCTCTGGGGAAGGCTGCAGTGGACCCATGGCTGATCTCAGGGGGAGGGAAGTGGCTGGTTTACTGAGGCAGAGAACAACAAACAAGACCTGAGTGCTGTTCGTACAAACTGCTGGTGTTCCTGTGTGATTGCCCCTTCCCATGTCTTTGGTAGCCATGAGGAACGTCCTAACGTGCAGTCTGAAGCCTCTGATGGAGCAAGTGGGGAGTGAGGGCAAGAGGAGATGGGAATCTGGCTGCTGACAGTGACTCCGCTCCCCTTCTGTCCCCCTGCAGAATCCCTCCCTGACACTGAGCAAGAAGCTGAAGCTGATGCGGGAGAACCCGGATCTCCTGGAGCTGTGTCACACCGTGCCCATGGAGGTCATCGCGACGGGTGAGGCACCAGGACAGGAGCCCTGGGCCTGGCATTCCCAAGCAGGAGGCTCAGGAGGGCACCCAACAGCGTGGTCTCTGCTTCCTCTCTACTTCTGTCCTTTCTCCCTCTCTCTTCCCAGAGAAACACCTCTCTGACCCGGATCACTCAGATAACTACGCCGCATTCAAGAGCTGGCTGCAGTGTTACCTGGTGCCCGGCATGAGCTCCCTGCGCGACCGCAATGGCAGAACCATCTGGTTCCAGGTAGGAGCCTGGGGTTAGCCTGGGGCTGGGTGTCCCTGAGACCCCCCCTGCATTACATTGTGTCACTGGGGGCCTCCCTTGGAGCCAGGCAGCTGGGTATGGAGGTACCAAGGACCCGAGGGATGGGGGGCAGGCTGGAGCAGAGGGGATGGCAGGGATGGGGGCTGTCTTGGTTTGGCAGACCCATTCCCTCCCTGCTGTGTCTGGGTGAGCCACTGAGGCGGGGACTCACAGAAGGAACTGATGAGAGAGCTCCCGGGGCACAGATTCTGCAGCCTGCAGAATGGTGCACCCTGGTCAATGCTTTGTCACCTTCCTTGCAGGGAGAGCCTGGCCCCATGGCTCCCAAAGGTGAGTGGCCTCTCTCCTCCCTGTGGGACCTGCTTTTGCCCCAGGAGGCCTGGAACCTGGGAAGGCAAAGGCAGGAGCAAATGCCCTCTCTCTGGGGCACTGACAGGCTTATGATGGCTTTTGGCACTGGGATCAAGGTTTCCTAACTACCAGCACACCAACCTGCCTGGGCACAGCATTGCACCTGCAGGGTATAGAATCCCAGACTGGTTTGGGTCGGAACTGGACTTAAAGCTCACCCAGCTCCAACCCCTGCCACAGGCAGGGTCACCTTCCACTGGAGCAGCTTGCTCCAAGCCCCTGTGTCCAACCTGGCCTTGAGCACTGCCAGGGATGGGGCAGCCACAGCTTCTCTGGGCACCCTGTGCCAGCACCTCAGCACCCTCACAGGGAAGAGCTCCTGCCTAAGAGCTCATCTCAGTCTCCCCTCTGGCAGGTTAAAGCCATTCCCCTTGGCCTGTCCCTACAGGCCCTTGTCCAAAGCCCCTCTTCAGGTTTCCTGCAGCCCCTTTAGGCACTGGAGCTGCTCTGAGGTCTCCCCTTCAGGAGCCTTCTCTTCTCCAGGCTGACCCAGCCCAGCTCTCTCAGCCTGGCTCCAGAGCAGAGCTGCTCCAGGAGTTTTCCATGCCTTCACCTTCATCCCCATCACCGCCTGCCAGGCTGGTCCCTCGAGGTGCAGGCACTGCTCCATCTCCTCACACTCCTCACCTGGTACCATCTCACACAGGGCAGGCACCCCGCAAAAAGCGTGCTCAGGTGGAGTCAGACCCCGAGGCTGTGACCCCCAAGGTAAGAAGCTTGTGCAGTCCTGTTCCCTGTGCGCTGCTCCGCCTGCTCCTGGTTTCCCAGTGGAGCTCCTTCCTCCCTGGCGTTCCTCAGCATCCTCCTGTCCAAGCCCTGTTCTGTTGTTAAGCTCTGGCTCTGGGGTCCCTGCAGGTCCCCCCACGTGCCTCAAGGCGGCGCCACAGGGCTGCAGCGAAACCCCCGGTGCCAGCCGAGAAGGAGGAAGAGGAGGCCGGTGATGGGCCGAGGAAGGGACGCGCTCGCAGGAGGAGGAGCGTGGCCGCTGCTTCGGCCCTGCCCGAGCCCGAGGCTCAGGTCAAGGCTGAAAGAAGGCGCCGGACCCCAGCGCGCAGAGGCAGAGGTGAGGCTGGTTCCCTGTGGCACCGGCGCGGCTTCGGGGCACCCCTCACCCTCTGACTTCTCCTTTCCCTCTCCCCCTTCCAGGCACAGCCCCTGCAGTGTGAGTGCGGCCCCCCCTCCCCAGGGGCCTTTTAGCAGCCACAGGAGCAGCTCCGGGAGGGCCTGGGTTAGTGCTGAGGAGCTCAATGCTGGGCCTGCTCTGTTCCTGTGTTCATCCCCACTTGCTACTGCTGCATCTGCCACTGCAGGACGGAGGAGCTGAGCTTGGTGCTGATTTATTCAGTGTCCTCCTGCTGCCCTCAGGTATTTAGGGGGATAAGGGCCATGGACCAGCCATGCTGGACTCTGGTCCTTCCCTTTGCCTAAGAGTGGATTGCCTCTCCCTCCCTCACTTCCCTTTGATCACTGTTTTTAGCTGACTAATAAAGTATTTTGTATAGAAATCGCTGTGCCTATATCCTATATCCTTGTGCTAAGGATACCCCCTCTGGATCCAGCCTCTTCCCCACATGGGTGGGAGCAGGCTTCCCCTCCACCTCATCCCTCCAGCAATAAAGCTAAGCTCTGCCTCCCTGGTCCCAGGAGTGAGATGCTGCTGAGGAAGGCACTAAGAGAGCAGCAGCTACAGCAGGGAGGTGGCAGATCAGAGCAGCTACCTGGAAGTAAGCTAAGAAAACAGGCTGGAGCTTGCTTTCATGTAATTCACTTATTTGTGCTCCCCTTCTGCAAGGGCAGTGCAAGGGGCAGGTGAAGGGAGAGGGGAATGACTCGAACGTGTCTTTGTGCTTGCTACAAGGGTCTGGACAAGAGGAAGACTGAGACACTGGAAAGCTGCTTCTCCTCAGCCCCACCGGGGTCAGAGCAGTGCCTGTGCGGGGCCAGCCAGCCTGTCCCACCACCTTACCCACACTGCAGCTGGTGAGGAGCTGGCATGGGACAAGTGCCCTGGGCTGAAGACCAGGGTTGTTCTTGAGGCTGGGTGTGGGCAGCGAGGGTGAGAATCTACCCTTCCCTGAAGCTGCTGCCACCTCCTTGGGATTGGGGGAGCCTCAGGCTGGGATCTGTGCTCACGGTGCTGGTCCAGGTTGCCACAACGGTGATGGATGCTGTCACTCACTGCCTCAAGACCAAGAGGATGGAGAGCACACGGAAGGGGGTGAAGGAGAGCCTCAGGCCCTGCTGCTCCAGCCGCAGGCATTCTGCTGCCACCGGCCGCTCCAGGAGGTCACAGCTGGGGAGAGAGCAGCGGGTGAGGCTGAAGCTACCGCTCCCCATCCCCACCCACGCCCCAGCCCTGCAATGTGGACTTACAGCATCGCCTCCTCAACGGGCAGCGAGGTCTGCAGCCAGGCGATGACTGTGCTGCCATGTGCCTCGTACAGCCGGACCACCACAGCTCCGGGCCTGTCCTCAGCCTTGGGGGACAGATGGGAGCTCAGCCACGTGCTAACCCCCTGTCCTTGCCCTCGCAGGACATGCAAACACTGCTCCCATCAGCTGACCCTGCCAGCCAGGGACGAGCAAGCCACGCTCCTCACCAACAGCTTAACCCCTCTGCCCTCCCCATGCCTGCCCCAGGGACCTGCCTGCTTGACAGTCTCCAGCACCACCGCAGGGGAGCTGACAGAAAAGGCACTGCAGGGCGGGCTTGGGGCAGAGCGGGCCGGCAGCGTGTGCAGGGGGAAGTTCAAGCTGTAGGCACGCTGGATCACACCAGCGTCCTGGAAGGAACCTGCAATGCAAGAACCATTCTCCAGCCTCCAGACAGGCGCAGGCAGAGCTGCGCTCAGGCTGAGGCTCACAGGAGCACCCTCCACACTATGCCTCCCATCACTCACCCAGGTGAGGCATCACGGCGTAGGTGAACTGGTGGTGGCCCATGTCTGCTGTGGCATCGGGGGACTTGGGTGCTCTCAGCCTAAGACAAGAAGGTGACACCGGTGGCTGTGACACCCAGTGCAGAGCCACGGGAGCACTGCAGCAAGACAACTGCCTCCCCTGCTACCTCAAGGCTAGGCCCTGAGGTGAAGCCAACATGCTGTTTCTGGCACCAGCAAACAGACCCTGGGCAGCCCCAGAAGCTAAAGGATTTGAAGGATGTTTTCCAGTGAAACCTGTGGCTGATGGAGTCAAGCTGAAATGTGCAGAGTTTGTCTTAGATTTGTATGCACTGTAACGTTGCTGTTCCTGCCTCACCTTGAGCCTCCCCTCCCGGGGTATGTCAGCAACAGAAAAATTACTTGGTGCAGATGTGGATCTGAACCCTCCTGAATTATTTATGAGCATAACTCATAGGAATTACAGCATCTTTGTGTAACTAAGTCAGTCAAAAGCTCTCAGATGGCAGCCACCACTTTGATAATACCAGACTATTCCCTTACTGACTGTGATCATTTAGGACCAGGCATTGCCTTGACCTCCAGAGACTCCTCAGAAGGCAAAGTGACAGCTGCAGCTCTGCCCTGACTCACAGCGAGAGGCTGAGGACGTTGCCGTGGGCCGATGCCCCGTACTTGCAGTCGTTCAGCAGAGCCACCCCAAAGCCGTGCTCGGAGAGATCCAGCCACTTGTGAGCCCACACCTGCAGGAGGTACCAAGGGGCATGTTCCCCACCGAGCAACCGCCTGGGAGCAAGGGCAGCCCTGGGGCCAGCCCCCCCTTTCCTCCCACCTCGAATCGAGCCCAGTCCCAGGATGTGTTCCAGTGCGTCGGCCGCTGCAGGTGCCCAAACTGGATCTCGTAGGTGGCGTTTGTGCTCCGGACCTGCACAGGGAACTCCACCTTCAGGAACTTGTGAGCCTCCTTCCATTCAACCTGCGTGCACAGCAGAAGGGCATCACCACAGGGGCTGATGGGCAGATGCTGCTCCTATCCTTCCCCGGTGCGCAGCAGCCAGCTCACACCCACGGCACACCAGGTGCAATAAAACCCCACTGGACTCTGAACACAGATGAACTGGTGGGTTCCTCCCACGGGGACCCCCCCACCCTCACGGTGCCTTCCCCCTAAAGCAGGAGGGGGCTGCAGGGAAGGAAACAGGGGGGGAACGTGACTGAGATGCAAGGCTCAGCTCCCAGGGCCCTGCCTGCACAGTGCAATGCTTGTATCCCACTGCAGCCGCTGGCCAAACCTGGGTCAGGAAGCGGAGGTAGGGACACGTGGCATCCAAGATGATCTCCTGGGTCAAGGTGCTGCTTTTCCCTATCTGCAGACAGAAGCTGACACTTCCCCGCAGGCCCCCAGCCAGGGTGACCTCCAGAGGCTTCAGCAGCGTTGTCACCGGCTTCCTAGAGGAAGGGATAAAGGCAGAGGTGGTAGATCCAGGCTCCCAAATCCCAATCCAACCCCCCATGCAGCAGGCACTCACTTCTGCAGAGCAAATGCTCTGTTACAGCTTTAATTGCAGCTAGGACTGACAGGGAGACATGAACCTTAGAGCAAAGTCAAACCCCACATGCTGCATGTGCTGCTCCTCTACCTGGTTTCCAAGTGATAATCCATCACATCCCAGGCATCCCAGTACAGGGGGACATCATCAAAGAGGGCAAACTGGTTGGCACAGCAGCCGTCTGGGACTGACTCTCTGGAACAAAGTGGAGCAGAGCAGCGTAAGAGCTGGCAGGGCAGAGGGTACACAGTGAGAACACAACCTGAGAGAGGTTTGAGGAGCCCGGTTCCAGTAACTGGGTGACAGACGCACCTCTGGGAGTCCAGCAGCCGAAGGGAGGTCAGGCGCCCCATCACGTCCAGGCAGGCTGCAATCACCCCATTCTCCATGGCAATGGACCCGTCCTCCTTGGGGCAAAGGACAGAAACTGATTTCCCAGACCCACGCCTGCAGGAATTGGGAGCCCCAGTTGCAAATCCAAGGTGCAGGCTGGCTGCATTCCCTGGATTTCTCCCCCCCGACACAGGGTACCCGGATTTGAGGTTGTGCTTACCTGTTTACTCACTACCACAGGCTGAGGGGGCAGCAACGGCTCCCTCACTACAGCATAGCCCATGCTGGGGGCTGTCACCAGAGCTGGAAAGCAAAGAGGTTCTGTTCCTACATCTGCCACAGTCTCAGTGTGCTGCCCTGCTGCTTTCACATCAGACCTACCACCTCCTTGCGTACCCTCCTCTTCTTTATCCATAGGTCAGGGACAACTTGAAGCCCCAAGGAGCAATGTGACAGGTCAGTAAACCCTCCCCAGGGCAGGGAGAGGCAGCGTTCCGTTGTTAGCTGTCTCTGCCCCCATAGGAAGTTCCCATACACGACTTACGCTGGGTTGGACATACCCAAAGTCTCTGTTCCGGCTGGCCCAGGCTTGGAGATCACCTCGGTCCGTTCCCAGGGCAAAGTGTTCAGCACAAGGATGCTCCCGGCATTCCCTGCGTCGAGCTCCAGCAGTTCCCCGCACAAGGACTGCACAGCTTCCTGCTGCAGCCCAGCGCCAGCCCTGCGGATCTCTGAGCAACAAAGAGGCTCCCGTTGGATCCAGCCAGGCCATTCCTCACATCCCAGGGAATTCCTGGCCCTCCCATGCAACGTACACACACTTCAGCTACTTCAAGCTACAATTCCTACTGATCATTCATTATTATTCATTTGATGGGTGGACCACTCAGTGGATAAAGAACTGGCTGGATGGCCGCACGCAAAGAGTTGTGGTCAATGGCTCCATGTCCGGCTGGAGACCGGTAACGAGTGGTGTCCCTCAGGGATCGGTGTTGAGACCGGTCTTGTTCAACATCTTTGTCGGTGACATGGACAGTGGGACTGAGTGCGCCCTCAGCAAGTTTGCCGATGACACCAAGCTGTGTGGTTCAGTTGATACACCGGAGGGAAGGGATGCCATCCAGAGGGACCTCGACACGCTTGTGAGGTGGGCTAATGCCAACCTGATGAAGTTTAACCATGCCAAGTGCAAGGTCCTACACCTGGGTCAGAGCAATCCCAGGCACAGCTACAGGTTGGGCAGAGAAGAGATTCAGAGCAGCCCTGCAGAGAAGGACTTGGGGGTGTTGGTCGATGAGAAAATGAACATGAGCCGGCTGCAGTGTGCGCTCGCAGCCCAGAAAGCAACCGTATCCTGGGCTGCATCAAGAGGAGCGTGACCAGCAGGTCGAAGGAGGTGATCCTGCCCCTCTACTCTGCTCTTGTGAGACCTCACTTGGAGCATTGTGTGCAGTTCTGGTGTCCTCAACATAAAAGGGACATGGAACTGTTGGAACAAGTCCAGAGGAGGCCACGAGGATGATCAGGGGCTGGAGCACCTCCTTATGAAGACAGGCTGAGAAAGTTGGGGCTGTTCAGCCTGGAGAAGAGAAGCTGCGTGGAGACCTCAGAGCAGCCTTCCAGTGTCTGAAGGGGGCCTACAAGGATGCTGGGGAGGGACTCTTCATCAGGGACTGTAGTGACAGGACAAGGGGTAACGGGTTCAAACTGAAACAGGGGAAGTTTAGATTGGATATAAGGAAGAAATTCTTTACTGAGAGGGTGGTGAGGCACTGGAATGGGTTGCCCAGGGAGGTTATGAATGCTCCATCCTTGGCGGTGTTCAAGGCCAGGTTGGATGAGGCCTTGGGGGACATGGTTTAGTGTGGGGTGTCCCTGCCCATGGCAGGGGGGTTGGAACTAGATGATCTTAAGGTCCTTTCCAACCTTAAATATTCTATGATTCTATGATTACTATCTATTAGTAAGCAACTAAAGCTTCAAATCACTCCTTTGTTATTACAAGATAATAACAAAGAGCTATGCCAGCTCTTTGTGGTGCTGTCATAAAAGTGAAGCCACTGCAAGTGCCTGTGAGCAGCCAGGAGCAAATCTTTGCTGGGCTCTATCCTGGCCAGCAGCAAGCAGAGAAGTCCATAAATTGGGATGGTTTTTAATCACATGGCTCCCCTGCTAATTCCCTGTTGAGTCAGTGCTGCTCCAGACACAACCTGTAGCACTGAGCAGCCCAGGACTGCAACGTCCCTGTGCCCTGGCTCACCTGCGTAGTACTGCAGAGCATCCTCAACCACAAGCTGGATACAGCTGCCTGGCAAAACGTCATGGAATTGGTTGAGCAGCAATAACCTAAAGCAGAGAACAGAAACCAGGGGATGAAGCAGGGCAGAGCACAGGGCTTACCGAGCCCTGTTTGTAAGATGGACAAAACAACTGTTCCTTATCCCCCTGGTAGCAAACACGTGACAGAAAAGGGTTCTTTTCCATAGCATTCTTTAAATCCTTTAACCCCTGTCAACTCTCATCTTGATAAACCACAACCCTGGGGAGTAAAAGCTGGGTTTTATCCCTCACGGCTACCAGATGGATTGTTACAGAAGTTCCGACAAGTTAAAACTGGTGAGGAATGAGGTCAGAAATGAAGCTTCCAGCCAGCAGAGGCTTTGGAGCTACCTTCCAATGGGTGATGAGCCAGGGGAGGTGCCTGTGACATCCCGACCAGGAAGGTGACGGCAACACCTCATCAGTTTATGGAAGGGGTTGAGCACACACAGCACTGCATCCTGCAATCCCTCACCTCCAGAGCCGCTCCAGCTGCCTGGCAGGATACTGGAACCCACCGCCCTGTGCCATAGCCAAGGTGCTGAGCACTTCAACATCATGGAGTATCCGCTCACACTCCCGATTCCCCTTCTTTATCTGGTGTCAAAGCAAGGAGAGAAGGAAGATAAGGGGGTCCTGCTGTTTCCAGGTTTCCTTCTCACCCCTTGAAGAAAGTCTGACAATAGGTCTGCTTTATGGAGTCCTGGCTATGAGGTGGCTGCCACTGCTGAGACCTCAAGGGCACTGTCCGAACCCTGGATCTGCAGTAGAACCATACAATGGTTTGGGTTGGAAGGGACCTTAAAGCTCATCCAGTTCCAACCCCTGCCACGGACAGGGACACCTTCCACTAGAGCAGCTTGCTCCAAGCCCCTGTGTCCAACCTGGCCTTGAACACTGCCAGGGATGGGGCAGCCACAGCTTCTCTGGGCACCCTGGGCCAGCGCCTCAGCACCCTCACAGGGAAGAGCTTCTGCCTAAGAGCTCATCTCAGTCTCCCCTCTGGCAGGTTAAAGCCATTCCCCTTGGCTTGTCCGTCCAAAGGGAAGAGAACTGAGAATGGCCACATTGCCTGGGGGTCAGGGACAACTGCCTCCACCCCGGCGTGCACTCACCTGGGCCTGGGTGGTGTAGGTGCCATTGTGCAGCTCGAGGAAGAGTTCTCCCACCCATGTGTACAGCTGTGACGACTCCTTCTCCAGGGCAGAAAAGAGCTGGTTGGGAGTGGAGATCTGAACCCTGCAGGAGAGACACACAGTGATGGGCCAGGGATGAGCCTGTGACATGGGCTAATGGTGCACCCTGACCAGAAAGGTGACAGAAACCCCAACACAACCACACAGTGCTCCCCTCAACCTCCTCCTGTCCTGCTCCACGCTGCTCTTGCTGCCGGCCAGCAGAGAGGAAGGCAGCTCTCCTCTCACCTTGGCAGCCCATCTGTGTCACTCATTCTCTTCATCCTGTCCAGCATCTTCTGCGTGGGGCCCCCTCCTCCATCCCCAAAGCCAAAGAGGAAAGCGCTGTGGTTCACACGTCCTTTGTCCTTGTTGTTCTTCACTGTTTTCAGCATCTAGAGGGGTTTGGGGAGAGCTGTAATGCCCTGGCACCCAGCCCCAGCGCCAGGCACCCAGCCAGGCCAGCCTTTAGGGTGCAAAGCTCAGTCCCGCCCCACTTCCCCAGCCCACAGTGCCCAAATCAGGCACAGACACATCTCGGAGGCAGGCAACTGACTGTCAAGCACCCAAACAGCCTTTGTCCAGCCCCGCTGCCAGCTCTCCCACTCCTTTCCCAGGCAATACCCTCTCCTGGAGCCTCAAATCTTCACACATGCAGGTCTGGCCACCTCACTCACCTCCTCCACTCGTCCGTGCATCCCATAGGAGTCTCCAGGGGGGAAATGGGTCAGCACTCGGGAGCCATCGATGCCTTCCCAGAAAAAGGTGTGATGCTGGAGGGGAGCCAAAGGGAAGTGTCTTGTACCACACAGTGCCAAAATGCTAAAGCACAGCCACAGTGTTCCCTGCAGGTCCCAAAGATCTCGGGCCAAGCTGGTAGCAGAAATGGAATTCATACTTAGCTCAGTGTTTCCAGGCTCCCAAACTCATCTCCCACACCAAGGTGTGTGTGTGTGGAGGGCACCCTCCAACCACATCAGCACAGAACTCATGCACTAAATAAAGCCCAAACCTCCTCACAAGCTCTGTCAATCAGAGCCCCTGGATTCAGTCTGCGCCTTCACCTTCTCTCCACAGAGCTGCAGGATGCCCTGATGGATCAGTGCAAGGAGACAGTCGCACAAGGATGGGGAATGCAGCGAGGGCAGGGGGCAGCAGAGGAGAGGCTGGGTTTGCTGTGTTAGACCTGCACGTAAATCACAGCTTCCCATTTGGAACCAGGAGGAACGCGCAGGCCAGGGCCCCAGCTGGGATCCCAAACCATGTCCCTCCTCTCCCCTAACGCCTGGCAGGACATTGCTGCCACCATAAACTGATGGCTTCTGGAAGAAGAGCCGGTGTCAGCTGAGCTGAAGGACTGGCTCTACCCATGGAACCAACAGGCCCAGGCCTGCAGACAGGACCCCGGCACCCACAGGTCCGTCCCCTGGGAAGAAGGGAAGCACAACTCACCGGGAAGCTGTTCACCAGGTTCCAGCTGAGCTTCTGTGTGAGGAACCGCCTGATCCCACAGCCCTGCATCAGCTGGGGTAGCTGGGCCGAGTACCCAAACGTGTCCGGCAGCCAGAACTGGGAGCAGAGGGATGGACACACACACACCTGAGTCATGCTGGCCCCAAACCACAGCCTGAGCCCATGGAGAGCTTCTTGATAGCCAGGCTCTGAGCCCTGCTTGCAGAGGGAACTAAGATGTGTTTTGTCAGGAGCAGTTCTGAGGACCTCCATGCAACATAACCAAGGCTCGGGGCTGTGCTAATTTGGAGCAACCTGGTCTAGTGTGAGGTGTCCCTGCCCATGGCAGGGGGTTGGATCCAGATGATGGTAAGCTCCTTTCCAGCCCAAACCATTCTATGATTCTATGGTACATGGGGGGTTACCTATTTCCTCATCACAGCTTTAGCTGCATAAGGCTGGCCAATGTGAGCAACCTGGAAGGCAGACTGGAGATCAACCCTCACCCACAGCAAGAGGTGGTGCGCAGGGAGGGTGTGCTGGAAAAGAGCAGGTACCTCGGAGCAGACCCGGCCAAACTGCTGCTGGAAGAAGCGCTGTCCCTGCAGGAACTGCCGCACCATGGACTCGCCGCTGGGCAGGTTCCCATCCTGGGGGGAAGCACAGGGAGCCCATGGAGCAAGGCAGGTGCTGGGGAAGGGAAATGGGAGCATCCCATTGCCACCTGCTGTCATCCCAGCCTGGCACATCACAGGCAGGATCTGAGGGCCAAAGGAGGAACAGAGCTCAGCCAGGCCAGACCAAAGCTCCTTTCTCAGGGAATGAGGAGTTTGGGAGAGGGATGGTGGTTTTGCTAGGCTGGACACTGAGGTTTTCTGGCCCTGGAGACCACCACCAGCAGCCAGGATCAGCAGAGGCTCTGCTGCCCCCTCCAGTGTCAGGCCTGGTCATAAGAACAGAATAAGGACATGGAGCTGCTGGAGCAAGTCCAGAGGAGGCCATGAGGATGCTCAGGGGCTGGAGCACCTCCTGTATGGAGCCAGGCTGAGAACATCAGGGCTGTTCAGACTGGAGAAGAGAAACTGCGTGGAGACTGCAGAGCAGCTTCCAGTGTCTCAAAGGGGCTACAAGGATGCTGGAGAGGGACTCTTTCTCAGGGATTGTAGCAATAGGACAAGGGGTGCTGGGTTTAAACTGAAACAGGGGAAGTTCAGGTTAGATCTAAGGCAGAAGCTCTTCCCTGTGAGGGTGCTGAGGCACTGGCACAGGGTGCCCAGAGAAGCTGTGGCTGCCCCATCCCTGGCAGTGTTCAAGACCAGGTTGGACACAGCCTTGGAGCAAGCTGCTCTAGTGGAAGGTGTCCCTGCCTGTGGCAGGGGTTGGAACTCGATGAGCTTTAAGGTCCCTTCAACCCAAACCATTGTGTGATTCTATGGTCCCAGAGACAGGGTGCAGTGAGCCAGGCTCACCGTGCTGCTCACCATTTCCACCCAGGTGCCTCCAACAGGAATGAACTGTCCCTTTGCCACGAAGTCCTGAATCTGCTTGTAGAGTCCTGGGTACCAGCTCCGCACCCACTCAAACTGCTGGGCCTGCAGAGCATAGAGATCAGGCTCAGCTCCCACCACCACCTCAACCCACGCCAATGTCCCTCCTCCCTTCAACTGCACAGGATGCTCTCTGCCACCCCCATCTCGTTTTGGGTCATGCTGGAGAAGCAACAGAAGGAGAGGTCCCAGAGGGATCTCACTGACCTGGGAGCAGGCGAAGGTGAGCTCCGGGTTGCGCTCCATCAGACGGACCACCGTGGCCCAGCTCCGAGCACACTTACGGATGGTCTCCTCATACGGCCACAGCCAGGCTGTGGGGACAGGCATGGCCCCCCTGAGGTTATTACCCAGCACAAACTCCCTTGGGATTGGGATCAGCTGGGGAAAATGCTGGAGCAAAATGCTAAGTGTCTGACAGCAACACAGCCTGGGGCTTCCAGCTCCCAATTCTGCTGCCTCTCTGTTGAGGCTGACACCCCTCCAGGGACTGGAAATGGAAGGGTAAAGCCCAACTGGTAGAAAACAGCAGCCTGGTGTTCATCACCAGCCCACCAGTGCTGCAAACAGACACATGTTCCCCTGCCTCACTGACAGACCACCTATAGGGCACCACAGAGGTCCCTTTTCCTTCCCTTGGGGCGCAGTACCCAGTGCAGGAGCCCCAGGGCAGCTCCCCCCATGTGCAGCAGGCCCTGGCCTCCAGCTCAGCAGAGGGAGGCAGGGCTGCTCTCACCAGAGTCGATGTGGCAGTGCCCCATGGCGTGGATGCTGTGCTGGCTCTCGCCGTTCCTCTGGCTGAAGATGGCAGCAGCCAGGGCACGGGCAGCGGGGAAGGTGGAGGGGTCCGTCACGTCGCACACGTTCACCATCTGGGTGGCAGCGCACAGCGCCTGGGAACTCCGCTGGTTTTCCTCCCCGAGGAGCTGGGGTTGGAATGAGAACAGCTTGATCCCGAGAACCTGCTGCCCCCACCCAACATCTGGCTCTGCCAGCGGTGCCAGGCGAACACCGTGGGTCTGCTCCGCAGGCACAACCTTACACCTTTGCTCATGTCCCTTCTAAAGCCGGGTTACAGACCCCCCCATCCCAGCCGGCAATACTCTAACAGGTAAACGGATGGAAAAGCCACTCCCGTGGCTTCTCTCTGCTCAGTTTTCCTCACTTCAGACAACCAGAAGCAGCAGCAGCAAACATTTGCTCCCTTAGGGCTCTTGGCGGGAGGAGACAGGTCACAGAACGGCAAGAGGAGGAGATAAAATGAAGTTGTGGAAGGGAACCGAAGGAGCTTACAGACCTGGGCCATGTCCAGCAGTATTTCCAGATCCACCAGCAGTTCATAGACATCTCTGTTGAAGACCACGAGCTCAGCCTTGCTAAGGGTGAACCTCCTGTCAGGGTCTGGAGGGGCGATCATGCTGCCCTTGCCAGCCCCAAAGAGCCCGTTGCAGGCCAGCTCCACGTACAGCGTCAGGCTGCGGAGACCAACAGGAAACCATCAGGCAGCAGATCACAACCAAGCAGATGGGGAAATCCATTCTCCTCCCCATGGTGGGGCCTGAACGACAGGCAGAGCCCCTGAGCAGCTTCTCAGAGGACCAGGACAAAGACAAGGATGTGTGATCCCAGCCTCTTGGCTTCAAACGACGCAAGCTCCCTACACTACCCACCTGTGGGGCTCTGTCTCCTTCATGCTGTTTGTCAGGATGTAGCTGGTCTTCTCGCCTTCCTTAGTCAGACCCTGCAGGGGAAGATGGCACATTTAACACGTGTCCTCAGGGGTCTATGACAGCAGGATGAGCAGGACAAGACACGCCAAAGCCCAGCTGGATGGAGGAGCCTGGTCCCATGGGCTGGGGGACAAAGCTTCCCACAAGAACAACCAGCACAGAAGCTGCTGCTGCCCCAGCAGTACCATGGACCCTGCGGATACCACCACAGAGCACGGCAGGGATGCAAAAGGACACCTGAGCAGGACTGAAGCTGACAACCTCTAGAAACCAGACTCAAACTCACCAGCACCAGGCTTGCCCTTTGGGAACAGCCCACAGCCCCTCTGTGGTCTGACAGCACAGCATGCAGACCATGGAGTCATCCTCTCCCCACCCCACACATAGACTCTTCACAACCACCACCCTTCTCTGCACGGCAGTTCCTCCCCCATTTAAAGAAAGCTCTCCTATTGCCTCAGAGATTACTCTTTGGGGCTAACCAGCCCTACAACTACATATCCTCCTGGTTTCCTTCGTGACCACTCTCTCTGGACCTCCAGATGCTCTCGGTTCTGTCCTGTTGGTCCATGTTATTTTGAGCTCCTCAAAGCATCCCTCTGAAGAGTGCACAACAAAGAGGAGGGGGTATCTTCTCCTGCCACACTGCAGAGGACTAAGGGAGATAACCACCCTGTTGAGAGCAGGGTGCCTGGCACAGCTGGCACATCCCGACCCATGCCTCCTTACCTGGACAGGCTGGGCATCTCGCCACACCATGCCCTCGCCATCGCTCTCCCAGACAAAGTGCACTTCCCGCCCTGCCCATACCGGTGGGATGCTCAGCTCCACCTTAAACCAGCATGTCTCCCACCTGGAAGAGAACAGGCAGCAACCTCAGCCCTCCGTGAGATCTGCTCCCAAGGGAAACCACACTTCCTCAGGGCCTCCAAGGAAAAACTCAGTGTGGACAGCACACTGATGGAATTCAAATGTAGTGATGCTGCCTGTCCGTGCACTGCTTCAACCTCGACACGGCATGGTCGGGAGGTGGCTGTCACACATCCGCAGCTGAAGCAGCACACTGTGCCTGCCCGTGCCAGCCTTGCTCTGTGCCACTCAAACACACAGGGCTTTCCCCTCACCGTGAGCTGCTGGCCTGACCGGTTGCTCTTCCACCAAGGGATACTTTGAACTCATCAAGGGTCAGAGATCTGACAGTAAGCTAAAAGCCAAGCTGAGTGCGGTGCCGTGCTCATTCAAGCTGGCAGGGACTGGAAAACTGCTCCCCCATTTTTCTGCTCACTCCTTCCAGAAGACAGCACAACCAGAGCATACCAGGAACTGAATTATGCCTGGGGCAGGGCAATGGATCAATATGCCAGGACCTGTGACCCTTCTTATCAGGGCTCTCAACCCCTAAGGGCAGGCTTCTGTCCAGGCTGCAGGGAGGCACAGCCCCAGGGGGCGAGGAAGCTGAGGGCACTCAGGAGGAAGCACACAGACCCCAGCTCCTCCTGGGACTCCAGAGGAACAGGCAGGAGCATCACTGGGGAAAAAAAAACCCATCTTCTCCCAGCCCTGACACTGATCCCACTCAGAAGCATCAGGGTCACAGCTATGGCTATAACCATGAGCATAGAAGACTGATGAACTGGGCTCTTCTCTCTCCTCACAAACAGACACATCTAGGTCTGTTTCCTCTGCCTTCTGGGCACGCACCTTCTACCTGAAGCACGCAACAGGGAAGACGATCATCACCCCGTTTCTTTGCCATTGAGATCCTGCAAGGACTGGATATACGGAGAAAGTTCTTTACTGAGAGGGTGGTGAGGCACTGGAAATGGGTTGCCCAGGGAGGTTGTGAATGCTCCATCCTTGGCGGTGTTCAAGGCCAGGTTGGATGAGGCCTTGGTTGGCATGGTTTAGTGTGGGGTGTCCCTGCCCATGGCAGGGGGGTTGGAACTGGATGATCTTAAGGTCCTTTCCAACCCAAACCATTCTATGATTCTATGACTCACACACACACACACAAGTAACTCTGAGGCACAAGCTCTGGCCCCACCATAGCGACAGCCCCACGGACACCCGGTACTCACGTGGGCCCGAAGGAGTCCCCCACTTGAGCCGGTCTGAATTCCTGCCTCACCGCCTCATCGTACGGGATGCGCCGGGGGGTCTGGAAGCAGGAGAGGGATGCCGGGGGGCAGCGATCCCCAAACAGCCTGAGGGTGGAGATGGGACACCATTAACGAGGCTGGTCCTGACGGGTGCGTGTAGGAATCACTCCGCTTTCCCAATATCACCCTGCTAGCGTGAACACCATAGCGCAGACCATCCCGCTGAAGGGGCTGCTGGAGCCGGGCTGGGGGGCACTGACCGCGATGCGGGACACGGGAACACATGGACCCAGGGACGGGAGCGGGCCCTCACCTGCCCCGCAGGTTGCAGTCCGTGAAGTAGGTCTCGGAGAGGAACTTCTCGACCCGCTCCAGCGCCGTGCGCCGATGCTTGGGTGCAGCCATGCTGTGGGGCGCCTCTGCGCATGCGGGTCTGAGCCCCTCCCTCGGGAGGAGGATCCAAGGCTCGGTAACGAAGGGGAAATCCGCGGCTCCTCAGAGGGATGCCGCAGCCGGTCCTCCCGTCCCGCTTTATCCCTTCAGGAACAGCCCGGATTTCACGGTGCGTGAGCAGGAAGGAAGGAGCAATCCGTATGCAATGGTCAGCCCCGGTGTTTTAATGGAAATACCGCACTACAGTCAAGTTTACAACCAGTTGTATAGAAACCACGCGGGTGTGGGCCGAGGTCACGGTACAGAGTACAAAAAGCAAGTTAAAAGAAGAAAGAAAAGGGCAAAAGGAGAAGCAAAGCTCTGCTATAGTACAGGCGGTAGCAGGGCTGGGGGGTGGGATGGACAAAGGAGGGGTGTCCCCGCCACATGCAGGCACCAAGCATCCACCCGAAGCAGGTCAGACGTCTCAGATTGTCACCTCCACAGCACCTCCAGCGCACACCCGGGGACAGAAAAGAGGGAAGGGGAACAGAGAGCAGGGAACGTCTGGAATGGGAGAGCCCTTCCTGCCTGTTACAGCGAAGGAGGGGAGTTTATTGCTGGCACATTGCGGCTGCTCCCCGCTGGGCGCTTCCCTCCCTCCATAGGAGGCTCCGGTTCAGGATGTGCCTGCTGTACATTGGCTGCCAATGAGTAGTGGCGCTCACGTCCCGCTCCGCTCCCCAGCTCTGGTGCCTGCGGAAGGATGATGGGGAGCTCCCGGGCCAGGAGATGACCTGCTTGCTTGAAGGGGGAAAACAACCCCAGGTGAGAGCCCTGCGAGAGGTATAAGGGCAGCAAAGCCCTTCCCGAGGCTCCCCAAGGCAGGGACAATGGAATTCCAGGATTGGCAGCGTGGGTTTGTGCAAGGAAAGCTGCCTCCTTTGAGGAGGAGAGACAGTGCAGTTGTGTCTGCCGTGGATTACGAAGTCTGTGCCGACTTCTTATTCTTCTTTAAAATGAGACTCTTTCCCCCTTGTTTTAAACATCTGCCAGCACTAAACTTCTCTGCTTAGAAAAATATATATCCCAGATGTGGATTTCATCAGTGAAATGCACCAAGACCCTCCCCGCGCCCTCTTGTACATACACACACACAAACACACACACAGAGCAGCTTGAGCCAGTACTGGTTTGGTACTTGAGGTGATGTGTTCTCCAACCCCGAGAGGGAAAAAAGCCATCGGCACCATCAACCCCAGCTAAGTAGCTCAGCAACGCTTCCCAAAAGCGAAGGTCCTGGGAGCTGGAAGAGGAGGTGGGTAAAAATGATCCACCAGGATACAACAAAAGTTAAAAGAACTTAAAATTATACACCATATATTTATATATCTTAACAGGCCGCTTATACCACAAAGCACACACACTGCATCTGCTTTTCCCTCTGGGTTTGTGAGGCCAACCGTATGAAATGATGGGATGTTCCCCCCTTCTTCCCCTTCCCCACCCCAAATCCTGCGTGCTGCACAGTGCCTTTCAGACCAAGAACAGGGCTGGAGGTGAGCGAGTGTCTTCTTCCAGTTAAGAACAAAGACATTGGTTTTATTTACAAAAAGGAAAAGAAAAAGAAGAAGAAGGAAAAAAAAAAAAAAGAGGAGAAAAAGTTTCCACACAAAAGCACTACAATGATAACTCCCTTTGGTAAAAAGTGTAATAAATGTCTCCATCGGTCTGTCAGTACTAAGTCTCAAGCCACCTGGTACTATGGTACACAAGAAGCTAGTACAGTTATGCTAGCACATCAAGCATACTTCCTTTAATAAAAAAAACAAAACCAAACAAAACCAAAAAAGCCAAAAAAAGCAACAAAAACAAACAAAAAAAACCCCAAAATTGACAATTTGTACATTTATTTACAAAAAAAAAAAAAAAAAAAGAAAAAAAAAAGAAAAAGAAAAAGAACATGTTAAAATCGTGTTGTTCTCTTGTGTGTGTGTACGGACACGTGTGTGAAAAGCTGGTGCATGGCACTAGGAGAGACTAGTAAACAAGCAGGTACAAAAAATAATCCCCCCCCCCCCCCCCCCCAAAGGAAATACAAACCAAAACCAAACAGTTCCACTGGCACTAGAAAGGACAGACCGATCTGCACGGGGCGAGCCCAGCCTGGAGGGACGAGAGGGAGGTGAGAGAACCCAGGCTCCGCTCTGGAGGTGCCGCCGGGCCACCCCGCGGGAGGGGAAGCCAGTCGGGACAGGCACCTGGGAGGGATTTCGGGACACATCCAAGCGGTTCGGTGCTGGAGAAGCCTCCGGGTCTCTTCCCTCGGTGCTCAGGGCCCGCAGGGAATCAAAGCCTCAACACTGCTGGTGTGTACGAGCTCGTTGCGTTTCTCTGGGATGGCTCAGTTCAGAGAAGGGTCCTTCCCGCCCTCGGGGGGTCCCCACAGGGAATCCCGCTGGTGACAGGGTGTACCAGCCACGCACTAGTCAAGTGGCCATGTTACGGAGATACACAGTGAGGGGAGGAAGGCATCTTCCTCCTTTTCCTTGATGCGCGCACACACACACACCGCTCCCGGGCTCTTCCCTCGCCCCGGGGGGAGGAGCTTTAGGGTGTCTTGAATATCGTGCCGTATTTGACGCGGTACTTGTTAATGCTCACAAAGTGCAGGGTCTCTGTGTCACACGTGGTGGTGCAGGGCACCAACCCCTCCAACCCTTCGCCCATGAGCCATTTGTTTGTCTCAGCTGCCATTTCACGGGGCACGTGCTCCTTGGTCCATTTGTCCACCCAGGCCTGGAACCTCTGGTGCAGCCGCTTGCTCACTCGCTCATGGGACTACAGAAATAGGAACAGGGGTTAAGAAAAGGCAGCATAGGGTCCCCAAACTGTGACACAGCCGAGGGGATCACCAGCCACACACCAGCCCTGGCTAACGGCAGAGGAAAAGCTCTGGTGTCAGCCCCTCTCAGGGCAATGAGAGTGACAGAATGAACTCGCAATTACCAAAAGCTTTAAGCTCTCAGGCTGTGGATACCAAACATGGTGGGAGCCCAGGAGCTGCATGCCCAGCGCTGAGTCCCTTCTGCATTGCCTAAAAGATGCTGCCACCACCTCCTCCTCCTCAAGGCAGAGCCCGGAACAGGCCAGCCCTGCTCTCTTCAGGGGCAGCCTCCAGTTCTCCACAGAGGAGCAAGGTCCCAAGGGAGAGCAAACTCAACATGCTGACATGTGGGGACCTACCTGCTATGAAAAGTTAAGAACCAGATCAGGTCTAAAAGATCTGAGAACCACTCGCTTAAGCAGAAGCATCAGGAGGGCAAAAACTGCTCCCATTGTTGAGTGAGAGCATCTGCTTAAGGAATGCAAGATCCAGGAGAGCTGGTTTAAAGCCATGACTACAGTCATAATTGAAACCAGCAAATATGATTAAGCCTCCAGATGAAAACTTCTGTATTTTGTTATTTGTTTTCTTTTTCTCCCAAAGACTGACTGCATCTCAGGGTTAACTGTGAAAGCCAATAGATCTGTAGTTCAGTGAAGCTTCTTTCTGCAGCTCCTTGAATAGCCGAGGGGCTGTGCTCTATATTTAACAGCTCAATAATTTGATTTATGTTCAGCTTCTCCGTGAAAAACACTGGAGGTTTGTGCCAGCGGAATGGGAGGGATGGGATTAAATCAAACTCCTCAGCATCAGCGTTTCAAGGAGTCACCACTGACAGAAAACACTCTCATCTGGTGCGAATGCCACTTTAACAAAATCACTTTGCACCTAACGAAAAGAACCCATTATTTGTATTTCATTAGCAAGAAACAGATGGCGAGCGGTTGTTTTAGAAGTCTAAATGCATGACTGAAAGGGAGCTGTGAAGGATGATTTACAAGGCAGGAAGCAGGGCACCGCTCCCACTCCCTCAGCTCCCAGTGTTCTCAGTGGTCAGTAGTTTGCTCTGAAAGCAAGTGATTTAATCAAGTGAAAGCAATCTGTGCAGCTGCAGAAGAGACTCCTGCTGACAGAGCCCCAGGTACCTCTGCTTCTGGCTGCTTAAGTCAGTAATTTAGCCTGGATCTGGCAGGTTTCACTTTCTTTTACATTTGAAGCAGCAGCATTCTGCTTAATGTTGTGTTTTAAATAGATTATAATAAACTTAGAGCCAAGGATTGCAAATCTTAAGTCGAAACAGTCACGCTGGAATTGGAGTTTGCTGTTAAAGCTCCCTGCTTTTCCCTACTGCACGGAAATATTCCCGTGGGATGAGACAAGTCACCCAGTGTCAAAGCATTCAGAAGACCAAATCATTCCCCAACTGAATTTGACCAATCTGGAGTCAGGGGCTGCTTTCACCTTGAATAAACCCCAACCTTTACAGCTCAAGAACAACCAAAGAGCAAACACTTCCCTCCCATAGCATCCCAGCCGCCTCCTCCTTGGCACAGAGAACCAAAAGCAAATCTGAGTAACTCTGCTTGCTCCTACCTGCTGAGCTCGCAGCAGAGCGGTCCTCCTGTACATGTAATCCTCTGATTTGATCACGTACACCATCTTATAGGAGTTCAGTTTGAATTTACACTCCAGCTTGTCCAAGCTCTCCACGTTCTCCATGGACTTCTTACTGTTTCCTTCCTTCCCTTCCTTCTCCTGCTGCTCCCGACCGCGCTGACACTTACGGATCCGCCTGAGATTCCTGCAAACCAGAGAACCCCTCTCGGGATTAGTGCTCACCCTCCAGCACACCCAGGCTGGATGCAGGTGGTGGAGCTGTGCTGGCCTCTCAAAAGACTGGGAAACAGCTTGGAACACAACTGCCTGGTGCAGTCATTCAGGCTCAGACCCTTACAATGAGTCAGCCCACTGGGTTTCTCTTATTTCTGAAGTTCTGGCTATTGTGCCATCAACTCCCTGCTCATGAAAAGCCCTGACGTGGCAGCCACTGTTTTGAAGTAGAGGGTTACTATAAGCCAAGGCAGGACTGCCAAAAACCCCATTTGGCGAGCCACCAGCCTTTGCATTAAGATGCAGACGAGACTGAGAGCCCAGCTCTGCCCTCTGAGGCCATCAGGTAGGGTCTGCGGCTCAGCCTGGCCACTCACCTCGGCAGGAAGACTGGTTTCTGGGCCAGGTGCTCCCGGAGCTCAGGGGAGGTAGAATCCGAGTTGACGTACCGCTCCACGTAGTCTGACCAGCGCTGGAAGTGAGCACAGAGCACACGTCAGCCACTGCCTTCCCACCAGCCAACGTGAGGTGGAAGTTAGATACGTGAACACAAGGTCATTTTTGAAGGCTCTGTGCATCTAATCCCCCAAAAGGCAGGTACAGTGTTTCTCTGTATGGTTTTGAGGGCTTTCTAATACAAAATCAAGAAGGATTTGCCTACTCACACCACTGAAAGCTTTATGGCATGTCCTTGATGTTTCTTTATCTTGTGCTAATGGACCACACAACAGTCAACTGGATATCACAGCTCTCTGTACAAGCTGCTCTTACCTCTGCTTCTACAGGGTCATCAGAGTTCTCCTCTTCTGTATCCAGCAGTTCAATGGTTAACTGAACTTGACCTCTGCTCTGAATGAACATCAGCTACAAAGAAAAGGCAGAAGAGGCTTCAGGAGGGGTTTCAGTTAGAAGAAACAACCTCCGCTTCCCACTGGGGCAAAGGGAGAATGAAGCAAGTTGGCATAGTTAGACAGGAAAAATCTGTGCCCTGAGAGCCCAGGGAAAACGCTGCCCAAACTGCACAACCTTTGAGGGACCAAAAGATGGCAAAGCCTTCTGTTCGTTGATGGTTTTGGAGTGCTGCTGGTCCTTCTTCAGCCCCCAGAACAAGTCTGAGGGCAAGGGAAGAGAGATCGTACACACAGGCTTTTATCCAAAGTCCTTGAAGTTGCTCAGAAAGGGCCTGACCACTTCCTGCATTTCAGGCATGGAAGTATGGATTTGATTAGCACAGTGCACTGGGTTTGTTTAGCAACAGATGCAGTCAGCAATGATTTAATGCCCTGTCAGTATTCACAGCTCTCCCCACAGTTAACAAAAAGATTGAGACACAAGAGAAACAGGAGAGCCTGAACTAACAAATGAAAACCAGTGACAGTGAAGCAGTCGATACGGTAACACCCCAAGGATGTTGTGAGGCACAAGGGGCATTCACTGCTGTTCCAGGAAATGTAGTTCTCCTTGAAACTTTATTTCTGAGGGGCCCTTACAGAGGCATTATCCTATGTGCCAAAAGCTGTGTGCTGGGTTTGGCTGGGATGAAGCCAGTTTACTTCATAGTAGGTAGGTTGGGGCTACATTTTGGATTTCATCAGCGAGGAGGATGAAGGTACACAAGGAGTTGGGAAGGGACACAGCCGGGAAGAGTTGACCCGAACTGACCCAAGGGATATCCCACACCATACAGCATAATGCTCAGCATATAAAGCTGGGGGGAGAAGGGAAAGGAAAACATTGGGAGTGATGGTGTTTTGTCTTCCCAAGTCACTGTGATGCGTGATGGAGCCCTGCTGTCCTGAAGTGGCTGCCAATGGGAAGTGGTGAATGAATTCCTTGGTTTGTTTGTTGTGCATGTGCAGCTTCTGCTTTACCTGTTAAGCTGTCCTTATCTCAACCCACGTGTTTTCTCTCTTTTACCCTGTGATTCTCTCCCCATCCCATCGGAGGAGCCAAAAGCAAGTGGCTGTGTGGTTCCAGTCGCCAGTTGGGGTTAAACCCCAACAATGTCTCACCAACACTTTCAACTTCAGAGCAACAGAAAAGTCCTCAGCACCCTTGGATGCTAAACAAGGCTCCTTTGTAAAGGACTGTGCCTCTCCCTTCCTACAAGGCATCCCTCTCACTGCTTGCTGCTTTTATGCCATGGTTCGCAGCCTGGCTTTACCTTGAAGCAGTTCTCCTCTGACATGAGCTGCTCTGCTTTGCGCTGGTAGGCGGCCTCCAGAAGGCTACGAGAAGACTGGGAAGCAAGAAGACCTCCTGTTGCTCCGTTGCTGTTCTCCGACAGGTAGAGGTCTGTTACCTGCACACAGATCTCATCGCTCACTATGTGCTGGAGCTGCAAAAAGGAAGAACATGGGGAAGGTGTTTGTCAGGGAGTCTGCTACATGCCCAGGGGAGGAAGGGCTAGAGCACAGTGACACAGTATATGCCTGCCTCAGCAAGGGGCTGCTGCTGTGGCTGAGGAAAGGGGTGGGCAATTTAGCATCAAATCCTTATTTTACACAAGTTTAAAAATCAAAAGTTGCTCAACTGTCTTTTGAATCCAGTGTCTGCACTGAAAGAGAGGGCTTCTGAAAAGCAGATCCACCCTTCTCAAAGAGGCAAGGCCTTTTCAAGCCTTTCCACTTCCAGCCCCTTGTGTCTTGTTTTTGTTCTTCCGGCTACTAAAAGGCACATGAAGAATTTTTCCCTCGATCACACATTCTTCCTACCAGCCCAATAAAAGGACTAGAGTTTAACAGCCAAAATGAGCTACTCAAACAGGCAGATAAAAGAGACAAAGCTGTTTAGAAGAGGCTGCTCCTATAGCGCTGGTGAAAAGGAAAGAAATTATTTAGATGTCATTTAATTCCTTTTCAGTTAGAGCAAGATTAGCTCTGGAGACACTTTAAAGTGGAATACTTCTATCCTAAAACTTCTGGAAAACAAAAGGAAAACACACACTCAGAGAGGATAGTCTCAATAGTATAAATACAGCAGAAATTGCATTTTCATAGAATCCCAGACTGGTTTGGGTTGGAAGGGGCCCTAAAGCTCATCCAGCTCCAACCCCTGCCACGGGCAGGGACACCTTCCACTGGAGCAGCTTGCTCCAAGCCCCTGTGTCTAACCTGGCCTTGAACACTGCCAGGGATGGGGCAGCCACAGCTTCTCTGGGCACCCTGTGCCAGCGCCTCAGCACCCTCACAGGGAAGAGCTTCTGCCTAAGAGCTCATCTCAGTCTCCCTTCTGGCAGGTTAAAGCCATTCCCCTTGGCCTGTCCCTACAGTCCCTTGTCCCAAGCCCCTCTCCAGGTTTCCTGCAGCCCCTTTAGGCACTGGAGCTGCTCTGAGGTCTCCCCTTCAGGAGCCTTCTCTTGTCCAGGCTGACCCAGCCCAGCTCTCTCAGCCTGGCTCCAGAGCAGAGCTGCTCCAGCCCTTGCAGCATCTCCGTGGCCTCCTCTGGACTCAGAGGAGTCTCTTATCACATCTCTTTACATCAACCTTACAGTAGAGTTAACAAACACCCAGAATTTACCAGCTTACCCCCGAAACTCCCCATTTAGGCATACAACACTCCCTCTCTCCCCTAACAGGCTCTCACTGCAGCCAACATCCCAGCTCCTTTCTCCACCCCGGAGCATCCCCGCTTCAGGTTTTGCTGGCAGTCACCTGTCGAACAATGCTCTGGATCAGCTTGTCCATGGTGAAGGCGATGTAGGCGTGGATGGTGAACATTTCACGCAGGGAGTCCTCGTACTGCGACGAGTCCATGTTCCCATCCAGAAGGTTGCGCACCATGTCCAGGAAGGCCGGGTAATAATCCTCCACATCAATGTCCACTGCAACAGGAGAGAATGTGAGACATGAACACACCACCCCTAGGAAGGGCTGCTTCGAGGTTCGGTCCTCAGACTACCTGTTCAAGTTGAGGAGTTACTGGAATAGGCTTAAATGTGTGTGTTATAGACATTTAGAGTACTTTTAAGGCCACGTGTATTTTCATAATCATATTATAGAAATCACAGACTGGTTTGGGTTGGAAAGGACCTGAAGATCATCCAGTTCCAACCCCTGCCACGCGCACGGACACCTCACACTAGACCATGTCACACTAGACCATGTCACACAAAGCCCTGTCCAACCTGGCCTTGAACACTGCCATGGATGAGGCATTTACCTCTCCTTTGGGCACCCTGTGTCAGTGCCTCACCACCCTCACAGTAAAGAACTTCTTCCTTATATCCAACCTGAACTGCCCCTGTTTAAGCTTGAACCCGCTACCTCTTGTCCTATCACTAGAACCCCTGATGAAGTCATGTGCTTTCCAGTGTAGCCTCCTCTATGAGCTTGTTTACGTCTTTTAGACATCTAAAACTGAAGACACCAAACAAGCCCTGTCAGTGTGTTACTGAAGCATCTTCCTTCCCCAGCTCCCTCCCACCAGAGGCACTCACTGGGCTCCTTCAGTCGCAGCTGGATGGCAGGACTGTCGCTCTTGTCTCGCTTTATGCCCAGCACTTCCCTCTCCCACTCCCTTTCCCGTGTCTCCTCTTCGATCTGACGCTCGGCCTGGGTGCAGATCCTCAGCAGCCTCAAGCACAGGATCTGATGCAGCCGCATGAATATGTACCAGTTGCTGTTCACATAGAAGAGGTTGTAGACCTCATCCATGCCCCGCAGCTTCTGAGCCGTTGTGTTGTTGAACATCAGCTTGGTTTTGGGAGGACTGCCCCCAACACCGTTGTGCTTTTTTGCAGCCCCAGTAGCTTCATCCACATCCATTTCCTCTTCTTCCTCCTCTTCCACATCCGAGAGTTCACCTCGCTGAGCAAACAGCAGGTCTGGAATGAAGTGATACATGATCTGCTTGATTTTGTACTTGTCCTCTTTCTGGATTCCCGTCTGCCGCTTCACATGGTGGATGATGAGAGAAGCAGCATCCTCCAGGATCTGCTTGTCTTCATAGGCTAGTGATAGGTGTGGGCCTGTGGGGACTCCAGCATTGTCTTCTGAAGCCTGCTCTTGCCTCTACAAATGAGAAACACACAGCACAAAGATGAATCCCAAACACTTCTTTCCACCCAAGACCATTTCAGAAAGCTCCAAGAGTGAGTCTGTGCCACCAGCATTGAGCAGTGAGAAACAGGAACTGAAACTGCACTTGCGAAGTGCATAAGCTTGAGGTAAAGGAACTATTGGTGACTGTCTCACCTCATCATAGATGCTTTCAATCTCATTGAGGAGACTCTTTGACCTCAGGACCTTGGTATCATTCTGCTTGAAGTTGATGCCCTGGTGGTCCAAGGATTTCAGGTAATACTTCTCATTCTGCTCTCGCCAGACTTTATTAAATCCTCTCTGGGCTTCTCGCCACTCTTCCTCTTTCATCTTTAATCTGGGATCAAGAAAACAAAGGTGAGTTAAGAGGTCTACTCTGAGCATATAAGGAAAAACTTCTGGCATGCCAGGACAGCTAGAGGGCTTAAGTGTCCTCCCCCCAGCCCCAGGGTCTGCAGAAGGGGTAAGGGCTGAAGAGATGAGAGTGCCAGAGGTAGCCCAGGTGTCTTGGACAACCCCCAGAGAGTCACGTACCTCCAGCTGCTGAAAAGCAGCAGCTTAGTTTGGATGATTAACAAAGTCATTCCCTTGCAGCATGGACATCTGAGCTTCCAGGAATGGACTCCTGAACCTCCACTCAGCAGCTCAAGCAAAGCACCCCTGATGCAGCTTAAGAACCTGGGCAAAGCTGTTACCCAAAGCTCCCAGAGACACAGGACCAACAGCCCCATGGAGGTGAGAAGTGGCCAGGGAGGAGCACCTCCTGCTTACACATCTCAAGCTTCCTCAAGGAGTTGCAGCATCCACTGCCCTTTTTTGACCGAGAAAGGGGAAGCTGACAACAGAAACCAGCCTGGGAACCTGAGGATAACACAGCCACCACAATCTGAAACACAGATTGTGAACCATCACAATCTGAAACAGCCATAGGGTTTGAGACGGGATCAAATTAGCCCTGGAACAACTCACACAGTACACACTTTCCTTGTCTTATACATGATGCTGACACCAGGGAAGAAACAAGGTTTAAGAGGAGACAACAGAAGCTCTCCATCCCTCCAGATGAGCTTCCAGGTTTTTGTTTCAGAAGGGCAATTCCCTCTAAGTGATTATAATACAGCAATAGATGAGAGCATAAAATACACTTCTTAATTTATAGCCTTGTGGAGGTCACAGCCTTTAGGGGCAAAAATTAGGTATTTCTACATCAATCTGACCACATCTGGCACACTCCCCTCAGGTGGAGACCCTGGGCAGGGTGCTAGAGCAGTCAGTACCTTTTCAGTACGATGGGAACAGCCACGGATGGGTTCTTCCGAAGTCCATCAATGATGTCAGCTGCTTTGTCAGCATATATCCTCTGGAGAGCCTTGCGGTGGATCACCTCCGAGGTGCCACCCAGGGTGTTGTCCAGCCGGAATTTGGCCTGCTCCTCAGCAGACAAGCGCGAGAGTTTCTTCTGGATTGCCTCAAGGACACGGATCGTTGCCAGGTTGGTCTCCAAGACAACATCCAGCTGCAGGGAACGGTGCATTAGCCATCACTGAACAGACAAAACAGGACACTTCACAGAGGCTAATGTTGAAGTGACGTGAAACAAGAAGCCGGGCATGTTTAACAGGGTGTACTCGAGCAGTGCTTCCCATGTTTGGCTGCTCTAAAATAATCCCATTCTATTTTATCTGCTACCTAGGTAATATTGCCTGAGAATTTAAAGGCTACCAGAACGATACTGTTTGGAAATTACATTTTCCACCTGGGAATAGAACACAATTGACAGTTACTCTACAAAAAGACGCCCCAAATCTGAGTGTATTCAGGCAGTTGCAGAGTTAACTTCCACTTCAAGATGTCAATCATTTAACATCCTGCACGTATTGCTTTTCAGATTACTACAGGGGAATGCACGCTCTCATGTACGATGTGGTCAGTGAGAATGGAAAAGATGCATCGATTACATGCTGACCATTGAACAATTTCATCTGGAGCAGTGTGAGGGAGCTCTGCGCACGAAGTGAGGGGCAGGGGTGGCAGCTTGGAGATGCTTCTTGCATTAAGAGAACACAAGCTTTTATGCCAAAAAACGCATGACAGGCATAATAAAAACAGATTTGGGCTATGAGTAAGGGCAGAATTATATCAAGATCATTACCTGTTTGCAGCTTGCCAAGACGTGAATCTAGAAAAACCAACTTACCTCAAAACGCTCATCCTCGCACCTGTAGATGTGCTCTTCGTATTGCGTCTTCTTGGAGCTCACAAATGTGGAGTCTTCAGACCAGGATGGGAAGGATACCCAAGTGTCATTCAAAACCTTGGAGGAAGACAGCGGAAACAAGAGTAATGGATCTAATTTGCCCACTGGAAACATTCTGTGCCCCTTCCAAATCCACACAGCCACCTCCAACAGCGAGAACTGAACCATGGAGGCAGCCTGAAAAACTCATTAGCTGGAGCTGGGAGGAAACACTTGCAAAGGCAGGGAAAAAGAAAGGTGAAAGGAGCTTTTCTGTCCCTTCAGATTAGTCAGCTGCAAGCAGCTGGTTCATGGCGTGTGTGATTCACCATCACCGTTCCCGGGTGGTCACCGCGTCAGGTCTGATTGTCAGACACTACGTGGTTTCTGCCTCCAAATAAGGCTAATTTGCAGTAGAAATCCATACCCCAGCAACCCCTTTCCTGACAAAGCAGCTGAGCACCTGCAGCTTTCACCACCTCCAAAACAGGAACAGAACATTCAAAACCAACCTCAACAAAGCCAAAGGCAAAGACACAAGGATTTTGGCAGGCAGGCTTGAAAGTCAGGCCCTTCTTAAACCCAAAGCCTGAGCGACTGAGTCATTGGATTCTCACAGGAAGAGAAGTTTGGAGCTGCATCACATAAGACACTTTTGAGAGACGTGTTAGGACTTAGATGAGAAGCTTGCAACCCTCTTTTCCCCAGGTTGTTTTCACTATCCTGCCCCCACTCCAGCTGAACACCTTTCACCACTGCTAACTGCATGACTTGAACGCCCACATTTGTCCTCCTCATCTCTCAAGGAGCGTAAGAACACAAAACCTGTGATGTTCCCGAACAGCATCCCCTCGCTATTTGTGGTCTGCAAGCACCCAGGGAAGGGAAGGATTGCTGGGGCTCTCCCCTCCTCCAGTGAATGCTCTTAAGCAGCATGTTTATTAACTGGCCTTCAGCAAGAGTCCTGCTCACTCACCTCTAAAACATCACCTTCCACACCAGTGAAGGAACAGGACCAGCCAGTACCATCCCCAGTTTGAGCAAAGGGCCATTACAACACATCAAAGGGCTCAATGAGTACATCTGATCCTGCAGGAGACCAGCTTTGACTCTTGACCAAGAAGGCCAGCTCCCTGTAGGGAGCCTATTTCCCGAAGCAATGCACTGCTTCTCAAGACAAGAGGTCATTTTAGCATTCCAGGTAGAAAGAAGCAGCATGTGAGGGAGACTTGTCTACAGAAAACATGATTTTCTTTTCAAGTTGGACTAGAGACAACTCTGAAGCAGACCAGAGGAAACTGGGGTAAAAATGTAGCCATAATCTTGAATTACATATCACCCTGTAAAAGATCCCTGAGATCACAGTAAGACCACACAGAAAATTAGTTCTGTCATTTCCTACTTTGTGTGTAAGTCTGTAATCTTAATGTTCTTCTCACATAGGTAACAGAGTTACCTAAACCATCATACACATCTAATGCCCCTACATTTGATATAAGTGGCTAAAGATCACGACTATTCAGTGGGGTTTTTTCCAGCTGCTCCCCAGCCCTTTCAGAAGCACCGCTGGGGAAGAGCTAATGCCAACCATCAAAGCTACGTGGGGATCGCAACTCCCAGCCAGCTTCCAGCATAACCCATTCCTAGACTCACACCTCGCCCTGTGCAACAGCTTCTGGACAGGATCCAGGTGCTGGCAGGAGTGCCAAGTGCTCCCTCGCCACCAGGAACACCACTCACTTTCGGTGCGCTCACCTTGGGTTCTGACACGTACCATGGTGATCCTGAGCCAGGACATGGGTGCAAGAGTAGCAGGGCTCAGCTCAGTGTAAAGCAAGCAGCAGCACAACTCTGCTGCACAAGAGCAGACGTGCCCTAACATCCCCAGGAAGCTCTTCAGCATCCCATAGTAATGCAAAATAAATCCCTCATCCTGTTCTCTTCCACTCGTCCTTGCTCCATCCCTTCAAGAAGAGCATCTTACCTCTTTGCACAGTGGAGTCCGCCCCGTGCACTTGGGTTGCTGGTAGCTCTTGGGTAAGGCTCGGTAGCTGGAGCCCAGTCTTTTACAGGAGGCATAGTCTATCTCCATGGCAATCCCCTCGGTAGCCCGCTCCTTTGGATACGTCTCCATGTGAACAGACTCTTTATACCCCAGAAAGTTTTTAAACCAAGTGAACAATTCTGGGAATTTCCTGAAAATAAAATGAATGAAGTGAAAAAACTGGCTAAGTAGAAATCAAGCGGTGCTGAGCTGTGATGCTGAGCCTAGAATTGATTGTTACAACCAGACTGTGTCCAAGAAGATCCTCTGAATTATAAGTCTGGTGAGTGAGGACCCTTCTCTGCTCAATCCCACTTCCGCAGAGCCTGATCAAACAGGAATCATGGAATGGTTCGGGTTGGAAGGGAATTTAAAGATCACCTAGTTCCAAGCCCCCTGCCATGGGCAAGGACACTGAGTTTGTTGATCAGGTGGTGGACTGCTCTCAGTGCAACTAAGGTGCTTTAGGATTACCCCTTCATACTGACAGGGATGCAGACAAGCACTGATACAGCCCCCATGTGCCTCGTGGGTACAGTCCCCACAAGACAAGTGACAAGGAAGAGCAGCCAAAGCTGTCACTGCAGGGGCAGCACTCGCTGCAAGGTCACATCTGGGTCTCCCAATGTACCCCAGCAGCAAAGGCAAGCCAGGGTCCTAGCTGTTTGCAAATGTTTTTAACCTTAAATCAGACCTTCCCTTTCCCAAAGCGGCAAGAGGAAACTGAGAAGTGATTCTCTGACTGCATGGCAAGAAGGTTCAGTGCTGAGCAATTGCTTCAACCAGCGCTGCCTCCCCACACTACACATGCTAGCACAAATAATGAGGAAGCCTTTGCCTGCAAGGCCCAAGTGTGCTTGTTTGTAGAGAAAAGCTTTCTGAAGAATTTATTAGTCTAAAATACTGCATATATTCAACTCCTCTTATCTCATGTAAAGCTCCAGCAATATGAGGAATTGAACCTGGTACTGAAGCTAACTGAATCACTGCTCATTTATTGCCTTTTCATTACATGACAGACAGTAACGTCTGCCTCCAGAATAAGAAAACTATGTTATACCTTTCCCAATACAGACATTCACTCTTACAGCTGGGAGCACAGACACTAGATGGGAGAAATCCAGGGGTTTCTGTCAAATATTTCACCTTTCCTAGCTACAGGTGGCATCCTGCTGACGCCTGACCAATTCCAGTGGAGCTATGGAGGGAGTGGAAGCTCCTTGGGGCAGTTCCTTTGCACAGCAGCTAGTGTAATGGGGTCCTGAACCCAATTTATGTTGCTATTGCCTCCTCCCTTAGAACCAAGAACTCAATTCACAAGAAGAAGGAACATTAATCTTGCTGCCCAAAGTCGATGGGAGGCTATTCGTTTGGTTTAGCTGATTAATACAGACTTGCTCTCTACACTACTGGCAATTACGGAAGTCTTCATTCCTATTTAAGCTATAATATTCCTGACCACTTTTTTTTTGCTTCGCAACAGAATTCAACTGCTTTCTGGATATTTTTGTGGGTTTGTATCAGTGCTCTTTTTAAGAGGACACTTCCTATGTAACTAGACAGTCAAATCTATTCTCAAATGAAATAATTCACGATTGCAGAGCAAGAGACTGCAGTAACAGGATGCTAAATAATTCTCTTTGCTCTTCTGAGAAAGGAAGACACAGCAAGCAGCACCAGCAATGCTCCTGAACGCTGCCTGCATGCCAAGACACAGCTGGGAATCCTGCTCACCTCCTCTTGGACAAGGAATGGAAAAGGGTGGCATAGACAAGCGTAAAGTTGGACAGAAAACTGAAACAGGGCCCTTATAACCCTGCTCCAATAAAGGTAAAGTCTGAAAGCCTAAAGCATGTGGCACCAGCACAGTGAAGGGCTTCCAAGAACTACCAGTACTTTCCTGCTCATACAGCAGCACATGGTACCTCATCACGTACACTTGTGATGCTAAGGCTGAGCTGGAGGCAACAGAAGATGAGAGAACGTGCTGCTAACTTGTGCAGTCATTTAGTGGACAGACATTAAGCAGTGGCAGTCTACCCATGTAAAAGTCAAGCCAAGCAGCCACAGAGGAAGCTGCAACTCAGGACTCCATCTCAGGTGTGCTTTGTGGTCCAGGAAACCATCACCCAGCTCTCAGAGATCCTCCAGATCCTCCTCTGTGCCACCCAACCACACAAGATCATAGAATCATAGAAGAGTTACACTTGGAAAGGACCTTGAGATCATCTAGTTCCAACCCCCCTGCCATGGGCAGGGACACCTCACACTAAACCATGCCACCCAAGGCCTCATCCAACCTGGCCTTGAACACCGCCAAGGATGGAGCATTCACAACCTCCCTGGGCAACCCATTCCAGTGCCTCACCACCCTCACAGTAAAGAATTTCTTCCCTATATCCAGTCTAAACTTCCCCTGTTTCAGTTTGAACCCGTTACCCCTTGTCCTGTCACTACAGTCCCTGATGAAGAGTCCCTCCACAGCATCCTTGTAGGCCCCCTTCAGATACTGGAAGGCTCCTATGAGGTCTCCATGCAGCTTCTCTTCTCCAGGCTGAACAGCCCCAACTTTCTCAGCCATTCCCCTGAATGACCACAAAGGTTAGTTCTTGTTTCCTGGCTCCACAACAGAAACAGAGCACGTGGCTTAAACTTCCCTGCACTTACCCCAGGAACGGAGAGACGAGCTGCACGAGCTCAGCCCGGGAGATGACCTCCTGGTTGAAAATAACCAGGCAGCGCAGGAAGTTCTCGTATGCTTCTGTGCTCCGCAGAGCTTTGCGGACCTGCCAGAGAGCAGGGAAGAGGAAAACAGTTGCTGTTAGGGTGAGATCAAGCTGTGGATGCTATCACTGGCCAGGAGGACCTGGATTCAACACTGTGTTTCCCACCGATGCACAGAGATTACACATGGAACCAGAACACAGAGTGGGTTCAACAGAGACTAACTTGTCTCGTACACATGGTCAGGCAGGCAGGTACTGATGTGAGCTATCCCCATGCTGGGCATGCCCTGCAACATCAGCACCCAGTGCTCTACTCTGGAGAAAGGAGCTGCAAGTGAAGAATGAAATCCCTCAAAGAACCCCCTAACAGCTATGTTAGGAAATGCTGGGATTGTGGATAACATCAGTTATAGCTGCAGTGCCACAAACCCACCCAGGCTGCTTTTAAACACCAGAGAATATTGCAAGTAGGGTGTAGGGTTATGCCCTGGGTAACATTGCTCCAGCTTCTGCCTGTGTTAACAGCTTGGGTTATCACAGAGAAGCCAGCTCCTGCAACCCATATTTTCACAGCACGAGGAAACCAGACGATTCATCCCAACACCATTACCTTTCCCAGGAGAGCAGTTACCATCTACACATCAGATGGAGATCTATCATCATTAAGGTATTTGGCATTACAGTTACAATTCCACAGCAGGGATTTCTAGGTTTACTCATGTCAACACCTACACAACAGGCTGGTTCCCAGTTTCCATTAGCTGACCTACAGCATGCTGCAAAATGCACCCCATCATCAGACAGCAACCAAGACTTCCACTGACTCATGAATATTATTTAAAAGGCTTGTTTAAGTTCACTGTAGAGTCCCCTCTGAGCCATAAGGAAATGTAGGGACAGCTTAGGGAAGGCAACAAGGAAACATCCCCCATATCCATCTCTTGTTCCATGTGGTAAACCAGCAACAGGTAACACTGTGCAACTAATTAGATTCAGCTCTCAGGGACAAAACCAAACCCAATGTCAATGGGAATCAGCTGCTTTGTAAACTGAGCTCCCATACTGCAGGTACTGGGGTTTTATAAAGGTGGAAAGAAAATACCCACATACAAAAGATCAACAGACCTTTCAACAAACCCAATGGATTTGATTAGGAGGGTGCAAAATACATCTGAGGTCAAGCTGAGAAACATTATCAGGGTTGCATATATGTCACAAACTGGGTGTATACACCCCGAGAACATAAATCAGTGATGTGAGATGGCTTTCTCTGCATCTCGCTTCTCACCTTCTCGAAGAAGAGAGATTCTGTCCCCACACCATGTTTGCTGGCTTCTGCCAACGACTGGTCTTTTAAACCAAGCAGCTTCGGTTTCTTCTGTTAACAAAAAGAAAGGCAAGAGGGGGAAAAAGAAGGGGTTTTCAGCAGAGCACATTGCCATATTTTGATTATCTGTCCCACAAAGGTGCTGGCTTCCTGACCCCACCATCTGCTCTCAAACCCAAGAAAGGTGGCTTCTTGTTCTGGAAGGGAACTGGCAGGAAAGCGCGTGTCACAAGTTAATCTCTCCAAGGTTAATCAGTAGCACAGAACTCCCAATATTTTTAATACACTGTTGTATCCTGTTCCGTATCCAGCTGGCTGCAACAGTCACACTACAGTCTATCTCCTTTTTCCAAGTACTTTGTGAAATGACCAACACAAATCTGTTTTTTCCTGCCCCTTATCCAGTTCTTTTAAGTCTTACACCTCCCTAACATACCCTGTTTCTTTTCCTCTCTTTATTCCACTACAAGATCCTTTATTTTCCCCATACCAGCATCTCCAAAAGGCCAAAAGCTGCCTCCAGAACGTGTTTTACTTTGCTGCCTTTTATTTGAAGAGGAGAAAAGGGCAGAAGAGGAAGTAAATCACTGGAATTAAATGATACTGTTATGCCTGCTAATGCTTTTTATCACAAAGCAAGACACACCACCTTCAAATAAAGCAGGCAAACTTCTCCTCAATGCACAAACACTAAGCCACCTGGCCACAGGGCAACTTTTATGACGCTACAAAGCCTTGCTCTCTCAAAACGTGCATCGTTTGAAAAGGGCAAACTCTGCTAAGAGAATAATCATCCATCATTGTACTATCAGCTTTATCACAGGGAAGACGAGCAAATGTGATTCCTCTGCATCTGCTCGAAGTTCTGCTACAACAAAGCTGACAGGCACCTTTATCGTTCCTTCCCTTATCTCCCCACATGCCTTGGAAACATCACTACAAATTTGGACCGATTTATTTTGTGCCTTTACTGAGACTTTTGCCTCCATACCCCACATCTCCCCCTCACCACCAAACACTGCTTTATTCACCAACAAAACTATCCCCTCACATTCTGCAGTGTCCTAATAAAGTGGGGAAAGCCCTGTTTCCCCCCAAGCCCAACAGTTACTTTTCCCCAGCACAGTAACTATTACCACCCTCAGGTACAGATAATACCACCAGTCTGTGAAAAACAGAGACAAAGCCTTGGCTTTGAAACAAAGACTTCAGAAAGCTTCCTATAAAGTCAGGTACTAGTTTCTGTGTTGTCAAGCTGCAGTCTGTGCCACAAAGATCCCAAAAACCTTTGTCACACCCTCCTGGGAACACCAGGGCTGCTGCATGAGCAGCACATACTCTTACCTTCACCGGAGGAGTTGCCCCAGTTCCCGAGTGCCGTCGGATCTGACAGCCATTCTGGTTGGGTCTTTGCTGTTTGTTGTTGAGCTGTGGCTTCTTCACCGTGCCACCGTGATCATTTCTTACGGATTCCACCTTCTCTGCAGTTGTCTTACTCAATAGCTTATTTAGAGACAAACCCATAAGACCATTAGAGCCGAGTTCCACTCATCCAGGCAAAAAAATGTGCCTGCTCCCCCTAACTTTAGACGACCAGTGTATTTTACTGCACTTACTGCAGTCTTAGAACAACCCTTTCAGGCAAAGAAATTGTATTTAGAAGACAAGTTATGGCCAGGAAACACAATATATATCACCCTGACCCCACTCCCAGGAAATAAAATTGTAGAATCAGTGAGGTTGGAAAAGCCCTTTAAGCTCATCCAGTCCAACCACTGCCCAGCACTGCCAAGGCCACCACTAACCCATGGCACTGAGGCCTCATCTCCACGCTGTGTGAACACTTGCAGGGACGGTGACTCCAGCCCTGCCCTGGGCAGCCTGTTCCAATGCCTGAGCACCCTTTGGGGGAGGAATTGTTCCTCAGCTCCATCTAAACCTGCCCTGGTGCAGCTTGAGGCCGGTTCCTCTTGTCCCATCCCTTGTTCCTTGGGAGCAGATCCCAGCCCCCTCCTGGCTCCATGCTCCTGTCAGGCACTTGTAGAGAGCGATCAGGTCCCCCTGAGCCTTCTCTTCTCCAGACTAAACCCTCCCAGGTGCCTCAGCCATTCTTCACCACACTTGTGCTCCAGGCCCTTCACCAGCCCTTCTCTGGACCTGCTCCAGCACCTCAGTGTCAAAAGATCACTCCAAGAACACCCCAAGAAACAAAGAGCAAAAGCGTGTTTTTCTACATACACAACAGTTCTTCACTAGGTATCTCGGTTCCAAGTTGATCCCCAAGATGACTTACCACAGAGCTGTTGGCATCAGGCAGGAACTGCCCGAACTCCGAGAGCAGATCCTCCTGGTTCTTGAAGAGGCGAGCCACCTGTGCGTACACCTCCTGCTCGGTCAGCGCCGGTGTGTAGTTACCTCCTGCCTCCTTGGCATTGCGCTGCTCTTTCTGCCACAGGAAAAGAGCAGAAGCATCAGAAGAATGGATGCATAAACTAGTGAAGGGACAAAGGGGAAAAAAAACCCCAAACCTTCAGTGATATAAAGAACAAAACATCAAAGATCTTAGCATCTTACTGTATTGGTACGATATTAGTATGCTACATTAACAGTATGATTCTTGTACACACTAAATATATATATGCTTATATATACTACACACCCATCTGGCCCTGGATTAGTAGCACACTAAGTGGTTTCTTTACTTTTAGCACAGTACTACGCAAGAATTCCTAGCTTTCTAGCTAGTACTAAAAGACCCGAACGCAAGTCTTGGACAGACACAGCTAGCTCCCCATGGCAAAGAAAGAGAAATAACCATGCACATACTCAAATATGCACTGTTAACACTCACCTGATATGTATGGAGGATCTCCAGGAAGGCTTTGTAGATGTCTGGCTGGCCCTGGAACCGATTCTTGATCTTGTTGACATAGTTGATGGCATGATTAAACTCAACGGGCTGATTGTTCTGCAGGGATGGGGTGGTGCCCAGAGAGATTGTCACAGGCGTGTGAGGTTGGACCGGTGGCGAGCGTGGTGATGCGTATGGTGGAATCGGGGGAGTTTGCTGGCTGGCAGGGGTATGTGCCTGCAGCTGGGATGGCTGAGAAGAAAAGAAGCCATGTTAGGAATTAGCAGATTCCTTTATGTTTGGAATAAAGGCACTTTTACTCCACTGACAGACCATATCCAAAGGAAACAACTCAGCATATAACTGTATCCGATGCCAACGGTGGAACAACATGGGTTCAACACATACCTCTGAGCTGGAATATATCATCCTACAAGGATGCTGGGGAGGGACTCTTCGCCAGGGATTGTAGTGATAGGACAAGGGGTAAAAGGTTAAAACTTAAACAGGGGAAGTTTAGATTGGATCTAAGGAAGAAATTCTTTACTGTGAGGGTGGTGAGGCACTGGAATGGGTTGCCCAGGGAAGTTGTGAATGCTCCATCCCTGGCGGTGTTCAAGGCCAGGTTGAACAGAATGAGGTGTCCCTGCCCATGGCAGGGGGTTGGAACTGTATGATCTTAAGGTCCTTTCCAACCCTAACTATTCTATGATTCTATGATTCTAAGTGGATGAAATCTGCTACCACATCCAGTCAACCAGCCTCCTCCCTGCATGACTTTTACTGCACTTCCTTGAAAGAATGGTCCTTTTTAACTGCTACTGACAAGTATTGACTTTGCAGGTCTAGAGAATGTCACCATTATCTTTCACAAGCTGAATATTTCCTAGTAGCTGTCCAAGCATGGATTGCTTCGACAAAAACTGTAACAAAACTGTAACAGCAGTTTCTGCTGCTGTTAGGAGATCCTGCCTTGCTTACCTACAACTTCACCTGCCTGGTAAGGAAATCTCACCTCATCATCTCCCCTGGCCCTCAGGTTCATTTGAAGGTTTCAGCAAAAACAGTTGAACTTTTTGCATATCAATGGGGACAAAAGCACATAGCCCCTGGGGATGAGGAAGAGACTGCTACCTGTTCCCTGAGAGTACCTACTCCTTCACTCCTTCTTTGGCAAAAGCCATGAAATCTGGTACAGGGAAGTTCATTCTGGATCACCTTAGCTTTGCAAAGCTTTTGGCATGCTTTTGTTTGCTCTTTCTGAACAGGAGGTGGCAAGTCCCACCAATGTTTGTTTAGAGATCATCTAATCACCACACTTTCAATCCTGCTGCTTTCTAACTGCATGTTCCCCCATTTTGTTTCCCTCTTTTCCAGCCAGTTGTTAACTAACTGTACAGTTCAGAGATTAACCCTTGAATCTTTGGGGATTCTCTCCCCCACTAAGGCTCTCAAATCTTTCCCAATTTTGAGGCTAAAATACATGGTATTTAATCTAGACTAAGTTCCTTCAATGCCTATTATCCTGTTTTGTATCTGGATTACAACTAAAACAAAGTTATTGAAAGGTCTGTTTCAGGTGCACAAACCAACAGCTAAAGGCAACATCATGTCATCTTGCCTGAACTCTTGCACTTGGGATTTTCCCCAATAACTCCTGCACCCATCCAGCTGATGCTGAGCCAGTCTTTCACAAGTGTAAAAGTAATTTACACTTTAAGCAATGCAGAATCTACCAAGTAACTAATGAATTAATTGCCCCAAGCATTTGAAACCACACACACACTTTCATACCAAGAGCAACATCTTTAACAGCCTCTGTTTTATGGGGAATTTCTTGGGACTTCAGTTATTCTGAGACACCATACACAAAAGCAGACAGTTCAACACATGCCCAACGGTTTAACTAGGAAGCCCTTTTTGCAAAGTAAAATACACTTCAGGGACCTTTTACCTGGGGCTGCCGGATCCCTCTCTGAATAACACATGTACATTTTACCAGATGCTTTGAGCATCTTTCAGTTCCCCACTGAAAGCAGCAAGGCTTTTCCAAACCACTATAAGGTGGCTTATTTGAATCACTCTCAAAGCAACCAGGATGCATCTTGAAGTTTGTAAATGAGAAACTAACCCAGCAGCTGAAGCACAACACGTGCAGGTTCACAAATACTATGAAAAAAGCAGCGTGTAAATTCCTTTTAAGCTCTTTAGCTCCACACCAGGTTCAGCTGGAGGCAGCAGGATCCCTGTGTGATCAATGTACGTCACTCAAAGCTTCTCACCTTACTGATTTTGGCAGGAGGTGGCTGCGGCGCTGGCTGTGCTGGTGTTGGGGTTGATTGCGCTGAAGGCTGCGACTGATGCTGCGGCTGGGGCTGGGGCTGAGGCTGCAAGCCATGAGTGGGGATCTGGTGAACCTGCCCTGGTGTTGTCACATTCACCATATCATTCGTCTGCACCTCAATCTTGTAACCAGGTGGTAAGAAGGTGTTGAAACCCATGATCAAGTCTGGGTGGCCCTTGAAGAGCTGTGATACGCGGCTGATCACTCCTGGAGTGTCAATACTGAAGAAGGAATAAGAGCAAAATGTCACAAACCTCCAAGACCTTTTCAGTGGTACAGCAAGTTCTCCACACAGGAATTTTCCCTTCTATTTTCTCCCTTATCACCTCTAACCTATGAAATAATGCAAAACTGATTCCTCTGAATACGCTACTGAACTTAAGAATGACATTATCTTATTAGCTCAGACAGCATTCTGTATCTATGAGATCTAGTCCCCAGTCTGACCATTATTAACAGGCAGACAACCAGATGAATCAGCTATCAAGGCTGAAGCTGTGAGCTCCCACTCAAAGCAAAGATTCAGTATAAAGGAAGGGATGCATTTAACTTTCAACAACTGCTTTTACACTACTGCTAAAGGTGTGTTCCTCTGCACACACAATGAGAGAGTTTAGCTCCTGCTCTGTGCTCTCATGCCCACAAACACTCTTCTTAACCTGGAAGGAAGAAGCAAACTGCATCTTGTTACCTTTGAGATTTGAATTCCTTCATAATATCCAAGAAGTCATTGTAGACCTGTGGCTGGCTACCAAACTGCAGCTTCACCTGGTCAAGGTAAGACAGCGCATCCTCTACCTGGACACAGAACAGACAGGTAGGATCAGCAGAGAGGACTTTATTTCATCTCCCACTGTTCTGCACAACATGAAAACACAGCTGTTAGCCTTGAGCCTGCCCAGGGAATTAAGGAGCAAAAGATCATAAGCCTGGGTAGTGTACTACCAGCACCACTGGAATAAGAGGTACTCACTCCCCGCTCCTGTCTCACAAGATAAAACTGTACCAAAAAGAAACAAAAGGGGTAAAAAGCAACAGACATCAGCAGAATTACTTGGAAGTAATTCCTGCATCCATGGAAGTCTCAGAATAAGCAGCAAGTGGGAAATGCCATCATCAAGGTGGTAGATGTCTGCCAGGTACACACTTGCACGTTTTCAAGCAGCCAGACATTACAGTGCAACATAGAAGGGGGTTGAAAACGGCAACTGTGGGTGGCAAATTGTTTTACACCTCAAACAGCAAGAAGTGGATGAAGCGTTCATGTACCAACATCCAACATTCAGATGTGCTCAAAGAACAGCCCCAGCCTGAAGCGAGACCTCTGGGTCCCTAGCACCAGGCCCCACGCTCATCGGCTGTAAGAGCTACACACAGGAGCAAAAGAAGACTGTCACATATAGCCCCAATCTTGCACCAGCAAAGGACCTGCCATGGATTGCGCTGGGAGAAAGAACCACACAGTCTGGAACCCTTTTCAGAAGTCCCTAGCAATGAAGTGTCCTCCACTCAGCAAAGGCCTCCCACCAACACGGCAGTGGGTGCCACCAACACTGGAAGAGGCTCGCACTGTATTCGGAAAAGACTAAGAAATAGGCATCAATTCGTATCCATGTGCCTTCTCGCTAGAGCTGAACCAAACAGAGCTACTTAAAGGGATTATTTTTGGTGGAGTTTTCTCCTTTTTAAGGATTTTCCAGCACGTAATCCAAGAATAGAGCCTTCCTTACTCCCAAATTACTCCCACACAGCAACCCACATATGCCATGTGTTCAGAAAAGCTCCAAATGTTTTGGCAATTTAACCCATTCATACAAATACCCTGAATAACACGTGTTCCTTTTCCCTCCTGCCCTTAATCTTTGCCTAGCAAGTCCAGTTTTTATTATGGCAGTTCAAACAGGAGGGTTTCAGCAGGAAGAAAAGTCCCTTTCTGCATTTGGTAGTACTCCGAACAGGAGAAGCATTTAAGCCTTGTCAAGACAGCTTTTTGGAGGTCATCAGCTGGGAGGCCTCCCCCTACACATGGAATTGAAAAAGGTCCCCAGTTGCTCAAAGATTTAGGCAGAGGTTGGTTTATGTAAGGCATTACATTATGTCCGTAACATAAGAAGGACATGGGGCTGTTGGAACAAGTCCAGAGGATGTCATGAGGATGAGCAGGGGCTGGAGCACCTCCTGTATGGAGCCAGGCTGAGAACACTGGGGCTGTTCAGGCTGGAGAAGAGAAGCTGCGTGGAGACCTCAGAGCAGCTTCCAGTGTCTCAAAGGGGCTACAAGGATGCTGGAGAGAGGCTCTTTCTCAGGGTTTATAGCAATAGGACAAGGGGTGATGGGTTCAAACTGAAACAGGAGAGACTGAGATGAGCTCTTAGGCAGAAGCTCTTCCCTGTGAGGGTGCTGAGGCGCTGGCACAGGGTGCCCAGAGAAGCTGTGGCTGCCCCATCCCTGGCAGTGTTCAAGGCCAGGTTGGACACAGGGGCTTGGAGCAAGCTGCTCTAGTGGAAGGTGTCCCTGCCTGTGGCAGGGGCTGGAACCCCTAAACCAATCTGTGATCCTATGATTACCTTGAGGCGCTGGAACTGCTGCTGCCCTTGCACGGGCACGGCTGGGGGAGTGGGGTGAGCGTGGCTCTGCACCACTTGGCTCCCGTGGGGCTGCACCGGTGCTGTGTGGTGGTGGCCGCTGTGCACGGCTGCAATGGCTGGCCCATGGCTGCCTGAGCTCTGCGGCACGGCTGACACCTGCAAGGCAAAGAGGACATCACGTACAGCTACATACACAGGCAGAAAGCAGGAGCAGCCTTCCCAGACCCGGATATACAAGGACAAATGTAAGGAAGCAGAACAGAGTCTGACCTTTAACCAGGACTGCTAACAACCTCATTTTCTTGGACAACGACCGAGAGACACCTAAAACCAGAACAACTCATCCTATACTGCAAATACAGGAGTGCCCTCTTTGCAAACACATTATACACATAGGTTCTTTCCAACCTGCAGGCTCACTGGCTGTCTAGTCACTAACTCTAAGATAAAGACGTGCAAAAGGAGCTCAAAATGGGATTTTCAGTCTGACAGAGTCAAGGTCCTGTCTTTTCTCTATGACACGTGTCACAAGTGATAACCTGAATGAATCTTTGCGAGCTTCTATGCTCTTGCCATGCAGTTTGGGTACTGGAAGGCAAATTGTGGCTCTCTGGTACAAGCAGACTCAGGGCAAAACTCCACTTGGTATCTCCCCTAGAAAAACAGGGACAGAAACAGAAGGCGCTTCTCAGGTCTCCTTCATACATGAAACGAGAAAGGTTTCAACTTGGAAAATCCACTAAAAAAGCCTTTTAGAAAAATAAAACTGCGAAGTAAATTACTTTTCACTTTATGCAAACTTAAGTTTTCCATTCAAGCCTCTTTTAGGTGGGATATACTTTTCTTAATCCTTCCCATGAACAAGGAACAGTTTGCTCGCTGGTCCATCCAAGTTCTTTGCAGGAAGGACTGCCAGCATAAACACACCCTCTTCCAGCCCCTGCAAGTGTCTGCCTGCAGGCTCCCCAGCTCTGCGGTTGCCACTATCAGCACGAACATCCTGTCTGCAGAAGTTAAGAAGAAGCTGTGTGTAAAATCAAGCACTAGGCAAGGAGAGCAGCTCACCAGCAACACAGGCGTGGAACGTGTGACGTGCCAAAACCATGGCAAAGGTTGAACCCCTTCTCTGGTCTTTCACTGGGAGGTATCTCCAGTGTGCTCTTACAGCACATTGTTCTCTCTCCCCAGCTGACAGCTCCTTGTGAAGGGGGCAGGAGACAGGACAGTCCCACCTAATGACTCTGGGGTCCTGTCTTCTGAAACATTGCCATTTTCCCAGAGGTCTTCAATCTAAATACCAATCTGATCCAGTCTGTTAAGCTTAAGATCACCCAGGATACCCTCTGCCTGTGACAGAGCAACAAACCTTTTCCTGGTGAAGAAAACCAGAGAAAAAGCCCTCCACACACTTGCCTCTAGGATTCAGAGACCGTGATCTGAGAGAATCACTAAAAGAATCATGCTCAAAAAAGCCAAGTCACACCACGTTTGTTCAGGCAGCTCTGAATGTGAATGAGGCTGATAGTCCTAAAGCAAGTGCTTCAAATGAGACAGATGATAAGCACATTGGACAATCTCAGTTTTTCTTTAGGAAAGCCTGGTACTAAATCACAGAGCGTTTTGGGTTGAAAGGGACCTTAAAGCTCATCCAGCTCCAACCTCTTGCCACGGGCAGGGACACCTTCCACTAAAATAAAACCTTGTCTCAAATACGGAATTCAACACAGTACTGGCTGGTTATGCAGCAGGACTGCAGCTGGGACACACCTAAGGGATGAGCAGCCTTCCAGTATCTGAAGGGGCCTACAAAGATGCTGGAGAGGGACTCTTCATCAGGGACTGTAGCGATGGGACAAGGGGTGATGGGTTCAAACTGAAACAGGGGAAGTTCAGGTTAGATCTAAGGCAGAAGCTCTTTACTGTGAGGGTGCTGAGGCGCTGGCATAGGTTGCCTAAAGAAATGGTAAATGCTCCATCCCTGGCAGAGTTCAAGGCCAGGCTGGACACACCCTTGGGTGACATGGTCTAATGGTGAGGTGTTCCTGGCCATGGCAAGGGGTTGGAACTGGCTGACCTTAAGGTCCTTTCCATCCATAACCATTCTATGATTCTATGAGCACACGCACCTGGTAGCTGGGAGTTACTGAGTACTGAATCCCCGTGGCAGACTGCATGGTCTCCGAAACCGCCTCATATACCGGAGGTGCCGGGGCGAGCACACGGTGCTGGTGTTGGAAGGCTTCAGTGCTGCTGGTGATACGTCTCTGCTGCGACGCATACACGGGTGACTCCTGCTCATCCAATCGCCGCTTCATTCTGAACTCATGCTCGGGAAGCACAACGAAACCTGGGGAAAACAGACCCATTAACAAAGGCAATCGATTCATCGCTCCCTGCCTGTGCCGTGGACGCCAAGTTCACCAGGAGCAGGTAGGGCAAGTTCCTCTCTATTCATTAAGGTTCCTGATAGCTCAAGATAGGAGAGGGGAATTAAGATTCAGCTTTCTGCAACCATGTTTTATCACCCAAAAATACAGCCTTATTGTTGGAAATAAAATATTCTGCTTTAAAGTTAATGGTTTCTTCAATCTCACTTAAAGACATTGCCAGCACAGACGTCTTCAGCACACGCAGACCCTGAGCAAAGGCAACTCCCATTGAATGCGCTATCCGAACTACAGACTGGGGGACGGTGTGTTACCTACACACAGCCTGACAAAGCTGCCTACATTGAAAGCATGGAAACAAACTTCTCCTGCACAGCCCAGGTAGAATGAGAACCAACTGTGAGAGATGCTTTAAATATGTGGGAGGAAGGGGAAAGGAGGAGGCAAAAAGCAGGACGCGTAATCGGATTGCGAAATCACTTACCAAGCCCCCATGTGAAACATTCTCTGTTTAATACACATTGATGCATAACCTCAGTGAAACCCACAGACCCACTACTACACCAGGAGTATTTTGGATGCTGTATGCCACATCCCCACAGTGCTCCCAGCATCATGCTCCCCAGCACCAAGGTGAAGGGTGCAAATCCTAGTGCTTTCTATGCACTGCCAGTTATTGCCATCCTTGAGATGTTATGTGCTGTTTGTCAAACCACTGGGTGCTCAAAAGCATACACACCCTATTAAGGTGTTTGAGGGATAAAGAGAGTGAAATGCACCCTCTTCCACCTCTAATTCATCAGGACCTCTCCAAAGCAAGTCCTTTTCAGTCCCAATGCAGTTAAGCACATTCATTGCTAATGTGGACACACGGATAAGCAAGAGGGAATGAAGCTCCCCCAGAAAAATGGTAACAACAGTCAACTAAACCAATCACCATCTACAAGCTCATTGCAGTCTAAATCCATCATTAACCAAATAACCCAAAGATCATTCACCAATACCTTGGTGCATGTCAAATGTACACAGGAACTGGCAGGAGAGAGGTTCAGAATAGATCAAGCTAAGATTGAAAACACAGGCTTTGGGTGATGGAGCATTTTCCCATCTGTGCCCCTCTCTTCTAGTCTCTCCTTTCACTTGGAGGGCGTTGGGCAAGAAGGAAGATGTCTTTTTGGAGTTGCTCTTCAAATTTAACCTCTCAGAACAGTCCCTTGCCAGGTTCCCAAAACACCCAGCAGGTAGAAGCCAACAGAGGCAGAGGAGGACTCCTCACCCCAAGTAAAGGGGAAAGCTCACTAACTGGATCTGATTTACAAGTTACAAATTCTAAGTAGGTTTGACCTCCAGCACAGACTCCGAAAGCAGAGGAGCACACTCCAGGAGCTCATTTGGCTAATGGTGCCTGCACTGCTTGTCTTTTCATTCGGCTGGTCTCTGCTGACAAACAAAGAGCAAGGCAGGTTAACATGGAGCTACTCCCCTTGAGCACAGCCCACATTTAGCTTTGGAAAGACACTTTTATGCTAATAGGGCTGGCACTAAACTGAGCAAATCTGACCATGCATGCACCATCAGCATCCCACGAGCTGTCCTAGCCAGGAATTTGCATGACAATGGCTGACTGCATGAGTAAAGTCTGGGCAAAGCTTTGGTGGCATCTACTTATAACCCACTCCAGCTTGGACACCTGTCTGCTCTAGACACCGGTACTCCAGCCAGTCCTTCCACTGTCTGTTCATCTCCCAGGCTGGTTTGCCCCTTACCCCTTCAGTGGCACAAGAGCTCCCCTTGCCCACAGGAGCAACCAAGAGCGGCTGGTTTGAGACATGTACATGCAAAATTCCCCAAAGCAGCAGCATTTCCTCCAAAAATTCACATGTGATTTGCTGTAAAGAAGCAAAATGGTTCAGCAGGCTGAACACACTGTCTGCACTAAGAGGTGTGTGTGTATATGTGTGTATATATATACACATACACATGGTGTATACGTGGTGTTAAGCTTCTCATCCTTGCATCTCCCTTCCCTAAGCAATCCCACACTCGTCGCTTCCGATGGACTAACTAACCTTTCAAGCAGAGGCTATTTGAGGACAGGAGATGGCTGGAGGACTCATGTGCCCTTATGAGGATTAAAACGCCACCTCAGGCTGACCTAAGCCTTTTCCCTGTGGAGCCATCAAACATTTCAGCCCCGTGAGGCTGTGGCAGTCATGGCAGCACCACCACATACACACCAGCAGCATGAACATCAGGTTTTGAAGCTCTTGCAGACCAAGTGAACAATCGTCCAGAAACGTAGTTTGCTGTATGGTTGAGATTAAAGCTGCTGTTCAGTGAAAATCAAAGCTCCCTTAGGTGGTTCTTCCCTCAGAATTCCCCTCACCTTCACTAACTGAGCTGGGACTCTGCTTCTATCCAAGCACTGTACCTGCTTCAACTTTAACACTTCATATTACAGTGAATATATATATGTATATAGAAAGAGCCAATATTACAGGCAACAGCCAGTAGCATTAGTCAGTCTTCCTAGGTAACACTTCCTGAAACTCCTGCTTGGGGTCTGCATTGCTTTGGGAGAGCAACTCGCAGCAGACCACCACTTAACCAAGATCACTCATGCACAGGCTTTTTTAATCCCAGCAAAGATGATCTTGGTAGTCTGCTGGACCCACAAGAAGCCTAGCGATGTTCATCTGTGCATCCACCACCACTGAAACTCTAGGGAGAGGGGGAAGCACTGAGGGATGTGCCTTCTCTTCCTCACATGGCTCCTGCTGATCTTGGCATCTCCCAAGGATCTCCTCCATTCAAAAGCTGGAGAGCTCTGCTGTGCAGCAAGTCCTACCCCTCCTACAGACAGCTGATAAGGAAGAAAGGCTGTGATGAAACCCAAGACTAGACATGTCATTTTGAACTGATTTAGCCGAAGCCTCCTGCTCAAAGGGGCAGTTCCACCCTCTTCCACCCTTAGTGACAGCAGCTTTCTCTCAGCACCCTTGCTGGGGGCAAAGCCCAGCTAACTATTTCAAGGATAACTGCAATCAGTTGTGTCAAAGACTTGTATCAGGTATTTGCCCTTTGCTGTGGTGACATTATGAACAGTCTACACTTATTTTACATGGTCTTCTCAGGCATGTAGCACACATCCGGCATCCCCTTACTGACTTTGACTCTAAGATGAAGAAAGCCCCAATTCAAATTGCATAGTCTGTAATGTTAACGGGGGGGGGGCGGGGAGAAAAAGCCCTCAAATTACAGCAATGACTGACAGAAAGTCACAAACTTCAGGTACTTTTAACTTCAGTTAGAGCACGCCACATTCTGCCTCCAGGAGGATGAAACCTTTGGTTTTTGTGTCCCACTTTGCAGGGAAAAGGCACATGTAGGAACACACCTCCGATCTTCCCACCTGTGCCACCTCACCAGCCTTGCTTAGTGCTACAGGTAGGGTGCATCAGGCAGGTGTATCACAAACACATGCAGGGTCCTCGGCTGCTAAAGCCAGAAAAGAAGCTTAAAACAAGATATGTTACAGCTCAGTAACACCACCAGAATTATGCAGTTCTACCCTGCCAACTTCATCAGAGGATTTCCCCATCCATCTGCCTCATGTAAACCAGTGGGACTGGTAAAGGTAAGTGGAGCACATCCTTTCCCTCTGGTACCGCGGGGAGGAGAGGAGCAGCAGCGCTGACATGGAAAGGGAAGGAACAAAGTGAGGACAAGGCTGGATCCAGCCCTACACGGCTCCCCCCTCGCACCCAGCTCCTCTTCTGCCTGCTCACTCCTCAAAGGAAAAGGCAAAGAGAGAATAGGAAGAAAGCCAATTGGGAAGTTCTGCTGCCTGGGCACCTGTTGGAACCACAACACGCCTGGGGACTGCGCCGTCTGCACGACCAAGTTGTGAAAGGACCACTGGAGAGGAGTTTGGTCCCTGCTGAAAAAGGGCAGGGAAATCACACAGCTCCAGCTGATGTGTTTAATGAAAGCATGGGGGGGTTTTAAAAGGCTTCGTTTTGAGGGGAAAAAGGAATCAAACCTCAGGAGCAGCTCCAGCCCCTGGAAGTGCTCTTCTGACCCTGGAGCTCCTGCAGATGTCCCATGGGACAAGATTTCAACGCTGTATATCACAGTGCCTGCTGGAAAGCCCCCGGCCAAGGTCCCGTCAGCACTGCCGTTTGTGCCCTAACCTGGCCACACGACTTCCAGAGCATGACCCAGCCTGTTTAGCAATCACTGGGGTGTTTTCTACACCGTGCCACACAGCCCGGATCCTTTGCCTGTAACACAGGAATAAGCTCCCAGCCCCACTACAGAGAGGCACATTCGTGATGGAGAGTCACCCCCAAAAGAAATGCAAAAGGAAAAGGTGCTGGGAAAGCATTTGGGAGCAGACGGGAGAGTTTTCTGCAAGGTGAAGTGGTGCACTTGCCACGAGGCAGACAGGACGCAAATAAACCCCACTGGACTCATCCAGATGTGTAACACATTGGTGAGGCACCAATCTGTGCTTTGCTTTGGCAAAGGATGATCCAAATCCAGCTTTACACTCCATGCAGAGATCAGCACCACTTTCCCCATGTGCAGGGGGACTTATCAGGATACTTTTATTTATCAGTTTTCTTTGTTTTAATAAAGAGAGTAAAGACCCCACAGGAGTTGGAAATAAGCAGCATGTCCCCAAAAGCGCACCCCCTGCCTACCGCACTGAAGTGCCAGCTAGTATGGGACTGCCTCCTATTCCAGCTTTAAGAGCCATAAAAGCGTTCCAAGGCTAGAGAAGACCAGAACAGCAATCTGGACAGAAAACGATTCATAAATCCTGGAAACAGAAATGATGTGCCTGCCAATTCCAAGCCTGACACGTGCCAGGAGGCTGCGTGGAGGCTCCCCCGGCGATCCGGAGAGCATCCCCCTTCCCAACCCTGCTTGCAAAAGCAGCTTTCATCACCCAGAGGTGCCCCAGACTTTAAGGAATTGCTGCAGTTTTACTGGGGGAACGATCACATTGAAGCTTTACAAACAAATTCACGCCAAGAGACCACTGATATCAACCAGAAGCAGTGGGTGGGAGGGATGAATATGAGATGCTTTGGGGTGAAAAAGAAGGGCTTCCTTTTGCAAAGCCTGAAAACCCCCACTCATTTCACCCAGGCAGGGAAGAAAAGACCCTAAAAAGTGGGTTTCTGTATGTGGAGATCCAGCACGGGCTGCCACAAGGCTGCCAAGGTGCTTTTAGGTGACGAAGGAATCTTCCAGGTGCTTTACAATGATCATACTAACACAAGAGGCCATTTTATTCTATAGTCTTAAGACCACAGTACTTTAGAACAACATCTACCTCTCTGAAACTGTAATTTTTTAGCAAATTAGAAGTTAGGACTGGAAAACTCGAGCGCAGACAGAGCTGTACTGAATTAAGCAGCGCATTTCCCACTTGTTTACAGGCCCCACACCTTTTAGCACACCTGATGAATATACAAGCAACAAGTTAGAGAAGAAACATAAGGTCCTGGGTCGTCCTGGAGCTTCACTTTAGCACATGAACCAGGTTTTGGTCCCTCCAGACCATGCAGGAGATTAAAGACCCACACAGAGCTCGAGATGTAGTTAATAACTTGCTCCAGTGCTATTTTATACACATTATTTTGCCGTTTTGCACCATTTTAGTGGCCCAAATAAAGCTGTTTCTTTGAGGACAAACCCTTCCCATCCGACACGTGTTATTAGCACAAATAACAACGATTAAAACTCATTCTGAGCCCGGGCCAGGAGAGATGGTATCTAATTAAGCAGATGCCAAGCACGTTCCTGTTTTGAGCTCTATCTGAATCCCAGGAAAGCCCTGAAGCGGTTTTTTATGGATATACAAGAGGCTAAAGAAATAAACGGGCTTAAATGTCAAGCGCGGGGCTGTGACAAGTGCACGGCTCGGCGTGGAGGGGACACGTACAAAGGGAAGCCGGCTCGCTACGGGAATCGCGAAGAAACCAACGCGGAGGAGAGGAGCTCCCGGGTTTCCGTACATCCGGATGTCGCTCTAACAGGTCCCCAGGGTATCGACTGCGAAAACCGCGGCGGGGGCTCTCCGAAAAGCCACAGGAGAGCCTCCAGCGGCACCAGCGCCGTTGAGAGTGGCCGCGGGGCCGGTGCAAGGCCCTCTGAACGGCAACTTCAGCGGGAAGTTAGGGCGGGCGGACACCGGGGCTCGTCCTTCCCTCCCCCTTAACTCCTGGGATCCCCACCAGGGGGAGGAGCCCCGGCGAAGGACCCATCTTGCAATGCGGCCGGTACCGGGGGCGGGCAATGCGGGAGCGAGCCCGCGGGGGCGGTCCCGCCGCAGCCCGGGGAGCGGCACCGGGCGGAGGGAGGGAGGGCGGGCGGGCGTGCGGAGGGGCGGGAGCTGCCCGCCTCGCAGCGCGCCCAGCGGCCGCCGCACGCTCCGCCCGCCGCTCCCGCCATGCCGGGGCCGGGACACCCCCTTCGCGCAGAGCGGGGCGGGGCCGGACGGACGCAAGACCGCCCGCGCGGGCCGGGGCTCCCCGGGGACAGGGAACACGGACCGGACCCCCCCACACACCCTCCCACCACCACCACCGTTCCCCCCCACCCCCCGCCAGGCCCCGCCTCCTACGGGTCGCCGGAGGGGGCCGGCACCGGGCCTGGCGCCCTCCGCGCCCCCCCCTCCCCGTGCTTTTCCCGCTTACCTCGAAGCGGGCCCTGGCTGCGGCCGAGTCTCCCTCAGGGTCAGGGGGCGGCGGGCCCCTCCCGGGCGGGCTGTCCCCGGTGAGGTGAGGTGGGGGGGTCCCCGCGCCCCTCCTCCCGGAGGAAGGGGGCGGGCCGGGGCGGCACCGGGACCCCGGGCGGAGGGAGGTGTGGGGGGGTTCTCCCGGTGGAGGGGGGGGTAAGATGGAGTAACCGTCTGTCGGCCGCCGCGGCGGAGCGCTGCCCGCTTCTCTGTTCCCCGGGAAATCCCGCCCCCCTCCGCTCAGGGGGGGGAGCCGAGACCGCCTATTGCTCGACCGGCACGTCTATCATCTGCGCAGCCAATCAGCGCCTTGATCCCGCCTACCTCTCCGTCTCCTATTGGCTGAGACCGCCAGGAAGGGGATGTGGAGAGGAAAGGGAGGGGAGTGTTGAAGAGGGAGGGGGGGGTGCAGCGACCGCCGAAGAAAAATGTCCGTATAAGCAGCGCGTCCCGCCCCTTTCCGGTGGTCCCGCCCCCTCCGTTTCTCTATTGGCTACGGGAGGAAAGCAGTAACCAATCGGCGAGCGGGCTTCGCTGAACGTCACGGCGGGGGGGAGCCCGCCCACGCGGCGGGACGAGGCCACGCCCCCAACGGCGAGGCCACGCCCCCTCTTTTGTGGAATGTTTACATCGGCGCGCGCGGAAACCGTTCCACCCCCTCCCCACTCACGAAGCGGGCGCACGTGCTCGCCGCCAAGCCCCCCCCACCTCACCTCCCGCCGCCGTTCGGCGGCGGGAGGTGAGGTAGGGGGGGGCTTGGCGGCGGCTCCCGGTGAAGCGGGAAGCGGCGGCTCCCGGTAAAGGCGAGAGAGGCGGTGCTCCCTTTTGTCCCCTTAACCCATTCACTTCCGGGATGGCAGCGCCCCCTGCGGGGCGGGCTGCTTGCACGTGTGGGGGGGTAACACGCACGCACGCACCGGAGAGAAGGGGAGGGGGAGCGAGGCCCGCGCAACGCCCCGCAGCCAATAGGAAGGAGGGGGCGTGGCCTACGCGGACACCGCCCCCCCCCCAAAGGCATTCCCCCCCCCCTCCCTCCGCCGGTGTCTGTTGGAGTGTGCGTTACCTCATGGGCCTCTTCCCGCCGCCGTGAGGGACCGGGCTGGGTAAAGCGCCTCGTACCGACCATTAACGATGAACTCCATGGAAGTGAAGGGGCGGGGGGGGAGCTCCCGGTCCCCCCCTTCCTCTCTGCCGCCGTATCGAGCGTCACGGCCGTACCGCCCACCGGGGTTGGGGCGGTGGAGGGAGAGGCCTCACGCAGGAAGGGTGGAAGAGGGTGATCCCCCGGGGCCTTGCAAACAGCCGGTGCTGAACATGGGATGGGGTTGGGGTTGGGGTTGATTTTGAGTGTCATTATGATTCTTTATTACTGTTAACCACATGGAGTTCAACAAGGCCAAATGCAAGGTCCTACACTTGTGTTGGGGCAATCCCAAGCTGCAGGCTGCATGGAGAAGTGGTTCAGAGCCGCCTGAGGAGCAGGACTTGGGGGTTTTAAGTAAGGAGAAGCTCCCCATGACCCGGCTTCAGTGACTGCTTGAGCCCAGAACCCCCCCGTGTGCTGGGCTGCACCCCCAGAGCGTGAGCAGCAGCTCAGGGAGGGGATCCTGCCCCTCTGCTGTGCTCTGGGGAGATCTCCCTGCAGCCCTGTGTGCAGTGCTGGGTTCCTCAACGTAAGGACATGGGGCTGCTGGAGCAAGTCCAGAGGAGGCCATGAGGATGAGCAGGGGCTGGAGCACCTCCTGTATGGAGCCAGGCTGAGAACATTGGGGCTGTTCAGCCTGGAGAAGAGAAACTGCGTGGAGACCGCAGAGCAGCTTCCAGTGACTGAAGGAGGCTACAAGGATGCTGGAGAGGGACTCTTCATCAGGGACTGCAGTGATAGGACAAGGGGTGATGGGTTCAAACTGAAACAGGAGAGACTGAGATGAGCTCTTAGGCAGAAGCTCTTCCCTGTGAGGGTGCTGAGGCGCTGGCACAGGGTGCCCAGAGAAGCTGTGGCTGCCCCATCCCTGGCAGTGTTCAAGGCCAGGTTGGACACAGGGGCTTGGAGCAAGCTGCTCTAGTGGAAGGTGTCCCTGCCCGTGGCAGGGGTTGGAACTGGAGGAGCTTTAAGGTCCCTTCAACCCAAACCAGGCTGGGATTCTATTACTTTTTTTTTTTCTCACAGCATTTACAGAGTTGTGGAGGGAGCTGCACAGGCACCAGCCCCCTGCCCACCTGGAGGAGCCTAGGCTGGCCTGGTCACACTCCAGAGGAAGGAAATAAAGCTGCATGCACTCCACATCTCTATTACAGTACAGATTTCTAGCATCTTTATTCACACAATGTCTAAACATCTCTTGTTGTTTTTCCTCCCAGCTGCTTTTCTCTTCCTCAGCTCAAGCTGAGGGCAGGGAGATGCTGGAGGCCAGGATATGGTGGCACAGCAGCAGAGGATCTCGCTCACCTCTTTGGCTGGGAGCTGCAGCTCAGTTTAGGTGCTGGAAGGTCTCTGACTGGAGGTGCTTGACCCTGCAGGGGCTGCTGTGCCACCATGGAGCAAGCCTGAGCATGGGAAGCTGGTGGTTGAGGAGGGCTGAGAAATGAAGCACTCCAGAGCCAGGTGTTTCCACACTCCCAGGACCAATTACAAGCACTGGAGTAATGGTCATTAGCGAGGCAGCGCACATCCGGCCAAGAAACCCAGGAAGCCAAGTGAAACAGGTGGGCACAGGGATGGCATCGTCACTGTGGAATCTCCCTTTAAATCCCATCTGCAGCCTCCTTGCATTTCATGCTGGGGCTTGTTGAGGTTTAGGACATCCCCACTGTGACTTTTGCTGGCAGTGATTGATCCCTATCCCGGGGGTGCTCCGGGGAAAGGGTGATGCTGCAGGCAGGGCAGAGCAACCCTCCTCCCACCCCTCTCCAAGCAGTTCAAAGCTTCATTCCCAGTAACACTTGGCTGCCTGCATGAAGTGGCCTTTTCCACAGAAATCCCAGTGCCAAGCAGGACCTGCTGGCACAGGGAGGAGAAGGGGATGGAACAAACACTCGTGTTGTGCAGGAGCACTGAAAACACCAGCTTTGACAAGAAACACAGCCTTGGAAATAGTCACTGGGATGGGGGGAGTGTTTGGGTTGTTTTCCCATGGAAAATGCGTACAACCCTTTCCTCCGCCTCCGACACAGATGGGATCTTGTCCCTCCTCGCAGGGAGCTGCTGAGGTCTATGGCAGCGTATTCCAGCAATTCCCATTCAGAGCCAGTGTTTTTCCTTTCCACTGCACTGTCCGAAGGCAGCCAAAGGAATCCTCTGCCCGTCCCTGCTGTCATTTGCCTGTTGAAGGTCCCTGGGCCAGTTACAAACCCTCCAGCCCTCCAGTTTAAAGTCCAACCCCACCGACTGCTGCTCTTATCACAAGAAGAGTTGAAAAAGGAAACATTTTAAAAGGCAAAAAGGAAAAATTAAGCTTAAAATAAATATATATTAACCTGAACCTGAAGTGCCTTTTGATTAAACACCCTCCTTTACAACACTGCCTGGTGTTCTACCATGATGCTGACGGGCAGCCAGGACATGGGTCTCTTGGAAATGCTCTGGTTCTCCATGCCCATATCACACAGAATTCAGCTAAAAGGCACAACTGCCTTTACCCTTGCACACAGAGTGGGGTTGGGTGGGATTCCACAGCCTGGGGAAAGGAGACAGGGGCCAGGGGTGCCCACGGAACACAGGGCAGCACCTAAAGCTGGGCTGTGGTCCCAGCACCTTGCTGAAAGCCCAGGGAGAGCCGCTTCTCACAGCACTAGGCCTGAAAATGAGATGCAACCACCCCTTTCCTGAATCATGGAATCATAGAATGAACCAGGCTGGAAAAGCCCTTTAAGCTCATCAAGTCCAACCGCTCTCCAGCACTGCCAAGGCCACCACTATCCCATGGCACTGAGGGCCTCGGTCGGCTACACCATATGCGAACCCTTGCAGGGACGGTGACTGCAGCCCTGCCCTGGGCAGCCTGTTCCAATGCCTGAGCACCCTTTGGGGCAGGAATTGTTCCTCAGCTCCATCTAAACCTGCCCTGGTGCCGCTTGAGGCCATTTCCTCTTGTCCCATCCCTTGTTCCTTGGGAGCAGAGCCCAGCCCCTCCTGGCTCCATCCTCCTGTCAGGCAGTGGGAGGGAGCGATGAGGTCCCCCCTGAGCCTTCTCTTCTCCAGACTGAACCCCCCCAGGTCCCTCAGCAGTTCCCCATCACACTTGGGCTCCAGGTTCTGCACCAGCTCCATTGCCCTGCTCTGGATTTCCTGCACATGTGGCAGCAGGAAAGCCCAGCTGGGTGAAGAACATGTTTGGCACCGAGGGCACCCGGATCCTTCTCCTCAGGGATGAGGAGCTCCCTTGCATGCTGGAGCTGCCCTGCAACAGGTGGTGGGAGGGAATCTCCAGGCCAGCCCAAGTTGGAGGAGCTGCTTTGCAGGTCAGGCCAATGCTGCCTGAGGAGCACAGCAGGAAGAAGGAGACCTCCCAGCTGAAACAAAACAGCTCCACAGGCAGGACATGCACAGCACCAGGGGTACTGAAATCCCACCCAGTCATGGCACTGGGGCATGCACCCCTCCAAGACAGACACCCTGCTGCTGTCACCAGTCCTTTTCCAGCCATCCCACTCACGCATTGGCCCCAGTTTGGCATGGCCAAGCCTGACACAGCTTGCAGGCTTCCCCTTCTCCCAATCCCAGAAAGCCCTCCTTGGCTTCTTCACACTCCAGCTGAGCAAACACAGATGCTGCTCTTCCCACCTATTTGTGAGCCTGCTTGAGGACATGTGCTGTCCTGCTGGCTCTAGGGCTTAATTTGCACCAGCCACCTTATTTCTTCCTTCCCTGAAGCCTCAGGCTGTGGCTGCCTCTCCAGGACTGGCATCGCTCGCACCCAAAGGCACTGGGGCAGGCTGTCACCCCTGGAGCTCATAGGCAGCCCAGCCACGTTCCCCTCCAGCTGTGCCAATGGGATATTGTGCCCTCACCCTCAAATCCAGCAGCCAAATGCTGCTGCCACCATTTGAGTGCTCCCAAAAGCAGGAGGACAATGGATGCTGCTCAGAGCATGGCAGCAGCTGAAGAAATAGTATCAGGACTGCCCAACACCTCCATTCCTTTAATCTTCGCTTCCATGCCTTGAGTGACACCTGTAGCATCATAACCCTGTCCAAATCAGCAGCTGCCCATCCTTTTTGACAGTGCGGCCAGTTGCCCCACTTGCTCAGCCCCTCCATCCAGGGCATTGCCCTTCCAGCCAGGCCCTCACAGGCAGAGGTTTGGTGTCCTGGATGGCTCATCAGGGTAGCACTTTCTAAGGAATTATTAGTAAAAATAGATGGAAGGAAGGTGGAGAAAGGGACTACACAAAGAAGAGGCAGCTCCAAAGAGCCAGCTCCTTGGAGGAGGACAGCAGAGGATGCTCTGGGGCATGAGAACAGAGGTACGAGCATTGAGGGGGACTTGTCCCTTCCCTCCTGCCCTTATCCTGCCTGCCCAGGGACACTGCCTGCAGCCTGGTTATCTCCCACGGGGCCTCACCCAGGACCAGAGCCTGAGCCCTCCAGCCCCATGCACATCCCACCCCGTGTTCCCCAAAGTGCTATGAGGCTGTGGCAGGGCTGTGTCCCCAGGGAGGGGGCCAGCTTGATTTTGGGGACCACAAAGCCCTCAACTCCCCTCCCTCTCCTCTCCTGCCCTAGACTGACTCCACAAGAGCCAAAAGGCCTGGTCACTGGTAGTATATTTATAGGTCGATACAAATCAAATCAAAACCAAACCCCGAAAGTAACAACAACAAAAACGTTTCTCTGAACGAGAGCAAAATAGGAACATTTACAAATAACTTCTGGCTCTGGCTTGGATCAAGTTAATGTTAAATAAAAAAACCCAACAAAAGCCAACCAAACAAAACCCCAACCCCCCCGCCCCCCCCGATTATAAAAAAATAAGAATATACACATTCAAAGAGCTTATTACAGTATAAAGGCCCGAGGTGCAGGCGCTGCAGCCCCAGCTCCCCGGCCCTCGGTTGTCACCTCTCCAGGGCTCAGGCTCTTTGTGCTCAGCGCTTTTCCAGCTCATGACTCACCACAGGGCTGGGTTCCCACTGCCGGCAACCTGGAGAGCCGGTCGGTCCCCATCCATCCCTCTGTCCGTCCCCATCACCTCGTACCTAGTGACGCTCCAAGGGGCAGGGGACACCGGTGAGCCAACTCACAGCCAATGGCCTCCAGATCCTCCTCCCAGGAGCAGAGTTGCTGTCTCCCAGCAGGAGGTGAGGATGGGGAAGATGAGAGAAGGGAAGCAAGGGATGCTGTCGAGCATCCCCATGGGGTACCGGGTCCCAGCGCTGCCCGTGGGGAGCAGGGGAGGCAGGAAAGGGGGAAACAAAGGAAGACAAGACAGAGCCAGGCCCAAACTCACCGCTCCAGGGATCACAGCAGTGAGAGGGCAGGACAGGAGGGCCCCACGGGAGCTGCGAGAACGGGTGCTTGTATATATGTATCTATATAATAGCCGGGGTCGGGCACAGCGTGGATATATTATATACACACATACATACAGACACACAAACGTAGTGGCAGGTAAGACTGAAGTAGGTGCCTCTTCCTAAGCCCCAGGCAGGGGCAGGACTGGAAATACATTTCCTAGGGCTTTACAAAGCCCCTCTTAGATACATTTTAGATGGTCCCACCAAAAAAATATATCAAATAAAAGAAGAACACAACTCGAAGAGAAGAAAACCCACCTCCCCAAGCAACCAGCCAACCACCCACCCAACACAAACACCATGGGGAGGAGCGAGAGCCTCTTCCTGCGCCGTCCTCTGCCCCCAGTGGGCGACAGCCACCCTTTGGGTTGATAAGGCACAGTTTGACAGCAGTGCTAATGGTCGCGGATGGGCAGTGCCTGCTGCTGGCGGGCAGCTGCCTGCACACTGCTGGGTCCTGGTGGGCGCAGAGGCGGCTCTGGCAGCCCCGGGTCCTGTGGGTCTCAGTGTCCCGGCGAGCTCTTGTCCGGGGTGGGCCGGCTGTGGTTGGCAAGCAGGAGCCCCTCGCGCTGTGCGTGCTCCAGGATGGCGGTGTAACAGAAGTAATACTGCTCGGGGGTCTGGATGCTGAAGGCGCGCTGGGTCCGCATGCGCAGCACCGTCTGGTAGATGTTGAGTGTGCCCACATCCTGCAGCTGTGACAGGCAGATATCCAGCGCACAGAAGGTACCTGGGGACGGCAACGGAGATGGTGTCAGCCACCAAAGAGACGTTGCAGCCTCTCGGGACAATCACAGAGGGGCAGGGGTGGTCCTTGCACCCCCACCAACTTCCTGCATGATGCTATGGGCATCAGAAGCCAGCAGCTAGTGCTCAAGAATGCTGGGCTGGTTCAGCCTGGAGAAGAGAAGGCTCCTGAAGGGGAGACCTTAGAGCAGCTCCAGGGCCTAAAGAGGCTGCAGGAAACCTGGAAAAGGGCTTTGGACAAGGGCCTGTAGGGATAGGACAAGGGGAATGGCTTTAACCTGCCCGAGGGGAGACTGAGATGAGCTCTTAGGCAGAAGCTCTTCCCTGTGAGGGTGCTGAGGCGCTGGCACAGGGTGCCCAGAGAAGCTGTGGCTGCCCCATCCCTGGCAGTGTTCAAGGCCAGGTTGGACACAGGGGCTTGCAGCAAGCTGCTCTAGTGGAAGGTGTCCCTGCCTGTGGCAGGGGTTGGAGCTGGATGAGCTTTAAGCTCCCTTCAACCCAAACCAGTCTCAGATTGTGGGATTCTCTTGGGCTCACCAAATCCTCATCCCCGTTACCTGTCCTGCCGATGCCAGCACTGCAGTGCACCACGACTGGGGGTCCCCCGGGGTGACCCTTGAAGCGAGGTCCCAGGGCACTGACCGCCACCCGCTGCTGCTGCTTCACAGCCCCCAGGAAGTCAATGAGGGTGGCAGCAGAGGAGGGGACGCCGTAATCCGGCCAGCTCAGGTACTGGAAGTGGGACACGAGCCGCCGCTCCCTGGTCTGAGGGCAAGCAGTGGGGTTAGACCCTCTCCTCTGGCCATGGAGGACCCCCGGTCCCCCCCTGCCATCCCTGCCAGGCTGCTGCACCACCTACCTCCGAGCTGTGGATCTCCAGGATCGTTTTCTTGTAGTGGCTGAGGTTCTCCACGCCCAGGTTGGTGATGGTCAGTGCCCCAAAGCACACCTTTGTGTCCTTCTCCAGGGGCCAGTACTGCCCGCACTTCCTCCTGCCTCCCTCCTCCAGCCTGGGAGCAGCACAAGGACAAGCTGGTGATGTTCTCCTCGCCTTGCTTAGGGACATGACCCACGCCACCCGCCTTTGGTCCCCACATGGACCAAATGCCCTATTCCTGACGTGAAGGCCACACCCTGCGGGGCTCTGGCTGGCACCACGCCTGCAGGGTCACTGCAGGGAGTGCAGTGCTGCCCATCCAACACCAGAAATGCTCCTTTTGCCAAGGAAACCCGAGCTGTGCCCCCCATGAGCACTCACCGCGTCGTCATCACGATCACCAGGACGTTCTGCTCCCACACCATGCGCCAGAAGTCACCATAGGTGTTTTCCAGAGGCCCTGCAGGGACAGCACACACATCAAGCCCCTTTGCCCAGTAGCCCCTTACCCTGCACCAGAGCCCTTTCCCATGGGGACTGACCCCAGTGTGGATCCACCAACCCTGCCTGGAGCTGCAAGTGACTGTCCCCTGCTCCAGCAGCAAATCCCTATGGCTCAGCCCTGACTCCCTTCTCTGCTCCCTGCTGCTTCATCCCTGGGCAGATAGGACCCAGAGACAGCCAAATCCACCCAGAGAGGAGGGGATTTGCTGGGCAGTGCCCTGCTCCTGGGATGCCCCCCACTGTGGCTGGTGACTGATGCTGGGCAGGGAGGTGAAGCCCATTCATGCACCAGGAGCAAAATGACCCCTTGGTGGCTTGTGCCATACCCTGAGTCCCAATGTAAGCATTCCTCTGCTTGTAGCCATCCATGAAGCTCGCGTTGATGTAGTCAGTCAGCTGCAGGGACAAAAGCACGCACAGCATGAGCCCTCTGGAGCCCCATGGCCGGGATGGGGGGACAGCCAGGATGTGGGGTACCCCAAATTGCCATCCCCACTGGCTCACCTCTGGGCGGCTGTACGGCCTCGCCAGCTTGACACGGGTTTGGTCCAGGCAGGGCACGTCCCCGTACCGGTTCTTCTCCTGGTTGTAGGGTGCCCTGGGAGGCAGGGGAGAGGAGAGGGAAGCAGGGATGCTTTCTAGGCAGGGAAGGAAAGGGAACATCTCTCCCTCCACGCAAGCCTTCAGTGCCTGTAGCCTGGGCTCTGCTGCCATCAGCTGGCCAAAGCCTCGGGAAGCAGAGTCCCAGCCAGGTCCTTGTCCCTGCTGTCCCCCTGCGGCTGCAGGAGCCACAAAGGGGGCTCACGGCATCGCTAGGCTGGGGCTCTCCGTGGCTAACACAGAGCAGCGCACCCCAAAGAGGCAGCAGGAGCACAGGGAGGGGGTCCCAGTGTTCTGCTGCAAGAGAGGGGTCCCCCAATGGGCTTCTTGCCCCCAACTCACAAAGAGCACACGAAGGTGCCCGCAGGGCTCCTGCGCCGAATGTCTTCGTACTCTTCATAGATGCCGCGTTTCTGCTTGTGGCTGACATGGTCCAGCAGCTCCTGCAGCGTCACAGACTTGGGCCCGGGGACGTGGACGGAGCCGTTGTCTTTGGGGGCCGCCAGCGGCACCAGGATGAGCTCATCCAGGGGGTCGGGGTGCCCGTTCTGCTGCGGCAGGAACCGGCAGTTCCAGCTCAGAGGGTCCAGTCTGAGGGACCCCCCGAGGTACTCAGGGAGGCATTCCCGGGGCAGGTGCTCCTTCAGCTCCGACATCTTCACCATCTGCACCTGCAGGCAGAGAGGGAAGCACAGGGGTGACTCCAGGAAGGATGGAGAGGGTTTGCTGGGGATGCGGACAGAGATCACAACAGCCTGGACCAGTTCCCATGGACCCCAATCAGCACCGGGGTCTTCCCCCTTCCTCCTCTGCCTTGGGAGGGGACCTGAGGGGACATCAGTGGGGGGACAAGGGCTGTCCCCACCTCATGTTCTCAGGGTGGGAGTCCACACTGACAGCCAGCTCCACATTTCTGAGCTCCCACCCAAAGCAGAGGGGCAAAGTCCAGCCCAGCGAGATACCAGCCTGGAGCTGGGCTCTACCAGCACCGCTGATGCTGATGCTGGTTTAGGTGGGTTTGCCTTTGCCAGGTAGGGCCTGAGCACAGGTATTGAAAGTTCCCTTTCTCCTGTGTGCTCAGCAGGGGTTTTCTTTCCCTTTAATCCTTTACCATTGCCTCCACTTGCTGCTGCTGGCAGCCTCCCCACAAGGAAAGAAACCAAAGGCAACTTCCAAAGCTACTTGCTGAAAACACCAAAGCAGGTTGGCTCCTACGGAGGAGGCTGAGGAAGCCTCTGTTTCCCATGGATTTGGGCTCAGCAGATGGGGCCGAGGGGCACAGGCTGCTTACACCATCCTGTCCCAAAAGGAAACCAGCCCCAGTCCTCCCCAAGGGTCCCATGCTGCGGGTCCCCGCGCTCACCCGCTCCCGCAGCTTCTCCTTGAGCAGCAGGCTGATGATGGAGTAGGGCACACGGAACCACATGGGAGCTCCCACGATGAAAACCTTCTTGAGCCGGGCTGGGAAGGCTCCCTGCGGGCAGGAGGGGGTCAGAGCCACGGTGTGGGGCAGGAACCAGCCCCCCTCCATGCTCTGTCAGCGTGTGGGGGCACGTCCCAGCAGAGGTGATACCAAAGGGGCCCCGAAGCGGCAATACCACATCTGAAGCACATCTTTTTCCCATAGAAATCAAATGATTTCCATGGAATTAGGCAGGATAAGGGATTGGCTCTGCGGGGGAGCCAGGGTTTGCTTGGAGCACACACCCCGGCCCGTATTTGCTGTTATTTCTTCCTTCTAGCGAAGGGAGGAGGCACCAAATGCCAGCACAATTGGAGAATAATTTGCATCTGTTTTCCCAACAGCGCTGCCAGCAGCTGTGGGAGGAATTCCAGCCGGGACAGCTGAGCCCTCCCAGCCATGGGATACTGCAGTATGGCTGGGTCCGGCTCTCAACACCTTCCTGAGCCCCTATGGGGTCGGTGCTCCTTGGCCGAGACATGGTCAGCATGGTCCAGGGTGGAAATCCACACCAAACCCACAGCACTTCACGTACTTGGTGAGCAAACCCACCCCCAGACACCAGGTCAACCCTCACCATTACCTTGAGCAAGTTGAGGATCTTCTTGCTGAGGTCCAGCTCAAAGTTGGTGTACTGCGAGCCTGCCATGTCGTAGATGAACACCAGCCCGTTCCTCTGCGTTTCGAAGCTGACAGAGGGCAAAGAGCAACGTCAACCCCATCACATCCAACTGCTCGGCTTCTGCATGAGCAGTGCTAACCCTGCCCTCCACTTGCTGACTCCAAAAAATCCCCTTTGTGCTTCCAGGACCCAGCCTCACTTCTGCATTTCCCAGCTGCTCCACCACCTCTTCCTAGAGCCCTTATTTAAGCCTTGGCTTGTGCCTTAAGCCTATCTCAGCTGCACCACCCGTGATGGGTATGTTCAAAAACAGAAAGAGCCCAGCAGGATAAATGGGACATCCTGGCATTGTATTTTTGGTAGGGCTCACATTACCCGTGGCAGGGCTGCTGCTCCCCAGACAAAGCCTGCAGGAACCAGGGGCTTTGCTGAACTGAAACCTGGACATGGGCAGGGAAAGGCTGGAAAGAGCCTGCTGGGGGGGCTTTGTTCCCTTGCTGAACACCCCATAGGGATGCCTGGCTTGAGTTCAACCCAGGGACGCTGTGACCCCTTCTCTCCCCTAACTATAGATGGGATACACAGAGGCACATGGAAGCAGGAATTCACGTTCATGGGAAAAGTGGCACATCTTTTCCCAGCGAAGCCTTTCGGAGGGGTTTCACCAAGCCCTCAGCAAGCAGCAGCATCTCCCCTCACCCCCGGGACGTGTAACCTGCAGGCTCACCTCTCCACCGCTCGGTCCAGCAGGTAGAAGAGCGCCTGGAGCACCACGTGCTGCACACTCTTGCTGGGGTGGTGCAGCTTGGCTGTGAAGAGGGCGATGGAGGCTCCCGAGGGGTCCCGCACGCTCTGGAGAGGAAACAGGGTCAGGCCACCCCCGGCACCAGAGGGTAACTCCGGGAGGGGGGACCCCAACCTACCAGGATGGTGAACTTGCCACTGAGCAGCTCCGAGCGCAGCGGCTCCTCGTGCGGCTTCAGCTTCACGATGCCCTCCTTCAGCCGCGTCTCCTGTGAGCAGGGAGCCGGTGTGACCCACCTTCACATCCCTATGGAGCACGCGGCCCCCCAGGGGAAACCTCTGCTCCATGGCCTCATTTTCAAGCATAGGGAGGAGCAGCCAAGCAAAACCAGGATGGGAAAGGTATTAGGTGTGTGTATATATCCCTTATCTATGGGGAGATGCTCTGCAGCATTGAGGATCACCAAGATCAGGATTGAGGTCACCAAGATCTCCATAGTGATCACCATGTCTGGAATAGGAGTTTTCCAGCCAGATAAAACTCATAAGGGAGTGGAAAGAAGAAGACAAAATCAGGCTGAGAAAACTGGGGGACAGGCTGAGGAAATTGGGGCAGTTCAGGCTGGAGAAGAGAAGCTGCGTGGAGACCTCAGAGCAGCTTCCTGTGTCTGAAGGGGGCTACAAGGATGCTGGAGAGGGACTCTTCATCAGGGACTGTAGTGATAGGACAAGGGGTGATGGGTTCAAACTGAAACAGGAGAGATTGAGATGAGCTCTTAGGCAGAAGCTCTTCCCTGTGAGGGTGCTGAGGCGCTGGCACAGGGTGCCCAGAGAAGCTGTGGCTGCCCCATCCCTGGCAGTGTTCAAGGCCAGGTTGGACACAGGGGCTTGGAGCAAGCTGCTCTAGTGGAAGGGGTCCCTGCCCGTGGCAGGGGTTGGGACTGGATGAACTTTGAGGTCCCTTCCAACCCAAACTAGGCTGGAATCCTAAGGGGAGGGACATCCCTGGGACCAGAGATCCCTCACAGAGCTGAAGCCCTCCCTGCTTACCCGATAGGAGTGGAAGAGCTCGATAGCCCGCAGGACGTCGAACTTGCGGGCCATGAGGAACTTGACGGCCACGTTCCAGGAGAGCGGGGACACATTGTACTGGCCTGTCCACTTGTTGATCTCCTCCAGGAACTGCTTGGTTGCCTGCAGGAAAGACGAGGGGTGTGCAGCAGGATGGGGAGAAGTGCCCCAGGAGCATCCCTGGACACGGTGGGAGCTACATGGTCCTCAGTGCATGGGCAGGGGCTGAGCATGGCCCAGCAAACTCAGCAGCTCCTCCGGGTGAAGCTGGGAGCTCTACAGCAAGTACTGGGAAAGGAGGATAGAGATGGGGCAATGCCAGCGTGGGGAAGGGAGCCAGTGGGAGGGTGCTGGCATTGGGAAAACAGGGGCTGGGGCTGGGGGAGGCTCGTGGGAGGGAGAAGGGGAGCGGAAGGAGGGTTTTACAGGCAGCAAACTCCTGTTCAGACACAGCAGCCCCAGCACAGAGGGAATCCATCACCCAAGAGCGGCCCCCAGGGCTGCAGCTCTTCTGCGGAGCAACAAATGTGGCCATGTGAATGTGGGTAACAAGGGCTGGTGCTTTGACATGCTCAGGACACAGACCAGCTCACCCAGTAAGGCCAGTTTCACATGGCCATAGGAGACCAGGCGAGAAGAGCTCAGTGCACAGTCCCAGGATGCTCCCACTGCTCCCCACAGCCCCATAATACACTAGGGCCATCCTGCACAAGCACCCTTCCCTCCCCAAGCACCCAAGATCAGGAAAAACCAAGACAGAAACTTTTCCAACCCCAGCACTGATGGAGCAAAGTCACAAAATGAACCTTTGACCTCCAGCAGGGCTCCAAGCCCCGAATGCCAGCAAAATAACCCTAAAATGTATTAATCTGACATGCAGCATTTGCAAGGTGGGCTTGGGGTTTCTGAACCTAATCTGCTAATGGAAGCACCTTCATTTTGTGCTGTGCATTGAGCCCCTGTGCCGAACAGGAGCCCTGAGGGGGACCCCTCAAAGGATGTGGGCAGGATGGAGGGAGTCCCTGGAACACCCCGCTCCCACCCAGGCACCCCAAAAGCAGAGGGTTTCCGTCCTCACAAGAGCAGAGGATGGCATGACAGGCACAAGGGGAGGAGGAGGAGGGACCGCGAGTGCCGAATGCTGGCTCCGGGCGCAGGCAGGCGGCGGTGTTGGATGTCAAGCACGGGAGTTACTGGAGCCATTGAGCCAGAAAAGCTCTCGGCATTAATGACTTCCGACCGGAGGAAGCCGAGGGCTGGGGTTTATCGGCGGCGCAAGGCTGGCGGGGGCAGCGAGCCCCACTCATGACATGAGCCAAAGGAGCCCGGCTCAGCCGAGGGGTCGCATTCCCAGCACTGGAACAGGGGGGTTCCAAAGGGGTACGGGCTCATCCGGCTGTGGGAAGTTGCTAAGGAACAGCTCAGACCCCCAGCACATCGCAGCCAGAAGCTCCCTAACTTGTATCAGAGTCTGGGCAAGCACCAGCCCTGGCTGTGCAACCTGAAAGAGCATCTCAATAGCCCCGCTCTGAGCCCTCCCTTTGACAGTGGGATAGGTCCCCACTTCTCCGCAGTAGTGGGGGACAAGGGACTGGAGGGGAACGGGTAAAGTGGGGCACCAAGGAGACAGAGCACCCAACAACCCCTCCCAGCCAGTGCCTGGCAGGAGCTCTTCCTGGGAGCTGCACTGATGGGGCACCTTTATCCTCATGGCTCCATCTCCAGCAGCCTCTGCTTTCACAAAACTAAATCAGCTCTTTCACGGACCAGATTTCCAACCATTTCCCTTCTTTTGAAGGGGGATGGGAAAATAAAGGGGTCTATACAGAAACCACCTTCAGCCTTAACACAACACACACATCATGTATATGTATATATCCTATCCATAAGCGAAGATGGGAAATGGATCCCCAGCTTTGCCAGAGAGTTCCCCAGCTGCCCAAAAGCTGGGCTGCAGATGCAAACCCAAACCAACAGCAGAGATCCTCCCTCTCCAGTATGGCACAGGGATGCCAGGCACATTCCCACTGCCCTCAGACCAACACCAGAGCCAACACCACAGCTGGAGATGGGAAAGACACCCTGAGATGACGGGAAGGATGCCCCGAGGGGCACAGTGGCAGCGGCAAGAGGATGCGCTGTGTGATTCAGTGTCTCCTTCCTCAGCATCCAACCCATCACGCTGCATGCAATCCCATTTCCAGTATCCAATTCGAGGGATGCCGGGTTGTTTGCAAGGAGGGAGCTCCACTAAAAACAAGCTGGCTTGGCAGCCATGAATTCCAGCTTTCTCCAGGAACAAAACAACATCCCAAGCTTACCAGTGCCGACACTCAACTGCAGGAGAGCGTTACCCAGCCGAGCATCAACACCAGCTCCTCCGGCTCCCACCACTGTTTGTGTCCCGATCCCATATGGACTCAGAGAGGCGTGGAGCCGAGCAAAGGGGATGGCTCCGGGGTGGCAGCAGGAAGCAGGGGTGACATGGCCCGCGGCCGGGTGCTTTGAACAATGCTGCTCTATGGAGCGCTGGCGTCATCCGCGTCCCTGCTGCGCCAGGGCAGGGTGGTGACAAAGCCACTGCCATGGAACATGGGGCTCTTCAAACCCACCCTCCTCCTTCAGCACTGGGGGAGGAATAACTCCTGTAATATGGCCGATGGGCTAAAAACCCCTGAGGAACATCCTCCTGGTCCCTCTGGGATAAGCTGGGAACTGCGGAGATCCTATAGAGCAGGACACAACCCAAGGCTGGCAGAGAGAGGAGAGGGGTGAATTCACCCCAGGCTTGCTGTTGGTAATGGGGGAGAATGGAGCAAGCAGAGGAAATCCCGATGATCCCAAGGAGGATGAGAGGGTGGCAGGAAGGGGATGGCCCATCCCCAGCCAGCACTTACCCATGAGAAGAAAGAAACTGACACTATTTGGGCTTCCAAGACACCGAGGGCAGCACCAAGGGCAGCTTTGCCCACCCCAGCCTGATGATCCAAACCCGGAGCCCATACTGCAAATATCCCTTCGCCTTCTCCATCCAATATTCCCACCCAAACCAAACCCTTGGGACACCAGCTGTCAATGCAAACCAAACCAAACCAATCCTCCCTGCCAGAGCAGGGGCTTCCAGAGCCATGCCTGCTGGAAGCTTTGCCCTCTCTGCGATGCGGAACACAAATCAAGGGCACCCACAGGGACACGGGGCACAAACACCCCCACCTCCTGCAGATTCGATTACCCTGGAGATAGGCTCTGGGAGCGGCGCTGATAAGAGGGAGGTGTGGTGGAGGAGAAAGCCTGGGAGCGCTGCGTTTCCCAAGCACAGGCTGCAGGATGGGCTCATCCAGCTCTGGCTTAGCGGGGCAACGGGGGTTTGGGGAACCCCCCTAGGGACAAGATGGATGTTTTAAAGGAGAAAAGCAACCAACCAAACCCAAAAGCGACCACCTGGTCCCTTTCCCCTTTGCACTGCAGCCTCAAGGTAGCTGATGCGGTCACCCGAGGGGAGCCTGGCTTCGAGGAAGCCTCCGCATCCCGGTCCAGCGGGCTCGGGGTGTGGATGCAGAGCCCAGAGTGGGCACCGCTGGTGACTGGGGCACACAAAGGAGGGGGGAGCCGGGGGCTGCCGTCTCCATCCCATGCTCCCCGCTTGGCTCCACGGAGCCGAGCAACATCCTCCCGCGGTGACGCAAGGGCCGGCGGAGGAAGCCGGGACGTCACGGGAGGCCTGGGGCGTGGGAAGCGCGTGCACACGCAGCCCCGAGCCAGGCTGCCCCCCGGCCCTGCGAGGGCAGGCACCGGCACCGGGGGGGGGGGGGGGGCTCCCCGCTACCGGGGGGTGCGGGACCCCAGCGCCCTGCGTGCCCCGGCACGGGCCCTGCGCAGGCCTTTGGGTGTGCGAGGAGCCCTGAGCGATTGGAGGGGCTGTGCGGGTGCGGTGTGCGGGGATAGGAGGTGCGGGGATGTCCGGAGAGGGGTGGGGGCTTTGTACATGGGATTTTCCTTAGGGAGAACCGCCCCACTGGGAAAAAACACCCCGGGAGAGCCGCGCACGGGAGCAGCGCACGGGGTCCTGCCCGGCCCGAGCCCGGCGGGGACCTACCTGCTCCTCCTCGGCGCTGAGCTCCGCGGCCATGCTGCGCGGCCCCGCTGTGCCCCGGGCCGGGCCGGGCCGTGCCGAGCCGAGCACAGCCGGGCTAAGCGGCGGGCGCCCCGGCGGAGCCCATCCCCGGGGACCGGCGGCGCTGCTGGCACCGGCCCCTCCCGGCCGCCGCAGGCTGGGCGAGGGCGGCTCCGCCCCGGGGTCCCCGCCGAAAGTGCCCCAAGATCCGAGCTGAGCCCCGAGATACCGGTAACAAACAGCGCTGTCCGCGTCCCCGCGGCCCCCCGGGAAGTTCCGCTGGCCCCAGGGAAGCGCCGCTCGGCTGGGCCGGGCCGGGCTCGGCTCCCGCTCCGCTCTGCCCCGGTGGGGGCGGCGGCAGGAAGCGCCCGCAGCCCCCTCCCCTCCTCTTCTTCCTCCTCCTCCTCCTCCCTCGGCCCGGCCCCGGCGGGAGGAGGCGGGGGCCCGGAAGCCGTTCCCGGCGGGGAGCGGGGGGCCGGCTCCTCCGCCATGGCTCTGCCCGGGCTCGGTTCGGCTCTGCCCAGGGAAGCATCGCGTTCCCCGGCACCCCTAGCGTCGGCTACAGCCGCTAAGATGGTGGCGGGCGGCTCTGGCCTCCATCCTCCGCATCCTGCGGAGCGGCGGCTCTGCCCTCCCCCGGGCCCCCCATCCATCCCTTCAGCACGGTTCTGTGTGAGCGTGACCCCGGGCCGGGGCTCCGGCTCCCCGAGGCACCCGCAGCCTCGCCTCTCCCGCCGGCCCTTCCGGGCAGCAGCGTCCTCCCTTGCCAGCACTGGATGCTCGCAGCGCTCCCCCGAGGCAGGAGGGGCCGCGGCCGGGATTTCCAGCTGTTTCCTCACTCTTCCCTCCCCTGCGATCCCGAAACTGCATTCCCCGGCTGGGCACAGATGCCGGGATGGGGAGTGCTGAGGGTCTGTGGGGAAGGAGCAGGGTCCTGTGCCCCACCAAAGCCCGGGTCCTGGGATAAGGGGACGTTGTTCACCCGAGGAAGACTGCGGTGGCAACACAGCCGCAGTTAAAGCCCTCAGGGGGGGTGACCCCACCTCGGTCCCTGCTGAAGCTGCTGCCCCTTCCCGTTGGGAGCGGGATCGCGCCCAGCACATAAAACAGCCACAGCAACAACCGGCGCTGGCCCCGGTGACTTCCGTTTAACACCCTCTCTCCAAACACAGCCTTGCGTTTCCAACAGGAATTGTAAGGCAAATATTTATTTCTCCAGCCCCAGCTCCTGCTTTTAAAAGGGAAACTATGCATCATCATCTGGAGCCGGCGGGAAGCTCCAGTTGCTTTCCTCTTGCTCCCCTCCATCCATCAGAGCAGGCAGCGGAAGGCAGCCCCCCTCTTCAGCTGGGTTCTCTCCCCTTCCCACTCCATTCCGGAGGCTGCAGGACCTTGAACAGTTGCTGCAGGGCAGCGGTAACCCGAGCTGCAGCTTTCTCTTGCCCTGAGGGATGCGCAGAACTGACATCCAGATGCCCACCTCCGGCTTTAATTGCCTGAATGGAAGGAAAACTAAGCTGCCAGGAGGCTGGATGCGGGCTCCCGGCATCCAGGGCTCTCCCTGCCAGCCAAAGGATGGGGGGAACCAGCAGCCTGGGGAGGACAAGGCAGCCCAGATGTTTGTCCTCCCAGGCCAGCGGCGTTATTAAATCACACTAAACCCTCATCAAATAAGCAGCCGTTCAGAGCCTGCAGCACGCTTGGCCGCATCCGCACACTGCAGAGCCGAGGGGCTGCTTCCTCCCCTCCGGAGCAGGGGGAGTGAGGCCAGTTCCTGCTGCCCGCTGGCCTAATCAATAGCGGCTGCACGGTCAGTGCGCAGGCAGCCCACACGCTTGGCACGGGAACAAGCCTTTTTCTGGGAAAGCCAGGGGTGGGAGGGCAGGATACAAGTGCCCCCGCTATCTGCAGGCAGCCAGCCCCGTGCGCCCTATCTCTGCCTGGATGCGGGCCCTCCTCCGGGGCAGTTTCATGGATGAGAGGGCTGTGTTTAGCTTGGTGTTTCACCCCATGGCCTTGCAGCTCCCTCTGGAAAACAACCTGTGGATATCGAGGACAATCGTTTCCTCCCTGCTAAAACCAGGGAGAGGCAGCAGCTGGTGCTTGCAAAGTGGGCTTGGCCGGAGCCAAGAGGGACAGCGGAGAATGGAACCCACAGGAGCATTTCCTCTGCTCCAGCGAGTGCTGTGAGCAGCTTCTCAGCCCTATTTGGAGGCACAGCACGCAGTCACCCTTAGGTAGCAGGAAGACGCTCAAGAATTTGTCTTTCTGAGAAACCTTTTATTTGGCACGATCAATGCTGGCGTTTTTCAGAGCAAAACCATTCCTTCCTCCCCCTACTGAGGAAAGCTTCGAGGACAGGCTCCTGCCATGCTTGTGCTGCACAAAGCTGTGCCTGGAGGCAGGGGATGCAAGGGAATTGGGGCTTTCTCCGTGAGGTGGGGTGTGGAAAGCCCAGCCTTTGGATTTACAGCAGCCTGTTGTAAACTTTGGGTTCCCAGAAGGGGACTGACCACAACACTTGCATTGAGAAGGGCTGGGGAAAGAGCCGGATCAAAGGCTGATTTCTGGGGCTGGGGAGGTGGAGCTGCTACAAGCAGCAGCTGCACCTCGGAGGTCTGAGCACTGTTCCTATGCTGGAGCTTTGCCAGGGGCTTTAACAGCAGCAGGGTCAGGAGCCCTGCAGCGTGGGGACGGATCGTTTCATTTCCCAACGCACGACTGCCTTAGCAAAGAACCGGGCAGTCCTGTTGAGGCTTCACAAAAGCCCTGGCAAAAAAGAAAACTAACAAAAACCCAACATCATCATAACTCAGAGGCACTTGCAGCAAGACATTCTGCCTTCATGCCCTTTAAACACATCCTATCTTCATTACTTTTGCCCCCTTCTCAGGGAGCATGAGGGACAGTGAGAAGCAGGGAACCTTTTCCTTTCTCTTACCTAACCGCTCTGTCTCAGCAACCTAATTCTCCATGTGGCTCCCTGCTGCATCCCAGCCCTCAGGAGAGTTTCCTGGCTGAGGGGTAGACAAGTGTTCCAGCTCGTAGTGTCCGTTCGTGGCCACCGCGCTGCTCGGGTCCCCCTTTGCTGCTGCCAGCTTTTTGCTCTTCTTGCTCTCGATGATCTGCTGGAGCTGCCGTGCTGCATAGTCTGGTTTGGCAGTGAGCACGGTGGCAGGCACAGCCAGCCCCAGGATTTCGGGTACCATGTAGGGCCGGAGCCAGCCCACCAGCGGGGTGCTGCCGGGGGTGTAGTGGGTTTGCTTGTGGTAGAAGAGAAGGCCGTCAACCTGTATAAAGAGACAGGGAGTGAATGAACAGAGCTGGAGGCTCTGCAGGTGGATGCCGGGAGCCAGACGACGGCCCCAGGCTCCATTCGCAGGCCAAAACTCCCAGCTGGATCCTTTTTCCTCAAGCAGTGCAATAAAGAGGGGAAGGGAAAGGAGAAACCTACGGGATCAGAGGATTTCATGGCTTGAGATCCTCCAAGCCTGCAGACTGCAGCACAACCAGCGCTTTCCTCTGGCTGCTGGGAGCCCACCCTGCAGGAAAGCCATAGGGTTTCTGAATCAGGCAATGCACAGAGAGGCCACTTTACTGGATTAAGGGTATTTTAAATAATACATTTGGAGAGTAATTAGTCAGAGCTGGTGATGCTGAGGAAGGTAACTGCTGCCTCCTCCAGCTGCCTTAGGCACAATGAATTCCTAATGCTTCCCAAGAGGGAACTTCTCCAGCAATCAATGACAGTTAAGGGCACTCAGGACTTTTGAAGGTTTAGGCCCTAACTCTTGTGCTGCTATTTCCTCCCTCTGCAACCCTGCAGCTGCCTGAGCTTCCCCCACTATGCTCAGGGACCTGCATTCCCCCTCTTGCTGCGCTTCCCAGGGGTGTGCTCGGTGAGGCTGGATCCTGCCATCAGGCTGACTAACACTGGAGGTGCTGCTCCTCTTAGCTCTTAAAAGGCCATTTGGCCATGACTAAGAGTGGTTGAGTGGGCAGGAGAGACATGAAAAAGAGCCCACCTCGGGCTGAATTGCTCCCAGGCCCATCTCCAAGCAATAAATCCTGGAATATACACCTAAAATACAAGGCTTTTCCCTCCCCTGCCTCCCGGGAAGACTTGGGAAGAGCCTCATTCTGTGGCACCACGCCTGCACATCCAGCCCATTCCTGTGGGTGCAGGCACTTGATGAGCAACGGGGATTCTCCGGCACCCACAGGAATGCTTTGGTAAAGTTCAGAGCCTGGAAAGGCTTTTGCCTTCCCGACAGCTCCAAAGATCTCCCCCAAGCTGAAGAATTCCAAGCAGCTCAGCCTGGTGGAATTAGGATGCTCTTTCTCTCCCTGACTTCTCTTCAGTTCCTCCCTATTCCTTCCCGTTGGGTGTGTTGGCTGGGTCCCTCCTGTGAGTCACTGCTCTGACACCAGCCACAGCAGAGTGAGGGCTGACACGTCCCTGACCCTCAAACTCCTCAGGTTTGCCTCTCGGACCTGCTGAGGTTTCGCCCTTCGAGGCTGCTGCAAATGGTGCTTTGCAGATTTCAGGTGCTCCACAGGACTCCCAGGGCTCCCCCCCACCTTCTTTTACTCCTCAGATGTGCAAGGAAGACAACAGCTCCTCAGATCCACTTCAAACCCCACCGCAAACCCAGTGCCGGGCACCTGAGCCAAAGTCCATTGGATTCAGTGGAAGATATTTCTGCTGAATACACCAGCTTCGGTCCTAGCTGGAGGTTACAGATTAACTCTGAAGACCCAGATCTGAAAGCACTGACCCCCTCTGTCACCACCTCATGCACTAGGGCCTTGCAAGGATCCCAAATGCTAGGGCAAGGCATAAGACCTCTGTTACGCTGTACTATCTATAGCAAGGCTGCATTATGTCCTCTGCAAAGTTTATTCCGTTGTGTGCTGGGGGTGGAAGCTATTTACAGGGATTTCTTGGGCTCCCTCTTGTGGGCCAGCATGAAGGGACCCATGGTTCAGGAAGGGACCCACGGTTCTCTTCGTTCCTGGAAGGGGCATCATGGGGTTTTTTGGGTGTTACCATCTGATTTGAGCCAAATTAGGCCACACTGCACTTATTGGGGTCGCATGTATTGGCCTGAGAGAACCTGGGAGGCAAATCACAGCTGGATTCCAAGGGAGACTGCTCAACTCCACCTCCCTCCCCATGCCTTTCGCAATGGTCTCCTTCACAGGCTGCACATTCTCTGCTCTGACCACAGTGGGGCAATTCTCTCCAGCCTTTCCTCCCGGGAGCAGATGCCTCAGGAAGGAATGAAGCTTTCTGCAGTAAATACAGGAATGGCTGTTTCTACAGAGGCACTCAAAGCATTTGGCATTGAGCAAGTCAGCTGTAGGAAACCTGGGATGGGACTTTCCACCCCTCTCTAGTGACTATCCTGGCTTTGACACGCAGAAGGGCAAACCAGCCCTCACGTGGCTTTTGGTTTAGCAGACAAGTAACCTCTCTAGAGGCTGTTCCTGATCCTAGGGCTGAGACTGGGCACTCCGCAGGAACTGCTGCAGCCACTGGAGGAGCTTCTGGCTCCCAGATGTTTGTCACTGACACTGCTGGAATGCCATTGCCTCCATCCTCTTCCGCTGCAGCACCAGGTCAGTCCGGCTGGTCTAAAGCAGACCGAGCTGCTTTCACAACAGCCTCTCTTGCTGCTCACAAACATGGGTGGCACATGGGTTTGCCTGTCCTGCCCTTCTCCCACAGCTCAGCAGAACAGCACACCAGCACCTACTCCTAAAGCTGAAGCAGCAAAGGCAGGTGTCTGGTTCAGCTGCTCTTGCTGGGAGAATGGCCGCTGAGGAGAGCCAAGAGCTGCAGGAGCCAAAGGCAGGAGGCTGCCAGCTCCATACTAAAGCAAAGAGCAGAGCTTGTGCTATCCCATCCACAAGATCCTATGGTAGTAAAGGCAGGACAGACTCATCTGAACCCCTTCCAGCCATTTCTGTTGCAGTTACGTGCCCCCAGCCCCAGTACGTTTCACGTGTCCATTGCTAACACCCAAACCCCTCAGAAAGCATCAGGAGCTTCCCAGCACCCTTCCCCTTCCTCCCCACAGGACACAAGATAGCTGAGTGCCTCACACACAGACAGATGGAAGTAGCTACACTAAAGAAACAGAGAGCCTGTGGCTGAGGGCAGAGAAAGACACCACTCTGCCCACCCTGCAGATCTCTGGAGAAACACCACTGCATAAGGAGCACATGGCAGAGATCCTCATGCCTGTACCCACGTGAGCCCACCCAGGGCAGCAGGCAGGAGCAGCTCTGGCTCTGGAAAGGTTGGCTGTCCATCACACTGCTGTATGACTGTGAGCTGTGCTGCTTCTGGAGGCAGTCTGCATGTCTGCACCTACCCTGCCTTCCCCAAAGGCTCTGTCAGGTTGTCAATAGCAGCAAACTTAGGCTGCCCAAAGACAGGGAGTGCTAATGCACACGGTTTAACTCTTGTAATTAGTTTGGTTGGATGCAGCCTGTACCTGGTGAGAGGGTAAGAGATCAGCTATGTGCATGAAAGGCATCCATCCCCTACAGAGGGAAACAGCAGCACAGCTCAGAGCTCCTGAACAAAGGGGATGTGCCTCTCCAAGCACTGGCAGTGGGGCTGACTCTAGGGCTGAGGTCCAGCCCCCCACCATGTTCTCACCTCGAAGGGGAAGTCCATAGACAGCACCTTACACAGGCTGTCCGCGGAGCAGGAGAAGTTCTGCAGGCCCACAAATTTGAACTGAAAGAGTAAAAGAGGGTTAGAAGAGAGACAACTGCATGGCCTAAAGCAGAACAGGTCACTGAATCCAGCACCAGTGTGGAGGCGGATAGGGAGGCAGGATTTGCTCTAGTGTGAGAGGGAGAGAGCAAAGGAAAGTAACTGGAGAGGAGATCTCGAGCAGGGACCACGTCATTAAACTCTGGCCTTCCTGCCACACGCTATCAAGGGCCTAAAAGCACAAGTAAGCTCGAAAAAGGATCAGACTAGTTCCTGAAAGGCAGGTCCACTGGTGGCCATTAACTCCATGATCTAGGTATAACCACTGGCTAATGAAGTCGGAGGGAAACACGGTGGGTATCTCCAATCTCTTACTCTTCCCTTAGCAACTGGTCTTTGTGATTACTAGGGGTTATTGGGACAGACAGACCTCTTGATGGGATTCAGAACAGCAAACCCCAGATCTAGAGGCGAAACAACAGACCAAGCTGTGCTTTGGTGCCAAACATATCCCACTGGACAGATTGGGAGTGCCTGAACACCTACAAAAATCACCCTTGCCACCAGAGAGCATGGGGTGGAACGGCTGTTGGCAGTAACCTCCACCATCTCTCCATCAGTGCTGGATAAAGCTCATACCTGGCTGCAATTTCACAAACCTCATTCCCAAAACAGGTGACCTTTAAACAATGACCCACAATGCCCAGAGAGCATGAAATCTACAGTGCCCAGAATGATTTATTTCAGGTATTTTATCATCCCGGTTCCATGACTCCCTCTCTGGCATTTAATGAGATGTGGATGGCAGAGCCTCAGTGCACAGCTCCCGCATGTTCCCCATACCTTCTTTTCCAAGCACTTTAAGACTGCAGGAAGGACTTCTCAAGAGAGCTGACCCTGAGATGCTCTTCTAACCGAAATAGAAAATGATGACCTCTGGGCAGGATGCAAAGCAGACAGACGTCTGCTCCAGGCTGCTGGCTCAGCCAAGCAACTCTTTCCACCCAGGAAATGAAAGCTGAAACAACCCCCCTTCATTAGGTAGCTATCTTGTGGATATTCCCATCAGAGTCAGAACAGGATGTTCTCCACATACAGATACCATCGCTGCTGGCACAGGAGCAGCCATACCCATTTACCACCATCTGCAAAGCCCCCAGGAGCTGCTCTGCTCCGCTGTGGCTGAGCACTCACAGGGGCTGCAGAGCCACCAGGTCCCACTTTGCAAACCATGTCCCATAAACCAGGCTGCCAAATCTCTTCTGTCTGTCCTCAAAAATCCCTTTCCAAGCTGCTGTGGGCTCTAGGTCTGATGTCCATGTTTAAGTCTTCAACAGAAGACTTTATTCTCACTCAGGAGGGGCTCCAGGTGACACTCTAGCATCCAAACGACACCTTCAGCAGTGAGCTTAAACAGGAGGGAAGGCTAAAGCTTTATAAGCCTTTCCTCTTGCCTTGTGAGCCCACAAGACTATGCAAGAATAAACCCCATTGCAGCCAGGCTGCCAACCAACACTGCCCCTGTAGAAACCACACTGGTTTTCCATTGCATTTCAAGGGAAAGCTAAAAGCAGCGTGGAAGTTAGCTGACACCCTGCTTTCTCATCTCCCTCAGCACTTTGGCTGACGAACATAAAACCACACTCATTTACAATATTCAGTGGTTCTATTTACATCCTGAACGTGGCATCCCATTTCATCAGAAGTACACTTTGAAGCCTGATCTGTAAGAGGCAAACAAAAGCAGCTTCCGCTTGTGAAAGAAAGCGCTGAAGCCTGCTGAACAGGAGAGCTTGCCCCCGTCCTCCTCCCCTGAGTACAAAAGAACTTACGGGATTAATCCTGCTTTTCTCTCCCAGCCCTTCCTCCTCTTGGATCTTTGAGGAAAGCCAGAAAAATCTGAAGTCAGTCTGTGAAAGGAAGCAGACATAATGACTATCCACTACACATCACCGATGAGCCCCTGCCAAGCATCATCATCCCTCCGCACAGACTCAGCTTCACTGCAGAACCAGCCAGTACCCCAAATCTGCTATGTCCCCCAGTACCCATGAAAGAGGCACTCACTATTCCAGTAGCCAGCACAACCTGTAAAGATGATGGTGGTGCTTAGATAAAATACTCATCCTATGGCATAGTGAGCAATGTTCAGCACTGGCTGCAAAGCAGCTCATGGGACAGGGAACAAAAAGGAGAACAGGGCAGAGGAGGGGGATTCAGTACCTGGCAGTCATAAACAGGGTGTCCTCTCCAGCACATCACATCGAGGATATAGTAAGTCTGCTTTGCCTCGTTGTAGATGCAGTCCAAGATGCAGTACACTGTGCACACAAACACAGGGAGGTCCAGACACGCTCCAGGGACTGCCCAACCCAACAGGCAAATGCCAGAGCAAATATCTGCTGCATTAAGCCTACCCTGATGTAAGGCTGTGAGGTGCAGAGGGATCCCCTTCTGCTAACACATGCTGTGACCACAAAAAGCCTTTAGCCTGAGGAATCCAACAAGGCTACAGAGGTACCGGCCAGGGGCACAGCAAGCAAAGGCGTGTTCCAGGCAAATGGCATTTATCAAGAGTAACCTCTCCTCAGGGCAAGCAAGAAGCTACAAAAGGTATTAAATAAACCACAATGCACACAGCTCTCTTTGGGAAGACAGAGAGGATGTTGAGGTTTAAGAGTAGCAGTAAACCAGGCAGCTAATTAGAAGCTGTTCTTATCTAGCATAAAGGTATTGGATACTGTCCACGCTTAGTTATCCTCAGAGGTACAGGAAGAGGCCTGAAGCCATAAGGAGCACACAAGGGCACAGCTCAGGGAAGCTGCAGCAGCAGCACTGGGCCTGCCACACACACACTCACAGGAGAGGCAGGGAATTCTCTCTATCCCAAATGCCTTCTCACACCGTTACCTTTCTCGCCCATGGAATTGTGCCGGTTCCCCCCTGGCAGCAGGGATGGGAACCTGTTGACACAGAAGCCACTCTTGGTGTAAGCTGCTGTCGAGCCCTGTGGGGAAGCAGGAGAGGAGAAAGATTAAGTCAAGCCAGACACACAGGCCAGTCTGATGTTGGCTGGGAAACACGTACAGGTGCTTTACCAGCATCACTATGGTTGCTGCTTACCCTAGATGCCACAACCAGCGCCCTTTTCCCAACGGGACACACGACTACAACCCACTCCTGCTCCAGATCCACAGGGACATCCACCAACCACTCTGACAGCATCAGCTGCGGAGAAATCCAGGAGCAAAATAGTGAGTAACAACTCTCCTGAAGCTGTGGAAAACTCACAGCTCAAGGAGAAAGGAACAAAGTTTTAACTTGGCTTCAGCAGCTACACTGAGTATGCCAGAGGCACCTTGTGCTGCTCAGCACCCTGTGCTAGGAGGCTGACTCCTTCCTTCCCTCTAACCAACCTGCATGACAGACTCCCCCCAAGCTTTTATCTTGCTTCCCAGCTGCTCACAATGCTTCAGACTACAACACAGGGCTCAGTGTCCTCGCTTGGGCACTCCTTACCTTGGTCCCCACTCCAGCTTCCCTCCAGCACTTGATTTACTCTTAAATACATGGTAGAGTTCAGAGACTCCTAAACATCACAAGGTGAGCTCTTCAGGGATGGGCTGGCTATGGTGACCTGGGACGCTGTGAGTCTTTTAGGACCAATATGGCACCCAGGCTGATAAAACCCACCCACTGAGGTTTCCCTTCCCAGTGTCTCTGACATGGGGAGAGACAGAACACTTGAACCAAGTGATGCATAACAAACTTGAGCTGGAATCTCCCTAAGCACACAGGCAGCCCATCTCCATCCATCCTCCACTTAAACACTGCACGTCTCAGAGACAGAGCTGAAGCACAGCTCCTTTCCGAGCACCACACAGGCAGGACATATCCCTCCCAGCCCCAGCGCAGCCACCTCAGTGGCTACTGACCGCCCTCCCCTTGCCTGGCCCTGAGCAGCTCCTCACCTGGTTGGCATAGCGCTTGGGCAGCCTCTTGCCAGCATCCACGTCCATCTCCTCTTCCTCCGCATCCTCCCCCTCCTCGCCCTCGCTCTCCACCTCTGCCCAGTCATCCTCCGCCAGCCTCCTCGCATGGTTCACGTAGTCCAGCCGCCTCCTGAGGGGGAAGAAACAGCGCGGGGTTGTCCCCTGCGGGAGGCACCGCGGCCCGGGCCGCGTCCCCAGCGCCCGGCGGGAAGCGAAGGGGAAGGGAAGCGGACACCACTCACTGCCGCTGCAGGCGCAGGAGCCGCTGCCGGCGCTCGGCCTGCCCCGGGCCGCCGCGGGGCTTGTAAGCGGCCAGGCGCGGGTGCGGGCCCGCGGGGCTGTTGGGCGCTGCCAGAGACACGCCGGCCGCCAGCGCCGCGCTGAGCTCCTCCATGGCAACGCCCGCCCTGACGCGCTTCCGCCCGGCGCGGCCTGCAGCGCCGTCCTGCGGCGCGGAGGCTCCGTGCCCCGCTCTCCCCGGTTAACGGCAGAGCTCCGTTCTCGCCGTCGCTCCGTGACTCGGTGCGCCCGGGGCGGGCAGCGGGACGCGGGTGGGAAGCGGGAGCGGGCGGTGCCGGCAGCCGGGCCGTGGTGCGAGCGGGAGCCGTGCCCCCCGGGCTGGCTGCCTGCAGAGGGCAGCGTGCGCCCTGCCGCGGCTCCCGGGCTGCGCACCGGGCAGCGTCACGGGAGGCTGGCGGCTAGCCCCGCCGCCGGCACCGACACCGATACCGGCACCAACACCGGCACCGGCAGCCCCGGGCAGCCGCCCCGGCAGCCCCGGACAGCCGCCCCGGCAGCGCGCAGCGAGCGCACACATCGGAACCGGACACCGGTACCGAGAGTGGCACCGGATCCCCGAGCGGTAGGAGCGAGTGGCGGTGCTCCCCCGGCGCCCCGAACCGGCCATGCGGTGAGGGCGGCCCGCCGGGCCAGCGGAGGGGCGGGAGGCGCGGCCGGGACGGGATCCCTCCTCCCTCCGCTCCGCCGCCGGCGCTGGCAGCCGCCGGGCGCTCCCGGTACCGGCCCCGGCGCGGGCCTGCGGGGAGCCCGTGCCCTCGGTCCTGCGGGAGATTGGCGGATTCCAGCGGGAAAAGCCCTACAACGACAACCCAGCAACAACCACCCGCGGCCGTCGGGCCGGAAGGGAATTGCAAAATCCCGGGGCCGGGATCACCCGGAGCTTGGGCTGCGTTCGGGGTCGGTTCCTGGCGCTTTCCGGCCCCCGCCGACTGCTGTTTTACCCGCAGGAGCGCCGGGAAAAGTCGCTTTGGATCGATTTCCTCTCTGGCAGCAACATCTTTTCCTCCTGGAAAGTGAAACTGCGGGATCAGCGTCCCAGCGAGCGAAAACTTGTGAGGATATGGCCGAGCTCGGCTCCGGGTCCTGCCGGGGGTTACGTCCCGCAGGAGCGACGAGAATGCTGCTCGCTTGACCAGGGAATGGTGTTCTTAACCAGGGCGCCGGGATCGGGGGGTCACTTGGACACACGGACATTGGCGACACCTCGAAGGGGATTTCTTCTCCAGCTTTTCCTATTTCCCTGAGGAACCGGCCGAGCCCTTTCCCATTCCCACAGCGTGTGGGGGGTTTTGGCTGCTGTGTGTGCCTCCGGGCCCGGCCATGGCGTTGAAAGCCAGAGCGCTTTACAACTTCCAGAGCGAAAACAAAGAGGAGATCAGCATCCAGGAGAACGAGGAGCTTGTAATCTTCAGCGAGAACTCCCTGGATGGGTGGTTACAGGGTCAGAACAGCCGCGGGGAGACCGGCCTCTTCCCAGCCTCCTACGTTGAAATCCTCCGCTCCCGGTCGGGCTCCAACTACACGGATTACTCCAGCAGCCCAGCCGGCTCCCCCGGGCACGACTCCTCCTTCTACACAGCTCCCTCCAACCCCAGCATCCCCTACCAAGGCAGTTTTGAGGATGATGATGATGATGACTGGGATGACTGGGACGATGCATGCACAGTGGTGGAGGAGCCCCGGAGTGCACCAGGCACCAACGGGCACCCCTCGCCCAGCCTGCAGTACCCACCAGCCTATGGGCACGACCAGCACGCCGGTTACCGTCCCAAGCCGGCGCTGGAGCGGCAGGACAGCATGAGCTCCTCCAAGAGGGGCAGCGTGGTGGGGAGGAACCTCAACCGCTTCTCCTGCTTTGTCCGCTCGGGTGTGGAAGCCTTCATCCTAGGGGACGTGCCCCTCATGTCCAAGATCGCCGAGGTGTACTGCATTGAAATGGGCTCCAAAGGTCCCCAGTGGAGGGCCAACCCTCACCCCTTCATCTGCTCTGTGGAGGACCCAACCAAGCAAACCAAGTTCAAGGGCATCAAGAGCTACATCTCCTACAAGCTGACCCCCAGCAACATCAACTCGCCCGTGTACCGGCGGTACAAGCACTTTGACTGGCTCTACAACCGCCTCCTGCACAAGTTCACGGTCATCTCGGTGCCCCACCTGCCCGAGAAGCAGGCCACCGGGCGCTTCGAGGAGGACTTCATCGAGAAGCGCAAGCGGCGGCTCATCCTCTGGATGGACCATATGACCAGCCACCCCGTCCTCTCCCAGTACGAGGGCTTCCAGCACTTCCTCTGCTGCCGTGACGAGAAGCAGTGGAAGCTGGGCAAGCGCCGGGCGGAGAAGGACGAGATGGTGGGCGCCAGCTTCCTCCTCACCATCCAGATCCCCACGGAGCACCAGGACCTGCAGGACGTGGAGGACCGCGTGGATGCCTTCAAGGCCTTCAGCAAGAAGATGGACGACAGCGTCCTGCAGTTGACCAACGTGGCCTCGGAGCTGGTGCGCAAGCACGTGGGGGGCTTCCGGAAGGAATTCCAGAAGCTGGGCAATGCCTTCCAAGCCATCAGCCACTCCTTCCACATGGACCCCCCTTACAGCTTGGACGCCCTCAACAATGCCATCTCCCACACGGGCAAGACATATGAGACCGTGGGGGAGATGTTTGCTGAGCAGCCCAAGAACGACCTGTTCCTCATGCTGGACACTCTCTCTTTGTACCAAGGGCTCCTCTCCAACTTCCCAGACATCATCCACCTCCAGAAAGGTAAGGGTGGCTCCTCCCTGTTGATGACCTCTTCTGCACGATGGCCCCATGTGAGTTGGGGTCAGGATGCAATGAGGAAATCCTGGGCTGTGGAGTGATGGGAATGGGGTATCAGGATAGGGGTGGGAATGAGGGTGGGGGCCTGTGGCTCTCAGGGAGGCAGCATGGTCCCTGCTGCCTCAGCTCCCTGCTTGCCCCAGCCTGGGAGAGGCTGCTGGGACACTTGGCTCAAGAAGCAGGCTTCGTCCCAGGTGATGCTGTGGGCTCCTCAAGTGCTGCTGGGGGTTCAGCACAGGCGTTGTTCCCCCCAGGCCCTGAGCAGGAGCTGTTGGCTCCAGGGTGACCTGCCCTGACCTCATGAGCATCCCCATCCACCACCACTTGTTCCTCCTCATCCTCCCTCCCTGGATGAGGCTCGAGTTTGCTGCTCCAGGGCTGGGACATGGCCTTGGGCCGGGGGGGCTGCACAGGGCTGGTGGGATGTGGATGTGTCCTGTCTTTCCTCCAGCCCTGCTGCAGTCCCATGGCCACACTGGACCTCCTGGGGACAACCAGGGTCAAACTCAGGAGCAGGTCCCTGCCCCTCCGAGCCCAGGAGCAGGCACCTTGGAGGCTCCCTGTGTCCCCTTTGCCCCCTCCTCATTCCCCAGAGTATTCGGGGCGGTCAGGGAGGAGGAGGGGGGTGAGCAGCGTCTGCTTTGCGCTTTCCATGGGAGGCCGCGGGCAGGGCTGGGTGCCCCTTTGCACCCAGCAGCCGGTGTGCCGGGGCTGGGAGCGGGGCCGAAGTCCACGCACTCCTCCCGGATCGTGGGGGCAGGGAGCTCTCCCTGGGGTGAAGCCAGGGCATCCGCACGTGTCCGTGCATTGCTCCGCATCCCTGCGGGACGCAAAGGGGAAGATGCAGGTCCCCTCCTCGCCTGTCCCTCCCCACGTTGTTTACACAGCGGGTGAAGAGGGGCTGGATCCTATCCGGAAGCAAGGCTGTGTGGGCAGAGCGGAAGGCAGGATTTGGCCTCCAACCTTCACTTCTTCCTCCTCCTCCTCTCCAGTTGGAGCAGGGCTGGCACAGCCGGAGCACTGTAACCCCGAGTCTGGTGCACCCAGCGAGGGGCAGGGAGAGGGGAAAGATCTGCGGGCCAGATCCTGTTTTCAGGCAAACAGGATCTCTGTTTGCCTGAAACCTCTGTGCTAATGAGGGGGAGGAATGCAGGGCGGGAGCCAGGCAGGATTCTTTCGAAACCGAGCTGTAAAAATAAATGGAAGGAGGGGGGAAAAGTGGTGTCAGAGCATCAGCTGCCTCTGGGAGAGGGAGATGCTTTCCCAGTGAGTTCCAGCCGGCACTGCAGGTCCTTCCTGCATGCCATTTCACCGCCTTCCAGCCTGGGGTCTCCCAAAGCTGCTCCTGAACCCAATCCATGGGAGGACATCAAACATCTGTCGCGGAGGCTTGGCCAGAGGGCTTGGCTGTGATAACACTGCCCCATGTTAGCTTTGTACCCCAAGCCTGGAGTTGCAGCCCTCCAGTAGCCCATACTCCCCAAAATGTGCTAAATGTGAGCTGACTGCCTGGGGATGGGGCAGAAAAGGAGCTGTGGAGGTTGGAATCCAGAGGGAAAAGGCTCCTTGAGGAGAGGGATGGGGATTGATGGGCAAGGGGAGATGACAGTCCGGGAGCACGCAGATTCCCTTATTCCTGTGCTGGCCAGGGGTGGCAGGGCAGGGGAATCGCAGGGATCCATCAGCCTCTCAGCCTGTCCTCTGCCCCGCAGGTGCCTTCGCGAAGGTGAAGGAGAGCCAGCGGATGAGCGACGAGGGCAGGATGGACCAGGAGGAGGCGGACGGGATCCGCAAGCGCTGCCGCGTGGTGGGCTTCGCGCTGCAGGCCGAGATGAACCACTTCCACGAGCGGCGCGTGGCCGACTTCAAGAGGATGATGCAGTCCTACCTGAAGCAGCAGATCATCTTCTACCAGCGCGTCAGCCAGCAGCTGGAGAAGACGTTGCGCATGTACGACAACCTCTAACACCTCCGCTTGCTTCCCCACAGCCTCGCAAGCCTCCTCTGGTTGTGATGGGCTGAGACCCAGCGGGAACTCATCACGCTAGTGACCAAATAACCTTTGGGCTTTCTTCCCCCCTTCCCGGGTGGGCAGGGAAGGGCTCGCCCACGGGCTGGATGTGCCACCTCTTTCCATGGGGACCTCCCACCCCACCACGGGTCTGGTGGGGACGCAGGGGGTGTCACAGGAGAGATGGACGTGGAGGTCACGGTGCTGGTACATCGCAGCCCGCTGGGAAGAAGAAATCCAAGCGGTCGACATTTTGCACACTACAAGCTTTTCTGATGGAAAGAAAACCAGAAGAAGAAGAAGAAGAAGATCTTTATTTGGCAGAGAATGATTTTTTTGTTTCTTTTTGTCACGAGAGGTTTTCAATATTTTCCATTTTTCGCAAATGTTTCTGCAGCATTTTTACCAATCACTTTTTAAATAGAAGCACAGAGGCCGAGGGCACCTCTTTGTTGTCTGGGAAAAGGGAGAAAAAAACAACAAAAAGGGAAAAAAAAACCCCAGCCCCAAAGCCTTTTCAATAAAATTGTCAGTAGAAAAAAACCCTCCCACCTCCTTCCCAGAGATGTCTGTGGAAAACAGAGCTGCTCCAGCATCCCAGGGAGCCAGCATCCCCCATTCCAGCCAGCTCCCCAAGACCCCTATGCTGTGGGTAGTGGGGGCTCCCAGCAGCCCAAAGCACCCACTGAAGGGCAAATCCTGCCCTGTCCATCTGGATGGGACCCTGGGCAGCGTGCCGCTGCCTGCAGAGCCGGCGGGGCTGGCACGGGGGCCTTGTTTGTGAAGGGAAATGGCTGGGATACATCGCAGCGAGGAAAGTTCGGGCCGGTTTGGCCTGGCTCCAGGGTTAAAATTAGCCCCGGCATGTGGGCCAGCGGGGTATTGTTCAAACAACAGCGGCGCTGGGAATGCTGCGGGATCTGCTCCCTGCTCCCAGAGCCCGCCTTGGCCCCAGCCGTGGGATGAGCACACCTCCATCCAGGCAGGACGTGTTTCCTCCTGCATCCCGCAGCCAGGGCAGTCCCCTCTGCCCTGCTCCATCCCATCCCAACCCCAGCCCCATCCTACCCTGGGCCGCATCCTTGGCAGCAGCCCAGCACAGAGGAGGCCGGATTCTGTGCAGGATGGCACGTTCCTTATCCTCACTCTCCCTCTGGAGCACAATGGGCACTGGGTTTGAGCCTGCTGCTGCCATCCTCCAGCACCATGCCAGCAGCCGGCTGCTCCAGCAGCTTATCCTTCACTCCCGTGTCCTGGCAGAGGGTTAGGGGCAGGACAGGGTCCCTGTGGGCTGCATGCACCCCCTCTGAAGGCTGTGCCTCAGTTTTCCCAAGGGCGGACCTGTGCTCTCTATGGCCCTTCAGCACCCATAAAGGTCTCCCTACCCCACCAGCCACCCCCTTGGGTACCCCCATGTCTGGACCATGCTCCCAGGGCTGGCTCAGTGTGGTAAACCCATCAGCTGGGAGAACCCACTTCCCGTTAACATTCCTGCCCCACAGGTTTTGGGGTCTGCCTTGGCCAAGTGGGGGGCTTAAGCATCTTCCTGCTGCCCCCCCGCACCTGCAGTGTCATCTGTGAAAGCACCAAGGTTTGGAGGATGGACCCAGCTCTGTGCATCCCGGTGGCTGCTGGGTGGGCACCCCAGGGTGCAGGGTGGTGGCGTGGAGGAGTCTGGGCGTGCACACGGCGCTCCCTGAGCCCCAGGAGCCCTGGTTGCTGCCCTTATCCAGGACACAGCCTGGTCCCTGCTCCCCCACAAAGGCACAGAGCCCCGGGGCACGCAGGGCTGAGAGGAAGCGCTGGGAACATGGGGCAGGTCCGCTTCCTCCTCCCACTTCCCAAGGCTGCTCCTGCGTGGGAAAGCCAAGGCCGAGGCAGGACAGTGGGTGGGGAGGTGGCAGCAGCTGATGCACGGCTCCCAGGAGCTCTTGTCTTGCTTATTCCCTTTGGGGCTGTCCCCACCATGGAAGGAAAACCCTCTCCTGGGTGCGGAAGCACCCGGGGTCCCGTAGGGAAGCTGGGGATGTGCTGGGTACCACCAGCCCTAAGTGCTCAATAATAACCAGGGCTCAGACACCAAAGCAGCGCAGTGGCCTGACCTGGCTCCTCCCCATGGCAAAGGCGTGCAGCTCCCGATGGGATGGCCAGGCAGGATGAGGCCTGCCGGGCACGTTGCGCTGCTGGCACACGTCAGCAAGCACGCTGGCTGCCAACGGGGAGCAGAGGCACATCAGCTCACTGGGGCTGGCAGCAGCTCCAGGGCTGCACGTGCAGGGGATGGAGCCGTGGGGTGGGATTTCACTGCCCAAACAGTTCCAAGGTCCCATCTGGGTGCATCCCCAGCGCGCTGGGAGGTGATGAGCTGTGCCTGTGTGGAGGAGCAATCCCAGGCAGCCTGAAGGGAGGGCACTGGCACGGGGCAGAGTGAGACAGCTCCGACTTGGCAGCTCTGACCTGCTAATTGCTGCACTTTTCATGTGTTTCCGAAGCCTGACCCTGCCTGGGCTGCAGCACCAGCCACTTCCCTTGGCTGCGATGGGAATGCTCCTCCTGCTCCCAGCATTGAGAGGTTATGGGGGGATCAGCAGTGCCTGTGAGAGGGGAATGAGCTGGGAACCACCTTTAGCTGCAGCTGGGCCTTGCCAGCTCTCCTCATTCCTCTGCTGCTGGACGCTGCAGCCCTGGTGCTCTGCAAAGGGCTCGTTCCCCCCAAGCCGGAGCTGGGGCGATGCTCGGGGCAGACCCTGTCCCAGTTCTCTGTGCCGGGATGGATAATGTCCCTCTGAGCCCAGGGAAGGTAAGTCCTGTGCTTTGGGAAGCTGCATCTCTGCACGTGTTGGGTTTGCAGGAGGGGTGGAGAGCCCAGGCTCTGGATGTGGTTGTCCCTCCGTCACTGTCTGTCTGGAGTTGCTGGGTGTGGAAATGGAGCTTGGGCTCAATCTGGTTTACATTAAACCAGCTGCAGAGCCGTGGCAGGCAGCAGCTGCATGGGGGATGCTTCCTGATGCCCGGGTCCTCACCTCTCCATCCTTTCCTCTGCTTGTCAGCACCCGAGGAGCTCCTCTGGCCCTGCAGGTTAAGCTCGGGTGCTCTGCCTGAGGCTGGCGAGGTGCTGAGGGCTGCTGGGGACAGCACTGTGAGGGTGAGTGCCTGTGGCCTGCTCCTTTCCCCAGGCTCCATCCTGTCCTGCCGGGCTCGCTGCCAGGCTGAGCCTGTTCTGCAGGCTGTGGGCAGGGCCTGCCCGCACCAGGCATGCAGGGAGGGAGGCTCGCATTGAGGTGCTGAGCCCTGTCGCACACCGCAGGTCTGGCTCCCAGGAGGACCCGGCCACCCCGCTCAGGTCCTTCACCCTCTGTGGGAGGAATGGGTGTCCTCTTAGAGACGCCTCCTTATTGCCTGTGATTGCTCTTCCTGGCTCTCAATGGAATCCAGGGTGACTCCCGGGGCTGCTGGAGCTGCCAAAGAAGTTTTGGGGGTGGGGAAAGGGAGGCAGGAGCCCCTGGACCATGTTCTGCCTCCTCAAAACAGAGGTGGGCTGCTTGCCTGAGCTGGGGGGTCCATGTGCGTGCTGTGTATCTGTCCTCAAGAGCAATGTCCTGCAGCCTGTGGTGGGGAGGACTTTGGAGGCTGGGGGCATGATGCTTACATGGATCCTGGTCTCCTGTGCAGGGCTTGGATGTGCTGGGAATAAAATCCCTCCTTTGCTGATCCCGTGTTTGCTTGGCTAAAGCTTGTGGGAAGGGTTTCAAAGCCATCTGCCCTGGGTGGCTGCTCAAAGAAACCTGTTTGGCCTATTGTTTGCATTTGAATAGGTGCCTGGAAACTGGTTCGTGTCACTGGAGCTGTGACAGAGTCCCCACTACAATGCTGCCTTCGCTATTAACCCAGGAGAGGAGGCAGATGGGAGATGGCCGTGGGGTTGTGATCCATTTCTCTCTTTCTATTGCAGCTGTATGGCCTGGGGAAGCTTTGCCTTGCATTTGGACTTTCCAACAAATCCTGTCCTAGAAATCCCTGGATTCTGGGGCTTACAGAAAGCAAGGGTGAGTTCTGAATTCAGAACAGAACAGAAATGACACTCATTGGCTTCTGCCACTCATGAGCCCCTGTGTGACAGCCCAGGTAACCAGGCACTGAGGTGCTTTTATCTCAGGGTGTCTGGAGGTGGCACAGAGGACAAGGACACCAGCAGCCGAGTCCTCCTCGCTCCTGTGGCTGCTCTGCTTGGTGATGTCCTTGCTTTTGACGTGCCTCCTCCCACCCGTGAGGAGGTGGCGGCAGGGATGGTTTGCCATGTCCCTCCTGTCACACCTCCGTGAGTCACCACAGCCTGCTCGGTCCTTTCTATCTGGGTGGTTTCTGGCTCCTGCCCTGCTTTCGGATACCCCCCGCTTTCCCTTGGCCTTGCTTTAGCCTGACCCTGTGCCTTCAGAAGCTGCATGTAGATGTATGAGCATCTTGATGACCCCTCCTCTGCCCTTCCTGCTGCTCCCATGCCCAATGTCCCCATTCCAACACAACCCTGCGTTTCTTTGCACTCCCAGGCAGGGCACAGCAACAGGGGGAAGGCAGAGGAGGATGTGGGTGTGAGGCACCCCCATGTGCCCAGCCTGGGGAGACACCAGAATCTGAAGGTGCAGGAGGAGGTGGAGAGGAGGCCACGGAAATGCTGCGAGGGCTGGAGCAGCTCTGCTCTGGAGCCAGGCTGAGAGAGCTGGGCTGGGGCAGCCTGGACAAGAGAAGGCTCCTGAAGGGGAGACCTGAGAGCAGCTCCAGTGCCTAAAGGGGCTGCAGGAAACCTGGAGAGGGGCTTGGGACAAGGGCCTGTAGGGCCAGGCCAAGGGGAATGGCTTGAACCTGCCAGAGGGGAGACTGAGATGAGCTCTTAGGCAGAAGCTCTTCCCTGTGAGGGTGCTGAGGCGCTGGCCCAGGGTGCCCAGAGAAGCTGTGGCTGCCCCATCCCTGGCAGTGTTCAAGGCCAGGTTGGACACAGGGGCTTGGAGCAAGCTGCTCCAGTGGAAGGTGACCCTGCCCGTGGCAGGGGTTTGGAGCTGGATGAGCTTTAAGCTCCCTTCAACCCAAACCAGGCTGTGATCCCCCCTGAACCTCTGCATGCTTCATAACCAGCCTGGCAGGGAAGGGTGCAGCCCAGCTAATGTCACCCCCAAAACCTCCTGGATCAGAGTGGTTCTGGCCCAGACTGGGGTGAGGAGGACGATGAGGATGGGCTGTGCCTCTGTGGGCAGGCAGCTTTGGTGCTTTGCAGTGTGGGGAAGCCAAAGGGCCTGGCCAGGAAACTCTGAAGCTTGTTTGGGCTGTGGTTGGCCTGCTCCATGGGCAGGCAGGAGCCAGCCCAGACCCTCACCCCTTCCATGGGGGTGTGGTGATGATCCCGCCCCATCCAAACCCCAGATAACCCAAATGGAGTCACCAGCTTTGCTCTGGGTTTAAACCCTGGAGAGCTGGGACCTGCACTGGGGTTTTCCAGGTTACTGCCTGTCCTCCCCTGACCTCAGGAAATGGATGTTTCCCAGCAGTGGAAATACAGCCACAAGCCTTAAAAATAACCGGCTTTGCTTTCAATGCTCCTGACAAAATAGGCCACGTTCCTTTTATTTAATCCCTGGGTGCGAGGAGAAAATCATTGGGAAGGAAAACCCGGCGGATGCTTCCAAGGGGGCCCTTGGGGGATGCCACCAGCTTCCCTGCAAACCTCCATCCCTCACTGCGGGGCACACACTTGGCAAAGGTAATGAAGGTGCTTGTGTGGATGTGATGGGAAAGGCACAGAGCTGTGATCCCAAAGAGGATGCAGGCAATGGCATTCCCTCTGCTCTGCAGAGGGGATCCCAAGCTCCTGGCTGTGATGTGGTCAGCCATGCACTGTCCCCATTTCACAGAGAGGAGAGGATGTGATTTGCCTCTGCGCAGTAGGAAACATCATTGTTTCCCCCTTCAGATGGGGTAGGAGGTGGGAAGCAGGGAAGGAGGCAGCAGTGCTCAGGTTTGGCACCCATCAGCATGGTCTGCCTCAGGCCAGGAGGGCTTGGAGGTGCTGTGCCATGGGGCTGGGAGACATGGGGCTGCCTGTCTGCACCCTGTGGGTGCCCGGGAGGATGTGTTGCCTTCTCAGCAAGCATCTGGCACCATAAATGGAGCCAGGAAAGCTGCTGGTGTGCTCCAAACAAGCATCCCGGCTCTGCCGCAGGCTGGGAGTGGGGCTGCTGGTGTGGGGAGGGATTGTGGGACGGGTTTTTACCCTGGATAAGAGGGTGCAAGTGTAAAACATCCCCGTGGTCCCCAGGGCCTTGCTTCAGCTTCCCATCCGTGTTGTGCGAGCGGGCTGTGCCCTGTGATGAGCTTCCCAGCTGCAGCAGAGCAGGGTGTTATTGTTGGGTCCCATCCTGGGCTCAGCGCTCAGTTTTTCCCTCTGCTCTCCCTCAACTCCTATTGAAGCTTTAAGGACTCCAGGCTGGGGAAAAGTTGAGTAAGAGCCTAGAGCTTGGTCCATTACCTCCAAATGTCACTCGGCAGCTCGCTGGGCTTAGAACAGGCCTGGCAAGGGATGTTACAGCTTACAAAAAGCATGATGCACCTCGGCAAAGGCAGCTTACGCTGTTTACTTCTTGTGCTGGAGGAGACAGTGGAAAACTGTGCTGGCTCCGGTTCCCTGCTCTCCTCTCCGGTGTCACACTGCCCAGGTGAGCTCCTGCCATCCCTCCCTGTTGTGCAACCCCCCCCGGGCTGGGTGCAAGCTGCTGTATGAAGCATGGGGCAGGCACGTAGAGGAAGAGCGAGGCAGGGTTTTTCTTTCCAAGTGGGTGGGGATTCCTAAATTCCCCTGGCATTGGCCACAGAGTTCTTTCCAAGCCCCATTCCAGTGTCAGCCCGCCTAGCCCTGGGGGATTTGGGCAGCTTCACCCCCAGCCTGACTCAGCGCGAGCTGCTCCTCATCCTCCCTCTCACGTCAAGAGCTGCCCATGGAGGAGCCACCACTGGGACCCGCCTGGGTGGCTTGGTGGGGATCGGTGCTCCAGCATTGTGGGGTGGCCCCAGTGAGCACCCAAAGTCAGCGTTCCCCAGGGATGCTCAGGCATTTTGCCTGTCCTGCCTCGCTTATGCAGAGCCCCCCTCCCCTGCCCAAAGCCGCACGCAGATTTGGGGCTCCTGGGTGGGCAGCCCCTGTATCCCCAGAGCCCTCCTGCGTCCATGGGATGCCAGCTCCCAGGGAGGAGGAGGAGGAGAGCCGGGAGGAGGTGGTGGTTGTATCTGGGAGGGTCTGGACCTGCAGGAGGTCTCGTGCCCCATTCCTGAGCCCTTCACACCCAGTACTGGTTGTTTTTCAAGGGGGGGTTGGAAGTCCGGCAGTACTGGAGGAGCTCGGGGTCTGGGGGTGCCCCCGTGGCCGGGGGTGGGGGACCAGTGCCCTTGCCCTCCAGGGCATTTACAGTCGTTAAGGGGATGCCTTGGTTGGGATCCGTCCTCCGGAAGGTCTCCTGGTCCGGCACGGCCCCGTTCTTGGCCTTGGAGGATGGGGTGCCCTGGACATGGTGCTTCCCTGTCTTGTTGCGCTTGTGCAGGTAGAAGAGCAGGGGCAGGATGAGGGCCAGCAGGAGTAAGATGAGGCAGATGGGGATGATGATGCTGAACATGTTGGCCTCGATGAAGCTGAGGAAGGTGCCCCCCTCCACGGGGCTGGGGCTGGTGGTGGCACCAGTGCCCAGCCAGGCAGTGGGGGGCATGCCCAGCTCGCTGGCATTGGGACTGCTCCGTGCTGTGCCCTGGGGCTGGGACATGGGGGGTGAGGGTGCCATGGGGGCAGTCAGCAGGGTGACACCGTAGGCTTTCGAGGCATTGTAGGGCTCAGTGCTGTACCCCAGGGATGCTAATGCGGGTGGCACACCGGCAGCCACCAGCTCAAACACAAAGCTGTCACTCTGCAGGGGCTGGTCGGTCTCCCCAGCATCCAGCAGCTCCAGCCCCACCAGCCCTTGCTCCAGCTCGCTCTGGCTGAAGGTCTCAATGGGGGTGCTGGGTTGTCCTGGGTCCCTGGAGACCCTCACCAGGCGACCGGCATGGGGTGCCCTGCGGACCTTGAACACTGGGATGCTCTTGGTGCGGTTGGCCAGCTCGCTGGCATCCAGGACACTGGTGTCCAGCAGGGCTGTGGTGCCCCTGGGCCACAGGCTGCCTGGCTGAGCCTTCACCAGGGCACGGACGGTCACATTCACCACCCCGGTCCTGTTTGCTGCCCGGGACATGGCAAGGAACTGGAAGGCATCCTCGGGAGAGCTGAGGTCGATGAAGGTGAACGTCACCTCCCCGCGGTCCAGCTGCTTCTGTGAGAAGCCCCGTGATAGCTTTTGGTTGACCTGCACTTGGCCAAACCTTGGCTCCCTGGTGATCCTGTACAAGGCATTGCCTTCCCCCAGCCCTGTGGTGCCCAGGAGGTGATGGTGGGACACGGGGGCCCTGTTCAGGTCCTGGGGCACCTCCAGCAGCATGGGGCTGGGAGCGGTGCTCCCCGCAGGCAGCACCTCGATGTCCAGTGAGGTCAGGGTGGGCGGGTGGTGGCCATCGGAGAGGCTCAGGGCCAAGGAGCCCGGGGCATGGCTCCCGCTGGCCACAAACACCACGTGGCCTGCGTTGACATCCGCTTGGGTGAAGCGGTCGATGGGCTCCTGTGGGTTGTGTGTGTTGGCCACGTGGCCAGCAGGAGGTCTCTGGAGGATGCTGTACACCATCTCCTCTGGGGACCCCAGTGCCTCCGCCACATCCAGGTACTCCTGGGACAGCGTCACCACGGAGCCTGGGGGCACCCTCAGCACTTCTTGCTGCTTCACCACTTGCAGTGGCTTGATGCTGCTGGTGGTCACTGTTATATTGAAAGCTTCGGAGATGACCACCCCTTCCTGTGGAGGACGGAGGGACTGCTGCGCCCGGGGCCGGAGCCAAGCCTTGAACCTGAAATGGTCTTCAGAGATGCTGTCCCCACCATGGGCATACGCCAGGCGCCCTGCAGCCAGGTCTGACTGCAGGAAGAATGGCTGAGACCGCTCCAGGGGCACACCGGCCACCAAGAGCTGCCCATGAGCCGGTAGCCCCGTCACCAGGAAGACCACATCGTGTGCAGCTCCCTCCGGGACCAGGACTTGGCTCAGGAGGTTGGAGGCATCCAAGACTGCGGTGCCAATCTCAGCCCGCTGAGCCCTTGGGAGCTGGAGACCTGGGGAGAAAAGGGAAACCCCAAAGGTCTGTGAGGCCTGGGAAGAGCCAGGATCTGCTGCAGGGGAGAGCAGAGCTAGAGGAGAGCAAGTTAGAGGAGGGAAAGGAGGATTGCAAAGAAACGGAGAGGCATGAGAATCACTGGGAGTTAGTTCGGAGAGATGATGCAGGAAGGAGTTGTGCAGAGAGCCACTTAAAGGATGGATGCAGATTTAGATGTTGGATGACTCAAAGCTCATGCTTGTTTGGCCATGGGAAACGGCATAGCAGCGTCTACGTACAAACAAGCTCTCCTGAAGTTTGCACAATCCCAGCTTCAGGAGAGCCCGTTTGTCTCTAACTTCTCCTTTCCTTCTTTACCTTCATTTCTCCATAGCTGGGTTGAGCGCTGGGGACACTTTGCCTCGAAGGAGATCAGCACGAGGAGGATGAAGGAATCGGAGATGGTCGTGGGAGCCACCACACGGAAGCGGATGGCATCCTGAGCCAGCCAGAAGGGCTTCTCTGGCATCTCGTGCTGGTAGAAGATCAACCTGCTGTCCACCTAGAAACAAAGAAAACCTCCAGGAGCTCTGCTGAAGGGTAAAATACAGATCCATGTGGAAAACAGTGCATTTGTTTCATCGCTGGTGTGATGGGCACCGTGGCACTGAGGGTTGGGGAGGTGGTGATGCTGTGCCAGAGCCAATGTGTGCACCCTGGGCTCTTAGCTCAGCTCCAGGAAGGAGCACCCAAGCACTGGTTAAGTAAGAAATGGGGATCATCACCAGCAGTGGTATGGACACCATCCAGAAGTCACTGTGCCTCCCTGCCAGGATGCTTCTGCCCAGCAGCGGGGGAAACTGAGGCTCAGCAGAAAGGCCAGGCAAGGGCAGCACCATGGTGGGCAAACCTGCGTGCTTCTGAGTGATGGTTTAGAAATGAGCCCTTTGCCATGCCCTCCAAAGCCTGTCCCTGTGCGACAAAGCCCAGAGCAGGGATGAAAGCATCGCACTCTGCTCTCACCTGTGGCAGCAGCCAGCACGGCTGGTCTGCAGGAGGGAGGGAGCTAAGGAAAGGGGATTATAACTCCCTGAGCCTCTCCCAGCACTAAATCCGAGGCTGGTGGCCGTGGTAAAGCCGGTGCTGGGGCGGCAGCTCTTAATCCCTCTTAGCAGCCCTTGGCAGAGCTGGGAAAGCCACGATGTGGCTGCAGCCCGGCTCTGCCTCCTCCGGGGATGAGGTGCCCTTGGTGGCAATGGGCCGGGCTGGGAGCCATGGGGTGATGCAGGGCTGTGCCTCAGGATGCTGGGGACAGGAAAAGCTCACCTGGGCTTGGGTGAAGTTCCTGATTTCCTCCCCCTGGGCAGTGCTGAGCCTGCCCAGGCGCGGGGCTTGCTCGATGCTGTAGTACAGAGCGGTGGAGCTGGCGGGGCTGTTGCTCACTGCCTGCAGGTTCTGGCTGGTGATGGGCTGCAGGGCACCTGGAAAACATGTCCAGGATGGACTTCAACCCATGGCCTCGCCACTTGCCTGCAGCAGAGGCTGCAGGCACCTCCTCACAGTGCTCAGGCAGGGGCTGGGGCAAGGGTCTGCCATCCAGCTGGGAGGATGGGGAACACTCCTGTACCCACCTGGGCACACGGTAAGGCTCTGCTTCTTGGCCAGGCTGATGAGGGGCTCTCTCTGGGCCCTGATGAGGAAGAAGTGCCCAGGAGACAGGTTCTCGCCATCCCACAGGTCGAAGGCGAAGCCCCCATCCAGTTGCCCTGCAGAAAGCATTCATTGGGCATTTATTGGGGCAGAGAAGGCTGCAGCCTCTCATTAACCTGGCATGGCTTGGATCAGGGTGCTGAGTGATGGGGTTAGCATCCACCTTGGTGGCACAGCTCCCCCCCAGTGCTGTCACCACCTCCCTCAGGCTGATGCAGGGGGCCAGGGCACCTCAGCCCTGTCCTACCTTGGTGCATGAAGAGGATGAGGCCGTTGTTAATCTGGGCCTGGGTGAAGCGTCGGACCTCAGCACCAGGTGCCGACCTCAGCACCACCTTCCCATTGGCTGGGGGCTGGATGGAGTAGATCACCTCCTCCGGCGGGGAGTCCTCATCCTCGGCGCTCAGGACATAGGGGCTGATGGCAGCCGTGGCACCTTCCCGCAGCTGGGGGATAGGGAGAGGCTGTAATCCCCTGTGATGCTCCCAGCACCTCTCCCCTCCTCCCCAGCCAGCTCCAGACTCCATCCCAACTCAGAGCGCTTCACTGGCTGCCTGAGCACATCCTGGCCCACAGGGATGCCTTGTCTGTGTGCTGGGAGATGCCTCCATCCTCTGGCTTCTCTCACCCTGCACTGCTGCCAAGTTTGCCACCACGGTCCATGCATCTGCACGGTGTGTGCAGGAGGGCACGGGGGAGGGCTCACCCCTGCCCTCAGTTTTCCCAAGCACTGGGAATGGAATAAGGCACGGTCCTGTGCCTTTGCCACATTGCTCCCTATTACTCTGCAGGGAAAGGGCTTTTAGTGGGGTCACTGAGCCCTGAACTTGCTCCCTGGGTACGTGATGACCACAGCCCTATCTCTCCCAGGCTGGATGCTTCTCCCAGCTCATGCTCCCAGCAAAGCACCCATCCCGCTGTGCTCTCCCAAGGCTGCAGCGAGGCCACCAGCCGCCCCAGCAAACCCTGCAGGAATGACAAGTATGCAGCTGAGCTCAGGGCCGCTGTGAAGCTTCCCAGGGCTGCTTCTCCCTGGCCCTGGGGATGCCACCACCCCAAAGCCTCAGCATTTCCCACCTCCAGCTGGAGGCAGTTTTCCCTGCTCCTAACCCTTTGCTGTACCTCAGCATACCCCAGAGCTGCTTTTCACTCTCAGGATGCCCAGAAAACGTGGGCTGCATGGACTGAGCCTTCCTGCAGCTGATGCAGGGCGGAGGGGCAGGATATGCTGCATCCCGCAGCATTGCGCGCCTGGCCCGCATCCCGCAGGCCCACAGGACAACACCCCGGCACTGGCTCTGCTGCTCAGCTGGCTGTGATGAGCTCTTCTCTGTGGCTTTCAGCTGGCCTAACCCAAAGCATTGCTTGAGTGGGTGTGGGTGCCGGCAGTGAAATGAAATCTCTTGGAAGTCCCCGTGGGATGGCGGGAGGCAGGCTGGAAAACACAGCTTTGGAGGGATGGGGTGGGGGAAGCACTGCTGGACACACGCAGCAATGGGAGCTGCTGCTGTGCTGTGTGTGCACCCAAGTTTCAGGCTGCTCCTTCTCCACAGCCAGGTCACTTCAGTGCCCATTGGAATTGCTACCACAGCCGGGGCTCAGTGCCAAGGAAAACTCCCTGTGGTCAAAGCCTGGAGAGGCGATTGTAGGCGAGGGGACTGGCAGCACCGGGCATCACTGCTCACTGGGACACGGTGGCTCAGAGCCCGCGCCACCGGGGCTGAGCCACCTCGCCATGCTCCCCATCCTCTGAAATATTAAAGCCTCCTGCCTGGTTCCTGCTCCCATTATGTTTGCTCAGCCTCTGTGTCGCCTCTGTTCTCCAGGAGACTCAGTGGAGCAGCGCCCGGAGCGTGCCCGTGTGCGCTGGTGCAGCACTGGAAGCCTCTCTCTTGGTGGCATCCTGCCACCCTTTCTCCTGCTGCAACCCAAGAAGCTGCTTGAGGTCCTTTCCAAAGGGCTCTGCTTTGGGGTTTGAACCCTGCCCGTTGTCTCCTCATCCCCGCATGGACTCTGCATCCCAGCGCTGGCCGGTGCAGGCAGCAGAGGGAAGCTTTGTGCAATCCTCCTCCTGGACCCAGCCTGACCTTTAAACGCTGAAGTCATCTCTCGCCACAGCACAAACAGCAGGGCCGGGCCTCTCCTGAGCCTTGGGTTGCCTTAGCGTTGCTCCTGCTGGGAGCAGGCAGCTTTTCCCAGCTCCAGAGCCCCTCCTGCGGGCAGCCGAGGTTACCCCTCCCAGTGCAGCGGGGGATCCCGATGGAAAACACATGGAATAAACTCAGGGTTTATTCTGGGAGCTTTTTCTTTCTCTTCACCCTTTTTTTAGCATGGTGGCTGGGAGAGAAGGACGTGCTTCCCTGACTGCCTTGCAATCACTGGGCTAATAATGGGCTGGCTAAAAATAAGGCAGGGAAGGAGCCTCCTCCTTCTCCTCCTCTCACACAGGGCCAGCTCTGTGTCTAATGGATGGCACGGGAGCCAGAGCTGCTCTGCCGGCTCCCTCCACCCTGCCAGAGCCAGGGAGCCAGCAGAAAGGGGCTTTGTAGCCTCTGGAGCAGGGATGGGGCTGCCATGGCTTCAGTAGCTAAGGGGTTAACCAGGCTCTATGGGAGTGCAGGATTTGTGCACAGCTGGGGAAGATCCTGGAGCACTCATTGCATTATAAAAGGGATTTGCTGGGAAGGGGCTGAGCTTCCTGGGCTGGGGAGTGTAACTGAGGCAGGCCTAGAGCAGGGGTTGGCTGTGGATGGGGTACCCCAAACTCTGCTGGCAGCCCTGAGTCCCTCTCCCTGCCTGTCCCCCTCCCTTGGAGCATCTCTACAACTACCTGAAAGGAGGTTGTAGTGAGGTGGGGCTGGGCTCTGCTCCCAAGGAACAAAGGATGGGACAAGAGGAACCGGCCTCAAGCGGCACCAGGGCAGGTTTAGATGGAGCTGAGGAACAATTCCTGCCCCAAAGGGTGCTCAGGCATTGGAACAGGCTGCCCAGGGCAGGGCTGCAGGCACCGTCCCCGCAAGTGTTCACACAGCTTGGAGACGAGGCCTCAGTGCCATGGGTTAGTGGTGGCCTTGGCAGTGCTGGGGAATGGTTGGACTTGACGAGCTTAAAGGTCTTTTCCAACCTAAACAATTCCATGTTTCTATGATCTTCTCCAGAGTCCAGGCTCCCAGACACCTTCCCAAAGTCACTGCAAGGATCTGGCCATGATGATTGTGATGGAAGGAGCTGTTTTCTCTCCAGCCAGCTTGGGAAAACTTGGGCTGGGTGAGGATAGCCTAGGGGGGTGGCACTCCTGTTTGCTACTAATTTCTTTGCTGCAATTAGTGGCCCTTAATGGGGCAGGAGACGTCTGAAGCAGAAGAGGGGACTCCACGAGCCTGTGAGACGTATTTGCTTCTGACTTCACCGCGATGGGCATCAGAAGGGGTGTGAAAGGTGCCTACACAATGGAGCATTCCCGCTCTGGGCTAATGGAGCGGGCCCTGGGGCTGGCTGCTCCGAGAGGCGGCGAGGGGCCGCTGCCTGCCGCCGTGGCACGTAGCTGTGGGGCCGCAAGGCTGCTGCGAGGCGATGCTCCCATCTTGCGGCCGGCTGCAGCATCGACGGGGCGGAAGGAGCGAGCCGGTCTCCGCCTCCTGCAGCGCCTCGCCCCGCCGGGAAACCGTTCTCCTATCCCGCAGCCCATCGCCTGCCTCTCATCCGCGTCCGGGTTCTGCTGTGCCCCATTTGCCAGAGGTGCGTGACCAGGCTTGGAATGGGGGTCCCCATGAGGGACTGACCCCACCACTACCCCCCGCTGTCCTGGCGCTAAGCCCCTAGGAGTGGCTGCCTCCTATCCCCGTGGTATCTTACCTGCAGGCCGGCGTTGACCCTGAGCCGGGGCCCCTTGGAGCCGCGGGGCAGGATGGTGATGAAGATGGTCCTGGGCTGGCTCTGCCGGACCACCTCGGAGGCGTTCGCCAGCAGGGTGAAGCTGTCGGTCCTGGCGCCGGGGCTGTGCTGCAGGTACTGGATCTGCTGCCGCTCCACCTGCGGGGCAGGGGCTGGGTGACCTTCGGGAAGGGGACCTGAGCACCCAGCCTGGGAGGAGGGAGCAAGATGCGCACCTACCAGTCGCTCCGGGGCATCCTAGTGTGAGTGCTCTGCCTGCATCCCCACCCTGTATCCCCAGGGACATTTAAACACACCATAGGGTGTGTTTACATACATGCCCCCCACCACAAACCCCTCCATCCCAAGGGCAAATATCTTGGATGGGAAGAGGAGCCTTTCAAAGCCTCTCAGAGTTGCTGAGGGCTGGAGCCCACCCTGGGATGTTCCCAACCTCCCTGGGAAAGCAGCATGGTAGGCAAGGGGCACCCTTGATGCTCTACCTCTCTCCAGGTGAAGCTGTGCAGCCCAGCATCCATGGACTGCTCCCTGTTCAGGAGGATGCCGAACCGGGGCGGCTCGAGCACCATGAACTCCACACCCAGAGCCGTGTAGTAGGGGTTGGGGATGTTGAGGATGCCTGTGGACAGGGTGGCAGAGCCACCTCCTGGCACCGTGATGTTGCGGACATCCAATGGGACGGTGATGGGGAGCACAGCCAGGCTCACCACCACCCCCTCCAGAGGATCCGCACTGCTGGCTGTGATGTCCACCACAAACTGGTCACGCTCTTCCTGGGGCTTGGAGTGAAGGTAGAGGACTCTGCCGCTGTTGATGTCCTCCTGGGTGAAGGACTGGATGGGGTCCAGGCTGGGCTGCTCGTTTGAGTCTTGGCCGTGCTGAAGCATTGCCAGGAAGCCAGAAGCTGGGGGGCTTCTCACCAGGTAGACTATGTCCTGGGGAGGGATCTCTTCATGGGTCACCTGGGAGTGTGGGGGAGATACATTGTGAGTGTGGGGCTGGTGCCTGCAAGCCTGGACTGCCCCACAGCCCCACTGCTGTGCAGTACCCTAAGGCTTTGCTGTGGGATAAGCCGTGAGAGTCACTTTCTTGCTCATGCCATGCCAGAACCCCCCATCTACCCCATGGCAAAGCCTGACAAGTCCTTTGCTCTGGGCAGGTGGGAGTAAAGTGGAGTCCCATGGGTGGCTCTCCTGGTTTGGTGAATGCTTGGGGAATGACTAGAGAGGGGGATACTCACCAGTAAGTGTTCCTCCTTGATCCCTGCTCCTTCCCCCTGGAAGGCATGGATCTCCTTGTGGTTGACTATGTGCAAGGGGCTGGGATGGGTGTTCAAGAACACGCTGATGGCCAGCGTGTCTTCCACTGCCACCTCATTCACTTCTACGGTGAACTGGAGCTCATCCCGTGTGTTCCTGCTCCCATTGTGGCGGTAGGAGATCTCTCCTGCTAGCAGGTCCCTCTGGGAGAAGGCCGTGACCGGCTGCTCCCCTCTCAGCACGGTCCCCCACCTCGGGGGGGTTGTTATCAGGAACCGTATCTCTTCATCTGACCTGATGTCCATGTTGGTCTCCAGGCTGAGGACAGAGGAATCGATGCTCCCGCGGCTGCCTTGGTGGATGACCAGACCGGTGTTGTTGACTATTCTGAGGTAGGGCTCTGACGCCTGTACTTCCAGGAGGGCTGTGGTTTGATGGAGACCATCTGAGACCTGCAGCTGGATCCAGCCCCGGTCAGCCCCTGAATGGACAAAGAGGATCTTCTTCTTCCTCAAGTCATCCTGTGTGAACCGATAGACCTGGTGGCTTCTGTCATCAACGGACACAATGCTGCCAAAGAGAATGTCCTTCCTCGCCAGCACCAGCTGTGTGTCGGAGAAGCCGGAGTCCTTGTCGGTGAAGGCGATGTCGTCTGTTGTCAGTAGGTGCTGCCCGTTGCGCACCACATTGAACACCTTATTCACCACCTGAACCGGAGTGTGGTCATTGACGGGTTGGATGGAGACCCTGAAAACACCTCTCACCTCCTCTGCCTCGGGCTCAGCGCTGCCCTCGCCCTGCCTGGTCGCTACGAAGGGGATGTCGTCCTCCAGCGTCTCGGAGTCATCGTGTTGGTACAGCAGCCGGCGCTGGAGGATGTCATCGTTGGTGAACTCCGTGATCTCCTCTCTGGAGGCCCAGCCATGGGACGCAGCCCAGGCCAGCCTCCCGTGCGCCGGCCCCTCAATCACTTCATAGAGGTAGTCCATGCTATTCATGCTCTGTACAAACAAGTGGTCCTTGGAGATAACCGCTTGCCCGCCTTCTGGCACAGTCAGGAGGACGTTGGTCAGGGTTGGTGCATCGGGGTCCCCGCCAATGCTGATGGTGTAGGTGTAGACAGGAGAGTGTTGCTCGCCCGCTCGCACGCGGAACTGGAAGGTGTCCTCGGCTTGCTGAGAGTTCCTGATGGTCACGCTGTAGCTCAGGTGGCTTCTCTGCAGGTCCTCTTGGGTAAATCCAAAGCCTTCGGTGAGCCTGTTGCCGAGCAGCTCCAGGTTTCCCTTCTTGGGAGCCTGGATTATTACGTAGTGGAAGGGGACTGAGGTGGAGTTTGGATCTTCCAACATTGCCTCCAGCTCCTTAGTGGTGATGTTTCTGTGCCATTTGTTCTTCATCTGGAGGGGGACCATGGTCTTCATCTTAATAGTGGCTCTTTTAATCCTTATGAGAAAGGTGTTGTTTTCCAACACCTTCTGCCCCACCTGGACTTTGAATCTCAGCTTTTCCATGCTATCTTCCAGCCGGTGCTCCGGGTCTGTGCTGAAATACTGGATGCGCCCTTGCTCCATGTCTTGCTGGTAGAAGGACTCAACTTTTTTCCATTCCCCTCCCATGCTCCCTTGCTTCTGGACCTCCCCATACTTTAGAGGCTCTGTGAGGGTGTAGAGGATGGCCACCCGTTGTTGCACTGCGTTTGTCTCCACTGACAGGTTGGCTGTGGTAATGCGTGCAGCTCCTCCTTGGGAGATGGAGAGACCGGTGTTGTTGTGCAGGTGGATGTCGGGGTCGATGGCAAGGATGCTCAGGGTAGCAATGGGGCTCGGGACTGTGCCATCACTCACCTGCAAGGTGAGCTGTGAGTTTGTCCCGCTCTGGTGCACGTAGACTACGTTGCCTGCTTCCAGGTCCCTGCAGGAGAACTCTTCGATGGGCACTCCAGGATGAAAGTCGTATTCCACATAACCCTCCTCCATCTGCTGGCCACCATGCAGCTGGAATTCCAGGTCATCACAGGATGTGTCATCATCTAGGACCTGGAGGATGTCCGTGGTCAGGTGCTTCCGCGTGTGTTTCAGCATTGTCATGTGGTTCCCATGGGGGAAGATCACCTGTGGGGCATCATTGATGGGGTTGATCATCATGGGCAGCAGGTACATCTGCCCCTGCCGCAAGCACTCTGGGACCCCTTGCTGGGCTGTCACAGTCACCTCCAGCATCAGCTGGTCCATGGGCCCCTCGGAGCCATCGTGAATGTATCTGACCTTCCGATTCACAATGTCCAACAAGGTGAACTTCCTCCTGCTCCTGGACCCAGGAATGTCAAGCTCCAGCTGGCCGTGCCTCGGGTCGTTGGTGATGCTAAAGAGGATCTGGGACTGGCGGATGTTCGCAAGGCTCAAGTCCACTGTTGGCTGGGCATGTTTCCACTCCAGATAGGCCGTGCCCCCCTCGGAGACAATGAGCGGGCTGACATGCAGCAGCCTGCTGATGTTGGCAAAGGCAGGTGGGAAGCTGTTGTCCGGCCGGCACGGCTCCACCACCAGCCCTGGAGCTCCCGACCAGACATCTGGAGGTGGGGAGGTGGGTGCCTCATCCTGCTCGTACACCTCATCGTATTCCCAGTAGTGGTCCTGTTTTCCACAGCCTAATGTGATGTCCCTTGTGATCACGGCATCTTGCAGACTCCTCCGTTGCAGGTTTATCCGCAGGTCCTCCAAGCAGCCAACGAAGGAGCTGTTGGTCATGGTCCACACCGAGATGAAAGCAAGATGATGCTCTCTCAGCCTTTGCAGAGCTTTTTCATTCATACCACCAATGAAGAGGTTTCCCTGAAGATCCAGGTAGTTGTTGATACCCCTGTTGGAGGTGGATGAGGCATAGTAATCTATCAGTATCTCAAACTTGTGGATGTCTGTGTGGACTTTGACGTAGTGCTGCTGCTCATCACTGATGAAGACGTTGTTGTGCAGGACGATGATGCCATTCCCCTTCTCCACAAATCCCCTCAGGCGCCCGTTGGAGATCTCCAGGTAGAAGAAGTCATTCTCCAGCCCTGCGTGGTAGATGAGGGGTGCCTGGGTGATACTGGTTGTTATCACAAACTCAATGGTTGCTTCCTCCCTCGCTTCCCACGTGGGAAACGCGACGTAGGAGTGTGGCCCCAGGAACCCAAAGGGCTCCTCGGGCTCTGCGGAGAACTGTGTGCTGCAGCCTTCCTGGACCCGGTGGAAGACCTTGGAGCTGCCATCCGAGGACAGAGGGGAGAGCACATCCAGGCCGTTGAATGTCACCAAGTGGAGGCAACCTCGGAAGGGTGCGCTGGCCTCGGCGAGGTACGGCAGGTCAAGGCTGCCTGTCCCCCCGGCGTAGAGGCCGTGCTGGATGTCCAGCTCCCGTGCGGGCCCTGCCATGTCCACGGAGCTGTTGAAGAGGCCGTCGATGGTCAGCGTCATCCTGCCGTCCTCCACCAGCAGCTCCACGTCGTGCACTGCCAGGTTATTGAGCTGCAGCTCCGCTGGGGACTGCAGCGTCACCTCCTCTGAGCCCAGCCGCAGCCTGGCCTGCAGGGAAGGACACAGAGTGCTCAGCGCAAGCAAGGAGACACCTCTCTACCTACCACAAATCCCTGCCGGAGCACGGACCCCTGCCTGGGCACTCACAAGTGGTTTGGTCCCTCTGTCTGCTGCTCTGTGCCCTGCTCTCCTCCACCTCTAGGCATACTGCCCCTCATCCTCCCTGTGTTCATGTCCTCTCTGTCCCATTCTCTGAATTTCCTTCCTTTTCACTCATTCCCAAGTCTTGTGGTTATTTCCCGGTGTTCCTCTATCTCCCGGTCCCACAGATGGGCTTCTCCTCTCCCCACATCTGCCAGATGCTGGCTCCTTCCCTGCTCCATCCTGCCTGCTAGCTTCCCTCCCTGCAACCTGGGCTGCTGCTTCCCCTGGGAATGGGCAGGGAAATAGCAGGCTTTGTTTCCCACTGGCAGCAGCCTGGAGCCTGCTGAAGCAGAGGGTTAGCTGGTGGCCTCTGAGACACATGGTCTGCATTAGGGAGCCCTCCGGCCAGCTGCTCGTTTGCTGTCCTGCTTTGGTTTAGATGTGGTTGGTGGCCCAGCTCGTGCTGCACAGAGGCAGGATGTGCATCTTGGATGCTCCCTGCTCTTTTCCTTCATGGTGAATGCCAGCATCATAACCACAAGAGTGAATTTTGTTCTTCTGCCCTCATCCCTTCCCATGTCCTAGCTCCATTTGGCTTGTGGTAGCACAGGGGAGACCTCTCTCATCTCATCCTTTCTTTTCACTAACCCCTTGCACCCCCGGGGTGCTTTGCACCATGTCTGACCATGGGGTGCTGGTGTCTGGGTGTCTCCATGATGCTCCCCAGCACCACTCTATGTAGTGGTGAAGAGCTTCCCCAGCTGGACCCTGTGTCTCTGATAATCCCAAGCCTGTGTCCACTCTCCTCTTGAGCTCAGCATCCCCTGGCAGGGGTCTTGGCAGCCCGCGCTTGCATCTGGCCCCATGGGCTCCTGCTTCCAGGTGCTGCCCCTTCATCCTGGATGGAGCCCCACAGACCCCAGCCCGGTGGGTGCGGACCTGCAGGGTGCCGTCCCGCAGCTGGAGCAGGAGGTGGTCGGGCTGCCCGGCGGCCAGGAAGAGCAGCCCGTTCTGCTGGCTGGTGTAGAGCTGCAGGCGCAGCCGCACCGTGCGCGATGCATCCGCCAGCGGCATCTCCACGAAGCCATCCCCGAAGAAAGAGGCTGGGGAGAGAAGGGAGAGCGGGTGAGGCAGGGAAAGGCAACCCGTGCCAGCCCTGCTGTGTGCGTGCCGAGCCCGGAGCCAAGCACACCCATCAGTGCCGAGCCTGGAGCCTCCCAAGCACACCCATCAGTCCTTTCCTGTTTCCCCTGTGACAGGGTGCTATGACTGCAGCCTGGACAGACCCTCAGGGAGCCTGTTTCCTGCTTTTCCTAAAGGAAGAGTTTTCCAGGGGCTAGGTGCTGAGGCATGGGTCCCTGCCCATGGAGCTTTATAGAGAAACCTTTCTCCTTGTCATGTGGCTGAGTTCCCAAGTGTTAGGAGGCAAACTGTTACCCTAAGGAGTCTTTCCCACTTCTGTCACAGCCATCAGCAACCTGCTCTAGTGGAAAGTGTCCCTGCCCATCAGGGGGTTGGAACTGGATGAGCTTTAAGGTCCCTTCCAACCAGTCTGGGATTTGATGACTATTATTTATTGTATCATCCAGACACTGCTGATGTTCACCCTGAAGGTGGCTGCTCCATCAGTGCTGGAGAACTAAATATGTGTGCCTGTGATCCATATGTGGATGTGAGCCTGTACAGAAGCCTCTGCTCAGACAGGGCGCCCAAATATGCCGCTGGAACCTATTCAACACCCAGTATACATCACCCTTGGAGGGACTCAGCGCAATGGCATGTGGTCGTGAAATGAAAGACTGTGTCACAGGGCACATGCGGGAGAGGGCAGAATTAAAAGCACAGGGAGTGGCAAGGCTTAATTTTAGAGTGCTTTATAACGTTGGGCTGGCTCATGCATGCATGTGCATAGCACACATGTTAAATGCACGTGTCTGCCTTAGCTCCAGAGCAGCCCATGGCAAAGTTAACTCTGCGCTTGCAGGGCGAAGCATAAACAAGAGCTGTAAGTTGTAAACGTCTGGGGAGGATATGTCGAGGAGAGGGGAGAACACGCACACTTTCAGACTGTGTGGAGTCGCAGGCTGTAGAGCCTGCTGTGCTCCAGGTTATGTGTGCGGAGCCTTCCTGCTGTACTTCACTTGGCATCAAACCCACCCTGCTGCAGACCCACAGCTGGGTTTGAGGCCCCACATCCAGCTTTCTGTGGTGCCAGTCTGGCAGGGGCAGAGTTGAAGTGCTCTCCTTTGGCTCAGTGCGTTTTCTTGTGCCATGCCCTGTGCAGGGGATGCTCTCCTGAGCCCTTCAGGAGCAGAGGCACCACACGAGGTGATTTCCTGCTGCTGGCTGTAGAGAAGACACCTCTGCTTTCTCCTGAGGTTTATGAGAATAACACGGGTGTCGCGAGCCCATCACCCCACCCGCTGCGGGCAGGGAAGAAATGGCAGCATGGAACTATGGAAATATCTTGTTTTAATACCAAGCCCTTTGCTCAAGCCTGCTCATTTCCTGCCGCTGGCACGGGGCACTTTGCCTTCCTTGTCTTCAGCCCAGTGACTCAGAGGAGCTTTGCTGTTCTTCACAGGGCTCTGGCCCTTCCTGACCTGCTCCCTCCTCCCAGGGGTCCCTGCAAGGCCACCCAGCCCCAGCACACCTCGCTCGGTGGCCAAAGGTGATGGGTGCTGCTCTCACAACCACCTTGTCCCAGCACTCAGTGAGCTGGGCACATCACAGCAGGGACTCTTCCCCTCCTCTTTCCTGGCCCAGACCCAGGCAGGCGTGCTCATGCCCCAGTGAGGCGTGCACACATGCATGCAATGTACTGTGCTCCCCGGCGATGCTGCATGTACGTTATGTGCTGGCTCCTGTCGAGGTTCCCCCGTGCGTGCTCTGTGCTCTGGCTCCCACTGGGTTTCGGTTTTGTGGCTTCCCCTAATCCAAACCACGTGCTGTTCGCATGGGCACCAAGCGGCTGCTCTCATGGCGAGGCCTGGACCCACCACCAGTGTCGCTGCCAGTCCAGCGATGCTGGGGCTTGTGTTGGGGCTCACTTTTGGGGCTGGAGGAGCGTTCCAGTGTGACAAGGGGCAGCAGCTCCGCAGCCAGCACATTGTGTCCCGCCTCCGTTCTCCAGGAGCTGCCAGAGATGTTTTTCCACTCTTTTTCCCATCAAATACTACCAACAAAGAGCTGCTGAACATGGGGATGCCCAGGGGAGCGGTGCTGTTTGCTGGGAAGGAGGAGGGGACCTTGCCTGGGGTTCCTCTCCAGCAGCAGTGGTGTGAATTACTGCTGTTTGTCTTCCCAAATTCCTGCTTTGCTGCTCTCCTCCTCTGCTCAGCAGCCTGGCCAGGATGAGGATGAGAACACCACTTGACCTGTGGCATTTCTCTTTCACAAGGGACTCGCAGCTTTTCACCTCCTTCTCCCCTCTTCTTTGCCCTCCACATTGCAAAAGATGCAGAAAATGTGGTTTGCTGGATTTTTGGGTTTTTTTCTTTCCCAAATGAGGGGTTTTCCTTCACCCTGAAGGAGCCTCCTTGGCACAGGGTGCATCATCCCACAGCTCCGATTTGGACGCGGACAAAGAACATAGGGAACCCCCCCAGGCATGCAGCCCTATGCGTGTGCTGGCGGCAGCCAAGCGTCCCAGCATCACCCCATGCGGATGCACTCCTGCGACCCAAAAGCACCTTTCCCAGGGGATCGCTCCATAGCTATGTTGTGCCTCAAGCTGAGCCTCATCCCTGGATGGAGATGCTCAAGCTCCCCTTCTATGGGAGCAGCGCTCTCCGTGTCCTGGCCATGGGTTGGGGTGGGCACCCTGGCTGTCCCGCTCACCTTGGCTAAAAATAATTGCCATTCCCAGCGCGCAGTGTCCCGCAGGAAATCGCTGTCCCTGCCTTGCCAGGCCCATGGAAAGGCGTTGACGAGACGAGAGGGGCCTCCGTCACAGTTTCCGAGCAGCCGGCCAGGAGCCAGCAGATTATAGGCTGCATGGTCATTCGGGTTTGGGGGGGGGGGGTTGCATTGAAAACACCCAGGAGAAGAGCCAAAAGCAGGGAGCGAGGGGCTGGGAGCAGGGCCCTGGGTGTGCTCTGCCCCTCCCGGGGCCAGGGAACAAGCGAGGGCTGTGTGCGAGGCCCCGGCGTCCTGCCCAGCCGCCGGCCACGCGCCACGACTGGGTTGCTGGGCCATTGCCCCCTGCTCCTCCAGTTGGAAGCACGGCGGGATCGGCCTCTCTGACTGCTGGTGTTTGGTTTTCAGGAAGGTTTTTGGCAGCTCCAGAGTGCACAGGCTCCGGCAGCTCTGGGTGCAGAACCGATGATGAGCAGCACTGCGGAGGGGATGGGATCCCTGCCTGTCCCGGGTTCTGGGGCTCAATGGGGCTGCTCTGGGCTCTGCTCCATGTTGTTAACATCTTGATACACAAACTACACAAACTTCTCCCCCGCACGTAGGAGGACGGAGGAGCCAAGTCTCATCCCAGGGAAGGGAGAGCTCTCACAAAGCTCAGCACAAGGCTTTGCAGAGAGAGCTGGTGCTGGACATGTTGGGGTTTAGGAGCAGGGAGATGTCTCCTGGGTGTGTAGGGTGAATGTGAGCTGGTGGAGGGATGCCTTCCCTACCCACAGGCTCCTACCACAGCCTGGGGTATCCCCATCCCTGCCTGTGGGATGCATTTTGGGGTGTGCATGAGGATCTGTATCAATGTGGGGGGTACAGAGGAGTCCTCAAGGTGCTGCAGGGACTCCTCAGAAGGATGCTGAGGCAGAGGAGGAAGGAGCTGAGCAATCCCAGCCTGGGGAGGGGCCGGGCACTCAACAAGGCTCCATTGAGGCTGCGGTGCGGGGCAGGTGGGGGCCAGCACTGGTGTGTGTTTGCAGGGAGGGGACTGGAATCCATTACAAGCAGCTCTTTAATCACCCGTGCGGGTGCCAGGAGAGCCCCGTGCGAGCACACGGGCCCCCCCTGAAAGCCTCCCTGTGTCTGCAGCCGCGTCCCGCCCCGGCCACACCGCTGCTCCGACGGTGGAAAAACAGCCCGGCAATGAAGGCTCCTTGTTGCACGAACAGCCCCGGGCTTGTGCGGGCGCTCGACAGCCCAGCCCGACGGCTGCCCCCCTTCCTTCCTTCCCGTGCCATCAAGCAGCCCCTGTGTCGGTGGTGCTGCTGAGCCCCCCTCGCATGAGGTGCAGCTGGGGCACCCAGCCTGGTGTGCTCCTCCTCCACAGCAGCACCGGGAGGTGGTTTTGAGGCTCTCTGAGTTGTTTGGGGGTGGTTTTCTCCTGGCTGAATGGCTTTATAAGGTGGTGTCACCCACTTGCCGTGCAAACACCAGGGGGGCTTGGGGGCACCCACCCATCCCTGGGGATGCTGCTTGGCAACGTGATCCCCTCCCGGTCGCCAGCAGTGTCTGTATGAGCTCTGCCAGCACAGTCAGGATGGGTAGGACCAGTCCTCCTGCCTCCACCATGGGTGTCCCCAGCCTTCAGCCTCCCTAAATCCCAGCCTGGCTCCCGACAGGACCCACGTTCTGCCATGCTTTGGCTGCATCCCTAGAGGTGGCAGGGCTGGGCTGTGCCCCCATCCCGGCACAGGGTGGAGGAAGGGATCTTACTGAGAAAGGTTTCTTTATGTTACACATTCCCTTCGTTTTACGGTGTGGTTTTATTTATGGCCAGGGAAGGAAACGAGCAGCTTGCAGGGCAGGCTAAGGCAAACACAGCCTTTGGGGTTTGGCGGGGGCCTTGCTTGGAGGAGGGGGTGCCGGGGGGACAGCTGAGGGGCTGCTGCTGCCTTCAGGGCTGCCCAGAGACCTGCCTGGGTCTCTGCAGCATAATGGAGACTGGTCACGCATGAGCCGCTTTTGGGCTGCAGCGATGGCATCCAAGCCCAAGGGGACCTTGGGGACATGCCATGGCCCCCCATGCTAGCAGGACCCTTCTCCACAGGCAGCATAGGGCTGGTTCCTCCAGGGTGGGCTCAGGCATTTGGGATGGGGCAGAGCCCCAGGGGAAAACAGGGATAATGGAGGAGAGCAGGGAAAAGCCTCTCCCTGCTCTCCTGCTTGTGGGGTTCAGCCCCAGATTTACAGGTGGGTGTCATCAGCACAGCTCCACCCCTGCTGCGGTTGCTCCTACGTGGAGGAGGCTTTTTCACTCCATCCCTGCTTCCAGGCTTCATCCCGCACGACTGCAGACAGCGACTGCAGCTCCCACATCCGGAGTCAAGGCTGTGCGTGCTGCTGGAACCCCGGCAATGGGAACCAGAGCTCCGGCTCTCGCCTCCCACCCTCCACCTGGCCCTTCCTCACAGCAGGGCTCCCCAGGGCCGGGGCTGATGCTTTCCAGGAGTGCCGGCCAGCAGAGATTGCTGGAAAGCAGCTCCCGGGATGCCGCCAGCAAACCTAGAGCCCATCACCCTGCACCGGGCTGCTTGACGTGGCCATCGCCCTTGGTTTGGGTGCAGGAACAGAGCCCCTGGACCAGGCTGCTCTGCTTTGCCCCATCCCATCCCACTGGTTCCTGCCTTCTGAAGCAGCTCCTCCACCCCTGCCTCTGGCTGCACTGCGCTGCTTTGAAACCCTCCGTCTGTGTTTATGAATCCAGTTCCTCTGCCTGTTCCCCTGCCAGATGCTCTCCCACTCGCCTTCCCCTGCCTCACAGCTTTGGAGAAGAAAAGGGCCTTTTTGCAGCCCACGGACTTGAGGGTCAGGGGAAAACATAGACCCTGCGCTGCCTGGGAGGGATTCTGCTGTATTATCCCATGTCTTTGCAGCCCCATGTGTCTGCCGGCTCCTGCCTGCCTTCCCCATCCTTACAAAGCAGCCTGAAGGAGCTGCTAGAGCTGGAGGCCATAAAGCGGGGTCCAGGAGGCTTGGCTGGAGCTCCAGAGCTCCAGCTCTTGCTTATCCAGCGTGGTTTTACAATGATTCAAGCAGCCCATAAGCTGATGGTATTTCCTGCTCTCTCCTGCTCAGCCAGATGCAGAGCCATGGAGAGGAGTGCAAGGAGCTGATCCCTGGCACTGCTGCGGCCCCGGACACGCATCGGCTGCACCCCAAGCCTGGCGTAAGCAGGAGCAGGGATGGAGAGCTCTTAATGCCATGTGGCTGAATGGCTCCAGAGGGACTTAAGGAATAAGCCTGAGCTGGAAGCAGTGATTGGAGTTTTTGCCCTGGGAAGCGAAGCGCGGGGAGAAAGTGGGAGGATTTGGGGAAGCAGGCGGCTCAATGGGGCTTTTGTGCCGTCCCCTGCAGTGTGAGTCAGGCTTCCGCTGCCAGAGGTTGGCCTGGAAATATCGCATCAGCCCCAGAGGACGTGGTTTCCAAACCACCCCAGTCGGGCTTGCTTCTATTTTTTCCTCTTTTCTTTCTTTCTTTCTCTTTCTCCCAAGCCGTCTCCCTCTCTACTCACTGGCTGGCGGGTTTTCCAGCTCCACCCTGCACATCCCAGCTCCCACAGCTTTTCCTACTCCGGCTCCATGCTTGGGAAGGGCTCACAGGGCCTGAGGGGGACAATCCTGGCCAGCCCAGCGCTGCAGGAGCAGGGGGACCTTGGGGGAAGCACTGAGCACCCAGGGTACACATCCCGCTTGGAGATTGCTGAATCCCATCACAAACTGGTGCCCGTTCCCGAGCCCATCTCCAGCCCCAGTGCAGGGAAGGAGCCTCCCTGGGAGCTGGCGAGGGGACCGGCAGAGCTTGGCCAGGGGATGCACAGAGTATCCCTGGAATGGCTGGATGTTACCGGAGAGATCCTTGCCTGCTGTCAACAAACAGCACCGTTGGAGAGGGGCCCATCTCCAGCTGCCCAGGCTCGGATGTTTCCCAACCTTGCTTGTGTCAAACGGCTCTTGGAATGCAGAGATGGGGGGTGGTTATTGGCCAAAGTCAAGGAAAAGGGGGGAAGGATGGAGCAGTGCATGGAGGGGGATGCTGCAGGAGCTACCTGCTGGATTTAATCCCTGCATCCAGCTCTGGACTCAGGGGTAGGGAAGGAGCTTTCACTGGGGTGATCTGGCTGTGGCTGTAGCTGGCAGGGCAGTGCCCACAGCACCATACACAGGTACAATGGCCATGGCCAGGATGGGCTTTTAGTGATGCTAGGTGCTGTGAGGGGCAGAGAAATGCATCTCCATGGCAGGGAAAGGTGTTTGTAGTGTGGAGCGGGAGAGAAGGGCTAGTTTTTGCTCATCTGGGGGTGACATGCTGAATTGCCTGCTTGGCAGTTCTAACCGCAAAGAAAATGAGTATTTCCCCCCTGCTTTCTAGAGCTAAAAAATGCCTTCTCCTCTTCTCTCCTCTTCTCTTCTCTCCTCTTCTCCTTCTCCTCTTCTCTTTCTTCTCTCCTCTCCTCCCCGCTCTGCTCCGCATCCCTTTGGCGGTCCCCTCCCATCCCACCTCCCCACTCTCGCGGTCCCCCTGGCTTTTCCATGGATGGGAAGCCAGCGCCGGGTGCTGTTTACAGAGCAAACAAACTCCTGCTCTATTCCTGGCGCGGGGGCAGCTCCAGCCGGCCGCGGGGGGCTGTGGGGGTGTGGAAGCGGGTGTTCACATCCCCTCCCAGGGCTGCGGGGCACGGCATGGGCCTGTTCTCAGCCACATCCACCTCGGGCCAACGCTCCCCTCTCTCCTCCCCAGCTCCCAGAGGAAATGACCCCGGTGAGCCCAGAGATTGCTGTGGGATGAAGCCCGACTGAAGCCCAGCCAGAGGCTGGGAAAGGCAATGGGAAATTCCTGGTGAACCCCCCCACGCATTCTGCCTGTGCACTGCGGAGCACTGGGGTCTTGGGTGACACGGTCTAGTGTGAGGTGTCCCTGCCCATGGCCGGGGGTTGGAACTGGATGATCTTAAGCTCCTTTCCAACCCAGACCATTCTATGATTCTATGATTCCATGATAGCAGATGGGGAGCATCAATTAAGCTGCCTGGGTATGGCACTGCAAGCAGTGGGGGGCTCTGGCCCCCAACCCCCTTCCCTTTCCCGCCTTTCATCTGCCTGCCCACAAGAGAGAGGAAAAACAACCAGCAGAAAGCCAAGATTTGGGCAAAAGAAGCAGCAGGGATTCACGGGGCCGTCCCAAGCTGACTCACAGCTCACGAAGGCTCCTTGACCAGTCAGTGAGTCACGGTGATGGTGACTTTTATCTCTCTTTGGTTTGAAGGCACATGATGGAACCTCCAAACCGTGCTTGCCCCATGACTTTCTCCACTCCCATCAAGTTCTGGCAGCACCCTTTGCTTCCCCGAGATGCTTTCTGTCTGCTACTGGCTGGCTGTCCGGCTGTCAGGCAGCCAAGAGCAGCCGTTGGGCACAGGGCAGCTCCCAGAGGTATTGCACGGGGCCATGCACAACTGGCACACCCTGGGAAGGAGGGATGGAAAATGGGAATTTATCACCCTCTGGGATCCAGGGCACGGGGCATAAACATCCGTCACCCCACCTCGCTGCTGGTTGGCAGGGCGATGCTCGGAGGCCCTATTTGGTCTGTCCTGAGGATGAGTGACAGCTAACGGGCAACAACCAGGCGGCAAACCTGCATCCTCCCATCCCAGGGATGGGAAGAGCTGCAACAGTCCCCTCCTCTGCTTTGCAGAATCCAAAGCTGCCCCAATGTGGGCCTGCTTTGCAAAGCCGCCCTTGGCTTTCCATCAGGGCAAAGTGGGTTCTCTGATTGTGCCCCATTAACAAGAAGCCTTGGGTCCATTTGCAGGCTTCACAAGCAAAATGAGCATGATGCAGGCAAGACCTTTCCCACTGCAACAGCTCAGCTCATCACATGTTTTTCTTGAGCTCAGTTTTGCTGTTACATTGACCCTAGGAAAGCTCTGCAGGGCATCCCGTCCACATGCAATGTGGCAATGCGCAAACAAGTGCAGGGCACTAGGGAGATGGCTCCGGGAAGGACTGGTTTGGGAATGAGGGGTCTCTGATGGACACCCTCCTTACTCTGGGACTCCAGGAGGCTTGAAGGTACGTGGCTGGTTGCAAAGCAGGCTGTGCAGTGTCATAGAATCAACCAGGCTGGAAAAGCCCTTTAAGCTCATCCAGTCCAACCGTTCCCCAGCACTGCCAAGGCCACCACTAACCCATGGCACTGAGGCCTCGTCTCCACAGTGTGTGAACACTTGCAGGGACGGTGACTGCAGCCCTGCCCTGGGCAGCCTGTTCCAATGCCTGAGCACCCTTTGGGGCAGGAATTGTTCCTCAGCTCCAGTCTAAAAGTACCTGCCAGGGCACAGGCAAGCCACGAGCAGTGAACAGAGAGGAGCTGAAGCGTTTCTAGGACTGCCCCAGCTGAAGGCTGGGGTGATGCTAACGCTTGTCTCCCAAAAAGGACACAAGCCAGAGCCCGGCACCTGGAAAGGGCTGAGGGAGCAGCCCCTGGGAGCCAGGCTGGGCTGTTCGCCTGTTGCGAACAGTCTGTGCTTTGAGCTTTATTTAGGCACACAGACAGGATTTGGCTGCTGCCTCCCAGACCCTGTTACTGTCCAGCCTTCAACCTGACTTTAGTTCCTCAGCCTTAACCCTGTCCTGCGATCCTGGAGGAATGTGTGTATTATGTATTTGCCCACAGCTCTCTGTTGCTAAATATAAGAGTGAGACGAGAATATTTCTTGACAATTCCCACGATACCAGTTTGCGTTCTCCCCCTTTTTTAGCCTTTTTTCCTGTTCTTTCCCATCAGCTGGAAGCTTTTCCAGCTGCTTGAAGCTGTGACCTCAAAACATGCGGCACATCCACAGAAAAGAAACTTCGGTGAAATCGGTTCGATTTCCAAAAGTGGAGGACAGGAAAAGAGCTGATAACCCTGGAGGAGGCAGCAGGGGTCCTGGCTGGGTACCCTGGGGTACACACTGCTCCCAGGGCAGACATGGACAAGCTGGGGTCACACTCACCTCCCTGGGACCCCCATCACCACTGCTGAGGTGTTCAACCAACACTTGGGGGTGGCTTTTTGGCATCCTCTTGTTGGATGCTCAGGGTGGATGCAGCTCATAGGGACCCCACACATCCAATTCCTTCTTCCCCCCGCATCCCTCCTCATTCCAAACCCCCAGGGAGAGGGGTTTTGGGGAAGGGGGAGCTCAGCCTGTGAGTGACTTCAGTGGGAACCGGAGGAGAAGCAAGCTGCCTAAGAGCAGTTTCCTAAAGCTTCACACTCGGGTGTCAAGAGGGCAAGTTTTATGAGTGCTGTTCTCTTTTTGATACGATCTCCTACTTGTTGATGTGCACGATGACTCTTCCCATGTGGGGCTGAAAATTTTCCATTTCCAAGCCCCTGAACCTGGGCTTGGAAGCAACACAAGCACATTCACATGGGAACGCCCATGAGACCATGGGCACTGGTGGTCTCAGCAGGGATGCTCCCATGGGGAAGGAGCCTGCAGGAAGCTGGTACCCAGACCCAGGGTCACAGCTGGCACATCTGCTTCCGCTGGGTGCAGAAATAGTCCCCAGCATCAGAAAATGAGCTCGAGCCCCCTTTCCTATGATATTTCCCTTTCATTGATTCCTGGAGCTGTGCCCAGGGGGTTTGGCTGGTACCAGTGAAAGCCAGGTGCTGGTTTTAGGGGGGGGGGTTGCTGCAGCCCATTCACCATGGAAGAGCTTGGGAATGCCAGGAGCCCTGGGGGACATCCCGGACACCCGAGCGGGCAATGGCTCTGTGTGGTGAAATCCCTGCCTGGGATGGAAAGGTCAGGAATGAAGGAGACCACTCTGTTCACTAACAATAGGGGTGTTTTTTCCACACAGCTTGCCAGGCATCAGCGTTTTAGTATGTGGAATAGAAAAGAAGGAACAAGGCCGGAGGGAAGGAACATGTCCCGGAGGCCACCTGCTTGCTGTGGAGGGAGCAGGGACAACAAGGGACCTGCAGGGACCTTACATGTGCTGAGAGCCACAAGGCTATGGGGTTGTCCTCCTCCTCCTCACACTGACACAGACTTGGATGCAGAAGATGGTTGGGGAGCAAAAGTGCAGGGGTGGTCAGTAATTCCTTTGGAAACTGCTTTCCAAAACTGCTGTTTGGAACCCTTGGAGAGGTTTGGGAAGAGAAACCGCTCGGTGAGATGTGATAGTGGTTTTGGGGTGACTTAGGGGAAAAAGTGCTTTTTCAATTCCCATCACTGCTGAAGCTGTGGATGCTGCTAACACAGTGTCAATGGTTGGTTAGATACAGAGTGCAGCTTTGAGGGTCAGGTGAAGGCACAGACCTGTCCTAAGCAGGATGGGACCCATGTCCAGAGCCACCTGAAACTCAGACCACCGCAGGTATGAGCATCCCCTAGCAGCAGAGGGAGCAGGAGGCAGAAGGTGTGCAGAAGAGGTGCAGGGTGGGATGCAGGATGGGTGTTGGGATGCTGAGGCAGGGCACATTGCTGTGCCAAGGGCTGTGTGGGCAAACCTTGCCACTTCTTGGGCTAACTGGATATAAACTGGATATAAGCGCCCGCTCTGCTCCCTGCCCTGCAGTAACCCTCTGCCCAGCTCTGTCCTAGCACAGCAGCCAGCATCCCCTGTCCTACAGCACCAGGCTCCTTCTCCTGGGGGTGACCCTCACCCCCTGGTGCCCCATCATGTGAGGGGTGATCCCGCACCCCTCGGGGCTCCCTGGCCCCGTGCATGCAGCCGCCCCGTGCACAGCTCAGACGGACGGAGCGCAGCTGACGCACGCCCTGGAGAATGCTGCCCGGCTCCGTGGTTCCCACCAGCACCCTGGATGAGAGGGGCTGCCCTGCACAGAGCTACTGTGGCAAGGCCAAACATGGGCAGGGAGGGCTGGCTCTCCGTGCTGGGGCTGCAGGACATGCCCATGCTCCGTGCTCATGGAGCAAGGAAAGTGCCTTTTGCCCTTGGGCTGCTCACGGCGCAGACCGTGCGGCTCCTGCGTGTGTGCAGGGAGCGAGCCCCATCCCACCCAGCACCACGTTCGTGTGTGCCCCTGGGCACAGCATCAAGTACCCAGCACCCTGATCGCCACAGTGCGTGAGCAGCCCAGATCCCTCCCTCGGCTTTCCACGCAGGACAGCCTGGCCCAAACACCCCAAAACGGGCAGCTCCCTCTCCCTGCTCCTGCCAGCTTGGCGACAGCTCGGGGAGAGGACAGCCTGCGCATACACCGCTGGGTCCCCATCCCTCCCGAAGCCAAGCTTTATCCCCTAGGTTTCTCCCTGCTCCATCCCTCGGTGGGACGGGGCTTACCTCCGGCCGCGGGTCCCGCGGTGACAGCCGGGGGCTGGCAGGCCAGCAGCAGCAGCAGCAGCGGCATCGTGGCAGTGCCACCTCGGGCACCCATGGTGGCCCCCAGGGCTGGAGCAGCGGCTCGGGCTCCGGGCACGGCACAGAGCCGTGCTTCCACCAGCGCTTCCAGGCGAGGGCTGCAGCTACTACAATATTTAATGAAGGGGAGTTGAGGGAGGGCCCTGTAACTTCTGCCGCCACTCAGGAAGGAGGAATTCGCTCAGATGACAGAGTCAATCTCTTCGCTCTTAAAGGAGCCCCTGCCCACCCGCTGCTCAAAGCACCCTTGTTTCCGTTGGGGCGAGGCGAGGAAGGAGCGGCCGCTGTCACCGAGAGGGGAAGGAGCGTGATTTGGGGTGCGATGGGTGGCTCCGGGGGCTTCCGTGGCTGTCCCCGACGCCAGGCACAACCAGCTCTTGGGGTCCATGGAGTCCCGAAGCCGTGTTACCCATCCCTGGCTATATCCCGTTCCCTGCCGCCTGCCGAAGCAGCTCTCACCAGGACTAAAGGCAATCTTAAAGTCCTCGGGGCTCATAGTAGTCCAACCATGCACTGAGAAAACGGCTTCCCAGCTTCTCCCCGCCGTGCAAAGCCGATGCCGCACGTGTTAAGGACAAGGACACAACCCCTCAGATACGCACCATCCCATCCAGCCAGGATCCCCGCTCCTCATCCCACAGAGCCCCAGCAGCTTTCAGGGCCCTCCTTGCTCACAGTGTAGCTCGCATCCCATCTGTCCATCCCCCCTAAAGCTGCTCCCAGCCTCCTGCTTGGATCTGGAGCAGCACCCCCCTCCTTCTTCATGGATGTCTGTATTTCAGGTCCTTTCCCCCCCGAGCCGTGTTTCACTGATGGATTACATACGGCTTGATTCCTGCTGGTTTACTTCTAACCTCTTTAGGGCCCTCAGTGTGACTTTGCTGTCTTTGGCAGCGTTTACAACACCTTCCAGCTTACAGTCATCTGCAAACATGATTAATTTGTTGTTTACTCTTGCTTTCACATCATTAATAAAGACATTAAATAAAGCTGGGATGTGCCGTTTTCTCAGTACCTTTCCATGAGGAATTGTCAGGGGCTGGGTAAGTTCATTAGCTAATTCTGTTTAGTCTGGGGGTTACACATTACCCAGACTTGCTGATTTGTACTGATTCAATTTTACCAAGTATTCCCCTTCCTGCTCTTTATCTCGAGCTCTTCCGAGGACCTCTGTGTTGCTTTGCTCTCTCTCTGTCCTTAGCAGTCCCCTCTTTGCCTTTTTAAGGGCTGATTGAGGGGCTTGGAGCAACCTGGTCTAGTGGAAGGTGTCCCTAATGGCAGAGGGTCGGAACTCGATGAGCTTAAAGTCCTTTCCAACCCAAACCATTCCATGATTCTCTTCCTGGGTTTGCTCCTGCTTCCCCATTCCCAGGCTTGCTTTGCTCCCTGTGGCACCAAGGGATGAGCCACTGTTTGCCACAGGAGCATTGGCCTCAAGGAAGGGCAGCAAGTATGGCTTGAGCAAGAAGACACCTCCAAGCACCCTGAGCATCCTCTACTTTGGGGATGCTCACTGGCCGGCTCCTGCCTCTGCAGGTGGGGTTTCCTCTGTCCGGCAGCAGGGAATGCTGCCTGCTGGCCATGCTGGCTTCAGTGTCACCCGGCACTGACCGGGAGGAGGTGTTGGGAAAACACCAGGGACAAGCCTGGCAATGCAGAGTAAACCGTTCACTTTGGTTATCATTAATTATCATTATTTCCCCTCCAGTCAGGATATTACAACCTCTGGTGGAAGCCTCATGTGTTACCCAGAGAAACATCCCCGCGGCAGCCCCCTTCAGCCACCCCCATCGCCGGAGCCCCCAAGCACAGCCCCACATCTGGCCAGCACATTTGCTATCCCTCAGCCAGGCCCTGGCTGAGCCAACATCTGGCTGAGCAGTGGAGGGGCAGCGCCAGCGTGGAGCAGTGCCTTTGGCTCTGCCCTGAAACCTGCTCTGCAGCGTGGTGAGCTGATGCTGGGTGCCCCCAGCTTCATTTGCAGGCAGCTGCCTTTGCCCTTTGGTGAGTGCCACACCGCTGATGGGGGGTACTTTGGGGAGGGTTTGGGGGGAAATGAGACAAGTTCAATTCTGTCCTTCCTCCGTAGCCCAGGGGCTGGTATTGAGGCGGCTGCGGTCTCCATCCCTCCTGGCTCAGGGCTGCTCTCCCTCCTTTCGTGCTGGCCGGATGCATTTATTTATCCGAGTCCAGCTCTATTTAGGATGTGTTTCCAGGGAAGCGGTGTGAGGGAGGTGAGGAGGGCTGCCGAGGGGCTCCACAGCCCCCGAGCCAGGGTCCTGCCATGCCTGCAGGGATGCATGGGCAGCTCTCATTCACCCCACCTCTCACAGGACCCCCTCTTCATCCATTGCATCCAAGCCTAGCTCAGGTTGGGAAGCCAGGAGCCCTTTCCCTGGAGTGCCTTTTCCCTGAAGAGCAACATTCCCTGTTTGCTTGAGACTGGAGTAATTCAGAGCAGCGGGATGCTGGTGTTCACCTGCAGGGAAGAGCCACCCCATTCACCCTTTAATAAGCCTGCTTGGCTTTTCATCCCAACATGGCATCCAGCACCCCTGGCTGGGCTTTGCATCAGCCCCAAGCTCCCACCTTGCCACCCAGCACCAGCAGAGGAGGGCCTGGGCCGCCCATGGAGCAAGGCTGGGGGTTCCTGATGCTGTGAGGGGCTGCAGCTTGGGAAGAGAGCCCATCCGAGGGAGGAGAGGCGAGCAGCAAGCGTGCTTGGAGCGCACCGCCAGCGTCTGGAAGGAATATCCCATCCGGTGCTGGCAGGAGGGAGCGCATTCATGAATGCTGCTGGGATTTAGCTTCTCAGCATCTGCCTTCCCAAGTGCTGGAGGGATTTTATAGGAAACAAAGCAAACCCTTCAGATCTGACCTGGTCGAAGCAATGACCCAGCTGGAGGGATCTCGTTTGGGGTGGTGGATCCCTAACCTTTGCCATGCACCCATTCCCTGAGGAGCAGGACATCAGCTGGGTGCTGTTCCAGCCAGGCTGAAGCCTGTCCTAAACACATTCAGTGCTTAGGATAGTGATCACCTCAGGGAGGTTTGCTCTCTATTTGCTCAGAGAAAGCACTGTGAACCTCGTGACTGTGGTTCCAAGCAGCTGGGCAGATGTGCAGTGTCTCTGTGGTTGGGGTTGTACAGAGGGATGTCACGGGGTTAGTGTGCTATGTCCGGCGTGCCGTGCCTCTGGTGAGGAAACAAGGAGGAAGGGGATGCTGCGGGGAGTTGGGGCTGCTGCGTTAGGCATGAGAAGCACAGCCCAGTGTCCTCCAAAGCCTTTCTCTTGTCTCTTTGCAACCAACAAAACAATCTGTGCAGCAGGAACATGCCGTTGACTTAAGGAGACAAAACAGTTCACAGGGTTTCAGGGCCCTGAGTGTTCCAATTGCCCTGATGAGCCCCATCTGGGCTCTCACCCACACCCTCCACCCCCCTGCATTTAAGCTCAAGTGCCTCCATTCCTTGCTCTTCATCATGGATGCGGTGGAGCATAGGGTTGATGCTGGTTTCTGGTGGTGATCCTGCCTGCTAGGACAGAGGGATCGCATCCCTTATCTAGCTGCCTGCCCAGCCCAGAGGCTGTCCTTGCCCTCATGACCAGGATGTGCCTGCAGCATGGTAAGCCAGCATCTCTTTATTGCCTTGGTGCTACTTCAGGGTGCTCCCACCTGGGCACGTTGCATGCAACCTCTGCATAGGGGTGGGCTTTAAAGTCCCCAAAAAACAACCTGATGGAAATCCAGGGCAGTGCTGGGGGTCTATCTTTGTGCTGGGGCCTTGCAATGATGCTGAACCATGGGATAACCCCTGTGGGCCAGACCCCCAGCTCTCCTGCTGCTTGCCCCAGGCCTTGTGCAAGGGGCTTGGTGTGACATGGGCTTTATTTGCACCCTGAGGGGGGTCAGAGTGCTGTGACTGTACTTCCCTGTGACTAATACCCTTTGCTGTTCCTCGAGCACCAAACACATCACTCCCCCGTGTTAGCTTAAAAAAGGAAATCAATAAAGCCCATTTATTTTTATCTGGGATTTAGGGTGCTTTGGAAGAGGAACTGAGCTGTAATTTGGAGTCAGCAGGCTCACCAGCTTCTCCAGGGCTTGTCAGATCCAGGAACTGGCTTTTAACAGTAGATAAATATTGACTGATGTGTTTTCAAGGAGTGAGCTCCTTGCTGTGTAAAGGGGGAACCCTCAGAGAGCACGGGGAGGGCTGGAGCAAGCCAGGAAGCAGTGGTGAGCTGTGCTGGCTGCTCAGGCTCACTTTGGGTGTCCAGTGAGGTCTCAGGATCTAACTGGTCTGTGACAGAGCTCAGGGTCTCAGGGAGCTTGTGGTAGAGCCTGCTTGAAGAGATGCTGCTAGAGCAGCTTGCTGCAAGCCCCTGTGTCCAACCTGGCCTTGAACACTGCCAGGGATGGGGCAGCCACAGCTTCTCTGGGCACCCTGGGCCAGCGCCTCAGCACCCTCACAGGGAAGAGCTTCTGCCTAAGAGCTCATCTCAGTCTCCCCTCTGGCAGGTTCAAGCCATTCCCCTTGGCCTGTCCCTACAGGCCCTTGTCCCAAGCCCCTCTCCAGGTTTCCTGCAGCCCCTTTAGGCACTGGAGCTGCTCTCAGGTCTCCCCTTCAGGAGCCTTCTCTTGTCCAGGCTGCAGGCGGCAGCCCAGGAGATGGCACCAGCGCACCGCGCTGCCCGCCCCGCCGAGGCTCCGCGCCGGGGATGCTGCCCCGAGCCCGCCGGGGACCGCGTTCTGTTCCGAGCGCGGCGCCGGGGGCTGGGATGGGCAAGGGGAGTTGCGGGGCTCTGCTGCCAGCCCTGCCGCCGTCCCTCCTGCGGCTACAGCGGAGGTGGGGGTAAGAGGAGCAGCCCCGGCACATCCAGGCTGCCGCAGGGACCGTCCCTGTGAGCACAGGAGCCTCTGCTGCTCTCCACCTCTTGAGCAAGCAGCGGAGCTGTCTGGGCTCCAGCCGCCTCTGCTCTTCCAGTAGTGTCTGGCTACTGCTGATGGCTGGAGGTGGGACGTGTGGTTAAGGAGGTCAGGATGAGCGTGTTTCTGTGGGGATGTAAGGCGGCACCATAGGGGAGGTTTGGAGGTGGCCTGAGGATGGGGGGCAGGTCCCTGGCAGCCCATCCCAGCCAGGACAGCACCCTGGTGAAGTGTCCTTCAGAGCTGAGCCACATAGGAGTGAGTCCTGGGGGGCAGGTACTCGGTGATGGACAAGGGTGATTGTTGAGGGAGAAGGGGTGAAGCTTTGACAGGGAGCAATAATTGGGATGGAGCCATGTGGGACAGTGGCAGGTTCGAGGGCAGCCCATTGCTAGAGCCTGCTATGAGTCCTGGGGTGGGTTACAGGCCACCTTGGAGCCCTTGGCATCTCTCCTGTCTCTGCTCCTGATACATATGCCCTTGTGGCTCCATCAACTCACAGGTGTTGGTGGTAGCTTTCCCCAAGGGAGACCAGTTAAAAAGGAGACATCAGTTTTCTGTGTCCATCCCAATCTCTATTTTTGCTATTATGCATTTGTTTCCTTCCTAAATATCCTTCCTGCTGCTTGGCCCCTTGTTGTCTCTCTTTGGTGTCACCAAAACAGACCAAGCAGGTGCTACCTGGCAGTGAGCTTCTCTCCCAAGCATGCCTTTGCAGGCTGCCAGGAGCGTGCACTGAAGCACCAGCATGAAGCCTTTTGTACCTTGACCCTAGAAAGCTGCTGCTTTACCTGGTGCTTGCTCAGCTCGTGATGTGAGAGGCACAAGGAGCTGCTCCCTCCTTCCAGCTTCTTGGAGGAAGATGGAGATGACTCCTTTACTTGGAAAGGTGGTGGTTTCTCTGGGTGCAAGCAGGGTAAGATGCTTGTACTCCATCTCCCCACCCTGGCTCCTGGGCTTGCAGTGGAGTTGACACCCTCCATGGAGCCCATTCCCTGCAGCCTTTTCATTTTCCTTCCTTTACACAACCCTGAAGCCCCCAAAGATTTAATGGGATGGGTGGGACTGAATAACCAGAGGAAGATGCAGTGATTTCCCCCCTCCCTTCCATCACCCCAGCTCCCGGTGCTGTAGTTTCCTTCCCAGTCAGGCTTCACCGGGGGATTCTCTCCCTGCAGCGGGACCCATCTGTCTTGGAGCAGATTAGAAAGATGTCACTTCGCCAGCACAGTCATTTATCACAGTGGCTGGGGAAATCAGCAGGGGCCAGGCAGGGAGGAGGGAAACTGGGCTTGTCCTGGTGATGTAGGTAAAGGTTGTGGAGGTTTCTAGACTATTTCTAGCTTGACATCAGTTTGTCCTGAGGAAGAAACCAGGGCCTGGGTTTTCCACCTTCGGGTCCTGATGGGGCTGAGAGCAATAAACTCTGACAAAATTTATGGGGCAGAGGAGCTGGGATCTCTCAAGCATTGGGGCTTTTAACTGGACGCTCGTGTTCTCCTTCCAGCTGCTAATTCCAGGAGCCACGGTAGAGATGAAGCCTTCAGGCTTGCTGTAATAATCACAAGGATGAGACAAACCCCCTCGTTGCAGGGGTTACCACCACCATGCTCTGTCCATGGAGCAGCCCAGCTGGATTTGATGCTTTGCCCAGGGGCCAGTGGTGGGATAAGGGGCTCCAATCCCAAGTTGCCAGCTGGAAACCTGGCAAAGCTCAGACAAGGGGAGGGGAAAAAAAAGCTATTTTTCAGTGATGGAGAGAACGCTGCAAACAAATGAGGAGCAGAATGCAAATGAAACCTGATAAAAATTCCTTGGCAGTGTCCCCTTTCAGCGTCATATATTTTTATCTTACTCTGGTTTTATTTGCTGGAAAGGGAAATGTAAAGGGAGAAACATTCAATTTAACCTGCCTGTCAGCTGGAGCCTCTGAGCCGAGGCACTTGGGGGCTGGAGGAGGGAGGGATGCTCCCAGGTCCCAGCACGATGTCTGGGACCACTGATGCTCCCTTGCCTGTCTGTGCACCCACTGTTGTCACAAGCATCCTGTGGCACATGGCTGTCACTATGTTAATCACCATAGTAACGAGGGGCTGAGTTCTGGCAGGATCTATTCCCCTGCGTGGAACAGTGGGGCCTTCTCTTCCCTGGGCTCCATAGAGTGAGGCTGGTGCTGGTGGTACCTCAAGGACATCTTTGTATTCTCATTGTCAACTGCTCTGTGATGCTTTGCCAATCACTTGGCTTCTCTCCATCTCTCCAGGCATGTGGACCAGCGCTACAGGGACCCAAATCCTGTCGTGAGGAGGCCCCGTACATCCTTAGGGTCAAAGCTGGGACTTTTGGGGCAGTAACTGCCTCTTAGTAGCGTGTGTGGACTCTTTTGTGTTCACACTCAACTAACACAAGGGGGAGATGGTCTCAGGCTTTTTTCGTGCTCAAATCATCAGCTTTTCCTTCTGGAGGGGGAAATGTTGTCATTTTCCGCAGCTGTATTGGTCTGCAAAGATGCATACCTGCTTCTAGATGGTAGAAATGAGGAATGACAATCAACTGTGAAGCTCAGCACATGCTCACTATTGGGATTCTTTAATATCTAAATGTGGGAGCTGGAGGTGTCACTGCAAATCCTGAAGTCTGAATATCTGATCCTGTACCATGGCCAGTATGTGTGCCAGAACCAAGTTTCAGTGGGCTCTGAATATAGAGTCTGTGGACAGAGCTAGGGAGAAGGTGCTGGAGATGATGGGTTTCTCCCCAAATCAGGCAGGGCTTCTCCGAACACCTCCTGCCCCAGCCTGAAACTGGTGATGTGGAGTATCCTGCTCATGTTGTGCTGTGGGACCCCAGCACTGACTCGAAGGGAACCAGCTGCTGGCTTGGCTTTGTTGAAGGCCCAAGGCAGCGAAGAAGATGCTCCCAGAAATCCATCTGTGGGTGCTTGGGTTTTGATTCACGGCAAGGAAACCTCCTCCCCTTGGTGGAGGCTGCTGGCAGGCAGTGGCTGTGACAGGAGCAGCTGGGATGTGGACATCAGTCTCCTCATAACTAGACTGAGACCAATGCCTTATTCCCTGGCAGGCATTCATCAGCTGGCAATGACTTTCTGTCTTTACTGACCCAGGGCTGGAGCTGAGCCAGTGACACGGAGGTAAAAGGGTCTGTTTACCCATGAAAAACACTCCTGAGGCATCTAGAGCCTCTTCCAGCTTCGAACACTGGTGAAACCAAGGACATGCTCCCAGTGGGGAGGTGCTGGTAGGGCTGGAGCACCCAGGCAGTGAAACCTCACTGAAACCAGCGCTGCTGGTGCAGGTGATGCTGGGGAGATGCAAAGAGCTGCTCTCTGGGCGTGGGTAGAACCTGCAATGATGATTGCAGAAGGTGCCTCTTGTGTCCTTGTTCGCTCTTAGCTCCCCACTGGGAAGAGGGGGAAAATTGAGGCATCCATGAGGAATATAGCAGTAATAAAGCCAGGCCCCTGTCAGGCAGGGTGTAGTTGTGCTGGAGAGCAGCAGCTCAGCAGGCAGCGAGTGCGCTACGGAGCCAAGGATAATAAGAATAATAGAAGAGATGTCAGGGTGAGTGGCAGCTCGGCAGCCTGGGGCCAGGCTTGTCTCCTGCAGGGATCCTGCTGCCCACCAGCAGCTCTGCCCAGCCCCTGGAAAGCTGTCAGCTGCTGACACGGCACAAATAGAGCCATTGCCCTGTGGAAACCCTGCCTCTGGTGTGTTTCCGCTTGGTGCTGCTGCTTGCTGAAACCTCTCAGTGAGTGCACTGCTTGGGTCTGGGTTGGGATGGAGAGAGGGAAATGGAGATAGTGGGAAAGGGGCAGTGTTTTCTAAAAGGAGCAAAGCCAGGGAAAATGGTGGAAATGGGGCAAAAATGGTTTGGATGAGAGAAGAGCCCCATCCCTGGGGCAAGGGCTGGCTTCAGCCTCTCCATCACCTCCTGAGCTGATGTCCCTCAACCCATCAGCTCCTACTTGCTCTTTCCAGGCCTGGCACCCATGGGTCCACCTTCCCATGCACAGTCCCCATCCTCTTCTACCCTCCATCAGAGTCCCCCTTCCTGGCTCTATACCTGCTTCCTGTCTGGATGCACACATCACACATCCCCTTCCCCAGGCTGTTTCTTTACACAGGGACAGAATTCCCCATCCTTACTGATTTTCCACAAGCTGTTAGGGAGATGCATCAAACTTCATTCTTGTACAGATAATCATTGAGTTTCTTTTGTAGCTTGCTAGAAGGACCAGGCACATCCTGTGTGAGCCAAGGATGTGTGCAGAGAGACAACCAAGAGATTGCGTCTTTGGCTGGATGGGGATGGTTCCCCATTAACCACACAGGAAGAACACCAGTTGGAGGAGGAGGAAAGGGAGAGCCAGCAGGCAGTGATGTTTAAAGGCGGAGGGAAAGGGCTGGGTCTCAGCTGTGAGGATGACGATGGGTTTTTTGGAGTAGCCTTGGGTTGGTTTTCTCTTTTCTGTTGGAAACTGCTCCTTTGTCAAAGCAAGTGCCTGTGGGGAAGGTCAGACACGATCAATCTCCCCAGTTTGAAAGCAGGCGTTCAGAAATGCTCAGCAACTTCCCATTCGGGTGATTGGTGAGCGGGCACGATCAGGGGGAGTTGGTTCAAAAGACTTTTTGCCTGGGAAATGTGAGTTTGCAGCCCAGCATCTAAAGAGACAAAGCAAAGCAGGCTCCAAAGACTTGAATCCACTTGATGCTTTCTGCTACGATGGGTTTGACTCCCACTCTCCCCTCACAGCCTTTGCATCCCTGCAGCATGGTCCCCGAAGGATAATGGTCCTTTTGGGGGATAAAACCCCTTTCCTACCAGCTCTAGCATGGAAGAGGATGAAAGCCAGTCCAGAAGCATAAGGCTTCAGGGAACTGGGAATTTAAACATGTGAAAAGCCCACTGTGTCTTGTCCAAATTCTGTTTCAGTGGTGTTACTACTGACCCCCTGCCCCTGGTTTCTCAGTGTGGCCCCAGCCCTGGGAAACAGGGAACCTGCTTTAAGTGTCTGTGCTGGAGTGACTTCTGAATGCTGTGTGTTTAATAGGGATTAATGGGAATTAAATAAGAATGGGGGAGAAGTGCTGGGAGGACTAAACTGTCTTGGGAATAGGCAGTAAGGGGCGGGGAAGTGCTACCTGGAAAGTATCTAGGGAGATGGCTGCTGATGTGGGAGGGCTAGAAACTGGCATCCTTTGGATGATGGTTTTCACATCCTTTGAATGATGGGGCAAGGGGATGCTGTGGCTGTGCCCCAAGATGGGGAGCAGCTGGTGATCTATGGTTTGGAAGTCATTTACCATCCTGGGAATGCTCTGGGGACTGCTGGCTCACTGGAGGGCTTTGGAGGTGTGCAGGGCTTCTTACCCATGCTCACAGGGTGCCAGAGAACCGGTGAGAAAGGGATGCAGTGGCTGGGAAAAGCTGGATGCTGATCTGTGGAACGAGAGCAGAGCCCTGGCAAAAGGCTTCCTGGGTGGATGCTGCCCAGGACAGCATGGACTGGGGTGTCTGTGGTGATAGACAGCCAAGGGCTGTCCTGGCTCCCGATGACAGCAGCTCCTCTGGGACATGTCTTGAGTGTTGTGTGGGCTAATTACATGCCCTTAGGAGGTTTCTAATAGCTGGAGCCCCTAGGTGCTGACATGTGTTGGAGCATCCTTGCCTGGGCTGTGATGGGTACGGAGCAGTGTGGTGGTCACGGTGTGAGAGGGGACCTGCCTGCTGAAAACACCCTGCAGGAGCATGGCGCAGGGATATGGAGCAGTGCTGCCTGCAGCCAGCTTCCCCCCGAGCTCACCTCCGGAGCTGCCCTTTGAAGGCTGCTTCATCCGGGTGAGTCTCACAGGGGCAGCTCTTGAGAGGCGAAGCAGCAGAATTGGATGTTTGTGCTGCACGAAGAAGGCTCCGGTTACACAGCCGGGGAGAAGAGGATCCTAAATTGGATTTCTCCGCTTGCTTGGAATGGGCTCCAGTTGTGGGGGATTACTGGGGATTTAAAGCGAACATATAGGAAATGGTAATGAAACCATCCCCCAGCCAAAAAAGCTGGGGAGCTCCATGTGCTGCTGTGTTAAATACAGAGGAATCTTGCAATTAACATCTGAGCAGTGAGTGGAGCGGTGCTGGTGACGAATCAAAGTCATGCAAGTTTGCAGGGTTGCAGCCCGCCTTTCACCTCCTCCTCTGTGGGTGAAGCACGAAGGCAGCCAGCTCCTTCCTGCACCATGGGCATCGCATCCCTTCCACCCTCTCCTAGCTGGGGTGACCCGCATGGGATGCTCCAGGGAACAAAGCAAACCCCGCAGCACTGGGAGGGGACCAGCAGCCACCCCCAGATCTGCAGAAAACACTGTGTTCTCCAGTGAAAATCAGCGATTCCTTTTTAAGAATGAAATTTGGGATGCTTAATTGGGTATGCTGAGATTGAGTGTCGCTGATTTCTGTTTCCCACTCCTCTGCCTTCCCCTTGTTTTGGCCCCAGAAATGTCAAGGCTAATTGCCAGCATTATTTCTCCTCTTGTTTCAGCCTCGCCCACCCCAGGGCTGAGGGATGAGGCAGCGTGTGTGAGCATCATTGCCTAGTGCTGGTGCGGGCAGCCCCTACCCTGAGAGCTGGGTCTAAGTAGGGATACACGGCTTTATGTGGGGAGCAGCACCCCTGCAAGGCTGCTTAGTAGAGAGCACATCTGAGTCCAGACACGGATCCAAGCAGGCAACTTGGTTTTGCGGAGAGATGAATACAAGCGGAGCTGTGGGAGCTGAACTGGGATGGGGATAGAGGCCTGCCTGGAGTGCAGTGGATTCCTGTGCGGGGGACCTGCACGCTGCTGGTCTTGGGGGGGTGGTTTGGTGGGGAGCAGGATGAGTGCCAGCAGATGGCACTCTGGAATGCACTGCACAGCCTCTTCACTGTGCAGAACCTGCTCTGAAATGGCTTCCTCAGCTTCTCTGTGCAGCCACTCGGGGCTGGGGCTGGACCACAGTCCCGTGCACTCTCCTCCAGCTCGTTCTCCATCCTCACCCTCCTCAGTGCCAGCATCTCCTGTTTGCAGACCCTGTGCCTCGCATCCTCACCTCCTCACCAAGGCATTTCTCCAGCCCTTTCTTTGCTCTACCAGGGTGCTGGGTTCCAAGGACATGAGACTGAAGGTCCCCTCCTGCCAAAAGGGGATGTTTGGGGACCCCAGCCTGAGGTTTTGATGCTCGGGTTGGAAATGTGAGCATCATGGGGAGGAGGGCTGGGAGCAGAAACATGCGGAGCCTGTTTGTTTTCTGTCCCTGGGGTGGTAGGCGCTCACCTCTGCCTCGAATTACAAGTCATGTCACATCTTGGGAGGCTTGAAATTGTGTTTCTCAGCAATGTTCCTAAAGAGATTAGAAGCACTGAAATGGCTGAAATACCCTCTGAGCCTGGAGCAGAACAAGGCACAGAACAGAGCAGAGTGGGATGGGGAGAAAGCTGCAGCATCCTCACCAGCATGGAGGGCAGGGCTGGGGCAGCTCATCCCTTGCTCCCTCCTCACACTCTCCTGGTTTGGGATTGTTTTTGCAGTGCCAGTTCATACTGGTGCAAATGGGATGTGGGAAGAGCTGGGGTGGCCACTTTCCCCCGGCGTGGGATGGAGAAGCCCAACCAGCATCCCACAGAGCACAAGGTGTCTTTAAAGAGATACTGAAATGTTCACCCATGGAGCAGGGTGCCGCTCTCCCACCCCAGTTTACAGATGAGGAGAGAGGAACTGTGATTTCAGGGATAAAGAAGGGCCAAGCAGCCAGGCAGCAGCTGACCCTGACTGCAGGAGGAATTGATTTCCAGGGCTGATTTAGAGGAGGTAGCGATTCAAAACTTAATACAAGGCAGAAGCTGCTTTCTGAAGTTTGGCTGCTTATTTTCAGTTGGCTTATTCCTAACCCCAGTCTAAATCGCCCCTCTCTGATTCTTTGCATTCTCTTCTTGCTGCTGGAGCCCCTGCAACAGGGGCTGCATTGGCTGTGGGGCTGCATCCTGGTCCTTACCGTGAGCATCCCTATTCCTGGGACTGTGTGGAGCTGTCGGAGATGTCACCAGAGCGAATTGGTCCCCAGGTGCTGCTTTGAGGGCCTGGCTGACAGAGTGATTGGTGATCAGTGGCTGAACCGACACATCATGCCACAATTAGAGACCTCCTGGTAAGAGAGAGATTCGAGCCAGGCGAAGACAGAGCCGGTTACAAATATTGAAGGAGCTGTTAAAGATGCAAACTCATTATCTCCCAAGCAATCCAGCAACATTCACGAGGACATTAGTGCCAGAGCAGCACATAGGAATGATGAATGTATCTGTTGGCGTGGGTCTTGTGTTATGGAGTGGACAAAAAGACGAGCTCGATGACAAACACATCCACAAACGTGGCCATCATCCCAATTACAGCCTGGGAAGAAATGCAAGGGTGAGGAATGGGAATGAGGGAAAGGGGTGTAGATGAAGGGAGGCAAGCTGTGGTCTGCTGCAAGGGGGCTGAAAAGCCAGAGGAGGTTCTGGGATTGAAGAAGGCACTCTAATGGCTGGGTCTATTCGGAGAGTTGGGATTCACTGCTCTGGTCTCCACTGGCTAATTATGTTGCCATGTTCCTCCTGACTTGTGAGACTCAGCAAAAGCCTTGGCGAGGGTTGCCTCGGAGGTCAACAGAACCGATCTAATTGCATTTCCAGAGTATTTATGTGGCTATCTTCAGAGTGCTTTTTCCATACCCCTGGAAAAATGCAAACCAAAAGAGCAACAACCTGCTCCTCCATAGCCACCGCGCCGGCAGGGAAGGTGGTGCTGCCACCACATGTGGCCACATCTGTGATGGAGGAGGTGGCAGTGGGATGCTGCTTCAGAGCCCTTATAGCTGGGGTATTTAAATCCTCCTGCTCTGGTGAGAGGGAACCCCAGGTTGATTTCTATCCGGTTGTGTGGCTCTATCTCTGCAATAGCAATGTGCTTAAGTGTGCAGGATGAAATTAATACAGAGCAGATTTACCTGGGGAATATTTGAGCAAGTTTTGAGCTGAATATTCATTGGAATTTTCTGTGCTCTGATGTCTTGCTTGGCCCATCATGGCTTCAACCGGGCAGCTGGGTCAGCTCTTCCTGGGGCATCACTTGCTGTGTCAGAGATGCTGGAAATATCCCAACAGAAAATCTCCACCTCATTTTCCCTGCAGCCTCCGAAGCAGTGGACATGATGCAAATCCTGCTGTCTATCCATGCAGTGCTCTGAGGAACGAGGGGCTCAGCTCCTGTCCCCTATCTCATGGGTGCCATCGGGAGCAGAGGGATGCGGGAGCACTGGGGGGTCACAGCCCTGCGGGGGAAGGTGCCTGGCAGCCCAGAGCTAGGTCAGAGCTGCAGGACACGGGTGGAATCAGCAATTGTAATCAAAGCTGACCTGTGGCCAACTCTGTGGAGAGTTCTCAATGCTACAACTAAATGAGCTGGTGGCAGATTCAGGCAAGACTAAAATTAAACCAGGTCAGGTACAGGCAGTATTGTGGAGCCAGGAGCCAGGGTTTCAAAGCATCTCTCTCCGAGAGAAGGAGAGCAGGGGAAAAAAAAACCTTCCTGTGTATGCAAAGGACATTTCCAGAGCTCTAATCCTTTGATTATAACAGATCTTAAGAGAAACTGTGCTACTCCTTGAAGGTGGAGGAAAAGAAACCCAATGTAACTGCTCTAGACTGATAGAAAGCGAGCTGCTAATGATCAGCAAAGAATGATCAATTTATTGGCTCTGCTACATTTAATGATGAAATACCAACTGTCTTTCCTAATTCCTGTGTCTAATGGAGAACGGCATAGTTAAAGTATCAGCGTATATTGGTGCAGTAAGCACTGGGATGGGGCAGCAGGTATTTATAGGAGCGCAATGGACATGAGCAAAATGTGATGCTAAGGGCTGCCAGGAGGGGATGCGGCTCACAGGCTGTACTGCAGGAGAGGGGCTGCTGTAGAGGGGACTAAAAATACACCCCTGGAGACAGCTTCCCTTTCTCAGGACTCTATAGGCTGCAGACATTCATGCGGGTGTGTTATGAGTGTGCAGGTGGTAAAATAGAGGCTGGTTTGGTTGGGTACCACTCCAGCAGGTCTATGTCCCTTCAGTGTCCTGTGCCAACAGCCTGTCCCCTCGTACCTGGGGGACCAGGTACGCTGCTTCAGCTCCGAGGCTGCTTCTCAACAAGCCAAGAAAGATGGAGGCTGGGAATGATACTGGATTCTCCTTCCTCTGCTGCTGACAGATGCAGTGATGGGGAAGAGAGGGCAACAAGGCTTGTCTGGATTAAGCAGCCAGATGGAGAGCCGTGTTGGAGAGGAGCATTGCCTGCTTGCGCAGAGGCTGCAGCAGCATAGGGTGCTGCAGAGGGGCCCTGCTGATGTCCCCTCTTTTGGTAGCCTCTGTCCTGGCTGCATTGTTCAGCATTGCAGGGACCTGTCCTGCTCTTACTGCTCCTCTGGAAGGTGCGTATAGCATGTCTGCCTGTTTGCTGGGGGTTACTTTTTGAGGCTGTGCTGGGCAAAGACTTCTCCCTTTGGATGAACCAGGATGGTGTCTCTGCAGCAGAGAATGGTGTTACAGCTCCGAGGGGCAGGCAAAGCCTGTAAGGACCTACAAAGCACACTTGCACTGGATGCGGGGCCATACAAGGCTTGTCTCCCACCCTTCCCATGATGACGGCTTGGCTCTGCTCCTGGAGCTGCACGTGCCACGGCCGGTGCAATAGCAGAGCCCGTAGCTAGATGCCACTCAGTACTAAGGTGTCATTATTTTTTATGAACTAGGAGAACATTCCCTAATGCGCCCGGGAACATTATCGTAAATAATTAAATCTGAACTGCAGTTGTCACAGTAAATGAACAAAAGATTGTTCTGCTTCCCCTGTGCCAAGCACAAGCCACAGACTTTGCATCCCCCTGATTTTTCACTGCCAATTCAAGGAAAAAGAAGAAAGAACTGAGAGAGTCTCCTTCCTAAAACCTCAACCATTGGGTACATCAGATCCATTTCCCTCTCTGTGAGGGCTCGGGAAGCAGGATGACAGCAGCTCCTTGTGATGGCTTCAACCCCAAATGCACTTGGGGTTTGGGCTGAACATCCACCTTTCCCTATGGGATCAAGGACCATTTGCAAGCAGATCAGAATGAGCAAGCTGAATGGAGCTCCAGGTATCTGCCAAACTGAAGGACAAGCCACAGGCCATTGGAAAACCCAACGCAGGATTTGCAAGTCCTGCCTTAAAGCTCAAATCCCTCCTGAGCTGATGGTGCACTTCCATGTGTGCTTCAGTCTGAGGAATGTAACAGGGCATGATTATGGGTTTATTCATGTAACTGAGGTTTTGTTTAGCTCTTGGTCCGCTGCACAGGAGCGTCTTGGTATGCTCCTAAAGCAGCTGTTAGAGCCAAGCAGACAAATGATGTCCCTGAAGGGTGGGAGCCAATGGCTTGGTGTGGCCAGGGTTGCAGGAGGGCAAAATACAGCCTGTGTCTGGGGATGATCACTCCTGTATATCACAGGGATGCTGTGGCTGCCTGGGCTGAGCTTTGGAGAGCATTGCCTGCCCCTTCTGCTGCCTTGATTTAAGGCTGTTGGTGTTGAGGAGGCAGTGATTTGATGACAGATCCTGACAGCTGTGATACATGCCCAAGGTCCATGTTCCACCTCCCTATATCTTCCTGTGTGGGTCCTAATTCAGTGCAAAGTGGGGATGTGTCACTCTGCCTCCTGCCGCGTGAGTGAGCTTCACCCTTCATCTTCCTCATGGTCGTGGGGGGAAGGCTGCTGCTTGCCCAATGCTCAGTGTTGGTGCAGGTGAAGGTGTCACCTTGTCTGGTACAGATTGCATTGCGTAGGGGATAAGAGCCAGTGTCAGCAAGGCTGGGTCCTGATTTTGATCAGCCTCTCACTGCTGTGCCTGCCCAACGTGCTGCTGGCCTCCAGCAAGAGAGAGCAAGTGGGATAATAATCGCTTTCCTCCGCTCCATCCCAGGTTTATGGTGCACGACGTTTTAAAAGGGTGAATAATTAAGTGCTGCTCATAAAAGTGTTGCTTGGCGCTGCTGCCGGGCTCCTCCAGACCAGGAACCAGGACCTGAGCGAGGGGAGCTGAGATTCATCATGGGCCGGGCGCTGGGCTCATCCCACTGGCAGAGGGTTCTGGAGGGGAAATAATCCCCCCGGTTTGCTCTGCCAAGCAGGATGGAGGCTGTTCGTGTGCTGCATAGGTCCCCATGGCCGGCCGTTTGCAGACTGTCCAGCACAGGGGGTGTTTCTCTTGGCGAGCTGCAGCCGTGGTAAATAACCCAGAACGTGTGTGTGATGGATGTCCGCTCCCCGCCAGCCTGTCTCCCGAGAGTTATATTATTCCCTTCCCCACAGCTCAGTTGTAAATTCGCTGTGATTCATGGCAGGTCCTTCCTCCAAAAGCTTTTACAGCCCTGGATGGGCAAGGATGGGGTGTAGGGCATGGGTTGGCCTGTGCCAAGCAGGAGGATGCTGCTTGCCAGGGCATCAGGGCTCTGAGGGCTAAAGCTCTTGTGTGGGGACAGAATGGCCCTGAGGGACATCAGGTGTCCATATATCTAAGGGGGATGGCTCCTCTTCCTCCAGCCTCTGTTTCTTGTCCCTGGCAACCCCTGGGATGCTCCTTTCAAGCCCAGCACCTCCCGGAACACGTACCAGTGGGAATATTCCTGGCTTGATCCAATGGAGAAGCACCAACAGCATGGCGTGGGTAAGCCAACCTCTGCAGCACTGGAAGGGTCCTCTTCTGCTCTGCAAAGTTGTTTCTGGAAGCAGCCATCCCTTGTTTCACTGTGTCATGTCCTGTCCAGCCATCAACCTGGCTGAGGTGGTGGGAGCCCAGACAGGATATGATTCCTGGAGTTGGGGTGCACTGATGGAAGATGCTGTGGCACCCCAGGCATTGAGGAAGGAAGAAGCAACCCTGCAAAGATGTCTTCAAATTTCATCCATAGCCAAAGGATGGGGTGCTCCCACTTCTGACATCTGCCAAAAGCACAGGTCCTGCAAGCCATCGGATGCTGCTTTTGTCCCTCCCTTGGGCACAACATTTCCTCCTGCAATGGGATCAGGGTGGGAGGATGCTGGGCCAGGTCCCAGACACTGTGTCTCAGCAAAGGGCCCTTTGTTAGTGCTGTTTGCCTGGTCCCTGCCGCTTTCCCTCTCAGCCCTGCCTGTGAGCTCCCATCCCACTTGGTTTGGTGCACAGGGGTGATACCCTGTCTGCAATATTAAGACACGTGTAGCGGTGTGTATACATATCCCCCTTTAAATCAGCCAGACCCTGTGGTGGAGGCTGATAAAGCCCCTGGGCACTTACAGAGGCAAATCTAATTACTTCTGATGATGCCCATGGGCGATGGGCAGGGCGAGGGGTCTTGCTTGGCCTCTTTTACCCACCAGGGAGCAGGAGGGGAGGCTGCGGGACCCTGCTCAGCATCACAGCTCAGTGGCCACATCCTGGTACCACCGAGCGGGGCTGGGAGCAGGGGAATGTGCTGGGAGGGAACAGAAAGCTGCCAGCCTGCAGCTTGATCCATCAAATCCAGGCATCTAAATGCATCGAAACACTGGGGCTGTATAAATATCCATTTCCAGGCACTGGAAGTATGTCTAAATAAACCAAAGGAGGCTCGACAGCTCATCCTGGACAAGAAACACCTGTAAATCGGGAGGTTTCTGTGAGGCATTGCTGGAGTGCACCCATTCCTGCTTGGAAAAACAGTTTTGAGGTATTTATCTCTGGTGGTTGGTTCTGGAGCTGGGAAAGCAAAGCAGGGATGGGTGCTGCAGTGAGGGGCAGATTGGATGCTAAGAGCATGGAGTAGGGCACCAGTGGTGCTGGACAAATGGTGGGGTCCTGTGTCTGCCTGTGGGATGGAGAACCACTGCAGTGTCCTGCTGCCAGCATAGAGCCATAGAATCCCAGCCTGGTTTGGATTGGAAAGGACCTTAAAGCTCATCCAGCTCCAACCCCTGCCACAGGCAGGGACACCTTCCACTAGAGCAGGTTGCTCCAAGCCCCTGTGTCCAACCTGGCCTTGAGCACTGCCAGGGATGGGGCAGCCACAGCTTCTCTGGGCACCCTGTGCCAGCGCCTCAGCACCCTCACAGGGAAGAGCTTCTGCCTAAGATCTAACCTGAACTTCCCCTGTTTCAGTTTGAACCTGTTACCCCTTGTCCTGTCACTACAGTCCCTGATGAAGAGTCCCTCTCCAGCATCCTTGGAGCCCCCTTCAGACACTGGAAGCTGCTCTGAGGTCTCCACGCAGCTTCTCTTCTCCAGGCTGAACAGCCCCAATGTTCTCAGCCTGGCTCCCTATAGGAGGTGCTCCAGCCCCTGCTCATCCTCTTGGCCTTTTCTGGGCTTGCTCCAACAGCTCCATCCTGTCCAGAAGCTTCCAGGCAGTCTGGAGGATGCTGTTCTGAGCAGAGCTCCTGTTAGGGGCAGTGCTGCAAGAGGAGAGCTGCTCCGAGCCCCCATGGCTTCCTCCTGCTGCTGCCCTGGCCCAGGGATGTGGCTGTGAGTGTGGATGGTGTTCCCTGAATGGAACGTCCCTATCCCAGGGGCTTGCTGAGCACCCAAGGCTTGGCACAGAGACAGGACAAGGCAAGGTGGGATGCGGTGGCGAGGGGCTGCTCTGGGATGTCCCTGCCAGGGTGACTGGTTCCTCACTGGACTGGACTGAGGCTAATCCCATCAATGGGCAGGAGAGGAAGGCCCCTGCCTTGCACAGAGTGTTCCAGCTCCATCCAACTTCAGCAGCGCTGATCAATGACTCAATTTGTAATGCTCCCATCCTCCTGAGGAGCTTCATTGTCTTTTTTCTCCTCCTTTTCTCCCTGTCACTGGCCATTGCATTTTCATCTTAATCTGCCGATAGTTCACTTTCATTTGACATATTAATCTATGCTTCTTTCCGTGAAGATAACTCATCCCTGCGTGGTGGCAGGAGTGCGGAACCAGTGCCATGCCAGGAATATTTTACTTGCTTTCAAAAGACGGTGGAATAACAAGTAACCAGAGTTCCACTGGTGTCTCCCATCCATTTTAAGAAGCCAGAAGTCCCTGGCGAGAGGCTTTGCTCTGGCTTGTGGGTGGATGAGGCTTTGAAGCAGGAGCTGGGGGACACGATGCCAAAGTGGGGCTGGATGGGACCCCTCTTATCCCTACACACATGAGTTGGCACTGGAATATTTGGCTGCTGCCACTGCATTCATTTATTTGCTGCTGTTTATCAGGTTTGTGGCTGGTGTTTTTAGTGCTGTTTGTACAAGGAGTGGCAGCAGTGTACAACAGCAGTTATTTCCCTCCATGAGCCCTGGGATGGGAACAGAGCTGATGCCACCACCCCAACCTTGGAGGTGGTGGGGACATGGGAGGTACAGCACGGGGTGGCAAATGTCACCTAAAGGAAGATTTGACAGCAAAAGCTGCCCAGCTTGCCCTGCGCTGAAACCGCACAGCTCCGGGGATGCTCCTGGTGCTGTTCCCTTAAACACATAAAAGGGTTCCATCTGGTTTTAATTATTCAAATGAGCTGACAGGGTAATCAATATAAATGGTTAAACGTGGCCAGGATTAGTGTCAGCTCTGCTGCAGCAGTGGGTGAAAGCTCTGGAGATGGGGTCTTTGCTGCTGGTGATTCCCCTTGCCCATGGGGAGAGGTGGCACCATGTCCTGGTCATGGGGGGAGCACGTGTGCATGGCCACTCTGGCAGGGCTTAAACAATAAGCTGCGGTACTTCTGGCTCTGGCTGCTTCTTTATTGCTAATACACTGCTAATTGTGCTCTGCTGTGTGGTAATACTAATAAAGCAAGATTTAGAAAGCAGGAGGCTTAAGAGAGTAAATCAAGGGCATGGCACAGCCTTGGCAATCTGCATCGCAATCAACCACAGCTCCCCAGCACTGGAGAAGGACGAGGGACCCCATTGTGAGGACCTGCGTGCAGGGTCCCCATTGCACCCTTGAGCTGCTGGGGTGGGTTGTTGCAGCCTAGGGTGGGAACCCCTGCTCCTCCCCGATGCTGGAGGACTTGTGTCCCTGTGCCCTCGCCAACAGCAAAGTTTCTCCTGACCCCTTTCTTCTCTTGGGGCTGCTGCCATGCTGCCTTTTTGCTGTGTTGCCATGGAAATGCTGCCTGCATCCCTCCCTGGTGCCTGCCTGCATCCATCCCTAGATCCTGCCTGCATCCATCCCTGCATCCTGCCTGCATCCATCCCTGTTCCTGCTGCTGGTGAGTGCCGCCAGCCTTCTCCCCTGGGACACTGCTGAAGGGGGTTGGTGGGTTTGCTTGGGCCACAGCATCAATCTCCCCAAACACTGGCTAAAACATTAATAAAGGAGGAAAAGAGGGAAGGAGGGAGGTGAGCACCCTCTGAGTTATTCAATCCATCTCTGCTGGTCCCTTATTGAAGCTGCTGGTGCCCGTGCCCCTCTGCGTGACTCGGTGTATATGTCCTTCATCAAGCCCCAGAGCAGGGTCAGGCAGAGACAGCCACTGTAATGAGAAGAGCTGGAGTTGCTGTGCGTGGCAGGAGGGAGGTGGTGACAAAGGCTGGGGGGGGGGATAGTGATGTCCTCATCCCTACCACCAGCCAGCCCCAGGCTTTCTAGGCTTTTCTAACCCTGAGCGATGGGGGAGCCAAGTTCCTGTTCCCTCTCCTCCCAAACCCTCATTTTCATCTCACGTTACGGCGTGGAAATGTTTGACTTTACAGCCTTAGTTTATATTGCCGGGAAGTAACTTAACCGTGCTCTCTAAGTGTTGAAGCTGCATTTCTTTTTGATGATTTCAAAGATTTATTAAGTTCTCCCAGGGAGAAAGAAGGGGAAAGAACCAGAAAGCAGCAACCTACCATGCCAGCAAACAAGATTCACTGGTTGGCCCAGCAAATAAACCCAAAATATATGTGCAGTGTTTAGAGATTTTGCTGGAGCATTTGCTTTTCTCCAGCTCCTATCTAGAGACGTGCCTCTGTGACGCTCAACGTTATCCGGAGTCCAATGCCTGGGAATGCTGCTCTTTAGGTTCTCATTTCATCTTGGGTTCTGCAGGAGCAGAGCAGGGGATAATTAGAGCTTCACTGTTTGCTAGTAGCCTGTGCACCAGGAAGTGTCCACTTGAGCCCCTCGGCTGGAATGAGAACAAAGTGCTCTGCAAGCAGGGATCTGGAGCGGTTCCCACGCAGGTTGTGAACGTGAGAGATGGGTCCAGTTCGCAGCACAAGTTAGTAGCAATTAATTAATGGCCTGGGTCTATTAATTTCCTCCCAAATGCAATCACTGGGATGAAGTCACAGCTGGCAGAGAGGCACCAGCAGGATGCAGAGCTCTCTGCAAAGTAAATTAGCAGCCTTTAATTTGAGGAGTCCAGCAAAGAATCCGTGTGAAGAAGCCGTGAAGGCCTGGAATTGGGCTGGGGCTGGAGCCAGGAGGGGCAGGGCCAGGGCCAGCTGTGAGGAGGGTGAGAGCCAGAGCCAAGCTTCCATCCGAGGGTTTGGGATCTTTCCCTTTGTATTGGCACTCTGTGCGGGTAAAGCTAAGTGGCACAATGTGGTGGGGTGGTGCTGGCATTTGGGCTGCTGCTGCTGCTGCCTGCTGCTGCCTGAGCCCTGGCCGGGTCAGCAGGGACCATCCCCAGCTTCTCATTACCCTTCCATGATACCAGCTTAAGGAGCCTTTGCCTGCGGCACCAGAGGTGAAGTACTTGAAAAGTCCCATCTGCTGAGGAGCAGGGGATTGCCAAAGAAATGAGCAGCCTCATTTCACTGCAGATGCTCCTGGTACTGAAACAAGGGGGAGCTGCTAAGAAACTGCAGCGTCAGCAGAATTTGGGGCCAGCAAGGGGCCGCTGTGTGCATCTTGATGGCCAAGTAACCCTTCCCTGGGTCTCTTCTAGGGGAGGGTATTTAGTTGTTAACATGTTGCTTTGCAGCAGCAAAGGGGAAATCTTTGCTTAGGGAGGAGATCCCAGGGAAGGGAAGGGCAGGGATTAGGGATGAGTCTTTTCTTGTTTCCCATTTGAGGAAGCTTTAGCCCAGGGTGTTTGTGTACCTCACTTTACCACTGCAGTCCCAGTTTCCCCAGTACAGGTTAGTAAAATAACATTCTTTTGTCTCTGTCACATCTTCCCAGTCCCTTTAAAGTGCTCTTTGTAGACATGACCAAGTGGAAGACATCACTGTGGGGTGCTGGGTGCTCCCCAGGAGGAGCTGTGATGTGGGCACAGCTCAATGCAGGCAGCAGCACTGGCATAAACACCATGCAAGCCACTCTCTTGCCCCCAAAACACACCAAGGATGCTCAGCTGCCTTTGCTGAAAGGCTTGTCCAAGTGCCAAATGTGCCTCTGCCCTGAGGAATAACCTTGGCTTGAGGAGAGGAGTCATTGGTGATGCTGTCAGTCATTAAAACCAGAGGCTGGACTTTCACCAAGCGCCCAGCTCTTACCATGCATCTTCATGTGCTTGAAAACCCACTGTCCCTTCTGCCCAGGGAAGCAGGAAAGCCCAGGAGGATCCTACCTGGCTTGGGTTCATTGTCACCTCTGTCTTTGGTGAATGCTGAGAGAAAGGTTCAAGATGTTCAAGAGGAGAAGGAGAGGAGCTTAAGAGCTGCAAGAAGGAGAACAGCATCAACCCATTGTCCCTGAAGGGTTTAAGCCATCCCAAGTGAGCTTTTTCTTCTATATTTTTCTAATTGGTATCCACTCCTGGCACTGGCAGTGCTGCTTAAAGTGTGCTGCAGAGAGGGGCAGAAGCTGCTCCTATTTTCACCAAAAAGGGCTATTCTCATCGAATCCCAGCCTGGTTTGTGTTGGAAGGGACCTAAAGCTCATCCAGCTCCAACCCCTGCCACAGGCAGGGACCCCTTCCACTGGAGCAGCTTGCTCCAGGCCCCTGTGTCCAACCTGGCCTTGAACACTGCCAGGGATGGGGCAGCCACAGCTTCTCTGGGCACCCTGGGCCAGCGCCTCAGCACCCTCACAGGGAAGAGCTTCTGCCTAAGAGCTCATCTCAGTCTCCCCTCTGGCAGGTTAAAGCCATTCCCCTTGGCCTGTCCCTACAGGCCCTTGTCCCAAGCCCCTCTCCAGGTTTCCTGCAGCCCCTTTAGGCACTGGAGCTGCTCTGAGGTCTCCTTTATTTTCTCCCCATTTATTCTACAGGGAGATTTCTCTCCCATTCCCAAGGGCAGCAGTTCTTGAACTCACACTGGGGCTCTCAGTGGGTCACCCAGCCCTGTGCTGGCACAGGTATGCTCAGCAGAGGTGGCAGAGCCCATGGGGAGCCGGGTGAATTTGAGGACCCCCTTATGGGGTGAAGCAGGCTGCTCAGCTCCATCAGCCTGCTGCTCAGGCAGTTCAGCCACACGTACGGGAAGAGCAATCCCAGGGGAAGCTGGTCTAAATTACTATCTCCCCAAATAGATGTGATTTGAAATAATTCCCTTAAGTGTGACGTTATTACAGGTGGGTTATATATTGGTTTTGAAGGCTTTCAGCTGAGCAGAAGCATTCTCCTCTCGTCACATAGGAGACTGAAGTGTTAGGGTGGGCTCTTTTTCTTTCCCTTTTCTATTTTTAGAGAGGGGAAATACACCAAAATAAGGCAGAGGTGAGGCATGGGAAGGCAGTGATCGCTCTGAGGTCTCTAAAAGAGCTTTAACCACTGAGTTATCCTCCAAGAAAGGGGAACAGCAACGAATCGTGGCTCCCAAAGTCCCATGGGTGTTTTCCCTCCACCCTTTCCCCAAGCATCCCTCCAGGCCAGGCAGGGGGATGCTTACCAAGGGAAGTGCCTGAGATAAATCACTGTTAATCTCTGCTCACTGTACGTGAAGGGTAATAGCTCTGCAGGCTGTTTGCTCACATGTCTGACGGGAAACAAAGTCATGTTCCTCCTTGATGCCCCATCCTTGTTCTGACAGAGGCCAAGCTGCCGTGTTTGGGTGCGGGATGATTTGGGATGCGATGGGCAGATATCCTGGCATAATTATCCAAAGCATACCACTAATCCACCTGCTCTGGAACTGCTCTTCCTGTTGTAACTGCTAAAAGTGCAGCTTTCTGCATTAAAAACTACCCTTCCATGGGTGATTAACTCAAGCCATGTATTAGTACTCAGTGGGACCTGGGCTGTCTACATATCCTCCCCAACACTGCTGGAAAGGGGGTTCCTAATGTCTCACCTGATCCTTTTTCTCCTGGATGGATAGAAATAGGTTTTCTCTTCCACTTTGCAGCCATCGTCTTCTGTATTTGCAGACTCACTTTCATCCTTGACCATCTCTTCTCTGGGTTAAGCAACTCAAATTCATTCAATCTTTTGTATTCACCACATCCCCTGGATTAAACTCCTTGCATTCATTAGCAGGTTCTTGGGCTGGGAGGATGGAAGGTATTCCTTCTCTGCCCTGATGCCTTGGGGGCCTTTCGAAAGGTGCAGGGGATGTATCCAGCTGTTTAGGGGGCTTTATCATCTGTGCCTCTCTTCCAGAGGTGTTAACAGCCTTGTGCCAGCTGAGAAATCATCTCTCAGCATCCTTCTTTTTATCTAGGTCCATCGGTTTGGCTTTTCCTGCGTGCAATGCTGCACGAGTGCCTCGCTCTTTCTCCCCTATGGATATATTTAAGTATTTTCCCATATCCAATTAATTCAGCCCCCGCCACTGAAGCATTGTTCCGCCTCGATCCATCCTGCCTTTCATCCTCCTGTAATAAAGGCATCTTTTGTTAGTGGCTCGCTGCTGAGCCGTGTTTCTCCATCAGGCTTGTGTAAAACACTCCCAGAACCTGTTCGTTACCCTCTTCTGCAAACCCTGGTGCTGGTGAGTGGAAGGGAAGAGATTCATTATACTCTGTGGAGTTACCGCACCCTGAGACCCCTGGAGGAGAGGCAGCCAGAGGGAAGGATTACTCACGCAATGCTATTAGTTGGGAAAAGTTGGGGCTGTAACCCCAAGAGCTCGCCAGAGCATCATTGGGGTTTATTTATCACCAGCCGCTGTATTAGTGCAGTGCTAAGTGATGGTGCTGGGGCAGCTGCTGTGAGCTGCATCTCTGAGCTTGGGCACAGAAACTGGGGCTGAGGGAACCTTCACCAGCTTTTTTCCCTTTCCCCCCATTACAAACCATTTTGAGGTAATGGAAATGTTTTTCCACTGGTGACACGTTCTATTTCCATCTTCTCCCCTCCTCTCCCTTTTCAGCCCAGGGATGATAAATCCAGTCTGGCTGGATAGTTCAGGCACCTCCAGGGAAGGGGGTTACTCTACAAGATTCATCCTGCACCCAGTGGGGCTGGGGGCATCCCAGCAGTGGAATCCGGCTCCCAGGGCCTTGGGAAGATGCAGGAGCATCCCCTCACCAGCAGCCTTATAGGGAAAGGTGCAATTGGGATTGCAGCCTCCGAGCTGGGCATCAGCTTGATTTTGCTCCATGTGAGACATTGTATGGAGCAGAGAAACCACAGGGCACTGGGAGATGCCTTCTCACGTTAGTGTTTGTGAGGCCAAGCCAAGGAGGGGTTTTGCAGAGGACTTCTCCAAAGCCCCAAGGGATGTGACCCTTGTCCTCACCCCTCACCACCCCGCTCCTTTCCCTCCTGACGAATGCTCTGCTGTTCCAGGTTAGCATCGGTGGGTCTGCCACTAAAGTTAATTTCTTAATTAAACCCATTTTTTATTTGTGATGCTTTAATGGCTGGGTCTGGAGTAATTATTAATAGCTCCAGGGAGACCGTGCGTTAGAGAAATGGTTGGTGCTACTGCAAAGGCATTTATCTGATTAACGTCAGCCTTCACACGTGGCTGTTGTGGGGGGGATGGATGAGGGTGGGAGTCCTGCTGCTCCCAAGCAAACTGATTAATCATGGAAAACGAGGCAGGGCTCTGCAGGTGCTGGTTTTCCACCTTGCAAGTGGGCTGGGAGAGGAGGAGAGGCTGGGAGCTGCAGTGTGTAGTCTCTTGCTGTCCCCTACCCTGCGCACAGGTTGCAGGAGGTGGCTTGAGACATTGTAGAGGTGAGGAGTGATGGTTTTGTCCCACACTGGAATAAGGAGGCAGAAAACCACCCCAATAAAGTGTAGGCAAAGCCTTGGGTGATTCTTGTCCCCATGAACACATCCTGGGTGGGAGTAAGGGGCAGCTGATGCCCCTGGGGCTGGGGATGCTCAGTGGTACCCTGGCCAGGCTGTGACGTGGCTGCTCACATGGGGCACTTGGGCTTGCATGGAGCCAAAACCCTCTCTCAGTAAAGGTCAAAGGTTCCCTGAAGGAAGCAGCTTTTCCCCCAGCTCTTCTCTTCCAACTTCTTATTACAGGCTTATTCATGTTATGAAGCATAAGGAGTTAGATCCCCCGCAACAGCTCCCGGCTCTGGAGGGAGGTTTGTGCTGTGCTGTTTTTACCTATGTAGCCCTGGTAGTTCTGGTGGCTCTGGCTTTGGGCTGGCTTGGCCGTGGGAGATGAACCAGGGCATTGGAATGCACTGAGCTGAGCAGCATCATTAACAAGGGGGGAAAGCAGCATGAAAGCACCTGTTTGCTTGTGCATCCCACCTCTTCAAGCACCTCCCGATGGATGGATGCAGCAGGAGTTGCTGGGCTGCTTGGAGGCAGGAGGGTCCAAGTGCTGTTCCGCTCAGAACCACCTTCCCCTTGCAGCACCCATTTTACCCAGTTTCACCATAGCATTATCGTCTGCTTCACCAATGGGTTCTGCAGGCTCCAGGCAAATCCTACCCTTTGTGCTCAATTAACAGCCCATACCCTGGGGAATGGGAGGCAGTATAAATATTTTCCATGTAGTAATAGGACTTCTTTTTTCCTATTTCCTTTTTCTCTTTGCTGTGGCGCTGTCATTATAATATTGATTTGACATCCAGGTGTCAGCAACAGCTGGATGACAGGAAAAATGGTAACTTTAATTCATTTTGCAGGCAGAAGAACGGGGGGAAAGGCTTTTCCTTCAGGCTTTCCCCCCCCTCCACATTCCCTCTGAGATGCTCCATGTTCCGCCCTGACAGGAACATTTATAAACTGCCACTGTGGGGAGTATTATTAACAGCTCGGTTCCTTAAAGATGCAATTAATTATTCACCTGCTTCCAAATCAGTTTAAGCAGCTTCGAAGCTGCAGTGTAAATAAAACCTTCCCAGCTCGCCTCTCCTCTTTCTCATGCGTGCACACACACACATATTGCTGTCTTCATAAAGCTGAGCTTTTAAATGGAGCCAAACTAGCAGTTATTGTAAATTACTGCAGCTCCATTGGCTTCCCGGGCTCTCTGCTGAGTTACACCAGCCAGGAGTTGAACGCATCCTTGTGGGGATGGCAACTGTCGCTATTTCCTCATTTGCCATGTTTTCAGGCTATTTTTGCCTTGTTGCTAAATCCCTCCTGTTCTGTCGTGCCTCCCCCCGCGGCCCAATCTTCCTTTTACCTATTTGCTCTTTAATAAATCATCCCCTAAATGATCCCCTGACTTAAGCATCAGCTACAACGCCGCTGCGGAGGGGTTGTTTTTGCTGTTTCCTTTCCCTTTTCGGAGGGATGCTGATTAGGTCTCAGCTGACGGCTGCTTTCAGAGGAGAAAATACTGTGCTCAGGGGGAGCAAAAGGCTGCGCCAGCCCTGGGAGAGGCTGGTGATGGGACCCAGAGGGGAAAGGCAGTGCATTTGCTCTCCTTGTTTGGAGCTGCGTGGTCATTCAGGTTGAAATGGCTTTAGAGTCACGGTCCCGGGTCCCTTACGGCCTTGCTGGGCGTCATTTATGGTGGTTATAAGTTTCTGGGCTGAAGTTTAGGTTTGGCAAATGACAGAGAAAACCCTCCTTCCCTACGGCACAGCTCCCTGCTCCTGAGACACCAGGGGCTGGAGGAACTGCTTACTACTCAAAGCTATTCAGCATCATGAGCTCCCATGGTCCCACCAGGGAAAAGCTCCAAACCCCCGTGACAAGGGAGCGAGCACAAATGCCTGGAGGATGCTGATCTCCATAAATGGATTCCGAAAAGGAAGGAAAAATGGATAAAAATCCCTTTTCCCATTGCAGAGCCCGTCTCGGGCACAAACAGAGCCGCCGCGTCATGCACTTCAAACAGGCCAGGCTAAATCTTTGCATAGATTAGTCACTAACAATAGAGTTAATGACCATAATGGCACAAATGTCCTGTGCCTGCATGAGATACACTTAGGACAATCTACTAGCACCAGGTAATCACCACATTTCATACTGCCAAAGAGATCAATCATGTCGAGAGACCATTCATCAATCAGCTGTGCCTGAGGCTTAGCGGAGAGGGAATAGCAGCTCGTAGTACCCCAGAAAGCCACTCCTGGGGAAAAGGAAGGTCTCCCGGGGTTGGAATGGGGCTGGGAAGCAGGGTGCCAGTGGGCTTGTTTAGGGAGGTGTCAAAGTGGGCACCTGGCAAAGCCTTGGGTCCCCTCGGATGCTCCCATCTCTGGTGGCTGGGACTGATGGGGCTTCCTCTGCCGGAGACAGATTGTTTGTTGCTGTTTCTCCATCTGGCTGGAATCATGTCTGTCTTCCACTGTGTTATTTGTTGCCTGATTGCCACTTGTAAGCCACCCTTTCTCTTTTGCTTTCTACTAAAGAGATGTCTTCAGAACCCAGTTTCCCACGTGGGATCCCAGTCCATGAGCGCTGGAAATCCTGCCCTAGGGGGTTTTCTGCTCCGAAGAGTAGGACCTTGCTCCGAAGAGAATCCACAAAGCTGCAGTCCTGGCAGCAGCGAGCCAACAGGCAGCTGTGTGGCCACAGCTCTGCTCCAGCAGCGGTGAGAGGTGATGGAGAGCCTGTCCCCATCTGCAGTGAGCATGGAGCTGGACCTGCCCGAGAGGAATCAGCTGGCAGCCAAGGACCTAAGCACAGGGGGCATAAGAGGCTGCAGGCAGCATCTTATAGGCAGCTTGGGGTCTTTCTATCCTGCTGGATAACCCTTTATTGCTTATTCCGGAGGGCTGGCATGCTGGCAAGTGGTGTTCCAGCCCCGCAGCTCCTCCTGCCACAGCACCCCATGGGAGGAAGGCACCCTGGCAAGGGGTGGTGTTGGGATAGGCAGGGTGCCACCCCGGTCTGCTTACAGCTGAAGGCATGGGAGGATGGAGGGGATGCAGCTCTGCCTGTCACTACCCTGGCCTCTCTAGTGCATGGACCGGCTGGGCTCCAGCCTTTCTGCTCGGTGGGGATGCAGCCAGTTTTAACTGATACCTGTGTGGAGCCCTCAATTGGATGGCACTTTTATAACTCATGGGACAGGTGATATTGCAGAGCACAGCCTGTTGTCCCAGGGATCAGTGATGTGCTCTCCAAAGGTCGACCTGAACTGCCTCCAAAGCACTCAGCCTTCTCACAGCGCCATGGCCAGCAGCCTCAACTTCCACCGCGTGGTACTCAGCTACCTCAACACCCTGCCAAGGATGCTGCAGATGTTGCTAAATGTGTAACAGCGTCTTTGTCCTCCAGCCACTCCAGGTAAGGATGCAGGGCTGGTAGCAGGGCGGAGAGAACCCTGGGAGCCCCCCATCTGCCTCTCCACTCCCTTCTCCCACCCCTGCCTACCCCATTCCCCTCTTTCTCCTGGCAGCCGCCCTCTCTTCCTCCCCTCTCCTCCTTTTCCCCACTTCTGGGAGGCTGCTTGATGCTGCTTGATTGCTTGGCTCCCTTCATTAGCGTGATACCTCCTGGAAAATTAGTAAACAGAGGCGTATGAATGAGGTGTTGATTGCAATCAGTGGGGGAGAAGGGGGGCTGAGAGCACTGGAGAGGCCCACGATGCTTCCCAATCACCCGGTGGTCCGGGGTGGCTGCTGGGGAGGATCCGCTCCTCAGCACGATGCCCAAGCATCCCTCCACAGAAGGATGCTGCGTGTTTACACCCTCGCTTTTCCCTTTTGGGAGGGTTGGATGTGGGCTGGGGGAGCCCATCCTCACTGCTGGGGTGGGTGGGATGAGGAACGGATGGGTGCCAGGATGCCCTGTCCCATGGGGACCATTGCTGAGCTGATGGCAGGGCGCAGCAGGGTGAGAGCACCCTACGGCTCTTAGAAAACAAGAGCTTAAAGGGATAAGCATGATCTAAACCACATCCAATTATTAATCTGGACAGACTGCAATGGAGCTGATCCCTTGCCCGTGCATTCCCCTGGCACCACTGGAGATGTAGCAGGGGCAGGCAGAGGATATGGGGCTGGTATCTGGCACTGCAGGGGGGGATTTGCCTGATTTCTGCTTTATTGCAGAGCTCAATGGCTGGGCCAACTCCAGCACCGGGTTGACGCTTTCTGGTTTTACGAGCTCCACAAAGTGTTTGCCATGTTAGAGGTAATGGCTTGCAGAGGTGAGGAAGAACATTCAGCCCTGGTTTGGGGCAGAGGTGGCAAGACGCAGGTGGTCCTCCATCACCCCACAGCATCACTGATGGGGCAGGGACATGGGGACCCTCCATCAGGAGCTCTCCCCTGGGTTCCCAGCTCTGTGCGGAGACCTGGTGGAGGACAGCAGGGACAATGATGCCCATCGTGCAGCCTGATGGTGCCTGATTCCTGTGCTCCCAGCCCTGGGCTGCTGCCAACACACTCACCCACAAGTGTCTGTCATTAAGCATCTATTTAGGTGTGCAGAAGTTGCCTAATTTTTCAAGGGTGCTGCAACCCCCCCCAATGTCCTTGAAGTCAGTAGCTGCTGACAGTACCCGATAACTCCAGAAATGAGACATGGGAGACTTGCATCTGATCCCCAACAGAAATAGGTATGCAAAGGGCCAGCCTGTGTGATGGGATGGCCATGGCCCTGCTAGCAAAGGGGGTCTTGGGGGTATCAGGACCCCCCCATGGTGTTTGGGAGCAATGCCCTGACTGCATGCTGAGGCAGGCAGGAAAATGCTTTTCCCCATGGAGCATCCCTGGTGCCATCCAGGCTGGCTCTTTGCTCCCCCATCCCCAGCCCTGCTGCTCTGCAAAGGTGTGCCAAACTTCTTGCAGAGCCCTGCTTAGAAAAGGCAGCCAAAATAGGATTCCAGAGGATTATTCCCCAGCCATCCTCAGCGGGAAACATGACTGCTGAGGATAAAGGCAGGAATTAGAGGAGAGCACCTGAAGTCTGGAACTCAGGCTGGGAGAAGCATCCCTGCAGAAGGAGGCGAAAGACTGGCAGTGTTTTTTTGCTAACATGCATCTGTTATTTGACCTTATAAAGCTCTATTTGTGGAGCTGGTTGTTATTTTTTGTTAAATCTTTTAATCTAAAATCCCATTAGGCTCAGCAGCGCGTTCATTTGCCAGCAGAACCAAAACACTTCGGTGTTTGCTCATGCCTCTATCTTCCGCACTTCAAACAGATGTAATAAAGTATTTTCGCTTTCCCTCTTGTTTCCCTTTGTGGTTTGGCTTTTTTAGAGCCTCCGAGGCAGTTGAGATGGGTTTTCCCCCCTCCCAGCACTGCACATCTCTTCTAGCTCTGCTGCTTTCGGCTCTGTTGAAATCAAATCACATCCGCATGATGTCCTCCGGAGCAGGGACTTCTCTTTGCCTGGTTTTGCTGCACCGGTGGGGTTAAACCAGCCCCGCTGTGTTCAGATCACAGCATCCAGCTTTAGAATCAAACAGCATTAAAACGTGTATCCAGTGGTGGGGTTTTATTTTGGGCATGGAGGTATTTTTACATGTAAGCAGAGCAAAGCCTGCAGCCCCCCATCTCATCAAGGCAACCTGATCTAGTTGAAGATGTCCCTGCTCATTGCAGGGAGGTTGGATTAGATGAGCTTTGAAGGTTCCTTCCAACCCAAACCATTCTATGATGTCTGCCTGTGGAGGGGACAGCCTGGTCCCCACTCCCAGGATGCTTCACAGTGGCTTTTTGCAGTGTGCTTTTTTCTCTCTCCTCTGTCTCCATCATCTTTATTTCAGGAATTGCTTAAAACCCAGGCTTTGAATAATTCACCGGAGCAGACAGCAGCCCACCCCAGCTGGTTCGTCACAACTTCCCTGGACTTCAATAATTCACTTTCCTGCTAGGAGCTGGTGTGCGTTCCTTGTACGTGGGTTTGCTGCTGAGCACGCCTGGCTCCTGGACCAAATCTGTTCATAAGGAGAGGAAAGAGAGGATTTAAGGCCACATGCCTTGGTTTAAGAAACGCTAACTTCCAAGTGGGTAGAGGGTTTGCCAGGCAGTTTGTCCAGCTGTGGGAAAGGCAATAACAAGGTGAGCTGAAAGTGGTCTGGGCTTGTTGCTGGGGGTGCCCCTCTTGCCACCAGCACTGGTCCCAGGTCCGCATATTGGTCCTCCTCAGCATGAGGCTTTGGGGTTGCAGAGCAGACAAGCTCTAGTGGACCAGTATCCATCCCCCAAGAGCATCCTGGACCCCTCAGCACCACTGCTCTAGCTGACAATGAGCTGTACCCCACCTCAGCCTGCCTAACGAGGTGCAAGTGAAATCACTGTGGTAATGGCCAGTAACAGCTAATAAGAAAGAATGGCAATAAGCCATGGGGATTTGGCAGCCTCTCCACCCAGGCCCTGCTTATCTGGGTAAATTAGGGTTTAATTTAAAGGAAATATGAAGGCTTCCATTGCAGTGCATTGATAGGGCTGTGCTGGAGAATGCATGAGGGAGAGGCTAAAATATAGCATGTACAAGCTCTCTACAATGGTGTTTCTGCTGGGGATCTCTTCCTGCTGTCTTGGGAGCGTGGCAGCCAGGCTGTGCAGCAAAAAGCCATGGCCGTGAATAACTGGCAGCCCTCCCTGGGAGGAGAGCTGGGTACTCTGCAGACACTGGGGACTGTGTCTGTGCTGCGAGGCAGCCTGAGGTAAGTGATGGTGGAGATGCTCTGGTGCCTGTGTAAGAGAGTGGCTCGTGAGCAAGGGCTTACCCTTATGCTAAGTGCAGTGGATTTAATTTCCTTGCGATAGCACTTCAATATTACAAGGCTGCTCCAGAAGAATCAGAGAGGGCCTGAAGTGAAATGCAGGCGAGTCAATTGAAGTTAACTTCTCTGGGCATGGGGCCAGGCTCCTCTTTAGAGGCTATTTTCCAGAAAGGTGATGGTTTGCCTGCAAAGATGTATTTTTCACTTGCTTTTGATTCGGCTGCCTTGAGCCTGCCCAATCTTAGTGAGCAGTGTGCCTCTGAAAGCCTTATTCCCCCCCTGGATCTCTCGGAGGAGCCCCGATAGGGCTATGGGACCCCCAGGCCTGCTCTCTGCCAGGCACTGCAGCATCCCCTGAGGCTGGAGGAAGGTCAGGGATGTCTTGCAGCCCCTGTGGCATGGGGAACGGTTGGCAATTAGGCAAGGCAAAGCCCTCCCCCCCATACCTGTTGCTGGCTAGGGGATCCCTGGCACTGAGGGGCTTCCCACTTCCCACTGATGCTGCTGCTTCTGATAGCTGCTGCCTCTCTAACTGCATTATAGCCTAATGGGGGGGAAGGAAACCACTGCGGTGGCTTCAAACAAAGGATGCCCTAAACCAACTAATTAGCCACCTGATTTGCTCCCCAGCCTCCCATGGCATTCCTGTGTTTTCCATGCCGTTTGGCACCACTAACAAGCAGAACTGCTGAGCTGCGGCACCGGACCCAGGCTCTGGCAATGAGCTTGCGTCCAGCATCCCGAGGGGATGCTCTGCCTCTGCTCCCTTGTTCATCCTTCCCTTTTCTGTCATCCTTTTTCTTTGCAAGCGCTTCTCCTGGCCTACTTGCATCCAGTTCATTTTCCTTTGCTTAAATAAAACCTGACTCCAGGCCTTATTTGGTAAATAGAGCTGGGAGAAGCTGGGCTCGCTCTTTCTTCTCCTGACAAGCCTTTCAGGACGGGGGAGATGAGATGGAAAGAGAGACAGATGAATAGGATGCAAAAGCAGTGAAGAAAAATAAACACGAGATAAAGGGAGTGTGGGAGAGAAGCGGAAATGAGGCAGATCCACGGCTGGAGTGGGAAGCAGAGTAAAGGAGCAACTTGCTGAGCCTCACTCACTCCAGCTCCTGTGTGTGAAGCAAGAGACCGGGAGACCAAACTGGGACCACACTGGTAGAACATGGGGAGTGCTCAGCATCCCTCCCCAGCACCTCCTGGCCTAAATGGGGAGTGCTCAACATCCCTCCCCAGCACCTCCTGGCCATGCCTACATGGGGATTTGGGGTGAAGGATGCAGTATCATGGAGAGATAGCCATGCTTTCATGCAGGAGCTCTCCTCTCCTCCTGTGTTGCCCTAACAAACGTTCGCCGGAGGTGCAGGTCTCTCATGGTGCTTTAACCTGGCTCTGGCTCCTGCTGTCAAATGCTGTAAATATCCGGCAGGCAGTTAAAGCTGGGAAACAACAGAGGTGCTTTAAACGCAGCCCAGAGCCAAACCCACCACTGGTCGGGCTCATAAATATCTCCTTTGTGTTTTTTCTCTGTCAGAAAGCAGCAATAAAAGAGAACAAAAGCCAAAGCCATCATGGGGCGGCTTCAGCATCTCTGGTGCCTCCTTACCCCTTCCAGGGCATGTCTAATAGCAGCGAGGAGCAAAACCCAATTAGCTGGGGTGGGACTGGTGGCACAGGGTTGTCCTCTGGGCGCTGGAAACCCAGCACTGAGCTGGTGAGGTCGGGAGCTGGTACAAGAGGCTCTTGAAGGGCTTAGCTTGGAAGTCATTGTTTTTCCCTATTATTTGCCCATTTTCAGCAGGCTGAGTAGCACTGAACATCTGCCTGAAGGCAGCTAACCTGGCCCAGCTCTTGAAACAACCAGTTTCATTGGCAGCAAATGAAGTCCTCAGTTGAAGAGATAAAGTGAGGGCTAAAGAGCTAAAATTATCTGTGCTGAAACAGGGTGAGAGCAAATGCTGTTCAACAGGGTGTGTGATGGGGACACAGGCAATTGCTGGCACTGAGCAAACTCTGATTTCTCTCTCTTATCAATGGGTCCCACCAGCTCATGAGCCCTAAAAGCAAAGGACAGCCGGGGGCAGCAGGACCCACACTTGGGGAAGGTGGAAGCCTCACGTGGAGGCAGGAATTGCAGCATAGCTCAGCCCCAGTTGTGATGGTTTGGTTTTTAATAAGCTCAATTCTCAGCTGGACCTGACAGAAAAATCAATAGCGGGACTTGAAGCAGTCAAAATACATGGAGCTGAATTGGCCACCCCGCGGGCAGCGTGCGGCTGCAATGTACGGCCATGCAGACAGGGGTGGGAACGTATGACAGTTCCAGAAGTCCTTTGTAATAATTGCCCAAGATGATTGAAATCCCTTAAAACACATGGGGCAGATCCAAGATCCAGCAGTGTTGTTTAACAAGCGCATGGTGGGAGCTGGAGGAAGAAGGAAGCCACCTTATAGTGCTGGAGGCATCTGGGGAGGATTGGGGTGGGCTTTTCGCTTCCCCAATTAGACCTGAAGGGTGGCCTTGGGCTCCACCTGCAGAAGCCTTATCTGCGAAGCAGCACATCAGCTTTAGCAGAAAGCCTCTCTTTCTCCAAAGGCTCTTTAATTCCATCCTTTTAGATCTGCCTTTTCAAGCACAGCCCCGGCGCCATCCATCTGCCCTTACAATAGAGACGCTGTCCTGAATCGGTTTATTTTTGGCAGCTTTGCCTTCAGCTCCTCCGAGGCGGGGAAGATGGGATGCAGGACAGATGGATGCTTCCGGGCAGCGGCTGTGGGCATCTCCCGAGGCTCTGTGAGCCTGCTCATGAGTTACTAACAACGGGTGGCTTCTGCTGGTTCATTCCCAGGTGCCTGCAGGGGCAATCCTGTATCCCACCCTGCGTCTGCCCATGGGCTGGGAAAGGCATGGGGAGCCCAGCCCTGGGTTTTTAATGGCTAGCGAGCTCTCCTGCAGCTAGAGGAGAAAAGGCAGAGGAGGAAAGTGAGGGGAGGGGGGAAAATATAAAGAAACAATTTTCTTCTAACATTTCTCTTTTCTTTTGGAGCGTGAGCCCTTCCGGGAGGAGGTCTTTAAAATTAATAATGTGCTTTCTTCTTCTCTCGCTGGTCCCCAGACTCCTGGCTTAAATTACTGAAATGTCAAATAGGAAGTTGTGATCATGTGTTTGTGATAACGAAGGGACTGATTTCCAGGCAGTTTACGGCTCTGATCTGGTCCCCCCCCTCCCCACTTTTTCTTTTTCCCTGATTAAAACTCCCTTTATTAGATTTGCTCTTTCATCGGCTCCCTCTGATTCCCCTCCTTTGTGGCCCAAGGCCGAGGAAAGCCTTCATTGAGCAGACAATTTCAGGGCTTTTTAGCATCTCCTCCAGCATCTGCTCAGACAAAGGGTGGCAGTCCCCTACCACGATGCCCTGCCAATGGGTGCTCCCGGGGACCTCACAGCCCTTATCCCTAATTTCAAGCCACATCATTTTTCTCCCTTCCTTCTCTCTGCACTTGGGATCTGGATGTGTTAATGAGCTTTAAAGGCCACACAATAACCCAACACATGGTAGCCAGCGACCTTGCAAGGGAAGAAGAGCTTCATTATCTTCATAAGTGCTGTTTCTCGCACAAACAGCAGTGCAGGTGAGACAGAGCATGGCTGGTCCCCCCAAGCAGTGGCCAAGGGGCTGCTGAGCATGACACACATCAGGGCTGGATCCTGAGGCACCAGTGATGCCAAATGGGTTTTCCCAATGGTGACTTTACCAGGTTACTGTGGAAAGGAATAAGTCCTCTGATGGCCACAAACCTCCTTGGGAAAGAGTGGGTGGTCTCCAGGGATCCCAAACACATGAACTGCCCAGCTATGAACCAAGGCAACCCTTGCTTCCCTTACTCCCCCAACAAGGTCAATATGGCGAGGGTTGTACAGCCAGCAGTGTTCCTAGAGGGATGATTTAGGGAAGGACAAATGGATGGACTTGCCTCTAGGCAGCTAGGTGGGTCCATCCCTAATAGATGGGCAACGAGGCGACAAGGTGCTCTTGCTGATGGCTTCATCAATCACCAGTCTGGCTGGGCTTTCCAGCAGACTGGAAGAGCTCAAAGGGTTAAGCTGTAATTTAGGACTCAACACCAAAGATACAGTCACTGGGAGAGAAGAAAGCCCTGTCGAAAGCTTTGGGAAATAATTTGCCTTGGCACTTTCTTATAAGAGTGAATTGATTTTTGCTGGGCTGTGTCACACTGAATTATGAATGGGGGAAAGGAGGGCTGGTGTTCCCAGAGATGAAGGTGTCATAATTAGAGGCACATATGCAGAGGGGGCTTGGGGGCTCCTTCCAGTGATCTGGGACCACAATGTCATTGTCCCTAGAGCCCTTGCAGAGGCAAGTTTCCTCCGGCCTGAATACTGAGGTAGGTACCCCCATGTCGTGCTCCCCAGACTGGCCCAGGAGAAGCTTTTCCTGGACCATCCTCCCTGCCTGCCCAGCCAGTGGATGTTGGCTGCTGAAGGGCAAAGCAAAGCATCACAATCACCCTAGGAGGAGGTGGGAGGCTGAGAGTAGGCAAGAACTGAGCCCATCACCCTGCCCTCGGTTCTGCCTTGCTGGGCAGTGACCATGGCCCTGGCTGAGCAACTGGGGCTGCCTCACTGCCTGCACCCACCTCCATCAGCCCAGTGCTGAGCTAGCCCCCCAAGTGCTCTACCCATCGTGACCTGCTTAATGCCGCTTTCCAAGGCAAAACCTCTCCCACAGGCTGCCGGGAATTGTAGTGCAGTGAATCCAGCAGTCAAGGAATGGAGACAAAGGCAGGCTCTGCTCGCTGCTGGTCTGGCCTGTGTGGTTCCCGTGTCAGGGTCATTGCCAGACCTTGCCCCTGGCACAAGGAGCCCCTGAGGAACCTGCTGCCTGTCTCAGGCAGAGCCACTTCTCCATAGCTCAGGCTGAGCATCCCATAGTGCAGCTTGGCTTTTGTTTGCCAGCTGGAGGGAAGCAGAGGGAAGTGAATGAAATCTGGGCTTTTTCTTTCCCTCTCCTTGCCCTTTTGTTTATTGTCATCTATTAGGAGCCAGATCCACCTCATCAGTAAGACCCGGGAACAGCAGCTCCTGAGAAGGAGAGACCCTGTAGCAAAGCCTTTCCAGATCGCAGCCACTTCCCAAACAAAGGGGCTGAGACTATCCGCTTCATTCCCAGCCCCTTTTCCCAGTAACCCCCCCAACACCTCATTCATTAAGCTGCCTGCTCTCTAACCATGTAATAAGCACCAGGTTTATCCAGCTCAGCACCACATCCTCCAGTTCCTGCGAGGATGGAAATACCCTGCTCCCCAGGGATCCACGCAGGCATGGAGAGGAGGATGCTATCACACAGCACAGCCAGCGCTCAGGGTAGGGAAGGCTGGGGGGGGACATCCAGCCCTGTCATCTCCCGTAGCCGTGGCTCAGCCCCCCCCAGGTAATTGTGCATGGAAATGGATTCCCATTTCTCTGCTCAATCGTCCTGTTTGCTGTCACAGCCCAGCGTTTTGCATGTGCAATTACCCATCCCTGCATAGATCTGTGGCACGCTCAGGTGGTGCCTGCCAGCCTTCGGCGCCCGCCCCAGCCGCCTTCCAGCTTTAATAGCAGTCAAGCAGAAGCCATTTTCCATATGAAGCTGCAGGACCTATGGGGTAAATAAATGGGTTTGAAAGCCTCACAGCGTAATGAGTTAATTTAAAACCTGCCGTCTCTTCTTGTATATTAATTTACTTGGTATTATATTTAATCTTTCACTTACTGGGGTTTCTTTTGTTGGCTTCTCTTCCGCCTTCCCCATCCTGCGGCTCCCTGGGATGCTCTGCCTTCAAGCAGGAGGAAGCCAAGCTGGAGAGTGGTGACCAGGCCAAGAGGAGCTGCTGGGACCCATAGGAGCTCAAGGTGGCACGTTATGGTCTTCTGCTCTCGTGGGTGCCCAGCAGGGAGGTATGGAACTGATTCCACTGAACTCAGGGGGAGAGGACCAGGTTTGCTGGTGCCATTTGCCAGGGTGCTAATCGTTGTATCCAACTGGGAGAGCAGCCTAGGGAACTAATGAGCCCTGATCAGGATGATGGTAGGTGATAAGGCAGCTGGGGATGGAAGCAAAGCACTGGGTTATGCTCAGCTCTCAGTGCCTGCTTTCACTTCCCACCTGGGATGCCCAGCTCTGTGGCATCCAGGTACAGCACCGAGCCAGGAGGCCTCCAGCCACTGCTCCAGCCCCTGCTTTACTTTGCTGACTTCTCATAGTGTGGAGGAGCTGAAATGTGTCTGCCTGGGAACGATCCTGCCCATGCATCTGTCACGCTGGTCCTGCTCCCATCCTCTTGCTTTGGGTGTGAGTAGATGGCAACTTCATGAGCCCCTCTCTGAAGGATCACGGGAGGCCAGTGCAATGCCTAAAGGGCTGGGAGAGCCCCAGCAGCTCTTTGGTGCTCCAAGGATGCATTTATGCCCCTGGGAAGCGGGAGGAAGGGAGGCAGGCAGGGCTTGTCCGGGCTCACCAGCAGCAGATGATGCAGTGGTGGGTGCCAGCAAGCACGTCCGATGGCATCAGGAGACCTCACCTGGAGCATCCCCTGCCGTTTCCATCACTTGTCTCTAATGAGGATTAGCCTAAACTGTCTCAGAGAAGGACTGATGGATGCTCTGGAAGAGAAACAGAGGCTATTGCGGGGCTTATTTCAGCCAGGCTGACCTCAGAAGCTGTCCCCGAGGCCATCATGGCAGGGTGGGCTAATGCCAGGGAGAGGAAGATGGGAAAGTGCAGGGCAAAGCATGCGTCCAGCCCCTGCAGCACAGGGTCATGGGCAGGAGGTTGGGTCCATGCCCTGCTGCCTCTTCAGTGTTGGGGGAGCACCAGCACCAGCAGCAGCTGCTGCTGGGAGCATCTCCCTCCCTCCCTGCTAATGAACGTAGGTGAAACTTGCTGTGCCATGACTTTAATCAGCAAAGAAAACTGCAAAGCCTTTTTGTTTTTGCCTTTCCCCACCTGCTGAATTCAGCACTGAATGTGAATTAGGTGGCGTTTGGGCTTGGCTGCGCGCCCGCTTCCCGGGATAATGCAGGGAGCCAGCCTCTCCTGCACATGGCACGCCTGGATCAGCCCCTTGCATTTCACACTGCACAATAACCCACAGGCATTAAAGGCTGATTACCACAGGCTCAGCTTGCACCCAACAAGCTCAGTCCACACTGGGGACAAGGACTAGCTCAAGGCACCCATGGCACTGAGCTGAAGGGTGAGCTTATGACTGCATTAACCCTTGCCAGCAGGCTCAGCAGTGATGAGCAGCCTGGGGTAGGTGTCCCAGAGCCCCACAGGCATTTGGGTGCTGGAGAGGCACCCCTGGGCTCACACCTATGGGTCCCTCAGCACGGCAGGAGTAATTTGCAGCTCCATTAGCGCTCGGAGTCAACACAGCGGCCCTGCAATGTGTCCATTTGATAAGAGGCGAGTTCCACTGAATAATGAGCAGTAATTGGATTTCAGGGTTAACCAGCTTGCAGCAGAAATAGAAGAGAACAGAGAGCCACTGGATATTTCTGTTCTGGCTCATCAGACACCGGAGGTTTATCTCTGCTGAGAATAGCGCGGGAGAGGCAAAGTTATTAGTGACCATCGGAGCATGGTGATACCATCTCCCTCTTGCGTTCAGTGGGATGAGTCTGCGCGTCCTCTGTGAGTTTCATTTAAGGCTACAGGAGTTTATAACTCCCCATGGGAGAGCTCTGCACGTCCACATCGCAGTGCAGCAGAGAGGAGAGAAACCAGCCCTCTTTAGCATGCAGGAGCACCCAACCTCTGCTGCCGGCCAGAGGGGAAGGCAGAGGCTGGGATGAGATGGCCAACGGCTGGGTACAAGGCAAGGCAGGCACAGAGCAAGGTCTCCTGCTCGTGTCACCTTATTCAGGTGACAATCTGGCACGGGGAACCCCAACACACGTGTGGCACCGCTGTGATTGGAGCTGTGGTCACCTGCTATTCGGAAGATGCTGTTTGAAGCACCACACACAGCCGTGATAGCCCATCTTCCAGCAAGATTAATCCATGCTGGAAGTGGCGCAGAGAAGGGCTATTAGCACGGTGGGGGGAATGGAAAGCCTGTCTTATAAGGTGAGACTGAAAACACTTGCCTTGTTTAGCCCAGCGAAGGGAAGGAAAAGCAGGGATATGATTACTCTCCATAAATATATCAAGCAAGTAAATACCAGCTACAGAAAGGAACCGTTTAAGCAAAAAGACTGCGCTGGCACAAGAACAAATAGGTTTAAACTGGCTAATGTAGGCTGGAAATTAGGAGACAGTCTTTAACCATGGGAGCTGTGAGACAGTTTTCAGCCCTGTGAAGCAGAGAAGGAAAAACACCTCCTTGCTTCCCAAATGCAGCTGCACCAGCGTGTGAAGGGAGCAGAGGCAACTGTGGCCATGAAGTGGGATCCAGCAGAGTCCTTCCTGCTCCAGGCTCCTTCCAGAACACACTGGGCACATCGTGTGCTGCTGATGTCCCCCAAGGTCCCCGTTTCCTATGGGAGGGAGCATTGTTCCTGCAGGCAGGCACAAGTGACACCAGCCTCCCTCTGCTTAGGGATTCCAGGTACCCAGCACTTGGGACAGCCCCCCAAAGTGGAAGGGGTGATGAGGCAGCATCAGCCACCAGAGAGGAAGGAGCTGAAGCATCCCCTGACTTGGGCAGGGCAGCTCACAGCACCCAGATTTGGGCTGGTGACCTGCTGCTGTCACTGCTTTGGATTTCCTCTGGAAGTGGCACACAGCTGGGCCACCAGCTCCAGATTTTACCTCCTGCATGAAATTATTCCCAATTCCCTGCATATTCCTGGGCCTGCCTAAAGGATGGGTGAAGAATGTGCTGATGAGGACTCTAATCAGTTTTGAGAGCAGGTAATTTCTCAGCTAGAGATCATCTCCAAACAGGAAATCAGATTCAGGAGATAGCTGCTTTATGCAGCACATCATGGTGGACTAGAGCAAAGCTTGTTGTAATCATAAGCAGAGCTGGAATAAGGAGATCATTACCAACACTATGCATTAATTACCTTGCAATCCTCCTACCAGGTGGGTTTTCTTACCTCACTTATCAGGGTGTTAATGGGATAAGACTAATTCTAGACCCAATCCTGGCATCTGAGCAGATTTTTTGGACCCTGTATCTCGTTCCTGTAAGCTCAGGAAAGCCATTCCCTGCCTTCAGCATGGTTTTGAGTCTGGCACCGTGCCTGGGATCATAGTAAGACACAAAAGCATCTGATGGAAGCCACCACTGGATGGAGCCTCAAAGGTCATAACAACATCCGGCTCTGGTACAGATGGTGTTCACTGATGAGAAACGCCAGGCGTGAAAGCATCAGGAGGTGCATCGGTGCTGCAGCATAAGGTAGGGAGATGATGCTGCAGAGCACACTGCCGTGAGTGCGCTGCCTGCACTCTGCCTGCTCCTGCCCAGCGATGTGCAGCACCGAGCACCCCTGCCAGATGTGGGTGCTGCACCCAGCCATAGCCCACAGCCAGGGGTACCTTCCCACGCAGCAGGATGGGATGCTCTACAAACCCTCACTGAACACACTGTGTCATTCCAGCAAGACAGAGAGAAAGCAACCCTGTGGAGAGAATCCCAGTGTTGATTAAAACCTACAGACCTGCAAACCTCAGCTCTTGCTTGCATAAGGATGAGGATAATATTGACAGGAGAAAACAGAAACATCTGATGATACCTGGCAGGGTGGCAGCTTTGGGAAGGGGGCTCGCAGCTTGGCTTGTGCAGGGGAGCCCAGTGCCTTTCCCCAGGGTAGGATCTGGGGTGTTGAGCCCTAGGGGTCTCCTCTCCCCCCAACCCTGGGAGGGGCAATGCAGACCCAGCCAGGGGGATAAGCTTAGATCTGGAAGAGAACAATGCACAGCTCAATCATCTTGCAGACTTTGCTGTTTGAGCATGCGGTGCAGCAGGGAGCAAGGAGAGGGATGTCCTCCCCTACAGAGCTGGCAGCTTGGGACCATAATCTCCAGGCAGAGTTTCTAGCATGGTTGCTGGACGCTCCAAGCACCAAGGAAGACGCACATAGCTCCCTCAGACCGTGCTGAGATGTCATGGGCAAAATCTTCCTTAGAAAGCCCCTCTGGCAAGTTGCGGACTGCTGGAGGTGCTGTGGGATCCAGTGTCCCCTGACTGCAGCAGGACTGGGGTTCACTGGAAAGGTGATAGCCTGCCCCGACCATAGAATCACTGAATCAAGCAGGTTGGAAAAGCCCTTTAAGCCCATCCAGTCCAACCGTTCCCCAGCACTGCCAAGGCCACCACTAACCCATGGCACTGAGGCCTCGTCTCCACGCTGTGTGAACACTTGCAGGGACGGTGACTCCAGCCCTGCCCTGGGCAGCCTGTTCCAATGCCTGAGCACCCTTTGGGGAAGGAATTGTTCCTCAGCTCCATCTAAACCTGCCCTGGTGCAGCTTGAGGCCGGTTCCTCTTGTCCTGTCTCTTGTCACTTGGGAGCAGAGACCAACACCCACCTCACTACAACCTCCTTTCTGGTAGTTGTGGAGAGCGCTAAGGATCTCTCCTAGCAGAGGTGTGTTGCTTTGTGTCCTGCTTGCTGGGGGCTGCCCATGCCCTGCACCGGTGGTGGTACACACAGCTGAGCCCCGACAGCTCACCGCACTGATGGCTGCAATAGCAGCAAAGGCAGCCATCAGTGCATTGAGCTGTCCGGGCTCAGCCGCACCGCATGCCCAGCGCCCAGGGGAGCTCAAGGGGTGATGGACAGCCCCGGGGGGTGCCGTGCGCCCCGGGGTATGTGTATCAAACAGCACCCCCAGACTGGCTCTGCGGGCGCTCTCTCTTTAAAGCAATCCCCTCCGCGATTTGTCACAGGGGCCGAGCGCGGAGGGAAGCGGGAGGCGGGGCGGGCGGGGCGCCTTGGTACGGCAGCGGCGAGGGGAGCCTGGAGCCGCGTTGCTCGGAGCCCGGCAGCAGCCGCTAGCGCCGGGGTATGCGCTCGCCCCCGCCGCCGGAGCGGGGTGCGGGCGAGCGGGCGCGGAGCCGCGCGGAGCCGAGCGGAGAGCGGCGGGGAGCGGGGCGCGGGAGCCCGGCCGAGCGGCGGAGGATGCGCCGAGCCCCGCGGAGCCGAGCCCAGCTGCAGCGCGGCGCAGCTCGCCCGGCCGCACACCGAGCCCTCGCAGGTAACGGCGGCGGGCGCGGAGCTCGGGTTGGGGGGGTCCATCCCCGCGGGGCGGCACCGGCGGCACCTTTGAGCAAGTGGGACCCAGCCCCCTCTCATCGGGGCTGGGGTGAGGAACCCCCCGTCCCGCCGGTGTGAAGGGGCTCCTTGAGGCAGGCGGGTTGGGGACCCCCCTGCCCGGGGTGCTGGAGGCCCAGCCCGGAGCGATGGCAGATTCTCAGCGCCAACCTCAAAACCGCCCCAATCGAAGCGCGGCTTTGAGGTTCGGTGCATGCAGTAACCTCCGGCAGCGCGCGCGGCAGACGGGCAGAGCGTGGTGTGGGGCTGCCTCCTGCTGCAGGCCGGCTGCTTGCCCGCCCGGCCACCCGCTCCACAAAACCGGCCAACTTTGGGCTGGGTCTATGAGGCGCCTGGCAGTCAGAGCTGTTGGGAGCTCTGTGTGTGATGGGAGCCAGTCCCTGCCTTGGGTTAGAACTAGAGGCAATGAGAAGGGTGCCTGGACCTTCACAACTGCATCCCATGGGATCTCAGTGATGGAGGGATACCCTAGGCTTAGCACCAAGGGGGCTTTGATTTGATCCCAGACATTTGATTTCCAGCTCCTCCTTCACCTGCTGCTCAGCCCTGCATGCACCTCACATCTTGCTCAGCTTCCCTTGCCAAATTAGGACAGGTTGCAAAGCTGCCACCCTGCCCATGTCTCTTTTGAGAAACCGACTCTCATCTCATATTGCTGGCTTGTACAGGAGCCACACACCTCAACAGCGACCCGAGAGCCCCAGGGCTCTCCTTTTTATCTGCTGTGCTGCTAAAAGAGGAGAGAGAGAGGGGTTTAATTATCCTCAAGTGTCAGTTCAAGAGAAATCTGCTGGGACACAGCTCTTGGCAGGTACAAAATAACAGGACGTTTTCATGCATGGGAGGCTGAGCTGAGAACAGTTCCGTGCTTTAATTGGTGGCTCCTAGGAAGGGTTCAGATCAGGGAACAGCAAATGGGATGGAGCAGGCTCCAGCAGTGATCCTGGTTCTGCGGCTGCTGTGGGAAAGGGAAGATGGATGCTGAAGGCTAACAAGTTTCTCTGGTGCGTTGCTCTGGGGGCTTGGTGCAGCTCTGGGCTGGCAGCACAACCTCAAGTCAGTGCTGTCCTCATGAGGGGCTGATGCATTTTCGCCGTTGCTTCATTTCTGCTCATCTTTTCAGTTGGCTCCTGAGAAAGTCCTTGTGGGACCATCAGGAGACATGCCCTGTTTTGTGGGGTACCCGGGGAGCTGAGAATGAGGGGATTACCTCCACAGCCAGCGTACTCCAAAGCTATCTACTAGGCATGGAGGGTGGGATGGCTGCAGGGTTTATTGAACAGCTTCTCCTCCCTCCTCCAACCAAAATCCAGAAGCTCTCAAGATAAGCGCTGGAAGAGTTTAGATTCCTCAGCTCCACAGGGAAAAGCCTCTTCCCTCTCCAGACGGCTGTGTTCCAGGGAGCTCAGTGCCCACAGGGGGTGTCCCACCCTGCCAGGGCTGCAGTGCTGGGCTGCATGGTGCTGGTCCTGAGGCAGGATAGCTGGACATCTGGCTGGAGTGACTCTGGAAGACGGCTCTGAGAAGGGGCTTTCTGTTCCTTGCCATGGTTAGCTGTGCCTGCAGCTCTGCAATGGCATTTTGGATGAGTGACTGCACAGCAGACTTTTCCTCACTTGGAGGTCAAGCTGCTGTGAGATGGGCTAGACCAAGTGAGAGCAGAACCCTCTGCCTATTCACCTGCAACAAGCTTTTGATGCCACCTGTGACAGGAGCATATTTAGACTTGATGTATATCCCTCGCCTTGGCTTCGGATCAAGGCATAAGAGCTTTAGATGCATGCACACACAATAAGGGAAAAAAAATAATTAAACCCACAATCCTCAAAATGTTTGCAAATCCAAGAGCTTATCCTCACCCTGGTAGGCAAAATTAACCCTGGGTAGGATCGGTAAATCACAGCATCAGCTGCTTTCATCATCGAACAAGAGGCAGCTGGGAGCGCAGCTGGCACAAAGCAGCGTAGCCACAGCGAGCCTTTGCAGGGGTGCTCGGGGTCGCCTGCCACAGGTTTTCTCTCTAATGCCATTAGAGATCCATTTTCCTCTAATACCGTTTGGAACCAGCAGGGTTCGAGCAATGTCGGTCAGGATTTGGCCTCAGATGGGTGTGATTAAGGAAACAAGGCTGCTTGAGGTACTAAGGGCACCCACTGAATAGATCCCTTGCCAGGGCGGTTGGAGGGGCAGTGATTCAGGACCAAATGGGCTGAGCTAACACAAGCCCCCACCTTTATCAAAGGGGTTTGAGAACTTCTCCTTCTTCAGCACTTCAGTTTTTGGTTGAACTCCCATGCTTTTAGCCTGGGGAAGAGATTTAAACCATCCCTGCAAAGCTGAGAACATCCCATATGGAGATCAGCGCATCAATGCCAACAATAATAACCATAAAGAGACTGCTTGTCCAGCAGCATCTTGTCACTTTAGCCACTCTCCTTCCTCCCCTTGCCATCAAAGCCCATCTCCAGCAAGGCCAGCCTCTGCCTTCTGCCACGCTGAGAGCAAATATGGAGCAGGCAGAAGCAGGTGTGATGGCATCTCCCTCACCCTGTGCATGTGTTGAGCCAGGCTGGAGTGTGTTCGATGGACATAGCGAGCTCAGTGGCGAGGTGTGAGTGGAAGAGGACAGCACAGGTCTCATTAGAGTCACCAGGGGCTCAGAAATCCAGTGCACAGGGAGCACTGAAGGGGTTTTTCAGTGTGCTTGGATGTGGGATATCACCCGGAGTGGTGGCGGCAGCTCCCAAGTACCCCGGTGGTGTCGGAGGCTGGGGTCAGGCGAGTCTGGAGTTTCATGGCATTATCTCTTAAACGACTTTAACTGCAATAGGATGGCCTGACTGATTGGATTGTGCTCTGTAATTAATTAGCTGGGGCACTGTATGGGAAGCAGCTACAGTGGGAAGAGGGGGGGAATCTGCTGCTGAGAGCTGTTAAGCTTCAAATGGCCATTTCTCATTAAAGCAGCCGTGTGCAGCACTAGTCACCAGGCACAGGAGGTTACTTCCAGTGTTCCGGCCCTTTTCCAGTCAAGTAACTGCAGCTTTGCTGCCCGACCATTCCCCAGAGCCCATGTCCTGCATCCTGATCCTATGGCAAGCCTCACTGGGAGGAGAATCAGTTCAGGCTGGGGTGTATATGGGGATGCTCAGGGGGTGCCCCTCTCCCCAGGAAGCCCTTGCCAGGGTGGCAGACCCCGCATGGGTATAGGATGGTGCAGGTTGCATTCCCATGATGGTGATGGATCCTGGGCACTGCTGGCACGAGCCCTGATGCTCTTCCTTCCCTTGCCAGAGATGCTGCTCCCCACTCCTGCCGTGAATTTGCTCCGGCTCCTTTGTCTGCTTTTAGCATCCATTTGTACCTTTAAACAGAAATCATCCCTCTTAGGTTAATTGCTTCTTTTTTTTCCCCCTCTGTGTTTACTGTGGGGATTAATAAGGAACTGCAGTGTAAGGGAAATCTGCAGCGGCTCCTTGTTTATTGTTTCATTTAGGCAGATGCTGCTGGGCTGGACCCAGCCTGCTGGGGGCTGGTCCAGGGCTGGGGAGGGAAGGGCAGGATGAGCACCTGCATGCCCAGGGGATGGGCTGGGATCCATGGGGCAGGTTGTCTCAACAACATGGGATGTGATGGGAAGGATCCCTGTGGCTCTAACTGTAGAGGAGGTGGCCTTCCAGGGCAAGCTGTTGTGGAACAAGGGATGTCCCCTGCCAGCCCTGGGTGATGGTGCTTGAGGAGGGCTGCAGCCTCTCCCCTCTCCTGCTAGGTGAGATGAAAAACAAAGCACACACAAAAGGCATGTGCCAGCTCAGCTTAACCCACAGAGGAAAACCACGTCATTTAAAAGAGAAAAGCTTTTAAAAATAGACGTTTTGAGCAGAGAATGCCACTCAGGAGAGTCAATGAGCTCTGTTTCAAGAGTTGGGAAACAGAACCTTGCAAAAGGAAGCCTCTCATTTTCCAGCTCTCCAAGTGTGGCTCCTGGAGCTCTGTGCTTTTCCACCTGGCCATGCCGGATCCAGCCTGGCTGTGTGATGGTTGCTGGAGATGGGGAATTCACCACCTTGGTGAAGGGGAGAAGCTGGGATCCGTGTTCTGTCTTACCTTGGTTTCCCACTCGCTGGCGGGGCTGAAGGGGAAGTGACGAGCCCCATGGAGCATCCCTGATTTGGGATCTTTGGTTATAATTGGCCAGGGAGCCTTCTCATTTGCTTTGGCTCTGACTAATGAGGCGCATCTCCCTTTGACAACATGTCACAAGCAATGAATGTCTCAGGAGCTGCTGGGCTGCAAGGGCACCCTCGTGCTCCTGCCTGAGCTCATCCCCCTCCACCTCACCCTATGCTGCCAGCTCGTGCCCCAGCCAGGGGCTTGGACTGGCCAGTGATGAACCAGCATGCAAGGGAAGATCAAAGAATCATAAAATGGTTAGGATTCCTATGGAAGACTTCTTTCCCGCATAAAAATATGTGCTTGTATTGAAAGATTTACAGGAACGTGTCTCCTTTGGTGGGGAGAAAACCAGATGGTCTCTAATAGGAAAATCTAGATGGATCCATGATTTTCAAGTCATTCCCCATGGGAAGGCAAAATTCTGGCTTTATCAGAAGTGCTCTGCTCGCTCCAGGGGGGTGCAGAGACTAAATTCTCCTTCCCTCCCCATCCTGCCTTGGTCAGGCTGTGGGGTGCAGTGACAGGGGCTGGAGCAGCCATCCCGGGATCCTAGCGTCAGTGTCTGGTGCTCATGTAGGCAAAGAGAAGGGTCATGGACATGCTGGAGGCTGCCACCCTTGGGCAGAGATGCTCAGCCGCATCTGACCATGAAGGAAGGGCCTGGATGCTGCTTTGTTTGAGGGTGCGAACACCTTTGTGCTTGTCACCTCTTGTGGGGTGACACTAACCATCACTAAAGCTTCATTATGGACTACTCAAGGTTTCTATTCACTGACAGGAAGCACCAAGTATTAACAGTTCTTCCCTTTGTATTCTTGATGCTTTCTCTTTAATCCTTGCTCTTCCTGGCTCTTCACTGTTAGCTTTTGTTTTCTCCTCAATAGCTTGTCTAATAAATGCCGTTATCTGGGGCACAAATCTACTTCATGTCTCAATTCTACTTGGCCAGAGCTGGTAATAAAAGCAAGGCAGCGCCCTTTGAAAAGGGGCTCTGTCACCAGCAGCCGTGGGTGCTGCTGCTTCGCTTCCCATTCCTATCCCCAGAGCAGATAAAGGCGAGAGGAAGATGCGTGGCTGGGAAGCAAAAGAGGCATCTGCCTGATAAATTGGGTGTCTAAGGAGTGCCGGCAGCAGTCAGTGCTCCAGGGATCGGGGCAGCTCAGCCCCAGTTGGTAATTAGAGAAGATGTGCTTGAGGCCTGGGATCCTTCTGAATTCCAGCAGATTAGAGGGGAAAAACAGTGGTGAAGGGTGACGGCTTGACAGGGAAGATCACAAGGATTTCTTATAGCTTGAAGGAGCTTCTCATCTATGGTCAAATAAAGCTGTTGCCTCCCAGTCTACATCTGTCCTTGAAAGGCTTTAACTGGGAGGTGTTGGGGTGTGTTTTTGTGTCAGTCTGTAGGTCTGTGAATGGAAGTAATGAGGTGGCTCGGTGTTTTGTAGCATCATAGAATGATAGAATGGCTTGGTTTGAAGGGACCTTAAAGCTCATCCAGTTCCAACCCCTGCCACGGGCAGGGACACCTTCCACTAGAGCAGCTTGCTCCAAGCCCCTGTGTCCAACCTGGCCTTGAACACTGCCAGGGATGGGGCAGCCACAGCTTCTCTGGGCACCCTGTGCCAGCGCCTCAGCACCCTCACAGGGAAGAGCTTCTGCCTAAGAGCTCATCTCAGTCTCCCCTCTGGCAGGTTCAAGCCATTCCCCTTGTCCTGTCCCTACAGGCCCTTGTCCCAAGCCCCTCTCCAGGTTTTCTGTAGCCCCTTTAGGCACTGGAGCTGCTCTAAGGTCTCCCCTTCAGGAGCCTTCTCTTGTCCAGGCTGCCCCAGCCCAGCTCTCTCAGCCTGGCTCCAGAGCAGAGCTGCTCCAGCCCTCGCAGCACCTCCGTGGCCTCCCCTGGATTTGCTCCAGCAGCTCCACGTCCCTCCTGTGTTCATCTGAGGGCAGCATGTTGCCGTGGTGTTCAAGCCCACTGAGATCTGACCCTGATGCTGTCACTGCAGTCACTCTTGCTTCTCACCATCCTCCTGCATGAGCACCTAAATCAGAGGGCAAATAGTGCTTTAATTAAGACAAATCCTATTTCTGCTGGGCCAGACAGCACTCACCTGCTGCCTTGTCAGAGCTTCCTATGGAGCATTTCCCATGCTCAGGGACAAGGGGACTGTCAGTGGAAGTGTGCTGCCCAAGCTCCTCTTCCAAGCTCTCTGTTGTCCCATTGCTGGGATGTCTGCCTGGCTCCAGGATGTGTCCCCTCCCTGAGTTATCCCTATTTTATCCTCTCAGCACCTCCTGCATCAAATCATTTTTAAAAAGACATTTTCTTTGTCTATTTTTCCCCTCACTCAGTTCTTGCATTTCAGAATGCACCCACCGTGCATGCAGTGCTCGGACGTGATCTCAGCTTCCCCCTAAATGTAATTGCTTTAGACCTGCAGGTAGTTGGTGGAAGCAATTTTCTCTACATTATGGAAGACTCCAGCTCCTCTCATCCTTCATGCAAGTGACTCTCCTCCAGTCCTGCCTTCTCTTTGCCGCTGAGTGATGCTCAGCCATAGGCTTGCGGTACCTCTGCTTTTGGGGATGATGCTCTCACTTTTCCAGGGCTGCGGGAAGTGGGCACATGGTGAGGGACCACCCTATGGGGAATAACAAGCTTCTGTTTCAGGGTCTGCTGAGCAAGGGTGATGCTTGATGGCCCCAAAGCTTTTCCCTTGGCCATGCTGGTGCCATGTCTGGGTGGGTGCCTGTGCCAGGCACGTGCTCATCTGAGCTCTGCAGCTCTCCTGCCCGCATGTTTAACATGCTCTTTCTGTTTGCAGGACGTGTTGGGCTTTCAAAAGCATTAATAATGGAAAATAAATTGGAATCTGAGAGGAATAATCTTTAGGCATTCTCTGTAGGCCTTGTCTTGCCTTGCATTCCTCAGCCATGTTGAAGGCTACAGCTGGAGGGGAATATAAATGAGGAGGGGCCCCAGGTCCCTTTGATCTGTTGTGATGCCTCTTGCTCAGTGGATCTGGTTGTAGGAAGCCTGCCCACTTACTGTTGTGGCTAAATCCAAGGGAGTCTGGAGAGGGTGGAAGTGATGAGGTGCTGCTGAACCTTCTCAGAGAGCTTCTGGTCCTGAGTCAAAGAAGGTCAGGGCACACCAGGGCTTCTGAGGTTCTGTGCCCTCCTTGGGGGCTGTGGTTGCATCCTGACATGGGGCAGCATCCTGGGTTTTGGTTGCATCCTGGTAGCTGTGATGTGTGCTTTGGTTCTGCACCAACCTGTCTGGTTGTGTCAGTGGGGCCTTGTGTCAGTGAGAGATGGAGAGAAACCCAGATGTCTTCATCTCCAACACTACTGAACTGAGACTTTCTTCCTGCTTCCAAGGGATTGGGCTTGGTGTGGTGAGGGGAAGGCTGAGATTTGCTTCCACGGTATGACTGCCTATTGCCAGGGCAGCCTGGCATGGTATGTGCCATGCCCTCCCAGCTTGGACCTTTGTCGATGTCTAGAGAAGGAGCTGGGGGATTGGGCAGGGAGGATTCATGAGGGCTGAAACCTGCTGCCATCCTCATGTGAACATGCTGAGCGGTTGTACATCCCTCTCCCTGCGGCTGAATGGTGCCGGTGGCTTTCAGGTCCCATTGAAACCGGAGTCAGGGCTGTCTGGCAGCTCCGAGGTGCTCCATACCTGCCTAAAGTGGGACTTCTTGCAGTGGGATCCCCCCAGTCCCATTGTTATGTGCTGTCCTAATGGTGTCAAGCTCTGAATTAGCTCAGGCAATTCACTTTATAAAGCAACACAGTAAATATGTCAGCACTCAGTGCGTGTTTTTAATATAATATTTCAGATTGTTTTGAAAGAAGCCAAGATCCTGCTTTCCCTCTTCATTAGGAGCATTTTATGTGGAAGGGATGAACAATAGAGTTTGCCAGAGAGCAAGCTTTCCCAAGTATTTGTTGCTGCTGAGAAATAGGCTGCTTTTTACAGCAAACCCCTCAATGCAGAACTATCAGGGCAATTAAGCAGCACGTAAGCTGCCAAGGAGGGTTGTAGGATTGGCTTTGCTGGCAATATTGGAAGCCAGGCTTGACCGTAACCATCAGGCATGCTTTAGGCACAGTGAATCCCCATTCCTAAAGTGGGAATGGGCTAAATGACCCTCCAGAAACTCCTGGCCACCTGGGGCTTTCAGAAATACAGTCTGAGCTGCTCTGGCACGGCACTTCCAGGCTGTGTGTTGTGAATCTTGTGATGTTTCAGCCCAGAAATGATGGCTTTGGCTTTTAACTCGCTTCTCAGCAGGACCAGGGTGGGTTCTGTGCTGGGCTCCAGCTGGGAAACTTGGTTTCCTGCCATGGAAAGGGTAGGACCTTCTTCCTGGCTGGTTGCAATGTTCTGTTCTGGCTGGCGCTACTCAAAGTGAAAACCCCCAAATCCCACTGCAGAGCTTTCATCAGGGAAAGCAGGCTCCTGTCTGCTCTCCAAAGAGTTTCCATTTCATCACAAGTTGGAGGAAACTTTCAGGGAGCTCCAAACTTTTCTCTTTAATGAGGACAAACCTGGAGTGATGGCGGGAGGGAACCATTCCCCAAAGCCCTGCTCTCCTTCCACCAGGCCTGTGGCCCTGCAGAGGTGGGCTGAGATGAATTCCTTAGAGATCAGCCAGGAGCCTGGAGCCTTCCCATCGTGGAAAAGCCTGACTGACCCTCAGCCTCACTAGTTGGGGTGGGTGGCACCTAGGTGCTGGAGAGGGATTTAGGCAAAGAGGGGAATCTCACTGCTAGGATTAGCCCAGGAGAAATGCTCCAGAGAGGTGAGTGTGTGGATGCTGTGGGATGCGGGCTGTGCTGGGATGCGGCACCATCCCCTCGTGCACCCCAGACAGACAGGATGTGGTTTTTCTTCACCTCCCTGTAATCCTGCTGCTCAGATATTCTTCCTGCAGATCTACTTTTTTCCCCCCACTCCTAAATGGAGTATTTAAGCTTATTCTTTTGTTTCTGTGAAAGAGGCAGTAAATCCTTTATCCTGCCTGCCTATTTCTGTGTGCTTATTTTCTCATTGTGCTCCAGCTTGTCAGCTATGTCAAAGCCCGGAAACCTTGGCCTCTGTTGGACTCCAGACTTGGATTTCTCTGTATTTAACAACACAGACTCCCTTGGACTAACAGTTCTTTTCTCTCCCCTTGGTGGTGTCTGCTTTTTTACCTTTGCAAAAAGACCTGGTTAAAAAAAGCCCTGACAAAAGGGATCAAGCAGAGAGGTAATGGTCTTGTTGGGTTCATCCCGGCACAGCCTGCCAGCACCGGCAAGGAGTCACAGCCAGGGCATCCTCCTGCCCCCCCCATGCTTCTGGGGTACCAGGGCTGCCCCAGGGAATGGGAACCCCCTGGCAAGAGAGCTTAGCTTGAGCTTGGCGGGTGCCTAGCGCTCAGGCAGTGGATCCGATGAGCTCAAAGGCAGGATTTTGGCATGCAGGGGGATTACATGGGAGCAGGCAGATGGCTCCCATATCCAGGACCATGTGCCAGCTCCGACTGTGGTGCCTGCTCCTGGGAACAAGTGTGGGGAGTCTCCCTGGGGGAAATCTGACAGTCAGATATCCATCCATCCATCCATCCATCCATCCATCCATCCATCCATCCATCCATTCATTCACATGGCTGGAGAGAGGGAGACCAGGCTGTGATGCTTGTGCCCACAGATAGGAATTGGGATGCTCCAGCCCACTCCGTGCCCCCTTGGTGGTGGCAGCAGCCTCAGGCCCTTTGGTTCTCCTGGGTCAGCCGCTCCAGCTTTGTTTCACAGCCAGGCTGCTGCTCCATGAAGGCCCGTGGCAGCTTCCCACGCCAGGCAGCGCGGTGTTTGTGCGAGAACAAAGGAATAAACAATGGAAACTGTGATTAATTAGTGCAGCTAATTAGCAGTGTGCTTGGCCTGGGCTGGAGCTTGGGAAGGAGCCAAGATCAGAGGAAAAGCCGCCAGAGAGACTCTGGTGGGAAGCTCATTGGGGAGTGAGCTGGGGCAGCCGGGAAGGGGAAAGGATGCTTTTCCTTTGCTACGTGCCTGTGCAGGGAGCTTGAACAGGGGAAACACCAGCCATGGACCTCAGAGGTGCTGCTGACACGCAGCCACCGCCACCCCATCAGCATCCTTCCATTCCCCAGTCCTGTCTGTGCTGAGACACCACTTCCCTTGGCCACAGTCAGCGTCCCACCTGCGCCCCAGTGCTCTAGGTGCTAATTATGAGCCCGCATTAGGGTCGGTGGCATTGTCTTCCCTGTGGAATAGGGTCCTCCTTGCTCTCCTTCCCCTATGAGGTACATATCCTTTGCTCTCCGTTTGCGAATTAGCACAAGAACCATGATCAGCAAACAAATTTGCGGCAAGCACATGGCGGGCTCAGAGATTTGGAGGAATCCTTGGCAAATATTTGCCAGGCTCCTCCGTGAACCTCGTGAATACTCCTCATGACCGAGAGATGCTGAGCAGGACTGGCACCTTGGGATAGGATGCCAGGCCTCAGGTTGGGGATGGCTGCTACAGGATACCTAAGCTAACAGCATTTCCTTCCCACCCTCCCTCCTCCTCCCTGCCCTCTCGCTGTGCAGCGTGAGGATATCTTAAGATGTGCTACACTTGACTGCAGCCGTTGCAGGATCACATCATTCCCATTAAAAGGTGGCTGCACCTAAATACCATTTGCTCAGCAAGGTCTAAAGCAGTGCCCTTTGGAGTAATTGGGAGACGTGGCCCCTTTTCTGAGGATGGGAGAGTCTATTTTTCAAGGTGCCATCGCTTTATTATTAATTTGTTAAACACTGAGTGCTCAAAACTGTTTGAGATGCAAAAAAGGATGTGAGCCCTGCCTTGGGGACCTCGCCGCTATATAAGAGTATTAAATCAAAACCATGCTGGAGAGGATAGTGCTGCAGGTGAAGGTGAAGCTGGGGAGAGGAGGGGTGAAAGTGCCTCCTCCTCTGTCAGGAAAGGGTCTTGCTTCTGTTTCAGCATCAGAGTCAGGAGGAGTGCTTGCAGACCAGCAGGTCAAGGACCTGCCTTTCTTTGTATGGCTGAGATTGGCAGTGGGATCTCTTGACTTGGGAGCAGGGGGCAGAGCTGCCCTGGCCTCATGAGACCCCTGGCTGGGCCCATTGACCTATGGGTTCCTTCCTTTGTGTGTTCTAGCTGTGTGCATCAGTGGGCAGGGGAGCTGCTTGTGCTTTCATTCCCTCCCCATCAATGATGCTGGAAGCACAGTAACACCCTCTGAGAACTGTTCCTGTGCCTGTCAGGAGCCTCTCAGGGGCTGATGGACCTCTTCAGGTGTTCACATCTGCTCAGTGTCCAGAGCTAAGCAGTTCCTGCCTGAATCCTCTTGTTCCTTTGATGGTGGGGAGGGGGGAAATAAGAGCAACATAGAAAATGGTGCAGGCTCTTCACCTTGCTGACACTAGAGTTGGACTCACTCTGGGGCTGGGTTTACAGGGAGGGTGCTTGAGGCCGTGTGTGCTCAGCCTGATGTCTCCTGTGCCTTTGTCACCCGCAGCCCCCTGTGCCCGGGAGCCATGAGCTGCACGCAGAGCCGCTGGAGCAGCCCCCCGGCCGCAGCCCCCTGGTGCTGATAGGCTCCTGCTAGGAACCAGCTGCTGGGACCCAGCCTCTGCATTCCTCCCAAGGTAAGGACCACTTCTGTCTGTCTGTCTGTGCAAAGCAAGGGGTTCTGGTGTCCCCAGCATGAGGACAAGGAGCTGTTGGAGCAAGTCCAGAGGAGGGTCATGATCAGGGGCTGGAGCACCTCTGGTATGGAGCCAGGCTGAAAGAGCTGAGCTTGTTCAGCCTGGAGAAGAGAAGCTGTGTGGAGACCTCAGAGCGGCTTCCAGTGTCTGAAGGGGGCTACAAGGATGCTGGAGGGGGACTCTTCATCAGGGACTGTAGTGACAGGACAAGGGGGAATGGGTTTAGACTTATACAAGGGAGATATAAGGAAGAAATTCTTTACTATGAGGGTGGAGAGACACTGGAACAGGATACCCAAGGAAGTCGTGAATGCTCCATCCTTGGCAGCCAGGTTGGACACAGGGGCTTGGAGCAAGCTGCTCTAGTGGAAGGTGTCCCTGCCTGTGGCAGGGGGTTGGAACTGGATGAGCTTTAAGGTCCTTTCCAACCTAAACCATTCTGTGATTCTATGAAATACAAGTCAAAGCTGGATTATTTCTTGGGTTGTTGCATCTCCTGCTTTGCCGGAATGGGCACTGTTCCCTGGGCAGCATGCACAGCTCCCTGCCTGCTGTCTGCTCCTCTCTGCCTCAGCTTGAGGGGGTGAGAACTGCCCTTGTCTTGCAATTAAAGGGTGATTCTGAGGTTGGGGTAGCTCCTGATGTAACCTGTTCCCTGCAGACCGTATCCCATCTGGGAATTTGCTTGTAGTTTTAGAAGGAAGCCTGGGCTGCTGCAAGGAGCCAGGCTTGGGTGGGACCAGTGCCTTGCGGCTGCCTCTGCTTCCCTGGTGTACTTCCAAGGATAACTGCCTCTTAACGATGCTCTGGAGGCTTCACAAGCATGCGCCGCCTTTCCTCCTACCATAAAAGGCCTTTGGGGTATTTTGGAGGCTTCCTGCAGTGGGGGAGCAATGGGGGTGTTTGGGAAGGAGCTGAGCCCTTATCTCAGTGAATTACCCTTGTCTGCTCTTTGCTCTTTGAGGTTAAAGAAGTAGAGTTTGGTTTGTGTGGGGTGAGCTGGGGCTGAGGCTGATGCGGGTCGAACTCCTTCCCGATAGGCGCAAGATCAGTACTCACAGCATCAGTATTCACAGCTGAGGAGTGGGAATTCGGTTTAGGAACCCAAAACTCAACTTCTAGGATTGTTTTGCATTGTGAGGTTCTGAGGCCTCTTGTTTTCAAGCTTCTTGCAAACAGAGGCACCAGCTCTGTGCAGTAACATGGGAATCACAGCTTCTCCACGCGTGTAATCCCTGTGTAACGCAGGGGAGCTGGGCCTGGAGGAAAATGCTGTCACCAGCCTGACACAGGGTGAGCATGGGCATAAGAGTCCTGTTTCAGAGGCCGGTAAGAGAGTGTTTCAGTGAGCTAATAACATAAGTCAGAGCTGAGGTCTGGCTTGTCCTGATTCCCTCTGGGAGCTGGGATGAGGTGGGATGCAGGGGCCAGCTAGCACTACAAAGGCTGGCATCCTCGGCTGTAAATATCCAGCCCTCTCTAATCCTCCTGGTAGCTCCAGCACTGCTGTTTTCCCAAGAGTTATTTGACTCTTTGCGTTGCATTCCTCAGACAAATGGCTTTTAAATAAAACCCTCTGCTAACTCGTTAGGCCTCCTGTCCAGGTCACTTCCTGCATGGGTGATTTATAGGGCTGCTTTTAACATTTTATTAACTTTAAATCGCTAGGGCCAGTCAATTGGAGTCTATCCCATTAGTTGTGGTGAGTGGCGGCCCAGGGCATCAGGTTCTCCTGCAGCTTCCCTCGTTTCTGGGGAGGCCGTGATGCTCTGAGAGTGACCACAGGCGAGAGATGGGAAAGAACTCGAGGAGGATTTAGATGAGGAGGAATAGACCTGAAATTCATAAGTGAATTGTATAAGGGTTAAAGAGATAATGGGGAGCTGGCTTATCTCCTGGCACTGGTGTTTTCTTGGCTGCATCTCCTGCAGCTCATGTTGGATGATGCAGTCATGGGAGAGGAGCATCAGGTAGCTGCTCCATAGCCATCCCAACCCTGGCAAGGGATCACAGGTAGGATGTGCCTGTATTAAACGCCTCCTGTAGCAGTGCCGACTATGGAGCCTGCCTCCTTGCCTAGTGCATGCTTTAGCTCCTGGCGTTCCATCCGATCCATCCTGGGGAGCTTGAATCCAGCTCTGTCACGCAGGAGGCTGCTGGGAGCCGCTGGGGGCTGAGCGGGCTGGGAAATCCAAATGAGACAGAGCTCAGAAGTGATGTGAGGTTGCAGCAGCAGCTTTGATTATCTCTGGTTTTGTTGCTGCTCTCCCCCTGTGCCCTGCCTTTGTTCCACCCCTGCTCGGAGATGGTATTCAGCGGAGTTTTCCAGCTCTTGGTAACAGGGAAAAAAAGCCCCGAACTCCTGCACAACCAGAGCTAATGAGCTCTCTCTGGAAATAAAGGTATCCTGAGGACAGCCTTGCTATACAGAACAGGCTGCTGCGGCCACTGCCTCCGAGCAACGGTCCAGCATGGGGCTGAGCAGAGCTGTCTCCTCCCATCCTTCCATTTGGCTCTGAGAAAGCCAAACCATGGTTTGCTCCTCTGGCAGGAGGGAACACGCATCCCCATGAGTCAGGACCGGCTTTAACTGGCTTGGAGAGGTTTGGTTTACACCCTGGCTCCCGTTGCTGTCCCTGCACATCACCATCACCACCACATTCCCTGGGGTGCATGGGGTAAGGAGGTGGGCTCTCTGCAGCCCTAAATGCCTGCAGGGGAAGCAGACCTGCAGTCCCCAAGGGCTGTCGGGATTGTCAGCCATACGGCCAGGAGGGAATTCATCTTGCAGCAAAGCCGGCATCTGAAAGCCATCGCTTCTGATGTGTCCATGATTTGCTGAAACCTGCGTCTCCTTTGTCATATTTCTTCCTGTCTCTGCCTCAAATCCCAGAGCAAAGGCTGAGAACTCACTCGTGGAGAGAAGCAGGGTTTGGGCGTGTTTTTCTCCGCCTTTAAATATTTATTCTCAGCTCTGGAGATGCACAGGCTGTGGTGTGGCAATGTCTCCTGCATGGCAGAGGAGTGATGTGGGGTGTTCCCATGGGTGAGCTCCATCACTGAGGTGGCACATCCCACTAGGCACCCAGCCCTTTGTACCCTGCCTGACCGTCCCTGTGCCTGGCAGCACGCAGAGCTGCTGCTGCAGCCTTTCCCTCTCACCTTGGCAGCTTGTGCGGGGCTCTCAAGGTCATGCAGGTAACCAGGGCGATGCTCCAGCCCCGGCTCTGCAGCCTGAGCCGCTGTGCTGTGCTCAGCCAGGGCTTCAGGCCTCCCTCCCGTCCTCTTGTCTTGCTCTGATTTTCCCAGCCTTCCTGCTCGCTTGGGTACATGGATTGTATTCGGGGGAAGCAGCTCCGTGCCATTAGGATGCATGTGCCTGGCATGCCGATGAGCAGGGCTGGTGCTGGAGAGCAGTGGCTCTGTGCAGGATGTGCTGGGCACTGAGGGGCTGTGCCAGAGCATGGCCATGCTGCATGCATGGATCTGTGGGCCCTACAGAAAGGGAGGTGAAGTCCCAGTGGGTTGCACCCACCACCCTCAAAGCACTTCCCTGGATGCTTGCTCTCACCTCTGGCTCTGCCATTGTCTGGATCAAGGCAGAGGGGATTTTGCATCTTGCCCTTGTAGCTCAGGTATGGTGGTGGTAAACTACCGGGAGAGAAGCCGGGAGCTGTTTTCTTGTGCAGCAGCTCTTGCAGGGGATGGGAGGATGCTGCCTTTCCAGGTGAGCGGGCACGTTGCTTCCTCTGCCTCCGGCCCATGTGAGCCCCGCACCGCAGCTGGCACCCGTCGGCATCGAGCCTTGTCCCCTGTCCCCACCAGCAGTGCCACCGCAGGGACCCGAAGCGTGTGGGCACTGATGCAGAAAACCCTTTGCGGAGGCCCATGGTTGGGTGGCAGGTGCAGCTCTACCGGGAGATGGCTGAAACCAGCACGTCGCCGAAGGCAGGAGTTCATGGAGTGGGATTTGTTTTCTCTTAAGGAAGAATAAATGCGAGCCAGCTCGCTGGAAAACTGAGCTCCAGTGAGCGTGAAGTGATGAGGTTGGGGCCATGGTGGAGGCTTCCTGGGCTGCTTTTCCCACGCCTGCCTGCCCTCTGCCTGTACCCACCATAAGCTGGCAGCAGGAGCAGCCCCTCTCAGCTCTCTCTGGATTTCAGACCAGAGCAGCCTCATTAGTAGTAAAAATGTCCCCAGGATAAGCTATTGCTGCTGTAAGAAGTGCAATGATCTTGGACTGCTTTGTGTTGAAGGGACCTTAAAGCTCATCCAGCTCCAACCCCTGCCACGGGCAGGGACACCTTCCACTGGAGCAGCTTGCTCCAAGCCCCTGTGTCCAACCTGGCCTTGAACACTGCCAGGGATGGGGCAGCCACAGCTTCTCTGGGCACCCTGTGCCAGCGCCTCAGCACCCTCACAGGGAAGAGCTTCTGCCTAAGAGCTCATCTCAGTCTCCCCTCTGGCAGGTTAAAGCCATTCCCCTTGGCCTGTCCCTACAGGCCCTTGTCCCAAGCCTCTCTCCAGGTTTCTTGTAGGTCCCCTTAATGTATTGGAAAGCTGCTGTAAGGTCTCCCTTATATCCCTTATGATTTCTTTTCTGCTATTGCAGCAGTGGGTTTTGAAGTTTGTTGGTCTTATACCATGTCATGGCAGAGCTTTTGCACACAGGAGGGTGCTGCCAGGAGCAAAAATCAATTGCAGCAAGGATATCTTTTGGGGAAGAAGCTTTTGTTATAGGTTTGTTCCTGTTTGGCTGTGTCACTGGGTTAGAGCCACTGTGCCCATGCAGAGTGATGCCAATCTCTGCCTGCCCCATCCCTCCTGCCTGCGCCTGTCTTGGTGGCTCTGAGTGATGTTTAAGGAAGGTGGAGATGTGCCATGTGTTGTGCTCCTGCCCTGCCTCCTCATGGCATCACCTCAGGGCTCCCTGGCTCCAGCAGGAGCAGACAGTGCCACAAGTGTCTCCTGGGAGTGAAAATGGGAGGCCTGAGACTTGTAAGGAAATGTTTCTTTAAAGATCTGAGGTCATTTGACCTCAGAAACCCCTGTGGCACCGCATGGGCCATGGGCAAAGCTCCCAGAGCACACACAGGGGACGTTTGGAGCTGGATGTTACAATAACTTACTGGTGAATGGTTGGGATAAGTCATAGCTCATAAAATCAGCCAGGAAAAAGATTGCTGATTAATTCTTGTGAATAACCAGTGGCGAGCAGCGTGTCTCAGCTCAAGCCAGACTGACTCTTACAGTGATTCATGGATTTTTCCGTAGGAAAAATCACTTCTGTGGGGATTGCTGGTGTGTGGGGTGCCTGCTTGCCTCCGTGAGTAATTCCCCCCTCCGAAAGCACCGGGGTGTGGAAAAATGATGAACTTCTATGTGGGAACTGCAGGGGAGACTTGAGAGGGAGGAAGGGATGTGCTTGGCTCTACCACTGCAGCCAGTGACTGTATCCTTTCGAAGAGCACCACAGGAGGTGCAGAGTGGGAATTTCACTGCCAGAAATGCTGAAGGAGGCAAATCTTGAGGGGGGGAAAGAGCAGAGCTGAGATGTCTGAGCACGCCAGCTATGTGAGGTCAGCTGGGACCAGTGATGCTTCCCCTTGCAACGTGCTGTAGCACTAGTGGCAAAGCAAGCACCCGAGAAGTGTGTCCCAGCATCATTCCTTCCATTTCCCCATGATTCCATTTCAGTTGGGTTTGCTTTATTTCCAGCACCTTGGCTTTGTGCTGGAGGCTGGCCAGCCTCCGTGGTCCTCCGTGCCGCTGGGATCTATGGGTCCAGGGTGGAAGCGTGTGCAGGAGGTGGCGGCTGGAGGTGTAACGTGCGTCCGTGTGATGCTGTGTGTTTAAAACAGCCGAGGTGGGATGGAGAAACGCTGGGTGAGGCACTAGTCATAGGGGTGGGCAGTGCCTGTGCTGTGGAGGTGGCAGCGGCCTTTGCTGCGATGCTGTTTAGTTTGGAGATAGAAGCAAACCCACCCCCAGAAAAATAGAACTACATCGCAAGAGCTCTCCTTAGCTGAAACTTGGAACTTAATTTGGCTTCTTGGTGGGGTTTTTTGACTGTTCTTGGGGACGAATGCAGGTATTGAGTTTCCCACCACAGCAAAGGCACAGTGGTGGGAGAGGCTTGCGTAGAGATGCAATTGGGAAGGAGGAAGAAGGAGAGGTCAGCCTGGAGGCTGGTCCAGCCTCAGGAGGTACCAGGCAGGCTGACACATCCCTTGGTGCAGTAACCACCCCATAGCAGCTTGGCTTTGCCGCCCTGGTCCCCTGTCCCCGCGGTGTCTCCATGTGTTCCCAACCCAGCACCGCCTCCTCCTCATCCCTCCCTCCACCGCGGTGCCCATCCTGTATTCATTACAGTGCCCGTGTACTTCTCCAAGCCCAATATACTTTGAATTACTGCTCGTCTATTCCTCTTGACATCCTCATGCTCATAACTAGGAAGCCTGCATTACCCGTTTGCACATCTGTCAAGCTGCGTGTTCCTCGGCCATTTCCAGAGATACATAAAATTGCCCATGGTTATGACATTATTGACAACCCACCCCGTCTCCTTCCCCCTCCCCGAGCCCAAATGGCTGCCTGCCTTTATGAGGATTGATATTTGGGTAGTAAATATTTTAGAGCCTCATCTGATGAGTGTGTCTGTGCAGATGAATACATTTCTGGCTAAGGACAGATGTTGGAGCTATCTCCATTGGAAATATGGGGCCTTGTCTTTCTCTCTCCTGCCTCTGCAACATCTCTGTCGTCTCTCTCCAGCCCCCCCAGTGCTGTCTGTTCCCGGTGGGAGGAAAAGGAATTGGAGGGGGAAAAGGCCAAGCAGAGTTGCTGGGTGGGACTAGGCAAAGCACTGTGAGGGATGTTGCGTGTCAATGGCCCATCACTGCAGCATCCCAATGCTGGGCTCCCCATGTCCATCAGCAGCAGGATTGAATTTCTACAGGCAAGGAGTTTTCTTTTCCCAAACCTGGGGAAACCATCAATTCCTGCTGTGCTGGACAAGCAGTTCCAGCCCTTTGGGAAAAAGGAAGACGAGCAGCAGTCTGTCTGTTGTTTCCAAGGGATATGTTTTAACTTGGCTGTTCTGAAAAGCTGCTAAAACTCCCAAAGTTTCTAAACGCACTTTGATAAATGCCTGTAAAGAGGAAGCAACCTGGGAATAACATGGCCTGGGTGATCCGAACAATTATTTTCTCGTGCTGAGAAAAGCAAGGAGCCCGTTTTCAGCTCCTCAAAACCATTTGCTCTTTTCCTTCAATCAGCAAAGAAGTGTTGCCTGATTCCTTGGGAAGAGAAGCAGCAGACGCAGCTTCTGCAGAGTGAGCCGGTCGTGGTTCAGGGTATCACCACTGGGCTGGGGCTACATCTGGGCTGGGACCATCGGGATTCAGGGGGCTTTGAAAGTGCATCTGCACTTGGAGCTTTACTTGTGCTACTTGAGTTGTCCTTGCACCCAGACCCAAGCCTGGGCTGGGACTCAGGTTGGAGTCCACCTGAGGCAAGTCAGCCCATGGGTCCCCTTGCTCCGTGCTTTCCCGTTGCCATTTTGCTGCTGTTTTTCCTCCTCTAAGCCTGGATCGAGCACACTGAAACGTGTTAAAAACCAGCTCATTTGCCTGGGGGTGGCTTCCCAGCCGCTCCATCACAATCCCTCCGAGGCTTTGTCAAGAGGGCAGGAGTTTCCTGGCTCCGAAGCAGGGTGCTGTGTGCCGGGGGGGGGCAGCGGGAGATGATGTGGGGGCTGCCAGGATGGCACCCCTGCTGCTGTGTCACCCCAGTGCCGGCTGTGCCTGTGATGGGGTGTCCGTTTCCCCACCCTCTTCACTTGCTGACAGCAGAGTGATGTGCAAATGGGACTCAGCATCGTTGCTGGAGGTTTAGAGGGAGGAAGGAGCACTCCTGGGTCTTGCTGCTTGAAGCTGTTTCATAGACAAATGGGGGTACATGGATTTCTCTGTGAGCCGGACCCTGTCAGCCACCTCTTTGGGGTCTGTTGTGTTGGTGCTGCAGGTGGTTGCTGGTACCATGGAGTCCACCGTACCTCCTAATGCATTTCGAGGAGAGATCTGTGACATTGAGGAGCTGAGCTGGACAGGGTGGCTTTCCCAAGGTGCTGGGGGAGGAGAAAGTGTCCAACTCTGCTTGCGAGCGTTTGGTGTCTCCATCTCCAAAAGGGAGGCGCTCACCAAGGTGAAGAGTTCAGTGGCCTCCTTTACTCGGGGATGAAGGATGCTGCCCTGCCCCTGGCCAGTCTGCTCTTTTCCAGCAGTGTAGTATCTATTTATTTATGATTTCCGTGGGTGGTGTTTTGGATGATCTATTGAGCCAGAGTGAGGTATTTTGAGGCACAGTGAGATATTTTAAAAACATCTCATCACTCTGGAAATATCCATGGTGCGATAGCTCCGTATTAGTCATTCGGAAAGGGAGTGATTTCAATGAAAGAAAAACCATTTCATCTTGTCAGAGCATTTTCACTCACTGTCTGCCAGGCAGCTGCTGTCACTCTTCAGTCTCTGTGGCTGGTTTTACTCTTCTCAGGCGCTGCCTTTTGATTTTATTTTCTAACAAGAAATAAAATAAACCCTCTAATGGATATTGGTAGCTATGAACTCATCAACTGTCAGGAAGAAAGAGCCTTTAAAAAGATGCAATAAACCCTCTTTGCACTGGATTATTTCCAGTGGGATTATTCCTCCCGGGGACTATCTCCATTTGGAAGGAGAAACTCCTCCTCCAGGTATTGGACCTTGAACAAAATCCGGCATGATTTATCCCCCTGGAAAGTGGGAGTACCTCCAAGACTCTTGCATACCAGCTGGGGATGCAGAATTAGGCTCATGCAGAACAGGAGGAGAGCTGGTTTTGTGCTAGGAGAGGAAAAAAACCTGTAAGAAAACACAACTGATGAGGCCCCATCCTGCAAGGGAAAACAGCACAAAGCCGTTCAGCAAATGAAAAGCCAAATGAGCTGTAAAAAAACCCACCACCGGGCTAGGAGAGATTTTCACTTGGAGGGAATCTGCCATAAATCACCTAATACTCAGCTTTGCACTGCCATTTGGGAAAATGTGCATCATATTCCTCCAGTCTCTGCTCTGCTTTATGTGCCTCTGGAGCTGGGGTTTCTATAGCACAGCCCACGTGCCCTGGGGAGGAGGCGATTCGGCCGAGATGCTCCCATCTAGTTTGTCCTTTCTCCGTAATCAGGCTAAGAGTAATTGCACTGTAGTTACACTATGTGCTGTCGCTTCGTGGGACACAACTGCTATTGCCTTTGTGCAATCCATAGATGACTGCCTAAATGACTCAGAATGATCCCTCTGTGGTAAAATGCTTGGTTGGTGTCAATACACAGAGTTTTCCCAGGGTGCAGGATGATGCTCCAACGCATCTAAGGGCACCTATAGGGAAGCTCAGTGGGAATAGGCTTGTGCCCGAGCTGTTCTGGGGGGATCTCTGCTGCCGTGGCTCCCCCTTGGCCATCTCCTTTTGAGTCAGGCTGGGTTTCTGCCTGCATCCCCATGCATCCCACCCCACCTCCTGCTGCTGTGGTCAGAGCGGCTCCAAAGCCAGGGGTTTAAAATAGAAGCTATTAACTAAAGAGCAGGGGAGGGCAGGGGGGGAGGCAGCCGGGTCCCCAGTGATGCCTTGGGGTTTAGTGAGCGCTGATGCCTTTGGAGCCTTCTCCCCAGCTCCTCTGGGACAAAAAGGGCATCGCTTCCCAGGAAAACAGGAATCGGGGGGTCATGGAGGTGGCTGCCCTGCACCAAGTGCCCATAAACCTGATCTCTCGCTTAAAGCTTGTCTTGGCTTTGGGGACTTGTAAGCTTTACAACTGTTGCCTTTTATTTCTGGTAAAATGAAACGAAAACGGCAAACCAGAGCTGTTTCTTGCCTTGCACCTCTTCCTTTTCACTCCCACGCTTGCCCCAAATACTCTTCCTTGGCTTTGCGCTTGGTGCTCCCATGCCAGATGCTCTTAATTCAATTAACACAAGCAGACCTATTGCATTTCTTGGCCAGAGGCAAGACTTAATCACCTGCATGGTGAATCCTCTGCTCCCTCTTGGAATGGCGTCTCCTGCACCCCTTTGCTGGCGGTGAGCACGTTCCCATCCCGCGCCCCTGCGTCAGCAATTTGCTGCTATTTCACCTTATGAAAAATAAAAAGAAGAAAGTTCCAGTATTTAAAGTATTTAAGCAGATGGGAAGCCACAAACTGCAGTCGGTGGAGGGAGCGTGTTTCATGACTAACAAAATATGCCAGGTAGGCCGTTCCACTTGAGATATTTTCAGGAATATAATCACTTTCACACATCCTCATAAATTTGCCAAAGTGTTAGCTTTCCCCCATATGGATCGGGGAGGATGCAGCATGTCATGACTGTTGCACAGCATCTCGAGTGCTGTGTCTTTGTGGTGGGTTGGCTCTTTCTTCTGTCTTCCCCGCAGCCAGGCTGTAATTGAAATAGAAGGTTGATTCCCCCTTCCCCATAGTTAGTGTGGGCAGAGGGTCGTCCTCCAGCTCCTTGGCCTCCATCCAGCGGAGGCAGTGGTGAAATCTCTAATAATTTCCCGTGGGTTGGGAACTTGCTGGATGGCTGAGCCCAAAGAGTGGTGGTGAATGGCATCACATGTGCTTGGTGACCAGTCACTAGTAGTGTCCCTCAGGGCTCGGTGTTAGGGCCAGTGTTATTTAATGTCTTCATTGATGATCTGGATGAGGGGATTGAGGGCACCCTCAGTCAGTTTGTGGGTGACACCAAGCTGGGTGGGAATGTTGATCTGCTGGAGGGTAGGGAGGCTCTGCAGAGGGATCTGGCCAGGCTGTGGCCAATGGGATGAAGTTCAAGAAGGTGAAGTGCCAGATCCTGCACTTGGGCTACAACAACCCCCTGCAAGGGTCCAGGCTCAGGGAAGAGAGGCTGGAAACTGCTCATGGGAAAGGAGCTGGGGGTGCTGATTGATGGAGCTGAACATGAGCAGCTTGTGCCCAGGCAGCCTCCAGCATCCTGGCCTGGATCAGCACCAGTGTGGCAGGTGGGCCAGGGTATTGATTGCCCCCCTGCCCTGGGCACTGGTGAGGCTGCACCTCAAATCCTGTGTTCAGTTCTGGGCCCCTCACTACAAGAGAGACATTGAGGTGCTGGAGTGGGGCCAGAGCAGGGCAATGGAGCTGGTGCAGGGCCTGAAGCACAGTGTGATGGGAACGGCTGAGGGACCTGGGGGGTTCAGTCTGGGGAAGAGAAGGCTCTCAAGGAACAAGGGATGGGACAAGAGGAACCGGCCTCAAGCTGCACCAGGGCAGGTTTAGATGGAGCTGAGGAACAATTCCTGCCCCAAAGGGTGCTCAGGCATTGGAACAGGCTGCCCAGGGCAGGGCTGCAGTCACCGTCCCTGCAAGGGTTCACACAGCTTGGAGACGAGGCCTCAGTGCCATGGGTTAGTGATGGCCTTGGCAGTGCTGGGGAACGGCTGGACTGGATCATCTTAAAGGTCTTTTCCAGTGTGGTTGATTCGGTGATTCTATGACTGTGTGAAAAGGCTGGGGTTGGACTGGAACAGTGCCAGGGATGCTGTTCCCACTGGGGAGTACCAGCAGGGAGAGAGGGATGCTCTAAGGAAGCCCCAAAGGCTGCATCTTTCCCATTGAGAGCCTTTGAATAGAGGCTCCAGCATCGCAATGGGATAAACAAATGCAAAATATTTTGAAGTCATTCAGTCTCAGCATTGGATTCTTTCTTTTCTTTTCGGTATCCTGGCAAAATTAAATAAAAGGACCCGTTTGCTGCATGTTATTGATCTTTCACTCAAAATCTGGGCCCTTTTCCAGGAAAAATGAGCCCTTTTGTGAACAAAGAGACAGGCACCTTCCCAACAAAAGTCAGCCTTCAAATCCAATGTTCTGTGTGTTTGAAATTTCATGTTTCTGAAAGGAAAATATCAATTTCACTCAAATTTGCAGACAAGTGATGCAGGGATGGGGGGAGACTGCCCTGAATGGATTAGTGAGCATTTGAAGGCCAAATTGCCAGAGGGATTTCAAAGCAAAGGGAAAAGCAACCTTGTCCCTGGTTTTTTGAACAGAGTTCGTGTTGTGAATCCAGAGCTGGGCTGTTGGGCTGGAGATGCCCTCGCTGCCCTCGTCCCTTGGTGACCAGGAGCCTTCATCATACACCCATGGCAGGAGGGCTCAGCCTGTCTCTCCTGGCCACATCTCGGCCTCAGTAGTTTATGTGCCTTTGGTTTTTTAAAGTGAAGCCAGGTACTGAGCTGGTATAAGCTGGTGTTGCTGTTGCCTTGGTTGGACACCCCATTGAGAGCAGCTTGCTAGTGTCTTAGACAAGCTGGGCTTTGCCAGCAGTGTTTTACAGGTTAAGTCATTAACTCTCTGTGGCTCATTTATTTGTTGGTAAAGCACTTGGGAATTGCTTGGGAGGAGATGTGTTACGCTTGCTTGGACCGCACTACCACATGGATACTCAGCTGTTGGGCTGGATATCCCAAACACGTGTTTATAGCACAGCCCATCACAGTGACACCCTCATTTATAACGAGGGGGGCTGCGTTCACCTCCCAACCCTGCTGCTACATCCTTTGATAGGAGTAAATGGGGTTACTGCATGTTTTCTACCTGCGCAGCAGTGATGCCCTTTCCTCACTGTACCGCGGAGGGGATAGAGACAGCGCTGGCTCAAGCGTGCCCATCCAGCACCGTGCTCACTGAGCAGTGCCACAGGAAAAGTTTGCCTGGCGACTGGAGCAGAGGAGTTTCTCCCCGTGCCCCGTTGGGGTTGCTCCCCGTGCGTGTGTAAGCTTGCTTATCTTTGGAAAGGCACGGCGCCGCTGACAAGCGGTGCGGGAGATGGGGGCAGTAGGTGGATCGTTTTTAGCAGCGCGCACGCACGGAGCAGACAGCTTGGGCATGTTCCAAAACACTTCCCACGCCCCCAGGCTGAATTTTAAGAAGCTGGGGCATCTGCACATTCAAAATGCTCCGGGGAAGTGGTGTGGGGGGGGAGAGAAGGGAAAGAATCCCAAAGGCAGGCAGAGCAGGCAGCGCCGCGTGGAAGGGGCAGGCAGCACCCAAAGGCTGATGTCTTCCTGCGGAGAGGAGTTTGTGGCAAAGGCTGAGCAGCTCCAAGCCGCTCTCCGGAGGGGCAGAGCACAGGTGAGCGTGGAGCAGCGGTCCCTGGCTTGCCTTGAGGCTGCTGGCAGGCTGGTCTTGCTCTTGGTTGAGTGGGGGACGATGGGAAGAGGAGTTTGAGTTGTCCAGGAGCGGTGTCCGGGTGAGTGCCTGTGCCTCCCGTCCATCCGAGGTATTGCAGCCTCCGAGCAGCTCCCTGTGTTCGGGGGATCCCAGCGCCTTGCAGGAAGAGGAGGGGATGGGGCGGGGGGGCAGAGCTGTCTTCCTTACGGTGATGGGGAATGGGAATGAGCCCTGTGCTTGTCCCACCGTGTGTGCTTCCAGGGGCTGCCTGGGATCCTGCACATTAACGGGAGTTGTCTCACCAACTCCTTTCTGTGGGGCAGCCCTGGTATGCAGGACCAGCAGCATCCCCTTCTGCATCTCCTGGGTGGGCTGAAACAAGCAGGCAGTTGGCAGGGGTTGATGCTGGGAGCACCCAAGCCCTGGGCTTGCACTGGCTGGGTGAGGGCTCCCTGGGGCAGGGTTGGACATACAGCTGGAGAGGGGAACTTCTTGGGGATGGAGGATGGAGGACAGCCTGGGTGTATGGTCCAGTGAAGTCTTGGAGCCCCTGCAGTGATGATCTGGGGCTTCTTCTTTAAGTCCTGGTACAGCTTTGGATAAGTAGCTTCAGGCTGTGAAGATTGTGAGGCTTTCTGTGCGGGGTGCCCAGCTTAAGTGCTGAGAACAGCCCGCTTCTTGCTGCTGCTGCTTCCTTGAGGTCCAAGGTCCCAGCTCCTGGTGATGTGGGGCCTCAGTGGTCTTGCACTGGAAGGGATGGGTGTAAACCTGGAGAGCCTGAGCTGTCTTCTGAGTTCCCCAGCTGACTGAACTGGTCTGTGCTCTGAGATCCAAGGGTGGAGATGCATGCTCCATTGAGATCGTGTTCCTGCTGGATATTCCATGTGACATCCTGGCAGCCCTGAGCCGTCCTCTTCGGGGTGTTCTGGGCTGTGAGAGCTCCCTCCTATCTTACAAAGCACACGGGATAGGCGCTGGGGATGCTCCTCCCGGCGCGTCACGTGCAAGAGGGGCATCTTCCCAGCGCTCCCCTGTGGTTGTCTTCCACGCTGCTCAGCAGACCGTCACCCTGGCATCCGGGCTTCTTGCGCTGCACCCTTCTGCGGAGAGAGCAGGTGCTTTATTTAAATGGGACTTTTGCCTGGTGGTGAGGAGACAGGGAAAGGAGGGAAGTTCAGGCGTGGAAAACAGCCCTGCCTCTCCCATGAGCTAAATGCCCCCAAGCTCAGAGCTCTTTGCCTTTCCTTTTGGGAAGAGGAAACTTCTTGGAAAGCCTCTGCTTAAGCATCCCTTCCAGAAGAGGCTGAATCAGGTAAATTGTGAGCTTTGTAGGTCTCTTGGTACCAGCAGATGTAGCTCTCTCCACCATGTCCTCATCCCCCGGGGTGGCCTCATTGCAAGAAGCAACCTTTTGGCAATGGAAATGTTTCTGGCATCCTTCTGGTGGGCAGAGGGACCTCTGCCACCCAAGGGAGGAGGACAAGGCCCTCCTTGCTGCAGTGCTAAACACGAGGTGCTCTTCTGCTGCATGGCCCAGGGTGAGGAGGAGGAGGAGGAAGGAAGAGAAGGATGGGGATGGACTCAGTGTGCCCTGGGGACTGGTTCATTCCTGCTGACGAGCGGTGAACGAGCCATAGGCAGCCATGCTCCTGGCACGTAATTGCCTTGCTGGGTGCAGGGAAGGGAGCACAAAGACTCGCTGGCTGCGGGGGCTTTAAAAGCTCCCGTCTGGAGCTCATTTGGGAAAGGCAGCCAAAGGAAAAGCCGAAACCCAAACGTGTTTGTATTTTAACGAAGCCGTTTCTGCGGGCAGGCAGGCAGGGCAGTCTGTTACCCAAGTGACACCTTTGGGTTTAACTGTAAGCATCAAGGTGTTCTGGCTTTTCTCCTCCTTCAGTCCTCAAAGTGGCTCAGCTGGGGGGCAGGCTGGGGCTCTGCCTCCTTCCCCAGCCCACTGCTAATCTCATGGGTGGTTTGGAGAGAAAACTCAATCTAGGAGTGATCCCAGCGAGGTTTCCATGGGACCAGGGTATCCAGCCATCCCTTTGCTAATGTGATTGCACTGATGCTGCCTAAGGGCTGCCGGGGTCCTGGCCCGAGGCTGCTGCTCCACTGCCTGGGGATAATCCTGGAGCTGCCCTGAGGGTGACTCATGGGGTTGTGCCAGGCAGTGCCATCCCTTGGGTGCTCCTTGTGCCCAGAGGGTGGGATTGCTGCTCTCCTGACACCAGGGCACACACCTCATTAGGTGCCTTCATCTCCTCTCCCCTCTGTTTAGCTCCAGTTTTGCGTTCGTTTGCCTGATTTATGTATTCAGTTATTTGCTGGCTTGAGGGGTGAGATGGCTGCATGAGTCATGATGGGGCTGACAGTTCCTCTCCCTGTGCGCCCTGCCAGGCTCTGCCGCATGGGTCCCATAGGGCACAAGGGGAACTGGGCATCCCAGTGTTTCCCCCCCCCCAGTCACCCATTAAACTCTGTGGTGTTTGGTATAGGGTCTGGCAAAGCTCAGACCTCCAAGGAAGGGTTAGGGGCTGATTTGTGATTCTCCTTGGGAGGGCAATGGGAACATAGAGACATGGTGTGACAGGGGGCAGCAGGGTGAGAACAGCTTGGGATCAAAGCCTGAAGCAGGCCTGCCTCTCTCTGTTGGCTGTAATGGATTTGGGGCCATACCAAGCTAAGGGAAAGGCTCTTGGCCACATGCATGTGCCTTGTCTGGGAATAAGCTCACAGGGATGACAGGCTTATTGCAACGGTGGCTTCATCCCCATTCCAGTGCACCCGGATATCTGTTCCCATGCAGCATAGGGTCCCATGTCCCCTCCCTGCTGAAGGAGCACTGTCACTTGGTGCTGCAGACCAGCAGAGTGCAGGGGATGGCAATTTCTTCTCCTCAGCATGGTGCTGCGGGTACCAAACCCATCTCTCCTGCTGCCAGCCCAGTCCTGGTGGCAGTCTTGGTCCCCCTTCCTTCACACCCTGACCCCCTTCGGAAAACCGGCAGTAACTTAGTGCTGTCTTATGGATTGTGAGTATGGAAACCCCAGGGAAAAGGGATCCATCCCCTGCACCCCATCACCACCCCAACCTCTTCCTCTCTGCTGTAGAATGCTCCCAGTGTCTCACCCCTGCTTTTTGTAGCCCAAGCTGACCTGGGCACAGCCACGCTGCATTTAGGCTGAGCTCTCTTGTATCTGCCCTGCTCCATCCAAGCGTTGTGGTGGACTGGAGCTTGCCTTGCTGGCTTGTTGGTACTGAGGAGGTGGCCTGGGGCTGTGTTTGGTGCATCCCAGGCTCCTCACGCAAAGACAGGATCATCCTGCCTGCTCTTGTGGGTACTGTGTTCAGTCCAGGCTGGGTAACAGTGGTTTCTGTGAGCGTGCACCATCAGAGCTGCTCCTTGGGGGTCCCTTCGCTTTAGCTTTTGTCTCCTAGATGCTGTTCTGCAGAAAGGGAAAGGGGACAAATTGGCATCCCTGTCATTTCTGGCTCTTCCCCCTCCTTGCCTGCCTGCTTCCACTCCCTTCTCTCTTTAAAGAGATTCAGGTCATGCCTGGAATTAGGGCTCCCAGAACTGCAGAGAAACAGCGTTTAAACTGCTTACAATCGATTAGATGGAGTGCTTTGGGTTTGGTTTGTCCCCCCACCCCTGCCCTCAGCTTTGGGTGGCTATTCGCAGCATGTTAATCCTTGCTTCAATGTCTTTGCCATCGTGGGCTGCTCTTCCGCATGAAGCAGGTCTGGGGTCCCTAGGGGGCTGCTCCCTGCTTTGCACCCCACTAGTAGCCAGCTGCTCCCACAGAGACCTTGCAGGAAGGTCTGTGATTTAGCTGGCTCCGGTTATTGCGGCACTCCGGCTGGGATTAAACACAGATAAGATGATCAATGAACCCTTCTCTTGGCAGAGATGTGCCAGGAATCGTTCATGGAAGGGTAGGGAAAGGAGGGTTCAAAGGCAGCAAGAGTGGCTGGAGGCGAGGGAGGGCACAGCCCATGCTGAGAGGTGACAGCAAGGGGGCTCTGCCACTCTCTCGCTGCCAGTTAATAAGAAGACATCAGTACGTGGTGGAGGAGAGAAGAAACCCCGTGCCGCTGCTGTGGCTGACGGAGAAAGTAGGTCAGGCTGTGCTGCAGAGCCCGCTGTGAAGGCAAAGCCCCCAGCACAGCCAGCACCCACCTCTCCCCACATCCTCCCCTACCCTGGCAGACTGCGTTATGCCAAAGACAGCCGCTGTGGGGCTGTGTTGGCACCAGCCCCTCACCCTGGTGTCGGAGCGGCTCTTTGCCCTGTGGTCCCGCTGCGGTGGCTCTGTGTGAAGGTGGCAGCAAGAGCAGAAACAGAGCTGGAGGGGGTGCACAGGGAGGTTCCCCTGCCTGCCTCCTGCCTTCATCCCTGAGCCAGCCTCCTGGCTCGGGTGTGTATTTGGCTGCAGGAGGGATGCCCTAGGGATGCAACTCCAGCATCATGAGGGAGCAGCTGCTCCTCTGGCTCCACAGCATTTTGGGGTGCCCTGTTGTCTGGGGGCGGGCAAACTGCAGGAACCAGCCCTCCGTTGTGGGAGTGTTTTCTGGGAAATCTGGGATAGAAGGAAAAAGGCTGAGTTTAATGCCTAAATCTGCAGTGATTTTGGATGCCTCCCAAAGCCCCCCTTGGAGGGGGAAGGGGGCAGGACAGGATGGTTGATGTGGGTCAGGCTCAGATGGGGCTGGCAGACGGAGGATGGCCCCATCCAGCACCACTTCCAGGAAGGTCTTATGGCTGTTGGATGAGGGGAAAATTAAGACATTCCTTCAAGCCAGAGGTGTTTCAAGTGCAAATCAGGAGCGTTTCCCGAGTGACACTTTGCTATAGCTGTGGGCACACATGGGGCGACCAGCCCAGGACTGCCAGCCTCAGGGAGGTGACAATCCCATGGGTGACATGGCTCAGGTGACATCAGTGCCATGGCCCAGAGGTGGGCAGGGGCGCTGCATCCTCAGTTAAGGACCTGGAGTGATGGAGAGTGCTGGTGTGAGGATGCAGCAAGCCAAGCGGGGAATAAATTGAGTGTGTATATCACAGGCAGGTCTGGGCTTTATTGATTTTCAATGAAAGGCTGTGTCATGAATTTTTCTCTCCCACTGTACTTGCTGCAAAGTTGCATCTTGTCTCCAAGCATTAACCACTAACTAGAGTTCATTTCCCTCCCCCCTCCCCAGGAGATTCCAGGGGGGAGGCAAGTTTGCACATGGTCTTTTTAAGCACTTGATGGATGCAGTGGCTTTACTAATCCAACACCAGAAGAGAAAGCTGATATTAACAGTGGAAAATGTTATGTCCAGCGCTTTAAGTGACTTATCACTAAGGGGCTGCATGTGGGATGCGTCTTATTTGATGGGCTGTGTTCTGCATCCCTCAGTGCTCTGGGATCCATTTTGGAATGGTGGTCCTGGTCCCTGCTGTCCCCAAATGGGACAGGACATCAGCTGAATGCTGGTTTTCTTTCCCTCCCAATGGCTGTAAAGGAGAGGGGCCATATTCCCTGTGTCAGAACTTTTTTGGAAGCGGCTGAGACTTCTTGTCGCATCCTGCTTTTAAGCTGGGGTTTGGAATTTGGAGCATATCTTTAATCTTGAAATGGTTGGTTTTAAACATTAAAGCACGTTTGGAAATGCGGATAGCATGGAATGTTTTAGGAGACATTTCTCCCTGTCTTCAGAAACTCTTACAAGTCTCCTTTCTTCTCTGATGAATGTGGAGAGAATCTGAGGGCAAGCACTGAAACCAGCTGAAGGCTTTAAAAATAGATAGCCAATAAAGCAAGCTGGAAGGGTTTAGGATGGGTTTGTCTGGAAAAGAGGTGATGGAGAGGAGATGGTTTTTTCCTTGACCTGGTTTTGGGTCGCACCATGCAGTGAGATGCGCAGCAACGGCAGCTCATGGCCTCGCAGGGAGAGGCTGGGAAGTCATGCAGGGCATTGGGAATGTCCTGGAAGGGTTAATGCTGGTGCCTGGCTATAGCTGGATGCACTGAAGCTGAAGTGGAGCAGTATGCAAATCTATCCACTTTCATAAACTGCTTAATTAGGCGAATGTTAATGAGACGTTAATTACTGTTGTGCCGGCGAATCCCACGGAACGGAGATTATGTTTCTCTTCAAACATCCAGTCTTAATTATAACTTGCACTTAATTCCACTGGCTTGCTTGGGCCGGAGCTGGGGAGGGCGGACGCGGCGCCAGCTCCCGCGGGTGCCCACAGCGCCTCCTCCGTCCTTGCCTGCACTGCAGCAGTGCCCATGGGGACATGGGGACAGAACCATGGTGGTGACATGGGGATGGTGGCTGTGAACCCCTCCTGTGCAGCCAGCTCCTTGTGCCCGGGTCCAGCCTGGCAGCAAACCCTCCTGGTGCGTGTCACTGGGTGGAAAATCCCATGTCACATGTAAAAACTCCATCCTCTTCTTCTGTGGCCTTGGGAAGCCTTTGGAAGGTTCCTGTTTGTGGCCTGTGTGCTCAAGGCATGCTGCATTGCTCTGCTTTGGAGGCACCTGCTCCAAACTGGTCAGACTAGGAACAGGCAGCCTCTGGGGATGCGAGCATCCATCCTGCGTCCAGTCCCCTCCTTCCTCACTTTCAGTTTCTACCTGCCTTGGGCTTTCCAGCTGGACTGCAGATGCTTGCTGCTGCCTCTGATTCCCCATTCCTGCATGGATATTTAATTGATGGAAGTGTGAATTGCCAGAGGTGCTGCTTCCACCTTGCCTGACGTGCACGTGTGAATTTTTCTAAAGTATGCCTTCAGCTCAGAGATCAGCAAGAGATCACTGCAGCGATGAGAAACGGCATCTCATTGCCAATTTTAACACCTATTATGATGACTTTTTTTTTTACATGGCTTCCCTTGATGTCGAGGATAACAGAACGCTTTCAAATGAGGTATTAGAGAGCCATGAAATCTGCATCCTCAGGGGTTTTTTGTCAGGTTTTCATCCATGCATAGTTGGTGGCTGCTCTGGGCTAACCGTGAGCTTTCCTGGGTCTTTGCTCATTGGTGGCATAGGGGAGAGCATCCCAAGGCTGAAACATGAGGTTTGGGCTCCATTGGGGTACCTGAGGGGAAGTTGCATTCAGTAGCAAGGCTGGTGTTACACAAGGAGTTGCTCTCCTCACTGCTGATGCTGGTGGGAGAGCCCATCGCCCGCCCGCACCGCTCCTCCCGGCAGGAGCACCACGTCCTTCGTGTCCCCATCTTGTTAATTACACACGCTGCATCTGCACGCTCGGAGCTTGTCAGCAGAAACCTGCGGCCGGGCAGCGGTGGCCGTCATCATCTCATTCCCACTCTGATGGCCAGTGGGAAGCTGCTCCGGGGTTGGAGTCACTTTGGATTTCCATTGTGTGCCACTGCAGCCTCGAGGGGTGATGAGGAAGTGTTGTCCCCCAGCAGCCCTCACTGGGGGTGGTGATTCTCCACATTGGATGTTTTCAATCACAAAAAGTGTCAGCTTAGGTTTCTCTCCCCTGTTGTTTCTTTCTTTTCTTCCCTGTGTTCTGGCTCTGCTGTTTGATTTCCAGGCAGGTTTGATATTTCCTCTCCCAGCAAGCCCTGGGGACTCTTGTGGGCTCCTTTGATCACAGGCAGTGTCCCTCCTATGATGGATGGGCTGGGCTTGGAGGACCAAGTGCAGGCAGGCTGGAGGCTGCACTCACTGCAGCACCCATGGGGGTGGCACCAGCCAGCTCTGCCTGCATCTCTCTGCCTTCTTCCAGAGCCATCTAAATGTGGGGGGGTTTCATCTCTTAAAAAGCTTTCCTACCAGAAGAAACGCGTCCAACAATCAGGGATTTTTGCCTGGTTTTCCTTCTCCTCTCTCATTCTGCACCTCTCAGCGTTGAGGTCCCTGTTAATTAATCGAGATTTAATTAATTCCAACTCCTTTGATTGTTACAAGGGGCAGGATGAGGGCGCATTGCCCCCTCGCAGAGCCGCCTGCCGCTCCCTCCTCCTCTCCTTGCACCAGCAAATCTCCAACAAGCAGAGCCCTGCTGCAGAGCCAGCAGCTGCGTGGGAGGCCGAGACAGCGCTTTGCATACGATTCCAGTAACATACAGCCTGTTTGGGAAACACGGAATCATAGAATGGGATGGGTTGGAAGGGACCTTAAGGAAGCAGGGAGGACCGAGAGCTTCTATTGCCTGCATTGAGACCCCGCCGCGAGGATGCTCCCGCGTGTTGGTGGCCCCCGTGCTGCTTTTTGGAGCCCTAAAATGCCATGAGCACTGGAGTGCTACCTACCCAGGGTGGGTACCCAAGAGGAGCATCCTTGGCTGGGCATCATGGGTAGAGGAGAAGCCTTCACTCCAACCTGCGATGCTCTGCTTGTTGCTTCTAATTGCTGAGCCCAGCACCTGCTGGCTTGAAAATCAAATAACAGGAGAGAGGAGGAAGGAGGTTTTGGCTCAATAAAGTGTCTAAATTACACTTATTGTGCTGGGAGCCAGGTGTTGGGGTAAATCTGTTTCCACAGCACCCTGTATCTTTACTGAGTGGGATGTTGGGGGATACAGCAATGTTCTTCATGTGTTACTGTGGCCTGACAGCAATAAGGGAGGCAAATGTGATTAATGAGAAAGTTTGAGTTAACGAAGTGGAGTCCTCTCTCAGCAGGGAGAAATTAGTTCCCTTTACCACCAGCCATTGTTCATGTGCAGTTGGGACTGCTCTTATTCACCTTTTTGTTTGTTTTAAATGCCAGATAACTTGTTTCTTTTTCACCTTTGCTTGCCAGGTTGATGGCACCATGCCACTCACCCTGTCTGGACTTGCGGCTTTGTCGCTTCCTGCTGATAGCAGCACTGAAAGCGTGCAAGGGGATGCTGGTGGGGGGACGGGGCTGCTGGTGGGGGACGGAGATGCTGCTGGGGGCATCAAGGCACAGGAGATGCTGAGGGCTGGGGGAGCAAAGCCCCTCTCCACTGGGCAAGGGAGGGGGAAGAAGTGGTTCCGTAGCAGTCAGCCAGAGCAGGAAAGCAGGTCCTCAGCAAAAGCCTGCAATATTAATGAGTCTTTTAATGAAATATACATCTGCCGTTCAGGTGCTTGCGGCCCGAGGTGCAGGTGTGAGCTCTGGGTTCAGCAGTGCTTGCTGCAGGACCTTTTATTTTATGAGAGTCGAAACAAAACTGGGATCTATTTTTAATCCTTTCCTTTTCCCCCTTGCTGCCTTCCCTTGTCACCCCCTGCTAAACCCATAAAAAGTTTGGTCAGGGTTTGATTGGGTGCCCTGGCTTACAGCGGACATCCTTTGGGTTGCCTGCATCCCTGTGCGGTCCCTTGGCCCAGTGACCCAACCAGGGCTGATTTGCAAAGCAGGAGCGAGCTGTGGCTGCCTGCCATTTAGTAGTTTTAGCTTTTCAAGAAAGGAGGGTATTTTATCCCTGCCAGATTTGGGGCAGGCATGGGCAGGATCTCCTCAGCCTGGATGTCAAATTGTCCTATGGCAATCGTGCCTGGAGGCAGAGGTGAAGGCTGGGTCGTGTTTGCTCTTTGCTGGTGCTTTTCATGCTGGGATCTCTTAGCGGTTCCTAGGGAAGCCAGCCATTGCAAAGCCCATCCTGCCAGTGAGGAGCAGGAGGAGCTGGGGAGGTGGGCTTGGGTCCAATGCAGGGTATTTGCTACCAGACCCTATCACTTGGTGTGTTTGGGCGTGCGCAGAGGTGGAATACCTGTCTTGGGGCCGCCTGAGGCCATCGGCAGCCAAGGCTGCACCCCCTGGAAGCTGCCTTTCCTTCCCTGCCGCCTGCAGCCACAGAGACACCATTTATCTAGAGCAATGAGAGACCTTAGAAAAATAACAATAAAGAAAAGCTATGTGAGAAGCATCTGTGAAATAATAAGAGCCCGGGGATGGAGCTGCTTTCATCTGGGAGCTCTTTGCTAACTGTGGGTTGCTCCTGTCCCTTGTTAAAGAGGCGATGCTCCCGCTCAGATCTTCCTTTCCTTTCAAAATCCTGCCATGGCATCTCGCGGGCTGGCGTGCCTGGCCCCTGCCAGCGCATCCCTCCTGCTGCCAGCTCTTGAGCTGGTTTTAATCCCTCTAATCAGCCCCGCATCCAACCCTGGCCCCGCATCCAACCCCAGGGGTGGTGGGAGAGCTGGGCGCACACAGTGTGTCGCGCCTCCCCACTGTGTTACGTCCCAAAGCAGAGATGTGGCAGGGCTGTTCCTATGCTGGCAGCTATGGAGGATGGAAACCCCGTGTCTTCCTCGGCATAGCTTTGCTAGGCTGAACTGCAGCCAGTCACTTCCCAGCCAGGGGAGATGCTGGTTTATGCTTGTGTCGGTTCTGGTGCAGGACCCCAGAGAACACCCAAGCAGTGCAAGTGCTGTCAGGCACCGTGCTCCTCTCCAGCTGGCTGGAAAATGTCCATTGAAGCTTGCTTTCCCAGGAAAAAGCTGGTTCAGCCAAGCTAAAACACTTGTGGGGCTCTGCATTGTTAATGTGGGAAGGTTTTTGATGTCCTCACATGGGAGCAGAGGAGCACGGGCTAGGGGAGAGGTGCCCCTACCAACAGCCCCCAGAGTAGGGTAAAATACAAAGGGACTCCACTAGCAGATGCTGGCAAGCAGAGAGGAGGATGGGGGGCTCCAGACATCTGGAGAGCCTGGTGCTGGCCATGCTGATGTTTCCAGTTGAAGTTTCCTGTGTTGCTCTGCCCTGCCCTGCCCTGCTGCCTGCCAGTGAGAGGGCTTTGCTGGCTGGGAACATGTGGTTATTTGCACATAGCTCGGGAAGAGCTTTCACATGGTCCCTGATTGGGCTTTCCCTATAATAAAATCATTTTGCTATTCTGGAAAGAGACTCTTGTGCGAGCAAGGATTAAGGTGTATTTCAGAGCGTTTGCCTCATGGTCCGCGGTATGAAGGGAGGTGCAAGGGAGAGATGCTGTGTCTTATTTAGAGGCTCAGTGGTTGAAATGTCTTGTGTGGGCTCAGGAGAGCAGGGATTTCTGCAGGCCTCAAGAGCTATGGACCTCTGCAGGTTGCTGGAGCTAAAAAGTGGGGTTGAGGAGGAAGAACCCTCAGGTGGGCTTGGGGGTCTTGCAGTCCCCTTGTCACCTCAGAGGTGGAGGGAGTGATGCACCAGTGAGCATCTGAGATTGTGCTTGGACACCGGTGTAGGATCCAGCACCATCCTTTCAGCTGTGGATAAACATATTTCCTTGCTGTGCATGAGGCCCGGGGTCTCCAGCAGCTGTGGAGATGCAGGAGGCCAGAAGTAGTGTTTAAAAGCTAAGGGAGATGCACTAGGAAATCATTAGCCGTGCAAGCAGCATTCCTGTATGCTGGAAATGGGGGGTTTATGAAGTTTGTGCTGAGCCCTTGGAGGTCTCTTGAGCAAGAGCGGTCTGTGTGCCATGCAGAGCTATTATTGGAAGAGGTGGCTTCGCTGCCTATCATCCGGCTTTGCTGAGTTAGCTCCGTGGACTGTTGCCAGACTCAAAGTATCTTCTCCTTGGCCGTTGCCAACCCACCTACCTGGAGTGGGTGATGACTGGTTCGTTCCACAGCTCAGCTGGAAAAAGCGAGTGTCCCTGTGGGAGGGTGGGAAGAGGGAGCGTTGCAGGGTGGCATCTCCCGAGGGAAGAAGTGGGCTGCTCGGGAGACATGTTCAGTATCCCATTGCCACCTCAAGAGGGTCCTGCTCGGATCCTGCGGGTGCCCTTGGCTGTGTGTTGGGTTGGGCCATTGCTGCCTCTTGGCTTGGTCAACACCCCCCCTCCAAGGTGTGGAGGGAGCTGTGTGCAATGGTAGAGCCTCTCTGCCTTCATTCTTGGGGTGTGCGAGGAGATGTAGTTCCCCTCTTGGCTCCCAATGCTTGCTTGCCATGCTCCTGATGGGGGTGGGAAGCATCCTTTGCACTTGGCACGGGATCCGTGCATCCCTGTGGAGAGGTGCTCCTCAGGGGTTGCTCCCTGGGGCTTTGACAGCAGCCATGCTGGTAATGCCTGCTGCTGCCAGCCCCCCTGCTGCCACTCCAGCCGCGGATTCCCCTCTGTGCCGTTGCTAACATAAATCCCCAAGTCCCTTCTGTGTCAGACATGAAGAGGTTGCTTTGCAATGAATTAGGTTGTTAGGTTTTCTTCAAGACAAAAGCGTCCCTTCAGCCCCAGAACTGCTGCTCAAAGGGCAGGAGTGTGAAGGATGTAGAAGGTGCATGCAGGGAGAGAGGAGATATCAAAAGGAGGCGGGGGATGCTCAGATGATGGCCAATACAAACAGGAACGATAGGAGAGACCTACGGAAAGAGAAAAGAGCTGCAGCATAGACACCCAGACACCCAGCCTTGTGGCCAAAGGCCTTAAATCTGTCTGGCAAGTGCCCAGGATGCAGGAGAGGAGGATTGCCCCTAGCAGTGAGCATGACTCCTCCTGTGCTGGCAGCCCTGCTGCTGATGAGGCTGAGAGGGAGTTTGCAGATGAGCTGTATTGCACTGGGGCATGAGGAAAGCTGGGGAGGAACCGGGAGTCTGATTCCCTCTGGGAGGGCAGCATCACTCCAGGTCAAGGATTAAATCCATTATGGAGAAGCGCTTGGGGGAAAGCCCTGAACACGATGTGTATGGAGGCTGATGCATTAAAACCACTTCCTGTGGAGATCTCTTCCCACTCGGGAGGCAGGGACAGGGCTCAGGCACAAAACCACCACCCGGAGCTGCCTCCAGCACTAATGGCTTTGCATTTGCCAGCAAACTGAGAGCAGCCTGGTCCCAGCCTGGTGCCGATGGGTGAGAGAAGCCCTTCAAACCCCGTCCCTTGCGAGCCAGGGCTGAGTGCTGGAGGCAGCGGAGACCCTTCCCTTTGTCCTATGGGTTCCGGAGGCTGCTGTGCAGAGCTGCAGCCTTTGCTCCTATGGAAGGTTATCAAACCCAGCATGCTTGTTCCAACCATTTCTTCTTGTGCTGTGCAAGGACAAAATCCATTTAGTCAGAGGAGTCCCGACCAGCTCTAATCATAACAGGGATCTGGGTTCTCTGGAAGGTCGCATTCCCTTGCTGCACCCAGCTGTATGAGCTACCTGCACATGCGGGTATGGGTAGGGGTAGGCAGGCATTTTCTTCCTTAATGTTGCCTCACAAGAGGATGCGAAGAGCCTCCCGAAGCTTCCCAAATGAACAGACTTTTCCCAGAAGGTGCTGGAGGTGAAGCAATCGGCCATTTCTGATTTGCTTTGGAAAACATGGAGTTCCACTCTTCTTGTGTTTTTTCCTGTTCTTCCCTTCCATTTTGCATCCCCACACATTTCCTTTTATTCCCCCCTCCCCTCTTCCTCCTCCTTTTCATGAGCTATTTTCAAATGCCAGGAAGGGCGAGATCTGAGGGGAGGAGGAGTAACTGAAAGAACAACAACAAAAAAAAGGGTGGTGAAATTATTTCACACATTGACGGAGGAAAAAGAAGGTGTGGGTGTAGGGAAAGAGAACAGCTCCAATTCCCACAGGACAAAAAGCAGCTTCATTCATCCGTCCATGCAATCCCAGCAGGTAGAAAGGTTTGGTTACATTTACCGCTGGTCCCTCTTGCTTTGAGGCCCTGAGCAGGCACAGGTTTGGTGTCAGGGCTTTGGTACCATGGGAGCCAGGACAGGAGGATGCTGCATGGGGAGAAAGGGAAGGATGAGCTGCTGGAAAACCTGGCTTTGGATAAAGCCAAGGTTTACCCAGCTTGGCCCTGGGAAGGGTTAGGGGAGATGTGAATAGCGCCAGCGTCTCTTCTCACAAGGACAGTATGTTGGATGATTTCCCGTGTTTAATAAATAGGATTAAGCCCAGCAACAATAGTGCTCGCTGAGAACGAGGAGTTCAGGTCCTGATAAACTCTTTAGTTGGCAAAATCTTCTTATGGCTCAATTGTTTTCTCATTTAGCTGGGAAAACTGGAAATAGCTGGTTTGGCTTGATCCAAACCAATCTTCAAATGGGATTTGCTTGGATCACTGGCCACACTGACAACTCTTGTAGCCGCTGGAAAAGGGAAGGAATAACCCAAATCCCAAAGGCAGCTTTTCTGAGCCACTCGCTGCTGTGATGCTGAAGATAATGCTGGATGCTCTGACTGTACCACGCTGAAGACCTGTCTCCTTCACACTGTTGCCTTTGGTGAGCATTGGAGAAGACTCTTGCTGGGAGGAGACTGGGGACCCAGCAGCAGCATTCCCCTGCCTGTCAACCCATGGGTGAAGCCGGGTGCTTGCAGCAGGCTGGCATTTCACACCTTGGCGAGGGTGACATTTTCCTTGCTGCATTTCCACATTGGAAAGCTGGCATTTCACCCCAAGAGGAAGCTGGTATTTGTGAGGCAGGGCACTGGCATTTCATTCATTGTTACCATCCAGTGATTCAGACAAGGTCTCATAGCCAGAAAGGTCAGCTGGGGCTCTGCTGTTCTTTGCTGCTTTTCTTTCCTTTCTGCTTTTCCCCCTCAGGGAAAGAGGGAAAAACCAAGCCAAGCCGTGCACCAGAACCACTGATTGCCATTTTTCTTGCCTTGGAAATGAATGTCTGCTATGCTACATAAAAGCTAAGGCTTTCCATAGGCTGTCTTGCAAGGCTGTCTTTTGTTAAGGTCCTTATTTTGCTTGGAGTTCCGAAGGTGCAGCCCAGAGCCTGGTACTTGTGCCAGTACAGTGTGGGTTGCACCGGCGCTCGCCCTGGTGCTCACCATTGCTCCAGTAACCCTGCGTCAACCCCTTTCTTGGGCTGAAGAGCTGAGTTGAAGCCCAGATTAACCTTAATATGTTTCAAGGAGCCTAGACCTGCATCTTTTCTGGCCAAACACCAGGTTTTGCCCCCAGAGTTGCCCTGGGGCAGGTGATTTTCCATTGCCCATTCCCACATGGGCAAGGGATGAGGAGCAGAAAGGGGAAAGCAAGTGCAGGTCCTCGCTGTGACTATGGGGCTCTTGTTGGACTGGGGCAATATAGACACTGCCAGGGCCTGGGGAACATCTATAAAATCAACGAGAAGCTCTTAAATTGTGCCTGAACCTTGCAGAGACCAGCGTGGGGAGTGCTGGCTGCAGAGATGTATTTGCTGCCACTCCGCAGGCTGCGGTACATTCATTAGGCATCTTAAAGATGGGTACAGCCCCCAGTTCACCTCCTGAGAGAGCCTGGGAATTTATTTCCTCCTCAAGCATGCCATCAGTCACCAGTGACAGCACCACCACGGCACTGCACAGTCAGAGAGGCCTTGGGGAGGGGACTGCCTTGGACCCCTGTGCCCTGGTTGGGAAAAGGGGACCCCATTCCATGCTATCGGGAGGAAGGGTGTCTTGCACCAGGAATAGCTTGATACACCTTTATGAGCTGTTCAGGACCCTGCAGCCGGGTTCTGCATCCCTTTGCCATGCAGCACCGAGTGCATCCAACTCTAATCCAGTGCTCAATGGTTCCTCCTCTGCCATGTGGACCTGGTCCCCTCCTTGGCATCCTGCCTCTGCTCCCAGCCCTGCGTTGGGATGCTGGGAGCTACCCAGCTCCACACTGTGCATGTAAATGTGAGAGCCCAAAGTCTTTGTGGGGAAACTGTGCTGTGCCTGACTGGATGCTTATAGCTGTTATTGGAGCAGCCAGACAGGAGCAGGACGAATCCAGTGACCCGCTCTATGTCTGAGCTGCTTGGCTTTTCCTCCCTCCTCTGCCTGCTGTGTCAGTGATGCTTTGAGCTGGGAAGATGTGACAGGGCCATTTAGCAGGAGAAAAGCCCAGTTAGAAGGAGCTGGGTGACCCTCCTGCCCTGCACCCAGCACCCTGGGACCAGCCCTTCCCAGATCCCATGGCCTCCCCTTTCCTTCCCATGCTGACATCTCCCTCTCTGGTGCCTTCTGCTGTCAGCCAAGGTGCACATCAGTTGATGTAGAGACCTGGGTTTTACTTCTTCTCCTAATTTCTTCTAATGCTTTAAATTCTTTCCCCTATGACAGCTGGGAACCCACAGATTATCCCATAAGAGCAGAAGAAAGACTTGTCAACCTTTCTTACACTCTCCTTGAGATGAAAATAAGTTCCTGAACCCCTTATAATGCTTTATTTTCTGCTGCTTCTGCTACTTGGAGTGTAATTTGACTGACTAAAGGATCTTGAAGCTAAGAAAAGGGGAAAGATAAAGTAGACCAATAATAATAATGACAAAACCTGCTCCCCAGAGGCTGTAAGGGCCTGGAGGCTCAGAGGCTGGCACCAGAGTAAGTGTGAGCCTGGCTTTTGTTCCCCAGCTCTGGAGGCCCGTGCTGGGAGTGGGGACAGCTGTCTGCACAAATGGGATGTTTTTCAGAAGAAGGGTATTGTGTCCCCTGTGATATGGAAACGAGCAGGGAGGGAAGGGCAAGGAGAGAGGATTTCTGATAGTAATGAGGCTTTTCTTGCCTTGCCTCCATGCCTCCCTTTCTAATGGAGGATGGGGTTTCAAGGGCTGTTGTATTCTTCTTGTTTCTCATGGTTTTTTCTAACCCTGCCTGTTGTGGGTTTTAAAGATAAAAGATGGGAGTTGCAATGAAGGGGAATTTGGGGAGGGCTGGGAGATGCTGCAGGGGCTATGGAGCCGGGGACGATGCTGTGAACTCTCATAGGTTGGATGGGCTTGGGAATGTTTTTCCTCTCCCGTCCCACAAGCCTCAGCGCTGCTGGAGATGGATGTGACCTGCTAAGATGGAGCAAAGGCCGGTGATGAGGGCTGGTGCCATGGCTGCGAGACCACAGTGGTTGTGCCATCCCCAACCACCTTGTCCCAGCTCTGCTGTCCCCCTCCACAGCCCCTTCACTGCTGGTGTCCACAGGCTCCTGTGGGGACACCCAGGACTCTTGGATGTTGCTTGTGAGCAGCTTTATAGCACCTTGTTTGGAGGAACAGCCTCTTCTCCCCTTGAGATAGCTGAAGACAGAGTATTCCTCCAGCTCCTAACTTAGAGACTGCAATAGTACTTGTGACTGCCCAACAATTGTACCTTATTTTTAGTCTGAGCTTGTCTAGATTCAGCCTCCAGCCACTAACTCTGGTCGGGCATTTATCTGCTGCCTTGAGGGATGCTCTGCTATTCCAAAGCTGTTCCTCATGTAGGAAGCTGCACCGCTTGATGGAAAGGGCTGGGCACAAATTTCCCGTGCAAACAGTTTCTAGTGGAAAACTATTTGTCATGTAAAACCTGTGCTCTGTGCTGAAGAGGTGAACTTCCTCCTCTGAACTGCCAGTGCTGTGAGCACTTAGCTCCTGGGGGAGCAAGGTGGGGAGTGGATGACTCGGGGAGGGCTACACTGAACGAGCTTCCCAGGCAGTTGCAGGGTTGCTGTTGCTCACCGTGTGCTCCACTGTTGGTGCTTTTCATAGAATCCTAGAATGGTTTGGGTTGGAAAGGACCTTAAGATCATCCAGTTCCAACCCCCCTGCCATGGGCAGGGACACCTCACACTAAACCATGGCACCCAAGGCCTCATCCAACCTGGCCTTGAACACCGCCAAGGATGGAGCATTCACAACCTCCCTGGGCAGCCCATTCCAGTGCCTCACCACCCTCTCAGTAAAGAATTTCTTCCTTAGATCCAATTTAAACTTGCCCTGTTTAAGTTTTAACCCATTACCCCTTGTCCTGTCACTACAGTCCCTTTCACTCGTTGTTGATGTGCCGAACTTCACATGAGCCTCCCAGGGCAGCTCCCATGGGACAGGAGCTGCTTTCCCCTCCTGCCTTTCCTGCCCTGCAGCACAGGACCACTGCAGTATGGCCCATTTCAGAAAGTGCTGATTCAAACCCCAGTGCTGCTGTGCCGGGCTCTGCGGGTCAGGAGGGCTCGCAGGTCTAATCTGCTATTGAGGCAGGAGCTGGAAGAGAAGATGCCTCATGGTGAGCTTTGCTGGTGTTTGTTCCGGAGCTGCTTTATTTAGCCAGGGCCCTGGAGCCGTGCTGGTGGTTGCTCTCCCCTGCCCAGCAGACATTGCTGCTCAGCTGTTTGATTTTATCCTTCCTAATGTTATAAGAAGTGACAGTAAATCCATCCTGTATGCACAGGACCGTGTGGGGTGTTTAAACAATCATTCGCATCCAGATGTGAATAGCTGTGGGGTGTCTTCTGACAATGTGGGTTGGTGCTGGATATATTACACCATGAAAGTTAATGTTTGGAGTCTGACATTCAATCCGCAAGAGCAAGTGAGCAGTTGGCAATGAACTCTGCTGCGTGGGGCAGCCCCATCGCCCATGGGTGCTGGGACGGTGTCTGAGAGGTGCTGGGGATGTCTCCCGTCAGACCTCCTTTCAGACGCCGCTGTTAAAGGGCTGCCATATGCAGCCAAGAGTACCCATACAGCTTGTCTCCACCTCCACAAAGCCCATTAGCTTGGGAGGAGGGGGAGGGAGAGTGAGGGGACATGGCAGAGAAAGATAAGGCCAGGGAGTGGAGGATTCGTGGGGAGTTAATGGGCAGTGAGTTGGCTTTATGCCCCAACAGGTTCCCATTTCCCTGGTGCTGTGCTGGCTCATCCGCATCCCAGTGCAGGCAGGGAGCATCTCCTCGAGTATCCCAGCCTGCCATGGCTGGACCACCAGCTGCCACGAGCCCCTAAGCACAGGGAGCCAGGGTTTGCAGCTCTGCTGTGCTGCCCTGGGACCTCTGGCACATTGTGGTGGCAAAAGCAGAGGTAAACAAGGTTACTTCACTGCTGTCCCGCTGGTGATGCTGAGGGAGATGCTTCATTTTAAATCAAACCTGAAGCGAAGTGGAGATGGCTCCTCTGCTGTTTGGGGATAAGCTCATAACATGAGGACAGCATTTACTACTTAAAGTCATCTCCTTGTTCTGCTTCGGTCATCTATGCTCGCAGGACAACCCAGTATCTGCTCTGCTTCATATTGCATTGGTTTGGAGGAGCTGGATCTCACTGTGCCTTCTCCTCTGGGCAGGAGCAGTGGCCAGGCTTGGGCCATGCCCCCTGAAGGATGCTGACTCTACAGGAGGGTTATTTTTGAGGCTTTCTTGGGCACGAAGGCTGCAAAGCAGTGGTTTACTGCTGTGCCTGTCGGCACTGAGGCAGGGTGTCCCCGCATCACCTCACCCTGCACAGCTAGGACTTCCCTGTGGGAAGCTGGGATGCGCTGGGGGCTCGCAGTAGCATTGTGGCTTTCCTCTCGTGGGGTACTTAGAGGCCATCGCCTCAGCCAAAGCAGACATTTACCAGTGCTTTTATGGGCTCTTCAGCTCAGATATAACAGCTCTTCTCCTGGTGCCTGGAGAGCACTCTCAGCAGCAGCATCGTGACCGCTTAAGTCCTTCACCGTGGCCACTGTGTCCCCAGCACGCTGCACCAGGGAGGGCTCAGGGCTCCAGCAGTCTGAGAACGTGACAGCAATGCTTAGAATAGGGTCAGGAGCATCCCGGATGGCGGCACACTGGGGTGAGGGGTGAACTGCCTGGGAGAGTTCCCCAGCAGCAAGGGCACATGGTGGGATGGTCAGACCCTGCTCCTTCAAGTCCTTTTCCTTGCTCGTATTCCCTTGCGTGGGCTGGGATGAATGAAATGGACTTTGCAGCCCCAAATCCTTTAATCTCCAATATCCTTAACAGTATTAGCCAGACTACAGGAGTCACATACACAGTAATTGCACGCAGCAGAGGACACGCTCAGAATTTCACACTGGAAGGAGAGGTATTATTCATTTTCTCCTGTCTCCCACCCATCTACACAGAAGTACACGGGAGTCATGATAAGGATGCATTAAACACGCCAAGGAATGCCATAGCTGAAATACAACATACTCTCCCAGCAATTAACCTGGGCAGGCTTGCAGGAGCTGCTTGGGGTGAGATCTGCTGAATGGGGGAGTTTAGCATTGACGCAGATACTCACTTTTCATCTATTTACGTATCCTGAAGAAGCAGGGCAGTGCTGGGCACCAGCACAGGGTTAGAGCTGTGGGCTGTCCCTTGGCTGTGTGGACCTCTGGATCTAATTGTCCCAACCTCCAATAAGCCACCATGGTCCTCTGCGTGCGGAAGGGGTCATGAACGTTGGTGCTGCCCAGGAAGCTGCCTTGGCGCTGGTCAAACACAACTTGTTGTGGGTTGTGGCTGATGTAGAGCATCCCCTTGAGGACCTGGTGATGTTGTTAAAGAAGCTTCTTCATCTTAAGTATCCCACAGCAGAGTCTCAGGCTTTAAGTCCAATAAGGTAGTTTATGTGAATGGTACAGCAGCAGAAACAGCTTGAGCTGGTGCTAAGTAAGTTAGGCTAAGCGATTAATATCCTTTATTTCCTCCCCACATGAGGAGCCAGATCCTCATCTTTACAGCTGGGTGTTTGCACGCCCCATGCCCAGAGCTGCTCCTGTTTGCAGAGCTGATAACTGATGGGGAGAGGGCTGTATTGTCTGAGGAATACTTATGCAAACGAGCACAATGGCTTAATAGGAACACCTGGAGAAATCTCCAAAGAAAGCGCCATAAATTCCCCTTCCCTTGGATTTATGAGCAGGTTTTTCACAGATACTGATGGTTTCCCAGGCGCGTTGTTGTGAGTCCTCAGCACAGATTTGCAGGGCGTGCTCCAGGAGCTGATGAGGCACTGGGAGAGGGGAAGGGTGATGGGGCAGCCCTGTGTTCACCCTGGGCCTACAGCCATCCCACTGAAGCACATCTCTCCCTCTCCTCCTTTCCAGGTTCCTCGCCTCACCAGCAGGTCCTTGCAAGATTTCAGCTCTGGTAAGTGCAATAGCGTTTCCTTCTCACTGAGAGCGTGCCGGGGCCAGAGCATCGCGTGGGGATGGAGGAGCAGTGGGGCTGGGCACCATCACTGAGGGTGTAACAGCCCAAGCAGGGCTGAGGAGCCAGCTCCTCGCACAAACAGAGGCCCTTGTGCTAGTGCAGATATTTTCTTGCCATGTGAAAGTTGGCAGAGATACTTTTATCACTGGTTTTCCATAATCTGCAAAGGGAAAGTGAGGGGGCATCTTCATAGAACCATAGAATCCCAGACTGGTTTGGGTTGGAAGGGTCCTTCAAGTTCATCCGTTTCCAACCCCTGCCACGGGCAGGGACCCCTTCCACTAGAGCAGCTTGCTCCAAGCCCCTGTGTCCAACCTGGCCTTGAACACTGCCAGGGATGGGGCAGCCACAGCTTCTCTGGGCACCCTGTGCCAGCGCCTCAGCACCCGCATAAAGAAGGCAATGAGATATTCTTTCTAATGTCTAATCTAAATCAACCTTTCAGCCTAAAGCCATTCCCCCTTGTCCTGTCACTCCATGCCCTTGTAAAAAGTCTCTCTGGAGCTTTATTGTCAGCTCGTAAACTTTGATGGATGGGAGCCAAAAACTTCAGTTGAGTAATTGGCGTGATGACTGCAATAAAACCTTGAGAGGGCTTTGTCACCACAGCAGCTCTGGGTGGGATTCGGGGGACCTTTGGAAGGGTAAGAGGCTGAAGCAATGGGTGGGAGGAGAGCAGAACCTCCCTGGGGACCTCTGCAGAGGAGCCAGGCTTAGAGGAGCATTTAGGACCTGGAAGAAATGTGAAAATCAGAGATTGCAGTCCTTTGCTGTGAGTGAGCATCATCACCTCTGACCTTTACAGTGATGGGCTCCTCTCAGGCCACCCACTCTGCCACCAGCCACACTGCTTGCCTTCTCCTGGGGCACACAGTGGGGAGAAGCATGAAGTTTCCCCCTCCTCACGCTGGCGTCCCTGTGCCATTCCGTGTTTGACATTTTCACACTTGCAAAGTCCCCGTGGGTTTTCTAACCATACACTTAACCCAGCAGAAAGCGCCCTGCTGCAGTGCTGGGATGAATTATCAGGACTGGCTTGCAAGCAGCAGGGCTGCACCGTGTTGTGTTGTCTTCACCTTTGACCTCTGGATGTTTTTCCTGTTAAGGAACATGGATTTATCAAAAGAGCAGCTTCTATGTTTGACACTGCCTGTTGGGGTGATAATTGAGTCCTACCAAAGGTGTGGACACCAGCCCTGTGCCCAAGGCTCTGCTGTCCTTGTCCCAGGCTGCATGGTGCCATTGAACCTGAGACTGTCTCTTCTCCTTAACAGAAAATGGTTTGCTAGCTGGGGCTTAAATACGTCTAAGGGAGGAGTGTTATGGTGGTTTCAGGGGTTTGGGTGTTGCTGGTGTGACTTTGCTCTGGGACAAAGCTGTATCGCGATGGGGACCACCCTGCCCAGGGCATATCTGACCACGGCAAGGGGCAAACAATGGCAAACAAATGACTGCAATGGTGGTTGCTTCTTGCCATCATTGACCACCTATGGTTTTCCCAGTCCATCCCTGTGGTTTCCCAGCTGTGGGATGGCTCCCTGGGCTGTTGTCCACGTTGGAGTGTTGGGATGCAAACTGCTGCACCGGCTCTGTGTCACCAGTGGTTGTAAATCCTGGTTCCTGAGAGACTGATGTCCTCTCCTGCTGCTTTCTCCTGTGCACCAGCACGTTGGGCTGTCTTGGCCCACGGTGCAAGCAGTGTCCCTGCCTCAGGAGCTGCTCCAACACGTGGAGAAACTCTAGTCAGTGGTGGAGGAACTGGCCAAATGACTTTTCCATGTCAGGGCCGTGTTACACTGGGAAAATACAGCTCTGCCTTCCCAGGCAGTTCCAGGCAGGACGGGACCTGCTTGTCCCCAGAAAAGAAGTGATGGAAAATGACCTGGAGGAGGGGGAGAGGGGGAAGAAGGGGCGGTGGTGGTAGAACTGCCGCTACTGAAGCATGGTAATTGGCTCATGACTGCTTCTCCCTGATCCTCTTACACCCCTCCCATTGCACATCTCTCCCCAGCTGTGGCCATGTGTGTTAGCAGAGATAAAAGCTGTCTTCCCACATGGGGCTCTTCTCCCCCAGCATCCTTAATCGTGAGCCAACGTGGCAAACAGCCTTCCAGGGAGATGCCCTGGGTTCGGCTGCTTGCTCTCCCTCCCTGCCTTTTGCCTCCGCTCCTGCTTTCCCCAGCGCCCCAGGGCTCCCCACAGCCCGTCACGTGCCTCTGATAAATGAGCTTCATCTGCACCCAAAATTAATCACATTGTCATGCCGGCAGAGGAGGAGGCAGCTGCGCCGAAATGCCTCCATCTCCGGCTAATTTATCACGGGCTGGATGCAGCGCTGCTCCACAGCTCCCACCGCATGGGGACACGCTCTGGAGAGGCGGCTGGTGCCGGGAGCTGGGATGGCTGGGAGTGAACACGTCAGGAGGATGTCTTCTCCTCCTTCCCGGAGCTCAGCCGCTCACTTTCAACCAGGAGGACCTGGCAGGAGGTTGCTCGCTGCTGGGTGATGCTGGTAGTGGCAGCCTGGCTTCTCAGAGTCACCTTGGACCTGGGAGCTGGAGGATGCTCAGGAGCCCAGAGCAGGAGACTACTGAGGAAAATGGATGTGAAGAAATTATTCCAGGATTTCCAAAACCAAGGTGTTCGAGGATGGTGGAAGCGGGAGGCGCCTGGCCAGGCTGACGTGTCCTCTATGTTTGATGACTACAGTGCTGCTCGACAGAAGCAAAGAGTTCAGCGGCTGCATGCACACAATGGGCTGGTGTCAAGGCACAGGACCTGCTCAGGTGCCAGCTCCTGCTACAAGACATTTGGGATGGGAGCTGGTTGCGGTGTTCACTGCTGGTGTTGCACAGAGGATGCGTGTCTTTTGGGGATCCACATCATCCTTCTTGCTTGTTGCCAGCTGCTCCTCTCCACTGCAGGGTGGGTTTGGCTGGGCAAACCCTCTTTTCCTCAGGCCATCCCTAGGACAGACATGGGTTTCTCCAGTATATTCACTCTCGCTTGTCTTGTGGCAATTAATTACTGATTCCAGACCAGATTTGGCTCTGGAGTGCTTGTTAACTAATTGGATGCCTTCCAGCAGTCTCTCCACGATGGGAAAGTCACGCGTTCCTTGTCTGCTCCGTGATTGCTTTGTCCCGCTGCAGTCAATGGGAGCACCTTGGAAGAGTTCTGCTGGGGCCGCTCTCCTGGAGCTGCTGACAACATGGGATGCAAAACAACAGGCAGCAAAGCAAAGCACTGTGGAGATGCTTCTTACTGCTGCTGCGCTTCAGTGGGCTCCGAGCCAGTGGAAGAGGCTGCGAACCTGCTCTGCCCACTGGTCCGTGAGGGTTTCACAAGCGCTCTCTTTGCAGACGTTGTCAGATGTGGTTTTTTAACTTGTGGCCCAACAGAAACGCAGGGAAACCGCTGTACTTTGTGACCTGAGGCTCTGCACTGCCCATGTTTTGCTGTTGTGGGGAGAACTGGTCCCATGGTTTTAGAGAGAAGAGGTTTTCATCAATAAAAATTGAGCTCCCAGCAGCTCACCCAGAAAAAGCAGCGAATTGCTTTTGTTAAAGCCTTAAATCTTAACTCGTAAGGGCATGGGCTCCTTTGCAGCAGCAGTAAGCTGGCTTTTGGATAAACACAGTGTTTTGGGGAAGGGAAAAGGGTTTTCTGGGTATCCTTCCATGTGTGCTTTTGATTGCCCCATAGGGTCTCTGCCCAACAGGCACCAGGCAGCTGAGCAAGAGGAAGCAGAAAGCTTTTCCTCCCTCCTCGTCCCATGCTTTAGAGTGGTTCTGGGAGCTGTGCTTGTGCCTGTTTCAGAGCTCTTGGGATGTGTGCATGGTTGTGAGCAGGAGGCACGTGTGACCTAATCTGATCCTGGGCTGGTGCTGGGACAGGGCAGGACCTGCTGCCTTAGCCATGCATTGGCTATCCCCTTGGCTGAGAGGGAGCCTGGGTACCGCTCAGGGAGCACACAAGATGCTCCAGGGATGACACTGAGACACCTCAGCAAAGGGGAGCACTTGTCTGCCCCCAGAATCAGCTTTTCCAGCGTCCAGACACTGCCAGAGCTTAGGAAAAGCCAATAGGAGCTCTTTTGAAGTGCTTTGCTGTGCTCTGCAGCGATTGCTACTGAGGTGCCCAGGCGTTTTAGGACTCAGAGTTCAGTTTCTGGAAGGACCTGCTCCTTAGAAATTCAAATGAACTGTCTCTGCAGATCCTCATGTACCAGCACCAGGGCAACGCTCAGGACCGGAGCTGACACCAGCAAGTTTCCCACTTGCCGTTTCCTAGGTGCAATAACTGTGCCACAAATGGCATCAGACTTAACTGTGCATTAACAACGGCCCTGTTTTCTGATCCTTCAGTCATTTGTTAGTGCCAAGAGACTGGAAGTGTTTCCTTGGATGTAGTCTGGCCCCACGGTAATAAATTGGGGTGGCAGTGGAGGCTGCGGATGGGCAGGGAGTGCCGGAGGAGCAGGGGATGCCACCACATCCCTATCAGCACCAGGAGATGGTGCTGAGCCATTCCCCACCGGGCTTTGCAAAACAGCTCCAGGGCAAGTTTGTGGCATCTCCTGTCCCTCTGTCTCTCCTAGGATCCATGTGGATACCATGGATTTTAGTGGCATCACGGCAATGTTGTGGAGAGGGCTGTGCTGTGAAGTGCTCTGGAGCTCTGCCTCTCAGGCTTGGGCACGGTTTGTGTTTCCTCGAGGCTCTGTGCTTTTGGGCAGAGCTGGAAACAGCAGCCTCCCCGGAGGGCCGGTCCTGGCACGCTCCAGAGCCAGCTCAAGGGAGCTGGAATAACCTGATACGACTCTGCGGAGCCTGCTTTCTAGTCCCTGTAATTAAACACCCAGCTGTTGAGATCTTTGATGTGTATTCAAATTGAAGCTTGGCAGGCTTGCATTGGCAGGAAGCTGGATTCGGTGACCAGGAAGATCTGTTGTGCTCTTAAAGCAAACTATATTATACTCTGTCCACGATGGGCAGAGATCTGAGAGGCACAGGGATGCTTTTATGGCCTGATGAGATTGTGTGGGAAACTTTGCTGTGTTACTGCTGATACACAGCCGATGGGCAGGAGTGAGTAGGGGCTTCCTTAGAGAGGGGGTGTCCAGAAGCCAAAAGGAGTCCCCAGAGCCCCTAAGGCACATAGGACCATATGTGAGGCTGTGGTCTCAGGGGGAGAAAAGGGCTCATTCACTGCGGGCGCTGAGCTTAACTCCAACCACCTCATTCCACAGCAGCTGGCAGGAGATGGCTGAACCATCCCCTCTTCTCTGAACCAAACCCCTAAACTCGAGGTTTGTCCATCAGAAGCAATAATGCACCAAGAAGTAAATGTCACTTAGAGGATTTATGGGAGACATGCTTCGCTGGTCTCCTTTTTAAGGTTATACTGAAAATCAAACCACACTTTCCCCAGTGGCGACCATCAGGCTGTCACCATAAAGAATGTCCCTCTGCATCATGGAGCCACATGCATGTGTGTGCACGCAGCATACGCAGGGATGCAGAGACAGGGCAGCACAAAAGGCTCCACTCGCATGGCTGGAGAGCTGAGGAAAATTGTTATTTTTGCACATATATTTTTATATGGCAGTTTCCTGGCTGCATTAAAGGAAAAACCAGAGTTACACAAGCTCAGGAGTTCCCAGTATAAAAACCCAGCACGTGACTTCTTTATGCAACTGAAGCACAAACTCATAGTGGCCATGGGCAGATGTGCTTGGCATGGCTCAGGTAGAGGGGAGAGCATCCCATCCTGGTAGGACCCATGAGCATGTGGTGCCATCAGCTTGCAGGGAGTGCTCAGTTGAGGTTGAGCAAGGGGTGAGCTTCACTTTGACTGAATCTTCCTTTCCCATCCTGAGTGCTGGGGCAGTGGTTTGAGGTCTGGCTCTCCCCAGTATGGCTGGATAGGGCTCTGTGGCTTGGGGACATTCACAACCGCTGACAGTGGAGCTAATGTGATTAAGGGCTTTCCTCACCTTCCATTCAGTGCTTATTAACATTTCCCTTCTAAGGTGTTCATGAGCACAGCTCCATCTCTCCGCAGCAATGAAGGATGGCTCCCGAAAGCCTGTGGGTGCTGCCTGGCTGGCCATGGGGCAGCACAGGGAGAGCTGCCACCCATTCCAACCTTGCTGCCATCAGGGAGTCCTATTTATACCAGGATGGGAGCTTGGGGAGGGCAGTTGCCCTGATTGAGGGAGGGTGAGGCTGCTTAGCTGGTAGCCTGTGAACGGAGACCTACAAACAGCTTCTCTGTGGTGTCACAACCTCATCCTCTGCACAGGCAGGGAGAGAACCCAGTTTTGGAAGCCTCCTTCCCAGCTCTCAATCCAGGGCCACGAGAGATATTTTTATGTGGTCTTACAAGTAGGTCTTGAGACAAATCGAAGCGGGTGTTTCAAAGCCTGCATGCAAATAACCCCTCTGTGTGCCACACAGAACCCTTCACTCTTGGCTCTGCTGCCTCTTTGCTCTACGCTGTGCTCTCCTTCTGCTCCATGTAGGGACCTGGGGACACCTGCAGCAGGCTGCCACCAGCACTGACCCCTGCCCCGCTTGCAGAAGATGCTTCTGTCCCTTCCCTGGTGTGTCCCACATGGACAGTGTTCATGTGGCCTTCTCATCTGGGGGAAAACAAGGAATGGAAAGCCAACAATATTGGTTTCCAATACAGCATTTCAAGAGAAACATCCAGTGCCACAAAAGGGGATGTTTGGGTTGCGTGTCATTGCTCAGCCGTGGTCCCTTGTGCACTCATGGGGCACATGGAGCCCATCTCCAGCCCAAGGCATGTGGAAAATGACAAGTAGGGATGTGGGGTGTTTAGCCGAATTAGAACCAAACTTTGTTGTCTTTTTAGTCAGAGAATGACTTTCAGTGTCTTTTAGACACCAAACATGTCAGCCTATGTCGAACCAAAGCAGAAAAGCATGTTTGATTTTATTTTTCCTGAATATTTTAGTTCTTCCACCAAGGAGAAGTGATTTCCCATGGAAATTGCATTTCCTGTTTGGAAACAGGTTGTTAACATGCCAATCAGCACTACAGAAGGCTGTTTTTCCAGGGGCTAATACCTGAAGATTGACTGATTTCAATATTTAGCAAGATGCAGGCTCTGATTCAGCTTTTCCCCTGCATCATCAGGGCTTTTGTGCTCTTCCTTTCTCCTGTGTGGATCCTCTGAAGAGCCTGGCTCAGCGGAGCCGAGGAAGGGCTCTCCTCTCTATCTGTTTCCATGAAACCTCCAGGAATTTAATATCTCTGAGATTTCCAGCTGTCATTCACACACTGCTGAATCTGACTGCTGAGTTGGGGAGTAATGAGGGGAGGCAGACAGCACGTGGGGCACGTGATGCACAAGCCTTAAGGAAACCATACCAAAAATCATATAAACCCCTTAAAAACTCCCACTTTTCATGGGTTTTGCCTTGTTCTGAATGCAGGCAGCTGTTGGTGTGGTCTGCCCTGGGGTGGTGACACTGGACGGTGCTGTGGACAGGATGGGTGCTCTCACACGAACACGGTCCTTCTGCTGTGATACTGTGTCTGTGTTAAAGCCATGGCATGAGCATCTCCAGCAGTGCTGTGTGGTTTCAGGGCAGACCCATCATCTCAGAACCATCCTTTAGAGATAAAGGAGATTTTCATTAAAAGCACTAATTGTGCTTTTATATTATACTTACATATGTTTATTATATTGCAGGGTAAGGTGAGATGTTGGCAAACTAGTGGAACATCCGTTAACATACCTGTTAAAATATTGAATGGTGCTGCCATGAAAAGGACCTGGGCTGGTTGCTGGAGATGCTGCCTTGCCTTGGTGCCCTGCTCCAGGACACATTGGTGGGACAGGGATACAACACCCTATGGCAGGTTTGGAAGCGGTGCCTGATTGCTTTGTGTAGCCTGTGTGCCCCATCTTGCTGTTTGCAAGGGGGATATCAGTGCTGAGGGCAAAAGGGAAGCAGAGACATGCCATGGGAACAGTGGAGCCTGTTACTGCATGGGGAGGAAGCATAAGTGATGCTGCCTGAGGCATGTGGTGCTGCCTCGTGCTGCAGGCAGCATCAGGCAGGAGGAGGAGGAGGGCTGCTGATGGAGGCTGCAGCTTCTGCCCAAGTCACTGCTTTCCAGGGTCTAGCTCAGCTCTGGAATGCCTGGAGAAATACAGAGCCACACAATTGCTGCTTGTGCCTGCTTTTATCCCTCTTCCCACCCCTCTCTGTCTCCGATGGCGGGCAGCCCAGGGCCAGGCTTTTCATGCTTTTTGTCTTTTTTAGCAAGAATAAGTCTTTTATCCGTTGACTGTAGGACCGTGCTGGAAACAGAGTCCTACAGATCTTGTGGGGCTTTTTATAGCCACCTCCATCTCCCAGGTTACCTGTTTGAAGCTTGGGCTGTGCCCTGAGTTGGCACCACTGGCTAGGACAGAGCTTAACCCGGATTGGAGGCAGGGATGCAGGGATGGGGACATGGGGACTTCACCCCTGTGGCATGATGCTGTCTCCACTTGCCTTGCAGTGAGTGTAATAGGAAAAGGGAAGTGTGTGGATGGGAGAAGGTAGAGGTATAGCAAGGAAAACCAGCTCATTTTGCTCAATTATGACTGACTGTGACAGCCCGCATCTTTAGTTTGAAAAGTATCTGTGAGGTGCGGGCTGCTTCTCTCAAACGGGCTAATTATGTTAATTAAAATGCTTTCTTTATAGCAGTTCTGATTAATAAAAACAGTTCCAGTGCTCTCTTTAAACACGCTAACCTTCTGTTGTGCAGGAAAACTGGCTTTTCTCAGCAATTTATGACTTTTAAAACAGATTACAGCGGGACAGCCTGCTGCTTTCACACAGTAACGCTTCCTCCCCGGGGGAAGAGCGAGGCAGCCCACCACCGCAGCACCCCGCTCCCGGGAACAGACGGGGGAGAGCACTGGGGCAGCAGCGCCGGAGCAGGCAGCAACATGTGCCCATGTGGGAGCCGCGCATGGGAGGGAGGCGTCGGGGAGCTCGGCGAGAGTGCCAGGGAATAAAAATACCACTTATTCCTCTAATTGCTGTTTATTTCCTCTGCAAAGGATGGGGATAATTAACAAGCTCCCAATTAAGCAAAAAACTATGTGTAGGGGAAGAACAGGTACGGGTGCCAAGAGAGCAGGGTTTGCGCTGGAGCATGGTGAGGGGCAACAGGGTGGTCCCTCCTGCTGACTGCACATAGGGATGGGGCCCTTTGGGGACTCGAGGGCTCTGAGGACCTTAAGTTTTAAACTGAAACAAGGGAAGTTCAGGTTGGATATAAGGAAGAAGTTCTTTACTGTGGGCGTGCTGCGGCGCTGGCACAGGGTGCCCAGAAAAGCAGTGAGTGCTCCATCTCTAGCAGTGTTCAAGGCCAGGCTGGACAGAGCCTTGGTGACATGGTCTAGTGTGAAGCATCCTTGCCCATGGCAGGGGGTTGGAACTGGATGATCTTAAGGTCCTTTCCAACCCAAACATTCTATGATTCTTGGACATGGTGGTTCCCAGCTCCTCACCAGAGACCTTTAGCAAGATAATGATTGTGCTTCCAGAGGTTTTAAAGGTACAGAGCTTGCGTGCCCTTTGGTGTTGGGCTGGTTGATGTTTTGTCTCTTGGCTGGTTTGTTGGTTCTTGAAGGGGTTTATTTCTTGTGTGTGGAGGTTCAAACCCTCTGAGCATAGTCTGGTGTGGGTTTGGAGAGTGGATGAGCATCTACCACCCTCCTGCGGAGCAGCAGCTCGGTATCTCTGCAGGTAGCTCTGAAAATACTATAAGCAGGCAGCCTGGTGCATCACCAGTTGCTCATGTAGAGAGTAGAATTGTCACACACTTGTTCCCAAACACCAGTCCTGCTGCCTTGCAGGCAAGTGGCCAGAGGGGCTCAAAGGAGTTTGTGTCTTGCTGTTGTAGGAGATGAGGAAAGTGAACGCTTGTCTCTGGTTCTGTGAAATACAGCCTGTGAAAGAGATGACGGCATCAGTTTGCCATCAGCCGTGACCCCTGACGGGGTGGCTGGGTGACTTCACTGGGCTCATTGACAGGGTGAGCTGCTGGTGAGGGGAGAGGGGCTGCACGCAGCTCCAGGATCACCACCCACTGACATATCACTCAGAACCAGCCTTACAATGGGCTTTGCATGCCCTAAGGCCTCCATATGGCTGCTGCTGGCACTGCCCTGGGTTTTGGAACCTCCCTGGGTACCCAGCGAGGCTTGGCACAGCTCACTGGGCAGGCTCTGCCAGCCCCATGGACTTTGATTCCCTGCTTGTCTTCTGTTGTCACCGCTCCTGTGCCCTCCATCCCTCCTGTCCTTCCCAGTCCCACTCCCCATCTCTTGCCATGTTTGAAGTCTTTTGGGACACCATAAGGACGTTGTATATAGGCCAGCAGGCGAGGGGCCATGGTGGTGAGTTCCATGCACACATGCAGTAAGGCAGCGCTGCCCTCCGGCACATTGGCACCCCACAGAGCTCAGCAAGGAGTCATACAGTGAAGCCATCCAGGGCTTTCCTGCAGGTAACCCCCCAACTTGGGGGTCACAGCTGCCCCAGTGCACCCCAGCATGGCTCCAGCCCCCCCGCACAGCTCTTTCCCTGCCCTGCAGGCTTGGCTGGGGCTGGCTGCGCTCCACTCTTCCCCTCGCTGCCCCATTTACCTCTGCTATATTTACATGTCTATTTTATGATTTCAATTTTTAATGCTTCTGCTCTTTGAAGATGCTTAATGCTTTGGAGTGGAACATTTTCTTCTGAGTCCTGAGTGCCAATTGAGGACAGACCAATAAATCAACTAATAACTGGAACCTCATTTTCTGCTCCTGTGGCTGCAAGTTAACCCTCCTTGTGCTGCCTAGGTTCTCCCAGTGCTTCCCATTATCCCCAGGCAGGACTCTGCTTTGTTGCTGGGCAGGCACTGCCTGTACTGGGTGTAAACAGCTCAAGCATTTACATGCTGCCTGTGCTGGCTCTCAGCATCCCTTGCCTGGGTGGTGTCAGGTCTTTGGATTCTCATGCTGGGCTGTATCTCAAGTGATGGTTTCCAGCTCCCACCTTCTATTCTCTGCCATCACCACCAGCCCTAATGCCCCATTGCTGAATGGTCAGCAGAGCTAGAGATTAGCAAGGCTGCCTGCAGAGGGTCTGGCAGATCACCCAGGCTGTTCCCAATCCCAGTCCCAGGCAGCTCCTCAGCCTGGAACAGCCAAGTGCCAGCTTTATGGCTTTGCAGTGATGCAGAAGCCAGGCCCTCTCACTGCGCCCTGCAGGAATGGCATCCAGAGAAAGCCTCTTCCCCGCTCCTTGTGCAGATGCTCCGGAGCCCAGCAACCTGTGGCAGACCCGGAGGAGTCCCTCAGGAAGGCATCGCATCCCTGTTTAAGTGGCAGCTGGAGCAGATGAGCTTCCGGTGCAGGAGAACTGGCACTGAGAGCCTAACTGAAAGTGGCAGATCTTAGGTAAATCCTCTTTCCAGCTACTCACCCCAGCTCATAAGGGCTGAGGACTTTCCACACCGCTGCCTCTGTTTGTCCAACTCTATTTACTGCTGTCATTCATATCAATACCATCTAATCCTTTAAGGAAGCACCTGCTTTTTCTCCTTCCTGGGGCAGCGAGTTCTGCAGGTTGCTTGCAGAGTGCTGTGCTTGAGGATTCAGTGCTACCCCTGCCCTGCCGGTATCTCCAGATACCATCCTGGAGCCAGGCTGCTGGGCTTACCTCACTGTACTGCTTTATTGCCTGTTGAATTACGAAAGCACTGCTTGCATCACCTGGCAGATGGCCACGGAGCTGCCTCTCCACTGCTCTTTAACTTCTGACTTGGAGGTGTTGCATGCATTAGCCTCTGCTCCTCTACATCTGGAGCCAGGCTGTATCCGAGGGCTGCGCTAAGCTGGTGTGGCCGGAGCCCTGGGGAAGCCCTGGCTGTGCAGGAAGCAGCCAGCTCTGGTCTCCCCTCCCTGCAGGCTGCTGTGTCACTGTGCTGCTGTACAGCAGGCAGGGGTGCAGCAGAGCAGGCAGGGTGGACCCCGGTCCTTGTCCTGTGATGGCAGGGGCACCCCTGTCTCTCTGTACCCTGGCATCAATCTCTGCCTTTGGCACTGCTGCCCTGGAGGGTTGAGCAGTGTTCTGGAGGCTCCACATCTGCCTAATGATGTGCTGAACCTTCATTAAGTGCTCCCCGAGACTGGCACATGTCCACTGGTCCCCTTCCACTGCTGCAGACACACAGGGCCACATAGTAATGAAATGAGGCCATGGTTATGCTATTCTCCACCTTTTTATTTTAATCAGGCTCCTCTTCAACACCGGGGTTCTGCTGGGGGGGCTGGAGCTCTACAAATGCATGTGCATGGCTCTGGGCAGGGGCTGGGGCTGCAGGTGCCTGGTGGCAGCAGGGGACGGGGCTGAACCAGCGTTTGATTCTCGTTTCTGCTGTCAGAAGTGATGTGTCCATAGGGAGCTGTGCCGCTGTTTGGCTCCGAGCAGCTCCATTTTGGCAAGCCAGGAGTGCCAGGGCTGGTTGGCAGAGCTCAGGTTGCCCATTGCCATCTCCATCATTCCCAGTGAGTGCTGGGGAGAGGATGGGGAAGGGAACAGGGCCCTTCTCCTTCCAGCCTTGTGCTCTATTGCGCTCCAATGGCCCAAGTTGTGTTTAACCATGATTATAATGGGGTGACATGGTTACAGTTTCCAGACCCATACACAAATGCTTAATAACCCAGGGGAATGCTTTCTGGCTTGTTAATGGAGCAGGAAGGAGCTGTTCTGCCCCTTCGCCTGGTCCTGTGCAAGCTGAGCATGAGGAAGCATCTCAAAGCTTCAGCCTGGTCCTCTCTCTGCTGGGGACCTGGCGCTGGAGGGACATCACCTCCATCCCCTGCCTCCTCAGACAGGCACATCTGTGCCCCCTCCCCACTCTGGAAATGGAGGCAGAGGGTATCAGGGATGAAGTTTTCCATTGGAAAATGCCTTTTTTTATCAGGCTGTATTATCAGTGTGTAGCAAGCATTCAGGTGGGAGCCTATTGAAGCAAATCATCCTGGCTTCCGTCTGTTGACAGTGTCCAGGAAATTCAAATGTGTCTCTGTGATTTGACATGTTTTGACTTTTATGTTTTAATTTAATATCCAGGTTATAGTTAACATTTTATGATGGTTTGTGTTTGAGAAATGAAATGCATTTACCATGACTGCAGCAAAATGCCTGAATGTTTCCTGGGGAAATGCGAGCGCTTGGGTTTATCCTGAGCCCTGTCCTGTGGGTGGTTTTGATCCACTGAGTTCAGTGCAAAACAAGGAACCTCACACAGGCCAGATATTGCAGTTCCTGACAGATTTGTGGCTTTTTGATTACATGCACCCTGCAAAGGGACACCTGAGTCCTGGCGCAGGTTTCACAGTATCACAGTATGTTAGAGATTGGAAGGGACCTCAAAAGATCATCTAGTCCAATCCCCCTGCCAGAGCAGGAACACCTAGATAAGGTTACACAGGAATGTGTCCAGGCGGGTTTTGAATGTCTCCAGAGAAGGAGACTCCACAACCCCCCTGGGCAGCCTGTTCCAGTGTTCCGTCACCCTCACTGAGAAGAAGTTTCTTCTCAAGTTTAAGTGGAACCTCTTGTGTTCCAGTTTATACCCATTACCCCTTGTCTTAGGATCCCAGCCTGGTTTGGGTTGGAAGGGACCTTAAAGCTCATCCAGTTCCAACCCCTGCCACAGGCAGGGACCCCTTCCACTGGAGCAGCTTGCTCCAAGCCCCTGTGTCCAACCTGGCCTTGAACACTGCCAGGGATGGGGCAGCCACAGCTTCTCTGGGCACCCTGTGCCAGCGCCTCAGCACCCTCACAGGGAAGAGCTTCTGCCTAAGAGCTCATCTCAGTCTCCCCTCTGGCAGGTTAAAGCCATTCCCTTGTCCTATCTCTACAGGCCCTTGTCCAAAGCCCCTCTCCCCGATTGGCCTGGGATGGAAGTGTCTGGGATGGAGGCCCATGTCCTGTGCTGGTGTGGGGAGGGTGCCTGGGAGGTGGTGGCACATCCCTGCAGGCAGAGCTCAGGGCTGCCGATGCCTGTTGGCTGCCTGTTGTGTGCGCATGTGAGCACGTGCATGTGTGCTCGTGCATGCGCATAGGGACAGGGATAAAGCCACTTTCCAGGGAAGTGGATAAACCTCCCCACATGGCAGCTTGTTTGTTGCTAGGATTGCAGGGCTGCCTGGCAGGGCTCCACACCAGAACTTTGTTTGGAAGATGCCACCAGCAAATAGCCAAATGCATTTGTACAGTATCAGTTGACAACACATTCCAGCCTCCAACTCTGTTGAGGGGGGGAAATCATCCCACTGATATATGTGTTTCAACACCAATTATCCAAGCCTCATTTGCTCTAGACTCACAAGACCGTGTCCCATGACGTCTATTAATTGCATTAAAAATCTCTCATTATCCTAAATCTCTGGGATGCAGTTGCTCAGGCCCAGGTTTCTGGGAGGGCACACGTGTGTGACAGCATGGGATGGAGAATGTCCACATCCTCCTGCAGGGCACATCCAGCCACCACTGCCAGCAGGGCCTGAGCCCCTTCAGGTTGTATTCTCCCAATCCTTTGCCCCCCATGTATTCATACCTGGGTTGTACTTTATACGTGGTTGGGGCACTGGGCAGGATGTGACCGTGTCAGGGCACACGACATGAGTGATGCTGCCAGGGCTCCGCACCACACGCTGCCAAGCACGAGCCGTTTGCCTCCTCTTTGCCAAATACTTATTGTTCCTGCCTTGAGCTTCTGCAGAGCAGGGTTTGCCAAGGCTCCAACATGAATCATTAATTAATTCCTGGAGGGTTTTTTTGTGTGTGTGTTGTTTTGCTTTGATAATTGAAAACAGGGAGAGGGAGGCACTGTAGGTGCAGGAGAGCAGAGATGCGTTAGGGACTGTTTCAGCATCCCTGGTCAGGAGGGTGCTGCTGGTGTCCTGCTTGCTCCTTGGGCTGGGTTATAGCTGCTCCAGGTGCTGTCAGCACCCAGACCCCTGCCCTCAACCTGCCTGCTGCGCTCCATGTGAGAAACCTGTGGCTATGAGCATCCCTCTCCCCTTGTCCTCCTCCTGCACCCTGTGGTATGGTAGAGTCTCCTTCAGCATCCGTGATGCTGGGGGTGCCCTTTGTCAAGAGCCTTGCTTGACAGGGGACCCCCAAGGTTGGGCAATGGTGAGGAATTGCTTTGCTTCCTTTGGAAATGTCATTCCCTGAGGGAGTCTCTGGCGGTGCTGGTGAAAGCTCAGCAAGGCACCAAGAAAAGGCTTGAAAAGGAAAAGGCAAGTAAAAAGGACAGAAAGGTCTCATTAAAAAGAAAAACACTTTCATCTGCTGGGGCAGCCTTGAGATTGTGGGGAGTGAAGGAGAGCAGTGAGGCCTTGACTGGAACTTGAAAACCTGGCTTCTCCTCGAATGCCACGTGCTCCAGCCCCTCATCATCCCTGTGTGTCCAATGTCTCAGTGCCTTGTTGGACTGGGGAGCCCCAAGTGGGTTGGCCTTATGGTACGTATAGTCTTATGGCCATGGGGGAAGGGCAGGAGCAGCAAGCCCTGTCTCAGTGCCCCACAGCCCAGGGGCAGCAGGAGCAGGCTGTGCTCAGGCCCCGAGCATCCAGGAGCTCTTGCCGTTTCCACTTGCTTGCTGGTTTAATAACTTGTTCCTTATTGACATTTTTATTCCGAACACAGGGAAAATGCCAGCATGGTAATTGCAGTACATGTAAAGCAAGGCACTCTGCCATATCCTCCAGATCATCTCCTTCCCCCTTTCCCCAGCTCATAAGGACCAGGTGGAAATGAGCGGTGGCTTGGCTGGAAGGTGGGATACAGGGACCCGTGTGTGCCATGGAGCTGCCATTGATGGATGAGTGGGGAACAGGCACCATCCGCTCCTCTGTCGTGACTCGCAGGGCAGCAAGGGCTAGGAATAGCACCAGGTCTAATTGCTCTGCTAACAGCTAGACCCGCTGCCTCCAGGAACACTTACATCTGTGGTTTCTAATACCATCAGAAATCCTCTTGCTCTCATGTTTACCAGCATGCAATCACAACCCCTTGATGTCTGCATAACAGCCTTCCATCTCCCGGTTCCCCGCAAAGAGTGACAGAGCTGTAACAATCTGGAAAGAGACAAACAAGAAGCAAAAGCCCACTGGGATCCAGGGAGAAATCTGTGTCCTGCAGGATGGAAATCAAAAATAGAAATGCTCTTCCCTCCCTCCACCCAAAAGGACTCGATAAACAGATAATGTAGGGAATTTTGCAAAGCCACCGCAGCCACCTCTTTTTCATGCAGTAAGCCAGAAAATGTTTACTGCATGAGCAGAGCAGAAGCTGTAATGTTGTAAAATGATAGTGCTGGGGAGCCATCTGCTTATTGACTGAAGGCTGGAGCACGGGCTTGCTGCTAGTGTCTTACATGGATGTGTGTGCGTGCATACGTGCCAGGGATGCATGCTGAACGCATACTGACTGCCTGATTCCTTATGCCTGGGGCTGTTTGTTCACACCTGGACACACAGGAGCGTGTGCTGTGGTGTGTGTGCAAGGGCAGGATGGGCTGTGCTGGCAGCATGGGCTGCCCGGTGCTCTGGGGCACATCGTGCTCAGCAGAGGCACTGATGTGCCCCGTGTGCCCTTGCAACCTGCCTGTCTCAGCTTGGCTCTTTCCCTGTTCGTCTTGACGTGGCCTCTCATCAACCAGCCAAGCCTCTGAGCCCTACCTGTCACTGTCACCTTCTGTGATTTGACTGTTAACAGGAAAACACTGTGGTTTTCCTAAATTGCACTGTCACTCATGGCAAGCGAGGGACACCATCACTGGAGCTGCAGGCTCCGGGTTTTCCCTGCTCTTTGGATCATGGGTGGGATGCACTGCACCAGGGCTCCCGGGTTAGCTTGGAGTAACCTTGGGGTGCTGTTGGTTACATTGGGATGGGCGATGGTGGTAGAAAAGAGAAGGTGAATCAAAGGAGCAGACCCATAAGCTACGGGGCTTTCAGGCTGGCTTTGCAGCAGGGTACAGCGACAGGGGGATTTCACTGGCACAGCACCGGTGTGGGGCACGTTGGAGGGCTCAGCGCAGGCCTGTCATGGATTTGCATCTGATGAGAGCCTCCTCTTGCTAAAGCCTCTGAGCCGCACCAGCGCACGGTCACCTGTAGTTAAGTGGGGGATTATGCGTGTATGAAAGGCTGGCATTGAACAACTAAACTCTCCAAATCAAATCCCGCCCTGCAGAACGGCGGCACCGTTCCTGCTGAGGTCAGGGGGATTTGTGGCTCTTGTAAGAGAGCCAAGGCTGTCTTTCCTTCCCTTGCTGAAGGTCGTGCCACAGTGCCCTCAGCATCTGGCTAATCCAGCTGGTGCCCTTCACCCATACACAGCCTCGTGCCTGCTGGGGCCATGCTGAGCCCCTTGTTGGTGTCCCACACCATGGGAATAGCAGGACCTGTGCACCCATCAGCACAACAGCCTGCCTGCAAGAAACCAGCCTGTATGTCTCGGATGCAGTGACTTTGTGGCGTTGCATGCCTTTGTTTTGATGACAGGAGTGGTGAAATAACGCCCGTGGGACAGAAGGAGAATTATGATATTGCCCTTTGGAATTATTTCACAGTCAATGTAGCTTTCCTGTCCTCTCGGTGGTATTTTACCCAGACATTGCTCAAAGGATCACTGTCTTCTATTAATCCATTCCTGTTGATGCACCAAATAAAATGCTATATTCCCCCTAGCACTCCTGCTGTCCATTTTGTTTCCAAACAGCAAGCTGCCACCGTTCACAGGCAGCGGCGTTTGTCTGCGGCTGTGAATGATGATCGGCTATTGCAGAACGGGAACGGGGTACAGATTCATTCACTCTTCTGCTCTCTCACAAGCTGCTCTTGTATTATTGATAACCCAGGGCTGAGCGATTATTGCATATAGAAATCTATTTTCATTTCTTATGATTGCTGCAGTGATTAAATGATGTGCCAGGTTGTACTTAATCTGGCAGTGATTAGGCACTACAGGGTTTACCTGCAGGGCCTGGCTTGGTGGGGGACAGGAATGGTCTTTGTCCAAGACCCACAGCGGGATTCCGGTGCTTAATTTCCCTTTTGGTGGGGTCCGAGTCCTGGCCCTGAGCTCAGTGCAGTGCAGTGGTGCTGGAATTGTGAAGTCTCCACGTTTCCCAGGAGAGCTGTAGCCCCAGTAGCACACGTCAGGCTCCTGATGTGGATTTTCTTGGCTCACTTCCCTTTTGCGCTCCAGCAAGGTTGTCTCCATGCTCTGGGATTGTATGCTCCAAGCAAGTGGCTTTGCGTGGGTGGCCAGAACCAAATCCAAACTGTATTGTTGCTTGTTTTATCCAACCTGTCCCATTTCCTATGGAATTGCAAACTTTGGGCTGCAGTTACAAAGGCGTCTAAAGATGGAGAGAGGAGCTGAGGAAGATTAGGTGTCCACACCCTCTTCACTTGCCCTGCAGACACTCATCTGCGTAGTAAATGTCTTTCAATATCTGGCTATTATGGCCAGGTAAAGCTAATTGCATGAGTAATTCTGTTGACTTAGTTATTCCTGTAAACATTGACAGAATCAGCCCCCCCATTACTCAGTAGAAAACACTTCCCAGCAAAAAATACAAACAAATTGCTCTTCATATCCTACCATTTGAAAATAAAAATATCAATAAGGAGTGAAGTCAAAACTGCATTTTAGATTCAAGATTATTCAGCAGAAGGCACGAAAACAACGAAGCTCCTCCGAGTATGATAATCAGCACACGCAGACGTATTGCTTTTTCACATCACAAAATCTCAATACCCAAGATCAGTAGAAAACTAAGTAGAAAATGCTTTTTATAGGATTCAAATTCCAATTAAATTAGAGCAGATTATTCAACAAGAAAGCCTACAAAATGAAGTCTCAGTTTATGTATTGGAAAGCAAAATGCAAATATGTTGCTTTCCAGCTCGTAGGTTTTCAGCCCAAAAGACAAACTTACTTCAAGTAAGAATTATTTCATTCAAATTCTGGGGGAATCGATTCAAGGAACTGATCCTCAGCTGAGTTATTCAGCTTTTTTATCAACAGACTTATTTCTCCCCTCTTTATTCTTAATTTGCCTATTCATAAATTCCACCACTTTGTCAGTCACAAGAAATACTTTCCAGTAGCTTTGACAAAGCAGAAATTAGCAGGGAAGAGAACTGGCACATAAACGCCTCACTGCAAAATACTTCCTTGCAACGTAAGAGGTTTTTCTCTTCCTGGAGCTTTAACGCCAGCAGAAATCAATGGGATCATCTCAGCTCGCCACAGGGCTTCTACCCAGGCCTGGGGGACAGTGCCTGGGCTGGCCCTGCTGCAGGGGCTGGGTAGGGGGTCCAGTGCCACCACTCCACCCGGGATCCCCATTGGCATCCCCCGGGGAACGGCTTTGCTTTTAGAAGCTCTGCTTTGGGCTGAGTGATCCTTCGGGGCAGGAGAAAGTGCTCTTTGGTAGACAGCTCTGTTAATACGTTCCCTTTGCTCTTAAACAGTGGTATCTTCTTTCCAGCCTGCAATTGCCTGGCTTTGACTTTGAGCCATTGGATCTCATTACATGAGCTTGTGTGGGTCGTGGGTATTTCTAGGGGAAACACCGGTGATCATAAATCTTTCCTTTTGATCTACAAACATCAATCTCTGCTGATCTAAAGAAGACTCAAAGGTTACAGGAAGAGTTTGAGTCATAGAACTTGATAAAAATCTGATCTCTGTAATATTATTAGGAATCGGGAAATATTTTAACAGGGGGATTAAATCTATCTTTAAATATAAAACTTGAAAAGAAGGAAGGGATTTGTTCAGCTGGCACACCAGAGCAATGGTAGGACCTCAGAAACAATTTGTAGAACCTCATTAAATAGGAGGAGGTTCTGTGAATCCACGCAGCTTTCCAAAGAACCTTCCTTTTTGCTCCAGTCTGAAGCTATTTGCTGCTGTGTCCCCCTAGCAGTAACCTGCCTGCAAGCACCAGGAGCCTTTGAGATTGTACCCTGGAAACCTGGGGATGCAATGTGGGATAGTAAATGCAATCAGGGTCAGGGTCCCTCCGTCTAGTCACAGAATCCCAGACTGATTTGGATTGGAAGGGACCTTAAAGCTCCTCCAGCTCCAACCCCTGCCACGGGCAGGGACACCTTCCACTAGAGCAGCTTGCTCCAAGCCCCTGTGTCCAACCTGGCCTTGAACACTGCCAGGGATGGGGCAGCCACAGCTTCTCTGGGCACCCTGTGCCAGCGCCTCAGCACCCTCACAGGGAAGAGCTTCTGCCTAAGAGCTCATCTCAGTCTCCCCTCTGGCAGGTTCAAGCCATTCCCCTTGTCCTGTCCCTACAGGCCCTTGTCCCAAGCCCCTCTCCAGGTTTCCTGCAGCCCCTTTAGGCCCTGGAGCTGCTCTAAGGTCTCCCCTTCAGGAGCCTTCTCTTGTCCAGGCTGCCCCAGCCCAGCTCTCTCAGCCTGGCTCCAGAGCAGAGGTGCTGCTCCTGATTCTCCCAGTTTCTCCAGGCAGTGGGCTCTCCATGAGGCTCATGTTAGTGGAAGGAGTGGAATGGGGCAGTGGATGCCTTGGGTCAGAGGCAGGACTTTGCAGATGAGATGTGGTCTTCCTTCTGCTCTGGAAACATTACCTCGTCTGTGCTGCAGTGTCTTCTTGTCCTCATCTCCTTGTTTTGAGGCATCACAGAAGAGACACCGTGATGCTGTTGTCATTTGCCTCTGGGCTTTCTGACACCTGGAAAGCTACTGAAGATGGCTGAAGTGTTTGGGAGTCATTGGGTATGTTAGTGCCGGGAAAGGAATGTCCCTCCACTGCCATTCTACCTTGTTTCTTGCGTGGGGGTGAGGGTTTCCCATCCTTTGGTGCTCCAGGACTACTGAGACTCCATGTGCAAGGAACCTTGGGAATGTCACCCCTTTGGCTCTCCTAGCTGTGTCCCAGCCTCGTGACAGTGTTTCCCAGTGGGCTGGCAAGGCAACTTTGGCTGCTGCTACCCTGCTGTGCTGTGGGAACCTCAGGGTGCATGGTGAGTGGTAGAGCAGGCAGTGATGGAGCAAGCAGACCTTGCAGCCACTGCTGCTGTCTGATGTTGTCTTCATGCTGCCCAAGCCTTGCTCTGCTTGGTGGCAGAGCTGCATGGGAGCATCAAAGACTAACAAGTGCTCTGGGGAGAGGAATGTGGATTTGGGGAGAAGGGCTCTCATCACCCTCCTTCCGGATTGTAATGGCCTGCTGACAGGTAGAGATGGGCAGCAGAGTGAAACCCCAGCCTACATCCTCTTCCCATTTGGGCTTTGTCCCCATGAGAGGAGAGCTGTCATGGGTACCACAAAGCAGAGGGACCAGGATTCCCTGAGCATGTGGCTCAGCGATGCTTTGTCAATGAGCTGGTGGCTTTAGGGCCTGCCTTGGACACAACAAGGGCACAACTCAACTTTTGATGGAAGGAAGGGACAAAACACAGGGCAGGTGTTGCCCATGCTTTGGGGATGGAGAAGCAGAGAGAGAGAGAAAGAAAAGGAGATAAAAGGAGGGGGATGTAGGGTGGTAAAGGACAGCTCCCTCTATCTTGTTTCCCTTTAGGGTGGCTTGAAAAGCCCACAGCATCTCCTCCTTGTGGAGGGAAATGGGCTTCCTGCAGAGCTCTACCGGGAGAGACTGCAAGAGCAATGTCAAATATCTTCTTGAAAAGTCAACAGAAGGGCCCTGCAGGATTGACTGCAGTCTCGTGCAATATTTAATTCTTTCTTTCCTGATGGAGAGAGATGTTATTCGGGATGAAAGATTTATGCAGGGAGGGCACATGAGGAGGGGAGGGAAAGGGGGAAGCAGCGTGTGGGGAGAGGGAGGGGACCGGCTGGCTCCCTCTCTCCCTGCTACCCCTGACAGGGTGCCTGTTTGATCTGCCTGCCTATTACTCATCGCTGGAAATGTTGGATGCTGCTTCATTATCTCAGCCTCGTTTATTTCTATCAGCATATTTCCCCTCTCTGCTGCCTTCATCTTTGCTCAGATGTCTGTCGCAAAGCACCTGCATCCAACTCCTAAGCCCCAGCACAGCCTTGCCCAAAGCACAGAGTACCAGGAGCTGGGAACACCAGTGGTGGCATGGGGCCCTCAATGGGACCACCACAAAGGAACCTGTTTATGCCAGATGGTGGCAGAGGGGTGTCCTATAGAACAAGATACCCCTTTTTCCAGGCCTGCAGGCTTTATGCCACCGATGAGGGAGGTTTGTCTTTCCCACCTTGGGTACCAGTCTCTGATGCTGCAGATCTGGGGGACACAACTGCATCTAACCAGGCTGAGAGGGATGAGGAGGGCAAGGAATGCATCTTAGCTGCATCTGATGTGTGTTCCTTGCTCACCCTCTGTGGCAGGGCTGGCACTTGAAGGGAGAGAGGGATGGATGTCTGCAGACATGCTCACCCGAAGCCTCCTGGGCACTGGAGCTTAACGGAGGCCTCTGGCATCTGTTGTCATGTCAATAACAGCAATAATCCATCTGAGGCCATGTTAGCGAGACCAGAACCAGCTGAGGAAGCATCTCCCCACCCCTGCAATTCTTGAGCTGGAAGAGAAATGAATTCCCACCAGCTACAGGAACAGAGATGTAAAATTCCGGTAGCAGTAAAAGAAAAAAACTCTTGAAATCCCCTTTTGATTCCACTGAAAAGGGTTTTTTAGAAATAATTTCCAAACATTTTGATAGTTGCTTTTCATTCCTCATTCTTTTTGCAAAACTATAAATTACCTTAGATTTATTAACCTAAAAATTGATTTTCTTTCATGTTGAATGTGTCAAAAATGGGACATTTTGACCTTCTGAGCCTCTTCCAGAATTTTTGTGAAATGGGTAATTTGTCACAATTGATCCTTTTTTGGAAGGCTTTGAATTTCAACAAACTGGTATTTACTGATGAAAACAGTACCTGACAAAGTGACAAATTCCCAAACCGGCTCTAGGCAGGCGGTGACTGTGATTTCAGGCTTCCAGACTGGGGAGGAGAAAGGGTTTGGTAAGTGATTAGCTTTCCCATCTTGGGTGGGGATGTGTCCCCTTTGGAACCCCATGGGTCACCCATGCCTCCCACTGTGCTTCCTGGCTCCCCTTGTACCTCCCTACTGAAACCACACGCACTGGCATCGCTTCCATCCCAGCTCTTACACTCATGGCAGCGATAATCCTTGATAAATGCCTTTAATATTTAATTGGTCTTTAAAACACATAAATAGGCAGGATATGAAATGCATCTCCTCTGGCATGTGTTACCCAGCGACTGGTTGCATCTTGCAAGTGCGCTCAGTGTGGTTTGAAGCCTCCTCCAGCCACACTGCATCAGTGTGAAGTTGCATCTGCTTGGGATTTTGCAGGATTTGCCTGCAAATTCCCACCTCCAGCTGTGCCAGGCTTTCAAAGGACTTGAATTCCAGCTCTTGGCATGAGTCTGTCCCTTGGGAAGTTGATTCCACTGGCCCACCAAGACATGAGATTGCAATCCAGAGCTTGGGCCTGGCTGTTGCTAAGGGCAATGTATGGGCTATAAAGCAGATGTGCAGGCAGATAACCCTAAGGAAAACTAAAACAAAGGAAAAAACGCCCCTACTCAAACATCTTTTGAAGTTCACAGAGGTTCAGCTAATGTGCTGAGGGAAAACCAAGGTTTATTAGGGAAGCTGGGGTTCAGCCATTGCCCGGAAGCACCTGAGCCAGCAATCCTCACAGCAGAGGTGGGAGTAATGCAAAGATCATCCTCCCCTGCCATCACCAGCACGTTCCTCCAACTCCTTCAGCACTGCCAGCACAAGTGCTGGGTGAACCTCCACACATCTAAGGGCTGATTTTTCAATCAGAGCAGCACTTAAGCCTCCCAGAGTTCAGGTACTTGTCTCTCTGCTGCCACTCCTGCCTCTTGAGTGTGAACAAGTGGGCTCGAGCTCCCAAGATAACAAGCTTGGCTATGAAGTTGCTAGTGCCTAGGGCTCGCGGATTGGGGGTGGCACGAAAATAGCCACTCTCCGAGCTCTGCTCTGTTATGCACCCTGTCTCAGCCACCATCAGCTGCTTCTAAATACAGACAAATGCTGCCAGCCTTCGGGGAGCTGCCAGTGAACACATGGGAATGATGATCCTGCTGCTGGGCGGCTCTGGAAGAGCAGAGACGTCGGGAGGGGGCAGCAGCAATAATAAACAAGGAGCGATCCATCGGGAAAGGTTGATCTGAGGGCAGGGTGACAGCTCTGCTGGGGCTTTTCCTGTGCAGGCTGAGGGAGGGACTTGGGATGAGTTGCAGGGAAGCAAGAGGCAGGAGCAGGTTGCACCTCACCGCATGGCATCCACCCCACCGCGATGCGCCTTGGTGCGCAGCGGGGACATCCCTGCGCCGGTAGAGCCTTCTGCTCTCCCTCGCTCCAGATGGAGCAGGAGGGGGTGCCTGCAAGCCTGGATCAGCCAGATCCCGCAGCCAAGTCCTTGCCTGCCCTCTCCCTGCTGCCACCGGGCACCAACTGGCACAGCGACATTTCCCATCCAGAGCCACCATCCCATGGGATCTGCTACCCTTCTCTCGGGAAGCTCCTCCAAACCCACCCAAGCAACGTGGAAGAAGCCACTGTAATGCTACAGGAGCTGGCAGCATCCAACCTCTTTTCTTTCTTCCTTCCTTCCTCTACTTTTATTCTGACTCCTCTGCAGAGCCAAAACATTTTGGAGACTGCATTCTGCACTAGCCTATTCTTCGCAGAACCTCCTATCTCCCTGCTTCAGGATGCTGTCTGGATCCGACCAATTACCAGCTCCCTTGATGTATAACACCATAAAACCCTTAACCTCATTATAGAAAATTTCTTTTGAATGGCCTTTAAAAACCATCTCATTACACAGGAAGAACTGTAATTACCTTTAACAAGACAGAGATATTGTGCGAGCGACTGTGTTTGGGCTGTCAAAACAGCAGCGGTGGGAGTTCATCTCCAGCCAGTTTCACCACAAGGGCAAACTCTTTGGAACTCCCTCCACTGCCCCTCTCTTCTTCCTGGCCCTCCTCCTGCCCCTCGTCCCTCCCTTCTCCACACCTTCGCTGGGCAGACGCAACTCCTTGTGTGGCTTTGCTTTCCAAGATAAAGCTCATCTTCCCGAGGTTTCATCGCTCCCATGCTCCTGGTCTCTGCAGTCCGAGCAAAGCTCTTGCAAAGCCCATCCCTGCTCTAACACATGGACGATGCTGTCCAAGGGCCGCTAGCATCCCTAGGATGAGGGTTGGGCTTGGCCAAGGGAAGGTGATGATGTGGATCCTGGGAATTGCCATTGTTATCCTGTGGGGATAACACCGTTCCCAAGCAAGACCACATGAGTTTAACAGGGAGGGCTGAGTGCCCTTTGCCTTTCAGGGAAGAAACCCCCTGTCCCTGTTCCTTCCAGCCTTGACCTCTGTTGCCCTGCTCTGCCCCTGCAGCCTTTGCAGCCCTGTCACAGCTCATCCCTGGAGGGGTCCGGAAGGGTTAAGCTGTTTTCCTTTCTTTCTATGTGCATGTGACTCTCAAGAAGATATTTTTTCCCAAACCAAAATATTTCCATCCCATCTGTCACCAATGTCACTGCACTCCCTTGCCCAGATCCAGTGAAAAAAATGAACCTCCTAAGAACCTGACATGGTTTTAGAACACTCGGAGCCCGTGTTGCCAGAGCTGTGATCTCCCCATTTCTGGGTGCAGTGTTTAACCCTTGGTGTTCATCCCGAGGGCTGCTCTGTCCTGGGGTATTTCTGCTGCTGCTTCTTTATTTGTGCCTGGGTTGGGCTCTTTTCTGGGTGCATTTTCATATTGTCAAAGGAGAAACTTATGGAGCAGCATTTACCCCCTCTCGCAGCCCTGGCAGCGCTCACTCTGGTGTTATGTGCTGATAAAGCATTTTCCATGTATTTCCCCTGGTTTTGAACATTTATGGACAAATAGAAAGCCAGGAGTGGATCCATGGGGCAGTTGGGGGCACACAGAACCCCTCAGCAGGCAGGTTGCTCCATCACTTTGGCTAGTCATGCTGCCACAGTATGGTTGTTCTCTGCCATATGGAGGAGAAGAGGGTGGACACCAGGAGCCCAGCTGCTGTGGGTCAAGCTAATTGCTTGAAGGCCTTAATTGCCCTGAACATGCCCACCTGGAACCTGTGCCTCACCCTCTCCAGCCATATTTAAGCTCAGGGCTGCTCATTTCACTTCTCTCCTGAGTTTCAATATGGGTGGATGTGTCTCCTTTTGCTCCTGCATCCCTGCCCATGGGCCATCTGGACTTGGTTGGTTGCTGTTATTGGACCTGGCTGCAGCACCCACCTCTACCTGATGCGTTTGGAGCCTGTGCCCCAAGGGGGAGAGCACCCTCTGCTCCTGCCTTGCATTTCCTGGAAGAGCAGCCAGCCCTTCTGCATCCCCATGTCCATGGATGTGCTTCTGGAGCCACCCGGTGAGTTGTGAGCCCATAGGAGAGGGCTGATAGCTGAGCTCTGGCTTTCCTGCCACCTCTGTCCAGGAGCTCCCTGGTTGGGGTTCCCAGCGTGTATCTTTGGAGCTGGGCTTTCTCAGTGTGCTGTGCTCATGGCTCTGGGTGTGCTGAGGACCAGCCTGGGAAGCCAGGCCAGGCTGTTGTGTGTTACCCACCCGTGGTCCTGTTCAGGAGGAAGGTTAACTCGTGGGGCTCAGCCTTGCCTCTCTGTTCTCTGGAGCAGGCAGAGGGGGTGCCAGGTCTGTAGGGAGGAGGTATCGTGCTTTTATTTGATGCAAGATGGCTCTGGTTGACCCAGAGGTTGTGAGTGAAGCAGTTGTGCTGTGCTTGCCTGCCCTGCAGCCTGCTAGCAGGGCTGATTTTCTTTTCACTCCCCTAAATGCCTTGGGGGAGGCTCAGACTCCGCACAGTCTCCTCTTACATCTACTAAAGATGGAAGCTAATCACCTTGGGGTGATTCCATATCCAGTGTTTGGATGCTCTGGGAAATGCTCTTGCTCCTCTCCCTGCTGCCAGCACCAAAATACCACCTGAGTAGAAGGCTCAGGGCTCCATTACAAGAGTTGTGGCTGCTTCTGCAGCCTCCCTTTATGCTGTGCTGTAGAAGCACATCCTTGGCTTGTGCCCTCCTGTGTTGTGGGGGGTGACCCCTGTGATGTGCCCCTGGGCAGGTCCTCCTGCAGTGGGCTGGTGTGGTTGGGAGCAGGTGTGTGTGGTCAGGGTCCTGCTCCCCCAGAACCCCTGCAGCAGGAAGGTCCCTGTGAAGCAGGTCCTGGTGTGCAGCCTGCATTGGATGAGGAGTGCTCCTGTCCTGCTGTAAGTGCCCTTCCGAGAGTGGCTCTGCTCAGCCTCAGTGCCTCTGACCTTTGCAGTGCTGAGCGGTGGCATTGGCTGCTGGAGCTGCCGTGGGCTCTGCTTGCTGTCTAATGAGCCTGTGGGGATGGAGGGGGAATGGGCCACCAATAAAAATAGAGAACATTGAAAAGGTCAGAGCTGCTTGGTGTGACAGTAACTCACAAAGCTCTTCAAGTGCTGCATCTCTTGCTGCCAGCCCCTCTTCTGTGCCTAGAGGCAGGGGCAGCTTGGCTCTGCATGGCTTGCATGGCCCTGCCCAGAGCATGGGGCGTGTCCACACCTCTGATTTTGCCCATTGGTTGCACCTGAGCAAGCTGTGTTGGTAAAAGCCCCCTCCAGAAGGAGCCTTCAGAAGATGGGATTTGCTTTCCTCTTTGTGGATGGGAAGCTGCCTCTGTGGTTGGGCTGTTGTATTGACTGTTGCTTGCAGGTTCCTGCCATCATCCCTGCAGCAGGATGGGTGGGCTCCTGGTTAAGGTGGTTTCAGTGTCGTGCTGTGGATGTGTGTCCTGAGTGTCACAGCAGTGGCAGGCAGGGGCCACAGAGATCCTGGAGGGTGCTTGGTCCTGTGGGGTGCAAGGGGCTCCTGGCTCATCCTTGCTTGCTGGCAGCTGAAGGTGTGTTTAGAGTCAGATGTGTACCTGGCTTTTCTGTGCCCCTCTGGCAGCTCACCTATCTATGGTGGTGGTGGGGGAACCTAAGCCTCTCCTGCTTGCCAGGAAGGGCAAAGATTTCCAAACCTGTGCTGATTTTGCTGATGTAGGAAATCTGCCTTTTCTGCGGGCAGGGGGAAGCATGCATCCAGAAGTGCTCAGACCAGCTCCACTTCCCTAGGGCTAGTGCAGGGTGAGTCCCCCTTTCTGCCTCTGACCCCTCCTAGTTCTCCAACTCTGTCCCAGCACATCTGCCATGGGCCACCGGCTGGTGGGGACCTCACCTCTCCAGCCAAGGTGCATTTGATGGCTCTTTATGGTGGCAGAGCAGGGCCCAGTGATCTCTCCATATGCCTGGCTGTGGAAGCATGCTGCAGCCTGCCAGGTGCTGGGAGCAAAGGGAGAGAAAGGTCTTTGAAAATCACTTATTTCATCCCCCCGAAATCATGACAATTCACTGCTGAAGGCTCCGTATCAGCCCTGTGCCACAATGACGGTTATTGGGCAATATCAAAGAGCACTTTGTGCAGTTCTCTTTCCTGTGGGCAAGAGGCATTTGGAAATGACAATTCATTGAGCTTAGGAGTGCAAATGTTGAAGTGCTGGAAGTGAAAACAAAGGAGCAGGGGGAAATTGTGGGCGAGTGCCAGGCAGGCAGGGCCATGCACTGGCACAGCAGCAGCTCTTGTCCTGGATGCTGCATTCCTCTTCTGGATGCTGATTTCTCTGCAGCCTCTATGCCCAGTGGTTGGGGTTTGCCCATGTTTCTGCCAGAGGAGATTTTTTCATGCCACTGTCTTCGGTTAAATGCAATGGCTGGATTATCCCATCACCACCCCACTGCTGTGCTCTGTGTGCACCCTACCCATGGCTGTGGGCACTGGGGATGTCTGCCCAGCCTGGAGCTTTTTACAGCCCTTGGCTTTGCTATTGCATGTCTTCATGTGGTGTCCCAGGGCCGGTCTTTAGTGTGACATGTACTTCAGTAAATATGTAATGTTGTTGTTTTAAGGCTTTATTGCTTTTATGCAGCACTAATGTAATGCTATTCAGAGAGCCCTGGCATGCCTATTAGCAGCTGAAGTGGAGCAAAGGAAGGATGTTCTTCCTCTCCAAGCCCATCATCTTCCCCTCTTGATGCTCTCAGCCATGATATAATGGCCTGAAGGAGACAACTTGTCTCTGTTAGCACTCAGTGAAAAACAGTCAATGGGATCGTTAGAAGTGACTATGGATTGGCCTTGGTTTTGAAAGGGATCTCAAATGCTTGGCCAAAGGCCCATTGGAGCATTTTCAACTCTTGCAGAAACCATCTGCTAGACAAATGGTTTCTAGAGTTCCCACCAGGATCATGCTCCTGGCTTTGGGGTGACCCCTGTGAGGAACTGAAGGTGCTTTAGTCAGGCTAGGAGGTGTCAGCAGCACCCCATGGGTCACAGCCCCCCAGCAGTTTGGGGGGACTGTCAGGCTGTAGCTGTGTGTTGGATGGGATGGGAAACACTTTCCTCCCTGGGATTCCCCTGATTTGGGGTAGAACTTGACTCATGTTCCTGGCTGCACCCAAATCTGCCTCTTCTAGGCTGTTCCTGGGCAGGGGTATTACCGCTGGAGCAGAGCTTTGTGCCCCTCTCCCACCCTGCTGCACCGAGGTGCTTGAGCCTATCTGTGCATGGGTTAAACTGCTATGATTTGGGGTTGGCTCTTCAGCACCTTGCGAGTTAATGATTGTAGTAGCTAATCTTAGTGTAGTGGCACTCCTGCCATCTGAAGTTGCCAGAACATGTAAGTGACACAGATTAATATTACCCAGGAAAAAGCCAAGCTGCTGGTGCGAGATCAATAGATCATAACTTGGTGACATTTGAAAATACATCTTATTAGCAGTTCATATTTTGGCACTCTCCATGCATTCCCATGACCCCCTTCCCTCCCTGCTGTCCCGGGGAGTTGCTATGCACGTGGTTGCTGATGGCATGTGAAATAGCATTGCCTGTGCTGGATGCCACTTTGTGGGTTTTCTTGTGGAGGATAATATCCTTCAGGGATACAGGTGAAAGTGCTGTTGGTTGCTGTGGTGCAGGACAAGGAGCTGTTAGCATTTTGCAGCTGTAATGACTAGGGCTTGCTTCTGAGATTGCTCAGGGCATCTGAACCCCCAGCAGGTACCTTGGTGTTCACCTCGTGTGGTGCTCTTGTGATCAGGCTTAGCACAAAGGTGAGGCCAGGAGAGCAAAGGGGGCCCATGGTGCCTGTTTTGTCCTGGATGGGGACAGAGGTCCCCTGGAAGGACATCACAAGGCTGTGTTGTTGGGTAGATGAGCAGGGGCTCTGTGTTTCCAGCACCTTTTACCAGTGTCAATGAGGAAGGGTAATGCGAGGGCCCTCCCACAGCAGGGTATGTCATTGCCTCTCCCTGGTCCTTCTCAGCCCCAGCACATGGGGATCCTCACACACAGGTTTTATGGTGTAAAGTGGCTTCCTTGAGGGCAGAGCTCAAGGTAAAGGCTGTGTCTGCTGTCTCTGTTCCGGGGTCTCCTGTAACTCCTGTGCTTATCTCCTTTTCCCACGTGCAGCGGATGGTGCTGGCTTGATTTGTCTGCATGAGTCAGGCTCCTTGGCAAGGAGCTCTGAGCTGAGCTTCGCAGCCAGCTGTAATCATATCTCTTCGGGGCATGCACACACGTGTGCGCACACCTCTCCCCTCACATGTCTTGCTCTGCCTTCTCCTCTTTGGGAGGAAGCTAATCTCTTCCGCAGCCCCTCGCCCCTCAGCAGATTAGAGCAGCTCTCGGCTCCTCCTGTGCTGTGGAGGAATTGCCAGGATCAGAGGTTTGGATCATAGCTGTGGGGGATGATCCCTCTTCTGGTAAGCCTGGATGAGAGGGGTGGTGTGCAGCTCTTCTGCATCAGTGGAGGATGCTGGAGAAGATGCATTTCCCTCTGGTCCCCAGAGTCAGCGGGAGCTGTGCTGGGTTTTGCTCAAATGGAAGATGCTTGTGTACACTTCTGTAAGCAATGAAGTGACTCAGGATGCCCACTCAGTCTTCTCCTTCCACAGACTGTTCCCAAAGTCCCTCCGGATGTGTCTGAAGCATCCTAAATAAGACCTGTGTGCTGTGCTGAGCTGCTCAGGAAAAAAATAGGCCACTGCTTTTCTCACGCAGGCAGCATTTAAAGAGCTGTGCAGGAGGAGTGTGGGCATGTGGCTAAATCAGAAGTGAGGAGCTGTCCCCTCCTTTGGCACCTCACCTGTACTGCATAAAATGGGGATGTTGGGAAACCATGCTTGCAAGCTGGCTTGCTTTTTTGGGTAGCTTGTTTGCAGTGCTCCTTCCATCCAGCAGGAATCACTCGGGAGAAGCAGCCTTTTGTCTTTCTGGCTAAGCTTTCCCAAAATGGCTCCATGTTTTACCTCTGCTCCCAGGAAGTGGCAAAACTTGCTTGCCTGAAGTGGCTTAGGCAATGCACCTCGCAGGAATCCTCCCTTCTCCCCTGATCATTTCCCCAGCCAGATGCCCAGGCAAAGCATCTATCTTTGTCTTCCAACCTGAGATGCTGTCTCTTCAGTAATTAAATGAGGAACATCATCTCTTTATATTTCTGTCACCCGATTTCAAATTACAAAGGGACCTATAGGACCAAGAAGAACCTATCCTCCCTTTGGGGATCGCCTGCCTTTTGATTTAAGGTTTTTTGCAGGCTGGTAATTCCATCTGAAGGTCTCCTGTGATACTGCGGTAACCCTTGGATGCTATTCAAGTGCATCCTGGCCCCCGGCGTGTGCTCATTGCCTCCTAATTGCTCTAAATAAGTTGGGAAGGATGAAATTAAAGTGCCATTGATATCAGGCAGCCCTGGCACACTGCAGTTACAGGCAAGTGAGGGAAGTGGACAGATGGGGAGGTGTTGGGATAATAGGTATTAAATGCAGATTTTACCCTGTTTGGGATCCCCATCTAAGCACAGTTCAACTTCTCAGCACAGCAAGTTTGGCAGCTTCCATCCTGGTGCCCCAGCTGAGCATTTGGCATGGGTTGGGTACAGACAGGACATAAAACTGAATGACCTGCCTTGGTTCCCTGGAGATTCCTGGATATTGCACTCTCCAGGGGTGAGTGTATCCAGGCCAAATGACCCTGAAGCCACACAATGTCCTCAATCTGTGAATGCTCAGTTGCCAGCCCTTGGGGCAATGTGGTTGTGCTGAAGCAAATAGGTGCAGTCTGTTGGGGCTGTGCTGGTTCATCACACAGGCAGGCCTTGTCCTGATGCTCACTCTGTTACCTGAGAGCTGGGTTTTGGGTCCTTGCCTCTGTGTGGGGACAGCACTGGCAGAGATGTCGGTAGGGAGGATGTCAGAGCCGCCTGGGGGGAGACAGATGTGGTTGGTGTCATTCAGTAAGCTGCTCTTGTGCTCTGCTCACCTGGCAATGCTGCTGCCTTTGGTTTCCTTTGCTCTGGCAGTGTCACTGTGTCCATAGGAGCAGAGGAGCCTGGATAGGACCTGAATCCAGATTTGAAGCAAAAACAGCTTTGTGACTATCTGTTCCCGCTCAGAATAGATTCAATGCATAGTCTATGGTGTGAAATTCAAGTCGTGGGGCAATGCAGACCAGGAATCCAGCACTCCTCCCCATGACTGAATATCCCATCCTTGATCCTTCAGCGAGAGCTGCCCAGATGTGGTATAAGATGATGCTCTACAAGAGCATCTTGGCTGAAACACTCCAGTTTTGGAGCCTGCAGTGGGTGGCTGGTCCCAGAGCTGCAGGTGATGATGGGCTTCATCAGCTTGCAAGAACTTGTGTAGCCTTAAAGGAGTGTCCAGCTCTGTGGCTGTGCAGTGAATAGTTTTCAGGGATGGATGGCAGGTACAGCACAGCACTTCTCTTTCCAAAGAAATGCCAATCATTTTAATCACTTGCCTGCGATTTGGGCCCAGTCCAGCCACTTGCCTTTGGATAATAACTCTCCCAAGGCTTCTTGATCTAGTCTTGTGAAGCACTGGTGTCATCGGGACACTTGAAATGGATGGGAGGTGCACTGACATGGCAGCCAGCTGGCCTGCAGGATGGATGCCTGGTTGCAGAGTGATGGAAGGTTAGATTTGCTCAGTCCAAGCCAATTCTATTCCTGTAACTGGCCTTGGCTGTGACTTCAGCTTCCCCAGGGCTCATCAGATGCTCACCTCAGGGCCTCTTGCACAAGCTTTGAGTTGAGATGGCTCCTGGGCAGCCCTCCAGGCTCAGGGCTGATCTTTAGGAGGAGTTCAGGACCTCTGAACTCCACCTATTGTGTGTTTAAGGGCCGAAGGAGACCATTCATGATGCACTGCTCTGACTGGCTGTGCAACAGAAGGCAGAAGTTGTCCCCTTTGGATTCCTTTGTCAGCGCAGTAAATCTGGGTGCACTCACACGTGGTCCCCAAAGACATGGGAGCTGCAGGGTCTTGGCTCTGCTGGCAGGCAGGAGAGGTCTCATGGAGCTGCAGAGGCAGCTCTCTGTTCCTAGCTGGGCATTGGGAGCAATCCTTTGGTGCTCCTGGAGTGCCTGGTGCTGCTGGCATCCTGCTCTGGGGTGCATAGTCTGTTTGTGTGAGGGATCATGGGCCAACCCTGGGCTGATCCCTGCTGCTGAGTGTTCAAACCTCCCCAACACATGGCATCTCCAAGCAAACAGCTCCCACTGCAGAAAGTGGTCACAGTGGCTGCAAATGTCTACAGGCAAGAAACGTTCTGGATTTGGAGGGGTTTGGCTGTTCATTCATGGAAATAACCTTCCGTAAAGGATCTCCAAGTGCAGGGGTGCATGCAGGGTGCTGTGTGTGCTGTCTGGGCAGTCAGTGGGCCCATCTCCCTGGCACCCAGCACCTGTGGTCCTGTTCAGAGCTGCCCTCCAACCTGTGCTGCTGCTCCCTCTGTTTAGGTAGGAGCCCCAGCAGCTGTGCTCACAGCCCAGCACACTGAATTATTGACAACAGCCAACCTATGCGCTGGTTGCACTGCGACCTTGAGATCCCTTCTCACTGCACCCTCCTGCCTTTGTGCTGTCTGGAGCTGAGTTAATCCCTTTCTCCTTGTCTTGCATCTTGTGTTGGCTCATCTCTGCTTTTTGCCTTATCTTCCTCTGCTTCCCTTCAGTCCCTTCCAGGAGGTGACTGCCTCCGGGCTCAGTTCCTTGGGCTGGGGCAGGTCTATGCCAGCTCCCATCGGGAGCCATCCCTGCTCTGTGTGGCTGAGCACAGTATGGTACATTCATGGTACACTAAGCGCTTTGGCCAGTGCTGAATTTGGCTGTTCCTGTTGGGCAAGGAGGGGAGGAAGGAGCAGTGCTGGCTGGGAAGCCCTGGTGTGCTGGGCTTGGCGTGGCTGGGGAGCAGGAAGGGAGCAGTGCTGGCTGTTTCCACAGGAGCTCTCACCCTTTATGACCTCCTTTTTGGCCTCTGCATCCCCCTTTGCTGACAAGGGCTGTGCAGAAAGCTGAGTGGGCACTGGGGCTTGCTTTGCCATCAGGCTTGATGCTCTAGACTCTGCCTTGCTGATCGGTGCTATGGAGCCTGGGCATGGCATCATCTGGGGGAGCTTCACTTCTGGGGAGCAGATCCCTTGGGTTGCTTCAGCTGAGTGCTGGCCTGGTGGTGGAGGTGCAGCTTGTAGCACAAGGGCTCTGCTGGTTGGACCTAACTTCAGTATCCCATGGGCTTTGCATCCCCTCCAAACAGGGCAGTATCAGAGATGCTGTCTGACACAGTAGAGTGGGTTGCTACTGGTCTCCCCTTGCCCTGTGTGCCCAGAGGTGTGCTTGCATTGCCCACCACCTCCAGGGCAGTATGTGGAAGGAAGGAATTGTTTTCCCATCTTGATCCTTCATGGCTGAGATTTCACAGTCTTTCACCCAGAGGTGAAAGTCACTCACCGTGGCCACCTTTAGCAGCTGCTTCTCTGCATTGTGGGTTGTAAATGTCCCCTTAATTTAGTGCCTGCAGTGCACTAAAGCAGCAACCTTAGCACAGCCTCTGCGTAATAACCAAAGAGGCTCTAGATGCTTTGCTCTCAAGGCTATTGTCCTTGTCTGCTGTAGCCCCAGGGGCTGATGTCTGCCTTGCCCCTGTGGTACCTCTGCTCCATCCCTGCTGGGTACCAAAGCCAGGTCTGCTCCTGGACATGGAGCCAGCCAGAAACAGCAGCAGGATCCTGGGGTCAGATGCTCCCAGCGTGGCTCAGGGGTCTTGCCCCATCTAAGCCTGTCACTGAAGCGCCATGCTGGTCCTCTCACCAGGCTGCCCCTCTGCATCCCACAACTTGCTTTTGAAGGATAACTCCCTGTTAAATAGAGAGATTTCGCCTAACCCTGCCAGGCAGGTGAAGTCCAGGCAGTGAGGCACTCTCCCAAATGCTTCACTGCTTTTGGCTGAACTCACTAGTGAAAGGTGGTTTTTCTCCCTCACAGAGGAAAGTAACAGCTCTGACCTTTAGGGGAGAAATGATGAAGGCTCAGAGTTTTCTTTCCTTTTTTTGTTGCTATTTTTCTTGCAAAGTATTCAAGTTGAGAGGTATTTTTTGCTTAAGCAATTTATGCCCAGTGGATAGATTTATTCCATTCAGCTGCCAGCCACAAGAAAGCCCCATTATTCCCTGTGGCATGGCCTTCTTTTCCTCAGTACTCATAAATACTCTTGGCTAAATCTCAGTTTCCATTCCTTGCAAACATGAGGGATCAGGCCCTCCTGCCCCATTCATGATGGTGGATTTGCCTCCTTGTACCCCCCTTGCTTCCTTTGCTGACCTGGTCCTAGGTAAACCTGAGTGATGTGCTCAGGACCTGCTCCTAAAGCTCCCTGTCTCCCAATGCCAGATCCCATTCTGCTCCCTTGTTACATCCATCTCTGGGGATGAAGGCTTTGGCAGCAGCACTTCTAAATCCCCCCTAGCTGCTGCCTCCCATGTTTCTGCTCCCAACCAACCCTCTGCTGCCCTGGCTTTTAGTAGGAACAGGGCAACAAATGGATTTCTAGGCTCCATGGTTTAGCATCCTCCCTTCAAGGGAGAAGGGGAAAACATAAAGATTCAGTTTGGTTCTGAATGATTCATTTGATGCATATGGCAGAAACGCAGTGAGTGTTTGGGCTTGACAGCGGAGTCTGGACTGGGGAGAGGGAAAAAAGTGAGGAGATGCTTAAAATGAAAAGTGGGCTCAGAGAGGGGAAAAGGAGATATTTTCTATTAAGTACACCCAAACTGGCTGGTTTTAGTGCTGATTGATCACTCATTGCAGTAGAGAGCCTGAGACACAGCATCCCTTCCCTGATGGGCAGCTCACTGGCTGGCTCTGGTGCTTCTGCTTTCCTTAGAGCCCAGGTTTGCAGCCTCCTCACCTCTCTATAGCACAATGTTTTCAGGACCAGATGGGCTTAATTTCCTCTTGCCACCCCCTGAGCTTGGAGGAGGTTTGAGTTTGGAGCAGGTCTGCCTCTTATTCCGTTTGATCCCATCCGGCCGAGCCCTGCCTGTGGGCAGCCTGGTCTGCCCTGCAAACATGCTGAGGACCTGGCAAATCCCCCTCTCTGTGCTGAGGAAGGCTCTCTGAAGTAAGGCTTTCCTCTCCTAGCAGATAAATCTGTCTCCGTGTTACCTTAGCAGTAGCAGCGGCTGAGCATCATCTTATGGGTTGATACTGTTGAGATGCTTAGCCTAAGCTTCATCTAATCCTCTTTCATCTAGCAATCGGGCTAGTGATCTCCTGGAAACAGGCTTCCTGACACCAGCCTTGGCATTGTGGTGCATGCTCATGCTGGGAGGGTGATGCTCCTGCAGTGTCCTGGTGCTGCTGCCCCTGAGCCACAGGCAAAAGGGGGAAGGAAGTGAAGTTTCTAACCTGAGCTGGATTTTGGGTCTAGGTGTCAGCTCTGGTTTTCATAGGATTTTGTGGTGTGTGATTTCCTTACCTGGCTTCGTGTGGAACATAAACCACATTTTTATACCCATGCCTTTGGTTTGGATTCAATGTTGGGGTTGGTTTCTCGGGAATGCCCTCCTGCTTTTGGTTTGTTTTGCTTCTCTGCTGGTGCACCCGGGAATCTTGCAGCTCTTTGGGGAGCAATAGCCAGTCCTGTATATTTCCATTTCCTTCCTGCGTGCTGAGGCCCTGAATTCAAGCCAGAATTTGGGGCTGCTGGACTTCGGTTGTGCTTGAAAACTCTTGGGCTGTGAAGGTGGCAATCAAAACCTGATTCCTGCTTGGTGAAAGTGGGAGCCTTGTTTGTGGTTCAGTGGTTTCACTGCCCTCCAGCGTTACAACATCACCTAGACACCCACCTAGGGCACAGGCCTCATGTAGGGTATAGGGATGGTGGTTAGACCTCATCCCTAGGGTCTGATTTTGACCAGCTCTGTGATAAACATCTCTCCTTGAGCAAGACAGGTTGGGTGGGCAAAGCTTTCCTTGATGGCTGTCGGTGATGCTATGGGCTAGTTGCGATGATCGATGGCTGTGTGTGGAGGAGAGTAAGCAACCCCTTCCAGAGATGGTTGGTTGGCTTGTTTGCTGCTGCTGTGATCCTTCAGGAGTCATCCTGCTTCTCCTGTGTGGCCGCTGGCATGGAAAACCTTGTGCTAGCAAACAGGTGGGCGAGTGCACCTTGAGCAGAGCAAGAGGCAATGGAAACCACTGCATGGTGGGAGAGTGGAACCAGGGAACAGACCTGACACCAGCCAGGGCTGCTTGCTGCCACCACCCTGCCCCAATCCCTTAGCTCTGCTTGGCCTCAGCCCCCAGCACCTCCTTCTTCTGCCCCAATGGCATGTTTCTCCCTTCAGCACCTTCTCATGCTCTCCCCATCCTTCCCTTGCAGGGCTGCGTGTCCAAGGCTGAGCGAGGTGCCCCGCTGCTGCGCTGTGGGTCCCATGAGACAGGCAGGACCACGCTGTCCATCCCGCCTGGGGCTGCAGCACCCCACTCTTCCTCTGCTGCACAGGGAGCCCCTCCAGCACCCGGAACGAAGCTGCAAAGCTCTGCTGCCACGGTGAGTCCCTGGGCTTCTGCTTTCCTTCCTGATGGAGAAGGACCAGGGTTTGCTTCCCTGGTTGCTCCACGTGCATCTCCTTGCCACAGCAGGCCTGTGAAATGGGCTCCGAGCGAGCAGCTTATGCACCAAATAATTGAGGTTTCAGTCAACAGAAGCAGCTCACGAATTCAGGTTGTATTTAGCAAGTGGTTTTGGCTGGGGGAAAAAAAAAAAGAGTGAAACACTGAAAAGTTTGATTTTGACATTTTCCAAATGAAACCTTTCAGCCATCTGTTCTGAGATGACATTTCGGTTTGAGTTTTTTCTAGGAGGCTTTTTTTTCAGTGTGGGGGGGAAGCCACCTACAAACAAAAATGAAAGCTTCACTTCAGACCAAACAAGATGCTTCATTCAGCTCCACATTATTACTGGGGGTTTAAAATACGGCAAAGAATAAAACAAGCCCACTTTGTTCAACCTGAATTCCTTTATTATCTCCATTTGGCCAGCAAAACAAGAAATCAAACCCTCACCCTCCTGTTTTCCCAGCCCTTATCCTCAGAATAAGCTGCTATTGGGGTTGGAGGGTGGTGGAATGGGTTTTACACCAGGGTTTGCAGGAGGTGGGAGCTTTGCCCTCAGGGCAGGGAGGTGATGGCTGCAAAACCTGCGTTCAAGGAATGTACTACACGTTGTTGGGGTTTTTTTGAGTGAGAGCTTGGGAAGAGCCTGTGGTGGCAGAACATGTTGTACCAATGACTTCAGGGATGGCAGGAGAGGCTGCGGGAGCTAATTTTAGCTGCAGGAGAAAGCTTGTGCCTGAGAGGAGAGCATGCTGTGCTGAGCATCCCAGGGGTGCGATGGAGCCCTGAGGCTGTGGTGCTGGCCACTGGTACCCTGCTGTGTCCCGGCTGCTGCTGGGTGCCACAATTAGATGGCAGGTCCCACTCAGCCCCATTTGACCCCTGCAGAGCAGCATCTCTGCCTGTTATCTCAGTGCTTTCCCTGACCCCTATTTCAGAGTCCAATTTGAGGGGAGGAATCAATGTGATGCTGAAGGGACCTTCTGGTTTGTGTGGCCGAAGCATGGAGGGATGGGTTCAGATATCTCAGCTTGGTTTGGAGTCAGGTGTAGCAAAGTTATGGGAATGACAGCCTGCTATCCCAGCAGCACCACAGCTTGCAGAAGTGCAGCACTTTGGCACTGAGGGCCACAAGCTGCCAATGTGAGGCAGAGGGACTGTGCCTCGTGGTGAACAAGATCCTACCTGGGGGATTGCAGAAGAAGCCTGAACAGGCTCCTTTTGGCCCCTCGATGACAAGGGTGAGTCATGGAATCAACTGGGTTGGAAAAGCCCTTTAAGCTCATCCAGTCCAACCATTCCCCAGCGCTGCCAAGGCCATCACTAACCCATGGCACTGAGGCCTCGTCTCCACGCTGTGTGAACACTTGCAGGGACGGTGACTGCAGCCCTGCCCTGGGCAGCCTGTTCCAATGCCTGAGCACCCTTTGGGGCAGGAATTGTTCCTCAGCTCCATCTAAACCTGCCCTGGTGCAGCTTGAGGCCATTTCCTCTTCTTGTAGCTGACCACACTTGCCAAATCCCATCCCTGTGAGCACCAGAATAGCCCTTCCACCATGCTCTCAGCTCAGCTGAAAGCTACCTAGAGAAAGAGGCTGCACTTTCCATTTACTACACCCTCTCCACCCCCAGCTTATCCCAAATGCGACTTTATCAGCTGTCACATACAAGTGCTGGATGTGGAGGCATGTGCTGGAAGGGAGATGCTGTGCTTGGCAGGGGCTGCCAGGCTCCTCCCTGGCGTGGGGCGGTACCTGCCCCGCAATGGCTCATGCCCTTCACCAGAAAGGAGGATTGAAGGGCTGAGTCGTAGTGGGGAGAGTAGGAGAGACCCAGAATCGTGCCATAAACACAATCTGTGCTGCAGGAATGCATCCACCACCGGCTCCCTGGGAGGAGCGTGGTGCTGGCACATCCCGGCTCCCGGCAGCCTGGGCGTGCAGGGCTCCCAGTGCAGCAGAGAGCCTTAGAATACAGCGAGGACCAGGCGGGTGCCTCGGTGTGCGGTGGGACTGCAGGTGTTTGATAGCCATCCTCCTGTGCTCCCCTGCTTTTGTCAGCACCGGCTCCCTGCTGGAGCGTTACGGGGCTGCTGCCTTTGTTGCATAAGCAAAAGCTGGCTGTTGAGAGCTATGTGAGATCAGAGGGGATGCAGGGTTGCTGTGGATCTGAAGCCAGCCTCTGCCCTCATTTGGAGGAGAGCCAATTGTGCCCAAGCCTCTTCCTCCTGGTTTGCTGGTGGCTGTGGACCCAGGGTGTGATGGGGAGGGTGATCCCTGTGGTCTCCATGCCTAAGGAGTCCTTGCAGTGCCTGAAGCCAGGGATCAGCTTCTGGGACGCAGGGTAGATGAATGGAGGCAATGCTTATGAAGCTCTGCATTCCCACATGTGATGTGGAAGATGTTGGGTTAGAGGACGGGGTTATCCCACAGGGAATCCCTCCAGCTTCCTTGGGAGGGTCTTTCCCCAGGCCCTTACAGAAAGCCCCTGAAACCTGCTGGATCATTTACCTCTGCTTTTGCATGTAATATTTCCATCTTCTATTCTCTTTCTCTGTTTTCATCTCTCCTTCTCCCCTCTCCTCCCAATCTTTATCAGTAGCTAATGAAACAGGGAGAAACCAAATTCATACAGTAATTAAATTTACTTAGTGGATATTCAGCTGGAGTAATGAGAAGTTTAATTCAATGATTAGTTTTTTCTTTCATTAATTAAAAATGGATCAACGGTGCAGTTACAGTGGGCTGCATTGATCCTCCTTGTGGAAAGCTGCTGATGGAGGAGGAAGGAAGGAAGGCTTATCTTTTCTGTCCTCCCTGGATGCTCTCGCTACACACAGATGCCTTTATGGTCCCCTGGCTGTCAGCCTGGGTGTCCCTGCTTCTGTCTGAGTAAGGGATGCTGGGGGAAGCGATGGAGGAGTGAGGGACAGCCCTCCCCAACAGGTCCTGTCCCTGCTTTTCAGCTTAAAAAGGGATTTGTAGTATTTGCTGTGGGTGGAAGATTGAAAAGCAGGTCTCAGCCTAGAAGAGGTTTGGGGTGGGAGAGTTGTTTTCCTTCCCAGCTAAACAGCTTTTGATCCATCTGAATATGTTAAACTCATAAACATGGTTTTAGTCTTTTAAAAGAAGTGATGTGTGAAAGCAAAAATGAATAAATAAACCAAATAAGTTGTTTCCCATTTCTTCCCATGCTTTTTGCGGGCTCTTGAGCAGTGTTAAGACATCAGATGTCCTTGGAAGCTTGTTGGGCAGATTGCATTCCCCTAAAGCATGGGTTTGCTCCTAGTTTTTATATGGAAGGTTTATTTTGGTCACTTTGGGGATCTTTGTAAGATCTAACTATTGACTGCAACCCTCATATGAACTTGGAGAATGGGAATAAAAACCCCCACAACAAACAATGAGCCAAGAACTGGCATTGTAAGATCCAGTCTGGGCAGAAGCTCTGTGTGTAAGGGGGTGGCTCAGGTGGAGAGAGCGCTGCATCCCCCTTTGCTTCTGCCCTCTCTGCCCCATGTGTGTTCCAAGTCATCCCTTCTGCTGTGGTGGAGATTGTATGAGGGTGAGAAATAGCCAAGGGCCGGGGGCAGTGAGCACCAGGCTTTGAAGCCAGTGGGTGCCAGGGGTGCTCAGCACCTCTGGAAATGAGCTGGTTCTGCTTTTCTGGGGTTATCTCGGCTGATAACTGCTTTGGAAGAGCAGGAGAGAGGCTTCTGGTCAGCCCAGTGCTGTGTCCCTGTGCTGGGAAGGGCAGGCAGAGGCCCACAGCAGTGTTCCTGTCTCCTGAGGCTCCTCTGTGCTTGTGAAGCTACTCAGGATTTGGAGAAATAATTAATAATGAGGGGAATATGTCCCCTGCTTTGACTTTGTCCCTGAAACACTGAAAATCCTGATGGAAAATGGTTTCTGGCAGTATAAAAGGTGAATGTGGGATGCTTCTCTTTCCAAACATGGTCACAGCCATGGTACCCCCTTTCCAGCATCTCCTTGGCTGTTCTGGAGCTCCTGGCATCTGTCAGGACCCAATCTGTTGTCCTCAGGGATGTGTGACTGTGCTTTGTCCTGGACAGTGTTTTGGGCTGACCTTGGCTGTAATACAGCATCTCCAAATTCCAGCGCATCTGTGGGAGGACCCCCAAACACCCCCGGTCCATGGCATAGTGTTCCCCATTGATGTAGTCCTGAGCTGTGAGACCCTGCTGCAGTTCTGGTGCTTTGCAATTCCTGTCCTGTGTGATGCATTTCATTGCTTGGTACAATCTGAAGCCACCAAGGCTGGGCACAGGGATGCACTCAGGAGGCTGGCCTGGGGCTGAGCTGCCTGCCCAGGGATGTGTACTGAGGGCAGGGTGAGTCCATGCTGGCCAGTGAGTGCTATCTGGCCTTGCAGACAACCACACCACTGTTCTACAGCAGTGTTTTCAGAGGGCTTTTGCATGCATGTGTTTCTTGAGAGATCACTGCAAATGATTCCCAAGTGCTCTGGCCCAAATCTGTCCCGGTAGCTGTCAGCAGATCAATGCTCTGCTAAGTACAGCCCTGCTCTATTTCCATGGGAAAATGGCTTCTGTTAAGCAGTTCATCCTGGGCCTTTCAGCAGCAAGTCCACTAAATTTTGGTAGTTGTGTTTTTCTGTCTGTTGCAGCCTGATTTAAAGCTTTTTAAATACCAGCTCAGATGAAGATTAAGCTGAGCTGGGAGTGAGAGGGGAAAAGCCTTCCCAGCTCCTGACTTTCTCCTCCTGTTAGCCTCTCAAACGGCAGGTTTGAAGCCCTAATTGTGGTATCGTTTTGCCCACAGTGCATGAGTGGAAAGCAGAGGAGAGGCCAAAGCCCAGCGTGCCCCTGGCATCCGACTGCCCAGCATCCTGCCTTCATCTGACCTGGGTAGGTGGCACACGAGCTTGGGCACTGTTGTATTGCTGAGCATGTGACACTCACATACCTCTGTCGTGCTGAGTCTGGGGCTGGAATGGTTTCTGCTGCCATAAGTGTGGTGGAAATGCCATCTCCCCCCTGTAGTTCAGGGCTGCTACCCAGCCCTCCTGGGGCATGAGGCAATGCAGCTTTCAAGCAGGATCTGTTCTGTGTCTGGAACAGGTAGGAAATGTTGCGCACAGGGGACAGTTTTACCAGGAAACATCCAAAATGAGTATTTGGACAGTGGCACTGTTGAGAAAGAAGGGCTTTGTCATAGGGTTGTACTGCCTGCTTAAGTGGGTGGCTTTGCCCTGCCTTATGTTACATGATGAGGGGCAAACGCTGCCTGCACCATGGATAACTGAACACTGCAACCTGGGGGATGCTGGCAGACCTGGTTTCATCCTCCAGGAGAGGGCAGGCAAGAGGGTCCTCAAAAGGCAGTGCTTTTAGATGTCTTCATTACTGTGTCACAGCACCCATGCTCTCTGCACTGACCCAACCTCCTTCCAGTGCCTTTGCTGGAACAGTTAAGAGAAACAGGAGCAGGTTTCAGCTTGTACTGTACATACAAATCCTCATATGGAATCTGTGAACTGTCAGCTTGATGCAGGCAGTGCATGAGACTGCAAACATCAGAGCTGACTGGGCTGAAGCAGTTCCCAGGACGTCAGTCCTCGAGAGAGGAAAAAGGCATCTTGAGCAGAATTCAGCTTCCTAATGGGAAAAAATAACTTGGGATGATTCAAGCATCTCCTATGTGCCAGAGCTGGGGGGGAATTGTTCAAATTGGATGTTGTCCCAGTTGGTATGAGATGATGGTGTGTGCTGTGATCTCTGCTCCACACCTCTGCTTGGGGCAGGCATGTCCCTGCCTGATTGAGAGGAAAGGGAATCAAAACAGAATGAAGCAGAGCTTGCTTTCACCCTGACACTTGCACACAGATATGTAATTTCCCTTTTCCATTATGTTCTTTGCTCAAAGCAAAGAGCAGGCTGCAGAGGCTCAACCTGCTGCATGCCGAAAAGGGGCCTGTCCTCACCTTGCCTCTCGCTCCTGCATGCGAGGGACTGTTTGAGAGCTATTTCCAGCTTTGCAGAGGGATATTTCTAGCTTCTTGTTGCTGTTTCCCACTTTATGGTAAGCAGGAAATGGATACAGGCGCTCATCCCTCCCTGATCCTGGTCCCTGGGAAAAGCCGTGTGTGAAGGATGCTTGGTCAGAGGAGATCCCCCTGTGTCAGGGCTGATGGAGCAGGTGGACGCACCACGGCAATAGCAGTTTTCTGTCTTCACACCTTCTCAGCAGCAAGCCCTGCAATGCATTTATTCTTAGCGGTCTTCTATTAAAACAAAATGCAGCTGGGAAATGATTGTGTTGGTTCAAGTCCTCCCTGAACAAACAAATGCTGGGAGCCATCTGGTTTGGTTCAGATTTGGCTATTTTCTTCCTGGGTGGCATTTGCAAAAGTTGAGGATTTTTTGCTAAGAACAGTATTTATAAAATGAGGTAGTTTCAGGTTTCCGTGTGCTTTTCCCTCTGAGGAAGAGTGATTTCCTAGGAAATTTGCGGTGATGGAGGGGTGGTGGTGGTGTAGTCTGTTTCAGCCTGGTATCTCCACTAACTAGGGCAAGACTAGGGCAGCTGGGTGCTATGGAGTGTAATGATGGGCAGCAGCTGCTTCTCAGGTCCTGAACACCCCAAGGTCAGTACACAGCCCCTTGTCCTGCCCAAAAGCAGTGAAGCAGGACCCAGTGCTGGGAGAGGACACTAGGCCTAAGCATCCAGCACATGTAAGTCCTCTCCCCAAGGAGACCGTGAACCTTGGGCCTGGATGATGTGGGCAGAGGTTTTATTTAGTTCTGAGGCAGGGCTCAACCTGAGTGGATTTTTACTGCATGAGTTTTTAGTGTTTAAACTGAGCGCATCTTTGAACCGATGTGGTTTCTGAGGGATGTGTCTCTTCCTCTCTGAATGCATGTGCCATAAATGCTCCCAAAAAAGTCCTCCCTCTCCTCTCTGGTGTCGCTAGCCCTGGTGATCCAATCACACTTGCAATAGGTCAGGTTTTCCATCAAGGCCCTGTGTCACAGGAATGTCTTGGATTTGCACTTCTTGAACTCTGCTGAGAACTTGCTTTATGTCAAAAACCTACAAATGTGACCGGGGCACCCAGGCTCCTCATCTTATGCTGCAATGGGCCAGGGTGAGAGTGGCCTGGAGCAGGGAGGAGGATGTGGGTGACCTGGGGATGCAGGAGGGATGAGGGGAAGGGGCTGGAGAGGGGAGGAAAGGGAAGGCAGCTCACTTACCAGAAGGTGTCTGTCCTGGGAGCGTGTTGCACTGTGCAGTCAGCACTTGTTTGAGCAGGAACAATTCAAGTTGTCAGGTGGAAAGCATTGCCTCCCCTGATAACTTCATTGTGCTGAGCAACCTCCTAGCTCTGAGCAAGGAAAATCAATGCACCAGAGCCAGGCTGCCCATGCTGCAGGAGACCCTGCCTGCAACCTCCTGCAACCTCCTGCCACCCCATGCTGTCCCCTGAGGGGACCAGATGATGGGGTTTCAGGTAGGAGTAGCAGCAGGGTTGGGGCTGTTCCCAGGGAGGTTGCATGGGACTGTGGGGGATACTCAGGATGCTCTTGTCTTTGACTGGCCCAAAAGCTGTGGTTATATGCAGCGTGGATGGAAAGAGCTGAGAGAGAAGGAATGCAATGGAGGGAGAGGTGTCTGTGGCCTGTTCTGGTAGGTGCTGTTTCAGAAGGTCTGCTCCTTCCCCCAGCAGGGTCAAGAAAAGCCTTAAATTCCCTTTCCTTACCTGGTTCCCACTTTCTAGATGAAACGAGGTTTCTTTCAAAGCATCTTTCTCTGCAGGTCGATGAAGCCGTTAACAGAAAGAGGTCTTTGTTGCTTCATAGCTTTTTGGTAGCACATTTGCAAGAATGAATATTAATTGTGCAAAGTGCTAATGAGCATTCAGGCTGTGCAGCCCAAGAATGGCCCCATGCATGCACCTGCTTGCCCTTGCTACAAACCTGGATGCCACCACTGTGATCCAGCAGCTCCAGAGAGCTTTTCAGTGCTGTGATTCCATGTGGATGCTTGGGGCTGTGGCAGGGACCATCGGGGACTATTTGTGGTACCACATTAGCGAGGCTGGGAGGCACTTGAGGTTTTCTAGCAGTCAAACAGCTCTTCCAAATAGCATCGTGCACACACAGCTTGGGATGTCACATTAATGTTAAACACGGGGAAGAAGCAGGAGTAGGAGCTGGGTGTGCATGGCAGTTTGTTTCTTTGGGTTTGTATGCTCATGCTTTCTGCTTCATTGCACCCTGACATGCACAAGGGAGGAGAGGGGGGTATGGGTTTTAAAAAGGCTTTATAAAAAATTACCTTCCATGAAATATTCAGGCCAGGCTGATTTCTCTTTAAAAACTGGTCTAATTACTCCTGCAAGGCTTCCAGTGCTCCTGGTCTCATTTCGTTTGGAGAGAGGCAGCAGGAATACTTGACTTGAGATGGGCTGGTTTGTATTCAGTGCAGTGAGCTGATCACTGTATTTGTATTTGGAGATGGGGATCAGTGGGTTGGTTTGTTCCCATGAATAGTTGCTGCTGATGGGCTAAGGGCAGGAAAGGAAATGGAGGCAATTTAGCAACATCTTGGGTGCTCTAGGAACAAGACTGATGTCCCTTGTGCTCTAGGTGTTCTGGGCTGTGCACTGGGTGTATCCCACTGCTCCCTCCTTGCAGATGTGTGGGAGCCAGTGTTGGGGAGCGCATCCGCTTTGCTGTGAAGGGGAATGCTCCAGGAAGCATTAGGTGTGATCCCAAATTAGCATCCCATTCACTTGCTTCTAACTGTGTTAGCTCTGCAAGGCTAATAGGGCTCTAAAATGCTCACCAAAATCGGCAGCTCTGACTCAGAATACACGGAGGGAGCAGACTTGCTGAATAAGGCAATGTAGGTGTTGAGTGCTGGCCTGGCTGCAGCACTGCTGTGGGGCTTGAGAGAATCAGTGTCAGAGCCTGGGAGGGGTCCTCGGTTCCCATCCTGGTGGCTAAGCCATGGGTGAGGGGGATGAAGGCGTGAGGAGGATGAAGGCGTGAGCATCAAAGCCAGGCAAACCGTGGAGCGTTCCCAAGTGCTGTGCCATGTTCCACAATTAATCACTTCCACCCCCATTGCACCTTCCCCCTCCCCTAGATCCTCCCTCGCCTGGTGCTGGAGTGGGGGAACGGAGGCAGCTCCAGTTTTATGAATCAATCAAAGCCGATGCCTGCTTTTCAGAGCTGCTGATTTAGAGAGCCCTTTGCAAGTGTGTGCAGTATGATTTCTTATCAGAGCATGGCTCTGGAAGAGCCTGCCAAGAGGAGCTCTTCCAGCTCCCAGCCACATCCTGGGGAGCCGGGCTGAGTGGTCTTTTCATCTACAAATAAAACAAACAGGAACAAAGAAGGCAATAATATTGACTTTCATCATTGATATTTCCATTTATCTCAGTAATAATTAGTATTTCTATTGCTGGAAGGGTATAGCTCATAATCGCACTGTTTCAGGGGAGCTTATTAATGTCATCACCGAGAACAGCCAGGCATAAAGTGCTGGGTGAGTGGGGTGGTGGGCTGGGAATGGAGCGGAGCTGGATATGGAGGAAAGGCAGGAGGGTGCAGAGGGGCGTGTGGATGCTGTGGGGAGCAGCAGAGCTGAAAGGCTGAGCTTGGGCATGGGCAGAGGCTGGCTCAGCACTGATCTAATGCTCCTGTTGTGCCTGGGTTGAGGCGGGAAAACCCTATGTGTCTGCTGATCTCAAGGTCCCTGTCTGCCCCTTGCTGCTTCCTCCAGCACAGCCAGAGCAAGTCCCACTTGTCTGTGTTGAGAAGGGCAAGACTGGTGCTTTGCGGTGGTCCAGGGATGAAGGATGCACTGTGAGATGCAGTCACAGCATCTTTCCCTCAGTGTGACGCTGCTGTAACAACAGCTCCCCCATGTCACCCGCACACCAGGCAATGTGGGAAACCAGGGCAAGCTCTTGCTTCTGTCCCCATCTGCCCCCAGGATGCCTGTGCCATTCATGCACCAGCTTCCTGCAGCATCCACAGTGCTTGTATTTGCTGGCGCTTGGTTAGTCATTCCCTGTCCTCTTTAAACAACCCCTCACAGTGCTGCCTGCAGGTCCTTGTTCTGTCAAAGCTGTGTGCCTGGCCTCATCCTTCCATGGGGTCCCAGAGCAGGGGGACACTGAGGTTTCTGCACTGGTGCTGCTGCTGTCCTATGTTGCTGCGGAAGCTTTGGCACCTGACTGCTCCGTGCATCATCCTGAATCTGTCTGGAGATCCATTCTCTGCATCTGTTTATTTGTTTTAATTGTCCTATTAAGTGCATGTTCTAGGCCCGCCCGGGAGGGATGGCGTCTGGAATGCAGTGTCCTGAGCATTATCAATTCCACAGGAAGCACTGTCTCCGAACGACGTGGCAAATGCAAATGCAGGGCAGTGTTTTTATTGGGATTTAAATGAGTTTAAGGCTGTTCAGAATTACAATGTGATTTGAGCCAGGAGGGGCTTGTAAAACTGGTACGAGTTCATATATTATACAGTAAACATGCCAAACCCCGTGGCTCCTGCTGAGCACCTCCCCTGCCAAGGTGGGGAAAGGAGCAGAGCAGACCCAGGGCTCCATCATGTAGGTCCCCATGGGGGAAGGGGCTGTTTGAGATGGAAGGAGGAGGGCTAAAAGGCTCAGCTGTGGAGGTCCCTGTTACCAGATGTGAGCCTGTGGTGCAGTTTAGGCTGGTGGATGGTCTCTGGCTGGAAGGGGAGGCTTGTGGATGTGTTTTGGGGCAGGGAACACTTCACCCATGTAGAGCTCCACTGGGAGAGCATGGCAGTGGGTGCTAGTGCTGGCCATGCTGTGCACCAGGGAATCATGGCAGTGCACCCTTCCTTTGCACTGAGCTGTGGCTTGTCAGGGTGCTGGTGCAGGACATGGGGACCCTTCCTTGGGCCTGATCCCACTCCAGGTTCCTGATAGCAGGGAGCTTTCTCCACTTAGTCCAGGATGTGCCAGCTCCAGCTTGCACCTCTCTGGAGAATTTATAGTACCCATGTTGCACAGACATGGCTCATGAGGCTTTAATGGATGTTATTGTAATCTAGGGCTGTGTGGGGTGTTGTGCAGAGATGGAGGAGGGATGGGTGATGTGGCAGAGCTGGATGTGCCCAGGCACTCTGGGAATGAGCCACCACAGTGGGTATAACAGATTCCTCGTCTGCTCCCTCAGCCAGAGCAGGCATAAAAGGGAAGTTTGAGCTATTGGCTTGGGATGCTTGTGCCTCGCCTCATTTCAGTGCTATGCTTTTGATCTCTGAAGGCTGGAGCTGAATATTTGAATGAGAACTACGTGGTTGTATTGAAATCCTAGACAAAATGCCTTTTGTGCCTTCCTGCATGTTTATTTGCGTAAGAGAGTGTTTTGCTGGAGAAACACGGGAAGGAGCTCGAGGGAGAGGCGCGAAGGTGGGGGGAGAGCACTGGGGAATTCGCAGTACAATTTCAGGACACTTAAGAGCCTCTTATTGTCAGTGGCGAGACAGCGACATCGGAGGCAGCCCTGCCAATTGTCTGAGAGAAATTGCTTTGTTTGTTGGTATCTCACTGGTTAAGTTTTTGGGTTAGATGTACAAAGCACAGGAGAAATGCAGAAATGCATCTCTATGCATATATACATGTCTCTGTATCCATAGTTATCGCCCATAAATGACCTTGCATGAAATAATACCATCAGCCTGCACGGTGCTGCTGAGCTGGGTGTTTGCATTGTAGGTGTGGGGAGTGACCACCTCCCAGTCCTGCTGTGAAGCCACCAAGGTGCTGGCTCCCATGGCAGGATGGGGCTGGCAGTGCGTGTCCCAGGAGGGAGCATCCCCCCTCCTCCCCTGAAAGAATGGTTTCACTCTCTCCATTGGGATGAGCCTTTGCTGACAGGTAATGTGCTGCTAAAGAAAGCTGCTTTCCCCAGAGGAGGAAACTGCTGCTGGAGCCTGCGGGAGAGGTGAAGGGGATGGAGATGTGACAGACAGCAGCCCCGCTCCTCTGCCCTGCTCAGAGGGGAGGTGGCAGGCTGGGGATGCAAAGGCTCCCTGATGAAGAGGTGCACTGGTGGCACTTGGGTGGTGGTGGAGAGGCAATTGCTCAGCTCTCCCCTCCCCGCCAGTGCCCAGCTCTGTGCCAGCCTCATGGGAAGATGCAGGAGGAGGGCAGCAGGGTCATGTTGGCTGGGAGCTGTGTGCTGCATCCAGCAGCCCGGATCAAAGGGACCTCAACCAGTGACATCACTAGAAGCCTTTAATACCCAGCCCTGGAGCAGGGTTTACCCAAGGGACCCATTTCCTTTCCCGAACATAAAAAACCCCAAACTGTGTCAACTTGACATTCAGGAAACTTTCATACCTTTTTATTCATTTAACAGTTTAGCTAATTGCAATGCTGTTTTTGTTAGGTTTTTGATTCATTCTGACTTTGTCCTTATATACTCTTTGTTCTTTAAAGCTATTTCATTATGGTGTTTATTACCTGTGCTGCATCTGTGAGAGGATGGGAGAAGGAGGAGGGGTACCCTGGCTGTACCCATGTGCCAAAGCCTTTGGTAGCTCTGGTGAAGCCGGCTGGTCTCAACACATCAAGACTATAGAATCGTATGATCATTTAGGTTAGAAAAACACCTTTAAGATCCAGCCCAAGCCTTAACCTTGCACTGCCAAGGCCACCACTAAACCGTGTCCCTAAGTGCCACATCATCTAGATGTCTTGAGTATCTCCAGGGATGGTGATTCCACCACTGCCCCAGGCAGCCTGTTCCAGTGCCTGACAACTGTTCTGGTGTAGAAATGTTTCCTAATGTGCAGTCTAAGCCTCCCCTGGTGCAATTTGAGGCCATCTCCTCTTATTGCTTGTTCCTTGGGAGCAGAGCCCAGACCCTCCTGGCTCCATCCTCCTGTCAGGCAGTTGTACGGAGCGATCAGGTCCCCCCTGAGCCTTCTCTTCCCCAGACTGAACCCCCCAGGTCCCTCAGCTGTTCCCCATCACACTGTGCTCCAGGCCCTGCACCAGCTCCATTGCCCTTCTGTGGTCCCGTTCTAGCACCTCAATGTCTCTCCTGTAGTGAGAGTCTCAACCTAACACATGGGTGCTTGGGGCACAGCCTCACCGGTGCGCAGGATGACGGATGGTCACTGTCCTGCTGGCCACACTACTGCAGAAGCTGCTGCTTGTTCTGGTAGTGGTTGAGAAGTGCCCCTTCAGCAGCACTGGGAGAGCTTGCAGACATGCCTGAATTGTTTGGGCAGAAAACCACCAAAAAGAAGGAAACTGTGCCAGGGTTTCACTGTGCTGTTTTCTCCATGATGTAATTGCCGTTTTCCTTTCGGAAGAAAGTTTTGGTTGGAAAGTTCCTTGACTTCTAAAGAATTGTGAAAACTCTTAGACATGTCCAGATGTAAAGTGAAACGTTGCTGTGCTTCTCTACGCTTTAGATTCACAGCATTTAACAGAGGACATTTTCTTCTATTAAGCTAATTCTTACTAAATTGTCAAAAATATGGGAAAAATTATTACAGTAGTGGTAATGTGCTTTCACAGCCTTGGCGTTTACCACAGCTAATGGTGCTCTTTCATTCCTCCTGCTCTCTCAGCTGTCTCCACTTCACTCAGACCCCCCATAAGTGCCCTCCCTGTGCCCAGACTCCCAGCAGCCCTAACCCTGTTATGGACTGAAGTCACCAGGTTTTGCTGATGCTTCCCCTACCTGTGGTTTTCCAGAGAGATGAGCTCAAGTTGAAGCTGTACCTGCCTCCAGCTTTGTGCCTTTGCACTGGGGTTCTCTATAGCATCCATACCCCACAGCCTTGAGGCACTGGCCTGCCTAGGTCTAAGCCATCAGGCTTCTCACTGTGGTCTGTCTGTCTCCCTTTTGAGTGCCACTCCACTGCCCCAACTGATGCTCTCAAGGCCAGGAGCAGTTTGCAGCCTCCCTTCCCCTGCCCGGTGTGATCCTATCTAGCCCTGCACACATGAGCATCAGCAAGGCACGGAGCTGGGGAAAGATATCAAGAGCTGTTGCAGCTTACATAAATGGATCCATTTTCATTCTTCTGCTTGTCTGCTTCAGTCAAAATACAACGCCACAGCTACCGATGCTTGGTGTCATTGCAGACCACAGCGAGCTGATGCATGTGCTGCTGTGGTAGGTGCTCCATCTCCCCGTACCGCAGCTGTCCTGAGCCTGCACCGCAGCTCCTGGCACTGCCTTTACCCCTGGCCCCTGGGAGCCTGCAGCATGCCCTGCTCTGAATCATGTCTCCCACTGAATGGTAGCTCCTTGTGGGCTCTGCAGCTCCCAGGCTGCAAACCACAGCCCTGCTGGGCTCATCTCCCAGCTGAGGAGCCGCTGCCTGATGCCTCTGCATGCTCAGTATGAGCAGGAGCATCCTCCTGTGCTTGCTGCAGCCCAGCTGAACCCACCACAGGAGCTGTCAGCTCCATCCCCATGGGGACCCTGGAGCAGTGTTTGGTCATGTTGCTGGGCTCTTTCTGTTCAGTAGGCACATATGTACACATGGACAAACACATACTGCAGTGCTCTTGAGGTGTCTGGCAACTGGTGTCTTCATCTTCATTATTTAGAGGCTGCAACGAGCATCTCTAGTTGTCTGTCGCTCCGTGGGATGCTGGGGATGGCTGTGTGGCTGGGAATGGTAGGGATGAAGAGAGAGTTCCTGAGGCAGAGAGGGGCAGTGGAGGCTTGTGTGCTCAACCCATTGATTGGACCACCTTAGCCAGGGCAGGGTGATGGCCATGGAGCTGGCCCTGTGAGCACTTAAAGATGTGATGTGAGGAGATGAGTGTGTGTAGGGATCTGTGCTTCCTTTCCTGTTCTCCATCACACCTCCACCCATTCCTTGGCACCTGGACACCCCTCCTGCTGAGCTGGAGCCTCTGCTTTGGGGTCAATTGGCTTTCCTCTGCCACTGCATTAGGTGGCAGAGATGCTCTGCATGGCATGGAGCTCTGTGCGCAGCTGCTTGGATCTGGCAATAGGGTCATGGATGCTTTGGGTGAGCCTCTGTTGTTGTATGTTTTTCCCTCTACTTCTCCCTTAAAAGTCGTTGTTACATCTCCTTTGGAAATGTGGGAGCTGTGGAGATAAGTGCCTGCTCTGACTGATAGCTGGCTGGAGGGTGCCTTTGTCAGGGAGGTGGATGTGGATGGTGTGCCCTCCAGCAGCCCTGCTCCATGATCATGCACCATCATGGATGAGGTGTCATGTCTTTGTTCAATACCTGCAAATTGCTCATTACAGAGGCTCCTGCTCCATGGGCAGAGCCTGGGTACAGGGAGCAGACAATATGAGTCCTGAAACCTCAATGCACCGAGCAATTTCCGTCAGAGGCTTTCACACCTTTTCTTTTTCCTCTCTTTTCTCCCTCTCATTTCTCCTCTGTTAGAAAGACATGGAAACGGGTCTCCTGAGCTTCAATCGTGAGCTCAACACCACCCCTCGTGTGGGCAGAGCAAATGATGGGCTGCGGAGTTGTGGCACAGCAGCAGTGTAGCCGCAAAACCCTTCCCATCATGAGCCGGATGGAGGCAGAGGGCACCAGCCATCTCCCATCCCATCTCCCTGAAATGTCACTTGCTTTTAAATGCACTGGTAGTTTAAAATAAGAATAACCTGCTCCAGGGCTTCTTAAACCATGGAATTAAATATGGTTCTGGTCTCTCGGCAGAGCCTGACTCTTCAATTCTGAATCTGCTCAGCCAAGCAAAATATTGCAGGGGGGAAAGAAATCAATATTTCTCAGGCCCAGCACGGAGAGGAAGCTGTCTGTGTGTGGCTGCAGGCGTGCAAGTGCAGATGTGCACACACAGCGTGGCAGTGTGCGAGTGGCACGCGTGAGCACAGCACGAGAGCACCAAGAGGGATGTGATGGGGATGTGGTGTCTGGGATGCCAGGGCTGTGGGTACCGCCCTGGGAGAGCCCATTGCACTTGGTTGTATGGCTGGGGACACAGCTGGGTTTCTGTCCTTGTAGTTCCCAGCACAGGCTGTCAGATAAGGAAATACAGCATTCTTGGTATCATGTCATGTAATTTAGTGGTCAGCAAACGGCTTTGAGCAGATGTGTTGTAGCTCTTCTGGTTTCTGGTGCACGGAGCTGAGCTGCACAGGAGATGGGACTGATGATGTTTTCTAGCTGGGAAGACTTTGCTCTGTGACCCACAGGACCCATTATTTGGAGGTTGGCAGTGTTTCACATAATAGATGGGGGCTCTCGCTATCATGTGTGTGTCATCTGTCACATGGACTTGTTTCTGTGTGGTGGCAGGACCCCTGTTCCAAGGACTGCTCTGGGTGTCCTATGTGCTACATTGAGTGGTCCATAGCAGTGTACCCTGTGCATGGCTGTCTCCTGCCCAGATGATGTGGGCTGAATGGGGAACGGGTCCTGATATCAGCATCACTGAAGATTCCCATCCTTCCCTGCAATAAAGGGCTCAGGCTATAGCTAGGGACTGCAGTTCAGGGGAAGATTAAGCTGACTTTGCCATGTCTAAATTCCCCAGGTGGTTTGTGTCCAACCCCTCTCTGCCCTCTCACTGCCTCACAGAGTCCTAATGTTCTCCTCTCTGCCCCTGTGTCCCCTCTATGGTGCATGGTGGTGGGAGGAGGGAGCTGTGTTGGGGTCAGGAGCAGAGGAGGACCTCCATCTGCAGCAGAGAGGAGAAGGGCAAATGTTACTGACCTGCTCTGGCATCTGACCAAACCACAGGCACTCACCCCTCCCAAAAAGCCTCTCTGATAGCTTAATTTCTTAGTTGCTGTCTGTGATCAGGATGTCAGCTCTGGCTCTTCTCCAAGATACCTTACATCCAGCAGCCCAGGGCTCTCCATCACCTTGCTTGGTCACTACTTTCAACTCACCCGCTTGGAGAATCTCCCATCTCCACGCAAGGCCACCTCTGCTGCCCCATGGGCATCATGTCCAGTGTTGAGAGAGCTCAAGATGCTGAGGAGTGCCAGCACTTGGAGCAGATCAGAGCCTCAGGTGCCTGGTGCTGGGCTCAGCATGGACAGCTGGGGGTGAGGCTCTGGGAAGGGACCCAAAGGAGAGCTCTGTGGGGTCTGGCACTGGGCTGATGGGAATTCCTGGTGGCTCTGGCCATCCGGCTCAGGCAGTGCTGGGAAGCCATGCAGCAGGAGCGTACCCGCTGCAGCACAGTGAATCTCTATATCTCAATAAGCAGCACTCAAAGGCAGACCTGAAAATAAATATTTGAAGAGGAAATAGTACTCTCTTCTATTGTCTCTTCTCCTTTCCTCTCTCTCTTTTCCCCGCCCTTCTCCTGTCTTTTACGTCTGACTGAACATGAGAGTTCATTGTTAAAGGGGTTTTGTTTTCTTGTATTTTCTCCCTTTCTCTACCCTCCCAGTGAAGAAACTACAGGAGCTGCACTATTAACAATTCAGCCCTGTACAGCAGCAAGGGCTGTCTTCACGCCAAGCTTGTCCATGCTCAGGATGCTGGGTGCTTGTTTTTCTTCTCTGTTGCTTAGTTTGCCATGACAAAACACAACTAGATGGCTGTTTCTTCTGCAGGGAGCAGAGAGATGATGGGATCAAGCTGTCTGAAAATAAATCTGTAAGTGTGCTTCAGCCCAACCCTGCATTCTCATTCCTCGTTCTTGGTAGCTTTGACTTTGTGCAGAGTAGAGTGAGCATGTCAGCGGTGCCATGAATGATACTGGTTCCTGTTGGCTTTGGTGGCAAAGGTTGAAACTGGGCCAGGAGGAAGCATCTGGTCTTGTGTCTTACTGGAAGAAGGAGTAAAGGACTGTTAAGCTGCAGATGGATGTGAAGGTCAGGGCCTGTGGCACTGCGTGTGCTCCAAGTCAGAGAGGAGGTTATGGAGGCAGTGGCTTTTCACACGAGTGGGGGAATCAGCCTCTCGCCTGGCACCGGCTGCAGTCTGGGTACCCAAAGGCAGAAGAGCCCTGCACCCCCAATGGATGCGACTGTCAGCGAAGTCCTCCACGGACAAGAGCTGGTGAAAGCAGGGGTGGTGTGTGCAGGAGTTGGTCCTGGAGTAGGGAAGTGAGTGCAGAGTCAGCCCACGGGCTGTAGGATCTGCATTGGAGGATCGTGGGCTGGGAAAGGAGCATTGGCATCATCTAGAGCCCTCCTCTGAGTGTGAAGGGAAGTGTTAGGAGAAATCTAATGTAAAAGTAGAGGTGAAGAGTGGTAGTGAGAAGGGAATGAGGAAGAGAAGGGAAGGGAAAGACTCCAAGGAGGAAGTGAGAGTGAAAAACACAGAGGTGTTTTAAGGGTATCCGAGATGTCACAGGCAAAGGAAATAGTCCAGGGAAGATGTAAGTTGCAGAGAAGACTTCCTGCTTGGCTGCGAATGTTTGCTAAGCTTCTCTGCTATATTTAGCAGGCTCCATGCCCTTTGGAGAACTCTCCCCGCAGATGGCAGAGGAGCAGCTTGCCAAATGGTGGATGCCGTGCTGCATCGGAACGGGGTGCCCGGTGTTCAGGGAGAGAAGTTTAATGTGGGCTTTGCCCTTTCAGCAGCGAAGCCAAGCATCTTGCTTTGCTGCCCAGTGGATGGGGCTGCCAGATGGCTAAATATTTGCTTGTAAATTAGCAATGGGAAACATGTGATGTAAAGACCTAAACTGAAGAAACACAGGGCCTGGATTGGACTCTTTCTCCTGCAGCGGGTGGTTTCTGCAGGGCATGGTTGGGTAGATCCACGACGGGAGCAGCACAGGTTGATCTCCAAGCAAATGAACATGGGCATTGCATTCCCATCTCTCCCCTGTTCATTGGCACACTCATGGGCCATTACTCAAGTGTGTGCAGCCTCTGGCTGTGTTTGCTTTAAACCAATATGCAGAGAAACACGACTTTTCTGTCTAGGAAGAGAACCCCACAGCTTGTTCTGTGTCTGTGCAGCATCTCACTGAATGGGATATGACTGGAATTAAATTTCCAGGCACTAATGTAATATAAGTACTCATAATTTGTGTGTGTGAATGTGTGGGGATAGGCAACGTAGCAATCCCGTGCTGTGCAGCCCCAAGCAGCATCCCACACGGTCCTGCCTGCAAAACGGCTTTGTGGCTCACTTGGGGTATCTCTGCATCACGCCCGACCCGAGCCTCTGTGCTGGGGCGGGAAGTGGGGAGGGAAAGCCTGAGATATGCTGAAAGATTTTGTCTGGGGGGAATGGGGCCCACAGGGATATCCACAGAGCATCGCACCAATGTACTTGTTAATGCTGCCTTCTGCGAGTCCTCCCAAATCATGGGGCTGCCCGACTCCTTGCTCTCCACCCCAGAGGCATAATATACTTTAAAAACAAGTAAATATTTAACTACTGGCTTCCTTTTGTTTGCCGTCTGAAAACACTCGGCTCTGACTCCATGTTCTCCAGTGTTCCTGTGCAGACAGGAGGGCTGGCCTCTCTCCTCTTCCCTTGGTTCCTAATGAAAGCCAAGCTTTCCGCATCTTAACTTGACTCCAGGGGCTGTGGCTCTGAGAAGCTCTACCTCTGTAATACTGGCAATAAAATCATAAGAGCTGGCTACGCTGCTGTAAAACTTTTATTGCTGTGTGAAGAGGAACAGCGGATCCTCCCTCCCTCCCTCTTCCCCATCCCTGCGGCTCTCAGCTCTTGCTCTGCTCCCTCTCCAGGCATCGGGGCCTTTGTGCCAGGCAGCATCCCATTTCCCTCTGCTCCACTTGATCCCCTCCTCATCCTGCTTCCCTGGGGCTGCTCTGCCACCACTCTTTCCTGGTCCAGCTTCGGCAGCTCCGCTCCTGACCTTGTCCTCACTGATGCTGCTCGGCCGCACGTCAGCTCTCCGTTTGCGTGCATGCCCACAATGAGAAGAGCTGGAATAGCTCCCTGCGTGGTGAGGCCATCCCTGCATTTTGCCTTTCATGGCGACTAGGAGCGTCGTCTGCCTTCCCACACCATCCCCAACCGTATTTATAAATCGCAGCGGCGTTATCCGTGTGGATGCAGATTGTGCATGATGATTTTCTATAAATACAAATGCTCTGTAATTATCGTTAAAACTATTTAGCCCAATTCAAAGGTAGATTAAATAATGAATGTGTGTGTGATATGCCTGCCGACATCAACAAATGGAAAGAGGCATCTCTGGGTGCATATCTGGAGGATTCCCTGGTGAAGAAGTTGGGGGAGGAGAGCAGGGAGGGAGCTGAGCGGTTGTGTTGCTGTAAATGCACCTTTCACATGGGTTCAGATGGTGTGGTGTTGCTTGATGTGTGATCTTGGGACTAGAAAGATAGGTGGTCCAGGAGACACCATACCAAGGGATGGATGAGGTGGATTGGCACATGCAGAAGCCACTTGGTATTCACAGCTACCTATTGCTGTGCATCTTTTCCCTCTGCTTTCACTGCTCCTCAGGAGCAGTCATTTCAGGCTAGGCTGCTGATGGAGAGCAACGGAAGGTGTATGATAAGGCTCCCCAAAGCCTCTCAGCCCCTTGTTTGGTATGCTAATTGATTTTCTCTGAGGCCTTGCCTATCCTAGTGCGTTTCCTTTCCTGCTGGTCTCTCCCTGGACATGAGCTGGTGAACAGCAGAGTCCTTTGGGGACACTGGCTCTGTCCCCTGTTCCAGCCCTCTCTATGAGAAAGGAAGAGGGGACCTTTTGCTGTATGAGCCCAGGGATAGACCCTTGGTGGGTCCTTGCTGAGGATGACATGGCAAGTTGATGGGGTGCTGTAAAGGGACCATACACTCTGTGTGCCCCAGGAGGGGAATTTACAAAGCCAATGGAAGGATGAGGTAGATGTCATCACTGCTTTTAACGTGGGAACCTCCATCTCTCCCTCCTTGTTCTCTCACAGGCAACAACTCGCTCAGCTCATGTGTGGCTGCAGCATCTCAGCCCTTCCCTGGCTCCGTGTCACATTGTGGGCTGCTCCCCTGCCCCAGGGACAGCAGCGTTGGCACCAACGAGGGAAGCGGGGCTGGGAGGAAGGTCTTCATCACCCTAACTAATAACTGTGTGCTGACAAATTGAATTATCCCTTTTCCAGTTGCCTGCACTATTGATCAGAGAAAAGGTTTGTGGTTTTGTTAGGTGGGTTTTTTTTCTTTTCCTTTTTCCTTTTAAGTTATAGTTGCAATGTCCTGGGGGCTTATAATGAACTAAATAAGGTCAGGTTAACAGAGAAATCAAATATGCTCTGGCAGCAGAAGCGTGGGCTCTTCCTGGAGACTGAGTGGAGAAGGAAGCAGAGGAGGGAGCAGCAGCAGCTCCCAGTCCTCAGGGCCATGGTGCCTGCAGGGTCCAGCCACAGCCTCTGCTCCTGGGGAGGGCAGTGCTGCAGCAGAGGGTGGGCTGCAGGGTGGGACCAAACAGGCAGCTGATGGAGGATGAGCAGCGTAGGGTGAAACTGGGCTGAAAGCTCCTCATGACCTGACTTCAGTGTGCGCTTGAGCCCAGAACCCCCCCCGCGTGCTGGGCTGCACCCCCAGAGCGTGAGCAGCAGCTCAGGGAGGGGATCCTGCCCCTCTGCTGGGCTCTGGGGAGACCCCCCCTGCAGCCCTGATCCAGCTCTGGGGCAGCAGCACAAGAGGGACGTGGAGCTGCTGGAGCGAGGCCAGAGGAGGCCATGGAGATGCTGTGAGGGCTGGAGCAGCTCTGCTCTGGAGCCAGGCTGAGAGAGCTGGGCTGGGGCAGCCTGGACAAGAGAAGGCTCCTGAAGGGGAGACCTCAGAGCAGCTCCAGTGCCTAAAGGGGCTGCAGGAAACCTGGAGAGGGGCTTGGGACAAGGGCCTGTAGGGACAGGCCAAGGGGAATGGCTTTAACCTGCCAGAGGGGAGACTGAGATGAGCTCTTTGGCAGAAGCTCTTCCCTGTGAGGGTGCTGAGGCGCTGGCACAGGGTGCCCAGAGAAGCTGTGGCTGCCCCATCCCTGGCAGTGTTCAAGGCCAGGTTGGACACAGGGGCTTGGAGCAAGCTGCTGTATGGAAGGTGTCCCTGCCCGTGGCAGGGGTTGGAACTGGATGAGCTTTAAGGTCCCTTCAACCCAAACCACTCTATGAAACCAGACCCTACCACAGCGGGCAGGATATGGAGGGCTGCTTGGAAATGCAGTGATGTGCGTGGGAGAGGCAGTGCAAGTGCTTGGCCCATCCCAAGCAGTGTGGCAGGAGCTGTGGGGTCCAGCAGGGTCTATCTGCCACCTACCCCAGCTCATGGAAAACTGCTGCCCAGGCTGCTTGAGTGTCTCCCATCCTAACTGGGGGGCTGCTGAAGTGGGCAGGGGATGCATGATGGGGTGCAAGAAGCCAGGTTTTGGCTGGGCACAGCTTTGTCCAGCATCTCTCTGTGGGGTCCCTGCCTGGGGAAGCTGATGGTGGCTGGTTCTGTGCTTGGGTGCCAGGATCCTGCTGTGAACTCAATAAAAGCTGTGTTGGGGGAAGAGGGAATAAATTATCCAGATGAAAAGGATGAGTGAAAAAGCACATGCAGAGAAATGCCAACCCACCTTTGAAAGGCTTTATCAACCTCGGACATGTGTCACCTTGGCAGCAGTGGAGCTGCAGGGAAGGAGGAGAACTCCTCACTGTCCTCCTTTGTGTCCCTACTCCTGGGCTGGCACCAGGGATGAAGCGGGGCTGCTGCAGGAGAAGCAGAGAGTTGAGGTAACCTGTCAGTGCTCTGTGGCTTGAGCTGCTCTCTTGTGTTGCTGGAAGAGGCCGGCAGCTCTGAGTGAAGGCTGGGTTTTCAGCTCAGGGCTGTAAGCATTGCAAAGGGAGCGGCTGTCCATGGGAGCAAGCCTTACTGCCGCCAGCCCCAGCATCCTGGTCAAGCAGGGCTGGCAGATAAACCCTTGTAATGGGGGAAACACTTTGAGAGGCCAGGACTAGTGCAGTCTGCACCCAGAACAGACCTGCTCCTCCAGGAGGGGAATCCAAGGGCAGTGTAATGCATTGACCAGCTTTGCAGCCCTGGGGCTGTGCTCAGAGCAGTGCCCTAAGGACCAGCCTCAATGAGCAGCAGAAGCAGGGACATTCACATCTTGGTTTTGTGTACAAAGCTCTGTTTACAAAGACCCAGAGTGAAGCCTCGGCTGCCCCGGGGTGGCTCTGGACGGTCTCCAAAGCTGTCTGTGTGCTGGCAGAGCTCCGTGCTCCACATGGGAGCTTTTCCCACTTCTCACACAAGTCCTGTCCTTGCTGACCCGGCAGCCCCAGGCTTTGGAAGCAGAGGTTCTGCCAGAGCCAGTTACCAGCCTGCCTCGTGTGCCTCCTGCTGCCCAGGGCCTTGCTTCTCTTCTGGCTTTCGGTGTACAGAATGCAGCCATTGCAGGCAAGCACCAACAGACTGCACTGTCATCATGTGTCTTGGCACATTGGGTCTTGGTGGAGAAACAGAGGAGCCCGGTTCCTGTGTGGTTGTGAGTCTGCCCTGCTCCTTTGAGTGATACAGCAACCTCTCCTGGCAGCAAGCTGTGCCCCCCAGGCTGGAGCAGCAGTGCAGGGTCCAGAGGTGTGTGTGAGACGCTGTGTGTGCATCCTTGGCAGCCTGCAGGGCTGCGTGTGCTTCCCTTGTGTCACCAGCACAGTGACATGTGGGTCCCTCAACAGGTCCCTGTCATCCGGCACCTTACCCTGATGGCTCTGCACCCAGCCCTGACAGCTGGGTCCCATCCTGCTCAGTGTCCCCTGCTGAGGTGTGACCAGCAGCCAGGGGACATGGTCTGGGCACAGGCCTGTTGTCACTGCTCTTAACTCCTCCAGCCTTCCTCCTCCTGCACTGGCCTGCTTGAGAGTCCGGCCACATCAGGACCAGATTAACATTCCCGGCACAGCGCCGCTCCATCACCGTTTCTCTTAAACTCATTTGCTATCTAAAGGAATTAATTTTCCACTTTGTTTGCCCATGATAAAAAAACCCAGCCCTCTGAGCTGAGGCCCCTGTGGTTGAGAGGGGGGAGCACCCAAGCAGGGAGCTGGGGGCCAGCAGCATCCCTTCCTGGGAAGGCATTCCCACCATCCATGCAACAAGATGCCCCTGCCTTTGGGCTTCCATCATGTCCTTGGAAGGAGGAGCTGCCCATCACAGGCACCAAGGCTGGTGCTTCCTTCCTCAAGCAGATGATGCTGTTTCACCCTAGGATGAGGCTTTGCAAAATCAAATTGTCCCCTTTTCTCTGGCAACATCCTCAGACTTCGGGAAACTGCCTACTTCTAAAAATCAGGTTTACTTGGAGTCCAAAGCAAGCCCAGGAAAAGTAGAGCCAAGCTGGGTTCTCTCTGCCTATGTTATGTCCTTTAGTCAGTCACTGTGCAGTAGGCTTAGTAGCTGGGTTCCTGCCCCTGCCTGGGGTTCAGGGCCTGTCTGTGTGTTTGGGTGCATGAGGGACGGGGAAAACAGGAATACAGGGAGTACCAGACAGAGAAAAGAGTGTGAGTATGCATTCATGTGAGCAAAGCCCCTTGTACTTGTGTACATCCCCTCCGGGCACTGTGGTGTCCTCCTGATAGCCCCCCCACGCACACTGGTTTATCCTCCTAGTACAAACATCTCTGGCCCAAGAAAAGCAGAGAGATGCTCTGCAGCCCTCTGTGCCACTGCTTTCAAGGTCGGAGGCTGCTGGTAATCGATCTGCAGCCTAGCTATCAATCCTGTGCCGAAGGGAGCCTTCCCTGCTGGCTTTCGACAGCAGCATCCATCCTGCATGGCTCGGCCAGCCTGGTCACCAGCAAGGGGGGCTTTAATCACTGCCTGCCTCTGCTGGGCAGCATTCAGGGCTGCAGCCTGGCTGGCTCCTGGCTCTGCCATGCACCCGGTGCTGCTTGTGGCTCCTGAGCTCAGCTAAGCCCTGCTGTGGTCTGCAGGGCAGGAGAGTGATGCTGTGGGGTCTGGGTGCAGCTTCAAGTGGTTGGGACCTCCAGCATGGCCTTGGGTGCCCCACAGGAGCCAGTATTTAGGTAATGGCTCCAAGGCAGGCAGCAGATGTTGGGAGTTAACAACATTGTTGGATGTTATTCAGCCTGGAGAAGAGAAGGCTCCTTAAGGGGAGACCTTAGAGCAGCTCCAGGGCCTAAAAGGGCTACAGGAAACCTGGAGAAGGGACAGGCCAAGGGGAATGGCTTTAACCTGCCAGAGGGGAGACTGAGATGAGCTCTTAGGCAGAAGCTCTTCCCTGTGAGGGTGCTGAGGCGCTGGCCCAGGGTGCCCAGAGAAGCTGTGGCTGCCCCATCCCTGGCAGTGTTCAAGGCCAGGTTGGACACAAGGGCTTGGAGCAAGCTGCTCCAGTGGAAGGTGTCCCTGCCCGTGGCAGGGGTTGGAACTGGAGGAGCTTTAAGGTCCCTTCAACCCAAACCACTCTGTGATTCCATGACATCCAGCTTCCCAAGAAGCCTGTGGAGCCATGTGTTATGGGGGAGAAGGGCAGTGATGGTGCCCATCAGCTGTGGAGCATGGGCTCAGCACTGGGACACTCTCCTTTCTTGGTGTCCACCAAGACTCAGGCCTGAGCAGTTGGATGCCAGGCTGGGCACTCACTGTGATTCCCCGGCCTCATTGGCTGCCATGCTCAGAGCAATCGAGCCTGTTGTGAGCACATGATGCTCGTGGTATAGTTTGCAAATAGAACGGAGCTCCTGCAAGATGACAGCCTTTTGTAAATGCAGAATGTTTCCCTTCATGGTAATTGTTTGCAAGTACACAGCAGCTCTGTTAGCGATCACAGCAGCTTCCAGCATTCCTCACCTGCGCCATGAGCAAAGCTCTGCTCTCTGAGTCCCTTCCCATGGGATCAGCCCAGCTGCCCGCCCTGTTCCCATAGAGCAAAGTCATATCCTGCTCCATCCAGAGAGAAACCAGTTTCCCAATCCTTTCTCAGAGTCACTGGTACTAATGTGGAAAAGAAGTAATGAAGCCAGTGTAACCCCTACTGCTACCTGTGACTCTCACTGCAAAGCCTGCTAATGAGCAAGCTCTGGTTATGCTAATTACTCTAACCCTGAGAGCACCAGGAGTTAACTAATGCTCAATTAACCCCTGGTTGCTCGTGCTGATTTCCTCTGCTCCCAGCAGCCATCAGGGAGTCAGCACGTAAACAGTGACAGGCAGGAGGCAGCTAAACCTCCGCATGGCGCAGGAACCATGCAGCCCGCTGCACAAAGGACCCCAGCCCATGCTGGTGAGCTCTTTTGGCACCTTGGAGCCCCTCTTTGAGTCAGCAGCATTACAACCTGGCACCTCTCCATCCCTGGGAGCACCCAGAGGGGTGAATATAGGGAGCTCCCAGCACTGTGCAAGGAGCTAGAGCAGGCGGGAAGGAGAAACCAGGAAGGGTTGAGGAGGCTCCTTCACCAGGAGCACGCTGTGAGTCTCAGGGAGCTTTTGACTGCGCTGTTCCTCATGCCTGCACCCCACTGCCTCAACAGACACATGGGCTGCGGGGCTGGGATGTGGAGCCAGGGCTGCCCCAGCTCCCGCCGGTGCAGTGAGCTGCTGCCCAGAATTTGCCCTGTAGTTGCTATGGTGACATTGCCATTTCTTACCTCACCGGGGGGAAAAAAAGCCTCCAAACATTTAATTCCACAGCCCACCTGGGAGCCTTTTAAACTCCCCGTTCGGCGTTTGACATGTAATAATTTTTCTGCTTTTAAGATTATCCTAAAATGCTCATTCTCTTTCTCTCTCTTGAAGTCTCTGCAGTGAATTCTCAGAAAGCAGCATTAAAAAATGCCAATACAAGTTTCAAATGCCAATTTGTCACCGGCACCAGGAACAGGCGGTGACAGCCGGAGTGAGTCAGGGCTGACCAGTGGCAGCACCACCATGGGAGCTGCCACAATAGAGAGCTGGGACCAGGGAGGAGATAATGATCTGAGTGGGATTGGGGAAGGAGGCAGTGGGCTGTGCGGTCATTCAGAGGAAATAGTGAGAAAGTGAGGAATGTGGGCAGGAGAGCTGGTCTTGATTGGTAGCAGGGAGGGCTTTAATCTACTGTCCAACATACATAGCAATGCCATTGCTTAAGAGAATCATGGAATCAAGCAGGTTTGGAAAAGCCCTTTAAGCCCATCCAGTCCAACCATTCCCCAGCACTGCCAAGGCCACCACTAACCCATGGCACTGAGGCCTCGTCTCCAAGCTGTGTGAACACTTGCAGGGACGGTGCCTGCAGCCCTGCCCTGGGCAGCCTGTTCCAATGCCTGAGCACCCTTTGGGGCAGGAATTGTTCCTCAGCTCCATCTAAACCTGCCCTGGTGCAGCTTGAGGCTGGTTCCTCTTGTCCCATCCCTTGTTCCTTGGGAGCAGAGCCCAGCCCCTCCTGGCTCCATCCTCCTGTCAGGCAGTTGCAGGAAGCGATCAGGTGCCCCCTGAGCTTTCTCTTCTCCAGACTAAACCCCCCCCTCCCAGGTCCCTCAGCCGTTCCCCATCACACTGTGCTCCAGGCCCTGCACCAGCTCCATTGCCCTTCTCTGGCCCCGCTCCATCACCTCAATGTCTCTCCTGTAGTGAGGGGCCCAGACCTGAACACAGAATTCGAGGTGCAGCCTCACCAGTGCCCAGCACAGGGGGAGAAGAGACTCATCAGCGGTGTAGGTGTCAATGTAAAACCAACAATGAGATAAAACATCCCGAAAGCATCTGAACTAAGGCTTAGCTCAGCTCTCCAGCTTTGTCTTGGGCTCCCCCATCCCTTCCCGGGCTTCCCTGTCAGTGCAGGGGAGCAGAGCCCAGCTCCCATCACAGCCTTGATGTGCGAATAAATATAGTCAAAACTGTCAGGAGCTGGGTACCGCGGTGACAAGAGACACTTGGGTACCAGCAGCGGGACACCATCATATGGCTGTTTCTGCTTGGGTATCTGCACACCTTACCAAGCAGATGGTCTGCTCCAGAGCACTGGGATCCAACAAGCCTGTGGAGCAATTTAATCTCCAGCAATAATTTAATATGGCTTCCTCCAGAGTATGGGGCTTTGAGTTTATTTATTTATTTCTTCCTGGCCAGCCATGGAATAATTTAATCCTGCCTTCTGTGCGAGGGTCTATTTTGAGCTTGCCACCTGCAGAGTGTTTTAATCCCACAACTCACAAAGTAATTCAATCCTCTCCCTTGGTGAGTAATTTAATCCTCTAATTCCAGGGTAATTTAATCCCCTCCCTGGGGAGTAATGGAATAATTTGATCCTCCGTTTCCAGACTGATGTGATCCTCTACCTGAGAAACTCAATACTCTAAACCAGCCACCTGCGAAGCTGCACACACGCCTGTCTGCAGGCACTGACATCACTGCAAAACAGCCCCTTCCCAGGGTGAATTCGGATGTGTGCTGAGTAAATCCATCCCTGCTCGGGCTGGGGTAATGCAAGCAGGTTCAGAATGGGCAAAACCATTCGGTGCCACCTGACCCTAGGGCTTTAGAGCCAAGATGTGTGTGATTGCTTCATTGAAATCCACCAATTAATCCATTTGCTCATGAGTTAGTTTTAATCTGGTCAGTGCTTTATCATTGTTAAAGCCTTTGCCTCCACTCCATGGGGCTGCTGGCATGATGGACGTGCGGGCTCATTTTGGCCTTAGTGTGGGGTGGCTCAGTGCTGCCTACATATAAAGAGAGATTGTCCTCCCATCCCATTCACCTGGAAGGGCAGTGCTGTGTCCCGACACCCAGCATCATCTCCAGCATCACTCCGTGATGGAAATGCCTGACCCCTGGGGGCCATTTAGCCAGGAACCACCTGCACTGGGTGTCTACAAGCATCCAAGTCCCCACCGAGGAGCTGGCATCATGGTTGGGCTGTGGAGACTTCCTGCTAATGGAGCTGAGCATCCCTGCCCTGCCACAGCATCCAGGACATGTACATATTCCACCTTGAAAATCAACAGACTCCCTGTGGGGCTGCATAGAAGAGAGATGTGCAGCGGGAGTCTGGCTGGTTTACACCTCTTCCCCCTCATTTCTGCTATAGCTCACGGTTATTAGGACAAAAAAGAGTGTTTCTTTAGCTGAGATGTTAGAAAGAGAAATACCAGTAATGATAGTGTCCGTTTCCATGCAGAGGAGGATCTGTGGAGTACTCAGAACAGAAATATCTCCCTGCCCCTCTGAAGACTGCAGCAGTTTGTACTCAAGAGAGGGATTAGCACGCTAACAAGGAAATAACACCCTCTGAAAACAGTCTGGAAGAGGAGAAGGAGGGAGAGGTGAGGCAGAGGGGAAGGAGGAGAGACCTGGCAAAGAGGGGGAGCACCGCAGGACCGCACTGGCCCCAGGTTTGAGTTGCCTAAGCACAGATGGGAAGATGCCCCAGCAAAGGGTGGGCGGGTTAGAGCCTACCCACTGCCCTGAGGAGCCTCCATGTGGGGCAGCCCTGTGGGACCCTTCTGCATAGGGGGGTCTGCCCTGCATCACCCATCCCATCCCCTGAGGAAAGGCAAGTACTATCATTTAATCCCACTGTCAAGTTAGTGCTTGAGTCTTTTGGAAGCCAAAGGAGAGGCCAGATGGTTTGGGGGACCAGAACCAACTTCCCTCACTCCCCATCTGCAGCTCCTGTCTGCACAGTGTTGGAAATGGTTCCCTGTCCCCCTCAGCATCCTGGGACCACCCCGTCACTCCCTGTGGCTCTTAGAGCCTCCACTGCACTGGGCTGAGAGGTGCCATTGGGAATTGTGTTTCCAAGGGACTGGGAATTCAAACAATATCCTTGTCTAGGTGGAACAGAGTCATTGCTGCTTCCACCACATGCTTTACGTGCCCCGGTTCCTCCTGGGACTGCTAAAACTCTGCTTTTAAAACTCTGCTTTCTACAAAAGTCTGTCCTGGATATGTCATCTCGCATTCTAACGTGATATATTAGACAAATAATTCTTTCTGTGCAAAGCGTTCCTAAGTACCTGCAGGCCAGAGGGAAGAGAGGGGCCTGAACAGCTTTAAAAATCCCATTCGAAATGTCTCTGCTTCAAAGTCTCTTCTGCAGATTCTGTTCTGTGCTGCATCTCTTGGCCAAAACATCAGGGAAAGGTGGCTGTGGTGGATCTCTTCGTCTTTGTGCTGGGGTGGGGAAAGAGAGCAGGAGAGAAATACCTCCCTTAACTCCTTCAATGTGAGCTGCTCTGTTTAACCAGTCTTGGTGTTCACTCACCTCTCTTCCCCTCTAATGAGTCGGGTTTTGTTCTCCCATATCACGTCTGAATGCACATTGCGGGTAATTGATGGACAGGACCCGGCCTTTGAAAGCTATCAACGTAGCGACTGTGAAATCACACGTCCAAATATGTTTGTCTTCTCAGCTTTTTGGGCCCGAGTGCTCTTTGGGCATGGATTTCTGTGCTTCAAGGAGGAAAGCAAATTTCCTTCCAAATGTCAGCATAGAAATGAGAGACAAGAGGGAAGGCACAGGGACTTGCCAAGGGAAGGTGATGCCCAGCACCAGCTTTCTGGGCCGGCACCTTAGAGGTGGGAGCAGGGGTGTTTGTGCTTTGGGAGTTGGGCTCTGGGGAACCTGAGGAAGCTCCCCAGAGATCATTACATGCACATAGAGCTTTAGGTGGCTAAGGAAGCGCAGATCCCCGTGTTGGTGGGGCTGCTCCAGTGCTTGCCAAAGGAAGGTGATGGCCCGCACCAGCTTTCTGTCCTGGCAGATGAGGTGTGGGAGCAGTGACTGGATTTGAACTTTGTATTCACAACACAGAGGGAAGCTTGGCCCAGGGGGAGGAAACCAGAGCTGAGCCTTGTTTGGGAGGGGGTGGTGATGCTTTGGGGGTCTGCATGCTGGATGCTGCCCTGCCATGGGTACACCTCCAACCAGTGCTGGGTGCGCAATTCACCCGCTCTTTACAGCCTGTTTCCCCCAGGAGGAGACATCTCAGCAGGTTGGGGTCTGGGTGTCTTCTGCTGCGTGTGGCATGGAAGAGTCCTTGAGGTCACACCACCGTGTCCACCCCAGTGCTGGGGAAGGTCTTTGCGCACCCCATGTTGCTGCGGAGGCACTTTGCTGGCACCAGGACAAGGTTGTCCCATGGGCTGCAGCCTGCAGGCAGTGGCCCCGCAGCAGAGGTCAGGTCCGCACCGGTACACCCTGCCTGTGCTCAGCACGGCTCCGAGTGCTCTGTGAGCAGTGCTCGAGTGCAGGAACTGCTCTCCGCACAAGCACCTCTCCAAGCCTCGTACAGCAGCAGCAGATGTTTCTCCTTAGTCCCTCCCCATGGGCATGGGAGGACAGCGGGCAAGGGGTGGCTTTCCCTGAGGAGCCATGGGCACAGGGCACATTCCCACCTCCTCCCTTGGCCAGACGCTAGTGGGGCAGTTCCACATGGGGTGATTCCAGTGGAACCAGGAGCCCTCCTCCATGGCAGACGGAGCCGGAGCCGCCGCAGCGCGCTCCCTGCGTGCTGCTGATTGACGGCAAGGACGCACGACCGCACATCTTGTTTTCAGCACTCCCAGTGTTTGTGTTGGCAGAGCCTGGCTCATGCTAACGACAGGAGCTGCCTCTCACTGTCAGCAGCAGCTCTGCTGTCACTGAGCCTTTGCATGCCCTTCTCTTCCCCCAAGCCTCTGCAGCCACGGTGCTGGTGGGCACCCGGTCCCTGCCCTTCTGCAAGCGTGTGATTTGCTCCTCTTGATGTAGCCCTGTTACTCATCATGATTCTATCCCTTGGCTGTCATCCCTCTCCCACTGTAATGGGATGGCTGGAGGCTCCTTGCACACCAGCACCAAAGCTTAGACTGCTTCCAAACTGCACTCTTGAAGTCAGAGCTGTGTCTCTGTCTTAAATACTGACAGTGGGTTTAAGTGAGGAACCCTTGTGGGATTGATCCCAGAGCTCATGATGATGTGGTCTGTGCTAAGCTGAAGCTGGGAGTAAAGGCTGGGAGCGGTTCATCTGGGGTCCCTCATCATTCAACCTCCAGTCTCCTTTTCCTGAGGAGCTCTGCATGATGGGAACAAGCCACAGGTCTATAGCAGGATGTGGGTGGAAACTGAGCCAGGGTGCCAGGGCCAAGGGTGCTGGGAGCCCTGCTCAGAGCAGCACTGCTCAAGAGGAGCTCTGAGGCTGCACCAGCTGTGGCTGCAACCCTTGGGATGAGGCTTCCTAGCCAGGCTCCTGCTGCATTTCTATCTGGGCCCCATTTCTAGTGTGGAACATGGGTGCCAGATATGAGCTGCACCTAACCGAGCTGCAGCCACTGTCCCAGCCATGTGAAGAGCACAGGTCCCCAGAGCGCTGCCTTGGCTCCTGGCTATGCAGCTGCAATGTCCATCCTTCACATTGCCCTGTCCTCCTGTTGCACTGTCACCAGGAGGCTCCCATCGTGGAGCCTGCTGCCTGCCAGCAGGACTCGGGCTTTGCCCACTGCTGCCGTGCAGGGACCTGACAGCGGCACAGTGCGAGAGGCTTGTGCCTCTGCCTTGGGATGACAGATGCTGCCGTGCCACGGTGAAGCTTTCAGGCTCAGCCCGAGAGCGGTCGGGAGATAGGAACCTCTTGCCTGGCATTGCCACAGAAGGGAGGTGAGGAGAAAGAGGACGAGGGGCATGTGAGGACACAGGCTTGGGAGCAGGGCTACGCACTGCAGGTGAGCCTGGGTGCTGCAGGACTGGAGCTGGGGCTCTGAGTGCACGCAAAGGTCGTGTGCTCATCGCATCTGGTTTGCAATGTGTCCATAGAATGGCATCGCCTCTGAGGAACCCTACCCCAGGGACAGCAAATGATATCGAGACATCTGTGGGTGCTTCATGACTCAGGTCGGAGCGTGGTTGCCAACCCACTCCTCCTTTCCTACAAGCACTAAAAAAAACAAGGGAATTTTGCAGCCCCAAATCCAGCTCCTGGCCCATTCTCAGCCAGCTGGCACAGCATTAGCTTGAGGTGCTTGGTCTCCGAAGGCCAGGGCTTTGGGAGGAAACCTTGAGCCGCCCCTGAGCCATTTCAGTATCACTGATGCGCCTTTTGGGTTCTTTCACCAGAAATACGCTAAAAATGCACCTTTTTGATGGAGAAATGTAAACATTTTGGATGCCAAGAAATAGACTTTTGGAAGCGTTTCTGCAGAAGTGAGGACAAGCCACATTGCATCCCACTCCCACCCTCCCTGGAGCCCAGGAAGCCTCTGTTGCTGCCATAGCAGCTCTTGCACATGTACCCCCCCCCACCCCTTGGTTGCGTGTACCCTCCTCTCTAGCAGATGCATTTACTACAGTGTGAAGCACAAACTTATCTTCTCCGTGTGTGACTTAGGGCTGTAGAGTAGATTAAAAGATTTGTCTTTCTCCTTTATCCAGCAGGTGGGTCTCTGGTGGCTATTTCAATACCATTCCTCACATGGGCTCTGGGACGTCTCTGCTGAGGTTCTCAGTAAACTCAATTACAGCGTGATAATAGCACGGTATTGACTCAGGAGGCTCAGCAGCACAGGACTCTTGCCGTTTATTAGTTGTTTAATTATATGGCACATCAGGCCAAAATAATGTCATTAGCTAATTAGCCCATGTTGGGGGTTTTTGTTATTTCTCTTAAATGAACGTTAACATCAGTGAAAGGTGCCAGCCGGTGGCCCAAGAGACCAGGCTCCTTTTATGCACGGAGCAGGTCAAGATTGGTTCCGGTGCAGACACATCTGCACACCATCCCATGGGCACAGCTCCCCTGCCACCTTCAGAGGCATCCCCCTGCAGCTCGTCTGCAGGGTCTGGGTTACCTGTATAACTTTGCAGGGTTTGGAGCTACCTGTAACAACCCCTTCTCATTACAGATCAGCTCTGCTCCCAACACGACTGGGACCCTCAGCACTGTTCCCATGGGCACAGCTGGGCCAAGCCCACCTCCAGGGTCCTGGGCTTGCGCACGGTTTATTCAATAGCAGTGCTTTTAGGATTTAAGGGACAGCACTGTGCTATTGAAAGGCACTTCTCTCCAGCTCTGTCATGCAGCTCAGCCCGGGCAGTGCCCAGGCGCTGCTGGAGCCCACCTCCGAGTCACTGCCCCCTTGTTCAGCCCTGGCATGATTGCGCACAGCTGAATACACAGCAAAATGGAAATAAGCGTTCAAATGCCAGTGGCGTGTACTACATTCATAACCCACCAGAGGGGGTGACGGCAGCGCAAGTACAGGTCTGAACCCTCTATTACACACCCAGCACTGCTCACACTGCCCGTTTAGTCCAGGAGTTACTCAGCGATGCTTTTCTCTGCTGTGCACGGGGCTGAGTGTTGGTGTGCATGCATGAGGCTGGGGAGGCACAGCCCATGTATCCCATGCAGCATCTCCGTGCGTCTGCCAAGACCCGTGCCTGGGTCCTGGACCACAGTTAGGGAGCTGCTGGTCCAGGACCATATGCTAGGTAGGGTTCAGTCTAGCAAGGATCATCCCTTGTTGTTTGGTGCACAAGGGGGCAGCATCCCGATGTTTCACCCAGAGGTGGATGTAGGCTGCTTGACATGGAGATGGGGTGTATAAATCCTGTGGGATTAGGAGATCTACAAGACAGCTTCAGCAGTCTCTGTGTGGTTTTGTCGACTCTTCTCAGGAGGAGGCAGCATTGCCACGTGGGGGTTGCTTCGGGCAGGATGCTGCAGGACCTCCATCAGTGATGCTTTTGTAATTAGCATGTCTGGGCTGCTTTCTCACAGCACCACCATGGCTGGTGATTTACAGAGCTCCTTCAATTGGCTGCTTTGAGCCTGCCATTTCCAAAGTGCTCATGTTGCCCCCGCAAGCTTCTTACTGTTATTTAACCCAAACAGATCGGCTCTGGGCTTTTTGCAAAATGCATTTCTTAAATCTAAAGATTTCTTAATGCCTTTCAACCTGGCTGGGTCCATTCCAAACACTGAGGAATTGCAGGCCCCTGCAGATACTTTCATGTCCTTGCAGACAAGTGCTGCAGACTTGAGGAACTCCCTGGGGAGCCCACATACTTTTGAGAGGTTCAGGAGTCCGTAGCAGGTAACTCCAAAGTTAACCATGCAGTCCTCCCCCTGGTCCTCAAAGGCAGGAGTTCAGATGAACAGAATACATTTGGAGTTAATAGACCACACTGAATTTAAAATACGACATTCCATAAGGGGGGGGGGGGGGGAATAGAAGACTTTTCCAGTAGAGAGAAACATTCCATTTTCCAAACCTTCTTATCTCCCCAGTGCTGGTTCCAGAATAGGGAATTCTTTGGTGGTGGACAGGTTTTTCTCCTTCTTCTTTAAGAAGAACTAGGGAAAAACAAAATGCTGCTTGTAAGGAGAAAGAGTTACATCCTGAAGCTGGACATCGCTTGTGTTGGTTCCGTAGCACTGCTGTGAGATAATCACCCATTCTCCCATGCTCTGCCGCACACCTTAATAACTCTCCCAGGATTTGATGTAATGGTTTACATAACCTTTCTGAAGCATCCTGAATTCTGATGCACCCAGCACTTAAATGTGACACTGAGTCAGCTGCGAAGTACTTTACAGCTGGGTGATACTGCTTGAGGCTATGTGGTACAATGAATGGCAAAGTTTCACTTACCAAGCTGGAGCGGTCATAACTTTTTAACAGCCCAGCTGTGTGGCTGGAGCAAATCTCAGGGTTCCAAACTCTGAGCAGGGCGGTGTGTTTGCCTCCCTGTGCTGCCTGCAGATGGATCTACTCCAGGACTGATCCGGAGCAGCTGCTGCCTACTTGGAATTGCTTCACCTGTAGGTACTTGCTCTGAGCCCACTGGGTGTATGGCATTTATAGACAGTGGGGAGAAAAAAGGCAGGTCCGGGCACAATTCATCTGACCCTTGTCAGGCAGCTACCTTGGAAGGAGATTAATCCTGCCCCTGAGAGGCCTTTTCTCTCCATTAGTGATATGGTTCATCCATGAACCTAGCTTGTTCATGGATACGGGCTGTGTTCGTGTTCTCTCTCAGGCTATAGGGTTTAGGTACCTGTGCACCCTGTGCATGGCTTTAGGCTTGGGAGGATGCTTTGCACCTTCCTGGGATACTGCGCAGAGTGCGTGTGTGGGAGATGGGCAGCCCTGCTTCACCAGCACTCTCCCAGCACCCATCCTGCCTCCCCAGCACCCTTCCAGCACCCTTCCCAGCTGGGTCTCTGGCACGTGGCGTTCACCAGCCTAACCAAAGGCACAAGCAGAGCGGGTAGAGATAAAGATAGGCATTTTCTGATATCTGGGGCTGATTCTGCTGTCTTAAAAACCCTGCAGTAAATCTCTGGTGTTGATTATATATGTAAATCTGTATCTATAATCGTCTCTCTCATACATGTCTGTGTATATATATACGCACACACGCGTAGATGTGTGTATATCTAACATATGTGCTCCCAACCCACACAACATCTGTGGCTCTGAAAGCCACCGGAGCGTGCGTGTTTCTCCCCCCAGGCCTGTGTGGCACCCCCGGAGCAGAGCAGAGCAGGGTGACAGGCCTGCCTGACAGCCTCACTGCTCACCTCAACGTGGCATCTCCCTCCCTGTCCTTCCAGCTGGGGTGCTCCCCTGCACAACACCAGCACGGGGCAGCCTGTGACCTGTGAGCAGTGTGGTGGCACCGCTCCCCAGGGTCCTTGATGGAGAGGAAGGATAAGGCTTGTGAGGAGCCTCAGCTGTGGGATGTACTTGGAAAAAGGGCTTTCGGGTAGCAGCGCTGATCCCTTCACCCTGGTATGAATGCCACATGCTGCAGGGCATCCCCAGGCCAGTGTCCATCACCAGCACAGTGTCCATGACACTGAAGGTGATGGTTGGAGGAGGCTGGAATTGCCTGAGCATGGTGCTCCAGGTCTGCAGGGAGAGCTCCAGAGTGCCAGTGTCTGTACAAACCTCTAATCCCACAGCATTCAGAGGTGCAGCCTGACCCTTTCCCCATCTCTAGAAAGGGCATTGTGTCTCCCAACTTCTTCTGGGTCCATACATCAGCCAGCCGAGCAGGGCCCCTCTGCTGTAATGCAGATAGCAGTGCTATGGCCAATCCCAGGGAAGGAACATGATTCAACCTTGTCATTTCCAGCCGTAGCATATTCAGAAAGAGTGTGGAGGAGCAGCTCTGATGGAGGCACGCATCTGTGAGCCACAGGGATGGGGAGGGAGGGTGAATGTGACTGATGAGTTGGTCTCTGGGCTGGCCGTGAACTGAGCACGTCCTGCAAAAGAGCAAAGAGTGAAGCAGGGAGGGGAGGGAAGAGCAGCTTTGAGGAAATCTCAGTTGCACAGCTGAGAAAGAGCCTTTCCTTAAGAGAGCTGTTGGTGTTGATGACATTAGTAGTGTCACTGATGGAGAAATTCAATCACTTCCAATGAGGGAAAAATAATTGTCTTTCGAGGTACAGGAGGTTGTTGTCATTTTCCTATGACACACTCCATCAACTTTCAATTTCTAGCACAAAAGCCCTTCGTTCTTGCTCGGGCCTCTCTAATCTGTTGCGGGGAGCACTCATTGCAGACATGGCATGGCCTGGGGGAGTTATCTGGGAACAGAAGCACTCAAATTGCACCAAAAGTGAGAGCATCACCCAGACCCCGCTGTGATGGGGAGGATGCCGGAGGAGGGGAAATCAGTTCACGTCAGCAGCTGGTGAAATACCTCTTCTCCCTTATGTTCTCCCAAGGAAAACAGCATGGGAGGGGCTCACATAGCTTGGGTCAAGGGATGTGGGAGGACACCCAGCACTGGCATCGCAGGCAGGTCGGGCATGGGGAAGCTCAAACCCTCTGGGGCTGGAGGATGCAGGTTCAGCTCTATCATCGCTTCCATTGGTGGCAGGGAGGAGAGGAAGGGGAGAAGCATGCAGCAATAGCTGGGAGCAGAGGTGTGTGTGCAGGAGAGCCAGAGCTTCCCACCAAACGCTTCCCTGCCACTGGGTGAAATAAGAGGTGATTAGCAACGGATCCCAGCATCCCAGCCACGGAGCCTTCTCCGGCATTTAAGGAGGAAATATATATTTAAAAATACTGCTGTACCAGATAGAGGTAATGATGTGTTTCGAGGGCAGAGATGGTATCATTCATAAAGCCCGTGCTGCTTAATTACATCAGCACCATTTAGGAGAGGAATGATTTCCCACTTTCTGGTTTGTTTTCCCTCTGTCCCGCTGTATCTTGCCATGGCTCCAGCCATTTGTCAGGCTCTTTGGTATCTCTGTCTCCAGCCACAGCTTGAGGCTGGCTGTCAGCCCTGGGGACAGGCACACTGTCACTGCCACCAAGTGCCAGCCCCCCCGAACTGTGGCACGGAGGTGATGCCATCCTGTTCTGACCCAGGGTGCGGTAACAGGGGTGAGCCATGGGTTGGTGCCTCCTGTGCTTCTGCGGCAATGGTCAAGATGAGTTAGCCCTGCTAACTCTACCGCTGACTCTACATCCAGTATTCCCGTGGTCTGGGACAGATCTGCTGCCATGGGAGATGAAGGACACCATCTCCATTAGGAACGGAGCTGTACTGCCCATCCTGGGGCCTCCTTGGGGACCTCGGTGTTCTTCTAGCAGGCTCTTCCCTGCTCCTCCACTGTTGTTGTGCCCAGCTCTGCAAACCAGCCCACTCCTGCCAGAGAAGAGCATTTCATGCTGCTTTTAACCAGCCTTCCCTCGCGGTGCTTTGCTTTCGCCTGTCAGCTGTAGCCTGATGTTATTTGGGTAGGAGCAGAGGGGTGGGAGTTTAGAGAGGCAGAATGGTGCTTTTTTTTCCTTCCCCGTTGCATTCATGAGACATTTCAAGTGACACACAGAGGCAATAACGCATCACTCAGCCTGAGTGCGGCTTGAATGGTTTAAAAATACGCTCCTGAACTTTCCACCCCTATTCCTGCACAGGCACCATCCCTTTGGGGTCTGCACTTTGGCAAGAACAAGCAAGGAGTTAATCAGCTCGGCAAGGCGAGCTATTTATGGATGTTGCAAGCTCCTTGCTCTTCTCCAATGCCCCGCTCAATCCTTTAATTATCTGCAGTAGTTTTATGCTGTGTCTCACCACGTGCTCTCTGGGGGAAACTGCTGGGGCTTTGCCAGTTGATGGGGAAGGGGGTGAGAAGGGGGAAGACTCTGCCACATGTGCCCAGGAAAACAAGGGATGCTGTGGGGTTGCTTATCCATGGGCTGCGGGGAGACCAGGGCATGGCCATGGGACCTTCTGGGACAAGGAATCAGAGCTTATCAGAGCAACAACCCCAGTGGGAGTTGCCTGCAGGGAGGAGGACGTGGCAACAGAAGGTTGTGGGAAGACTTCCCACACGCCTGGGTTCAGTCCCCTGCGTCCCCAAACCCCATGAAACAGAGCCCAGAAGCTGCAGAGCGTAAGATGTGAGAGGGAAGAAGGCAGGAGAGGGCGCATGTGGCTTGGAGCCTCCGATGTGCTGCCCTCCAGACAGCACTGTTTCTGTACGGCACTGCCAGCTTTGGAGAAGAGAGCTGCTGCTGCCAGGACCCTGCGCCTCTCGTTGTTCCCACTTGCTCCAGGGTAACATGGAAGCTGCCCTTCCGCCTCCCGAAAGCCCCTGTGAAGAAGCTGCTCCAGCGTCGTAAGAATTTCAGTTAATCCATTAATAGTCTTTGAATAAGTTGACCAAACACGAAATGAGACGGGAATAATCTCCAGCGCCTGGAGCTGCGTAGCTGTTAATGAAACCTGCTCTTCCAGCAGCCTCTGTACAACAGCCTGCACTGCACCTCCCCAGGCATTTCGCACTCCTGAGATGCACTCTCAGCACCTTTCCTGGACATTTAGACTGGAGCTGAGGAACAACTCCTTCCCCAAAGGGTGCTCAGGCATTGGAACAGGCTGCCCAGGGCAGGGCTGGAGTCACCGTCCCTGCAAGTGTTCACGCACCGTGGAGACAAGACCCTCGGTGCCATGGGTTAGGGGTGGCCTTGGCAGTGCTGGACTTGATGAGCTTGAAGGTCTTTTCCAGCCTGGTTGGCTCAGTGGTTCTATGACAAGATGGTTTGGGGATGCCAGCCAGGACCAGTGCCCGCATCCCCTCCATGCTGCAAGGAACATGGGCACTGGAAGGGTTGAAGGGGAGACGTGCACCCCTGCCCAGCAGCCAGGCCAGGGCACCATCCCCTGGCTATGCTTTAGGTCCGTTTGAGCGGTGGGTCCGATACCCTGCCAAGGTTCCGTCTGCAGCTGGTGCTGTCGCACTGGTAAGAGCTGGGGGCAGTTGCTGGTTACACTGGTCTCAGCTAAGTTGCTCGCGGGAATTGGAGATTCCCAGATTCAGATTTTCCTATGGGTCTTGTACCAGGCATGTGAGGCTGTTCTCTTCCCTACCTGTATTTACCTCCCTCATCTTCTTCCTCCAATCCACTGCCTTGCACTTCCCTTCTGGCTTATCCTGGGTCTCTTCCATGAAGCTCTGGCCTAGCTCTGCACAGGGAGGGCAGGAATGGCTTCCAGGCTCCCCACCTCCTCCCTACGCTCTCCCCAAGCTGTACCAAGGGAACATTTGCCCTGGGGCTACCCCACACATTGCACCCCTTGGAACAGCGCTCACACCCAAGAGCTGTGGGAGGATTCTCCCCTTCCTCTTTGCTTTCTTCAGGGCATCTGTGCTCTGGTTCAGCTTTGGACACCCCTGGAAGCCCCGTTCGGGTTGTGCTGATAGGGCAGTGGGGCCACATTGCCACGAAGGCCCCTCCAGACCTGGCTGTGGAGTGGGGAGCGCTGCCAGGAGCTGGGGGCTCCCCCTCCTTCCAGCTCCACTCTGCACGAGGTTGCTGTATTCTCACCTGATTAGCGGATTTGAAATAGAGCCTTTGGCTTTCAGACCCAAAATAGATGTTAGGTTGTCTTTTACTCCGCTGGAGGCTCCTTAGTATGTAAATCCCTCCCCAGCGCAGTCGGTGCAGCACTGTGCCTTCCGAGGGGATGGCACGCCGGGATTCCGGCTTTGTGGGAGATCCCTGGCTTCGGATCAGCAGTGTCCCACTGAGCAAGGACAGCAACGCTGTCCTCCAACAGGATTCCTCCTGGCACAGCTTGCCCCGGAGATGGGCAGTGTTCGGGATGATGTTTAGCTGTGGAGCGGAGGAGCAGTATCTCCCCTTCATTACCCTCCCTGTGCGCTCCATGGGACCCGGCAGGTTTCCAGGGAGGATGCGGCCGGCGGGCAGTGACATTTGTTTTGTCACTTATGCTGTTGTCACCAAAGCAAAGGAAAAAATAGCTGCCTCTAGGGGAGCACTGGGCCCTGTGACACTCGCTTCATCTTACAGCAGCTGATGCAGCCGGCAGCATCCCCAGGATCCCTGCACTCCCCTGGGATAAACGAGCTCCGTGCTGCCCGCAAAGCTGCAGCAGCAGAGCCGCCTCCCAGACCCCCCCGGAGCTGGTGGGACACCGCGCTGAGGACCCACGGGCAAAGGGCAGGACCTGTCCCAGGGATCAGGAACGCCCTGTACTGTGACAGTCACACACTATCTGTGACCTGTCAGCTCTGCAGAGAGCAGGGAATGGGTGTTCATTAAGTGACACTAATTGCTTGGTACTTTTGCAGTGTTTCCTACCTTGTGAAGGTTGAGTCAAAAACCAGCGCCCTGAGGAACCGCCTCTATTAAACTGATGTTCATTAGAGCTGACTTTGCACTACCTCATTAGGCTTCTGTAATTGAAGGAGTTAATTGATTATCAATAGCTTTAGTTCCCGTTTCCCATGCCTGCAAGGCCCTGCTGGGTCTTCTTGAAGGGTCCACCATTCATCATGCGGCTCAAACGTGCCTTGCTGCTGGCAGTCATGGACTGAAGCAGCTTGGGTTGCTCTGTGCATCCCCATCTCTGTGCCGTGCCACGCCATAGCTGTGGGGATGCTGGCTCCGCCAGCTTCACCGCAGCGACGTTTTCCGCGTGGGTTCTTTGCGTTGCAGCATATCCACCCGGATTTGGCACTAGCTCGAAACTCTGTTTAAAATACTTCTGATGGCTCCCCTTTCAGTCTCTGTTTCTTAATGCATATGGATTATATTTGGAGAGGGTGCGTGTGGGGGTTCATCGCTGCAGTGACTCTCTCATGGGTGTGAAAGCGGAGCCTCCGAACCAGCTGCTCTCCAAGCGCCCGCTTGCTGTGCCTCAGTGCTGCGTGGTGCCTGTGCCCTGTCCCACGGTGCAGGGGAGGACACAGCCTGCCCCGGGGGGTCACGGCCTGCATGGAGGGGTCTGCATGGGCTGGACGGGTCGGGGAGGCTGTGTGGGTGCTCTCGCACATTGGCTTTCCTGTGCGCGGGCGCTCGGGCTTCCTCCCTCGCGCAGATGCGCGCTGCCTGACTCAGTCACACGTCGGCTGTTTTTAGAGGCAGCCTTCTAACACCCTGCCTCGCTCAGCAAAAAGCCTAGGGAGGTGCTGTGCTTCCCCCACCCAGCCTGCAACCAAATCCCTGCACTCAGGAGCAGCCTCTGCAGCTTGGCCCTGCTCTGATGGAGATGGGGAGAGACATGGGTGATGTGGTGAGAGGACCCCCAGGCAGGGACTCAGCTGAAAGGAGGTTGTAGTGAGGTGGGGTCAGTCTCTGCTCCCAAGGAACAAGGGATGGGACAAGAGGAACCGGCCTCAAGCTGCACCAGGGCAGGTTTAGATGGAGCTGAGGAACAATTCCTGCCCCAACGGGTGCTCAGGCATTGGAACAGGCTGCCCAGGGCAGGGCTGCAGGCACTGTCCCTGCAAGTGTTCACACAGCTTGGAGACGAGGCCTCAGTGCCATGGGTTAGTGGTGGCCTTGGCAGTGCTGGGAATGGTTGGACTGGATGAGCTTAGAGGTCTTTTCCAACCTGGTTGATTCTGTGATTTGATGATGCCACAGCAGGGGATGGAGCCGGAGACCCTCTCCTCCCCTCCATGCTCAGGCCCTCCTCAGCCTGCACCAAGGGCACAAGCAGGTCTCACAAAGCTAGAGGGCAGGGGTGCCCCAGCCCATCTCTGCAGCCAGGGCTCCTGATTTTCCCTGCGACCTCAGGATTTTAGGGAAATGCCACTGCTCTGCCCCTGCTCGGGGTCTGCGCCGCACGGCAGGTGACAGCAGGGGCAGCGGGAGAGGAGCTAGACAAGGCAAGAGGAAAGTGTTGCTCCCACCTTCGTTAGTTTTAACTAACAAGCTGTTTATAGGAGCGACATGACACCTGCTTTCCTCTTTATAAATTCAATAATTTATGAAAGGTATTAAAGGCAAAACAGCCTCCCGGATAAAGCCTGTGATGCGTGCGCTCTGGGTATAAGCCAAACAGGACAATGAGCTACACTTGAATAACACACGAAGATATTTACCCTCTCCATCTATAAATTATTAAGGGGCTTTTTGCACATAATTACATGAGCTTTTATGTTTCTCACTCCCTGCTTTTAATCCTTTTTGGAGAGGTGCCAGTCACTTATGACAGGAGTTGAGCAAACAGCAAACGTTGTGGCTGGGTTTGGGGCTGCTGCGGATGAAGGATGTGCAGGAGAGGGCACTGGTGTGAGCTCACCGCGCACGCCGCTGCAGGGGAGGGAGATCCAAAGGCACAAGGCGTAGGGGACCAGGCCAGGGTCCTCTTCCTCCTCACTGTGGGGTCACGGCGTGGCCCTGGGAACGTGCAAAGCAGGCTCCAGTGTTTTAATTGCTCTCCAACTGTGCATGTAAATCAATGATATGCAGATGTAATTGGGCGTGCAAATGTCACTAGGAGGCTGTTTACATGTGCCCTGTACATCAGGGGAGCATGTATGTGCGCAGAGAAACACTAAGGATGTTGGTGATGATTACACTTCCGAGGGTGTCTGGGTGCTGCATCCACTGCCTCCACTTCTCCAGCTCTGGCCTTAGGGAAGCAGAGCTCCCTCCTCTGCCTGCCCCATGCCAGACCACCCCTTGCCCTTCCAATGTGTTTGCTCAGGCTCCAGCACATCTCAGCTCCCTCCCTTCTCCCCAGCATCCCCGTTCCCTGCACCCCTTGCCAGGCTGGCTGCAAACCTCTTCTAGACTTCAAGGTGAGGAGCCCGTTTCATCCCCCCCAGGCACCTTGACCCCTTTCTGTTAGTTGCCAAGCATCTGTGAGTCAGCCCCAGCGGGACATCCCGCACCACCTTCCCATCCTCCTTGTCCAACACAGCTTCTTCTTCCTCTGCGTGGGCATCTGACACGGCTCTCATGTCCTCTACGCTCTGCGCTGTCTCCAGCCCCTCTCTCCTTTGTGCAAAGATCTTTAATCATCACTCTTTGTCCCATTGTGCGGTTCCTATTCTTACACCAAGCTGTTAAAAACCTCTCACTGTCATAACTTCCTTGTCCCAGAAATTATCTTTCATCTTCTGGATGTGGGCTACAACAGCTGAGATGCTTGATATTATTAATACCTTCTGTATATGTGTCAATGAGCTTAAGAATTTAATAGAGCCTTTTCCTGTAGCCCTTCCCGTGGCGCGTTCAGGCTGCTTGACAGAGCATTGAAGCTATGAGGCACTTGAGTCAGGCTGACATCAGGACATGTGGCCTCTCTCTGCAGCAGAGCATTTCTTAGCGAGACCTAATTTCTGTGCCCTGAGCTTGAGCAGGATGAGGTGGTGGCAGTGCCCTGACAGAGACTTGGGTGAGCTGAGCTGGGGCAGCCCCTGTGCACAACAGCTCGTGTCCCCTTCAGCAGCACCCGCTTGAGGGGCGCTCCAGAAAGGTTTTCTCCTCCTTCTGCCTGTTCTCTGGATCATCATGGGGGCCATCTCACGTTTGAGATGGGCAAGGCACGAGCGTGGCATCTCCTACCTCTCACCTTGCTTCAGCTGAGCAGAGATGCCCTGGACATGGGCTTGGCTGTGTGGCTGCTGCTGCTGGAGAGGCTGCAGCCTCCCAGCAAGCGAGGCTGTGCTGGGGACAGCGCTGGAATCGCCCTCAATGGCCCTCAATGACCTCAATCCCCACAGTGGGGACATTGCATGGCTCCAGCCATAGCAGTCCCAAGGAGTGGTTGAGGGAGTTTTGGTACATGGCCTCCTTCTGCTCCAAGTCAATCAGCTGACCAGGGCAAGGAGCTGTACAAGACATACAGAGAGAAACCATTATGATGATGCTTGATAACGATCCTCAATTTCGCTCGGGAGCAGCCGTACAATGCAGGATTTGGACTCCCTCCAGCTGATAATGAGAAGCCACTGGACTGACTCAGCCTGCTGTGAGGAGGCATCAGTACACATCCAGATGGCTGTGGGGACGGGGGAGCAGGAATATCCTGTGTTGCCCCTTCATCCCACTCCCCCGCACGCACCCCGAAATGTCACTACCTCCGAGGAAGAAAGCACGTGTGATGTGGGTGCACGTTTCTCCTGTGACTGCACCCACAGCAGCCAGGGGTTTTCAGACATTCCCAGGTCCTGCTGCAGCCCCGAGGTGGGCAGAGGGCTGTGTTGTGCAGGGCCAGCACCAGGCACCCGCATCACCTCTCCATCCCCATCACCTCTCCATCCCCATCCCTACAGCCAGGAGGTTACGGCTGCCTTCTCCAAGGACTGGTTAGGACTGGGCAGGAAGGAGGAGCCCCAGGGGGACGCAAGGCACCCTCCTCTCTGGGTGCGCAGGGGCAGAGCGGGTGCAGATCCCTCTCTGTCCTTGCTGACAAAGGGAGGAGGCTGGAGGGGCAGACAGCCGGTCTGGTGTTCCCAGAGCTGGTGCTGGCAGTACTTCAAGATGTGGTACATCTTATCTCAGCCTGGCATTTGCACGTATTTTCTCAGCTCAGCTTGTTACGACAAAAGTGTGAAAATCTGAAAGAAAAGGAACTATAATAATAATGGGAGTAATTAAAACCCATCTCCCTCCTGCCAGTACAGCTCTTCCTGGACCCTTTGTGGGATTCCTGCACATGTGCACCAAAACCAAGAGAGATAAATAGCCCCACCGAGGGGCAGGTTGGCTCCCATTGCCCGGGCAAGGGGCTCGGTCCCTTGTGATGTGTGCAGGTGCCGCCTCTTCGGGAAGGAGCTCGGAGCAGGGATAAACTCCTGCCTCTTGCCAACAGAAGGGAACCATCTGCCGCAGCCCGTTATCATCTGAGGATGGCAGTGGCAAAGAGCTGGAGCATCTGTCTGAGGGATGAGCCCCCGCAGATGGACACCCACATGTTCTTGCTGCTCCCTGCAGGTTTCAAGGAGGAAAATGTTTGAGGAGGGCTTGTGAGCGGAGCTGCTCCCTGCAGCGTGCTCTGCAGCCCGGGGCTGCACGGGGGGCATGGAGCCCCTTGTTCTGCTGCAAGAAGGAGTTTGGCCCATTTGAGTGCCTCTTTGTGGCTTCCCACAGTGGCTGGAGTTGGTCTCCAGGTGTTGGGAGAAGGGAATGAAGCTGCAAATAGATAGGGGCTGTTAATGGGGCAGAAGAAGGCAGCGCTTCCAGTGAGGTTTGGTTGTGTACTTCTGGATGTCCCCAGTGCTCTGTCACCTGTGCTGCACCTCAGGGACATTGACAGTAAATTCACCCTTAACTCTGAATGTCCCGCTACAAAAGCAGGAATGATGGCACCCAGTTATCCTGTTCTTTCTCCTAATGTCCCAGTGATGCTCTTCTTCCAGGTAACGATATAAACCTAACCTCTTTGAGCTGCATTGCTGCTCACCCTCATGTCAACCATATGTTAAGGGTATGCTGTGCTACCATCTGCGTGTGGGATGATCTCAGTCCTGGTGGTAGTTTGTCTGTGGGGGTGAGATGCTGGCTAATGGTGGCCCATGAAGAGCTGGGAACAATCTGACAGTCCCAGGTAGATCTGTGCCTCCAGTGCTGTGTGGGGTGAGCCATGGGGCTCACTGGTCCTTGGGGATCCCAGCCTTGCTCCTGGGAAGCTGTCCCGATGGCTTGCTCCAGCCCTGGAGCAGCATTTAGGGGCAGGGAGGCCACAGGGGATCTGCCAGCACAGAGCTCATGATTGACAGGTCGGTAAATGCAGAAATGGGGGAGCCTTTGGGGCTTCCAGGAGGAAGCCAGTGCAGTGTTTGCTGGGATCAGCAGGGTTTATTACTGCTGGGATCTGCCTTTGCCTGAGGTGTCCTTGGGGCTGTTGGGTAAGGAAGTGTCGTCCGTGAGGCGGGGTGAGAGTTACCCCTCTGCTTGTGGAGGAAGGGAAAAGCCCAAACAGCTCCTGGGGGAGACTGAACATAACCGGCTCCTCTTAAACTGTGGCACTGTGGGTGAGGTCCTTGGTACCCCTGTGCCCAGCTGGAAGAGCAGGTACAAAGCGATGCTTCCTTTCTGCCCAGGTCAGGGATCACACGCAGAGGTGACAGAAAAGGCAGGTTTTGCACAGGACCTGTCCCTAGCAGAGCGCGCATAGATGCCATCTTAGCCCAAAACTTCATCTCTGCTCTGCCCACCAAGCCCCGTCCTCTGCCGCGCCGCCGGGGTGGGGACAGCCATCGGAGCGGAGGTGGGAAAGACGGTCTTGGAAGGCCCCCTGCTTCCAGGCAGCGCATAGCATCGCGCTCGCATGCCACCAGTGCTGCTTGCATGGCGGATTTGCTGTATCCTTGTGGTAGGGCTGAGATGAAATTTCCCCTTCTCACACCAGACAATGCCAGGAATTGCTGTGGAGTGTCAGCATTGAATACACGGTGCCCTGCACTTACTGGGGCTTTAACCGTGCAGGAAGAAGCATTAGAAACAGCATTCAGAGCTCTTAGCCTGTCTTTTGTCCTCTGTGTTTTTTTCCTGGCCGCATTCAGATTGCAAGCTTTGTCCGTGTTTGTGGAGTGCTATTAACATCGATGGCATCGCTGAAATAGCCATAATAAGAGGCATCGATTTGCACTGAGTAAAGGTCTGAGGACCACTGGGAGGAGCCAGGCTGAATTTCCTCGATGTGAGGAGCGGAGCACGCTGTGCATTCACGCACTCGCTGTCACCTCTCTGCTGTTTATTGCCGCAAAGATCCTTTGCCTCAGGGGAGCCGGGGTCTGCGCCCGCGGGAGGAGAGGCGGCAGCCTGGGAATGGGCAGGAATGCCGAGCGGGAGCAGGGACCTGGAGTGATTCAGCCCTCAGCTGGCGGGCTCGCTGTGCCTGCCTTTTGTTTGTTGCTGCCCTTCTCAGAAGCTTACATGTGCTGGGCAGCAGGAGAACACGCTCCAGTGCGAGCTCCAGGGAAGCAACAGGCTCTGTGTGAGTGCAGAGGGGGGCTTGCACCCTGCCTTTGCTCGTAGCCCATGCAGGGCCATGGTGTCAGGACAGCCTCTGGGCTCTGGTGCTCCAGGGCAGGCAGGCACGGGCATAGGATGAAAGGATGCCACTGCGCAGGAGGAGCTGGAGTGAGCACGCAGCTCTGCTTTCACAGGAGGGAAGAAGGGAGGCCTGCCCAGAGGGATGCTCTGCATAGGAATCTCCATCCCTGAGCTTGGTTAATGGCTGGTGGAGGAAGGCCAAGCCATCATCTTCTTCAAAAGCTCCCACTGGCTGAAAGAGCCGTCCAAGGGAAGGCTCATGGGACTCAATAACGCGGCCAGTGCCAATGTGGAGGGCGCTGGTGCAGCTGCCTTGGGTCTGTCTACCTTGTTCCTGTGGGTAGAAGCAGGACAGAGTGGGAAGAGCCTTGCTAAGGGGAAGCAGGAGGGGGGAAATGCACATTAGAAGCAAAGTTTGTGTCCATTATTGCTGGAGAAACCAGCTGCTGTTGGAAGAGCCAGGGCTGGGCAAGTCTGCTAATGCTGCTCGATAAATCAGTGTCCATTATGGAAGGGGGTGAAGCAGTGGGCAGCGCTCGGAAAGCCGTGCACTTAGCCCTGAATGAGATACCACCAGCTCAGCATGCACCAAGCCTCCAAGGAGGCGTTTGGGATCACTAGGGCCCACATCAGAGGTGTTCCCCCCTTACAGCCCTTTTCCTCCCATGTGTCTGGGAGGGGATGGGGTATCAGGTGCAAAACGCTTTGCAGAGGTATCTGCTGTGGGACGGAGCGCTCTGAAATCCCCCGGGCAGCCCGGCACCTTCCCTCGGCCGGCTCGTGCAGGGTTGGGCACTGAAGCAAGGGCGACCGGCGGCACCACTCCTCCAGCCCAGCCCCTGCGAGCAACGCGGGGCGGGGGACAGGGACTGCGCGGGGTGCCGGGAGCCACCAGCCCCGCTCTCCCTGTACCGCCGGTCGCGGTGCGCGGCAGCCCCAGCGCCGGTGCTCGGGGAGCCCCGTCCCGCAGCCCCCGGGGGCCGCCCCTCGCCGCGCTGGAGCGGGGGAGGCGGCGGGAGGAGGGGACTGGCGCTGCTGCCGCCGCTCCCGTGCCCGCACCGCCCCGCGCCCGCCGGCGGCTCCTCCCGGAGGGGAGGCGGGGGCCGGCACGGCGGCGGCTCCCAGCCCGGCCCCGCCGCGGCAGACCCGGCCGGCGGCAGCGGGCGAGCGGAGCCCGGGCCGTGCCAAGCGCGCTGGGGCGATGCCGCCACCGCCGCCCCGCAGCGCCGCCGCCGCCCCCCGCACGGCGGGTGCGGAGCGGAGGCAGCCGGTGACCGCGCGTCCCTAGGGCGGCCCCGCAGCGGCCCCGCGCCCGGACCGAGGTTCGGGGCTGGACGGGGTGGGGAGCGGCTCGGACCCGGGAGCGCCGCCGCCTCTCGAGCTGTCGCTGCGGAGAGGGGGAGCTGCGTTACTGCAGGTGGAGGGTTTGGCGGGGGGGGCGGCCAGGGGAGATGCCATTTCTGACCGAAGGAGATCGCCGGCGAGAATGAGATGCAGGTGAGCGAGACGGGGATGCTGGGGCGGGGGGAACCGGGGCTGGCGGTACCGGCGGTGCGGGAAGAGCTGGGCGGGGGGGGCTCCGTCCTCTACCCCTCCCTCGGGCCGGACCCGCGCTGGTGCTCGGGGGAACTTAGTGCGTGCACAGGAGAGGGCACGGCCGGTGCGTGTGTGTGTGCGTGCCGCGGGAGCGGGTCCGGGTGGCGGGGAGCGGAGCGGGCACCGCCGGGCTCGGAGAGGCAGCGGGGCCCGGGGCTGCGGGGCGTGGGGCTGGAGGCGAGCGTGTGCCCCGGGGCCTGGAGCCCTCCATCCCCTCCGGGGGCTGCTCCAGCCCCGCTCTGCCTGGGCGGCTTCCCTCTGCTGATGCCCTGCCCGGCTCCCTGCCTTGCTCCAGCCCTTGCGGGAATCGGCAGCTTCCAGCGACCCGGGGCTGGGGTCCCGGCCTCCGGGGCTGATTCGCCCGGTGAAGGGCTGGGGCTCGGTGGCGCTGAGGCGAGCGCAGAGCTGCATCCTGATGTGAGAGCTCTCCTCCTCCTCCCCTGGTAGTTAAGCAGATGAGTTAGCCGATCTGGAGCAGATTACGATTCAGGTAGGGTATGGCCGGGACAGCGCTGCCTGGGAAGCAGGGAGATCAGCCCTCGAGCAGCTCCCCCAGCTAGCGAGGGTTAATTCAAGAGGAGGAATCGTCCCTCTGCCGATCCCCAAGGCAGAAACGCGAAGGGTTAAATACGGGTAGGGAGAGCTCTGAGTGACCGGGCGGAAGGCAGGAGCCATGGGGGGTGATTTTCCGTGGCAGGGGCTCACCTCTCCATCACCAGCCCCCCAGCCTGGAGGTAGGTGAGTCGGGGGCCGTGGGGAGTTCCTGCTGGGTGGGATGATTCCTCAGGTTCCAGGGGAGTTCTGGGGACCCTGAAGGGTCCCCCCACTTGGGCTCAGCCCCACACACAGAGAACAGGAGATGCTGGGGGGTGGGGGGAGAGTCAGGCTGCCATCGCGGGCTCAGCCCTCGGTTTGTGTCTGGCAGAAAACAGAAGGGGTTAATATGGAAGGGACTTCTCAGGCAGCCAGGATTGCAGGGATGCTCCAGAGCCTGCTGGCCAGAAGGGGTTGGGAGCCCTCCCGGTCAGTGCCATTGCTTGTTGCTCTCTGATAGCGTGTGTAGGTTATTGGGTTTTTCACCTTGGGTGTATAAATAGTGCGAGCGGAGGGCAGAGGCATGGTTTGCCACAGGGGCTGGAGGTGCCGCCTCGCAGGAGAAATGGGAGTGTGGGTGCTGTGAAAGCGATGTGCAGTAGGCGGGAGGGACAGCGGGTGAGTGTGGGCACGGCTGGGACCAGGTCCCCCCGCCGCGGGTGCGTGCTGGATGCTGGTTGGTGAAGCCCAGGCTCTGCTGCCTCTCTCTGCCTGTCGCTCCCACCCGAGCAGTCGCCATCCATGGTCCTTCCACGGCAAACACCCTTTCCGACAAGAGACCCTCCGTGCTGGCCTGCAGCAGGGACCGGTGACAGTCCCTGGGTGTCTGCCCGCAGGGACAGGGCAGTTCAGGCATCCCCAGGAGCAGCCCCACTCCACAGATCCCCTTCTCCCTTCTATCTCCGTCTCCCCTTCCCCTGCACCACCTACCGGAGCCGGGCTCTGGAATGAAATCCCTTCCACATCCCCATCCCAGCCTCCTACCAGCCTTAACCCTCTGCTCGCTGCTCTGCCACTTGCAGCAGCCCTGACCTGACCTTCACGCCTGCTGGAGATGGCCGTGGAGCTGTGACTCTGCATGGGGCTGCATGGACCCTACCAGGGCTGCCTGCGCTGCCCAACCCATCCCAGCCCCAGGCCAGCACCACAGCCCCCTTGCCATGCCTTCTGTGTGCGGCTCCAGGCTCCTTCCTGGAGCACGTTGGCTCGGTACCTTAATAACATGGAGGAGAGGGGCTTCTCCTCCTCCCTGGGCTGTAGCCCCCAGCCACCTCGGAGCTGGCAGGGCTGCAGCAGTGGCACCGGCTGCTTGGGCAGCTCCGGCTTTCACTGAGACTCCCATGGGATGGGCAGGGAGCAACTGGAGCAGATGCTGGAGCTGGGGAATGCAGCACCTAGGGAAGAGTCAGGTTTTCCAAGCCTTTTTGTGGAGGGCTTAATTGCAAAACAAATGGTTATAGTTCTGTAATGCCGAACCATGCTGCAGTTACTCTACACCTATAACGTAATTACTCTGTGATACCTCTAATTACCACTGTTTCATATCACTGAAAGGTTAACAGCATGACTGAATGACTTATTGTTCCTTGAGTCTCCTACTTAATACAGTCACTGTAATGATGCTGAAGTTTATATTGCTTGATGTATGTAACAAGTATAAAATCCTGTAACTTCAAGTTTTTTTCCAGGGCTTGACAAATCCCGTTATAATAACGCCACAATTGCAGTGTAATTATAGTGGAATTGCTGAATTACAAAGCTCAACCGAACCTGTTGTGGTTCCACCATGTGTTGGGTGCTGGGCTGACACTGGGTGACACCTGTGTCACCCCTCGAGGCAGGGGAGGATGTGCTTACGATGGGCACACACATCTCTATGGATATCCTGGTGGACAACACGGCTCCACCAACTCTTTTGCCAAACTTCAGGTGTGGAAACTGCTGGAGACTCTTCTCCATGTCCCCCCCATTGGCTGCAGCCCCTGGGGCAGTCTGCTTGGGCCGTGCTGGTGCTGGGGTGGATGCAAGTGGTGCTGTTGGCTCACACTGCCTCTCCTTGCATGTCACAGGCCAATGTGAGCTCCGCATCCCCATACTCCCCCTTTGTGCTCAGCACCATGGCAGTAGTTTGGGACAGGTGAGAGGAGGGCAAAGCTGGTGGTGCCCGGAGCATGGCAAGGGAGGGTGAACACATCCAGTCACTGAGTCAGCAGCTCTCCTCCGTTCTCTGCTGAAGGGAAGGGAGCAGGGTTTATCCTAGCAGGAGGAGAAATGGCTTTTGGTGGGAAAAGAGCCAGAAGAGCTCATTAGGTAGCAGGGGAGGCTGGGATGAGAGAGAAGAGGGCTGCAAATGCTCAACTCAAATCAAACAACCCGAGAAAAATAAAGGCAGAAACCAACTGAAGGCCACGGCCTCAATTTTCTTGCAAGTCTATTTTTTATCCCCTTCTCTCTCTCCATCCAGGGGAGTAAGAACTGGAGCTTGCAGAGGGGAATGGCTGCATGGAGAGAGATCTCCGTGCCTTTGCCACGTGCCCCAGCTCCCTGTGGCCCTGCTGGGGACACGTCCTACAGCCCATTGGAGCCTGCAGCCGTTGGGACAAGGCGATGCAGGCAGGGAGAGGAGCGGGGCTGGCTCGGGAAGGGCAGGACCCCGGCGCTGTCAGCAGCACAGCATGGCCCCTGCCACCCAGCACAGCCAGGGCACACTGAGGTGGCTGTGTCTGGGTTAATTGTCAGCGTGACCTGGTCAATTGAATAAGTGCTGCTGAATGACACAGGGTCCTGTCCCTCTCTAGGCTCCCTCCATCCCTGAGAGCAGCAGGGCCCACAGCCCTGGAGCCAAGAGCTGTGCTGGGGCGAGACCCGGGTGGTTCCCACCTTGCAGGAGCAGCAGTGGGGGGTGACTGACAGAGCCCACCTTGCCCTGCGAGGGGATGCAGGGTCATTGATGCACTGGCAGCAGCATGGCTGTGTTGGGAGGACCCTGCTGTGAGCCCCACCAGAGGCTCAGTCCTCCCTCTGGCATCGCCAACACCTCGGCCACCATCCCTTGCCCTCCACAGCCCCATACCCCACCCAAACATCTCCTAATGGAGCACAGGACCAGGCTAGGCAGCAGGTCAGCATCCCTGTTGTAGGAGCCAGGAAGCTCGGCTTGGTTTCACTCATTCTGCTGGTTCTAGGCACATAAATGGCTCCTGTTTAAACGTCCTGCGTGTTTTCTTCCACAATGTCTTCCATAAGCCAGTGAGCCTTCCAGTGCCCATAGCATCCTGCAGTGGCCGCATGTCCACACATGGACACGACTCCCAGGCTCCAGAGGCACACGCACATGTCCTGGTCAGAGGCCAAAAGCTTTCCCCACTGCAGCCCTTGTGTTCCTTGTCTCAGGGCTGGGGTTGGTGTCCTGAGGTGGGCACGGTCCCAGAGGGTCCCTACAGGGGGTGAGGAGGTGCAGGACCAGGCTGTGCCTCCCAGGGCACAGTTCCTATGGCCCCAGTGATGCTCAGATGGCAAAATACCTGCTGGAGCCACCAGGCCTGGCTGAGCCCTGCTTTGGGGGCACACCGGCCACTGCTCCTCGAGGGATGTGCCTGGGAGCACCCACCCCTGCCCTTGCTGCTGGTTCCCATGGTGCCTCTGCCACCCTCGCTGTTGCGTTCCCCATCACCCCACACTGCTCTCCGTTACCTCAGTAGGACCCACTTGTTGTCGGGGTGGTTTTTTTTGTCATTTCCATTCTGTTTCTTCATCAGAATGCAAAACATTAAATATCGCTCGTGTAATTATGGTTAATTTCATAACCAGCACCTTAATTGGATTGGTCTCTGATGGGGAATTCTCGTAGGAGGGAGAAGCAGAAATATTTTGACGTGATCTATTCTTTCAGCTCTTCGTTTGGGTTTGAGATGTCGAGTGTGAAATGGGAAACAACTGATTTAGACCTCAGAGGCAACCTGGGGGTGGCGAGCAAAGCCTGAGCGCTCGCAGAGGCTCTTAACCAGGCACAGGCAAACCTCCCTCCCTCCCCTACCTGATCCCGGCCTTTCCCTGCAGCCCCTTTGGATTGGGAGCAGTCGCAGAGAGACAGATTAATGGGATCTAACCCAAAATGGGAGCCAGGGGGGATATGACGGGTGAGCACTGGCCCGGCAGCTCGCTTCTGTGCCAGCGATGCTGTGGTACAAGAGAGCAAGGCACAGGAATGAGGATTAGGTGGAAGAACTGAATGGCAGCTGTGCTTTAGCTGAGTGTGCTGTGCGGGAGCCAGGAGAAGGGAGGGAACTGGGGCCATAGTTCCTGAGCAGCATCAAAACCTCCTTCTCTGGCCCGTGCTGGGGGGAGCCTGGCACAGCTCTACAGGCTCCCACTGGGTCTGGGTCTGCTCCAGGACCTCAGGGATGGGAGCGACACCCAAAGGGATGCCTCTTTCCTGCTGGGAATAGGCCAGGGAAGAGCCCACCAGCATCCCCAGGCCTGGAGAGGGCCCCCAGCCCGGTGAACCGGGTTATTTCAGCACTGCTCCAGGGGCAGTGGGGATCCTGGGGCTGTGCCATTCCGTGGCCATGCCCCGGAGCTGTGGATTGTGCCTCCGCTTTGGGCTTGAGCTACGATTTGCTCCAGGAAACATGGAATTGCGCTGCCATTAGGTGCTGCCATTAAACTGATTTGTGCTCAGCCTGTTTATCCTTTTCAATGGGAAATGATACAGAAGCTGAACCGAAATGGAAACCCTGGCCTTGCATTTCCAATTTAATTCCTATGCACTGTATTTCCCCGTGATTACTTTTGTTCTCGCGCACAGCCCAGCGTGCAGGCTCTGCGTTATTATCAGCATCGCTGGAGAGGAGGAGGAAGGGGCGGAAAGCATCTCTTTCAGCTCAAGCAAAACACAACAAAACCACCCCAAAGCAGCCCTCCATTGAGGGCAGTGGGGAACCGCTCCATTCCCGCACTGGGTCCCTCCTCCTTCTCCATGCCCACAGGATGGAGCTGCCCACTGGAAGACAGGAGGCTGGGGAACAGCACAGCACCCCTGAGGCTGCCGGCATGCTGACACCCCTTACCACAGGCATTAAACTGATTGATTGTGCTTTTTGCCTCTGCTTCACAGGGAAGTGCCCCCTTGCTAGTGAAATCACTGCCTTGGATTTAATGAAATTGCCCTAAACAATCCCAGTTTCCAGTTTTCCCCTCTCAACCAGCATTTCCCACCTTTTCCTTCTTGTTTTTTCGGGGGGGGGGTGTGGGGGGTACCAGCACACCAGGAGCTCTATGCACAGCCCTTATACCTGCACAGGACATGTATCAGCAGGGCTGGCTGTGTGTAGAGCCCAAATCCTGACCATGTCCTGACATTCTGCAGGGATTTTGGGCTAGGAAGGGCTGGCAAGGTGGTGACCCCCATCCCTGGCTGGCTGGCACTGCCTCGCAGCCACTCTGCCCAGCATCATGGGCTCACTGACTGCAGGACAGGCAGGCTCAGCCATGGCTCAGCACAGTTGGTTTTTATCTAATCTATTTTATTGTTGAATGAAACAATAACAGCAAATACAGGCCCTGAAGACAAGCCATAAATAATGCAGAAATCAAACAAGCGAGGAAGGGGGAAAGGAAAAAGAATTATACATGTAAAACCAGCAGAGAAAGCCAGGGGGGGAAGAGGAATCTTCTCTCCACGTTTGCCATCGCTCATGTTCGCTTTGGCTCCCTTTTTTCCCCACTTCTCTCTTCCTGGAATTCCTGCGGCACTGGATTTGTTATTATGGGAACAAAACTTCATCATAACTGGGAGGAGAGGGGGGAAGAGGCAGATCTGGCTTGAGGAGGGAGCTGGAAAGGAGGTGGATGGAGATGACCAGCGCTTTTGTCTCTTGCAGCGCCTTGGAAGCCTTGCCTGAGCCCACCACCCTCTGCCCCTGTGTCCTGTGGGAGATGGGGCAGGGACAGCTCTGGCAATGCCACCCATGGGACCATTGGTGCTGGCAGTAGGGCACACACATGCCCTCACTGCCCCGTGCAGCTTGTCCCACTGGTGGGTTATCACAGAGCCATCCTCGCTGGGCTGGGCTGCAGTCGGCCTCTCCCAAGAGGCATCCTCAGGCCACTTATTTTAGGCAGGGGTATAAAAATATCCGGGCCGGTCCGAAAGGGAGGTAAATCAGGAGGTTCCCCTGGAGTCAGCAGAGCTCTCAGTCCTCCTGCTGTTATCCCTCAGGTTTCCAAGGGACGACGCAGCACTCTGGAGCAGCTCTTCTCTAGGTATCCTGCGCTGGTCGTAGGGGTGTTCAAGGGATGTGGCTGGGGACTGATGTGGTGCTGTAAGTACAGTCTAAACTTCAGTTCAGCTTAAGGAATGGGAGCATTCCCTACAGCAGTGCTGCTCTGTAGCACTGTATTTCCCCGTGATTACTTTTGTTCTCGCGCACAGCCCAGCTCTGCTCTGTAGCACTGCAGGCTCAGGATGCGCTCACTGGACCCCACTTGCTGTTTGTGTGGCATTTGGGATGTTGATCTGGCTTTCCACCTTCAAACCAGCGCTGGGGACACAGCGGCTTGGACTTGCGGCTATTAGAGGGGGGTCACATCACAAGGCTTCAGTGATGACCCCTTCTGGTTCTTATGGTGGAGTAAGGTTGCTCTTAGGCCTGGGTGTCAGGCTGGTTTGGCATTCGGTCTCCTGCTGAGCCAGCCCTGGGTACAGGAGGGGAGGAGGCACCAGGGCTGCTCCCCTTTCCCACTTGTGTCCCTGTTTTTCTGCTGCTGGATCTGAGGAGTGCCCCATCCCTGCTCCAGGCACTGAGCAGAGCTCAGGGCACTGCAGAGCCCTTTAGGTAGAGGCTGGTGGCTGGAGGGGATGGGATGTCCACAGGCAGGGAGCACTGGGGAGGGAGCAGCTTGTCTTGGTGCCACACAGCTCCTCACCAGGCCCTTCGTGGTGCCCCCAGATGTGGTATTTGGGGTGATACCGCATTGGGGTATCCAGATCCCATGGGGGTTACAGCGGCTCTGCCTGGCAGCACCTCGGGGCTGGTGCCTGGGTCTGGGGGAGCGCGATGCCACCGGAGCAGCCATCGAGGTGATCCCGTACATCGCCGCCATCTGCTCCTGACCGGGAGGAAACACGCTCTGGCAGCGAGGTGACTTTGTACCAGCTGCTCTGTGCTGGAGGAGTGGTGTCCTGCCCTGACACAGCGCGGGGCTCAGCACCGGCACCGTACAGCTGCGCGCTGCCTGAGTCAGCAGCACCGAGCCATGTGGGACCTGCCCTGGGCACCATCCTGCAGCCCAGCACCCACCACCTCACCCCGCCGTGATGGCCATGGAGCCGGAGCGCAGGGGATGCCTTCACAGTGTCGGCGTGACCCCGGCGGCTCTGACAGAAGACACGCACTGGGCAGACCTCTCTTTCACCTCTCCGCTGCAAATGTTTCCATAGCCCTCAGAAGAGCCTGGAGTTTTTCCATCCTCCTTTCACTGCTATAGACAGGGAAGGAAAAACATCTAGAGAGACCCTCCTGCTGTGCTGAAGTGTCCTCTACCCAGTGCTGGTTCACCACTCGAATGCCTCTGAGCTGGGTGAGCACCTACACCATCCTGGTGGCCCAGCCCATGGCTGTGGGGGCAGGAATCCCAAGGAGATTTGCCAAAAGAGAGAAAAGGAGAAGCCCCATTCAAGCGGCTGTGCCTGACCTTCCCAGCATCCCAGCACACAGCATCGTCCTGCTCCTCTCTGTCCCAGCATGAAACATCTCTGATTCTGGAGCTCCCAAGGCCAGCCCTTGGGAGACATCTCCCACGAGCAGGGAGCGTGGCTGGCTCCGAGCCTGAGCTCCACACTGCGCTGCACCCTTACACTCCTCATTTATGTGTTGCTAGCTCAAGGCTTTACACCCCCGGCATCCACAGCTGCCTTTGCAATTACTTATTGATCACTTGTCAGGATGTTTTCTTTGCTGATGGGGCATTGAAGCATGTGCAGTCAAAGGGAGAGAAAAGGCGTTAAAAGCACAGGAGCAAAGGTGTGAGGAGGGTGAGCAGCTCACACACAGATGTGATTGCAGCAAGAAACAGCCTCAGCAAAAACTGCTCTGAGCGTCAGCGTCCTGCGGAGATGACCGGGAGCTCCTTCCCATCGCCCTGCTCCAGTAACCTGCCTGCCAAGCCTCAAAACCACGCTCCAGGTTGGCTCTGGGCCATCGCTGGCTGTCCCTCCACCACACATACCTGTCCCTGCGTCGAACACATCCACAGCTAAACCAGTGGACAGCTGGGCCTTCAGCATCCTGCATCCTGGCCCCTCAGCCCATGTTTGAGCTTTTCTCTCCCACTGTGCATCCCTTCCCCTTTGTTCTGCTCTTCTTGCCCTTTGGCTCGGTGCTTCCCTGATGACTCCCCACATTTTGGGTGGAAAGGGCCCACTTCCATGAGCAAACACCTTTGAGGGCAGTCCTGCAGGCCCTCTGCTGCCGGGGTCTGGTGCCAGCCAGGCGGTGTCAGGGCCGGAAGGGGATTTGCATCTTAGATACTTCTTGGTGCTCTCTTACAGCCCCAGAGCAGCTGCCAGAGCAGATCAGGTTCCTGCACACCTATTCCAGGCTCCCAGCGTGGATCCGCTGAAAGCAGATCCCTGGGAAGGCAGAGCAAAGGCTGGGGCTGGACTCACACCTCCATGTGGGGACCCCAGGCTGGGGTCTGGGGTGGGCTCCTCGCCATGGCCCATTCATTGCCTTGCTCCTGGGTCCCCACCACCCTGACCAAGGCACTGCTCAAAGGGTCCTTCTCCATGTCTGCCTGTTTCATCCCCATTCTTACACCCTCCTGTGCTGCTTCTGGAGGATGTGGGGCCAGAGCAGGCCACAGGGCAGCCCTTTGTGCTCAGCAGCCTGTTTTCATGCCCTTCATTAGCAGCTCATCCATTAATGAAGGCCCAGAGGAAATGTGGCAGCAGCTTCCCATCACTCAGGCCAGTGCTGTGCCTCCAGTCACCCCCAGCGGTGCTCAGGGCTTCCTTTAGGCTCTCCCTCGTTGGGTTGTTCTAAGCCACATGAAGCAGCATGGTCCCAGGAGGGAAACTGCCCCATGTGCTTTAGCCCCTGCTCCCACCCATCCCTGACCATCCCTGGAGCCATGCTCCCCATGGACACTGGGTGGGAAAAGAGGAGGAGCAAGGAGCAGGTGGGGTGGGGAGGAAGGAGAGACAAAGCAAAAGGGCCCACAAACGCACGCTGGGTGCAGGGGAATGATGGAGAGAGGAGGAAATGGGCACGAACGTGTTCGGCAGATTAAAGCTTCTCCCTTTGTTTTGCTGCTTTGCAGATAGCTCCAGGAACACTTAGTGCGGAGCCCGGGCTCTGGATAAGCAACTCTTTTAGCAGCAGGAAAGGTTGTTAAATATTTATTTGTAAACCTGGAGTCTTTATCTCTAAAATGTAGTCAAGTTCAATAAAATCTGATTTAGCTGGAGCAGCTCGGGGCAGACGGAGCCCTGACTCTGAGCGCAGTGCCTCGGCAGCTCAGTGTGGAGCCAGCAGGACAGAGATGGGGTGCAGGATGGACAGACAGATGGGACACATGCTCCCCCAGCCCCACAGGCCCCCCCACACGAGGGATGTGGCTCGCCTCATCCTAGATCCCCTGTTGGCGTTTGATGTTCTCCGAAGCATCTGGTTCAAGGGTGCCTGTCTCGCACGCTGTGATTTATGGCTGCCAGGTGGGGATAGTGCTGACTCAGGGCTCTGTGCCGCTGGCTCGCTGTCACGCGATGCTGAGGGGCGCTGGGCACCCCAGAGGGGCAGGGACAGCGGTGACAGCATGGGGCACAGCCACCCTGGGACAGGAGGGCAGCAGCAGTGCTGGTGGGTTTGCTGTCCATTCCTCTGTGCCAGGGCAGCCTGTGCCCATCGCAATGGAGCAAATCCCATGCATGTCAGCGCTCCAGCCTGGCCCCAGGCTCCGTTTCCAGGCACGAGCCCAGAATAGCATCTTTCCCCCCAGTGCTGAGCCCAGCCGGAGACACACAGCAGGTCCTGCTGCATTTAGCTCCAAGGCAGCGTGGCTCCAGCATGCCCATCTGTGCCACCAGGCTGGATTTGGATCTCTGGTCCCTGGGCGGTGCGGTGGTGAGGATGGGTCAGAGGATGCCAGGGCTCTGAGCAGTTCTGCTGTGGTCTGCACTGGTTTGTGTTGCCTAAAGGCAGTGAGTCAAGCAGCTGGTTCTTCTTTTATTGATGCTCTTTTTTAATGTGAGGAATGAGAGGCACGTTCACACCGGAGGCTGCAGCGCTCCCTAGGCTGTGGGAGAGAGATGGGGTCTGATCCTGCCTGGCAGCACCTGCTGGGACTGTGGCTGGGCACCCTGCAGGCGTGCTCAGACCTGTTCCATGGCTCCTCCTCAGGGTAAAGCTGGGAAGGCTTCAATTTTGAAAGCCCTTGGTGGTGCTTGGTCTTGGTCACGTCCTAGGTTCCTGCAGCCACCATGGTCTCCCTGCTCCTTCCAGTGACACCAACAGTAGTCATCCAAGCCCATCCAAGGCAGCCTGAGCCCCTCGCCCAGCACAGGGCACTGTGTGGTGGGAGACGTGGGATAGCTGAAAGGAGCCCTACCTTTGGGCTGAGGTTGGCTGCTGTGCTGGTGGGGGTCAGCATGACAGTGCCTGTAAAGCCACATGTAGGTGGTTGACCCCAGCTCACGCAAAAGTCACCATTTGAGTTGGTTTTAGAAGGGCACCTCTTAATATCTGCCTCACCTTGAGGCACAAATATCCTCTCTGGAACAGCAGAGGTAAATGAGAACCAAAAGTGATTTAAAGCTCATCTTAGCTCAGAATTTTTCAGCTTATTCATTGTCTTACATCCAAAGCTCTTCTGTGACTCTGGCTATTAAGATTACAGATGTTTTTGTCAGGGATTGTATTTATCACGGATTTAAATTTAGCTGAGAACTAATAATATGTGAGGTGTGCCTAGCCTTTAATTTTACACAAGTAGGCTTGTCTCCACTTTAGCACCATGCAGATTTTGCTTCCTTCATCTATCACCACCTTGCTTATATTTTAGCCACCGACACCACATCATTCCCAGCAGCTCCAGCTGCTGCCCCTCTGCTGGTAAAGGCAGGATTTGGCCTGGGGAGGTCTGTGAGTTGGGTCCTGTGGTGGATGTGGCCCAGCAGGGACCAGTGCGTGGCTGCACGCACAGGCAGAGCAGGGATTGCAGCACACAGCCAAATAAGGCCGGCTGCCTGGCGCTCTAATGAGCTGAAGTCTTTTCAACCCTGGGATAATTAAGCCCCTTCGACTGTATTTTGTTTTGCACGTAGTGTTGTGCTTGCTTTGATGGCTTTCTCAGCACGGCTGTGAGGAGCAGGAATTGGTTTCTGAGAAACACCGGCCGAGGGATGCTGTGAGTGGCAAGTGGGATGTGGAAGCAGCAGTGCCATGGGCACACCACAGGCAGGAGGAGGGGGCCACATGCTGCCCATGAGGACATGGTGAGGTGGCACAGGGGACCTCCGGCAGCACATCGGGAGCAAACCCATGCGCACAGTCACCCAAGAGCTGCCAACCTGGAGCACAAGTGTGATGGGAACAGCTGAGAGACCTGGGGTTCAGTCTGGAGAAGAGAAGGCTCAGGGGGGACCTTATTGCTCCCTACAACTGCCTGACAGGAGGATGGAGCCAGGAGGGGCTGGGCTCTGCTCCCAAGGAACAAGGGATGGGACAAGAGGAACCGGCCTCAAGCGGCACCAGGGCAGGTTTAGATGGAGCTGAGGAACAATTCCTGCCCCAGAGGGTGCTCAGGCATTGGAACAGGCTGCCCAGGGCAGGGCTGCAGTCACCGTCCCTGCAAGTGTTCACACACCGTGGAGAAGAGGCCTCAGTGCCATGGGTTAGGGGTGGCCTTGGCAGTGCTGGGGAACGGCTGGACTGGATGAGCTTAGAAGTCTTTTCCAGCCCAGTTGATTCCATGATCCTAACTGGCGGTGCCATCCAGGCCCCAGCCTACCCCAGTGGCATCACCACAGTAGCAGCAGCCCTGTTTGTGTTCGTAAAGCTGCCCAGCAGCGTCAGCACTGGGGAAGTGATGACATGGGAGATGATGAATTGTAAATACCCAGCAAATGGCTCTTCGCAGCCTGGCCTCAAGCCCGAGCCATCCCACTGGAAATGCTTCCATGGGACTGGGAGGGGCTGGACCGGGATGGGCAGGAAGGAGCTCGGCACCACTGCCAGGAGAGTGGTGTGGGACCAGCTCCTGGTCCCACAGACCTGCTTTGGGGGTGCCCCATGACCAGCCCCACTGCACGGGTAGCAGGGGAAGGGATGGAGAAGGATGGTGAACCTGGAGGAAGCTGCGGGAGGAGTTCTGCGGGGACTCCTGGTGTGCCAAGGCCTGGTGGTTTCCGAGGTGGTGCTGGGGGACATGTTTACGGCCAGTCCATCATCTTTACCCTTGCATCTCGCAAAGAAATTTTGCATCATTTGGGGGGAACAGAAGTTAGACTTGAGTCATCTGTCTGTAGGAAATGATGGATGTAAAGCGACGCAATGGAGGTAATGCACAGAATACGCACCAAACCCATAAATAGTGCCGGAGCAGGGAAAGTAATGTACAGGATATAATGATGGATACAAACAGAGCCAATGGAAGTAATGTGTTGAGTATATTCAGCGATAGCCATAAATAGCATTAGTGGAAGCAATGCAGAGTGCACACATAACAATAGATATAAACACGGGCCGGAGCAGCTGTACATCTAACATGCAATATTAATATGATTTGATCCCTTGTAACAGCTCAAGCAATGAGGAAATAAATGCAACAGAGGCAGCATGACCACGAGGGGGTCACCCAGCCCTCCCAGGGCCTTTCCCAGCTGAGAGCAAGCAGAGCCCCTCATCACCCTGTGGACCCCTCATCACCCCGCAGACCCCCTTATTCAGCCCCAGACCCTACTGGGCCGATTCCTGTGGAGCTGTGGTTGCTCCCCACTCAGACACCCCACTACTGGCTGATCCCAAGGAGGGATCCCCCAGATGCTTGATCCTGTGCTCGGCTCCTCTGCCTTTGCAAAGCAGCCTTTATATTCAGGCTCCATCTACAGGGAACGGAATAATTTCAAGAGCTTAAAATAGGCTGTAGATAGATGTGTTTAGTATTAAATTATTTTTCTTAAGAAGCCGAGGAAGCGAGGTCTGTCTGACACAGATTCCTCAAGGCTTTCCACTCAAAGTCTGTGCACGTTCACTCATCAAGTGGAAAGTTGCGGGGTGGGGAGGAGAGATGGTCTTGGGCTGGATTTTGGCTGGGAAATGAGAACCTCTGCTCTGCCTCGGCAGTGCCCTTCACCTTAGCGCCAGCTCTGCCCAGACTACACCTTTTGCTGTGGTGGTGCCCGTCGTTTGCTCACATCCCCCTTGCTCTTTCTCTCCCCCGTGTTACCTGCAGGTGAGAGATAGGATGGTAGCTGGGGAGGCGAGTATGCGCAGCCCACTCCTGGCCTGCTGGCAGCCGATTCTCCTCCTGATGCTGGGATCCATCCTGTCCGGCTCCGCCACAGGCTGCCCGCCGCGCTGCGAATGCTCTGCCCAGGAGCGCGCTGTCCTGTGCCACAGGAAGAGGTTCATGGTCGTGCCGGAGGGGATCCCCACCGAGACCAGGCTGCTGGACTTGGGCAAGAACCGCATCAAGACGCTCAACCAGGATGAATTTGCCAACTACCCTCACCTGGAGGAGCTGGAGCTAAATGAGAACATTATCAGTGCCATTGAACCTGGGGCTTTCAACAACCTCTTCAACCTCAGGACGCTGGGGCTCAGGAGTAACAGGCTCAAGCTGATCCCCTTGGGGGTGTTTACTGGACTCAGCAACCTTACCAAGCTAGACATTAGTGAGAATAAAATTGTGATCCTCCTAGACTACATGTTCCAGGACTTGTACAACCTCAAGTCTTTGGAGGTGGGGGACAACGACCTTGTCTACATCTCCCACCGGGCCTTCAGCGGCCTCAACAGCCTGGAGCAGCTGACCCTGGAGAAATGCAACCTGACCTCCATCCCCACGGAGGCTCTGTCTCACCTTCACGGCTTGATCGTGCTGCGCCTGCGCCATCTGAACATCAACACCATCCGGGATTACTCATTCAAGAGGCTGTACCGGCTCAAGGTCCTCGAGATCTCCCACTGGCCCTACCTGGATACCATGACATCGAACTGCCTCTACGGGTTGAACCTGACCTCCTTGTCCATCACCCACTGCAACCTGACGTCCATCCCGTACGTGTCGGTGAGGCACTTGGTTTACCTCCGGTTCCTGAACCTGTCCTACAACCCCATTGTCACCATCGAGGGCTCCATGCTCCATGACCTGCTCAGGCTGCAGGAGATCCAGCTGGTGGGAGGGCAGCTCACCACGGTCGAGCCCTTCGCCTTCCGCGGCCTCAACTACCTGCGCATCCTGAACGTGTCAGGGAATTTGCTGACCACCCTGGAGGAGTCGGCCTTCCACTCAGTGGGCAACCTGGAGACGCTCATCCTCGACAACAACCCCTTAGCCTGCGACTGCCGCTTGCTCTGGGTTTTCCGGCGGCGATGGAGGTTGAACTTCAACAAGCAGCAGCCCACTTGCTCCACCCCCGAGTTCGTCCAGGGCAAGGAGTTCAAAGACTTCCCTGATGTCCTCCTGCCCAACTACTTCACCTGCCGCCGAGCACGGATACGGGACCGCAAACCTCAGCAGATCTTTGTGGACGAAGGCCACACAGTCCACTTTGTCTGCCGGGCAGATGGGGACCCGCCTCCCACCATCATGTGGCTGTCTCCTCGCAAGCACCTCATCTCAACCAAAACCAACGGGCGGCTCACTGTCTTCCCTGACGGCACGCTGGAGGTGCGCTACGCCCAGATCCAGGACAATGGCACCTACCTATGCATCGCCAGCAACGCAGGTGGCAACGACACCATGCTGGCCCACCTGCACGTGCGCAGCTACTCCCCAGACTGGCCCCACCAGCCCAACAAGACCTTCGCGTTCATCTCCAACCAGCCCAACGAGAGCGATGCCAACAGCACGCGCGCCACCGTGCCTTTCCCCTTTGACATCAAGACTCTCATCATCGCCACCACCATGGGCTTCATTTCCTTCCTGGGCGTCGTGCTCTTCTGTCTGGTGCTCCTCTTCCTGTGGAGCCGGGGGAAAGGCAACACCAAGCACAACATTGAAATCGAGTACGTGCCACGGAAGTCTGACGCGGGCATCAGCTCTGCAGATGCGCCACGCAAGTTCAACATGAAAATGATTTGAACCAGGCAACAATTTGCAAATAATAATGGTGGGTTGGTTGGTTTGTTTTTTTGTTTTGTTTTGTTTTGTTTTTTTAAAAAAGAGAACAAATGAACAAAATAAAAAATAATTTAAAAATATTGCTACAAACATACCGACCTCTCTCCTCCCACCACGTCCTCAGCCCCGTCCAAACCCACTGCATCCACACTGTCACCACCTCTTCCTCCTCCCCTTCTTCTTTATACCAGGAAAAACATTCAGCCGATGTCTTCAGGACTCCTGTGTTTGTAAGGACTTTGTCTGATGGACTCTGGTGTCAGATATAACTCTGAGAGGGAAAAACAAGGGGGCGGGGGGGGGGGGAAGAAAGAAAAAAACCCAAGAAATAAAGTCAATAAAAAGTTACGAACTTTATTCTGTAACTTTGATTTCAGTAATTATGGATTTTTATGAAAACTTGAAATAATAAAAAAAACCCTATTTCCTATAGATAGTTGGAATGCAAAATCTTGACTTCTTGATCTGTCCAGTTCTGTACCTGGCAAGAGCTCCCTTCCTTGCCACCACACCAAGAACAGCCTCAGGCCAGGGTGAGAATCCCACTGACACCGAAGGTTTGCACCCCACCAAAGGGGTCCTAGGGCCTGCAGAGCATCGAGAGGAGTTTGCTTTTTGCTCCCAAGGGTTTGCCATGGTTTTGGAGTCAGTTTCGTGCCACCCTAAAGGCCGGGGGATTGGGACAGTGCTGGTGTTCCAGCACAGGGCTGAGTGTGTCCATCCTCTGCGTGCTTAGGAGGACACAAAGGCCCATCACGGGGCAGGCAGCAGCTCGCCGTGCCCATGGCCTTTGGGCTGAGAGCCAGTGGGACTGGGTTTTGCCTGGCAGAGCTGGGAGTACCTGGAGATCCTGCTGCCTCTTAGGTGGGGAGAGGACTTGCTGCCCACCATTGTCAGCAGTACCATGGTGTCACCTCCCTGATGGAGCACAAGCTGGCCCTTTGTGCTATGAACATTGTCCCTGCAGGCAGGGATGCTGCAATTCCATCAGCGCCTTTGCTGCCAGCGCAATCAGGCAGTGCCCTGCCTGTCCCTGGCTGCACGGGTGCCCCTGGCCCCTGGCACCCAGGAGCTCCAGTGCTGCTCCACACCGGCCTCTAATGACTCTTTTATGGTCATTAGTTCTTCCCTGTGAGTGTGCTGAGGCGCTGGCACAGGGTGCCCAGAGAAGCTGTGGCTGCCCCATCCCTGGCAGTGTTCAAGGCCAGGTTGGACACAGGGGCTTGGAGCAAGCTGCTCTAGTGGAAGGGGTCCCTGCCCGTGGCAGGGGTTGGAACTGGGTGAGCTTTAAGGTCCCTTCCAACACAAACCACTCTATGGTGGTTTTTGGCCCTGACTCACTGGCAGCCAGGCTCGCAAGCACCCTTAGGCATGCCCAAGGGAATTTAACTTCCAGGCTTGCAGGAGACCTTGTCTAAAAAAACCCCTAAAATTACGTTTATAAATACACTCAAAGCACAGCCTGAGCCGAGCACAGGGCTGCAGCAGGGAGGTAATATGCAGCTGACCATGGTGTCTGGTCATCAGGCAGCAATTTCCCTTTGCTGAGCTCTGGTACTTTGGGATCAGGAGGTCTGGAAGGTCTGTATTGTCTCGGCGAGGAAAAGGGGAGGAACAGGGGTTAAATTGGCCAGTGGGGGTGCCACCCTGCCCTGAGACCAGCTACCTACATCAGCGAGACAGCATCAGTATGGAAGTGGGGGTACAGCACGTGAATTAGAAGGAGCAAGTCAGGAGGACAACCCCAGGGGGAGGGAGTAAAATTAAGAGACAGCAATGGGCAAAGAGGTATCTCAAGTCAAGCTTCAAATATAGAGAAGTGTCATCAGAGCAGCTCAACCCTTCCCCAGTTGGTTGGTGCCAACTTGGCAGCCCTCAGAGGGTGCAGAGAAGGGTGAAGGCCACAGCCAGCCCTCCCTGGAGCCCTTCCATGGGAGAGACAGAGCTGGCACCATGGCTTGGGGACCCCAGCACAAGAACAGGACATCCCTGCAAACAGTGGCAATAGGGGCACTAAAGGCTTTTATAAGCATCACCGAGGTCCTGTCACCACCAGGACCAATGGCACCTCACTGGCCAGCAGCTTCCTGGCCAGCCCAGCCTCAGCAGCATCTCCGAGGTGGATGAGCTGGGATTTGCATGCTTGATTTGTAAAGCACTTAAGGAGTCTTCAGGGATCAAAGCCACTACACAGGATGATAAAAAATACGCGACAGGAACCTGGAACGCCGACAGGAAAAAGAATGGATTTGCTTTCCTTCCAGCACCGCGCCAGTCTCGAAGAACCAACCTGAAACATCTGTGCTCGTGGGGAGTGGGGATTTTTTTTGCTGGTTTCAGCTTTCTTTTCATCTTCAAACAAAACATTTTGTGTTTCTCTCTCCGCAGCGGGTTTCAGGAGCTTTGATTTGTTAGTTTCTCATCTCTAACCCATCTTTCCTTCACAACTCTGAAACCAAAACAGGGTTTTTTTAAGAGCCTTTTTGCTTTTGTTTTGCTTTTTAAAAGAGCCAAAGCAAAAATGTTTCTTTGCAGCTTCCCCTCCCACTGGTGTTTATCCAACATTTTCAGTGAGCTCCATACAAACCCACAAACAGCAACACACCAGCCTCAGCCTGGTGCTGCAGGCAGGCATGCTGGGCTCCATCTGTACCCCACATCCTGCTCCAGGGATCCTGAGTACCAGGTTGGAGCTGTGATCCCCTGGGATGCACCACAGCCTCAGCCCTCCAGAGGGTTGCTGCCAGGACTGACAATAACTCAATCAGTTGTTGAGAGGTGGAGGGAGGTCTCTGTGATGCTGGGCAGCTCTTAACACTGGCAGTCAGAGAGAGCTTCTTATTTGACTCCAGTTATCCTTCCTTAATGCTGCAATTAAAAGAGCTAATTCAACACACATAGATTTAAGAGAAGAAAATACTAATAACCGAGTCCAACAACATATTTGCAGCACACTGCAGCATCCCAGCAATCAAAGGGAGGATTCAAGTCTTTCACTGTTAGAAAAAGAAGTTTTAAAAAATGAAAAGGGGACAGAAAATGATTCCCTTTCATGTGCAACATCTCAGACTGTGCCAGCACAGGGGTTTTGCCCATCCAGACCCCTACATGCCCCCAGACTCCCATCTTTGCTGCTCAAAACCCTCCTGGATGAAGCCCCGCTGCCTGCCCCACATCCAAGCTGCAGCTCAGAGCCTCTCCTTAGCAAGCTTGCCCGATGCTCTGTGGCACCGCTGCTGCCGCACAGTTTATTATCCACACCAATTCTTTAATCTTCGGTGCTTTGTGAGCTGGATAATTTATTTCTTTTCAGTCACCATGTGGTTAAAGCAGATGGATGGAGAGGAAGAAAAGCATCTCGGAGTGGCCAGCATCTCAGCACAGCCATTTTCATGGCTGGTAAAGATGGGGAGAAAAAACCACAGCTAAAGAATAAACTCTCTTTCTTCCCTTTGTTGAAATGTACTGTATGTTTCTATTGCAGTTTAATCAGGGGTGAGAAAGCAGGGGCATTGCTCTTCAGGTAACCATGGGCTACGTGTCAGAGCCAGACAGCACTTTTCATTCTTTTGAATAAGGATAAATACAAAGCAGCAGTTACAAAACAGCTTAAAAGAGGTAGCAGAAAAACCCAGGAAGGGATGTGTTTAGGGTATGGACAGGAAACACACCTTTACCTCCTCTGCTTCCAAGACTGGGAGCCCCGTGGGGATCTCCATGACAGACACCCTGTGCTGGGACACAGCAGCGAGGGCAATGAGGGGTTATTCAGGACTTCCAGCCCATCCCAGGAGCTTTCCTCCCTACCAGGCTCCACATTTCCCCCCCACCCAGGACACGCCAGGGGCTGTGCCTGGCTCTCCCCTTCTGCTGCCTGACTCCCTGCCCCCCCATCAACCCCTGTGCCTGCTCAGCCCCTCTCCTCGGATCAGCAGCTCAAAAGGCCGGGGTGAGACTGACGTCTTTCCCCACAGAGCGGTAAGGTGACCAGAGGAGAGGAGTTCAGCCTGACTTTTCACCCCACAGCACCCCACAGTCTCCCCGGCTCTCTACCCGCAGACCCCAGCCGCGCTGCCAGCACTTGCTGCCTTCCCCCATCTCCATCAGGCCTTATCGTGCTTCACTTTACTCTTCTCTCTCTACCTGCCCTCCCCCTCTTATCTCTGCTTCAGAGCCAATTTTTTATTCTCTCCCTTTTTCCCCTCCTTATCGCTCGCTCCCTTTTATTTGTTAAAATACTTTCTGCCTCCTGCGCTTCTCTCTCTGCTGCCATTCCTCTCTCAAGGGCTCTTCTCTCCCCACCACATCTGTGTGTGCTCCTCGCGGTCCCCTCTCTGCACAGACATTTCTCCCTCCTCCCTCCTCCCCTGGCAGGGTCTCATCCTGCTCCCTCCACAGCAAGCAGCACAGTGGTACAGAGGAGCAGGCGGAAAGACCTTTGGTCTTTGCCTTCTTTCTCCCTCTCACTCCCTCTCTCCCCCACCCTCCCCATCTCTCTGACTCTGCCATGGCTACATGCAGCTCCTCCAGGAAAAGAGCAGAGCTATTGCTTTCCTCCCTGTTTTTCCTGGGTCTGTATCTGCATGCTTATGATAGATTTACTGTGATTCTATCGGCTTATGATTAAAACCCATAAATTTTACTAGGCCTTTTTCTTATTTTCCATAATACACAGGATTCGAGGCAATCAAATTTTAACTGGAAAGCATGGGCTGTGCAGTTAGGTTCCCGTGTAATGGGGAACGGTTCATTTCCCAATCCACCCCCATTACTATTGGTGCTAAAAGAAATATTGCCCTGTGAAAGAGATTTTTCCTCAATTCCCTTTAAAACCACATCCTTACCTGAGCAAAGGTTTAGAGGAACAATGCGAACCTCGACTAACACACGGTGCCCTCTGCCACTGCGGCTTGTTCCCATCCTGAGGTTTCCAAACAGTTCTTCAGCAGAGCCAGACGGGTGCTGAGGCTCTCAGGGTGACAGCTGTGGGTCCCTGGCAGCTGCTCCATCTCAGCTCCCCATCACCAGGCAGCGGGTAGCTCCAGCCCCTCTGGAGATTTCATCATGTGCCTGTTACGATCCAGGTAATCAGACATTTCATTCAAATGAGCAAATTTATTCCAGTGGCACTTTAATAACAAAATCAATAAAACTACACTTCCCAGCAGGGCTTTATCATATGCTAAAACTACAGCATATTGCCTGGATATAGTCAATTCTCTCCCTGAAATAAAGTGCAAAGTTTAGAAGACAGATGACACCATTTGCGGCACTAGTAGGATAATGCCCTAATAAATCCACAGCCACCTGGGCACTTCAGAGTTGTCACACACTGCACTCAGTGGCCACTGGGAACTTCCCAGTGGCAGCAGGAACAGCAATGAGACCTTTGTGCTCCTCAGACTCACAGCGCAGATGTGGAGTGTGGGCTCTGGAGCACAACCCTGCTGTCAAAGCAGTGAGGTGTCCATGCACACAGAGCAGATTGTGCACGTGGGAGCATCATGGAGCCAGTTATGGGTGCAGGTTACCTGATCTGTGGTGGCTCTCTCCAGAAGAAGCAGCTGTGATGGATGGGGAGGTGAGCACCCAGCTTGGAGAGCAGCTGCTCCATGTGGCCTCTCCCCCAGAGCTCCTCAGTAGCACCATCAAGCTGGAAAAGAGATGTGGCAGTCAGGAAATGCTGCTGGTCCTGCAAGAGTCAGCAGCACCCCAGGACAGGCAGTGCCCACGCAAAGGACAGTTCCTGCCCTGCCTTGTGTGGTGCTGTGCACCCCTGCATGCAGGATCCCACCTCTTGAGCTCTGTGGCTGCTTTCCCATAGACCATCCCTCTCACTCCCTCCCCTACCTCTCCATCCCCCTCAATTACCACTCCATCACTCTTCCCCACATCGTTACACTCGAGCATGTTGCATGACATGAAATTACAGCTCTTCCCTCCTCCATCACCCTTCCCAAACCATCATCCACAGGCTCTCCAACCCCTGCCCTGCTCCCAGCCATTCCCCTCTGCCAGTCAGCCACCTCCCACAGCTCTCCGCTCTTCCTCGTCCCTCCAGCTTGTGCTTCCCAAGCCTATCAGTGTTCCCCAGCCTTGAGTGCTGCAAAACTAATTAGCTCACTACAAAGATTGAGGAATAATTAGGGACTCCACTGAAAGCATGAAACTAGGGCATCTCGCCTTAAATAAACACGAGGAAGTGGCTCTCCACTCTGCTGACGGCCTGCAATTGCTTCCAGCAGATCATCACCATCCCTCAGCTCCCACTCTAGGCATGTTCACCAGAGGTGCCTCTGCCTCCATCTCACCCTTAGGCACCTTAAGCACCATAGGCAAGTGCTTTCTGGCTTCTTTTGGCTTATATCCCTGCCACTGAAGCCAGCTCCTCCCCAGAGCTCCACAGCTAGCCAGGTATCAAAGCAAGCAGACAGCTTCCCAGAGCTGCTGGTTCAGGCACTGCCTCCTCAATGGTCCATCATCTCCGGCTCCCTCCGGAGGAAAGCTAGCACCAAGCATGGAAAACAGCAAGAAAAACATCTGAACATTTCCCTTTCCAGTTGCCTCCGCTGGGTAGAAGAGATGCTAAAATGGGCTTTCCCCTGGCAGCTCCACCACGATGGGCAGGGGTCTGCCCTGCCCCATACTGGAGTCCCTAAAGAACAGGGTGGTACAAGAGGAGGAGGTGGTTATGGGGGCTGCACAGGACTCCACACTGGGGCATGTTGAAGTCCCCTTGTGACACGCAGGGGTTCCCTGCAAACCCACATCTCCTCTCAAGCGAACACCTTCCCTCCTGCCTCCTCAAGGTGATGAGCAGGAGACGGAGTCTAAGGCAGTCCAGAATGAGGTGTCTGTGACCTTCACCACTCGCTCATCTCTCTGGCACTGCAAACGATCCCTCCTCCAGCCACTGTCTGTACCTGAAGTGCTCCACACAGTTTTGTCACTTACTAATGGCATTTAATGACAACCTGACACTCAGCCCCTGCGTCTCACTCAGAGCAGCCTGACTAATGTCCCCAGCCCCATGTGGAGGAGCAGTGCTTGCTGCCTCCCGGGGAAGGTGAGATAGAGCCTGGAGAGGGAAGCATTGCTTTAAGCCCTGCAGAAAAGCCTCCCCAGGTCCTGCTCACCCTGAGCCTGCTCAGCCCAGGCTGAGCATCCCTTCCTGTCCTCGGCAGCCATGGTGGGAAAGGACAAATTCTCCTGTTAGGGACTGAGCAGCAGAGGACCTGTTGGAGACTATGGCACTTTACATGAAACCACAACCCCCGCCATTGGGGCTTTATGGCGCTGATGGGTTTGTTTTGTTCTTCTTAGGGTTTTTTAGTGCCTCTGATGCACAGAAGGGGGAGAGAAGAGAGGTGGGAAGAGACCTATGTCGAACCCCAGCACTGTTTCAGCATCAGGTCCCTGATGCAGACTGCAGGGTTGTATGCTTCTGCACCCATGCTGGAGGCCTTGGCCAAGCTGTGCTGGGAAAGTAAACCTAACCCTCATCCTCAGTGATCCAGAGAGGTGAGGTATTGAGCATCCATCACTCACAGGAGGCTCCCTTGCGATACCCAAGGGCAAGGGTAAGATGAAAAACTTCAGTTTTCCCTTGTCCAAGGGTTCAGGCCATGGGGAAGGGCTGCACCCTGAGAAGGGTGATGCTGAGCCCTTTTGTTCCACCTCTGATGAGATATGAACTGCAAGGAGCAAGTGAAGCTGGGCTGAGCAGGCAGGGCTGCTGCAGCTGTACCTGCACCAGCACATGGGCTGGAGCCACTGCTCCCTTCTCCTGGGTGGCTGCTTACAGGGACAATGCCAAGCGGGCTTAGACCCAACCCTGGACCTGCCTTTCCTTCTCTCTTTTTCCAAGGGCTCACAAGTGTTGACAATTCAAAAAGATGGGAATTTAGGACAAAAAAGCATGAGTGAGGCCTTCAAACACCTTCACAAAACCACCCTTCCCAGGCAGACTGGTGAGGTTCGGCAGTGCCTTCTCCAACAGTCTTGCGCAGTGACAAGGGGGTCCGGCTCTGGCATCTTCAAGAGAGACTTGAGAAATGCCCTGAAAGACTGGGGTGGGATCTGTGTAGAACCAGGAGGTTCCTTCTGGCACAAGGCCCTCACAGACGGATGTTCAAGGCAGCAAACAGCTACATCTTTATCCTACAGTGCAAGTGGAGTTGTTCTTGTCTTTCAAACACACACCTAATCATTTTTAAGATCTCTGCCTCAGAAATATCTTTTTGATAAAACTAATCATGGGCTTAAATTATAGATAAATACCCGATATTAAAAGAGCAGTTTGAAAAGGAGGAAAGGGGTAGTTTAACAGTGCTCATTTTCTCTGCTTTTCTATAGCACATATCTTGGGCTATTTAACTGTAGAGCTTATGAAGCTTCATTCTGATAACTGTCCTTCCTTTCAAATGTGGCTTCCACAAATGCTTCCCCTGGTTTCTTTACCTGCTATGCTGCTGTTAGCTATATTATTGCAGCAGCCACCACATCTCCAGCTGAGACTAAGAAGCAGGCAAGCAAAGAGCTACATGAACACACAAAGCAATGAACCCGGTGCTTAAAAAGGCTGGACCCAAAAGCATCTACACCAGGAATAAGGGACACCCCGGTGCCCATGAGGGATCTGGGCTATAATAGCCCAACAAAGAAGAGTAGCTGGAGAGAATCAAAGAGCCAGGATGAGGACAGAGGTCTGTGCCCACCCCTCTGCCCGTCTTTGTGCTGCTCTTGGGCTGGCAGGAACGATCCAGCTCTAGGTGCTTTTAAGCACCGCACAAACCAGGCTCACGCTGGCTTCCTCTGCTCTGCAGGGAACAATGGCTTTGATCAACAGAAGATTGCTGAGTTAATTGTAATGATATTCTAATAAAGCTGAGGAGATTAATTATGGCTCTTTATCAGAGCTGGCCCTCTGCCAAGGGTTTGCAAAATTGTTTTCCTCTGTTTCTTGTCATTTGAATTTAGGAGAAGAAAGGAGGAAGTTGGGTGCCTTTTTTTCCTGCAGCAATCAGGAGTGTGGCCTCGTGCCCTGCTCACAGCTCGGCACGTTTACGGAGGGGAACGGGGAGGGTGCAGACAGAGAAAGCAAATGGAGAGCGACACAGCAAAGCAATTAGACATGATGCAGCACAATTACACTCCTAGTCAATAAGTGGGTCGCTGCAGAGAAGCACAAAGGAATGAGGCAACAGCGTGCAGACCACAGACGTTGCTGCATGGAAGGTAAACCCAGGGCATGTACAACCTTTCCAGGCTGGAGGGGAACACAAGACACATGCAGCGCTTGCCATGGGGGCTCACAGTGGACTGACATTGGTCAGAAGTGCTTCATGGCCTTCATCTTCCTCATACCACGCCAGAGCAGAACAGTGAGTGTCCGGAGAGCAGCCAGAGCCCTGCTAAGTGGCCTTGGGGAACACGAGACTCAAACCTTCCTATTTCATTTGACAAATAGGTGTTCATTCCAGGAAGGATTTAGCAATGCCCAGGCAGGTGACAAACAGACCTGCAGAGGAATGATCCAGGCTGGAAGGCAGCAGATCCATCAGGCAGAGCTCACAGGAAAGGGAGGAGAGTCCCTTCCTGCAGCCAGCTGAGACACGATGTGCTGGTGGAAGAGGCTGCAAGTCAAACCCAGGAAGGAAACTTGCTCCTCATACAAACCAGAGGGAAACCTGAGGCTTAAAAGAACACCACTTACTTTTAAGCAGGCAGCAGAGCAGTACCAGGAACCTCCCTACCAAGAGGTCAGGGCTTGCTGCTGTGAGGAATTAAAATGGCACCAAACAACCCACAGCCTTCAGCTCTCCAAGGGGCACTCAAGAGATGTGCAGCTGCTCCATTTTCCTGCATGCTTCTAGAAAGATGCCACATTGCTACCACACATGAACCATGAAGACAGAGTGGGAGTGTTAAGTATTAATCCCACCAAACAGAACCTAACCGGGTTTAACACATTTGAGAGATGCTCACGGGTATCACTGAGATGGAGAGGGCTGGCACAGCATGCCTGAAGGGATTCATCCAAGCTGAGAACTTGGAAGGAGTAGGCAGGGAGCACCAACCTCCACATGCAACACGGCTGCTCACAACCTCCGACTGCCTTTCCGTAGCAACATGGGGGCACTGAGCACCTTCTGCCTGCGGAGGGACCACAACACGACAGCAGCATCCTCTGTGCTAAACCACAGGACTCACAGCAAGGTCACAACAGGGTAAGAGTAGGGTCTGTGTTTTGTACCATTGCCTTGATAACAGTTGAGATGATTCTTTCGTGTTTTCAATGACCCATAAAACTATCTCACATCCAAAATGTTTGCTCCAACTAAGAGGAAAAAATGCTGATCTCAATACTTTCCTCCTGGAACCTGACAGAAACAATTATTCATTTAGGCTTTTGCAAAGACCATTGAGTATGGCAAAATGTTGCTCCAGGGGTGAAACAACTGGAAAAAGTTCTAAAACCATTTAAAAGCTCTAGTTTTTTAGACAAGGAAACTTCAGTTTTCCCATTTCAGAACAAATCCTTATGCTAAATCTGAGTTTACCTTAAACACCAAGAAACAAAACATTAAGAGAACAATGACCAAGAAGATCAACGCCAGAAAGAAAAGTGCTGGAGAGCTGCATTCATCACCTTCCACACCAAGAAAATGTGCCCTTTTCTGGGTGACCAAAGTGTTTCAGCAGCTTAAGATATTCCTAAAGAAGGAAATCTCACTTCCAGCTGCCTCAGGACCTTATCCCTGCCTGTGCCAGGGCTGGTGCTGGTCCCTCTCAGTGGCACCCGCTGCTCCGGCACGCACTTCCCGAGATTCCCCATAAATAAAATCATCGGCATCAGCTCTCGTGTTCATTTCACAGGCGGCTGCTCTGCTGACAGGTTTCACACGCCGCTACTGTGTCTTGTCAGCTTTATACTCTCAGGCCAACGCCAGCTCACCAGCTCTGATGTATATACATAAAAATAAACAGCTCAGAAGGCCCAGTAAAGTGACAGATAACATAATGGGACCTGGCTTCAGAAAACAAGCTGGTTTATGGAACCTCTGTGCCTCCAAATGTGATTTATGTCATGCGGGCGATGGTTTGGGGAGGAGGGCTTGCTTGTGCCGCTGCTTAAGAGCTGCCTTCAGGGCTCCTGCCCTAAGACTGGCAGCATTAGTGTCAGGAGCAGAGAGCAGCACTTCCCATAGGATTTGGTTGATGGGCTCTTCGTCAGAGTCCAGAACCTGTCCCCTCTGCCTCAGGAAAGCTCTCCTCATCCTCTCCAGCCCTCCTCCCAAATAACTCCCTTCCTTGGGCTTGCCCATGCTGTCTGCAAGCTGGAGGTAGATGCATAGAGCTCAGGGCTTCAGCAGCCAGTAGAGCATGCGAAGTAAAACCAGACAGCGCCTAAAGGAGAGCATGTGAGCTTCAAACAGGAGTGCTCCTTATGGCACAAGCAGGTTCTCCTAGTAGCCCCTTTGCTCTGGGCTGCAGATGGTCCTTATTCAACCTCTTGCTAGAAGAGCTTCCTTGCAAACAGGGATAATCCTTCGTTTGATGTTTGCTCCCTTGGATATCACTGTTCACAGCAAGCACTGCAATTTGTGTTTATTCTTGCCAAGCCATGTTTATTCTTGAGCCGCTTTGATTGTTACAGTGAAGGCTGGGATGGCTCTTTCAGTCAAAGTGCCTGTTTCCAGGGGGCTAATAATGAGAGACCGTCAATCTGGAGACATGAGGGAAGAAATGGCATTGCCTCCGCTCACAGAAAACAATCAGACACTGCTGCCAGACTCCACACTCTGCATCTCAGTCTTAGATATGTGGCTGGAAGAGCCTTAGCTCCAGCCTCAGGTGGATGCATCAGCAAGACACTGGCCCCAGCACCTTTCCTGCAGAGCAGCATGTGGCTCTTGGGAAAAGCCTCAGTGTATAAATGCCAAGAGATGCAGGTTTTCCACCAGCCCCATGCCATGCCCTGGATGGATGCCTGTGCATCCATCCATGCAGGTGAGCCTAGCAGAGCCTGATTGGTGGAGCTGGGCTGCTGGGATGGACACCCCAGAGCTCCTGCCCCACTGAGGCTCTTCAGCCTCAGTAATTTGCAGTGATTTCCCACACCATGACTGATGCACCCAGCAGCTCCCATCCTGAGCTGCCCCACGCAGACCAAACCCCTGGCTAACTGCTGCCAAGCACATCCCACACCTCAAGAGGAAGAATCCCCCCTTGCAAGCTGCAGGATCACAGGCACAGACCTGCCACAGCAGAGCAGGGGGACCTCAGGCTCAGACGGCAGCCACGTGGCTCCCCATCCCTTGTTCCAATCTCCAGGCCTTCATTCCATTCAGATTTTAATCAAACCTTACATTAATGCTGCCGTTTGTCTGGGGCTTGGTACTAAGGAGGGCTGCGGGGGAGGTTTCCCCTCAAATTAAATCATTAAAATGCTTTTCTCAGGCTAAATAATTTTAATCCCCCTCCCCCCCAGCAGACCAGTGACAATAAATATTTAATGCATTCCTTGCTTCACTGCATCCAGCATGTTGCCGTTTTAGAAATCATTTTATTGTGCATATTTTTCTTCTTTTAATTACAGTCACCCAGTATCAAACTGCTGCAATAAATAACCAAAGGCAGGGGAGAGATGGGGCAGGAGATGTGTGCTGCGCTGCTGGCACAAGGAAGTGTGATGCAAGGCAGGTATAATACCCCATGCTGGCAGCCACCACCACTCCTGCTTGGGGCTGACATCTGACCCGCACCTTACCACTGCAGCCAGCCCCTGTGGGGTTACTGAAATAACACCTCTGGAAGGGATACAGTGCCTGCCAGCTCCAGCACAGAGCTCCATCCTGTCCTGCCAATGCCCTCTCTGGCAGGGGCCAGCACCTAATGCCAGGGGATGGGTGTAAAGGCCATCCAAGCATGCCCTGATACTTCTCCAGGATGCCTCCAGCCTCCGGCTATCTGTGGCTGAAGGACTTCCTGAGTCAGGCATCCTATCTCTCCTTTAAAAGCCCTCGATGGATTTATTGTCTTTTTTCTTCCAGGAATTTCTCTAATTACAAGGATAGCCTGAGAACTTCTTAACTGTTCTCTGTCCAAACCAGACACTGATTTCCAGTGCTGGCAGGTAAAGGTGCCCTCTGTGCTGGCTGCTGGTGATGCTGGGTGCAGTAAGGGGGGATTAGGCAGGAGGAGATGTCAGAAACTGCCCCTCCTGTGCTGTTGGAAGCTAGACAGCAGGAAGCCCCAGCGCTTCACTGCACGGCCAGATCCTGCTGCTCCCACAGCCAGGAGCCTGGCAAGCAGAGGGTTACCGTGTCCCGCAGCCACCACCACAGCCAGCCTGGTGGATGGTATTAGCAAAAATGAATAGAAATACTACATGAAGCTAATGAGATCTGAGGGAAGCTCCTTAGACAAGTTGATTTCCAAATCGGACTGACTTTAACTTCACATAAATAAAAATGAACACTTATAAAATACGAAGGAAAAATCCATAAGGGCAGATGAAGGCATTGATGCATCTGCATCTCCCTTCTGCACTTGCAGTACAGAGAAGGGCTCCACAACCCTGCCTGTGCTCCACATTAGCCCAGGCAGGTCATGTCTGGAGCTGGACTAGGTCTGCAATAGCAAATGTTGCCCTAGGGCATCCCTCAGCCACCAGCAAGGTTCAAGGCCAGGGAAGCTCCCCAGGGCTGGCTGCCTGCACACTTTGCTCCAGGCATGATGGAGCAGGCAACAAGCAAGAAGGGGCAGGGGCTCAACCTGCTCCCCATCAGCACTGAGCTGCACAAACCCAGGGTAAAGCAAGCCTCCATCTCTGGGTGCCAGACAAGGTCCCTCTCCAGTATCGAGACACCTCTTTTCACTAAATCTGGAGGCAGGTAACACCCCCAACCCAGCTTGCTGAATTTGGCTTTAGCTCACCGCTGCTTCCATAAAGCGTGGCAATAGGACAGACACACACATCACACATGCATGGAGCCAGGAGGATCTCACAAGCTTGTATTTCTTTAGGTTACTAAAGGCCCTATCCCAAAGGTCTGCAGCATAAGCAGAAGATGAGAAGAACCAGTAAGAGAAATCAGGATCACCACCTGACAGACAGGTTCCTACACGTGCAGCCAAGCCACCGTCACCAATCTGGACAGAGGCTGGCAAAGGAGGGATGCAGAGTACATCCAGGAGCTCCCCTTCCAGCAAGAGGCACTGGGGCAGAAAGCAGAGAGCTGAGAGACACAGCAAGTGCTGGCAGAGGTTGCCACCAGAGGCTCAACAAGAAACAGCAAGAAACTGCATGTGGAAGGGGACTACAAGGTTAACAGGAAAGAGAGCTGTGAACGGCCTGGAGAGCAGAGACAGGCAACTGATGTTTGCCAGCAGGAACCAGCAAAAGCAAGTAAAGCATGGGTAGTAGGAGCAAAATGACAGGCGAGGAAAATGATCCTTGCAGCAGAGCTCTGAACAGGCAGGAGTGGGAGAAGATTGCATTTGTCAAGGCCAGAGAAAAGGATGTTGAAGGAATTGAGCTGTGAGATGATGACACTCCGAATGAGAGTTTTAGCTGTACCTTAGCAACCCGACACAAGGGAACAGGGCAGGCTGAGCACAGCCATCTCGCCCACAGGCAGTGCAGAGCTGGCCCTTGGATTGGGGTCATCTTCAGTTACCCATGTGGAGCTTGCACATGGATGCTGAGATCCAGGTCCAGGCACTGCAGGAGGAGATGGCCAATGAGGACAGGCTTTGGGGAGCTGTTCCTGAACCCAGTTGTGTGCTGGCGTGATGAAGATCGACAGACAGACACGCAAATAGGTAGACAGAAATCCACAAAAGACTCTTTGGGTTGCCAAGGGAAGGCAGGTCTTCAGGAGGTCTGCGGGAAAAGGGACCAGGAGGACAGAAACGTTCTGCTGGAGTGGAGCTGTTGCCAGGGAGAGCTTATCAGCATCAGGAAAACCAGGGCTAGGGCCAGTCCTGTGCTGGAACCAGAGGAGCACAGCCAGGAGTCATCCATAGCACGTTCAGAAAACTACAGGAATTGGAGAGGAGGAAAGGGATGGGGGAGAGCTGATGGGCTCTGAGGTAGAAGGGAAGAAAAGCAGACCCTGTCTGGGATGGGAAGATCAAAGAGGAAAGAGGCAGGGAATCACACTGCACCTCCCTGCAAGCTCAGCCAAGCCCTCCATAGGCCGAGAGGCATGAGGAGGCAAATCCCTAACCCAGTCAGCTCAGAAACCCTGGCAATGGCAGCAGCTGCCCTCTAAAAAGGGATCTGGCCTTTGGTAAATAACATGGCCAATAACAAAGTGGAGCAGCCTTAAATATCCATTTCTTCCACACCAATAACCTGTCTACAACTTTGGCTTTACAAGCAACTATTCACAGGGCAATGAATCTACAGAAGATGAAAGAAACAGCTTCTGGGCTGCTTGGAACAGAGATAAGGAGCTCAGAGATGAGCCTAAAGTGAGCAAGGTCACTGGAAAAGAGGGATGTGCCCAGAGACAGGGGCAGTGAGCTGACCCTGGGGCCACATGCCCCTCTGAGAGCATGGACAGTCCTTTGATGCTTGGTTGTCTTTCCTCTGGTGCCATGTGCCAGCCCAGAGCTCGTTGTGTGCAGGACCTGGTGTTCACAATGGGATTTGCTGGCAGCCAGGGGAAAGGACCCTCAGCTCTGCTTCTGCCAGGAGATAACCTGGGGGTGATGGAAGAACCAGGGACCAGCACCGGGCACACAGCAGTTGTCTGAGATAATATCATGCACAATTTGGGATTCATAAAGAAAGCAAAGCTTTTTGACCCAATTCATGAGTGAAACCCACCCCACCAACCAACAGACCCAGACCCATGCACTGAAACCTCCAAGGTTTTTGTGGCACTGAAATTCAGGCTCAGAGCAACTTTCTAGGAGAGAGGAATTCCCACTGTGCCCTTCTCTGCACTCACCACCCATTAACCTCAGCATGGAAATTTTTCCTACCATTTTCAGGAGCTGCTTTGAGCTGTTTTCAGCTCAAAATGCTCTGTGCAGCGAATCCAAATTGGACTTGGTAGACAGGGATAACAGGAGGCTGTGAGTGGGAACAAAAGCCCTGCACAACACACATACAACATGCAGACACCTCCATAAGTCCAGACCTTGCAAACTTCTCCTGGGATTTACTGGTCAGATTTCACTGGATTTGGCAGTGCAAGGAATTAACCCCACGTGTGTTAGTGCAGGAGCAGGGCTTTGGCCATGCACCTCCCCAGTGGCTTGTGCCAGAGCAGATCAAACACAGACCCCACCAGCGGGCACAAACACTCTCATGGCTATCCAGAAACAACGGGCGATTGGAAGGGAAGAAGCCTCCCTGTGCCCAGGGAAGATCAGATTGGGATGTGGTGCTATCCATGTTGGGAGCTGGAGCGATGGCACGCAGTGTGCCTGCAGCATGGGATGGGTGGCTCTGCCCATGGCACGACTCAGGCCTTGGGGAAGTTCCCAGTCCTCTCAAAGGGCACAAGGTAAAGGAGAAGGACTTACAGGGGCTTCACAGCATGCTCAGGCAGGGACAGACACGCAGATGTCCAGGGCAGACTGAGATGAAGGCAAAGGAAATTGTTCATAAAAGCAATAGATTCACCTTTCTCCTCTCCCCCCTGAAACGCAGGTTTCACATCAGCCCAGAGATGAACAGGTCAAACTGGGAGACAAGCTTCAGAAAAAAAGTGAAAAGGAGACTTTCAGAGGGGATTTTCCTTTGCCTGGATAAGTGTGGCACTTTTCCCTGCGGAAGCGAGCCAGCATGTGCAAACAAGAAGCAAAATGAAATGACCTCAAACAAATGAAATGGATTTTCATGGTTTGTTTCTTCCTCAGGGTGTTTGTGAGGGGAAAGGGATCACTGTCAGCCTCCCAGAGACGTTTCTTAGCTGTTCTGCTTCAGACAGCACATTGAAAACCTTAGATTATTCAGAGAGCGCTAATTGCAGCTTTGGGGTACCCTTCCCTGCCTCCATCCTGGGCAGAAACTGCTCTTTCCTTACTGCTTTCCCAAGGGATAGAGGCTCTACCTGCACCCAGAGATCATCATGGACCTATTCCCGGCAGCACGACACCCTGGGGGGAAGAGGGGTTTCACAGACAGTGTGCGCAGGTCTGTACATGCACATATAAACTCTGCGGGCTGGAAGGAAGGAAGAACCCGAAGTAAAGAATCCCCTTGCCCTCACTAAGGCCAAACAAACAGAGCGAAATGGGAGCCTGATTTGCATCGCTTTGATTGAAGATGTAATTTCCTGCCGAATAAATGTGGTCACGTCCAAATTAAACCTGTAGTCCCTCAGACATTATAACTCCTTTCCTTTCTTCCCTCAGGGGTTGCCAAATCTTAAGGCTGACCAAGAATGATGTATTACAAGAAGGAATGGCCTTAAATAAGAGAAGGGCGAGAAGGGCAAGAAAGGAGATGTTTAAAAAACCTGCAGGAATAAAGGCTCCATTGCTAGGAATGCAATGCTCAGCCCCACATCCCACACTGCACCACCTCAGGCTGACAGCATCCCTTACACACAGAGCTGTGCCCTCCACGCCATGGGGCTGGGGCTCTGTTTCACCAGCAGCCTCCTGCTTGAAGCACTTGATACCTACCATAACTCCCCTCAGTCCATCCCTTGGGACCTTCTCAACACAGGCAGCTCTCCTGGTGCCACTGTTTCACCATGGTTGCCCATGGTACACGGCATGACCCTCAGGATGGGTGGGAGACATGCAGGTCTTGGTAAGCATGCCTTGCTAGGACGGCCTGTGGTAGAAATCTGGGCCCAAATTTAATGCTGTTACAATTGGGAAGTGCTTTCCAGAGCTTTTCAGGCACTGATGGCCTTGACCCTGCTGTCTCTGTCCCACTAAAGCCATTTTTTGGGTGAGATATCTCTCCTCCTTTGCTCGTATCTCACCAGCCCATCACAAATGCCACCCAGCTGGAACTGGCACTTAAATGCCTTCCTCAGGCTATCAGTGCCTGGGTAAGCCTGCTCCCTGCCACAGATCTACTACACGCTGCGCTCCCTCACTTGTGCTCTTTTCTTTCCTTACAGAACCATATTTATGAGATCCCTTCAAGGTCTTCATCGATTGCTCAGGAGGCCTTGGCCACACAGCAGGTATCAGAGCAGTGAGGGTCGCCTCTGCCTGTCGGGCAGGGAGCAAAGGGGAACCAGGGCTCATCAAGGACATATTTACTGGGCAGCAAAGGACATACCCCCATCCTCACTAGCCCTATCCCTTCCCCTTCACATTCCCCCCCATCCACACTGCAGCTGCATCCAGCTGTCAGGCAGCATAGTGCTGAATAGAGAAGACACAAGCCAGTGCAAGAGAAAGGAGAATAACAGCCACAACGATGAAAAACTGCATTATAGCCAGGGGGGAAGTTACTCGCACATTACTGAGCAGCTCTTTGCTTTGCCCTTTGTCTGAAGCCCTAGAGACTCAGCCACACTAAGAACATGCAGCAGAGATGTGCATCTCCAGGGCATGAATTCTGCCCCTACCCAAGCTTCACTGCCCAAACTGCAGCTTCCCAGTGCAGAGCACCCCTGGGAAGGATGCCTCCCTGCAAGGATGCTCACAGTCTCAATTTATGTGAGGGAAATCCATCACAGGGCATGAAAGCCTTTCATTCAGGACAATTTGTTGCAGGAGTTATAAACAGAGGTGCTGGGAAGCCAATTGTCAGGCCAGGAGCAGTGCAGATTGGTAAGGCGGAGAGGGCTGCCCCTGCAAGAGGGATGAAAGCCACCTAATAAATATTGATTGGGCAGATGAGGCTGTAAATAGCACATCCGCTCCCAAGCTGGGCATGGGGGAGACAAGGGGGCAGGGACAGGCAGCCTCTTCCCTGGGTGCTGTTTGTAACCTGGAGTCATCACTCAGAGGCAAGGACCATGGTGCAGGCAACGCCAAGGCCAGGGGAAGGGAGAGAGGAAGAGATTGATTATCCTATAAATCAATTGCTGGGCACCGATTACAAAATAAACCACCAGGGCAAAGGTCAAGTGCTTTATTATATCACTCAGCCCACAAGATTTATTTACCACTTGGGCCATCAGTCCCTCTTGCCATCTATTACAGGGAGGTGCAGCCCTCCCCACCTTTGGACACAGCTTCTGCCTCCAAACACCACCAGGCACAGCCCTGCAGGCAGCAGCACATGACTTAGAGAAGCGATCCAGCAGCCAGGACCGGGCAGGTCCAGGCATTAGTCCTGTAGGACCTACATAGCTACACCTACAGTGCTGGAAAAGGTGAGAGCCAGGCAGACACCAAGTGGCTGAGGGTGCTCACCAAGCCCTCCATCACCTTCATAGAATCACAGGGTGGTTTGGGTTGGAAGAGACCTTAAAGCTCATCCAGCTCCAACCGCTGCCACAGGCAGGGACCCCTTCCACTGGAGCAGCTTGCTCCAAGCCCCTGTGTCCAACCTGGCCTTGAACACTGCCAGGGATGGGGCAGCCACAGCTTCTCTGGGCACCCTGTGCCAGTGCCTCAGCACCCTCAGTTTGCTTCCAAGCTGTCTTCCATGGTGGGAGGGACCAGAGGAACCCAGTCTCCTCTACAAAGAGCCACCAGGCTTGGCTGGGTGCACCATGCAGAGCCTCTGGGTGCACTTGCCATTTCTTTCTGAGTTCCAGGAAAGACCAAATACTTTGAGAGGATCAGCAACTTCCCAGCAAGGGAGCAGGGCCTCACTCCAAATCTGATCCATACCCGGCCAAGCTTTCCATGCCCCCTTCTACCATCTGAGCTCTGTATCCATACAGGGAGAGCAGCAGACTGTCTCATAGCACTCAACTGGAAATCAGCCTAAAAAACTTCATTTTTTCCCCCCCCTTCCATTTCTAACTTTAGATTTTAAACACAGGCAGCAATAAGAGGAATTCCTGGGAGTGTTGTTCATCTGTTTCCCATAAGCTGCTTGTCCCTGACCATGAAAAGATTTTTCAATCTGGCTCCCAAAATATAAAAACCCTAAAATGGACATTTTTGAGTCCTTCACATCCACCAGAGGAGAACAACGTCAGAGCCGTGTGATGCATGCACGTGTACTCGGGGGGTGGCAAAGGGAGGAGGAGGAGAGGTGCCAGCCCGTGCGCCGTGGGCAGGGCGACTTCTGCCTGCTCCACACACAGCCCACAGCCAGGGGAGTGAAGGCACCAGCCTGGGTGCTGTGATAGCCTGGGCTGGGGCTGTTTGTACCTACGGGTGTCCCCATGGACCATGGGACTCCCATGCCCTGCATGACGGTACTCTGCCAGCATGGTTGCTGCATCTGGCTCTAGCCTTGGGGTTTATTCTTCCTTCCACAAGTGCTGAATGTTTCAACTCCTGTTTGAGCCCATCTGCCCAGCAGAGAATGGAGACTGCAGCTCACAGGTCCAGCCACACAGGACACCACCACCAAAAGGGACGGCTGAAGTGATGAACTGCAACACACTCCAACGCTGATGTAAGTCAGTGCTCAGCAATGGACCCTGGCTGGGGATAGTCCCCACATAAACCTCCTGCCCTAGGGTAGGATTCAGCCACCTTTTCTAGGGCAGCTCATGGCCCTGGCAAACCCTGCTCTGCTCCACTGATGCAACCTTCTTAGTAAGGTCAACCACCACTTGATCTCAACTGTCTCGAGCTTGAAAACACAAAGCACCCTCATCCCCAAGAGGTAGAGCCCCCGCCCCAGTTTCTCTGAATTGTAACTGGACCATCTCCAGTTCTCTAGGACACTTTCATGTCCCAGCAGAGTCAGAAACACACAAGGATCCATGGTTGTTCCACTCGTCCCTCTTTCCCCAAGGGAGGCAACAAGTTCCACAGTGCAGCCATGGGCATCTACCAGCACTGGGCTGCTCTCAAGAGGTACGTTTCTCACTGCATGGATGGTGCTCATCTCCAGAGCTGGAACCCTCAGCCACAATCACCATCTTGACCTTGGTAGCCAGCCCCTCCTGCACTCTACCACAGAACCCAATGGCAATAATACATTATTCCAAGCATTGATTGTCTCATTCTTGGAGGCTTACTGCAAATCCCTTGGAGTCAACAGTGTATTACTTTTAGGGCTTGGTATGTCTGCTTCTCTCCCACAGGGGTTTTGACCCTTCTGGACATCCATCACTCCTATCGTTTGGCCTAGCTTCATGTTTCTGATGGTGGTAATGAACTGAGGTTATGTTCTCCAGCTCTGCTTTTGCTCCTCCTGGCAGATTTAGAAGTTCACATTTAATCTGAAGGAAGGAAGATGGAGAGGAGCCTCACCAGCTGCTGCTCCTGTAACTGTTAGGACAGGAATGAGATCTTAGCAAGCCTTCATTTACTATTCAAATCCTCAGAGCATGGCCACATGTAACTAGGGCTTTTTATTCCCCTCTGTGGTAACTGGAGAGACAAGGATTAAAAAGGGGAGATGCCATGTAACTGGCCCCTCCGCTACTAACCACTGTTTAAAGACAGCATCCGGACATATGGGCCTAAGGCTCTGTAAAGATCTACAGGCAGAGGTGGGTGTTCTCCTACAGGCTGCTCTTGCCTGCATCTCCCTGCTTTGGAGTATATTTAGTGTATGTTCAAAGGGATGAGGCACGTGTGTGTGCTTCTGGCCATGGATTTGGCATGTGTGTGGCTGAAAGCAAGACTGCTCCATGGAGATGGGATGGTGGCCAGGAATGCAGCTCTCTGTACCTCTTCCTACAAGTACATGTTGACATCGCTTGCTTTCTTCACATTCTGTTTTTAGGCACCAGGAAAGCTCCATCACTTCCCTCTCCTGGCAGGATGGGGACCTGATTAAATTTTTTTATTGGATTTTACAAAATAATTTCATAGATGCTCTTCCCTGGAGCCCTGCAGGGTGCAGGGAAGGCAGGGGAGGGAGAGAAGATGGTATAAGAAAAAGATGGAGAAGGAAAATACTTTACTCTGAAACAATGTTTCCTGAATAATAGATTAGACATCTTACTTGCCCTTTTCCCTTTAAGTGCTCTTACAAATGCCCCTGAAACATGCAGTCATGAAAAAGTTACCATTTCAGTAACAGCTTTGCTTTCCTACTGCAGCTCCCAGCCCTTTCCCCAATCTCAGCAGCACCCATAGCTAACGGGCTGCTGACACATTGGAGATGGACAGGAGCATGAGGACAGACTCCTCGCCATCCACAGCACGTGCAGCCAGCCCAAAGCATCCCCTGCAGTCTGACCCCTGTTTTAACTTGATGCTTTAACACAGACCAAACTGGTGGAGGCACCACGCTGTCCCCCTCCTGTGTGGGCTATGAGCTGGGGTTGATCCATGAATGAAGCCACAAAGCCTGGCCACAAGCAGCAGGTTTTGTGGGTGTTCAGGCTCTTGGCTTCCACCTCCCTGCCCCCAGCCACGGCCAGTGATAGCTCAACGAGCCTGATGTACCCCAGCAGAGCTCACTGAGCGGATCCAACCTCTGGGAAGCTTGAGGCCAATGAAACAAGTGACAGGGCTTGAAAGCTGTGGCTGTCTTACTATTTTAGCACTGCCCACCTAGGCAATGTCCTAACACTAATGCTTCAGACCTAGAAATCGCACTGGTTTACACCAGTCCCTAAAAAGAAGTCAGGTCTTTGCTACTTTGACAAATGTCTTGGGGATGATTCACTTGCCCAATTCCATTTTCATACATTCAAATTAGATTGTGACCCTCTGGCCCAGGAACTAGCTGTTGCCTACCAGAAGGCAGCCGCCACTCCTGCAATGGGCAGCTTTGCACCCTCGATCCCAGGGCAATAAAGAGGAATACAAATCAAGACACACTTCTCAGGGAGCTTCAGGTGTCCTTCCAGGAGAGCCCCCACAGGGCTGGCTTGTTCTGAGATTTACTGTCCCAGGTGGATGCTTGGGAAATAAGTATCTCAGTGCTGCAGAGATGCCTCACCCGAACCCCCCCAGGGGGCAATAAGTGTCTGAGCCAAACCTGATGCCAGTCGAGTCTCAGGTGACAGCAACTGCAGTCAAGTGAGATGAAGGTGAGGAATAAAGCACATTACCCTGTGGGCACCGTTTGTGGCCAGCAGCGGAGATTGGCTGCAAGTTTCTTGCTCTCTCGGTGGTTCTCAAGGTCACATTGCTGGAAGCATTAAGGTTGTGTGTGCAATCTTTAATATATGGTTTTGAATGAGTTTTGGGGGTGGGAGCGACATTTCTTCCAGCACTGTGCTCTCTAACAATTGCTGTTTCCCCACAGGTTCTAGTTTCCTTCCTGCAGCAAGTGTTCGCACAAGCTCCAGGTCAGACACCTCTGCTGAGCTGGAAGGGGACTGCAGCCCCCCAAATCCAGCATTCCTGACACTTGCTGGGGGGGGGGCGGGGACGGGACGGGATGGGATGACTGGACTGCTGTTTGACATGGCATCCTCCATATCCACTCTGCTGTTACAGGGAGCAGTGGCAAAGTGTCATCTCACCTCAAACTGCTGGAGAACCAATGCACCCGCAGCAGTACCTTGTGCCACACTTGGGACTGCCCTCAGAGCAGCATCCCTCCTGCTTCTGCCAACTCCCACTGCAGCCCTGTCCTAAGGGCATCCATGCGTGTGATTTCAGGCTGTATCTGTCACCCAACACGTCTTAATCTTGACTTTCAACACCCCCCGCTGCTCCATTCCCAGCCAAGAGCACCTCATGGGCAAGGGATGAGGGCAGCTAGTGGGCAAAGCCCAGCCCAACTGCCCAGAGACCAGCAGAGCAGAGAGCTGGCAGCACACAAAAGCACCCTGCAGCAGAAAGGGATTTGCAGTGCAGTGAATAGCTAACTGATAAATACTACAGGAAGAAAAGTCCAAGCCCTGGATAAAGATGGCTTATGGTGTTAAGCTGTGCCCATCACGCAAGAAATGGAAGGCACCTGCAGCTGCTATTACATTGCCCCATACCCAGCACAAATGGTCATTTGTTTCTGACTGACTTCTTATTTCAAGTTAAAGACAGCAACAAAGAGAAGAAGAATACAAAGCCTCCCCAAGAGGCTAAGCACAGCAATCCACAAAATGGCATCTCCTGCCTTCGTAAGCACCAAGAGCAGAGGCAGCTCCTGCTGCCGCACAGCCTTCTCCTCCTCAGCCCCGGCTCAGGATCTCAGGAGGTGAGTAGGAAATCAGGGATATTCATTCCTAACTCTGTGATGAGCAAAAAGAACAACCCACAGGCTCTAACCAAACCTGAATCTTTCAGGAACTCGGGCATTCATCTTTAGAAAGATTAATAACTCCCTCGAAGTATTTGCATTTTGCTCTTCCCGGTTTGCGAGGAGACACAACGCAGACACAGCTCCCACCGCCAGGCAACCGGCTCATGCATAACATAGAGCTCTAGGAATCTCGTACACGATCTGCAGGCCTGCTTCCAGCCCTCGCAGCTTCATCTCCTCCCGGAGGAGTTCCTGGGAAGCCTCCAGGCTTTGAAGCTCACATTGGCATATCAGCATCCCTCCATCCAGGCTCCCTGGAGCACCTGTCTTGCCACTGAGGGCGGCCACCATCTCACGGGCCACTGGCTTGGCTCTTTCCTTGTCCCTAAATCACACACGCAGATGGGTTTAAATACATCAACTGATTTCCTAACCTCACATCTCCCTGCGAGCAGTGGCTGGAGCCGCCACAGGCACGTTACGCAGGGGCAAACAGGAGAGGCATGAATCTGGGAGCCCTTGATCTGCTCCCAGGCCAGCAGGAAGGGACAGGTCGACACCAGCTCCCACCAACCCCCCTGTCAAAAGCCATCTTTCACAGGCAGGGATTTGACAGCCAGTGTGTAAAAGGAGCCTGTATTCTACACCACAAACTGCCATCACCACAAGTCACATCTCTTGGCTTTCACCAAGCAGCGGAGCATTAAGTGGGTCCCTCAGCATGTGAGGGAAGCTCGTGCTGTCACCACTTCACCCTGGATAATGAGGGCTTTCATCTCCAGGTTTGTCAGCTTAGCACCTTGCCAGAACTAGGACTCAGTTTTAGTATTAAAAGCAATGCATATTTGTCAAAGCTAGCCAGGCAGCGGGGAGGGGGGCTGGCAGCAGCATCCCTCTCCCCATCTCACATGTGCTTGCCATTTCTCACCATTTCAACAGCTCTCCAGCTCTAGTCCTTATAATTACAGTGAAACCCCCCTCACACTCAGCCATGGAGCCTTACAGCCAAGATGCCAATGTGTGTTTCCACATAAAAGCCTCGTTGCAAAAACCCTAAAATTTCTCAGAGTCTCTGCTTTATTCTCATCCTCCCTTACACCATTGTATTCACACAGTGTTCAATTACTTACAAGCATACAAAACACTCCAGCCCACATTCTCAACTGGCGTTCATCACTGAAGTGCCAACTAAATCAATGGAGCCAAAGATCTGCTCCAGAGAAGGATCTGTGCAGCTATCCCTGAAGACCTTTTTATTCCTTCCACGTTGGGAAGAGGAGGATATAAAACTGGCTTCTTTTTGCCATGCCCCAAGTTTGCCACACACACAAGCACACTGATGCCCACTGCTGACCTACTTGTCATTCATGTGCAGTCACTTGTCTCCCGTGGCAGTCCCAGGTACTCCTGAAAGCAGGCATCCACACTGTGCCCAAAGTCCTATGGCAACACCAGGAGCTCTGTGCATAGGGGCAGGCCTGTGAGTACTAGGAGAGCCTCCTTGACTTTAACAACAGATAAAACTTGAGGATTATTCAAGCCAGGCCTGATGCTTCCTGGGGGCTGGCGCAACATTGTCTGTCTCCAGGCTGTTCCTTTAGGCTTTCTCTCCATCCTTTTCAAGTAGCAGCAAGGAGGCCAAGGGGAAACAGCTTCCCCTGGCTGCTGAGCACAGGGGGCTTTACTGATGGCCGGTCATTTCTAGCTTTCCAGCCTCCATCAATTGAAGTCAACAGGACCAACAGAGCCTCAGAACACAAGTCAGAGAGGCCAATATATTGGGATATGTATGGATTTAGAATTCCTCTAAAGCTATGGCACAATCTTCAGTCAATGAGTGCTTTTTTAGGATGGATGAGTCCCCACAGAGCACACTAAGCTTTCCACAAGACCAGAGCTAGTGTAACCAATCTGTCAGTAAGTCTCTTTGTTAGGACTTCGTGATCACACAAAAAAGAGGAACTGACTTTTGAAAGACATTGTTATTTGCACCTCCATTTAGAATCAGAGAGCGAAGAGTTCATGAAGACATGAGTGTAAAGAACAGGTCTATTCCCTCGAGAGCATTTTCACACACAGACAGAACCTGGGTCACTGGGCACATCATTAGAAGACAAGAGTTTAAATTCACCCTTATTACCATCACCAGTTCACGAACTGGGGCCACTCCATCGCAAACCAGGAGGCCAGGGAAGCACAGGAGACAGACACCAAGCTGTGTCATACTGCACTGAACCCAGCTTACTCATCCCTCGTGTACCACCACAGCAAAGAGATGTCACACGGCCTTCATCATGACTGGAATCATAATATCCATGATTCACATGGAAGACTTTTTTATACAAAGCCCCAAGATAAAAATAAAACGAAGGGGGGAAAAACTTCACAAGAAACTTGTTTCGTTCCCTACAAGATGGAAAAACCAAGACGAATGTAAACAGCTCAACTTGACCCAAATATTTCTTCGTTGCTGAGTAACCCAGCAAAAAAATGTTATCTCACCAGCATCTGTGGAGATGAGATGGAAGGGAATTTTAAACAAATATTCCTTGTTTTAGGCATTTCAGGCTGGACACAAGCTCTTGGGGCTGCTGCTCTTGTAGCATCCCTGACGCTTTTCAATAGGGATCGAACAGTTGAGGGCAGGCAGCATCAGCATCTGTAACATCTCCAACACATTACCATGCTGTTGACATAGAGGTTTACATGATACATTTGGGTTAAAGCTTTCCAAGTTCTTCCAAGAGGAGGACGTGGCCGCCTTGTGAAGACTGTAAGCAGGAAATAGATGCTCAGGCCATGACTACAGCAGGAGGTGGGAGGAGGGGTAGTCACAGCAGATGGCTTCGAGCCATTTTGGGTGGCAGTAGGCACCCGCTGAGGGGCTCAGACTTTACAACCCACACTGGCTGCCATATGTTGTGACAGTGGCTCAGCGTCACACAGGACCCAATTTATAGCACACTCCATGGCTGCAAGTACCACACTACCCTCCTACTGCTCTCCATCAGCGAAATCGCCTTTCCACCAAGCACCTTCTAGCACCTTGCTATCATGTTTACTGACTCTTTCATCTTTCTGGAGGGGGAAGGTATCTGAGAGATCAGCAGAGAGACTCAGCCATAAGGTTTTAGTCTCATCTGTGCTCTGGAGGTCAGGCCTGCTCGCTCCTTCACTCCCTCCCAACAGATAAGCACTATCTCAACAACACAGAGATGCTTTTAGAGATCACCTTGGCCCCTGCTAAGCTGTGCAGCATATCTGCCGTGTGTGTCCTGGACCTGGAAGTGCACAGCAAGCAAGGCTGTGCCTGAGATGCTGGGATATCAGAACAGGCAGGGCAGGAGATACACGCATCCCTTCTAGCGACAGCAGACTTCCTTGTATTCCTCCTGGAATAACTCTGGGAAATGAGAGCATGAGGGAAAGGAAGGCCTGGAGGTGGGAGAATGGAAATCAGTCTTCCATCGGAGAGAGCTTGGAAGGAAAGGATGCCAGCAGCGCCTGGCAACAAACTGCAATGAGGAGATGTGCACCAAGGGCAGAGCAGAGGTACAGCACTGCTGTGCTACCACACGCTTTTGTTGTACAGCAGCAGCAATGCCGTGCTGTGGGATGATGGCAGGGTGATAGTGCAGCCCAACATGCTCTGGAGATGGGGGAAGCAGGTTGTCTTCTCCAAACCAGACAGCAGGGTCCTTCCACCTCTGGAGACTCCCTGAGAAACACAGCAGTCTGCTCAAAGTATTTAGTCTCAATCAGATACAACTTCATGGGCTGGATGCTCTGCCCCACATGAGAGCACTAAGTCAGTCCATGCTCCATCACTGGAAGGAGCAGGTCACCCTGAAACACTGGTTTGCATCCCAGCTGGGTCAGCACAACTGCCAAACTGAAGATTAAGGCAGTCTACCCTGTGAGGGTCCTTAAAATATCAACTCCGTGTGAATATTACAGCTCCCACCAGGGCTCCGAGGGAGGACAGTCATCCACACTTGTGCTAGGCAACTGCTGTTGCTTCTTGGATTCATGGAGAAACTTGGATATTTATAACATTTGGAGAGAAACAGCCACTCACCATGGTTATTTTAACTCAGAACAGAGCCAGTGCATCCAGGCCAGTCCTGCTGCATGTACCTTTGCTAGTGCCCTCCCTCCCCTCCATGGCAGATGCCTGGTTTGCCTCCCAGCTCACAACAATTGCATTTTAATCCTCAGGTGATGCATCTCCTTGACATGCACAACAGGCACAGCCAGGGAGCTTCCTGCAGGAAGTGATTACAGAAATTAAGCTCACCCAAGCAATTAGAAGAGCTGAGATACATCTCAAAGCTCCATTTTTCCCCCTCTGCTACACCTCAGACCCGCAGCAGACTAAAATACATCAGTGAGAGGGCACTTTGCTGCCTGAACCTCCACCAGTGCTGACAGCCCATAAGCTCCAGTTCACCAAGGCCATCAACACAGCCCAGCTGTCCTGGTTGGGTTGGATCAACCAGTTCCATAAAGGAAGTGGTATTGGTTCAACCAATGCAGACTGGAGCCTGGGAGCAGCATTTTGAGCCCTGGAAAGCAGAGGCTGTGGCTGATCACAGCCTGCTATATGGCTCCTGCCCTACCTGGCAGCCAACACATCACAGGCAACTCCGTAATCCCCCCAGCAAAGCAGACCTCAGCTGCAACTTAATCTGAGCTTCTACTTCAGCTCTCAGAGTGGCTCAAGTGAAAACGAAAAGCAACCGATAGAGGAAAACCCACCAAGTGAAGGGAGGCAGAGGCAGGGAATGCAGCTGGGAAGAGCATCGCCACCACAGATGGAGCAGGACAAGCACTGATTGCTTTCTAATGATTCCAGTGCTTTCCTTCCCAGGAGGCTGGTAACTGCGGGGCTCCTGCCTGCCCTCCGGTGGCTGAGCACGGGAGGAGAACCAGAAGTGTGGCAGCAGAGCAAGCCAGGAGCAGAGCAGCCAAAGGCCTGATTTACGCCGCTGGGGACCCTGAAGATGCTGGCATTTCTTTTGAGCATCACTGCAGAGCATGTCTGCTGGGACACCTCAGTGAGAGTCTGAACTGCGCAGTGGAGACTATGGAGAGTTGAGTACCTTGAGTTCCCACCTGACTCAAGAGCATGATTTGCTTCTTGTCAGAGATATGGGTAGGAAAGAGCATAAACAAAGCAAGGAGAGCCCAAGTGGTTTGCCCCAGATTCAGCTGCATTTCTAAGGCTCTAAAGAGATGAGGGAATGACCTTCTCTGTCCTGCTGCCCCCGTACCCCTGGATCCAGTCACTTCCAGCTCTTAGAGAAGGGCCCCACTGCCTCTCCCCACACCTCCTTATGAAGAAGCTGGCTTCATTCATCTCTATGCTGCTTTGTGACCTGGAGAAGCCCAGTTTGGTAAAGCACAGCCAGGTGATGATTATGGCATAGTCAGCACCATGAAGTCAGTGTCATCCACAAGTGTCCCCATTCCTTCCAACTTCTCCCTGCACTAGCCCTGAGGCAGCACTGGGTTTGGATCCTCAAGCCTCCAGCAGATCCCCTCTATGTGAATCTTACCCAGCACCACACATATGATCCCACAGCAGTCACAGAAGAGTGAATAACCTCTCAGCTAAACCTTCCTCCAAGTGGGCAGGAACTGGTGCTGCAGTTTTTGCTGGCATTGTCATTACAGGGCCAGAAAGTGACTCACGTCTTTGATGGGAGCTCAGAGGAGAAACGTTGGAAATCACATCTCATCCTGCCTTGCCCTACCCAAGCCTGTTCATGGGGCTGGGGGGGAAAGCATCATCCCTTTCAACACAGGAGAATGGAACTGGTGCTTTAGAAGGACAAACAAGCTCACCCTCCACTCATTCCAGCTGGTCAGCATCCCAAGGACCGCTGTATCTGGTGAAGATCTGGGGTTGAATGCTCTCAGTGCCTGCAAGGAGACAACCAGGCATGCTGTGAGCAAGGGGGCACTGAACCCCAGGCCACAGAACAAGCTTTTCCAAAGGAAGAGTGAAAGTGAGTCCCCAGAAGCCTGCAGCTGCACCACATCTATGGCCACTGTGCCATTTAGCCACTAGCATGGACAGAACACTACCCCAGCCCACCTGCATGCCAAGGAGCAACCAACTTGGGGTCCAGGACTAAGACACTTCAGTGGCAGTGGCCACCACCACCATATACATAGCACAGACGGGAAGCTCTTGTACCTTCACACACACTGCCTTGCTTCCCGAGGGCCCAATTCTGAGCCCTCCAAAAAAAATCAATGAGATAACAAGGAGATGAGTCGCAGCCAATATGGATTTGTCATGAGCAAATCACATCAAGCCAATCTATCTTCCTCCTGTAATAGCATAACAGGCTTTCGGCACAGCACTACCTGTCAAACAGCTCAGGTTTAGTAAAGCTTTTGACACTGTCTTGCCTACCATTCCCATAAGCAAGAGGAATATGGTCTTAAGAGAAACTATGACAAGGCAAGTACAAAACTGCTCAGATCGCTGTATGCAGAGGGCAGATACCAGTGGTATCTCCTCTGCTACAAAAGAACATGTTGACAAACAGGATTTTGTAGGAGTCTGTCACATACTGGCCCTCTTCAGGGCTTCTGCTACTGAACTGAATAACGGAGCAAAAAGGAAGCTTGAAGGTGGCAAGAACTGCAGGTACTTTAAGACAATAGGATTAGAAGATCTTGATTGCTCAAGAAATAAGCTTTTCTTCCCCCCAGCAGGAATAATCAGTTGTCCAAGAATAAGTGCCCAAAAAACAAAGAACAAGTTTTCAGGGACTATTGCTTCACCACTCTTGCATATCAAGGGCTATTGATGCTGCAAGGGACCTGAGGCCTCTTGTTCTTGACCTATAACAGTAGCACGTAGGGTCCAAGACTAGCAGCATGTTGCATTAGGCAACCATTTACTCAGAGCATTGCAAACAGAATCAGTATCAAGCTCAAAGGGCCCCAAACAGGACCAGAAAACACGAATTCCCATTCCCAGGCTGCTCTTTATCTACTGCATCAGTGTCACCTCGCTACAACTGGCACATTCACTATCTCTTTTGAGAGCTGCTTTTAGCGGGGAAGGTGTTCTTGTGCCAGCAGCACATCATGCTAATGATGACAGCCAAGCACAGACTAGATCCAACTGCTGTGCACACCATAAAGTTTCATAAAGTTGTCCCAACTGCCTTCTCCAGCCCTCCCCATCACCATCACCTGATTCTGCTGTCAAGTGTCTTCCTCTTCCCCTCCTAGATCTCACACCACTTTAACCTGTAGTCTCTGCAAGACAGACATTCCCATCTCCAGTTGGGTTTGCTACTGGAAGCAAACAAAGCACAAACACCCTGCAAAAGTAATAAGCCAGCATGTCCAGACATGGCACTTTGTATGGAAAGCCATGACCAAGCCCCTGCAGTGAGCTACATTTCTAGCATGCAGGGAAGAGACCCTTGCAGCCATTCTCCACAGGATCTTTGGGCTTCCCCATGCATTTGGTTTATCTCAGCTGGCACAGACCCAGACCTTGCAGCCCTGGGAAGTCAGATGTTCCAGGTAAGTTCATTCACTGCCAGAAGAAGCAAGCAGAGCTTCCAAATAAGTGACACTTCCTTAAGAGTTGCTTTTGGCAGCCAATTGCAAGGAAGACTGTGAAGTAGCAATGGACTGATTTGGCTCCTACGGAGGTGACTAATGGGAACATGATCCAACAGCTAAGGCAGAGGACTAGATGGCAGTGCCCCCCACAGCTGCCTTTGAAGAAGACACTTCCCTCACATGTTGTGCTGCTCTCCCGGTGTGCAAATCTCCCGGCGATAAACACAGTACTCTCTTTGCCACATGCTCCAAGAGCCCAGAATGGGAAGCAAATGAAAGCAGGAGAACCAGGCTAGGGAAGGAAAGCCAGCATCACACCTCAGGTTCAGAAGCACCCAGCCAGCTGGCAAAACCCTCTTCAGTATGGATGTGAGCTATGGGTATTGACAAGGCAGATTACACAGAGCATCACCCAGACCACGGGCTTTTAGCACCTGTGGAGTATGATTGAATGCAGTCTGATCCCTGCAGAATAAAGTCTGAAACGAAGCGCTGCAGCAGGAATTAGTGAGTGGGGGTCATCTCAGGGCAGGTCTCTTTATGGTGAGGGGCAAGACAATCTATGCATCAGGAACCTCACCAAATTTAAAGCAAGGTCACAGGAAGAGCCAAAGCAGAAGATGAACTGGCCTGTATTTATTAGCCACTACAAAAGACAGCAGCAAGATGAGCCATAAAAGCAAGGCATTAACACCTCTATGATCAGCATATATCTCGGAGGATCTGCCATCTCTCTCACTGGTGCTCATTGTGGTTTCTCTCCCAGAGGATGGAAGATAGGAGTACATCTGTACACACTCCTTCAGACTAAAAGTCTCACAGCATTTGACAGCCTTGGAGCAGTCAAGTGAGGCTCCACAGCCTGACATTGCATATCCTCCTTCAGAAGAGCCAGGGCATCATTACTGCACACTTAACAAGGCCAAGAAGCCTGTTAAAAACAGGCTTGTGATCACTTCTGTCATCCATACAGGTGCCAATGCCACACAGGCCCTAGAACTTCAGATCAGCTCACAGCTAAGGGATCACAGCAGGAGCTGAACAGAAATTAGAAGCTCCATAAATTCACCTCAAGAACTGCACAGAGTACCGAGTTAGTGGTGCTACTGACGCAGTCAGTTCAGTTCTCAGCTTACACTTCCCTGCATCCCTTGCTACCTTTAAGCTTCCATGTCAGAGCACCCGTGATCCTCACTATTAATGCCAGGATCTCAGCTCATCCCAGCCTGAGAACAGTGCCACAGCCACAGTTATTCATGCTTTTTGTCACCTCTTGGCAAGACCTCAGCGATACAACAGCGCTGCAGCACACAAGGAGCTCTAGCTGAAACATGCTCTGCATCCCCAAGGGCTCTGCAATCCCGTTGCCACACCATACCAGGCTGGTCCCCTGCTTCCCAGCTCCTGCTGCAGAGATCCAGGAGAAATCTGACTCAAGGCATTGGCCCTCATGTCTCTGTAGCCTCAGCAGCAAAGCTGAGGCTGCCTTCAGGATGGAGACCTGGGCATGGCACACAGAATGGTTTGGTTTGGAAAGGATCCTAAGATCATTCAGTTCCAACCCCCTGCTATGGGCAGGGATGCCTCACCCTATACCATGACACCCAAGACTCTGTCACACTGATCAAGGCAGAGCACCCCTGTGCCTCACAAGAGCTCATCTCATGCACACATGGCTCCCCTTGAGCTGACTCTGCCCGGTTATCATCAACATTTCCTGCTACAAGCAACTGGGTTTCTTTGGGCTACCTGGTCTGACAGAAGTACACCATGACAGGAGGATTTAAGGAAATGCCCTAGGGAATGACTTCCCACTGCATGCTCTTAACCTCCAGGACAACAAAGAAATATCCAGACCCTGACACAGGCACATTCACTGTAATGCGTGACTCAAAGATGCTCAGATATCTACCCCCAGAAGACACGAAGCTGGCTGCAGCCTATGCTAATGGTGAAGAGCCTACAGACTCTCAGCCAGCCTGTTCAGCCACATCCAATTAGCATGGAAGTTGTTTGGTTCCTTTGGAACAGGATAGATATTACAGATATGAATGGGAAAGTTGGGCTCTCCAGAGCAAGCACTGACTATCACATCATGAAGTGAAAGAAAGAAAGAGATGGTGTTTGTGCCTCTGCTGAGCTCATGCAGTTCCCCTATGGCTTAGCTCCCTCACCTGTAAAGACAAGGATAACTTTCCTCACCTACCAATTTCTTATTTGCATCAGCTAAAAGAATAAAGGTCTGGTCCCATGAGGCTCTGCTGAAGATGCCTTATTCTTTTAAGACAGGTTAATGGGAGCTGTGGTAAAGAGCAATCCACCTTGTCTGGATGTGCTGGAAGAGATGACTTGTCAAGAAAGACAGCCTCAATACCCAACCTTGCATCTTCCCAAACATTGCTACAGGCCTTTTCTTGGCCTGCCTCTGCCAATTTTCACCATGAGCTGTATTGCTTTATTATCATCTCTCTAGGTTCCTCCACATGCTCCAAGCTCATCCCAGACTACCTAAATGCCAGCCGTTGCAGGCAGAGAGCCATTAGCACTGCAGTGCTGTTATTGCTGCTGCCTGGGCTAGAATTAATGCAGCTCAGATGCAGCACAGTGAAAATATTGACTTTCCAGCTAATCAAACCAAATTCCATGAAAGCTACAACTCCAAACTTCAAAAAATCCATCAATGATTCATAAATATTTGAAAGTGCCAGATTGATTGCATTTGGATTACTGCAGTGGAGGGGGCTGAGGTCTGGCTGAGAAGGAGATGGACTAGACAGCTGCTCAGACCTTGACGTCATGTATCACCCTGCTCTACCAGGACTGCAGATCTCCCCAGCCTCAGACAGAGGGTGAACACTACATCCCAGGGCTGTGTAATCTCTGTAATCTGGAGAGCACCCAGTCTGCAGTAGGATGTACCATCCCAGCTGCTGGGACCACACAGATTTGAAGCCTAACAACTTGGTGGTTCAATTTCTTGAATTAAAGAAAGCAATATAACAGATACATATGCCCATCTCCTTCACCCATTGCCTGCCAACCAGGCTGTTGGTACTCCCAAAACATATCAACCTTTAGCTGGCCTCCTGAGAAGTGAGATGCTTTGTTAGCCTGGCCTCCTCTCCACCCAGCCCAGTCCAGCTCTCTCATCTTCATGCCATCCACCAAACAAGGAGGAATGTGTTCTTTTCCTAACAACTTTTCCAAGGGAAACAAAATGCAGGAAATGATACAACATGCAACGGGTCACAACGATCTATTTTTACTTCTCCCCACAGGGAAGCTCCAACTTTTCCCACATAAAAGAAAATCAATCTGCCATCCCATTCCAGTTTAGAGGAGAGGGGGGAGACTTTTTGGTTAGAAACACAATAAATAACTTTGGTTGCATTGCAGTCAGTCTTTGCTGTATAAAAGTTGGTTTGCAAAGCCATTCCAGGCTGCCTTTGTCCTCCAAGTCTCTGGAGCTACATTTGTACACAAAGAACTAGGATAAAGTCCTCTTGTGTGAAACCATATATTGGGTTCTTGAAATCAAAAGGAGAAAGACGCCTACAAATCTTACCCTGAAACACAAAACTGTCCTTCAATAGTAACTGATGCAGGGACAGAGTCCCACATTAACTAGAAGAGCCATGAACTCAGAGCGTGGAAGACAAGCATCAGGAGAGGAGCAAGGTAGGTACATGGCACTGTGCTGAGCCTGATCTCCTATGACTGTGCTTCAGTGCCTGCCATGGCAGGAAGCACAAATGCTGAGTGAAGTGCTCCCATGATTTCAGCATGCAGAGCCTCTCCTCTATAATCCCCCTCTGTAATCTTGTAAGTTAACACAGTGCAGCAGCCTCTCCCTTGGAGGGAGCATTAGCAACTTCACAGCTGGCTGAGCATACACTGCACCTCCACAAGCCTGGTCTGAGTACCGAGACAAACAGAAAGGTTCAGCTCTACTGGAGAGGCTGGCAGCCTTCTGTCAAACACGCTGAGAGACCCAGCTTTCCTAGGAACACTGTATCCACCTCCCCACGGAAAGGCACAGGCATGAAAACCTCAGTTCACCAAGTCAGGTACCTCTTATCCACAGTGTGCACACGGAGCTCAGTGCAGATGTGCCGATGGCAAGGGCTGTCCCACACTAAAATGGACAAAAAAGCTTTAGGTACGTGTTCCCAACCCTTTATGACTCCCAGAGCGTGCCAGCTGCTTGACCACAGACCTGACAAAGAAAACATTCAGCTGCCAGCCTTCTCCCATTTCAAATCTCTACCAAGCTCAAGCTCTAAGCAAAAGGACCTTTCTCATTAAAAGCAGTGGAAAGTGCATGTTCAATACTCAAAACACTGCTTGCTCTGGAATAATTAAAGCACCTCTTTCTGTCTCACCGCTAAAGACAAACTGAGGCCCTAAGACAGTGACTGGAAAATATTCCTTGCCCAGAAGCTTCCAGGAGCAAGCCTTCCCATCCTTCACACCAGAGTAAAGGTCCTTTTAACACAATTCATTCTAAAGCATTGCTGATTCCTCCCTACATGTCTAAAGCAGCAAACACTGAGATATTGTGGGGTTTGTGCACAGCACTGTGCTGGCTAGGCCTGTTGCACTGCCTTCTAAGAAGCAGCATGACAGGTCCCTGGTAGTACCACATAATCAGCACCACTTGTCTCAGTGCCACCTTCGCTCATTCCCAGTACCGCTGCCCTTTCCCATTCTCCACTATTCAGTTCTGGCTGCCCTTCCCACACAGCTCAGCTGCTTCTACAGCCCTGCTGCCTGCACACACACATTGCTTCTCACCATCCTCTGCATCCTCACTCCCAAGGGTGGCATTTTTCTGTTCACGGAAGTCAGAGGCCAAGGTTAAAACCTGGACTTCAGTTTAAGTAAAAGCCATTTTAAAAGCCCCTGTACTCCGAGTTTGCTCATGTAAATCAATGGCATGGTAGCAGATGTACTAAATATCCCTCAATGTGCATGTGTCAGTGTATTTCTTCCTTCAGAGATCATTAATGGCTCATGACCAAGGTCAGGAGTCAAGTCTAAGACTCTGCTGCTGAGCTAAAGGAAAGCATCTCTGTAGTGACACAGGGCACAACCTGCCCAGCTAATAGACTCACAGGAACTCCATTCCCCAGACCTCATCCATCCCCCAATTTATAAATAATAAATTGCCATTTTAAAGCTGCTCTCTAGGAAGAACATCCTGAGCCTTCCCCCCTCCTTGGAGTGTAAACACAGCGATGAGAAGACTGGAACACACAGCGGATTAAAAGTCACTGTAGCTAAAATCATCTTCAAAGCCAGAATAAAAGCAGAGCACAATGCCAAAGTCTTCTGTAAAAACAAAGGCTTTTAGCAGAGAAAGCCTAAAATGAGCAAACCTGGGACTGACCCCCCCCAGCACCATGAGGAAGGGCACTCAATCACCATAGAGACAACACACAGGCGTGATGCTCCTGTCCCTGCTTCCCAACCTCCGTCTCTTCAGAGGCTCCGGAGCAGATGGCAAGCTGTGAGCAAGGGGAAGGAGGGACTGGTGAAATGCTGCATGTAAATAAGGCTGCTAAACACTCCTGTTGTGACTCGGCAGCAGCCAGGGAAGGCCATTAAGGGGCTGCTGCAGGCAAACGGTTAGCCAGCAGTAATGAGCTGGCTACGAGTGACTGATTCCATGTCAAGGTTGGGCGGTATCGATCAGATGTAGAGCTGCAGTCCTGCCACTTCAGAAAAGATGTGGGCTGATGGATCACCAGGGAAAGGCAAGGGAGCACAGCATCCCGAGAGAGACCAGGACAGCGCCGTGACTTTGGACAGGAGCCATCCCAAGCATCAAGCTTCTGCCTGTTTCCAGAAGCAAATGAAGATATTGCTTTTGCTGCTGTCCTGATGCCCTCAGGAGCATCTTTTCATCACAGATTTCTATATGGGTCTGGAAGCAGAGAACAGGGATAATGTATTTCTTCAAAGAAGTGAAGCTATGTGATTTGCACCACAGCAGCCACAGTCCTGTTGGAGACCCCTCCCCACTGATAGGAAAGGGAAGGGTGAAGAGGCACATGGACATTGCCAGGCTTTGATATAGGAAAGACTGGGTCACACAGCCTAGACTGTCACATCGCCAAGAAGCAAGAGTTGTTTCAGGAGCCTACCTTTTTCACGAGGCTTGCAGGGTGTCAGGGGCTCTTTTGTTTTCACCTGAGGACTTTCCCCCTCTTAAAAGTCTCTCTTGTTTTCTTTGTGTATTTCCCAGGCTTAACTCTCTGTGCCAAGAGAAGGACTAATGTAGCTTCTCAGTGCATGTTTGGTACCCAAAACATCAGCTAGTACCTCCACACACATACAAAGCAGAGCCTTCTGCACAGCTACACCAGCACGCTGATGCCCAAGGTGAGAGAAGCAGGAACAAGGTCCATTTGGATTGCATTATCACAGAAAAACCTTGACAGATTATGCTGCAAAGGGCAGCCTTAACAGCACATGGAGGAGAAGATTATCCCCACTCCCGCACTAACTACTGCATCAGCTCAGTTTGCCGGGCCTGGGTGTTTGAGATGAAGGATCTGCCCAGGATCAGCCATGAGACCAGTCACCAGCAGTTATGGATTTCTCTGGGTCTATGCTCTTCTATCCCTCCCTTATAAGCACCTAGAAAGACCAGTGATAGTCACAGTTCAAATGCTCTATTTACAGGCTGCCTGGAGGACTAGCAGTTAATTTTAAGACTAACTGACCTAAGCTCTGCCACCGCACCTCAGGAGGAGTCTGCAGGGGTGGGGGTACTGCTAATGCGTGTCTGCAGAGCGCGTTTTACCTCCGAGCTCTTATTCCTCATTAGTAACGTCAAGGTTTTCTAACAAAATTTGTCTTGGTCAATTACCTCAGCCAGGGCCGGCTGTAACATTCCAAATAAAGCCAGCCACATCCTGCGCTCCCAATGATGAGCGAGCATGGCTCAGGAAACAACGGAATGACAAGGGCAAGGCATGACTCGCATCCACCCCTCTCCCACATCCCGCCAAGGACACAGATATACCACCAGGCTCCTGCTTCCCCCACAGGAGTTCTCCTTGCTGTCCTGCAAACCAAGGCTAACACCTGCCTGTGGCAGAGAAGATGAAAAGCCTGTTTTGAAGAGTATTTGCCCAGTGGATCTACCACAACGAAAGCGCGCTGCAAGTCACAAAGAAGCTTGCGGTAGCACTGATGCAGACTAAAACGAGAAAGAGGGATCCCTTTATATAGGAAGGTGTTACTTGAACATCAAAATCTCTCCTGGTTTGGTTTTTATCAAGTTCAACCACAGTGCATTGCAATTTAAGGCAGAGTCAGACAGACCATGCCTGAGAGCTGGGATTATTCAGCCTGGAGAAGGCTCCAGGGAGACCTTAGTGCAGTGCCTAAAGGGGCTGCAGGAAACCTGGAGAGGGGCTTGGGACAAGGGCCTGTAGGGACAGGCCAAGGGGAATGGCTTTAACCTGCCAGAACAGGGGAGACTGAGCTGAGCTCTTAGGCAGAAGCTCTTCCCTGTGAGGGTGCTGAGGCGCTGGCACAGGGTGCCCAGAGAAGCTGTGGCTGCCCCATCCCTGGCAGTGTTCAAGGCCAGGTTGGACACAGGGGCTTGGAGCAAGCTGCTCTAGTGGAAGGTGTTCCTGCCCGTGGCAGGGGTTGGAACTGCATGAGCTTTAAGGTCCCTTCCAACCCAAACCAGGCTGGGATTCTGTCAGTGGCCACTCAGCATCTCTGCAGTTAGGCAAGAATCACACTGTGGCAGATGGGGCAGTACCATCGTTTTCCAGTAGTTATTCATGCTCTGCAGTGGGTCACTTCAGTGGGTTTCTTCTCCTTGCCTGGATGATCACTGCTGTAGAATTGGAAGGCAATGGCCAGTTGTCACCCAGGAGAGATGCAAGCAGAGCTTGCCTGGTCAATGACTCCGCTTCCCCTCCCAAAAGTGCTTTAGGCTGGTCCCAGCTGGAACACATTGCTTCTGTAGCAAAACATCCAAGAGTTATTCTAAAGTATGCCGTAGACAAGAGAAAGGATTAGTTCCAGGAAATTCTGGTCAAAAGAAGCAATTTAAAACTACTTTTTACATCCAAAACAAAATGTTTAGACTGTCAAAATTGCATTTCAGCTGAAAAAAACCACCCTTTTACCAAAGTCAGCTCAAATGGAGGGTGCTCACAGAAGCTGTGCTTTCACATAAATAGAAGCCATTGTACAAGTAGTGAGGAAGGATCTCTGAGAGACATCATCTGAACTCCCTGCTTCTCCCAAGCAACGCATTCACAAGTATATTTTTTGCTACAGGAATTATAGTGCATGTCATTGCCAACGAGAACACATACAGGACTCACTATCATCTCCTATCTGAAATATGGACAGAGCCGGTACAAACCAAAGGGTGCCTGGAGCAAGAACTGCCTCCAGCCTCCCTGCAGCCCTTCCTCAGCAAGCCAACTGCTAATGAAGAGCTGGTAATGACCTGTCTGATGGGACCAGCCCCCTCCTGCTGTGTGGGCTGCCTGACTGTCACTCAATCGGCAGATGACACAAGGCCAGGAGAGGGAAGGCTCCAGCAAGCACCAGCACCTGCAAGGGATGAGGTTTGTGTGGACAAAGCAAAGTGCTGGTGATCACGATGAGAACCCAGCTCTGCACTAAATGGCTGGTTTAAGTGAGCATTTATCCACACTGTCACCAGGGTTTCATTGTCGAAGTGATAGAAATAAGGACAACTCAGCACATTTTGGTTTGAGGCCAGAGCTCACCTAAAAGCTGGATCTCAGCAGATGCGAGCTCTTGCTAACCAGAGATTAGGAATCCCAGGGCATAGGTCCACAGCATCCTGCTCTTGGCCATGCAACACCCATGAAAATTCCCCCCACAAGCACTGTTCTTCATCCCAGCCCCTCCAGCAGCTCATCCCTGCCCTCACAACATGCTTGCACACCTCCGCTGTGCTGGTACAGCTATCAGGGGCTGTGTTTTACAACCAGCCCATTTCAGTGATGAAACACAGAGTGAAGCCTCATGAACAGCTCTGTCAGTGTAACCAAGGGAGCCATGTAGGATGTTCTTAAGCCATCTTCACAACTAACCACACAGGCATCCATTCCTGCTCAAAACACTCCAGTGTGTGCTCTCTGTTTAAGGGCTACTGACCCCAGCAGTATTGCAGCTGATGAACTGAGGCTTCATTCTGGCTTTGCACTGCTCGGATCTGCACAGGATTATGTGGAAGCACCATGGCTGACTCATGGCACTTCTCTCTGCCACAACACACCTCACCCATGCAGTCCTTTGCAGCCAGGGCCACCTCCATGACACTGATCCCAAGCAGCATGCACACAACTGAAACAGCAAGCCATAGTGGTAAGAGCATCCCCTTATCTGCACCACAAAACACGCAAAACCAGCTAACAAAATCAGTAAACGCCAGTCTCCGAGCCTGGAGTGCAGAAAGATCATTGCTTTGATTCCCAATACAAACCAGAACTTGCAGAAAAGCAAGACTGATTTCTACTAATTCTCAGAGCCTTAATTGGGTATTTGAAGTTTATCCAAAGGGGAGGTAGAAACTGCACAAACAGCAGTCCATGCGCGGTTGCTGCTGCACAGGTGTGGAAGGGAAGCTAAGAACCACTTCAAAGTTGACTGTGTCCCTCCAGCAGCCCAAGAAAAAGCTTCCAGAATAATACTTTGGTAGCGAGTCCTGCTTTGGGCTGCCCTTGGCAGCACAGACCATCCAGCTCTCCCCATCCGTGCAGCCAACGCACTCCTCATGTTAACAGGGAACACAGCATCACAGCCAGCAGATCCCAGAGGCAAACTGCAAGCACAGCCCACCCAAGACAGCAGCACAGGCAGGCTCTGCCTCTCAGACCAGTGTGGGTTTCTTCCTGCTGCTGTCAAGGGCTGCAGATCAGAGGCAGGATCGATACCACATTCCTGCAAAACCAGCACCGCATTGAGGTCACCCATTTGACACTGACTAGAAACAGGAGTAAAACTGACCCCATTGATTTTCATTTCCCAAGCAAAGGCAGCAAGGCAGGAGGAGACAAGCGGTGCCAAGAGAAAAACACTCATTTGCTGGGGGTTTCTGTTTATAATTACTTTACATTTAATATCCATGTTCTTGATCCCACAGAGATTTAAGATTTCTTTGGGCCTGCACGTTCGAGTAAGGTTGTGCATGCATTTAAGAGACCTGTGATCTAAGCCCAAGTTGTTACTAAGTACTGGGTAAGCAAATTTGCTTAATAGGATATTAGATTTGCCATTATCCCTTTAAAAATGTATTTGTTCTGTGCTAAACACTAATAAATTAGTCTAACAACAATCCTGTCTCTTTCCTCAGCATCTTGGAGGCATCTCAATACATTGTACCAACTACAGCAATCCAATGAGGCTAAATCAACTGGCACGTGTCGATCTCCCCGGTTAGAAGATGGGGTCTTTACAGTAGAAAGCTTGAATTTCTCACTAGCTCGCTGAAAAGTGTATTTATAATTTCAAGTGGGAGGGGAGATGCACAGGAGCTCCGCGAGGAGAGTTTGATCTGCCGAAAGGAAGAAATCTTTCCGCACATTTTTCTACCCTGCCCTCCTATTCCCCTCTCCTGCCATCACACAGCATCACACAGCAAGCCTGGCCCTGTCACAGAGGCTGCCACACCCCCGACCTTGGGTAGACCAGGGCTCAGAGCCTGGCTGCTTAGATCAGTGCCACCAATTGCCTCCCCCTGCACCGCCCCACATCACCCCTGCCTCTGGTGCACTCTCCTCCTGGTGCAGGGATGCAGCAGAGCCCAGGCCTGCCAGCATCCTTGATGAGGGTTTCAGGAGACAAAGACCAATCCTGGACCAATCTCTGTGTTTCATAGGGTCTACAAAGCTTTTATCTTGGGGTTTGCCTGCTTCCCAGAGGTCCATCCCCAAACCCAGAAGGGTGTTAGCCCCCCTAAAAGCTGATGGACACTAACCAGGTAGGCATCTCCAAACTGTGGCAATAAAACCTCTGGATTTTGCCGCTTCTCCTCTCCACCATAACCTACAGCATGTGTTACAACCCATTTCACTCCCAACAGTATCCTTGGAACAGCACTGTTGCAAAGGCAGGGAGGGAAAGGAACAGCAAAGCCCAAAGGGGCAGAGAGGCTTACCCAGGGTGATGCAGGGGGAACATGCTGCCTCTCCCCTCAGACAGCCACATCCCAGTTACATTGCCCTCCCCTCTCCACCTGAGTGTAGCTGGATGGTAATGAAGCACTTGGAGGGAATAGATTTTTTTGTTCTGCTTGGCTGTGGACTGGTGCAGACAGGGATCATTAGCTCTGCATCACTAGCAGGCAGCTCTTTCCTCATTAGCAGGCCACTCATCTACTCCAGCCACCTACATTATTGGTTCAAAGGAGTGTGCCCAGCCATTATTGCCCTCACTAGAAACTCAGCCTAATTGGCTTAGGAGAAATACAGGTTAAGAGCATGCATAGCTCTGCAGCTGACACGGTTTTGCCAAGTCATGGTTTTATGAGTTCAGGGAATTGCATCCCCTCAGGTCCTGGAGTCTCAGACATTGTGCTTAACCTTGCCTTGTGAATCAACTGAAGAAGATGGGATGCTTCTAATCCTCATGGCCACAGGGGGAAAGAGCTGGTCCTCAAAGGGCTACAAGCCAGATGGAACAAGCTTACAGGTTTTTTTAACCTTTATTCTTTGAGTCACACAACTTGGAAGCCATTTCCCAAGAAGGATTTGGTAACACAACTTCCACAAATGCAGAAAAATGGGCATGATTTGCTCCTCTGAGCCCAGGGAGCTCCCCCATGCAGTCAGCTTTCTTTGTCCTCTCAAAGCAGGCATAGGCAGAGCCCTTCGTGCCCCAGGGCACCAGCCAGCATGGCTTGCTGCAGCCTCCCAGCCTGCCCCTGCTCACAGGGCTGCTGTAGCTCAGATCACTATCACAACCCAAATTCACACTTGAGGGAGAGGGAAGGAATGAGGGCTACAAGAGATATCTTCATCTCCAGCCACAACCATTACCGAAACAATCTTCAATTCCCCAGTTTTCCCCATTTAAATCACTCACCGTTCACTGATCAATCATTCGTGTTCCTTCTCAGTCTTTTGCAGAACCTTTTCTTTCCTGAAGCTCCAACAACGAACCAAAAGCAACCAAAAAATTCCTCTTGCTTTCACCACTCTCCTCTATGTATCTCAACCTCACCCCCCCGTCAGCGAGGTTCATCACCTCTCATTATCAATTGCAGGTGCTGTGATGCTCACCTGGCATCAGGTTCCTTTGCTGTTTCTCTCTGCAGGTGCCATTGCCTGCAATTACCCTAGGGCTGAGCAAGGGATGCTATTGGTGGGCTACCCCCACCCTGTCCTTGCTACCAGCGGAAGCTTCTCTGCTAAGACATCCCTAATTTCAGCTGCACCCTCACTTCCAAGCCTCTCTGCTGGAGCAGGGCTTGATTTCAGCCTTGCATCCCAAGGGGTTTGCCTGGTTTCCCCTGACCCATGCTCTCAGCAGACACTTGACCTGGTGGTAAGGGTCTGTCTGAACCTTCCTCACAGGTCAAGGCTTGTTCGATCTATTGAGAAGCCAAACAGACTAAAATGGATGGGAAAACCAGCACTATCAAGCTCATCTTGCAACCTGTTTCCATGGCTGGAGACCTAGAAAACTCCAAAACAGAATATGGCTCCAAAAGTTGCATCTGATGTGGTACAGCTTGTGACAACACATGCAATGAGTCTTTAAGTGGTGCACACCATAGAGCTGGAGCTGCTGAGATTGCCACCAGTCAAACAGGCAGGAGAGAAGGCTTCAGGAATAAGTTGACTTGCTTCATTCTGATAAAGCTCCCTGCAAATTGCTGGAAGAAATGTAATTCTTTACACTGCTGTCTGACACAGAGGAGTTAGGTGTTTAATGCTTTTTGGATAGCATTGTTCACAAGGGCTTCCCTATACCTCTTGCAGTAGCAGATGTCTCACTCTCTGGACAAAGGTCAATATATAATACAGACCTTGCCTATCTTACTAGGGTAAATCAGAATGTTTTCATCAAAGTGTTGCTTACCACCAAAAAAAATCAATGCATTCTCATTTAAATCAACACATTCCAGAACATACTAATATCACATAGACCGTTCAATAGCCTCTCAATCATTAAAAGATGAAGCAACGCCTTTTGATAACTCTAAAATGCCTTGAACAAAATGATTTTTCCAAACAAAATCGTTGGGTTTGTATTTCAAAAACACTGGCAAGCTGCAAGGGCTGAAATAGAAATGAAATGTTTAATTCTGGAAGAACATATGCTTCATCAGAATTGGTAATATTCGTTTCAGAGTCGAAGGAAAAACTGATACCGCCGACTTCCTTGTCAAAAGCAAAGCTCGCTCCTTTCCCGCTCCTGGTGTTTATCACTTGTGCTCCATGTTAACAATGTGCAGAAATACTTCCCCCTTCCCATGCAAACGTAGGGAGCAGGATTCTGTTCAGTAGCTGCTGCTCCGCCCCGGAGGCACCTCCGTTTCATGTGTGGAAGGCCTGGCTCTGGAGGTGACAGCCTCCCATGACAGCAGCCTCCTGTCATGACTGGCCAGGGCAGTGAGCAATAGATCAACCCTCCTGTCACACTCCCTGTCAGTACCAGCCGTTAGTGGGTAAAGTGATGAATCCAATGGGACTGAATTAATTGAATCCCAATCCAAAGGCATCCTCCAGAGACAGGAGTTGGACACAGCGATCCGTGCCTTTGGCACAGAGCTTGAAAGCATCTCTTTCATAGAATATGTTTAAAAGTGATCGGCAATTGCATGTAAAAAAGTGACAGAACTTGGTTATGCATTAAAGTTCAACTCTGTCTTTATCGCATCTCCTCCACTCCCCATTCATCCACACTGCGATTGACCAGGCAACGTAGATGGGTGTGAAGCTGCTCTGCAGTGACAGGACAAGAGCGAGCAGGAGGAGCAATGTCCTTCCCATCTCTCCTCCAAAAAGCAGTCCCTGGAACGAGCTGACAAATCTAGCCCTGGTCTCTGTGCACCATGTGGTCCTCTGGCAAAGTACCAATGGGTCATTAGTGCCTGTCTGCACAAGCAGGACTGAGGCACCCATCAACCTCACAGAGGCCACCATACAGCCAGGGGATGGAGAAGAGGACCTCTCTGCCAGACTTTGGTCAGTATAAGCAACTCCAGCTTTTTCACTGGAGGAAGAGGCAAAGGGTTTGCTGTTCATGTCCCAGTGAGCCCTAGAGGTAAAGGGATTGAAGGACTCACACACCTTGACAGCAATGGGGTCCTCATAACACCCATGCATCAGACCTGCTCTCAGGGGACAGACAGGTTCCAAGGCATTTCACAGCCTTCAAACATGGAGTTTGTGCACTGGGTTAGAAAGAGATGGGGAAAAAAGTCCTGAAAACATTGGGGTTTTTAATCTTCCAGCGAGGTGGCATGGGAAAGGGTAGGGCTCATGTGTCTCAGTGGTGGAGCAATTCATGAGGCCCACAAGCTTCCCTGAAAGGAGGCAAGGCAGTCCTAGAGAGATCAATCGCAATTTTATCTACCCTTTTCAAGCTCTCATTTCTTTTTATCCAGCACTGCCAGATAAAAATCTCTGCCTCAAACATGGGTAAGGAGATAGAGCTTTATTATACTATTCCAAAAACATTAGACGCTGTAGGCTTCGCCCTTTTATGAGCTCACTTTGCTGGCACTCCTCTCTCTGCCCCCCCAAATCTCTTCCCTTTCATATTTTTTCTCTCCAAATCAGAACAACAGGCACAAAACTAATTATGTGGTATTTCAGATCCATGTTGTGTTAATGGCACCAGATCGCGTGTGACATTTCCGACTTGCTAGACTATTATTCTCGCTTATTGTTATCTCTGCTGCTCTGAATACAGGCTCAGGGGTTTATATCCCCCCCCAGTGCAGCAGGCTCCCACCCCCTCCTTCCCTCTCTTGTTCTCCTTTATCAGCCTGTGAGGATCTGTGGAATATTAAACTGGGCCATGCTGGATTGCTCATTGTGGGCCCTGGTAGAAGGGAAGGCAGAAATGGTGGAGCAAAGAAGGCAGGGAAATGCAAATGCCAGCAGGGATTTGTGGGAAGAAGCCTCCACAGCAAGAGCCAGCCTGAGGGAATCACTCTGACTTCAGGTGGAGCTGCGCCAGGCTGTGAGAAGATGTCCATCCCTTAGTGAGCTTCCAGTGATTGCTGGCCATCTACCTGGCTTGTATTCTCCTTCATGGAAGTCCATGAAGAACCCTTCTGATGTAGCTTCATCTCCCAAATGCCTTGCTTGAAAAGATAGAATCGTTGCTCCTGCATAGACCTAGGTTGTGAAGGCAGCACACTTAAACTGGCCTTGAGCCCCTGGGCTGCCTCACAGAGGTGATAACTGGTGGGTCATGTCACACCTACAGCCTCTGCTGTTGACCATAAACCCAAAGAGATGTCCTTTACCATTAGGTTTAGTGATGGAGGCTGAAGTCCAAAAGCACAAATAGCCTAGCAGACATCAGCTGCTTTACAGCTGCAGCGTGAGGCAGAACAAGTGGCAGGATTTAATAAGGAGTGCTGCTGCTGCCATACACCTCCCAGGCAAATATCTGCAGTGCCACCTCAGGAATGGGACTTCCTAAGGGAATACCACAGCACAACTGCTGCCCCTTTGGGGGTAGTTTATGGTCCCAGGGATCCGGGGGAATATGCAACCATCGTAAGCAGTTTTAGCTGCTCCTTTACCTGCCTGAAGATCTCCAATATTCCTAGGACTGCCGAAGGTATTGGCCCAAATGCTGCCATCATTTTGTTTCTCTTCCTGTGAATGATTGTGCTCCTGGGTCTCTTTGGTCATATAAATACAGCAGCTGATTTGTCTCCATGCAGCACTCAGTGAGATGGAGGGTGCCAAGTTCTTCCTGTTGATCCAGGCAGAAGCAGTGCAATCACGCCAACACTGAGACTACAGGGAGAGACTGAGAAGATGCTCCTGCCTCCACTCCTGCTTGCTGAGGCTTCCCAGCCTGTCACAAATCACCGAGCTCTCTCCATCCAAATTCCCACCTCACCCTTGCTCCTGCTCCCTGCCACGATGACCCTGCACTGGGAGAGCAGCACTGCAGAGAAAGCCCACATGCCTGGCTCCAACCAGTGGGTTTCTGAAACTCCTTTTACTCTGTGAAAGCATCTCAGGAGAGATTATATTGGTAACTAAACCAGGGCCAGGGCACAGGCTTCAGACACCGTGTCATGGTCATCCAAGCCATTTTACTGTTCACGTTCTCCCCGGCCCATGCCAGCCAGCCCTCTCCAAGACAGTTCTGGACAGAGTTCAGAGGATGGCATGAGCCAGGGACTGTCACCAGTGAGCTGCATGGGAGAGGCCAAAGTTTAGCTGTATCAGCACAAACCATACCACATTCCAACCCTCAGGACCACAGACTGGATCCTGGCTCGTAATATTTACTAGAACAGATACAACCCTGGTACAAATGAGCTTTAGAGAAGAGTCCTCGCCAGGAATATAATCGCCAGCTTTTTTCCTCTAGGGCTCAATCCAGGAAGAGTTTGCAATCATGTATTGCTCTTTCCATGCCAAGGAGCTAGGAAGGGGGTCCAGTATCAAAACCTGAATATCCAGGGTAAATTGCTTTGTATAACTCTGAGCCTCTGTATTGATTTAAGCCCCATCGAACTCTGATGCCATCAGCAGGGCTGGAAGTCACCTGCTATAGAAGCCCTTACAAGGGAACCAGGGAGGCCACAGATGCAGGCAGGGCTCTGTGAGCTCCCAGACAGGATCAGGCCGTCCGTATGAGTCTGTTGTAGGCTATTTAGCAACCACACACAGAGACCTGAAATAAACTTCCATTGGGAATAGGCTGCTTCCAGAAGCATCTGCAAGTATCTGCTGCAGGAACAGCTTGGAGAGAGCTGCCCATGCGAACGGTGCTGTGCCACTGCAGTGTGCCCCTGGGGGCCCAGGCAAGCAGTTGTGGGGTTCCTTTGCAGCAATTCCTGTCCAGAGACACTCTGGCTGCCCTTCTGGTCCATAACCCACTGAAACACTGCCTCTGAGCAAATATGGGTCCAGCTCCATCACCCCCTTTCTCTGTGTCTTGAAAAGAGGGACTCACAGGAGACTGTTCCCAAGGAAGAAGAGAGCAAGCTGGCCTTGCTGTATCCCCAGCCCTTTCACAGTGGAGACTGTCTGCTTCAGCCCCTTGCACCCCCTCTCCAAGCCCCCATCTGTGCTCTGTGCCTGCTCTCAGACCACTCTGCACCGTGGCCCCGGTCCTCATGTCACCGCTTCCCGCTGGAGCAGCTGCCGCAGCTGTAGCACAATATGATCCACAACTCGCTAAGGAGGATGGGAGGATATAAATAAATAAAGTAAAATACGTCTAGCTTAATCCTTTTATCACTATACTTCTTTCAGTCATTTACAGAGATAATAATCGCTCAGCCTCTGCAGGAAGCACTGATGGAAGCAGAGAAATCTCATGGCGCACCCTGCCCTCTCATCTGCTGTCACCTGGGTGCGAGGCATGAAAACAAAGTCTTCAAGAGGGCCAGGCCAGGAGCTAGCCCAGCATGGCTGGCCCTGAGGTGGGCAAGGTCGGAGCCAGCAGCACACACAAGACGGGAAAAATGGAAAGGGGAGGAGAATCCAAATCAAAGCTATAGAAGGAGAAATGCAGAGAGAGGGAGCAAGATAAAAGGGCACGGTGGTAACAAGGAACAGCATGAGAGAGGGAAGAGACGACACAGCAATAACGAAAGCCTGCACACATGTAAGTTTAAAGTCTGCCAGTAAAATGCTGCCTTCCCTGGAGACTGACCAGAGCTCAAACTGCTGGTTTGGTCTGGAAACCCTGCCCGAGGCTCCTGGCTGCTCTGCCCCAGGGTGCGATCGGGATTCCCTGCAGTGCTCCCGCAGAGACAACGCTTCCCTGGAGGGGACCAGGCATCCTGATGGCCACCAGGGTCTCTGCTACATCCAGCAAGGAAGCGAGGTTGAAGAATGTCCCTGTGGGCAAGGGCAAGAGAATCACAGCAGGTTCCTCCTGGGGGAAAGTGGGCTTTGAGCTGAGGCTGGCTGAGAGCCACCCAACCATGGCAGCAGAAAGAGCTCAGCATGTGCAGTCCTCTTAGCACATGTTGACTCAGATGCTCCCACATCAAATGGCAGCTGTCTCTTCCAGTAAGCAGATGCCTTCATGGCTTCAAAGGGCAGTGGATCAAGGTCATCTTTCCCAATGGTTACCCATCTCTTTTCCCTTTGGGCTTGCTAATGCAGTACATGAGTCCGCTGGCTTTTCAACACCTCTCTTCCAGACACACTGATTCACACATTGATTCACTTCTAGGCAGCACCAAATGAAACCCCATTTTTCCCATGTTCTTTCCACCCTGGAGAGCGTCCTCCCAGACCCCAAAGGTGCGTGCTGCAGAGCCCCCAGCCAGGCCTGCCATCTGCAGCACCCAGGGGAGGGAACCCTTCACCAGGAAACATCAAGCACCTCGGGGTGTGATGTTTAATATCCTGCAACACCCGGATCTGCAGTGCAACGCCAGGAAAACATCGCTGTTATTGACTGACTTGGCTTTATCCTGCCACAAACTGTCACCACAGCAAGGCTCAGGGAGCTGTGCCTGTAAAGACTGCACATGCCCTGAAACAAGATCTCTGTGTGCAGGTCGCTGGCTCCTGCCCAGGGTCCCTATGCATCAGCTGGGATACTGCCTTTACCTTCTCTCCAAGGAGAAAAGCTTCCTGGATGGTCAGGCTGAGATTTCCCAGGCAATTCCTGCTGGACATGGTGGGGTTTAGTTCAGGCCCCTTCCATGAGCCCAAACAACTGCAAATCTAAAGCAGCAGCCCCTCCACACATCCTGAGCAGAACTATGTACACCCAGATTGCTTTCTAAGGGAAAAATGCCAGTGCTTCATTCTGCCTGTCCCCACAAGGGGAGACAGTGCCCTGGGAGGGAAACAAGAGAAAACAGAGCGATTTAATTCAATGTGTTCCTACATGGGGCTATTGTCAGTGTAGACACATATATGTCAGTATAGAGAACTTGCCACAGAACCAAAGAGCGGTTGTCAAAGCAGCAAAAACCAAACCCCCAGAGAGCAGCTTTCCTGCTCCTGACAAGGAAATTCAGTTCATCACCAAATGTCATCTCTTCCTCAGCCCCCAGGTCCCTTGGGCTGTGCTCCTAATTGTATTCCCCAGCTCAGCGAGGAGGCCATACAGATAGGTTTGGGGAGAAAGTGGCGGAGAGCAGGCTGCCCCGGCTGGATCTGTCCCTTGCCTTTAGGTCCAGCACCAGGAGAGTGACACACAGCCTTGTCGCTTCTCCCCCATGCATTTCCAGTGAACCCTCATAAAACCTGACCTTCATGCTGTAAACCTGTGCCTGATTGCTGAGTAAGTCGTTTCCTCCCGGGTGATTTAGCAGGGACTGTCGGCAGAGCTGCAGTTTGTCTGGATTAGAAGAATCCATCACGCAGCGGCGTGGCCCACCTGCCTGTCTCCTCTCATTCCCATCTCCACAGCCATTCCTTGCTCGCTTTCTCCCCAGAGAGCCATGAGCTTCCAGGAAGGTGAGAAGTCAAGCAGGGAAATAGGTGCTGGGCTGCCTCTGCTCTTCTCCTTCCCTGTCATAAAGCTCTCAGGGCCAGCTGTGCAGGCAGGGGAATATTATCTGTCCATGCTGCTGTTAATCTCTTTATGGCATCATTTGACCCTTTCTAACATCCATTGATTTTTGAACTACCCTTTACGGCAACTCTTTAGATCCCTTTGGTCTAAATTACTAAACATCAGTGCCCAGGGCAGAACATGGGAACAAACGAAGCAACAGTGAAAGTCCATTCAGTAACCATGACTTCACTGGTTGCTTTTGAGGCCCCTTCTACCTCCTTCCCTGCCTCTCTCTGTGAGTATCCTACACATCTTCCCTTCTCCCCTCCTTCCCAGCACACCGAGCACTTCACCCTGCTACAACTGTGCTCTGAGAAGAGACAGGATGGCACCTGCCATCCCATATCTGACCATAGGTACCGAGCTCATTGAGCTCCATCTCTGACCCCCCAGGGCTGTGCTCCCCCAGGCACCGTCATTCTTGGGTGCTGCCCTATGCCATCGGCTCACAACACTTGAAGTCACATCCAGAGAAGCTCCTGGCCAACCCTTTTTGAAGCAGCCTAATAGGGAAACTCAACAAGAGATGAAGGCTGCTGCTTTTAATTTACTGGAGAAATGACTTTTCACTCCAGATGAATATGTTCTAATTTATTTCTGTTTTCCTGAGCTCACCCCTTGTCCAGCAGTGGATGTCTCCTTGCCTCATACTTGCTACTTGTCCAAATGAAATACTGAGCTCTATTGTCTACTATTATGGTAAAATACACAATATATCACACTGATGCATTCTGTGAGTATGACATAAAAATGAGGAATGTGCTCTGGCCAAACACTGCAATGTATTCATCCCACATTAGTTCAAAATGAATATTAATACGCTGGGAAATGGCTTGGGTGATGAGAGGTTTGTGTCATATTAGACAGCATCAGTCCTCATTCCTGACACAAGCCCCAGGAAATCTAGCACAGGCCTCCTTTGACAGAATTCCAGCCAGGACCACAGCAGGTGAAATGCTTGAACATGACAAGGAGCTGAGCCCCACAGAGCAGCTTTAGAGGGCCAGGGTGGTACCAAAGCTAACATGGTCCCAGCTTGCTCTGTGCTGCAAATGATCTATCTTATGTATAATATCGGCTCCCTCCTCCAATTTCTTCAATCTCTGCCTATTCCAAAGACCACCATGAGGGCTTAATGGGTTGTGGGATCAGTTCATCAGGTTTGGATTTGGCTGGATTCACCTGCTGAGGCAAATTTGTGTCAGCTTTTCACTGCCCTCCTCTATGAGGTGCAGGAGAATAGCTGATGAGTGCAATGGTGAAGATAATATACTTTACAATTAGGCCATTTAATTATTCCATTGTGTGATTCCCATAACCACAACCACATCTCTGCAGATTTATAGTGCATGTATAACAGAATATACCAAGTGAAGAGGAAAAGTAACAATTTTAATATATCAATCATAAAACCCTTTCCTCAACTCTGATCTGAAAGACTCAAGCACTGAAAGTAGCTTCCATCTACTGTCTGCACACCACGATTATTGCCCTGGTGGTACTCGGAGCTGCACAGGTACTCATAGACAACACAGGTACTCACAGGCAATCCTTGCCCCCAGATATATACTGTGTCAGTGGCAAAGTGGGGAGAGCTGAGGTAGATCTTCACCTTGCCTTAGCCATGTCTCAGGCAGTGTTTTCCTACACAATTGCTTTGTTGCTGCATCTTTGCCAGACTTCCTGGACTAAAGTGCCACCCAGGCAAGGCTAACACAGTGTCCGTGATGGAGCCCAGCTCACCAGGGCTTCATTTGCTTCCAGGGGATGTGCAACTCCCAGCTCCTGGATGGATGTCTACCACATCCATTTCTCTCCCTCTGGCCAGTGCTTCAAGGGAAGATGAGACAAGTCTGTACTTTATTATAGGGGGTACAAAACTGCCAAGCCAGGGGCAGTAGGGTGGCTCCAAAACACACACTCTGTGGGTCCCTTCTGTCCCCATTCCCAGTGCACACGAAGCCCTGAACAAAAATGCCTCAAGAGCAGCGCCCAAGGAACTGTTTGTACCTGGGCTGCTCACCACTGCCTTTCATCTCCAGCAAGTGGGACTTTCTACAGCACCATCAATACAGGATGGAGAAGGAATCGTTAGATGTGGCACTTCCATCAATACCTCTAAGAGGAACAGATGACATGAAAAAAGGTGAACCTGAGACCTCTTCAGACCAGAGACAAAGAAATTACAGGACCTTTTATTGTAGATGGGTTAGTTTTTTGGTTTAGATCTATACCTAATTTATATACCTCGAAATGTAGCATCCATTTTTCCTTTGTAAATGGGAAGTGGAGGCTGAAAGCTACAACCTTTGCCTAGAAGACTAAATGGCCTTTGCAATAGGCTGATAACTGATAAAAACAACCTGTGAAAGCATGTATCCTTGCATCATTTAAGATGACCTTTATAGAAGGGAGGCACAGGAAAAGGGAAGAAAATTAACAGAGAAGGATAAAAAAGGCTGGGGAAAAGAGAATTCTAAACCCACACATCCACTGTTGGCATCTGAGGCAGCTGCTGCTGGAAGAAGAAAATAAAAATAAAACTAAAATGAGATTCAACATTTTATTTCCCCCATCAAACAATGCATCCCAGCTAATGGCAGCAGAATAAAAACCTACCCAACGCAGCCTGCGACAGAGGCAAGAGAGGAAGAGGAGAGATCAGGCAAGTGGGAGGGGAGAAAGGTTATTATAGATGTGTCAAGCTTGTTTATGGCCCTTTATCAGCAAGCGCAGCGGAAAGAGAGGCACCGTTAGTGCGTTTGGAAAGTGTTTGGCAGCTCTGTTTGGGAATGTAAATAATCCTGATATTCAGGAGCAGCTATGTCTCAAGGAACACGCAGGCACGTGCCACCTGCACCAGCACAGCCTTGAAGGACCTTCTGCCATCCCCGCTGGGCTCTGCCTCCTGGGTCTGCGACACGGGTGCTTCATCAGGAGGTCTGAGACCACATTCGATGGAAAAGGCTGCGCTGGGAATACAGAGAGATTTAGGGGAGGACTTGAAACTCATGGAAAACCCTTCAGTCAAGGTCAGCTGCTGGGCTGGTTCACCACCTCCCTCAAGTCGGGAGGGATTAGATTCCACTTCTAGTGATGTTGCTACAGATCTGGAGGAAGGCAGCTCGGATGCTCAGTGCAGAAGACCATGCTGTGCTCAAACCACAGCCCCCAGGGAGCAGAGCACAGCAGAGGGTCTGCTCACCCCTTCTCCTGATGCTCCCAGTCTCTACTGCAGTTAATGTAACCGATAGGTAAATCACTCCCATTTACTTACATGTAAAATACATTCTCAGGAATACCTACACCCTGAAGGGAGCTGACATCTCATTTTTCACAGGCAGGACAGGGAGGGAGAGCTCTGAAGAGCAGCACTGGCAGAGATGAGCCAGGAGACAAAGGAGGACACAGCAGTGCCTCTCCCCACTGCAGCCAGGGAGATTCACACTCTGCAGATGAATTCCCACAACCAGCAGAGGAAAGGGGGAACAGTTCAAAAGGGTCAGCAGGTGAGTACACACAAACAAACCCAAATCTCTATCATGTACATTGGTGTGCACCAGTATTCACTGCACATAAAAGGTATGAGATGAATGGCCTTGGGCGTATCTCCATAGGTACGGAGAGGCAGAGCAAACGCAGTGCAGTGCTCTGCTCTCACTGTAAATCCACTCTGAGCTGGAGGGCTGGACCCAGCCTGGGTCTCTCCACTTTGCTCACACACAACTGTGGGACACTTCTTGGAGCGATTCCTGTCCCACAGGTCTCCAGAACTGCCCAGTGATGACAACTTCAGTTGCTGCTGACCTGAACAACATCTGAACAAAACTTCAAAGGCCTTTTCTACCCTTTTACTGCTCTTCAGATTCTTCACACGTGCTTTATGAGAAGGTGTGGCTGCATTAAGGCATAGACTTTGAAGATGTGAACCCAACGTTAAGAGCCCAAGGTGGGAGACCAGCACTTTCCAGGAGGCACTGGCACACTGTCAAACCTGTGATACCCTCCTGCTAAGGAGCCAGCAAATTCACCTTCCCCTGTGTGGCCACGTGCCTGGAAGTCATTGTATAAAGGCATTTAAATGTAGATGTGTGACATTTACTGCCAGGCACAACCCTCGTGCAGACAGGGGAAGGAATGCTTGAGCAGGAGGAGTAAATGCAGGCAGAAAACCCACTGCAATTCATGCATCACACAAATGGTTGTGTATATTAAAGCAATGAGGACAAAGGGTATTGATTTAGCACAAGTACCAAGAGTCCCAGGTGCTAAAACCTGAAGAAATACAAACTGTGTTGGGCAGAATAACAACAAAACGAAATGATAAAAGGATATGAGTGTTTGAAAAGACGTGTAGGACGGGCTATAAATTCTAATAATCCATATTTCTCGAAAGCAGCAGCTATTGACTCAAAAACAAAAGAGCAGGCGTTGTAATGTAACAAATGTCAGACGGGATAGCAGCAGGAATTCAATTTGCTCTGGCCATATATCAACTTGAAACTTAATGTAATGGCACGTAGTTAAAGCTGCACCCTCACTTAATGGCTATTACCAGTCCTGGGTGGGTTTTCCAGCAAGCATAAAGCAGTGAGTAATTGTCCCTGCTCTGCCTGCATCACTGCTAATGAAAAACCCCGTGCTCTCGCCTGGCAGCGGCGGCACAGTGGCAAGGCAGGGAACCCAGGCACAAGCAGGCAGCACTATTGCTGCCAGCATCCCTTGAAAGAGTTTCAGGAGAGACCACTGGGACTCCAGCATCTCTTGTACAAGGGTTGGATCCTCAAGTAGCATCATGACATCCCTGTTAGGCTCCTCAGTGAGCTGGATTCAGGCCTGCTGGAAGAAGAGGAGGAGAACCCCTGGGTGGTTGCACCTCATCCAGCTCCTAAGCATGCACAGTTTATTACCACTTGGGCAGTGGCTCTGCAGTCAGCCAATTAAGGACATTGTAATTACTCCTCTTCCGTGCCTGCAAAGGACAGATTTCAAGTTACTGTGGCTGCTGGAGTGGAGAAGCAGAAGTGTCGGCATCGCAAAGAATATGCTCCCACCGTATCTTAGAGGCAAGAGAAACCAAATGGAAGAGGAGGCGCTATGGGAGGATGTGCACTAGGGGAGGGATGTGGGACAGGAACCTTTGTAGCAGCGAAGCATCCAAAGCTATCAAGGGAGGGCAAAGATGTAGAGCTGTCCTAATCACTTTACTGCAGACAGTCAGGGGCATTCCCAATAGGCACATTATGGTTTCTACCAAGAGCAAAGCTTGCAAAAGATGAACTTTCTAGGGATATGCCATTCCAAATTTCAGGACACAGTTTTGGAACAATCAAAAATAAGATCAACCCCCAGGAGAAACTCAGGTTTGTCACTGAGCATCATGCACGGCAGAAAAGGACTCCGGAAGGTCAGGCAGTGCTGTGCTAACCTCCCGCGGCACAACACAAGCAGTTGTACTCTGGATCATGAAATATGGAATTGTGGCCTTTGACTACTTTGTGGGAATGATGCCCTTTCAATGCTTCTCAGGAGGCTACTTAAATATCTTCTACAGCCTTCTATTAAAGCAATAAAGATATCCAGAGCTTGGGTCTCAGCTTTGTCTCCTCATTTACCACAGGCCATACCTAGCACTTGCAGAGATGTCTAATGGTGTGCATAGATTAGTGCAAGTAAAGACGGTGGCATGACTGATTTTCATCATGCTGCAATGCCACAAGGCAGTGGTTGGGTTTCTGCAAAGAGGAGCTGCTGAACTACATAAGCCCTGGCACAGGATCCCTTGGGACCACAGCCGCCCTCCTTAGAGAAATGAGATGCTCCTTTTGCTGCTTCCATCCATGGTGAGGACACAGCCGAGCCATACCACCACAGACACAGAACAAGGTCAAGTAAGGCTCTTTGTTTAGCCCTGCACTTGGTGTTGGGTGTACACAGGAGGTAGGCAGTAGGTTTTTGTGTTGATCAGACTGCCCATAAAGGCAAATGGAGCGCAGGGGGAACCAGGCCCTCTGAGGGGAAGGGGGAAGGGATTTTGTACAAATCCTGTTCCAGATTACATCTCATCTTTAAACCCTCAGTTCCAGTAACAGTATCTGTTTTAATACCCACAGGCCTTCCTTTTCTCAGTAATCTCAGCCATCAGTCTCCCGTGACTGACAACACCAGGAATGAATCTCTTCTGAAGCTGACAAAACTCACTCTGCACTGATTTTCTCTTGAGCTGTGTTTAGCCGAGACTGATACTGAAGCAAGCAGCTCTGAAGCAATCACAGCCTGTATTTACCCCCCAGATCTGCACTGATGCAGCAACAGCCACCAAGTGTGGCCAAGGCCAGTCTTGGCGCGAGCAATACCTGCCAGCAAGCAGGCTGGCCTGTTTTCTGTTCCCCAGGCCCCTTCCCCTCTGAGAGCCAAGGTGGTGTTGACATGGTCCTGGCTTTATTCCCAAGGAGATGTGGCAAAGGGGGACCCCAGCCTGACTCACAACCAAGCAGTTGAAAATACTCTGGGTGTCTCTTTACAGCCCCATAAAGCTTTTATGCAGTGCATTTAGCCTCATGTCTCTGCATTCAGCGTGCTAAATGCTGAACGTTTTACTTTAATGCCATAGTGGCTACAAGCAGGAATACTTAACTTCCATAAATAAGAAGTAATCACATTTTCCCAGTGAATGGATCAAAAATGGCCACTGGGAGAGTTCAAGCTTCTGAAGTCAAAAGCCAGGGGCTGTCACTAGGGTTTCCAGTGAACTATAGACCCTGTAGAGCATCTCCAGGGGAAAGAAAGTGGTATAAATAATAGAGCTGACATATCTTTTAACAGAGGAACTGGTCTGTAGCTTGGGCACAGCAGGCTTGTGCCCAAAATCCAACATTAAACATTCAGATTTAGGCAATGGAGAGGAAGAGGGACAGAAACAGATGGACTAAAACTCTATGTGTGAGTAAAGTCTACCGGAATAGTACATTAGTGCTCCTTGGAAACTAGAGCATTCCACGGAGGAACACACGCACACAGAAGAGGAGCTTCTAAGTGAGTTCAGATTACTGCAGCAGACTGCCAGGCAGTTTCTGCAGATCTCTAACTAGCCTTATCTAGGCTTCTGGCACGCTTCTTTTATCTGCTTGAGAACTCCAGGCACTATGACCAGTTAAATTCCCTTGGATGCAACAGCTCCTTCCTTGAGGTGGGCACATGACCAACTCACAGAGCCATGCTTCAACCTGTGATATAGAAGTCCACTGTTAGGAAGAGCTCAATATCTCATGAGGTAATAGCTTCCTTGTGGCTCCCACAGCAGTTTTACCAGGAAGGGAACCCAGGGTAGGTTAGCAATGTAGTAAGTATGTTTGAGCTACCTCAACTGAAATGATACTCAATAAGAAGTCCTGACCAAGAGGGTCAAAACCTAACTGAATGTCTCCTGATTTTATCTTGAGACACTTTTCCATCTTAATAGGTTCCCATTAGGTAACTGTATTATTCCATCTCCTTCCAAACACACTTCCCTTACCTCTCTCCTCCCCACTCTCTGCCTCTGAGCTTCTTTCTGCTCCAATCTACTCATCTCAAATTGGCCCTCCCTTGCTTCTCTCCAACATTTTCTCCTCCTTGTACCAACCAGAAGACCAGCTCAATTCATTTGCATCCTAATTTAACCACACTCCAAATCTGTCATTCAACTGTCAGCCTTAATATTAGGAAACAACAGTTCAACACCTTCTGCACCACATCACTCCCAAATAAGCTCTCTTAATGCTGAGCTACTGGGTTGTGTTGATACCTGGTTGCACCACTGTTGTCTAAGTCTAGTCCTTGGCTATAGAAAAGAAATACAATCCATAAGGGATTTGATCTCTTTCAAGAACACTGCTGGTGCTGACACAAGCAAACCTGATGCACATTACAACACAGAAGGATGGGGTAGGCAGAGACGATGCCTAGGAGAAGGTAATACTTGTCCTTACCAAAACCATCCTACGTGCGGTTCCCAGATTGTCAGCTTCTGAAGACACAAGGATGTTTGTGTGAAGCTTCAGGCTCTCTGCTCCATTAAATTGTTCCTGAGAACTTTACCGTGAGAGATTGGAAGCAAAAACCAAGATGGTGATTGACTTGCAGATGTGCTCTACAGCTCGCTCACAGCATCTATCCCCAGCCACAGACATGCTGGGGATTAGCCTGTGGAGATAGGTGGGAAGCTCATTGGCTTGTTTCAGCTCAGTCTTTTTTTCTAAGTTGTCTGCAGAAAAATGGCAGCTTTGAGGCTGACAACCAGGCACCAGTGCTGTCCCAGCAAAGAATATGACAAGATTTTCAACTTCCTTCAGCAATCAGATACCTTCCAGAAGGCTGAGAGAGTTGGGCTGGGTCAGCCTGGAGAAGGCTCCTTAAGGGAAGACCTTAGAGCAGCTCCAGTGCCTAAAGGGGCTGCAGGAAACCTGGAGAGGGGCTTGGGACAAGGGCCTGTAGGGACAGGACAAGGGAATGGCTTTAACCTGCCAGAGGGGAGACTGAGATGAGCTCTTAGGCAGAAGCTCTTCCCTGTGAGGGTGCTGAGGCGCTGGCACAGGGTGCCCAGAGAAGCTGTGGCTGCCCCATCCCTGGCAGTGTTCAAGGCCAGGTTGGACACAGGGGCTTGGAGCAAGCTGCTCTAGTGGAAGGTGTCACTGCCCGTGGCTGGGGTTGGAACTGGATGAGCTTTGAGGTCCCTTCAACACAAACCAACTAAGACCCTTAATCAGCTCTCCTCAGCTCTACATGATGATCCAAGGTCTCTAACAGCAGCTTGCAGAACATCACCCAGAATACCTTGCATGTCTCCCTTTGAAGCTGTGACCCGATTACCATAAGCAACGCACTGCAGATGTACCTCTGCAAGCCCAGAAGCACCAGGGGAAATGAATATATTAGTATTTATCATATTAATGCAGATCAAGCTGGGTATTTGTTCTGACATTTCAATAATAGCTTTTTCTACTTTTTTTTTAAGCAGCAGCTTGTATTTTCTTCTTCCTTAAATAATTCATTGTTACATTAAACTTACTTGAAATTGGGGTCTTCTTTCTCACCAAACTAAAACCTTATTCAGATGGCCAAAGGGGGACAAAAAGGTATACATGAAACCTCTCTTTTCTCTTTTCCATTTCTTCATTCCCTCTTCTTCCTCTCTTGTTAAAATCTCTTAATCAAAGTGACAATCTGTCTTTCCCAGGAAGGAAGCTGGTGCCTTTGAACAGCGCTGCTCCGATAGCTCTCTGCTTTGATGTGGGATTTAACTGATGCCTTTAGCAATCTCGAATGGCTGTGCATGCACGCTCTCTGCACCTGCATGTACCCATGCATGGTTCTCTGTCCTTGCTGCACATACATGACCTGACCCATCCACATACGCAAAAAGAAAGGAGGAACAGAGAAAATGCCACACAGAACAGCGATGTGAACCTTGCCGAGGTACTACACACAGTTCAGAGGGAACCTTGTTCTTGGCCTTTTTCCCACAGTGCCGTCTTCAAGCACTTGGTCATCCGTTAACTTCAGTGAACACAGAGCAGACTGTTACAGGAGGCTGATACCCTACAGGAGGTCAGGTGTGCACTGGAAGCATTGTCGCCGCTGTTCATGATCCCTGACCATGGCTACAGTATGTTCACATCCAGAATCCTCCAGTGTGCAATTGTGGTGTTATCATGTAACTTGCTGCTCTCTTCCTTCCCTCGGTGTGACTCCAGGCAGCCCCTGTTCTCATTACAGTCCCTCTCCTGCTTTGACAACTGTTTCCTTCTTCCCTTCTTTTAGCCTACCTGACTTCAGTACAGGCTCTAGGGGCAGCAAATTCTTCATCTTGTCTCTTCTTCACTGAGGATACAGCACAGCTTTGTCTGACACAGCACAGTTAGCTGATGTGACCTCAGGGAGCACGAACCCAGGCTTGGGCCAATGGACCACCTCAAGAAGCTGGGCATACCTTGCTTCCCATGGGTGATTACTCCCTAGACAACTCCAGCTCCCCCTTGCCAGCAGGGCTGCCTCTCACTGCTCCCCTGTTGGCATGTTTTGGTGCGTGATGAATGTCACAGAAAGCAAAACCAGAGCAGAGCTATTGACATCTTCCCATACCACAGCTGGAAAGCTCCCTCCCTCCCACAGAAGGAAGCACCATGATTCTACAGGAGTTATCCGTCATGTAACTCCCTGAGATCTCCACTCTACTTCTAGCAAGTGCCTTCCGGCATTTCACCCAGTCCTTCAGAGATCACCTCCCCGACCAGTACTGGGACTTTTCTCACCCTTAAGAGTTGTTCTTGCTCCAGGTCTCTTGGTTTTATGTACGGTGGAGATTTTACAGGTGCTTCTGGTGCTTCTACTTACTGAAAGTCTTCCCCAGTGGTTCTCCCTTAGCAGCAGGCCAAGTGTACAAATGCTTCACAAAATACTGAACAACATGAACCTCAGAGCTACAAATCTTCAAAGTAGCTTCAAGTCAGAGGAAATGAAACCTTGACAAGAACAGAATCTAGTACTGCCTCGAGTTTCTTGTACCAAACCCAACCTTGAGAGAGGCAAGCGAGCAGTGGTGCAACGCTGGTGTCCTCTCATCCTGCCCCACCGTCAAGAGGCTTTTTGGAAGTTTAATGCTTGCAGTTTTCCCCACTTTTCTACTCCTTTAAAAACATACACACAAATACACACACAGAATCTTCTGCTTTAAACACATGCAAACACATGCATAGGAACATGTTATTTCTCTTACTTGTGTCCTGTTCCTCACCTCTTCTAAGGGTCACTGGAATTTGCATTGGAAATCAGTCTCACATTTCTACAAGCTGTGGGGATAACAGAGTGGGAAACAAAGCCCATTTCCTCCCTGCCTACTCTGGGAACCTCTGCTGAGCCACTACAGATTCCTGCGCCACTCGGGAGAGCTCACACCTTGCCCATGGGGACCAAACAGGTTGATGCCAGATGAGGTATATCCCATTTCCAGTATCTGCATTGCAAACAGTGGATTATAATCAAGACAGAAAACAATGACAGGCACAGAGCAGGAGGACACAGTGCTCCAGACAGCATGGGACCTCCAGATACTGCCTAAGCAATTGCTGCCCCTCTTTCTCTTTTGATTGAGACACACCCTGGTCCATCTGATCTCTGCTCTATGGATGCTTTTCTCATCTCTGTGGTACCCTTAGGTTCATCTCCCTCTATTTTGAAGGCCTCCATGTTCTCCTTTGCTTGGATCCTTTCAGTACCCATTGAACATATATTGTCTTCAGAATATCCTTCCCTGGCTATCTGCTCCTGCAAGTCCTTGATCCGCCAAAACCAAGGGATGCATGTCTTCTATGGAGCAGTGAGGAAACACAGCAGTTGTCACTTAAAGCCCGAGGAAGTTCGGAGGCCAGTGATGGACATCCAGGAACTGTGGGAAAGGACACAAGGTAGACTTGAGATGGAGACTAAGAAGAAACAGATTTCTTGGGGAATGAAACCGAAAGAAGAGGAACAGAAGAGATAAGAAGTGAAAAGGCACTGAGCAGGAATGGGAAGAACATGAGGAAGATGTTTTACAGTGGATAGGAAGCATTATTTTCATGTGTATCAGGAAGCAAGCAGCTCTCCAGAGAGGTTTCCCAGGGCATTCACTGTAGCTAGAATACACACAGGAAACTCCACCCCCAGCTTTTGTAGTGTTTGATGTGAGAGGTAAAGCCTGACTCTTCCTCCTCAGAGGTATGGTCCTGAGCTAAACTTTACCACTTCACTGCCTGCCTGGACTGTTTTTAGATGGACAGCTAAGTCCATCCATCCTCTAAGCACCAGCTTTCCAGAGGCATGGGGCATCCACAGCTCCTGCTACACACAGCGCTCTGAGAATCAGCATGTCTGCTCAGATACTCACATCCACATCTCTGCGCACAGCATTGAGAAATGAGGTAAAAGAGGAGGCTGTGCTCTCTCCCTGCCACTTCCAAGCCTGTTCCCCCAGTGCTAGGGGGTATCTGAGCTCCAGCTCTGCAATACACACATATGCCTTGGAGGTTGCAAACTGTGCTCTTGGTGTGCTGCCCAAGGTAAAAAGCCAGGAATGGGCTCTCTGCAGAACCCCTACGTCATTTCTAGCAGGCAATTAAAGCAAAAGGACAGGCTAAGCCTGTGCAGGTAGAGAGGACCTGCGCAGAGCCGTGCGGGTCCAAGGGCACCTCCTCTCCTGCTTTCTGCTGATGGTGCCACCTAAATGTGAGCCTGCTGCCTGCAGTCCCCGTGCTGCACTCACCCTTGCTTTAAATTCTGTGCCTCCCTCCTGAGATTTGCTGCCAGCTTAATAGAGTGCACACTGGAGAAGGTCCCCCCTTCCCCTACCCTCATGCATACCCAATCAGGCCTCCTCATTATGCAAATCAAATACAGCAACATCACCCCCCTGCACCTCCAGCCCGCCCCATTCCAGCACTAAAGGGGGGGGGGGGGGGAAGTAACAAACCCTTCATTCATAACCAGAAACAATAATTATATGTAATGATGGGCAGTCAACTCCCTGAAGCATTTGCATAATCACTAATGCTAATGGATTCAGAGTGCCTCTCTCCTTCTCCTGGAGGAAATTTAATTGGAAAATGCATAAAAGCATGAGGAGGGAGGAGGGTGCTCTGAGTGGTCTGAAGTGGCACACGCAAAGCAGAGGAGCTCTTTGGGAATGGAGGAGGAAACCTGGTCACTCCCTCCTGGCTGCCGCTGCCAACATACCTTTTCTTCCCTCATTCCTGTGCATCAGGCCCAGGAGGGATCGAGGGGTAGGCTGAGAGAGCGTTCAGGTCAGCTGGCTTGATCCCAAGGGGATTATAAAAATGAGATTTAATGAAACGAGGAAATTCTCAGGTAGGTGCCTCGAAGACAGCAGGTAATAATCACACATGCCGCTTTCCTGGCAGCAGGACTTCTTGGGCCCTCTGGCCCCATAAATCCCCAATTTGTGCTGGCTCTCTATTGCCCTAGACATGCTGGGAGCTGCTGAGCTTCCCTAAGGCTTTCTCCACGCTGCCTCCAGTTATGTTCCCACCAGGCTCAGCTCCCTTTCCACACCAAAACTGACAGCAGCATGACAAGGAGAGAGCCTGAGCCTCTCCGTGCCTTTGAGGGAATGCCTTTGCCTCATTTCTGCCAGCCTCCTAAAGTAGCTAAAGGAGGTGTCGAATCTGGACCTGGGCCACCTCCTATGGCCCCCCTCCCAGCGCTCTGCAGGCCAGCACCTCTCTAGGGCCAGTATTTTGAAAGAGGTGAACAAGAGCTCACGTGCTTGATCTTCAGTTCTTCCACCCCTTTCCCTGCACTTACGTCACATCTCCCTGGAGTCTGGCGCTGCGTCTAGGTCTGTGTCCTGCAGACAGCCACAGCAGGTCAGTTATGCACCTTCAAGCCCACTGCCCTCCTTGAGGAGCTGAGCTCCTGAATGGAGATAAGTGTGTGCTGTGCTCTGAGCAGCTGGTGGGGCAGCAGATGGCTGGGAATCTGTAAAAATCGTTATTGAAAAGTGCCACTGTCACAGCCCTAAGTGCTGTTCCCTCATTCCCCCTGCCACCAGGCTCCAAGTGCACATCAAACAGGGTACATGCCCTTGCAGACACGCTCACAAACAACTGTGCAAAATGGTGACAAAGCTGCTCTGACATCCCCAACCAAGCGGTCCGAAGAGGACATCCTGTAACAACAACAAACCTCTGCATCACTGTGGAGGGAGAGTCAATCCTTTCATCTTGCCCCTTTGCCATACTTCAGCAGCGGCAGAACACCCTTAGGACTGGACACCAGTCCTGTTTATTGCACTATCAAGCACTGCGCACACCTTTGGCAGTGCATAAATAATAAATAACAGCAATAACATGGTCCGTTGAGCAAAGCAGCATTTCATCAGCAAGGAAATAGTTCTTTCTTTCCCTCTTAACATTCCAGGGGTGCCTACCAGCAGCCACTTGCTCTGGGAGGAGTCTGAATGGCTGCTTTCCATCGCAACCAGTCCATAATGCAGGGGAGCTCATGGCTGTTTATCATCTCTCTGTTAAGTGTGGTTAACTTGTAATACTTGTGAGGGCGAGGGACCAAAGCCAGGCAAAAGGCAGCTTTGGTGATGAATCCCTCTCTTCCCCACTTCTGACTTGCAGCAGCTGCGCCAGACCTGGGTTACCATTTTAAACACTGCAATAAGACAGAAATCCAACTGACACCTACACAGACCAGAACCAGTGCCTTAGGCAAGGCTGAGATGGAAAATGCTTCAATTATCCTTGTCCTCTTTGTCAACCCAACAGGGACCTCATTCGAGACTTGCCAAACACAGGATTTCCAGCCCCTCCACAAACCAAATGAACAAAACCCCTCAGGATCCCAACTGAGGCCATGGAGAGCTGAAGTATGGGTATATACCCAGACTATATTCGTTACTCAGGCACGTCTGAGCGACTGACTTCTTCCTCAGAACATTGTTCAAGCATTAAATAACTTAAAGATGCCAAATTCTGAGTTTTACCACTATACCTTGTTCGCTCCAGACCCCCCAAACCAGGTTTTAAGCTATTTCCCTTGGGAGATTTCCAAAGCCTAAGCTCTCAGCCTACATCTCCCTTTACTTTGTTTTCTTTTTCAATAACGACACGTTTGGATATAGGGATGTTTTGCCTGGATTACAAAACACTTTGAAATCCAGAGCACATTTTGATCCATTTTTCCAATATAGTAGAAATGCACAGACACCACGGGGCACATTTTCACTCCCTCCAGCTAATCTCAAAGCAAAGAGTAGCCCAGCATCCCTTCTCTTAGAAAACATCCTTTTTTCGTTCATTTACCACTAGAGAAAGGAGAAGACTGAACTGCAAAAACCCCCACTAAGCAGTGTAACTGCTGATTAAACCCTGTTTCAATCAAGAGCTCAACCTGAACAAACCTAAACTTGCAATAAGAGTTACCCACACACTGCCACTGAGAAAAAGTAAAACCTTTCTAATTGTGGTATGAAGCCTGCACCAGTCTGTGGGCCAGAAGTGGGAACCACAAAGGTGGCTCTACTGAATATTACCCCAGAGTTCTGTTCTTGGCTTTGCAACCCAGTTAAGGGAAAGGAAGGTACAGAAGGACAATTCTGATGGAGTTTGCTAAGGTAACATGAAAAGCAAGTAACTGCCACAGTGAGCATTATTTCATTTTATTGCAGTACTGCAAAATAGAGGCTTAAAATGGGGTAGCAGCTCTTTCTGGTAGGGCCCTCAAAGTTTTTCAGTGGAGGCACTGTGATACTATTTGCCCTGCCTGCATGTGGAGGGAAACTCCATCCCCTTTGGGGCTTGCCTGTGCCAGATGCAGGAAAGCTGCCTGCAGCACAGCAGAAATAATGAGCTCCCTTCCAGTTCAGGGTAAGAAATGGACAAGAGCTTTTAGGGACAAAAGAGATGAGGATTTCCTCAAAGGCAAGCAGAGGCTCTCGCTCCGATCCTGCAGCAAGATTGAGCCTGAGAATGAAGAAAAATCAATGGGTATGAGTGGAAGGACTGGAACTGACAGAGAAAGGTACTTCAAATGCTCACTCCCCCTGAGACAGTCCGAGTGACTCAGGCTGTCTTGCAAAGGCTGCTTCATTTCCCCAAATCAAGTGCTGGGTAAGTGATCTCCAGCAGCAGTAGCTTCTATTTGTTCAGCATCTCTGAGACCAGTGGTCCCTAAATGTCTTTACAAATTTCATACAGAAATGGTCTCAACTGTTGCTAGGAACCAAGAGGCAAGTGGGCAGACTACAGCCATTCTTTAAAGGCAAGTTCAGCCAGAGTAACGTATTCAGTTCATCTCTAAAGATTATGTTTTCCCCTGTATTTATCATGGCCTAAATCCTCATCCCAGGCTCTGGAGGGCTCCTGGCTCAAGAACCAGAATGAGAAAAAAAAAGACATTTAAAAATCTTTAATAAAAAATGAGCCTAAGAAATATTTACTTATTTTTTCCTGGTCACAGAATCATAAAATGATTTGGGTTGGAAAAGACCTTAAGATCATCCAGTTCCATCCCCCTGCCATGGGCAGGTAACAACCTCAATGCCAGTGGCAGCACTATTGCAGTAACTCAGGCTACATCTCCTGAAGATTCCGTGTTTTCCAAGATGGGTGAAGAAATGGTCTTGCCCAAAGCACTGAAGGTAGCTGTGATTGTCAGAAGACTCCCAGTGTTTTGCAGAAGTTTCTCAGTAGCTCATGGTGTGCTGTCAGATGCAAGCCAAATGCAAACAAAATGCTGTCTGCACAGATCTCTTGACTGCAGCAGCAAATTAAATAACGTTGTTTCTACAAGATTAACCCATAGGTAAAATGCTGCATCTTCATAAGGCAAAAATCTTTGTTTATTGACAAAAATATATTAACTTCTTTTTGGATACAGGAAATAAAGACATCCTGGAGAAGGACAATTTTATTTGCTGTCTCTGATGCTGCAACCTCTAAAAGTATACAAATATTTCCATAATCACTGGTAACTACAAAGCTGAAAAGGAAGCAACTCATTGTCTTCCTGATGCCTTGGAAAGCAGCATCGAGATTTCATTTAGAATATTTCTAAAAGTTGAAGATTTACTGTAATAAAATTATTTCAATATTGGCAAAGTGTCTCCACTTGTAATCAGCAATGCTCATGTTCATTTGGATACGGAGTTGTATTTCCCAAGGCTAATGGAATATAAGAATATATCATAGAACAAGTACACTATGGATCTATCACCCTGTGATCAAGGAGGCCGAGTTGCAAAGTCTTAAATCTTTTTGACTCATCTCCCAAAGTATTCAGTGTTCCCACAGGGCATTTCTATACATTTGAAAAGATTATTAGAGTGTATTTTTAATGTTCTTAAGATTCTGGCTGCGATTGTTGCAGGGGAAGAGGACTGGATTGTTCAGCAGCAGGGTTTGAGCTCTTTCAGGCTTATGAAGGCAGGAAGGCACTTTCAGTACTCAGCACCACTGATGGCCCTTTCACAGTGTGCTAAAAGCTTTTTAATGAGAGGGTTTTAAAATTAAAACAATGGCAAAACACATTAATTGAAAGGTAAGTTACAGAAGGGAGTTGAAGAGAAATTATTTGGCCATAAACGCAACTTTAATCTAAGAACACATTGTATCCAGAAGAAAAACAGAAAGGAATCGCATTCAGCAACATGCATTAGCTCTCAAATGCCTGCCTTCACATTTCAATTAACTAAACTGCCTTAATCCAATTCAGACACTGAAAAAAACCATTGACTTCTCAGGAAACCACAAATACTACTCAAAGGCTGAAATTCCTGAAAAAGCTTTGTGGAGCTGTATTCTGACTACAGCCTGTAATGAGAGAGTCACTAACAGGAGCGCAGGCTGCAGAAATCCTAGCATCAAACCTAGCCAAAGTTCATTAAACCCTTTCTCTTGAGCCTCCTCACTCTTGTAGCATCCATACCACGTCCCTTCCTTCCCTTTGCAGCTCTAGAAATAGCATTTTCGTTGAGAAACAAGCTAAGACAGATTGCAGAAATATTGACTCTGGTAAGGCTGAGTTTCAAATTGAAGTCTATTTCAATTATACATGTAAAGAGGTTTATGAAATAACTAAGAAAACCCCACAAAACCAACAGAGATACATTGAAATGCATGGAAACTGCTAATAAGTATTATATTTTAGATAAAAATTGACACTGAAGGAAATTGAATTTTGTACTTGCAGGCAATGGCAAAGTAGACTAGAAATGTTTAAGGGAAACAGTAGTTCTTTAAAATATCATTGAAAACAATTAGCTAAGGAAGGTGGTTGTGCTAACTCTGTGATGTGAGTCCCACCTGCACCTAGCTTCCAAAAACTATTGTATGACATTGCTTCAGCCAAGCACAGAGACACGGCCTCTACGTAACACAGGTTTTCGGCTAACAGAAGCCGTTTCAGCTACAGCAGAGACACAATGACCTGGCAAAAGGGAATGAGAGAAAGGTTCCCCATTTCCTCCAGTCCCTCGCAGACCATTCTGGCAGAAGGAAGCTCTGTAGGACAGTTACTTTCCTAGGTGGATGCCACTTTGAGCACTCGCATGGTTCCCATCACAGGTGAACCTGTGCATCTCACAGTCTGGTTTTAAAGAGTGTATTTGTCATAACACTTCAAAGTGTTGTAACAACACTCTAAACCATTGGTTTTCTTGCAGTTTGAGGTTCTTAGCTTACCTGCTCCTGAACATTAAGGCCCACACAACTAGGCACACCAGCCACCACTCTTCATCAGCCCAAAAGGAGACTGATCACCATCCTTCGTATTTCACAAGCATTGCACGTATTTTTGTAACGAAGATAGTGAAGGCTTAAATAGAACACTAATAACATCTGCCACCTTGTTGAGGGCTCTGTCCTTGAACTACTTAGAGATGTGCATTCCAGGTGAGCATGCATTCTGTAGCTGCTATGTGCTAGCTGTGCATTTATTATAGCACCCGAAGCTCCTTACAGCCATGCCTGGACCAGGAGGGCATATGCAAACCCAGTACTTTGACACACAGGCAGCATTCCTTAACAAGGAACCGGGGTTAGATGCTTAAATAAAACCTGGGAAATCTGTATTTCAGTCATGATTCTTCCACAGACTCCCTGTGTGACCTTCAGCAGGTCATTTGAGCTCCCTGTAGGAATAAGACTGATAACACTTCCACTATCTGCCTTGCCTAGTTAGACCTTAAGCTCCTCAGACAGAGATTGTCTCTTCCATGCACTGAGCCTCTAACAGTTGGTGCCTCTAATAACTTCTGTAATGCAGATAATGAACAGTACCAATGCAAGCAGCACTGACAGGGCTGCACTAGCCCCCAAAACCACGGCAAAGGGACAAAAGTAAGCAGCAGAAAGTTGTGGTTAAGCAGAACAGGGATGTTATCAAATGCAAACATATTTCTGAGCTCTGTGATCAAACTGGAAGGCAGGTTTTGGGCTGTAAGGGAAGGAATCGCGTTATTAACCACTCGCACAGCCTGACAGCACAGCCCCATGCAGAACGCGTGAAAGCTTTCTCTTTCTATTATGCTTAGGTGCTGTGATGGAAACTCATTTTTTCTCTTTTCATAAATACAAACATAAATGACTAGCAGACTGGAAAGCCAAAATCTTGAGGGGGGAGCTGCTCTCATGTTTTATCAATGAGGAAGCAGAGTGCCGGGCATCACAATTTGTCTGTTTGCCTGTTTTCATTATCTTTTTAATGTTAACATTAAAGTCTTCTGGAGACTGCATTAAAAAAAACCTGGTGTAGAATGACTATTTGAATAGAGATGAAATGCACCTCTGAGAATAGCAGCTCACAGCAAGGCCTATGAGCTGGGAAACACGTTGCAATGCCAGTGCGGAGGTTTGCTGAAAGACTCATTCCTGTTCCAGGTTCTGTTTGAATTCTTGTATCTTTTGGCCTTTGCTCAACAACAGCATGAAGAGAGCTGGGACCACAGGATCCCAGACAGCACAGGGAGCTTGAGGGATGGGTAAGCTCTGTCTAAAAGGGAGGTGCAGAGGAAACTTTAGGGCTGGGTTCTGTTTGGTTGATTCTTTGCTTGTTTCCATTCCTGCTTGAGGTTCTTTATTACTTTGGGGTTTTTTTCCAATTAGACATTCAGATCTTGTCGACCCTGTTCCTCATTTGGTGGATGGGTTGAGAACTAATAGGTTTAGGATATCAGAGGAACCAAGAAATTGGAAGAGCCCTAAAAATCACAAAGAGATTTTTATCTCAAATGAGACAGTTGCTTAAAGGGTACCACAAAGATGCCTTTTACTAACAGAACAAATGTTCAGGCCAGCTTTTGCATAGCAGGAGGTGCAGGCTGCTTAGGAAACTTGCCTCACAGCCCACCCAAAAACGCTGAGGCAAGTGTAAAGCCCATCCATACATGTGCTAATGTGCACGCATACAGAGAGGCTTTAATAAGGAGTAAGCAGCTTTCCTGTGAGTTCCTCTGCTCCCCTTACTGGTTTCTGACAGACTCCCCACAGTTCCACCACTGCATCCCTGTGCAAGAGCAGCTGATAATTATCCTCTCTTGGGCATTAAAGCCAGAAACAATGGGTGAGATCGCTAATGCCACATTGATGTTTTTATACACACATATATGTTGCTTATGCCACAATTCATTCCTCCTGCCACTGCTCTGCTTCAGAAATACTGGCGATGGGGCATGATTATCTGTTGGTGCCTTTCTGTCCCTGAGTCTCCTGATGGAGATGGAAAAAAAGGTGGAAAAGAGCAGAAAAGCCCTCCCAAATTCCGTGTGAAGGTTCAGGCAAACCTGAGCTTTCTGAAGCCGCTATTCTCACATGTATAGCACATAGATGAAGGAAACTGTTTGATTTCAGGTCAAAAATCTGATTAACCCTAAGGAAAAGTAAAACCACAGCTCAGAAAGTGGCCCATTAGCTCACTGTGAGTGGCAAGATGACTCCGGCCCATGCTGCTTCTTTGCTTTCTTTATGAAAGACTGCCGAAGCCCCTGCTCCTATCTGGGGTGCATCTGGGCTCCTACCTAAGCTCCAGAAAGAAGCCAGTGCTGGTGCCTGGGAAACCAGAGCCCTTACAGAGTCAGTGATTACAGGGCGCTGCACCCCAGCTGCACTCAGTGCTTACCTGCACAGAAAACTCATGAAGTTAACAGTAAAACTGAACCCCCTTCTCATGGAAATGATTGGGACCTAAAGTGTGGGCCTAAAGATGAGCACAGTCCCCTGCGCGCTCCTGAATCAGGGCCAGGATAAGCAAAGAGCAGAGGAAAGGGAATTACTTCAGCTTTGTTCCCTTCTGGATGCTCCATATGCTACAGCCAGCTGTTCTGGGTTTGTTCATACTCATTACAGTGGGTATGTGTGACAGACTCTACCTCCCTTCAGAGTGACTCAATCATACAAGGTCTCAAATGGTTTGCTGAAAGCTCTAATGCAGGTTGTGTTCCCCCCTTCTCCATCCTCCCACCCCCAGACTTCCTCCTGTCTCAGCCTAATGGCTTTAACAAGTGACACCCTCAGGACAAGAGGAAGGTTAGATGACTGCTCTCTGCCCATTTTGAGTTTCCTCCTGCCATCTTACAAACATCTCAGAATACACCACTTACATACAAACAGAAGGAACATACTTCACTAAAAGAACAAGAAAACTTGGTTTTGGGGGGAGAAAAATGGTGATGGGGTGCGGCAAAGCCCACCATGCTCTGCGGACCCCACCAGTTTGACATCATGCAAACTGCATGTGCAGTTCCAGAGCTGCTGCTGCAGCCAACGTGCTCCTGCAGTATATTGTGATGGACACAGCAACACAGTTGTGCCCCCTCCCCATGTCCTGAACTGGTGTAAGGTAGGCTTGGGGACCAAGCTCACAGGTTTGCAGATCTCGTGATCCCAAAGCCTGTCCTGCTGCACAGACAGAAGTGCTCCTGATCACCTCTGCCTCCATCACCCTCACAATGTCACCATCCCCTCAAGTCTCCACGCTGCCAACTCCCTGCAGGATCCCAGAGGGAGCTGAGACTTGACTACAGCAATAATAACCAAGCGTCAGCAGAAGATGGCTGGTACATCCCAGGATCAGACCCCTCATTTATCCTCCATACACCCCTAAGTAGAGGAGCACACTGCTAGAGAAAGTCTTTGCAGTTTATATTCTGCCATTCTTGCCAAAAGCTGCCGTGCTGCTTGCCCACAGCGGGTCTGCAATGTGATGACAGGAGAATTTGGCTGTTCTCCTGCTGCTGTCCCAAACCATCACATCTCCCAAAGACCTGCAGCCTTTTCTGAGCCCTTCTTCCCTTATTAATTCATTCATTCAAACAGAAATCCTTCCCCCATCACTTTTTCCAGTAGATTTCCCTTCCACTGGCTCAGAGTGGTTCCTCCCACTGTTCCCCCACATGTTGTCTCTCAGCTTTAATCAAAGTCACTTCCTTATTTCCCATCTGATTACCCAAGTGCTGTCTGGCCCTCAGCCACCCTCAGAGCTGCCATAAGCAGGTGCAGCTCTGACAAAGTGACATCAGTCTGTGCGCACCCTGACTTGGAGATGTCTCGCTGATGGAGACCTCTTGCTCCCAAGTACTCCTGAAAGCACAGCCTCATGGTTTGCATATGTGACTGAAGTATAGGGGGAAAGGAGTCACTTCTTCCCCCTTTATCCTATTCCTAGAATCACCAAATGAATAAGCTGCCTCATCCTGTGCAACTTCTACCTCTCTCTGAAACACAAACGTACTCCCCAGTGGATAAGAGGGACTGATGGAACTGCCAAGTGCTCCCGTGGTACCACCAGAACCTTTATTTACCTTTCTCATCACTACCGGATCACTCTGCCACTCCTTGCTCTCCTTTGCTGCTGTCCTATTGCAAAGGGCCACGAGGATGATCAGGGGACTGGAGCACCTCCCGTATGGAGACAGGCTGAGAAAGTTGGGGCTGTTCAGCCTGGAGAAGAGAAGGCTGCGTGGAGATCTCATAGCAGCTTCCAGTGTCTGAAGGGGGCCTACAAGGATGCTGGAGAGGGACTCTTCATCAGGGACTGTAGTGACAGGACAAGGGGTAACGGGTTCAAACTTAAACAGGGGAAGTTTAGATTGGATCTAAGGAAGAAATTCTTTACTGTGAGGGTGGTGAGGCACTGGAATGGGTTGCCCAGGGAGGTTGTGAATGCTCCATCCTTGGTGGTGTTCAAGGCCAGGTTGGATGAGGCCTTGGGTGCCATGGTTTAGTGTGAGGTGTCCCTGCCCATGGCAGGGGGGCTGGAACTGGATGATCTCAAGGTCCTTTCCAACCCTAACTATTCTAGGATTCTATGATTCTATAAGGTTCTCCCATTCAGAGTCCCTTCCCAGCAAAAACAATGTCATACTCTCCTGGCCAGGGAACCTCTCAAACATACAACGAACCTCTGGTTTTTCTACACCAGTATTACTACAGCACTACACAGGTAGTGCAGGCTGTCAGACACAGCCTGAATCTTGCTGAAGCAGGAGCCACCTGCACTGTTGCATGAACTGTCACCTGATGTGAAGGAGGAAAGCAGCCTGTTCTCTGTGCTGGCCTTACTGTTTCCCATTTGACTTGAAGAGATGCATGCCTGCAGATCCATCTTCAGGGAAGTCCCAGAGCCCTGGAGCACAGGCACATACAAACTGGAACTTGGTTTCTAGAAGAAATATTTGTGCTAAGAGTCTTGAAAATATTTCCAAGCTAGAGGCAACACTGTGCTGACTCACACTGCCACTGAAACCCATTCAGTTCTCAGAAGCATGAATGATATCTGTCGAGGGACCTCCAGCTCTTTATTAGATTTGCTTTACTAGTGAAGCCAACACGAAGTCTTGTGGTTCAGGCACCAACAGGACTGGAGCAGTGGAACTCCTTGCTTCAGCAGAATAGATGCTAGAAATTCTCCAAAGTTGAAAAAGTAACTGCACAAATTCAAGGGAGGATGCCCCATTAGAGCTACTAAATGTAATGAACCTTAAACACACGAGAGAGTACAGGAAAATAGTTGTCTCGTGTTCATTTTATAACCAGCAAGAGAGAAGGGCATGGCCGGAAAGCAAGTGGCCTTGGATGAGCTGATTTGTGTCCCTCCCCGAGTGCAGGAACAGTGCTACCTGACTGTGATAGCATCACCAACGTACATGACTGCACTAGCAGTTTATTTGCATTCTTCAGCTCGAATGGGATGAATCCAAACTTCAATGGTGTACACCCACAGAGAACAGAATCTGCACCTCATTGCCCAGTACAACAAATTAATGTCCCGCTGGAGCCAGTCTTTGACGAAACATGGTTTTGAGGAATTACATCTCTGAACATTACAAGAGGGACTGTTCTCTCATGCTACTGTGCCTTGTGCCACTGTGGGCAAACAACCTCAGCAGAGCAGTCCCCACATTCAGCTAAAGGAAAAGCAAACAAGACTCGAGTCCCACTGTGATTCTAGAGAGGAGGATGTGTAAAGGAGGTCTCCCAAGGTCATGGTGGAGAAAGCACAGCCACAGCTGCACCAGCAGCTGTCAGGCTCTGCCGAGATGCCTTTGCTGAGGTCTCTGCAAAATAAAGGGCATCACCGAGCACAGGACTAGAGATGGCAGCATGTGTTGGGCTCTTCTTACCTGGATAACAGAGAATAAAGCCCACCTGCTCGTTCCCTGTGCATGGAGCTGTGCACTGGCCCTTCAGATGCAGCTGAGCCTCACTCAGGATAAACAAGAAGGAGGTGCCAAAGGCTGGAGCTTCTCCTTTTTTCCTTGACAGCTCTGAAACACCAAACATACCACAGCATCTGGCTAAGCAGCCTGGCTCACTCTGTCGCTCCCTTGCCAAGGAGACCGACTGACAGATGAGATCAGACACACGGATGATGGGCTGGGACATCTTGAAGCCCCAACTCAAGCTGCCTGCTGATTTCTGTTTGCAGCATTAATCTCCAGTGACAGAGGGGCCCCCGATATCCATAAACCAGCTGTGCAGCGCTGTAAGTAGGACATAATGTCATATATGCTAAGGGACTTCTAAGGTGCCTTGGTGCATGCTAGGGCAGAAAGCCCCAGTAAGAAACTCTGCCACTGATGTGAAGAAAGGCTGAAAATCGCCGTCGTGAAGTAGAACAGAGAAGTCCCAAGGTACGGATGGGAGGGTTGAAGCCTCCCATCCCAAGGCAGCCTGTATGTAACTCACTGCAAAGCTTCCTGTCATTAGGAGATCTATAAAGCATTTTCCTGTCACTAAGAGATCTCTAAATCTCTACAACAAATGCCAAAGAGCAGTGATAAAATTAAGCCTTGATCATGGAGGGTCATCTCCTGCACCGGCTGCTTCGTGCCACGCAGCAATCCATCAGCTCTGTTGTGCACTGGCTGGCTGCAGGGTCTGCCTCTGCTTCTCCCTCTTCTTCCACATTCCAGTGTGACCTTTGCCTGATCTCCACTTCAAATACTCCATCCCCAGCGCCTCTGCCTCCCCTGGCGGCACATATACCCTCTGCTTCACCACAAAGCTATGAATCATGATAGAATAATAAGCCCGTTTATGAGCTGCACACAAGCCCAAAGGACCAAAGAGTGGAATAAATTGCTACAAAGCTCTCTAAGCCGATTTACTTATTCAGGAGTTTTCTTGCTTTGACTCTAGCCTCCTCTAACTGCTGTCCAAACAATGTGGTAATGCAGCAGGACAAACAGCAACCTTCCTTCGAGAGGTTCATTACTTTTGTCTTTTCGAGATCAAGAGATGAACTGACTTGTAAAGGATTTGAATCCCAGCATGACAGCTGAATGCATCACTGCTCTGCCTGATTCTCAGGCTTGCAGTAAGGCCTGCAGCAGTGTGCAATATGTAAATGAACAGCTAACACAGGCTTACAGCATGCAGCTCCACTGGGGAAAGATGCTGCCTAACCTCCAGGGTCCTCTTGTCCTCAGGATGGTGGACAAGGATTCAAGCATGGGTCTCTCTTGGAGTAGGAAGACTTCCTAAGTAGAACACAGCTGTTTGCTGACTGGTACAATGCAGTGTCCATAAAAAGGACTTCACCCTTCTTTCACACTAAGGATCACAGCACTCTGCAGACACCAGTCCTCCCTGGCATGGCTGCATCCATAGGATGGCTCAGAATCACTCCCTGTATCTTACAAATAGGAAATGGAGGCAAGGCAGGTTGAAACCACTCATCTGGGCTTGCCTTTCAAGGTAGGTATGGAATTGGGATAGAAATCTTCAGATTATTCCCGCCTGCCCCACACCATCCCACCTCCCTTTCGCCTTTCCCCCAGTCCCCTTAAAACTCCCATCTGTTACTTACATTACAGCACATCCCAAAGGGTCATACCTCAGGCCCACACGTAGAGGCTGGTTTTTTATAGGAGGGTGAGTAACTCAATAACTCAGCCCAGTGGAACATTCATCCTGGGCCACAGGAAAGGGTCAAGTTCCCACAGCAGACTACACTGCTGCTCCCCAAGCCTCTTGCAACTCCCAGGTACTATACAAGTGCAGAACATCACTCTCCTATAGATGCTTCAGGTAGGACCTATGAAGTGAGAAGAAGCAAGGCTCAGCTAAAAGAGGAAAACGCACAAGATGACATCTTGCGCGAGCATCCTATTTAGTGACTATCTGCAAAGCAGGCAGTATGAGTAAGAGGCATTAATGGATCTCTCACAAGCCCTAGCTATTATTGTTTCACAGGGGCATCACAGCAAAAAGGAAGTCTTAAGAATGAGTAAGTTGAGTCCTTTGATTCATTACTCCCTGTAAAGTCTTAAAAGCACTACAGCGAGACGGAAAACACCAAATCAAACTGCAAACAGCATTCCCCTGATCCGGGGGGTTTGCCCTTTGGGAGGTAGTTGGCTACCTTCACTGATGTCCTCTCTGCTAAATCCCCAAGACTTTCTGAAATCACTCTGCAGAACAGTTGGCTTTCCAACCGTGTTGCCCTCATGCTGAGAGTATCCCTAATTTATCTCTGTGGGGATGAAAGGAGCTGGGAGGAAGGCATTCAGCTCTTCTTCAAATAAATCCCTCTTTGCTTTCAAAGCAGCCCAGGAATCTCTCAGCTGGCATTTTCATTCATGACTAAACACTGGTGGAGGGTGTAATATGTGGCTTAAAGGAACAGCTCACTATGAACACATAAACTGCCAGGCTTACACTGGCTTTGCTTTGCAGGAGGACTCAGTCACTGGGCGTCAATGGGCTTTTGCTACCCCCTTTCCTTTACATAATTAAAAAGTGATTATTTTTTGCAACACAGGCTGGAATCATGTTCAACAGCCTGGTGACAGCAAGGAGCTTGAGTAGGGGAGGGGGAGGCATGCTCTGCAACTAGAGGATAAATGGCCTTCAGGAATTGTGGAGGAGGAACAGAAGCTGCAAGGAAAGGAGAGGCTGGGAGAGAACCGAGGAGCCATTCAGTTCCTGTAGGGGTGTAAATTTCAGCAAAGTGCTGCTCCAGGATGAGGGTTGAGGTCCATTTAGCAGAGCAGTGGGGGAGAAGCTCAGAACCACATTAGGAAAGCCAATTAATTCTTCCCCATGCCCTCAGTGCAGGCTCGACTCGGCACCCACTGCAGTTACTGGAACTCTTCCAAGTGACTGTAGTGACCCTTAAAGGCTGCCAGCAAGGCCTGGACTAGGAGCTATTAGCAGGAGCTGCTCAGGATGAAATACAACCTGGAGCTTGTGGAGGTGTGTATCCCACGTGAACGGCAATCTCTGCAGCTCTATGGGGATCAGGCCAAAGCCTCCTGTGGGAGTGTGGGGAAAGCAGCCAAACAAGACAAGAGACAGCCTGGAAGGAAGGCTGACCCCACTGATTGCATGAGTGACCATTTATCTTCAGGAAGGATAACACCAGATCCGTCCTGCAAAGATAAGGATGAAGAGCAACTTGCCCGGCAGTTCAGGGGAGCAGTGATGGAGGCAGTTATGATGTTTCACTGGCCACAAGCTCACATTTACCCCATTCTGCAACCCAGGGGGGACCTTATCGCTCTTTAAAACTGCCTGACAGGAGGATGGAGCCAGGAGGGGGCTGGGCTCTGCTCCCAAGGAACAAGGGATGGGACAAGAGGAACCGGCCTCAAGCGGCACCAGGGCAGGTTTAGATGGAGCTGAGGAACAATTCCTTCCCCAAAGGGTGCTCAGGCATTGGAACAGGCTGCCCAGGGCAGGGCTGCAGTCACCGTCCCTGCAAGTGTTCACACACCGTGGAGACGAGGCCTCAGTGCCATGGGTTAGTGGTGGCCTTGGCAGTGCTGGGCAACAGTTGGACTGGATGAGCTTAAAGGACTTTTCCAACCTGGTTGGTTCCATGATTCTATGTTAACTCAGCATTATGTTAACTTAGACTCAGCAGTGCCACAGCAGAGGCAAAACAGGCAGAGCCCACTTGTGCTGCCTGTGAAGAGCTCCCCCAGGAGCACCACCACTGCTTGCACATGAAGCAGCCAGTTCCAATTTGGCCCTGGTCTCTTTTCAATAGCGGCAGCCTCAGAGCAACCACACTGTACTTAGGGATATTTCCTGTCATAAACTAAAGGCACAGCAGCTCTGGCACTGATTTCAAAGGAGGCAGGCAGCTTGGTGCTCTCAAGAATCAAGAATCTACATCCTGAACGCTTTGGGACACTTTCCTTAAGAGCCCACAAAGTGTTTTGAACAAGGTGCTTGGCCTCTCGAAGGCATTTTGCTATCACAGAAGTGCTACTGTGGCTCGCACAGTCAGACAGCTTCAAACTGGTTCCAAATCACCACAATGCAGAGACTGATCTAACACCTTGCTGTATTTAGTATAGACATTTTTTCATCATTTTCATAGGCAAATAACCACTAAAATTTGGCTTTGCATCAATAACTTGCCCAAGATAATAGGATAGATGAAAAGAAGCGCTGACTAGCAGGAAAACATGATAAAAAGGTGCCTGACTGCATGAGCCAGTACTGGCCTCAGTGTCAGTGGCACAATTAGTCCTCCCCTTGCAGGCCGCATGGTTTGGTGTTGCATCTGACAGACAAATCAATCCTCCCCTTCTTCTAAGCACTGTCTAATGAATAAATCAGCAAGGTCACTGGTGCTGCTGCTTCGCCCTTTCCCTGCCAGCCAGCTGGAGCTGGACCTGCCGCCTGGCTCCATCTGCTGTGCTTCCCACAGGATCCAAGTGTCCTGGGGAGTGAAATGGTGCAGTTGAAACACACGAGTGGGCAGCTTTTGCCCCTGGGTTTACTCCTGACTAAAGTGTTGTCTTGGGCAAGTCACACCTAGCCTTCAGGCCAGACTGCATTCACTCGGCACATCCTCTGCTGAGCCAGGGCTTTGAGCAACCTCCTCTAGTGTGCCCGTAGCAGGGAACAGGATGATCTTAAGGTCCTTCCCGACCCAACCCCGTCTGTGAATCTATGGTTGTTACGCCACAGCACTATAAACAAATTGCTATAATTATCTGCTCTTGTGCATACAAAGGAGCCCATACAATAACAATCACAATTGCAGTAATTTACTCAGCACCAAGTATATATTAAGTGTTTTCAAAACACCCAGGAAAATGAGGCTGCTGTCCCGAAGCACTCGCTCTAAATGGAGAGAAGGAGGAGATGGGAAGACAAACACTAAGGGGACCAGGAGAATGGCAACACATCCAAGTCCTGCCAGATGAAACTTCCTGCTGACCTGCTGCAAAACTGCTACCTAGCCCTAGAGAAAGCTGGGCTGTGCTTGCTTTTGTTTGCTTTACCCATGGATATTCCCATGGCTATACGAGGCCTCCATCCCCTCCAGCACTCCCCTATGTACAGAACCTGCCACCTCTGCTCTAATTGCCTCACTCCACTTTGTGAGCACCCCAGAAATCCCGGCAGACCAGTGAAAACATCACCTAAATACTTCTTGAGGGCCCACAGAAAGTGCTTCCCGAAGCCTGGCGTAAGGGGTGAACGTGATTTCTGCAGCAGCCACAGGAGTGGTTGGAAAAGAGAACCTCTCAAAGGAAGAGGTGGCCAAGAAGGCAAAGGTGAGTGCTGGAGGGGACAGGGATGACACATTGCTCACTGGGCCCAAAGTCAACTGAGGAGAGTGTCTCTACTTCAGACCGTATGGACAGGGTTCCTTGAGAACAGCACATGTTCCCCTCAGCCCAGGCTGTGGGCAGCACTCAATCATATATAGGAGAAGCATGACTGAGCTGGAAAATGGCCGAGGACTCCATAATGACAACAATCCCACCCTCAAAAGGAGTTATTTTGTCATCTTCATCTCATACTCTCCTTCATTACCCTTTTGACACTGTGAGTCAGTTCCCAGCCCTGCCCTCAGCATCCTGCCCATGCTGCTCTCCTACTTCCCAACCTACCACTGCCCTCCCTTTTTCCTGCCAAGCTGGCAGCTCCAATGGAGCTTTGCACCTTGGCTAGACTGTGGGATCTCTGGAAAAGCACCTGCCTTCCCCTTGTTGGCTCTGAGGGCCTGTGATGCCTTGGGAGCCAGCTCTCACCCGCGTATCTGCATGATTTGTGGATGCACTGGCACACAAGCACTTAGGAGCACTGCAAGGAATTTGTGTAGGGATAATCCAACAGCCCGGCACAGCAGAAGTACCCTGAGCACAAACAGCCATTAGCAAAAGAAGAAAGAGCAGAAGGGAGAGCAGAGGCAGGAGGAAGAGACAGCATGGACTTGCAGGAGGAATCAGTGGAGCGATCCACCTCAATGCAGGGCAAGTGGTAAGGCAGGAAGAAAGCAAAAGGCTGATGAAGTCCTTGGGAAAATGACCTGCAAACCAGTTCCTTGTCCTTGATGTTACAATGAAGATGAGCCACCTACTGCTAAATGGACTAAGAAACCCTGGCACAGAGAGAGAATTACAGCCTGGAGAAGCATGTCTTCCCCACACCAACTTTGCCCACCAAGAGGATCGGTGATACCCCTAGGAAAAACACCAGAACAAATTCTTTGCCTTAGCTGGGCTAGACAGAACTCCCTACCTGAAGTGCTGATTGGAAGGTCCATTTATGTATTAAGCAAGAAAAGGAATGCTGCAATACTTCGCTCACCAAACAGCACACTTCACTTCTGCCCGAGCCTCAGTGCTGTCAGGGCAGTTGACTGCCCCTGCCTGGCTATTAGCCACATCATCGAGGAAAGGCAAGCCATGGAAGCTGCAGAAAAAGAGACAATTCCCATACAGTAATGAAAGATGACTATCTGATGTCCTTATATTATTAATTACAAATATATATTAATTAGCTATTATTATTATTATATCATTATATTTTTAGATATTAATTACAAATACAGCTTTCTGCCATGCAGGCATTCTAGTAATGGTACAAACAGGAAGTTCAACTGCCTCTTTCCATCAAATTGATGGAATAAGAAGTAGCCAGTCCTCTGGGGTAGTATGAATCATCAAAATGCAGCCCCCCCCTAGGGTGGGATGCAACTGTGTGCAGTGACAGCACCTAATCTGTTAAGGCAGAAATGAGCGTGGCTGTAGCAGCCAAAACAGAACACAGAAGTGAAACGAGGCAGAGAGTGCCAAGATTCCTCCCTGCCACAACTTTCCCCAAATCAGGGGGGAGAAACCAGAAGGAGATCTCTTGTTAGTAACCTTGAAGCTGGCCCTGATGCACAGTGACCCTCATTAGTGACTCTAAGGGCTAAGGACACCTGAGAGGCTCATATCCCATCTTGAAAACACTCCCTCTACTCACCATTTGCACCTTCCTCACTGGCATAAATGTGTTAGGAGCTTGAGGATGTTATAAGGACAGAGCAAAGCACTAAGAAGATGAAGAGCCCTGTTGGACTGTGCACAAGGCATAGCTCCACGCACTGCAACTTGTAGCAGGTCCTCAATCACATCTCTCCCACACCACAGAGAACAACAGCACTGTCTGGCTGCCACTGCCTTGGCTTGGCTTCCTCCTTACCCCCAGGATGGAGGAGTTGACCGTATCCTGACTTCAGTACACCAGGATGCACAAAAGCTGCTGCCTTTTTCCTGTTGGTCTGTTTGAACATGCAACACCTCCTCCCCTTCACTGTCTTTTATATGAGCCTGTGTATACAGATACTCAGCAGAGGGTTAGGTTGTAAATCTAGCTCCAAGACAGTAAATTCAGCTTTCTGAAAACACACATTCATTGTCAGCGAGCAAAGGAACCCAGGGTTTTGCAGACAGCAAGGCTATTAAATGCTGCTGTCAGAACAGCTTTATTTGACTGCATCCGCTTTGTAGATGTAAGGGAAATGGAATTTAGTACTGCTTGGGACTGCCATCAGCACTGCACAGCCTGGGTGTACAGGCAATGACCACTGCTTCCAGGACACTTTTACCTGCTCACATGCAGACCACACAGCACATAGTCACCAAGCCAGTAATATCAACACAGCAAAACCAGACCCTAGGTCTATGAGTGAGACTAAGCTCTAGGGTGCTTTTTGTCTCTATCTAGCTTGAGAGACAGAATTACTCCCAATTTAAGCTCTCAAAGGAGCGTCATGAAACATCAAGGTCCAGCTCTTCCATAAATGCATACAATCCTGGAAGCAATGAGCCATGAGCCAGGCTGGGCAACAACCTCCCAAACACGACACAGTCCCACAGTACCTGAGCCAGGCAGACAGCAACAGGGTCCTATCAACAGATCATCAGGCAAAAGCAAGCTCTGAGGGCACTCCATCCTCAATGCAGGAAAGAGCTGGGAGCAGGTACACTGGAGCTCAGGAAAGGATTGAAGCCCAGGCCTTAAACAGTGCTCCAGGACTGACTGGCAGAGGCGGTGAAGGAGATCCCAGGTCAGAGCAATGAAAGTCTCAGTGCACGCACTGCCCTGCCAGGGAACGGCTGTGTTCCAGGGGCCAAACCTGCTGCCCCTTTCCATGAGGAAGACTCTTCTGAATGGAACTGGGCTGCTTGAGGTTGTTCCTTCCTTCCAGAGCTGCTGCCAAAGGGCACTGAGTTTAAGATGATGAGGAAGCTGCAAGAGGTGGCAGACACTGGAGGAGGAAGGGAAGATGACAGAAGGGGGGAAAAGGTAAATTAAGAGAGAGAGAAGGCAGAGGACCAATAAGAGAATAAATAACCCTGGAGAGAAGCAGGAAATCCTTCTCGCTCACACAAAACAGAGTCCCTCGTGCCAGTCTCTTCCTCCAAGCCCCACTGAGATCATCTGCTCGCACTGCCGTGACGTGAAAGCAGCTTCCCGTTTTGGTGCAGAGGACAGGCCTGGAGCCCACAGCACACCAAGCACCTCTGTGAGCCACTGATCCCATTTCCTGCTTCAGCAGCAGGATTAAGAGAAGCGACAACTTCCAGCAGGCACTATAGTGGAAGGATGTATCTTGGGACCACAGGGACAACATCTCCTCCGCTGAGAAGCCCTGGAGGAGATTTTGCTGCAGGACACTTAGAGAGGTGCCCTTGGTCCTGCAGGGATGCTGAGCACAGGCTCAGTTACAATGACCAGCTTTCACTGCAGATAGTTTATGCCTAGCAACTTCCAGGGAGTTTTGAAGGAGATCTTCTTTCTGCCACCTGACTTCACTAAAGCAGTGAGCAGTCACCACAAAGTCAACTTCCCCATGTCTCATAAGACCATCACTTCACCTGCTGATGCACATGCTTAGAGTGCATTTTGGGTTCTCCCTGGAAAAAGGATTCAGCGTGCAGAAGCATCCCAGGCTAAGTTTCTATCCCAGCAGAAGTCCTAAAAAGCTGCATCACTGCTTAAGGAGCTGGTTATCCAGCCCCATGAGACTGACTGCCAGGTCCTGCCAAGCTACAGAAGCCAAGAAGTTCTATGAGTGATCCAAGTGCAAGAGGACGGTGTAAGACAGCAGCACAAACCAGTGGACTAAGCCAAGTGAGAAAGAATCAGGCTCTGCATATAGAGGTGTCACAACATTTTAGGGTCTATTATATAGGGTCTATAATAAAGCAATAGAGCTGGGCCCAAATGTGAAGAGCAGAAGGAACAGCTCACAAGAAGCAGTACCAACAGTCCTTTGTAGTTCACACAGGTGACTATTAGATAGCTTCCTGGCTAAACAGGGCATATTCAGCAGAATTCCTCTCTTTCTGTTTCTATGTGATTTCCAAAGCTGCTTGAGGAAATATCTAGTTCCACTTTAAATTAGTGTGAATCAAGCACTGAAAGCCCCATGGTAACTTGGCAAATCTCTGTTTTAATATAGAGCTTCACTGTAATTAATATCAGATTGTAGAGCTCTGGGATGTACTGCAAGGTCAGTGAAGTGTCTCTGGCATTATCCTGAAGGTATGAACAATAAGGAAAAAGCATGGGGCAATAACAGCAGCATTATGGCTTCGAAAGGACACTGCCTCCCTCCATAAGAGGTTACAGAAGCAGGGTTCAGCCTGTGCTCCTCATGTCCTTGGGAGCCTGGGGACTGATTGTGAATTGGATTAGCAGGGCCGCTGTCAGACATCTGCAACTCATTTTGCAGCAATCCACACCTCACTGAGGAAACCTTGCAAGGTGTACAAGTCAAAAACGTGTACAAGTCAAAAACATAGGTTTTGGCACTAGATAGCCCCTGTGCATCCTCCTGCTGCATCAGCTCTATTATTAGTACAGGCCATTACCGCTCTGTCCTTTGCACCCTGGATATGCAGCGAGACCTACTCATCCATGGGGCCACGCAGAGCAAGGTTGGGCTATTGCAAAGCTGCACCTCTAAAAGTGTAGCTACAAAACTTCAGCTTAATGGGTTTCCCTTGCTGGTATCCAAGTGTGCCCAGGCCATAATGATCTCCCCAAGCAAATGTCCATGAAAAAGGCCAGGTACAAACCAACAGTCATCCTGAGCTCTCCAGAGGAGAAGCTGCAATATCAAGCCCTGAGTTCAGAGCTGTCTCATGTTTCTAGAGCTGCTCAAAGGCAAAGGGAGCAGCTCCTCCTTAGATTACAGTAGCAGCATGGAGGAAAGAACATGAATGACCCCACAATGGATTAAGGACAGCAGGGACTAGATGCGGCAGGACACAGAAGGGGAGCATGGTTTGGGGGCACAGCCTGCACCAAAGTCCTCTCTACCTCACAAGCTCTTCCAGAGCACAGCTTGGATGGGAAGAGAGCAAGGGCACCCCTAACACTGCCACTGTCAGGTAGACAAGTCTTCAGCCACCCAAAGCAAGCCCACCCAAAAAGTACCATGGGACAGGGAAGCAAGGACATCCCCAAGGCATCAGCATTTCCTATGGGAACTGGTCTGAGTGCAGAACACTGAGCAAGGTGCTCTCATGTCTTGTATAACTGCAGGTTACACTCACCCAAGCCAAAGGCTGCCTTAAATCAACAGAAAATAGGATGGCAAGCAGCAGGCAGCAAAACAAGGAGAAGAGAAAGACCAGGAAGTAGATATTTCTAGCTTCTAAATAAATCTGACAGGGAATATTCATCTTAAATCAGAGTTGCCACCAAGCCAGTTGGAAATGTGCCTGGCCCGTTTCCCTGTCACCTTGCCAGTTGCTGAGGAGACAACTGAATTTGCCAAAAGTACTTTTTTAATGTCCAAGAACAGGATTTGCTGCACATGCCCAGACCCTTTGTACATGCCCAACTGCACTGACTACCTTGGACTTGCTCATCTGAAACTGCTTTCACAACAGAATCACACGGGTGCCAAATCATTTCCCCAGATAGTGGAGCAATGAAAGCATGACCACAGCGCATGCTGGGCTCCCTCTGACCCAGGGTTTAGCATAAAATGCCCCATCTTCTACACAGACAGCTCTCAGCCCCGGTCTGGACACATTTTTGTTGTGGGTGTGAGTAAAGATTAGATGCTGCATTCTGCTTCCTCTCAGCAGTCCAAATCGCTCCCATCTTGGTAGCCTTCCAAAGCCTTTTCATAGCTTCTCTTAAGAGACACATTGTCCTACAATTGGCCAGAGAAAGCTCCCACAGCATCTCAGCACACAGAAGTATGCAAAAAGCCCTGAGTACACACAGCAAGGGAGACCAGACAGGAGAGACTCGGGGATGCAGGTGGAATTTGCAGCTTGGAGGCTGTTACCACCCTGGCCAAACGTGATGGAGACACAAGCACTAGCCTGAGTCTGCTCCTCAGAGAACATTAAATGTCTATCAAGCCAATCTGGTGTTGGAGCTGACCTCAGACAGCTAACCTGGGAGGAACATTATTGTAACTGCTCAGAAACTGATCTTTTTTTGAGATCACTGAGATTTTCCCAAGGCACTCCACTCCAGCTTCATTCTGCCAGTGCAGAAGCCAATGTTATAAGCCAGCTTCAGTGGGAGCAAATCAAGGCAACCTTATTAGCCCCAAAATCCAAGCCAATTTTCCTACCTTTTGCTCTCTTCAGTTTGAGTGTCCTGAACACATCCTCACCTTGCCGCTGTCACCATCCCACCCCCCAAACTCAAGTCCAGCTCACTGAAAACAAAAGTTAAGAAGAAAACAGCGATTTTGCGCCTGGCATTTGCATTGTTGGATTCTAGCCTGGAAATAAAGGAATATAGAAAAAACACTTGTAAAAATATAAACACTATGTGCTCAAATCATGCTTCCATTGACTTTGAGCAGTGTTATGCCTGGAGTGAAATGGCTCTGTTGGGCTTCAGCTTGTCCTCAGAAACGCATTCTGGGTTCGCAGCAAAGCCACGGGAACTACGTGGGTATCGCCAAGGGAAGAATTTGGCCAACTCTATTTAACTATTTAAAATTTCAGGGTTATTTGCAGAATATGGGCCAGAGTCCCATAAAAGCAAAACAATATGAAGAAAAAGATATTCCAGAATGCCTGTGCAATAGCAAACTGCACCCTCTTCTCTCATCAAAGCACATCAACTCACAAAGTGATCAGCATGGGTACTGATTCAGACAAGGAAGAGGCAATATTTACCTAAGCACCTGAGCTTATGGTGTGTTAGAACCACCAAACAGCCTGCAGCCCCAGCAATTGTATGCCATGGGAGAGAATTCTCTATCATTTCAACCTTAAAAGAGCCATGAAGCAGTAGACAGCATGCACAAAAGTGTGCATTTTGGCAGCATGGGGGTAAGTCATTCTGTGTTGGAGCCAGAGCCTTTTGGGCTGGTTCATGTTGACTCAAATGAGCAGCTAAAACTCATTCTGACGTGTTCTCCTCCCTCTTGTTGCCATACTCTTCCCTTCAAATCCCTGTGCCTGGGACTTCAGCAGGAATTTCTCTCCCCCCCCTTCTCATAAGGAGGAAAAAATAAGCACAGAGCTCAGCAAAGCAGGCACAAGAACCATCCACGCCTCTTCCCACACTCTTGTCATATTTCTCCCACAGTGCCCACCTGCTGAAGCCAGCCTGGGTGTTGTGAACAGCAGAGGAGGAGGAGCACTGGTGTATGTTCATCCTGGAGCTCCACTCATGTGTCCTTCAGTCCAATCCACCCTTCTTACCAAAATCCCCCTGTTCCCACATCCCAACCCTAGAACTAGATGTCCATCAGCTCCAAGCATATAGTAGTAGATGTAAGGAATGCCACTGGGGCTCTCAGCAGAGAAACCTGCAATAACAGCAATTGGTTTAAAAGCCAGATATTGATGTGTCCAGAACATGGGCTGTATATAATAGCATTTTCCAGGAAAGCATTGCTGCTACCATGTATGCTTGTCAGCTCAGTGTACTGCATTCACTGCAAGCATAAGGAAGCCTATATTTGACTTAAAATACCATTAACCCAGAAGAGGGCTCACTTCTGCAACAGGGGTCCTATTTGGAAATGCTTCTGTGGTGAATGGCATCTCCTCACCACTGAGAAATTAAATCTAAACCCCAAAGAGTTCTCATCCCAAGGGAAGCAGGTCCCAGAAAAGCCCAATAGAGATTATTAGGATATTTTATGTGTCACTAGGTGATGTTTGTAGGTTGGTATCCTAACTATTCTATGATTCTATGATATTAGAAAAGGCTCACAGGCCATCCAGTATCAGCACCTTCAGAAACCTACTTGTGTTGGCACAGGAAACCTAGGAAAGAAGATACTAAAAGCAGCTTTAAAGTGTTCTCCTTTTAACTTCTTTTCCTTCTGTCACCTTCAGGAGCAGAAAGGACCTCATCCTGAGAGACAAACAGCAGATGGGATCAGCAGCACCTTTCCAATTCAGTCCTATCCCAATTTTGTCACTATTTCAGGTGCAGGACTCCCCTAAAGTCACCTAATTTACCACTCTCCTATAATAGAGTTGGTCCCATGACACACAGCCACACAGCAGCAGAAGAGAGCAGAATCAGCTTGCACTCCTTGATACATCCTAGTCAGGCAGACAGCACAGAGACCATGCAACACTTTGAGACCCCCCAAAACAGTCTTAGATTTCATTTCCTTTCCCCCTTTAGCACATGCATGAGCCCTTTCAGGGAAAGGACTGGATTCTCTTTCCTGACAACCCTCAGCTAAAATGACAAGGCCACATCAGTAAGTGGGACAGCTGGGCCACATAAAATGGCACAGAACTGGGGCCACAACAATATCAAGACCTAGTAATTTAGGTACCATTTGGTAGTGGGTATCTCTGGAATTACAGCAGGGCTCTGGCAGCAGTATAGTGCCCATTGCTTCCAGGCACAATTTGTAGTAGTAATGCAACTCCCATCATGATAAGCTCAGTGCAGGCGAAGCTGCCAGCACCCTCAGCAGGTACAGCTGGGAGACACTTCTCCTCAGTCCATTTCAATACACTTCTCAAGAAGTACTTCACAATCTGATGTTTTCCTGGAGCTGAAGTGTTGTGAATCATCTCAGGAAAATCACTTCAGCTGCTTGTGAATTACAGAATGATGGAAAGCACACTTTGGGGAAAAGAAATAAAGCACAAGCTCCACAAGACCCAAAAGCCTTTTGGTCAGGATGCATGGCTGGTGCTTGGAACCTGGCACATGGAGCCTCAATGAGGAGTCTGTGCTTTCCTAAACTGGAACAAGTTTGGCTTTGATTTAACAAAGTTATGAATGTATAAAAAATGCATACTTAGCAGGCAATGCAGTAGAGTCACAGAATGGTTTGGGTTGGAAAGAACCTTAACATCATCTAGTTCCAACCTCCCACCATGAACAGGGACACCTCAGGCTAGACCATGTCTCCCACGGCCCTGTCCACCCTGGCCTTGAACACTGCCAGGGATGGGGCAGCCACAGCTTCTCTGGGCACCCTGTGCCAACGCCTCAGCACCCTCACAGTAAAGAACTTCTTCCTTATATCTGACCTGAACTTCCCCTGTTTCAGTTTGAACCCATCACCCCTTGTCCTATTGCTACAGTCCCTGATGAAGAGTTCCTCTCCGGCACCCTTGCAGCCCCCTTCAGATGGAAGCCTTTGTGCAGTCCTAACTCTGAATTAGCATATTCTTATTCACTTAAGTAAGTGTTGCAAATTGTTTCTCTGTTAATTATTTCAGTGATGGACATTATTATTTTCCCTTTTGGGAGGCAGACTCTGTTTCAGGAGGGTTAATAATCCTGCTAACTCTCCTTTCCTAAACCGTTCATTGCTGCTGATAAGGTTCCACCTGCTTTTGTTAGACTGCAGGCTTCTAGCTCATTCATAATTGGATACATCCTGTACCAAATATTTCTTGAAGTGCTGATATGATATCCCAGATGGTAATATTCTCTTTCCTCCGCATGTAATTTCACAAAAAGGCCCGCTGACAGCTAGTGTTTAAAGGAAATTCGTGTCTGCAGACATGGTGGGTGATCAGATCTGCTTTATATTAGGGATGGATAAATCCATTCAGATGAAAAAGAAGTAAAGAGAAGTGTAGCAAAGCCAAACACTGGCACCGGGGAGTCCTGGGCTTCATTCCCAGCACTGCCACTGACCTGTTACGGACCCATTACACTGCTCCACCTCAGCCTTCCTCAATTGAAATGGGCTTATTATCGGCAATACCTACCTGGCAGGGGTCTAGAGGGGATTAGTTAATATTTGGAAACACTTTGAGATCCTCTGAGGGAAGGTACAATATAAATGCAAAGTAGTTGCACTGCTACTCTATTAACTGTTGACAGCCTGCTCTGCTCCTTGTTTGAACAGTCTGCCCACATATCTGCACTACCCATGAATGCAAAGACCTAGGATGAGTAAGAGGCCCAATCCAAAAGCCATCCAGAGAGAAGTCCCTGTGAGTTTTCCAAGGTGTGTATCTCCCATCTCCTTACTATTAGTACACAAAAGCAAAGCTCTTTACGCAATAAAGGACTGTTCAGCAGAGCATAAAAAGCCTGAGGCATTATCAGGACTAAACACACATTAAGTCCTTTTCCCATAACTTAATCAAACATTTCCCATCTGCAGAACTGAGCTGGGGATCTCGGAAGGAGGGTCTCCCTCTCTGTCCCATGGCACTCCCTTCTACATCTTGCTGCACAAATCTAGTCGTGACCTCCTAGCTGGTTCCATTCCTGCATCACAAGACCATCCTAAACCTCCTCAGGGAAAAAACAAAACCAAAACCCAGTGAGGACAATATTTCTCAACCTGCTCAGCTCAACAAGAAGGTTCCCTCCTTCTGCAAAATCATCCACATACAAAAGCAACAAGGGACAGGACAGTGAAGTAGTCATTTTTCAAAAGGCCAAAAGGCTGTCCCTGCACTGAGGAAGAGCAACAGACACTGCACTACAAGAACAAACGTGCTTTAACCTCAGAGCATCACGTAAAGATTAACCTCATCAGCCTCATCTCTGGAGGTGAGATTAGTCTTTCTATTCTGTAAAACAGAGTCTAAAAGATTGAGGAGTGCCTCTCAAATTTCATTTTGCCCACAAAGGAGGCAAGAGAGGAGCCAGCAGCATGACACTGTTCCTGGTGCCTGACTGCAAAGGCAGCATTGCTGATGACTTGAAATCCACTTCAAGCAGCTTAAAACGGTTCTGCCCCTCTTCAGGCTCCTTTCCTCTCTCTTTGCCCAACAGCGTTTATCTTTCTCAAACTCACTCCCATCCCAAAGTAAATTATAAGGCCAGGGCACGAGGCAGGGTCAAAGGCTAGTGTATGATTTGCTGTATCATCTTTGCTCCCCCAAAGCCTTTCCTGAGTCCTAATAAAGATCTCTGAAACAAGATGCTAATGCTGGATTATCCAGGTAATCTCCCAGAGTTACTTCCCTGGTTTGCCTGATTATAAATAATGAATTAGGCCTTTACTTATTATTTCTTGTGCCCTTTGGGGTCGCTGCGAGTCCTGGGAAGGAATACAAATTTAAGAATATTACATCCATTTATTAATATCAATTTCTGCCAATCCTGCCTGAGAGATGGTCCTGGCTCAGCGCGTGCTATCAATACAGTGAAGCGCTGGGATGTTAATGGCATGAGTCTAATAGCAAAGAACTGGCCCAGCCTTACTCACCATTCCCAGAAATTGAATTTTAAAAAGGCAGATGGGTGCTTCATAAGTGGAAACAAAATCAGGTGCCAGCTTTCATTGCTTCTCCATTCCGGAGCACTGGTGAAATTAAAGTTTCCCCACTGGCTTTGTCCACATAAGCCTGTCATTACAATTTAGCCCCGGTCTTAAGAGCCCCTGTTATTCCCATATTGGATTTCTAAAGCAGCCTGGCCAATGCACCTTAACTGTTTCACTGCTCCTGAAGGCAGCAGCAGCAACCACAGGGGCTTGCAGAGCTCGTCAAACCTAAGAGAACCAGATCTGTACCACAGCCCCTCGCTTCCTTCTCTCTCTTACCTTATTCCATCTCGTCTTTGACATGAAATCAATCAATTACAGTCATAAATATAAGTATGCCAGCAGCATGGAGTTCCAAACTGAGCTATATTCTAGGGGCTGGAATCAAGTTCAGCCACAGTTTGAATGCTGGTATACTCCTTGGTCCAGACAGCATGCTCCTACCACCAGGCTCCTCAGCCCGCCCACAGGTCTTCTGCCAGCAATGGCAAAGTGCAACAAACCCAATACTTTTCCCAAGAACCCTGATAAAATTACTGCCTCTTGGCTTCTATGCACCAGTTGAGATCAGAAATGGCCGTTTGAGCACTCCTGGTAGGCTTCACCATGCAGTTCACTCCGTTACCTTAAAAAGTCTTATAATAACTTCAAAGTCTCTTCACTAAAGAGATCAGTACCAACCATCAGACGAAGCGCAGGCAGCAGAAACAAGCAAGCAGGAGCCTTAAGTTACTACCGCTTGATCATGCAGATGCTTTTGAGAGTCCAGGCCTGCTCAGAGCTGTGCTGCGCAGTACAGGGTAGTATCACTGCTGACAGTCTACACCAGCTCTCCTACTAGGCATTAACTCTGTGACTTTAGCAAGCATTGCATGAACAAGGCCCTAGCACAACCAGGCTCCATCTCCACCTCTTCAGCACCAGGCAAGGCTGGAAGCCATCCCACAGGCACAGAGATCACTCCTTTGGCAAAGGATCTTGAGCTGCAACAGGATTCAGGTGTGCATTAGGGCTTGTTCAACGTATGAATTCAGTCAACTCTTGAATTCTACACACATCCTCAGTGAAGCCCAAGCCAAGTCCAGTCACTGTCCCTGGCCTTACAGATACTGCTGAGGGCATCCTTGTGAATACCAACTTCTTCTGTTGCTACCCATGCTCCATCTCCCTCCTGCAACACCAAAGCTTGCCAGTGAATGCAGCAGCACTGTAATTGCTGAGGCTCCTCCACCTCCAGTCCACCCTCACTCTCTCCCCAAGCTCCAGCTTGAGGTCATGTTGCAAAGATCTTTGGACATCTCAGCCAAAATGCATGAGGAAAGCAGATTTGCTGTTGCAAAGCTCTTCTCTAGGTTTCTAAATACCTCTCAGATCTTCAGACAGTCAAAAGATGTGCCGTTTTCTTCCCTTTTCACTTTGATGTTGTTTCATCTACACCTTTGAAACACAGATCTCCTTCCTAGAAGCATAAACACAGCCTTTAAAGACCCTTTATATATTTAAAATGCATCTTTTCAAGATCGGCCACATATCTGAAACAAAACTGTGTGAATCACTGCCACTGAAGATTGTTGGCATAGCTACAGGGACTAGGGCTTGTCCTGATTGATGTTGCCCATGTAATGGGCAATCATTACTGGAGATCTTTCCCTGGCACGCACATCCTGGGTTTGCAGATGCATTCACGTTTACCCCTGGAGCCTCAGGAAGTGATGCTTGTCTCAGCAGCAGCAGATTAGTGACTTCCTCTCTTAAAACATGTTAGAGCTCTCTCATGAGGAAAGGCCAGTCTGCCACCGTGCTTGAATTAGGACCTGACATTCCTTCTCCTCCCTTGAAGCACAGACCATTTGTTCCCCTTCTTCTCTCAGGTGGTGTAATTGTGTCCCTGGGGGAATGCTGCTAATTGAATGAGACTAAGACTGTCTGAGGCAGCAAAAAAGGCAGATGGTTACGACTGGGGGATAAGTTGGATGTAGATTGAAGTTCTGCTGCCAACCCCTCGGAGACTACGGATTTCAGTGATGGTCTCAGTGTGAAGGTCACAACAGCAGATATTCTTCCCTTCTCCATGCCTTTGTGATGACCAGAGAGAACTTGCCGGATAACCACACATGAGGTATAATACCACAGGGCTGTCTGGAGACATGCTCTCCACTCTACCCAAAGGTTTCCTTGCAATACTCATGTATATGGGATTTTATCTCCTTGGGTGTGATATCAGATGGTTATGTTGCAATCATCAGAATCCTACAGCAAGCTTGAGATGGAGCAGGGAGACGTGAAGGGCAGAGCATTGTGCTATTCGTATCTATTCCCAGAAGAAAGCAAAGTCTTTAGATCGTTTCTATATTTCACTGACAGCCAGTGCAAACATTATAAAAGCTGGTGATGATCTGCCAGAGCTGGGAAGGAATAGAAACACACACAATTGCTGCTGCTTCTGCTGAATTTTGTATGAAACAGGGTAATCTCAGAGGCCTACGAACAATGTATTAGAACAGCCTATCCCAGAGCTTAGAAATGCACGATCAAGCAGCTGGCTGCCCATCCACTTGGGAAAACAGGAGTAGACTGAGCCTTGCCATGCTTTTGAGGCAATTAAAACCAAAACAGGCAGAGAGAGGGAGACTGAGAGAAAGAGGAAAGGAATTTCCTCATTGCACACTAGAAATGCTGCACAAAGGGTTTGGGTTTAAGCCCACGCACCACAGCACTGGACGTCATTCTTTGGATCACTTGATATCATCCCACCAGGCACAGCATTGACATCAGCCTCTGCAGATCAGTCTGTTGCAATACCAGGCTTGCCGCCTTCTCCCAGTCTCAGAGATAAGCACCTGAAAGATCCCAGCCCAATACCACTGGGATGGGCCAGATGGCAGCTGATACACCCCTAACATCACCCATCTGGAGACAGCTCTCAGATGCAGGTTAAAACCCTGACTTCAGCACTTCCACAAGAGAGATTTAACTGTCTCTTGAGTGGTCAGACTCCTCCTGGAGCAACTACAGTCACTCACACCCAGCTTTAAATGGGCTGCAAGAGAAGGAGCTGCCACCATGGCCTGGAGAGCTGGGCAGGCTGTGCAGCCCCTTAGCCGCTGCCAGCTTCCATGTCCCCTGCCACCTGAAGTTAGTGGGATGAGGAGAAGGATTTTTTCCCTCCTCTGCCCTTCAGCCACATTGTTCAAGTCCTGCCCCAAAGTGGGTATATTGCAAATTGAAAGTGTGCATGGCCAGAGTTGCTGCAGTGACCCAGAGCCCCTCGCAGTGTAAGATCTCTGCTCAGCATTGTAATGCTGTTTCACACACTCGCATTGCAAGCAGAGGTGAGATTTTAAATGAGGACAGAGGAAAAGCAAGTTTAGATGCAGAGGATAACACTGAGGCAGCAAAGACTAGAGCAACCAAAGGGAAGCTGAAAGTCATACCGTGGCATCCCATTGCCTTCTACCCCTGATAGACTTGGCTTTTAAACACCACTCGCGCATCGCTTTGTGCAGTGACTGCTCCATGAAATTATTTACCAGGGCAATCAAAGGGAAAAAACCAAAAGGAAAAGCAAAGATCCAGGAAGTTACTCGGATTACAAGTCTGCGCAATTAAAACCCTGATATTTATGGCACTGTAAGACAGAGGCACATTAATAAATAATACTTTGCTCTTCTACAGCACTTTTCCTCTAATGATCTCCAAGCAATTTACAAGTTTTTGCTAGCTGAGCTTCACCAAACCCCTGCGAGGTGAGGAAGAGATAAATTGAGCCCCTTTGCTCCCAGCCAAAGTTAAGCTCTCTGGGAGGGAAGCAATGTAATCTGGAAAAGCAACACTGCCAAATGCATGCGAGCGCAAAAATAAGGTAAGTACATCATTTTTAACTGTCCAGCAATACCCTAAAACACCTAGGCTGAGGCTTCACTATGCTGGACACTACCTGACACGCTCTAATGATATTCCTTGAGCCAAGGACACGAGACGTGCGAAGCATAAAAGAATACGGGTTCAAGGCAGGCAGGAAGCCGCATAAGAAGTGTCTTGCATACATTCACTCATTGCAGTGCTGTAATCACCACACAGCATGGCCTGGCTCTTTGAGGCTGGCACTTTGTCACAGGAAGAATATTGCCTGGAGAACCCCTGAGTTATCAGGGTCTGGGCTTCCCTCAGGAAGGAAGAACAGCAGCGTCTTTGGCATCCAGGTCCCAGACATGACAGCGGCGCAGGGTAGCAGATGGCAGCAGGGCTGGGTGGCAGCCAGCTGGCTGGGTTACACAGAGCTGGCTGGGAAGCTGATCAAGGCCTTCAGATCACAGGACTGTTGCCCAGGTAAGGACTGCAGAGCTGGGCAGATTCAGGTCTGGCCTAACTGAAGTGGGTGTATGCTCTAGTCCCTCCATCCTCCAGAGCTCATCCTCCCGCTCCTTTATGCTTATAGAGTGGGAGATTCTCTCGTGCACTCTGAAAAGGAACAACAAAGTCCCTCTTCCTCCTGCGAGCAGAAAAAGCTAGTGGGTTAGGACACAGGGACCCCAAAGGCTAGAGTGCCTTCAGGCCACCATTCAGTAACTGATCTCTATGGGCCTGACCCTAACGCCATGATCTCCATTAGCTCTTGGGAGCTGAGAAACCTTCTCAGACTGTTTTGCTCTTAAAGCTCAAGAGAGTCACCTTTGCTTGCTCTTTCCCAAGCTTTTCAAAGCCAGGTCTATGTGCACTGACTAATGATTTAGAGCAGACCAGCCTGTGCTGCAGCCAGTACAAAGCCTGACGCTTGCCCCACTTGAGGAGGTGTGTGAGAGCAGAGATCCTTGTGATCTGTGGCACAGGCTGGCTTCTCCAAGCACAAACCTGCAGAGCGAGCACAGCCGAGGGGTACGGCACAACTGCCGGGTGGTCGTGCTGCTCACTCTGTGGCCAACATCCAAAACCAGCTGATTTACCACACTGCCAAGAGGAGAAAGTAGATGCTTTGCTTAGAGGTTTAGATTTATTCTCATAAAATAAACCCCATAATAACCTACCCAGTGGCTTCTAGAAATGTGTAAACTGGTTAAACACACTTTATAAACCCTTAGACAATAATACACTTTACTGAAGCAGTCACAGGAGCAATTTTCACCTGTACTTACTGACCAGTCATCTGAGCACAAACAGCCCTGAGATTTATGTGCGAGTGGAAACATAATTTCTATTATCTCCAACATTAAACTTGGCAATGGAAAATCCCATGCCTGGAGTGCAAAATCAATTTCAATAACCAGAATAGCAAGAAGTCAAAGGCAGGACTTGGAAAGGACACGACTTTCTCAAATAGCCTGCCGGCTTGCTTTCTCATGGGGATGCCACTGGGACAGGATGGGACAGCCAGTTGGGTATTCTGGCTAGATTTTCTCTCCGAGCATGAAATATTGGTGTAGCTACAGAAGGCTGGTTCTGGACCACAGCAGTGGCTCTCAGACTTTGTTTTCCCTGTCAAAACCCGCACTTGGGACATACGACAGAAGAGAAACAACTAAACTGCAGGATTTAAGCTTGCTTTTCACTGCATCCAGACCTGAAATACAGCTAGTCCAGAGCAATGTCTCTGAGGCAGAACCAGGTGTGATATGCCAAATCCTACAAGGGGTAATCTAACCCCCATCCCAATCCTCACTGGATCACAAAGGAACCTGCATGAGAGGTTTCCTGGATAACAGATTACAGGTAGACCTTATCCTTCCTTGGAGAAGGTAGATAAATTAGGTAACCTGCCAGGATCCATTCCAGGATGATTTACTGGAACTACAAGACATTGCCTTAAACCTGACACACAAGGTTTTAACTCCCTTCCCACTGTTGAGGTATAAGGGTGACAGAGAGGAAGGAGTGTTACCATAACTGTAACAACTTGGAATATTCCCATTTGCCAGCAAAATACCAGCTCCCAATTTGGAGCTCACTCTGAACACCCATGTTCTACTTTGGAGGCAGAATTCAGACAGCTTGCCAAGCCATGATGCTACAGGCACCTGTATCTGGGGTTTGCACCCAGCTCAGATGTGATGGTTTCACATAGGAGTTCCACAGGTTTCTAAAGTCACAGAATCATAGAATGGTTTGGGTTGGAAAGAAACTTAAGATCACCTAGTTCCAACCCCCCTGCCATGGGCAGGGACACCTCACACTAAACCATGCCACTCAAGGCCTCATCCAACCTGGCCTTGAACACCGCTAGAGATGGAGCATTCACAACTTCCCTGGGTAACCCGTTCCATACCTCACCACCCTCACAGTAAAGAATTTCTTCCTTATATCCAATCTAAACTTCCCCTGTTTCAGTTTGAACCCATCACCCCTTGTCCTGTCACTACAGTCCCTAATGAATAGTCCATCCCCAGCATCCCTATAGCCCCCCTTCAGATACTGGAAGGCTGCTCTGAGGTCTCCACACAGCCTTCTCTTCTCCAGGCTGAATGCCATTCCTAGAAGTATCAGCTGCAGATGGGGAAAGCTGAAAGCATAGGCTTAGAAGTAATGCTTTCACATGCTTGTGCTCATGCATTCTCTTCTAGGACCTCTTTATGGACGACTACATTACAGAAATCTGGAGTGACTGAACCATGTACTCAGATCCTTATATGCATCCTTATACAGACAGAGCTCCAGCTACCCCTTCCCTCACAGCCTTTGGTTTCCAGGGACTTGTGTCAGGTTTAAATCCATTACCCCACCCTTTGGGAATGAAGACAGGCTGGTACTAGGACAGCTTCGCCCTGTGAAGGCAAAGCTTTCACCTTCCATTGCAAACAGCCCTACCCTTCTCCCCACAGTGAATTCAAGACTGAAATGCAAAACCAGCTATTTCAACATTTATCAGGAAAGACAGAGAGGGGATAGCACATACAGACACAAAACCCTTCTGAAAGAGGCATACAAAAATTAAATGCCATCCTCAGTACAAGAATATTCACAAGTCAAACGGAGCTGAGCCTCTGCCACGAACTACAATCAAGAAATGAACCCAAGGCATGAACTGCTCTCCTAGCTCCCCTCACTTGTGTCTGTATGATAACCAGTAGCCAGTGCTGTAGAAAAGGAGAGAGACTCCTGAGTGATCCTGCCTAATAGATTCGTCTTTTATCATGTTTTCATGACCTTTGTAAAAGGCAATTTAAATTCTAATTGTCTTGTGAGCACCACAGGAATCAATTAGTGACATGAGATGTTAATTGTGCAGACTGGGAGGAGGCAGTGCGAGGCTGCTCAGCTCCAACACGGGGTTAAGAGCCCAGGGGAATGCTGGGATGGTCAGGGCTTTAATCAGTCCTCCCTTTTTAATAGTTTCCATGTTGTGCTGCAGTTGTCAAGGTCCATTAGTCTTCTGGAGCACTGAATGAAGCAGTGGCATCCCCTCCATCCCTGCATTCCGCAAGCACACGCACAAAGGATCAGAATGAACTGCCATGGAGAAAGCAAATTCTAAACCCTCTTTCTCTTTTTGTTCTTGCTTCCCCCTCTCTACAGACCCTGCATAGAAATCAGGCCTTGGGCACTGGCTCTTACAAAGCAAATGCTTCATGTTTGCGGGCTGTAGGGGAGGTGAGCCCTGGCCCTGTCATCTCAACATCCAGCTTGAGCCGTCTGTGAAAGGCAAATGCTCCTGGTTTTGTACCAGGGCACAGAGCATCACTCATGAAGACCCTGGCACTGCTCAGACTGTCTCTTAAAATGCCAGGTGAAGGTCAGGCTGAATGCCCAGTATTTACACAGGCACAGAGAAGGAAAACGGCAATATGTAACCCAACAGACTGTCCAGCCCATCCTGGCACGGGTACCTTGCAGTAGAAGAGGATTTGGCACAAGTGACCAAGTGCACCCTGAGATACATTATTTGTTACTGATTTCTCATCAGGTGAGAGGGGTGCTGCCCTGCTGCTGCCCCATCTGGCTGGCCGGCAGCTGTGCACAGGGAACTTAGGCAGTGGTTCAGGTGCCCTCAGCATCTCCCAATGTGTAGTGCAACTTCATGCTAGGGAAGCTTGTGCTATGCGAGGCTGAGCATCCAGGGTGGTTAAATCCCCTCAAAATAACAACCCACCAGCCATCACAGACCATTATCACCACCTCAATCTACATTAGGTTCTTAGCCAGCCCTCAACCTCAGAAGCGCCCTGGGTACGTGCTGTGCAGGCCCCTAGAGAATCTGTGCATGGAATTCACACTTTAAAATCTCACTCCCCAACAATCCACCACCAGCGCTAAGGCCTTCAAAAAACAGGAGAATGGTATGCATCCATCCTTGTGAGTATCTGATATAGAGAAAAACTGCAGCACAAAAGCTAAATTGGCATCAGATTTGTCTTTCAAGCCTGTATTTGCACTCTCTTTCATTCTCACAGTCACATATTGGCTCCTGAAACTGAACTGGATCATACCAACAAGCTGCATTTTACCTCAGATCTGACGCACAGAACTGCAGGCTCAGTCCAGCTGTGCTCCTTCTAAGCTTCTACCTTCATCCAGATGATGTCTGATATTTCTCTGACTCCTTAACTCACTCTTTGCTGATCATCTCAATAACTCACTGCCTTGAGGGTCCCACAGTCAAGCTTTTTCCCCTGCAAATTCAAGAGAGAGTTAGCACCAGTGGCACTTGTCTCTGCCTTAAGCCAGTAAAAGGGTAAAAGCACCTCCAGTGCCTTCATATCCATAGCAAAATGTCACCAACCACCTCTCTTGGAACCATTTATTCTCAGGTTTGAGATTCTTACCCAAGAGATCAGCCTCTTACCCAAAGTTTGCCCTCTCCCAGAGCTTCACCAGGATGTTTAATTACTTCTGACTCTGCCTGAAGCAGAGAACATGCTCTTTCTCAGCAAATGCTTTTCTTGGGAATGCCTTCCCCATGGACACAGACTGATCGAGTTCTTTAATTATATATTCTTTTAAAATCTGTGTCATACTCTCTAGCAGCCTCTGGAATAGGAAATAGGGACCATTTCTGTAAGGAGCACTGAATGCAATGGGTGTGACACCACCGTCACATACCCTTATCCAGACCATCGCCATTTTTCAAACTGAGCTTTAGGTACCCAACCCAGAAGAAAGGAGGAGAGGACCTCAGAGCCTGTGAAAGTCTCAGGGCTTCTGCTCCCTGGTGATGGTATCAGAACCAGCACAGAGATCCCTCTCTGTAACTCATGAGCACGAAGCTAAGCATAGCTTTAGCTAGCTGTAATTTGGAAGAAACAGTTGAACTACTTACGTAGAACACCTCCAAACAGACTTGGGTCTGATGGCAAAACTGCTATGCAGCAATTCCTGCCTTAATGCCCCCAGAGCAAACGTTATTAACAGTTCAGCTCTTGGTTTCCAGAGACCTTTTATTTTCATATCAAATCCCACATGCACGAAGCTTGGTGAGAGCAGAAAGCCTCAAGCATACTGGCAGGGTGTGAAATGGAGCATGGCCTGGGCCAGAAAGACTGCTTAGAGTCCAAGTAAGCCAGAGAAGACAGGCGGTGTGACCAGGTCTGAGACTGAAGCCAGAGGAGCGTTAGCACCTCACTGAAATTCCTGAGCCATTTCCTTCCCTCCGCAGGGAGCCCAGAGCTTCCCACCAGCACCATGAACTTCTGTGGCACAAGTGGGAAGAAAAACTGGCAGGTGTGAAGTGCAATCCCCAGGTGAGATGCCTCCCATCCCTTGCCAGGCAGTCCTTTCCAGCTGCCACATCCATTTGCCTGAGCTGTGGAACAAAGGCAGTCTCACTCCCACCATCTTTATGAAATAGAATTAGCAGTTTCTCTACTTGTCCTCTGCCCAGCACATCTACAAAGCCTTTTCTGAATTTCCATTAAAAATAATAATGCATTTCGTTCTGCTCCACAAGGCCCATTGCTCACCGGCCCACATCTCTCAGACTCCACTAGTCTTCCTTTCACCTGCATAATCGTTTTGTGCTCTCACCTTTTCTTTCCATTATTCGGGTGATTGTGGACACGTTTTTATTGCTGAGATTCACAAAACAACTCAGTCAACCCTTACAAAGCAGACCTGATAGGGTTCTAGAAGTGGGAAGAAATGACTGTGTTCTTTGGTCCCCACACCACACATGTAGCTGTGTCGTTAGAGCTGATCAGTCTCAGACCTGATGGGGAGGTTCATTGCAGAGCTCAGGGCTGGTATGCAGAGTGCAGTACAGGCTCCTAGCAGAGCTGCAAGGGAGTTTGTTCTGGTGCATTGGTTCCTCTGCAAGGTTTGATGCCCTCATGCAAAATTAGCATACAGTGAACCCCATCTTTTAAAACCAAACAGAAAACAAATGCACTCTGAAGGATCACGAAAGAACTGAGTAAAATAGGCTCATACGTCAAGAGATTCCCTGAGGCATCAGCTCCCCATGCCTAGGGAACAACTGAGAAGAGAAACTCCCTCTGGAGGCTGCTAATGCCTTCCTCTGCTTTCTGAAAAGGATGAAAAAGACAAGCTCTCTCGTTCTTCCTTTTCCACTTCATTCATTCACCAGCATCTGCATTGCGTGCTCACACAGTCTGCACCATCCTGAACATTCAAGGGAAGGCAGGAGGAGCTCCAGTCAAACCTACAGCCTCAGCAAAGGCTGCATTCACAGCGAGTTGCTCAGAGGAACAGAAAAGCCTGAGTAAAGAGCTGCCAGAGGAAACCCTTTTCTTGGCACAGCAACTTCTACCACCTCCATAAATCCCATGAATTAGTCTGCATATATTGTAACACCTAATCTGCTAATAAATGCGTATAATGTACATGATATGTGTACATGTAATAGATACCATATACACAGGTGTTAAAAGATGATATAGTGTGTCATACACATATACATCATATATCTAATTACTAGACATGACTCCAGACACACCCGGTTTTGCCTTTCCCTTTAACTCTAGCATTGACTCAGTACACCCTTAGGGGTTCCGATTTTCCTAATCCTGAATGTAATTCTTTAACCTTCATTTTATCCCCCCAAAATTGCTGCCCTGAATGCCTCCTGTGATGCTGTTACTTATTCACAGTTAAAGACAGCCGTATTTCATCAGCCCATCTACCCCTTGCTCTCCTGATTCTCCCTATTCACAAGCAGCTTTGCTTCTTTCCTTTTTCATTCACTTTGCAATGGCCTGTAATGGCTCCCCCATGGATTTTCACTACCCACCTGTCTCAGTCCAAGCATGACGGCTGGAATCAGGTCCCTTGCTGAGAGCAATGACTGGTGGCTTTCATCAGGTGAACTGTGCTGAAGGCAGGGGCTAAAGCTTCACCAACTTTTGCCTTCTTTTCCCTCCTCCACTCCTATAAGACAGATCCTATAAAAAGAAGAGAGGCTCAAGCATGGGTACCTTCAAAAACACACCAGATCCTACACCTCAGCAACCACACATCTCTTGCACCAGACTCATTAGAAAGAAAGAAAGTGAAAGACAAGTAGCAGTTATGAGAATTGGGCTAAAAAGAAAGGCCTGCAAGACAGGAATTTCACTTGCCAAGCAGGAATTTAAACCAATTAGCTTCTAGTAGCCTGGAGTGAATGTTGACATCAAAACTGTTCACTTAAAAGCTGCTATTCTTTCTCAAAGCTATTTTATCCAGCTGCCAGAAAATACAGCCATATTCAAGAGCTACAATAAAACATATCAACTTTCAAAGTGACTGAGCTGCAGTCAAGCTCCCATGATGGCATCGACCACATCAGAACTGGGTCATTAGAGCACAGCCATTTGCCCTTCCAGCAACAGGTCTTGCACATCCAACCTGGCACCAGTCACGTTCACAGGCACTGCAGACTTTGCTAGCTCCCGCCTGGCACTCAGCACTTACAGAGTCATGGCACTGAGTACCAGAAGTCACTGAGTCCTATGGCAAATATGCTTCTTGCTTTTGTAGCACCAGCCATGCCCATTCCAAGGTTGCAGATACAACCATCCCCTGCTAAAAACATCCTAAAGGTGCAGGAGCAGGCTGGCCCCATATACCAAAAGATGAGGTGGTGGGGAAGACAAGCCTGGCTGGACAGAGAGCTTTGGCTGGAACTTGGAAAAAAAAAGAGCTTCTGACCTTTGGAAGAAGGGGCAGGCAACTCAGGAAGACTACAAGGAGGAGGTTATGCAGGGAGAAAATGAGAAGGGTCAAAGCCCTGCGAGAACTGAATCTGGTTACTGCCATAAAAGACAATAGAAAATGTTCCTATAAATATGTTAGCAACAAAAGGAGGGCTAAGGAGAATCTCCATCCTTTATTGGATACAAGGGGAAACACAGTGACAAAGGATGAAGAGAAGGCTGAGGTACTTAATGCCTTCTTTGTTTCAGTCTTTAATAGTAAAACTGGGTGTTCTGCAGGTACCCAGCCCCCTGAGCTGGCAGACAGGGAGCAGAATGAAGCCCCCAGAATCCAAGGGGAAATGGTCAGCAACCTGCTACTCCCCTTATATACACACAGGTCTATGAGGCCAGATGGGATCCACACAAGGGTGCTGAGGGAGCTGGCAGAAGTGCTCATGGAGCTACTTTCTATCATTTATCAGCAGTGCTGGCTCACCAGGGAGGTGCCAGGTGACTGCAAGTGAGTAAAGGTGATGCTCATCCATAAGAAGGGCCAGAAGGAGGAGCCAAGGAACTACAGCCCTGTCAGCCCGACCTTAGTGCCAGGGAAGGTAAGGATTCTGTGACAAGGGATACAGTAAGACACAGACCAGTGTTCTACATCAAGTCTCCCCGAACACAGAGGGAACACTGCAGTGCCTCTTCTGCATCAGCCTTCTGACATTGTGCTGTTATGGTGGAGAAAGCTGTTAGAGCAACCAGGGATGTAATTAAAACGTGGTTTGTACATGTGCGTGTGGGGGAAATGTACTCACAGACCGAGAACACGTCAAAATAAGATGTGACTTGAGGCTGATGGAAGGAAACAGCTCACTGAGGAAACAGAAGATTGTTTTAACAGTAACAGCCACTGGGTGGTAGATTCTGCTACCAGGAGATGTGGTCAAGAAGGCACTGCTGCAAGGAGCCAGCAGTGCTTTGGGTTGAGTAGTAACGGTGCTAATGCAGAGAAGCCCTACAAAGCCTGCACATCAGTTATATCCCAATGGTCCCTCTCAGCCCCATGCTCACAATTTACACAAAAGCAAAGTAGAAAGAGCATGTGCTAGGTCAAAAGGAGCACATAGGGCTGCAATGAAACCCCTAATTAAACTGATGCAACATGGGTAACACCAAACACCAAAATTGGTTCCAAGATCAGTATTTCCATGCATTTACAAGCACAACGAGGTGAGAGGGGTGAGCAAAGTAAATAATTAACTCATTGACAGTTGGGGGTTTTTTAGCAGAAAGAGTCATTTTAACCACCTGGGTAATTAGTTATGCAGTTGACATTAATCAAATACTTGAAATAATTGCTGTAGTTGTGATTAATCAATCCAGAGGAAAAACTGAGCCAGGCCAAACTACCCTTGCTGCATCGCCTTGCTGGTCAATCAGTCAATACAGAGGTGCTGGCTTTCAGAAACGTGACATGTTTCCTGTGGGTATCACATAACCAGTCCTCTGCCTGGCTGGTTATAACAATAAGATGGATAGAACACTTCAAATGCAGAGCATGATGCTTTCAAGCTGAACTGAAGAGTATTTATTAATGCTAGACTTGCTGAATTGTGATTCTCAGCACTTGTGGCCCTCCAGCTGCTAACACACAAATACTATCACATGCACAGACCTGACAATACGCATGAAAAATACCATTACATGACAGTGTGTGTCAGCCTGCATAGGCTGAAACTCCTAACTTTTCCTTCTTCTCTATAATATGAGCAGTTATTTCAATGGGTCTGAACATGATGATTATTATTAAAAAAATCAGGTTAGGAAAGCACAGATGCAGCTGCTATTTTTTTTCCTTGCTATTTTTCCTTCTAATACTCTTGTCAGAGTAGAATTCCTGTTTGCAACTCCTACTACTGGTAGCAGTGATCTTCAGTTTTGTCCTATTAAGTCTGCAGAGCCTTGGAAAACTACCCACATCACATTTCAGCACCTTGTTGAGGATGTTCACACCTATCAGCAGGCAGCTGTGATGTGCTGTATTGAAGTCCATTCTCCTCTGGTTTTGCCATGGATTATGCTGCTGCTTTCAAAAATGCAAATGTTAACTTCCAGAACAAACTTGGCTGCTGACGTTAAGCTTCTGTGTAAACTGAACTGCAGCAGACTTCCATTACAAGAGCTCAGCCATTTAAAAAGATGAAAATTACAAGATGGGGCACATCTAAAAACAAATATTGGAACGCTCAACCTGTATTGTATTGATTATGCGTCCCCCGGCTAACACTTCTACTGCTGCATATAAATGCAACTAATGCTTATCACAAAGCCTGGAAAGATGAAACATCTTTTGGACTGCTCCAGCTCTTGCAGGGAATCTGCCTTATGGCCATGGCAATGCCAAGTTGTGATGCTTGGCAACTGATTGCACCCTTTTCTGCGCGCCACCAGGTGAGACACAGGCTCTCCTGGGTGTGCACAGCACACCAGGCTGCCACACAAGGATGAAGCACACTCCCGAACCTCTTGTATGTCCCATCCCTCACACGCAAAGCCAGGAGATTCCCACTCCACTGCAGAGGACACCCTGCAGGAAGAGAAATAGCATCTAGAAGAAGCCAGCACATGTGTACTTTTGGTACTATCAACCACTCCAAGTCTTCAGTCTGCTCTTCAAGCAGCATATTTCTTACATCTGGCACGCAAAATACTGTAATAGTGAAGAACGTCCCATTTTGATTTAAATGAATGTATTTATTTCCAAATGGGAGACCGTAAGTTAAACAAACACATTTCTCTCTTTGTACACGAAAGCATTGTTTTGTCACAGATGTACAGTATAATACATTTATTTTCTCAATTGTTTTGTATTTGTAAGGCACTGCCAGTTATTTGCATGGGTTTGTAAGGATGAAGCAAATTGCTCTGTGGGGCTCTATTCAGGGAACATAATATTCCCACAAAAGCACCATAATTCTGCATGCAGCAACACAAACTACCACGACATCGCAGCAGCTGGCAGGGTGGATGGAGTTAGCATTATCAAAACCAGCATGACAACTCTACTCCAAAACCCCCTTACATGCATAAATTAATGATGAATGTACATTGATTAGCCCCCCCCAGACTCCACAGAACCCTGCCTACCCTGCAATGTAACTTTGAACCTCACCACAGTTATTTTGTCAGGCCTGGGGAGCACTTCAGCTTTCTCTTGAATCGCATTGGCCTTGCCCAAGCCTCTTAAGCCCTGCTTGCATTAGCACTCTGGGGAAGATCTGGGACTGTGCTAGAGCCCCTAAGCCATGGGGAACAGCCAAGAACACAGAATGGTATTAGTAATGTGCCAGGCGGTGCATTTTGGGAGGTCTGCCACACAGAAAGCTGGGAGGAAGAACATCCTGCCAAGGATCACATCTGTGTTTCACAAGTTCGATAGAAATTCATCCATACCTGTCTTTCTGACCAAGTAGCTCCCTTCTCCAGGCATGCCACGTGCCATAACAAGCCATCATGCAAACACTTTGTGTGACTATGTTCTTCATTACAACAACAACAGGCTGGAAGCACGCACAGACTCACTGGACATCCTCAGGGCTCTCCGGCCATCTGCCAGCTTCCTACACAGCTCCCTCTAACCAGTTCCGACCCAGCACACTGCAGCTTCCTGAAACCTAACCACAGAGGCCTTCATATCCATCTTTAATTCCTTCTGGTTACACAGAGATGAGTTTAAAAACAAGAAAAAGAAAACACATGCAGGCTGACTAACCCAAGTTAGTAAACTCAGATTAAAGCAGGAGTGAAGACAAGGCAGCTTGTCCTGGAGGCTTGAATAGAACACAAGTGGTAATTCACATTGCAAGTCAGTTTGTCTTCTGTGATATTGAATCTGAGCACAGTGCCTTTAGCATACAGAGATAAATAGGTAGGTGCATACGGAGTATATAAGCCAATAATAATGATACATGGGCAGACTGAATAGGAAAGCCTCCTGTTCAACCACTAACTCTCTAAAATATCCCTGCAATTTCCTATATCAGTTGATTTGACCTTTAACTAAAGGCACATCTTCACTTAGTCACTAATTTCTGTGGGTCACCTGTGGAGCTGCTGAAGTCAGGCTTCACTTTGCATACTGATGACTCCTCTCAGCCCATGAATATGCTTTTGGGTGCTGCTCCTGTTACCATACACAAGCTCAGCTTGAGCAAACCCTACGCAGCCTAGTTTATATGAGCAGGTGCACTGAATGAGTAAGAGGAAGATTTGTGTCAGCAGCATACCAAGAAAGGAGCAGTGGAGGGAGGCCTTAAGGAAACCACCACCACTTGCTTTACACTCATTGTCTCCTACAGACACAAAGGCAGTAGGTTCTGTGAAGAGGTCTAACAGTAACCAAGATACTGACTTTAAGGTCTGGTGCCTGCTGGAATCCTTTACCCAACTACAGAGAAGTTGTTGGGGATCCCATGGTGATTCTAAGCTTATCTGTATATCACCTGTTTGTATGCAGCATCAGTTGCAGCTTTTTGTGATCTAACAGCTCATGACCTCAGAAAAATTGACTTATAGCACTGGTAGATAACAATAAATACAATGTGGAAAGGAATCTGGGCTGAAGTCTCAGCTTTCTAGATCTGTGGAAGCCAGGAAAGAGCTGACTCCATGAACACACCAAGTGGTGATTACACACAGCACCCTAATGATGGCAATGATGATTTTGTGGTAACTTGTGTACTACTACTGAACATCACTGGAAGAGACAGAGGAAGAATAAGGAAGAGCCCTGCAATATAGTGCTGTGCTTCCTATAGACCAGTGGAAATCCTACTGGCAGAGTGCTGAGAGGGGTCTTGAGAGGCTGTCTTCGCTGGAGTTGGAGGTGGCAGAGAAGGCAGTGTCACAGGAACAGCTCTTTGAAAACACTTTCCAGGTGAGTTCTTTGAGCTCTTTGCCAAGGTGAGCCAGGCCATTACCCTTGTTTTGCACATCTCCACTTGATTTAACCAAAGTGACTTACCGAAAACCAGCCACTCCTCATGATGTCCAGCCCATCTTTTCTGTCATTCATCAAGCTACCACAACAGATGCCCTGGAAGGCAGCAGTCCCTGACCACAGAGATGGCAGTGGGCAAACCCCATGAAGAGCATGGGAATGGGGATGATTTTCCTGATGATACCTGAGCAAATTCCAGAGAGGTTGTTCTCACAAACAGCTACCAGAGGTGAAAGCACAGGGCTGCAAGGGGGAAGAGGGAGCCAGTGTGGCTGGATGGAAACACAAGAGCAGGGGAAATAGATTTACAAGAAGATTTGAAATAGTAACTTCTCAGAATAAGGCAGCAATTGCAATGAAACACACCAAAATCATATGGCAATCAGTATGGATTGAAAATCTGTCAGTTATACAAAGCACCTCCCATTTCAATATGGATCATTAAGGAAAAAAAGAAGTGAAACTCTTTACCGCAGTTAACACGCCTGAAAACAAAGCTACTTTTTATTTCTAAAGTCATGCGGTGACTTCATGTTTGAAATGAGCAAATGGAAAAGAAATCCTGCACACAGCAATGAACTCAGCACCATTGTTTTTCTCCGGGTGACCGCTAAGGGTCTCTCTTGCTTAATGTGGGCCACAGCCGAGATTTTTCTCCCTGTCATGTTGTTTTGTCATCCTCCTTCATCCCTTCCCCCATCCACGCTACCTACACCATCCCACAGCTCCCCAGAGCACCAAACCACTACCACCTCACATAATCTCCTCTCGCCATCTCAAACCAAGTGGTTAATGACACATCTTCCTGGGGTTTCATGTGCATGCAATCCTGCACACCACCTTTCCTGAGCCAGCAGAGCACAGGAGCCATGGCAGTGAGCACTGCCCATGGTCTGTCTGTATGGTCATGACATCTCTACATGCCCGAGACTTGTGTACATGTGGGCCAAACATGCCTCATTCTAGAGGCAAACACATCCTTGCTTCTTGGAGGTTGTGAGCATCAGTGTGGTACCAGATTTCACGGTATGAATTCTAGCCTCGCATGTCTGGATGCATAGACAACAGGAATGCTAGCGGTTACAACATGGGCTATAAGTAACCAGCAGGTAATTACGGAGGGATGTGTCTGCGTGGCTCAGCTCCAACATCAACAGAGGGAAGAGCTCTGCCTATTGAGTCAGCAGCAGCATTTCCTTTCAGCCCTTGGGTTTTCCCGACAGGTCTCCCCTGTGAGTGACTGCCCAGACCCACAGTGGCTGAGCTCATAAAGGCTGCTGAGCTCACCCACCCCCAGGGAACGGGGCTCTGGTCCCCCACAGCCAGGAGGTGCTTCCCGGCCACAACTGTGCTTCCAAGGACATGGTGCTTCATCATCCTCTTTATTATAGTAGCTGCACTGAATGCTGATAACATCCCAGTCCCAGCCATACCATAGAAGCTTCAGAGACACCAGGCCAGAACCAAACAAGGGCTGCCTAAGTCACACAAGACTTTCATAGTGCCCTATGCCTTTGGTTATCTACAAGTCCCAGAGTGACCATAGCTTGAGTGCTCCCATGCAGGAATTAAGTCAGCACCTCCTCTGCAGGACAAGAAATTGGCTAATGAGAGATGTTAAATGAGAGGAAGCTGTTTCTTAATCAGGGAACAGATACCATCTAAAACCCACAGAAGTTCACCAGACCTTAGCATTATCACAAGGCAAATGTATACGCAGTCGGGCGTTTTCTACTGTGCCCCTTCAGTAGGCAAAGCCATCTGAATTCTTCCGTACTTATTTCATTTCTGCTATTTGCTATAGAAGGAGACAGACTTTTCATTCATTTTCCTATTTGTTCTGCTCCTTCCCTCTGTTTTTCTTTTTCTGCTCCTTTCCCAGTCCCACACTGTTTCTACTACTGTTCTCATCCCTTCCAATAGAGCTAAATAGCAAGCACATACTGATCTGGCTATTCCATGTAATTCCCCATGGTAATTTTCTCCCAGCAGATTTGTTAGCCCCACAGAAGTCCCTAAAAGGTTTCCAATGACAGCAGTACACGGGCCTCTGAAAACCTCACCTCGCTGGATCAGGTGCCATGTCACATAAACAAGTTAAAGCAACCGGTTTGATGGGTAACAGAGGGTATCTGCCAGTGCTCTGCAGTAAAGCATCTGCTCAGTCAGCCATGGGCTATTCTGTACTACTGCAGCAGCACCTTTACATCCCTAACAGAGCTAGAGCACCAGCAGAGCAATTCTCCAGGTCTGTAGGACATCTGATGACATTTCTGAAAACCAGATAAGAGGAAGCTGAAAAATCCAGCCTCAGAACTGCATGTCTCTCTGAAACAATAAATGTTTTGAGAGATCAGCATTTCTAGGCAGTGAAACAAATGAGTGTTTCCATTCCCGGGGGAAGCGGGAAGCAAGCAAACTCCACTCCTCTATTCCATCGCTTACAGGAAATCTGTGTGATTGATGGCAGCAGTGTAGGGAAATGCACATTCAGCTTATATATCCAACGTAAATGACTTGCTACCTCACCCCTCTGCTTCCTGTTCCTTCACACACTCCCCACACTCCAGCTGATATCTCTAGTATGTGTGAATCATGGAGGAAGAAAGGAGAACAAGACAATCCTTGTCAGACTGCTTCCCCCCACCCCAATTTAAATGAGCAAAGATAACATGCAAAAACAAAGGCTGAGGAGCTGTTCAGGACTCAGCTCCTTTTGCCTATGGACCCAGCATGGAGACACAGGGATGGATGGAGGAATCCTGCAGCGCTGCTCCCAGGCCCCACTCAAAGACAGCCATCTGCGGCAGGTGCAGCAGGCTAGCCCCTGCTCTCACACAAGTCCTCCTTGTATTACAAAGGCCAGAGCAGCAAGCAGAGAGGCTGTTTAAGATGCTGCTCACTGTTTGAGGGCTCTGTCCGGTTCACAGGGCCGTCGAGACGCAGCGACTGCCAAGGCAGGAGAACAAACCCAGAGGAACGCAGCGCACATCCACTTGCAGGCATGTCCCTGTTCTTTCCCAGGCAACTCAGTGAGAGGTGCTTATTTTTACAATGCAGGCTCTGAGATCTTAAAGAACCAATGCTGTTGTGGTGCCCTAAACCAATGAGTATGTGACCTACTCGTTCCCACTCTGTCCCTTGACCTTTTCCCATAGCATTCTCCAAAAGCATCACATGAAAAATAGCCCTGCTCAGCTCTCCAGAGGCCTTGGAGACAGCATCAAAGCTGTGCTTATAAACAATTCCAGCTAGGCCAAAATGCCATTCCAGCATCAGGGGTCCCAGGATTTATAAGCCTGTCACAAGGAACTGGAGGGAGAAGGGGCAGGGGAGAAGCTGCCAAGGGAAGCAGGAAGCAAGGGCCAGGCAGCTGAGCTCCATGAAAATGCCCCAGGCTGCGGCAGGATTTACCCACATGCCTCAGAGGCTGCACGTAGGAGCTCTTTCTGCCTCCTTCCTTATTACAGAGAGCTTGCAAGCTCTCTGAGAGCACGGAAGTAATTTACTGCATTGATCTTCAGCCTAATCCTCTCATTCTTTCCCTCCTTCTCTCACCTTGTACATCCACTAACACTCCAGCATCCATCTGGAGGTGAGTTTACAGTCCAGGTACAGACGGGGACTCTTCAGGATAAGACAAAACAGTAGCTGGCCAAAAACTACCTCCAGAAATCCCTGTCGGCTCCCTCTGGTGTCTCACACCATCCCTGGCACACTCCTGCCTTTTGCTAAACAGCTGAGAAAGCTTCAACTGTTCCCAGTTTTTGTGTTTCCTCCTATCTCCAGATCTAGTTTCCCTTGGCAATGGCTGCAATGCTCCTTGAGCACCTTTTAAGAAGCAAATGCTTCAGAAAGCACACCATAACTGAGTGAGGCTTTGTCATCATTTGATTCCTCTCACTTCAAGTCATTCTTCATTTTTCCCATATTTGTTCCTACCGCAGGCTACAGGCAAGGCCTTCAGTTGGGCAATCTGTAACAAAAGGAGTCTGAGGACTAATTACAGTTCAGGGACCATATTCCCCTGTTTCAGTGTACTACTGTTACCATTAAAAAAGACCCATGCAGGAAAATGGAGAAAAGCAGCTTGTAAGCATCTTCAAGCACTCTACTAGCACACTACCACTTCCACAGAGGTAGAGAGCATGGATCTGCACTGTTGCTCAGATTGGTGCACTGACTCTGCAGGCCGGAGGCATCCCTAAACCTGGTTCTGATGGAGCCATCCCAAGAGAACCCGCAAGTGCACCAGCCTTCCCAAGTTCTTCACAGCTCCCTGTTCCCAAAGCCACGTGACTCCCCTCTCCTTGTCTTCAGGACAATTGTCCTATTTGGCATCATTTTCCTCCTGCCATCCCCTCTTCTCTGTCCATCTCCTTTCCCTGTGCTCCTTCCCTCTCCTTTTCCCAGCCTCCTACCACCTTCCCTCCAGCTCCACCGCTCTAGTCTGGGTCACATATTCCACAGTACAGCCCAGCAGCCAAGGAAAACCATTTTAATGCGTGAATACGTACAATGGTGTGAGCTGCAGCCAGGCAGGTTTGTGTTTGGCTTCCTCTTACGTGGTAATAGGGACGTTGTACTCTTGCAGGGCAATAATTTCAGTCCCAACAAGGAAACTGGATAATTACAGAGAAAAGCAGCAGGCGCTTCAATCATTCCTACTCTGTGTCAGGTCTTTTTAAATGCCATTGAAAAGAAATGGTGGGATAATGAAGGCCTTGACTCACTTTCAAAGCACCTGACAGGACAGCTAAGAGGAAGCAACAAGGTTAGGAGGGCTACATCATCCTTCCTGGTTCCTGGGGACTGACCCGAGAGGGTCTGAGATCTGCGACAGGATGGTATGATCATAGGAAAACATAAAATAGAAATTTCATCATGTGCATTCTTCTGCTGCAGATGTCTCCAATTTAAGCACAAACCTCCTGACTTCACCTTGGTTGCTCTGGTTCATTTTGTATTTCACTTGTGGCTCTTCTTCACCATTTTCCCTTTTATATAGCATCAGAAAAGCATTAACTCATGACTTTGTTCCATTCCACTGACATAACTGCTTAAATATCCTTCCTGATGTTTTGACATAGATCACCTGGACAGACACTTCGAAACTTAAACCACGGAAGCTGGAGGACATTTTAAAGAATCAGGAAATATGTGGACAACTCTTGTGTTATTTTAACAACATGAAGACTCAACACTCCTGTACCTCTGCTGGCAAACGCAGGGAAATATGTGCTTACCCTGCACAGGCATAAAAGTGAGCACACCGATTCTTAGACAACAACCACACTTAAACTGCACACTGGGCACACATGCCATAAACCCCCCTTCACAAACACACATTTAGAGCACGTAAGGCAGACACAGGTTATTTTCAGTGCAAAGCACCTCTTGTTTCTATAGTCAACAAGAGCTTGTGTACAGCGGGAGCATGCAAAGAAAACATTCATTCACTCTATGCCACAAAGATTTTCTGAATCAAGAATTGTACCTGTACATCCATTTAGAATGAATTCAACATTAGCAAATGTACAGTTGCTGAGAAAGGAAATAATATATCTGATGCACTCACAGACCACCCTTAATTGTTCTGGTTTCCTGTTTTCTGGAATGAACAATCAAGAGTGCAATGACATGCAGTTATGCACTGTATGTGTACAAAATGTACACTGGTGAAAGCACAGCACCATAAACAAACACAGGATTCTCAGAAGACTTACCCATACACTAATGTCATGCTCAAATGCACACAGGCAGATCCTTAACCATATGTTCACTTGCACAAATACGTATCAGAAGAACAAAAGCCCATTACACAGGAGCACAAAATGCACTGTTTTGCAATAAGAAGCACGCTGCACAAATACACAGCTCATGCCTAAGTTTCATATGTGCTCCATAGAAAAGAATTCTTAAGCCTCAAGTGAAGGCTGCATCTAATAAGCCTAAAACACTGGGGGGCTGCATTTGACTCCGCAGCTCAGAGCCCAGCACATGGAGCATGGGCTGAGGTCACAGCTGGCCTCACATAGGTTCAATACCTATAGCTCATAAACCGTGTGTGCAATTCAATCTTCTCCCAGAGCAGGCACCTGCATTCCCAAGACCCAGCCTATAACTATGTATGAGCAGTGTCAGGACTGCCATGAACCAGCCACGAGACCATTTAGAAATTCATTTGCACTGCTCCTGCTCTTTCCCCCTGATTAAGGGACTCAGGATTTGAGCTTATGGGGGGTAAACTACTGCAACCTTCACACGAGCGTCTTAATCACCACTGTGCTCTCCTACCTTACTACCTGCTACAGTGGGGGGCATCTGTCACAAGGCCCACAGTAACTCTGAGCAACGAAGCAATTGCAGGAGGTGGAGGATAAAGGCATTTTACTCCCCTATATTGCTCAGATAAGCCGTCTGATAATTTTACAGTCGGATGGTTATCTAAACAGAAACAAATGCACCTAATCAAATGCATCAGTGGGCAATGCCAGGCCAGCCAGCCAGGCATGACTCCAGCATTAATCAAAAGCATAAGGCAGAACACACTGCTGCCTGCCTGGGCCCTGTATGGCACTGAGACAGTCTTCCACTTGAGAAAGATCTGCTCACAATTTTGCCAGGAAGCACCTTATCCGCATATCACCCCTATTCCACACATTCTGTCCACTACAGGCTAAACGTGACATCCCAGTGATCCACTGGGAACCACATTCTGGCAGGCAGCTACAGCACTAGTCTCAACTTCAGCTGCTTCACATTCCAGACCCACTTCAGCTACGGACACACAAAGCAATCCTGTGGCAAGAGAATCATTTCATCTACTGCAAACTGCTTCAAAGTGCTTGACCTAAACTCATCATGAGGGCTTAGAAACAGCCAGGCATATCCACACTGTGCTGCTCCTGCTTCCAGAAACATCCATTTCTCCCTGCTGTGATGAAATCTAGACTTTCTTAGATACAGATGTACAACTTCAGAGAAACAAAATGCCATGCACATCTCTCCTTTGGTCCTTGGTCAGGAAATTCAGAACCAACACCACCCCTTTACCTCTGCTCTGTCAGAAGTCACAGCCTCTAAGACAGGCTCTATAAATGCTATAAACTTGCCCAGTACACATACGGAGAAGTGTCTCTTCCTGCAGCCCAGCCTAATGGCATAGAGGGAGAGAGCACTCAATTTCTGCCTCATCCCCTTCCCAAGTGCCTCTGACAAAGCAAAGGCTGTGGAAACCCAGCCAAAAGGGGAGTACCTTCTCCCTCCTAGGTGCACTGTGGCATGAGCAGATCTAACCAAAAGAGAACCAAAACAGATCAGGAGAGACTAAGGAATAAAAATAACAGCCTCTCTGCTTTTCTCCTTGCGATTTCCCTACCCCAGACAGCTGTAATGTGGAAAGTATTGAAATTTAACTCACACCTCAGCCTAACGTGGGCTGACAGGCTGCCACTGCAGCAATCTCCGCCTGGCTATCTGCTCTGGGGGAGAACGACAACCCAACTAAGGGAAAGTGATAAATTTTCAATTTTATTTTAAAATATACCAGATGGGAGATTTTATTGGAGTCATAAATATGTCAGAAGCAATGTTGGTGTATGATTGGAGATTGCCCCCTCCAAGGGAGCAGCGCTCCCTGTTTAGAAGTGCCATCAGATTCTTAATAAGAGGCTCCAGTTAGGCTGCAGCAAAATACTCCGTACATTAAGCCAATTGAATTTCTATTTGCCAGACATCTTTTTCTCCTCTATGCCTCCCTCCTCCCCAGGTTCTAAAACACAGAAGATAGGAGAGCACTGAGGTCAGACTTAAGCATCATCAGTTTGGGCTCTCATTTTGTTGTTGGAATACGACTCAAATGTATTTGAAACCTGCGTTTCGTGTCAGTCAATGAAGCTTGCTTTGATTTCCTAGAATCCCAACTAAGTAGATGTCAACTAAGTTCAACTTCAGATTTAAACCAAATGAAATTCAAGCCCTTAATCCTAGCTGTGGGTCAACCTCAAATTCCGGAAATAGTACTTGGCCTCGGTCCCAAAGCTTCATGCGAGCTAAAACCAGTTCCAAGTCCCACCAGCCATTTCCAGAAATATGGGTTGCCTTTTGTAGCCTCTGCTCCTCTCCTCCTCCTACCGCTGGTGCTGTGACAGATCACAGGAGTCTGACAGGAAGCAGGCTGATATTTCTGCCTTTTCATCATTTCAAAGGTTTTATGGACTGGTTCTACCAGCTGTGTCTTTAAGCATGTTTCCAGTCTCCCAATTTACTCAGGAAATCCTGATAGTCTCATACCATTAAATTCAAACCAATCAACTCTACCACCATTGATTCCCATCACCACAGAATGTGGCTCATTGAACCTCTGACACTGAAAACTGAATGCAGGGCAAGTGAAAAATAACAGTAATCTGTTACTTTATAGTTTTTCATATAAATGCTTTGCAGATTTAATCATAGAGCCACAAAACTGTAAGAAGTGTTACAGAATTAATAAGAGGTCTGATACATATTACAGAACGATGTTCTGCAGTTATGGCCAATCTAACACAGTAACAGCACAGCAGAGGGGAATGCAAGAAAGAGGCATAACCAGAAAGTGACTTTGCATATGTTAGAGGTCTATGGACCTTTTAGGCTTTTCTTGTGCCTCAAAGTCAAGGAGTGCTGGATGCTATTTCAGCCATCTCCAACAGGTTGATCATTTGCTGCAGAAGGCTTTTAAAAACAACTTTCTGAACATAAACCACCACCAGATACATTTATCACAAAATATCATCCTCCTACCCACAGCCTCCAGTCCTGGACATGCCACTCATTGGTCATGAAGCAGCAGATGCACCAAGACAAGCTGATGCTTTTAGCAGCCTTTTAATCTGAAGGAGCAGATTGAAATAGAAGAATCATACCCATCAGTCTTAAGCTTAAAATATTTTGACTTCATGCACTACACAGGGAGGCTGGCATTCCTCTGGCTTCTGCAGTGTTTTCGATGGGGACTTGTTCAATTCATCATTGATTGGCACAAGGTCAAGGGAATCTGCAGCAGCACACAAAAGCTGGGAAAGAATTCATCTCACAATAAAATGCATCTGACAAAGCAGAATCCCACGCTGTGGGGATGAGAGGATGGCCTGGCTCTAAGCTTCCACCCTCAGGAGGACTCACTGAGAAAGCAGAAGCACCTAGTTCCAAGCACACTTGAAACTACCATGTCCTAAAATTCTGTCTAACCACTTCAGCACGGGTAATGCTGGAAGAATATGGACAAAGGTAAAGTCAGGAACACCACTGCCTTCACAGGGCAAAAGGTCTGCTACGCCATTTCCACTGTGGAACCCATGGAACTATTATGGGTACTGATGTCTATACAGGCACTGTAATGGGCTGTTGTACAACAGTAAAGCTGTAACCTCTCCAGGACAGAGATTGCCTCTTACTGTATGCCTGTACAAGACCTAGCACAACCGAGTTCCAGTTCTAAGAGCAGCATGTGCTATTGCACTAAAACAGTGGGCAGTGATAACTTACAGCATGAAAATAAGGCACGCATCAGGAATATCTATGGCATAATTACACAGTTTATTCCAAGCACCTAATCAAATTGTTCAGCAACTTCACATAAACACAGACACAGAGGCAAATACTCTTAGATTAAGGAGCAAATTATGATTAGTACAGGTATAATTGGCTTGGGAACTCCTCACGTTTTCAGTCAGGTCAAGGACTGGACAGTAACATGCTCAGGCAAGCACGTATTTCTCCTCATGAAAGGTAAGCCCCAAACACTTGCTTAAGAGCAAGCTGAAAACACAGGAATCCACAAGCACTGCATTTCTGATCCCAGGAGAGACTGACCTCAGGCAGCTCGGTGAGCTTCAGACTTACGCTAAGGTGTCTTTAGGGCATTCTCCAGTTAATCTGCTACACTAATAAACTCTATTTAATTATTGGAATAAATCTTACTATTTAATAAATCACTCAACAAAGGAGTGAGCTTATTTAGGTATTGACTGGTTAACCTCCCTGGCTAACAAGTAATATCCAGGCAAATAAGAGTGTCACTTATCCAGGTTCCTCAGTTCCCAGTCCCTCCAGTAGTGGGTAGCCCCGCTATCTCCCTAGAAAGCTGTCTCATTATATCATTGCAGTACATGCTAACTACAAAGGTCTCACAAGGTTATACTATGCTCATATTTGGTAGCCATATGCCATCAGCCAAGAAAGAACACCCTACTATAACCTCAAGAGTATATAATGCTGCCACCCAACATTACAGTATCCTGTTCAGCACAGGGTGACCTCATTTCCAGCACATCACTGAACACCCCTCCAAGTGCTGCCAGATGACATGTACACATACTTGTGCTGTTGCTAAGTATCTGTCTGTCTTCAGGAAAAATCCAAGCATCCATTCAGATGTAGAGCTGGAGGCCTGAAAACACACATCCACCTTCTCATGAATTAGCAGCACCAAGAACACCACACAGGGTGAGGAACCAGCACAAAATGGTCTGCAACCAGGTCAGCTCCCACAGTCCTCTTAGGACATTGCCTGTTTCCTTGATCCTCTGTTCCCTGGCACCAAGCCGGGACACAGGCTTCCCCCTGATGGAGCAGCTACCTTATAAATTATACAGCAAATTAAAATTACTTTATCAGAGCGATAACACCATCATCTGCAGTGTTTAGGGGTTAATAAATTGTGTCCATGTATGAATATGTGCTGACTCATTAACTAAGCTGCAAGTGAGAGCCATTCATCTCTTCTGTAATACCAGGGTCCCTCCTCTGCCAGGGAATTCATTTTCATTTTCCCTGCTTTGCAGAGGGGAGTGGGAGAGGGGAGGAAGGAGGGAATTATTTCCTCTTGCTTGCTTCCTGCATCAGTAAAGCCCTGGAGGTTATTTAAACGGTAACTTCAAAGGAGGTATATGATCACTCTGTTTACTGCTGTAGGAGTCTCATTTTACACTCAGATTTAAAAGCCTCTCTGACTCAGAGGCAATCAGCATCACTTACAGGCTTTGGAGCTGCACAGATAGAGCCAGCTCAGGTGCAAGGAAGCAGGAGGAAAGGGAGAGGCAGAGAAAGGATTTTTTAATTTCTTTTCTATTTTTTTAAACCACAGAATGTTGGACAGAAGGATTTTCAGGGAATATAACTTACAGAACTCTGGAGGGAGCAATAGGGAATGGTTCCATATCAACACAGCCGAGACGCTTTGAGTGGGGAGTAAGAGGCTGTTTGGTCTTAAGGACAGTAAGGGAAAAGAATTATGAAGAGCTGTTCTGAAGCACAGGGACAGTTACAGAGGGAAGAAAATCAGAGGTTCTTATGTACTGAGCCCCCTGCACACTTACCTACCGTATCTTTTCACCAAGTCTGGAGGCTAGTAAGTATTAGCTGCAATTCATTCATTCCATCACCCTCTCCTGGGGATGGCTGTGGGTCAGGCACCGAGTTACCTTGGTAAGACTTGTAAACAGATCCACTAAGACAGAAGGAAGTTTGGGGTTGCTTTTTTCACTAGTGGTCATGGTACTTGGAAGCTGCATTTGTGATGACTCTGTTCTCCTGAGCAGATTTCTCAGTCTGAGGTTACAGGTCCATTTGGAAGGGAAATGAGGTTTAGAGATAAGGCAATTCCCCCCCAACATCACCATCAGTTTAGACCCAGCCTATCCAATGAGCACTCTGCCTCACACCAAGGCAGGACAGCTTGCTCCTCAACTACAGTGCAGACCCTTCCCACTGTTTTCATGGCTGCTCCTGCACACTAACAACCTACCATACATATGAAATTTAACTGCTTAGTTTTAATAATCATCTTTATAGGTGTGGTGGGTTTTTTCCACTAGGAAAAGCTCCTCTCCTCCATCCCTGCTTGATCAACTAAGCACATGGAAGCAGCAGGCAAGATGAAAGAAACCATCTATGAAATGATCTCCCTAGAGAACCTGAGGGTAGGATTTGTAAATGCAAGTGCTCCTGCAACCAGGCATGTGGACTTGCCCCTGTAACTGGTCAAACCCAAGAACTACGAATTTTCACCTAAATCTACACACTCTTTCCCCACGGGCATAACTGAAATGGAATTTCCTGACAGAAAGCCATTTTGACTAAATTTTCTGACACATTCTCCCTAATACTGCCTACAGCAGGAAGCAGCAAGATTACATGGTAGAAATAGCACCTTGTGGGAGAAATAAGCTCCAGGTAGTGCCAGCACTTACATCTGGTTGAACATAACTGCTCCAAATATATTTCAACTCCTGTCTCCATCAGGCTGGCAAATTATTGCATATATATTCAGCTGATACAAAGAAAGTGTAGCTCTTTGAAGGGTATTTTTTTTTCTCCTCTGAAAAGAAAAAAAAAGGTTGCTTTAATTAGAATCTAGTGGCTAAAAGCCTTTATTTGGAGCAATTGCATCGATTCTCTTCCATTAGCCACCACACGAAGCTGGATCACAAAATAACTTGATACATAGCTGAAAGAAAAGTAAATGAGGACAGTATAACAAACCCCTTCACCTAGAAGCCATCAAGTATCCAAGAGCATTGGGAGGGAGGCTTTGAAGAATACATATCCTTATTTATGTGTTTCATTCTTTTTCAAATTGATGGCAGTGCCTATGAAAGCAGAGGACTGACAGCAATAGCAAATGCTCTCAGGTCATAAGCCACGGTGAGCATGTCTAGATAAGCAAAGCCGGGTACCTCTGCAAGCTCTAGTCATTACCCTCCATCCTAACAGATAGCCCTCCCTGTAGTTCCAAAGCATCACACTCCAGATGCCCAACAAGCATGTGAAGGATATGTTTATTTTCTCCCAAGTTTCCCAGGAACTTTCTGTGCTGAGAACAGCTTCCCAAATAACCTCAGTCTCTCAAGTTCCACCTGCGCCTCCACCACTTCAGTCAACACATGCAAGGGTGTACAGATCAAATCTCTGCTCAAGTCCTAGTTTACTAGAGCTTGCATGTGTCAATGGCTGGGTCTTCAAAGTGTTCTGAAAGAAACCAACTGAAGGGTGCAGACATTAAACAAAGGCCTGGGTTTGCAACATCTTTCCATCAGAGTTTATGCAGCCAGATGGGAGGGCTGTCCTCTGTGGAAGGCTCTGTTCTGGAAGCTCAGAGATAAAAAACAAAATGTAAATTCAACAAGTGAATATTCATAAGATGAAAACTTCACAGGACTATTTTATATTTAGAAGCCTTTGCTTGAGCACATACCTCCCAAACCCAGACATTTAAACTAATGAACCATCCAGACTGACACTAGCTCTGAAACTTCTCATCACAGAAGCTCAGCAAACAATGTCTCTTGAGAGACCTGATGCTTGACAGGAACCTTTCCCTCACAGGCAGCAACTGAGCCAGCTCTAGATCTACCAGTGAAGCCTAAACCTGACCTAGTTTATCCTGTTTTCTCCTCCCAACTTCAGATTGGGTCAAATAAAATGAGATTTGTCACCTGTGACTTCCCCCTTATGTAGAAAAGATGGGCAAAGATCATTCTGACTGACTAGTTTTCTTCTGTACACAGCTTCATCCTCCCAACATGATAGCCAGCTCCTAATCATAATGTGAGTTTCCTGGCAGTGCAACTCTTCTCTTAGCTGAAAGAGGGCTCAATAGTCACCTCTCCCCAGTCAAACCCCTTGCAGCAGCCTGACCTTTGCTCTGAATCTCCAACAAAGCAATGGAAATGTGCTTCAACCTGACCGGAATGAGGAGCAGGACTGCAGCTCAGAAGAGACTAAGTAGCCCAGTGAAAAAAAGAGATTGTGGAGAGTGGTGAATTTAGGATCCTGAGAAACACATCTTTGGTAATGTATTATTTACTATGCAGTCTCTGTAGACAATAAACCCAGCCAAGGGCTTATTGATATGCTAAAAAATCCCTTTCTAACCTGATACAGTTAAATTATGCAAGACTGTATGGATACCAATTTTAATACGGCATCATTTCATTTTACTAATGCACCCATACCACAATGAAGTATTTTGACAAATGTATGTCCAGGCAGACTAAATCTTTACACTTGAAGATGGCTCAACCCCACACTTCCATTATACTGGTAATTTCGGGCTCGGTGAACAAGCCCAGTCAAAAGGTTATTTCTGGCTCCCGCACTCACTCGTGTCATTCATTCTCTTTTATCTCTACCTTCCGGATGCATTTTCCGACTGCTACGCCATGTAAAGAGAAAAGGACTGTTTTGAGAAGACTACACAAGACCTCTGCCACCTCCTTGTACAGATACCATGTCTGCTTGCGTTCTTAAAGGCCAGAGCTTGAGAAAGAAAAATGAAAACAAGATTCAGCCACAATATTTGCTCTCTTAGGCGGCACATCTCAAAGAGAAAGAAGATATCACAAGTCTACCTGAAATGATAACAAAAAACAAGAAATCACCATTTCCAATCTCTAATCTCTTAGCCATATGCAAAACTCTCATTGGAGGTAGATGATATAACAGAACTCTGCCTACAGATTCAGATCACAGTGTTATTTCCTGGCCACTGCTGGCACGTAGGCTAAGACAGCCCCTTTTTCAGGCAGTGCTCTGTCTAAATGAATGATGTTTACTCTTTTCATTTGCACAATGAAGAGCTGAAGCAGAGAAAAATGAATGACATGCCCAAGAACCATCTGCATCTTTTATCATCCCCATCACTGAAGTATCTAAGTATCTTTTCCTAATAGGTTGACCAGACCATGAGACAGAAAAAGTACGTCACACACAAAGTCTGTCTCGGAGCCTGGAAAGTTAACCCAGATGATCTGGATGCAGGCCCAGTCCTTCCACCTCACCCTGAGGATACCTTCCTCTCAACAGATCTCCTGCAATGTGAAAAAGCATTGGCCCTGAATAGTGAGAAACTGGATTCAGGGAATTTACTACTAGAGAGCTTCACAATCGAATTGACATTTTCTATCATTAAGAAAAAGTAGCCACAGCAATGGAAAGAACAGAAGTGTTTCTTTTAAGTGACAGGACTGATATTTTTGTCATTTGAAACTCTCTCATTGCTAGGATTTTGAAGTGCTGATATTTTATCATCAAATTGGAATCCTGCTAGTAAGTATCAATAACATGAGAAACTCAGCAGAGAAACAGTGACCCCATTATATGTGAAAGAGCATTGCTATTTTAGCTGAAGAATTATAGGCTTTCACAGACTTGTAATGCATTGCAGGAGTTCCTCTTTCATTTTTTTTTCTTGAGAAACCCCATGCAGATTCCTCTGTGAAGCTCTATTGCAGGATGGGAGATACTGGATGAGCCCAGGAAAAGCTGCAGAGCCAGTTTCAGCTTCCTCACAGGCTGATAATCCATAACCACATCTATAATTGCTGAAGACTGCAGAGGAAATCTTGGCTCCAGCTAATTCTGTGACTAAGTTTTCATGACTTTCAAGGCTTTCCTTGGAAGCTTTGGCTCTATGGAACAGTTGATCTAGTTGTGAAGTATCTGCTACTAGATTAAAAATGCCAAAGCCACATGACAACAAAACTGCACTGTGACAAACAAACCTGATACTTCATATAAGTTCAGGGCATCGGTGTGTTCCAGGAGAGTTTCTGATGAGTTTAGTGCTGTCTGTCCTCTATAACAAGCATAAATAGCACAGAATGCTTTCAGGCATTCACAGTTCAACAGAGGTGACATTGTGTGTCTCGTTCACATTAAACACATACTGCCTAGCGAAATGGTTTTCAATGTTCATGAAACTGTTGTCTGTGCTTTTATCACAAGGAAGTTGTAAGATCACCCATGGAAGAGGCCTGAACAATTCAGCTTTGTCCTGAGGCACGGATGCTGATCCGTGCCACTCCTCTACAGAACAGCTGCATCCCAGCAAAGTCTTTCTAAAACTCTGCCACATTGCATAGTTAGTCAACTTGAAGTTTATTTTTGTTCTTTGTCTTTGATTTCCCCTCTGTCTTTGTTCTGCTGGTGCCTCAGCATTACAGGAACCTATTTCGTTATTACTGTCTTGGGCTATAATTCACTGTCAGTTCTGCTACAACATCACTGAACTCAACTACCAAATAGCCTTATTAGTACAAGCTGACTTCAGAGTCCACCGTTATTCTTATGCTTGTCTGCACTGCCAAGAACATTTGACACATCTTTTCTTGTTGTACGGGACCAAATCAGGACACAAGAAGATAGGAATAATAAACCCAGAGTGTGATAAGCCTTGGTAGATGGTAGTCTATTGCACAGTGTAACTGAAAAATTTAATGCCTCAACAGCAATTGTCTACGAAATACTGTGTGACACTCGGTTGGTCAGTACCAAAGCAAAACTGCATCTGTATAACAATTGCTTCCTGAAAAGGATCTTGGAATTCCTTCTGCAGTCACACAACGAATGGAAATTTATGCAATGTCAAAAGGATTGAGAGAGATGGACCAAATGAATGACTCCATGCAAGCCAAAGAGCAGACTCCAGCTCTAATCACACAGGAGGGCCAAGACTGAAGGTGAGAAGGGACAAAAATCGAGTCAGAGCTGGAATATATTGAAGAGGACATAAAGACCAAATCCTGCCTGTGCTTACGCCCATGAAAGCCTGCAGAAACAAAAGGTCTGCATTAGTCCAAGATGGGCTACTAAATTTGCAAGCAGACCAGATGTGGTACATAGAGATATAACCCTCAGACTCACAGCAGGACTGCCAGCAAAAGAGATGCAAGAGATGTGATGAGAAAATACAAATACCGGAATAAGGCAAGCATGTCCAGGCATGATTGCCAAGCTAAGCAGGTATGTTACAGCGTATACCTATACTTCATCTGGCTTCAAATTGCTCCTTTTGCAGGCAATAAAATTACTGCACAAATCCCAGAGAATAAACTGAGTTAACACCCCATTAAATACAACAGACTTACAATTGAAGGTAAGGACGTGCCCAGATTAAGCTACCCCTCTACAAACTGGCCCATGGGTAATATACATCAGTTCTACTGACTTACGGTCTAAAGAAGGAAAAGAAAAGAAAAAGCCTGAGATGCCTGGATGCTTGGGAGTGAATTCCATTAGGAGAAATTTCTACAAGGTAAGAAAGGAGATGTTCTTTGAAGCATTCTTAAACAGCACAATACATTCTTCCATAAACATTTGTTCTACAATTGAACATATCCCAAGGGAAAAAGCCAGGAATTTGTTATTTTGTGTATTTGCTTTTATCAATAACATTTTCTCCCCTGCCCCCTCCCCATCCCAGATGAAACAGTCTTTGATTCTATACCTTCAGCTTGTTTTATCAGTATCTGGCTTGGAAACAGGTACCAGAGAGAATGGCAGTTGCTGGGTTGATTTGTTGCCCCCATTTCACAGAAGACAAGACAATTTTAAACACTTATTTCCATAGTTCTGCCTTTCCTGAACATTTCAATTGCAGTAGTTGTAGGCACCCTCCAAATTCACTGCCCCTCTAGCGACATCCATTGAGAAACAACATTCTCCATAGGAAAAATCTTTGTTGGCAGAGGCACTTGGTCAATTTTAAGCACAAGCAGCTTAGCACAAAGGAAGAGGGCAAGAGAGGGAAAGGCAGGCAGGACAGGAAAACACACAGGTAAGGGCAACAGCATGGAATCAGGAGTTGGATTTAGATTGTCATGTATTTACTGACAACTACAGATGCTGGAAAGAGGATGGTTCTCTATAGTGTATGCTCCCACACCACTTCAGTGTACAGTTTCATGAAATAATGAGCCAAAATGCAAGTAAGATACCTCCAGAAAGGACTTCCTGCTTCTCCCTTCTCTCCTCTGATCCTCTGCCTATTTAGCACAAAGCTGGTGCTTGCCAGACCTCCACATGATTCACAGAATACACAAAACTTTCATCAAGAAGAAAAGCTGGGCAGTTTTCTACCACTTTAATGAGTTCATGAAGCTCACAGTTGGGCAGGGGTGCTTTGGCTGGAGTAAGATCATAGTAAAGCAGCTACCACCATGCTGTATATGCTCTAGCTCCAGAGAGTTGGCAGTGCTGTTGGAATGTGAGGCTGTTGCAGGCTCCCAGCATGAAAACCAGCCCTGCAAAGACACAGTGCTATGTAAATACCAACAGTTGCAAAGCTTCCATTACATGGATTTATGTATTACAGCTCCTGCTAGTTAGGAAGCTAGAGAAGTCAGCCGTGCTGATTTGACGTATCAGCCAACACACAGAAGCAGCTTCAGCCAACTAGAAACCTTTATCACAGCCATTCCTTGCTGTCAGAATGACAAGTTCAAAGACATGCAAACTGAGTTCATGTTTTATTTGCCCTAGCAGCATTTCCTTGTAACACAATACTTGCTGTACCACTTCCACCCCGAGCAGCCCTCAAAGCACAGCAGAAGGAAAATGCATCTGCATGAAACAAAGACATGAAATAATCATTAAAAAACCCACCACAAAACCCCACAAAACTACCATCTGCCTGCAACAAAGCCAGGAACTAAGTTTCCACATGCACAAGCTCTCTGGCTCTGGCTCCCACTAACACGCTTTTTCACTCTCGTTTTGAGATTCCAAGATTTATCATTAGAGGGCACTGCTTCCCCCAGTAGAAAATGGGTTCTTTTGCCTTACGTGCATAGAGATTTCAGACATCTGTAAATGAACATTTACCACGTAACTGCGAAGCCCTGAAACTAGAGTGCAGCTGGAATTCCATTGTCACATTTCCTACTTTTTCTACGCAAAAGCACTTCAAAAACATATTGAATTTACAGGTCTGAATCCAAACTTACTGAGGTTAAAGCCTCAACCATTTATACACTGGCAGTAGGTGAACATTAACCTCAAGAATAAATGGAAATTCTATTCCTCTACCCTCTCGCTTCTGCTGTCCTTAACCTACAAAGTCCTTCAACTGATTTGGGAAGGAAAGAGGGTAGATGGTAATTCTTATCACCTTTAGCAGAAAAACTAAACTGTAAACTGAATTTGACTCCGTGCATTTACATATGTCACAGCCACTCATTATTAGGTAAGCAGAACAAAGCGACCCTCTCCCCTTCTGCATCTCAAGCTCACAGCATCTGCTCAAAAGCCAGTATACAGCTACAGCTCTAAAGGAGCAGATGCTCTGCTTCTGCACAAGTATCTAAGAGAACCGAAGGCTTCTGAGGACAAAGGCAACACTCTCCATAACCCATAGTTTCATACCAGGAAAAGAGCATGTGCACTGCTGCTCCAGAGCATATACAGCATTCATGCTCAAAGTGCCACAGGCCTTTCTGGGAAAGGCATTAGATTAATGTTCCAGAGCTTTTCACTCTCCTGGTTGCATCCATCCTGCTCGCTTGCACCAGATAAACTTCCTGCATCTCTTGCCCTAGTCCAAACTGTTTACTTCTCTCCTCCAATATTAAAGAAACAGAAACAACTTGGGCAGGAATTTGAAGTGTCATAGAGGAAAAGAAACTTCCTCGGAGAAGAATTAGAATACTACTGCAGTTGTTAACATCCATTTTGAGGGGTGAGGAGTTGAAGCATTATGCTTATAGGCAGAGAACTTCAGCTTGGGATTTCTCTGCAAGTGTCCAGGGCTTAAGCAAAGTGAGGGAATAAAGCAAGGGAATTCACTCGTGACTAACACTGGAACAGATTTAATAAAACTGAAACTGCCGATATGAGATAGAAATTCCATGGCACTACTACTCCAGAATGAAAACTAGACCTCTTCCTGATTCCCAGCCAGCCAGGTATTCAGTTCACATATCGGTCTTCTCAATTCATAGAAGCCAGATGGACATCTAGCAGCAAAGGAGCTGAACAGGCAAAACTCTTTATACATAAGTATATAGAATCCAGATTTACAAACAAAAAGATTGGATGGACTACAGAGACATTCTTGTAGGGAAAAGTGAGATATACCTTTCACCTTCCAGAGCATGAGTGACCAAAGCTACAAACCTTTAAACAGTAGAAATCAACAACCTCAGGAGACAAATCATTTCCTCAACAGGAAAAGAGAAACCAGAGGATCTTAGAATCAGCTTCTTAGAATAACTTGAATCAATAACATACACACCATTATGATTTAATCTGATTTTTCAACCACACTGTACCAGCATAAGCACAGGGACACCTCCATGGCCAAGGTGAATCAGCACCAGAGACCTGTTGCCAGGCCTGAGCAGACAAGCACATAAAGAATGCATTCTAACAAATTGTTTTAATATTGATGTTTACGATACTCCAATTAAACATATACACATTAGTACATCTGGAAGAGGATCCTGCTCACATTCTTCATCATTCAAATCAAAAATGCAAATAAAATCTGGATAGTTAAACACTGATTTCCAAAGCTACAGAACTGTCTGAACACTGCATAGTGGCTACAAATAGACACAGACACAACAAACCTGTGTTGCATTTGTCCTCACGCTGGGGTGAAATGTAAGTCAAAGATGGAAAATGAGTCAACAGTAGATCATTCATCGTATCTCCCACCCAACATAGCTGAAGTGAAGCTCACATAGGAGCCATAGTTCAGTGATACCTGCTATCAGCATCACACCTCTCTTCTCTAAGGTCTTTCTCTATGTTACACTTCAGAGTAGGAAGCCATTTGTTTCCATGTCCTCCAAACCTGTGCTTAGAAATCTCCTACCTACATTTGTTTGCCACTATTTTGGCTCAAACATTCAAAAGCTTGCACTGCACAGGTCTCCATTTGCCACTAGTAACAGAGACTTCAGCTTCACAAACCTTCAGCCAGGTTTCAACCTACGAACTCCCATTTCTGTATCTTCAGAAACACAAGCCATCAGTGTGTGCACATTAAATGATAAAAAAACCAAAACCTCCACAGCATAAGAATTACAGGTTTATTAATACAACCCATAAATCAGTTTGTTATTCCTTGCATTATGTAACAGATGTGGATACTTCACCACATAAAGAAATGGTACCATATATATATATATACAAAATCCAAAGATTGTGCAATGAAGATGGAAAATCATGAATATATTAAAAAAGACAAAGTTTAAAGTAAAAAAACCCCAAAACCTCAACATTATGGGAAAGAAACTGTTCATGGTTCACAAGCAAGAAGTTCTGTGGTAGAAGTAGAGGACAGGCCCCAGAGTACTCCTGACTCCAAGGATACAATGAACTGAAGCAAAAAGACAAAAAAAGACCTAATTTCAGATTCCAAATACATTATCAACAGGAACCTGCCTGAGGAAACAGGAAGTGATCTCTTCCTCTTAAAAGAGCCCTCAACCCCCCCCAACTTCCCTTAAATGATGATTAATCATCAGTCCAATTGACCAGCAGCAGAGTAAACAGGGGGGAACTAACAGGAAAAAACAGCGGAAATATTACACTACACTGCCTTCAATTGAGCATGATGGATCACCATCTGCTCCTCATGCCATGTACAGCACCACAGCTTAGAAAGGAATTAGGGCTCTGTCTTATAATGAACTTACTGCTGCTTTGCTCTTACTTTTTCCTCCAGGTAAACACCTGCTTTGCTATTACCTTCTCCAACTCTGGACTAGCCATGGCAGCTATTCTCCTGTGGGAGATTTCCCTACATTCCTTCTGGGTTTTATACTTCCATCATTTCGTAATTGGTGTTTTACAAAATCTCCAAAGCACTCCAAAGTAAATCCAAATGTGCAGTCCTAGAGAGCAGACAGGATCTGAACCAAGTCTGTTGCTATACAGAAAGAGCAGGCATTAATATGGCAATCAAAATAATGAGATGGAACATAAAGTAACATAAAGACATGGTTGCTTACAGCAGTGTGACCTCAGAAAGAGCACCAGCGCAGGCAGAAGTCATCCAAACTCCTCCCCAGAGGATCTATAGCAAAGTAGAGATTTCACAAGGCTACAGTTTGACTCCACACTCAGCAAGCAGAAGGGAAGATGCATGACAAAAATCCAGTAGGGAAAAGGAAAACCAAGTCAGGGGGAATGAATATGATACAGAAGGTTCTTATAGGAAGAGAAAATAAATATGGTGGTAGGAAATGAGGGAGGACAAAGGGAGGCAAAGACGTCTAAAAAGGGCTGAGGGAAGGACAGTCACTCATGACAGTTTTAAAGCTACTCAAGTTGGGGAACAAACATGACAGGAAGTGCCCAGACAACAATTAGCTATAATCACTGATCTATCACATTTTCATCACTATAAATAATAACTATTTCCTTTAGCTTGTCCAGAGGGAGACGACCTTTGGATGGAGGGGGAAAGGGCACACTACTTCCTTTCAAAGATTAACATGGAATTGTCAAAATCTCTCAGACAGAAGAGCAACACTAGTAATAATTCTTTCATGAAAATGCCGTTAAAATTGAATCAGAATGGATTCAATGTTGAACAATTTTAATGAAGCAAGTGTCAAACAAGCACATCAACTTCTTAAAAACAAAGAAACTCCAAAGTTTAATTACAAAAACATTGTACAGAAAACTTGGCATCTCAACAATTCCAAACACATTAGTCCAGCAAATGGATTCTGGTTTCATATATTCCTCTTACCACTGTTCTAAGTGACAACAGCATTTTATCCCACTCCCCTCCTTGACACCCACTTCATATTTTACCTTTTGTAATCAGCCAACACTGACAAATGTAAACTGAAGTGACACTCAGAAAACACTGGAAAGACAAAAGTCCATTTTTATAGGGTTAATCTATGTAAATGAGAAGCTTCTTAATGAGACAAAGCATCATCTGTCACATCATCGGTGAGCAAGAACTTAAGTCTTCCCCCAGATGCTTTAAGACAGGTATCACCTCCCCTCCTTCCTGGTGGGAAAAGGCAAGAGATTTGTCAGCTCCCAGCTAATACTATTGCCTTAAATTTCCTATCCCATAACACTTGCATGCTACTCAGCACAATGATCCATTAGCAGCATGCCACAAGCTGATAGCTGCATTGAATTTATGTAAGCAGGGGCAGCCTGCAGCCACCCGTATCTTATTTACAGTATGTGTATGTCACAGCCTGGAATTGCATCCTACTATCATATTACATAGTTATTTCTGGAGTCTTTATGGCATACAACTCCAAGTATTAGGTAAGATGCCACAAACCGAGTTTCAGGATTTTGTAAATCATCTTTTGGCTACGCAGTGCATTTTGGCTGCTTCAACAGAAGTCAAATATCACCAACTGTGGAAAACAAGGTACACAGAGGAGATGGGGAAGGTTGTTGGTGCTTCTTCTGGAGACATTAACAACCAGTAGGATTTTTTTCCCCACACGCAGGATTTGTTACAGAATCCACTAAAAACATTCACATCAACATCCGCTGTTCTCGTCCATGCTAAAGAAAGGGGAGGTCAATGCAGCAAATTGAGGTTCCTTTTGTGAAGTCTTGAAAATGAGACTGAGGACAAGAGAAAGGAGTTTCCTCCCTCAAGGAAGACTTGAATTTACATGGAAATCCTTGCTGCTTGGCTACAGCAATAAACCCATAAGCAAGCAGAGACCTGACATACAAGCTGTTGACCTGGAGATGGCTTCAGACAAGCGCAAAGTCCATGGGTAGAGTGTGGGAAAAGAAGAAATTGCTTTTCAATTTTCAGATACTTGTGTTACAGATACGTTAATGTGACGCTGACTGCAACACACTCTAGTAATGAAAGCAACCATCAATTCACAACAGGGGATCTTAAAGGTTTCTTGAGGAGGAGCAAGGAGATTGTCATGTGGAAGAAAGAGCATTTCAACCACCACCATAAAGCCCAGGGATGTCCAACAAATGCTCAGCCAAAGTCTGAATTAACAATTTGACAGGAACCAGAGGACAGCGAATGATTTGCGTAAGTTAGTGCAGACAGTGGGTGCCTTCATCTTCGACAGGAGGTGCAGCACAGCTCAGCAAGATTACAGACTGCAGCATGCACAGTTCTACTTGATGTAAGTGAAAGGCCATTTAGGTCACACTGGAACATAATACACTGAATGCTATAGGCTCCACAGGCTCTACTTAAACTGCACAAAAGGTGAAAGCACTTACAGGCTGTAATGTAGAATTCTGAGGGCTGCTATGTGGACCTAGCTGCTAATAACCTTCTCTGCTCTAATAATTCATGCAAAAATACATGTGCTGCTCCAAGGCATATTGCGTCCCAGCACTGTGATTTCAGGAAAAAAAATCCAGCAATCCCTCTGCCCATTTCCCTTTTTATAGAATACCACTCTCACCATGAGATCATCCTCTCAAAAACAAGGCAGTAACATTAAATTAGACTGAGCAACACATCAGAGCAAGGGCAAGCTTTGTGGTTTTAGTCTAAAATGGAGGTTCTTATTTTCCCTGCTGAGAACTACTAACATTTCACTTGCTATCTTGATTATCACTGACCTTTGTGGTAGCAAAATGTGCCACCAAACATTTAGAAGAGATAACGGGAGACCTTCACAGAAGAGCAGGATGCTTATGTGCAAGAGAGGTGACTGAAGAGAAGTCAATTTCTCCGTAGAAAGTCACAAAGCATCAAGCACAGATAGCAGGGAGCAGACTCACGTTGTAGAAGTTGCAGGCTAACACAAAAAAACCAAGATTCTGCTTAAGAAAAGCTTATATAAACCTAACAGGCAGGGTAGGACATGACAGTGTGCACCAAAGAAGACTGCCTGTTACAGCGGAGAACACAAGCGCTGCTGTCCAGTACTGCAAGTAGCAGGTAATAAGATCGAAAGAAGGAAAGTAAAGAGGAGGAAGGTAATCCCACAAGATAAACATGAAAAAAAGAAAAGACACCAGAAGACATTAGGCAATATAACACATCAAAGTTATTACTACAACACACAGGCTGACTTCATTTCACCAACTGTGAGATTCCACCTCCGTAGCCAGCCAGTCCACAAACGTACGCACCCTCACACCCAGCAAAAGGAGTAAGAAACTGAAGATTGCACAAAAGTTGCATGCCTTTAAATGCTTTCACAGAGGATAGTTCCAAGTGTTTAGTGGGTGGTGTTCGTGGCTTCTTAAGACCTTTTAATGCATTGAGATCTGTGCCTCACTGACAAATCACAAAGGCAGGGACCAGGACAAACCTGCAGTTCTGCCTCCCACCCCATGTCTTTCCCTCATGGCTTCTTATTCCACACTGGCCAAAAAAAATTTTGTAAAGCATCCCATGGGCATGAGACCTGCAGATGAAACAGAAAAATAAGTGTTAGAAGCCCTCAATCTGCCAGGACTAAACAGGCATCGTGACATCAGTTGTTAGACGATTTATCTGAAAACACAACATGAAGCAGCACAGCAAAGAAGCTACGGAGACAGAACCGTAACTTCCTCTTCTCCCTTACATACTGTTTGCACAAAGAAGTTCTCTTCACCATGCAGTACAGGAAACCAAAACCATTCGATGGTATAGTCAAGTAGGCAAGAAATGTACTAAGTACATTAGGACAATGTACTATGCCACCAAACCCACCCAGTTCTGTGACCTACAGTGGTTTTCAAGAGTATCATAATAAATATTTTTCCATGAAATTGATTTGTGACATGTCTCAACCACAAACAGAGCATTTAGTTGACAGAGAATATATTTAGGTGAATTAATATTATTCATATGCATGTTAATAACAGGACAATGATGAAGATAGTTTGCTGGTACAGTTTACTGGATGTCAACTGAACCTTTCTAGCCAAAGCTTGCCTCTTTTCCAGAGGGATTCTACTTTTCTCTAGGTTTGCATCCACTAAAGCCCAACCTTCTCCCTTCTAAGATGTTATCACAAAATGTAATCACTGCCAAGTGATCATCCCTGTAATTAATAGCCCTATGAATTACTTAATAATTATATCCAGTTACATGCATGTCTTTATATAATGAAACTAGGAGATTATTAATCACATTTTTAATTGCCTCATGCTGTTTTGCTGCTGGAAAGAGGGAAGGTATTGGTGGGAGGGGGAAGAAGGGAACTGAGTCCTAATTTTCAACTATAAAGTAGAAGGAAGAATCCTAAAGCAAGAATTCTTTTATCCAAACAAATCACAGCTGAATCCGGTTTATCCAAGAAAAAAATATTCACATTTTTAGGAACATGGACATTGTCCATCATTTAGGAAATATGAATCTGCCTGACATGGGAACCAAAGTCTAGGTTTTAGTAGCCTTGAGATACAATTTTTCTGGCAAGGTGCTTAAAGGACAAACATCTGCTTGAGGGCCTGGCAAACCCTTCTAATAACTGATTGATGAGAAACTGCTTTCCCTCTTATGTTCTGTAAAAGCTTCCCATCCCCCGGTTCTCCTTCTGAGCTCAAGTGCTAATTGAAAACAGTATCCGAAAATGAGGAGGTTGATGAGCTACTGCAAAATCCCAGACCTGGATCGACAAGCTGTTCCCTTCATAAATAGCAGCAGTAAAGGCACTTCTTTATTCTGCTGGGAGCTCAGTCATCTCTTAGAACTATAGCCCGTTCCATCTGGCTACCCTCTGGAAGGACAATGATCTTTTAGCTTAAGCCACACTATAATGGCGAATGTGTAATTAACTGTTCTACAGAGTATCACAAAAGGTCAGACATAGAAAGGATGAAAAGCCCTGTCTTCGCATTTGCAGATGGCACAACACGGCTTTATTTGCATTTCTAAGCACTAGCCAAGACATGTACAGTAGATCTCTACATAATAAATGCCTGAAGAATGCAGGTATGCACATAGTTAAAATAGAAGTAGGCAAAATCCTAATGGCTGTCTAGTGCTGTGCATCACAGGGGAAGTAGGGGAGTAAGTAACGTGGGAACTGCAAAGCAGCACAGTAATGCAGAAAGACTGGTATCTGTTGCTTTGTTTTTCTACTCAGTCCCCATTAGTTTTCTAAGCTGCTAAGCAGAAGGAAAAATACAGAATCATGAGCTCAGTAATAACCTACATGTAAAGCTACATGATCATTAGTCTCAGCAAATGCTACATATAGCCTGAACCACACATCAGTGCTTCTTTTCCATCTAAACCTTCGTAACCAGAAGAGCTTTACTACAGGTGCTCCAAAGCAGGTAGTTGTAGGGCATTTTCAGATCATAACAGAGTCGAGTTCACCTGTAAGCTCTTCAAACAGAATTTCTCTGTGACCATGAGATTCTACAATTAATGGAGAAGAGAAGGCTGCGTGGAGACCTCATAGCAGCCTTCCAGTATCTGAAGGGGGCCTACAAGGATGCTGGGGATGGACTATTCATCAGGGACTGTAGTGGTAGGACAAGGGGTAACGGGTTCAAACTGAAACAGGGGAAGTTTAGATTGGATCTAAGGAAGAAATTCTTTACTGTGAGGGTGGTGAGGCACTGGAATGGGTTGCCCAGGGAGTTTGTGAATGCTCCATCCTTGGCGGTGTTCAAGGCCAGGTTGGATGAGGCCTTGGGTGACATGGTTTAGTGTGGGGTGTCCCTGCCCACGGCAGGGGGGTTGGAACTAGATGATCTTAAGGTCCTTTCCAACCCTAACTATTCTATGATTCTATGATTGTTCAGATATCCTTACTCAAAGAAGGAATCCTCTTCTAAGTCAGTCACCCTCCTCCTTTTTGTACACCATTCTCCCAGTATTCTTATTCACCTTACATGAGTACAATGAGTAATGGGACAAACAGGTCTTTATGTCTTTATACAAAAGATCTTGGAGCTAAGGCAAATTTCAGAACCCTTTAATACTGATGGGTATTTCCAACCTCATTTGATTTTCATTAGGTCAACCTACTGCTGGGGCTTTGAGGAAGCAACCGTTTTCATTGTACAATAATGATGATTGACACAAGAATCAGCATCAGAGGTACAGAACAGATGCCAACAACAGCAGCCTAAGAGCAAACACTTACCCAGTCACTAGCGTTCAAGTCTGTTCACCACGTCCCGAACTGTGGCGATGAGGTTCTCATTCTCCTGGGGGTTAGCCATAACAATATTGTGCAACCTGTTCATGTAGGAATCAATAGTTTCCATCGTGGGTGTTTCCCCGCTACCTACAGTTAACACAGTAACATGAGCCATGGAGTATTCAGATGACTGCAGCAAAAATTCCATAAAGTTAAGACTATGCTAAGGGCAATTTGTGCCAACATGGAAACTGTTATACGAAGTGGTTTTTGCCATGCACCACCTCTTGTGACAGATTCTGTAAGACTATGTTTGCCTGACTCCACAAAGTGAGTAGTTCCAAGGACATCAGGACTAACAAAGCAGGTTTTCTTTGATTTGGGCCTCATAGTTGATTATAACAAACTCTTTCAGATGGGCCCTCATAATATCTAAGTGGATTCCCTGGCACCTGACAATACAGATGCAGCCTTTCTTTTAGTCCAGGAACTTGCAAGTTCCATCTTTTCCACTTAGTAACATCTTCACAAAGCAAGTGAAGGAGAGCAAGGACAGAATATGTGTCTCTCTTTATTAGGAAGAGAAGTATGAAATAAAAATAAAAAAGGCCATGTTGAAATAAATCACTTGCACTAGATGTTCCCCTGCATGAATAATGTTCAGATTTCATTACCTATAGGAATGTTCAGGGGAAGTTCAGGTTGGATACAAGGAAGAAGTTCTTTACTGTGATGGTGCTGAGGCGCTGGAACAGACTGCTGGAAGAAGTGGTAAATGGTGCACCCCTGGCAGTGTTCAAGGCCAGGCTGGACAGAGCCTTGGGTGACATAGTTTAGTGTGAGGTGTCCCTGCCCATGGCAGGGGGTTGGAACTGAATGATCTTAAGGTCCTTTCCAACCCTAACTATTCTATGATTCTAACAGAACTAAGGCTCAGAAACAGCCAGGACCATAGAACTACACCAGCAGGCCATACATTGTAAATTCACAGCACTGTATAAACATCACAAGTAAAGTTCAGTACATCAGACAGTCCTAAGGGAAAAAGAGTCTCACCTGGTAGTGGGACTCCAGCAAAGCTGGTTGTGAGCGCTTGGCGTAAGGTCTCCAGATGCTGCTGCAGCACTGTGTTGCGGCTCCGCTCCTGTATCACATCCACCTCCAGTTTCTCCACGGCAGTACGCATGCTCTCCACATGCTTCTGCAGAGCAGCATTCCTCTCCTCAAACTCCATGTTGGACTTACGCAGCTGCCGCAGCTCAGCTTCTCGTGCTGTGAATATCAACCCATTCCCATGTAGTCAAAAAAACTATAGAAGCAGGTATCTACGGTTTGTAGGCAATGAAGCTGAGTGCTCTGGAGTGCTAAACTGATGACTACAAATGGTGCAGTTTTGGTTTATAGGTGAAAAAGCATCATATCATGGAGTGCTGATAGTGCCTACAGTAGTACTATTTCATTTCTAGAGATAGATAAATTAGAAGACATTCAAAGCATCAGAGTAGAAGTGAATAGGGCAATTGATTAGGCAGGAAGACTGCAAGACTGATTTCAAATGCATTCAGTACGACATAGCTTAGCTACATCTTCAGTATTTCTTAATCCTATAGAACAGCAGATCCAGCTTAGACTCGACGGAATAACAGCAAGTGGAGCTTAAACATCAAAAACATGCTTCAAGAAGAATAGCTTTGGAAGACAAAGCCAGGAAAACTGCTTTTGCAGCCATTGTGGTTTTACAGAGGTAAGGTAGTATCAGAAACACTGATCAACTGTATTCAAGTCATTACTTGAGAGCTGAGACTGGAGAATGCAAGGACCCTTGAGCTGCACAGAACCTGGCAAAAACCTTGGAAAAGCAAAGACAAGGCCCTGCAGAAGTTTTAACTTACCTTTACTATGATTCAAGAACTCTTCTGTGAAGATTGGAATATCAAAAACAGATCTCTCCTTCGTATCTGCTTCTTTCTACAAAAGAAAGAGTAATACACAGCTAAATACTGCTAGTTTTCAGGAATGCAGGAAATTGCTTTGATCAAGAAAACAAAGAGAAGAAAGACCAAAAACTGAGGCAGCTAAAGAGGAGCTGGCTGGCTGGCTGGAAGACACTTCCAGCTCCTAGCAAAGAAGGCCAAAGGACAGGCCTCAGCTTTTTTAGATATAAGTTTGGCTTTTAAGATATAACCAAATAACATTTTCAAGAAATATAACATACTAAAATATACCCTTTCACCCTAATGACATTATATATCTGAATCATTCTGTTTTAAAACTATCAGAATTCATTTTTGTTTTCCACTGGAAAACATTCCATCATCAACCAACTGACACATGCTGAAATAGTCTAGACAAGAATATCAACAATCAGGAGATAAAGCAAGATAAAACTTTTTGAATAGGAGGCAATCAAAACACTCAATCATAAAGTTTTGATTACCTCCTATTGAAAAGGCCCAGGGTGCTCAGGTTGCACAGCATTTTATCATCCCCCCAGTCAAAAGAGAACCGAAATCACTGTTTTTATCATTTGCCTGAAATAAGGTTGGGATGCTCCCAGAGTGTCAATAATAGCATTCCCATCTGGTTATTAAAACTGAGGTTGATCTTTAGAGGTTCCAGAACAAATCAGACTTGAAATTCTTAGAGCCATGGTGAAGTGTGGTAGAGAGAAAGCTGAGATTTTGATGGGGTTTAAGCTCATCCTTCCTTGTATATGGTTAGATGCAGACAATATAAGGAACAGATAAAATAAATACACTACTTCATAAAAAAAAAAAATATATATATTCTCAGAGTAGATGGCTTTCTTCTTGTGTTCTCATACTACAGCAGCCATTTTCCTGTCTTCAAAGGTTGCAGATACAACCAGGCAATGCCTAATCTCCTTCACATGTGTGTGTGTCCCTTAAAATCTTGCCAGTGAGATGTTGTGTAACGGACTGCACGAAGCTAAACCTACTCTGAATCAAACAGGGTGAGGAAAGCAGCAATAACAGAACAATGGAGAACAATTAATAATGGCTGGGGCACTGCTGATGACAATAGTTCTAAGGGCACATTGCTATGTGTCATACTTATGAAATCAGGATTTCATGCCCAGAGATGAGCTCATTGAGACAGTGTCTCCATGCTTTTAATGACTATATTTGCCTATTAAAAGTTTCTTCTCACCTTCCCAAGCTTCATCCCTTTGTTATTTTTTATTATGAACCATATTTGAATTATGCATTGCAATTATTTTTGGAGGTCATCTCTATACACAGTATTTAAAATTAGTTCTACACTGATACATAGAAACTAATCATGACCACCTAAACAGAGCGAGGGGAGAAGGAAAGGTTTCTTTGACCTTATTTTCTTTTATTCTCAAGAAGTAATTTAATCAGATTGTACCTAATCACAAGCACGATAATAGCCAACGTGGGTAACGGAAACCAGCAAGACAAAGGGCTTTAGTCTTGCTTCCAATAACAACTTGAGTATATACTTCTAAAAGCAATCTAAATCTTTTCTGCTCATTTCTTGCCTGTGCAGGATTATAACACTTGAATCCCTTGCTGAGAAGATGTGAAAGCCTATCAGGTGATAAACACATAGAATTTTGTAATATAAAGGTGAAAACTGCTAAGCAAAAACTCAGGCTTTCATAAGAGGATGCCAGCCTAACATGTTGCCAGCTCAACTGTGTAATAACTATCCGATGAAGCTTAAAAGTCCCACGGTGTATGGAGAACACCTTTTAAACTGGATTTATTATGCGAGATTTCAGCAATGATGGCTTGAGTTAGCAGGATGAGAGCTAAGACTCCGAATTTGTAGTCTGCCATCTGTATCACTTAAAGGTTATGTAAACATCACAGTCAACCTACAACTTCAGTAACTTGGTTTTGCATAATTAAAGGCAAACTTTGATTCTGTGACTACAGAATCAGAAATCTGAGGGACCAGGTAGTTCTAAAGATTAATCTTACTGCAGGTACTTCCTTTAAGAGTTAATAAAAAGCTTATAAAAAACATGCTACCAAAGCATCTTCCTGGAAGTGAAACTTATTTTTCTTGAAGTAGACAAGACCAGAAGTTGCCTCTCAGCAGCACCCAGCCTTGTCATGTTGTCACGAACAAATTATAAAGCAACTTGATTGCTTTCCTGAGGCAAAACGTCTCACAAAGAAAAACAGATCTTTCAGAAAGGCCTATTGCTTTCAAGTGAAGAGACTGTGTATAAACAAGATTCTTCATTGCTTTTTCTTTGCAATTCATTGGTAACCACGAAAGAAACTCTGTGGCCCTAAGTAATACAACTGGAGAAAACTTCAGCACTTCAAGCGGAGAGATACCATAGTCAGCCAGGATGCACTGTGATATGTCTCATCAGCTAAAGCATAGGCATCTTATCTCCAGACATTATTACTGTTCTCCAGTATTTCCATTTGCAAAGGGGAAGGCAGGAGCAGATGCAAGTCAGAAATCTCCCAATGATAAATCTCCACTGATTTATTTAGCATTATAAAACACATTTATGTTTTAAGGGTACCCTACACTCCCACTTACTCGTCTATCATTTGTACCTGTCCAGGACTTACTAAGTTTAGTTTTCATCATACTACTGTGAACACAAAAGTACTCAGTTGTATCTAACTTTTGATCAAAAACTGCATAGGAAGAATTCACACTCTAAACCTCTGATGAGGGTTTTCAACTGGCATAAACTGGCTTTGATTGACTTTACTAGAAATTTCTGTCATCTGAAAATCTACCTACTGGTGCAAAGGTAGAATGCAGAGGTTTACCTCATGATCATGGGCTGGCTGTCTTGCTCCATCTGAAAAATTGAAACCAAACAAGAAATACACTGTATTTGAGATAACAAGAACCAAATAATTCAAGCAGTTACACAACCATAATTATACAACTGTTACAGACAGGACTCTTGTGCAGCTTTCCTAATAAGTCACATAAAAACTGCGTCTAATTTTGATGCCTTTAATGCTCATCCTTCAACACAATGTAGATACAGTTGGATTTACATAAATCTAATCACTTTACACACAGCTGATGCAAATGCCATAGAAAGAACACATTCTCTTTTTAACAAGCTTTTAAATCAAAGGCTTTAATCTATGCCAGGCTAAATAACTCGCTGGGAATCTTCTATTGCCCTAGGTAGGCACACATTTTTCTCCCATTCAATACCTTGTCTGTGTGATTTGCCTTTTTGTCTGTCCTGCGCTTTCCTGCTGAAGACTTTGTAGGCTTCAGTCTTCTGATACTGCTCCAGCTCCCGCATGTAACGCTCCTTATCTCTATCTGCTTCATCAAGGTATCGCTGAAACAGAAAAGTCCAAGAGTTTCAGGGAGTTCCCCCCCCCTTCAGGAGGAAGGCAAGAAAAACAACTTGTCAGATGAAGTGCTGATCCATTTCACCTACGCAAACAGGAAAGGAGTGAAGAAACAACGAGAACATATGCAACATGCAAAGACAGAAGATTTCTGGATAAAACCACTGTATTCTGGTGTCCTGTTTTCTCTCTTTTTTAATTCAAATCACTATCCTGTTAAGTTTTTTTTTTGTTAAAGGTGTAAGTAACCTGCTACCAAGCTACTCAACTGAGTAATACCTACACATTATAGATCAAATACTTAAGAACTGTGTCTGGGATTAAGTGCCACCAAACAAGAATACCTTAACAGGTCATGCTTTAAGGTTCAGATCTGTAACAGTGGGATTCCAATACATTGTTTTGATGCCCCACAAACAAAAAGCACTTCTACAACCACACACTTTGCCCACCTGAGAGGTGAACAAAACAGCATGGCTATTGGAAAAGAGTAGCATAGAGATGCAAGAGTCTAGGAGATACCAATGTAGGCTACATGCATCCAGGTTGAAAGTAATTACTTTTTTTTCTAGTCTGAAGATACTTCACACATTTGCATAACAGAATAACCTTAACTGGAGAACTAAAAACCATTTAAGGAGTGGTCAGAACACTGATCCTGTCAAGAAAAAAGCTGCCCTCCCATTTATTTCCCCGCAATGAGTTTAAAAATCAGTGGCAGTTAAATATTAAATCAGAGCGAACCTCAGTCACCTGCTATCCCTTTTATTTTCATTAAGTTATCCTAACAGTACACATAATTGACCCTGCTGAGGACACTGTTAAAGTTCTGGATTGGGTGCAGATTTGGTGAAGCACTGCTTTTGGACTCTGTATTCTTCCATAAGACATTAATTCTTCTTTTCAAGCTCTATCAATGTGCTGCTGAAAGAGCGCAGTAACAGTTAACAGTTAAAAGCACAAGTTTTTACCTCCTTAACTTGTGTTTTGGATGGACTGGTTTGAATCGGAAAGAATGAGTTCTGCTGCACTACCTGTTAGTAGATGACATAGGTTTTCTAGTGCATATCTCTATATCTCATTAGATTTTACCCCATACAGGGAAATCAGACAACTGATTATGAGGATGTTTGCTTTATGACTATATTAATGGCCTTTTTCTAGGGGAGACTCATTATTTGGTGAGCCCAGTCAGCTCAACTGACCTGTCCTATGCTCACCAAATACAAAGGGAAGCAGCAAGACTCCAGGACTGGAACAGAAGAAACGTGAAACTGTGCTTTAGCTACTGCTTTGCTGCACCAATCTAACTGGCAGGCAGACATGGATGGCAAGACAACCATTAGCAATAACAAGATCCACTCCAGGAGGAGTAGCTAGATCCAGCATTGCCTTGGTCTTCATTCACAGATCAGGCAGTACAGAAAGCCACAGCAGTCCCAATTAGAGGACATCACATTCTGACTGAAAGATGGGGAAAAATAGCCAAACCACCTTTTCCTGAGGTATGCAGAAAGTAGAACACATAACTCTCGCTAACCCATCCACCATACACTTGCCAACTTCCTTTCTAGGGCTAGCATTACTTTACTGTGTAGAAGTTCACTCAGGTTAGCCACCTCCCTCAGTAATCTGTCCTTTCAAGTCTGCTTGTCTGAGTAAGACACCAGATGTTTGTATACACTGAGGAGTTTGTAAAATAAGCAAAACTGAGAAATCCTTCACACAGCTCTGAAATCCTGCCAAGTTCTCCTCAGCCACAGTGAATAAATACCTGCTCCATCCTTCCAATGGTTTTGCCCTTGGAAACTACTAGGTCTCAGCTGTATTTCAATTAGGTACAGCAGAGTTACATCCAGATGAATCACATAAACTGTGAGATGTCTCACTAGAGCAATCCCCCTGTTCTGAATATATTCTGGCACTATCTAGAGGACACAGCTCTCCTCGAGTCACACCTGGGATGAGGTGCTATGGCCCTATCAGGGTTTATTATTTGAACTCTGGAGAAAACATGCCCCTTTGTTTTGAAACATATCCCTAAACACAACTTTAATCAAAAGCCTATGTTAACTTCCTCACTAAACAACAATATTCCCATTTAACAGTAATCATAATCCATGAAGAAAAAGGGAGTTTAATGGTACCCGTTTCTCCTCAGGAGGCAGCTTACTCCATTCATTGCCCAGCATCCTGGTGATCTCTGGGAAAGGGACTTCAGGCCTCTTCGCTCGAAGCTGCTCCCTACGCTCATTCATGAACCGCACATACCCTGTGAGGGGGGATTTGGGGGCATTGGTGTCCCTAAGGGGTTTCTTCCTCTTTCTCCCTTTGGCCCAGCCTCCTCGTTTAGTTCTTTGCTGCTGCAAAATGAAAACAGAAGAAAATTCAGACTGAAGGAAAAGAACCTCCAAAAGGAATAAATATTCATGTCTCAAACATTTTCAGCAGGAGTATGTTGCTGCAATACATCCTCTCCACGGATGTAAATTTCTCATCTTCCTTTAGAACAAGCCTGACTTTGCTGCTCTAAGCAAAGCCAAAGTCTCATTGTGAAAAGCTCTAAGTTGTTTGCAGTATCCCATGGTCCACAGGGACAACAAAACAACATTTGCATCAACTTCTTATTGCAAAACCAGCAGGATTAATAACCCATGAAATTATCATCCCAGCTAATGTAACAAACACTGGGTTTGTCGGCTGGTTGTGGGTTTGGTTGGGGTTTTTTTATCAATTATTCTCCCATTCCCTCCCCCAAAGTCATTTCCCTCTCTCATGTCTGCAGAGATTCTGTGTATCAGTTAACAACTGTTAACTAGTTATTTTGCCCCTTCCACAACTTTTGCCTTTGTGCATTATGTGCCAAAAGCGTGGGTGAAAAGACAGTATGCAGGCTTTTCTATTCTAACCCATTTTGTATCCTTTCTTTCCCACTGATCACCTCCAATAGAGAGATCAACAAACTCCAAAGGAGGGAACATCATAAAATTTGCCTGTAGCATACTGTGAGCTCACAGGAATAACATAATTACCACTCATCCTCTTGGCTTCATACTGCTACTACAGCAATCTCTGGACAATGCTATTTTCTTATGCTGTGTACATACAAGTATTTTAGTACTTCTAATCGCTCCCCAGATCCGCATGTTCCTGCCATCATGTTAGTTTTAATTTCCTTTCTGGAATTCTACTCATTCCTTAATTAAACAAGGACCTTCCAGCTGAAACAAACAACAAGGAGGAATATCAAATGCATCAATTAAAAAACCACCAAACCCACTTTCTTATCAAACTTCATCTCTTTCATGATTTAGTCAAAAAAAAAAAATAAAAAAAAAAATAAAAAATCAGTGCATGATAGTGTACAAGGTATAGTCTAAAGTAGGAAGCACAACGCTTTCAAAGACATCATTTACTCCCAGAAGAGTACAATGGTCTCACTCCTGATTCACAAGAGATAAAGTAGGTTGTGACAGTTGAGTATGTAGTCTTCAGAAAAAGCCAGAGTGCAGCACAAGTCTGTGGAGCTGCTGGCTAAGCTAGAGACACATGAGCTGTTCTCTGCACGCTGACTGCCAGCTTTCTGTGTGGCTGGCTCTGTGCTGTTGTGCAGCACAGGAGAAAACTAGAGAGAACCACAAGATGAAAATGGTAAAGGGATGAAAATTTGTGATCCCATCCAAAGACATCTGAGTAGGTAAGACAAACTGCAATGACAGAACTCCATGGTTTTGCTTCAATGAGAAGTCACTATTATGTCATCTCACCTCCTCCTCAGGCTTCTGCTCAGTGTTTTCAGCAGTATTAGAGGACTCATTTTGCAGCTGCTGAACCTGGGACAAATCCTCCACCAAATCTGGGTTATTCACAGACTGTGAAGTTCCACCAGTGAATGAACTCTCAGAATGAGCTAGTCTGGAAAAGCACATAATAGCAAAAGAAAATACAAAAATTAAGCATCACATTGCTAAATCACTTCCTCCCTAATCTAAAACATGCAAAAAATGTTGCAAATATATTCAGTTCTTACACTAGCAAGAAAAAAAACCCTATCTGATAGAGTCATTTTTGAAGAACTCGCTGTTCCATTCAAGCAACTATTTTAACTACCATAGTTACTGTGGACTTTAAAAGACAGTTTGATTTTTAAAGTGTTATCCTGTCTCAGAAATCAGAAAGCATGGATCTGTGCTTCTTCAAGAATACCTTAAGGAATTTAAAATGAATGATTCCACCTTCTACCAACATACACCTCTCTGGATGCATTTAATATATATTTCTTCACAAATACACTTAGAGGATTGTGGTTGTGTATGATTTTGGATGGAATATCATTCAACATTATCTCATGTTGATACATGAGGGTATTTAAAGCATAAACACAACTGGCTCCCAAAAGGCTCCCGAATGGCCACTATTTGATTCTGCTGCAAGAGCTGTATCCATCAACCTTACTCCAGGAAAGGGCAAGTTGTCTGGAAGCAAAAATAAACCCAAAAGGCAAGCATGCAGGAATAGTTCTGAAGATGAGATGAGCACATATAGACAGAGATGAGCACATATTTTGGGGCAACAACCCCAAAGTCATTCTCAATATTTCATTCGGTAGGTAAATTCACGTAAGATTTTGGGACTCTCATTCTAATCCCTTCTTAGGCCAGGCTAAAGGTTACTTGGCCTTGCCCAGTTGCATTTATGAAAATTACTAGAACAGAAGCATTTGCTTCTAGTCTAGCCTGTTCATTTACTCAGATCTACAGCTGCTTACATGCATGCCAAAGTTTAAATATTCAAAATAATCATTCCCGTTATGTACAATACCGCTATAGAAAATTGAGATATAGTAACAGAATTGTTAGTTGAAAGCCTACAGGAAAATTTGTCTTCCATAGAGAGAACAGCGTTTTTTCATTACTCACTATAATCAGCAATTGTGGCATAATTACCAGTAAAGACGCAAGCACTGGGGAGAGCCATGCCTGACTTTCAGGTATCAGATTGAGTTCCTACTACTAACAAGTAGGGAGGGAGAAAGGGAACAAAATGTGCGTACTCCTGTAAGTTAACTACATTTGGTAGTGGCAAAAGCAAATGGAACAATACTGCCTCTCAGAATCACTGCTGCGGTTTGAAGAACGTTTTGGGAAGCAGGGAAGCTTTCTAAACTACACACAGAGGAAAAACTTCAATGTTGTGCAGCCATTTGCAGCAAAAGCTGATGAAACCTCATTCAACACCTTAATACCTCCTAAACACAAACCTAATTTAAACATGCACCTCTCATTTGGCACCAGCAAGTCTAAAGTCCCAGATATGTAAATCTGAACTCAGCCCTCCTTGAAGTAAACATGTCTATATTGATTTTACAGGGTTTTACCTGCCTGCAAAGTCTGAATGTTATTGCTTGGTGCAATTACAGAACAGAAAAGAAACATCAAGAATCAAAACACAGCAAGAATCCCATGAATTTCTAAAAGACAGCTCCTTTTGTCATTGTGAGTTTTAAAGAGGCCATTGTCTCAATCTGTAAAAGCAGAGTCAGTCTGACAGAAATGAAAGATCACTTCCTCAGGGATTTTCCGAGATCAGTGATGAATACTGTATCTTTAATAGAAATAATTTATCTAGCAGGGATCACTGTAGCCAACAGATTACCCTCCCCTCTCTGCCCCCATGATGCTGCCTAAACCTGTCTTAAAGACTGAAATCCTAGGAATGCAAAATTTAAAGAATAAGATGTTAAAGAGAAGTTTGTGATCCTTTCCATTAGTTCAGAAGAGGCCTGGTTTCTCCTAAACAAAGTCCTGCGATGTTCTGTCAAGGCCAAGGCAGTGTTGTTGGATTTCTTTTTGTAGGGTTTATTTGAGGTTTTTTTACTTACTTAGAATGCCCTCCTCCCACTGAAACAGTTTCCCCAGCAAATCTGGAGATAGGATCTCTCAACTGAAGGTTAAAAAGTAATAGTTGCTTACCCGGTTACAGTAATTTCACTACCTTCCTTAGACCCATCTTCATCTGTAAAAAGAGGAGGAAGGTTGGAGCCAGCCACCAAGTTCTCCATACCTCTGGTAAAATAAAAGAACCAAAAGTTAATTATAAGTTTATTATCTCACTGTTTCCCTTCAGCAGCACTTCAGTTTAAACATCACAACATATCACTGGCCATAAACCAACTAGCCTGTCAGAGCTGGTTGGCCTCAGCACAGATCCTACGGGCAGCTATGCTTGAGGTCAGAGAAGAAAGACCATAAATGATGCTTCAGTTCAGAGTTTCCTTCTTAACTGAGCCAGTCTTACAGTGGTGCTGGAAATCACACTGTAGCACTGTGGTTTAGCCCTTGAGAGATATTTTCATTCATCATACCCAGCACAGATGTACACAGATCCCCTCTTCCAAACCAAGTTCCTGTTCATCCTCTACTGCATACCCTCACCGGGAGGTTTCTGTGTTGACCCCGACAGAAAACTGAAACTAAGCCCCCCCACAAGTTTCAAATGAAGATAGTATTTGAGAATTCCTTATCCACATTTTCACAATATACCTACGCACGCAGTTGAGTGTTACTGCTAAGTAAGAGAACACAGCACTGTTATCTAGACTGCTTTAAGCTTCGACTCCCATACAACAGTTCCAGAAGCAAGCAGTTTAAGGCACAATGTACTTCTCATTCAATACAAACTGTTCCCAAGTGAGAATTAGTTTCTTTTGTATCCTTGTAGATAAGAAATCCAAAGAATAATTAAGTTTATTCATCCTCTTTCTTACTAAAATACAGACCTGTTGTATTTTAGGAAAAAAGAATCTCCCAAAAGCCCTAACAAATTCACTCTGTGATTATAAGTTGCAGTTTCAGCCCATTTTAAAAGGCCATACCAGTTAACTTTACATTCCTTCAGTTTAAAAGCCACCTTTGATGAGCTAGCGGATATTCAACTGGAGTATTGTTATCCCTTTCAGCTACTATACTTGGCCTTTCAGCTTAGAGGCATGTTCTGATGCGAGTTAATGATCCTGTGCTGCATTCTCCTGGATGGGTACACTTCCACTCAGCACTGAAATCAAAGCGACCAGAGACACAAACTCCTGCTCCATGTTTTTAATATTATAAGTGTTTTCCCACACCCCACCCCAGTTCTACAGGTCAAGGTTTTCTACAAACAAAAGTAATGACGCTGGTTTTTGCATCTAATATCACTTGCAGATCCCTGATATGGTGAAAAGATTGTGCCAACAAACCAGCAGGCCACCCAAACAGGTGAGCACCATACTGCTACTCAAAGGACTCAGGATGTGAGAGACATTTATTCTACAGCTATATGTGGTTAAAATTTGTCAGGAGTCAAAAGGCTGTTCTCAGGAACCAAGAGCGTAATCACACATCTGACGTTCTGTTTGGAGATTGCGAGCTCTGCTTTATTCATGCTTCCCTTTGAAAACATTAAGAATATCTACTCCCTTTAGCAACAGCTCTACACCTTCATAAGCTACAACAGATGTTAGCTGACAAATGAATCTCTGCTAAGTTTCCAACTTGTTCACTTTAGCAGTTATTGCTCATGCTAGATCAGTCAAAGGTCTCCATGAAACAGGCACTGCATCAATCTAATTTCCACCACAAAGTTCATTTAACTTTCCAAAGACAACTATTTTTCCTACACATAGAAGCGTAAGAAGATGACAAGGATCTCCCACTTTTCAGGTGACATTCACCCTTTTCTCTTCTGCTTTTCCAACTGTTGAGATCCTTAGATCATCCTTCAGAACCCCATCACAGATTCCTTACCTAGAAAATAATTAAAACTAAGCAAACTGCTTCTAGGTAGAGCAGATGTTGACCTCTAGAAAAAAAACAAACCACCTTTTACTTGTGTATACGAAAGACCCAACCAGGAACAAAGAAATCTAATTCATGTTTTATCATTATAAACCGCAAACTGAACATAGTTTTGAGGCCTCAGCCTCAACAGAGATGTGGCCAAGCTGGAGACAGTCCAAGAGCTGCCAAGATAGTCAGGGGCCTAGAGCACCTGATATGGTGAGGGATGTTGAGGACACCAGGCTAGCTCAGTCTGGCAGAGGAGGCTAAGGGCAAATCCAATCCATACACCTAAAGCTACATGATGGAAGCAGCAGAGAGAACAGAACCAAACTCTCAGTAGACATATTGTCTTCTCACATTCTGAGTGGACACCAGGAGGGTACCACAACACTTGGTGAGGCCTACCCTTGCAGATTCTAAATGCTCAGTTACACAAAGCTGTAACTGACCTAAACCAGTGCTGGCAACAGCCCTACTTTGAGTGGGAGGCTGGACTAAGATGACCTCCAGATGTCCCTTCCAAAGCAACATCTGCAGCTCTCTGAAGCGGAACTCTACATTATGCTTTCTTTCAAATACCAGCATCTCTGACATAAAAAGCAAAACCTCAAATAATACAGTGCTTTTATGAAAAAATGGTGAGATATTCTGGTGGGGCATATAGCATTTTCATTCTTGATAAAGGAAGCAAAACCAATACTTCTTCACACATAGAAAAGAACCTACACCAAGGCTGGGGCTTTAATGAATTAGAGGAAAGCCTGAAAATAGAACTGATTTGAAGAACAAGCTCTTCACTGATGCCCTGAAACTGTTTAAGCACCACTACTAAGTATACAACACAAATTGCTTCATGCAGTTGTCACGGAAGACAGTAATGAAGTTTTGCTGCATGTTACACAATCTTTAAGCTTTGTCAGAAGTCCTAAATTAGTATCTTCAGAAAAGGAAGCTTAAGAAATAAGACTAAACCCTTGCAAATATATTTATACAAATGTATACACACACATATATACATATGAAAAGCTTTATGCATGTCTGAAAAAATGAAAGTTTTCTTAGTTGTCCAGGCACCTCCAGCAGGGGGTCAAGGACCCCTTCTCAGCCTCACCATGCCAGTCTACTGACACTCTGCACATGAATACATATCCTCTGCATCCGAACAAGTAAGTGCTTCTGTCCCTCATGCCTCTGTGACCTTCCCACCAGGCCCTGTTGCGCCTCTTCACATCTGGACCTAGTCAGCAACAGCAGAGCCTAAGCTTGCTTTCAAGGCTGTGGGGAGGCAGCTGGACATCAACCTTAACAACATATAAACAGAACACAAACACAGGAAGCCGGGAGAACTCATACTTTGTTCTTTCATTTGATTTTTTTAATTTAACCCATATGCATTAAATATTAACTCCTTCAGTTGATACTGAGCCATGTCCTAAAGAAAACTTAACATCAGTGAAGTTACAACGGCTTCTAATCTATTCCAGAAAGCGAAAAAACAAGACGGTTATCCAAAAGCTCACTGAGAATGGATGGGAACCTACACAAGCCTTTCAGTCACACTTCCCAAGGATAACTGTCCCATGGGCTTCACTCCAAAGCCACTACCCACTAGTTTCAACCCCACTGCAGAGATACATGTTCATTCCAGGGATGTAACAACATGGGCAAAACAAAAACTTGAAGAAAAGAACAGTAATAGGGAGGGAAAAGAAATGGTGTTTCTCAAACCTGAACCTTTACAGAATTCACAGGACTTTAGAGTTGGCACCTACACTTATTCCATATCGTGCATATATTTATGCACACATTTTTGCAGCTCTGTCAATTTAAACTCTGGCTAAAGCACCTATTGAGACACTTTTGGCTAAATTCAAGGCATAAGAAACAATGTATGCTGAGCTTTTTTAATGGCTAACATAGATCCTATTTTCATTTTTTAACTACGTGTACCCAAACGCAAAGATAAAACTGAAATTGATGTTCAACTCTAAACCTTTACAAGCACTACAATTCAGTGCTAGTAAGCATCACCTCTGAAACTAGAGCAGCTCTGAGCTCACTGTACTGCTATACCACCAGTTGTACTGGCACAAGGAAGCAACCAGCTAAGCAGGAATGCAGAAAGACTGATTTCTCATTAACAGCAGCACTTGATAAAGTGTTTGAAAACCTGTGATTTATTTTGGGACAGACAAGCTCGGGAAGGTCCTGCATATACTCAACTCTATTTCCTTTACAACTTTTGCAGGGTGGAGCAAAGACTACAGCCAAACCAGAACTGTAATGCGCAATCTTACCACCACTTGGAGTTTCCATGGAGATTCTACTTCCATTTTAAGCACTCTACTGCTCAATCAGAAAGCCCGTTCCCTGAATGCCAGCACCAGACATTACTTCCCACTCCACTATGGGTAAGCCAATGCTGTCAGCAATACATGTTCCTGACTTCACCTTAGTTCTGAACACTCCAGGCTCTCCTGTGCACTGATTTTCCTCCCACGTGCAAACTCCACACCAACTTGGAAGGTAGTTGAGGGGGTTTTAATTTGTATTTACTACAGCCAGTGCAACAGTGGTCAGCTGTGGAACAGCAGCAACAACCTGGCCTACAGAGGCTGGAGGGGTTTCTAGATGTCTGCACTACCAACCAATATTTAAAAAGGACAAACACCAATGAAAAGGGCAAGTACAAGGATCAAGGTGCGAGCTTGAGCTCCAGAAACAACACAGTTATGCGTGCAAAAATCCAACAGGAGGTGAAGAACAAGTTTCCTACCATTCCATGCTCTCAGTGTTTAAACATTGATAGGATTTCCAAAGATCTATTAGTCATGTGTATTAACATTAAACCTCTTTAGGAGCCTAGAGAAGATCCTACATTACCCTAAGCCATCAAAAATCTGGCTTAATTTATCTCTTTCTTTCCCTCCCTTCCCTCACCTCAGGGAAAACAAGGGTTTTGTGAAAGAGAAACCCTACAATAGTATTCTGAAACTTCCAGATTAAGTTTTCAAACTGGGCACTTCAGCTGCACACAATAAGAGATCATACTTCATACAGAGTGTGCCAACATAGTTTGCGAAAACGAGAGAAGAACTTACACAGCATAAAGATCTAAGTGCTACTACATGCATCAATTCACAGGGAAGAATCAAGCAGTAGGGAATCAAATACCTTTCAAAACCACAAGTATAATTTAAACAAGCTTTCTTAATTTCTTCTTACATTAAATTTTGTAGGCCATGCCATAGAATTGTAACGTTATTCTAGTAAGAAAGCTGAAGTAGCTGAGTTATATATTGGGTAGACTGAAAGCTCCATATGATCTGATTACTAGTCACATCCGTACAGTAGAAAGGAAAAGTTAAAAAGAAGGAGTTGTAAAATCAGGGTGAGGACAAATCCATGATGGGCTAAACAGAATGACTGACTTTTCTATAACTTCAGTAACATGATTGCATTGTTAATGACACTATTATAGGGCAGCAGAACCAGACACATGGGTGATGCACAATTTAAAGCCTAAGTTTATTTAAAAGCCTTTTCTGCATGCAATAAAAATGATGAAATTTGTCACAGTCAAAAGTTCATTCACAGAATCAGATCATTTTATGCAAGCAGCAGAGATGCCATTTAAAATGTGCAATCCAACAACTGTATCTAGCAAATCACCTCAGTGTAGCTCATCTGCATTCCAGTTTTTCAAAGGAGATGCCAAGAGACAGTAGAGTATGGTAATGGCCAGACTGTTTCAACAATGCAAGCTACAAGTAGCTGTTCTTCTCCAACACCGTGCCATGCTGTCTCACAGCTCACCCCAGATGAAGAAACAGCCAGAAAATACAACTTGCTTTACTTGGTAAAGTCAACCTCAGAGCAGCTTTCAGTATCTGAAGTGGGCCTACAGGAATGCTATAGAGGGACTCTTCATCAGGGACTGCAGCAATAGGACAAGGGGTGATGGGTTCAAACTGAAACAGGGAAGTTCAGGTTAGATATAAGGAAGTTCTTTACTGTGAGGGTGCTGAGGCGCTGGCACAGGGTGCCCAGAGAAGCTGTGGCTGCCCCATCCCTGGCAGTGTTCAAGGCCAGATTGGACGGAGTCTTGGGTGACATGGTCTAGTGTGAGGCGTCCCTGCCCACAGCAGGGGGGCTGGAATCGAACGATCTTAAGGTCCTTTCCGACCCAAACCAGTCTGTGATTCTGAAGTGATTCACAACATATCTGAAATGAGGCTGGACTCTACAACCTCTGCAATACGCAGACTTACTTCTTACTCATCCCAAGGCCACGTGGAGTCTTAAGATGGACCTGAACACTGGTAACGAAGGGTGAAAAGAGTTGTTCGCAATGCTGCCTTTTCAATGGCTACACCACACCAGATGGTCTTAAGGAAAAAAAGAGAGAAAAACCCTCCAAGAATTACTAAAATATTTACCCATTGAATTAAAAGCTAAGGTTAAAAATACATATTTATCCCAGTTAAGCATATTTAAGTATGAAGTCAGCATCAGAAATCCAACTTACAGCCTGACTTTAAAACACCACAGGACTTCAGTTACTCCACTACCAGCTCTACTTCTAGAAACATTACTACTGAATGAAGGATTTTTCTCCCATATTTCCTAGTCCTGAAGTGTCTGACCCTCCTTTGCCAGAACAAATAGATCCAAACTTTACCATTAAGAGGATAACAGATTAAACTAAATCATCTGCTACATCACAGAAGAGCCCCAGTACTCCTTATCTAAGCATCAGAGTCCAAGCACTTCATAATGTAATTTCAATACAGATGATTTATTGAGAGAAAACCCTGCATGTAGCCAGACTATCAGAATGAAAACTGAAGCAAGAACATCTCCAATTAAAACCACAATGCTTCTGGAGCTGTCAAGAGTTCAGATTCACTCTTCACAGCAAGACATTTTCTTCCATGAAGCTGCAAGCACATTATCCAACATCCTTGACTGCAAAAATCAGATTTGACTTTTTCCCTACAGGCAACTCATTAGACAAAGGTCTTTGTGTGACTTTAGGAAAACTGCAAGCCAAACCTAATGGGATGAAGGTTTTTCTGTCAGACCAGAAGGATATACCAGAGAACAGCCAGTGTTTTTATTTTCACTTCTTGCCAGTAAAAGCAAAGCAGCACTAGAAACCAAAATAAAGACTTGCAGGGAAAAAAAATTCCAGAGTTCTGCTATATTTTCAAGCAGCTGAAAGGAAGAAGAGTTTTAAAGGTTAGTTTTATACTAAGCTTATTTGGATCTTTGTGCTAACAAACCTGTTCATATTCAAACCTCAGTTACTCCACTACCAGCTTTACTTCTAGAAACATTACTACTGAATGAAGGATTTTTCTCCCATATTTCCTAGTCCTGAAGTGTCTGACCCTCCAACCATCTGCAAAAATGTATTTTTGAAGTGTTCAATCCTATATTCTACTCATATTTTTATAAGCGCATTAGGATGGGGCATCTATGAGATCTCATGTACATAAAACCCTCCTGTTTTTTGGAATTCAAGCCCTTACTCAGGAAAGGTATATACTCAACTCTCCAGACAAAAGCAAGAAGAGCTCCACACTGAATTCCCTCTCCTTCAGATACATGAAAGAAATTTTGCATCAGCAATAAACAAGGTTTTTGGATGGCCCAAGGCAAAACAAATCCCCACAATGAGATGACTGCACAATTAGTTGTGCTATCCACCCCCAGACAGCTAAAATCACTAACTGTGGTGCAGGTACCCAGAGGGGAGGCTTTGTTTTCCAGCTATTAAGCATCTATGGATTAGGATAGTTTGTTTTATTCTGAATTAACTTTCTTAAGGATAGTATCAGTTGCCATTTAAATAATTTCATTAACGTACACAACTCTGCAAAATTAATTCAATCCTTGTATTATAGATAATACAAACCATTCAGAGCACAAAAAATTAGTATCAAAATAAACCTTGAGATTTCTTTTAATGAAACACTCTACCTAACGTAATTGCAGTATGTGACTACCAGGGGTGGCATTGGCTTTCATCATTTACCTGTGAAACCTCTGAATTTCCAGTTACTATGGGCACTGAGTCTACCTCTTCACCTGCTCTGTCATTTGGAAATTCCCCTAGGATCTGAGGATCTCATATTTCACAGAACAACATTTTCCAACAGCTACTTTTACATCAACAAGGCAAAAGGGATACCCATAAAAACCCCACAACCACTCGCTACGGAACGGACACAAACCACGCCTGGAGCACAGACACATCTCTGAAACCACAGTGCTTATAAATCATCCAAGACTTCCCCAGATACTGTCAGCTTCCCCATTAGCAAGTAAACAGCTCCTTTCCTTCAGAATTCAAGTTCAGTTCCTCTGATCATTTATGTCAGGAAGATTCAATCATCTCACTGCTTGCGGAATGCAAACACACAAGTGCCACGAGCAAAGCAGTTTATTACGAAATGTAAATGAACAGGCTGAAATCTTTCACGGTGTTTGCCCAGCTTTAACATTTACAAGCATCACAAAACTGAAACAACAAACAGTAGCAATTAATGCTTCACAACTACTTTAAATCCCAAACAAGTGTTCTGAAGTAGAGAGAACTGTATGTCACAGAATCCCCACTGTGACTGGCCAGGGAAATGAAAAGTTACACATCTCAGAATAAAACAACTGAAGAGTGGATGCTGCTGCTGAGATTAAGACGTTACTTTAAATCTCTTGCAGCAATTTTGCTCTCTTTCAACACCTCATCACAAAAGCAGGGCAGCACAGCATATACTTCTAACTCACTTGTGGGAGATGAAGCCCTAGCCGCTGCCACAGAGGAATACAGATTGGAATTTCTCATACACACCCACCAAAACAAGTCATTACTGACCATTTCACAGAATATGGGGTTGAATACTTTGAATGTGAGAATACACTGAAGGAGGAATTGAGTGTATACTTAAAAGAATGACTCTCTCCACAGGCTTCATGACCCAACACAAAAGCATCTACTCTGACCTCAAGAGCCACAAAAGACAGCACAGAACTGGATATTTTAAATACACTGATATGGGTATGGGGACAAAGGTTAGAGGAAATGAAGTGTGGGAAGAATCAGTGATTCTCACACAGAAAAGGCAATGAATACTGCCTGCTTTCTGAAAAGATCCATCTTTAGAGGAAAACATGACATGCCAGCTTCTATTTATTTCTGCTGCTGTTCTTGCTGTTGCCTTGCACTATTCTAACATAAAATAAATGAGTATGAGCTATTAAAATCTGCCATTTAGAAGAAATCTCAAGTTTTAGATAGCCTTAGTTGTGTAAAGCAACAGGTAAATAAACATTCACTCTGATCTGCTATTTCTTTCCCTTTAAAAGACTAACAGAACTGACACTATCAAATTCTTTATAAGAGCAAGAATAGTGAAGATCTGGATTGGATTATCTGGTTTTAATATGTTTTTAAAGTTCTCTGGTAATAGATTAGCAAGTATCACAAACCAAAGTCTGGATGCGTGTTGCATGAAATGCACCAAAATGACAGCAGGATCCTGGCAAAGCATCTTCCCTCTCGAAGCAGCAGAGAGCTCCTTTGACCAGTGCCAACACCCAAAACATGAATAAAAAAAATCCTAGGAAAATTTTAGAAGAAAGAAACTATATGCTCTTAGTAGGCAAATCCCCTTACCACCAAAAGGGAAAGCACGCATATTTTAAAGTCATACAAGAACCCAGATACTCCCATGGCTCCATAAAATAACTGACTAATATAAACAGCAGAATGTAGACAAGTTAGAATAAAGCTTTACCTATCCTTACCTTAATCCACCAAAGGCACCAGGAAGTAATGCTATTTAGCATCATTAATGTAAATCAAACTAAAACAGAAACAATGGCATAAGCCTCCTAGGGTACTCCAACCACTCTCCAGCTATAAGCCATTCTTGGCAGAGAGCACATTCCTGGATCACCTGTAGCATACATAATGAACACACTTCATTTTGCAGCTGAAGTAGGATTTGAAAGGCAAGAAGCCACATCAGTAGCATACCTACACAGCCTAGGCTGAGTGCTCAAAGCAACAGGTAATTATTTGCAATAGTTTATCTGATTCCCAAGCCACTTCCAGTAGCCCAAACAAATTGCTGTGAGGACAGTGGCTCACCTCACTGTCTTCCTTACTGATGCTACAATCTCTTCTTTGTGCCTATCCTGTCATGTCATAGGGAAGAAGTCAAAAGAAGACAGGGGAAAATAGTGTGTAAGAGCAGAGCATCAGTGCCTAGAGCTTAGAGCCAAACAGCAAACAAAACCAGGTAAAAGTGTGGCTAAGGCCTATAATCATCTGCTCTTCCAGCTTCCCTCTTCAAGAGCCACTCCTCAACTGCTAGAAAAAAGGAACTGCAAACTGGAAGCATGCATAAGCTCTGGAAAATTAAGTTGATCTACATACATAATAAATTCAGTCCTAAAAGAGAATGTAGATCTTTTCAACTAGGTTGAAGACTGAACATTTATGAGGATGGAGGTCTTGCACGTAACAGTCTCAAGCACTTTTGAAAGTATTCCTAATTCATGTTACAAATGTTGTGAAAGGTATTTGGCACTCAGCTTTGAGTATTTACTGTATTTGAGCAAACAGCAAAGATTTATACTGCTTTTACATTCCCTTTTACTGATTTCATTTCTATATATATTTGTTAAGTAAATAAGGTTCCTCTGAGCTAAAGCATAAATATTATCCCAACACCCCTATCTATGGGTAAAGATGCATAGCTGGTTTAAAGAAGGCCCTATAGGAAATCTGAGAGCTAAGAATACAACCTAACTACAGAACCAGTCTTAAAAGGGTTAAGCTTGGTAGCAATTTAATTTTGAACATCTCAACTAACCTTTAGGCATTGCTTAGTTTCAGACATCCAGAAGTCATAAGAATCTGACCTGAATACACATTACACAATTCTTACTGCAAAGAGAAATAAGAACTCAAGTCTCTGTGATCCTTGACAAAAGGTCAGTAACACTGGTTTACAGAGCACTGAAGACTGGGAAAATGGAAAAATACTTGTATTTTCAGAAGGACTACAACATAGATTTCACCTCACTATAACCTCATCATCCAAAGTTCATTGCCTTTATCAGAAACAGACACAGCAAACTGGCAGAAAACAAGAGTCTGGGCAATGATCTGCCTTTTTTGATTTGTTGATCCTAAACATTCTACAACACAAGTGTGAACACAGTGCTGCATATTCGGAAAACTTATTTTCCTTGGTTACTTTTGCAGCCTGTTAGAATTACCTGAGTATCCATTACCACATTTAATTCTAACAGTTAGATCACGGGCTTTTCAGTGACACAACTGTCTTTTTGGCTCCTTTGGAAAGGCACCCATCTGTATTTTGCTCCTCCCCACATGTCCCAGAACAAAGGCAAAAAAGCAGGACACTGCTTTTGAAACATTGCATTTTTAAAAGCAGAAAGTATTCAGCTTTTATGAAAACTTTAACATTCATATTTGAACTTAGAGACTTCCTGAAAGAAAACAGAGTACTACAGTAATGGAAGCTTGGCTTTCCTGGTCTTTAACAGTCTCCCAAAACAGCCAATTCCCACCCTGGAACTGTTTCTTGACCTCTAGAAAGGGTCATCTATGTATAACCACAGACAAAATAGGCCCCTGGCATTCCAAAGCTCCCTGGTAAGCTCACTAAAAAGAATCCAGCAGGTTCAGTTTGTTTTCCATGATAAAACATCCACTCCAGAAGAAACCCTTCAGTAAATCTTTAAGTAACCCTTACCTGGCTGCCAGAAGCAGCACACACTGATTCTTCAGCAATGAGCATATTGCTGAAGGATATATATGATGAGAGGCTGGTCACCTCTCCTACTGCTCCCTTAGATGTAACAGCAATGAGTAAACCTCCAAGAGCAGGTTGCAACGTGTAAATAAAGAGTTGAGAGGCACAGAGGACTACTGCACCACATACTACTCAGTGTAGTAAGCCTAGGCCTTGGAGTTCAGCATGTGAAAGACAAATAAAAGGAGCAGCCTATTATTTGAAACTACACCAAGTCATTAAGCTGAGTAGGAAAGACTTCAAAATTTCAGCTTGTAAAAAAACCGTATTCTTCTTTACAACTGAAGTACGTGTCATCTGCAGCAGGAACATTCATCCACTGCACACTGCAACTTTCCTCTACGCAAGTATTCATGTCTTAGTTCCCATGAACTTGCTTGTATTTCTACTTAAAATGCCTTTCCCAGTAACATTTCCTAATATCACCTGATAATCACACATTTTATAGGTAAAAATCTTCTAACCATATAAAAAAGCCTGCAGATTCTAACTAGCTTTGCTGACTTGAGATCCACAGAAGCATTAAGTGCTTTGCTGGGTGGATCTCAGTCAGCAAACCTAGTTAGACACAGGGAAGGCATATGTCTAGTCACCACATTTATTTTGTTGCCTATTGCTGCCCAGCTGAGAAGGAAGTAAAAGGAAACCATGTGAGAAAAGTCCATAGTTTCTGCCATACTGAATTAAATCCACTTCCATAAACTGAGGAATACATCTCTTGTATCAGTCACATTTAATGACTCAAACACTGCTTTAGACTAGAAGGGACTGCTGGACATTATCTGGTCCCAACACCTACTCAAAACCAGAATGAAGGTCATCTTTATGGCAGACACTAGCTAAAAAGCTTCTGGTCAACACAGAAGTAAACCAGCAAATGCCTTCACTGCTTTTTTTTTTTTGTTAGGAAGGCTACCAACAGCTGATGAAATAAGCACTATTCATTCTCAAGACAGAGACAGCAATGAATAGAAGACGGAACATTAAAGCAGTTGAAAAAATTGCTTACAAAGGCCACAGCAATAGAGGACTATCAGACAACACCTCTCCCAGTCCTTGAAGCTGGAAGGGCACCACCAGAACAGAGATGGAAAGTTTTCATTTCATTCAGCTATTAACGAGGAGGGGGGAGGGAAAATAGTAATTAAAAATAAATTAATTGAGAGCAACCTTAGCAAGAAATCCAGGATCTTCTCTCCAACTTCTGAAGCTAGAGCTAAGACTTCCAATATTATACTGCCCGTACACAAAGATTCCCTAACCCTTTGTGTAAAGCTCAGATTTACTCTCAACTCTAAGCACAACAAGCAGTATTTACTCCATTCAAACAAAGTGTAAAAACCAATGGCAAGCTGTCATTTCAGAGGGGCTCACTACACAGAACCCAACTTTCAGTGATTTCAAAGTAGGTTTAACTCAGTAGCAGCTTCAAGTACATTTTTTCTTTTCTTCAAATAGAAAACTCAGCTCTGGGCTCCTGCATTTGCTACTCCACTATGTTCAGTCTATTCTGTCCTTTGAGCGGAGGACACAACAAACTGCATACCTTTCACAAGACTATAGGGGCAGGCAACTAGGGGACCAAGAATATACCGTAACACCAAGCCCTTCACTGCACGCAAGCAAAAGGCAAGTTCTCATTTCTAGCCTCACAGAGGGTATGCTTGCTACCTGCATGACAACAGCGAGTCAAATCTGAAAAGAAAGAGCCTCCACTTTACCAAAAATGGAAGAGACCATCTGTGCCAATCCCAGATGAAGGCTCCCAAGCACACATGCCACTAGTGGCATGCAGCAACCTCCCTAAGCCCTACCCAAATAACCACATATTTCTTCCTTAATACAAGTACAACAGATGAGACTTGACTGCTGCCACAAACAAGGCTGGGAGCTACCGTCTTTGAAGGCAGGTCTTTGAACTTCTCCAAGGCAGTTACAAATCATGGTTTCTTACTGCAGTATCTAACACAACACACTTGCAAACCCCTCCTTTGTGTTCAATATCCCAAAGCAATTGATTTGTAAACTGTTTCACTGATTTGTCATTCCTTATCAATTCTTCCAAATAAACAGCCATTCTAATTCCTTGTCCACTTTTGCTTATGTATTGTCTAGCTTCTTTGGGCTGTTCACTTTGTATTTCATTTACCTTTCAAGCACTAAGTTATTTAGCAGCAAAAAGTCACAGCAAATGCCAGGGAACTTGTTTCTCTGATCTGCACAAAGTGCCAACTCCTCATATCTCTGTATTTTTAATTACAATGATATACATATACATCTGCAGTAGTAAGATTTTACCAAGTGAGTTCAGAACCAGAAACACTTATAAGCCTCAAAAGCGAAGGTACTGTAAACTGACAATTCATTTGAGCATAATTTACCTGCATACGACAGGCTAGTGTACCTTTTTCATTATAACTTTGAGTTAATATATTACCCCAAGGTTGCATTATCACAGTCCTGCCATATCACTTGCCTGGAGTCTTCTATTTGTCAGTCACCGATCCACTGGAAGGGAAAAAAAGCCCAACCATGCAACAGAGCTATAGAGCAATGAGTTCCTACATTTATATAGCATTATGTAAATGTCTCTATAAAAAGGCAATTATAGACACTTATCCGAGAAGCCTTACTGATCTCAGAGCTGAGAATAAAGAACCGTGCATCAGTAAAAACATTTTCTAAACATAATTCCCAGAAGCCTGTGCTATAAAGACACAGATAATAGCTGAAGTTTTGTTTTTTTCCAATGCCTTTCCTATGCATTGGAAATCTCCTGTCTTCCCACTCTTCCTCACTATAAATATTTAAACCCTTTGTGCGTGCTTACTTGCATATCAATACTTACAATACTTTTATTTTCCACACAACAGCAACACAAGAACATAATCTTTAGGAACGTGATGGAAAGTTTCTTGTAATCTGTTTTTTTCTGCCTGCTTTGCAAACCCTTCTGGTAAGTGTCTTTTCTGCAATTCCCTTGAGAAATACTTTGTTGAAATGGCACTGGAACAGAATGTATGTTTTTACAACTGGCAACAAAATTATGCAAGTAATGTACCTAAAAAAACCTCCAAACATTTAAAGCATTTTCCTATGGAGAAAACACAAGGAAGCCATCTATAACAGAGTTCACATTTTTTCATGCTTGTAATGATTTTTAAGGCTAAGACAATATTAACAGAAAAGGTTTCTCAAGTAAGGAAAATACCTTTGATATTAGGATGATGTTCAGATCACTGTTCACTCAGAACAGTTCACGTGAAGTCTCGCAGTCTAAATTTAACATGCAGTTATTAATCCTATAGCTTTTTATATCCACATGGAAATAGATGACCAGTCAAAAAAAATCTTCTGGCAAGACAAAGACCATTTTGATCAGCCTAGCATGAAAACATGCAAGATTTTTGCACTTTCAAGGAAGTTTCCTAGGCTACAACTAAAAAAAGCTTATTTCCTGTCTGTAAAGCTGCAGCATACCCACATGCATAGGCTAGAGGGGATGATAGTGATCACCCAGACTGACCCATTTGCGTTGCCACCTACCCTCTATTAAAAAAAGAAACACATGAAGGAATTAAAATCTACATGGTTACCCAGTCTTGTTTTAAAGACTGACAGTAAAAGAAGCATCACTGCATCAGCTGTCCCACATGGCAGTTACACAGTAAATCTGTACAGCTTCCTGCTGTAGCAGTCACTTAGATCTTACCATGCTTTTGCAAGCTAGCTCTATAAGCTAAGAACTTATATCAATAAATTCTGATTAAGTTATTTGATAAATGTATCCTTTCAAGAAGTTAAACATATGCAGCACCTGCATTCATTTTCAGGACTAAAAATATACTAGCTTAAATGTGAACAAATATGAAGTCCGGTTTGCTCGAGTCTTTAAAAACAAGAAGCTAAACCAGGTTAGTAAACCACAACTACTGAAAAAGTAGCTGTCACATTACCTCTCCCCAAGTAACCGAGAAGCCTTAACTTGATGCCATTTTGTTCAAAGACATCGAGAGCGGTCATTAGTTGTTACTTTAAATTAACATTTAAGAAGTCAAGGATCAAACTAACATGTTTCAGATGCTTTTTTCTGTCTTTTTCCTATACTCAGAGTTTTAGAACAAAATCATTTGTGCATCCATTTTGATTAAGTGTTTGCTGTTACTAAAGTCTACAGAATGCTGATAATGTCACAAAATTATTTATACACTACTGTCAACAGATAGAGAAGAATGGGAAACTAGCAAAATACCCGTGGCATGAGTTAACCATTAGATTAATACAATTTTTAGACCTCTTTCTCAAGCCCTGCATATTTTGCTATAACCTAGATGTAAGGATAGGTTATAGAGCAGTAGCTTGCTGCCAAAGAGAGGGGAAGGTCTTTCTTCTCCTTTCTCACTTGGTTATGGCAATTTCCACATCTCACTAGACTTTTCACAAAACTGCTCTAACTCCCTGCCTCTTCCCTTTGGGGGAATGGCAGGCAAGAGGGGAAGGTGGGTATCTTCCACCAGCTCAGATACATAGTTGAGAAGACTTCGAGGGCTCAAATAAATACCAGAGCTTATTAAAGAAAGAATGTGTGTGGAAACTCCCACTCCCATGCGTGGTAAAGGGTCTTATTAAGCTATGAGCCACCCACAATCACCAAAGATAACTTTTCGGACTCACTTCTGCTAGTAGTCAGTTTTAATGTTCACATGACATCAGGAAAGCATTCAGAAAAGCCATTTGCCTACATAAAGATAAGCCAAGTGCTAGAAGGTGCAGACAATAGCTCTCCACTGACCAAGGCTACAGTTTTATGGCAGCCGATGCCTATTTCAGTACTAACTACTTTTATAGTATTAAATATATATTTTTATTATATATTTTTCAGCCTTGCACCGCTTTTCACTGGACAACTCCTGGTTATTAGCATGCTAAAGAAATAGAACAGCTTTTCCTTCATTTATCAAACTAGTATATGCCAGATTAAAAACTAAAATGGCTCAGCGAAGGATCTAATGACATTACAGCTGGCAGAAGAAAAAGGGATGCAAGTAGCAAGGAGTTAGTGACATACGTTTCTATAACCCTATAACCAGAGATTCGGTTCTCACTCAAATTCTAGTGGTGCCAGAAATGAAGGATATGAGAAGCTATTCCAGTAACTGAGGGCCCCAAAATAGCCGTAAGTAGGAGGAAATGCAACTACCACATAAAATTAGGATTATCTCATAAAATGACTTGACATTTTCAGGGTTTTTCTTTCCAATCTAAAGCTAAACATCCATGCTCTGGATGAAAGCTGAGATTCTTTCCCATAAGTCTGGAAACAGAACTTGAATTTCACAAATTCTGATTCATTTCTTCTAACAAGGGACACTTATCACATATGTGTCTTTGATGAACTGCAGCAACTATACACAGAACTCAGAAGAGCAGTTGAAGTCTATTCTGTCGTGTTTTCCACATATTGAAACAGTGAGGATTTAGTCAAATATTGGTTATCTCGATTGATTTCGCCAGTAACATAAGTCATGTGCAATACCAGCTAAAATATACCACAGTAAATGCACCCCAAGCCAGAAATCTGCTTCAAACAACTTCAGTATGGTTACCAATGATAGCAACTGCCTCAAGTTTTTCCAGACTGGAAAAAACCCCTGCTCTGCCGTGTTTTTTACAGAACTACACTGCTAACCAGGCACACAGGAACACTATCATCTTCCTGTGGTTGTTATTCAATTTTGCATTGGCAAAGTTTAAATTCCAAAAGAACCAAGGAATCTTCTAATGCTATACTGCCTCCATCGAGTTTTCAAAATTCCTCCCAGTTTATCACTGCTTTAGTACTCTGGTTTGCATCACCATCATCCACCTCCTGTTTTAAAGCTCTCCTTCCTTGAAACAATCACAGACATTCAGATGTAAGCAGCAAGAACTAATGTAAAACCTGCTCACTGAAAAATACAACCTGGAGGAGAAACAAGAGTATTCCAATATACCTATTGTAGTTCAGGACTTCCAGAAATTCAGTAGATTTGCTCATTTGATCTAGAAAACCTAGAGAATTTGTGATGAATGAGGCATCCCAACGACGTGCTTGTGTATGTGAAAATATGGTAGCTTTAGATGGAATATATTTCTTCAATAAGTCTTAATTTTTTTTATCCTTTATGGATCAGAAAATGTCTTTGTCAACATGCTGGATAAGTGAAAATGCAAGCAAGGAAGATTATGCTTATTCTTAAATTAAACTGTGGAGAACTGGAACACAAGAGGAGCACTGTACCAAACAAAAAGGCTTGGAATGCCAGTTACAAGAAAAAAACCAAAACAAATCCAATACCCCAAGCAAAACCTAAAAGGTACACCAAGCTTTCTCCTCTTACCTCTGTGTGCCATTTATCCTGTACTGGGAACACTCCCCACCAACCCCCAGCCTTCTTTGCAGAAATGTGATGTTAGCAAACTCCAGATTTAAAAGCGTGAAAGCAGATTTACAGTTTACTGTTTTCAGTACTTTGCTTGGTGTTGGTCTGTTTTCTCCATTGTATAGACTCATACTGTTATAAGAACTTGTTTGCCACATCTCTCCACTGCTTTTCCAACTATGGAGACTCACACTTCCCATATATTGTCAAACACAGCATATTTTGAACACTAGCATGGGAGACTAACTCCATTATATCAGAAATTTAACCTCTGATCAACATGTAATTATGTTCCCAGAGTTATAAGCCTGAGATTATTATTCAGCCTATTCTTAAACAAATGACAGTCACCTCTCCCCCCAGAAAGTTCATTTGTATTACTGATGTTTTATCCATCACTAGTTTTAAGCAAATAGAACTCCAGAGTTCGATAACAGCACATCATGTTATGTGCAAGACTTCGAAACAGCAGCCAAGGGAATTCCAAGAGAAGCAAATTGTTTCTTGCTTGAGTAACAAATGCAAAAAAATCACACACCCCATTAATTCCTGTCATACCACTTAGCTGAATTACAAGGAAGTACAGAATAGACATAGCTAAGTCAGACCTATTCAACCACCATTCAGTTCAGACAGCTCGAGAACCCATCGAACCACAGTGAAGGCTTATGTACCTCTTCAGGTCTCACCATAACAATAAGTATTTCTTAGTCTTCCATTAAGCTTATTTTCTAAGAAAATGCCCAAACTGCCCTCATTCCCAGTACTTGGTGGGACATCTAAGCATCAGGATAAAGAAAAGGAACAGAACTGGCCTTTCAGCAACTGTTTCTTGTACCAGTATGGATCCAGAGCAGCAGCTAAGGTTGAGCACCCCCTTGATTTCATACATAATTTTTATGGTTTATGCACATCAGTTTTATGTTACAGTTAAACCATGGGCCTTACCACTTTCTCATCTTACTATTCCCAGCAGCCACACTCGCCTCTCTCATGCACTCATGTTCATGTCAACTGCTCTGTTTTCAACTTCTCAAAGCCCTTAATTTACCAGCAAAGTTTTCATCTCATCAGCTCTTTGAAACAGTTTGGCGACAACATGCATCAGAAGGCAACAACAGGGAAGACTCCTAGCTCACCTTCCTTGAGAATTACACCCTGAAGTAGAAAGCACAAGTCATATATACCACTACTTAAAGTCCTAGCAAGTCCTATAGATGACAGGTTATTTTGAAGAACGATTAAGAGCTTTGAGAGTTTTTTGGCTGCAAACAATCCCTCAAATACCACTGCATAATTAAAGCTATGAATTTTTCTTTTCATATGTGAAAACAACAATAAAACAAGTCAACTTTCCCCCAGTAATTCACTAAATTGCCAAAAAATCCTCTGTGCTCTGCACCAGTTAGTGGAAGGAAATAAAATGGAAAAAGCATTCAGAATAAATTCCATCAGTCCAAAGTCTCCTGAATTCAATTAATAAATGACACTCCCACTCTCTTCATTCTCACATGGACTTCACACATTTTTTATTATCAGTAACACAACTTCATGCCACTCAGTCTTTGGACTAAACCAACTCTTCACATTTTCAGGCTACTGCAATTTTTTTACCTACAAGCAACAGTGTCAGCTGCGCACCACTTTACTTATCCCAGCCATAATGCCCAAAAGACACACCCCAAAGTCTCAGACTCCCTTTTACCTGAAGAAATGGTAAAAACAATCCAACCCATAAGAATTTAAGCAGTATAAGATTTGTTATTCACTGTGTGTCATGTAAGATATATGGTCCAGAAGACTGAAATCAGACAGCCAAAGTCAGCTACTGTCCTAGTCTCTTGCAAAAGAAAGCAGGATCATTTGTTTCTAGGATCAAAATCGTTAATGAGGCTCTGTGAAGACAGCTTCACACAGCTTCCATCCAACATTGAAAAGATCTAGTCAGCCATGCTCTTAATGTCATTTCTGAAAGACAAGTTTCCTTCAAAGTACATCAGCATTTGTGAGAGTAGGGTCAAGGAACAAGGAAGATTTCCTAATAAATTTAGAACTTAGTTGCATTCAATTATTCCACCATTACTGGTTTTGTTCCCCTGTAACACAGAATAAAGATTCCTCACAGCTAAACAGTCATTCAAAACTAACTCTAGCTGCAATTCACCTAAAGCTGTCCTTATCAAACTGCTTAGTCCTTCAAGAATAGAATGTCAGTCTTAGGTTTGTCCCTAATAGAGAAGTATGAACAATGTAAGTTATTCCTTTAATGACAATTAACCCTCTTTGGGATTAACTTGCATATAAAAAGCTTTAACAGACACACCCCAACAATCCCATTATGGAAGAGATTATTGCAAGGCTATACTCTGTTTTAAATTGCTTACTATCTGATCTGTCCCACTCGGACTAACACTGGCAATGCATGTATAAACTCAGATCCAGTTGTTTTGCCATCAAAAAATCAAAGATCAGCATCAAACTACACACAGTAAAAACTAATGGCTGTCATTTGAGCAAACAGCACTGCGACTGATACCACTGGAGCAGGAAAAAGCCAGTTCTGTAGTCAGACAGCAACACAACATTGCAGATCTTGACAATGGAGGCTGACCTACATTATTAACCAAAGTTTAAGTTACCAGTTGCACTGCATATTTCACACAGACATCAACTGGCCTCACCCACTTCTCATGAACAAATCCACTGGGGAAATAAGTGGTTTCTGAGAACAAGCTGTTCTTAGTAAATTCATACCTAGTGAACATTTTGAAGTGTTTTTATTCACCACTCTTCATGTCTTAAGAAGAACTGAAGTTTAACAGTTCCCATGAATGCAAGAAATACCCCCCTTTTCTTTCCAAGGGGGATCATGGAAGTAAAAAAAAAAAAAAAAAGCTTAAAGGAATGTAGAAAACAACCCAGTTTTGGGAGCTCTCCAAAACTAATCAAATTATAGATAGAAAGGGTACATGAACAACTAGCAAAAAAAGACCACCTTTCTTCATTCACCTTACTGTCCTCATGAGAGTTCCCTTAAGTTGCCCTTCTCTCTCACAGATCATTATCAGAAGAGTATCCCCACTGTTACAGGTGCAGCTTCTTCACCTGTGCTCTAACATCCAACAGGTTCTCACAATACAGGCCACAATTCTGAAAGAAATCAGCACAGCTCTGTGCACACTTCAGTAACAGTGAGTGGGAGTAAAGTTTTTCAATCACAGCGTGGAGAGGGCAGGAGGTACAACAAGAGTTCAGAAACCTGTATCAGCTTGTTGTAGTGAAACATGCTCAATTGACCTGCAACCTTTGTCCCAGTTAGTGGTAAGCTGGAGAAAAAAACTCATCCAAGAACTGGCCCTAAAATAAAACCTACTTAATCAAAGAGAAGCACTTAGTATGGAAGGCTGAGCTGCCTTTGGCAGGTCAAAAGTATCCCTTACTAACTGGGCACACCTTGATACTAAGTGACCTTGTATTTAAATACACTGTGAATAGATGCACTAACAAAACTTACAAAGTTAATGTGAATGCAGTAGTTTACAATTTTCTCAGTTCCTGTGCTCTGACACTAAGAACTTTGTGATGCAGGTACAAAGCAAAAGCACAGCTCACAGGCACTTTCATTCAGAGGCAGCATGAGGGAAATCAGCAGGTCTCTGCACAGCCGCTGGTCATCAGGTACAGAAAGCCTGGACTTGCCGAGGGAAATGTCCTGCAAGACCAGAAGACAGAAAACAGTAAGTATCTCTCTCCTCCTTGCTTGCTTTATTGCAAAGTATTACAATTTGTTTTAGTCATCTCCTCAGTCAGGTACACATGGAAGAGCTGAACCCTATTCTCAGGTGCTAAAGAAACATCGGTGTAAGAAACAAGACTTCCTTCCTTTTCTGAGCCATAAAAGGTGCATTACCTTCTACGTGCCACACCATGCGCAAAACCTAAGCTTTACAATCAAAACACACAATCCTCAGACCTTCTATTCTGAAAGTACCCTTTACAGAAAAGCAGAATTTTAAGACTAGTCTCAATGCTCTGCTCTAACCATTTGTAAGCCTAGACCTCCTTAGAATTGGTCATCTCAACCTCTATTCTGAAACAAGCCAGACTGCTAAGGGCAGAAAAAAAAGAATCAGCTTCCCTCAGTTTCCTGGACTCTGAAGTTACAGGATTTGCCAGTGATTGGTATAGTTTCAGAAATGCTGAGTTCCTCATCTCTTCTAACAAGCATATAACACAGCCGTGCAAGGCAAAAAAAGACAAACCAGCACTTCACTAATATCTTCAAACACCAGATAGTTTATGCACCTCCATATACAGCCTGGATTAAAAAAAAAAAAATAAAAATCAACGAAACCCAAACCACAAACCAAAACAAAAAAACCCAGCACACAGATGATGAAAATAAACTCTTTGTTTTCAACAGTTGGTTGCTTGCATTTTTCTGACATCAAGAGCTACCACTTTACAATAACATACAAGAACTTGCTAGAGCATGGTTCTCCCATATTATTGAGCCCAGTTCTGTCACTATGTGGCTTTAGCCAAGCTCAGTCCACCTACACAGTTTACTTTCCACAGCAAAGAATGATGTTTCCAAAGATCGAACAAGACTTGACCTGCTGACAAAAGCAGTAACTGTAAAGTTTCCCCTGCAGTGCTACTAAAGCAAAGCTGAGACCCAGCTTCTTCTTTGCTTAGAAGAGAGCAGCCCTAACCAAACTGTGAAAGGTTAAGGGCTCCAGAGCCACGGCCTCATGTTGGTCACACATGCAAGACAACCCCCTGAGATACAAGAAGAAAACTTTAATACATATTTTAAACTAGTGTTTATTTCATCTTTATCATTCCTTAATTTATACATTTCAGTACATTTTACAAAGTATGCAACAGTACAGTAGTACCTGTAGCACCTATATTGATAATAAATCAATAAAAATATATTGAATAGTTTGAATACATTGAATAGAATACATATATTGGGGGTGCCTGCTAAAAAGTGGGTCTTTATTGATAAGCATGTACAGCCCCACAAAAAATGGAGGCTGCATCTCTAGAAACCAGAAGCTCCCTTTGCCTGTGAACAGGATTTTCCTTTTTCATTTTGAGTAAAAAGGAGGTTTGATACTTGCCCTGCCTTCCCTCTTTTTTATAGATGCCACTAAGTTAACACCAAATTACACCTTCCTTTCTCACTCACAAGATGATTTAGGGGTTGTTGCCTTAGAACACCTCCCAGCAGCCAGCTCCACAGCTACTCCTAGCTCTCTCCAAAGGCCCAACACCAGGGCAGCACTCAGCCGTTTGCTCCAGGGAGGGCCAGGCCTGGTATTCCAGAGGATTTGAATGAATGGCGCCTCATAAGGCACGTGGCTCCAGTGTTTGCACTTCAGGCTCGGGGCTTTCTCTGCCACCTTCATAGTAAGAAACTTTAAGCGCCTCAGAAACAGGCACCTGAAGGTGAACACCTATTACTGGAAAGAAGTACTAGAACACCATACTATGACAAATGATCTGCTTGAGACAGAAACAGTGAATGGACATAATGAAACAAAAACCAAATAGAATTAAAGAACCATCAAATATTAACACCTCTTATCGCTTCGTGGGAACCGAGGGACGAGATTAAGGGTTATAAGGAAGCACAGAGGAAGCCAAATGCCCAGACCATCGCCCAGCTCTTCCCCCTCACCCAACGCGAGCTCTGGCGGACACCCCAGCCCTCCTCACCGGCGGGCCACAGCAAACGGGCATCGGCCGGCAAGCTCGGGGCGCGGGAGGCCGGCAAGGAAGCCGCGAGGCCTGGCCGCTGGGGAAGGCCGACCCCGGGCCGCCGGCAGCGCTGTGAGTGGGGCCGCTCCTCGCCTCCCTGCTCTCACCGCGGCTGGAGCGGTGCCCGGCGGCCCCCGCCCCAGTAGGGGAGAGGAGCAGAGAAGGGCTCACGGGCGCGTCGCTCCCGACTGACCTGCGGGCGGCGGCTCCCCAAGGCGAGGGGTCGCCCGCCGGACCTCGCTCCCCTCAGCCCGCGCAGCCGCTGCCGCCTACCTCTCGCGCAAGTCGCATTACCACTCTCCCAATCCCACTCGGATCCCTCCGCCACCGCCTCAACGCGGCCCTCCCGTCTTCCCCGAGAAACCCCGCAGGAGAACGCCCCAGCCGGGCCGGTGGCACCGGCCGCTGCCCTCCCGTTCCACCACCCTTACTCAGGAGCGCGGCCTGGGGCGGGAGCTCAAACAACGCACCGGGACTACTTTTTACGCGTAAAACGAGACCACACTATTTGTACACCTGCGCGCGCAGTCGGCGCGAGCCAATTTTAAAGGGGCCAGGCGAAGCGCGAGGCACGCCGGGAGTTGTAGTTTCTGAGCGCCGGGCCCGCCCACCGCGCACCACCCGAGCCGGCGCCACGCCCCCTCGCTGCTCCCCAGCCAATGGGCGTGAGAGACAGAGCGAGGGAGAGGAGGGGGTGTCCCCCCCCTCTCCTGTGGTGTGCGCGCGGGGGGCGGGGCCGGGCCGGGCCGCGGCCGGCGGCGCCCGGAGTTGGTTGTTGCGCGCGGTCGCAGCCCCCGTCCCGGCGGTTGGTGCCTGCCTGAGGGAACCGGCCCCTACGGAGCCTCTGCAGCAGCGCCGCCTCCGCCGCCTCCCCTCGCCGCCTGCCCGCGGGAGGCGCCGCGGGGCCGCGGAGCCCCTGCCAGGTGAGCGGCCGGTCCGAGCGCGGGGCGCGGAGGGGGGTGATGGCCCCTTGCGCTGTGAGGGGAGGCCGGAGGCGGCTCGGGTTTCCTCCGCGGGGCCCTGGCCGGGGGCAGCGGGAAGGGGCCGCGGCGGGCCGGGAAGGGGGGGGTCCTCCCCGCTCTGCCTGAGGGGGTCCCGGGGGCGCCCTCCCCCTCAACGAGCGGCGCTGGTCGCTCGCTGCGCCCGGAGCGTCCGGCTGGCGCCGGCAGCCTCCCCGCGGCCCCCCGCGGGGCCGTGCGACGCGTTCGCCCCCTCCGAGGCGAAGCGCCCGCGGGTCGCTGCCGACAGCCCCCTGGGCTCGGGTGGAACTTGTGCGCTGGGACCCCCCGCCCCGCTGCTGGGGAGCGCTGCGCGGCTCCCGGGCGGACACCTTCTAGGAACTGCCCGGTAAAGCCGCTGTGGGTGCCAGGTGGATGCTGTCCCTGTCGGGGCTCCGTCCTTACCCTGTTATTATTGCGAATTCCTGACATGAAAGGCTTTACGCCTTAGTCTGTACGTGTGTAGCGACATTCCATCCTCTGCAGGCTCTCGGTGCTTCCTTTTCTCTTGAAGGTTATTTTGGAGTTGTAGGTGGGTCGGTCTCTGTGTCTGTTTTTATTGCGGGAGAAGCTGAGACTAAACTGGAAGGGCTGGGATTTGGGTTGGGACAGCAAGTGAAACGATGTAAATACATTGCAATGCTTTAGTTACTTACCGGACGGCTGATACCTAACACAGACTGGCCAGGCTGCTCTTAGGTGAACACAAGGAGGAGGAGGAGCGTTGCCTGGTGGATCTCTGACCTCGAATTTAATAGGGTTCCCTTTTTGGAGACCGTGATTTCTGTTTACTGTCTTTGATGTTTTATTTCGCAGAGCTTGGCTTTCATTCTTCTTTAAGTGCTTCATAACGGGCTCCAGAGTTTTTCCCCTTACTCGTTGTGGCTTAAAGGTGGTCCGGTGTCTGTTAAAGCACTTTATTCTCAGCTATTTGGGGAAAAAAATAATACACGTGTTGTATGGGTAGGAAGAAAAGAACACTCAGTTGTTTTAGGAGCCAAGGCTTTGTGGAATTCCAGTAATTAGGTTCTACAGTTACAAAGTTTACTTCGACTTGTCTAAAATTGCCAGCTGAACAACTACCTTTGTTATACGTTAGATGTATTTAATTCTGTATGACTTTTGTTGGACTCACAACTTCATCCAGACAGTTTGATACCGGTGGTGTAGCAGAGCAGGAAATACTTGTGGATGTTTTATTTGGTCGTTTTGACTAGTTAGAGCTCTTAATCTAGTTTCACACTGGCTTAAAAGGTTTTGTCTGTAAAGTGGCTAAGATGACTTATCCAGATGAAGCATCTTCCTGGCAGAGCTGCTGCTCCAGTGTGTTTTCAGGAAAACCTCATTTTGTCCTCTAAAATGTAGAACTGTGCAAGAAGCGAATTACCAATTTTCCATGAGTAACTTTCCATGATTAATCTTACGTATTCATTTTATGATGGTTTTACCTTATTGTTAGGATATCTCAAACTTAATTCGCGGACTTCCTAAATTACTTTGTTGGAATGTTCTGTTTGGCTTGAATGGCTCTTTCTCACCTGAACAGCAGTGGAAGGAGGTGCAGAGTGTGATTCCCGAGGCTGGGCTGCAGAGCGAGGAGCCAGCAGCCTTTCCTGCCTGGCCTTCCTGCAGGCAGGCACTTCCCCCAGCTGCATGCGTGTGTAAATGAGCAAGTGATAAGAAAGTGAGCTTCGTTCCCGATGCAACATTTGCATCTCCTGTTTCAGAACGTTCATTAACGATGTAAATAAACACACAGTTATTTCAAACCAGCAGTGTTCCCTGTGTATTGGTAAGTCTTGTAGTTGCTTCAGTGAGAGAGAGAGCAAAGAGGCAAAATACCATTTCAACTTCCCAGGTAATTTATGCTTCTGACTTTTCAGCTCTTTAGGAAATCTGCTTGCAAACACATTTACCAAACTATGCACGCTTTCCTCATTAGTTTCCACAGAGCAGAAGTAGTTGGAATCATAGAATAGTTAGGGTTGGAAAGGACCTTAAGATCATCCAGTTCCAACCCCCCTGCCATGGGCAGGGACACCTCACACTAAACCATGGCACCCAAGGCCTCATCCAACCTGGCCTTGAACACTGCCAAGGATGGAGCATTCACAACCTCCCTGGGCAGCCCATTCCAGTGCCTCACCACCCTCACAGTAAAGAATTTCTTCCTTATATCCAATCTAAACTTTAAACTTCCCCTATTTAAGTTTGAACCCGTTACCCCTTGTCCTGTCACTACAGTCCCCGATGAATAGTCCCTCCCCAGCATCCCTATAGCCCCCCTTCAGAATCATTCATTAAAAAAAATAATTGGGGGAAGGGGGGGGGGAATGCTGTTTGCCGAAATGGCTCCTAAATATTTTCTTGCCTAAACAGGATAGTAAAGTATTAAGATCACTATTGTAAGTTATTGATTAGGGTCACAGACATTGGTAATAACTGTTACCCTTCTGTATTGTGCTAGGAAAAATGTGTATATGAAGAGCTTACTGTAAGTTGACAAGTTGCAACATGTTTTCTCTGCCTTGTTCCTGAAATTACTCTCCTATGTCTCTACTTTCCTTTTTCCTGTTTAGTCTTTGCTCTTAGGTTTCCTTTTTTCCTAGAGCTGCCCCTCATCCCAGTTTAGAATTAGACACTCCCATCCCCATTGGCTGCCCGTGTTTTCTTTCCCCTTTTCTCCATGGGGATCCGCAGCTTTACTCCTTGCTGCTGCTTCTCTTGTTCCAGTTGCTTTCTGATGAGGTGGGATTTCAGGTGATGTTAACTCAGTGGTCCCTTCTGGATTTTTTTGTATGGGTGGCCAGCCATGAAGAGAGAGCCCCAAAGGTCTAAACTGGGCATTGCTAGGTGCAGATCAGAGATGAGGTCTGTCTCCTGCCAGCGTCCACACTGTTCCCACTTCCTGTGCTGCTGCAGCTCCCGAGGAATCCTGCCGAGCTGCTCCCTCCCGTGTAGTCAGTGTGTCATAGCTGACATTCGGGTATGGGCACACTATCGAAATTCAAATGATGTGGGTCTAACGAGGAGATAGTGTTGCACTGTGAAAAGCACTGTGAATATTGTGGGGTTCATGCAATGTGAAAAGTGATTGTAAAGAAAACACCTGACATGGGGAAACTGGAAAGAAAACTTCCTTATCTTTCTCCTATTAATATGTGATAGCTCCAGATGTTTTTAACCTACTTACAGTACAAAAATCATAAGCTGAAAAACGTGTTGTGCTTTATTAGTTGAACTTTGAAAGTTCAAAGAGATAATGTCAGGTTCTTTGGAAGCCATAGGGAGTTTTTACTGGCTGGTAGTGGCAGCCAAAAATCACCAGTGAGGCAAAATCCGCTTGATATGTGCATAAAGTAACATGGATTTTGGAGGGGGAGATGTGTGGCTCCAGTCCTCAGCCAAGGAAAAGAGGCTTCAGATTCTCCATGCTAGTACCAGAAAGGGTTGCAGGAGCATGGTGCCACTTTCTGTGACTGCATGACCTGTGATAGGCTGGTAGAGACCTTGTGTGCATAGAGGGGGTTTGGGTATTACCAGTTCTCCCACCCCTCTGTGCTCCCACACATGGCCACTCTTTAAGGGCTAAGCATCGCACTGGGATTTACATTGGACTAAGGCTGAAATACTTTCATTGTTTCATGTGTATCAGCACAATAATGTAGAATTTTCATTACCATCCTGTTTTACATTTCAAGTGGAAAAATGCAGCCTGCAAACTGGAATAAGACTTGCTGGTTGACTTTCACTGGTTTTAAAGCAAGGTGAAGGAGAACAGGTAAGCAGTATACACTGAGAAGAATACGAGAGCTGGAGTATTTCTGCTGTGTTAAGAGACAAGGATAAATGACTTTTTTTGCTTGGTAACAATTCTGATTAGTTGTCCAATATTTGAGCTGTAATTTCAAAAAAGCATGGTTTAGTGTTGTAGGCTCTGTGTTTTCTTCTGCGTTTCCTAAATCAGAAGCAGGAATGACCAAGCATGTGGGAAATTTTCAATCTTCCTTTTTCCTAAGATATGTAAGTGGCTGAGTCACTGAAGAAATTTCTTTCCCCACATCTCTTTAAGTGGACTGAGTTGGTTTGAGATTGCCTGATTGTTGAAAATACAGACAGAGGAACGCTGCACAGTGTATGTAGCTCTGAGGTCACTTTCTTTAAATTGATTTTCTTATGGGACCCCATCAGCTCCTTACAACAGTTACCGTGTTAGCTCACCAAGTTACAAAACAGCTTTACCATAAATGTCCTTGGGTTTGTCTGTTCAGATGACATGAAGAACATCAGAATTTCAGAACCCCTCTAGAGCTTAGTTCAATCTTTCTCTCCTCCCTATAAACACATACTGCTGTGCAGGATGAGTACAAAATCGGTTTGAAACCACACCACTTGAAAAAGTATTTCATAATCAGTGTGTAACTGAGGCGTTTTTTTAAGCTTTTGATTCTGGGGAAAGTTGTCACCCTGACTAGTTTCCCCTTTGTGTGAGTTCTTGGGTCCCATAGCAGGTTCCCTACCCATAGCTGCTACGTATGGGCCTGGCCTTAACCAAGATGCTTTTGCATGAACTGCAGTGGCAGTAGCAAAGATTACAATGACCGTTATTGACATCTGTACTTTGATCACCAAATAGCGACCTTTGTGTTTAAAGGATGGGTAAATATGGCATGTAAAAAGTATTTGACAGCATTGATTTGTCATAATACCTTCAGAATTCATGGTTCTTTTTGCTCAGGGGTAGGTGTTAGTTGCCAGTTTTTAGAGGAGGGGATGTTTAATTTCCCCATGAAATGAAACGCTAAACAAGGGGAAAAATATTTAATTCTTTTGAAGTGCACAAAATGATAAATATTACCTGGTAAAGTTATTTTTAAATCCATTTGTAGGCTTTATCCCACAGTTTACTTTAGAATAATACTTAAGTTAAAAACCCTTACATGCACTTAAATATAAATGCTGAAAAATGCTCAACCATCTTAATGCGCAGTCACTGGTGACTGCAGGAGACATTCTCACCCAAAGGTTTTGAAATCGCAGTCAAGAAATGGATAAAAATCCTGCCAGGCTAAACATTGTAGGCTTCTCGTGTTACTAACATCTTGTCTGAGACACCAGTTCAGTGGGGTGCTAAAAAGGAAGATTGCTGACTTAACGAAGTTAGTGCTATTTCAGCAAATATGCTACTAGCACATAATTTGCCAAATGCAACCTTATTGGTGTTCAAGAAGATTTGGATTATTATATTATTCCATAGAATAAGCTATGTAGTGATACAGTCACAGTTTGGCCTTACGTGTTTTTGTAAAACCAATAAACAAGTGCAGATCTCAATCCTAGAATGTTCTTTCTTGGATGAATGCCTGTATTTATACAGGCCTCTCTACCAAAGGACGAAGAAGGTGTATAATACAAAAGGTGTACATTCTGCATGTATATATTTATATCCGGTCTTCAAGCTCTGCGGCTCTTGCTGTCAGAAAAACCTACATATGCATTTAAAGACATTTAAATGTACAGGATAAACATGAACAAATACAGGCATCCTTCTGCATTGACTTCATGTATGTTCCCTCCCACTGTAAGTCTCTGTAGATATTGCAGATGCTCTTGGTGGTGTCTCAGCTGACAAATAGCCTCTTGGTGAGCATTGTTGTTTTGCTTTTATACTACTTGTTGTCCTTTCTGTGGGCTCTTTTAATGAACAGTTAAAAAACCCCATAATTTCCCCCAAAATTGGCCAGTAAATTCAGAAACATGCATGCCTGAAGGTAATAGAGACATTCAAAAATCCTGTAACTCTTGGGTTGAAACTGTCCTTGGGTAACCACTGGTCTTATAGCACCTTTATTCCTTGGGCAAGTTTTGCCTTTCTACCTTCTATTAGCCTTAATAGTCTTCTGCAGAATAACCCCAGAACCTGCTTGAAATCCTGTTAAAAATCACTGATTCTCTCTGTAAAGGCTCAGAATTACATCAGTATTGCTTTAATAAACTTGGAAGTTTAATGCAAATATGGACAAGGGCAGAGAGAATGAATGTTAGTATTGAAGTTTTCCGTGGAGGAGTAAATCATATTGTGTAACTGTTTTTCCATTTGCTTTAAGCCTCACTAATTGTTGTTTCTCTGCCTCCCTCATCCAGATTGGGTAGTTTTCCTTAAAAACAGGTTGCACAATATTCCTCAGTCTTGAACTTTTATGTCTGTAACTATATGGTTAAGGACTGTGACTCCTACTGTTTGGAATGATCTTTGAAGAAGATAGTTTATTTAATGACTTTTGTACTGTAAACTGTAGACATTCTATGTTTTTAGAAGCAGGGAGATGGCTCATAGTAAAGATGCAGAGAATGTGGGGTATGTGAAAACCCTCAATATGAGCAGTTACACATGCTTCGATCTGGCAACAGTTTGTAGTCTGTTATAGTCAGCGGAATGACTCGCTGAACTTGGTGTTAAATTTACATCCAGGGCATAAATGACCATTATTTTAGAGCTTTATACCTATAAAATTGTATTTTCATACTCTGTGTTTTGTTGTTTGGTTGGTTGGGTTGGATTTGGAAGCTTAAAGCAATGGAATATCAGATTCTGAGCAAGAAAGCCTCAAGCCTGCTCTGCTGCCAGTGAAGCTGCCAGTAATGTCTCCTTTCGATTATAACAGCAAAGTTTTGACAGGATTATGGCAGGCCTTCCTAAAAAGGGGCAGACTCACATTTGAAGGTCACTGTCCCTGGCTACAAAAGATTGCTTGGGAAGTGCAGAAAACAAAGGTGTGTTAGGATAAAGCTTGCTGAAGCTTGAAGTGCTCCTGTGCCTATGAATTTTGCCTAGTAGGTATTTCTTGTAGAGCAAAGACAGTACCCCTGATAGAGAAAATGTCAGTACAAGCAGAGCTTAATGTACATTTCATTTACCTTGTAATCTATTGGTTCTGGCTGCAGTATCGTAATTGTCATCTTGCTCCATGAACCTGTTGGCAGGCAGGGTGCTGGGTCATGGTTCCTTACAAGTTAACCCACTTATCTCTTCCAAAGGTGGCTCTTTTAAGAGAATTGCTGAGAAACTGGTACCTCAGAAGGGTTGTTGCAGGCTGGTATATAAAGTACCTGTTTCTAGCAATTGATAGAGAGATACTGTTAGTAACAGTTGCCATGAAAAACCTCCCGCAACAGCATTGCAGGTTTAAGGTGAGATTGCAAAGTGGTTAGACGGAGATTCCTCAGCTGCACTGGAGCTTTAGTCATGGTGAGTTCTCCTGTGTTCCGTGTAATTATCTCTGTTTTTCTGCTTGTTGGAATGTGAGAAGGGTTTGATTGTTTCAATTGTTTGTGCAGTTACTTCCAAAGAGAGAAGCTGAATCAGGTTCCTTTCTGATTGGTATTGACTCTCAGCATCAGTATGGTATTCAGTAAATACCTTCTTTAAATACAGTATTGCAAATCATACTAGATTGCATCATAGTGCAAATAGCAAGAAGTTGGGGCATTGTAATGAAAAAAATATAAGCCAGGTTCTTACCACCACCACCCCCTTTATTTTTTCTACAAGGCTGTAATTTCTCTCTGTAGTGCATAATGGTGACAGCATTGCAGGCTTTTTTCCTACTCTGTCCTTTGCAGATTGACTTTGTGGCTTATGGTTGTACATTATCTTTGTTTATCAGCATAAATCAACAGAGCTATTCCTGAACAATGGAGATAGCAGCAGACAGACCTTTTGAAGACACGTTTGCGGACTGAGAAACAGTGTTGTATAGAAACATGTTAAAAAAGATAACCAGCATGGGTTATCACGGGGTTCTGCTCAACCCCCTGCAGAGGAGATTATGGAAAGGCTGTGTAATGGTATTTCTCAAACATTCCTACACAACTGCCAGGGCACTTGATGTGCGTACGCTAATAATTCTTATGGGAAATAACAGTAAACAGGTGAAATACCAAAGCAGCAGCATTTAAACATAGGTGGGATTTAGATTTCTTAAGATTCCAAATGTTACATAATTGTTTTCTTCCCAGAGTCAAGTACCTGCAGTTATCTGCATATGAAGTCACCATCTGCCTACATAGAAAGCTGACTTTGGGTGCCTTCATACAAGAGTTAAGCATCCAATCCAAGTATAATCTGTAGAACACAGAAGGGAATATTAATTCACATGATGAATAATGTCTTCAGTGGCAAGCCCTGCTTCCTGAGAGAGGGTTTGAAGTTCAACCAGTAGTCCCTGAAATTGTATAATATGCCTAACACAGACATGTTCTTCTTGTGCTGCCTGAAGGAGCTGGTGTACATTTTCCATCAAACAATAATCACAAAGACTGTTCAAAATACATTGGAAGAATCAGAAGCCAGTTTGGGTTCATTGTTGCAGTGATTGTGCTGACTGCAAATAGCTGAGTTGTGGGTAAAAAACCAAATACTGAACAAGTGAAATAATTGAAAATCAGTGTCATTTTCTAAACAAATACATGTTCTGCTTTTCCCCAAATTGCAGTGTTATACTTTTTGGTGTGCACACTATAGAGGAGTGTTCATCAGCTGTCTGTATCAAAGTCAGTCTCTCTCTGGATATGGCCTCTTGGATTTCTCCTGCTTGTAACAAGCAAGATAGTTGTCCATTCCAGCTTGTACTTCAGGTGATATGGGAACACTTTAGATAAGATTTAAAACTTTATTTCTTTCCTTTTTGTGACCATAAGGCAATAGAGGGTTCCTTGCAATTTTTATTTGGCTTTTTCCTGCCAGTTTACAAAATGTCTGTAAGTAAAGTATCTGCACATCGCAGCTGCTTTTAACTCACTTGATTTTGCCACATGGTTCAAAGGGGTTTTTTCCATCACTCTTATTCTGTGAGCTCTCCCAGAAGTTTCAGGGGCAATTGTTCTGCAGGGAAGATCAATTCTAGGATTTGCAGCCATCAGTCTGTACCTCTAATGGTTTTTCTTGAGCATGCTTGGCTTTTTCTTGGTGGTGGTTTTATGATCTGGTTTAGAAGGAAGAGCTGTCATGCCACAAAAGAAACTCTCTTTGTTAGTCTGACAGGTGAACTAAACCTCAGTTTCTATTCTGAAAGCTTAGAAAGTACAAGGAGAATGGACAATCATATCTTCACAAGTTGCCTTCCTCAGGCTGATAAGTAACATGTTATACATCACATTAACGCATCACTTCCACATCCTTGGGTGGACATGACAGTGTCGTTTAAGAACAGAAAACATGCAGAGAGCAAAAGGGATATGATTCCTGGGATTAATTGAGCAGTACCTGAAAAATCAGAAATCTAGCCTTTAGTAAAAGGGAAAAAATACTGAAATATAAAGTCTGCTTTTTTTATTTTTGCCATAAGAGAGAAAAGTGAAGGGTTCTCATAGTAAAGATATCTTTCTAAATGCTGCTTTGCAAATTGGTGCAACCCTGATGTGTCTGCCCTGTTTTACAGGCGATGCTGGGACCTGTGATAAGCATTTCCTTTTGGAAAAGCTGTACCCAATGTGAAAACAGAGGGAACATAATCTCTTCTGCCTCTTTAAGATGTGTTGGAATAAATGTGTCTTTTTGAAGGGTTTTTTTGCATATTTTTCAGATGAGCAACTCTTGAGCTTTGTGCTTTTTATTACATAACTTTTATGGTTGTAATGTTCTGAGCATGAGCTCAGGTTTTTAGTTTGGGTTTAGTAAAGTATTTGCTGCTTTATTTGCTGTAAAACCTGAGAAGAGTTCCTGTCTTCCAGCTCTGTAAGTTCATATGGGAGGCTTCAATGTGCAGCCTTCAGAATACAAAATATTTTCTTTAGTACTTTTAGAATTCCAGATCATTGGGACTTTCTCTATACAAGATTATAACTTTCTGGGGGTATTTTGGCACAAACTGGAAGCTGTTAGGTTTTGCAACTTTTGTTTGAATTACTTAGTTTCTCTGCTTTTTTTCTTCTTTCACTTCATAATTAGAGGCTAGTGGACAAAGCAGACTTGGGACTGAAGGCACCAATCTGGTATCTGGCAAAAAGGCTAACTTAGAGAAGTGACTGTGCCTGTTTTGAGAGGGGAAAAAGTCCAGGAACTGGAGAAACAGCTTTAGGAGCTGTGGTTTATTTTGTTGTTTGGTTCTGTAAGCTAGTCATTTCTGGCACTTCCATACACCAAATTCTGCTAATTTGTATCTTACATTTAATAATGTAGTGTTATAGTTTTATAGGAAACAGTTGCTAACAGACTCATTCTAGTATTTGTGAAAGTGAAGTTATATAATTTTCTTTGATAGTTGAAGAGAGCTGTCTGATTGGAAATATCTTTGGCCATGAAGATCTTGGACAGACATGATCATTCTATGTTGTGTTGCTTTGAAATCCATAGGTTAAGAAAAGATTTATAACTCTAAATCAACTTTTTAGGGAAGAACTGTTAGGAAGAAATGCATTCTGCAAACTTTACTTGAAGGAGGAGACATGTTTGTGTTCTTTTCCTACTGAGAACTGTGTCTGAGCTCAAATTTGACTGGATGTGTATATGTATATCTTAAAGACATATCTATGTTGAAGTGGCTATTGATACTGTTTTAGGAAGTACTGTTAAATCTCCAGTTATATTCGTATTTCAGGAAGAGCCCATTTCTATCTGCAGAGTAGTGCAGTAGAAGGTAAGGGTGATTTCCACACACAGCAGCGTATGTACCTAGTATTTCACTGGCTGAGGCATGACTAAAGTTCTCATCTCCTTCCAGAAATCTGGTCTGATTTTTGTTTGCTAATCTTTTTTCCTTCAAAGTGAGGAGACATTCAGTGATCATCCCAGCTGGCTGTGCATTGGAAGCAGAGAGACAGGAGAGGGAAATGGCTTATTCAATCATCTCCAATCAAACCCCCAAACTCCATCATCTCCTGATTTAACAGATAAGAGAACTAAAAGCTTGTCTGAAGTCGACTATTCCAGCTCTAACATAAAAGAGGGCCCAGAACACACTCTTGGTATTACTCACTTTGCTAACCCAGCCTTTTGAAAACAGCTCTGGTAAATATTTATTTAGTTGCCATAATACAGTATGGGTATGTCTTTGACCTCAGCAGTTAGGCTGAGCTAGGCTACTCCTTCTAAGAGCTTCAAGTCTTTAGTTCAAATAGTGAAGATTTATGGCTTTGCATCATGAAGTGTATTTCTAGAGGCTTATCTTGGCACTGTTACATTTTGTTTGTGTAACTGTGTTGTATTGTCATCTTTCTTGTATATCTTGCTGTCAAAGCACATGCCAGGTCATGTGTTACGGTCTGTTCAGAGCAAGCGTTTCTTTTGCTAGTTAAATATTTCTGTCTGTGAGTTGGAGAAGCTGCACTGCAAATCAGAAGCTTGCAGTCAGACTTGCTGATGAGTAGTTACTTTTTGCATGGCTGAATACTTAAAGTTAGCATGTGATTTGGGAGTAATCTTTGGAATTAATCTCTGTATTGTTCAGCAATAGGAAAACTTGGAGACTGGGATGATGCTCAGTTGTTGTTTAGTTTTCAGATTGTTTTAATCAGAAATGTCAGTTTTAAGATAGGAGAAGAGTGCCCAGAAAAATAGGGGTTTGCTGGTTTTAGAGCATTGAAGATCCTGCCTTTAAACTTGAAGTCAGGGACTGAATAAGTCCTTTTTAAGTAAGGAAGCCTCATTTTTACAAGTTTCATCATTGACCTCAAGATCACTTCTTCCATCGCTTGTGACAAGGGATCAAACAGGCTGTCAGTAAAATGCATTCAGACAGGCTAACCAGTAAAATGCATTCAAGTCTTGTCAGGTCTTGCCTAACACTTGATAAGATGAGTGAGATTGGCAGAATGACATACACCCATATTATTACTTTTTAACTCTTCTGTAAAATATGCTGAAGTCTAAAATAAAGCTTAGTGTTACCAACAGAATGCTGACTGTGCCAAAATCACGGACAATGCAAACATCCTTGCTCCTGGAACTGAATCAGTTGAAAACAGCAACCAAAAAGGCAAAGTGGAATGACCATTAAGTTATCTGAAACATTAAATAACAGCAATCTGCATTAAAATAACTGGGTGAAAATAGTTGATGCCTTTGTCATTTCTTTTGCAGAGCAGCTTCCATGTGTGCACCACAGTCTTATCTTGCAGCTAGAAAATGAGGTTCTGAAGTAGGCTGCTGTGGCTAATACTTAATGGCAGAGATTTATTTCTTAATCTGCATTGAAGATTTTTGAAGTACTGGCTGGTTTTTAGCAGGCTGATTGAGATTTTGTTTGCTTCAAGAACATACAGAATAGGAATGCTGTAATTAGAGTGTGGTGGGAGCTTTTGGCAAGTCCTGAATTATTTCTGCAGTAGTATTGTACTGAGAACACGATGCATTTTGAGGGAGGGGAAGATCAGAACAATGCGCAGATTTGCTTGTGTGGGCTTATATGACTCAGTTAGCCTGAACTCTTGAATTCTTTAGGAAAAACTGCCAGGCTAACCTTGTTTTTCAAGTCAGTTTCAGTTGTCCAGCAAGCTGTAAGTCTTGATCCACAAGGTCCTGGCAATTCTCCATAGGTTTGGGTCAGCAGTTTACAAACACTGCCTGGACCAATGATCTGTGAGATCAATCTTTGGGTCTTCCTGATGCTGCCTTTGAACAGCTTCATTGATAGCAAAGCAGAAATGACTTTAGAAAGGCCTTGGGATTGGATTATAAGACTTCAAACTTAGGGAAGACAAAATGTTGCTTAAAAATGCTTGAGAAGTTTCTATAGTCTTTGAATGAAAATATTGTGGTCCTGACATTTTCTGCAGGTATGTTGCAAGCTACTGAATAGGAATGTTTTGGTAATGTAAAGATTGCATAAACCTATTGAAGACACTTTGCCCATCTTAGAAATTGAATGCACTATGGGAACTGGTCTGCTGGCTGGCATCCATCCACGTTTGTGGATTCAGTTACTTGGCTGCTTTTAGTCTGTGAATGCATAAGATGGACTCAACTTATATCCTATGCTTCCTAGTTAGTGAGAAGTCAGTGGGTTTAAAGATTTGAGGCCACTGAAATAGTGGGTGTACCTGCCACAGGACCTGCTCCTCTCCTTGAAAACATTCTAAAGCTGAACTGGGTTTTTTTTTCTCCCCTCTAGCTTCTTACCTGTGTTAGTAAACCGTGCTTTCTGTTAGTGCTTCAATCATCTGTGACAGCTGGCTTACTGCTCCCACCCTGTGCCAAGCTGTGTTTCATATTAAATCTGTTTTTTCCAAAACAATTGTTTTGGGAGGAGTTCCTTGCACACTGACTCCAGCTAGTGGAATTCACTCTGGCAGTGCATTTGGGTATCCCTGTGGAGGCTCTGGGTCTCATTCATCTACCATCTTTTGCCCTGATATTTTCTTTCAACAGTGTTTCATGCTTTCCTTGAAATACCTATGAAATATCATTCTGGATTCTCAGATTGACACTATTGTAGGCGAAAACTTATGTTGTGGCAATCTTAGTTCTGCCTCTGCATGCTGAAAAATTGATGGAACCTGTTAGAAAGTTTGCTGGTGTTGGCTTTTACTAGGGACAAATCAACAGGGAGAAATGAGCTGGTGCTTCCAGGTTTAGGAAGGCATACAGGGTGCCTCCCTTCAAGCTCAAGCTGTGTGTAAGAATAAGAGCAGCTGTTTGACATGTCGCAGCAGCCTGGGAACTGGCCATACAAGGAACACTCTTTACAAAGCCGGGTCTGTCTGATTCACATGTTGCATATGTGTTAAAGTTCATGGGGCTCTTTGTCTAGATGGTGGCTGCGTGTGCGTTTAATCTCTGAAGTGTTTGAAAGCTTCTCTAGATATTAATAGAATGGTAGAAAGGAAGTGGAAAAGAGGGGGAAACAGGCTGGCTGAATAGTCAGCGCTTGGTTGCCAAATCACATTTTGGGATTCATTTCTATTTTGAATACTACAGTGACTGCCAAAGCTGGCAAACTGTGATCCCCTTTGGAAGGGGGAGGAGACTGCATTACTTCTCTGCGGAGGAGGGACATCACTTCGTTTTCCTGATGCTTTGTTTTTCCTTTAGCAGTGAACAAAGACATTCTGGGGGAGAAAAGTAGAAAATGCCAGTTTTCAAAGTTTTTCCCGAAATTTTACAAAACACTGGCTTTGATTTCCACTTTGAATGTGGCTTCCTGTCTTCTCTGCCATCATTTGCATACCTTTAAAAATAGTAGGGTTTAACTTTGTTATAGGAATGTGTCCTTTCCTCAGCTAGTGCTGCTCAGGGTATTGTTTCTTTGGTTATTTCCAAGTGCATATAAGCAAGAAGAGATCAAGTTTAGTCACCAAACGATTGGCCAGATTTGCAAAAAGGAAAGCTGATTAGAATCACCAAAACCCCAGGCTGCACAGAATACTATGTGTACTTAAATAACTAAAGCCTACAGCTTAGGGAGATAAGATGGCTGAACAGCAAAGAGAAGCAAAGAAAAACTAGGAGCCAAAAAATATCTGGTTTTTCTTCCTGTCTTTGTCGTGCCTCACTTGTAGCCTTGGAAACTGAGACAAAGAGGTTAAGAAACTTGCTCATTCTTAAAATGGAGATAAGATACAGTGTACAGCTTATTGTAGCCTCACTTAGTCCCCTGCAAAGTGCTGCATGTGAACAGTCTTGGTTCATTTAATAGTATTGCCTATATGATGAACATGTTTGTTTGGGACCTGAGACAATGAACCCACATTCAGTTATGTTGCTGTGCCTAGCTGTTAGACTGAGCCTTTGTTTCAGTGTCTCAGGCTTTCCAGGCTATTTCATCATCTCCTCTATCAGGAGGCTATTGGGTGTATTGGTCAAACTATTCTTGGACTTCAGCAGGATGCAAAGTGTCTCCAGTGCATAAGCTGAGCAGTCAGAGCACAGAGAGGCTGGTTGGCTGTGTTCTATTTAAACAGGGTCTCGTTTTCCCCCAAGGAATATAAACCAGGAATTTGAGACTGTGGGATCAAAACATTGGAAAGCGTTCTTGGCAAATTGATCAGCTGTGAAATTGTAACAAGCTCTTATTTCTGAAATCGGAAGGTGACACTTTTAAGTTGAGTTTAGTTCTGTACTTAGGGCTTTTGTTTTATAGGCTCTCTGGCCATGCCTGTGCTGTTTATATTAATGTAGCTCATTTGTAGGCAGCACAGACACTTTTAGAAATTGTGAGACTGTGGAGACGTTTAATGGCTAAGGATAAATTGCACAGCTGTGGACACTATTTATACTCCCGTGTATAGCAAAGAGTGTATCATGAAATATGCATAGCTTCGTGTTGGGAGTTATTTTTCACGGGGTTTTTAATCTTGGTAAGGATTTGCCAGCTTCTGGTTTTACAGGTTAAAAAGTGTTAGCATGTCCATATCCCAAGAAGAAAAAGATTGGGTGTTACCCATTAAGAACATGAAAAGAGACCTCTGTAGAGAAGGTAGATGGGCTGCAGCAGAATGTTTCAAAATCTTAGTAAGGAGTTCTAGAAACCCTGTGGAAGATTTCTGGGCTGAGAGGAGTTCCTAAATGTGCAAAGGGAAACTGAAAGCATTTTAAGTATGATCAAAAATAGCCAGGACTTGATGGAAGACACAGTGAACAGTAACTCATGCTGTGACTTAGCTTACAGTTGAAGGATTTGAAACCTCTGCAAGGCATGCATATACATCTCTTCCCTTCCGGAAGAAAGTGATGTCCAAGCCCACAACTTTCTGTAAAAAAGCAATTTAAAGCAATTTCCAACTTTCTAAAACATGTAAGGAAAAATAATTAAAACTTTCCGAATTTTATCTCAACCAAAGGACCCAGAAAGGGAGCAAGTTGTTTGTTCTTTGCAGGTGTGTTAATGATGGGAATCTTTTAAAAGTCAACTTTAAAGGACAAAAGGACAAACACAATTATAAGATGTGTAAAATGGAAATTAGACACTGAGACAGAAACGGAATTGCTTCGAAGATGAGAGGCTGGGATAGATTAAGAGCTACCAGATACCATCCTCAATACTGGCATCTAATGTCTTTGACAATTACTTTGAAGAAAGCTCACTGAGAGAAACCATAGGAACTTGCAGACACTATATAGTTTGTGTTCCTGGTTTGTGTATCTTGCACATAGATTGGGGCTAATTTCAAGCTGACCCCCTCTTTTATATCTGATGAATTCCATAAAATTACTTTGATATTTAAAATACTCCAAATGCTTCTGCATCCTCCAGAGATTTAGTTGCAGCATTCTCTTTTCTCCCTTAATGCTCTAAAACCCACAAGCTTGTTGTGTCTCAGATTGCTGTCTCTTATGGGAACCAGGGATAGGTTTAGTGGGTGAATTGTGAAGTAATTTGATGAAGGGCTCAAAAGATAGGATCTTTCCTCTCTTTTCTTCCCTTGTAATGTCAACACTGTGGTTTTTAGAAAGAATAATTTGCACGTATGCTCTGAAATTCCAACTTTGGCTCTGGCTTGTCCTATGCTGTTACCACTTCGCTGAGGCTGATCTGATACAGGTTAATCTTTGACAGCTCTTGTCCCTCTAAGAAACTCATTTCCAAATTATATATTACACAAGTTTGATGAAAAGATAAAGCTTGAATTAATAAGATTAAGAACTTACTGACATCAAAGCAAAAATGAGCAGGGCAAAGCTGAGAGCCTGTGGGTAACTATTGCTGACCATTGTGCGTGTGTCATTAGCTAATAAAGATGTTTATTTTTCCAGAATATTTAATACATTTATACTTTCATTTTTGAATTGGATATTTATAAAGTTCTCACACCTCCCAGCCACATTCCCTCGACTTACTTCTACTCTGTTTGTGCAGACTGACAAATTCTGTCTGGATCAGGTTGCAGCCCATGAAGGGGATTTGTCCCTTGCCTTTCATTCGTCTCTCAACCACAGGTTATAGCAGTACCTCTTTGCTGATTTCAGTACAGAGGGAAGCAGAATAGCTTACACCACTGTTAGGGTTTTAAACATCTTAAACCTAACTTGCTTTACTTTGCACTGAAATGAGCTTGCACATTCACCATATTCTCACTGAGAGACAGTAGCTTGATAAATCACTCTGTCTGTGACAACAACGAAGAACAACATTTTATTTCTTGACTGATACATTCAGCCCAGTCTGGAATGATGTATTTTTTTCCATTCCTCAGATGACTGGTAATGTGAGAAAACAATACGTGGATGCAGTAGGAAAATCTATCAACCGACTGCTTTAAAACAAAAGTTGTGAGGCTGAGTGAAGAGGAACTGGCTGTGCCTCCTCTGTCTGACAGTAAACCTTCAGTGCAGAAACCCAGAAATGTCTTTCTCTTGCAGGGTTCTACCGTTGTTTGTTTTGAGAACCACTTGAGTATGTTGCCATCATTTGAATGAGACTTTTTAAGAGCTGTTTCTCTGGAACATTTAGATGGGTTTATACATGTATGTCTGTTGCATCGCATACTTAGCTTTTTCCACTCTGCGTGTTTTAGTCCAAGAATGTGTGTTGGAGATCGTGGAAGATTGCTCCTGGCTGAGCAGCCTGACGGGTCCCTGCTGTGGAAAACCTGCATCCTCTAGATTCTTTTTAAATTGCACAGTGTAGAGTGATTTGTGATTCCAGTGTGAAAAGCCCCACCACTACCTTCGACTTCTTGAAAGCAAGACAAACTGATGCTTTTTCTTATTGCTGCCACATTGAGGAACCACTGTATGAAATACGCTGCAAATTTAGCTCATGACTTCACAGCAACAACTGTTTAAATCCTTACTGTCCTTCAAACACACAAAGGCAACTGCATCAGGTCTCAGTGCAGTGGCTGTTGGCTTCTGCTTCCTGGGATGGTACGAGAGATAAGATTCATAAATGGCACAGTACAAGGTAGTTCTTAACATGGTCTTTAAATGCCTTTTTTTTACATGAATTATTAGCATTACCCTGGTGACTACGTCCAAATACATCAATAGAACAATCAAGCTGAAGTTGTGAGGTTCTCTGTGTTACCACATTGCAGTCTGGGCAGCTCTGGCATGCAGCAACTTTTGATGATGAGCTCATCGGTCTTTCTTGGTTTACTGGCTCTGAGGCAATAAGTGGGAACGTTTGTTTCAGACTTCAGGGTTTTTAAACAACTGCCTTCTTTATCAAATGCATAGAAATTTGCTCACTTTCTGAAAAGGCTGTAATGTGAAGTGTGCAACAGCAAAAAGCCTGCACTGAGTGACAGAACTTCACAAAACTTAGAACGTAGTAGCAGAGGAAGCAATACCACCTCGTAGTCTGCTGGTTTCCAACAGTAATGAAGCTGTGAGCCATGTAGCACGGGTTAAATGCAGACTGCAGTGTTTCAACTGCGGCGATAGTCTGGGCAATCAGGCTTTACTTCCCAAAAAATTCTTTATTAAAGGAGAAAAAGGTTTTACAGATCACTTTGTATAGCTTTGGCTTGTAACGATACCTGATCAATCTCTGTGAAGATAAAATAGTGGGGAAATAAGTTCTTCATAAATGTATTTCTTTCCTAAGTCTTTTTATTAAGGAAAATAAAAATATAGTTCTAAAGCATTTTTAATATGAATTTTTAAAGGCATTTGAATTAAGAAAGGATATCACTTGTGATATTAAAGTGTAATTAAATATTTATGTTACTGTAAAATCGCACTTTCCATGTGCTTACACAAAGCCAAGCACGTTTTTTGTTCCTTTTGTGTATTCCTATTCTGAGACGTGGGGTCGGAGTCAGTGAATGAGTCTCATGTGTGCCCAGGCTCCTAAGTCCTGCTTTGCCCTTTTCCTGTTGCGCAGTTGGTTCTCCCAGGAGTTGGTCAGTCTTAGCAGAGTAATGTGCAACCACTCCTTAGCTTCCCCTGGGTTAACCAGAGCTCTTGTGGTATTTTACGGTTCCGTTCTGGAAGGTGCCTGTAGCATGTTCATGCGCAGTCCCTCAGTATTCTTTGGAATCTGTTTTTTTGTCCAAGGTTGAAGGCATTGCAAGAATCATTTTGAGGTACCCATCATGTGGAGAAAACACAATCTTCTGTAGAGGGATTGTGTAGGAGTTTAATAGCATCTTCACTTGATGACTTTCGTAGGCAAAATGTTAAAGCTGTGTATCTGAAGAAGTGGGATCCAGGCTTTGATTATTACAGTAATATTTGCCTTTAAACAGCCAGACTGGCTAAGTCTAGATTAGGAACCAAATCCTTCACCAGGGCTTCATAACCTTAATGCACTGAAGCTTTGTGATGCTGTGATGACTTTCACTTGAGAATGAAAACCCCCTCTGAAGTCTGACCAGCCTTTTCACCTGTGTTTAAAAGGACTAAATTCTGTTTGGAGTTACAACCAAATTAAGTAAGAGCTTGAGTGTATTCTAATCTGAAGAGCCCTACAGTTGTTATAAGAATCAATAGTGCAAGATCACAGTAAGAGTTTCTTCCTGCCTTGATGCTGGGCTTCTGCAAGCAGACATGGAATCAGAGAAGAAGAATTGTTTTCATGACACGCAACTGTATCAGTGAGATTCTTGGTTGCCATCAGCAAGGTGATTTCACTTAATGCTTATGGTAACCTGCAAAGTCAGACATACAAAACTGTTCTGACTGTCAAGTCCTGTGCACCTCTCATCTTGTATCCCAAATAGCTGTTCAGCTAACCCAAAGCATCACAAGCAAGAAAACAGGTCCTTTCAAGGTTATGGCTCATCATGCTTTGGTAATGCAATTCAGAAGAGCCTAAGCACAACAAATCAAAGCCTGTGAAATGATGCATGGATTTATGCTTCTGTAACTTTGAAAAAAATTCATGTAGCTTTCCATTCTTCCATCTCAGAGAGCCCTTGAAGTATGTCAGGTATTTATAGCTTTGGATGTCTCACTTGTACATGCGGGAGTTAATGACTCACACCTTTCCCAAACAATCGAAGTGCTTCCTGAATAGCAGAGAAAACATTCCTTCCTGGGCTCAAGCACTGATTCACATTCTGATTCACATTTGTTTGTTGTCATGTGGCAAACACCGTTTGGCATGTTTACTCCTAGGTCTTAATTACCCTGCAGCAGTACTTTTCTCTTTATAGATCTTATTTTCTTTCCTTCTCTCAGCTGTGGCATCAAACAGCACCTAAATTAATACAGAAATAATGGCTTAGTTTTTCCTTCCATCTTCCCTCCTCTCCCAGCTGCAAGCTTCGGCTTCTTTCCCTATCACCAGCACCTGTGGGCCCTCCACTGAACTTGAATCAACTTGTTAAAGCCGCAGAAAATGAATCCAGTGAAGAAAAGACAGTTTTAGTAATAAGTTTGCAATTCAAGTTGGCTTGGTGAGGAGGCTCATAATCATCAGCACCAGCACAAAGGAAGAAGTCAGGCTGGCACCAGGAATGTGGCAAGGGGGAGGGACCTATACAATGTCCCTGTACTGAGTATAATGAATTAAGAGTAAGCTGTTAATTCTGTTAACCATAACTTTTGGTAGAGATTTATGTTGGCTTTTGTCCCTGAAACAGCTCTTCTGAGTTGTGAACTTAGGATGGGAGCATGGGAGAAGATAACAGAACATGCTCTAGGGCTAGAAGAGAAGGAAGTGGCAGTATGGGTTCTAGCTGTCACTAGCCAGGCAATCCTTCAGTTGTTCCCTGGATTTGCTACCTGGATCTGTCTTTGGTTGGCATGCTAGAGGATGTATCACGTTAGTCATCATAAAGAGTTGCCCTACTACCTCCTGCCCCATGTCCCTTGGGTTTGTGCTATGCTAGTACATGTATTTGTATAGCTGAGTCAGGAGATGGATCCCAGAAAAACTGGGAATGATATGAGTGATGCTTATTTAGTTGCGTTGCTGTTTATCCTTATCAAGTTCCACTGCCACCATGCAGAAGGCTGTCAGCATCACTGAGAAGAGTTGTTACTTATGTTTTTCCATCGCCTTTGCCATATCGGCGTTCCTGGCTGCTTATCACAAATTTGTTGCTCTCTCATTTGTGTTGGAAACGGATTCATAGGGCTTCACTGGCAAGCAGGCCACGGGAATGTTGTGGGCTTAGTACCTGGGATGGGCAGAGTGTCAGTTGACCCAGGGGTACAGTGCTCCTGCAGAGCAGTAGTGGCAGGATGAGGGGAGGTTGGGTGGGGAGGTGGCAATGTTCCAAGTGACTTTGTCACAAAAGAAAGTATTGTTTACCCATACTCTGGAAGGGTTTGTGTACATTTCTAATGCTTTTATTTGCATTAAAAGCAAAAGTTGAGGACTAGTCAGTAATTCGTTTAAAAACGCAATGAAAAATTTATAGCCTAACTGTACTGTTTGTGACAACATCTAGGATGTGGTTAAAATGGTTATTTTGAGCTTAGTGAAACAGCATGCTTTGAATTTTAAGTCCTGTGTGCTGTTGTAAACGTTATCTGTCCTTTGCTGAAGCATTCCTAGCAATCTAGATCAGATCTGTCCAAGATGGTCCACTTTACGTGGGTTTTGTTGCCCAATCGGTCATCATTCTGTTCATTCCTCTGCCCTTTATTTATGCCTCTTCCTGTTTTTCCTCCTCTTTCCCTGTATGCTTGAATGCAGACTATTTCCCTAAATGTAGCTCTTCTATTTAAATGTACCCATGGTAGTTACTCATTATTCTCCCACGCCCAAACACAGATTTGCTTCCTCTTTTGATATTTTTTGCTGCTGACCTATTACACTGATGTCTGTCTCCTGCTTCATGAATTCCACAAGTTAAATATTTTAATGGGCAATGAGTGCTACCGGCAGTTGTGCAAAACAATCTGGCAAAAGCACTGGTGGGAAACCAGCCATCTTCCTCTGCCCAACATCAACTAATATTCAACCCCCAAATTCCCCCACCACATCCCACACAACTGTCTATCTTCACATGCAAATATTTGGGATCCTAGTTGATTCCTGTGGGGTTTTAAATGAAATGACCTTCTCTTGCTATCCCAGGTTTTAAAAACTGAGTAATTCAAACCCCCAGACGCTTTCTCTAAACTAGTCTGACAAGACCACACAGATTGCAGGATGCAGGTTACAAGGACAGCAAAGGGGTGTAACGGAGCTAATGTGGAACAAAGCCGTCTATGGACTAGACAGATGAGGAGTGTGACAACTGGAAGCTCTTTCTTTCTGTCATCCTTCTCTACAGCATATCAAAAAGACATGGAGCTAATAGCTCTCATACATTGTGCCTTAAGGGAGCCATTCTGTTCCCTCCTTTCTTTGCACAGAGGCTAAATTTATCTTGTAATCAAGCTGTTGTTAATGCAAGAGAAAACATCTGCTTTTTAATGCTGGGAAACATGAGTGGAATTTGTCTTCCGAGTATACTGCAGGTAGTCTTGCAGTTCTGGAAAGATCATTTTGTATTAGGCTTTTGGGGTTTAAAATAATGCTCCCCATTATTCAAAATATGAAGCGCTTCATCTTTATGGAATTAGGAAAAGAACAGAAAGTATTTGTTTGGTTTTTATAAACTGAGAAAACTGCTCATTGTCGGTTCACCCTCTCACTTGTACCCTGCTCGTGCAGATAACCAACTGTGAAACCTGTCAAAGTGATCGCTGTCTTCAAAAGTGGTCCTTGTCCAAGGTAGCGTTGCCCTTCAGATCATTTTGGTCGTGTTCGTAGTGCTGGGAATGGTTCATTTTTCACAAGTAAAGTGGGAATGTGTTGCAGGTGATGGTTAGTTGTGCTGGGTTTGCATTCTTAATGACAATCAGAATAAAAAGCCTGTCTACGTACCATCAGGTTCACAGAGAAGGAGCTTTGTCTCAAAAACATGCTGGCAGGATTATTTAGTGATTTCATTCTGATGTGCCAAATACATTCTCTACATATTAGCAAATAAATTTGGCTGTGACAGTAAATATTTGTTGAGATAATGCACTGCAGCAGTTGTGTTTTGGTAACTTTCAATTCTGTTTCTTTCCTTCTTTGTTTGTTACATATGCATAAAATCATAGAATCCCAGATTGGTTTGGGTTGAAGAGGCCTTAAAGCTCATCCAGTTCCATCCCCCTGCCACAGGCAGGGACACCTTCCACTAGAGCAGGTTGCTCCAAGCCCCAGGCCAGTTGTCCTATATCCATATATTGGTAACTTCAGGTGCCACCTCTCTCCAGATGCTCAATCAGGTACCGTTTTCCCACAAGTTCAGCTTAGCTACTATGGGAGATGGACTTAGTGAATTTGTGATCCTATTGAGTCAGTCCAAACTCAAAGCTACCTAAAAAATGACCAACCTGAAATGCTCTCACTTGTAGTGAATACAGCCTTTTTATGAGAGTTTAAGAACTAAAGTACTGAATTTCTCCCCTAAAGAAAATGCAGGAGCTTTAGGAACTAGCTGCTGCTTTTTGGATGTTGTTCACAGAACAACTCAAATCTGATCTTCAAAACTGAAAGCCAGCTATTAACATGTATTCAAGAGACAAGCTGTTGCCTGGGTAAGAAAATTACTTCTCTATTCAGGATGTAAAGACACAAAGCAAAACTGAAGTGACCAATTTAAAACAGTATGAGCATTCTCCTTCCTCTGACTTCTTATTCTCTGTGTGTGTCTCTGCATGGGTGGGATGACTGAAGTGATTCTGTGAGAACTTAGTGAATATGTGATCTGTGAAATAAGCAACTATTCTTTTACGTATTGATTATAGTCTGAATAATCTGGGATTATTCAAAACACACCCCAACTTCTTGTGAAAGCTTGGTTCAGTTCTTGCAAGAAACATGTCCTTGGACCAGACTGCCTACCAAACTTGATGTTGCTTGCTATCCGCATGCCAAATGTAACTACATATTTTATGGTTATGGATCAAGTGTCCAATAGATTATACACTAATGGATCTGGTATCTGTACAGATGAAGGCTGATTATTCCTTTGAGACTTAGAGGGAAATGGAAGGGCTTTAGGTCACTGGACAATTTTAAGTGTTAAGGTGGAAAGATAAGACTTGGGCTGGAAATACAAGTCAGTTTTCTTCATGTTTGGAAAAGGTGGATAGATGTTATCGCAGTGAAAAATATCATGATTACGACCAAAACAATTCACAAAAGTGCATTAATTTTCCTGAGCTGTTTTACCCGTTTTTTCTTTTTCCTTAGAGCTGGAGTGTGTTTTGTTGAGCCTTTTAACTTCGTGGTGTTCAGTGTGGTGGCATTGCTTGACATGAGCACAAAGTGGGAAAATGCCGTGGAATTTCTAATTTCTTTGAAAAGAAGTTTTTACTCCTTTCCGTTTGGGGCAAAAAGCATGTTCTTGGAAAACTGGGGCTTGATTTTCTGTCTTAACCACCTCTGTGAGTAGGGGAGAGAGGTTTATTTCCAATGTACTGGCCCTTTTGTTCCTCAGTTCCCCATTCCAGTGCGCTCCCACTGCCCACATCCCTTTCTGTCACATCCAGTGCATCACTTACCAGCAGCAGTGCTGTGTGTGGCTGGGCCAGAGCTGCATGTTTAAGACCCACTTGGCTGGCTGGACAGCTAGTGGACTCTGCCAAGTGTTCCTCAGCAGCACTCTGCCTTGATCCTTTCTGCCTTGGTTGTTTCCTTCTGCCTGTACAAGCTGGTAATTGCAAAACTTGCAGATTTTAAGATGCATCTGGGATCCTGACTCTCCTTTTACGTCTTTGCAAGTTGTCAAGGGGGGGGACAGAGCAACAAACTTCATTTTCTTAGAATGTGAACTTATGATTTCTAGGATATTAGTACAATGAGATAAGTCAGAATTTGTTGAAAATATGATGTTATACCATGCCCAATTCAAGTTTTTATTTCAGAATTATCACAGTATTTAGTTCTCTCTGATTGTGTTTCTAGGGTCAGAAATAACTTGCAAAAAAAGACGAAATGACACTCTGGGAAATTAGAGTTGCCTCTTCTGTAGAACCTTGAAGTGCAGTAATATTAAAAGCATGAAGCTGTTTACAAGTGAACATCCCAGAGGTACTTAACTGTGGTTCGGCAGATGCAGATTGTTGATTGCATAAGGCTGCTTTTAGGCAGTACTGCCAAAGAAGGGGAGGCTCAGCAGCATTAGCACTTGTGCAGATGTGACCAGCTGAACTAAGTTCCTCATCTGGCTGGAGATTTTGTGGTAGGGGGATTAGTTTCCAGCCAGATTAAGGACCACATCTATCTAGCTGATTACACAACCCATAAGCACTTCCACCAGCTGCACTGGGAACACTCAGCCAAAGAAGTGGAGGGATAGTCTCTTCGACCAGAAGTGCAGATTTCTATCTTCTTATGCAAGTTGTAAATCTGCACCTTAAGAAACATCTTATTGATGAGCTGATGGGCTCAGAAAGGCTCAGCTGCTTGCGTACTCTTTAAAGTCAAAGATCCAAAGTCTTGTTGCTTTAAACATATTTGAGTATGCAGTGATAGTAAACTTATATCTGAATAAGTTCAGATATTTCAGAGCAGAAAACCCTGTAAACATGTTTTGTACCTTTGCATACTAAAAATGTTCTGTCTTTCCTAGTGTTTTGTACATTGCTCGATTGATACTACATAAATTTCATCCCATATTTAGCTTCAGATTAGAAGTTTCATACAGATCTCAAGGCTTCTAAAATGCTTGGAATCCAAGATGTCAGTATAACACTGAGCTGAAATATGATGGATTAAACTGTGATTTTGCTTTGGGACTTCCAAGGGGTTTTCTATTTAGAGATTTATACCTTACGTGCTAGTCTGTCATTCTATATTCTTCACTTCCATTTCAATTGATTTTTCAGGTTGCTTTTAGATGACTTATCTTAAAGAGTGCATGGTGAGGCAGGTGGTGAGATGCTGATCATAGTGACACCACTCCAAAAGCTATGAGGCTGTTTCCTGATCTGTATATTTTCAGGATCAGGTTTTAAAAAGTGCCTTGGTTTCTGTTCCTCATTCCTTAGGGAAGCGCTGCTTAGGCTGGGTTGGCACAGTGTGGGTTTGGCTCAGCTTTTCCACTGCTTGGCATCTCATCATGTCATGGCACACTTCAGTCTCTGCAGTGCTAAATCATTGAGATGATAAAGGTACAGAACACTCGCTCCATCAAGCAAGTGGTATGGTTTGGGGCACACCAGTGTGTGTGTTGCTCTGTGGCTCATTACAAAGATGTTTAGGTAGCTTAGGATCGTTGACAGATGGTTTAAGTCCTTACTTGTTGTTCCTTGTGCCATAGACTTTAACACTTTCAATGTGCAAAGCAGTCTTGTCTCACCAAAGGTCATGCAGTGTTTTTCACTGGGGATTTAAATGTTAAACCTACAACAGGTAATTAATCTCTTCTTAGTAATACTGGTTTTATTCTTGTTGGAGAAAACCCGTTGAGAAAAGCTCTCTCATGGGTCTTGAGTAGATGATAAAGCTGTGATAGTGAATAGTTTGTTATAATGAACCCAATTGTGAAATAAGTTTCGCCTTCTGAAGTCCAGTATAACACACACACACACACACACACACACACAGAGCCCTTGGTAGATGCTATTCACAGTGATTTATTTTTTCCTTGCTTGTGATACACTTTTAATCAAAAGTCCCCTCTGGACTATGTCCATCTACAGTCTTCATTGCCATCATCTGCCATGCTCCTCATCCTATAAGCCATGCTTCAGGTGGCACATTTTAGCTAAAACCCAACATGCAGGAACTCCAGCCTGTGTTCAGGTAGGAGCTACAACACAGTAATTACACATTTGGGTTTAGCCTCTGGTGAACATTTTCACTAGCAATACGTAGGTAATGAGAAGAGCTACCTAGCAGGCAGATCAGAACTGAGCATCTATTCTATGACTGTGATACTTTGTAGATCAAATACTTGGTTTAATTTTCATATTTTACTGGAATAACCACTTACGTAAAGATTTAAACGCTGACAGTTTGAACACTGGGAAAAGATATGTGGGTTTGTGTGTACAGAAAGGTAGAGGATGCTGGCAGTGTGGTTTTTCTTCCTTTGCAAATACCTGTACGGGACTTCCCTGTGAGCTTGCCCAAATACAGAGAAATAAATGGCTGCTATATGGAGTGATAAGAATTTAAACAAAACATGGGTAGCGTATTAAAACTCCCCTGGAGAGGGTGGTAGATTTATGTTTCAGGAAGATCTTTAGGTTGTTGATTGCTGCAGTGCTTCTGTTCCTTGCTTGTGAAAGAGCTAAGAGAATGATGCTGAATTGTGATGGTACACCCCAGTTGTAAAAGGATGTCCTGCTTGAGGGAATATTCATAGAGCTTAATAAAGTATTATTCAGCTTTATGGTTTATTTGTGGAGATTTGATTTCAGGAAATGGCATTGTTATGCAAGAACGGGAGCAGCTAAAAGGAAAGGAGATTAATATACTAGGGTTTGGAGGGGGAAGCTGGGAGGAATTTCTTAGCTCAGGTACTGATCTTCATATTTAACTAAGAAACTTTCTGTAAAAATTCCTTTCGTTTCTTTGGAGCAGAATAAGGATTCAGGATCAAAAAGATGCTCTTGATGTGTATAAACTGAAGATGTTTCTAATCTTTGTGCAGAAATTTCCCCACTTATTCGGGAGATCTGGGCATGCTTCACTCCAGGCGTTGCTTTCCAGGGACTCATTAAAATGACTGCACAAGTAGTATCAGATCATTTTTATTCAGCCATGTTATTAGCAGAATAGAAAGTTGGAGTGATTAAGCCATGAAACTGTCCCTCAGGAACACCTCCACAATTGGTTCCGATTTGATTCCAGTGCTTTCTTCAACAGAGGAGAGAGGCAGCAGTACAGAGCTGAACTTGTGTGTGCCTACAGATGGAAAGACTCTGGCATTTGCAGAAGAGTTTACATGCCTTATGTTTAAAATGGACAACTTCACATCAGAAATCTTTTTCATAAAGATGCTATATATTTAATTACTTTTATTGCTGCAAACAATAACTGCAAATCATAAACACCAGAAAATGCCTCAAATTTGTGAGATTTTGTGCCATAAATTGTATCACAAAACACCGTACAAAATCCCGGTCTAAAAGATGCAGTATCTCACGTATCTCTTTCACTTTAAGACTTTGATATTGTGTTAGTTTTTCACTGGGGGAGAAAAATCTCTTTGAACAGAGGCATGAGTTTCAGAGGAGTAAAACTAGAGGAAATTAATCTATAGCAATGAAGTAATTCAAGTTCCTTGGGGAATAAGTACATTCCCTGGGGAAGGGGGGGGGGTTAACAAAAAGCCCCAAACCACACACCACACACAATCCTCATAGTTTTGAAGGGAAGAATAAAGATGTTCAATAACTTAATGAAGGAAATACCTAATGAAATGTTAATATTTAAAACTACTAGCCTAAAAGCCAATTGCAAAAGGAGTTTGTACGTGTAATCTTTCTCAGCTGTCAACAAGAAAGCAAGGGGCTCCTGGGGGATCACTTATATCCTGTGTTCACCTTGTAAGTCAAGGTCTCTGTGCTGTAACTCTCAAGGCAATGACTGTGCATGCTGAACCCTGTTTTCCCTTGCAGCTGAACTGCTTTCAGGCACTCACAGCTTCACAGGTCCTTGCAGGCAGCTGAAAGCACCGTGACCTTGGTAATTTATACAGCAGCATCGGAGCAGCCTTTGTGATCCCTGAGCTATACAGTTGTATGTTATGTGTGGGGTCTGCCGCCCAAATGCTCTGACCTGGTAGCAATGACAAAGTTGTGTCAGAGACGAGGAGTACATGTGGAAAATCAGGGTCTTAACTGCACAGATCTCTTCTGAGTAATATTCAGGATAGAAAGTGAAATGTTACATACCCTGGTGCATACTTAATAACTCCATTCCCTGTAAGTATATACGGTGTGTGTATTTCTTGATTACATATAGCACAAAATAGCTGAGACTTTGAGGTAGAAACCCCAGACCTTTAGAAAATACAGATTTAGAGAGTTGAGGATTGCAGTCACATGCACAAATATGAACCTGTAAAGTGTTAACAGTTTAGGTCATCTCCAACTTGCAGATAGCCGATCTTTAAAGTACCAATCTGTGGAAAAACCAATTGGGTAAAGGCAGCAGATCTTACCAGCCTAATGAAAAAAGAGCATTTCTAAGCTAAACCTGTAATTCCAAGAAAAGCAACAATATTTTTTGTCCATTCAAACTTCATTGCCATTAAATAATGCTTCTCAGTTTTCTACTGTTCCTCCTTTAGAAGCATGTGTTTCTTTTGGCAGGTAAGCATGCTAGAAAGCTCAGGGTAGTTTGGTTGCTTTGGAGGAGCTGGAGCTGTTTGAGAAGATAGGAATTTCTGTTTAGAATGGAAAACTGATCCTAATGGGCTCTTTGGAGACAGAATGGTCTTTCAAAAAATGTTTTACTGCTGGATATTAGAAAAGCACTTTTCTGTGGAAAAAAAGGGTTTATATGTTGAAACTGAAGTATGGCGTGAGCTGAATACGTGTCCGGATACATTCCACCACTTGCTGTTTTCAGTGTACTACTTTGGATTGAAAGTAAGGCTCCTTGTGTTATGACATGCTGCTTAAAAGCCTTGAGTGCAAAGTAAATGTTAGTGTGGTAGAAGAGAACTTCAGGAAAGAGCAAGTGTCATACACATTTAGCTTTGAAAAGGCAGTGTAGTGCTGTGGTTCGCTGCTTGTAATAGAGCCTGAGGAAAGGGGTATTTTATACAAGGGAAATAGCATGTTCCTTGATCACTGCCATTTCAGAGTGACCTGCAGGAAAATGTTGTGTATTCTGTGTCCTGCTTTCTGGAAGCATGGAACAGGCAGGACCCCTAAAGCACATGTGAGTTTTAAGCATTTTTATCCTGTATCATACGGTAAATCTGCCCATTGAATTTTGTAAGTGGGAAGGAGACTTGGCTACTTATGGGAAAGGAAGGTAGAACAGTCCATATACATTGTCTGGATAAAATCCTCATCCCAGACCCATGGTGTTAGGAGCATTTTAATCTAATTGGAACAAGAAATGAGGTGGAGCAGCTCAAGCTCCCTAGCTCCTGTGCCTTCAGCTGCTTAACAAAGGCAATGGGAGAACACAGGACCTCCCTCCTTTCCCATGGAGTATGGCTGGGTGTTCCAGCCAGCTACTCCAGCATTTAGATCATCCCCTTTAGGATGACTTCAAAACAGAAGCAAGAATATTGTAAATAGTCTGGGATCAGATACAAGTGGAGATCTAACTAGATAATTTTTCTCATAGGCAAATCTTTGTTACTAGTAAGTGTCTGAGAAAAAGCAGTTTTATACACGTAAGGTGTATATTTGTAGCAGGGGACATGAAGAAAACCAAGTGACCTGTATTTGGGTTCTTTTTTGGGGGTTAGATATACACTGAAGTTCTGGCCATAACACATAGTTTTTGCTTAAGAATAGCTCTTTTCCAAATACTCTCACAAATCACTGTGTTGCTCTTTGTAACATATGCCTAATGGGAATACGTATTACCCACTTACCCAAGTGCAGAACTTGTGTATTTAGTCCCAGGATGAGTCTAGAGGCTGTATTTCCCCGTTTCCTGTTTCTCTATATTGCATTGTCAAAGTAGGTATTTGATGTTGAATGTGAATTCTGTCCCTGGCCATACTTAACATTGTAGAGTACTGACATTTGATTCTATGCACAACCAGTCTAGACCTATGTGTGTCTACTTAAAATAACAAATTTTGCTCAATATGGCAGATGCTAAAGATCTTTAATTTTTAGCCCTTTTGCATTTAATTTATGACGGTGCAAGTTTCTTTAGGTTCCTGATGTCTTGTCTCTAATAATATGAGCTTTTAAAGAACATTTCAAGACTAGTTATTGACTAATAGATCCTAATGGCTTCTGAAATGCTGTATTTTGATTTGGTTGGGAAATCTGAGTAGATATCAAATGCTGTTTGTTTGTCTTTTGGGATAAGATTAATGAATCTTGTAAATTATTAAAGGCTGTGCTCTCATCTTCCAGACCTGACTTCTCTGAACAGATGCTGAATGCTAAAAGCTACTCATTAGTAGGTGAACTGATAGCTGAATGTATTTATCATTGACGACTTGGTGGGGATTTCCCAGTCTGAAGAAGGGAGGTAGGCTGGCAGAAATACTTTACATGGGAAGGTGATGGTAAAGATTTGCCATTTTGTGCATTCATTTCTGAAGGGTTGTTTGAGCTCATGCCGTGGAGTACCCAGCACGGAAAGTTATCACTGGCAAGTGGATTGAATCTTGCTTTGCACCCTCTTACTGTTCTTGCAGACCCGTGAGGTGTTTATTATAACCCTGATACAATCTGAAGTGTATTCCTGTAAATTTTATTCAGTGTATCCTGATCAAATGTTTTAGCACAGAAAAACAGGCTGTTAAAGCAAAGCTAAAGCAATGAAGCAGAAGAGAGTCCCAGATTTCGGCATGGCTACTGTAGCATCTTAGATATTATCAAAACCAGTTTCAAAGCATTATTGCCAGCCATAGGCAGAGAAAGCATGCAATATTCTCACTGAACTTGTAGTCCTTGAAATTTGAATCTGCTCATAAAGAACTCTTGAGATAAAATGTCATGATTAGGTACCCATTAAGAGAATATATTACTGTTTTATGTAGGATAACTTTTCTGCTAATGCACAGATTGAAAATGTTTCATGAAAATGAATCAATACTTAAAATGAACCCCAAACCTCAAAATGCCAATTTCCTTTAAGACATGGCGCATTCAGGATGATTAATGTCTTATATCTCCACTTAAGCCTGTCTAAATCTGGATTGCCATGACCTGACTGCGTCATTTGTCCTGTGTGACTCCCACCCACCACAGGTCCATTCTGTCTCCCTGTGGTGGCACTCAGTTTCCAGCTCCATCAGCTCCCTAAACTGGCTCCCCATGGATCATGGGAGCATCCGTGTGTGAATGCAGGAAGGAGCTGAAGTTCAGAAGCCAGTGACAAGGACAGGGCCGTGCCAGCCCAGATTTAGATGGATCTAAGATGATGTAGATAACACACCCTTTTGAAACATCACTCATTTGCAATATATTATCTTCGAGTTTCCGCTGAGCCTGGAAGTTTCTGGTTGAAATGGATTTTAGATTAAGCTGAGACTTTGCAAAACAATAGAAGAGAGAGCAACTGTAACATGAGTCATAAGCATGGGACCTTCCACCCCTGGCTGCTCAGGATGGCTGGAATCCTTGGGATTAGTTAGCAGAGTAACTGTAGCTTCCAGCGTGTAATCAGCTGCTGTGTCCATTGTACTTTCAGTTTGTTGGAATGAAAGAACCAGTTTAGTCATCAAAATTTACTGTTAGTGTGAAATTCTGTAGTTTATGACCACTGCTTTGAGCAGCATGGCATAGATGATGTGCTACATTAAATGCCGATGTTTGTTCAATGTTTATTGGGTTTATATGTTCTTGTTTACTTCTCATAACATCTGTGACAAGCTAGGCCCATCACAAACCACAAAAAAACCCATATATTGCTTTGGAAATTCGCAATGTAATGACTGATAAAGGAAAGGGAAGAGAATATAATATGTCCAGGCATGTGTATTAAATACCAAAGAGAAAGTGGAGTAATCATAATAGAACACTGGCTGGGTACAGGATTTGCAGCCTACTGTGCTGGCTTGGGGGAGCTGCCAGGTTAAAACAGTAAATGAGGACTGTAAATGGTCTGTTCAGAGGTCAGTGGAATTGGAGATGGTTTAACTGAGTGTGTTATAATAAAATAAAGGAGAAAAGGTGGTACATGGAATAACTGACCCAGCTACAGTTAGAATAAAACCAGGATCTGGAGAAACAAACAGCCTTTTAGCTGGCTGTTGAACTACATCCCAACCTTTCTATTTCAGTTTGAAGTATGAGCTTTCTTGCTTACCACAGCCCAATAATGCTTACTGTAAAATGGAGTTACATCTTTATTTTTGCAATTGCTTGTCTTGACCACTTTAATGTTTACTGATAGAATTCTAGGAGAACAAATACTTCTTAGAGACAGCAAAGGGCAGCAGGTACCTCATACAAGTGGGGCATTTTGCTTGGTCTTTCTCTGGTTGCCCTTGTCAACCATATTTATCACTAAGATACTCAGAAGTCTTCTGCAAAACAGCTACAAGATTTTGATGATGTTGAAATGCCTCACTAGAGTAACTTTAACATTGAACTTCGGATGAGTCTATAAAGGATTTCTGCCTAGATTTATTACTATCACTTCCTAAGTCTCCAGTGACTCGTATCTGTTACCTATTGGCACGCAAAGCTCTGTGGCATTGCCCACATAGGCTGTCTCAGACACAGGGATCTATGGAAGCATTTGCCTCCTGAGGCAGCTTGACCTTCTGAACTTGGCTTTGAGGATTGGAAAGGGTTGTGCTTACTGCTTGGTTTCGCTGTCATCCTGCCTGGTGGCCTGCTGCACTCACTGGAAACTTGGAAAACCCTTGCCTTCATGGGACTTGAAGCCCACTGGTGTGTAGCAGCATCAGATGACAAGTTCGTTGCTTGCTGTAACAACTGCCAGGGTGTTTCTTAGCTCTTCTGTAACTCATCAAGCAGGCAGTTTGGCGTCCTTAGAACATACTTGCAAACACCAAAGCATATTGTCCTCATGAACGAAACACTGAATTCCATCCCCATCCTCTTACAAAACCACTTTTTAGTCTAAATTGAGACATTTTCTTAAACTCTAGAGTTTAACCAAATGGATAGTTATTTTCATGAATTTTCTGAGTAATGCCATTCAGCAGTGGCATTATTCACAAAAGAGACTTTTCTCTGTACATGAGAGAGGATAATGTAGCCAAACTTGGCATCTAACGAAGTTTAGGAAGGTTTCTTTGCATTGAGTTCAGTTTGGGCAACTTTACATGACAGCTTTCTGAAGACTTAGATTTCAGGTAGTGTATCTGCATTGGCAAGATGAAATGTGTTTGTATTTTCTATGGAACTTGGAATTTCTGTGACTTGTGGAGTGCTTCAAAGCTACCATCTCAGTATTTAAATACTCTGAATCTGTCTCCTACTCCTTATTGCCATATCCCTTCCTCATTTTTGGTTTTATCGCTCTTTCCCACCTCTTAATGGTTCTGTAGCTTACCTTGTGTGGAGAACAGAAAGCAGATGAAAGCCAGGGTTACATCTCTGGTGGCGCTGCAGCCTGACTTCCCATCCTGCCCTGGTCATTCATTTCCACTTCTGCGCTGCCTCCGGTGTTGTGCCAGCACGTGTTTGTGCAGCCCTGTGGTGAACCCAATCAGGGAAGCGATTCAACTGGAGAAGGAGAAGCCTGCCAATAAAGACCAACTGCTACCATAAAGCAATGTCATCTTGGGGGTTTAAGTTTGTTCTTCTGCTGAGAAAATGATAATGGAGCCTCTGCCTAAAAACTAAGGTTTTGCCTAAAAATAAGTGATATGTAAATTGTGGGAGTTCAATTTAAAAATTACTTAATTTAAAAATGATTGCTGCTGACTAGTGCATGTTCTTGCGTTTCAAATTCTTGCGTTTGTTTCAAGTCCTTGTGTTGATTTAGCCCAGGTCAGTTCCTTACTAAGTTAAATTAAATGACTGAAGTATTCTTGAGTAAATAAAGCATCCCCCTGCGCACGATGCTGACGGAGCTTGGGCAAACTACTTGGTTGCTGAAGTTTACTTTACTGCAGCAAGGTTTCCCAAGGCAGTTCCTGAAAGCCAGTAGGTTTGCAGGTTGGAGGCTTTCAGGTGCACTGCAGGTGTACCAGTCAGCCTGTGTGCACATGGGTCGTCCGCCTGAGCCGTACCAGCAGGTCTTCAGTGTGCATATTTATAAGCACATGGCTTCATTGCCTCAGCTTTGGGTCCATCATGGCAAATGAGGAGAAGGATTCCTTATGGATCAAGTATTCACAACCAGTTTTTCCACTTATTTGTTTCTAATGTTATAGATACAGATTTGCAGCTACACAGTTTGTGTGCTTGTGCTACTGTGTGGCTTGCAGATCGTAGTGATAGAGTTAAAATAGGTGTAGCAATGTGGAAAGTATTCCCAAAGCGAAGTTATCTGTCAGGACATAATCCCATCTAGCAGCTTGCTGCTGCTGAGGAAGTTCCCCAGCACTCTGCCCTTCCCCTTCCTCCCCACCCATGCTGGTGCCACCACCTCAGGTCTTTGTCAGCTGATTTAACCCACTAACTCGGCACAACTCGGCAAAAGTCGATGGCTTTCTGCTGTGTTAGTGAGTTGATGGGCACAGAAGAGGAAGGAGAACATGGCTGACAGCAAAGGCAGGGAAAGGAGTGGATCCACAGCCTTTCATCTGTAAGGACACCCTTGTGTAACTTCACCCTTAATGATCCAGGTAATGCAGATAAAGAGCATTGCTTAGGTCATTAACATCTCTGTGTAAGGTATCTTAACTATAGGCCTTCTACTGCAAGGGCTGTCTTCTGTGCTGTGTCACCTATAATACTGAAGCAAAGCTAAGATGCTGCTAGCAGTCCTAAAGTTACTGGCATTAAGTTATTTTACATGATAATTAATGGTAAGAATTAGGAAAAAGTGCTGAGAGTACATTGTGCCAAGGAGGAACCCAGTTAAGGTTGCAGCCAGCTTTTCTGGAGTGAGAAAGCAAGCCAAGGTATATACTGTTATGTTGGCAAACTCTTTGAAGTCCAGCTAAGAGTGAAACCCAAAGCAAGGATGCTCAGTTTGAGTTTCTGTTGAATACCAGGAAAGAGGAAAATGTGGTTGTTACAGTATTTCTCTTACCTTCATTCTACATTCCACCTAATTCAGCTCACTGCTCAGGAGGCTGCTTTAGCATAAGAGAGGAAGTCTGTCTCCTCACAGGTACCTTGTCTGCTGCGAAGGGGGAGGGCAAGACAGAGTCAGAGGCCTGTGCCCTGGACTGGAGGAGGTATGAGACAGCATGTCCTCTCTGACCAGTGGCAAACAGCTTTGTCAGGGCACTGCTGGCTTGATTTACTTGTGCTCAAACTGCTGCATGGCCAATGATGCTCTGGCCACTTGGAAAAGCAGATCAATAAACCAGTTAAGGCTTAAAATCTCTATAAAATGAATGAGAGAATATTCACAACGCAGCTTTCTTCACTTCTTGGCATCTTTTGTTGTTCTGTGCTGTGGGAGTGGTCTCTGTGCGCATGCCTCTCCTTGCTTACAGCCAGGTTATTAGTGCTCACATCTTAGCCCAAGAGCTCCTGCTTCGATTTCAGAATGTAATTCCAATTTGTGTCTGTCTTCCCCTTGGTTTTCCCTGTCAGGTTTTACCTCAGAAGTACACAGTGTCTAGCCGGGCTGAAGCACAGCTGTAGGCTAGAGCACAGTTCGTAACTCAGAGAGTTGAAAACAGAACCACGGAATGGTTGGGGTTGGAAGGAACCTTAAAGCTCATCCAGTTCCAACCCCTGCCACAGGCAGGGACACCTTCCACTAGAGCAGCTTGCTCCAAGCCCCATCCAACCTTGATCAATACTTCCCCTTTATCTTACAAAACCACAGCTTGAGGACTTTTTGCTGCAAGGAGGAAGGACCCAAATTCATGCACTTGATACTTTTTGCGATTGTTTTTTACTGTGAAGCATGGACCTGTAGTTTCAAGTGTAACTTCTGAATGTGTGTGATGAGCAAGGAAGTACAGACACATGACACATTGCTTGAGTAGCTTTGTCACCGTGCTTCTAAGGTTGGGTTTTTCTGGGGAGCATGTTGTGACAGCATTAGCCCTCGTGGCTTCTGTCTTCTGCCTTTCTTCTGTAACACACAGATGTCACCTATATTAAACTTTAGTACTTGCAAGCCCTGTTACAGCCAACGGTTTTCCATTGGTTTTTGTTCTGTTGGTTTCCTACGAGAGAGGTTCTCAAACTGTAGTCAGCAAAAATATATTAAACAGCTTCTTTTTAAAGGCAGAGTTTGAGTATAGGCAGCAGTCTGTGTGAAACAAAGTGCCCTGTTAGCTCATTTTATAAACAGCGGTTAGGAAACAATCTTATCCAGGTCAAGTTCCCTCTCAACCCTCTGGCATGGAGGAAAATGCTGACAAGTGTGATGCTTTTACTCAGAGTGATTATTTTGTAGAGGAAAAGAGCTTCAGCTCAATATGCATACACAGCTTTTGAACTCTTAAGTCCTGTTTTCCTCAAAGATCAGGGAATAACCAGTTTGCTTCCCTTACATAAAGAAAATCACCTCCATGTTTCTTAAATTACAAAGAGGATTTATGGGCACCTTAGTACACCTTTCTAAATGGTTCTACTTGATAAATAGCTATTTTCACAATGGTGCACATTTTCCTGTCTGTAGAAATCTTGTGTACTGCTCAAAATTCTGTATGGAAACAGATCTGAGTCTAAAAGCAAATAATGGCAGTGACTTTCAGCCGTGCTTCCCTGCACCCAGTGAGCTAATGCATGTATCTGGGGTAGACGAAGTGAAGGGAGCCTGCGTGAAACCAATCGGAGCTTTTAAGCTGCAACGATACCAAAGCATTGGCATTATAAATAAATGGTTAAAATCAATTCCTGTAGGCTAGTGCTGGCCTATTTGAAATTCCCTCAGGTTTAGAAGAAAAAAGGAGAAGGAATTTTAACCAGCTCGTTTGATAGAAAAATAACCCGCAGATGTGGTTGGAGAGAATAATGGGCAGCAGGTGATAGTGGGGAAATCGTGGTGGAGCAGCAGCTCGGACTTTGATACATTGTGCAGAGTGGGCAGTGGAGGGATGGGAAGAATTCCCCATCACAAACCTTGCAGAGCACCAGGATGATACACTCCCTTTATTCCCACTGACTGCTCATGCACTGTAGCTGTTCAGAACAGCATTACATTGATGAAGTGATATGGTGGACAGGTTTCAAGTGTCGGAAGTGTTACCTCGTTTGCAGATATCAGCGGGGTTTCTTCCATTTATGTGCATGTTTTCAAGCATAATCATGTGTGGGAAACCTGTGACTCCTCCACTCTGGGGGAGTTTTTTCTTTAGTATTTAAAAACTTGATATTTGAGATACTGGAGGTTAGAAGTGGGCAGTTTCTCTAAAAGATTAATAGAACCAATTCTGCAGGGGCAAATGAACAGTATCCATCTTCACAAGTACCACGCCTCTTGCACTCACACTTAACTTTGTGTAGAACCTTACAAAGGAGAGGGAAACTTGGAGTGTGTGTGCACAGAGCCTGCCCTGGGTAGATGCTGAAGCCTTTTCTTACTGCAAGGTGTTTTACCTCCAGGGGACTGTACTTGTGGTGACCTTGCCTGACTTCGGCTGGGGTTCATTAAATAACTCCTGTAGTAGAGGACAGTTGTAGCAAGCTGTTTCCTACTGTACCACCAGCGCACACTTGGGTAGCAGTGAGCCGAGGAAGGCATCTCTGCCTGTAACAGGTTGCTCCATGGTGTTCCAGTGCAGCATCCCCAATCTGAAGAGCGCCTTTGTTCAGAGATTGACCAGGTTACTCAGATCAAAATGCCTTCTCCAGTGTTTTGGAGATACTTTTGGAAGTGAATAATAAGGATCCCTGTTACATACTGGAAAATGAAAGTTCCAGGCATTACACTTACAACTTCAAAGGTATAAGATGACTAGTAATGATCTTCATCCTCTTTTGCCATCACCCACAGTCCATTTGTTTGCAATCTGTTTCACTTCCATTGTTTCTTTTCTTTCCTTGCAAAATATAAATGCAATTAGAATACAAAGTCTCATTAGTGTACTGCCTCTAGCACGGCTGCCTCTTTATAGATGGGGCAGAAAGATATAAAATGCAGTGAAGTGCTTAGCAGAGGGGGAAACAGCACACAAATTATTTCAGCTCTGTAAAGCATGAAGGCACAGAAAAATAATCGTGACTTCTACTACAAATCTTGAAGGGTTTTTTCCCTATTTTAAATCTCCTTTTAATAATGCTTGAACAGTTCTGTTGCTTGCAAATATGGAGCATCACAATGAAGCTGCATTTATTTTCTATGTGGTTTTTTTTCCCCAAAAGAAATTTCTCTACCTTTAAACGTGTGTCTCTGTTCTCAGCACTCAAGAATTCTTTCACTCTTTTCTTCAAAGCTTCTGAATCTGACATAAGGTCTAACTTGAAAGGAATGCAGCAGAGGAATGTGGGGCGAAGAGTTGGAGGTGTGGAGCAGCACCCCTCAGTGATTGCGTACATCAGAGCCCTTCATACTGGAAGACAGGTTGAGGGGGGCCTGGAAAAGAAATCACAAATCCTAATGACATGGGAAAGCAAATAGAGGTGGTACAAAGGAGCAAGTTTCTTATCTGGTTTGGGTTTGGTTTGTTGGGTCTTTTATTCTCCCCAACAACAGCCTGGCAGCTCAACACAAATGCACAAAGGTACTTCAGGCAAAGCAGTTAAGCTGTGGAATGTCCTTCCACAGGATGTTGTGGATGCGAAATTGTAAATGGGTTCAAAAGGTAATTGGATGAATTTATGAAGGAAAATTCCATGTGAGACTCTCAAGTACAAAGATGCCATTTCTTTTACAGCAGATCTCCAGCCTGCAAACTGCTGGAGATGTGGGGAGGGTTTGGCAGTGGTGCTGGTTCTGCCTTTATGCTCTGGGCTGCTGCCAGAAGCAGACTAATGGATGAGCTGAACTTCTGCTCTGATCTACTCAGCTACTGTCATCCTGTAAAGCATTTCTGTCCTTTCTGAGGCTTTCCTCAGCAGTTGTATTTCTTCATCTTCTGGCTATTCCAACCAATTCAGTTTGCTTCCTGCTGTAGTTTCTTGCTTTAGATTTATATATTGTATTAGTGACTTTCTCATTGCAAGATCAAACGGCACTTCATTGAGAAGTCCAATGTATGGATTGGCTCTTGTCACAAACTTAATTTATGTTCTTGGAAGGGCTCCATTTTTGGTCCATTGAATTTATCTTAAACCTGCTTTTAAGTGAAACATTGACAAATGAGAGCAATCCATGAAGACATTTTAGCATAGTCTTTTGAAAATCAGTTTCCTAAAGATTGGTGAGATTTCTTTTCCAGACCAGACTTAAAATAATAGTGTTCTGAAATGTCAAAGCTGGTAAAACTATTAAAACGAAAGGGAATTTTGACTAATGGCCCATGTATATCGCTTAACATTTAAGTACATTTCTGACTTCAGTGATTAGGAACACTCAGCTGAGTGATGTTTTGGGTTAAAGTTGAGTTGGTTTTCTGGGCTAAGTACTTCTGCGGCAACCCAAATAGAGAAGGGCAGTTCCAGTGGAAGTGAGTCTGGGAACTGTGTGTTTGACAAGCCAGGGAAATGGCAGGATTAGGGGGTAGGAATCCAGATTCCATTGTGACAGAGCCATTAAGGTCATTCCTAAAACTGCATATTTCCCAATTGCCCCTAAGTGCTGGTGGTATTCCCATGTCTGTGGTTTGGTTCCAGGGACACACCGCATCAACAGAGATGGAGTCTCAATCTTGGCAAAAGGAGCAGCGTGAGGAATGAGCAATGGGTTTGTGCGCAGTGTACCTGGCAGCAGCCCTGCAAGTGCAGAGGGCTGCAGAGTGCTGCATTGACCTGCTGTCCTTCTGAACACAATACACCCAAGGAGGGGTTGCAGTTCATACTATGCTTGCTATGGTACTCAGATTGCAGCCCTACAAAAGTTCTCTCCAGTACATTGACGCGGGGGGCTGCTCACTTGCTTTTGTGTGTGGTATTAAACTACTGCACAAGCTGAAAACAGCCTTTATTCCTCTTCTTTCAGGGAATGCATTCATTTCATATGGGCAGGTTTCACAAGGAGAATGCCATGAGTGTGCTCAGTCTGCCCATTTCTCTTCACATCGCAATGCAGGAAGGTTTTCTGATAACCTTTGTCATACATCCCCGAGTGCTGGCTCCTGTGGGGAGGGTATTTACAGCTGGCAGCCCCAGCCTGAGGCAGCGTGTTAATGGTGGGCTTGTTTGAGATGCAGCCCTGGAATTCTCGTGTCACAGCTTTATTTGTCGATTTGGAACCAGAGAATCCAGGTTATAGACTCAAGAGCAAGAAAAGTGGCATTTGCAGCAGGTGTGATTTGATTTTTATGGTCCCAAGCATTCTTTTGTTTGCAATTTTGGCTTAATATATTCCTGATACCTTGGAAGAGCAGTTCACGGGGCGGGAGGGGGGGAGTGAATTGCTTTTTTTTGTGCTTGCTGTCTCTAGCTCATAGAAATGTATTTATTCTGTAAAGATCAAAGGTGACCTGAAAAGAGGCTTTGTAAGAGATTCTTCATCCAAATGATACTTTTTCCAATACAAAGCATGGAGGAAGGAGGGGAGGGAAGAGGAAAACTTTAAGTTAGTTGTCTCAAGCTTTGGGTTTGCTCAAAGTTCTTACTTGCACAAGAGATCTTGTTTCTACCAGAATTGCTGATAAGCCAGTGAGTAAAGTATGTGCTAACAAGTCATGTTAAGTCTTTCAATACAGGTCTCTCCTCTCCTCTCACACACACACTTGGGGAGGTTTCATTAATTCTCCGAAGAGATCCCAGGACACTTTTTAAGTGCAGATCTACTTTTTGATGCTGTCATTTGAAAACATATGCACGTTTTCTTTTCATATAAGTCTTTTCAGGTGTACTTTAACATTCTCATTGGCACCTAAAGTATATGAAGTGAAATGATGACAGTACTGCTTCTAATGCTTCTGAAACCGCCTTTAAAGTTGGCCTCTCGTGACCTGTCAACTCAAATGATTACATTTGCACAGGTAGAGCCTGTGCAATTAAAACATCTGTAATTTGTCTACTTTTTAGGGTAATGTTCACAGGTTATCTTCAAGAGAAGATAAGCCCATTTGTTTGTGACCCATTTGAAATACTGCTTAATACGTTTCTTTAAGGATTGAAAGGAAAGAGTGGGAAGGAGATGGCAAATCCCAGTGTATGGAGCTGTAGAAGTCTTGTTAAGTCCAAGTAGTTGAGACACTTGAAGTGATCGTGCTTATTTAAACAAGGAATGAAGGATTTGCTCAGGAAAGTCGTGCACTTTAACTTGTGTAAAACAGGATGAAAAAAGTCCTGGGAGACGAGAACAAGGTACATGTCTTGGATAGGATTAGTGGGGTTCAGTGCTATGTGTATGCATGTGTGGAGTAGGTTATTTCCAGTGCTGAGGTTACTCTAGGAAAAACTTAACAAGTTCAGTTGATTTCTCAGTGTCTTCAAGTTTATGCACAAATGTTATTGGTAGCACTTCAATATTGTCTATAGCTGTTTGGTACCTTTTAAATAGCAACAACATGAGAAGAGCAAAGTATTTCTTTTCGGGGAAGAGAAACAAAATGTTCACGATATAAGCCAAGAAGTAGAAGTAGCGTCCTCAGATGCTACAAACATGAAGACTTTGTGTTTATACTTGAATTTCAAAACCCCTGAACCTAAAAAACCCCTTTACTTAAAACATGTTTTCTGAGATGATTTAGAGAAGCCTGGAGGAAAAGTGTGTCTCTTAATCCCCCACAAATTAAGGTCGCATCATTCTTGTGCAAGGAGGGAAATGCTTCAGTGGAAACACTTTGGAGAAGAAAACTATCAGAACAAACGAAAACCCCAAGGAGTTCTGCTGGTTTTCGTCAGTGATGATGAGCCCTGCCGTATGCTGCAGGCAGAAGTTGTCCTGTCAGGATGAAGTGCACGGTGGTAGTACGTGTATCTGTACATAGAAGGGAACACACGCGTCTTAGGAGGGTTCTGTAGGCAGCTTGAAGCTTAAGCAGCAGGATGCTCAGGCTACTAAAGCAAAGGAGAGGATTGCAAAGCAAGGTGTACTTTGTGGGGTTTTGGTTGGGATTTTCTTACCTGCAGAAGTGGTTTGTGTCCATCGTGCTACATTAACCCACTTCTAAAAGGTGTAGTAGAGTGAAACAATTTCACGTGCCTACACAAACATACCGTGTCCAGAATTTATGGCAAGGTGAGTACAGGATATTGCACAGCAATTAGATTCTGAGGTACTTCTAATAAAAAGAAAGCCTGAAGTCCATGACTCCTGTATTCAAAAACATGTGGTGCTTGTATCATGTACAAAGAAAACCACTCGAACTCTGCTACTTCAACATTGCTTCTCTTCGCACTCCACTTGCTTATCTTTTGCAAGAGCTCCTGTCAGGCAATACTTGTGCCTTTTGCTTCTGTCAATCCGTGATGATGATCTTGAAACTATTCTGCAGTGGCAACTTGCGGTACTTGAGTAAATTGGGGCTTTTGTCAGATAAATTGCATTGGTAAAAATTCTCTTGATGCCAAAAACCTTTATCTTCCCATTAAATATATATATATATTCTCCAACTCCCATTCTTCCCCTGTAATCTGTAAAGCACAGTGTCTGATGTGGTTCTTTGTTAATTTCAGAGATAATTTCTAGCCTGTCAAAGACCTTCTGTCTCAACAACTTTGAGACAGAGATTTTGAAGGAGATGATAAAGTGCAGCTGCCAGATTAACAGACATAAGGGACTGGAAGGGGAGGATCTCGCAGATGGTTCTAATAAAACTCGGCAAACCGCAAAGGAGTGTGGTGCTGGGTGGGGGAAAGGATTGAAATTCACATTGTAATCCCAGTGCGAGTTTGGGGTTTGGTTTGCGAAAGAAAGTTGCATAAACAGCCCTTTGAGGGCTTGGGCTGGCCTCGGGAGTTTATTGTTGCTTTCCATTTCTCCTGTTGCTATAGCACTGCTGATTTTTCCTTCTTCCTGTATCCCTGTGTCCATGTTGCTACCTGAGGCTTGTATTGCTGTGCCAAGAGTCCTCTGGAAAGCCACGTGCAGATAGACACGAGATGTCCGTGCATGGGCAATGCCGGTACCGGCAGGAAACGTTGCTTCTTGTTGCAGCAAAGAGCAGTAAAAATGATGCAGTAGATTTCTGTTGCTTTATTGACATGTGCTGCTCCTGTTCCCATCTTCTATCCCATGGCCTCCTTCACAGCACTACACAGCTCTTTGTTGTTTTAGGAAGCTCCTTCTGGCTAAGCTTGAAACTCTCTTCCAAGCTTTAATAAACCATGCACCTCTTTTAATCTGTAAGAGGTTTGTACTACATGATTCATTCGTAGGGATGGGACTAGTAGTACCTCCTGTCTTCTTTCTGCTGTCTCCTCTTATTAAATAATAGTAGGTCTGTAATATTAGGCCAAAAATTAGTGATTAAAAATTGCAGTCGGAAAGATGCAGCTGACAGCCTGGATAGTCCCTGGTGGCCTCAGAATTCAATCACTGCTTCTTCTTGATGTGACTCTGCAGGCTTCTTTGGTGAGGGATGAGGGTAGCTGGTTTCCAGTTTTAACCATTTCAAATCAGACATGCTGTATGTTATATCTTGAGCTTGGTTTTATATCGTGGTGGCTCATGGCAAAGTGTTTTATTTGGTGAAAGAAAATGTGTTCGCAATGAATAGGCCCAAGATGGTATCACTTCTAGGTACAGTTGGTAGGTTTGTGTTCTAGAAAGTCAGTTTGATGACAGTGAATTGTTTCCAGCTTTTTCAGGTGGCTACTACAGCTACAAGATGTGGTGGTTTCTTTTCCATTTGGGGCCAGCTGGATCTGGTCACAGAATGGGAGGTGAATGTATATTCAGAGTTTGGTTTTAATCTGCATCTGGATGATCAGCCTATGTTAAGTATGGTGGTGGTTCTGGGCAGAGAACCTTCTTCCCACCTCATTTCCAGAACCAAAGTAATTAATGCTGCTGGTTTTCTACTCTTGCTAATCTTTCCTTCCTTCCTTCCTTGAAAGGAATCATGTTCTGAGAGCACACAGACTTTCAGCCTACACAGTAGCCCTTTGGGATGTGTCTTCATCTTGTGGAATCAAAAGCTTTTCAAATCAGTGGTTCAGGAGTAGCAAATCCTTCAAACGCATGAGTAACAGATAGTTGTTTTTTAGAGTCCTTAAGCATGAGCAAGTCAATAAGTAATTCCATGAATCTCTCCATGAATCAGTTCTATTTTAAGCAGTATATTTATGCTATATTTAAATACTTTTAAAAGTAAGAAAAGTTTTGACTTTTAAACTCCGTTTTTCTGTGTCTTTTCTCCTGTGCATCTCTGAATTTGTATCGAAAGCAAGTATATCTGGAAAGGAAGGCATGTTCCCGCACTGGTTCATTCCCTTTATCTCCTTTAAAAGTAGATGTAGTCTACAGCATTTCTTCACCCAAGGAGATAATGTAGAGACGAAGGGGTTATTACTCTCCGAAACCAGAATAATATATCCCTGTCTATTACCACATTGAGGGTTAGGCAGTGCCGCTTCAGCACACCATCGCCCAAGCAGCCTGGCTGCACATATAGCGCTATCCCCTCGCACTTGAGCCGGAGCTCTGGGAGCGCTGGTCTTTCAGAGCAGGATATTCCATGCCAGACTGGTTGGCAAAGCTGTCACGTGGCCATTGTGTGTAGGAGGCCTGTGAAATCTCCTGGAAGGAAATCCCATGGCTTAATGAAGTAGTTTGGTGGTCGATCTTGACCCTGGGATACTCTTGACCCTGGGATACTCTGTTCTGCTTTGCTGATGCAATCAGGTTGGGAATAATGTGTCTCCCCTCCCTTTACTGTATCATGCGAAAAGGATAACCTAATGTGCGTATTGATAATGATGTATTTTTACAGGGTTTTGTGTCCAAGATATCAACATGCTAATGCATAAAACAGCATAAATATTGCCAGAATCCTACTAGCCTGGCAAATCTGAGAGCCATCTGAAAGTGAACAGTTCTTAGGATGAAAATCAGGCCATGTACAGAATGCTCAAGTACCACCAGCCGTTCGCAGCCATGAAGAGTTCACGTGCAGGCAACATGAATAGGAAAAATATTTCCCAAATGGGGGCTTTGTTTCCTTGTGGATTTGCTGCAGTTTCTGCCTCCTCGCACAGCCGGCAATCATAACTTGTATGGTGGCTTTTGAAAGGGAGACTTCCTGTTACTAATCTTGTAATTAGGTGCCCTTTTATTCATGCGCTGTCACTCAGATTGACAGGACAGATAGCTCCCAGCGCTGGCAGTTGCTAGAAAGTCGGGATGTGTTGCAGAAATGGCTTGTGATTCATTTGTTTAGCATTCCTCGCTCTTTGTTTTGCGAGGACAGCTTGTGTGGCGCTGAGTCACATGGCAGCTCTTTTCACACCCAGTTTGTGCTGCCTGCAGCCTCTGCAGAAAGCCAAGGGGAAAATGGAGAGGGATTTAGCTACAGCTTCATTTACTCCAGCCATGTGCATTGTCTAATGAGAGCAGCAGCTGAAAGGAAGGATTTTGGGTCATCTCTATCACTTAACTTAAGATGTTGTAAATTAACTGTAAGTAAATGTGGAGTGGTCAGGGTTTGTGCTAGGGTTTGATTCTTTTTGAATGGTAAATTGCATTGTACAAGTCTGTGTGCTGTTTGTTAGTACAATATCAACTTTATTTATGGCCTCCAATACCACTTGTTGACTTTTCGCATGCAATGAGCTTATGTTGGAAGCAAAATGTTTTCAGTGGCACCTAGAAGATATAATGTAATGGCAGGTTTAAAACACACCTAAGTGTTCCTCGCAAGCTGCAGGAACACCTTATTTATGGAAAGCTGTGGTAGGGAATCTGCCACCTCCAGCTGTGGCAGAGCTGTCAGAGTGCAATCCTGCAAGGAAAGGCAAATGGCAAGCACAGCCCTTTGCTGCTGCTCTGCAATGTCTGCAGAGTTTCAGGCCTTAAAAATGCCTGCATGCAGCTGAAACCAGAATATGGATGTCAAGGTTGGGGTTTTTATAGCGTTCCAGCTTATCTACACTTAAAGAAGTAGCACATTTAGAAATGTAGCATTGTTTGGTTTTGTTAAGATGTTGTTAGGTTTGGTTTTGGTTTAGGTAAGTTGCTGGGATAACCGTGACGATGTTGCATACACTATTTGCTAGCCCTTGGTGAAATTTAGTATTGCCCTACTACTTCTACCTTTAATCTGTGTATTTTAAGGCAGGCACAGATATGGCTATGACAAACTTTTCCCATCTTGGTGTTTCCCATAGAGATGTGCCCAGAGAAACCTACAATTTGGGAACAGTATGGCACCATGGCCACCTCCAGCACTAAAGGAGAAATGCATCCCCCTCCCCTAGCCAGCCTCTCTACATTGAGTGTGCTGCCTGAAATTCACAGAGCTCTCAGTTTATATATTCCCAATGTATATCTTCTGGAAGGGGTTAAAATTTCACACAAACACGTTGCTTTAATGAGAGACTTTACTTCTGGGTTCAGTGCAGCTGTTGCAGGCCTTGAAGTGTTTGCCGATTCCTCTGTTCTTCAGGGCTGGTTTTCTTAATTCACATAGTTCTCTAATATGCACAAATGCTGCTGCTGGGTGAGTGAGGTTCTCAAACATCTCAGGACCGGGGTGTTCTCTCAACATTCTTTCTGGAGGCTTTGCAAGGCTCTGGTCTCCTTTCTGGTCTTCTCCTACATCATATTTCTGGCTAATCCCATCTGTGAAAGCAGAGTGGTTGGGAGGAGAACATTAACTCTCCATCCAGAGTAAGCTCTTGACTTCTCTCTAGTATCTCCATTTAGAGGAGGAGCCACAAGTTGAAGTTCAAGACTAAATCTGTGGCTGTTCCTTTATCTGTCTTTAGCAGGAGGGTGTTCACCCTTCTCATTCATTCCATTTTTAAGGACATGAATACGTGTTTGCTGTTATGATGGCCCCTACTCATCTCACCGGTTGCTGCTCCTCTTCAAAGCTACTTCAGCATCTTCCTTCCAAATGTCCAAAAATTGGTTTTGTAGCAGTAACAGAAGGCATTTTGCTGATGCTGCTCAGCAGCTGATGGTTCTGCTTGTCACGTTCATCAGTGCTGCCTCGCTACTGTACAGCCTGGGTGTGCTCAGCAGCCTTTTCACATTAGTGAAGTGCTATTCACAAAGTGCTTTGCTCCGTCTCATCTGTGGCTTTCCTAATACAAATAATTGCTCTGGGCATTAGTGTTAACTTTCTTCCCACCAACTTTGGCATCCACAAATGTGGTTATACTTGAAGGCACAGGAGCAGAATACTGAGCTGGCGGGAGAGAAGAAAAGCCCAACCCAAAACACCCGAAAGAACTAGTAGACATCTCTGACTGTTCAGTTATACGGGATTCAGGTGAAGGTTATTTATCCGAGCAGCTAACTCCATGCAAGACTAACCACCACAGATGCTAATATGCAAAGATAAGTAACATAAAATGAAGATGCTAAGATTACTTGTTCATTTTTCCTTGTAAAGTCTGCAGTGATACCTGCTGCCTTCTACAGGGTGTGTGCTCTAGCCCCTGCTTTCATGGCAAAGCTCATAGTGTGGCTGTGTAGCAGATAGAATTGAAAGCCACTGCAGCAGTGTGCTTCTGGGGTTTGAAAAGAAATGGGCGTGCTAAGGAAGAGGAGGAGAGTCTGGTGTGCCAGCGATGCAGCCAGAATCCCCCAAAGAATCCAAGTGTCTCTTTATAGCTTGTGTAGCGTTTGAGAGATCAGAAGGTCACTGAAGAAGGAAAACTGACAGTAAATCACCTCTGAAACTGGTTTGAAATAAGGCCATTGTCTGTCTTTTTCAGAAGATGTTGCTGTCCTGACCAGTGATCATGAAGAGAAGGGGGTGAAGAGAATTTGTCTGGAGAAGTGAGAAGCTTTGGAATTCTCAGCAGAATTTATTGCCAGTAGCTGCAGAAGGTTTTGCAAAGAGACCATTGACGCTGGAATGGATGAAATGCCTCAAACTTAAGCGGTAACTAAGCTTTCTGACATCTTATTTCCCTCCTACAGTATCATAAGGTAATTTACATGGATTATAGAGGATGTTGGTTTACTACTACTAGAGTTTAAATAGAGTAATCTATTTAATCTATTACAATAGCCAAATATTGGATGACTCTGTAATTTTGGGTTTCATTTATTAGCAAGAAGTTGGGATTTCATTACCTGATGGTTACTTTATAGTAGTTGAAATTTCTTCCCAACGGTTCATCCCATCTGTTCGTCATTGAAAAACAAAATCAGGTTTTGCTATTACTCTCTATTAGTAACCATCTTCCTACCAAATGCCTAGCAAAGCTGCAATGTGGAACAAGTTGTAGAAGCATCTCTCTACCTTTTCTTAGTTAGATGGTCAGTAATTAGTGCAACTCGTGAAACATGCAACAAGGCTCACAGCACACTGGGAAGGTTGCTCATTTCTGCCAACCATCAGCAGCTCCTGATATCTCTTTTGTATTTCCACTTTCTTCTTTTCTTTGCTGTTCTTACTTGCTTATCCTGTTCTCTGCCCTTCATCCACTCAGAATGGGGTATGAAACATGTCAAACAGCTTTATCTTGTATTTGAGACCTACGGCATCTTCACCAGGGCAGTGTACTAGCCAGGCATACAAAAATGTGCTACTTCTCAATGTTGAAGTGGGAGTAGCAAGACCCCAGCTTCTTCTGGCTATCGGATTGTAGGCTTTGTCCTTGTGTAGAAGTGACTGAAGTGTAACCACTTAGAAGGTTTAAGGGGCCGGGGGGGAGAGGGAAAGTTACAACACCTTTAGTAGAGCAAAATGATGATTCAATGTCTTTTGAGAGCAGAGATTGAGGTCTCTGTGCTCTTGCCAAAGCCTCACTGAACCTGTGTACAACAGGATTTTCCTTAGTTTGATTCCACCGATGGAAACCAGTCATGTAACTGTGTGTATCAGAAATGCCATACAGCCACATTGCTTCCGTTTGGCATGAATTAAAGAAAAGAAGAAAGAAATTTGTGTGTTGTGGTTTTGTTTGCTACGATTTCAAACTGTTAAGAACTTGCGTTTTCAGACATTGATAGGAGTTCCTTCTTACACTGCCCTCTGGTCCTGAGAGGAAGCAGGTCTGACAGTATTTATGTGATTTTTGACCTTACAAGTATAGCTGTTTTCCTTTACCAGACCAGGTACAGTATTTATTCCACCTGTATATCATAGTGCCCTAGAATAATTCTGTCCCAACTTTGGTGAGGGTTAAAGGCAGGATTGTGGACAATGATCAGCATTAGTGTAACAGTTCCTATGTGAAATCCACAGTGAAGCTCCTCCTGTCTCTTGTCAGAGCAGTCAGGCCAGCACTCCCAACTGAGAACTCACAGCTTGGCCAATGCGTCACTTGGGCAATAGGCTGCTGGGGTTTTTCCCTAACTGATTTCCCATCTTTATCAGTTGTCTGCTTTGTTGCCAGAGTTGCTTGTATATTGTATTTATTTCTCCTACTGTATGGGCAAGAAGGGAATGCTTACAGCTTCCATTCATCTGCAGTGCAGACAAATGAGGCTCAAAGAGAAATGTTTTTCTTCTTTCATGTTTTCAAATTTACTGGGCTCTTTTTAATGTTTTCCTCTGTTCTTCTGTTCACTTCTGTGGTCCTTTGCCTTGGAATGTGTGCACATACAGATCACCAATTCATTGACATGTCTAATGAGAACAAGAGCAAAAGAGAGTTCTGGTACTCACATCCTTATTTTGCAGCAGCTGTGAAGCTGGAGCACTGTTGTCTGCCTTCAAATTTCTGTAAAGCACTTTAGAGCCCAGAAATATTAGCAGCACAGGTTTAAAAGCAATGCTGATCACAAACTTACTTATTCTTGCTAAGGGAAATGTACCATTGGCATATCTGTATTCAGTAGTAGTAGACAATACAAATCATTTATAACCATCATCGTTTTAGAGGAGGAATTCTTGGTAAACTGGAAGGTGATTCTACCTTGTATGTTGCTGCATGACAGAGCACCTACTTCATTACACATCCAGCCTTTGCCAAAACAGCGCCAACTAAATCTGCCAGGAATAGTGGCTTCAGCTGAGGGAATAGGTTCCCATCATTGTTGCTGTATTCAGATTCCTGTTATCTAGCTGATAAAAGTGACAGCCAGTGGCCCTGGAACAGGAATAACAGCACCATGCGATAGATCTCTCTGCTGGCACAGGAAAAGGTCTTCATGGGCTGAGCATCAAGAGGTTTGTATATTTGGGGAAGTGCTGAGTGAGCCAAGGGAGAGGTCTGGAGAGAGCCGGGGCTGCTGCTTTGGGCACATCTCTTCTTGCTGGAGGTGCTGCGAGTGCTTAGGTGGGAACTAAGCGAGGGTGCCACGTGAACAGATTGTTTCTGTCTCCAAGAACAGCTGGAGGATGTTGCATGGGAGGTGCTCTTGGCTCAGGGATTCAAGATGGGAGGGTTTTCTCTCAGCTTGAGAACACATTTTTTCCGCTTGACTCACTGAGTGAAATTGAAATGAGTGATAAAATTTCCAGAAGGACGGTGGAATTGGTTGCAATAATAAAAAGTGCATTTATCATCAGGAAGGAAGAGCAAAATAAGGGGAAAGAGTCAATGAAGAGGAAGTCACCACCTTCTCACCAACAATGGGAGGCTGTGGGCAGCAGCACAGCCACATGGAATTCGCCATTGGAGAGAATTCCTCTGGCACGACTGCCAGCCGCCTCTCCCGCATGCAGTACCCACACGCCTTTCTGTAAGGACACTCCATTCAAAAGACATTACCCTACCGTGTTTGTATAGGTTAATGCATGAAAGGAAACTGCCCACTAATTCCTACAGAGCCCATTTTTTTCCCAGGAACAACACCAGCCTTTGTTTCTTCTCTCTGGCTTGGCACGTAGAGCAAAGAAGGAACATAAAATACTGGCGCTGGAGTCTGCTGTGATTGATGTATCCTGGAGATAAAAGTACCTGCACAAGGCAGGGAGGGGCTATTGGCTTAAATGTATTTTTAAGATAATAACCATAAAAATAGTCTTTTAATGATTTTACTTCTCTCTGCTGCATTTCCTTTGTGCATTCCTGAGTGCTTTGCCAGACTTCAACTGCTGTATCAATTACTTTGTGCTTCCAGTTTGAAAAAGATTTGGAGCAGGGGCACCATGTCCCATGTCCAGGCCAGGCCACTGCTTCTCCCACCAGTGGTGCAGGAATTGCAGAATTGTATCACTAAAACAGGGACAAGAGAGGGAATGTTTGAATTTCCATTACCTATGGGCAAAAGACAGATTCAAACCCCAGGATTTTAGCTCTATCTCAGGAGTAGCTAAAGATACTGAATTCAGGATCTGTTCGGGCTTGAGAGGGGGTGTTTAAGAAAGACTTTGCTCTTCCCCTGAGACCTGCCTTGCTTGGTGTTCAGGTCCAACCAGGCTCTTTCAGCTGAGGTGTAAATGACTGAAGACAGTGATTCAAAATGGAAACATTGACAGACTCTAAGCAACAATAACATAAAAATATTTATTTAATGTCCCTCTGTGCAATTCTTTCCAAAGGGCACTTGTGATTTTTCACTCGCTTGCATTAGTCTCCATTTTCATCTCTGCTTATCTGTGAAATCTGTCTCATCACAGGTATGTTATAAATACTGTCCTTGTCGGTTCAGCTGTCCAAAGGAGGCTGCTGCTTCTGTTTGTTGGATTCCTGCTGTTTTGATGCTGTCCCTGGAAACTGCAAATAAGCAGGACAGGCACAATGGAAAAATCATCTCATGAACTTGTAAAGCTCCAAACCAGCGCTGCTCTTGATTTGGAGCAAGCTCCTGTGTTTTACATCAAATCAACTCCGGCCATGCTGCTGGGTATCAGATCTAGCTCTTCTTGTGATGGATGGCGGATTGCTTATTGGGGCAGCAGTGGATTTTCAGTGATGAGAGATTGGAGTCCTTGTTTATGGTGAGGTCTCCAGTTCTCATTTGCTCAATACATGTAACAACTTCACCTTCCCTTAATTCCTTTGATTTCCATCTTCTGCCACTAGTGTTTTTTTACTTTGTCATTTCATTTGTCAGCTGTTCATTTGGTGATAATTAGATTATATTTTTCATGCTGGGTCCTTTTATTTTCCTCTAGCCTGTGATGTGATGTGGTCTTGGCAAGAAACACATTTCCATTCTCAACAGAACCCAACCAAACCTGAATGCATCTCAGATCGTGCTAATTAAAAAAATGATTGACTTCTAGGCTTGGAAAAAGATAATCAACACACTTGAACCTGCCTCAAGCAAGGTTGTATGAGGAAGAATAACTTTCTTGTTGAGCTGGAAAAGATTACGTATGTAGTTGCCATGTATTATTGTTTTGAGTGCTGTCCAGATACCCAAGAGTTCTACCTGTCCTATTGGGGTCATTTCTTTGCTAGAATCTGTAAATCACAGTTGTTCCATTAGCTCCATGCTCTCCCTATTAGGAAGTGGCACATAGGCCATTATGTAAATACCAAGCTGCTGGCCTGTCTGTTAATATTAAGAGCAGAGCGAGGGAATGAAGGAACAGAAAGTAGCTGCATCTAAAAATACACCTGAGAAACAGACCCAAGGCAGCAGCGCTGCTTGCTGTGTTAGGAGAGGACTCAAAGGGTTTCTTAGCAATTTATCCTTTCCAACAGGAATCTCCTTAAATCTCATCAGTGTATCTCCCTGAAACTGCTTTCAGAAACAATTGCTGCTGATGCACAGGCTTTTTCCCTTGTTCTCACAAAGCTGGATGTTTTCGGCACAGTCATCACTATCTTTAATACAACCATTAGCATACATCTATATTTTAAGCAAAAACACTTCAGAGGTGTATAGGAGAGTTTTAACAGACTTCAAAATAATCCCAAAAAACCTTCCATTTTCAGCAATTCTTTATACGAATTAACCTATTTTTTGGCTAAGCTTTTACTTTTATTCCATTGCTTTCCATTTCTGGTAATAAAACCCTGTGTATTCTCCAGAGCAAACCCACAGGTTACCCTTTGAGCTGCCCTGTTGTGGTGATGCTGTGTGATTTGCGTTAACAGCAGCATTCCAAAGATACCAAACAAAATGGAGACTTTTCCTACTGAAGGCCTATGTTGGGCAGTGCGCAAACATAATTGGGGTTATTTATTTCTCAGTTCCAGATAAGAAGGTGTGAGCACAAAGAGAATACAAAATGAAAAGAATCCCAGTTCCAGATTCTTTAGATTCTTGCCTCCCCACCCAGATCTTTTCAGAGCGCTGCAGTGTGCTCCTGAGACACATGATGCTTTTCTTCTTTATAGCCCTCCCCAAGACCTAACCTAACAAATATCGGTCACTTACAGTTCTCATTGCACTGTCTTCTCCAACAAGTTTGTGGTGGTTTCCTCTATTTACAAACATCTTTCCCAGGTTAAAATATCTCCAGCTTTCCTCAGGAGGTTCCTTGAATTAGTAACTAGGAATGGAAGCTGCAGGAGCTGCTGCTTGATGAAAGCAGTGACAGCATGTTTTGTTTTGATCACTGCAGCACAACCCAGCTCTATAACCGGCCAGAGGGATTGAACCTCTCTCAAAACTCATAATCTCATGGAAAGGACTGCTGAAAATAGCATTGGGAAAGGCAACTTTCTCTTGTTTGTGCTGACTTCCTCTCTCAGATTTGGGTTGTTTTGCTGCAAATACAATTCAGGTACAGGACAACTGCAAACTGTGGTTCATCACAAGCAGGAGGGATGTGTTAGCAGCAGGTTTGCCTCCCATACATTTCAGACTTCCCGAACACTCTCTCTGCCATCCCTTTTTGTAATAGCATTGGAGTTTGTGCATTGGCACTCACATCAGTACTTTTGGCATAGTGCTGTTTGGTTTCAACATCCCTACACAGCTTACTTAGGAAGACACGCAAACCTGCAGATTTAAAGGCAGCATGCTGTGAGGAATGAAGGTGTATTACTACAGTAATGCCTATCAGAACATTTTTGGGTTTATTTTATCATGTCAGTATTGTGGCTTCATTGTATTTAAGTTTAGGGCTTAAACTGAGTGAATTTACAGGCATTAAATTATAAATATAATACAATTTATTAAATATAATTTATAATGTAACTATAATGTAATATAAATATATTAAATTAGAATATAAATTATAAAATCTATTACTGTGCCTTTTTAATGGAAAAACACACTTCTGCATTTAATGAAAGATAGCACCAAGCTCATTGAAGGAAAATTCATCCTTGTCTTACTGTATGCCTGTGTTACTGATTTGCAAGACTTGAGCTGATAATATCCATTAAGCTTGATTTTAGTGATAGATATAAAAATTAACCTTGAATATCTGCATGGTGGTGACATACTTGAGTGTTACATCAGTCAGTATTTGGTTAATTATCCAAGTATCCCTGCAAAAAGAGCAGGCTCCAGCTGGCTGTAATTAGGGCTGAATTGTTCCATGCCTTCAAGACAATTTTTACATTCATGGGATCTGCAGCTTTCTGTTGTCCTCATTTCCTGTAACATAAAAGGACTTGTAGCTCAAAGAATTAAAGGGGGGCAAATGGGGAGAGAGGCTCTGTGGATAAATCTTGCTAACATCCTTAGAGGTCTGAGTGCGAAATATGCATTGCAAGTTTAAAAAACAATAAAAAGGAAAAAGGCAAAAAGAAAAGGGGAAAATCTACCAGGGGTCCTAGCCAGAAAGTGCCATTTCACTCGATGAGAAGAAAAGGTGGATCTTTAGAAAGCACAGTGGGTTCCAGAAGAGCTGAAATCTGTGCTCTGTAAATCCTGGTCTTAATGAGAGACCACCAGGCTGCGTAGGAAGAAACTTGGATAGCAAATCAGGAAGGCATGTGACATAAAACAGTCAATGGAGATTCAGTAATTCAGTAGCCATGGGATACAGCACTAACAGTGAGATATAACACATCCAATTTGTTGAAGTAAGTCTCCCCTTTTTGTCCTTGTGCTGTGGAATTACTGGCACTGCAGTACTGGTATTTGCTGTTATGGATGTCCTAGCTGCAGGAGATGCCCCTCAGCGTGCTTCTCTCTTCAGTACTGGGGTCATCATGAGCTGTGATCTGTGCAGCCTCTGTTGTTGTCAGCCTTTATTTTAACCCATGATCAAGACTAGCAAGTTCTCAAACTATTACTCTTTTGGGGGAAGAAATAGCCTTTTGTTTAGTTTGCATGTAAAATTGCACATTGGTATTTCAGTGGTATCCAGTGGGGAAGGTACATGCCAGGAACTGTACAAAAAAGAAAGTGGTGGTGGGGTGCAATTAACATGGTTATTTTAAGAGCATCTGTAAATAGGTAGTTGCAGTCCATAGCCCCATGTAAACTGTCTCTCGAGTATCTTGAGATCAGGTAAAACAAGGTTGTCATGTCTTTGTGATTTACCTGAGCCACTCACAGTTCCCAAGAAAAACATTAGGCCCTAGGGAGTCTGTTGGACAGAAGGGTTGTGCTCCCCCTTGCAGGAGAGGTTGTGCCACACAGTCTGAAATGGGTGAAGTGTTCCTCTGACAACCTGAGCAGAATGGAAGCTTTTATGCAGCATGGTAGTTCAGTCAACGTGAGCCCAAGAGCTTCAGAACAGTACTTGTCTGTAGGCCATGCTGCTTCTCTTCTGCTGAAATCTCTGCTGACCACTTCTTGGGGTGCAGAGGGCAACATTGCTCCATCAGTGACCTCACTGCAGCTCCGAGCCATGCAGTGGTGTCCCCTCTGTGGCTGAATGTTCAGTGCTTATTGCGTATCTTCATGAGCCCTTTCAACTTGCTGACCTGACTGAAAACGCCTCTTCCTCCCTGTCCGCAGGTTGATTTGCTGCAGTTTGAAAGCCAAGTCTGTTCAAACGTGTCAGAACAGCAGAGCCGGCTCAAGAGAAGTGGTGAGCGTACATGAAGGTGAGCATCTTTAAGGTTACTAATGTCTTATCAGCATAATGGCCTAAAGGAAGTTAATGAAGCCAGCAGTTGATAGGGAAAGGTGTACAAGTTAAATTCCTTCTTCTGTATTAAATGCAAATTAAATCTTTCATAGGCAGTAATAGTTGTATGAGTCTTTTACTGATTGCCTTCATATCTATCTGTATTTTCTGATTTTGATCTATTCAGACAGGCAGCTCCAGCAGTGGCTGTGCAGGTATCTGAGCTGCATTTAGAAAACGGCTTTGCAGTAGAGTCATATAATTGTTATTACTCCATTTTCTGCACATGAGCAATCATTCTCCACTGCCATGGCATTGTTCACTACATAAACATAGGTAATGAGTGCGTAAGAGCACTTGCAGTGTTGCAGGTCTGAAGTGTACAAAATACACACAGGAAAATAAATTTTATTGTATGTGCTGAATTAAACTTTTTTGATTTGCTTCTGTGTGTTTTATTACATTATTAATAGAGAATTAATATATTTTGTACTATTTAGACAAGAATGCTTTACTTACTGAGCTGCTGCTAGGAAAGCTTATATTGTCTAAGCATAGAATTTAGAGTCATAGATTCTATTCTTTAACTGAAAATAAGTTTCTTAATCCTCAGTATCTAGATAAGTTCCTTGAAACTTTATTGTGACAACTATGGCAAAAGAGCTATATCTACATACTTAACAGTTTCAGCTCTAGCCATACCCTAGTGAATCCTTCATATGTGGTTTGATGTTAGTTAGTTAGTCTAGTAACTAGCTGCAAGCAAAGGCAATTGATGAACTTTCTTTTTCCCCATTATAGAGTCATAGAATCGCTTAGGTTGGACAAGACCTTTAAGATTGTAGAGTCCAAGCATTAACCCAGCATTGCCATGTCCACCACTAAACCACATCCCTAAGCACCACATCCACCCAGGCACAGGCTGGCTCACGTTCAGCTGTCTGTCAACCAACACAAAAAGGTCTCTACATCGAGCAGCTTTCCAGCCACTCTTCCCAAGCCTGGAGCATTGCAGGGGGTTGTTGTGACCCAGGTGCAGGACCTGGCCCTTTGTCTTGTTGAACTTCATACAATTGGGCTTGGCCTATGGATCCAGCCTGTCCAGATCCCTCTGCAGGGCCTTTGACCCTTCAGCAGATCAACACTCCCACCCAGCTTGGTGTCTGCAGACGTAGTGCAGGTGCACTCAAACCCCTTGTCCTGATCATTCCCATAGGACAACCCATCTCGTTCCCTTTCTTCAGTTTTGGTTTCCAGCAGGGGAATTTGCTGCAAGGTCCCATAAGCACCAATATAGGAGGCAGGGCTGCATGGTCACTTACAACATCAAACACAAACTATGGGGCGAGGGCAGGTTTCACTGTGTTTCTAGATGACATCGCCACAGTTGCCATTTCACTTGTTTATGTTTCAGTAGTTTCCAGCAATCTAACAACTAGGTGTTTCCCAGGCACATTAGAAGAGAATTCAGTTATCATGGCAAATGTTAAAGGTAAGACTCGCAACAAAATCCAGGAGCTCTTCAAAACCTCCTCAGCTCTACCTTGTGATCCCTGAGGTCATTAATCCTGCCATGACCCTGCACTCTCAACTGCCTCAACCTCATGCAGAAGTGTAAGCATGTATCTCACAGTTCATGTTACAAAGATCCATGGAACTTCCAGCATGAGGGATAATGCTTCATAATCGTTCAGAGTTGAGTATTGACTGCAATAACCACTAACCTCCTTCTGCAGTGGTGTGCCACAAAAGGAATGGCTTTCGTGTTGAAACATGAGTGGAGTACACTGTAATGTTTAATGCATCATTTTAACAGGACTCTCAAAAAGCCAACTATCTTGGTGTGTTATTATCTCACACTCTGCAGTAGTTGTTTCTTATTTAAATGTCCTATCTCACTTGAGATTCAATGTAATTAGAACCAGCCTGTGGAAAAATCTTTTTCTATTATGCCTTAGTTATTGTTCCAGTCAAGATGGTAAAGGAAATCTAACAGGATATAATGAAAATGATACAGCCATTTGCAAGAGGCACTTTTCCTGAGGGAAGTAAAAGGCAGTGCCACTTTTCATTTTGCTTTGTATTTCTAAACATGGTATATGTCTGGAATGATTCCACTGAGACTTGCCAATACACCTGAGAGCAGAGTCAGGTACATCTGACTGCAGTCTGACCTGATGATACAAGAGGAAACCAAAAGTACCACAGCAATAAGCCTCTTGCACTATGAATGTTGCTTTACAGCCAATGTTGAGCCAAAACTAGGTCTAGTTGCCCACTGAGGTATATGTGAAGGAATTGGGCCTACCTTAATAAGCATCTCTTTGTTTCCTCTAGCTGTAACATCTTCAATGGGGAGGTACATCCAGAATGTAGAATCTGGAGAGATGCTGCAAAGCAAGTCATGCCCAAAGCTATAGGGTAATGTGTTTCCCAGACAAGAAGCGATGTTCCTGGTACAAAAGAGTAGGCAAAAGGATGTCAAAGTCCATTATCTTGGTCTGGCTTGGAGTCAGGATCCCAGCAAGGCACAAGGTGTGAGCTGGTCCCTCACCGCTGTCTATGCCTGTGTGATTTCTAAGGGTTCAGATGCCACTACTCTACATCTTTTAGCTTTTATATTGGGTTAGAATTTTATGTTAAAGCTGGTTGGCAATCTTTTCTCTTTTGTGCAGAAGCCAGTTGTGAACAGGCTTTTGTATTATCAGCATGTTATAGTCATTAATTCACACTGGTATTGATAAACTTGAAGTCAGAGAGGCTTAATCAAGAGGCTGCATGCCCTGGAGCACAGTTAGAAACACGGTCTTTCAAGGGGCAATGGTAGGATTTTCAGCCCTGCTATTTCAGCTCACCATGGCTGTGTATGGATGGAATGAGCTCACAAAGCAGCCATGTTTATCAGGTGCTGCTGACGTTCATCTCTGACAGCGGGGACTTGAAAATGCAGAGGAGTACAGGCAGCTAAGTCTGTCTTCAAACAAACATCAGAAGCAACAGATTGATCTTGGTTTTCAAAGCTAACGGTGTAGGAATTCCAATGATCAAAAAGTCAGGAGTTTGGGACCTGCAAACTATTATTTTCAATATAGATATATATATAAAATATATAATATTATAGTCAGTATATATAAAAATATATAATTATATAATATATATATAGTTTGAAACTATTGTTTCAGCTCCAACTTAAAAAATTAGAACTCTACCTGAAAAGATTCTTCGATTTGTTCGTTTCTGGGGTTGCTGCTGTCTGATCTGTCGAGCACTTGTGCACAAGTTTGCCTTGTCTGTTGCCTTGGACTCTTTGGAAGCGAGGAAGCAGCCATTCCTTCCTCTCCCCTTCCCCCCATGCCTTTTTTTATGAAGAAATGATTAAATGCTTTGAGTACAAATGCACATGAATATTTATAAGAACTTCTATAACATTTAGCAAGGCAGTGCTTCGTGGCTGTCTCTTTCTGAATGCACATAATAAAGTACCCATAATTTCTTTGAAGTTGCACTTGCTCTGTACTAATTTGATCACAGATTGGTAGGATCTGGAGGCTCCTCGGGGCTGCAGGGCTGCCGTTGTTGGCGCTGGCAAAACACAGCTCCTTGCTGTGTTCCCTCCTTTGCTCTTAAATGCCTGTGGTTTAACATTAAATAAGAATACGTTTTTCATGCATCATTTACAGTTAAGTTGCAGAAAATTGCCAGGTAGCAATCTTGTAACCTGCATTGAATAAATACCTGACTCTCCCTGCATTTACACTTCAGCCCTGGAAGAAACAGCTTTAAGTGTTTTATGCTTGAAACACTAACACTGCAGAACAATTGAAGGGCCCTGGAGCACACTCTGCAAACCACTTGGAGGATCCTCCTGTTAATGCAAAAACTGTTTTAGTCTCCACTTGTTCCTCTGCATATTGTCTCTTGGTAACAGTGCATCCTGTGAATACTGAAGAGGGTGTGTAATGCCTCGGAGTCTAAGGCACCCATTTCTAAAAAGCAAATGGAAACTCGGAGCTGCTAATCGCACTATTTATCCCCTTGACATCCTTAAGGCATTTAGATCAGATTAAGCAGATGAGCAGTCTGAGGAGAGGAGAAAGAAGAAAGACTTTAGGCAAAAGGGAGTGGAGGATAAAGCTGGATTTATCAAAGCTGAAGATTGTTTTAGAACTGGGTTTGGAAGTTCCTTGCTCATAATATTATGTATTATAACTCCTCCTCTCCTCCTCTATAAAGTGAAGAAATTGCATGTGCTCCTATCCCTAAAGTTACTCTATTAATTGCAGGTTTACAGTGGTTATTTAAAAGCTGAGTGGTGTTTTCTGTATTGAAAGTTATTTATTGGAGCTTTACCTGATGCGTAGGCCTGTATGAACACAAGTAAATACTACATCAACAGGACCCTCCTTCAGCTGCTCACACCAGCCAAAGCACTGCAGCAACCTGCACTCGCTGCTTACCTTCACCACGGGCTAGAACGTTGCTTCGAACATTCCAAATGGTGTGGTGGTGCACTGCTCCCAGTGTGAGTGTTGGTGCAGCAGACCCGCTGTGAAGGCAGCAGTGGGAATCGCTTCTAAAACCACTGCTGCCAGCAAAGCCATCTCATCTCCTATGGAGTCAGCTACAGAAGGTACCCAGGAGTGTCTGGCTGAGTTTTAATGTGTGTCATTGCGAGCTCTGTGCTGAAAGCCTGGATTCTATGGAGATGTTTTAAACGTTCCGTAGGTTTGCAGTTTTCTCTGGGATAATTCCTCTGCATGAATTTTCCCTGGGATTCATTACTAGTATTGTTTTTTTCTCTTGTCTTTTATCTGGTCACGATGTGTATATCTTGTGTAGATCTCAGCCTGAAGGTCTCAGAAATACACCGACATTATAAATATGTGTGATATACACTTCTCTGCCACTAAGATATGGAAGCTCCACTGGTGTATTCTTAAAGGTGGCACTATTTATGTGACTTTAACCTCTACAAAACTGCTATATTTGACTTTCAGATAGTGATGTCTATCTTTTCAGAATCACCTTCATGACTAGAAAAGGAGAACTGAAAGAGACAGCATCAACAAGCAGGTTTCATTCCATTGCAGCTGCATACTTGCAGCATTACCTGTATCCCTCTCTATTAAAATAATTTTGAAGGAAAATAGTACTCTCTGTTGTGCTTGAGCTATGCAAAACTTTGAAGGCAGGCACCTGATGAACATGTAACAATACCTTGGAATATGTAAGATTTGCAGCTTGGTTACTACTGTGAGAAGAGCTTGTACTCGCCTGTGATCTGAGTATGTTTAGCAGTAGTAGTAATGCTGAATCTTGGTGTAACAATCCAGTGTTTGCAGCTACAAGAAAACAAAGGTTTTATTTGTTTCTAACTTATAAAATCCACTCAAACAGCTTAAAAAGAATACAAACTTTGGACAATAATAACTGCAAGAGATTTTGGGTCACATTCTTCATGGGGAAGATTAAAATTGGACTTAGAAAAAAGAGTTTGACAGCTCTTCCTCATTTCTTTACACTTTACTTTCAGAGTGTAAAAGCAAAGTGTGCACCAGGAAATGAAGAGGCAAAGCAAGCAGTAAGGCTGGAGGGACCGTTTGAGGCTCTCGTTTGTCTGTGGATCCTGCTCTATTAAGGGTTCACAGAGATCTGAGGCAGAATTAATTGTATTCCTTTTACAGAGCCTCAAACTGGGCCTTCCATCACACCCTGTGAAACAAAACCCCTCCCTCAAGCAGTGAACTTGCTGCTAGAGCTTCATATCTTAAACCTGGTTAATGAGGAAGGGCCCACTGCTGAAAGGGAAGGCACTGGGCAGTGTGAGGAATTTGCTTTTTCCTTTCCTTCGCCCAGCACTGCAGACATTAAAGATGATGTTGCCTGCTTTCAGCAAGCAGCCATCTCATAATCTGTGTGAAGTCTGTCTTGTGCTCTTTTCCTTTCCAGTTCTTCTTTCTCCAACTTCTAGCATGTCATTAAAAGAGTACAGTGGCTGAAGAGTGAAAACTGAATCTTCCCAAATGCTGTTCCTTGTAAAATGTAATCTATCGCCCACACATCCCAAGGCAGTGATTGAAGATCTTGCCTAATTTGTCTTACTTGAGATTTAAGCAAAATCATCTGCTGAATGTTTCAGCCTATCTCTGTGCATTACAATTCAGCCAGCCTTCTTTGAAAAGAGAAATGTGGAAATAAGCCATGGTTAATGTATCAGTCTTTTATGTCTGGCGAGCAAATTTAACATAGGATGTGAGAGATACAGGCCTGCGGTCCATCTTCTGACTACACAATGCTAATTAGCATTACGAACCCATCCTTTCGTTAATCATGTTGAATAACTGAAGACTTGGAAGTGTTCTGTGCTGGAGCAGCAGTGCAGGAGGTTGGTACTGAGCTGCACTTGGCAAAGTGCACTGGGGTTGGCAGCAGAGGGGCAGTCGGGAGCAGAAGCACCGCTGTGATGGGCTGTCATGCTGCATCCTGGCACCTGCAGGTTGAAGAGAGCTAGGGTCTACTGCAGCGGGGGGCTGTAGGGCAGCATCTTGCTTTGGCAGAGCCAGAGGTGAAGGTAAATAAGAGGTTATATGCAGCTGCTCTTTATAACCAGCCTGTTCTGAGAAATGCCCTTAGTTTCTGTGTGTCCTTCCACATTTCTCTCCAGTCTTCCTGTTCCTTCAATGCCATATGACAGTAAGGAAATTATTTTGCTCTCTGGAGAAAAAATACTTTTGTGTAGCAAAACCTTTGGTATTAATATGAATTTTGAAAACCTGCACAGTGCAGAGCAAATCTGCTTCTGTTTCCCAGTGTATTTGTATGAAGCAGCAGAGGGGCCAAGCCCTGCAAGTGCATTCAGATGTGATAAGCAGCTGATAAATCTCCTACTATTGACTTTCATGATTTCTTTTTTTACATACTGCATTGTGGCATCCAAGCACGGTTCTGCTGCCTTTATCGGGTTTGACATACAGCAATTTCTATGAAAATTAAAGCTTTGGGATCACGGTTAACATCCTTGCTTTCAACAAAAGGCTTTTTAGAGCAGCTGACTTAAAAAAGCTGACAAGTGATTGTTACATGAGAAATGATTTGAGTAGGAGTAACCTAAAACAGCCCTGGGAGGTGGCGTGAGGAGGATTCATTTTCTGGTGATGCCAAAAACCATTTCTGCAAATCTCTGTGGAAATCTGAAAAACTAAACCTTGGATTTTTAATGCAAGTTACTCAGAGTGGGTTTTTCTAGGGAATATCTGCCCAGTGCTATTGCAAACCAAGAGCTTTCCTTTTGAAAATAGCTTTAAAGTAAGTCCTGTTTGATGCATTTGCAAAACCAGGTGTCCTTCCTCAGGCCTGTGTGTACCTTCTTTCCAGATGCCGAGTTTTAGTGAGCTGTGAACAGGTATCTCTTCATTAACAAGTATAGAAAAGGCTCAGTTAACTTCTAAATACTGTATGTTTCAATTTCATTCTTGATATGTTATTGAGAAACTGCAGTGGTGACAATGCAGTGTATGTTATGTGGATTAGGCCTGGCTATAGGTGGTAGGTCTGAAACTGATTGTAAGTAGGAGGTTGTTACTGAGGTAGCATGGAATGCTGCGGGTTAATCTTTGCCTAAAATCAGTCAAGGTTTTTTCAGGAGTAATCTGAAGGGAAATGCAAATAGAGCGAGCAGGAAGTCTGCAAGCAGAGGTGCTCACTGATTGCACTGAGCAAAGGCTTGAGCAAATAACTGGTATTTATTATGGGCAATTGTAAGGTGGGAATAAAGAGTTTAGGCCAGGCTTGCCTGACCCCACTGGGAGAAGTGAAGACCCTCAGAAGCTTGTGCAAGTCATGACCACCCCGTTAGCATGAGTTCAGGACTGAAAAGGAGAGTGCCTGGACTCCACATGCCGAGGAACCTATTTCAAGAGTAGGAAGAGGTTTTTCCCATTGTGTTTGTCCCTGGTATGAAGCTCCAGGAATGCTGTGTTGTCTTTTGGAGAGCAGCAGTCCAAGGGTGCTAGTAACAGTTCTCAAGAGTCACCAGTCCTTAAAGGTGTGAGCAGCTTGTGTTACAGACAAGACTAAGAGCTCAATTTGCCCTTTTTATTAGAAAAGACAGAGTAGAACCAATAGTACTACTAAAGTATGGGGTCAGGAGTAACACTGTGTTGCATAAACGAGTAATGAGTAACACTGTGTTGCGTAGCTGCTGTAATTACCATCGCAGCTCATGATTTCACTAACAGTTGGGATCCCATGTACTGTTTAAATATCCATAACATATGCCATTATGTGTTACTAAGCTGAGTTTGAGCCCATAACTTTGAAGTCTGCTGTACAGATTTTCTTTTCCTGTATAAATTGCAAAATTAAGTACTACAGTGAGCATTTAGTCTCTTCTGTGGACCATACTTGGGAGTCCTGGTATGTACATCACCTTCCTGTGCATAGTGTTGATGAAGCAGTATTGGGGAAGCACGTTTTAGATTCCTGAGCAGTTTTCCGCATTTGATGGAGTATTGATATTGTCTCTGGCCTGTCTATAAAGACTGAGCCCAGGACCTCAGCAGGGAGCCATGGGAAGGATATTGCTGCTGCCTTGCAACTTGCTGCTTATGTGGATGGGGGAGTAGGTCTTGGTCTCTCCGTTTCTCTTAGGCTAGTTCTTATCACTGTTTAGTTCAGTTCAAATGGCATTGTGTTGCATACAGCAGGAAGAAACCTCCCTCCAGACCCTCCATGAGGGCAGGCAATAGCAGCCTTTTGTATTTTATTCAAGTTGGTAGCAACAGAGCGCAATTGCCCAATTGTGAAGTCCATTCCTGTACAGTGATGGACTCATAGCAGACCTGTGTGCTAATGAAGTACACTGTCATAAAAGCCTTGTTGGAAAAGTAAAGAATTCCAATGGGTGTGATTGTGCTTTTACCTTCGGGTCCCTGTGGATTGAGTCATTTTAGCGGTCCAAGACTAGAAAATTCACACTCTGTTTTTTCTGGCGAGAAAAAGCTTTGCACATCAGGGTTCTATCGAGCACAAGTAGCAAAATGCGTGTTTGTCAGTCAGCCCCTGTAAGGAAAGCATGTCTGTGAAAAGAGCTAAAGGAAAAGAATTCAGGAGTGCTGCTTCTGCAAACAAACATGTCTGTTGCTTTCCTTTCCTTTCCTAGAGCTTGCTCACAGTGCAACAGCAGTGGTGTTGGTTCATCCTGTGTCCTGACGTGTAAGTTTGCAAGCTTGTGATTTTCAAGTGTAATCAGCACTCTGCTAATGAGTACGTGAGTGCTCTGACAGCGCGGCTCTTGTTTCTGTAGGTGGAGAGAACAGCTTCAGGGGCACCGTGGGCTCACAGGGGTGCTGGGAGCAGAAGGGGCTGTGGGAGTGGGGGGACGTGTGCCAGGCCCTACTTCGAATTGCTCTTAAAGCCGCCTCTGGCCTTTAAGGGGCTGGATGCTCTTGCTGCCCACAAAGCACATTGATCCTTAGAGGAGGTGTTGCCTGCAAGAAGTCAGCTTTCTCAGAAGCAGTAGGTGATTCCTTCTTCCCTTCCCTTGTCTCACAGCACTGGGTAAGAATTACAGTGGTTTACATAGTTGATGAGTTTCAACATCTCTCTTTGAAAATGAAGGTGGTTTCTTCTCTCACGAAGTAAAGTGAGCAAATTCCTTCGCTGCTAAAACCAGTCACTGAATATAAAGATAAAATCCAGTTCAGATTTTCTGTTACGTTTCCTTTTGGATTCCAACACAGTGTTGTGTGGTGGAAAGCTGTGCAGGGTAATGCATAGAGAAAGCACAGAGAACACAATCCGGGTGTCCTGGGGTGTTATCCTAAAAGATGGACAGGCACAACACTTACTGATCAGGATAAGTAACAAACCAGTTCCTGTTTATCATGAATGCTACAAGCACCCAATTTCAGTATCTGCCAACTCCTTTAATGACTTTCACCTATGATGGTGCTTATTACCTAACGCTTTCTCATCAGTCCCATGTTATGGGGATGGATTCTAGGCAGTGCCTAAGGACTTCCTGTCTAAGCATGTGTTGTAAAGCGTTGTTGTTTGCTTTTTAACTTCAACACTAGTAAACAGTAATAGCGTGAACCTTGTGCCTTCCAGCTCATCTCTCCATCTCACTGCTGTGGTCTGTGACTGCATTCATCACGCCTGGTAAAGCGGCTTACTGGGATGAATTAATGACACACTAATTAGAAGAGTGACCTGAGTGAGAATAAGCTGCATGAACCAGCTTTGATGGCCAAAAACTTACCTGTAGCCAGTTTCTCAAGATTATCAGAGAGATCTTCCAATTAGAATGGCTGTCTTTGATCATAGATGCAAGGAACACGGCAAAATGACTGCACTGGGTGGAAGGCAATGGGAGGAGATGGTTGCTGTGGAACAGGAAACTGAAGGAGTTTTTAAAGAGATTCAAGCCCTTTCCAGGCACTTGCTCCACCCAGAAGCAAATGAGATATCAGCATCTGGCTCATTTTCCTTTGTATTTCCCACCATAAGCTAGTAACATATGCATCTTCAACAGTTAAATTGGTTAGGTTAGTTTTAGAGAAACCTCTTTGTCATCTTCTCCTGATTTTTCTATCTCGTAGCATGACAACATCCAAACAGCTCTCATCTTTTGTAAGGCTTCCATCTGGCTTCTTCAGCTCTGCAGTTACCGTCACTTTATGCATCGCTGTGGATTTGCATGGATCATTGCAAGACGTGCTAGCATAGGGGACAGTCAGTTCATAGCCCAAGATCCCAGTTTCCCAATATCAAATGTGATAGTATAGTCATAAAAAGTCGAAATGAACACAAGGATGGTTCCAGGGCTGAGGTATAAGCCTGGCACAAGTGTGATAAAGTGTGGGAGGAGGAGAGAAGGGCTTTAGGAGATAATGAGATATTCGTCATATTTCACCATTTAGCTATTTTGCTCTATTAAACCACTGACAGTGAAGAGGAGGCTCAGATAAAAAAGGAAAAAACAGAATCCTGTTGTTATCAAAGGGATTGATTTTCAGAAGGGCCTTGCCAAAGGAAGGCTTACATAGGTAAAATCCTGAACAACAGGGACATGCCATACAGAGGGGGAAGGGATAAGGGTAATGCAGGTTGGATGGAAGAGCACAGACCCAGAATCTGTAAGGGAACATCTTGTGTTCTGTGGTTCTTTGGTGCATCTCTGGTGAAGCAGGAGATGGGATGTGGGAGCATGAGGAGGCTGACGGCTGGTTGGTCCCTTGCAGGCAGCATGGCACCAGGCAGTGGTGGCTCTGCACAGGCACTGGGGCCTTCACGCTGCCCAAACACCCAGCATGGACAATAGAAGAATAGTGTGAATGAGCAAGTTTTCTTCTCAGTTCTAACAGATGATGCTTTGGGTAAGCACTGCGAGTGGAAGCTTTGTGTACACCCCACCTAATACAACTCTCAGTGTCTCATCCTATATATAAGCATCTAATTGTTTTTGCTAATCCAGCTGATCTCTTGATCTCAGTGCCAGCTTGGATCAGAAAGCACTTCATATGGAGTAATTTTCTTTTTACTAATTTAAATATGCTACATAGGGTTTGTTGCTCTGGTTTTTTTGAGATAGACATTAAATGGAAACACACGGTCTATCTTCTTTATGTGATGCATCACTTAATATTGTTTTACTTGTCTCAATCCTAAACTAAACTATCTAATCTTTTTGTTTCACTTAATACAGAAAGCTTTTCATCCCTTAAGATGTTTCTGTGGTGGATGCATTTCTTCCTGACGTGTTGTAAATAGAACTGAACACAATATTCAGTAAATCACGTCATTGATTTTCTTACAATGACAGCATGTGATCTGCTGGTTGCCTTGTGTATTCTGTTGCACCATTTGCATGTCCTGTAGTGAGCAATTGTGAGACCTTCTTAAAAACTCCAAATAAAACTGTGCCATTTCTCTTTTGCCCATTATTTCACTATTTGGTAGGAGGAAGAACAGGTTTCCTTCACAGAGATTTTGATAAAGAAGCATTCCATTGGTACTGTCCTTAGCTCCTTGCTGTGCTGATGCCTGCTTCCAATAAGGGACCCCACAATTCCATGTGTAGCTCAGCCATGTGGCTCTCGGGTTTCTCCACAGTGCTTGGCTTTATGCAGTCCAACCGTACTGCTGTTGGTCTTCATTTATCATTTATTCTTAATATCTCCATTTTTTATAATGGCTGATGGGGTTTTAGTTTTGAACTGATTTCTCTCAAGCCCTTATTCAACAATTCATAAGGCTCTTGTAGAGGGGGTTGAGTCCAATGGGGAGAACTGGTTTCTCTGCAGTGGGTTTTATCTTCTACAGTGTAGCTGACCTCTCACACTGCTGCAATCCATAGTTCTCTCCTAAGTTGCCTGCTCCTGATACTACAGAGTTTGTTTGCCTTTGGCAACTTTGCAGTAAGATCCTTCATATCCTTTCTGATGTTACTTGGTATTTTGCTGTCCACAAGTTACTTTGCTAAACTGAAACTGGTATATTTATGGCAATTGTGGGTTTTGCTGCATCAGGGGTTCAGCATAAGGATATCTGCAGCCAGAGGTTGCAGTGGTCCCAGGGAGAGTTTTAAGTAAACTAAAGTTGCAGAATTGATGGAGTCAATAATACAGTGATGATACACACTTACTTCACATTCAAGCTGTGCTCAGCAGAGGGCTAACCACAGCCCTTACTGGGGTTTGTAACTACAGAAGCAGTATAATACTTTTCAGGTATTCGTATTTTGTTTGTTGTGAAGGCATGCTGGATAGGTTCAGTAAAGGTTTGGTAAAGTTTATTCTTCTGCATGTTTTCATGTGCTTAAACAACAAGCAGAAAAGATCAAAGGGCAGGATTTCAAGTGAGCCTGGGAGAGGTAAATCCAAGATAATTCTATTGGTCAAGGCACAGGCATAGCAGTGCAATCTGAATATGTTGTGAAGGGCTTAATTCTCATCCTTTTGCTTAAATAGTGTTGGGGAAAACTTAAATGTGCTGAAATTGGGGATTTTTCTTCATTATCATTATTAGCATGCTTGCTCCTGTCAGCTGATGCGCGTACCCTTAATGTGCTGCTAGAGCCTGGCATGTTGTACACAGCCTTTTTTAGGAATTAAGGTAAACCCAAACTGTTCGGAAGTCTGGTTTATCTTGGGGGGGGGGGGGGCTGTTAATAAAGTACAAAATGAAAACTAATTTTGTGTGCAAGTAAAAGCACCCGTAAAGAATGTACTGTGCAGCCTTGTCTGAAGGGTCACTGTAATATGAGCATATGTGGCCATTACAAATCTATCAATGCCAAATGATGATTATATTTTTGCAAAAGGAAAAATATATATATATATATATTTAAATAGTTTTATCCAGTTAAGAACCTCTTCTAATTATTGGAACTCAGAAGAGTTCATATTCAGATACATGCCTTAGCTGATCTGTTGGGCCTCGGCACCAGCTATGAGAGCTTGTCCTTATTATTGTTTCTTGTCTTCTCAATATAGTGGTGCAGAATCTAATCAGATTAGCTGGGCAGATCCTGAGGATATTTCTTGCCTTTCCCCTGCTCGGTGGCATTACCTCTTTGGGTTAGGTAAATTGCAAAGAAATGCCTGTTTTCTTCTGAAGCGTTACAGATTGTGTAGCCCTAGGCAGGTTTTGCTCCAGTTCGTTGGTTATCTCTATCATGTTTTATTCTGACAAGTTTTAGGTAAAAAAACCCAAACATATTCAAGGGTTTCTTTCACTCACTCAGTTTTATGAAATGTTTATGTAATTTAAACTCTTTTTAAGGAGAGAAAATAGAGTGTGTGAGCTTAAAACCAGAAATAGTTGCAAGTTGTTTCCCTGATTTTGTTTTATGCTGTCTTGTAGCAAGTTTGCAACTAGGTTTTCTCTCAGTCCTTTGGGTGGAAGTGATTCTGTTGTCCTCTCCATCCGTCATACCCCTTCAGTCTCAGCAGCACAGCAACACGGTGCTGAAGAGAGGTTCTAAAGTAAGTTGGCAGCTTTTCCCGCTGGGTCATTGCTCAATATCACTGCAGATTCATTGCATTTTCTGCAGAGCTGTCATTTCATGGCGTTGGACAGTTACCAGGGCACTCGGTTCTGACTGGGTGTTAAAAATCGCCAACCTATCTTCAACAAGATAGAACTTTGCTTTTTTAACAGCAATGATCATGCTGAGCATTTATGGAAATTTCCATCTGTGCTGTCTGCCACAAGCATGGTTCTGCCCTGTTACAACAATGCTCTGGTGTTTAGTGGATATTAGTTCACTTTGAGAAGAAAGCTGCGGCGCTCCGTGACGCTCTTGGCCATGATTTACTTCCGCATTTGTTTCCTGGCATAACTTGTGTGAAGTGCAGGGACTGAACTGGGCATCACATTTAAGTGTCTGTGTCTTGATCTTCCACCAGCCTGTGAGTCACTGCTCCTCTCTACGAAAGCCAGTACTGGAAAATGCTCATTCAACTTTGTGAAGTGCTCAGGGATCTCTGAGGGCACCGCTCACGGGTTTTTACGTCGATATGTTAGATTTGATTTCCAAACTCTGGTACTGTATAGCATCTTTCTCTCTTTTCTGCTTGCTCAATTTACATTCCATTAGTACCTGCTGCGGGATTGTTCAAAGCACAGTGCTCCCGGGTACTGAATGCAAACAAGTGTGCTTCTCCACATGCCTTCAAATTGGGACCGTGACTTCTCTGGCTGTGCAGCATTGGATTTCATGATTTAGGGTCCTTTCTAACCTTGCCCGTTCTATTATTCTATGCATCTAATAGATGCTGCAGGTAGCTGCACTTGGGGGCTGCTTTCCTTCAAAGGGGGACAAATGATGTAAAATTTCAGAAGAAATTATTCTTTTATGGCATGAAGGACAACATATCCCCTAATGAGCACATCCCATTCCTCTGTGGGCCCAGTTATGTGGGGTAGATGGCTCAGCAGCCCTGCATCAATAAGTTGACGCGCAGGGAGATGGAGCATTTGCCCATTGCCACCCAGGCAGGATGTTATGTGTGAAGTCAGAGCATTCCAGGTCTTCCAAAAGGTCTCTTAAAATGTTTACAATTGTATTAAAGTTTAAAAGAAACAGAAATCAGATCCTGGCAAAGAATAACCATCACTTTGTTCTTGTTACGTTAGTCCTTTAGTCTTACACTGCTGTTTATGATGATCAGTGAGTGTCCAGATCTCTCTAAGTGCTTCTGACAAACCCACGAAGCCATAGTGGTTTTGTGGTGTTTGGGCACTCCTACCTAGCAAACCTAGGTTGGATTCCCATTGCTGCTGTTTTCAGTCTGAGGACATGACTGTCAATGGGGAGAGGTTTCTAGGTTCTTCAGTAGCAATTTAATGGACAGGCTGATAAGAAGGCTGATCAATGCAATTTATTCTGTAGCATAAAACCTACGGGCCCACTTTCATGGATAGCAATGCTAAAGCTAAATGCCTTTTGCCTGGAGGAGGACAAACAAAAGGAAGTATGTCCCAACTATCGGGAGATCTAAGAAGAGATCAAAGTGATAGTGTTACAGTACAAATGGTGAAATGCACACTTGTGCATGTTGCTCTGAAATATAGCAGGCATTCATTTAAGGGGAGCTCTTTTGCAGGATGCAGCATTGAAAACACATGTCTAATAGGTGCATTCATTTTAATATGCTCATTCATTGAGCAGGCCTGATTAATTAGTGCATGTCACCATCTGGTACTTACTGAGACTATTCATTTTTAAAATGTTGAAATTGTAGGGAATGTTGCACACCAATTAAGTTCCTTTTAATTGGATTACGTTAGTATAAAGTATTGCTGGAGAAGGCCTTCATTGTGATGCAGCCAGCATGCATCTAAAGGAGACCTGCCAGCCTGAAATTACTTAGAAAGGGAAAATGCCTCAAATGTGTGTTCATCACTATCTTTGTGCACTCAACAAAGATGATGTCAACAAAAATCCTTCTGCATTTCTGTGCAGTGAGGATATCTCAGCTGATTACTTCTTCATCTCTGCACTGCAACTCTTGAGCCTGTCGTCACCTCCCTCTGACCTGGAAAGTGAATCATGCCTTCGGGTTTCTGTGTGTTTGATATCAGCTAAACAGGGCCAGACTGAGCCCTCCTGTGTGCAGTTGTGCATCTGCTGAAATGAGGAGCATTATTCTCATTTACACAAAGAGTGATTTGGCCTTTAAAGCCGATAAACTGTCTGTGCTGACTCAACCGTTTAGTGAATGAAGTATCACGATCTGCTGGCTGCAGCACCACATTAGGAGCAGAACTTGTCTGTCTGTGCTTGTTCCTGTCACTGACTCACTTGGTGAATGTTAGCACTGCAGTGTTTCCATGTATAAATCCTGAATAGTTATGTTTAGCAACTTACATGAAAGGCTTTGAGATAGAGATGAAATGCACAATGTTGATAGTATGTATTTACCATTAACGCTTTCTTTAGAAGCTTAATGCGGTTTTGTACGTAACACCTGAGGTTGTTACTGTCTTGAAGTGAGTTCTGTCATCTGAACTCCTTGTTCCAGCAGAGTACGCAGCCCCGTTCCTTAGCCATCGCGAGAGCTGTCATGGAAGCAGGGAGTTAGGAAAGAGACCTAATGCCAAGAGATCTGATGTGTGACTGCCCGGATCTCTTGTTGACCACCTTTGTACTGGAAAGCAGGGTTAGGGTCTAGAGAGGAGCAATGTGAGGGTGTTTTATCTTGCTGTGCTTGGGTGCATTTGCCTCACCTGCAGCGGGCTCTGCTGCCCCCTACCAATCCGCAGCCGCTGTTAACAGCAATGGGAGCCGCGGCCTGAACCGTGAAGAATGCTTTACATTTTGTTAATACCTAAAGATTTCATTTCTGTTATCACTCCTGATCACCCGTGCTGTGATTCTGACTCACAACAGGGAATCTGCAGCCGAAACAGCGTTCTCGGTAAAGACAGAGGAAAACCTCAGAAAGAGCCTGTTTAGTTTTACAGCGATGAAGGAAGTGTCTGAATTTCAGAATGCAAATTACGTGTGTAGACATGTAATGGTCACAGTGACTTTAATCTGTTCAAGCATAGGAGCACTTCTGATTTCAAAGTATAGAAGAGGCACAAAGTGGGAATTGTTTTGGCTGTTTTCTTAAGATCCATTTCCTCTTGTCGGAAGGTGCATGTTTCCTGTGGTACAGCTGCAGGAGCTGCTCATCCTGCAGGTGCCAAAGCCAATTCAGTGTCAAACATGCTGCTAGAGAGCATGGTTGTGTTTAAATCCTTTCCATTAGGTGTTGAAGAGTGAAAGTCCTAAAATATCCATACATGTCTTATGTATTTTCTCTGTACAGTATATGTGCCTGCCTTTACACAGACATGTCAACGTTTGTTTCAGCTATAACCTTGACTGGCTGCATATGGAACTTCCGGGACATGGGATGCATTTTTGCACAGAGCTATGCCTGTGCCATAGTTTTAACTCCAAGCAGAGCATTGTGTGGTGGTTCTGCTAAGTGTCCTGTGGTTCACATTCATCTGTCGAGCTCAGTGCTTGTTTGGGGTAGAGGCAAATCAGTGTCTTTGAGCAAAGCAGAGTGAGCCCAGCCAGTGGTAAAACATAAAGACGTAGTCAGCAAAGATGTGCAATCGAGTGCTTCCTCATCGCTACCCAACAGTATTAGCAGAAGGTGCTTAGCTTGGAAGGCCATGGAACTGTCTAGGTTGTGAGAAGTTTCTAGAGCAAGTGCAGTTTATGCCATTTCGGAGAAATAATATCACCCAGTTAAATCCTAAAACCCACACACATGCACTAACCCCTCTGCTCACATTGTTTGTTCACAGGTTGTATGTAATGGAGAATAGCTTTTCAAAGCAAACGTTTAGTTGAGGCTCTCATTAGTGTAACTTTACTCCTTTTATGTGTTAAATAGATGAAAAGGAGCTAACCAGAGTACAGAATTCCAGCTTGTGTGCACTCACTCTCCGATTTTAGGAGAATTAGACCTTGGTGTAATTTTTCTGCTTACAATATATGGGCTTGCAAAGTGTTGAAGCAACAGATGTTGGCAGAGCTCAAAAAGAATACAAAGACATTTCAGTCTGCATATATAAAACAAAGGCTAAAGTTTGGGCAGATCTCTATCTGGCAGACTTTCTATCTCTTAGGTCATAGAGAGAAAGCTTTTGGCACTGACTTTCTGGCAAAAAGCTTTGTCTGGAAACATATTTAGTCAGCATATGAAATATGATAGCCCTGGTACCACAAATGTGTCTGAAGATACTCTAATAGCGTTAGGCTTCAGCCCCATCTGGTGTTGGAACAGGATTGCTATATTAGTTTTCCAGCATAGGAGAGCCCTTTGCCAAAACACAGAGCAGTACGTGAGGAGACTGACAAATCCATACAAGTGCCTGGTTTACTAATGGCTTCTATTGTTTGCTGCACTGATGGAAACCAGTTGTGCCCATGGTGAATTCCAGCACAGGCGTCCTGCTGCTGAGTTACTAACCACGAGCTCCAGAGAGAGCTGCCTCTTTAACTGAACAAGTTTATTAATGCCCTTTCAGTGTACCTGTGTGAGCGGCAAGTAGATTTTCACCTGAAGCCTGTAAGAATAGGAACTGATTGATTTTCAGTGCCTGTGTTTACAGAAGCAGCTGTGGACATACAGAGCCTTTCACCTCAGTCAAATGCCTCCAATAATTTGAGTTATGCAACAGTGACGAAGAGACCAGACTTGTGGATTTGGCTTAGAAGGCTTAAAATCCTCAGGCATTAATTCATGAAACTTTCAAATCCTGGCTACTCCAATGACTGTAAAGCACAGCAGATTGGTGTTTGCTTTTTACTTCAGGCTGATCAGGTCAGGAAATAAAAAGGTTCACTCTGAAAGAGGGGTTCAGTTCTTTTTCAGTTGTTATTTCTGGAGGGCTGAGGTAGAAAAGCTGCACGTGAAACAAATCAGGGACTAAAAATCCATAGCTTTGTTTTGAGGCTATGGGACTGGTTTCTGCTACTGGTGAAAGCTAAAGGAGAAGAAATGGTGACTTTGTGGGAAGGTTCCCCAGCATCTTGGTGTGACTTTTCTAGGAGGGCAGTGCAGCCCGAGTCTTCAACCCAATACCTGTCCCGTTATTATGTGACTCTGATGGGAAAAGTGCTGAAATGGCAGAGTTTGGGATTGCCTGAACACATTTTGTCACTTCAGCTGAGGTCGTTCACATTTGAAGCTAAAACAAATGATCTCAATTGCATTTAGGAGAGTAAACATACTCTTAATTTCCTGTCTGGTGTTCAAGTGCTTATGTTGAAAGCGATGTGCGCTAATCTTTGCTTTTATATCCTCTTCCTAGCATTTGTTTTATTGGGCAAAATTAAAGGTCAATGGTCCTGAACTAGTCAAGAGAATTATTCTCAGTTCTCAGTCGCTGTTTCTCTCTCTTGCTCTGCTTTCACTAATATAGGGCTCAGCTGCCAAAAGTTTAATTCTTATAGACAACACAAATGATATTTACAACTCTGTCTGCATTTCAGCTGCATAGTTTTGTGAACATAGGTAAAATAAGCTAGCACGAAGGCAAAAGGCTGCTTGCTTGTGCCAGCCGGTTCATAGCATAGAAAATGGAAGTGTAATGATCAGCCTGTGTTTTCCCTGTTCTTATTCTCATTCTCTTCTGTGTTTCAGAATGATCACTGCTCAAGCCAGGAGTCACACTAAGTGAACAGAGTGGAAACATATGGGTGGAATTCTTACCATGCACTGAAGCACACAGCAGCCAGCGCCGAGCTCTGGGAAAATGTCTGCTTGCAGCACTTTCACTGAGCACGTCTGGAAACCTGGTGAGTGTAAGAACTGCTTCAAGCCCAAAAGCTTGCATCAGTTACCCCCCGTGTCTGAAAAGAAAACCCTCTCGCATGCAAATCTGAAAGCCAATGCAAACCAAAGCAACAGCCAGCGTGGGAGAAATACAGGCAGCTTCCGACCGCCCGTGGCAAAGAAGCCCACGATAGCTGTGAAACCCACCATGATGGTAGTAGATGGGCAGGGTGTATGTGGCGAGATCAGCACACCGGATCATTGTGAGAATAAAGCAGTGCCTGCAGGCTGGAACCGAAACAAAGCTGTCTTGAACAAAAAACCACTGAACAATAATAATGAAGATGAAATTGAGGGTTATAGCCATGTTCATAGGCCTTATGGCAACAACGATGGTGTAGGCAAGATACCAAATAACAATAATAATGGACTGACAGAAGTTTTGAAGGAGATTGCGGGTTTGGATAGCACACCTCAGCTGACGGGAAGTGAAACCAACTCGAGAGAAACCTTCTTGGGGAGAATAAATAATTGTTATAAGAAGTCATTGGAAAGAAAGCTCCCTCCAAGCTGCATGATGGGTGGAATGAAGGATTCGCACGGTAAGCACGTTATTCTGAGTGGAAGCACTGAAGTCATAAGCAATGAAGGTGGACGTTTCTGTTACCCAGAGTTCTCCAGCGGAGATGAGAGTGAGGATGACACGTTTTTTGGCAGCATGCAAGAAGAGCATGAGAGCTGGGATGAAAGTGATGAGGAGTTGCTAGCAATGGAAATTCGTATGAGGGGCCAGCCTCGCTTTGCTAATTTTAGAGCTAACACCCTGTCTCCTGTTCAGTTCGGTGTTGACAAGAAATGGAATACCGTGCCCCTCAGAAACAAGTCTCTCCAGAGGATCTGTGCAGTAGATTATGACGACAGTTATGATGAGATTTTAAATGGTTACGGGGAAGAGGCTGTGATTCTTTATGGGCAGGAGAGCATGCAGAGCATGGTATCTTCTGATTCTACATCCCCTGATTCTTCTTTGACAGAAGAGTCTCGTTCTGGAACAACCAGCAGCTCTTCACAGAAGCTCTGCAATGGAGGGCTGTCTCCAAGTACTCCTCAGGACCTCAAACTGATTGAACCCGAATATGAAAGTCTTTGTGACAGTCAGCAAGTGAAAGATGTGTCAAAGGCCCCCCGAAATGTGCCGAAAAGTCTGGAAACTCACAAGGCAGTCCTTGCACTTCGACTGGAAGAGAAGGATGGGAAAATTGCTGTGCAGACTGATAAGCAAGAGAATAAAGGTCCTTCGGATGTTGCTGGTCAAGCTGTAACTATAAATTTGGTGCCTGTGGAAGAGCAAGCTAAACCTTACAGGGTGGTCAATATGGAACAACCAGTTTGCAAGCCATATACCATAGTAGATGTATCAGCTGCCATGACCAATGAATGTAAGGAGAATCAGCCTGAAACCTCAGAAACCAAAACCACATCCTCTAACCCAAGCTCACCAGTAACTCCAGGCACACCTATTACATCCTCTGCCGCATCGCCTGTACGAGTGAATGCTAACCTGAAAAAATCCAGTGCAATCAGGTATCAAGAAGTGTGGACTTCTAGCACTAGTCCAAGACAGAAGATACCTAAGGTGGAGTTAATTTCCAACAGCTCAGGACCCTCTGTTCCCCCCAGGAAGACAAGCCACAAGTCAGCTCCTACTTCGCCTACAGCTACAAACATTTCTTCCAAAACTATCCCGGTTAAGTCTCCCAATTTATCTGAGATAAAATTCAACAGCTACAACAATGCTGGCATGCCACCTTTCCCTATTATCATTCATGATGAGCCCACCTATGCTAAGAGTTCCAAAAATGCTATTAAAGTTCCTATCGTAATCAATCCGAATGCATATGATAACCTGGCTATCTATAAAAGTTTCCTGGGGACCAGTGGGGAGCTGTCCATCAAAGATAAAACTACCAGCGTAATAAGCCACACATATGAAGAAATAGAAACGGAAAGCAAAATGACTGAAGCCATAGGAAGTAAACCCAGTGAACTCTCCCAAGCGAAGGGGGTGGCTAACAGCTCTGAATGCAGGCTGGGTTCTGTGGCTCAAAAGGTCCAAGAGTTTAATAGCTGTCTCGGTAAAAGTCAGATATCGCCACAGAGAAGCCATAGTTCTGACCACAGCTCCCCACCAAGGGTTCAGAAGACAACACAAGAGCCTGCAGCAAAAGCAGACCTAAAGCCAGAGGCTTCTTTTGGCAGCAGCAGCGGCAGAGAGAACGCGAGCACGGTGCTTTCACAGATCGTGGCTTCTATCCAGCCCCCGCAGTCTCCTCCTGAAACGCCTCAGTCTGGACCCAAGTCCTGTAGCGTAGAAGAACTGTATTCCTTACCCCCTGATGGAGATGCTACTAAAAACACCCTGGTACGACCCAAATCTCTGTTTACATCACAGTCTGAAATAGAGTCGTCCAAGATGGTGGAAAACACTGCCATTAAGACGCAGAAAGATTCACTTTCACAGCCAGCTGTCACTCACTCTCCAAAGCCAGTGAGAGCCTCCCCAAACACCACAAGTCCCAAAACAGAGCAAGCACCACCATTTCCTCCTCCTCGGTCTACTTCTTCACCCTATCACGCAAGTAACCTGCTGCAAAAGCATTTCAGCAACTGGAGCAAACCAAACAGCCCCACTAGGTCAACAGAGGCCGAGTCAATCCTTCATTCAGAAGGGCGGCGAGCTGCTGATGCGAAACCCAAACGCTGGATATCGTTTAAGAGCTTCTTCCGCCGCAGGAAAGCTGAGGATGAGGAAGACAAAGAGAAGGAACGAGAGAAAGGAAAATTGGTGGGTCTCGATGGAACTGTCATACATATGCTCCCCCCTCCTCCAGTTCAGCGTCATCACTGGTTCGCTGAGGCCAAGTCAGACTCCAGTGAGAAGCCGTCGATCGTTTTCATGTATAGATGTGAGCCAGCACAAGCTGAACCAAAGGCTGAGCATCAGAACAAGAGTGGGGTGGAATCCGCTATTGCAGATGTGCTAGCGAGAGACAAAGGAGAAACACAGGAGAAGTCTGCAGAGAGCTTGGATCAGAAACCAGTGAGCCATTCATCACCACCTCAGATTCCCAAGAAAATCCCCAGGTACTGCTCATCTTTTTTAGTCACTTGCCCATTGTGAACTGCCCTGTATATACTGCTGAAAAGGGGAGAGGCTAAGGAGGTTTATTACATGAAGTTTAAGTATATTTATATCAGGTAACTTAAAGCATACTTTTAAAATCTTTGAGTTACATTGGATATCAGAAAAAGCTAAGGAAAATGGGCTAGAAAGAGTAGCTGGTATTTGGAGTTTGCGCTGCAGGTTCACTAATATGTCACAATAGCCGTGTTACATTGAATCAGATACATTTCCCTGAATTTCCAGTTTAAGAAAGGGTTCCTGCATTATAAGGAACTAAAGACTTTCTCTGCAGAAATAGAAGGCAGCTATTGAAAAATATAACAGAAATGAAAAGGTCTGTGACTCACCAAAGGTGGTGTGCTAACTTTATCTTGCATACCCAAGAACACAATAGATACAAATTAACTTGGTGCCACACTGCAACATCCCTGCAGCACTCCCAAAATAAGCCATGTAAAAAAAGTAATAATAGAAATAGATTATCTATAAAATACCTCCATCTTGCAAGGCGTTTAGTGATGAATACACTTTGTCTCCTAATTGCACTGCATTCAATAGGGCTGGTCGCTCCAGTTAAGCCTGACAGTTTTGTCTGTGGTTTCATCGACACACTTGTGAGGTGGGCTGATGTCAACCTTATGAAGTTTAACCATGCCAAGTGCAAGGTCCTGCACCAGGGTCGGGGCAATCCGAGGCACAGCTACAGGTTGGGCAAAGAAGAGATTCAGAGCAGCCCTGCAGAGAAGGACTTGGGGGTGTTGGTCGATGAGAAACTGAACATGAGCCGGCTTCAGTGTGCGCTCGCAGTCCAGAAAGCAACCGTATCCTGGGCTGCATCAAGAGGAGCGTGACCAGCAGGTCAAAGGAGGTGATCCTGCCCCTCTACTCTGCTCTCATGAGACCTCACTTGCAGTATTGTGTGCAGTTCTGGTGTCCTCAACATAAAAAGGACATGGAACTGTTGGAACAAGTCCAGAGGAGGCCACGAGGATGATCAGGGGAGTGGAGTACCTCCTGTATGAGGACAGGCTGAGAAAGTTGGGGATGTTCAGCCTGGAGAAGCAGCAATGGGTTTAAACTAAAACAGGAGAAGTTCAGGTTAGATGTAAGGAAGTTCTTTAAGGATGGATTGCCCAAAGAAGTGGTGAATGCTCCATCCCTGGCAGTGTTCAAGGCCGGGCTGGACAGAGCCTTGGGTGACATGGTTTAGTGTGAGGCATCCCTACCCATGGCAGGGGGTTGGAACTGGATGATCTTAGGTCCTTTCCAACCCAAACCATTCTATGATTCACTGTTTCAATTTCTGTGGAAGTATTTGACCATTAGATGCTTATTTTACTCCTATAAGTCTGTGGCAGTTGAATGTTTCAGGTCTGCCTGTTGGTTTAAAGGTGTTTGTTCCCTTATCAAGGGTACACATGCTTTCTTGGCTGTCTCTGAACACGAAGCAGTGTGTTTACTTCCAGATATGCATTGTTTTCAACATACCACTGAGTTCCTGCAGTTCATGGCAGCGCATAGCCTAAGAGGGCTGGAGACACTTGTTGCAGTCAGTCCCATGGGCAGAATAGGCATTTCACTGAGTAGAGACCACAGCTGTGGATGTATCCGAATGTCTTCCAATGTTGCTATACACACCAATTCCAAAACAGCTTCAAATTTGCATTATTTAATTCATTATAACAATAACCTAGTGATAGGAAATGAAAAATATTGTGAAGTTTGAGCTGTGAGTGAGTCTCAGAAAATGTATCATGGCTGAAGCGTTCTTTAGTTTTCTTTCTCCATTGTCTATACAAGAAAGTTGCAGTGAATTTTAGTTAAAATGGTTTTAAAATTGACTTAACTAATAGAATCCTCTTTGTGAGCACAGTTCAGAGTTTACCAGCCACCGATTGCTGCTTGTCTTAAAGAAAAATAACTGTTCAGACTAACCCAGAGTGACCATTTGCACCAAGTAATTAAATCACTTTTATATCACCTCTTGGGAACACTGATGTAGCATTCTGATGAAGATCAGGACTGCTTTTCAGACTGTTTGCCTTTAGGCAGAGGTGGACAGCACTGGGGTTTTTAATATAAGGTGGAAATAGTGTTTATCATAGTATGATGTAAAGCTGGTGTCTGTAGATTTACATTTGAAGTAATTGCCCCAAATACGAGATAGGATGCTCTCCAAAGCCTCAGAGTACTGCCTGTTGCTACAGACTTGGTCGAACTGCAGTCTCAGGGTCAAGCGGTTTATTTTAAAAAGGGAAAAAAGGTACCTGAAAATTAACAAATTGGGTTTTAAAAGTCCCAGTACAAATTGTGGGGCTGAGTTTCAGAAACACGAAGCAGTGATGGAGCTGTAAGCGTTCAGCATCTCTGCAAGACGTAAGGTACCACAATAATACAGGGGTGTGGGCAATGACAAAAGGAGGTGCCCCGCTGTTTACAGGTTAAGGCTGAAAACTGGGGACTATACCCGGGGCTGGAATAACCCTTGATAGGAGTCTAATCAATCTAGACCTACCCTAAATTAAATGGGGAGAAGTAGGTAACTTCAGAGAGCAAGTTAAAGAACTGGAGACGTTTGTGTCCTCAACCCCCCTTTAAAAGAACCCGTTTTTTCTGTTACCTCCAGGAGAAGCTAGAGTAAATGGGCTTGTACCAACATTTTTGTTTCTAGCAGCATTAGCATCAGGAGGTGCACTTGCTCCCACCTCCTTAGTGCCTCACTCTTGTGCTGGCAAGACGGAGAGATTAATTGTTGCTAAAAATCAGTACTCACATCAGCTTTATCACTAATTGGAATTAAAATGAGATGGGTTTGGAGCACCACAGTTAATGATGCAGCAGTTGTTCTCAGCAAAACCTAAAATTTATCTCTAAAAATATAACGTGCTATTTTTGCCTACCTCAGTGTAGTTGATGAGGTTGGTACAGCACAGCGTGGCATCCACACAGCACAAGTTTAAACAAAAGAGATTCATCAAAGGCTTTGTTATCTAGTGGATCAGGCTGTTGCTACTGGAATTTCACAAGATAAAGGCTTCTCTTCACCTTTATAGAGAGATCACTGTAGCACCTTTTTAGATTGAGATGTTTCCTAAAAGAAAACTGCAGAACAGCCTTCTGATTCTTTTCCTATCTTCATAGACCACAGCAGAGCTGAACTGAAACATCATTCAGCACTGGTTTTGATGCCAGTGCCTTTGTAAATCAAGGTACAACTGATTTGTGCACAGCCATTTCCATTTCAGTTATGTATTAAACTGAATAGCTTCCTTTCATAGCTACAAGTCAGCCATAACTTTCCTTTATAGGATCTTTGGGCCAGACTTGGATGAACTAAAGATAAAACTGTATGTTTACTGAAGTACTTCTTTCACATAGTCAGGTCTGCATATTGGTTCCATTCTGCTTTAGATAAGAAAGCATAAATTCGCAGCTAAAATTGGGATTTCCAATGTAATTCCTAAAAAGATGTGAACTGTGTCAAAAGCAGTGGAGCTCATAATCTATACATCTGAGTTCTGTTGTTCTGTAGCTGCAGAAGGTCACTACCCTGTTGTTGTATCTTGCTTCCAAAAGGGGTGAGATGCTTAAACATACTTTAAAAATTAGTTTTGAACATTTCTCTTATAAAGCATCACAGCTACACAGTACCTCAGCCATTGGCATTCTTCTAAGGCTATTTTTGTTAAAATAGCTCCTGGGTGTTTCACTGGACACTTTTCATGGGCTCTATATTTATCAGAGGACATAGATATCAAAGCTTTTGGAAATGCCTTGTTATCCTTCAAGTCTTACCCCAGTGCCACACTTGTAGGATGAAGTTCACCTTGAGTAACTTCCAGCCAGATTGCTGCTCCTGGAATGAACATAAATGTCAGTGATGGGAGAATCTTATAGAGAATTGGCCAAAAACTTGCACAGTTCCTGCCTGCCATGGGAGCATTTCAGGAGTAGAAGTGAATCTCAAGTGCTTTTTGTTGTGCTGCCTGCCTTGAAGTTGCTGACAACTGCTAGCACTGTTTGCTTTTCATTACAAATGTGATTTCTAGAATCCAAGCCAGGCATTGAATTTCCATATACAGGCAATGGAGAAAGACAGTTCCAGTGAGGTGATTTAGAGCACCAAGACTTAAAAGGTCCCAAATGGGTTATTTCTTCAGTGGGTTTTTTTAGCAGTTTCTTTTATGCCATTAAGTGTTATTTAAGGGGGGAAAAAAAGATAAAATAGGTGACTGGGGCTCATGGAGTGCCACAGTGCACATCATCTGTGGCCTTCTGAACCTGAGCAGTGTAAGGAATGGAGCTCTCCTGAGTCAGTGGGATAGGAGTCATGGCATTACTGTGAGTTCTCTGGGTGTCTAGAGGAATATGGATGTTGTAACAGATTACTCAGTAAAACCAACTGCAAGCATTGTTCTTCAAAACTGTACTCATATCTTAAGACCAAGATTGCATCCAGAGACAGGCAGGAATAACCACCACTGCCACATTCCACTTTCTCACTGTCATTGATCCAATCCTCCAGATTCCACAGCTGCTTGAGAACAAAATCTTGTAACTCACAGTAGGGCTCCATTCAAAACAAAGTCCTTCCCACTTTAGAGGGCCTCTTGTGTAAGTCTTAAGGTAAGGTTCTCACCTGAATCCAAAACACTTGAAGTGTAGCTTGCATAAATTTGTGAGGAGGATTCAAGGATGTTGTAGAACAACAGCAAAACCTTGCTCGAGCAAGGGGAGAAATTCCCAATGGAAACCTTCATGCGGAACTATCAGCTCCCCCATCTCCTCAAATCCATCTTGATTTGCTTTTCTCTAGATACTAGCAAGGTTTATTTACCTTAGCAGCACTCAGCAGTGCTTTTAAAAGGATTAACCATCTATCTTACATGGTTTCATCAATGAAAAGCTTGGGTGGGATTTTTCTCTAGTGCATCTCTCTGCTAACAGAAGTGAGAATCGTGCACATTCATTAAGCAAGAAGTTTAATAACGTTTTATGTGAATACCTGTGAACACCAAACACTGCTAAAGAACCAAGCAGAAGGGATTTTACCATTTATTATTTTAGAAGTTTAGATTAAGGAATGGTAAATCGTGTATTATTGTGCTTAACTCCTCCAATACAGCCTGGAAAATGGGAAGACTGAGAACTTAAAATGGATAAAGACAAATGTCTCTTTTAGAACGCACAGTTAATCTGTGGAACCCATTGCCATCAAGTTTCACTGACACTAAAGAGCTTAGCAGGATGTCTTTACTGGATTATCAAATGTACTGTCTTTATCCATGCAAACATCACTTTATACCAGATTTAAAACAAAATACGTAAATTCCCATACTTCAGGACTAATCCAACTTCTAAATCAATAAGAAATGAGAGTAAACTTGATGGCTTAGTTACTGCAGATTGTCATTTGAGAGGTTTCTTTCCCTTTCTTCTTACATGACTATTTCTGGCTAATTGGGGTGATGAGGAACTGAACTGCATGAGCCACTGCATACATACACCCATGTGTACTCTGAAACCTGGGCACTTGTGGCCTTTGCCTAGTGTTTCGCAGGAATGAAGTGGTCTCTGTTCTGGGTAGAAGTTCCTGTGTAAGGAGGCCTTGGCCGCCTTCAAGCCATGAACCTCTGCATTTTTCCTCAAGTATTACTCAGTCAATTTAGGCTTTATATTAGCTTTATTAGTTTAAAAGTGTTGGGCCTGAGGGGACCTCAAAGGGATCTCTTTGAAACTAACTATATCTAGAAATTACACAGATCTTTTTGTGTAGAACTGAGTCATCTTCCTTGTCAGGTCTCTCATCTCAAACTGTCTACTGCTTTGCTGATGTCCACTGGGGGAGGAGATCAGAGCCTCAGCTGGGTCGAAGGCCACATCAGCTTTCCTCTGTTTCTGTCACTAGTTTCTGCCACTTGGATTTATGTGCTGTCTTGCACGGAGCTGTACTCCCTCAGCTTGACCTCTAGATCTGACCCTAATTCAGGAATGCGCTCTCAGAATCACTTCTTATAAGTATTCTATTTTCTCTCTTCATACTCATTGCTGCTTATGAATCACGCAAATTGAGAAGGCGTGATCTGAATAGAGGAAAATACAGGTCACACAATAGCAGCGATTGCACTGTCCTCATGAAAATCAACACACTACTGCGCAGGCTGCTTTCTGGGTTCTTATTATTCCCCAAAGACCGAGGCAAGTTAGAGCACATCATCTTTTGGCTACCCTCCAAAAGCTGTGGAGGAGGAGAGCCTGAGGGAAGGAGTCAGGGGCATTTGTCCCCACAGAAGAAAACCACTTTTAAAACCATTTTGAGCTTATGTGCATGTGAGTGACAAGCATGTGAATTCAGTGGGATGTGAATCGGAAGGACGGTCATTTTTATGGCGAGCAGAGTTCTCCGAGGTAATTAATTTCCTATGAAGTTTAGGTTTGAAATAAAAAAGGGAAAAGAACAAGGCTTGGACAGAGGAGGCTGCACCCACTATGGTAAAAGCTAAATACGTGCTCTTATGCAAGGCATCAAAGAATCCATCCTGGCAAAATAGCTATAAATATCCCAAATAAGGAGATAGCTTTAAGTATCACTTGCTATCAACAAGCAGATACAAAGTTAGACAAAATCAGGCTTTAAGAGCTGTGATCTCAGAGAACTGCTTGTTTATCAGCTGCTCTACCTCTCTTGAAAACAGCTGCTTTTAACTGTTTAGGCTACTCCATGCAGCAAAAGCAATTGGGGATTTGGTTCCTGCAGCTTACAGAGTGAGGATGTTTTCCCCTTTTGTTCCTGCTGGGTTCTGTCGGCGCTGGTCACGGGGTGGCATTTTGCTCTTGGGTTGCTGCACCTTGTACGTATGCTGGATCTCTCCATCCTTTTTGTTCAGTTACAGGGAAGCTTTTCCGACAGATTTCATGGCCTGACACCCAAGTGCTGCAATTTAAAATGTATTAGATTCACACACTAAGGCTGGTTGGAATACAGACCTGAGATATTCACTTACTGTTACCAGCGGCTTAGTCAAAGTTCTTAAAACTCCTCTTGAAATTTGAACCTGCTTTTCCTTAACTAATTACCATGACTAAGACCATAGCTGTCATACCAGAACAGTGATGTAGCAGACTGTGAACTGTTTTCAACTCGGGAGGCAGTGGAAGAGTTAAGAAGGCAGGGCTGTAACTAACTGGTTTCCTGGGGCGCTTTGGCAAGTCCCTGGGACCAACCCCCTAAGGTAAACATTAAGGTGCAGTAGGTGTATCACTCTGTGCAGAGTTCAGCCCTGTTGCTTACAGCTTGCACAACTTGTAGCACATCAGAACACTGTGGGATCAATGGCTCGCCAGAGTTTCAAGACATGATTAAAAGACTCAAGAAGGCCCTGAAAGAATTTCCTTTAATGGGGAATTGTGTGAGTGAGTACAGTGGGTGAGTTGGTTTTTTTTTTCTTTCTTCCTTTCTAGCTGTTGGTTTACTTTGGCAAAACGCTTCTGAGCTTAGGTTTAGTGAATGTGCTTGCATGTGTCTGGTTTGGAGAATGAGTATGTTCTGTACCTCACCAATCGGTACTAAAAGCTTACTTGGAGATACGGTAACTCCTGGTTTGTGGCAATGACAGCACTGTAAAGCTATTAGAACCTAGCTTTTCCTAAAGGAAATACTCCTGTTGAGGAATGCAGGTATGTATCTGATTTGCAGCAACTACAAGCCTTTAGATGACTTTTTCATCATCTTGAGAGCCTTGTTACTGCTTTACTTTCATGTATGCTTTGCTCTGGAATTATGCGAGGTTAACTCTTTCTCGTGGATATATTTATGGCACATGGAATGTTCTTCACACCGTTCCTATGCATGGTACTAAAAACATACAAAAAAATTTATTCTAATTAAAGGTTACATTGTTTTGAACTTATGCCATTTTTTCCTATTTTACTAACAAGTTCTAATGAGCTTGGTTTGTATCAGCCTGCAGTTAGAATTCATGAGTCTGAGTAGAAACGGCATGTGCGCACTGCACCGTACATGGAGCCTTGTGTTATGCAAAGCACTGGCATGTTTTAATCTTTGCAGTCTGGGATTGCTAGAAGATTATGTACTGTGATTTTCAGTCGTTTGGCTTTGCCATAGAGAGACGTAAGCCTGTAATTTATGTAAAGTCTTTGAGGAAGTTTTAAATCTACCACACAAATTAATTATCTGCCCAGATATACGATGTGGTGCTCATCCTGAGAAGGAAGCGTTACTCCTATCCCTTGTGGAAGTCACGAGTACTTAAAATTCTTGCTTCTATTTGATTAGTGAACAGGACATTGAGGTTTGCCCTATAGTGAGTACTTCTTTCTGTGGGAGAGAGCATAAAGGCACAGAAATATTTTTGCTCCAACATGTTTTTGTGGCATATTATTGATAATTGCTGCTGTTTTCAGTAGGATTGGGGTTTTTAAATAAACCTGGATAGTTTTTAAAATACTGTCTATAATGCAATAAATATATCCATGGCAACTGATTGAATCCCTGATTTTTACACATTTTAAGTTTATAAGTCATCACAATTTGATTAAAACCTCATAGCTAAGAGCAAGCACAGAGGAACGTCTTCATTGCCTTTTGCAATTGGTCTAATGCAGATGGATTTTAATCCTGGAGAATTTTACATGGGAAATACATTACTGGCTTAGATAAGCTACTGGTCTGTTTCCCAAAGTCTCAATTCCCCAAGTCCTACCAGCACATGAAAATGTATCATTACAGTTTTATGCATTTATTAAGATTTCGCAGCCCCCTTGCTATACCTTGGTATCTTCGATTAAAGCAAGATCACTGATTGGTGAAAAGCACCTTAAATTCAGCTGTTGTCCTATGAGTCCTACATGTTTTATGCAGAATCATGCCTGCATATACAGGCACACGTATCTTGATTGTAGTTGACTGTAAAACATTTTATTACCCCTTTTGTATGAAAGGCATGAACCTTTCTTCCTGTTACTATTTCAGTGCTATTTCAGTCAAAAGGTGTTTCTTCTCATTAAGGAAAATTAATATTACAGGAAGTTGTTTCATAAAAGGAAGGGTGAAAACCGCTTTCCTACTTCACCAGTTCATTCCCTTTCCTGAAGACATTTAATGCCTCATCTGGTATTCTGCCAGTAAGATCTAGCACCAGGCTTTGGTCTCCAGGTGATTTTGTCTTGTTTCGTTTCAGTCAAGTGCCCGATGATACGACCCTGGAGGATTTGTCCCCTCGTGTTCCCAGGGCTGTGTTTGTGAAGCAGGACAATGGTGGCAGTGCCTCGGTCATACCAGTATCATCTCTCCGTGGCCCACAGGTGGAGGAAGAAAAGGAAGAAACTTCAAATTCTCCTGACTTAAATGCTTGCAGTGCTACCTACAGCAATTTAGGTAAGTGTGTTCTCAGAGAGGAACATTTATCTCAGATCTTACACACCTTTCTAGGGCATGAAGAGCCTTTGGAACAGCTCGATACACTTCCATAAGGTTAGTTTTTAAAGACAACCTTTTAAATATGAATTTAAATATTTAAAATAATATAAATTAATAATAAATTTGAATCTTAATTTAAATATTAATAGAAAACAGTTTTGTTGTCTCGTTCTGAGATACGCAACCAAGAAAATGAAGATTCGGCACACTTAAAGGTTTTCTTTCCCCTGATTTTAAAACTATCTTTTAATTGCTCTCAGTGATAAACATCTCGCATACTTTTAAAAGGCACATTGTTTGATCTGTTTGGAGGAGCTGTTATCAAAGGAGTTTAACACACAGAGCAGGGAGACTTTTAGGGCGCTTTATTTTAGAGCATCAATGACTTTAAAATATTTGTAGCCATCTTCTGTTTACTAAAACATTTCTCATCCCAGTCTGAGCATTTACTGTTGCTCCTTCAGAAAAGTTGAAGGTATGAATGTCCCGAAGGTGCTGCACGGTCTATGCGACTACCACTGAATTCCTGACATGTATTAAGAAGATACATGTATGCAAGGCTTCTCTGGGAAATTAGCGAGCAAGACAAATAAGCATCTCCTGAGATACACTGTCAGTATTATCAGCCTCATTTTGTAAAGCAATTTGATTTGAAGTACTGTGAAATCAGGAATACTCACAGCCATGTTTTCTAAAAGAACAAAAATCTCTCATTTATTATGTTCAAGAACATCTGAATACCAGTGTTTCTGTAATACTCCAACCCTGTATTATGTATTAAGCATCTGGACAACTTATTAAGCATTCGGACAAGAGTAATGTGACTGCACTGAGCTGGCTCACACAAACAGGGGGTTTGGCACGCCCACACAGGTTTGAGGGATCAAGGACTACATTTCAAAGCCTCAGGTGCATACATTCCTTAGACATTTAGTGACATTGCTGCATTTTTTTTCCCTGAAATGTGAATTAGTGGCCAACTTCTTAATGTGTTCTGCTACTTAAACATTCATTAGGTGTTGTTTATAAAGCACAAAGAGGAAAAATATCCTGCCCAAGAGTGCTGTTAACCTCTACCAGGGAAGAAAACTAGTATTTATATTTGTATGATGAATTATCGAAAGATCCAATGAATTGTTTTCATATATATATGATATACATATATATGTGTATCTGTATATTCTCTGAATTTAGGACATAGCTATGTTACAACAGAATCCAGTCAGTAAATCTAGCCACATCAAAACTATTTACAGCATGGTTAGCCCATGTCCTTAACCAGAGTGACGTGTAAAAGGATCAAGCTAAGATATCATTTAGTGTATGACATATCACTTATTCCTGATGGTGAGATTGCTGGTTTTTAGCCAGAGTGCTCATACAGCCCAGGAATTACTTGTATTTCATAGCCAAAGTAATGCTAGTGTGAATCTTCTGCTCAAATCTGTACTCAATTTAGCTCAGTTTTAGCAAGAGGTTACACCTGATGGCAGCCTCTTCACTGTACAGAATTAGACGTGCTTCTGTCGGTAGATCTCTGTCCTCCCCACGGCATCTCACAAACTGGGAGTAGCCAACTCACAGGAAAGGCAATAAAACACCATGAAACACTGGAACAGGTTGCCCAGGGAAGTTGTGGAGTCTCCTTCTGTGGAGAGAGGCAAAACCCAACTGGACATGGTCCTGGACACCCTGCTCCAGCTGTGACTCTGACTGAGCAGAGAAGGTTGGACCTGACCAGCTCAAGAAGTCCCTTCCAACCTAAATGCTTCACCTAAATCACTTCCATCAGTCCTTGTTTTTGGCAGTGTTTTCTCTGTGTAGAACTGTATAAAACTTGACCCTCAGCATTCTACTCAAAATCTCCTCCTCATCCTTGGTCGACTTTTCAGATTTGGTGTCACCAAAGTCAGTTTTAGGTTTGAAAGAGTTAAAGTAACTTCTAGGCTTGGCTTGGTCTGGCTTGGCAAGCTTGCTGCTTGTTGTTAAAAGCATTGCTACCCTAAATGGCACTGAGTTCTCTGGCTGCTGTTCAAACCTTTCTCTGGTTTATTCAAGCAGCCTCACTAATGCAGATAGCTATCAAGAGATTACTAGGTAGGGGCAGAGAATAATTCCTACTTGTTTGTATATCTTACATCACCAAGCAGCAAAATCATAGATTTTGTAGAATTGACAAATACAGATCTACATAACTAAAAGAAAGGGTAATACAAGAATTTACATCACATTTGATTCTTGCTTCAACTGCAGTTGTTTCTACAGTTACCTTTTTTATAGCTACATACTACAGCCTGTAGTTTGGAAAATATATTGTGACCATTTGAATTTGCAGCATATAATGCACAATATTCACTTTTTAAATACTGATATAATACATATTCTATGGGGGTTTTATTGAAAAGCAGACAATACCGTGTCGTTACCTTGATAAATGTCTAATCTGCAGTTGTGACACATCACATGAAATTTTATGAACAGAAATTATGGTGAGCTTTGGTAAACTTTCATCTGCACTCAGGTAGTAGTTTGTATTGGGTATTGCCCTCACATATAGCTGGTTTTGGCCTTCTCCTGTCCCATAGGAGTTGTTCCATCGTCAGTTTACAGTCCTGCCTGCAAAACCTGCAAGTGTGCCTGTAGTTATTTGTCAGGAAACAAAACTGCAGATGCCGAATTTGAGAGTAGCTCATGTGTAAAATCTGGGCTGTATTTGTTATTTCAGCAAACGTGTAACATCAGACATGTAGGAATTAAAAAAGAGAACATAAAATGCAAGCAGGCATTACAAAGATAGAGGATTCTTCTCTGGGAATCAGATACGGTGTGAAAGAGTTGGGGCTTTCAGGAAACCTGAGGTCCCACTATGATGATAAAAGAGCCCAGTGTGTTCTGGGTGTATAAACAAGAGGAGTTTAAGAAGAATGGTTAAAAAACACTGTACAGGCTCTAAAGAACAGTTTTGCAAATGCCTAGTATTGTGGCAGGCCCTTTATAAGGATTAATTGAAGAAGCTGAATCTGTTTAGCTTATCAAAGAAACAGTCTGGCTTGATCATGGTGTGGATGGATGCCCATGTGGTGAGCAGAACTGTGATGAGGGATACCTTTGGTATCAACAGCCAATGCATTTAAAACTCCAGTGGAATCTAGATGCAGAAACAAACGTTCAGATGTGCAAGGTCAGGCATGGCCGTTTCTTTTGTACAGTGTGCCCTTATTCTAACAAAAGTTAATTCAGGTAAGCCCTGTAGCTTATGGTAAGGAAGATAAGAGAAGGAAAATCCTTTCCTTTACAAATCTTTAATTTTTTCTGTCTTTGTTTGAATTTATTAAGGAAATAACTTGATTGAACTTGCATCGCTGTAAGTAGATTAAGATTCTCAGTATACTCGGGATAGTATTTCTATCATTCAAAAAAGAATAGGTTATTTTATTATCAGCTATTTTTCTCCTTACACCTAAAGAAAAGGTGAGAAAAAGAGGCTACGTTTCTAGGTTTTATGATTGTTGACATTGGAAAAAGTCCCAAACGACAGCATCTGCCATGGAGCATTGCCTCAGTCAGTAAGTTAGACAAGAGCAGTGTGCTTTAGTCAGGCTATAAATAAGGTAGTGAAATCATTGCTGACTAAAACTGACAGTTCAGTGACAGACAGTGATTACAGTATCAGTCTGAGGCATTTTGTATAATATATAATTAGTACAGGTAATATCTTTAACATGGTGTAATGGAGGGCAGGCAGCAAGACCTGACAAGTCACCAAGGCAGACAAGCTCTTGCATCTGGAGTTTTTATTTATCTCGTGCTTGCAGTCTGCCTCACTGTAGTTCTGTGCAGAGTCTCAGATTATTGGTAGGAAACTGGAGGTGCATCACGAATGTTACTTAACAAGTGATATCTCTCCTTTCTGTTACATATATTATCATCCTTAGAAGTGATACACATGCATTTCTTGGAATTGGGGCTGTGAAGTATGTTGGGAGCTTTTGCAGTGGTTGGAAGGTACTTCACACATTTGTGGGTTTTGTCATGGTTTGGTTATTTCTATCAGTCAGGGTATTAAGGATCAGTATAACCGATCTGCTGCTTATACAGAGAAATCTTTTCCAGGCTCTGTATTACAATAAAAATGCCGATTGCAAAGGATGATGAATATCCAAGTATAAGGGGAAGAGGGGAAAGTACTAGGACAAGGGTAGAGAGGGGGAATTTGTAAAGTGGAGGTGGCCAACCTGTGGATTTTGCTTAGTGAATACTTTAATCAGCTTTTCACAACTGGACTTTGTAAGGTGAAATGGGGATGTACTGACATGAGAACTACAGGGACATCCCACTCCATTCCTGGCTGTGGGGAGGACCGAGTCAGCAGAGGCTGCCAAAGTAAATGCTGGTGGACCGCTCTGAGATCCAGCTGTGTGATTAGTGCAGCCCTGTCTTGCAGTGGGTTTCCTGCAGACATCTAAAAGCCACCTGAAATTCCTCTTTCTTGCTCATCTCTACTGTAGAGTCCACAGTTTTGACTTTAGTTCAGTCGGGGTTTTCATATGTGTGGCCTTGGAATATTGGTTATCCATGTTGTCCATGCATTATTATTACGTTTTTGTTGTCCTTAGCAATGTAAAATGAGGAGGTTTTGTCAAAGTGATGTGTTAAGTTTGAGAATGGCAGAGGTGAGAGTTATTTTGGCCATTTTAGCCCTCTGGGTCTTGTTCATTCCTCTAAATCCTTGCACTGGGGGATTAGAGATTAAGTAGTACTATAATGATCACTAAAATTGAGACCCGAGTTAGCAATCATGGCAGTCATTTAGTGACTACTGTGAATGCTAGAGTGTTGTTTTCAGCTCTGTTTTCTAAGTCACATCTTCCCACAAGGGATGTTATCCTTGGATGAGAGATGGTAATGGCATATAATCAGAAAACCACTTTCAGGAATCAAGGGGAATGTAGGATATATTACCATGTCAAGAGTAAAATGAGTTTGGAGAAAGTACAGCAGCAGCCTGCTGTCATTGGTGTATTGGCCTAACATATGTTTTGTAGAGCAATATATATCTCAGGAATAGTTCTGATCAAGGCAGGCTGGAAGCATGCAGCGTGTCACCCACTTGGCTTGCCTGATTCACCATTAGTTGTCTTCCCAATTAAAGAAGCATTTTACTTCACAGTTCTGAATCTTCCTGACAATGTATACAGCTGATCTGGTCTAAGCAAAACACATGGATGGACTGTCAAGAAATCTAAACAATACTTATGCCATTTCTCTAAGAAAAACATGCTCATGGAATATAAGCGTGAATTAAACCTGAGCTCAGTGTGTCAGACTGAATAGGTTCATGAACGAACACAAGCAGGTTGCAATGCGAAGTCTGATGATAAACCAGTCACCCCCAAAAATAAAATCTAATGCTTTAGGACTGATTTAGTTGGAGTTTCAGAGCTCTGCGTGATACCTGGATAGAGAGAGTCTGTAATAGAAGATGTTGCCAAACTGTAGAATTACTTAAATCTCTCTAGAAAGATGCTGTCTATAAAGAGTTCATTTTTTTTTTCTGTCTTTGAGCGGTCTGGAAGCCACTTTAAATGGCTCTAAGTGGTACCCTAATATTGTGCCTGTTCCACCTTTTCATTTGCCTTCCAAGTGTACCTCGGGCTGCACCTTGTAATGTTGGAGTGTCTGTGCAGTAGGTATGGAAATGATGGGGTTTCGGCATTGCAATGGGAGAAGGAGGTGACAAGCAAGTAAGAGAAGCAAATGCTCTGCCAGGAACTGTGTGCAAAATAACATTCTTGTGCCTTTGGCAGGGACAAAGTTTAAGACAGCCATTTCTTTTTGCTAGACAATGAATTTCAAATGTGGAACGTGCAGTATCATGCCATGCCTAGGGAAAGCTGAGATGGAAAGAATAGGCCATTGGGCATGAAAGAAATGTACAGCATTAAGAACTCAGCATAAAAACAGTTCACATGTGAAGCTTTTCAAACACATACTACAGATGGATAGATTGCAATATGGAAAATTAGTTCTTGTGGGGAGAAAGGATACTGTAACATGACATGTTTTACAAACTCGTTTTCCTCAGCTGAAAATACTTGGAAAAGTAACTACATAATGACTTGCACATGCAGTTCTCTGCATTCTGCCACCCCCACCAGACATCTGCAAAGACAACTTCTGGTTATGAAAACCACCTTCAATTTTGATGTCACAGTTCCAACAGCTATGCAAAAGTCACTGGGTGCAGTTGCAACACCCCTTTCTGTATGAAAGGCTTTTGGAGGACAGAGCCATTAAAGCAGATGGAAAATAAGGGAATAAAAAAGAAACACTGCTGTAAATCTTACCTTTGTTGGAGAGAGCTTGTGCTGCTACTGCTTGAGATGTGCATCTTGCTGTTTCGCTCTAGCATCTGTGCAGTCCTTGGATGAGCAAGTCACAGAAGCAACATGTATTGGGAAACTGCCTCCTGAAATAAGAAGCACTTAGGCTATTTTAGCATAGTGGGGAAGAGGGTAAGAATGAGAAAATGGGCAAGGGATCTTTAACACAGAATATTGCCAGGGGTACAAGTACATAGGTCACAGATTTTGCAACAGTAAGCAATTGTGGAAGACAACACATGTTTGGGTGAGCAAGAAAGTTGAATATGAAGTGTGAGTCAACTTGTCTCAGGATTAAGCAAAAGCCTGTGGCATCTTGCGGTGTGTTTGGCATGCAGACATCAATTCTGCTTTTGACTCTGAATCGTGCCACTCTGTAGAAAGTAACTTTGTGATAAGAGTTCCTGCACTGCTCAGCTGGCCCCAGTGGTAGATGCTGCAGCATCTCAAATGGTGAGAGGAGGATCTGCTCTTAGAGCATGCTCACTGCAATAGCAAGATCAGAAAGGAGCAGTAGAGGGTCCCCTGACTGCTAAATTTTTTTAAGCCACTTTAGAATGGCTTGGAAGGGACCTTAAGATAAAATCTAGTTCCACCCCCCCCGTCATGTGCAGGTTTAGCACAATATCCATGCATATCACAAAGTCCATAAGGCTCTTCTGAGGGTTTCTTGAGCTTAAACAAAATATAGAGATAGAGCTTCCATTTGTGATGCCGTCTCTTCTAGGATGATTGAAAAGAGATTGAATGTTAAGAATTCAAGAGCCAATGCTGTTCTGTTTGTGGATACATATAACAACACAGCCCTCCCTGATCTTCTGAATCTAGGAAGTCCTTTTCAGCGTTCTAACCCAGTGTTCCAGGGTTTTGTGCATCCTGGCCAAGAGGATCTTAAATTCTATAGTATTCAATAAAGCTGTAACAACCTATCTTCCAGTGGAAAGGAAGCTATTGGGTTTTCTTGTCATGGACAGCAAAGTCATTTATTACTAATTATGGACCAAAGTGATGTAATTCCAATCTGAATCTGAGATCCCCCCAGTTAGGTTCAGCGTTCCAGTTCAGTCCGTTCTTTACGAAGACTTGGTGGACTTGGCATTGCTGGGTTAATGGTTGGACTCCATGATCTTAAAGGTCATTTCCAGCCTGAATGATTTTATGATTCAGCAGATATTATAAAGAGTCACATAGCCACAGTGTCTTTCTGCTTGCTGCTCCCTTATTAGAAAGATGCTCAGCTGCAGTTATACAGAGCACCCACTTCATGGCTGCTTGTTGCAACTGTAAGAATTGGCTTCCTACTTTGCCACAATAGTCAATGAACCTCACAGGAGCAGTAGAAAATGTAGAGAATAATTTCTCTGAAAGTAATGGTTGATTATTAAGAGTGGAAAAATCTCATTTTTATATGAATAGCAAGTGCTTAATTGTCCCAGAGCAGCCAGTTGGTCATTTGTATTGTCTGTTTAGTGGGTTTTATTCTCTATTATATTAGAGTAATTTATTTATTCTTTATTTCCAAGGACTCTGGCAGTTACAAAACATAATTGTCCTATCTAAAAGCCATCCAAAACACATGACTGGAAGTTTATCTTCCCTAGAAGCACACAAATGTTTGAAACCAGTCTGTCAGTGCAAATCCTGTGCTTTTGTGTCTAGACCTGCCATTTGGAATCTCAAAGAAATAGTACACAGAGCCACTCAGCAGCATCCACCCCTAGATTTAGCACATTTGAATAGGAAGTAAGGAGGAATATTACACTTGATTGACTGGAGAAGGAATTACAGGGGTCTGGCTGTAATTACTGACACTGGAATTTTGCCCAAGTGCCAAAATGGATGTTTGGGTTTTGCTTACACTTTTTGTCATTAGTCCTATGGGGTAAAATGCCAGCATTGCTGGCACTGAAGCCAATTTGAATGGTCATGGCCATGGTCAAATTAAAGACTGACTGTATGTGACAATATATATATATATATGTGATTGTGTCATTTTGATCTCTCATGAGTTCATCTTTTCAGGTATAGATTTAGGTTTTCTTCAAATCTTGGGGGTGTCCTATTCACATTTTATTTTTTTTTTGCCCTAAAATTCTTTGTAGAGCACAAATATGAGCAGCAGACGCACAGTGCTTTAATCTTCTATTACCATTATCTTCTTATTACACAGGACAGTCCAGAGCAGCCATGATACCTCCGAAACAGCCGAGGCAGCCGAAGGGAGCTTTGGATGATGCCATTGCCTTTGGAGGACTAGTAGACCAGGAGACAATGAACATCCTACAGCCAACGCCACCTCCACTGCCAAAGAAAACCATTTTGAGAGCTAACACAGAGCCGACTCCCAGAGATCTCCAGAAGCAGGCTCTGGAGAACAACCTGTGCATTGTGGCCAATCCCACCTACGATATTGACACCAACTGGGAAGCAAGCAGCGCCTGCTCTTCTGTCAGCCTGGAGCTCAAGATACTGGACAATGAGTCAGGAGATTCCTTGGACAGGCCTACAGAAAAGCTAAGAGCAACCACCTCAGCAACTAACAGTGTTTCCAGCCTAACCACTATCAGTATTAAGGACCGGTGTTCCAATAGCATGGAGTCTCTAACAGGGAGGCGCATCTCGCACACGAAGCAGGGCAAAGGTGTCCAGAAGCCGCAGAGACAAGCACTTTATCGAGGAATTGAAAACCGGGAGGAGGTGGTCGGTAAGATCCGAAGCCTTCACGCTGATTCACTGAAGAAGCTGGCACTTAAATGTGAAGACTTGTTCATGGCCGGCCAGAAGGACCAGCTGCGGTTCGGGGTGGACAGCTGGTCGGATTTCAGGCTGACCAGTGACAAGCCGTGCTGCGAGGCAGGCGATGCAGTTTACTACCCAGCTTCTTACGCAAAAGATCCTCTCAACAATTATGCAGTAAAGGTAAGAGGGGCTTGAAAAACAGTAACCCTCCACATCAGGGACAAAATAATCTGCAACACAGCCAGTAGCGATAAGCCCTATGAGTATACGTGCATGGTTCTTGCAGCACCGCTGTATGAAAAGTCAGGTTTCCACGTCACAGGCCCTTCCTTCTCACAAGGAGCCTGGGTTGCATTCCTCTGTTCTTATTGCAGCTCCAAAGTCACTAAAGCAAAATCAACACAACTCAGTCTTTACCGTGATCAGTGTTTAATTAAATACTGAAGAAAAAGCTGTATTATTTTAATATGTGTCAGCAGCTTTTTGGAAGCTTGCAATGCATAATCCTTCGGTTCATCTGCATGCAGACCATACTAAAACATCTCTCTTAGGAAAGATTTCAAAGTTCTCAGTTTTCAGAGCCATGTAATTTTAAATGTACCGTCTAGGCTAATATATCTTTATGCTCCCATACAAGGGAGTTATCAGTGTTAATCATCAGCCTTCCAGAAGCTCTGTCAAGCCATCAGTGTTTTCTTATGAGCTATACTAAGAAAAGTGGAACTGTCAGTGTTTTGTGGCCTTTTACTATTCAATTGATTTGGGTCTAGTTTAGTCTTCAGCTAACACGTAACAGAAAGAAGATTTACTAGATTTACTTCTTATCTCTAAATGAATAGTTGGCAGTTGTCTCACCAAGTGTTGTTACTTTATGGTCTTTTATATAGGTTGTTCGTTCTGAGAGCTGTATCTCTACAGTTCTCAATGCTTATCTGGTAGGATGATAGTAAGAAAGACAGCTGAGACTCAGCCCTATCAGGCTTCCTGTATGACCTTGAGTAAATCATTGAATGTTTGACTCCTCCTTGTTGAAACTTGAGATAAAACATTTATTACCCAGCATAGATAGGTGTGTGAGGCCCAATCGATTATTGCTTGTAGAGAATGTTGACATTCTCAGAAGGGTGTGCTTTAAAGGAACAAAATGTTATCACTCCTGCATCATCATTTACAGGAAAGATAAAATAGAAAAGGTAAGATTGGTACAACTGATACATTCTCCTGAGACCTGAAAAGGCATCTTCCTAGGGCAGGTTTGTTGGCATAACCATTTATATTTCTTTAATCATCAAGGAGCTCTTTTTGATAAGATGTGCAATGAAATATGCGTGTCTTGTGGATGCCACATCCAGTGGTACAAGATGGCTCAGAACCAGACCATGAATGTATCTGGCAATCTGCTCTGGCTGCAGAATCAGCAGTCTGGCAGTACTCGGTTTGGAGGTTTTTGGTTTCAGTAGAATAACGCAAAAGTGGTTGCTGCTAGGACCCAAGGTGGTATTTTTCTATATATTCAGGTCTGGATTATCACTAATGTGATTCCTCTTTGCACAGTATGGATGTGCCCTTAAAGTATTCTGTGATAGGCAAGTCCTATGTTGTTGTTTTCTTATCTGCTGTTCTCCTAAATCTGTTGTAGAAAGCTTGAAGAAAGAACAGCAAACTAGCATGGTCAAATATGTGCTTTTTCTATATCTCCTCATTCAGATGTCTTAAAAGTAGTTTTCAGACTAACAAAATTAACTGCCGTGTAATAGGTGTGATGGCCTTGAGAGTGAGCAAAGGATCCACAAAATACCCTTGAGCTGGAGGTCACCATGAGCTGTTGTGCTGTTACAATGAGAGGAAGCTACTCTTGAAAATCCCCTCCCTATTGCTCAATGTGATCTATGAAGATACGGCCTCATCTTAACATTTGCCCCAAGCTGATCTTTGACTCTAAGTCAAAGATCCAGGAGCAGATTTGTACAAAATCTCGTGACAACAGATTGCTATTTTGTTACACAGAGATTTGGGAATTTAGCTTTAACAGATACACCAGTCTGATCATCGTGGGTGTTTTCTGAGTGAGTCAAATTACGTAGCGGAGTATCTCCGACAAATAAGCTATGTGTTCCTGCCTTTTTAAATCCCTCATCCCCCCAAAAAATATGGCAAAAATAGTGAGATTAAAATTACCGGCCTGTTGAATCCAAAATGTAGCCTTCCTGTTGGTTTTTATCAAGTCTTAGAAATACACTTTGAAAGTGTATATGGAGGCACACTGTAAATTTCTGTAGCTCCTTGGAGTTCTATAGAACAAGCCAAGCAACAAGTCAGACACTTCTTAAATTCTATGACTTTAATCTTAGATTTGAGGGAAAAAATGTGACAATGGAATTTCTGAATTCCTATTCCCTTTGTAGAAAACAAGAGATTCACCCCAAAGAGTGTTAAGTCTTAATACACAAGTAAAAAAAACCAAATCACATTTTCAGATTGTATCTCCAAAAGTAGAATTACAAAAGCTCTGTTAAAAGTTAAGCTTTCACTATTTGCCTACTGCTGAACTAAATGAAGCAGAATGAACCTTTGCTGCAGATGCATGTACCAGTGCACCTTTATATTTTGGTGGTATCACCAAAGATGCTCTGATAAACTTGGTGAAGGGCACAACTTGTTCTGTCAAACATTGTTTGAAGGGGTGTGTTGTTTCAAAGCATTGTTATGCTTTTTGCTTCACTCTCACCTAATCATCATCATCATGCCAGTAAACATCCTGTGCCAAAAATGTTGCAGGAAGTCATGTGGAAATTATTTTGACTGAAACATAAGTGAAACCAGTAAATAAGTCAGAAAACGTATTTTCCAAATGGAAAAACCAGAAGTTCCCGTACAGGAAAGGTTTCCATAAAATTCTAGTCCCTGAAGTATTTTTCCTTCACTAACTGCAGTACCACTAAGGTAGATCTGGGGCAATATGGGTAAACATTCACCTGAAACCACAGTCTTATCAGTAATTCCAAATATGTAGCAGAAAGGTTGCATTAAAGTGAAAGCAGCAGAGAGCACAAGCTTTTGTACAAAGTGGACTGGATTAGTTTAATTCTTAGTATCTGTACAGAGATCGAATAAGGCAGTGATATGACATATCTTTTTTATTGGGGAAAATAAAGATTACCTTGTCTGTTACTCATTCTGAGTAATTACTGTGTCACCGGTGTGAACTACTGCCACTTTCGGTATTAAACTCACACGGAAATTACGATATCATAGACACATAGAAATCATGGTTCAGAGTCCACATGGAACAATACAGCCGTCAAATCCAGCGTGGTTATGGCCTGCAGCTTGCGTGTTCTGGCCACAAGCACATGTTGCAATGCAGCTCAGGCAGGATAACAGGAACTGCAAAGGTGCAAACAGCTCAAAAGGAGCAGTTAAATTTATTGCTTTGACTGATACAGGGCAGCAGCATCAGTTCTTCTAGCAGTAAAACTTTAGGCTTTCTGCTAAGGTTCCTGTCGCAAGCATAAACCAGAGCAATGCAGAAGTACATAGTTATAGGGCTGAGTATGGCTGACAGTTTCCTTGTTGCAGCTGACAGTTGTTTTCCCGTTCTGTTTGGTCTGTCACAGTGTGCTAAGGTGGGGTTTTGGTAACTCAGTTTCCTAGTGGAGCTTCTTGGCAGAAGTGTCACTAAAGGTCATCCCAGAACTTCGTGCTTCTGATGAAAATAAAGCTCTGGATGTTCATCTTTCAGCCCGTCCCGAGTTCAGTCCCAGCAGCGTAGAACCCTGTATTTTGGCACATCATTAAAAAGTCAAAGCTCTGTTCCAAGGCCAGATCAAGAAAATGAGGTCAATCAGAGATCAAACTGGCCTCCTTGGAAAACAGGGTTGTGCCAAGAACAAGCTATCAATTTGGGATTAGCAAGCTTTCATTCTGCACAGGATTTCATTTGCAGTTGTCCCTCTGTGCAATACAACGCAGCAGCACAGATGGTGCAGTCTTTGTGATCTTCTGTGTTTCTCATTTTCAGCATTTGTAAATTCATTTCCCACAATATTCATCATGCTCTAAGTTCACTGACACCCTGGAAAATGCATAGGACAGAGTGGAAATGAGATTCCCTGCTGGTAAAGTGGAAGTCAGCTGATGGCACAGTAGGCTACTGGCCTCATAAAGGAAAAAGAAAAGCTAATGCAGAACAGTTTTTAGAAGCTCTGAGCCATTAAAATTTTGCTTCTTAGGGATGGGGGCAGAGGGGAGAAAATGGAAATGGTAGGATATACGGAAACTTGTTCCCACCCCTCGAAATGTGACTGGAGTTTAGTTCATATGGATGCACTAAAGTAAAGATACATGATGGCTGCATTCCAGTGAAAAGGAAGATGGAAAGTTTCCATTCTTTCCTACCTGGATCTCTGCTTTTTCTCTCATTGTTTTCTTGCATCATGTGGAAGGGCTTTTTACCAACATTGCTTCACCTTTTGAACAACCAGCGCTTTATCAGCTTTCGAAATGAGGTTTGCCAAACCCTTATCAACACCTTCCTTTCAGCTACTATCACATACCGTATCTTCATAGCTCAGCTGATTGTATTTCATTAAAGGAAATGGTAAATGAGGGATTGATCCTACTTTGTGTTGGTGTTTCAGTCCAGGTATTTTCACCTTTTTTCTTTCCCCATACCCAAAAAAATAGGAATTCAACATGCGAGGTGTGTAAAAGGCAACAGGTTTTCCATGGTGGAACAGACAAAAGCTTTAAAAGTCATGCAAAGAAAACTGGGCCATATATTTACTCACAGTTTCAACACAGCATTAACTGTCACAAACAGAAAAGCTCTGTATCCACTCCTTTAGCAATCCATCACAAGCAGTCTAAAACACTGCTCCCTAAATCTTTTCAAATGTAAATCTAGACTTTGGTTGCATTATTGACTAACCATTTTGAAAATGTTATTCCAGTACAGGCTGGAATACAGAGTTATTCCAATACAAAAAGCTAGGATGAGCATTATTACCCATTAACAGTATTAAACACTAACATTCAGCACTCTATTGCAAAATGGGAATATAAAATAGAGTTCCGAGTAGAATCTGCAACCCAGAAAATGATAAATAGTACAAGAAGTTTGTCAGTAAATAGTATTTACATTCTGTAAGCTTTCTTTGAACAGATCAGTAAGAAAACTTGGTCTGCCTCCACTGCTTTCAGCACATTTTCTTCATTCTAATGAGATATTGGTAAATAAGAATGTGAGCTGTCCAATCTAAAGCCCCAGGAGTTACCTGGACTCAAGCAGCTGCATTTCACAGCAGAAGTCTGAAGAGTAGCCAGATGCTTAGAGGAATAGTAGTTTAATGCAGGTTTGTCTTGGTGGAAGTGTTTTCTGAATTCAGACAGGTGACCATTTGTTGTCATACTCCAGTTTTGGGGTGCAGCTTGTAGACAGCCCAGCTTTCCATTCCCCTTGTCAAGTACAAAGCATTTAGTGTACAGATTTTAGTGTTTGTTTCTATAGTCAGCAATTTAATCAGCCTTAAATAACCCAGCTGCCTCTTCCACTTCTCACTTCATGGTGTTCATAAACTGAAAGCAAGAAGCAGAAAACACTTCTCTAATAAGATCATAGCTCTCTTGACTTTGTAGATAGTGCATGCATGTTCATGTACCCATATACTTCCCTGTCTCAAACAAGAGAAGTAAAACTGTCCAAAAGCCATCCCTGTTGGGCATTTGTGGGTGTATTGGCTATCTTCTTTAACAGCGAATAAGGAGGGGAAAACTCCTTTCACTAATGCAGTCATTTTAGTATTGGTTTTAATCATAATAGTATTTAGCCTTTCATTTCTGTTTTGTTGGTATAAAGAGAGGAGTCTGAAACTCCTAAAAGTGACTTTGGGGAAAGTTTGTGCTGTGGATTCAGACTTGAGAGTGGACGCTGCTCTGAAGGATTTTGTGGACCACAGTAACAGTGGAGTTAATATAGTGGCTTGTTCACTCTGGGAAGTGTTACAAGGGTCATTACAAACAAAGCTCTGTTCTGCTTGATGCTGGAGAGGTCTTCACTGGAATACTGTATTCGTTATAGGGTACCACTCTTCTGAAAGATGTAATAAATGGGGAGAACCCAGAAAAGAGCAACAAGAATAGGAGAGTTAGAAATAAAGATAGGAGGAGTGAGGGCTGGAATGAGGGAAAAGAAGGCAATGAAGAGAGGGTGAATTACATTTCCCAAGTGTGAAGGTATAACGTTAAAAGATGGGAATTGATATTTTTTAATATCCCAGCTAGGAGAAGGGCCATCAGTTTAATTGTAAAATAGGCTTAGAATTGAATAGCAGGAAGGGGAAGGAAGAGAAAGGAGAAGATAGAGAAGGACAACTCACTTTTGGGGTGTCTTTAGTAGGCTGGAAAGGCATTCCTTAGGAATGATCCAGCTGGCAGCATACAGATCAGGCAGTTCTGCTGGCTCAGAGGAAAAGGGAATGAGTGCAAAGGCAGTGTACTCCGCCCTAATAGCTGAATGCCTTTTGGTGCAGAGGTACATGGCCAGTCATTTGTAAATCAGAAGGAAGCATCACCACCTCCACAGAGGCCTGTGAGAGCTGCTTTTGTACCATTTGAGAGCCCTTTCCTGAAGTAAGTAGGAAAATTAGGCTGCCTAGGACTGAAATTAGAAACTAGGAATAACTGTTGATTCCTTTTCTTTTTCTATCGGCAAGGAGAAATCCTTTTCATATGCTTTAAAAAAGGCCTTGTATTCACCAAACTGAGAAGTATTAGTCCTTTTAAGAACAAATACTCTGTGGATTATATCTTCCTAATAGAATAGAATGTAGTACAAAAGCTAAGGGTAAATGCTTGATTGCACTTTTCTTACCAGCAAGTAAGCTTGACCTTAAAATTAAAACTCTTTCAGAATGGGTTTCTATTTTGGATTAGGTCACTTAAGTACTTCTAAAACTAAAGGCTGGATTACAACACCCTGAACTTACTCTGCAGTTGGAATTTATTATTCCCGTGGTTGGCTGTACAGGAAAAAGGCCATGGACTTGCAGGGCATGGAAGACTAAATTATTCCATTTTCCTTAATAGCTGTTCTCCCACTCTGATTTGATACATGCTGGGAGGGTCTATATAACACTTTTCTACTCCTGCCTTCTGTGCAGTATTAAGTATGTGATAAATCTGTGTCTCCCAGACACAATCAGCTGGCATTTTCTTTTTATGTATAATTCAAAGGTTAATGCTGGCTTTTTACTATATTTGTTTAAACTTTTGTAACCCTTGAGAGAAGGGGGGGGTGAACTTGCCATCAGGAACTGACTTCACCTCTAACAGGATAAAATATATTTGCAAATATGAATTGGCAAGAGCCACTGTCCAAACAGGGCAATTCTCAGCGTCTCCACAGAATTATGACTTTCCTCACTCCAATAAAATGGACTAGAAAATGCATTTTTCACATTTGTTTCTGCATGGCAGTTAGAAACAGTCAGTTTAAGCCACTGTGTACGTCATATGCAGGGAAATCTAAATGCACAGTATTGAAGACAGGAGGACAGTCAAATACTGTTACTACTTGTGTCTACTTTCATAGGATTATTTGGCAATGCACTTTTCTCATCAATAAGCAGCAGACTGGATCTCCCATTAAACTATATTTCTTAACCCCATAAGCATATAAAAGATGAAAGTTTTGGTTTCTAGTGAGATGTATTCCTATTTTCCTTTGAGCTTTGCAGTTGGAGCATTATACCAACTGAATGCTTGGGCTCTAACCTTGTAAAGCTTACAACATACACACAACTTTACACACTTGAAATGATCTCCCTGAAGTCAGTAGAACTAAGGTTGACATGCAAAGTTCAACACACTTGAGTCTTTGTAAGGCTGTAATGTTAATCAGTAAGTGCCTTAGAACAGAGGCCCTAATAGAGATTGTCCAGTGACTGTTGTCAGAGGGTTGGAGCAGCCAGTTGTTATGGCAGTGCCAACAATTACTAAGGATAATTATTATGGTGATAATGTACATGTCAACAAGATATTGCTGGACAGAATCAAATACAGCTCTATACAGCAAAATAAAAACATACTTAGGATCAATGCAGTTAAGGTACCATGTTCTACTGAGTTTCCATTCCTCATCTCAGGCAGAGCAAGTCCGCTTGCCAACAGCCTCTGCCGTGCACACATACACCCTTCACTGCAGACATGATGGGTTAGCTTGACACAGCTGCAGCTGATAGATTGCAGTTTCCAGTTACAGTGGGCAAGGAGCATGCATGCAGTCACTTAGCTCAGCTCTCAGGTGGTAACTTGTTATGCTGTGCTAACTCAGTCCTGCAATCGTTTGATCATACCCTCAGATATTCTCTGCATGTTTGTTTGTATCTCCTATTGCTGTTGATTATTTTTACCTTGTTCAAGCTTCACACCAAGCTGAGAGAAGAACGCAAAAGAGAATTATATGGATAAAGAGTGAAGTAAGCTTCACTGTGCATTTGCCATGTGTCAGCTGCTGTTCTGTCTGGGAGTGCAACCTGCCTGAACTGTATTTTCCAGTGAATAATATATGCACAGGGAGATCTGTCCGCACGTGTTGGTCTGCACTTGCTCACTATCCAGTGGAAAGTGTTCATGTGCCTGAAGATAGGCTGCCAAGGTCAGTTCAGGAAAGAACTTTTTCAGTGTTTGTGTTTAGGGTTACCCTGTGAATACCCATCACCAAGGTACCTATTAAATATATAGATAGATTTACAAATTTAAGTGTTATGTCTGTTCTGTTTATTTTCTTCCCTCAGATTTGTAAAAGCAAAGCTAAGGAATCCCAGCAGTATTATCACAGCCTGTCTATCCGGCAGAGCCTGGCTATCAACTTTAACATCCAGCAGGACTGTGGCCATTTCCTTGCTGAAGTGCCAGTTCGGCTCCTTCCGTGGGAGGATGCTGATGCACCAGAGGTGGAAGAAGAAGAGCAGGAAGAAGAGGAGAAAGAGCCTGAACAGAAGAGCAGAGACACTCCTACCAGTCCAGAGGCTTCACAGAAAGACAGCTCAAGCAACCAGGGGACCATCAGCAAGCCACGCAGCCGCGTTGTGGTCATCACGCGGGAGGTCCCATACTTAACAGTGGCCGACTTTGTGCGAGAATCTGCGCCCCGCCATGCAAAGAGCCCAGATTTGTATGAGAGGCAGGTCTGCCTGCTCCTTCTACAGCTGTGTTTGGGCCTGGAGCACCTGAAACCCTATCATATCACACACTGTGATCTGCGCTTAGAGAATCTGCTGCTTGTTCATTCCAGACCAGGCGGCAGCCCTCTGAGCTCCGAGTCCATGGAACCCAGCCCCAGCACTGCTTGCCCAGCCAGATTAATAGTGAGTAATTTCTCCCAGGCCAAGCAGAAGAGTCATATGGTGGATCCTGAAGTCCTACGGGATCAGTCCCGCCTTGCTCCAGAAATCATCACTGCAACACAGTACAAAAAGTGTGATGAGTTCCAGACTGGCATCCTCATCTACGAAATGCTGCACTTACCCAACCCCTTTGATGAGAATCCAGAGCTGAAGGAGAAGGAGTATACTCGTGCTGATCTCCCCAAGATTCCTTGCCGTTCCCTCTACTCTCAAGGGCTTCAACAACTTGCCAGCTGCCTGCTGAATCCCAACCCTTCGGAGAGGATCCTGATATCAGAAGCAAAGGGAATCCTTCAGTGTTTGCTTTGGGGTCCACGTGAGGACTTGTTCCATGCTCTAAGTACATCTTCCAACCCCTCGCGGAGAGATGCTGTGCTTCAGAACTGGCTGGATATAAAAAGGACGCTGCTGATGATCAAGTTTGCAGAAAAGTCCTTGGACAGGGACTGTGGAGTTATTCTGGAAGACTGGCTCTGTTGTCAGTACCTGGCTTTTGCCACTACAGACTCACTTCACCGCATTGTGAGAATCATGCAGCAGCACTAGTTTGTAGAGCCTGTTGCTTTTCATGAAGCACCTCCCACCTCCACCCCAGCCCTCCCTCCAGCTTGCCCTAGGGCTCACACTTCATACGAGTGTTAAGAAATAGCCTAGATATCCAAGCCAGCAACTCTGAGCAAATAGGTTCTAAGTGGAGAAACTTCATCCTGTACCCAGTATGACAGAAACTTTACCTTTTTTGCCAGGCCTGTTAGGGATTAGATTATATGTACATGACTGCATTTGGACCAGACAGTATGTAACTTGATTAATATCTGGCTGAAAAGGAGAGCAAACTTTGATACCACTATTTCTACCACTGCAGTAAGCAAATTGCCTTCCTCTGCTGTTAGCTTCTGTCATTTCTGTATGTAGCATTGGTTAGTGAATAGCAGTGACCATAAGCAGAGATGGATCAGTTGTGAGATGAGTGATCCACCATGCCACAAAACACTCATTTGCTTCCATGCCACATACCATGCAAAATTTGCCCTCAGCTTGGTCAGTCTCCCCCCCATGTGAGTGAATCCTCTTTCCTTTGGTCTCAACCAAACAGATTCTGATCTTTCTCTTACACTTTACGCCTTCTTTTTTCCCTCCCCAGCTGTGGCTCCCTTGCTGACTTGCAGCAAGTCTCAGTGGGCAGCAAGCATCTGTGCTCAGACCTCCTGCTCTGACTCACTGCCTACCCATCTCCTTTCTAATCACGGAGCCTTGATTTCAACAACACTGCCTTAATCAGACCATTACCCTTAGCTTAAGATCTCTGCATTAAAAAGCAGACTCTGCACACTTTGTCTATCCCATTTCCTACATGACATTCACCAGCCTGGACTGTTGATGTACTGTAGCTATAACCATGTTTATACAAGAACAATACAACACATGGTGGGCAATTGAAATTCCCCTTCCATCGCAAAAGGCACTAAAGCCTGACTTGAAATGGATAGGATGTACATAACCTTCTCTGACAATCACTGTTATGAATCTGGGATAAAAATAACAGCCACCTCTTCTGTTTTATTTTGGTCTGCTCTTGTCACTTGTGCCATATTGCAAAGTGGGACTGAAATTGGCTCTGCTGGTATGTTGGCAGGAGATAGAAATGTTTAGAGCTTGTCTGTGTGTAGCTAACAGGCCACATGGAGACACTTTTCCTGCAGACACAGTTCTCTGAAGGGTAAAAACAAGGGGGCAAAACCACTTGTTTAATTATTGAGGGAGCTGTTAAGTTTGGCAGCCACAACTAACAGTATCGTGATCCATTTTCCCCACAGCGGTGTTTGGCTGCTTATCTCTTGTCTGTTGTAACTAGTGTTTTCTAAGATGGCTGTAGACAACACCCTGAAAATGGAATGTGGTTAGGATAGCACAAAGAGCATTGCGGAGTTTTGGACTAGAGCAGGAACTGGGATCAGAAACAGCATTTTTAAAAACTCGACCTGAAGGAGCTTTTCACTTTGAGAGGCCACTGCTGACTTCCTTCCTTCTTCCTTCCTTCCCTGACCTCAGGGCCGTTTCCTCTGGAACCTCCGCAGCTGTACAGACAGTAGCTTTGCTCAGTCTTGCTAGGCTCTGAATTGCTTCCTGAAGCGCTCGGAAGAACTGATCTGGATGCAGGGGAAAAAGTGATACCCAATATTCTGACCTGGGTGATGGAAAGCAGGCAGCCCTAGTTATGAGCCTGTGCTTCGCTCCTATGGATCTATGTGCAATTCTTGTATGTATTTTTTTAAAGTTGTACATTACAGTGTTCACTTTACACACCAGCCTTTACCTGATGCTAGATCTGCAGCCCCTTCCTTTACTTTTCCTGGCACATAAATGCACAGATATCCATGTGTTCTTTTTATGGATTGATGTTTCATTTTAATTGTTAAAACTGTGAGGAATCAATTCACTTCAGCCTTGAAACAAATAGCCACTTTATACAGCATATGCATGCTTGGACCAGATACATGGAAACTGAACAAACAGTCCTGCAGGCTTAAAGTCAGCAAAACTAGCTCTGGATCCACACTGTACATCTGGAGGGGTTGAAATGTCTCTGTTATTCTTCTCTGGCATCTCTCAGAGCTAAGCTGAATAGTGTGTGGAAGCCTACATCGATTGTGCTGTAGTATAGACTGTCTTTGTGACCTTTCTAAAGATTTTTTCTGTTTAAACTTCTGATGATTATTCTGTTGTTTGATTCACCTGTATCAGTGAAGGATCAGGCAAGGATAAGGATAATATATTTTAATGTGATATATATATTTTCTTTCTCTTTTTGGCAAAAAGGTCAGGATGGTGGCATTGATGCAGAAAAAGAAGACAGTGCATTAAAAGCCCAAGTGCAATGTATGTAGTTGAGGTACTTCCACTACATTGGGAAAGAAAGTTTCTACGCTACTGCTGAGCAGCTTGTAGAAGAACCTTTACAAAGAATCACACACATGTTCAATGCAGCCCTGCTTTATCTGGACACAGGAGGGTAATGCTCTCATAGTTTAAATACACTGAGCATGACAAGTCACTTGTGTACTATCTACTAGCTATTAGTCACAATGTGTTGAGCTACGAGTAGGGCTTCTTGTTCTCTGTGGTCTAGTTTTGTGTTTGTTTCATAGTGTGTGTGTGTGTGCGCACATAACTTCTCACCTAACTCATACAGGCCGTACGAGCAATTCCTGGACCACTTGCCATTGCAGTGGGCTGATTCCTTGAAGCCGGTAGGTGTTTCTGTGTTCCTGGACATGTGTTCTCAGTGTCACTTTCGTGTCAACATGCACATGCAAAGCTGAGTTTTGAATGTTTTACAACCATCTGTATTTAATGCAGCTGGTCCGAAGCCTTTGTATCTCTAGCTATCTAATTTCAGTTTGTATCTTTTTGTGATGAACCAATACTCATTTTAGCTCTGCAGTATAATCAAGCATGGATAGATGTTGACTACCAATCTCTTTCTTGTGCAGCACTGGGTAAACTTTAGCAATTTGTAATGTTGTGTGTTTTTTTTTCTTTTAAAAAGAAGGAATGGTCAAAGTAGTCAAACACAATCTGGCCTGAGCTATTCCTTGGCGAGCTTGAGTCTGACTTTGCAGATACGCCCATAACTGATGATTGTAACTGTGTTTGTGGTGGCTCTCCATCCTGGCAACACATAGTGCCACATAAATATAGAAGAATGTATGCATTAAACTGATTGTAAACACATCCTAAGAATGCTACAGCATAATTGCTAAGCAAAAGGAAAAAAACCCGCTCTGTTTGTAACTGGGATCCTGTATATGGCAGGAACAAACCCCCGGCTGTGCATCTTACAACTTACTTGAATATGTGCACAGATCTTGAATTATTTGTTTTTAGCAATGTCGCACTTTCAGTTGAGCTCAAGAAACAGGAAGAGCTGCAAATCTAAGATAACAGTATTGACTGTAAATATATATTTTTCTATTAATAAAAGCTGTCATTCAAATATTTTTAACATGAACTCTAAAGATTTTTCCAGTGGAAACTAATTTCTGGGAAAATCAAATGCTTGTTTGAAGAATTACGATGAGTGGTTTCCGATCCTATTAGAGCCATTAAAACCCTCTCTAATGTTACAGAGAGAGCACAGTGATTGGATTCACAATGTTTAGTGCCTTGTCAAGAAACTCAAATGTAGCTGGTCAGTTGGTGGAAATCTTATTCTTTTCATAATAGCCCTAGAAATAATAGTGCCCACATTAAGATGCAAAAGACTTCCACACAATTAAATGCTGTACTTTGTATGACATGGAGTTGATCTATTCAGTGAGATTTGCTTTGGTGTTTCTGTGAACAAGTTCCTTTAGGTTGCTTGTAGTACAGCATAAACCTGAACTAACAAAATCCTGGGCTTTCAAATTTGGGATCTGCACAGGGAGAATAGTAGTGGATAACAAGTCGATTGGTCCAGGCTGACCACAGCATCAAAAGAAGCCTATTGCTTTGACAATCTACTGCAGAGAGCTCAGCTTCTAGGGGATGAGGAATCTGATAAGTCTGGAAGAAGCTGTGAAGGTAAGATGTGCTACTCCTGCTATAGGTAGTGGATGTGCTGCATTCCATACTCTGTGGTATGAAATGCAAACCTCTGTTAAAACAGGAATTCTACAGAACTGCTCCTAAGATGTTATGGAAAATGGTTTTGGTTTGTATTTCTTAAACAGGAATTACTTATTCACTAATTATCTTTCAAATGGCAGATCTGATCCAGTCAACATGCACCACCAGGTGAATATAAAGAGAATCTACTAGTAAAAACTTCTCCACAAATTTTCAGGAGTGAGGAAATCCAGAATTTTATTCTGGAGTGTCTGGAATGTCCAAATACAGAAGCCAAATTTTCCTTCAATACCCAGACATGATGATATCAATAACTCAAGCTAGGATATGTTGCTGGCCCACAGACAAGAATGCATGTAGCAATTACAGGAATGTTCCACCTTAAGTCTTTGTTGCTCCACACACCCCAGCAGCACCTACAAGGTATGAATGGATCATTTTGACATGTTAACACAGGGGAATTCCCACACGTTAGAGAGAAAAAATGTATTCTTTAAATAAATCACGTGTGGTAGGGTTCAGCTACTGGGAGGATTTATTCAGCAGCTTCACACTGTAGGTCCTTAGCTTTAGCACCTAAACATAGTATTTGCTGCTGAAACAAAATGTATGTTTCTCAATCCTTGCGCTGACACGCCCCACCAAAATTAATTCTTTTCTTTGCAATAGCAGTTGAATTGATGTGTAAATATAAATTAAATAGACCTGGATTTATTTAAATCAATTCTAACTTTTCTGAGGGATACAGTGAATCAGACCTTTTAATGCACTTTCCTTTCACCCTTTTCCCAGATAGGAATTAAGCTGTTTCTCTGGAGAAGTAGTATGTGACCACTACACCCTGCATGACTGGCCCATCTATTTTACTCTGATTTTGCAGAAGTAGTGCTGGTTCTGCTAAAACTCCTGTAGAGCCTAGAGCACAATCAGCCCCCTTCAGTCCATGCAGAGAGAGATGTGGTGATGCTGTAGTTACGCAGTAAGGTAACATCAAAGAAGTGCAGAACAGAATTTCAAATACCTTTATAAAAATACACCTGTGGAAATATCCTGTAAACAGTCATCTGGATGCCAAACACTTCAAGGGAGGAATACACCAAAAATACTCTTCAAAAGAAATACTGGGGAGAAGTTTCTTTAGGGCACCCTCAGCTCCAACAGGAGGAATGAGTCTTTCCCACTGCTCTGCGGCAGAGGATTTCTAGTAGATATTTGTATGGCTTGTATTATTCACCTGGATGCAGTATTAGAAGGATGGAGATTTTGAATAGGTGTAGAATGTAACTGAACTGCTTTCCTGTAAGTCTCTTTGCACTGGTGCTCCACTCAGCATTTAGTTGGAAACTGCAGAATGCTTTCAGATCAAGCAGAGCTGCCAGTGAGAAATGAAATACTCCACTTCTCTCTACATAAGCATTTTACCACTCGACAGAATTTGAAATCTGGTTTGTACTTCAGACTATAAAGATTATTTTTTTTCCATTAATCCAAGGGGAAGATTTCAGGGATTTAGAAGAGGTTGGAACTTTTTTTATATGGAGGAAATATTTGTTCATATATATACATATATATATATTAGTGCGTGTGGGCATGTTTTAATATATATATATGTATGTATATGAATTTTTGTATCCCAAAAGTAGTCTTTGCCCCTTATGCTTGAAAATATATATATTATATATTGTATATATAATATATATTTAAGAGTGTGTAAATTTGAATATGGTCATTTCATCAATAACACCTCTTCCAAAATGACTCGAAACTTCTGTTTCTTTGTCCTTTGGCTTGTTGGTATTAGAAGGTTTTGCAGTTGAAATTCTTGGGTTTTTTTCTTTTAACACTTGATTATGCTGAGCATTGCAGAATATGTGCTTGTTTTTAATCCAAGGGGAAAACTTATTTTTCAATTCGGGATTCAGAAAGCGATGGACTTTTCTAAACGGGATTTCTTGAATCCCTTCAATAAGGGATTTGTTTGGGTTTGGTTTTTTTTTTTCATTTCAACTCCATTCTTGTGGGTAATTTGTATTTGGAATTCCTGGTTGCATTGCTTTTATCTGGTGCTTCATATGGATATTTACACATTTTTATATAAGTATATAAACTTCAAGCCTTCCTTTGTGATCAGGGGCAGTTACACTCTGGTTTGCTGTGGTACTTTGCTGTGTACTCTGTGGCATTCATGTTACTGTGTAAATAAACTAGTTTTATTACACTCAAAATCAAACCTGCAGATGTCTCATTTTTCTCTCTTCCTAGGGAATTAGACAAAAATGTGTGTTTCTGAGGAAAATGCATGTGGCAAGTTCAGCAAAAGACAAATACAGTACAAGAATAGCTGGCTGGTTTGCAGTGGGGCAGATCCAGCCTTTGGTTGACAAGACTGATGCTCAGCATCTCCTGCCTTGCCACCACAGTGGCCAGGCATCCCAGCTGCAGGAATTGCCAGTGGCTGGGACATTGCAGCACCTCCCTTATCTGGTGTTTTCCCCTGAAGCCTCACCATGGCTGGCACTATTTTGGCTCCATCTGGACAAGTGGCAGCAGCAGCCCAAAAATAAAGTGGCCACCAGCAGCTGCTGTTGATTGAACCAGAGTCTTGTAAGGCCTTCTTGGAGAGAAGTGACACATTAATGAAAACAGACAGTCAAATGTCCAAACTGAGGCAGCCATTAATCACTAAAGGAGCTGAGCCAAAGTTAGCAGTTTCCCTAGTGTGGACAGGGCTTAAATGACCTGCTGTGAAGGAATAAAATGGCTCTTAAATCAAATTTTTATATGCTGTGACAAAGCAGGATGCCTCTAAGGCAGTTGTCTGCAGAGAAATTCATTGTGTCTGATCCGTTACCTTGAAGCATACAACCTGATGGAGGAGTTGTGAAAAACAGATGGGATAATATGCATCTTCCATGATCATGCAGACACACTTCAGTGGCAGTGAGATCAAACAGCTCAATTTTGTACTCAGATTTAATAGGCAGCAGTGGTGGCTGCAGATGCTGATTTATTAGCATAGAACAGGTGACACCATTTCCATCAAAGCAGTGCTGTGCTTCTGCACGACAATCACACTGCTCACAAATACACTTAAAAAACCTCAAAACAAAACCCAGCATCCTGAGGGCACTATTCTCCCCACAGCTACAGTGGATTTGCACAGGTATGTCATCAATTAAAATGATGAGAATTAGTCTAGAGTGTTAACTACTACAGGCTTTTCACATTTATCCCATAGACATTGTTCCAAAGCCTTTCAGAACCAGTTTAAGCTGCTGTTCTCATCGTTTTTAAGAACACAAAGCTAACTGGCTCCAGAGGTGTCACTAAATGTGCAATACATTTAACAGCCTGACAGATATTTTGGCTTTGCCAGAGTAATCCCTGTTCACTTCAACAAAGTGCCATGGACTTAGCTTAACAGTCAGATTATGCCATTTGTCAGTGGCAGTCACCGCTCTGGAGGGAAAGGATATGCAAACATAGGCTGAAACCTTGTCGAGACATGATAATTATACTAGTTTAAATAAAATCTGTTTGAAATTAATTTAGTTATGTCAGTGCAAAGCCTCTGGTGGGTGTCCTTAAGCGGTCACAGACTGGCATTCTCATTTCAGCTTGCGCCAGGAGCGGATGCCAGTGAAGCCAACAGATGCCTGGTTTCGGTTGATACAACAATGCCTGTGTCAGGTTTTTCACCACTCAGAAGTTCACCTTATGGTAGACAGGCCCTCAGGATCTGTGTTCTTCTGCATGAGAAACCTTTATTTTCTAGAAAATCTCCATGCATCACTTGAGCTCTGCAGGCTGTTCCTTTCCCCCGAGTTAATGAGCTTCCATGCTGCCATATATGAATCACTCCTTACCCAGCAGTGGTTTTAACCAGAATCAGATAGAAGCAGCCAGCTCACAAGTCAAACATTTGCCACAATCTATCCTGCAGAGAAAGGCTGTAGTTTCCTTTCAATTCTGAGCTAAGATTCATAGGTCTGTGAAGAAAGATGTGCACTAAAACATCATGTTGGGTCTTCAGATCTACTGCACTTCACTTGGTGCTGCTGCTGCTACTGCAGGAGGCAACGCTAGAGCCTGGTGCTGAGCCCATCCACTTGGAAGATGGAGGCAGGCTTCTTGCTATCATTTCAGTGCTTTCAAATGAGCACAGAAGTCATTGTCTGGCAAACAGACACTGAGGGAGCCACTGGGAGATCAGCTTGGAGACCCTGAAGCAGATCGGCATGTATCAAATCAGAGAACTTAAAATTACAGCTATCGCATGTGCATTTTCTGTTAGCATCTCCTGCTCTCATCCCCTTGTTTTGCTGTCATTAAGGTGTTATTTTTGTCACATTGCAGCTGGCAGAGTCAGGACATGCACAGAAGCAGACGCTGGAAGTAACTGACAATCACTTAAGGTAAAGCCACAAAACTATCACAGCTTATACTCCAAAACGGGAAGGAATGGGAACGGGGAGGCTTTTTTGTTCTTTCTGGTATCAGCCAGTAGCACATGTTCAACAAACACACAGAAAGTTGCTTTCTCAAGCTGTTGCATGGTGGTTTAGAGGTCCTGGGATGTGTTGTGTCATTGATATCAGCCAAAGTACCTGGCTTGGCACTCTGGGGTGGAGGAGAGTTCATATCACCTGCGCAGCACCCTGCTGCCATTTAGAGACAGAACAGCCCAGGGACAGCATCTGAGTGCAGCAGGGCAGGGGGCAGTTACAGATCTAATGGCAGACACTAGGGTTTGCCTGATTTCACTGGAGTCTTAATGGCCTAGATTAACTGCAGTGAAAGCAAAGATTAACCTTAAAAACCATGAAATTCCTGCAGTTTATCTGTAAGAAGCAAGCTATTAACTTTGCACCTCTCTAAAGTGCAAAGAACATAGATGTTCTTCTAAAGAAAACTGAGAATTAAATCAAGATAATAAAATTCTCCTGGTTCCTATGCGGGCACTAAATTCAAATCAAGTTACTGTTGGAAATGGGCTGGTAATCTGCCCATGTACAGCCACTGCCTCAACCAGCAAAAGAAAAGGAACATCCCATAACCTGCTCGCTACTCATGCAACTTCTCTTGTCCAAGGAAAAAAGTCTCCTTCCAAACTTTTACCATTTATATTAATGGAAAAAAGGTTTATGCTTTGTCACGTAAATCCCCCAGCTTACGTATTTGTGTGTGTATGGGAGTTACTGCTAACACTGCGGCCACACCGGGGTGTGCTTCAGCTTCAAACAAGAAGGAGCAAAGGAATGGCAGGCGATGCTGTGGGATACCACATGACGAATTTTTTAATGGCATTAGTTATAAATGTTTTAATAGCATCTATTGCTTCATGAAACCCAGCCCCAAGTGCCACTGTCACTGATCCTTTTGCAGCAGTGAACCACTCAAATCGTTGCCCTGTGGCATGAAGCATTTCTACCCATGTGTATCATCTCCTTGGAAGCTTTAACTTCTCCTTCCATGTAAACCGCAGAACACAGTCCCACTCTTCACTGCCATGAGACTTTCCTTTTTGTGTGTTTTTGAGGCAATACAGCTTAAACTGAGGGACTGAGGGCATCAGTATCGCATTGACATGCCAGAATAGATGAAATATCTCCAGCCCATCAGTACCCTATTTTCTTGTCCTGGGCAGACATCTCCATGCCTAGATCTTTGGAAAATTATGGATGTTCAGATTAGACTATGTAGTTTATTTTTTATTAGGAAGCAGTCTGTGTTCATCCAACTCAACATTTCCTTTGCTGTTTTTGCTTGCTTTTTCAAATAATTCAAATCCATCTGGAGTCTTTTCCAACCTCCTGCAATTTATGCTAATCTAGAACAGATTTCACTTGGTGATTAATCACTTCTTCCTGTAAATCAGCAATCAGAAACACTGAACTAACGCTAGTTCTTGGGCACAATTTTCGGTCTTCTCAAAAGAATTTCTACTTTCCACAGAATTTTTAGGGTTAAAAGGGTTTTCTATTTCTCCGCTCACCAAAGGTAAAATACAATGTGAGTTTTGTGCTGATCCTAAGCACTTTACAAGGAGGACATAATTCCCGTGTCACAGATTCAGGAACTTATGGACAGCATGGCAAAGGAACATGTTCAAGGATATTTCCCATTTGAGGGAAAAAGTGTGCAAGAATCAAGGGCTTTCTCAACAGTATTTCTACTTACATGCTATTCACCACTGACTCACAACTGTCCAGCAAGACTTAGGAGGCTTCATCAATTAAATCCATCACAGAATGATTTTTATAGAATTCTACATTCATTTTGTCAATGTTAATAATAGCTGCTCATATAAGAAAGTAACAAGATTATGCAGCCTCTAAGAAGAAAGGAATTCAAAGCTACACCACTGGAGTAGTAGATCAAGCTGCTCTGAAATCCATTTCAGCTCCCATATGCATCTAGATTGAGACTAGGGTCCTCTGCCAATTCACCATCCTCTTCTATCTCCAGGTGTGCTATCAATGCCTCTGTTTTGCAGGAGACAACTTTGCCTTGGAGCACCTCTCCCACTCAGCCCAGCCCTATTCCTGGGCATTGCTGAACAGCCTTTCTTATGAGAAGGTCATGGGGAAAGAGCCTCATGAATATGAATAGGAATCCATGGGTCAACTGCCTTGGCACACCATCAGAAATGTGCTATCAGCCTGTGGGGTTCTAAAGTCCCAAATCTACTACATTATTATGCTGATGACTTCAAGCAGTCTCTACTGAAAGCTTCAAAGGCCCTTGTGTGATTAGCACATACCGTTCATATTACTCCCAGAGGAGCTGGTCCATTCTTAGATGGTGTATGACACCTTTCATCACCATTATCAGTGTAAAATATACTGAATGGAGCTTCAGTGAGTGCTGGGAACTTAGGCAGAGAGTAATGGCGTATTAGAACATGTCAGGACACTGTAAACCTTCTTTTTGCTGTTGGTAACTTGCAAAACAGCAAACTGTCAAGGCTCTTTTCTTCTGCTTTAGTCAAAAGGCAGATTCTTTAACAGCTTGGGATCCCTCACACTGTGCTGGGTATCGCTCCAATACTGATGTACTGGAAAAATGCCATCTGCTGAGAGCAGAGCACAGGCTCCATTTAGACTGAACTCTCGAGCATCAGGCACAGCCTCAGGGGAGGCAGGTGAAAACTAACCAGTCCAAGCCTTCTCTGGAGCTCCTGGGTGACCAGAAGGGCTGTTATTACAGCAGTATTGCAAATTTGCCAAGAAGAGATAGCAGACAATAAACTACCTACTTCAGATGCATTGCCAAGATGGTATTTGTAAGAAAAGGAGAGAGAGCACAGTCCCCTCAAAGTAAGTCCTTGTCAGCCTCTTAAGCACTGCCAAATCTGGCAGCTCTCAGTCTCCTGAGAACTGGGTCCTCGTGACCTAAGTCAGCTGGGGATGATCAGAGAACTGGCCAGTCAGCCTGACTAGTGACTTCCCCACAAGCTGGTATGAAGCAATTGCAGAGCTGCTCCACATTGCTCTATGTACGACCTGGATTTAGCTGCACATCAGAAGTTTTCTTGCCAGCCCTGACTCGTGCCCTGGCTTAAGGACTCTTGACAGGTCTTCCCAGACAACACAATGAACAGCAAGAGTGGCTTTCCCATAAAAATACTACTGGGCAGGCAAATGGTGTCTACCTACAATCAGAGAGAGAAGGTTGCAGATGAGGCAGCCAGAGTTCAGTGGAGCTATGCCAGCTTATACCACTAAGCATCTAACCTATAAATCCCATTAGTAAGTTTAAATAAGTCTTAAGAGGAAATGATGGTAGATTTACCATAGACCTTATTCTTTTTGGAGTTCTGTCAATACGCCCTACTGAGCTGAGTCTGTCACCCATGGCTGACACCACTGGCGGTGTATCTGGGAGGCTTGTACCAATAAAAGCCACTAGCAAAGAAGACTTTTCCATGACAACGTCTTTAACATTATGTGTCTTTGTAAGGCTCTCTTCTTTCTCATCTCTTCTCTTCTCATCTCTTCTTTTCTCTTCTCTTTTCCCTCTTTCTCTTTGTATTTTTTTTTTCTCCTTTGATTCTTTTCCAAATTTTCCCTGATAGTTATTAACTAAATGCCAACACACTGTGTAGTTTGTAATCAGATTATCTGCTAATACCTGCCTAAAGCAGTCAACATTGATTAAAAGAAAGGATAGCCATTATGTTATTTTTAATACAAATGATTTAGGTCCTGAGGCTGAGATTGAATTAAAGGAGAGAACAAATTAATGAGGGATTGAATTAAATTAGAAACATTTCATTGCAGTATTTCCTAGCTCTCCAAACTGCCAAAAGAAGACAGTGGTATGGCTGTGAATTTATGTTATCCCATGAAAAGGTACGAAGAACAGCTTGTTTTAACTGCATATGGGAAGTGAGCCTGATCACGGATAGAGCTAGATAAGTGCTCAAAATCTGCAGCAGTTGTGAAAGGAGCTATAATGTAATCTCAAAAGATTCTCTCTGAGTATTAGCCAGAAGGTCACTGCTAATTTCCCATTTCACACAATAGAGGCGAGATTTCTGAAGCACTACCTGTACCCCCACACCCTCCCACACACATGTGGACAGGACAGCTATGACTGAGAATTACAGACGTGGCTGCAGCCAGTCCCTGAACACCAAGCTGCATGCCACAGTCTGAATGCAGACAAATTTCATACAGTCATCCCGTTATTAAGATTGCTTTCTAATAATTTTATCTTTCTGTGCTTCCCAGAGCGTCTTAATGAGGGGTCTGACATGAAAACACTTCACTGGTTTCTAATTTAGATGCATTTATTAGTTTTAAATAGCACAGGGAATGAAGATTTCAAGCTTGCTGTTTAGAGGGAGCAATCAGTGGGCTCAGGACATTGTCTGGACTGCATTGAGCACCTCAGTTTTAAAAGTGGGTCTTTCAAATCCTACTTCTTATCCTACTAATCATCAACAATCCCATTGCTATTCCTGCCCTGAATCTGATTTCAGCACAGAAGCATTTGTGCTGCACTGTGTTTCAGTCATTTTAGTGAGAGTCTAAACTGCTTTGGAGAACTGCTTTAACTGACTTCGATTGATTGTTTATTACCCCCCGATCATAAATGCTAAGTACATAGCTGAGATGGGCTTGTCTTTATTGCCATACTGTCACATAGAAATGTAGAAAATTAATTTTTTTATGATTTCAATCAACTTCCTTTGTACTTTGATGCAGTGATTGCAGAGAAAAGATTATTCCTTCCAGTGTGGTTAAATGTGAGAGCTTTACAAAAGCAAGCAAATCAAGAGAAAAATCTTGGCATCCTGAAGCTGTGACCTAATTCTATCCTTCACTGCATTTCCTCCTCTCTCCAAAACATCGCAAGTTCAAAACAGCTGCCCTTCTACAGAACAGTTCTCTCTACTCAAATAGGTCACTTAAAGAATAAAGGCCAGAACTGTACATAACCCTCTGAAACACAAACCAGCCACAGTCCTTACCCAAGCAGTGCATGGCTGGGCTCTGGAACGCTTTACATGTTTGGCAGAGGCCTTCCTTGTGGTATATGCAGCTGTGTTCTACATCAAAGATTGACTTTTCCTGTTGATTTGAAAATTGTTGAATTGCAATTAATCAGGAAAAAGGCCCAAGTTCAGTGTGCAACTCACTGGACTGCGGCCTCAGAGAATCACCCTGCATGCGGCAGATCTCTGGCATGGCAGTTTGCATGCACAAGGAGGTTCCATTCTGGGTGGAGATGGGCATTTTACAAAGGTGCATCTTTTGTATGTGGAAGTCTGAATGTAAATTAAGATAGCTCTGCTGAAGACCACAGAGCTATGCTGATTCAAGCCATCTCAGAGCCCTGTTTATGGCATGCAGATGAAAGATATGAATGCAGCAGCTGTAACATGAGCTGAGTATGTCAGATGGTAAAACAGCATGGCCATGAGCGTAGGAACCCCTGGGCAGTTTAGTGATTTAACTATAAAACCTCAGAAATTAGAAGCTCTTAAGAAAAGGGCAGCAGATCCCAGAAAAGCGATCCAATAGTGGGACCCACAGCTCCAAGGTTCAGTGGCTGGCCATCCTGCAGCCAGTTGCCTCAGCAACTATATTACACAAAGTGAGGTGAGCAAAGGATCTGCAACAAGCAGGATGCTTGCTGTGAACAGAAGGCTTCACATGCCCCATGTCATTATTGCACTGTCCCAGTGTTCTAAATTGGAATAGAATGGGAAAGCGTAAGAAATGCAACCTGACCAGGCAGGCTGGCACTGCCTTCCTTACAGGGTCAGTAAAAAGCATCTGTTCTCAGCACTGACCTGCCACTTTCCATAAGGTGTGGATAAAAGCAGATGCTTGTTACCCTCAAGAAAAGAGAAACAGGATTCCTGTCCCCTTGTACCACTCAGGTTATTGGGAACATTAGTACTCCAACTGTCAACAAGAGAAAAAGAGAACAAAGATTAATCGGGCAAATCCAGCGTGCTCAGGACTGTCCTTGTAAGTATATTTCAAAGGAGCTGTTTTATTACAGTTGGGAATCTCTAAATTCGATCCTTTGTCTCTGTCTTTACTGGGTTTTATTGTTGTTTTTTTTGGAAAATTAACCAATAACAGTAGTATGGCACGTTCTCCCTATTGCTTATATACAATGTATTTCAAAAGCCTACACTAATGTACTCTGTGTCTTTCACTACAGAGAAGTTCCCACGGGACTAAACCAATAAAAAATGAAGGTGAAAACATGAGTTTTCAAATAATGAAATATAGATTTCATCAATGGTTAACACAGCTACTGACTTTGGTGTTTACAATGTGGTTCACCCCTTTTTGTATTAAATCTTAGCATAAAGCTATATTTTAACATTCAGAAAGTTCTTTACTCTTCCAAAATATCCTCACAGCCTCCTTGCAGGCTTCACAGCCATGCAAGTTGACATATGTCATGCCAGGTTGCTTCATCAGAAAGCAAAGGACTTTGGACACTGTGGGAGGAAGATTTTATATGATGCAGCATCACTGGCAAATGAGTGAGCTCTGATCCTCATCCCTCCCTTACTGCTAAAACAGATATACCTGTCTGCTTCAGCAGAACAGGTCATCAGATAAGATGCTGACACTCAACTGCTTCTCACCTACAATATTGACTGATTTTGTAACCAGCTCAGTGCACTGTGCCAAATTAAAAGACACTGTTCTCTAATGAATTAAGAAAACTGCTACATGAAACAAATTAAATGAGCCTCAGTGACAGCATTTCATTCCTGCGGCATTTGTGTGACTACTGCCGGAGGAAGAACTTCATATGCTGTGTCGAGACACAGACACGCGATGTTTCTGCTAAGCCCATGGGCTGTTCTACTGAAACAAAGGAGATCTATTTTCTTCAGCGGTAAGGAAACTCATGTAAGTGATTCAGAGATCCACAGCTGCTGAGGTAATTGCCTGAGATGTGTGGGATATAGAGGATTTATGAGTTAAAAACATGACGTTCCAGTCAATTACCTTGGGCTTAAGATGAAATAGAACTGTACTGCAATCAATGATACTATGGTGTAACACACTGGAGAATTAAGCTCTGAATCTTTTTACCTGCTCTTTGCTTACAGGAAAACTAAAACCTCTTGGAGTCTGTTTCTGTGACAAGATTGCTCAAAATCCATGTATCCACAAATAGTTAAGGCATCCAAGGATGATGCTTACAAATGGATAATCCAGTCCATCGGCTCTGTGGAAGCAAACCAACAACCACTGCCCTACACCATTCACACCCTACAGCAAAGTGGCCATCCAGACAGACTTCTCCTGTGTTTGTCCTGTAGCACAGTGAATGTGACATGATGTGCAACAGCTGCAGCACAGGGGACAGATCAGACCAGTGGGCAGCAGCAGTGAAAGGCACAGGCTGAACTGCTATCTCAGCCAGGCAGGAAGACCGGCAGCCAAGAAGGGCAAGGTGCCAGATAATGATCTGTGTGCTTGCTGACTGCTACCAAGACTGGGAATTTGCCTGTGGAGCCCTTCCCAGATAAAAGGAAAGCATGACTACATAGTAAGACTTGAGGAGGAGGCCATAAGCAGCAACAAATCCTCCTGCTCCTCTGCACAAATAATGATGACAACAGCCAAAGCCTAGAAAATAGGAATGAAGGCATATTTCTGTGTTTGTGAGGAAGTTGTAAGAACATAAGGAGCAGGTCTGCTGGGGGATATCAACTGACTCACTGTGGCAAGGTACATAAATCCCTGCTTTGGGATCCTGCTGTGCATAAGTCACCAGATGGTGCTGTACATACAGACTTGAACGTTCTTTATCTTAATGTGGGAACACGTATGGCCTTTGAGGAAATACTTTGCTCCTGTTATCTTTGTGAAGCCTTTCCTTTAAAGTTTAATTTGCATCTTACTCTTTCCATCTCAAATCATGTTTTGGTTGAGCAAACAGTCTCAGAACAGTCTTGGGGTTGGGATTTTTGAAGAGGAATTTACAAGCATGATGTTTGCAGCCAGGTCTGCAGAAAGTATGAGACAAATGCATAAGCTGCACTAAGAAAACATTTTGTCATGTAATTTTTAAACCATGTAATTTTTTCTGCAATGGGAAATGCATATGCAAAGCCTGCAAACCTTCTGCCTCACAGTGGGTAAGTGACACCATCCATAAGACTGGTACCATGTAATAAACTGGTACCATGGTGAGGACTAAATACTAACAAGGTAGTAGGCTTTTCAGATTAAAATAACTACAGCATAGCAAAGCATCCTTATCTATTATTAATGGAATGCCAATTGTATCCATCTCCTACTCATCTTCCCTCTGAAATGCTATAACCACCCTGCTTCAACTAAGCAGTAATTTTAAGACACTCAACAGAAATATTCAGAATATGGATTCCTCTTTTTCTCCTCCGTCATTCATCTCATTAAAATGTACATTAGAAGTCACGAGCACCACGGCTTTGAATATCAGGACAACAAATGTCTTGGAGCACCGATTTGACGGTCCCCTTGAAGCGTTGGGAATGTCCGGTAGATGGCAGCAAACAGCACTCCAGGGAGCAGGAGCACCTGGAGGTGAGCGCCTGCGAGCTGCTCCAGCAGCCCCAGCGCTGGCAATTACTTGGGGTTTATCTTCTACCATGTATGAAATAAGCTCATTTATTTGGTCCTTTGCAGGGAAGCAGCGAGAACAAAGCCACAGGAGACCTTCACAATGCTGCACTCAACCGATGTGTGACATGGTAAAAATATAGCAGCACTTTAACTCGCCATTTTCATCAAATTTGGAAGGATCTGAATCATTTATTTCCCCAAATGAAGGCTATCACTATAGGTCCCGTTGCATAAATCAAGAAGGCCATTAAAAATAGTTTCAGGAGGAGAGCAATGTGTTATGAAATGAAGGTCAATCTCATTAGATCACCGCAGCAGCTATCCTAATAACATCCTGGCAGAAACGAGAGATCTCATTACAGAAGTTGTATTTTGCTTGAAATATTACATTGTCATTAAGTAAGCACTAAAACACACATAATATTGGGTGACATAAATTATTCCCCTGAAAAATTGGCCTACGCAGAGGTGCTAAGTCAATAATGAGGATACTACATTAAGCTTAACTTTGTCTGTTTTTTTCTAGCTGGACTCACCTGCTCGATACCAGTTTGTTTTGTTCCTACTTCAGGATACTGAGCCACACTTGGCTGCCTAGAATTATACAGAGGGATGATTTCAGACTGCAACTCAGCAACCTATAACTGGTAAGGAAGATGTTTAATTTTCCTTGGAACAGTTGAGGAAGGAGGGCTAAGTCTCGTCAGCTGGGAAACACCAAAATTTAGATGGGAAAAGGGACATTTACAGAGTACAAAAGTGAACATTGGTTTTATAAATACAAAAGAATGAGTTACTTTCTTTTTAATTATCCATACTCATGTGGAAAGTACCAAGTGTGGTTTTACAGATTACTCTTCTGAAACCACAGCTGAATACAGGGATGTGTTTAAACACTGCTCTGGAGCTATGTCATGGCGCTTAACACCTGGCAGGATTATGCTGAGCATCTACTCCAAGCTAGTCGATGATAACCATAAAGGTATCACCTTGATCACTCCAAATGGGATAGGCAGAATATCCAGGGGAGGGTGCTCAACAGGTACAGGAGTCCTGCTTTCCAGAAACTCCAGACCTCCTAGGTATCAACTAAAGACTCAAAACATACCTGTGAAGTACACCAACAGCCTTGAGAAATTGTGCAGAAATCAGAAAATGAGGTTACATGAATTTTCCAGTACCAAGAAGTGAATCCAGGCAAGGATCTCCATGCATAGAGTATGTGCTTTAACTGCAATACCCTCTTTCCTCTCAGTATAATAGGATTAACCATTAGTAAACTGCAAAGATTGTTGTTAAATGGTGTGTGTACAAACACAGATGCTAAATCTTAGGGCAGCCCACAATGGCTACAGATGGCACCAAGAGAACAGTTTGGTAATCCTGTTTTGCAGCAGTAAAAGCAGCCCTGCTAACTAGTTTGTGCCTAGAGCTTGGGGTTTTTAGGGGTTTGGGTGCAGGGTTTAAGATTCATCAATTTTCAAAACAAGATACAGAAATACCAGTTATGAGAATGACATATTTTAATGATATCTTCTTCAAAAGCACTTCACTGCAGATTCTACAATGAACTCTGACAGCAGAACCTACTGGCAGGGAGGCAGGGAGGCTGCACAGCACCTTACAGAGACACCCAAATTCCCTCTGTTCCCCGAGCCATGCCCCCACAGTGTACATAACCAAAATGAAGTCATCATACCCATCGTGTAATGGGGACACAGGGACATGCATGTAGGATGATGTGCCCATGCAGTGCTTCTACAGGCCAAAGCTTGGAGAAGAGGAGACTGAGGGGTGACCTCATCAATGTTTACAAATATGTAAAGGGTGAGTGTCAGGATGATGGAGCTAGGCTTTTCTCAGTGATGTCCAGTGATAGGACAAGGGGCAATGGGTGTAAACTGGAGCATAAGAGGTTCCATGTGAACATCAGGAAAAACTTCTTTACTGTGAGAGTGACAGAGCATTGGAACAGGTTGCCCAGGGGGGTTGTGGAGTCTCCTACGTTGGAGATGAAGGCCCGGCTGGACAAGTTCCTGTGTGATGTACTCTAGGTTACCCTGCTCTTGCGGGGCGGTTGGACTAGATGAGCTTTTGAGGTCCCTTCCCACTCTCGGGATTCTGTGATTCTGTGAAAGTGTAAGGAAGCCTATTTATTTGATGTCTTTCTGCCTGTCACTGACTTATTGTCTTATCTTTACACCAGCTTTATAACCTTCTGCTGTCTCTGTGAAACATTTTCTTAGTAGGTAAAAAACTTAAATAGCCAGGGTGAGAGAGTCATGAGTTGGACTGAAATGAAGGCTGTAAAAGAGAAAAAGCAATACAGAATATGTGCAAGGAACACGTATGGCACAGTACAAACAGCACAAAAGCATACAGAAGATGACCTTAATAGCTGAATTTTGAACAAGAATCGAACAGCACATGATGATGGTATCTGTTTACAGCACGTTAAATTCATATAAGTGGAAATGATTTGACAGACTGTATGTCTTTCATCATTCCTGAGTGATGTGACTTTAGTTAATAGCAATAAGTGCACTGGAAATCTGTAAGAAATCATGCACACCTTTGGCTGAGAGTTGCAGGGAACAGTAACAGTTTAGATTCAGGAGAGCTTGTCTGGCCAAATACCTAAGCTGCTCACCCAGGGTCCTCTATGCTTAATGGACGGAGAGGTATCCCTTAAGGATGTGATCCATTTAATCTCAAATACGTTCTTCAGGATGGGATGAACCATCCATTCATTTTCCACTGATTACAGAAGCAATGTGGGGAGGCATCTTATACTGCCAGTCAAGACTAGACAGAAACTGAATATCAGGTAATGTGAAACACATTCCAGGTTCTTGGAAGGGGAAGTCTGAGAAGCATTTCTGCTTGCCCACTGTTCATTTCTGCCTATGCATGGCCCTGATGGGTGAGTTGTTGCACATTTCTCTTGGGGAACGTTCAGCGAACAGACTGGGGAAAAATCCTGGGTAAAAATACAACCTTTTTTTTTCTCCTGAGTGGGGTTTTTTTTTTTCACCAGAATCTGCTCCTGCCTCTTGGTCTCCATGGTTACTCAAATACTTATACTGGTAACTTTGTTATTGCCACGGGAAGAAAGGTTAGGGAGAAGCTAGCAGAAGGCTGCTGAAGCTGACAGTGCTGCAGAAAGGGAAATCCCATCAAACTGTGCTCTGAGATTTCACAAACCTTTCCTTTGCAGCAGCTCTGATTTAAGAAGTTCCCATCCCCCAGTCACTTCAGCAGTGCCCAGCTCTTTGTGAGTAAAAAAGCATCACCCTCTCTTCAAACAGGTACACTGGCACAACTGGAAAGGGAGTGGGGCAGGGCGGGGACAGGAGCACACGCCAGCAGGTGCGGAGACAGAAGGGCTTTGTTAGCAGGCTCTGCTGCCAAAGGACAAGTCATGTCACACTGAAGCCATTTTCCAGGATACAGATTCTGAAAAATGAGTCAACTGGAGCTGGCAGAGAGCTCACACAGAAGATGTAATGTTGGGGGAGTGTGGAGGGAGAAAGTGCTATTTGTAGTTTGGTGTTGAAGACTCCGAAGAACAGAATGGACAGTGCTGTGATTTCTCCCTTTTCCACACAGCATGAAATGGATGAACTGCATAGATCCAGTTGCTCTCCAGCATCAGAGAAGACTTTGCAGAAAACCTGTACCTACTTCTTAATATAAACAAAGTTAGTGTGCCTCTGGGGAAGCTGTCAAGAGCAGTGACATGTTTTTAAACGGATTTTTTTCATATCTTGCTTTTTGACTGTATTACTCCATTAGATCTGTATGCAGAATCATTTCAGATTCTCACATCAGGCTTTTAGCTTCAAACTGTAGTGCTTCTCAAACCTGAAAGGTCTCTCTCCAGCATGCCAACACTTCCCATGTCACCACAATGCCTGCTATCAAATGCAAGTTAGGATACACCAGCTTAGAGCATACAAACATTCTGCATGTCATCCAGTGTATTTGAGCAAGAATGTATTATTACACAATTAGTTCATTAAAATTATATTCAAATGATGCATATATATGTGTGTATGTTTTTATTATTGAAAATTATATTTTATGTAGGTCAAGTCAAATGTTAGCTGATATAAAGAAAATAAGCTAATCTCAACCTTCTTTTTCCACTCAGTCTTGAGTGGTGCTCCTGGTTCCTTCTATATCCCTTCTACAGCAATAAAATGGACCTTGCTTCCAACATTTGATCACTACCTGATCATCAATAATAATCGGGTTTACAATACTTTGTCAGATGCAGGCTCTCATTTGCTAACTGTACTTTCAAATGATGAATGAAAAGATTGATTAGAAAAATGTTTTTCAGGTCACTTTACTATACATCCTTCAATGTTCACGGACCTTTCCAGTCTATTACATACTTCAAAGAAGCTTATGATTACCTACTCAGGAGCTGTTGAAAAGCTGGAGGTTCCTCTTTACTACCTGATCCATTCAAATGGAGTTAACTCGTTTCTATTACATTTACTATTGTTTGCCTCAAGAGCAAGCATACAATTTTACTTTTCTAATGCATGCTTGCAAATGGAAATGATCACTGCTGTGCTATTGTCTACAGGCCTGCCTAGATAAGTCATTTATAAGTCTAGACTCAAATGCATCAATACAAAGTGCACTGTGCCCGCAGAATTTAATTCTCAGTGTTTATATAACAAAGAGAGTTGAATCAGGCATAATTAAACTGAAAGGCAAACTACATCATAACTGTATCTGCTGGCACACTTGCTTCTGCACTTCCAAGTATGCAGATCTTCTCAAGCCACTTACCTTAACCAGCCATTCAGTGCAGTCTGTGCCATGATGGTGTCTTAGATTAAATACTAAAGATTGAGCCTCTGAGTCCACAAATGGTGCAGTCAGTATCTTGCTAACACACTTGCATTCTGTATTTGAGAACTTTGGGCCACTCTTGCCCCACACCTGTCCTTAGTGTTCCGATCCTCTTACTCTCTCATAAGAAGTGGAAGTGCAGGATATCCTTGTCTACATTTCTGGTACACATTTCTGAAGATATTGCTATGATGATAGTCACAGGCTAAATGTTGTGAAATGCTGGATAAACACGCTTTGAAGAATTTCAAAGAGGTTTAAACTGTATTAAAGACAAAAGCACATCTCTGCAGTCAAGCTACCTGTCCACATCAAGCAAGGCAGGGAAGATCTAAGCAGCAAAGCTTTGCTAGAGACAGTTTAGTCCAATTCAGCCAAGCCAGCTGTTGAAATCGCAGCCAGTTTTCAAACTACTTGTTAGAACCTGCTTCTAGCATGCCTTGCTCACTGCTCTCCTGGGAACTGCATTGCCTATCCTCAGTTCAGCAAGCCGTCCCTCCTCCTCTACCTGTGCAGGCGGGGAGCTAGAATTTCCTGCCTGTGTTCCCATAAAGGGAGGAGGGACAGTTTCTGATGGCATCTTACTACTTGCCCCATCTTTTCCCTACATGTCACTTGACTGGCATGCCATGCGTGGTATGAGATGACAGCACAAGCTAACACCTTATTCCAGAGAGAGTGTGGATTTGAAGTTACAGGGACTGATAATACTGCATGTGTTCTCCAAAGATCCCAGAACATCTCACTGCACAAAAACCTGACAAATACCCTGACAAAGACCCCACACTGGCACCCAGTATCAGCCAGGTTTCTGTGTATGAGAGCAGCAAGGCAGCACTGCAAAGAAGAATGCCAAGCACTGTTATATTTGCTTTTCTCCAGAAGCCATGCTGAGACGAACACTTGGCATGCATCTTTCCCTTGGTGCTTGATGTTACTATCATGGGAGTCCAAACCACACAATCCCTCCGCCCATTCAAAGGACTGACTGCGGTGTCTCCATTCCTCCTCTCTCCCAGACACCTTTGCCATCCTCCCCATGAGCCCCTGTTGTTCCCGTATGTATAAAGCTCCAACCCCATCCCAGGCCACACGTAACAGCACTTTTTTCCTCTCCAAGCATAAAGTCCTAGCCCTTTATTGCATCCTTTTAATCATTCTCAGTTATCAAAGCTAGATACAAAAAAGAAACCAAAGACTGTTTCGTGAACACCCAATTCCTATGTATCTGTAACAAAATACGTACTGTGTTATGAAAGTAGAGAAAATCATACAGAAAATCAGAGCAGGCTGTTAGGTTTGCCAAGTTCAACACTGAAACTGCACAACAGCATTGTTGTACTAAAATCTAAGAGTTTTTAACTATCATTTTTAATCCTTTTTTTCTATGAAACTCCTCTTAGAAAGCCTTTTTTTCTATCAACACAAAGTGGCATTTTTGATAGTATAATCTATATACACTTAAAAATACCATATGTCACAAATTGTCATATATAAAGCACAAAAAGCACATTAGAAAGCAGAAATTACAAGACATAATCCCACTCTAAATGCCATATATTGAGTGCAAGCCCACATTAATAGTGCAGACAACTTTGAGCGTATCTTCTGGGTACATAAATCCATTTTTGTGACAGAAAATGGCCCGATAACTCTGGCAAGATTGGGAAGTTTCATCCATGAGCATATAAGGCCTTGAAAGCTGAAAAAAGGACTTAGTTATCTCCATGGTACCCAGGAACTGGGTCTGGATATAACTTCCCAAAACTGTAGGAGGGGAAAAAAAACTTTGGTACCATGGAAACAGAGCAGGGGATATAAGTGATTGTTACTTGTCTGCCTTCACAAGCCTGATCCCTGAAACGTTCAGACCCTCAGTAACATGGGTTTATTCCCACCCAAGATGTAAACCTGCTAGAAAAGAAAAAAGGACAAGCTGCTGAGCGAGCTCACCAGGCAGGGCAGCGCAGCTCAGGAATTACAGGTATTCCTAGGAAACGCTGAGGATTAGAATGGAGAAGGAGAATGAAAGAAAGCTCTAGAAGGAAACTACCATGATGCCAGGAGAAGCAGTGAGGAGGGGGTTGGTTTGACCAGCAAGGCAGCAAACAGTGCCTCCACAGTGAAGGGCTGGATGCTGGCTGTACTTAACCAGAACCTGAATAAACAGGGCAGTGGATGCCGGGTGGGTGTTACCTCGCCCTGGCTCCCGGAGCGCACATGCAGCCTCAGCAAAGCACAGCTTGTGGAAGCCATGCACATCCTCTGGTGATTTCTTCAGTTACTTTTCCTTTGCTCTTCATTGGCAAACCACACCCTCTTTGGGTGCATCTAAAGCGTTCTAACAATTAACAGCGCTTGGACTTTCCTCACTGTTTGCTGGGTTGTGCAAACAGAGCCATGCACTTTTACGTCACTGGAAGTGTTCCTTGTTCCTGCTAAATGTCCTGATTGTCAATTGCATATTGTTCCCCTCATCTCACGTTTGCTCTCCCTGCCTGCCATGCCTGGTGCACAAATAACACAGGTTCCTTTTCTCTTTTAAATTCCATCAGCACACCCAGAGATCTCCTCACAGCCCAACACCTTCACACCCTCTGTGGCAGCAGATTAGCTGTGGTTTGGGGAGCTCTGAGGGCAGGAGGACCACTGACCACCCGGAGCTAAGGTGAACGTGTACCGGGGCTCTCATTAACCGTGGCTCCCCTTCCTGAAGTGAGCCCTCAAAGGCACGCTGGGCCTCACAACCGCACCCCTCAGCGCCGCGGCGGTTCCTTTAAGAGAGAGCCCTTCGCCATCTTAGGTTCCTCCGCCCCCCTCCCGCCACGTGACGCGAGCGGCCGCCATCTTAGGCTGGCCGCGCCGCCGCTTCTGCTCGCCTGGGTCACGTGGGGCGGGGCCGGTGGCGGAGCGGAGCTGAGGGGAGCGGCGCGGCTGGAGGCTGAGGGGCGGCAGGCGCCATGGGGCAGTGCGGTATCACCTCATCCAAAACCGTCCTGGTCTTCCTCAACCTTATCTTCTGGGTGAGTCCGTGGGCGGCTGGGGAGGGTCAGGGTCTCCGGTCGCGGGGATGTCTCTTCCTCAGCTGTGAGGGGAGGGCCTGAGTCGCGCCTTCTCGCTGCTGTCCGGTTCTCGTTCACGTACGGAGGCAGCTGGGCGCTCCCTCCCGCGTTCCACCTCGCTATTTCCTTGCGTGTTTAAAAGCTTTATGTTTAAGAAGCGTCCTGAGCCCCTTTGCAGGGCCCCTGCGTTAGCGATGGGCGCAGTGCCTTCCCTCTCAGTCCACCCCCCTGCCAGCTTCGGAGGTGGATGGAGCTGAATCTCTTGTCTGAGTCGTCTGTCAGTAAAGGTTTAACGGGTATTAGAGGTCTTGAGGTAAAGACACTTGTGTAATTGAATGCAGGTTGAGTTAGATTATTGAGATTTTCAGGTCTGTGAAGGTTTAATTTTTGCAGTGCTGTTATGGCCATTTAGGGTTTGGCCACCTACTTTAAGGACGTCCGCCCCAAATACATAGCGGTAAGTGTGGAGCACTGTTTTCTTCCTCGTATTTTTAACACAAAGTGAGGACATGCAGTGGTCAAGGCCAGGTTGGACAGAGCCTTGGGCAACGTGGTCTGGGGTGAGTCCTCCCTGCCCATGGCAGGGGGTTGGAACTGAATGATCTTAAGGTCCTTTCCAACCCTAACTATTCTATAACTTAATAGCCCAAAATCAGGTCTTGCATTCCACTCTTCCAGTAACCACAGCTGCACTGTAGTATTTATGGGTCACTTAAACCTCCCACAACTACAGTCATGCTGACAGCAAGATAGAAGCTTACCTGGGTTGGTGGATCAGAAGGTTGCTCTAAATGACCTTTCTCAGGATCATCATACAGGCCGCAGCATGGCATTGTATTCACTGTAATAATTGGGCTGTCAGAATGACATAACTCTAAATAAATTAAATAATACTTAGTAGACTTTGAGAATTCATTTTCTTCATTTAGCTATTGCATTTCTCATCCTCTAATCCCAGCTACAGGAACAGAAGATCTGTAGTCCCAGCTGTCCAAAGATTTCAGCTTTGAAAAAGTAATAGTGGGTGACAAGATATTAAAGCATAAAAAGGTAGCTATGTATAGCTACTTCATTTAATACTGAAAGCCACGTGAAATCTAACAAGTGTTGCAGGATGGAAGTTTTTGTCTAAATATTTACAAAGGAGTATCTCTCATGAGTGCTTAAAAATTAATTGTGGTCAGGGGAAGCGCATATCTGTGTAGTCTCACCAGTGTTTGTCTATACAGCTCTTCAGAGATGAGCAGTAAATATGAGGCATATTTGACTCTAAGTGGTGTATTATTAGGAGGCTGTAATTTTGACTGAGATGCGTAGGCTCCATTCTTTATCTTTGAAGTATGAGGCAGTTACATCAACCTTTCAGTACAGCTTCTTGTTTGGAATCTGCTTTGTTGGGTGTGGCTTTTTGTTACATGCATAGCTGCAAATGCCATTAAAAAAGCTATTTAATAGCTGCTATGTCATACTTAAAGTTTTGGACTAGACAGTTGTTGCGAGTTGCGTTATTAATGGTGTCTTGAAATAGGTTTTTCTTTAGTTGCTGATGGAAACTAGGCTCTGTTCTGAATAAATGAACACAAATTCTATATGCAGTTTCTCCCTCACTCCAAAAGCTTAGTGATAGTTTTCATAATTGATAGGTTTGAAAGGTAATTTTTCTTGTTTGCTGCATTAGTAATTTAGTAGCATGTTGAAGTTTACAGTTACTCAGCTTAAACAGTGGTGGGTACAAAGTTATTTTGTGTAATGCTGAATCTAGCACTTCAGAGTTGTTAATGACTTTTTTTGTTTGAGACAAACTTGAGTGAATTAAAAATGGACAGATTGTATTTAGGTAGAATGTACTTTGTGTCAGATTAAAATGTCACCAATTTTGTATTCTGTCAACCATCTCCAGCCTAAGAAGTCAACTAGCGCTGATAGCTTTTTGGCAGGGAGGTAAGTGGGTTGCTTGTGCTGGAACAACCTTACGGCTCATCAGCTGCATGTAGAATGAGGCAGGCTTTCTAAAAGTGAGAACTGCAAAAATCAGCATTTTTCTTCTCTTTAGCAAGCTGTAGCATAAAATAAGAAATCTACATGCTTTCATCAAAAGTAGTACATCTTCATTTTTAAATGGCAAGAGACAGAAGAATTTCAACTCTTGATCTAGCACATTTCGTTTTCTGACTTAGTTGACTGTGTATTTAGTAATTTGGTGCCTAACTAATTGACAGTGTGGTTGCTTCTGTGATGTTACAGAAATCTTCTGCTTGATTCATATGAACTTCCAGTTTTGAAACTTCCAGATTTCCACTGAAACTTTGCAATAGATAACTGCCTATAATTGGTCAAATAAATATGAAGTCTCCTATAAATGCTTTTATAAATTAAATGTCTCTATTGGGTGTTGTATGTAAGTCTTGGGTATTATGGTCATGAGCTTCATGGTCAACTGTAGTAATAGCAGAATGCTTCTGCATAGTTTGCTGTTGAAAGCTCTGCAAGAGTGGCTGGTCAAGATGATTTATAACTTTCCTGATCCCCCCCCCCCCACACCTTTCCCCATGGATCTCATATTTGTAGGAAGATGTGGATGTTCAGAGTGCTTTGGTAGGTATCTTATGTGATTTGTTCAGAAAATTGTGTTTACTGCTGAAGAAAAGGCAGAGATATTTTTGTTATGCTCTGCAGTCTAGGATGTAACTTTATTTCTTTCAAGCCTTCTGAAGAAGGAAGATCAGCTGAGGCTTGCTCACAGGTCATACATAGCCATACCCACTCATTTATCATGTATGACTGTTGACTCTAATAACCCATACTCTATTCAGTTTGTCAGTGAATCTACAAGTCCATCTGCTTTTGAGAAGTCCCATGTTACTTAATACATATTCTATTTGACACTATAAAAAAGTCGTCTTGTTTCTGTGTAGTTTTGTGGAAACTTTTTTCACATCTGGTTAAATTCTTATATTAACTGTACATTCCTAAGTATTAATTACTACTACAGGAGGTTTTGGGTTGGTTTTTTTTTAATTAAGAAGATGTGCTGTGGAAACTACCTTCCCCTTGCAGCAGGACAGGTGCTGGCTTATCAGATAGAAAGGCTTTACTCACCTTTCCAAGGTTCTGTTGTGATACTTTGACAGTTCAGCTGAGTTGCGTTTGCAGGGGTGTCAGGCATGGAGTATGTCTATTGTAGACACACATACTGCCTTAAAAACAAAGTTCTGCAGGAAAAGAGCATTATGAGTAATAGTCATCAAGAGTAGCATAATACAGATCTTGCATGAAATATGCATTTGAATTCTGGATAATCTGGCAGAGTCAAAGGTACTTCACAAAGAAATGCATTGATAAGAAACATCAGTTAAAACTTGCCCTTCTTGGAAAGATCAGAGGAATACAGATCAGATTAATAGATTTCTTAGTGTTTTGTTATGAATTAGTTTTGGAGTAGATATGATAAATGGCAAAGAAAAAGCAAACATTCAGTTGACCTTTACCTTGCCTTAAGTTTGCACAAGGTCTATCTGGTCAACTAGTGACTTCATTTTCATTTAGATGGTGCTAAGTCACTTTCTTTAAGGAAGGGTGTTGCATAGGAGGAATTGTAGTGTGAAAGACAATATGACTTTATGAAAATTAGATTATGAAATTGAATTATGAAACTTCTAGTACATGCATTCTCTGACATATTTTTGATGGCGTGGAAATCCCAACATTAATCAATCTGTCAAAAGGTTTAGCATGTGTGGGTTTTCTTCAGTAGGGAAATAAATGGTATGACAGCAAACCATTAAACTGTAGGCTTTAAAAAAAAGTCAAAATAGTTGATAAGAAGAAAGACTTTTGATATCTTGAGAATGGAATGCTGAATATGACCAATTACAAATAATTCAGTTGAAAGCAGTTTTGAAGAAATGAGATGACAAAAGTGCGAGGGAAATGTGTTCAGGCTTATGATTAGGATATAAGATAGAATATAAAAATATTCAAAGATGTTTGTAGTGTTGCTTCAGAAAAGGGAGTCTGTATCTTATGTTCCTGAAGAATGTACTTTGACAGCCTGCTTGGCTAAAACAGCACCTAATACCCTGTGCGTGCTCTGAGGTTTTCTTCACCTCTGTGTCCTCATCCTTGAGAAAAGGAATGAATTCTGCTTCTGTAACACTTTCAACTCAGTAGCTGCAAACTAACAAGTTGCTCTTGCAGTTATTTAACTGAATTGAAATTATTCACTTTAAAATTCTTTTGACTAAGTTATTCTAAAACCTTTGGTATGGTTGTTGAGAGAAATCTTAAGGCTTTAGTTCTGTACAGCAGGAATGTTATCTGTGCTGTCTTTAAAATGAGCTGTTGCTATCAATGTGCATGTAATGTGTTTTGGTTTCTGGTAGAAAAGAAGAAAGAAAATGCAACAATGGGAAAATAGATTAAAATTTAGCAGTAAAAAGCAAAAGTAGAACTGACTTCCCCTTACAAAGGAACAAGCCAGGCAATTTTTCTACTTTACTAGGCACTTGAGAATTGTTTCAGATCAGGACTTTAAAAGATGGGATAATGAAGAAACTTTTTTGAGAGGGTTTTAGTCATCAAAGACTCCAGTTGACAAATGATCCCAAAGGCTGCTGGTCAGGGATTACTTGACCGGAGCCTTTTATGTCTTGAAGGACAGTTACTTCTCAATGTGAAAATTGAATGGTTTTTGTGCTTCAGTAGTGAAGTGAGTGTATTGCAGGATTGTGTTACAGTTTGGAATCCTGTACATTGTATAAACTATTTTTTATAAAGAAATAAGGATTTAAAACTCAGTGTTGTGCCTCTGAGTGTTTTGGGTTGGTGGGGTTTTTTGGTTTTGTTTTTTTGACAATATTTGGACATGAATTTTCAGGTAGCAAACATAGGCCAGGCCCAGATTTTTATGTAGTCTTTGATTAGCTCTTAAGTAGCATATTACTGTCATTTATGTTTCTTTACAGGATAAGTTTCAAGTCTCTGCCTGAGCTTTTACAGGAGTTTCTGAATCTGGTTTTGTGATTAAAGTTAGAGCTAATACCTAACAGAACCAAAATCAGCTTGCAAAGCTAAATGTGATATCTTTTGGTAGTGTATGGAAATTGAAATGCAGCTTTACCTGGTGAAACTTCATAGCATGGATTAGTCACTGGTGTTCTTGTGCAGGGTTTCGCTGTCTGGAAACAGTGGAGCACCAGGCCAAGTTTACAACCCTGGTGACTAAATAGGAGTAAAAGAATGACTACATTGTTCATATCTGGTGCACTGCCTTTTGCAATTAGTGATATTTGGACTGTCAAATGCAAAAGAAGCCTAGCTTAGCCTTTTGGTTTAGCTGCAGAAACACTTGAATTTGAGGGGTTTATGCATAGGGTTACTGAATTGAATTTGCCTAGTATAGACAAATCAGTCTGGCTTACTTGAATTTTACATGGCTTTGTTTTATAAGCCTTTAAACTATTTCTAACTATGTTACAACATTGAATGGAATAGCTAGTTTTTTCTTCCAAAGGATTTTTTAAGACAATTAATAGCTCAGTGTTCCAATTGAATTATTATTAATGAGAACAAAGTAGAAGAGTGTCACGAAACCATTGGTTTCTAAGGTGGATGGGCATTAATTTAAGCAAGTAGAGAAAATAATGTCATGTATGCGTGTGTATTTGTTTCAGATGGAAGGGAAGAGTGAGAGACTGTAGCAAAGTGTTGAAAAGAATGTAAAAGAGAAATAAGCATCAGAGGGCCTTTGAAGTTAAAACTGAGTAACTAGATTTTTGAAGGACAGAAAGCTAAAAGAAAAACTTAAGATAGCAGATCCAGGAAATCTCTTCATCTGACAGTAATTAGGCTACGAATACTCTAGTGTTGGAGAGAACTGAAACTGTCAAAGAAATAGAGTAGAAGTCAAACAATGAAGCGTGAAAAAACACTTTTTAAGATACTGCTCAAAGAAGCCTCAAGACTGGGTAGCAAACCACTATACCAGTGTCCCTTTTTGTAGGTAGGAAACTTTCAGGCATTGGTATGTGTGGAGAAAAGTAACTATTAAAAATGAAACTAATCTAACTGTAGACATGCAAAAATCTCTCCTGGAATGTTTTTGGTTGGTTGGGGTTTTTTTTAATAAAAGAAGCTTGCAGCAGACTAGAAAGACAGTGAGAACAAAGGTACACTGACCTTTAACACAAGGAAAGCAATACATGGGTTTGGAAAAGTGTCTTAGGACAGGATCCAAGCAGAAAAGGTGAGGGACTGTTAGCCAAAATTTTAGCTTTCAAACTGCTGCAGTGTGTTAGCATTACAGAAAACAGGAAAAGAGGTTTTGGTGTTTGCAACCTACTTAAGGAAAAACAGCCAAATAGAAAAAACCCAAGCAAACAAAAAAAACCCCACAATGACACCAAAACCCAAAACTGAAACTGTTTCGAGGTGCATTTAAATAGTGTGTAGCCTTGCCTACCTCAGAGCATTTGAAAGCTGTCATTATGAAATAGGCATGGGCTTAAGAGGCTAATGTTTATCATTGCAGGTATCATTGTGTCATTAGAGCTTTCATCTTTCCCTTCAGTTCTTTGCATACTTTTTTGGCTTTTAATAACTCCTAGAGGCCCATGCCAAAGCAGTAACATCAAGCTGTTTCTGAACTACAAGAGGTCTATGCATTTTTTAAATTTTCCTCTGATGAGAAGGATGTCTGGTTGTTCAGGCCTTTTGCAGCAAGCTGTCTTCATTGACTGGACTTGTCATCTTTTTAAAGGTTAATTTAACATAAAATAAGAGTACACCACTTCAGGTTCACTACTACAGGTTAGATGCAAACAACTCTAAAAAGGATGTGTGAATGCTGAATAACCAGTCATCTCCCTGGAGCACACATGTGACCTGGCACAGATTCAGGAGCTGCTGCTGGCTCTATTCAGAGCCTTGAGCAGATTAAGTTTGAGAATTCTTCCTTCAAGCCTTGTTTATCAAAGACTTATTTGAACTGTGCACAATTCATATATTTAGCTTCCATTTAATGATAGCAGATGCATGACTGCAAATGTGGTAGCTTCTTATTTAAATGTCTTTGACTTGAGTGAGTTCAGACTTCTGCAGATTCACTGTTTACTTCACAGGATAACAAACTTAGAGATTCTTTTTAATTTATTTTTTAATTATCCTTTTCATACAGATTTCAGTTTCTCCAGATGATTCCCGTTTTGGGAAGGAGATTGTTTAAGTTCATGATAATGTTTTGGGGTTCTGATTTTCTTGTTGTGGGTTTTGTTTAAAGCACACATTCAATTTTATTCTGAGTTTGCAACAGGTAATGTGCATAATGGACTGCAGGCTAGTCTGGTCCCATCGACTGAACACATACTAGCCATTAGCACAGTAAATGCCCTTATCTTCTGGTTTAGTTTCTTCCAAAGTGAATCCTGATATACACTCCTAAGAGTATTCAGTGCTGCAAACCAGAAGGTAGTAAGTGAAATTCATCAGAAGATGAGCAGAAAAGATTCCTTCAAAATCACTTTCCGAATCCCAGCTGAAATACTGATTTAGAGACCTCCTCCCTTCCTGGTTTAAAGTAGGCTACAGAAAATATTAAACATCTTGAAGTTGCAATGTGAAAGGAAAACAGCAGGTATTTGAAACTTGTTTTCCTATAAATGAACAGGGTAGTATTGCTAGTTTTGTTGTTCTGTGATAGGCTAGGTAATGTGCCTGTTCAAAAATAGTGTTAAACTGTGCTACACAGGAAAGAAGTTTTAATCTCCATAGCTTTTAGAACTATTGAAAGCTCCAGCAGGTACCTCTGCTTTCAGGAGCTTGTTGAAGAGATTCTGAGGAAGAGTAGTTTTTGAGGATATGCTAACCTCAAGTAGACACAATGTCTTTATCTTTGACTTCCTCGTGATTCTAGTGCAAGGTTTATAGACATGAATGCACACTGCTGTTCCCAGAATTCTGTAGCTTCTTCCACAGAACCACCGGTTCCACAACATTCTTCAGAAGCAAAACTGATGCTGTTGTGGCTAGTTAGTCATTTTAGTATCTCCATGTGTAGAGTGGATTTAGTGAAGTCTTCAGACCAGGCTGCTTGAATCTGAGAAGTCTAAAGAAAAATCTGCCTTTCCAGCTAATTCTTTTAACAGGCACAGAGCGTGGCTTTTCTTAGTTTCCAAGATGATACTTAATCTCTGTACTTGTCAGACTCAGCTTGTCTGGCATAATACCAGAACGGCAAAGTTCTGTAAAAAGTATATGCATCTTAAAGTAAGGAAGGAAAGCTAACACCTGTAGACAGGGTTGTTTTTTTTTTTTAAAGGTTAAACTTTTTATGTTTCAAAAAGATTCATTAAATATATGTGCTCATGCAGTTTATGAGCCAGATTTGGCTTAGAGAAGAAGGAAGCCACTTAATTTTCACACAACAGAGAAGGACAAAGGGGTTCACAAATGGTTCTGATTTCACTTTTGTGGTATATTTTCTAAAGTGCCTGATGCCAGCCACAGCTGTGGGGTTTTTTTATGTGCTGCCTTGCAGTATAGCATGCTTCTGACAGACATGTTAGTTCTTAGAAATGAGAGATTACATCACTGTCCTGTCATTCACACAGTTCATTGCTGGGCAACAGTTAATGTAATTCCATTGTTCAGTGACACTACTTTGAGTCTTTGCTTTGTGTACAGAAATTGTATGTCTGCATTTTGCCATGCATTTCTGTAGCTAGATTAGCATTTCAGCATCTTTTGTTCAATGAGGCGATTTTGTAATAGCTTGTTCACTTCAGATAATCTTGTCTGGAGATGTCTTGCTTTTGGTCTTTGACTGTTACTGAATTTTTGGTGTCTCTACTGTTGTATCTACATAGCACCTTTTGTTGGATGAATGTAAGCTTCCTGAATGCTTTTAAGATTCCTGCAGAGTACACGCTTACCTTCACTGCACAAAGAGAGGGAGAGGGGTGAAGAATATTGCATAAATCCATGCAGAACTGATGATGCTTTTGAGCTGGCTCTTAATACCTTTGTCTTTGACATAGTGTTTCTGTAACAGAGTGTTATGGGAAATATTCAGTATATAAAGTATTATTCTAGTACTGTTTATGCAGTATTGTTTTATGGAAGTAGTTGCAGTAATACTGCAGTGTATCTCATACATAGTAGCAAACAATGCTGAAATCCTAGGAACCAGTCACCTTACAGCTTGTCTTGTTCTGCGCCACACTGAACAGGATGCCCAGAGCTGTGGAAACTCCATCCTTAGATTTTTCTTTTTCTTTTTTTTTTTTTTTTTTTTTTAAGACTTTGGACAAAGCTTTGAGAAACCTGGTCTGAATTCACTGTAGACCCTTCTTTGAGGAGGAGATTGGACTATATCATCCCCTGAGGTCCCTCCTGGCCTTAATTACTTATTGGTTCTTTGTTTCTACAATAGCATAGCCCAGTCTTGTGGTATTGTAGCAATTGGAACCAGCTAGGTGCATGTTTGCCTGCCCTCTTCTTTGCAGCACAAGGATAGGACATTTGTAAAGTAAAAATTGGGAAGGCCCTTTGAAATAAATGTCTGTTAGCTGGCTCCTCAAGCAACAGCTGCCTGTCCTTCACTAGATCTGCTCAGCTTAAAGTTAATGAAGGTATTGATGTGTTGGGATAGCTGTAAGGCGGGAGTAAGGTCACATTGGATTGATGAATGCTTTGTCTTAAGTATTCTAAATCTCTATAGTGGCAGCTCCATCCTAAAGGTCTTATTTGCAGGAACTTTAAGTGGACTTTTTGTATCTTTGTTTAATAAAGATCATTTTGTGATCCTTCTGAAAATCTATCTTTTAAAATTATCTTTTAAAAGTTCTGTGGTATGTGTGTCTGGGTGTTTGGTTCTGTCTTTTAATAACTAGTGTTTCATATTTGTTCGTACTTGCTTTGTTGATTAGAATTAATTTTTACAGTCCTGTGAATGCTTCAGAAATGCTGTTTCTAGCAGTTTATCTTTCCTTAGTAGAGGTTAAAGTCTGCAATGTGTGTTCTGTTCTAATATTAAATCATAGGTAGTAATTAGCGAAATGGAAGAATAGTAGGTAAATAATAGCAGGTAAAATTAACTGCATACCTGTTCTGAAAGCCTGTGGAATAGCAAATAACTTGCTGCTTGGATGGATTGGAATCCTGTTCTCAAAAATATGAGACAGTTTGTGAATGTTAGACTGCGTAGAAAGCTTAGTTCACAGCATGGGAAGGAAGTATTTGAGAGTAGGGGGCAAGATCTTGGTGTTCATAGCATGGTTACCATCATTTCTTGATGATGTGCTGTGACTTCCATATGACTTATATAATGAATGTAATTTGAAAACTACTGGTTGGCCTTCATTTGAGATGTTCCTAGTAAGCATATGCTGTAACTTAGCAAAGATGGCTAAACTTAAATTCTGAGGAAGACTGCTTTATGGAGTTTGATAGAACACTTGTACATCAGCCTTGCTGAAAGGAGGGTTTGGTGTTCAAAGGAACTTAGTGTGTTATTGTCTGTTGTAGGCAGCAGCAGGCATACTGTGCTACGTGGGAGCCTATGTGTTCATCACATATGATGACTATGATCACTTCTTTGAAGATGTCTACACGCTGATTCCAGCAGTTATCATCATAGCTGTGGGAACACTTCTTTTTATCATTGGACTTATTGGGTGCTGTGCCACAATTCGAGAAAGTCGCTGTGGACTTGCTACGGTAAGCTGCAGAGGTTTTATGTGATGGTGTTTGCTCATTGTATTTTTTGCTGCCTTCCCTTCTAATGGACTTCTAAAATATGGGGTTTTAAGCTTGTTCTAATCTTATTTTATGGCCTTAAATGTATTCTCTTTATATTGTGTTACGAACATCTTATTTTGATTTTCTGTTCCAAATACTGGTGTGAAATTAGCCACTCCTGGCAGCAGAAGGCTCTTAGTTGTACCTTTTTTAGAACTGTGGTTATCTCATTAAAAAATAAAGTATAAAGCCGTATAATTAAATCTCATCTTTATCTGTTGTGGTTGAAAAGCTGAAATTGGACAGAGAAAGGTGATCCAGGAGCCTTCTTGTTTTCAGTATTTTGTGTTGAGGTTAACTAAGGGTTGTTATGATTCCTAAATATTTTCCTGTATGGTTCAATATGAACACTTAATTTGTGGTATTTAATGCTATGTGTTTTCATGAATTTTTACTGTAATTTCAGCTTGAGAATTAAGTAGAAGAGAGGCTGATATTTAAACTGTCCCCTTGTTTTGTTTGTTTTTATCTTTGTTGGATGCTGTGTAGACTTCTTTAACAGTTTATTTTAAAAATTATCTTAAATATACCGAGAAAAATGTATAGCTTGCTGTCGCTGCCAGTTGTTACAGGGCTTTATGTCAGGAAACAGTCCTGTTAGTCCATCTACCACTCTTAGTAACAGCCTGGGGAGCTTCTTTGTTGTGGCATTCATGTTTGTCTTACAGAAAGAAGATTGAAAAGAAACGCTTGATGAAAGCACTCCAATATGGTGTTTTTAGCCCTAATGATCAGCACTTGCCTGGCTGGGCAGCTTATTATTCCTTGGTGAAGCTATGAATGCTAGAGATCCTTGATGCAGTTAATTCTGGACTCATTTGGTCAAATTAATTGCCTGCTTTGTTACGTGTTAAAACATTACCTGAAAAATTACTTGAAGTAGCAAAATCTATATGGCAGTTTTCAGAGAGTAAATGGGTAAAATTATTTGCACACTCTTCATTGTATTTTGCAGTTTGTGATCATCCTGCTCTTGGTTTTTATCACTGAAGTTGTGGTCGTTGTCCTTGGATACATTTACAGAGCAAAGGTAATAACTTCCCAATTTCAGCAAGTGCTTTGTTGTGAAACTGTGACCGAAATACAGAGGTGTTGACTTTATTGCATTTGCTTCTGTGGAACTGTTAAGAGGTATTTGTTAAGGGTATAAAACCAAATCTCTACATGGGTTAATTTGAGATGTCAGTATCTTAAAACTTAGAACATCGATATTCCTCAAAGTAAAGCAAAAAGTTTTCCTGTAAGTTAAAATCTAGCTGGAATGTGTCATTAGCAGTTGAATAGTGGAGGGGGTCGTGGTGACTCGATTGGGTACGTTTCCATTTTCCAGATGATCTTCTAATTTATTTATGCTTTGTGAATGATTTAGGTTACACAGTATTTGAACATAGAGCATATTGTTTTGATATGCAGTAACTTAAATGTTGTCTTGTGTTTTGGTATGCAGACTAACACTGCATAATAATAAAATCAAATAGATTGAATGTGTTAATGTATACTGTCTAGCTTTATACAGGTTGTTGACAGGAGGTGTGGCTAAAGAAATGATTTCTCCACTGTTTGTTCAATGAAAGTTAATAAACAGAGCCAGAAAAATTATTCGAATGGTATTTCTACCAGCACAGTATGTGGCAGAAATATACCATGTGCTATTACAGATACCACAGTGTAGCTTGACAATTCTAACTTGCACAGTTTCACTGGCTTTTGTTATATCTATATCTAAATTTTGCCCAAAAACTAGGAGAAAAGGCATTTCTAGCTGTGATATGTAGTATAATTGCAGTATAGGACACTCCAGTGATGGTTTAATAGCGAGCTGGACCACACCACAGTTAACCTTTCTTTGGTCTTCTGCGTTTATATAAACCACCCAGGTCTTCGTAGTTCAGTATTCTCTCCTCCTTGCTTTCTCCTACTATCATGGGAGAAACAGTGAGACAAACATGAAGTAAAACTCTAGAGTGTTTGCTTGGTTTACAAGGGAAGGCTGCCTTGAGTATGCAGTACACAAGAGGACCTTGAGCTAAGCATTAACATTCTAGCTTGGTAACAGGTAGAATGGGTTGTTAAAACAGAAATGCTCTATTAGCAGTGCTTAAATTCAGGATATGTTTTCCTCATGGTCTACATTTGATTTCTGGAATCTTGGCAGTGCACTGAGAAAATCATTTGGGACTCTGAAGCTTGTAGTGGAAGTAGTCCTTAGAAGCAACTGAGGAAGGCAGTGCAGTTCTTGGAGAATGGGAAATACGTTGAGTTCTTATACATTAACTTGAACGGTTGCCCTGTGCTTTTGTATTTAACAAGGATGTACTGTATTACAGTGTAGTTGTTATTCAGGAATTACCATGGACCTGATGTGGACTAAGCTGTGATCATCTTACTCTTTTCTGTGTTTGGTCTTTAAGTAGCTTGCTCTTTTCAGTTAACAGTATTCAAAGCAGATAGAAGTCAATGCACAGGTCTTTCTTTCCTAGCCTGTCTGAAATTGCATACTTCAAACACTTGAAACTTGGATTGGTCACAGCTTGCATGTTGCCTCATTTGTTTTGCTACCATGCAGTTTCACAGCTGTAGGTCAGAGCTTGGGGGAAGAGGGGTTATCTCTTTTTGGTGTCAGCATGGTATTATGTTAAGTCATTTGTGGGAGTCAATGTTTGAAAACAGAATCTTAAGTCTTCTGAAACATCAGACAGGTTTTGTTAGTAAAAAGGCAGTGTTCTATTACCCTATGGTACTTAACATCTTAAACTTGTTTTAGAGTACAGCAGGACTATGAGAAATAACTGAATTTATTACCAGTGAAGTAGGAAGTGAAATCTGCATGTATTTCTCATTGGTTTTGCCAGGATAAAGAAGGACTGAATATAATGTCTCAAAAAAGTGGCATTGTGCCCCTTGAAAATACAATGACTGATCTTGAAATCACTTAATTTTCATTCTGTAAACCTGGTGCCATTCAGACTCCTACTCCTTCAGAACGCTATGGAGCATGTCCAGGTCACGTTGTGATACTGTTGTGACCTGTTGCAGAATCTGCTAGCATTGACTCTTATTGGTAAAAGTAAGGCTTTTTTAAGTGGCAGTAGGGATTAAACAGACTGCCAGTCGGTTGAGGATTTAATGACTTTTTTCCCCCGGGTGGAGTAGTTGATTTCTCATTTTTTGTAAAACTTGGCAGTTAGCTCAAGCTAGTGGCTTCAGTTTGCATTGTATGTAATTTGCATGGTTTTTCAGGCATAATGTTGCCCTAATTGAACCATAAGCCAAATGATATACAAGGAAGCACAGAAATAAATGATTTAAAAACCTATATGACAAATTGAACAGCTGGTTTGTTATATAAATCAGAGTTGTAAATCACAGTAGTTAAATCATCAAACAATTGATTTTAAGCTGGTCTGAAACAAGCTGCCTGTGCAGGCTGAGTTGACTTTTATTCCTATCTATCTTGATACGGATTTACTTGTAAAGATAACCGGCATTCTGGGGTGATTGGGAATGAAGCTTGTGCAACTTCTTGTGTAGAAAATTGTTCCAGTAAAGCATTTAAGGGAATGATGTGTTGACAAGACCCTCCTACTGTAACTTGCAAATCTAAAGAATAGTTAATTATTAGAATTAGTTAATGCTCAGCCTCAAGATTACATTCCTGGGACATAATTCCTGTTGAATGTAATAGGAAAAAAATCAATTCAGAGCCTTACTATTGTACAAATGTTTAGCTACACCACACTTTATGTGCATTTAAATAAGTTTACAGTGAAACATATTATTAAGTGGTTCTAGTCAGATTTCTTCCAAAATGGGCATTTTAAGATACCTTTTTGGGGGATAAGTGATGATACTTGGGTGGCATCCATTTCTAACACATGTACTTGACAGCATCTTTAGCAGCTTGACTCATCTGCGGTAGCTGTAGGAGCTATTCCAGTATGTACACCAGTCATCAACGTTTCTCAGGAGGTGTGGGGGGACTGGCACTGAACAGAGAGCTTGGTAGAATAGTCAGCCAGAAGACCTCATCTTTGGGAATTTACTTGTGCTTCAGTCAGAATGGGAAGAGTAGGTGGTATGACTTACTCATATCCTTGTGGTCCCAAAGGGCATGAGATAGCCCTGGTTGGTATACTGGGTTTGGAGAGTCCTGAAGTTCATGAAATGTCTGCCACACTGTCATAATAAAAGCAATTTCCCTTGAGGTACATGGCAAAGCTGCTTTGTCTAAAATCTTGTGGGAGATAGCTGCTTGGGTTGTTTTCTTACCCATTTGCTGCAAACTAACAACATCTTTGCAGAAGTCAAGTTAGAATTTTAAGAAGCTGTGCCACCCAAATATGCTGATTTCAGATGATAGGGAGTTACCTTGGTTTCCTGCATCGCTATAATGAGCAGTGAAATAACTTTACCTAGCCCTGTACTACTTCTGTTGGTGTGCTAATGCAGATGCTTTCCTACTGCTTCACAGGTAGAGGATGAAGTTGATCACAGCATTCGGAAAGTATACAATGGATACAATGGGACAAATCCTGATGCAGCCAGTCGTGCTATTGACTATGTACAGAGGCAGGTGAGATGGCGAGAATCATGGAAACCTTGCAGTCTTTTCTGTCCTTAAAACATGAATGCGTTGTTGCTCTGCTAGTTGTGTAGCAGTTTTTCTTCCATTCTTACAAATCTAAGGAACAACTGATTGGTCAATAAATAGCTGAACTTGGTTAAAACTAGTGGAATTCTGACACTGTTGCTGCAGAGCTACATTTTGTGTTGTTGGCTGTTGAGTCAGTGTTTGGTTTAAAATACTTAGTACTCACATATTTTTCTGCAGTGGGACATGATCTTAATACACTTGCATATTCTTAATATTAAATAATTGTACATGTTTGGGTAATCTGAATATTTTTGGTATTGCAATTAGAATTACTGTCTCATCCCACTTCTTGACTCATAAACCCATTGGCTTTTTACCTGTGTGAACTTCCAGTTGCGCTGCTGTGGGATCCATAACTACTCAGACTGGGAGAATACCGTCTGGTTCAAACAAACTAAAAATAACAGTGTGCCGCTTAGCTGCTGCAAAGCAGCCCTCAGCAATTGCACTGGCAGCTTGACCCGCCCGATGGACCTTTATTCTGAGGTAAGACACCCAAAGTATGGCTTGTTAGCCACATGCTTTTGCTGGCAGTCATTTAATTTTCTTGTTGGTGGGAGTATGAAGTTTTGGGAATACTTGCTGCTTTAACAGGAAATAAACATCGTTTCTAGGGGAAAAATAAAACCTTTTTTCATCATACTTAGTGATACACTAATTAATGACTTCTTTAGTGTGTGGATTATCTTTCTGACCTTCTTGATGCTTTGGAGGCTTTCTTGGTATGCATGTCTATATGTGGTTGCCTCATGGGTATGTAAGAATTGTACTTTTTTCAGGGATGTGAGGCTCTGGTTGTAAAGAAACTTCAGGAGATCATGATGTATGTCATCTGGGCAGCACTAGCATTTGCTGCTATTCAGGTAAGAGAATATTCTTTATCTGTAAACTTTTTCTCAACTGCTGTCCAGGTTATTACAGGTATGCACAGAATCATGGCAGCTTTAGTCCCTGCTTGGTTTGGGGAGTAAATGGTCATCAGTCAAAAGGACCTAAACACTTTAACACAGAACTTTTCAACCATGCATGGTCTAAAACTACTGCTATGTGGTTGAATATTCTATTAGCTTTGAAGATAGCTGAACAGTCAATGGTATGTGCAGTTACCTGTTAGAGAGTAAGAGGTAAATTATTTCTTGAAAGCTAACTAAGTATCATGAATGTGCTCTGATATTTAACTCTTGAACAATTTGCATACTATTTAATTTCAAACTTTAAAACAGTTCAAACTTCATGCCATTTTAAAGGTAGGTCAGCTTCATTGTGTTTCATGACATACAGATAATGTCAAGCCCACCTAGGAGATACACCAGGGTTTTTGATAGCATGTTCAACAGAGCTTTGCCTTGTGGCTTAAAAATTTCTTGTGTTCTGAACTTTAGCAAAAAATGATGTCCTGAACTGGGAATGCTGCCTGCTTAAAATTGAGCACTGCCTGTCTCCCAAATGAACCTTAATTGTTACAGTTACCCTGCTTGTAAAAAAACTGAGGCAATAAACTAATGTGTATCTCAGTATTTATTTAAATTATTTAAAAAACCCAAGCCTAGGGCTGCCTTCTAAACATACCTGTAAAATTGGAATTTTGAATGCTGATCAATTTGGCAGGCTTAGTGCATTATCTGTATTATTTTCAGCCTATGCCAATGTTACGGCCTCTCAGAAATGTAGTACGTATGATGAATACCAGAGACTTGAAAACTAATTTCGAAGTTACTTTTGTGCCTTTAACAGGAATGATTTGAATCCGGCAAACATTGTATCTGTTGAGTTGAACAGTTTAGGCACTTTTGTTTTCAAAAGCAGCTTTTGAGCTGGAGCATATGTTTGAAGGTAAATCATCTTTGTAAACAGTCATATGAAAACATGGTTAAATTTCTATTTCAATGCTATAAGGATATACTCATAGGTAACACTGTATACAGTAATATTGTAGAACTCTGCAGAACCAGATTACTCCAGGTATGGAGCTTTAAATATGATGAGGTCTGTGCTTAGGCTTCTGAAGGAAGGTATTAATTTTAATTGCCATTCTTAAAACTTTGACTGTTAAAACAATATTTAATCTTCTTGAACACCAAAATGTATTTGTGTAATGTAAATAAAAGTATTTACCACAACCATGGCTACTCTTGCAGATTTTTATGTAGGAAGAAGTGTGTTCTGAGGCTGGGTAAGCTGAATCTCAAGAGAAAACATTATTCCTAGTTTTGGAGTTTGCAGGTTGATTAACAGGTACATCCCAAAATGGAGCACAGTTATAAACCTCCCAATGATTGGGCCACAGATGCTGTGGCTGCTTGTATCCAACTGTTATTCCTGGCTCATCCATTCTAGGCAAGCATGTTAGTTGTATCCTTTCTGCAGTGAGTGCTCTTTGCTTTGTCTCCTTGTGTCAGTAACCAAGCTATCGGCAGGAAGTACATCATTTCTAAATAGTTCATCAAGAAAATAAGAGCATCAGAGAAATGTCTTTGCTAATGCTGCAGTATGGCATTTTGAAATGTTTTGGCTTGAAGGTAAAACAAGCTACATGATACCTGTTTAGAAAATGAATGAAGGTAAGTATAGAATATACAAGGTGTTGGGAATACCCTTGAAATTCCTGTCTAGTAATACTCACTGAGTGGTAATCACATTTAAGTCTACCAGAAGTCATATTATTGTGTCTTTGCTCCACAGTTCAAATGATTGTACATTCACATGTTTTTAAAACAACATTAGTTTCAGTCAAGTTGGTACTAAACACTATTCCAATTGTTCTATTCATCTCCTGAAATGTAAGATGCAAGTTGTGACACCCTCGTGTTTGTAATACAGGATTTAAGTATGTATTTAGCCTGATTCTCAGCAAAATAGCCTGTGTGCTAATTGAACTGGAGGTGAGAATAGACACTTCAGCAAATGATCTGTGACCTACATAGTCATGGCCTGTAAACTTAGAGGAGTAATTACATTTTTCTTACCTTTTGGTGAATTTTACTACCTTTCCTAGACTCACTGCATAGAGTCCATTCTGAACTGATGGTTATTTCGTGTTATGCAAGAAGGCTGTCCAAAGTTCCTCACCTCTGATGGCTAAATTTGTTGACTGTAAGCTTTCAGTACAATCTTTGAAATGGGAAGACTGAGGAGAATTTTTGCAGGGCTTGGGAGTTGTGACAACTTAGTCTTCTCTGCACAGAAGTAATTGATATGCCCATGTCTCAGTTACCATGGGAATCTTCCAGCATCCAATAATTCCTTGGTCTCAACCACAGTGACAGCACAGAACTATTAATAAATAGATGGCAAACTGAAGGGAGCAAAGGCATTGCAGTGCAGTAGAAGTGCTGCTGGATTATCTGCAGAGTTCATCCTTAAAGATAGCTTTTGTAGTCAGTCATCATTTCCAAGATCCTGACCATGCCTGTTGTATATACAACAAGTGATTACAACAGATTAGTTTGGTGAGAGATTGCATCTAATTACTGCTTGCAGACAAATATTATAAAATAATAGAATTTTTAATAAACCCTAAAGAAACCTCCTGACTGTGGAAGATGTCTGAACTGTTCAAGTTGAAGGTAGGATTGTGCATGGATCCTTCCTCAACACAGATTTCTAAAATTCTTCTGTTCACAGTATTAAATAGCAGCTGAAGAGAAGCAGAATCAAATGCCTTAGAAGAGTTTTTAGAGGTGTGAGCATGTTTTTGAAAGTGACAGATTACAGAGGAAGTTGAAATAAAGGAGTTATTTCTGTTTACTTTGAATTCTAAGAGTATGATCAGTGGCCTCCAAAAGAATACAGATGGTTTAAATAATAACTGAAAAGTTGATTGCATGAGCTTTTGTTATAGTACCTGATGGTTTCGGATCTTACACAACTGTATAAATTGAATGTCTTGAGTCATTGAACGGGATTATCTTGTGTGGATAATTGTAAATGTGAATTAATGAATTGGCTAGAATGGATTATAACAAAAGACTAATGATGTTTCTCTGCAGCACACTCTTCATTTTATCCTTGTTTTGAATGGGAAAAAGCTGAAGTTCTTGTACTTGCAGGCTGTGAGCCTTCTTCAGAGTTCTGTAGTCAGTGGCATCTATCAAAACCTCTCCATTTCATAAGTCTAACTTAAGTTTGGGGTTTTTTTTAATTGTGGATGTTGCCTCCTCACTTAGAAGGGCTGTATCCATGAAGAGGACATGCAATTCTGTTTTCTCTGCCTCCAATATGACTATAACAACCTGAGCTAGTTGAAGATGTCCCTGTTCATTGCAGGAGGGTTGAACTAAGTAAACTTTAAAGGCCCCTTCCAACCCAAACCTTTCTGTGATACCATCTTTGGGAGTTAATCTGAACTGGAACCACCCCAGTACTGATGGGAAGTGAAGAAAGATACTGATTTTTACCAGCAGGCCTAAGTGCCACCCACTAGGTTACCCTCCATATACTTCTTTGAATTTGAGCTGGTTTCTGCTATAGATCCAAAGCAGGTGTAATGCACTCCAGACAAAGAATTTTATTAATCTTTGCTGCTTGTCTTTCTCCAGGAAATTGAAAGCTTAAATGAAAATTTTATCGTGCCTCTTTTTAAGTTGCTGCTTATTTAGAGTCAGAGTTCTTAAATTGTTCAGTCTTTGCGCAGACTGAGCTACTGTTACATGTGGCATCATTTAGTTTTAAAACATCTTACACACATGATGCTTGCATCAGACTTGATATTAAAAAGTTAGTAATTCTCCTTTTGTGTCCCAGTGCTGTATTTTCACTGGGTTTTTGCTGTTTTTGTGAAGAAGCTGTATACTTGGTTGTCTGCTCAGCCATTTCATTCTATTTGCTTTCTGTTCAAAGGGGTTTTGGGGTGAGTTTTTTTTTTGGAGGGATGTTTTTAGAAACTTACCTTCTAGGTGATGCTGTGTAATCCAGGGCTATGACAGAAGCCTCTTGAGGTATTTGCATCTGTGAATAAACTTCTATCTATATAACCAAATCAGGATAATATCTTACTTTACTAGAAGATATCGCTGACCACAGGACACAAGATTGTACCTGATCTTTTTTTAGTAGGTACAGTCTTATTTGACCTTCAGTAAATATGCAGCTTCTGAAGAATATCATGCCCTACATCCCTGCTTACATTCATCTGATTTAAGCCTTGTAAATATATACAGGCTGATCATACCATACTGTAAATTCCTGACAAACTTGTCAGCAGAGTCATGGTGCTGTGAATTTTAACAGCAAGAAAATGTCTTCAGAGTGAATAATTCACATTGGACTTAAGCTTTCTAATACGACATTGAGACTGAGCATTTGAAAGAGACTTCAGGGGTTAAGTTGGTTCATAAAACTAAAGTTCTGCTCTTTCTTATCATAGCAGTTGGAGGCTAATGCATTTGAATTTCGCTTGGATTTTTTAGACCAGATAGTGTCTAAAAATCTGTAGCTTTCATAAAGAAAGTCACTTCTTCCGTCTGAATTATAGAGGCAGAATGCAGATGGCTGACCAAAAAGCTTTTGTAAAAGACACAAAGATGATCTTGCAAGAAAATCAGACTGGAGTTTGTGGACCTTGTTTTTCACAGCAGGGCATGAAGCTTGCTCAAGAACAAGGCATTTGTTGCCATTTACCTTCTGGATGTTTAGTCTTGCAATGCATGCTGACAATTTTTGTGCTGAGGTTAAATCTCTTGAAGTACCTTCTTTGCACTCAGCTTGTTTTCTTTTTTCTGTTTTTCTCCATAGCTTCTGGGCATGTTGTGTGCCTGTATAGTACTATGTAGGAGGAGTCGGGATCCTGCCTACGAGCTTCTCATCACTGGTGGAACCTATGCCTAGAAGAGAATGTGAACATGCAGTTCAATCTTATCTCACTCATGTGGAAGGTGAACGGGCCAAGTCTACTGCAATAGCTTTCTTGCCCTAAGCTTAGTCAAAGCACACCTTTCACAGATGAGACAGCTGTACTGTACACTGGTGATGGGCAAAACAACTCAGCTTTACACACACCCATATAATTACCTGTGACTTTCACTGTTTTAGCCAGCTATTCATGTATCTAAATGTTTTAGTATACTAGTAAACTTTCTAATTTCAGAACCATTTGCAAGTTTGGTGTCATTTGGTTGATATGAAAGTCAAAGGATGTGTGCCTACTTTGGTAGATTACCTCTAAGCGTTAACTGGCTGATTCTTGCATACAGAGAGGATGTCTTAAAACCTTTGCTACATGAAACTTTTTCAGCCAAAGTTGTACAAAGGAAGCCAGCTGTATTTAATTGGAGAGAAAAAGATGTGAATCTTGCCCCTCACCAGTGTCACTTTTTAAAGAACACTTAAGTCCAGTACACTTTTATATAAATAAAAGGAAAATAAAAGACTAACCAAACCCCAATACTTTCGGATCATGTGACTGCAGTTTTGACCTTCCAAGAGCAAATCTTTCCGACATTAGTGGTTTAAAATACAAGCTGGCTTTTCAGGAGTATAATGTATGCACTACTGTTCTATAATGAAATATTTCATTTTTCTATGAAGAGCGGTTTTATGTGTTGAGTGAACTGTTAGACTGTAGATCTTCAACTGGTTTGGAAACAATGTAGCCATGTAGAGTAGAAAGTAGTTTGTGAAAGTGATCTCAACTGTAAATAGTAAACCTGATTAAATAAATCTCTGTATATCCTCCCTATGAGCATGTCTTGTTTTTCTGTTTAAGATTCCGGTGTATCTGTTCAAATGGAGTCCTGGTGCGCTAGAAGCGTAAGCTTTAGTACAAAAGCACCAGTTTTGAGTGGCTTCACTTAAATAGGTCTGCATTTAAGGTTTGGTAGAAGCTTGACTGTATCATAATAGCTCTTTTTATTTGAAACGGTGCCAGAGAAAAGCAGCACAACAAACTTGGTTGAACTCGGTGGAAAGTTAACATGTTGTGAATACAATTAAGAAAAAATCTTTTGCCTCTTAACAGTGGAGGATGAGTAGACCTGCTATAACTGCTGTATGTTAATTGTGCATTAATGTGTCTTGCATTATTCGGAAGCTTTGTCACTGCTCTGCTTTCCATGGCTTCAGTTGCCTCAGTCTTTGTGGATGCCAGGAGCATTCAGCATTTCTACCAGTTGTTTGTGTGCTTTATCATGCAAACCAGACAAGCTCAGCCAAACTGATACCAGCATAATCTTCTCAAATACCCAAGAAGCATTGCTCAGGAAAAGAGAATTCTGGTATGTATAGTCTGTTGTTAAGGTCAGCGTATCTTGGGGGGGAATTTAAGTTTCTCAAGAGTAGTTACACTGCTGTAGAAGTATGCTTTTGGAATTCTGTGTTAATTTCCCAAGGGTAAGTTTCAAATGATAGGCTCTTGAGGCTTAGGTTTTCATTCTTACTTTGGTATGTGGCTTAATAATCTGAAAGGCGTCCAGGGACTCTCGCATTAAATTTCCCAGATGTGGTAGCAAGCCTGCAAACTGAATCTACTGTAAGAAACATTGACAAATTTAAGGATTATCTTCACCATGTTGTATTGCAGATTGTAGATATGCTTGGTATTATCCCACACTAATAAGATTAACCTGACCCTGACTTGTAAAACCAGGGCAGGTTTTAAACAGGCTTCTGTGTTGCAAAAAAACAAAGCTAAGGATGCTTCAAAAAGTAGTCAGCTCTCACTAACTATGAGGCAGAAAGAAGCTTTACAGTCAACAGCTTGAACATATCTCTTTGAAGTGAGGATAGTTATGGAAAGATTACAGTGCATGTACTTGTTAATCTTACCAGAAGCCATGGATCTGAAGTAGAGATTACTTGATGGGGCAGCACAAAGTACTTGCATGTAGATCAGGAAAAACTCTGCTTTAGGAAATGCATTGCATGCTGCAATGTGGAAACTTCTGAATCTACTTCATATTTTACAGCATTTTGGCATAAAACACAATCTGGACAAAGCCAAATCAAACTTTTAACTGTTGTGAATTACTGTTTCTGGGAATGAGTGGCCTTCTGGCATTGGATGATGTCTGTTGGGTCTTGGATGTGTAGATAGTTATGGTCATGTGCTTTTAAAACTAAAATGGCAACAAAAAACTTTGCAAGTGTCTGATACAAAATGCAATGTATGATGCACTGAAGTTGGGAACAGGAGAAATAGTCAGACATGATTGCTGCTGTAGTATGATCTGACTGGTTTTGCTCCTTATGGTCTTTGAACCAGAGAATCACAGAATCAATTGGATTGGAAAAGACCCTTAAGATCTTCAAGTTCAACCACTGCCCACCACTGCTAAGGCCACCACTAACCCATGGCACTGAGGCCTCATCTCCACGGTGTGTGAACACTTGCAGGGACGGTGACTCCAGCCCTGCCCTGGGCAGCCTGTTCCAATGCCTGAGCACCCTTTGGGGAAGGAATTGTTCCTCAGCTCCATCTAAACCTGCCCTGGTGCAGCTTGAGGCCGGTTCCTCTTGTCCCATCCCTTGTTCCTTGGGAGCAGAGCCCAGCCCCTCCTGGCTCCATCCTCCTGTCAGGCAGTTGTAGGAAGCGATAAGTTTCCCCCTGAGCCTTCTCTTCTCCAGACTGAAACCCCCAGGTCCCTCAGCCGTTCCCATCACACTGTGCTCCAGGCTCTGCACCAGCTCCATTGCCCTTCTCTGGCCGTGCTCCAGTACCTCAATGTCTCTTTTGTAGTGAGGGGCCTAGAGCTGAACACAGGATTTGAATCATCCCGTACTGTAAATGTGCTTGGGCTGTTGTATGCTACTTACTGAGACAGTGGGATTCATACTCAAAATAGGGAGGCATGCACAAGTTCTTGTGTAGTGTTTGAGTTAATGCTGCCTTACCTTCTGTCTACTTCCAGTTATGTAGACTTCCTGAATTCTGAAGGTGATTGGAAGCCAGACTGCTTAAATATTTGTTACTTGGTTCAGTATACTTGAGCTTGGTTAATGTTGAGTATTACCCTATTACTAAAAGCCTTGGACTGGCTGTAAGTCCATCTTGCTTAGAATTCCAGAGCTGCAAACTGATCTGGCAGGCTTCTGACATTCAGTCTTCGGTCCTAATGTGTGTAACTCTGGAGAAGAATTTCTTAATCTTGAGTCCTGTGGAAAAGGAGGCAGTTTAATTAAAGGCAAATGACAAATGTGAGGCTTATCTAGCTGTAGGTCATGTATCTGTGTCCTGTTGAAAGCTTTAAACAATGAAAGCAAACCAGGCTGTTCTGTTTGTCAGGAGGGCTTTATACATTACCATGCATTATAGATTGTAAAGGTGCAGGTGTAGTGTGTTGCACCCATTCACGGCAGTACTGTTAGGTGTACCTGCTTCAAGGGGAATTGTGGGTTATTTGGCATTTAACTGTGCCTGTAGTAGAACAGCACTGTATTTGGGTAAATATGCAGAGACCTTACTCCGTTGTAAGTATATTAAAATACTAGTATTAAGATGAGTCTTGATATGCTGAGTTTCTTGCTGTCCATGTGAGCACTATTTCTTGGGTTTAGCTAAAGACCTTTGTTTCTCTTAGAACTAAAGTTCATGCATTTCCAAAAACCTGTTCTGTGTCTGAGAAGAGCTTCTTGACTTGTTTTCTGGCTGAATTCCCACGTATTCTGGATCCAGGCTGCCTGCTGCTGTTAATAAAACTCTGCTCTTAGCAAACTATTCATGTGCTAAGAAAAATGAGAGCAGAAGACTGGATTTCTGTCCTGTGGGTGAAAGTGCTATTACAAACAGCTGCTCTTTTTTGAGCTGGTGAAGCCATATGCCTTTCCTTGCCAAACAGTCTGAACAGGGTTTGCACCCCAGCTTTTTCTTCACCTGAATTAGAAGGTCTGCCTCAGCATGAGATTTGGGTTTTCAAGTTTAGGGGGGGTTTTGCTGTTGAGCAAGCAGTCATGTTAGTATTAAGCAGTGGAAAAGTCTAAAACAGTGTGGGCCTGTCTGTCAGGTAATACTCCGATAATCAAGTTTTCTGTTTTAAGTTACCTATATTGGGTTTCCTTCCTCTTAAATGAAGTTAGACCACAATAAAAAATGGGCTCCTGTAAGCATTCAAAGCAATATTTTCCAGTATGGACTTCATTGACATAATGAGCAACACAAAAAAGAAGAAAATACTAAGAACTTGGGTGTGAGCAAGCTGGAGTCTTCCTTTCCTCTAGTACAGTTTCAGTTGCTAGCTGTTTTTCTGGCTGGTACTGTTGAATCCTATTTAGCATACAGCTTTAATCTGCACTGTAGTATAAAGTTACCTCCACTAGCTAGTTTGAGATCAGCTCAGGTCTCAAAAGTAATTGAGCCATGGCAGCATGCAGGTTAGTAGGGACTACTTAACGTTACTGAGAAAAATAAAGATAAATTTAGCATGTGCTGGATTAAAGCTGGGAGTACCACAGGCTCATTTGCTTCCAGTACCAACTAGTCTGGTTTGTTCAATGGTGCTGGAGTTTGCAGTGTAGGCTCTATCCAAGCTACGTGTTAATTTTACTTGGTCTGTATCTCTGGTCTGCACTATGATCCTTTACCTTTTTCACTGCCCCTCTTCCTGTGTTTCCAAGCTAGTTCACAGTCCTGAAACTTAGCTCTGAACATGATTCTCATTAACGCTTTAAACATGAATTGTTAATGTTCTCCAACTTTAGCATCTTTAACTGCCTTTTTCTTTCTTCTGGCACAGAATCTACATGTATTAACTATTTATAAGGTCAGAATTCTAGCACAGGGATTAGTAAGTTTCTTCCCTCCCTCTTTGTGGAAGTCTTTCGTGTATTTGAAGAACATATTTTCTGTGACTGAAAAAACTCAGGGGCTTACATTGCAGCAAATGAAATGAGGTTGTTACATCAGGAAATGCATTTTGTTTTCTTACTGAAAGAATGAATAAGCTTTTGATTCATTAGACAGGAATGTTTGTGTCACTGTAGTTCGGCCTTTCTGTATGCTCGTATCTCCCAGTGCTTTTTAGGGGACAGGGAATGACTTAGTTTCATTTATTTCCTTGTCTCCTGTGTCTGTTGGTTTTAGTTCCTGTTGGATTTCCTTCTGTCTCTTAGCTGGGCATAAGGCAATCCTTGGAAACAAAATGTCACATTTCTTCATTTTCACATGTGACTGACTCTACCCAAGACATTTCTTCTGTGTATTTAACTTTCTTCAATATACAGTATGTAGGATGTTCCTATTCCCCTACTTAATCCGATGCAACTCATGTTCTGTTTGCAGTCTACTGAAATTCAGCTCTATTACAGTAAGAACTTCTAGCATAGGAAATGCAGAACCAATAAATAATCTGTTGATTGGCTTAATAGAAGCTCTGTAGGACTGATTATGCTGTAGTGTATTGATTACATCTTCATGTTTCACTATGCTGTTGAGTGCTGATAATGCTATCTATGAAGTCTAGCCACTTCCTTTCAGCAGTTATTGCTTTCACTGTTACTTCAGACAGTGAAGTTAATACCAGTAACACCAGGAAGGAGAAGGGTTTGTGTTTTCATTTAAGGGGGTAGCTGGATCTGTTCTGTGTTGCTTGGCAGTACTTTGATTCCCAACTTCAAACAGCTAGCAGTATGTGTGCTTTGCCCTAGCTGCACAGCTGAAGTGGCTGCTCATCCAAACCACCTGGGTCTGGTGCCTTCTGCTGAAGAGGCAAAGGAAGTCTCAGTGCAGACTGTGCAGGAAATTACTGAAAGAATGATTGAACATTGTGTATGCTACGTGGAGCACACAAGTATGCAGCTTCCCTGCAGCAATAGGCCTGACATGATCCAGAGCTTTCAAACACATGGGAATAGAATTGCCTTAAGGGTATTTTTGAATTGAGCTTTGTTTCTTGTTGCTACTATTAAAATGACTTTCAAGTACATTGCAGTGCAAGTCTGGTTCTTTGCTGACTTTCAGCAACCTAATAGGAGAGGCTCATGAGAATTCAGGAATCTCACTCAAACTGCAATCTAGGAAGGCATGATCAGTGTGTTTGTCGTGCTAAACACAGGGGAAATAATGGTCCAACAAGCTCAATGGAATGAAGTTAGTTAAAAAAAACCCTGTCTTGATAGCAAGAGGACAGCTCATGAAATATTTCAGTACTTGGAAGAGATGAGATTTGAGATAAGCACTTTTGGTGGTGGTAGCTTCCACAATACGGTGTTAGTGGAGCTTGTAACTGACTTAATCTTAGACTTGAGATAAATCCCACTGAAATGCAATAGAAGTCTAAGTGCAGTGGATCTTAGGTTTTCTTGTGCACCGTGTCCTGCAGCATAGGCACACACTTGGATGAATGCAGCGCTTAGCAGACTGCCCACCTGAGCCTCTACATTGTCAGTTTCTTGCTTTTTGGTGTCACCCTCGCCGATTGAAGCAGCTGCCCTTTCTACATATTAAGAAACCTAATTCCACATCCTTTTTTAAAGCTCATTTTGCTAATCTTTTCTTTGCTGATATCTGCAGTTTCTCATAGCTGATTTGTTTCCTCTGGAGCTGAATTGAGTAGAAGGAAAGGTCTTAATGGGGTCAGCATCTCTTAAACATGAGGTATGCTTGGGTTGTTGCTAAAAGGCAAGATCTGACATCTATACTACATCTAAACTGGTGCTAGCACGAACATTCCACTGTCTGCCAAACTGCTAAACTGGATGCAGTGATCTATGAAGTGGAGCAATATTTGTTGGTTGCTCTAGGCCATGCATGGCTGTTTGGGTGATAAGCTGCTGGCGTTCTTGTCCTGTCTCCCATATCATTCTCATAGCACTGAAGCACACTTGAAATGATATTTCACTTCTGTTGTAGGGCTGTCTTTCTTGGATTTGCTGTTGTCCATCTTGGGTTTGGTGATAATGTTCAGTAGTGGGACTGATTAGAGAGCAAAATCAGTAGCAGTTACCAGGATTGTTGCTGCTGCTGCTTTGGTGGAATTCTAGGTATGATCTGTGTCGTAGTTCTGCCTATGCAAAAAAAAATACCAAGGCAGCCCTGCAACAAGTCATATTTCCTTCTGTATAACATACCACAAGGATTAGTGCTCAAAACTTACACTGAATTACAGGCTACTTGTTAGTAGATGGAGGAGTAAGTGCTAAGGAAGCACATCTATACATCTGCTCCTCAGGCATGTGTTACACCCCAGGCAGGTAATGGCTGGCTGGGGTAGCAGAGGTAAACATCAGGTGTAGCTTTTGCCCACCTCGCTATGGCAGTTGCCTTCATGATACAGGTTTTGTTTTTATGATATATATTGAGCCCAGACACACACCTTTGACTTAGTCCTCACTGTGGCTGCAATGACCTCTGCTGGATCTGTGCCTGGCAGCAGCTGTTGCTTCCCCCCATCTCTAAGACTCCAGGGTTATTGTTCAGCTGTATTTTGTGTGGTGTATTTACATTGCAGATGAACATCAAGTACAGTTTACCCATAACCTGAAAGCATGACCAGATTTTGTAGACCAAACTTGGATGTGAGCTTTAACTACACAAATGAGAGATTATCAAAGCTCAAGTCTGGTGACCTGCTGAGACTCACTTAGTGATCCTGCTAGAGTGCTTCATTGCTGTACTTGAGCACTCCTGCAAAGTTTTAACTTCTTGGTGCTGTGCAGCACTTCTTTTTGCTCTCACCTGCTTCTCTTGACCCTGAATGACCATGCTTCACCTCAGAACTGAGTTAAAGCTTCTGATCTCTTTGCCAGAGGGAAGCCTATAAACATGGGTTACTACTGGTAACTGGTGAGCCACAGCGGTATAGGACCATGGAGCTGATCCTGCTGACACTTCAGGGAACAGACAGCTTTGCTTTCATCTTGGTTGTGTGGTGCTTCAGGCAGCAGCCCTTTTCACCAAATGGCTCCTGCCCCATTTCAAATATTAACATTAGCTTTTCCCAGCATAACAGTGGTGTCAAACCTTTGCTAACATCAGGCTGTGACTGAAGAACTGAAATTCATTTTCTTCATGCTTAAATAAAATGCTTAACCAAACCACTGACACTGGGGGAACTTGGGCGCATCTAGAATGCTTTGCCTGCAAAAGCAGTCTGTTTTGTAGGCCAAAGTAGGAACCTGTCTAGAAATCTGATTCTGAACAGTTGTGAAACTTTTCTCCCACATGGACAGAGGAAGCAGTGAGAGATGAAATGAAGTCGTGCTTGGCACTGAATGAGGCTGCCAGCAAATGAAGTGTTCATACAGTCTCAACTAAGAGAAGGGTAGGTCCTCTTTGGCAAAGACTGCCATGTGTAGTTCTGTGCCAGGCCTCTACCAAACACCTCAGAGGCAATAGGCAAGACTTTATTTCCTAGTACATGGTATAGAAGAGCCAGACACTCTTGGCATTTCGGAGACTTGGAAAATGCCCCGTATTTGGAAGCATGCCTGTTGCTAATAGTCTGCAAAATGCTCTTGTGCTATGAACACAATGTCCATTTAAAAGCATAAAACCACATTTTAGCCTAGCAGTGTTACTATACATGGGTGGGAAACAAAGATGTCTGCATGGAGACTCTGCAAATATATTAGGGCCTATGCTGATAAAGCTGTGGTTAAAAAGGTGGCAATGGACCTTGCTAAGTAGGGCGGATGTATTTCCCCAGATCCCTTCTATCCCTAGAATAAGGGTTTCTCTTGGGTTTTGAATCCCCCGCGTGGCTGCTGAACTGAGCAGTGACCATAGTAAAACCTTTAGCTGCCACTTAGGAGAACAAAGTCACTGTCTCCCCTCCCCAGAAGGGGTTCAGAAACAAGAAGGGCTGTGCAGCCCTTCTCTAAAGACAAAGCATTTCTCACGTCTATCAGTGCATTGAAAGCTTTCCCATTCATACTGATGTTAACATTCTTATCCTGGGAAGGTTAAAGTTCACCAGTTTCCCAAGAAGCTCCTCCATGGACTGCTTTCGGCTTATAATTTCAGAACAATCCTTCCCTGGATGCAGCTGTTGAGCATTTGTGCCCTTGTGAAGTGGAAGGGAACGTACTCAACTCCCCCACACGCTCCCTGCATTGAGTGTGAGTGTTCTGTCATGTCTACAGTCCCCTCCCTGAGAGCCATCCTGTTGTAGTACAAAACAGGCAACGGCACTGTGCACGTAATGCAATTTGTCCTTTTGTATAAGATTTTCCACTGCAGATATTGATCTGACCACCACCCAATGCTGCCTTGGTTAAACTGAGTCTGGAACGGAGCAATCACAAAAATACGTAGAGTGCCAGAAGGATTTTTCAGCTGGTGATGCCAAAGTGCTTTACGAATTCCCCATGATGAATGAGAAGTATGAGGTGTGACTTCTCCAAAGTCATACCTTTGCTTCACAAAGTCAGTCACTGCTTTATTAAAGGGTTTATCCTGGGCTCCTTGAACAATATAAGCACGGAATCCCACACTTGGGACATTTCACTCAAGTTTAGGCTGGAATTTCTTTAGCTGTACTGTGTGGCCATTTTCCCTGGGGCAGGGGTGCCTCAAATGCCAGGATTTCAGTCAAAGAGGATTTAAGTCAAAGCAGCACTGATGCAGTTATAGTTCATTCAGTATTGTACCAGTTAACACGCTGGTTACTTCTCTATATGTCTGCCCTTGGCTTGGGGGATTAGTTGAATTATGGTAAGGGCAGCAAAGCTCGGATTATAAATCCTGGTTTATGTAATCTGTACTACACTGGCTCTTTCAGAGCTGCTAAGTAAAATTCCTTCTGATTCCAAAGAACCTCTTAGTATAGCTGTTTCCTGTTCACCACCACACATGCACGTTCTCCCCCAGTTGTTTTTGTACCCTCCTTACCCTCAAGGTGATATGGGGACACACCTGGCTATAAACCAGTAAACCCAGTTCCATTCATTCAGTGCTTTTGCATGATTTTGTCTTTCCTAGTAGAAGTGTCATGGATGTTGAGTCTGATTTCTCCTGATTTTGCTGGGAGGTCTCATTTCTATTAGAGTTTTATATCTAAAAGCAAGATTTAGTCTGTGCTTTCAGTAGGAATACACCACCACAGTTAAATCTGCCTTTCGGGCCCTTGTGTCAGACAGCATTGCTGCAGCCACATGGCACACAGCAGTGAAAGGCTGTAAATGTGCTCTTAATGTTGCTCCAAGCAGCTTTGTGCCAGATCAGGTGTCAGCTGCCCTTTAGCAGCTGGTAGAAGTACACTGTACCATGTGCACTGGCTAATTTGATGGAAATACTATCTGGCCATTCTAGAAACAGATCAAATAAGTACTGTGAATGGTCCAGGAGTGCACAAACCTGGAGGTTGAGTGTGGCTCTGAGCTTCCCTCATCCAAAATGTAAGCTCCCACTGAAATTAGGTAATTGCTAACAAAGAGTAAGTAATGACTAACAGTTTGACTAAAACTTCTTTGCCCTCTCCACTTTCTTGCAGTAGATGGGGTGTTGCTGTGTTGTTAATAACCTAGTCACGGGTAGGATGCTAATTCCTCTTCCTCTTCAAAGTCTAATTACTCCACACAAGTATCCTTTCCTCTACAAAAACCAATCCATAAGGCTCTGCAAGCCCCTGGCAGCTGTTTGCTTTCCAGAAGCCCAGTGTGACCTAGCATCAGCCCTTGATCTCTTTCCTATTATCTAATAGCTCTTCTATTTCCTTTAAACCTCAGCTACAGTGAGCATGCCCAACACGTCACAGCTGCACTATAGGAACACCTGTGATGCATACTGTCATTAATTTAGGAAGCTGGTGAATGGTAGTGACTGATCCTAATGCAGGCTTTTAGGTTTGTCTTTTAACAGCCAGCTCTGCTTTACTTTCTGAGCTTGAGCACTTGATTGTGCCCACAGCCCCGTGGCAGCAAGGAGACATGAAGGCCAAGCTAAGGGCACCTTCCTGTTCTCCTTGCTCGCTAGTAATTGAGGACAAATGAAGCTGTGTGGCTGGTAACTGTCCTTGCTTTCAAGGCCCCAGCCTTTGCAAGTTGGAGAACAAAGCAAGGGAAAAGAGGTGGTGTTGAGCAGCAGAGGTTGCTGTTCAGGCCTTCGCAGTTTGTCGTGTACTGTGCAGGGTTGTTGCTAGTTCATATTGAAGGTTAACAGTGACCTTTCTGTGCAGCAGACTCTGTATAGTACTGATGTAGAGTCCCCTGGGTTCTCTGAGCCTGCACAGTTAAGCCAGCTAGCAATGATACAGCCAAGAGGTTACATAGTTCCAGAGGAAAAGGGGTGTTTGTTATCCACCAGTTTTTAGGTTAGGTGTTTCTTAATGCACAACCAGGCTTCAACCTGATGTTGGCTTGTAATGAATGTCCTCTTGGCATCCATGTGCTTCCACTTAACTGCACTCAGTAATCAGTGAGGTCTGAGCTGCAGCTGGGAATCTTTGCCTAGAAAATGACCTCTGGAAAGAAGATTCAGACATCGAATGTGCCTCTTGAAGAAACGGGATGCGAAGGAATCCAAGGTAAGACTTGCTGCTGTTTATGGCTTGTGTATGTGATCTGTCAACACTTTGGCTGAAGTATGTCTGGGTTGTTTGTAACGCAGAGTTCAAGCCAGGGTCCTCAAGGAGATAGCAAGCACTTCAGACCTTGAACAGCCACTGTGCTCCTGCTGTTGCTGACTGCTCAGCTGGAAAGGGATTGATTTCTTTGTTTTAGGTGACTAGTTGTAACAAATGCTAGAAGGAAGCTTGCTGTCTGTAGCAGTGGACCTGTGAGCTTGGCTGGAGGTCCATTCTTTGTAGTAAAGCACTGTCTGCATTGGCTGGCCTCAAGCTGGGTCTCCTGGATCTCTCTGTTTCTGGTCTGACACTACTTTGACCAAATTTTACTACTGGCTTGTGGGATCTTAATGCCATATACAGGAGCTGAAATGTGTTCTGGGCCTCATGCTGCACTTGCAGACATTTCCTAAGTACATATGGTTGTCTTTGGTTAAATGTTGTTTTTAAGAAGGTTTTCCTGTTCTGCTTTATATGGTAAAGGAGAATAATATACATATCTGTGTTGGGCAGATTGCCTACTTCCAACCTTTGAATTCTTGTTGTGGTTAAAGAAATAGTAGAACAGATTACCACTACACTTTTTCATATCAATCTTATGGTCATGTTCCTCCAATCCAAAATCCACCTCAAAGAACAGCAGGTGTCAACCCGAGTTCCTTCCTATTCTGTTGTTATTCGTGAGGGAAATGAGTCCAAATCTTTCTTGCCACTCACATGTAATGGACAGATGATGCCTAGTCTGGGAAGAGCTTGTGTGTGATCCCACCCAGAGCCAGAGCACTGGCAGTGTCAGTTAAAAGGTAGTTTGCTTATTGTGAATGGGCACTGAAATAAGAGTTAACTTGACAAACACACAACTTTGCCACTGTTGTTTTGTTCCCGTGTGTTGACTGGCACCACCTTGCCAAAAACTGGTAGTCACAATCAAAGGGGAGGCTCACCAGAAGTGTTATCCAAAAAGAATTTCAACCAAAAATGTTACACTTCAGCTTAAGAATGCCTCCTGCTGGAAAGGGCCCATTTCAGTTTCCCATTTCAGCTAAAAATTAAATGAGTACTCGAAGGGGTCAGTTTTGTTGCCCACGTGTGACCAAGCTGGAGAGGAAACACTGAAGGCGAGATTATGAGGGCAGTAACCTACATTTGACCTTCGTGCTTTTTCGTACTGATGGGGAGGGTGGGTGACACCTAAAATGTGGGTGTGCTCAGTGGGTGGGGTATTTCTTGGTATCTCTGTTCTATTTCTGACAAGTGCTGCCACACTGATAGGGCTAACTGCGTAGCTATGGCTTGGTAATTACTTACCAGCCACACTATGCAGCGTAAGGCAGAGGAATAATGAGAAGATATTGCTCCTGCTTTTCCTTTTCCGGAACAGCGTGGAGTTAGCATGTGGGACCCAAATGCTATGATCCTGGGTAGGTTTTGAAGAATCTATAGCCTTTTGCACTTACAACAGTATTTACTTGACAGAAGAGATAGGTAGAAAGGAAACCAGGTTCCTGAGTTTAACAGCAAAAAAAGAGAAAGATTTGATGGGGTAGAAGCAGCAGGCACCATCACACTGTCTGTCGGGGATGTAGACCGTATGGTACATGTTAGCAAAGACGATCTGTAGCAGGATTTCAGGGTAACCAGATCTGGGCATTGCAGTGGCTTGTGTGAGGCTGTCAGGGCCCCCAGAGTCTTAGCAAAACCCCTGTGTCATACATAAATTAGAGGAGATGCATCTCATAATCTGCAAAATATCCACCTAAATTTATTTCAGTATTCATTGGTTTATTACAGTTCTCTGGAAGGCTGAGTGTTGAAGAAGCCAGTATGTTACATCCCATGCTTTAGGTTTTCTCTCATGCTGTACACAAGGAGCAATGTGGTAGTTGTCTCTGATAGCAGCATTTACACTGTGGTGGCCTAGCTGCAGGTTATTGTGGTCCATCTTTTCATTACTGTTCAGTTCAGATGTGGTCCCAGAAATCTGTCATTAACACCTTCAGCCTGAAAGGAGCACTACTGTTCATACATCCTAGTGCCTTAAATGCCATTCAAATTCCTGCAGTTCCTCTGAGCCTCTGCTAATGTGAGGTACTAAGAGCCCTTCAGTACTGATGCATGATGACTTGGGGAACTGTGGGAAGGACAAGTGTGCCTGTGCAAAGGACGGAACTAAAGAAAAAGGGCTTGCAGGAACTTGAATTCCATTCTTGAAACAAGAAATTAGACCAAGGTACTGCAAGTACCTCTGACCTTCATTCTGTCTCATTCAAGGAATAAGTGCACTGACCATTATGGCTTTTTCTTCTGTGTAGCGTTCCCTTTGTTTTTCCTGCTGTGTCTTAGCTAACAGTTCCTCCCTGCTCCGTGCCTTTGCGTAGCAATTTGATTAATCTTCATTGCCTTGGTTCAGTTTTGAGAGCTGAAACCTTGGCAAACAAGGTCATTCTGCCCCAGAAACAGTGTGCTCTGCTTCAGATTACATCTTCTATTTTATTTTTTTCATTCTAACCATCTCGGAATACTGAAGAGGGAGAAGTGGCAGAAACTGCCTATCGATCCCTTGGGAAGTACAGCAGCAACTGGAACCATTCTTAAGTACTGAACTAGAAAAACTGATAGAGCTGAAATCTGTGCAAGACAGTTAACCTGCGCAGTGTGGCTCCTCTGAAGAGGGTTTGTTGAAGACCTAGCACATTAAAAGTGCCTGGAAAGGAACCAGAGCATGTCTGCACCAGCAATCCCAGAGGCTGGAGATAGACAGAGAAGCTGAAGGAGAAGCATCAGCCAGGTGGTCAGAGGCATTGAAAGGAGAATGCATTGATGACATGGGTATGCAGATTGCATGAGGAGGTGATTGGTGCTTCTTTCTGGTGCTCAGAGGAGAGGGATCAGCACTGCTGGAGTCTTTGCTTGTTTATTGTTTTTCTTGCTGTTCTTTTAAACGTGAAAAATCCCAGGGAAAGTGTCAGGGAAACCATCCAGCCGAGGCAAAAGCAAGCCTTGAACTCGTAATCTGCCCTTATTTTGCTGCCCCAGAATCCAGTGCAAAGCAGAGGCATGGGTAGCATGGATTTCATTGTATTAGGAGATGGTCGTGATCGGGAGTGCCTTGTGTAGTACTGGTACTGATGTGTGTAGGCTGTGCAGTGGTAGGAAGGGATCCATGACAGAGAACGTGGCTGCTGTGACTGTGAGGGTGGCTCACAGGCTGGCTGGAGGTAATCCTCCATCCAGGACTTGTAGCACTTGCTTCCTGGGTCTTTTTCCTTTAGTGCAGTTCAGTTCTGGGCAGGATTTTCCTCCCAGATTCATGAAGCTTTGCAACGCTGATGGCAGCACAGTGTGCTGAGGGGAGGAAGAGCCGTGGTAACGACCAAAATTCCTAATTGGGTTTTGCAGACAGTGTAGGCCAAGAGGCGCTGGGATGGAGCAGGAGGAAGGAAGAGGAAAGCGCGGTCAGTTGGCTATTATTTCCTGACTGGTAATTGTAGAAGACAGTATTATGAGTTGTCCTTGGTCAGCTGGAGTGACCTTGTGTGCTGTTTGTTTTCAGTAATAGAGTATTTTTGAAGTATGAGGACTGGGGCTTCTTTTCATCAAAGCTTTTCCAGATAAGAGCCTGGCACAAAGCCTCGCTGCCCATTCCGTTCTGCTGTCCACCAACCGTCCTCATTTTCTTCAATGACAACTACGATGTCTCCTTCACTGATGTCCAGCTCATCCATGTTCTGAAAGGAGACCAGAACGGCAATGTGGTTATTAGCCTGAGAGCACAGGAGGGACCAAACATGTGCCTGCTCATTTGGGTTTGGGTTTTTTTACCCTGCCTTTCGTCAAAAGTCTGCCAGTGCCCTTCTGGTTGGGAAAGAGCCTGAAATACTGGGCAGTGAGGGGATTAAGCACTTACTGAGATGGTTGTTTCCTTACTCTCCTCAAATTTTCCCAGCCTCCTTGGGAGCAGCTTGACTGGTGTATCATTGGGGAAGGCTGGAAGGGGTTAAATACAACTGTCCTGAGCCAGCTAACCCTGACCCTTGTGTAGTCTGCAGGTGTTGCTAAATAAAACAGTGCACAGCTTAATTCCCAAGGGAGATGATAACAGTGTCTCTGCTAATCCAGGCCTTAAATAGGTCTCTCAGTTCTTTTAATACAGAACAGCAGTGACCAGAGGAGGTGCAGCGACTTTTCCTAAGCTAGGTAACTTTTATCTCCAAGACCAATGGAGGAAGCTGTTGCTGAGCTCTCAGGCAGCTCGCAGTCCCTTCAGTGGGGCTGTCCTATTTTCCATAGGAAACCACTTTGCTACCCGCAGTGTAGTAAGATAGAAAACAGAGTAAGAGAGGCTTCCAGATACATTTATCACATCAGCTAAATCTAAATTTAATGTACCTGAGTAGGTACGAACGGACTCAAAACTGAGAGGCCTCTGTATACATTATACCGAAAGTAGTAACAGGCACTTTTCTCAGCAGGGAAAATCTGTGTGTGTCATATTTTTAAGGCAACTCCTGGAGTAAGGATCTGACAGAGATGCAGCAGTCTCCTCGGGAGGTACTTTCAGCTGTGCTTGCATGACATTTCAGGAAAATAGTAAAAGAGTGTTTAAAACAAAGCAAAGCAAACCAAAGACTAAATCATAAAGGGTGTCAGAGTGCTGCTGTACCCAAGAGAAAGCTCTCCTTTCCAGCCCTTTTACTGTTTCCATAATTCACCTGGCTGCCTATTTTTGTCACATGCCAGCATTTCTTCCATGTTGGCTATTGATGGCAGGTCCCTTTTAGTGAGGGTCTCCCTGAAGACCTCCTGGCTGCTGCTCCTTCTGCTGATCTAAAGCCAATAAAATGAACCTTTAAACTGACAAGTAATTAAACTGTCAAAGTCCCATTGGGGGATAATGATTTAACAAGAGTCCGAGAGTTTCTGGAGTCCATCTGAATGAAAAAATACTCATCACCAGTCCATTTATAGCCTTTTACTAACAGTATTATGCCTAGATAGGTCTGGAGCCAGTGTGAGTTCAATATCCCCATTAATGATGCAGGTTGCTCTATATAATAACCTTCTGGTACATGGACCACGTCCACTCTGATTCTGCAAAGTGCAACATGGATGTACAGGGAAAGAATGTCCTTTATGGGGATTCAGTCCTCTCCAGCATGGAGAGCCAGTGTGTTAACCTGGAGCAGGACTCTCCAGGTGATAAGTGAGATCAAATGGAGTTACTAGATAAGCATCTCTCACATATTCTTACATGAGGAATCTGTAGCCGTTTTCCCTAGGAAAACATTTCACAAGAGATGGAAGTTCTGAATGCACAGTACTGCGTACTTAGTCATCATTCCCAGAAAAATAACATTTTCCTTGTGTTTGTGGTCTCCTGTATCTCTAGAAGGAGGTTGTAACAGCTCAGCATTAATTTAGGGGTGATTGCACTAATGTGTAATCAAAAAATCTTATAGTTTCATCTTGAGGCGGCATCATCTAGTGATGTGTGCCAGGAACTGGCACTTGGGTTTCCTGGCTTCTGCGTGTGACCTTGACCAATAATCCTGTAAGTGTCCCTGGCTGCAAAGTGAAGATAACGCCTCCTAAACAGAATCAACACTTTCAAGATGTTCCACATCAGATCAACATCATCTATTTGAAATGTGATGCTGCGAGATATGCATTTTGAAGCCTTTCATTACCTGGGCTGTGTAGTCATAAAGTACTCTGTACTCCTGTGATGCTGTGATTCTAGCTTTTTGATTTTCAAAAATGGATGCATAGACCCCGTCTGGTTTCTCTGCTAGAGGAAAGAAAAAAAAAACAAAAGTAAAACCCACCACAGAAACAAAGAGTTCAGTTGCTTATAAATGCATGGGATCATATGCAAGAGTTCACAAATACAAGGATGTCTGTTCTCTCTCTCTCTGGAGATGTACATGTATAGAAAAGCTGCTGTGAACTGTACTTAAAGTCCTAGACACAAACTGTGTCCCATTGATTAGATGACAGTACACCCTTCGGATTTAGTGGGAGGTCGGACACTAGCTTTAGCCTCATCCAGGTTGGGAAAAATGTTTATCCTGCGGAAGCACAATGTCCAGAGAGGGAACTGCTGTGATTAAAGTGGTTTAAAATGGTTGCAGCTGGTGGGATCAAATTTTGGCAGTTCAGTGACTCACACAGGGCTTTTCTTTTTCCCTTGAGATAAATGGCAAGCACTGTGCCGATGGGTCGGCGACATTTGCTGGTAGCTTACATAGCTCCCAGATAGCTATTTGTCACTGACGTCACTTTCTTGGCAGATGTTGCTTTAATCCAGCTTGTCATAATTAGGGCAACCTCTTATTTCCTCCCAGCATCTGCCTGGGAGCCTCCCCTGCCACTGGGGTGAGCACAGTTTCCCCACAGCGATTCCTTTGTGGGATGATAACACTCTGACAGTGCATGGAGCATGCAAGGTGCTTGTACTTTCCCCCTTTCTATCTCTGGGTTAGTTGTCCTTCTCTAAGGAGCACTGTCAGCTCCTGCACTTCCCAGATATTGAAAGGCAAGCATGGGAGCAGCTGAAAAAGTTGAACACAGAGAGAGTTTTCCATTCCTGAGGGCCTTGCCCTGGGAACGCTCTCCCCTCATGTCCTTAGCCTAAGGGAATTCAGGAGTGACTACCCTCAACTGCTCAGCACAGCATTGCTCTGCATGTGCAGGTCCAGCTGGCGTTTGGTAGCACTGGAGCGTCTCCCCTGGCTGAGCACCAAATGCAACAAGTTAAGATGGTCTGGGCTTCATTTCTGCATGCCCAAGCAGGCAGGCCTGACAAAGGAAATGGATACAGGGTGTTTGTAAAACTGTTCTAAACCAGCTTTTTGTTTTCTTTAAGCAAGAATCACAGTTAAAATGGTTTTGGTTTAAATGGAACCATTCAAAGTGTCTTCAGCTGTTACTTTCTGCATAGTGAAAGTACCATGTTTTAAGTGTCATGTTAAATGCCTGGTTGCAATGGTTACAATAAGACTGTGTAATTGTGAAACAAGGTGGATATTTGCCTTCCTAAGGCATGAACCTGGTCTGTTAAAAACTATGTATTCTCATGGGCTTTTTAGAGGTAGTGTATTTTACTTTAGGAGAAAACTGTTGCCTAAGATGGATTGTGGTGTTCTGAATGTACAGTTCCCCTTTGCCTAGACAGTGGTTTTGAAGATCATATGGATTATTTGGCACTTTAAACTGGGAACTTTGTTTAATACACATCCAAGCTAGATTCCTTTCCAGACTTCTCTTACTCTTGACTGCTGACATGTGAGTATCTGCTGTGCCATTTCTGCTCCCTGTCAAAGCTTGATTTAGCAATGTGATCTAAAACAAACACATCTGGTAGACCTATTTCCTGAAGAGGCATACCAAGAGGAGGGGCTGAAGGAGTGGCACTTTCCGTGTTGTGTTTGCTGCTTCCATGCAGTAGTCCAGAGAATCTGCAGAGCCAAGAGAAACCAATGACAGAATGAGTGAAGAGGACTGGGTATGAGCATTCCTTTGTCTCAGCTGTCTGACTCAACCTTCCTTCCATCTGCTGCAGCACTGGGTAGATGTCACCTCTTCCTGTGGCTGTCTGTTTTCATTTCTGCTGCAGATAAATTTATCTTCAGTTAAAAATACACTTTAAAAATGCAGCAGAATACTGAACCGTCAGCTATCACCAAACTATGCATAAACTGTATCAGATAGTATTTTATTGTTGATCTGAAGGCACCAAAGTGCAAAACTCCTATTATTTCACAACATTAATATGGTGAGAATTATCAGTTATTTAGAAGAGATTACCATTTTTAAGGAAGACTGGTGCAATTTAAAATCCAAAGCTTGCCTAACAGCCTTTCTGAAAACTGAGTCTAAGGAGGGAAAAAAAAGATATTTATCTTTAATCTGTCCCTAGTTCTATATCACTGCTGAGTACTGGAGACTAAGTGAGGAAATGGGTTAGGATTCTCAACCATAGGTAGAAATAGCATTGCTCGCTTTAGGCATATTTAAGGGGTCTGATTTTTCAGTTGATAATTTCAGTGTTAATGGAAAATGGACATCCAAGCTCAACAGTTTCTGCAAACCTCGGGCTGAGCCTCTCTTGGCTACTTGCCCATGCAGAGCACTTATATTCTACACAGCAGTACAATTGTCTTCTGTGACTGTATAGGATGCAACATTAGAACTCATTGTTATAGAAGATCCGGTTTCCAGCTGTAAAACAGAGCATTGTGTATAAACCTTATCAGCTCCCTAACAAGCCTGAACCACACTTTAAATGGGACATCACAGCCTGCTTCTTGTCTTTGCTGTGTAATAAGGCTTGTCAAAATATAAAGCTCTTCTACTTTAAATGTGATGCCATTCCCACTGTGAATTAGTCATTTTGGTATAAAATATTTAAACCCAGAGATCGACCATGCTCTTCTGCTGATATAACTGCGTCCATGTGACAGCATTTACCAGCATAAATGGATCAGAAAAAGAGAAATTGCCTCCCTAATCATCACAGTTATTCCACTCAGTGCTTTTCCCTTTGGTCTAGCTACAGAGAACAGCTCTTTGTTCTGCTCAGCTGGGCGGTGCAGTAAGCCAGGAGGTATTGCTGAAAAAGACAGCTCTCCCCAGCCCTTGCTCCCAGCAAGATTCACCTTTACCCTCCCTTGAACAAAGTGGTTTTGTTGCTATGTGCTATGACTCAATAGGAAAGAGGAAATAAGTGACTGCTATCCGCTGCTGGCCAACTAATTGTTTTATGAACACATCCCCTGATTCTCTTCCCACTAGGCTATGACAAAATTACTCTCACTCTGTTTTTAATGGGTTTACTTCTTCTGTCAAGTTATATTTATTGATATGTGTTGCCACAGTAAAGGAAGTAATAACTTTGCAGGTCCTGTTTCCTGTCATCATACATTGCTGTTCATACAGAGAAATACCTGTTCTGGGAACTGAAGTTTGCCACTCACCTCTTCATCATCCCACAAGACTGGGTTGGACTGCTGTTGTTTCTGTTTGGTTCTTTGCTGTAGTAGTTCTCATATCCTATTGCATCTGCAACAGGGTGATAAAAATGAGATGTACACATGGGCAGAACTTTTTCTCGCCCCCAAGAATGCAACCCACCGTTGCAACCATTGGGCTGCTGGAGCAAGCTGCAATACAGCACCTATCTGCACTAGCCTATAATGTGGCTGGAGCAGGTCAGGGGGACCTGAGGACTTGATAGAAGCCATTCAAGTGATTGTAAGCGGATATGTCTGTGGTAGAAGGGCATGCTTGATATGAGATGAGCACAGTCAAGGTCCTGAAGAACCATTCTAATAGCTGTGCCTAACCCTAATGCAGAAGGCAGTTTCCTCCATGGCTGTTCCTTCTGTTGCCTTAAAGCTCAGGATTTAAGGGAGCAGAGCATGACCTGAGACCATGTTCATGAGACAATTGGCTGCAGTGTGTTTTGTTTCTTTTTCTCAATGTAGTGAGGCAGGAATTTTTGTCAGAGCTGGGAGATTTCTGAATCTTATTGGCAGCAGCAGTAATGAGCAATTTTCTGGTCTGTGCTTGATCTTGAGTGTCTTTACCTTTCATATCTCCCTTGTCAGCCTTCTGAGAGCTGATTTGCCATTTACCCAGAGATATTTGGGTTTTGTTCTTAAACACAGTTATGTTACAGTTCCTTCACTCTCCCCCATGGTGGTGTTAAGGGTGAAATTGCGACCATTTCCAAGTCTAGCTTTACAGATAAAATAGTTACACATGGATTTATTTCTTTTTCATCTCATGGCTCCCAGTGTGGTTGCTTAGAGCTGCTGGCCACATGCCCTTTCTGCCTTCTCTGTGTTAAAGCCAAACAAACATGAGTGAAGTCTGTGATACCGTATTATCTCAGTTCTGATACCAGCAATTAAGACTTTGGCATTGGACTTGGGCTAAAGGTTATGTTGACATTCTCCCATTGGGTCAGCCAAGATCATAAGTTGAGCAGGCACGTACGACTAGTGTGAAGAATCCCTGCAAATAAGACTGAGGGTAATTAGACCCTTAAAATGCTCAGAAAGCTCACTCCTGTTGCCCTTCCTGATTGTTACCTTGGTAGTTCCTACTCTATAATGATTGTAAGATGAGGTAGAAGAGGGGAATGAACAATCACATCAAGAAACTGAAAGACTGATGAAGGTCTGCTACACAATGCAAACCACACATGGGCTTTCTCCTGCATTCTGCAAATAATAAAACAGATCAACGGGTCACCATGTGCTACTGTGCAAACTCATTAGCCAGAGCTATGGAGAGACGAGGATGTTACTTCCAGAGCATGACACCTTCTAGGTGGCAAAAATAAAAAAGCAACCCCAAAACCCATCAAAAAAGCAAGACAGTTCTTTCTTTGCTTTTCAGAAAGCTCACAAGGGTTTTTCCCACCTATTTCTTATTAGAAATGAGTCCTGACAAAGCCAAGAGCTGTTTGCAGAAAATTGCCTAGGCAACTGAAGAATGAGAAATCTCAAATAGGAAAAAAGCCAACTAGCTGAGAATTACAGATTTCTTAGTATACAGAAGTTGTTTCACACTGTTGCAAGGCACAGTCCTCCCTTCTGCTAGTGCAAATGTAGTTTTTCCTTGGTAAGTGCTCCTATATCAGTGAATTTAAATCCCCTATGTGAAAAGGAATAAACTATAGCAGCAAAATGGCGTCCAGTGCACCACTATCAATATATTCATTTAAAATATTTCTCCCAATCGCAATTCTTAATCGTTGCAGGTGTAATGATGGAAAAGGCTGAGTGAAAACCAGGCTCAGTGCTCAGTTAGTGGCAGCATCCAGCTCTGCTGGAGAAGTTTCTGGGGTGCAGTTGCTGCCAGCTCCAAGCTCTGTGATGAAATCAAAGGGGTCTAAGCTGCTCCTGTGTGAGATAGCTATCCCCTGGGTCAGGGGTGTCAAACACCCTGCTGATGTTTGTACCTATACAACTCCTGGCATGCACGGGTTTTATCAGTATAAAATTTTCTTATGCCTGCATAGCTTATTCCCCACTCCGAATGGGAGTAAGCTCTGTTGATACTGTTGAGGGCATACTAAGGGCATTTCCTGTTTGACCTAGCAGTGTGGTGTTAGAGCAGATAGTGGAAGTGAACCACTATCTGTGCACAGATGAAAAACAATGGAGGAAGAGATCTTTTCAGCATAGATATGTGTCATCAACTGATGAAGAGATGAAATACGGCCTTTTCTTCTCCTTTTACAAAGGCTGTGAATCTTTGTTTACTGCAGCAGCTGCACAGAAGTGCAAGCACCACTCAGTCTGCGAGTATCTTGTATTGCTTGTTGAAATCAGAGGCTGTGGTTTGTACTTGGCCATGTGAAACATTAGATAGCCTCCTTTCTCATGATGTGTGTGGAGAACTACCCTGGAGCAGCATGTGTTCATTTTACAACTGCTCTTAGCTCTTGGTATCTCAATCTCCATTTCAGCCCAGAGGTTTTCGTCATTCAAGTCAATGAAAAGGCTGTTTTGGCTTGAATGGGCAGTTTGTGAGCCTTGCATTACTTCTGCATGCAAATGTTTGTTCAACATTTCCCCCAACTGGAGTCTTGCCTTTCTATGAACAACTTCCTGAGGGGACAAAAGATGTTATTGCCCATTGGGCAGGTGGAACAAAACAAAATAGAAAGTCTGGTCTTTTCTGTGCTGCAAATGAAGAGGCAGCATCTCTGTCAAGGGGATACCATGGTGCAGTTACATGGTAAGTTGGCTCTGACTTGTCACCACTGCAGGAAATTGAGGTTGCCATCTCTGCAAGGCAGTTTGCCACCTCCTTAACGGCGTCAGCTCAGCTGTACTGTGAAATGAGACTGGTTGCAAAGCCAGAAGAACTTCTCTTTCATTTTTTTCCAGTTTTGGAGGGTTATTTTTGAGTGGCTCATCCATCTATGCCACTTACCATGCTACACAGGGAGCGGTGGAAGCACGGTGAGCAGGAAGTGAGCCATGGGCGGGTGGCAATGAATAGCGGGAGCACAAGCTCCAAAGGGCATGTACTGCACAACTGCAGCCTCAGCCTCCCGGGTGACTCATCAGACAAGTCCAATAGGAATAATTACCTGGAGGTTGTGTTCCTGTCATTTTAGTCTTAATGAAGTAGTCTATGTCTGACTCTACAACGCAGTTCTCCAGGCTCAACCGAACCTCTTCATACAGCTACAAAACAGAACCCAAGAATTGAATTTAATTTGTAGCATTTCACATTCAATCAGTGGGTAATGCTCTTCTAAACATTTTCCCCTTAAGAGACACTTTATACTTGGTACATGTCAGACCTGGGTGGATCTTCAGCCTGTCCCCCATACAGACATTCTTGTAAACACAGTTGTTTATTTGGGCTCTGGATATTCTTTTAAGAGAGGATGCTGAAAGCAGTCCAAGGCTTTTCAATGCAAGAAGGAAATCAATAGCAGGAAACAACCATTCAAAGTCAAAACTAGTGTGTTCTTTGTCTTCCAATTTTGAGACCATGAGTGGATGCCTTTCTGAAAGTTGTGCTTCAGCCCAAATATACTCGACTGAGCATTCTGGTAGCTGAAAGCACACCCAGCAAACTGAGGGGAGGAGACATGTAAGTATCTATATCCAGGCATATATCTGGTTTACATCTAGAAGGGAACAAGCTAGATTGAGAATACTCCCCCCTCACTGAAATGGCACAACAGCCAGTTTGCTGTCAGCAGGCACAGAGAAGGGCAAGTTAGTGCTATACTGCTAGAGCACTCTTTTCCTCCTCTTCCTCCTCTGCATGTAAAGTTACTTGGCAGGTGCCCCTACCTCATCATCCTTCACACACTGCATGGAGAGCTGGTTGCAGTGAACCCACAGCGAGTTGCGGAGGATGGTGATGCGGTCACACTCCTGGAGCTGGAAGACCTAAAGCCAAAGAGAGGATGTGATGTAGCCTCATGGTAGTTAGTTATTTGCATTGCAGGCAGCAACAGGGTCAAGTTGGTGAGTCTGCAAACTGTTCTGAAGGATCCTTTGTAAAGGATGTCTTTGCAGCTACTGGAGAAGCTGCGTCTACTTGCTTGTGCTCAAGAAGTTGTTTTAATTGATTGCACCAAATTAAAGTTATGTATTATAGACAAAATCAAAGCAGGGGAGAGGAATCAGAATCTGGATTTGACTGCCAAGGATTTCAGAGTTGAGGTCCAGTCTGCTTTGAAATCTTGATGTTTAGCAGATCAGTAGAGTACTAGCATGAAAAGGTTGTATTTATGTTAGAGGAAGAGCCAAAACTATCCATCTCTGCCTTCTAAAATGGCTTTCCATACTTTTCTCTTTTGAAACTATGAAAGACTCTCTGGAGTTGCCTCTCTTCATTTCTAACGTTCTTTTCATGGTAAAGAGAAGGTATTTTTCGTTCTTCAGAGTTTAGTCCCTGCCTTCATCTGACTGATTTTTTCTGCTGTTGTTGCACAGCTTGGGAAGAATGAAGGGGGAAGAGAGAGAAGTGTGAACTGAGCTGGGGGAAGAGGCAGATCAACTCTTACTTGAAGAACTTAGATCAGGGTGGTTTGATATTTTTTAAGTTATACTTCTATAAGTAGAACATAAATTTTTGGTTTCCTAAGAGGTGTGAAACGCTCAGATGCTTCCAGCCATCTGTTTCCATCACCATTTGCTAGTAATTATGTCCAGAACACCACAAATGTGTACAGTATTCAGCAGAACATTTAGTTGGGTGTGCTGCCTGCCATGTAATATCTTGCCATCTAAAAACTAAACAGCAAAAAAGGAGGCCATCAGGGGAATAAGCTGGCCTTGGGATCAGTTTTGAGAGAAAACAGAAAAAGCTTTTACCTAGAGGGTGGAGAATGAGTATTTCAATATCCATTCTGAACACAAAAAGACAATTTCTGCAGCCTGGCCCTGCAGGGGCTGCTGAAATAGTATGAGAGCTCACTGGGAATTCTCCAGGTAAACGATGTCCTGTCAGGAAATGCAGCTCAGCAAAGAGGGAAGCATAGTGACTCTGGGCTTGTCGGGTCCTTAGCAAAGCAGAGCTGGGTGTTGTGTTAGACACATCCCTCGTGCTTGTGCAATAGACTGACAGTGAACCCGGACATCTTGCTCCAAGGATTGTGGCACTGGCCCTCTCTGTTCCATTGCTGCCACTTGCTAGCCAATAATTTGGGCTACGGGTGTGCAGCACTCAGCTGGAGACCTAAGCAACTTCAGCACTTCCACATTCTCCACTATGAAGCCAGAAGCTGGGGATCTTAAGCTGCTTTTTGTGCTAGTTACTAGTTTTAAATGCCTCAAAAGATCTCTCAGTTCTTGTATCTACAAGCACTTTTAAAAGATGTCCAAGATGCCCTTCCTTTCTGAATGAGTTCAGCAGCAGGCAGGCCACAAGCTCTGTGGGCTTTTCAGAATTTAGCCATGTGGGAGAAATGAAGTGTGTTTGATTGTGGAACACCTTACTTGTTCGTTGGCTTTTTAAGAAGGGGGAAAATTAAGGCTTGGCAAAATTTCTATGGAAAGTCTGCTGTGCCAGCCATGGGACTTTCCAGTCCTCCCAGATAGGGTATATTTAAGAGGAAGCAGAGAACTGACAAGCTATGCTGCTGGCATTTTATTTTATGTGGAAATAAAGCCTGCAACAAGTAAACATAGCAAAATCATACTTTAGCAGATGGGCAAATGTACTTGAAGGATTAATATGACCAAATATGTGGCTGATTTGGATCTCAGCCAGTTCCTGTAAATTGTTGTGCAAAGCTTACTAGGCAAGCACAGATCTCCTCACCCATCCTCAGCATAATAGAAACAGAGACTTCTCCACCACCACCTTTCAACTGAAAGATTAGTCCATGGCAGAGGGCAGGTGAATATAAAGTGCTGTGCAAAATCAAGATTCTGAAAGGAATCTGTTAATTTTTAATTAATTAATTAAATTCTTGTTTCTCTTTTGAAATTCACTTTTCAAACTGAAAATGAATTTTCCTGTCTACATTTCTGTGCACTTTCTATTGATGCTACATTTTGTCACAAAGCAATTACTCGGGAAACAGCCTTGTCTTGGCTGTGATGGATCATTGCTAAAGCTACTGTAGTCTTATGTTTAGTTTTGAGTGAAAACTGGCACCAGTAGATTGTACCAGGTCATATATTGCTCTGCTTCTCACACCTCTGCACTGATTCCCCTCCTTTGTATTTACATACATAAGCTGGAGCAAGCAAGGAGAGTGCAAGCAGGACAGCTAGCAGCTATGTCTAAATCAACTCCAGCTTTTGCAGTATTTTCGCAAAGACATCTACTGAGACTTCACATAGAGCAAACAGCAAAACCCTTGGGGCGAAATCCAGGTCTAAGCCTGATACCTGCAAGTAGGATCAAATACAGAGCACACAAATATATCGCTGCAAAAGTCAATGTTTACCTGGCAGGTTTTGATATGTTCCTGTTCCCACTCTGTCCTGACCTTATCCAGCTGCTCAATGTTCTGTTTGTACACATTCTCTGTAAACACACACACACATAATAGAAATCCAACAGTTAGGGGAAAAAATAATACAGCCTTTTTCTTTTTCCTGCTGTTGGGACTTTGCTGTGGTTCTTGCACTTTAGGCCTGTGGTTTGCTAGAGTATTGCAAGAATGTGCTAGTTTGAAACTGGTGGGCCACAGGGTATTTGCAGGTTTCTTCTTTGCAACTTTATACAAGAGTGAGGAGGATTCTCTCTGTGAGGTTTGCAGATCATCTGTAAACTTTAGAGTGGGGATAATGCAAATTGGAGATGAAGAGCCTCAGTGCTTGAGCACTGAGCATCCTTAGGCTTGCTCTGTGCTGAGCCAGCCAGGTAAAACATGCTTTAGTGTCAACTCTTACATGAGCAGTGAGGGACAAGTCTGAACTCATGAACCATCTCAGGTGACTGCTGGCCTGTCCTTCTGGACATACACTGTGTTCCTGCCTGGAGGATGCTACCATGCTCCTGCACAGGGAACCTGGGGACTGTGTATCTGGTTTGGGCTGGCTGACGGCAATTTGAGTATCATTCGTCTGTGCTTTCAAACTTGTTTTAAGGGAGCTTTTATTTCTTGTGTGAAGTCTCTAAAGGAGATCTATGAATTCTGTAATGAAAGCAGGAGACTTGCATTCCCCCAAAGGAAAGGGAATGCAGAGGACTATCAGGTTGCTGTTCTTTAGAAGCTGCCTCATTAATCTTTGGGTGTAGGTGCCTTTGGGAAACCTGACTTCAAACAGAGGCAGCCGGGATGCTTTGGATGGTGCTGTGTTGAAATCAGCGTGCTGGCAGATCTTTGCTGAGAGAAATTTTAGTTCAGTTGCAAAGAGAGCATCACCTGCTTCATTTGCTGCGTCTCTGCATTGCTTGGCTTTGTTCTGACTCTGAAACAGGAAAAGAAAGACCCCAAATTAATTTCTGACCATATGGTTTGCTTCTGGCCCAGTTTTTGCTGCCTGCTGTCATTCACCTTCTCAAACTTGCAAACACTGTCCTGCCTTTATGTGTGGTTCTGTTGAATGTGTGTTATGGAGAGGCAGGGACCAGAATTTCACAGATGCAGCTACAGGTCCACTGACTTCAAGGGAAGTCTGGCAATTTACATCTTTCCATGCAGACATCCCTGCCATAGGAGCTTGGTGCCAGCATGATCCAGCCTTAATCTTGTGTCTGTTGGCTGAATTGGTTTTTCTTGAGTATTTGATGTGCTTTTCTAATAGATACTTACAAGCAGAAATAAATGGCAGTTGAAATTCTTCATCTTCCAAAGCTACTTATTTAACACGAATGAAAAGAATACAGCCTTTAAAATACTTTGCAAATACCAAAGCATTTCCCAGGCCAACTCAGAAGCCTAAAAGCAAAATTCACACTAAGTAGAACTTTTCCTTTTTAAAACCCTGCAGCTTTTAGCAAACAGGACTACAGCTATTATTGACAGCTCTGTACTCCCAGCTCTTTCTGCACAGATGGTGATGACAGTACATTAACACACAACTCTAGACATCAGTGTAATACATTCTTCCATTCTGTCCTTCAAGACAAGGCTCAGGTAGGGGTTCTTATGACCGTATTCCTCATCACAGCTGGTTGGAAAATGTGTAGTAAGCTGGGAACATAAGCTTCATTCTTACCTGCTTCCTGGCCCAAACCGTTTGCGAGTGCTGCACAGAATTAAACAGCCCACAGTGTTTCTTGTGGGATGCCTCTGCACATTTCAAATGTGCTGGCATGTGTGTGGTAGTTATGGCAAGGAAGCACCCTGGGATCCTTCTGCATGACAGGAGCTGGGTCAGGTTTGGATGCCATTGAAGCTGCTAAGTGTTCTGGTGTCATTTCAGTAGGGCCAGGATTTCATCCCCTCTCCGCAGCTAAGCTGGAGGGTTTTGTTCATCAAAGATTAGCAAATGCTGGAAATAAAATGCGAAGTTGTGATGCTGTTTTTAGAGCCTCCATCCCCCTGCTCCTTGAGATGATTTTTGATCCTTTTTGCTTACACTGCACTGATTTTTATTGAGCCAAAGGGAGTTCATTTATTTTGTTTTCTCCATCTGTTCCGCTGTAAAATGTTCCCATTAAAAGTTAGTGAATTGTCAGCTACAAGTATCAAGACGATGCAATGAAGGACTGCAGTGCCTTAATTTCCAGTGATTTATTTTTGAGTTTGTAAATTTCATCGAAATTAAACTAACCATAAGGAGAAAAATGTTGAGGAAAAATATGCATTTTAATGTAAGATCCTCTGCCTACTAAATGTAAGCAGCTAAAAGGCAAATCCTACCGCATGACACCCTTCTGACTTGTTCCTTCTTTATTAGAATTTCCAAGAAAAATCTCCTTCAGTTTCCCTTCGGGATCCATAGAGCAACTGGATTATAGTCTGGGATAAATTAATTGGATAACTTAATTCCTCCCCAGCCCTTTTGAAAACCCATGGCCTATTGCAGAACAAGGTTGGGGTTACCAAAGCTTGTGAAGGAAGACCTCCTTGGGAAGGGGCTTTGTTTTCATTTTGATTCAAAGGGCTAATGAGAAGGGAATGAAGTCCCTGGCAGCCCACAGAATGGGTTGTTCAATAGGATTCTGTTGTACCTTGAAAAGATAAACCCCAAATAGCACTGTCCTGTAAAGTACCTTTTCTGTTTGCTTCTGGTTGCCTGAAGCACTTGTCCGTTCAAAGGACTGCTCGGCCTCATCCGCCTCCTTACACTTCTGTTCATAGGTCTTCTTTGACTGTATGGAAATGAAACCGAATGTGAGGGTCTGGGTTAGGGACTGTCTCCAATGATATTCTAGGCATTTTCTGGTTTGCAGTCTGAGGGGAAAATCAGTGCCAAAGTTGGAGCAACAGAAAAATAGAACTGAAGAACTGGGCTAGGAATTGGGTCCTTTTCCTGCAGCCCTGGGTTGTTTGATTTACAGAGTTGCAGCCAGCTCCCTGCAGGGGTGCTCACGAACACACAGGCAGCTCTAGCACCATCAGGCATCTGTCCGAGCTACAGTGCAGAGACAAACTTAGGAGCACACATTCCCATGGTGCCAGTGGGGATGGACTGTCATTACTGTAGTGTGATTTGGAGCATCAGGTGCTGGTCAGTGTGTTGCCTTGCCCATTGCTCCAAGCTATGAGACCGAGCCACCACCCCATAATCTTGGAAACAAAAGAAATCCTTCTTTACACAAGAAGACATATGCGTCTTAGAGATTCACTTAGAATCTCAAACTGTTTAAATTAAAATTTTTAGTACAGTTCCAGCTGTAGCACTGGCAGATCTGCAACTACTTTTCTTTAGAGGCAATTGCCCATTGGAAACCAAACCCAGCTGCCTGCAGTTCCAGTTGGAGAGGTTTCCTCCTGTTTACAAGACTCCCTCACTGGTTTTAAAATTGTATTTACACAGACTGAAAAATTCCATGCACTTCTGTAAGTATCCTTGCCTAGGAAGAATGAAATCCTGTATGACCTGGGGTGTTGCTCATTCCAGTTGACTTTCTGAATACTTACTTTGGAGACTCTTCAGTGAGTACAGCAGAGATCAGCTTTCTCCTTGGAGCAGGAATCACAGCCTCTCTCTCACATGCTCTTGCACACTCACACACTCTTGACCTTTCTTTAATTATAGGTACATGTGATACAGAATTCACCCTGCCTCAAACCAGGGCCTGTTTGCATTGAGAAACCTGCACAAAACCTCCTTGCTTACCTCCATTGTTTTCTTATAATGGGACAATTTGCTCTTTTGCATGCGCTCCATTGCAGACTCGTACTGTAAGAAACACATAGAATTTAGCATTTCTTGCCTCAGACTTCCCCCCCCCCCCGCCTCTTCTAGTGGCAGGATGAGGAAAATGACTTCGCCCTGCTTTTACTCAGGACAGTTTCTAAGTGATACTGAGAGCATCAGAGTGACAGGTAAAAACAATAATCCAAGATAATTCTGCTTCAGTGATTGCCATTAATAGCAGAGAGGATGGAGATCTCAATTTTCTCTGTCTCCCCCCCCCCTTTTATTTTCTTAAGGAGATTAAACAGTGTAACACCCAGTCACAGTGCCCATCAGCTTTTCCAGCAGAGTTCCTTTGCTGTCGCAAGAGCTTGATCCCACATCTTTGCAGACCAAACCACTGTCTCACCCACAAGAGCAAGGGTGCTTATTCATTTTAAACACAAACAATCCCTGTGTAATTTGCATTCCAATGCTTCTGGCAAAGTTATGCTCAATGCAGTTTGATTTCCATACCGTCATCTGGTCAGTTGTCCCCAAAGAACAGCACTGAATTCTCCTTTATGGCTTTAGTTGTGATATGCCCAGCCTTATGTGGCAGTGAGATATGCTTGTACTTGGCAGGGTATGTGTTTCCTCAGTGGGACTTTTGGTCCTTTATATTCTGCTCAAGCAAAACTCTCTGGGGCTACCCAGAGGCTTGCTTCGTTGGGCCAAATAGCACAGTCCTGAGAGCAGTTCCAGTGAAACACAAATCACAGGATTTTGGGAGCTTACCAAGAATGCTGACTATCCTATCTAATGTTGACTCCCCCACAGCCACATGCTGGACGAAGCAAAAAGCTTGCCTAAGATTCCAAAGCATTTTTTTCCAGGTCTCTCTGTTTCCAGTTGTTAATGTTTTCAATAGGAGAGAGAACCTCTGTCTTTGGAAATCCTATGGCAAAGTGGTGGGGATACAAATGGTGATGAGCTAGGTGTTTGCTGTCTGTCTTTGCATGCTTTATTTGCTTCATCAGATCACAGTGGACCTCAAATCTCAGTAGCAGCGCTGGTTTTACACGCTTTAATATTTGGAGCCCCTTGCTATTCCAAGTTCCTGTGTGTCAGGGTTTTTACACAAGACTTTTATGCCGTTGGATATTGGTCATGTGCATTTTCATTTGTTTAGAATTAGCACAGAACTGAACATTTTACTCCTCCATCAGTGCTTTCAATGTTAAGTGACTGTCCCATCTTTGTCTTCAATCCCATGGAACCAGAGAAGGTGTTACGTGATCACTGTTGTCTCTATTGGGAGCTACTCTTTCAAGGGACTTAGAGCTGGATACGGTCATAAGGAATGAAATGGCCTTAAAGGTACTGAAATTTTTGTTATACAACATCAACTAGATGCTGTTTATTCCACATATTTGTAATAGAGCATATATTGGTGTTGCATTCAGCATGATAGTAATTTGCTTTTATGTTTCTAAATGTTTGCATTACCCCTTCATCATAGTGCGTGTTAGAGATGATGCAGGATCATACCAAAGAAACCCAATTAGCAAGGGTATTAAAAAGAGCAAAGGAGGAATTACGGTCTTGCAGGAATAATAATAGTATCTGCAGTTGCACCCAAGAGAGTAAAAGTGAGTAAAGCCTCTGTCTCCTGAGTTCAGAGCACTGCTTTATTTCCAACTGGGAACAGAAAGAGATTTTCTGCCACAGGCTGGTGTATGGAGTGAGCAGGGCACACTGGACACGTTTCATCCTCTTGGGCAGTATTCACAGCCCCTGGCTGGAGACAGGCCATCAGCATGGACTATTGACCCAATCTATTTCAACATTTCTCTAGTTCCTCACCTTTTTCCTTTGTTCCTTCTGTCTTTCTCGGAACTCCTCTATTCCTTTCAGTTCATCCTTCAGCATTACTGCTAGCTGGAGATGAGAGTTTCCAACACTTTCAGTTTCTAAAGCAAATCAGAATTCACATACAGTCAGTGGACAGGTTTTGAAATCTGACGCCATGTTTTTCAGGAGATGTTTCTGGGATGTGGCTACTGCATGACTTGTTAATGTACGAAGCAGCCATAACAAAAGGCTTCCCTATGTTTCTGCATGCACTGACATTGCCCAGGGCTCCCACAGTCTCAATAAGGCTTACTGCAGGTCCTCTCAGGGCTGCACAATGCATGGGCAACACTCCTTGTTGCAGAGGAGGAACACACACTCAGAGCAGCCTTGGCCAGTGCAGAGCCCTGTTTACCCCAGGCACCTTTTGGGGCTGGAAGACAGACGTTGTGGGGCAGAGGGAGGGAAGGAGCTGGTGGCCTGTACCACCACCCCCTTGCGTCTGCCTTCCTTCTACCGCACTGCTGGATTGTCATTGCCTCTGCTTCCAGTTGCACCCAGCCTTGTCCAAGTGTCATTAGACAAGGTTGCAAGCTGAGAATTCCACAGGGTTGGCAGGGATTGATTGAATGTCAGAGCACCTGGCTGATGCTGTTTGAAGTGGCCGGTAACTCCTCTCCATTTGTCAGCATTGGTGCCTCTGAAATGGAACCCCACATTTCCAGCAGTATTGAGCTCCCCCACCCAGGCTCTAAAAATACCTTCATTCACCAGCTGCCTTTCAAAGGGTGTTTTTATCTAAGCAGCAGGTGCCAGTAGCCCGGTCGCTGTGATGGTGCTGCATTTTCTGTGTGTGAAAGGGTTTTGTTCAGCCTTGGGTACGTTTAGAGAACGTGCTGGTTTGAGGCTGGGGGCTTCAGCAGGGGGAACAGAGCTGGTATCTTGTGACCTCATCCAGACAAAAGTAATTTGAGGAACAAGCCATTTTCTTTGCCACCAGAGAGTGGATTGAGTCCCCGGCCTTGGAGGATTTCCAGTGAGTGCTTTCCCTCCACTCTCCACACTGCAGACCGGGATAGAAAAGTTGGAAATGGAGGGGGAAAGAGGATGAAAGACCCCCGAGGAGGTGAGCACATTGGGTGTCTGTCTTACCCAGGTCAGAAAGGAAGCTGTAAATACTTACGTTGCTTGAGCCTCTCAAATGCTGCCTTCAGTGTGCTGTGAAGCAGAAACAAGTGCACTTTATTAGTACAGGCTTCTAAGGACTGTGAATCTAGAGAAAAAGCTTTCCCTCAGAAGAGGGGATAAAACTCTTAATAGTCTTGTAATAAAAGTTGACCACGCTAACAAGCACAACAGCATCAATCTGTTCCCATCAGGAAATGCAATAAAATGCTCCATGAAGCAAGGAATTGTGCTACTCCTCATGTGCACCCTCTTTTTGAATCCCACTCTATTTGTGGCTGTGAACGTTAACAGGCAAACTCTCTGTTCTTGCACCTTGCCAATGGTTACGAGTCGACTGCATGAAATAAAGACGGTCAAGGGGAACTGGGGTTTGGAGCACTAGTCTGAAGGGCAGAGCGAAACCAGCTCCACCCTCTGTGTTGAATGCGACACCAGCAAATTTCTCCTCCTCGGTGACCCTTGAAGCTAGAGCAGCTCCTCTCTGCAGCATCCTCGGTACCGTGCTTCCCGAGCACCCCCGTGTGGCACAGCTCGCTCTCCTTTAACACACACAAATGGTGCGGAGAACCTAGGGAAGCTTTGAAACCCTGCTGCTCCCGGGGATTTGCGGCATCCCAGAAGCACAGCATGAATAAACCATGCCGTGAAATCAGGCCTCGGTGCTGGGCTGTGAAGTACAGAAGATGAGCAAAAAGAGATGTTATGCTGCTCGTCCAGATGGACCTACATAAATATGTGGTCCTACAATGTAGAGCTGCAGAAGGGCATGAAAGGGCAACAACAGATTGCTTGATGTCCTGGTCTTTTCACAGTCCAGGGCCCATTTTAAGCAAGCATCAGAGATACCAGAGAGAAGTGGTGGGAAAGAGCATAGTCTGTAAGAGCATTTTCAACCTAACCTCCTCTAGCTCCGAGCCTGCAGGCTGGCAGAGCATTTCTATACACAGAAGCCAGGGCTGTGGTGCGAGCTGGAGGTTTTCTGGGTTAGAAAGCGTGTCTTCAAGCCCCAGAGTGTTCCCTGAAGGAAACAGGTCTGGGGTCTCCATGGAGCCCTGATCTACGCCAGGCGGGCGCCCAGGGAACAGCCTGTTAATGAAGCCCCTGCAGTCTTCCTGGCTGCAGCCTGGCTACTAGGAGAGCTCAGAAGAGGATACATATCACTTCCCAGCCATGTGCAGCTGCAGATGGGTAGGGAAATTGTGTATCTCTTGGGCCATTTCAGGCGTCTTAAGAGACACATGAAGGATCCTAATTGCCCTGTGTTAATTTAGGCTGGACATCTGTTTCCTAATCAAAGCTTGCTCTCCCAGTAGCAGGGCTGCCTTGCCAGGCGTAACTAAAATGCACAGGAGATGGGAAAGGCTGGACCCCTCCTCAGTGATACTGCTTTGCAGTCCACTGCCAAATCCACATTGATATAAATGTATGAGGAAAAGACTTTCAGGCAGAGAAGATGAGTATTGAGCTAACTGCTTGATTCTTTCAGCTTTCAACTGGATTGGTTGAGGTGAATCTCCTGAGACAAGATGGGAAATGTGCTGGGTCAAGTACTTTTCAGTATTGTCCTAATAATGCTTAAACATTTTGAAGGCTCATTTTAGAGGGGAAAAGAAACAAAACCCTGATATGAAATATTGATGGAAACAAAATTTTCAGCACACAAAGGAAACAAGCTAAGCTGGTTAAAAGCTTGCAATTTAAAGGCAGGTTGAATATGCAGCAGAGAGAGCTTTTGCTCATCCAAAAGCTCTAATGGATTATTTTGAAAAAATATGTATATTCAAGGAATAATAAATTGCTTTTTTAGAGTGGATTTTCCAATAGGAGGTGGAGAATATGCCAACAGCTTCATGCCTGAAATGGGTAAATGCTGCCATTTAAAAAGTAGAGGACACCCGCAAACTGCACATACTGTTTGCATGCTGTGTTGATCTCTTGTGCCCAAAGACTGCTTTTTTCCACTTGCTGCTGGTGATTCAGGCTATACAGAGACTGGCAGAATTGCCATAGTGGATACTCAGTACATATCAAGGACAAAAGCAACTCCCTGCTTTTTTGTTTTCCAGGCATCGGAGCTACCAGAGCAGCTCATGATCCATAAGCCATACATGAAGCTTTTCTCCTTTTTGCTGGCTCTCTGTAAGGACAAGTGTGTCTTCTGGTGTAATAACACATCTGGCTCTGACCTGGAGAGAGACCAGTTTGCTGCCTGCATGGTCTCAAATGGTCTTTCCAGAAAGCTCTGGCCTTTTGCTCCTTGCACAGAAGATTTGTCCAGCCAGTTTGCTAGCTGCTGACTGGGACAAGGCCACAGTCCATAAGTAGATTGAAAAAGACTTCAGCCATTTCCTTCCTTATTTCTGTAATAACCTTCTATAATCATTGGCTCAGATCCCTCATCCTTACGGGGCTCAAGGGAGTACCAAATGTGTCATTGTGCCAAGTGATGTGTGGGAGAGAAAAAATAAATCCAATTTTGATCCATGGATCCATCAGGTATTCCCTTAGGATTTAGGGCTGCCGCAGCAGCACTATAGATTAGCTCCTTATTGCTTCTAGGGGTTCTGATTAGATCAGTGAAATGCAGCATTCCAGTGCTTTGGAGGGGTTAATAGAAGCAACTCACGTAGCTGACATCCGAGTGGACTTAGTTGTGGCTGTGCTGGGTTGTATGTACAATATCTGTTATCCATTTCTCATGGGTGGATCTGACTTTCTAACGGGATTAATAAGGGCTTTATTCTGAAGTAACAGAAGTGAGGGTGTTTCACCTTCCTGGACACTTTCAGAGTTCTATCTTCCGTACCTGGAGCTCTCTGCAGATACCTCCTTGAAAACAGCGTTGGACACAAATTTACTGTGGTGTTTGTTCAAGGACTCCCCCTTGGACATCTAAAGATTGGATTTGTCACAGTGAATTTCTGGCACAAACACGATTGACCCTGACTCCGGAGTAAAGGGAACAACAGATAGAACTTGTGCAACAGGAGCTCTGCAGCAACTCCGGGTGATCTTTGCCATCTAGCGGCTAAAATACTCTTACCGTCTTCGGGAGCACCCACCCTGGCTGCTGCCTTCTGGTACTGTACTCTCCTGCTACTCCACTGCAGCGGCATTGAGCTGCTCTTGTAAAAGCTACAGTTCCCAGTGCTTGTTTTTTCGGTTGGAGAAGGAGAAGGACAATAGCAGAGCTTTTAGAGGAACTGGGAAACCAAGGGGGGAAGCTCATTACAACAAAGCTCACCCATTGTTCAGCATTCTTGTTCTGTAGATTGCAAAATGCTTTCCAAAATGAACTTACCCAGATTTACCCAGCACACCAAAGCTGGAAAGGCAACCCTGTCTCCAGGGCACTGACTGCTAGTCCCTGTGGCTCTCCTCTGACAGGATAAACATTACACAATGCATCATTTGAGAGCTTGGCTTGATTTCTCTCCCAGCAGAACCTGTCCCCTGCTTCTCAGGCAGCAAATGCTTCCTGTATTTGAGTGCTTTGTTTGGCACTTGCCCACTGTTTACAGTCCAGGTATGAGGAGCAGTGCATCTGATCATAATCCTTTCTATTCATGCACTGTGCAGAATTAGGTTGTACTTGGTTCAGGAGACTCAATCGGAACAGCATGGGATGCCTGCACTTCCAAGTGGACTTGTCCTGGCTGCTCTGTTTGCTTTCTCTCTGGTTTTGGACCTGGTTTTTGCTAGAGACCTGGGCTGTTGCTGGACAGCAGGCCTATGTGACACGAGGACCACCAGGAAGTGGACTGTAGGAAGGCCCTGGTATCTTCCCAGTCGTCCAAAGCTGAGTTTCATGACAGAGCTGTCTCGGTGGCAGTGCAGGTACTCAGTGGCAGGCTCACTCACCACGTACATGGTTGTACCACACCTTTTTGTTTTCAGCTTTAGCCTTGATGTTTTGGGCATTTTTATATATACACTCGCCTTTAGAGACTGGTTTGAGTAATTCAGAGACTCCCTTTACAGGAAGGTAAAACGGGCCCTTCTAACCGGAAAACCACAGGTCTTTTTTAATTTTCTTTCTATCTTTGCTTGGTGAAGAGGAGCCTGAAATAACCTCACCTCCCTGAACTGGTAGGTTTCAGTTTGAACAGCAACGTGATCTACAATGTTCTGTTCTTATTGTAATTGTTAAAAACACTCTTTCTGAAATGTAGAGAATTCTCTGCCACATGAACTCTACAGACCACTTCCCAGCAGACCTCTTCACCCTCTGTCTCCAGTAACTTATATCCTGATAACGTGGTTACGAAACCAACCCAGTGCCAGTCTCCTCTGAGGCCATGGTTAGCATCTCTCTTCCTGCCACACAGGGAAGACCTGGTGTAGTTTAAGCAACATTTCTTTGTGTACAGCCCAGTGACAGCAGCAAAGTGTGGGGACCCAAGGTCAGAAGCATCTGGTCTCAAATAATTTGCCCTTGGGATTCTGTCTGCATTGCAAAAAGGAAAAGAAGGGGGAGGTGGTGTCCTCTGTGAACAGGGTGGTACCCGAGTCACTACCAGACACACAGCAGAGTGCTTCATAGAAGAATTGCATCTAACATTGTTTAGCAGGGATGTGGTGAAAACATCAAAGACTTAATTTAGCCAGGGTGTTTTCTTCTGGCTCTCAGAGGAGCTATAAACAGAAAGGCAAAACTGCTCAGTGGTGCAACTCGAAAGATTTCTGCACAGGTCCCAGCTATGATGTCATGTTGAAGCCACCTGTAGTGCACAAAAGGCATGAGGAGCACCCCTTCTCTGAGCAGGGCATCCGAGTTTCTGACTGTCTGTAAGTTTATGCTAGCAAGGCACTGGCCAGCATGAGCAGTCATGAAAGCAGCAACCAATGTGGAGGGCTGCTGTAGTGCTGCAGTGTGTCTGCACCGTGTTTTGCTCCTGGTGCTTAGGTATTTTCAGATAAGGGTCAGAAGGAAACAGCCCCAGACTGAATGGGGGATGTATCATCACTCCCAGGGTGGGTTACTGGGAGCATGGATGCATCGCCCCAGACTTTGCTGGGGCAAAGGGGTAAACAGGATGAGATTTCCATGTACCTTCTCTTCCCTATGGATCTGTGCCCAAAGACTACAAGACCCCTTGTGACTCCAGAATGACCTCTGCTATTCAAATCAAAGGATAAAACCATCCAAACATCTTTTGGGCCTTTAACATAAAAATAAACTTCCTCACGTCTCTTGGAAAGAGAGCAGCACTGCTCAAAAGTGCCTGTCCCCATCACTAGAGAGCTTACCTAGGCTGGACATAACAAGAACTGAGCAGGGCCTTAGCTCTTTCAAACTATGTGTTTGGGTCCATTTTCCATAGTCCTGAAAGTTCAAAGCACAAGTTTATATGCTCTGTGTGGGTTCAGAACATTTGAGTGGAGAATAACTAATTATGGAAGGATGTGACCTTCCCAAATGCCTTTTAGCTTCAGTTCACAAATGCCTGCTTTGTGTGAATAATACAGAGAGTTCTGTATGTTAAGTGACAGTTGCCCTATATTTATACACAGGAAGCAGCAATTGGCATTTTGTTACAGATGCCCTCACCTCACGCTCACTGAAATATTCTATTTCAGGCATTGCAGAGAAGGGCAGAGTAGACATAGGCTTAATGGAACAGCCCTATCCCAAGGTCTGAAGGAGATGGCAGTGGAAAAGAGGGAAGGAAAACAGTAGGAAATCATATACATGAGAAGAGACAGGCAGAGCAAATGACAGAAATAGCTGTTGTCAGAATAGGCAGAATTTAACCAGTGACTGTTTACATCAGTTATTGTATGAAAGAACAGAGTTCCCAGAGGCTCTATTTCAACTGAAGCTGGGGATGTATCTGAAAACTGGGCTCTGTTTTCATGTTGTGCTGCTGAAGAGGTGCCCAAAGCTACTGCATGGAAATTCCCAGTCACCTTGCAGCCGGAAAGGTGTTTCCTCTTAAAGGCATGAGGTGTGCTGAGAATCATCTATAGTGTGTGGAGACATCACTACTGTGTGCACTACCAGCAAACACTTGCAAACTTGATCTCAAATACCAAGTTTCTGTGCATCCTCTCCCATGTGAGCAGCACAGAATATGGAGAGTGCAAACCAGCACTGCAGTTTGAACTTAGAATCATAGAATCACAGAATGCTTTGGGTTGGAAAGGACCTTAAGATCATCCAGTTCCAACCCCCTGCCACAGGCAGGGATGCCTTGTATTAGAGCAGGTTGATCCAAGCCTCATCCAACCTGGCCTTGAACACTGCCAGGGATGGGGCAGCCACAGTTTCTCTGGGCACCCTGTGCCAGCGCCTCAGCACCCTCAGAGGGAAGAGCTTCTTCCTTATATCTGACCTGAACTTCCCCTCTTTAAGTTTGAACTCATCACTCCTTGTCCTATGAAGCCCCTGATGAAGGGTCCCTCTCCAGCATCCTTGTAGCCCCCTTCAGTTTATTTAGGAGATAGGACCTCATATGCTTGCCCTGTTATTCCACTCCTCTCCTGAGACCTAGTTTTTGGGAAAGCATATTAAGCTGAAGGGCTTTTGGTCTGAGCCTCTGTGACCCTCTTGCAGTCTTGCATTTAGATTCAAGTTGTGTGCATCCTTCTGTACACTAGAATGAACTTGCCAAGACCTATAGCACTGCTCAGGGAGATCTGTGTCATGGCTTGGGAAGAGGATCTCTCTCCCTTCCCTATAGGAAGTAGTTTCTAGCAGCTGCAGTGCTCAAGGCAAGGGCAAGCAGCCCGAATTTGCTTGAATCAGTCTGGACTATTGAACGATTGTGCCCTGTGGCTGTTAGGCAGCACTTAAAGGGAACTTCTGTTTCTTGGGCTGGAAGCTGGAGTGTTTGTTTGCTATGCCCATGGTAACCAGCACCAGCTTCTTTCAGAAACCCTCTCCTTGCTTTTCTGTTGTTTCATTTTTTCTTTTTAAATAAAAGATAAAGGTTTTCTACACCCTAAGGCTCACCATGGCCATTTCCAATACTGGTTTAAAAAGGAGCAGTGAGGATCTCGCTGAAGTCAGCTGCACCTCCCGTAGCAGTGCTAAAAACTCGTCCCCTGCTAGCTCTCAGGTCAAAGTGATTCCTTGTATTTCTGGTGCTGAGGAGTCTGCAGATGGAGACACAACACTGCCCTCTTTTCCCAGGTCATGATGTTATATCACTGCTGATACTCAGTAGTGAAGTGTCCTAGAACAGTCTTGGCTTGTCTCTGCCAAGTACAAGCACCCCCAGAGGTCAGATCTCCAGCAGAGGAGCTGTAAGGATGCTGAGGGAACAAGCACTAGACAGCATATAGGATGGAAACCTGATGGCTGCTGTCACCTACATTTTCCTCAAAGCAATGGAGAGTGGTCCCACAGTTGCTGTTACGTTTCAGCAAGCCTTCTCTACTATCCTGCTGTGAGGCAGCAGCATATTTCTTCGTCTGTGTCTTTCAGTGAATCATAATGGGCAGTTGGATCTATTTATACCTTTAGCTGAGTTCAGCAGTTTGCTCCAGCTGAAGCAAAAGCCTGGGGGAGAAGGAAATCTTCTCTTTGATTCACTGGGGTAGAAGGGAATCTTTTTTTCTCTACATATTTCAGTTTCCAAATGTTTGAGATGGGAAGAACTGGGCAGCCATCAGGGATTGTGTTTCTGGAGTTGGAAAGAGCTGTTCACACTGGTATTGGGAGGACATGAGCACATGAATGGGCTCTCCATGACATGGAGCAGTGCCACCACATCCAGTTGGGCAGATCTGGTGTTGGCTGAGGGGGGAGATGGGTTTCCCAGAAGGCCCCTGCATAGAGACTGCTGCTCAGTCCAGCTTCCCGCCACCTCTCTCCTGCTCTGCCTTCCATAGCTGCTACAGAGCATCACTTGGATGCTCCACCGCTGGTGGAGGGATAGGAGGTTTCTGCAGCCAATTCATTCATTTCAGAAGTTGTGCTAAATGGAATTAATCGGCCTTGCAGTTGTTTCTCTTAAGGTCTTCTGGGTATTTTCTGATACTGGAAGTTTTTAGGTGGTGGTTGTGGATGGATTTTCTATGTTCTTTTTATTGAGTTTTTGAAAGGGTATTGGGGACCTTCCTGCTATTGAGAACTACTGGGGTGTGAAATGATTTCCCAGGAGAAGTGACAGAAAGCCTTAGTATCTGAAATGTTTAAAAGATGACTGAAATTAAGACTACAGGATAATAATTTTGCACTAGCAAGAAAATGAGTGATCTAAAATCAGTAATTCCTGCTCCTCTGCAATACAGAGCATGGAGTCAGTAATTCCTGCTCCTCTGCAATACAGAGCATGGAGTCAGTAATTCCTGCTCCTCTGCAATACAGAGCATGGAGTCAGTAATTCCTGCCTTCTGCAATACAGAGCATGGCTCAGGAAGCGCTGTGAAATGTCCTGCTAAAACCGTTGCCAAATGTCAAATGCAATTGTCCAGTGCAAGTTTTAGGTATAAACACATGCACACACCTTCACTAGACTTTATTTGCTCCCAAAAGCTGCATTTCAAGATGTGTACAGTCCTGTTCAGCCTGTCAGTCACTTATAATACTATTAGGACTCAGTGTGCCAATAGGGAGTCCTTTAAAGAGGAAGCACTTGGAATAATGCACGGGGATATTTGTAGCATAGTTCTTTCAAGCTTTTCTTGTTATAGGTATTGCAGAGGTTCCCTCCCACTGGTCTCCCTGAAGGACTGTGTTTGGGAGCAGAGCTGCTGCCAGCAATCAGTGCCACACAAACAAACACAAGCTTCACAAGATATCACAAATCTTAAGGCATTAAACCCAAATACTTCCCTTTGTGAGTTGTTCCAGCCTTTGGATAGACCCCAGTTTTCTCTGATTTTAAAGTGCCCTTCACTGCCCATCTGTGTAATCCCTTAAACACCCAGAGAATGCTGGATGGCAGAAAGCAAAGTGTCCCCTCTCTGCTTCGGCACAGAGACAGAGAGACATTTGCTCTGATAAAAACATCAGCACGAAGCTGGTCACTACCAGCTCTGAAGCATGTTCTGTTGCGATATTCAGCCTTCTTTCTCTACGTCAAGCTATAAAATTGCTGGATCAAAGTAGAGCTGGACCTGAGTCCAAACTTCCCACAACTTGACGGGGAACTTGGATCCATGTCCCAACTCTGGGGCTTGGCTCTGCCTCTGAATCAAGCTCTTATAATCTCTTAGGAAGAGTCAGAACCATGAATTACCCACTAAGTCACTGAAGGGCACCCAGAGCTGGCTGTTTCTGCACACGTTTGCTCTGCCTGCCTTGTGTTGCCAGTAAAGAAATCTAGGTTACTAATCTTTGGTTAATCCTGGAAATCTTTGCTTTTACTTTGGGAAGAAGCTGTGCATCATTCATGTGCTATTTTAACTTCAAAATGATTTTTCTTCTCCTTCCTTTCCTCCGATCAGGTCAGTGAATTGAGACACCAGGAGATGGTAGAAGCCATCTCCAGCAGCCTTTGCAAGGAGCCTTGCTACACCTTACTGCATCACTCAGAAGCAAGGGAGAGGCAGGGGGCACTGGGGGAGGAAAGGCTTGCATGTTCTCTGGAGTCATCCTCAGTGCTCTCTGCACAAGTTTCCCTGTTAGCCTGGGTGTGCCACCACCAAATGGATAGCAAGTGCTATGGGGATTGCCTTGCATTTCCATGCCATGGTGGTGCAGGGGTTTGAGGTCAAGCTTTCCCATAAGCTCTGAGCAGGAAACCACCCTCACACTGAGAGTGGTGAATTAACATGAAAAGGAGACTGCAGTTAAGAAATGAGATACGGGATGGATGAGGGTAGCGGGCCCCAGGGATCAATAGAGCTGTTCCGTGTTTGATTGAGGTCTTCTCTTTCAGACTTGTCTTCTGTGACCCCAAATCTTCATCCTCTGCCACCTTATTACTGTATTATTACTTGTTGCAATAATGACGGAATGTCTCATTATTGCTGCTACCATCAATAATAGCAGCAGTTTATCAGCAGTGTTTATTAAGTTAAATTCCATGCCAACATATATCTTCCCCTCACAACACAATTTATATGTGATCTCAGATAGTAGTGGTAGAAGACAGAGAAAAATCTATGTCATTTTAGTGTATTTCAGTAGTTCATTGATTTGTTTCAAATTAAGTCCCTTCAAAGAGGTTTAAAGTTTGTGTTCCTAAACTGAGCCTTTTTCCTGCTGCAGAAAACTGATTTTTGGTGTCTTTACACTTTGCATTTGTTCTGTCACAGTTTGTTTGTGTCCACCAGCTTCCCAGAATTGCCAAGCCAGCATCCTAAACACTCCACAACCTTTTCCCTTCCCTTTTTCCCACATTGCTTAGTTTGGTTTTGGAAGCATTTTTAGGAATCCTGAAATGAAAAAAATTCCCAGTGAAGACCTACTGGGAATTCCCAAAGAGAGACTTTGTGAATCCTGCTTTGAAAGGACTGTGGTGTTTCCCCCTTTCTTCCTGTATGCTGCTCACAGCTTATGGCCCCATTCATAGGCAAAACACAGGAGTCTGATATTGTTTCCAAAATGCTTTTGTGTGCACTAATAAGGACAGAATTCCTTACTTGATTTCCGTTTGTCCTCCTGCTTTTCGGGCGATTTGGATCAGCTCTTTTCCATATCTCTCTTCTGCTTGTGCTCTGTTAAGAGAAAAACTTCACTCAGTTTCTCCTAATGGTACCAGGGTCACATTCACATAAACCTTGTAATTGCATCTGAGGTACAGAATGTGAGAAATACAGTTTCTTTACTTTCTCTATCTCCTCAATTCTCGTGCTATTATTTACCTCTCAAATATCTGGAGTGAGCTATTTCTAGAAGAAATGAGGGAAAAGGAAGCCCATCTCCATGGCATTGGTTACTGTGGAGTGCTATGGACAACTCTGTCCCCAAAACGTTGGATTCCATTAGAAGAAGGGGTACTGAAGTGTAGTGAAGATGCTGTTTTGCAACAGAAGCCAAAAAGAAGAGAGCTGACTTGACCCATCAAAAAGAAGGCTGGGAGGGGAGGGAAGAGTAGCTTCTGAAGGACACATTTGAGAGGTTGTGAATAAGTGAGAGCAGGGAGTAGCAGTAGAAACATGAGGTGCAGCTTGAAAGAGCTGCGGTGGAGGCAGAGGGGGAAGGTGAGTCTGTGATAGTTTTGTGGAGGGCACAATATGATGCGGTCTCACCTAATGGGGAACCGGAACTGGTGACTCAGGGAAGTGGTTCTGTTTCTATGGGTAATAAAGAAATACAAGTATTTCTTTGCTGTTTCCCACTGCCCCAGCTCTGGAAGAAATTTCTCTTCTCTGTTATTGCTTTTCTCCTGGGTGCAAGACCAGGGTGGCACTAAGTTTTCAGTCTTTGAGTAGCTGCTAAAATCTATTGAATGGATAATGAACAGAGAGCCTGGTGCTAGGATTTGAGGGGGGAGGGGGGTGTTTAGCGTAATTCCACTTCTCAAAAGTGGTTTCAAAGCATTTCAAACAGTTTTGAGCCTGAAACTTGGCATCTTAGAGAAACACGCTCTTTGTTCAGAGAAGGCATTTCGATGTGAGTGCGAGGCCATGCAACCCCACTGGCTTGTTCTTCCACCCTTCCTCCTGCTCGGCCATGCTGTGCTTTATTATCACTATTTGCTGATTTCCAGTGTTTTGGGGGCAGGTTTTGCAGTGTTCAACATGGCAGCTGTAGGACACATCTCTTTGAGAACACGCGACCATGCATTCGACTGCTCCTCTGCGCCTGATGGCTGGGAGCACCTTGTATTGTAGGCAGCTCTACTGGTGGCTCTGGTGCAATTTCACTGGTTTGCAACCATCTTCCATGGTTGTAACCATCTTCCTGACCTGTGGCAGGCTCATCCTGGGGACTTCCCCCAGGCCCAGGTATCTGTCAGGCTGGCGGAGTAGCAGTGTTGGTCATACAGCAGCCTATGGTCACTGTAACCTGGAGCAGAGGCTGCTCTTGGCCTCTGTCTATGGCTCCCATGCATCCAACACTGCATGTGCAGTTAGTTAATTGCTGTCATCCTGTACTAGAAATGGCTGAGTTTTAGTGGGTTATTCCTATGTCACTGCTTTGGGATTCCTCCTAGAAGAACAGGGTGCAAAGTATATTGACAGGCCACACTGAAGTACCTCTTTATTTTCACATTAGATGGATGAAATTTCATTGAAATGGAAATATACCCCAGAGACACAATGCTGCAGAAGTAAAATAGGTTAATTTTCTTCTGATTTTGATAACAAGAAACACAAGTGGCAGAGCCAGTAGTGTGGCAGAGCCACTTAGTGCCAGCGGATGTACAGCAATTAGAATAACTCCAGTGCTACAGTCCCACTTGGCTTGCTTGATACACATAGGCTTGCTTGGTATATCACAGGGAAAAAGCCTGGCCAGCTCTTAAGCCAGTCCCAGCTCCTGCAAAACCCTTGGATCACATCTTCCTGAAACCTCAGGCATGGGACTAGACTAGCCCAGGATCAGAGGAGGTTGGCAGGGGGCTGGCACCATCACTTCACATCTTGGTGCTGCCTTTCCTAATTCCAGTACTCTTGCACACAGCTTCTAGGTTTCCCTGTCCCATGAATGACATGAGAACAAGCTGAAGCAAGCATCCTGCAGGGATAAATTGGAGGTGACACCTTTCTGCAAGTCAGTGCCCACTATCTCTTCTCCTTTTCCTCCTCTCCCAGCATGCACATACACATTTGCACACTCACTGAAATGTTTTGTGGGTGTGCAAAAGTTCATGGAAACATTCGTTCTTGTGGCTTTCAGATCTGCAAGATGACCGTACATTTATTTTTCTTTGTGGGAAGTCTTTTGTGCCTCCACCACAAGCCAGGAAGAACCTTATCCTGTAACTTGCAGAAACCTCTAGAGTGCTGTGTTAAAAAGTATGGGCGTATGTGGCATCAGATGTATGCTGCCATGCAGAGCCTTCCTGAAGCCTGCAGTGAGTTCTGATCTCAGTAAGTTATGAGTCACAAAGGAGCTGTTTTAAACAGTTGAAGCTAAGCTACCATCGGACAGATGTGTCTTCAGGACTTGTGACACAAAATAGGTTTCCACTGGTGGTCAAGAAAAGCAATTCAAATAGGTTCAGATTTTGATGGGAGGCTCTTCACACCCTGTGAAATGGTCAACTTTCAGTTTGACAGTCACATCCCCTCGAAAGTCCCTGTGTTTGAAAAGTAGCCTTCAGAAAACCAGCCTACAACCAGATGGGGACAGCCTGGGAAGAGAAAGCAGGCTGTGACTGAGGAAGCCTGAGCAATAGCTGGAAGGAGACAGTTCTGAAATGGACTGCTCTAGGACTACCTGCTGACTACATAATCCGTATGGTGTGGTCTTCCTCCAGGTCACGCATGAGCATGTATGTGCCCCGTGCTACATGCTGGAACTGTTAAAACCCAGCCACTTAAACCAGAAATACATTTCAGGTTTATTTTTCCAAGTGAGAAGTACAAAACTGAATGGCAAAGGAGTCAGAGCAGCTGTGTAATATGTATTTTCTCACCCACAAAAGTGTCAGCAGCCTACAGCAGCTGTTGAGAGGCACCCAAGCAGCATGTAAAGGATGGACATAAAGTACAAGGTTGTTATTCAAAGTCTGGTAGTGTTGGTGAACGATGGAGGTTGTCTGGGGAAAGGCTTCTGTTAGCATCTTCTATAGGTTTGTATTTGAAAAACGGGCTGTTGTTGGTAGCTCCAGAAAACTGAAACAGTGCCTGTGGCAACAGTGAGTTCATAGAGAAAGAAAAATGTGCAAGTGGTTTGCTCCCTGCAAAAGGGGAAACTCAGCAGTGCTGCCTGGGGACGTGTGTGCTACTGTGTGATTCTGGACTGATAAGACCTGGTCTTGAAGGAGCTCTGAGTTTCTTGCTTTTTCAACCTTCTTGAGTCTCTGGGATTCCTGTTTGCTGTCTACATCACAAGGTTTGGCCTCAAATCACTCAGCTTTTCCTATGTAAACTGGTATCATTACCAAGTTCAGAGCCAGCCTGCTATTCCTTTCCAGATGCCAAATAGGACAGAAAACAGAGGCTGTTCAGACTTCTTTCACTCTGATTCTCTTACCTCTGCTTGAGCAAATCCTCCACATCTTTGCACATCTTCCTCCCATCCAACAGCCGCTGTACAAGCGCCTCGTAGCCAGTGTGGAGGGTGAACTCCTTGCACTAAAGACAGAAAGATAAAGAGTTGAGCTGATTTGTGCACTAAGTTTGCAGATTTACCAGACACCTACTGTCAGTCATATGGAGCAAACTGGGAAATCCCAATGGATTTAGATTTGCCCAGAGCAATGGTCACTGGGACAGGGCTAAGGGCTCAGATAGGGATGAGGTTCCTCCAAAGTGAAAATCTGTAAAAGTTTTTATTAAACCAAGTTTGGTTTTTAATACTGAAAAAGTGAAGTGGATTGCACATTTTGCTGTGTGGAAAGCAGCACTTGCTGTCTTCTTGGGGAAGTCATGTTTAGCTTTGGGTGTGGGTTCTTTGCAGAGCAGAGATGTATTAGCAGCTCTTAAGGACAACAGCTCCTCTTATCATATGTTTTCTACAACGAATGGTCAGAGTCAGCTCAGTGGCACAGGACTCTCAGTAGGACAGTGACCTGCTGTGGAGGTGCAAGTGGAGAAGAGAAGGATGAACACTGATCACAGGGCAGTGGCACAGCCACCCTGTTACTGGTGGGGTTTTTAATGGGAGGATGCGAGAAAGTAGGCATGTGGAGAGCTTAGGAATGTGGATGTGGGATCTGCAGGAGATTGGAAGTGTGTATTTCTGAGATGCTTGCCCATAAGTGCTGCTTCCCTTGCTTTGGCATTTACCACCCCATCTCCTGTGTAATACATGGGATTTGCTTGTGCTTTTGGGTCCTTTTGCAGCCTGTCCTGATCTGTGACCCCACATGGCAACTGGAGCCAGCCAAGGTGATCCATGGTTTCCAGCCAGCCACACCAGACAGGCAAGGTTACGGAGCTGGGAGGTGTTTGCTGCCCCAGAGCCAGGGCTCTTATCTTTTCCCAGGGCCCCGTTCCTCTGCTGTGCTCTAGGCCTGCAGTCCCTCCCCATCACACTAGTCCATGCATCAGGCTTGTCCCTGTCCATGTGATCTATCAAAGCACACCCCAGTGCATCTCAGACAAAAACATCCGAGTAATGAGAAGAAAAACAATTAGTTTTGTACTTCTTTTGTCATTTTCCCAACTTCCAGATTGCACTGCAGCAATGGTAAATCAGAGCTGCAGCACAGCCAGTGCTGCTGAGGCAATAGTGGGAGCACAGAAAGGGAAGGGAGTAAAGTTGCAACATCCTCCGAACATGGCACTGGAAGAGGATTTCTGTGTTGTGCTCCTGGTCCTCCCACTGACTCACAACAGGGTTAGGACAAGCCATTTTTACTTTGAGAGCCCCAGTTAACCAGTACATAGTGATGATGTTACTGAAAATGTAGTGGGGAATGTTATCTGGGCTTTATGTTAGAGCATTATGGCAAAATCATGGACTGTGTAACCATAAAGAGAATGAGTATGTTCCTTCACTCAGGCAGTTTATGTACAACGTAAGTGCTTATATATGAACTGAATACAGTTTATACATCCATCCACTGTCCCCTAAGCAGTTATCATTTAATAAATGCACTAGTTTATTGCTTCCCACAATGACTGTGAAGGAAAGAGCTGTTTGAGTTTTGGGACTTGGGACAGATCCTCTGTCAAGCAGCGGTTGGACACTTTTGCTTGTGGCTTTGCTTCCTTATTGCTGGGACTAAGAGGAATAGGACAAGCTCTGGGGATGAATGGCAGTGGCTGATGGCAGCCTCAGTGCTGCCCACCCAGGCCCTAGGGCTTTTGTGGAGATTTGCAGCCCTGGGCTGCTTCAAGAGCCAGGGTCCATTTCTGCAGAACATCTTTGCAAACCTGCAGGTTGTAGTAACATTTCCAGTGCTACCATTCTTGAAACAGTAATTCCTGCTTCCCTAATGGACATTTTTATCACAAGCAGGGGGAGAAAGGAAAGACAGTAGGATAATGGTTCACAAGAGACATAGACAAATGCCTCTACCAGCAAAGTGTCTGCACTGCAGAGCCAGACAAGATAATAATGTAGATAAAAGTATACAGAAACAGTGCAATGGATCCACTGGTACCACTGTTGCCACTGCAAGAAAATAATAGGATGACATATGCTCATGTGATGCATATGATCACCCCTTAAGAAACAGGATCTCAAAACCAAAACATCAGCTTTCCTAATGTTTCCGAGAGCAGGTTACACACACATCCCAGGGAGACATCCTGCTTTGAAATAAAGGAGAAGCAGCAAGGGTTTGCCATCCATACAGCAAAGTAGGAAAGGTTCTTGATAATATCCTGGCAGTGGGCATGTCAGTTCCCCCCCTTCCTTTTTCTTTCTTTAAGGACATCACAATGGCAGAAGGCACTGCTGCTGTAAAACACCCTCGCACATTGCTTCCTCTGCCTGGCAGAAACCGCTCTGGTCACATTCTCCACAACCATCTCACAGCCCAGACATTTGGATGGTGTATTTCCAGATGCAATTCACTACATCCCATAGCTGTGCACACAGCTTCCTTGTCCCAGAAACGCTTCCCAGAAGTAAGTGAAATATCATATGGGCTTGTATGACCCCAGCAGTCAGGCACACTGCCACGAGCAACAACCGAGAGTATGAGCACACTGTAAAGTTACTCTGCCATTTCTGTTCAACATCTCTCTTTGTTTAGTAAATGTTAACTCCCTTGCAGCACATCTGAGTTAAAGGATCCTTTGTAAGCTATGCTGCCCTGGGTAGCACAGCAGTGCAGTCTTCTTGAAGCTCTGCAAACAGGCTTGCCTCCAGGACGTGCACCGGCACAAATACTAGCACGAATGCAAAGGGAACAGGTTATTGCTGCTCCCCACTGCCCACAACAGATTCTCTGCTCCATCTTTTTGCCTTCCTACTTCCTTACTTCAATGAATTTAGAAATGCAAGAGCCATATTTTACTTATGATTACTATAGGAATATTTTAGCCCTTTAATGTACACAGAAAGATACTTGTTTGAATGTGAAATCTGTAATAGCGCTTGCTCATTCCTAGATCGCAGGCTTTCTACCAAGCAGGGGATGGAAGTAGTGTTCTCACTGCTCATTCTGTGGCCTTGTGTGCACATATGTATGCCAACTGCAAACAGGCAGTGCCTTACTCAAGAGTTTTGCTTTGCCTGTTGCCTGCTAACGTAAGACTTGAACTTGTTAAAAATGGAGCCACTGCAGCTGCATCTAAAGGAGAGCTGAAATTTCCTCTTACGGAGACATCAGTTCCTGCTTGTGAGATTCATCTGGGTTTTGTCCCTACAGCTGATCCCTGTAAAGGGATTTGGCTCTAGACAGGTCTTAAAAGGACTTTGTACTCATTTACTCTTTCTTCAGTTTGGGGGGATCCATCTTAAATTTGCTTTATTGTCCTCACTGTGTGTTCCTGAAAAATATGTAAGCCCTATCTCAGCAACCACAGCATCTACACACTAAACCAGGACTGCCTCAGCCTCCCAGGCAGCAGATCTGCCTGTGATCTAACTAGCATGTGCAACTGGCACCTCGCAGGCTACAGCAAGGAGGGAGAGGAAACACAGACAGTTGACAGCCCCAGGATTAGATAAGTTTAAGCTGCTGTGGTCACTAACCCTGCAACATTGCTGCTTAATTCCCAACCACAATGCAGCCATAAATCATTGAGGCCTCAGTTTACTTACACAAATATTTCCCTTTTATTGCAACAGCTTTTTTTGTTCTTTTTCCATGTGTTGTACATCTACATCCTCTCTCAACCTCTCCTTGAATCCAAACTAACCTCCTTTGCCTTTTCCTGAGATACTGGTTCTTCATGCCATCAATTCCCTTGTGTTCTTATAGTACCTGTTCAAGGCTGAGTAAGTCTCTGCTGGACAAGGATGATACTCTATTCCAGAGAAGGCTAACTGATGCTTCATACCATGGCATTAACATCTGCTGCCTAAAAAACACTTCTGGTCCATCAGGGGATTGTATTTGCCTTCTTCCACTATCAAATCATACCCGTGGCACCTAACTGAGCTATGATCTATTGATGTACCTCAATTTTCTCCTCTCCTGCAATTTTACTTGCTGAGGTCCCAGAAGGTATTGGACCTTTTTGCTACTGATTCTTACTCTCACTTTGCACTTTGAAACTTGAATTTTATCTGCTTTCTGTTACCCCAGGCTTGAAGGTTATCAGCAACCTCCTGTACAATATTTCATCCTACCTATTTGTTTCAACAACAGCTATTTCCAGCCCATTCTTTATGTCTTATGCCAGTACCTCCAATGAATATATTGAATGAAATTAACCCTGAGACCATCCCTCAAGATCCCTTCCTTCAGCTCAGGCATATCCATTTCAGCACAAGCCACCAGTGTCTCATCCAGAATAGTGTCTGTTCTGCTGTGTCTGTTCAGTCCTATTGTTTTTCCTCTCTAGTTTCTTAAGGATTTCCTGTATAGCACCATAACAGACACATATTTTCTTTGTCAGGACAATCAAGACAGCAAGGTTGTATCACATTGAACAACTGTCTACCCTTGCTAAGCTGTCTTTCCTTCATTCTATTTTCAATTTACCATTAGGCTGTTAAAACTGCGGTCTTGGACACCTCTCAGCTGGGACTTCATGGTGATTGGAACTAATGAGTAGTAAAAGAACTACCTTTTTATTAGAAATTAGAAAAATACTTTAGTTAGGTAATAAATGTATTCATTAAATGTGTAAACATCATTTGCTTACAGCAAAAACAAGGTAGTTGCTTGGAGGGAGGTGATTTGAATCACCACCACTCATTCGTTTCATTGCCAAGAAAGTGATTCTGCTTCGTCAAAGCGTGTGCGGTTGTGAAAGAGGATTTACTCATTGTTATTTGACTAAAAAAGATTAGTTCATCTGCATTGTCCAACAGACCTATAATCACTTGTAAGCAAGCGCTTGACAAAGGGATTTCAGTGTTACAGGGAGATTTGTATTGTTCTGAGATTCTTCCATGGGGAAAATCACAGCTAACGCAGAGGCAGCATCTCTTCTCCTCATTTACAAAGGTTGCCTGGCTCGAGTGCAATGAGCAACACTGTTCCTTCAGAGATGAAAGGAATGTGAAAGGGAATATATGACTGAAACCCACAAATGTTATGCTCTAGTTTAACCAGAATAGCTTTTCCTTGAACACTTGAAAGGAGGCATGGAAGACTGCAAGCAGAGGTGTTGACAGTAAGGACACTGGGATACGCTTTCTTCTTTCCATTTCTTTCTTCCTCTGGGGCTTAACACTGCTGCTCCCTCACAGTAGCACTTTTCAACAGAGATAGGTGCCTTGGGACTGTGTCATCCCATCTGGCAGAAGTTTCTCCATAGGCAATTGCGCAGGTAAACATCAGAAGTTAATTGTGGGAGAGATCATTCACTGCAGCCAAACTCTGAGGAGTTTGGTTTCCAAGGCTGCAAGCGGGAAGGCCGATGGTGTCAGTTCCTGCCCAGAGGGTAGAAAGTTCAGTATGCAGATAGCTGGGAGGTGACAGTTTCTTCTTACCTCCTGGTGGCACAAAGCTGAGTAACCTTCGCCAAGCCTTGTGTCTTCAGCTGAGAATCTCCCTTACAGCACATCACACATCGCTTCTCTGAGCCGTGTGCTGCGGGTGCTCAGAGGGCACTGCAAGGCTTTTCGAAGAGCAAGCATCTATGGTTTGAAGTCACGAGGGTACTGCTGCAGTAATATCAAGTAGGAAAGACTAAAATGCTTTACTGGTTGCTGAGGCATAGTTTTGGTAAATAGCTATTACAATGGACTGAACTGAGGGAAAATATCCAGGCTTGTGTGTGCAGCATGTGCTAAACCGTACATCCTTACGTGTCCAACTGCTAATATTCAGAAAGTGACACGAATTGATCAGGGCATGGTTGTGCTGTAGGAACTGTGAGCTCTTCTGTTGTGGCTGGTTTTCTTGGAGCGTTTCTGACACCATCCTGGGACCCAGAACCCCTTTTAGAGGTGTTTCCATTCCAGTTTGTACCTCTGCCCACTCCTGCAGGATAAGCTGGCTTGTCAGCAGCTTAGCATCTCCCCCAGGGAAGTGCTTTGCACCTGAAACTGTAGGTCCTGTTTGGTAAGTGCCACTGCAGCTCCACCTCAGCTTCTGCATTGCTCAGGGGAGCTGCAGTCAGCAAAATAGGTTCTTTTTCTGAGCACCTCCAGCTGCAAAGCCTGCTCCCTTGCTCTTTGCAAGGAACTAGGTCCTCAGTGATACACAGGAAGAGTAACCCCAGGATATAGCATGGCAGTATCACCACCCTGATGGAGAAATAGGGCTGGGAAAGAAATAACTATGCAGCAGACACTGAGTGCATTGTTTGGTGCGTGGCAGGATGGTGCTGAGCTCCTGTGATGGTACAGATAGTATCAAAATCTGCATGTTGACTGGTTTGCACACCTAAGGTGTGCCTGACTGCAAGCGGTAGTGATACGAGCACCAGCAGTTACAGCACAGCTACCGTATGAGCCTGATGAGCCTTCATTCAGGAATTAGTTGAAACGTGTTACCTGCAAATACTCAAAAGTATTCCAAAAGCATTCTCTCAAGTCTGAAAATATTGAGCTCTGATAGTGCATTCCTTGTCCTTGTTCTTAATGGTATTTGCCCAAGGCTGTTATCAGGAGTATTATCACGGTGGGGTTTGGACTGAAAATGATAAATGTTGTGAACTCACCTAAATAAAGTCTTCATAGAGATCTTCAAGAGAAAAAGAAAATGAAACCGAATCCGTTAGGGATATCTTTGTAATTTTTGGAAAATCAAACTTCTTTTGCCTCACAGCTCACCTGTGTAGTTATGGGAAATTCCTGACTATTTTAGTAAAACAGAAGCTTCAGATTCCTTTTTCCAGGCTCAAACATTAACAAAGCACTGGTGTGAGGAGAAGGTTTAGAGAGAGCAGGGGACAGTGAGTTTTGAACAAGCATCATTCTGCCAACACCTTTTTCAGCTGTCAGAAAGAAATCCTTTCTATCCACAATTGCATCACTCCTGATATCTCAGTCCTGGATTGAAAGTAAGTTGTACCGACTGGGTTATATCAATGAACTGTATCACTGCACTATGCCACTGTGTACTGGCACTGCTTAAAAAGAGTGTTTCTAGATGCTGATCTCTTGATCTGCTAGTCTCCTTGTCAAGAGCTCTGTCAAGGGCTTAGTATTTACTGGTGAGCAGCAAACAGATCTAATAGCCAGCAGTCAAACATGATTTATAATCTCAAAGTACATTGGAGTGGGCTGGATGTTTGCTAGCGTGTCCTGGGTTTTCACTGTCATTGAATCACTTTATGGTGTTTTGTTTTTTTCCCCAGGATACTTTAAATTTTCCCAGTATCTCTATGAATATATTCAGATGATACCAAGAGTTTTGGGGAAGTTTATTGCTCTTTTTCTGCCACACTCAAGCTATCCTGAAATAAACAGCAAACCAAAATGGGGTAGCAGCCACTGATTTGTGTATCAGCAGTGTTGCAGCAGAAACCTCTAACCAAAACAGTCTCCTGTGCTTGGTGTGAGATGAGCCCTTTTGATGTGATAACAAAGTGGCTGAGGAGTTCAAAAGTGTATGTCCATGCTGCATGCAGCTGTACCATGTGAGAGCTCCTTTCTCTTACTGGACACAATGGGTTGGGATGTACAGGAATGCTGTGACTGCTCCTGCTTCCCAGCACTGAACTGACAACAGAATTCATACAAGAGTGATTTTTCCACATAAGCAGAAAAAAGCAGGGATGTACAGGTGGGCTGGGACTGGCTGTAAATTCACTCTTTGCACACTAGAAACGTAGATGGTTGCTAAAGATGTAGATGGCTCTCTTGGGACTTCTTGTGATAATTTTGGGAGTTGACTCGGGCATTTTCAGCATGGGGCTTAGTTTGCAGTTTCACTGTGATGCAGTACTTTTCATTGGGAGTCAGCAGGATTTACTGCCAGACACAGCACAGATGTGAACCTTGCATGGAACCTTCAATAACCATTTGCATGTGTAGCATTCCAGTGGCTGAGCTGCTAGATTGCTAGATTTGCTACCTACCTCGCTGCAGCATGGCGTGGAAACAGAATCAGGAAAAAAGGTCTTTTTGAGCCCAAAGGAGCTGAATAATAATAGTGAAAAACCTGTTCATGAAGCAGCCTCGTTTGCCTTCCCCACAAGCATGCAATGGGTGGAACTGAGTTGAAATTCAGAGCAGAGCAAGGTCAGTGTCCCCAGTCGGTGACAGTCAGCTTTGCAGAAACAGAAGTGGTGCAAGCCCGTGCTGCTGCCCTGAGGGAGTGCAGGCCTTGTGGGAGGAAAGGGATGGGCCATGAATCACCAGCCCTGCGGGGAAAAACCATGTTGAAATGAGATTCACAGGGAGAGTCTGAGATTCACCATGGAAAGGCTGTGGTGGGAGGAGAGGCGGGGAGCTGGGATGGCTCAGCCTGCAGGAGAGGTGGCTTAAGGTCTAAATTCCTGGTGCCAGGAGTAGGGGAGATGGAGGCAGGACTTGTCAGTGGTACCCAGTGACAGGGTACTGGGTACATCTCTGACCGTTGCATCAGGCACTGTTACAGGACCCGTTCAAAGCCCTGTGTGACAAACAATTGTTTAACTCCAGGTGGTGTTCACTAAATATATCGGTGTATGTGTGGGTGAATCGAGAGTTGATGGCTCAGCTCTCCCATATTTAAAATGCAGACTCATGGCACAGTTGAAGTTGGCATAAATAAGAACCCTCTGTTTCTCTGAACTGAAACAAACCCGATTTCTGCAGAGCAGGACAGATCAGAAAGAACAGATCTAACTGTGTTAAAAATGTTAACAAAACTGGTACAGTGATTTCATCAATCCACCAATTTAAGCAGTCACAGCCCCAAGATAAGGCATTTGTTTGCATATGGTCACCAGGACTTTTAATAAAACATAATTTAGCTGTCTAATTATTTCAATCACTGGCCTAAAATGAGCTTTCCATAAACCCATTAATCTACCTGGTCGGGAAAGCCTTCTGCAGCCTTAGGACAAGCTCACTGCTGGTCTTCCACTCTTCCTCCTCATAAGGAAGATGCTCAGCCTGGTGTGCCATATGCAGGACATAACCAAGCAGATAACCAGAAGCTGCAAACATAAAACTCTAGTCCTTCCAATTGAGCTCATCACCAAGGAAATGAACCTCCTGAATGTGCTGTAGTTGGTTCCTGACAGACCCTCCTAGCGCTGTTTTAGGAATACAGGGGTGGAAGTAGACACTGACCTGTTTGTCTCACTATTGATACCTATGCTGGGAGTGTTAATTCATTTGAGCTGTTGTGCTCTGCTCAGAAGGGATTTGTGAAGCACAAGTGTTCCCACAGCCGTGACAACTGATCAGGTTTTCTACTTGTGAGATTGCACCCACTTCACCAGTGCTTCTCGTTGCCCCAGTGAGCCAGGAGCTTTCCCAGGTCAGCTAGGGGAATGCAGGAAGAAATCACATGTGAAAAAGAAGAGAGCAGCCTCTTCCATGGAGATGAAGCTGATCCAGCAAACACACATCAGCTGGGCAATCGGGTCAACTTTCACCAGTTGGTTCCCCCTCTATTCCCCATTTCAGTTTGTGGAGTTCAGAGGGATGCAGTACGTACTGACAGCAGATCCTGACTTCAGGGGATGCAGTACGTACTGACAGCAGATCCTGACTTCAGGGGATGCAGTACGTACTGACAGCAGATCCTGACTTCAGGGGATGCAGTATGTACTGACAGCAGATCCTGACTTCAGGGGATGCAGTATGTACTGACAGCAGATCCTGGCCTGCCTGTGTGCCAGTGAGCGCTGAGATTGATTGTTTTAATTTGCCTTGTGTCAGTTGATACAGATGCAACTGATGCAGTCCCATTCACTTGAATTTTGGTGCAGAACTGCTTGCAAAGCTGAGGTGCCAGGGTGAAAGTTTTGGCAGCCACGTCCTTCCCTGCCTGATCCCAGCTCTGCTTTTTGTGCCAGGGGCTGGCAGGAGCCCTCATTAGCCCCTGTTCCTCCCTCCCAACGAACCTGCCCTGTCTTACTTCCTCCTGCTTCGGAAGAAGGGGCCCTGTGAAACAACCTCTACAGGAAAGCAGCTCCTGGTACAAAAAAGACTTCGTTTTCTGAGCAAACCACTTGACATTATATTTCTTCAGTACATCACCTAGTAGGTCTATAAAATAGTTTTACTGTGAGTTTTACCATCATCTCTGCACTCTTATTCCACAGTTAAGAGTCTCATTAGAAGTTAAATTATTCATGAAAATAATTACATCTTTTCCTGGCATATATTATAGACTGTTGTGTGAAAAAGCTACAGTAACAGTTGAGAGGTTCACCTACAAACTCAACTTTGCATTGGACCTGATGTAGAATATAGCCTAGAGTCAAAACAAGAAAGGTGAAGCAAGCATCTTTGTAACAGGCTCTTTATCTTCATCACTTTCATATCTCCCACTGCTGTAGCATCTGACCACAGGTACTGCACTGGCAGGAAGGTGGTAAGGAGAAGTCTAGAGCAGGGCAGGGAGGCAAATCTTGCTATCTCGTGTTCAAAGCCTGCATCGTGTTTGCTGGCCCATCTCTCCAGCTTAATTGTTCTTTTAAAGGAAAGCTGTGAGAATGCACAAGCTCTGAGCTAATCCCACAGCTGAGAACAGAGAGCACTTCACACACCTAATTCCAAGCACCTTAGGAGCCAATTTCCAGAACTGACTTGGCCACTTGAGTTTGATTCAAAGCTGCACAAGGGAATAGATTTGCTCTCATTCAACCCTGGGCACTTTGGAGCCTGCCCCAAAATCAAACACCCCCTTTAGAAGTCTTCCTCATACCTCCTTCCCGGGTGGGTGAGGCCAGTAAGCACCTGCCTTCCCCTTGAGTAGAAATAGCTGCATTTCACAGGGTTGCAGCTGGAGTGCTAAGCAGCGTGTTGGAGAAAAGCACAATAGAAGGAATAGAAGAGAAGGAAAAGGCAGCGACAAGAATTTCAGAGGAAAAGCAAATAAGTACAGGAACACAGAATAAGAGAGAGACTCAATCTTTGTGACAAGGGGAAAGACTTTCTTGGTCAGTGGGTTTTGCTCAGCTCTCTGCCTATTAACATAACACTGTTAACATGAAACTCAGCAGACGTTCTCCCCATTAACATGGGAATGTGCCTACCTGGCTGATGTGATCCTGGAGAAGACAGGTAGCATCTGTTACATTTATATAGCAGCCCAGCAGAGTATGAATCTGTTAGCAAGTGCCCTGCACCAGCTATCAAAACTGATTTGTGTTTCCATCTCACTAATGTTTTCCAAAAGCTATTAACAGAGGTCAGGAACCTTGTGCTGAGAAGCACATTTTGGTGGAGGCTTTGAGCAAGTTTGACTTAAACCATCACAGGGTGTGTGGAAGATACAAAAACAAATTGAAATGAAGAAATATACTGGTTTGAGCCCAGGCCATGCTCCAAAGCAAGTGTGAAAGCTGTAGTGTAGGACTATGATTGAGTCATGGCTATATGTAATAGGAGAAAAGAGAGGTTAAAACTTACCCCTATTATGAGGAACAATTTGCATTTTCCTGCAATACAGCACACCTTGTTCTTAGGAAGTTTGAGGGACTTTGGGGAGGAATGAATGGGGCTCTTTCTCTGCTAGTTGGGAAGATCTGCAGCTTTTAGGGTTTCTTTACGTATTTCACACTGCTATAGATGCCAAAGAAACTTCCTCCTATCCACAAGTTCAGCGATGGTGAGAGCAGGGAGTTCTTGCTCTGATGTGCCTTGTCGGGGGGAATGACAGGGAGGGTGCAGCAGTGTCCTCAGACAGGTCTTAGAGATCAGGAATCTGTACTGAGCAATCTACTATGGTGCAAATATGCTTTTTGGGGTTTAATCATAAAGACAGTTTCCATTCATGGTACAAATCAAATGCAGGAGATAACTGCTCACTGAAGCAAACCATGCAAATACATTTCCCTCTCACTTAATGGGCATAAAACCTTTTGAATGCAAAAAATAATTGCTGATCTTGTGATTTGGGGGGCAAGCTGCATGCCTCTGCCACACTGTGCAATATCCTGGGAGTTTTCATTTTAAAAGACTTATTATTGCATAGCTGAAACTGCCATCCTGCAACCAGATATATTCCTGCCCTCTTAATGGAGCTTGGTAAGACAATGCTCTCAGCCAAACAATATTAAAGACAAAGATGCTTTTCTTTAAGGAAAGTGTTAGCTTCAAAGCTAAGCAAGGATTATAGTCATGGTAACGTGACTAAGCACAGGAGAGAAGTTGAGGGAAGAAGATCCAGCAAGAACTGGCCTGGCCAGATTGCCAACTGGTGCTCATCACCCTAACCCTGCTCCAGTCCCTGCAGGACGCCTCACTGAAACTCCACTGATTTATTCTCACTGAAGTCCAAGATCTTGAAAGTAAATACACCAAATGTGGCAGTTCTAAGGGTCAGATGGCACATTCCCAAAGGCAGTTCAGGAATGCCAGAGCTGCAGCTCCTGGGGTAGCACTGGCTTGTGGTCACATCCTGCCCCATGCTCTGCACTGTGCAGGCGGTAGCTGTGCAGCAGAGGAGGCGCGGAGCATCTCGTGTGGATGTGGTTGGGTGCGGTGAGGGTTAACATCAAAATGAGCTTGTGTATTTCCTCATTGCATTTGATGTAACTGCTCAAATGTGGTGCTGGGGGTGGGGAGGGCTTCCCGGAGGTGGTGGGAGGAAGGGGGTTCACCGAAATGTGTTCCTGCTTCTGCCCTGCTGGTTTGTACCAACAGAGGGTTTACCCTGAGGGGTGGGTGGATAGAGAGAAAACACAAGCAGCAAACACAGTAAAGGGACTTTTCTACTCGCCCTGATAGGGAAATGGCAGGAAGAATTCATAAGCCTTCATGTCTTTCTCTAAGTCAGTCCTAGATGCTGGAAAATGACTGCTCAGACAAGAGGCAACCACGCAACATCCTGTTTACCCAACTCTGCAGTGTTAGAACTTGTTGATGCAGCTGCTTTTTTCCCTAAAACCCCCACACCAGAGGCAATTGCAAGAGAACTTCAGATTGCCCTGGAGAGAAAACTGATGAGGGCCTTCTTACCTTGTAACTGCAGAGAAGGAGCTTGAAAACAAGACACAAAAAGGTTCTTCAACCAGAGGTCAAGCAAGAACAGAGCGTATCTGCATGGTTTAGTATCCACTGGTTTTAAGGGAGTGCTGGGCTTGGTTCTTGAGTGTCATTGCTGGCTCTTCCTCCCGGTGCTCTGCCTGAGCCCTGGGCACCTGCACACCCTGTGCATGCCCTTCTGCACCTAGAAGCAGGCATGGGCTGCAGAGGTGGCTGAGCAGCAGCATTTGCACGCAGCCAGAGCAGCAAGCATGAGCGAATCCAGCCTGTCATAAGTAACAGTTCACCTGCGCTGGGAGACACTCCTGAAGTGGGGACACTGTCCTAAGAGACACACAAACCTTTCACAGGCGGTTTCTGGACCTAGCTCAGGAACTGGGAATGCTGGTCGGTTTATGTGGACTGGATGTGTTCTTACAGTGCAGCCTTCTGCCAAGGACCTAGCACTTGTACTACCAAACAAGTAGGTTTTCAGTTGGAGTCTAATCTGGGCTTTTACTAAACTAAATTTAAAACACAGAACAGGATTTAAATTAGTTTTGAGCTATATAGAGAGCCAAGCTGTATTTTAAGAGGCTTTTAAATGCAGATATGTTGAATGTAGGAAATACTCACCCAAAATGCATCTTTAAACTGCAGCTGTGTCATTATTACCGCTCTGTGGAGGGTGAGGAATCCTTCAGCCAGTTCTCTCTTGGGTGAAAGCAGCAGCAGCCACAGCTCTGAGCCCTGTTGCTTTACCCCAGCCAAAGCAGAGAGTGAAGCACATCCACAGACCTGTCTCTTCTGAAGTCAGGCTGGTGAAAACAGCATTGGGCAGTTTCAGGCAGCTCCACGTGATGACCTATGGCTGGGACAGGACAGGGGGGAAAAAAGCCGTGGCTCACACAGAGAGACATGCACACGCTCAGCACCCTAACCCCAAACCTGTTTCTCTGCTGGTAAACAGTTCATATTGAAATGAGGAAGCAGGGAGATGTCAAGTGATGTCAGTCTGCTCCGTGCTGTGTGTGTGCGTGTGAGAGGCTCGCAAGCTGAAAACCAAAGAGGTAAAATTCAGCTCTATGATTTGATCAGCTACAGGAGAGGGAGCAATTGAAGTGCAAAGGAAACCAGCACAATACAAAGAGATAAGCTGTGAGGGAAATTAGTGCCAAACTGTCACAGAGTGCTGTGGGCTTACAGGGAAAAAGATGTAAAAGAAGCCTATGAGCCACGTTTCTCCTGGGGTTGGAGGGGCCCATGTGTCTGCACACGGGAAGTGTAGCTCGATGTTGCATTTCTGCAACTGAAAAGGCTTTTCAAGACTGGTTAAATTAAGAACACTGAAGTGTGCAGGTGTCGGCACGCTTTTAGATACCTGTATGTCTATATAGAGAACATTCTGATTTGCATGCCCTCATGTAAATGTTGCTGTGAATAGCCAAGAGATGGGAAATTTAGAAGTTAAATCCAAACTCTTGAAGAAAGGAGTGCGATGAGAGAGCTGAGTTTGTTAGCACCGGGCCCTGAAGCGATGCTTCACAGACATTGTCCGGGTACCAGCGGTCCCTCCATGAGCAATCGGTAGCTGTGTTCCAGAGAGCTTCTTTCCTTGTGGTCTGAAGAAGGCAGGGAACATGCAGAGACTTTGAGAGGGAAAATGAGGAGTGCAGAGGACAGAAGGGAGGTGTGAAATTGCTTTGATCGTCATAAGCAGTAGGAAAAAAGTATTTTTGCAGGAGAGGGGGAGCAGGAGAAACGTGAGGATTCACTTGTGGAGGGTGATGAGGGAGGAGTGATGCTTCCTTCCACGGGGAGAATTCCCTGAAATGTGTATTCTGAGGGCCTGGGCACTGCTCATGACACCCGATCTGTAAGCAGAAAAAGAGCCTTTTAAAGGGTATTTTATCTCAGTCTGTCTAAAACTGAATGTTTCCTTTCACTATTTCCACATCTCAGCTGTTTCAATAGCTTTGCTCCTGTTGGGTCTCACAACAATGCCCGGATACTTCTGTGCCAAACAGGAGTATTTCCGGTGGGCAAGAGGTTTAGATTACGGCATTAAAGGGAATGGGATGAAGGTGGCAATGAGAAGTGATCAGCCACTTGTTTGTTTGGTTATTGCCAGGCTGGATGCTTCAGAAACCTTCAGGGCCTTTCATCTCCCCTTCCTCCCCCTATTAACATGGCTTTTCATGTAAGCTTTGTGTACAGCTCCACTCAGAAGTTCAGAGGTGTCAGTGACACCTGAAGTGGAACGTGCTCCCCAACAGCCACTGCAGCTCCCTTCCCACCGCTGCTCTGAAAGGTCACAAATCAGGTTTGCTGTCTCGTAAGGCCAAGAATCAGTCTCCAGGACAGAGTATTGGTGGTTTATTCTGATAATGATATTGTTTGGCAGGCGAATGCACCATTTGAATCTGTTCTGTAGTGGAAAGTGATGAAAAGTCTATTGTTCTTATAAAAATCATGTTAGAACTTTGATGTGCATCTGAATGGAAGTTTAATGTTCTTTTTATTAACTATACACTGCTTTGCACAAAGCTTTTTATTGGGGATTTGGGTGGCAGGTTTGTACCTGATAGAAGTTACAATACAAAACCAGCATCTACAAGCAGGGCTGTGCTCATCCAGGGCTTCAAGCAAAACATCCTTCACAGTTCATGCTTCTGATTTTGGGAAGGAGTCAGTAAACCTTTGATTCTACACAGAAACAGGATGAGAGAGTCTATGAAAAGCATTAAGGCAGTACATAAGGAGATGCATCTGAATGCAGATAATTCAGGTACTAGGATGGTTGTATTTTTCAAACCTCTTCAGGTATATTGTGGTCCCTTGGATCATTGTGAGATGGAAATGGAGAACAGAAGGCACATGTAGAGTACTTCAAAGCCTCTGTAACAATTACATCTAGGAGCTATGGCTTCACAACGCTCGCTGTAGTACAGCTGTGTTCCACATTAAAACAGCCCAGCCCCTGGTGTCTGAGTCCTAAAGCCTAGAGACACCAGCAGCAATGAAATCGCTTCCAGAGGAAAGCCACTGCTCAACTAGACAAGCCTTGTAGCTGGTTTGCTGCGCCTCCATTCCCATACAGATGGCCACTGAATTTCAATGTGAGAATGTTGGGGGCTTCCAAATGATCCACAATTGTGCCAATTTAAACACTCGGCAATCACCTGGCCTTCTACGAGGAGCAGCCTCTGTTTCCATGGAAACAGAAGCAGCAGCCTCCGAGCATCCGCCTGGATCAGTTACTGCTCCTCTGAACCCACCTACAGCTGCTGGCTGAAAGCTGGTTCAGTGTTCTTCAGATCCTGTGATACCGGTTCTGAAGCACACTCCCTTTGCTTCTCTTAGAAGGAGCTATTTGAACATCCTCCCAAAAGCACTGTTCCACAGTGCCAGGCACTCCTGCTGGCATTTTGCTTCAGCAGAATTGACAACTCACATCAAGATTAATTGCATAGACTGTGCTCTTCTCTAGTGTTTTATATCAGCTTCCAAATGAAAGCCTTTCACTGAAAGGTAGACCCAGTCCCTGATGTTTTACCCAAGAGAAAGATAATCACAGTCTTTGTCATAATTATGAAGAACATGAATAGATTTCCTCTAAAATCATCATGTTACTCTGTATACCCTAAAATTACTGTTCCTATCACAGAAATGCGGGATCATTTTGTGCTTGGTACGTGTTTGAACCAGGTTAGCTCCCATCCTTACCCCGGAGGTGTTTCAAAGACAAAAACAGGAGAAGAGAAACTGTGGGCAAGTGCAATGTCACAGGAGGCTTGATTAACACAGGCAGTATCTGGTAGTTCTTTGGAGAGAAGTAAAACCACTTTGTGAGAGAGAAAAAGAAGAGCTGTGTTTCTACCTTCCCTTGTCATAATTTCAGGTACCTGCAGAAAGATGGTTCTTCTTTCTCTGGCATCTTTTGCATGTTTTAGCAATGTAATGGCTTTCTCCATGCCATTAATTCAAAGGAAATAACTACTCATTTGCAAGTAGTGCATATTAATTAGCCAAATAAGCAACACTTGCAGAGATGAAGGCAGCTCAAGTTTTTTGCCCTGGCTCTTCGGCTGTGGGAGCAGAGGCCAACCATTCGTGCTCTACTCCCTGGGATGCTGGGCAGCCGAGAAGGGGTGCCAAAGAGGTTCCATTGTAAAGAACTTTGAGTTGGGAAATCGAGGAGCGACAGCAATGAGAATGGCACCGTTGCAAAGCTGACTTTCTGCAGAAGAGGCAGAGCTCAAGTTTTTTGCCCTGGCTCTTTGGCTGTGGGAGCAGAGGCCAACCATTCGTGCTCTACTCCCTGGGATGCTGGGCAGCCGGTAACGGGTGCCAAAGAGGAGGTTCCATTGTAATGGACTTTGAGTTGGGAAATCGAGGAGCGACAGTGATGCGGATGGCACCATTGCAAAGCTGACTTTCTGCAGAAGAGGCACAGCTCAAGTTTTTTGCCCTGGCTCTTTGGCTGTGGGAGCAGAGGCCAACCATTTGTGCTCTACTCCCTGGGATGCTGGGCAGCCGAGAAGGGGTGCCAAAGAGGTTCCATTGTAATGGACTTTGAGTTGGGAAATCGAGGAGCGACAGCAATGCGGATGGCACCGTTGCAAAGCTGACTTTCTGCAGAAGAGTCCCAGCTCAAGTTTTTTGCCCTGGCTCTTCGACTGTGGGAGCAGAGGCCAAACATTAGTGCTCTACTCCCTGGGATGCTGGGCAGCCGAGAAGGGGTGCCAAAGAGGTTCCATTGTAATGGACTTTGAGTTGGGAAATCGAGGAGCGACATCAATGCGGATGGCACCGTTGCAAAGCTGACTTCCTAAAGAAGAGACACAGCTCAAGATTTTTTGCCCTGGCTCTTTGGCTGTGGGAGCAGAGGCCAACCATTCGTGCTCTACTCCCTGGGATGCTGGGCAGCCGAGAAGGGGTGCCAAAGAGGTTCCATTGTAATGGACTTTGAGTTGGGAAATTGAGGAGCGACAGCCATGTGGATGGCACCGTTGCAAAGCTGACTTTCTGCAGAAGAGGCCCAGCTCAAGTTTTTTGCCCTGGCTGTTTGGCTTTGGGAGCAGAGGCCAACCATTCGTGCTCTACTCCCTGGGATGCTGGGCAGCCGAGAAGGGGTGCCAAAGAGGTTCCATTGTAATGGACTTTGAGTTGGGAAATCGAGGAGCGACAGCCATGCGGATGGCACCGTTGCAAAGCTGACTTTCTGCAGAAGAGGCACAGCTCAAGTTTTTTGCCCTGGCTCTTTGGCTGTGGGAGCAGAGGCCAACCATTCGTGCTCTACTTCCTGGGTTGCTGGGCAGCCGAGAAGGGGTGCCAAAGAGCTTCCATTGTAATGGACTTTGAGTTGGGAAATCGAGGAGCGACAGCAATGCGGATGGCACCGTTCCAAAGCTGACTTTCTGCAGAAGAGGCACAGCTCAAGTTTTTTGCCCTGGCTCTTTGGCTGTGGGAGCAGAGGCCAACCATTCATGCTCTACTCCCTGGGATGCTGGGAGCCGAGAAGGGGTGCCAAAGAGGTTCCATTGTAATGGACTTTGAGTTGGGAAATCGAGGAGCGACAGCCATGCGGATGGCACCGTTGCAAAGCTGACTTTCTGCAGAAGAGGCAGAGCTCAAGTTTTTTGCCCTGGCTCTTTGGCTGTGGGAGCAGAGGCCAACCATTCGTGCTCTACTCCCTGGGATGCTGGGCAGCCGAGAAGGGGTGCGAAAGAGCTTCAATTGTAATGGACTTTGAGTTGGGAAATCGAGGAGCGACAGCAATGCGGATGGCACCGTTGCAAAGCTGACTTTCTGCAGAAGAGGCACAGCTCAAGTTTTTTGCCCTGGCTCTTCGGCTGTGGGAGCAGAGGCCAACCGTTCGTGCTCTACTCCCTGGGATGCTGGGCAGCAGAGAAGGGGTGCCAAAGAGCTTCCATTGTAATGGACTTTGAGTTGGGAAATCGAGGAGCGACAGCCATGCGGATGGCACCGTTGCAAAGCTGACTTTCTGCAGAAGAGGCACAGCTCAAGTTTTTTGCCCTGGCTCTTTGGCTGTGGGAGCAGAGGCCAACCATTCGTGCTCTACTTCCTGGGTTGCTGGGCAGCCGAGAAGGGGTGCGAAAGAGCTTCCATTGTAATGGACTTTGAGTTGGGAAATCGAGGAGCGACAGCAATGCGGATGGCACCGTTGCAAAGCTGACTTTCTGCAGAAGAGGCAGAGCTCAAGTTTTTTGCCCTGGCTGTTTGGCTGTGGGAGCAGAGGCCAACCGTTCGTGCTCTACTGCCTGGGATGCTGGGCAGCCGAGAAGGGGTGCCAAAGGGGTTCCATTGTAATGGACTTTGAGTTGGGAAATCGAGGAGCGACAGCCATGCGGATGGCACCGTTGCAAAGCTGACTTTCTGCAGAAGAGGCACAGCTCAAGTTTTTTGCCCTGGCTCTTTGGCTGTGGGAGCAGAGGCCAACCATTCGTGCTCTACTCCCTCGGTTGCTGGGCTGCCGAAAAGGGGTGCCAAAGAGGTTCCATTGTAATGGACTTTGAGTTGGGAAATCGAGGAGCGACAGCAATGCGGATGGCACCCTTGCAAAGCTGACTTTCTGCAGAGGAGGCACAGCTCAAGTTTTTTGCCCTGGCTCTTCGGCTGTGGGAGCAGAGGCCAACCATTCGTGCTCTGCTCCCTGGGATGCTGGGAGCCGAGAAGGGGTGCCAAAGAGGTTCCATTGTAATGGACTTTGAGTTTGGAAATCGAGGAGCGACAGCAATGCGGATGGCACCGTTGCAAAGCTGACTTTCTGCAGAAGAGGCACAGCTCATGTTTTTTGCCCTGGCTCTTCGGCTGTGGGAGCAGAGGCCAACCATTCGTGCTCTACTCCCTGGGATGCTGGGCAGCCGAGAAGGGGTGCCAAAGAGGTTCCATTGTAATGGACTTTGAGTTGGGAAATCGAGGAGCGACAGCCATGCGGATGGCACCGTTGCAAAGCTGACTTTCTGCAGAAGAGGCACAGCTCAAGTTTTTTGCCCTGGCTCTTCGGCTGTGGGAGCAGAGGCCAACCATTCGTGCTCTACTCCCTGGAATGCTGGGCAGCCGAGAAGGGGTGCCAAAGAGGTTCCATTGTAATGGACTTTGAGTTGGGAAATCGAGGAGCCACAGTGATGCGGATGGCACCATTGCAAAGCTGACTTTCTGCAGAAGAGGCACAGCTCAAGTTTTTTGCCCTGGCTCTTTGGCTGTGGGAGCAGAGGCCAACCACACATGCTCTACTCCCTGGGATGCTGGGCAGCCGAGAAGGGGTGCCAAAGATGATCCATTGTAATGGACTTTGAGTTGGGAAATCGAGGAGCGACAGCAATGCGGATGGCACCGTTGCAAAGCTGACTTTCTGCAGAAGAGGCACAGCTCAAGTTTTTTGCCCTGGCTGTTTGGCTGTGGGAGCAGAGGCCAACCATTCGTGCTCTACTCCCTGGGATGCTGGGCAGCCGAGAAGGGGTGCCAAAGAGGTTCCATTGTAATGGACTTTGAGTTGGGAAATCGAGGAGCGACAGCAATGCGGATGGCACCGTTGCAAAGCTGACTTTCTGCAGAAGAGGCAGAGCTCAAGTTTTTTGCCCTGGCTCTTTGGCTGTGGGAGCAGAGGCCAACCGTTCGTGCTCTACTCCCTGGGATGCTGGGCAGCCGAGAAGGGGTGCCAAAGAGGTTCCATTGTAATGGACTTTGAGTTGGGAAATCGAGGAGCGACAGCCATGCGGATGGCACCGTAGCAAAGCTGACTTTCTGCAGAGGAGGCACAGCTCAAGTTTTTTGCCCTGGCTGTTTGGCTGTGGGAGCAGAGGCCAACCGTTCGTGCTCTACTCCCTGGGATGCTGGGCAGCCGAGAAGGGGTGCCAAAGAGGTTCCATTGTAATGGACTTTGAGTTGGGAAATCGAGGAGCGACAGCAATGCGGATGGCACTGTTTCAAAGCTGACTTTCTGCAGAAGATCCCCAGCTCAAGTTTTTTGCCCTGGCTGTTTTGCTGTGGGAGCAGAGGCCAACCATTCGTGCTCTACTCCCTGGGATGCTGGGCAGCCGAGAAGGGGTGCCAAAGAGGATCCATTGTAATGGACTTTGAGTTGGGAAATCGAGGAGCCACAGAGATGCGGATGGCACCGTTGCAAAGCTGACTTTCTGCAGAAGAGTCCCAGCTCAAGTTTTTTGCCCTGGCTGTTTGGCTGTGGGAGCAGAGGCCAACCATTCGTGCTCTACTCCCTGGGATGCTGGGCAGCCGAGAAGGGGTGCCAAAGAGGTTCCATTGTAATGGACTTTGAGTTGGGAAATCGAGGAGCGACAGCAATGCGGATGGCACCGTTGCAAAGCTGACTTTCTGCAGAAGAGGCACAGCTCATTTTTTTTGCCCTGGCTCTTTGGCTGTGGGAGCAGAGGCCAACCATTCGTGCTCTACTCCCTGGGATGCTGGGCAGCCGAGAACGTGTGCCAAAGAGGTTCCATTGTAATATACTTTGAGTTGGGAAATCGAGGAGCCACAGTGATGCGGATGGCACCATTGCAAAGCTGACTTTCTGCAGAAGAGGCACAGCTCAAGTTTTTTGCCCTGGCTCTTTGGCTGTGGGAGCAGAGGCCAACCATTCATGCTCTACTCCCTGGGATGCTGGGCAGCCGAGAAGGGGTGCCAAAGAGGTTCCATTGTAATGGTCTTTGAGTTGGGAAATTGAGGAGCGACAGCGATGCGAATGGCACCGTTATAAAGCTGACTTTCTGCAGAAGAGGCACAGCTCAAGTTTTTTGCCCTGGCTCTTCGGCTGTGGGAGCAGAGGCCAACCATTCGTGCTCTACTCCCTGGGATGCTGGGCAGGCGAGAAGGGGTGCCAAAGAGGTTCCATTGTAATGGACTTTGAGTTGGGAAATCGAGGAGCGACAGCAATGCGGATGGCACCATTGCAAAGCTGACTTTCTGCAGAAGAGCCCCAGCTCAAGTTTTTTGCCCTGGCTCTTTGGCTGTGGGAGCAGAGGCCAACCATTCGTGCTCTACTCCCTGGGATGCTGGGCAGCCGAGAAGGGGTGCCAAAGAGGTTCCATTGTAATGGACTTTGAGTTGGGAAATCGAGGACCGACAGCCATGCGGATGGCACCGTTGCAAAGCTGACTTTCTGCAGAAGAGGCACAGCTCAAGTTTTTTGCCCTGGCTCTTTGGCTGTGGGAGCAGAGGCCAACTGTTCGTGCTCTACTCCCTGGGATGCTGGGCAGCCGAGAAGGGGTGCCAAAGAGGTTCCATTGTAATGGACTTTGACTTGGGAAATCGAGGAGCGACAGCCATGCGGATGGCACCGTTGCAAAGCTGACTTTCTGCAGAAGAGGCACAGCTCAAGTTTTTTGCCCTGGCTCTTCGGCTGTGGGAGCAGAGGCCAACCATTTGTGCTCTACTCCCTGGGATGCTGGGCAGCCGAGAAGGGGTGCCAAAGAGGTTCCATTGTAATGGACTTTTTAGTTGGGAAATCGAGGAGCGACAGCCATGCGGATGGCACCGTTGCAAAGCTGACTTTCTGCAGAAGAGGCACAGCTCAAGTTTTTTGCCCTGGCTCTTTGGCTGTGGGAGCAGAGGCCAACCATTCGTGCTCTACTGCCTGGGATGCTGGGCAGGCGAGAAGGGGTGCCAAAGAGGTTCCATTGTAATGGACTTTGATTTGGGAAATCGAGGAGCGATAACATTGAGGATGGCACCGTTGCAAAGCTGACTTTCTGCAGAAGAGGCACAGCTCAAGTTTTTTGCCCTGGCTCTTTGGCTGTGGGAGCAGAGGCCAACCATTCGTGCTCTACTCCCTGGGATTCTGGGCAGCCGAGAAGGGGTGCCAAAGAGGTTCCATTGTAATGGACTTTGAGTTGGGAAATCGAGGAGCGACAGCAATGCGGATGGCACCGTTGCAAAGCTGACTTTCTGCAGAAGAGCCCCAGCTCAAGTTTTTTGCCCTGGCTCTTTGGCTGTGGGAGCAGAGGCCAACCATTCGTGCTCTACTCCCTGGGATGCTGGGCAGCCGAGAAGGGGTGCCAAAGAGGTTCCATTGTAATGGACTTTGAGTTGGGAAATCGAGGAGCCACAGTGATGCGGATGGCACCGTTGCAAAGCTGACTTTCTGCAGAAGACGCACAGCTCAAGTTTTTTGCCCTGGCTCTTCGGCTGTGGGAGCAGAGGCCAACCATTCGTGCTCTACTCCCTGGGATGCTGGGCAGCCGAGAAGGGGTGCCAAAGAGGTTCCATTGTAATGGACTTTGAGTTGGGAAATCGAGGAGCGACAGCAATGCGGATGGCACCATTGCAAATCTGACTTTCTGCAGAAGAGGCACAGCTCAAGTTTTTTGCCCTGGCTCTTTGGCTGTGGGAGCAGAGGCCAACCATTCGTGCTCTACTCCCTGGGATGCTGGGCAGCCGAGAAGGGGTGCCAAAGAGGTTCCATTGTAATGGACTTTGAGTTGGGAAATCGAGGACCGACAGCCATGCGGATGGCACCGTTGCAAAGCTGACTTTCTGCAGAAGAGGCACAGCTCAAGTTTTTTGCCCTGGCTCTTTGGCTGTGGGAGCAGAGGCCAACTGTTCGTGCTCTACTCCCTGGGATGCTGGGCAGCCGAGAAGGGGTGCCAAAGAGGTTCCATTGTAATGGACTTTGACTTGGGAAATCGAGGAGCGACAGCCATGCGGATGGCACCGTTGCAAAGCTGACTTTCTGCAGAAGAGGCACAGCTCAAGTTTTTTGCCCTGGCTCTTCGGCTGTGGGAGCAGAGGCCAACCATTTGTGCTCTACTGCCTGGGATGCTGGGTAGCCGAGAAGGGGTGCCAAAGAGGTTCCATTGTAATGGACTTTTTAGTTGGGAAATCGAGGAGCGACAGCCATGCGGATGGCACCGTTGCAAAGCTGACTTTCTGCAGAAGAGTCCCAGCTCAAGTTTTTTGCCCTGGCTCTTTGGCTGTGGGAGCAGAGGCCAACCATTCGTGCTCTACTGCCTGGGATGCTGGGCAGGCGAGAAGGGGTGCCAAAGAGGTTCCATTGTAATGGACTTTGATTTGGGAAATCGAGGAGCGATAACATTGAGGATGGCACCGTTGCAAAGCTGACTTTCTGCAGAAGAGGCACAGCTCAAGTTTTTTGCCCTGGCTCTTTGGCTGTGGGAGCAGAGGCCAACCATTCGTGCTCTACTCCCTGGGATTCTGGGCAGCCGAGAAGGGGTGCCAAAGAGGTTCCATTGTAATGGACTTTGAGTTGGGAAATCGAGGAGCGACAGCAATGCGGATGGCACCATTGCAAAGCTGACTTTCTGCAGAAGAGGCACAGCTCAATTTTTTTGCCCTGGCTCTTTGGCTGTGGGAGCAGAGGCCAACCATTCGTGCTCTACTCCCTGGGATTCTGGGCAGCCGAGAAGGGGTGCCAAAGAGGTTCCATTGTAATGGACTTTGAGTTGGGAAATCGAGGAGCGACAACGATGCGGATGGCACCGTTGCAAAGCTGACTTTCTGCAGAAGAGCCCCAGCTCAAGTTTTTTGCCCTGGCTCTTCGGCTGTGGGAGCAGAGGCCAACCATTCGTGCTCTACTCCCTGGGATGCTGGGCAGCCGAGAAGGGGTGCCAAAGAGGTTCCATTGTAATGGACTTTGAGTTGGGAAATCGAGGAGCCACAGTGATGCGGATGGCACCGTTGCAAAGCTGACTTTCTGCAGAAGACGCACAGCTCAAGTTTTTTGCCCTGGCTCTTCGGCTGTGGGAGCAGAGGCCAACCATTCGTGCTCTACTCCCTGGGATGCTGGGCAGGCGAGAAGGGGTGCCAAAGAGGTTCCATTGTAATGGACTTTGAGTTGGGAAATCGAGGAGCGACAGCAATGTGAATGGCACCGTTGCAAAGCTGACTTTCTGCAAAAGAGGCACAGCTCAAGTTTTTTGCCCTGGCTGTTTGGCTGTGGGAGCAGAGGCCAACCATTCGTGCTCTACTCCCTGGGATGCTGGGCAGCCGAGAAGGGGTGCCAAAGAGGTTCCATTGTAATGGACTTTTTAGTTGGGAAATCGAGGAGCGACAGCCATGCGGATGGCACCGTTGCAAAGCTGACTTTCTGCAGAAGAGGCACAGCTCAAGTTTTTTGCCCTGGCTCTTTGGCTGTGGGAGCAGAGGCCAACCATTCGTGCTCTACTGCCTGGGATGCTGGGCTGGCGAGAAGGGGTGCCAAAGAGGTTCCATTGTAATGGACTTTGAGTTGGGAAATTGAGGAGCGACAGCCATGCGGATGGCACCGTTGCAAAGCTGACTTTCTGCAGAAGAGGCACAGCTCAAGTTTTTTGCCCTGGCTGTTTGGCTGTGGGAGCAGAGGCCAACCACTCGTGCTCTACTCCCTGGGATGCTGGGCAGACGAGAAGGGGTGCCAAAGAGGTTCCATTGTAATGGACTTTGAGTTGGGATATCGAGGAGCGACAGCAATGTGAATGGCACCGTTGCAAAGCTGACTTTCTGCAGAAGAGTCCCAGCTCAAGTTTTTTGCCCTGGCTCTTTGGCTGTGGGAGCAGAGGCCAACCACACATGCTCTACTCCCTGGGATGCTGGGCAGCCGAGAAGGGGTGCCAAAGATGATCCATTGTAATGGACTTTGAGTTGGGAAATCGAGGAGCGACAGCAATGCGGATGGCACCGTTGCAAAGCTGACTTTCTGCAGAAGAGGCACAGCTCAAGTTTTTTGCCCTGGCTCTTTGGCTGTGGGAGCAGAGGCCAACCATTCGTGCTCTACTCCCTGGGATGCTGGGCAGCCGAGAAGGGGTGCCAAAGAGGTTCCATTGTAATGGACTTTGAGTTGGGAAATCGAGGAGCGACAACGATGCGGATGGCACCGTTGCAAAGCTGACTTTCTGCAGAAGAGGCACAGCTCAAGTTTTTTGCCCTGGCTCTTTGGCTGTGGGAGCAGAGGCCAACCATTCGTGCTCTACTCCCTGGGATGCTGGGCAGCCGAGAAGGGGTGCCAAAGAGGTTCCATTGTAATGGACTTTGACTTGGGAAATCGAGGAGCCACAGTGATGCGGATGGCACCGTTGCAAAGCTGACTTTCTGCAGAAGAGGCACAGCTCAAGTTTTTTGCCCTGGCTGTTTGGCTGTGGGAGCAGAGGCCAACCATTCGTGCTCTACTCCCTGGGATGCTGGGCAGCCGAGAAGGGGTGCCAAAGAGGTTCCATTGTAATGGACTTTGAGTTGGGAAATCGAGGAGCGACAGCAATGTGAATGGCACCGTTGCAAAGCTGACTTTCTGCAGAAGAGGCACAGCTCAAGTTTTTTGCCCTGGCTGTTTGGCTGTGGGAGCAGAGGCCAACCATTCGTGCTCTACTCCCTGGGATGCTGGGCTGGCGAGAAGGGGTGCCAAAGAGGTTCCATTGTAATGGACTTTGAGTTGGGAAATCGAGGAGCGACAGCAATGCGGATGGCACCGTTGCAAAGCTGACTTTCTGCAGAAGAGTCCCAGCTCAAGTTTTTTGCCCTGGCTGTTTGGCCGTGGGAGCAGAGGCCAACCACTCGTGCTCTACTCCCTGGGATGCTGGGCAGCCGAGAAGGGGTGCCAAAGAGGTTCCATTGTAATGGACTTTGAGTTGGGAAATCGAGGAGCGACAGCAATGTGAATGGCACCGTTGCAAAGCTGACTTTCTGCAGAAGAGGCACAGCTCAAGTTTTTTGCCCTGGCTCTTTGCCTGTGGGAGCAGAGGCCAACCGTTCGTGCTCTACTCCCTGCGATGCTGGGCAGCCGAGAAGGGGTGCCAAAGAGGTTCCATTGTAATGGACTTTGAGTTGGGAAATCGAGGAGCGACAGCCATGCGGATGGCACCGTTGCAAAGCTGACTTTCTGCAGAGGAGGCACAGCTCAAGTTTTTTGCCCTGGCTCTTTGGCTGTGGGAGCAGAGGCCAACCATTCGTGCTCTACTCCCTGCGATGCTGGGCAGCCGAGAAGGGGTGCCAAAGAGGTTCCATTGTAATGGACTTTGAGTTTGGAAATCGAGGAGCGACAGCAATGCGGATGGCACCGTTGCAAAGCTGACTTTCTGCAGAGGAGGCCCAGCTCAAGTTTTTTGCCCTGGCTCTTCGACTGTGGGAGCAGAGGCCAACCATTCGTGCTCTACTCCCTGGGATGCTGGGCAGCCGAGAAGGGGTGCCAAAGAGGTTCCATTGTAATGGACTTTGAGTTGGGAAATCAAGGAGCGACAGCAATGCGGATGGCACCGTTGCAAAGCTGACTTTCTGCAGAAGAGGCAGACCTCAAGTTTTTTGCCCTGGCTCTTTGGCTGTGGGAGCAGAGGCCAACCATTCGTGCTCTACTCCCTGGGAAGCTGGGCAGGCGAGAAGGGGTGCCAAAGAGGTTCCATTGTAATGGACTTTGAGTTGGGAAATCGAGGAGCGACAGCGATGTGGATGGCACCGTTGCAAAGCTGACTTTCTGCAGAAGAGGCACAGCTCAAGTTTTTTGCCCTGGCTGTTTGGCTGTGGGAGCAGAGGCCAAGCATTCGTGCTCTACTCCCTCGAATGCTGAGGAACCGAGAAGGGGTGCCAAAAAGGTTCCATTGTAATGGACTTTGAGTTGGGAAATCGAGGAGCCACAGTGATGCGCATGGCACCATTGCAAAGATGACTTTCTGCAGAAGAGGCACAGCTCAAGTTTTTTGCCCTGGCTCTTTGGCTGTGGGAGCAGAGGCCAACCACTCGTGCTCTACTCCCTGGGATGCTGGGCAGCCGAGAAGGGGTGCCAAAGAGGATCCATTGTAATGGACTTTGAGTCGGGAAATCGAGGAGCCACAGTGATGCGGATGGCACCGTTGCAAAGCTGACTTTCTGCAGAAGAGGCACAGCTCAAGTTTTTTGCCCTGGCTCTTTGGCTGTGGGAGCAGAGGCCAACCGTTCGTGCTCTACTCCCTGGGATGCTGGGCAGGCGAGAAGGGGTGCCAAAGAGGTTCCATTGTAATGGACTTTGAGTTGGGAAATCGAGGAGCGACAGCCATGCGGATGGCACCGTTGCAAAGCTGACTTTCTGCAGAAGAGACCCAGCTCAAGTTTTTTGCCCTGGCTGTTTGGCTTTGGGAGCAGAGGCGAACCATTCGTGCTCTACTCCCTGGGATGCTGGGCAGGCGAGAAGGGGTGCCAAAGAGGTTCCATTGTAATGGACTTTGAGTTGGGAAATCGAGGAGCGACAGCCATGCGGATGGCACCGTTGCAAAGCTGACTTTCTGCAGAAGAGACCCAGCTCAAGTTTTTTGCCCTGGCTCTTCGGCTGTGGGAGCAGAGGCCAACCATTCGTGCTCTACTCCCTGGAATGCTGGGCAGCCGAGAACGGGTGCCAAAGAGGTTCCATTGTAATGGACTTTGAGTTGGGAAATCGAGGAGCTACAGTGATGCGGATGGCACCATTGCAAAGCTGACTTTCTGCAGAAGAGGCACGGCTCAAGTTTTTTGCCCTGGCTCTTTGGCTGTGGGATCAGAGGAAAACCACTCGTGCTCTACTCCCTGGGATGCTGGGCAGCCGAGAAGGGGTGCCAAAGAGGTTCCATTGTAATGGACTTTGAGTTGGGAAATCGAGGAGCGACAGCAATGCGGATGGCACCGTTGCAAAGCTGACTTTCTGCAGAAGAGGCACAGCTCAAGTTTTTTGCCCTGGCTCTTTGGCTGTGGGAGCAGAGGCCAACCATTCGTGCTCTACTCCCTGGGATGCTGGGCAGCCGAGAAGGGGTGCCAAAGAGGTTCCATTGTAATGGACTTTGAGTTGGGAAATCGAGGAGCGACAGCAATGCGGATGGCACCGTTGCAAAGCTGACTTTCTGCAGAGGAGGCCCAGCTCAAGTTTTTTGCCCTGGCTCTTCGACTGTGGGAGCAGAGGCCAACCATTCGTGCTCTACTCCCTGGGATGCTGGGCAGCCGAGAAGGGGTGCCAAAGAAGTTACATTGTAATGGACTTTGAGTTGGGAAATCGATGAGCGACAGCGATGCAGATGGCACCGTTGCAAAGCTGACTTTCTGCAGAAGAGGCACAGCTCAAGTTTTTTGCCCTGGCTCTTTGGCTGTGGGAGCAGAGGCCAACCATTCGTGCTCTACTCCCTGGGATGCTGGGCAGCCTAGAAGGGGTGCGAAAGAGCTTCCATTGTAATGGACTTTGAGTTGGGAAATCGAGGAGCGACAGCCATGCGGATGGCACCGTTGCAAAGCTGACTTTCTGCAGAAGAGGCACAGCTCAAGTTTTTTGCCCTGGCTCTTCGGCTGTGGGAGCAGAGGCCAACCATTCGTGCTCTACTGCCTGGGATGCTGGGCAGCCGAGAAGGGGTGCCAAAGAGGTTCCATTGTAATGGACTTTGAGTTGGGAAATCGAGGAACGACAGCGATGCGAATGGCACTGTTATAAAGCTGACTTTCTGCAGAAGAGGCACAGCTCAAGTTTTTTGCCCTGGCTGTTTGGTTGTGGGAGCAGAGGCCAAGCATTCGTGCTCTACTCCCTGGGATGCTGGGCAGCCGAGAACGTGTGCCAAAGAGGTTCCGTTGTAATGGACTTTGAGTTGGGAAATCGAGGAGCGACAGCAATGCGGATGGCACCGTTGCAAAGCTGACTTTCTGCAGAAGAGGCACAGCTCAAGTTTTTTGCCCTGGCTCTTCGGCTGTGGGAGCAGAGGCCAACCATTCGTGCTCTACTCCCTCGAATGCTGAGGAACCGAGAAGGGGTGCCAAAGAGGTTCCATTGTAATGGACTTTGAGTTGGGAAATCGAGGAGCCACAGTGATGCGCATGGCACCATTGCAAAGCTGACTTTCTGCAGAAGAGGCACAGCTCAAGTTTTTTGCCCTGGCTCTTTGGCTGTGGGAGCAGAGGCCAACCACTCGTGCTCTACTCCCTGGGATGCTGGGCAGCCGAGAAGGGGTGCCAAAGAGGATCCATTGTAATGGACTTTGAGTCGGGAAATCGAGGAGCCACAGTGATGCGGATGGCACCGTTGCAAAGCTGACTTTCTGCAGAAGAGGCACAGCTCAAGTTTTTTGCCCTGGCTCTTCGGCTGTGGGAGCAGAGGCCAACCGTTCGTGCTCTACTCCCTGGGATGCTGGGCAGGCGAGAAGGGGTGCCAAAGAGGTTCCATTGTAATGGACTTTGAGTTGGGAAATCGAGGAGCGACAGCCATGCGGATGGCACCGTTGCAAAGCTGACTTTCTGCAGAAGTTCCCCAGCTCAAGTTTTTTGCCCTGGCTCTTTGGCTGTGGGAGCAGAGGCGAACCATTCGTGCTCTACTCCCTGGGATGCTGGGCAGGCGAGAAGGGGTGCCAAAGAGGTTCCATTGTAATGGACTTTGAGTTGGGAAATCGAGGAGCGACAGCCATGCGGATGGCACCGTTGCAAAGCTGACTTTCTGCAGAAGAGACCCAGCTCAAGTTTTTTGCCCTGGCTCTTCGGCTGTGGGAGCAGAGGCCAAGCATTCGTGCTCTACTCCCTGGAATGCTGGGCAGGCGAGAAGGGGTGCCAAAGAGGTTCCATTGTAATGGACTTTGAGTTGGGAAATCGAGGAGCTACAGTGATGCGGATGGCACCATTGCAAAGCTGACTTTCTGCAGAAGAGGCACAGCTCAAGTTTTTTGCCCTGGCTCTTTGGCTGTGGGATCAGAGGAAAACCACTCGTGCTCTACTCCCTGGGATGCTGGGCAGCCGAGAAGGGGTGCCAAAGAGGTTCCATTGTAATGGACTTTGAGTTGGGAAATCGAGGAGCGACAGCAATGCGGATGGCACCGTTGCAAAACTGACTTTCTGCAGAAGAGGCACAGCTCAAGTTTTTTGCCCTGGCTCTTTGGCTGTGGGAGCAGAGGCCAACCATTCGTGCTCTACTCCCTGGGATGCTGGGCAGCCGAGAAGGGGTGCCAAAGAGGTTCCATTGTAATGGACTTTGAGTTGGGAAATCGAGGAGCGACAGCAATGCGGATGGCACCGTTGCAAAGCTGACTTTCTGCAGAGGAGGCCCAGCTCAAGTTTTTTGCCCTGGCTCTTCGACTGTGGGAGCAGAGGCCAACCATTCGTGCTCTACTCCCTGGGATGCTGGGCAGCCGAGAAGGGGTGCCAAAGAAGTTACATTGTAATGGACTTTGAGTTGGGAAATCGATGAGCGACAGCGATGCAGATGGCACCGTTGCAAAGCTGACTTTCTGCAGAAGAGGCACAGCTCAAGTTTTTTGCCCTGGCTCTTTGGCTGTGGGAGCAGAGGCCAACCATTCGTGCTCTACTCCCTGGGATGCTGGGCAGCCTAGAAGGGGTGCGAAAGAGCTTCCATTGTAATGGACTTTGAGTTGGGAAATCGAGGAGCGACAGCCATGCGGATGGCACCGTTGCAAAGCTGACTTTCTGCAGAAGAGGCACAGCTCAAGTTTTTTGCCCTGGCTGTTTGGCTGTGGGAGCAGAGGCCAACCATTCGTGCTCTACTGCCTGGGATGCTGGGCAGCCGAGAAGGGGTGCCAAAGAGGTTCCATTGTAATGGACTTTGAGTTGGGAAATCGAGGAACGACAGCGATGCGAATGGCACTGTTATAAAGCTGACTTTCTGCAGAAGAGGCACAGCTCAAGTTTTTTGCCCTGGCTGTTTGGTTGTGGGAGCAGGCGCCAACCATTCATGCTCTACTCCCTGGGATGCTGGGCAGCCGAGAACGTGTGCCAAAGAGGTTCCGTTGTAATGGACTTTGAGTTGGGAAATCGAGGAGCGACAGCAATGCGGATGGCACCGTTGCAAAGCTGAGTTTCTGCAGAAGAGGCACAGCTCAAGTTTTTTGCCCTGGCTCTTCGGCTGTGGGAGCAGAGGCCAACCATTCGTGCTCTACTCCCTGGGATGCTGGGCAGGCGAGAACGGGTGCCAAAGAGGTTTCATTGTAATGGACTTTGAGTTGGGAAATCGAGGAGCGACAGCGATGCGAATGGCACTGTTATAAAGCTGACTTTCTGCAGAAGAGGCACAGCTCAAGTTTTTTGCCCTGGCTGTTTGGTTGTGGGAGCAGGCGCCAACCATTCATGCTCTACTCCCTGGGATGCTGGGCAGCCGAGAACGTGTGCCAAAGAGGTTCCATTGTAATGGACTTTGAGTTGGGAAATCGAGGAGCGACAGCAATGCGGATGGCACCATTGCAAAGCTGACTTTCTGCAGAAGAGGCTCAGCTCAAGTTTTTTGCCCTGGCTCTTCGGCTGTGGGAGCAGAGGCCAACCATTCGTGCTCTACTCCCTGGGATGCTGGGCAGCCGAGAAGGGGTGCCAAAGAGGTTCCATTGTAATGGACTTTGATTTGGGAAATCGAGGAGCGACAGCGATGCGGATGGCACCGTTGCAAAGCTGACTTTCTGCAGAAGAGGCACAGCTCAAGTTTTTTGCCCTGGCTCTTCGGCTGTTGGAGCAGAGGCCAACCATTCGTGCTCTACTCCCTGGGATGCTGGGCAGGCGAGAACGGGTGCCAAAGAGGTTCCATTGTAATGGACTTTGAGTTGGGAAATCAAGGAGCGACAGCAATGCGGATGGCGCCATTGCAAAGCTGACTTTCTGCAGAAGAGGCAGACCTCAAGTTTTTTGCCCTGGCTCTTTGGCTGTGGGATCAGAGGCCAACCATTCGTGCTCTACACCCTGGGATGCTGGGCAGGCGAGAACGGGTGCCAAAGAGGTTCCATTGTAATGGACTTTGAGTTGGGAAATCGAGGAGCGACAGCAATGCGGATGGCACGGTTATAAAGCTGACTTTCTGCAGAAGAGGCCCAGCTCAAATTTTTTGCCCTGGCTCTTTGGCTGTGGGAGCAGAGGCCAACCATTCGTGCTCTACTCCCTGGGATGCTGGGCAGCCGAGAAGGGGTGCCAAAGAGCTTCCATTGTAATGGACTTTGAGTTGGGAAATCGAGGAGCGACAGCGATGTGGATGGCACCATTGCAAAGCTGACATTCTGCAGAAGAGGCACAGCTCAAGTTTTTTGCCCTGGCTGTTTGGCTGTGGGAGCAGAGGCCAACCATTCGTGCTCTACTCCCTGGGATGCTGGGCAGGCGAGAAGGGGTGCCAAAGAGGTTCCATTTTAATGGACTTTGAGTTGGGAAATCGAGGAGCGACAGCAATGCGGATGGCACCGTTGCAAAGCTGACTTTCTGCAGAAGAAGCACAGCTCAAGTTTTTTGCCCTGGCTCTTCGGCTGTGGGAGCAGAGGCCAACCATTCGTGCTCTACTCCCTGGGATGCTGGGCAGCCGAGAAGGGGTGCCAAAGAGGTTCCATTGTAATGGACTTTGAGTTGGGAAATCGAGGAGCGACAGCAATGCGGATGGCACCGTTGCAAAGCTGACTTTCTGCAGAAGAGGCACAGATCAAGTTTTTTGCCCTGGCTGTTTGGCTGTGGGAGCAGAGGCCAACCATTCGTGCTCTACTGCCTGGGATGCTGGGCAGCCGAGAAGTGGTGCCAAAGAGGTTCCATTGTAATGGACTTTGAGTTGGGAAATCGAGGAGCGACAGTGATGTGAATGGCACGGTTATAAAGCTGACTTTCTGCAGAAGAGGCCCAGCTCAAATTTTTTGCCCTGGCTGTTTGACTGTGGGAGCAGAGGCCAACCATTCGTGCTCTACTCCCTGGGATGCTGGGCAGCCGAGAAGGGGTGCCAAAGAGCTTCCATTGTAATGGGCTTTGAGTTGGGAAGTCGAGGAGCGACAGTAATGCGGATGGCACCATTACAAAGCTGACTTTCTGCAGAAGAGTCCCAGCTCAAGTTTTTTGCCCTGGCTCTTCGGCTGTGGGAGCAGAGGCCAACCATTCGTGCTCTACTCCCTGGGATGCTGGGCAGCCGAGAAGGGGTGCCAAAGAGGTTCCATTGTAATGGACTTTGAGTTGGGAAATCGAGGAGCGACAGCTATGCGGATGGCACTGTTGCAAAGCTGACTTTCTGCAGAAGAGGCACAGCTCAAGTTTTTTGCCCTGGCTCTTTGGCTGTGGGAGCAGAGGCCAACCATTCGTGCTCTACTCCCTGGGATGCTGGGCAGCCGAGAAGGGGTGCCAAAGAGGTTCCATTGTAATGGACTTTGAGTTGGGAAATCGAGGAGCGACAGCAATGCGGATGGCACCGTTGCAAAGCTGACTTTCTGCAGAAGAAGCACAGCTCAAGTTTTTTGCCCTGGCTCTTCGGCTGTGGGAGCAGAGGCCAACCATTCGTGCTCTACTCCCTGGGATGCTGGGCAGGCGAGAAGGGGTGCCAAAGAGGTTCCATTGTAATGGACTTTGATTTGGGAAATCGAGGAGCGACAGCAATGCGGATGGCACCGTTGCAAAGCTGACTTTCTGCAGAAGAGGCACAGCTCAAGTTTTTTGCCCTGGCTCTTTGGCTGTGGGAGCAGAGGCCAACCATTCGTGCTCTACTCCCTGGGATGCTGGGCAGCCGAGAAGTGGTGCCAAAGAGGTTCCATTGTAATGGACTTTGAGTTGGGAAATCGAGGAGCGACAGTGATGTGAATGGCACGGTTATAAAGCTGACTTTCTGCAGAAGAGGCCCAGCTCAAATTTTTTGCCCTGGCTGTTTGACTGTGGGAGCAGAGGCCAACCATTCGTGCTCTACTCCCTGGGATGCTGGGCAGCCGAGAAGGGGTGCCAAAGAGCTTCCATTGTAATGGGCTTTGAGTTGGGAAGTCGAGGAGCGACAGTAATGCGGATGGCACCATTGCAAAGCTGACTTTCTGCAGAAGAGTCCCAGCTCAAGTTTTTTGCCCTGGCTCTTCGGCTGTGGGAGCAGAGGCCAACCATTCGTGCTCTACTCCCTGGGATGCTGGGCAGCCGAGAAGGGGTGCCAAAGAGGTTCCATTGTAATGGACTTTGAGTTGGGAAATCGAGGAGCGACAGCAATGCGAATGGCACTGTTGCAAAGCTGACTTTCTGCAGAAGAGGCACAGCTCAAGTTTTTTGCCCTGGCTCTTTGGCTGTGTGAGCAGAGGCCAACCATTCGTGCTCTACTCCCTGGGATGCTGGGCAGCCGAGAAGGGGTGCCAAAGAGGTTCCATTGTAATGGACTTTGAGTTGGGAAATCGAGGAGCGACAGCAATGCGGATGGCACCATTGCAAAGCTGACTTTCTGCAGAAGAGGCACAGCTCAAGTTTTTTGCCCTGGCTGTTTGGCTGTGGGAGCAGAGGCCAACCATTCGTGCTCTACTCCCTGGGATGCTGGGCAGCCGAGAAGGGGTGCCAAAGAGGTTCCATTGTAATGGACTTTGAGTTGGGAAATCGAGGAGCGACAGCAATGCGGATGGCACCATTGCAAAGCTGACTTTCTGCAGAAGAGGCACAGCTCAAGTTTTTTGCCCTGGCTCTTTGGCTGTGGGAGCAGAGGCCAACCATTCGTGCTCTACTCCCTGGGATGCTGGGCAGGCGAGAAGTGGTGTCAAAGAGGTTCCATTGTAATGGACTTTGAGTTGGGAAATCGAGGAGCGACAGCAATGCGGATGGTACCGTTGCAAAGCTGACTTTCTGCAGAAGAGGCACAGCTCAAGTTTTTTTCCCTGGCTCTTTGGCTGTGGGAGCAGAGGCCAACCATTCGTGCTCTACTCCCTGGGATGCTGGGCAGCCGAGAAGGGGTGCCAAAGAGGTTCCATTGTAATGGACTTTGAGTTGGGAAATCGAGGAGCGACAGTGATGCGGATGGCACCATTGCAAAGCTGACTTTCTGCAGAAGAGGCACAGCTCAAGTTTTTTGCCCTGGCTCTTTGGCTGTGGGAGCAGAGGCCAAGCATTCGTGCTCTACTCCCTGGGATGCTGGGGAGCCGAAAAGGGGTGCCAAAGAGGTTCCATTGTAATGGACTTTGAGTTGGGAAATCGAGGAGCGACAGTGATGTGAATGGCACGGTTATAAAGCTGACTTTCTGCAGAAGAGGCCCAGCTCAAATTTTTTGCCCTGGCTGTTTGACTGTGGGAGCAGAGGCCAACCATTCGTGCTCTACTCCCTGGGATGCTGGGCAGCCGAGAAGGGGTGCCAAAGAGCTTCCATTGTAATGGACTTTGAGTTGGGAAGTCGAGGAGCGACAGTAATGCGGATGGCACCATTGCAAAGCTGACTTTCTGCAGAAGAGTCCCAGCTCAAGTTTTTTGCCCTGGCTCTTCGGCTGTGGGAGCAGAGGCCAACCATTCGTGCTCTACTCCCTGGGATGCTGGGCAGACGAGAAGGGGTGCCAAAGAGGTTCCATTGTAATGGACTTTGAGTTGGGAAATCGAGGAGCGACAGCAATGCGGATGGCACTGTTGCAAAGCTGAATTTCTGCAGAAGAGGCACAGCTCAAGTTTTTTGCCCTGGCTGTTTGGCTGTGGGAGCAGAGGCCAACCATTCGTGCTCTACTCCCTGGGATGCTGGGCACGCGAGAAGGGGTGCCAAAGAGGTTCCATTGTAATGGACTTTGAGTTGGGAAATCGAGGAGCGACAGCAATGCGGATGGCACAATTGCAAAGCTGAATTTCTGCAGAAGAGGCACAGCTCAAGTTTTTTGCCCTTGGCTTTTTGGCTGTGGGAGCAGAGGCCAACCACACATGCTCTACTCCCTGGGATGCTGGGCACGCGAGAACGGGTGCCAAAGAGGATCCATTGTAATGGACTTTGAGTTGGGAAATCGAGGAGCGACAGCAATGTGGATGGCACCGTTGCAAAGCTGACTTTCTGCAGAAGAGGCACAGCTCAAGTTTTTTGCCCTGGCTCTTTGGCTGTGGGAGTAGAGGCCAACCATTCGTGCTCTACTCCCTGGGATGCTGGGCTGGCGAGGACGGGTGCCAAAGACGTTCCATTGTAATGGACTTTGAGTTGGGAAATCGAGGAGCCACATTGATGCGGATGGCACTGTTTCAAAGCTGACTTTCTGCAGAAGAGGCACAGCTCAAGTTTTTTGCCCTGGCTCTTCGGCTGTGGGAGCAGAGGCCAACCATTCATGCTCTACTCCCTGGGATGCTGGGCAGCCGAGAAGGGGTGCCAAAGAGGTTCCATTGTAATGGACTTTGAGTTGGGAAATCGAGGAGCGACAGCAATGCGGATGGCACCATTGCAAAGCTGACTTTCTGCAGAAGAGGCACAGCTCAAGTTTTTTGCCCTGGCTCTTTGGCTGTGGGAGCAGAGGCCAACCATTCGTGCTCTACTCCCTGGGATGCTGGGCAGCCGAGAAGGGGTGCCAAAGAGGTTCCATTGTAATGGACTTTGAGTTGGGAAGTCGAGGAGCGACAGCAATGCGGATGGCACCATTGCAAAGCTGACTTTCTGCAGAAGAGGCACAGCTCAAGTTTTTTGCCCTGGCTGTTTGGCTGTGGGAGCAGAGGCCAACCATTCGTGCTCTACTCCCTGGGATGCTGGGCAGCCGAGAAGGGGTGCCAAAGAGGTTCCATTGTAATGGACTTTGAGTTGGGAAATCGAGGAGCGACAGCAATGCGGATGGCACCGTTGCAAAGCTGACTTTCTGCAGAAGAGGCACACCTCTAGTTTTTTGCCCTGGCTCTTTGGCTGTGGGAGCAGAGGCCAACCATTCGTGCTCTACTCCCTGGGAAGCTGGGCAGGCGAGAACGGGTGCCAAAGAGGATCCATTGTAATGGACTTTGAGTTGGGAAATCGAAGAGCGACAGCAATGCGGATGGCACCGTTGCAAAGCTGACTTTCTGCAGAAGAGGCACAGCTCAAGTTTTTTGCCCTGGCTCTTTGGCTGTGGGAGCAGAGGCCAACCATTCGTGCTCTACTCCCTGGGATGCTGGGCAGCCGAGAAGGGGTGCCAAAGAGGTTCCATTGTAATGGACTTTGAGTTGGGAAATCGAGGAGCGACAGCCATGCGGATGGCACCGTTGCAAAGCTGACTTTCTGCAGAGGAGGCACAGCTCAAGTTTTTTGCCCTGGCTGTTTGGCTGTGCGAGCAGAGGCCAACCATTCGTGCTCTACTCCCTGGGATGCTGGGCAGGCGAGAAGGGGTGCCAAAGAGGTTCCATTGTAATGGACTTTGAGTTGGGAAATCGAGGAGCGACAGCAATGTGGATGGCACCGTTGCAAAGCTGTCTTTCTGCAGAAGAGGCAGACCTCAAGTTTTTTGCCCTGGCTCTTTGGCTGTGGAAGCAGAGGCCAACCATTCGTGCTCTACTGCCTGGGATGCTGGGCAGGCGAGAACGGGTGCCAAAGAGGATCCATTGTAATGGACTTTGAGTTGGGAAACCGGGTAGCCACAGTGATGCGGATGGAACCGTTGCAAAGCTGACTTTCTGCAGAAGTGTCCCAGCTCAAGTTTTTTGCCCTGGCTGTTTGGCTGTGGGAGCAGAGGCCAACCATTCGTGCTCTACTGCCTGGGATGCTGGGCAGCCAAGAAGGGGTGCCAAAGAGGATCCATTGTAATGGACTTTGAGTTGGGAAATCGAGGAGCGACAGCAATGCGGATGGCACCGTTGCAATGCTGACTTTCTGCAGAATAGGCACAGCTCAAGTTTTTTGCCCTGGCTCTTCGGCTGTGGGAGCAGAGGCCAACCATTCGTGCTCTACTCCCTGGGATGCTGGGCAGCCGAGAAGGGTTGCCAAAGAGGTTCCATTGTAATGGACTTTGAGTTGGGAAATCGAGGAGCGACAGCAATGCAGATGGCACCATTGCAAAGCTGACTTTCTGCAGAAGAGGCACAGCTCAAGTTTTTTGCCCTGGCTCTTTGGCTGTGGGAGCAGAGGCCAACCATTCGTGCTCTACTCCCTGGGATGCTGGGCAGCCGAGAAGGGGTGCCAAAGAGGTTCCATTGTAATGGACTTTGAGTTGGGAAATCGAGGAGCGACAGCAATGCGGATGGCACCGTTGCAAAGCTGACTTTCTGCAGAAGAGGCACACCTCTAGTTTTTTGGCCTGGCTGTTTGGCTGTGGTACCAGAGGCCAACCATTCGTGCTCTACTCCCTGGGAAGCTGGGCAGGCGAGAATGGGTGCCAAAGAGGATCCATTGTAATGGACTTTGAGTTGGGAAATCGAGGAGCGACAGTGATGCGGATGGCACCATTGCAAAGCTGACTTTCTGCAGAAGAGCCCCAGCTGAAGTTTTTTGCCCTGGCTCTTTGGCTGTGGGAGCAGAGGCCAACCATTCGTGCTCTACTCCCTGGGATGCTGGGCAGGCGAGAACGGGTGCCAAAGAGGTTCCATTGTAATGGACTTTGAGTTGGGAAATTGAGGAGCGACAGCAATGCGGATGGCACCGTTGCAAAGCTGACTTTCTGCAGAGGAGGCACAGCTCAAGTTTTTTGCCCTGGCTGTTTGGCTGTGGGAGCAGAGGCCAACCATTCGTGCTCTACTCCCTGGGATGCTGGGCAGCCGAGAAGTGGTGCCAAAGAGGTTCCATTGTAATGGACTTTGAGTTGGGAAATCGAGGAGCCACAGTCATGCGAATGGCACCGTTATAAAGCTGACTTTCTGCAGAAGAGGCACAGCTCAAGTTTTTTGCCCTGGCTGTTTGGCTGTGCGAGCAGAGGCCAACCATTCGTGCTCTACTCCCTGGGATGCTGGGCAGCCGAGAAGGGGTGCCAAAGAAGTTCCATTGTAATGGACTTTGAGTAGGGAAATCGAGGAGCAACAGCAATGCGGATGGCACCGTTGCAAAACTGACTTTCTGCAGAAGAGGCCCAGCTCAAGTTTCTGGCCCTGGCTGTTTGGCTGTGGGAGCAGAGGCCAACCATTCGTGCTCTACTCCCTGGGATGCTGGGCAGCCGAGAAGGGGTGCCAAAGAGGTTCCATTGTAATGGACTTTGAGTTGGGAAATCGAGGAGCGACAGTGATGCGAATGGCACCGTTATAAAGCTGACTTTCTGCAGAAGAGGCCCAGCTCAAGTTTTTTGCCCTGGCTCTTTGGCTGTGGGAGCAGATGCCAACCATTCGTGCTCTATTCCCTGGGATGCTGGGCAGCCGAGAAGGGGTGCCAAAGAGGTTCCATTGTAATGGACTTTGAGTTGGGAAATCGAGGAGCCACAGTGATGCGAATGGCACCGTTATAAAGCTGACTTTCTGCAGAAGAGGCCCAGCTCAAGTTTTTTGCCCTGGCTCTTTGGCTGTGGGAGCAGAGGCCAACCATTCGTGCTCTACTGCCTGGGATGCTGGGCAGCCGAGAAGGGGTGCCAAAGAGGTTCCAATGTAATGGACTTTGAGTTGGGAAATCGAGGAGCGACAGCAATGCGGATGGCACCGTTGCAAAGCTGACTTTCTGCAGAAGAGGCACAGCTCAAGTTTTTTGCCCTGGCTGTTTGGCTGTGGGAGCAGAGGCCAACCATTCGTGCTCTACTCCCTGGGATGCTGGGCAGGCGAGAAGGGGTGCCAAAGAGGTTCCATTGTAATGGACTTTGAGTTGGGAAATCGAGGAGCGACAGCAATGCGGATGGCACCGTTGCGAAGCTGACTTTCTGCAGAAGAGGCACAGCTCAAGTTTTTTGCCCTGGCTGTTTGGCTGTGAGAGCAGAGGCCAACCATTCGTGCTCTACTCCCTGGGATGCTGGGCAGGCGAGAACGGGTGCCAAAGAGGATCCATTGTAATGGACTTTGAGTTGGGAAATCGAGGAGCCACAGTGATGCGGATGGCACCGTTGCAAAGCTGACTTTCTGCAGAAGAGGCACAGCTCAAGTTTTTTGCCCTGGCTGTTTGGCTGTGGGAGCAGAGGCCAACCATTCGTGCTCTACTCCCTGGGATGCTGGGCAGCCGAGAAGGGGTGCCAAAGAGGTTCCATTGTAATGGACTTTGAGTTGGGAAATCGAGGAGCGACAGCAATGCGGATGGCACCGTTGCAAAACTGACTTTCTGCAGAAGAGGCACAGCTCAAGTTTCTTGCCCTGGCTCTTTGGCTTTGGGAGCAGAGGCCAACCATTCGTGCTCTACTTCCTGGGATGCTGGGCAGCCGAGAAGGGGTGCCAAAGAGGTTCCATTGTAATGGACTTTGAGTTGGGAAATCGAGGAGCGACAGCAATGCGGATGGCACCGTTGCAAAGCTGACTTTCTGCAGAGGAGTCCCAGCTCAAGTTTTTTGCCCTGGCACTTCGGCTGTGGGAGCAGACGCAACCATTTGTGCTCTACTCCCTGGGATGCTGAGGAACCGAGAAGGGGTGCCAAAGAGGTTCCATTGTAATGGACTTTGAGTTGGGAAATCGAGGAGCGACAGTGATGCGAATGGCACCGTTATAAATCTGACTTTCTGCAGAAGAGGCACAGCTCAAGTTTTTTGCCCTGGCTGTTTGGCTGTGCGAGCAGAGGCCAACCATTCGTGCTCTACTCCCTGGGATGTTGAGAAGCCGAGAAGGGGTGCCAAAGAGGTTCCATTGTAATGGACTTTGAGTAGGGAAATCGAGAAGCGACAGCAATGCGGATGGCACCGTTGCAAAACTGACTTTCTGCAGAAGAGGCACAGCTCAAGTTTCTTGCCCTGGCTCTTTGGCTGTGGGAGCAGAGGCCAACCATTCGTGCTCTACTCCCTGGGATGCTGGGCAGGCGAGAACGGATGCCAAAGAGGATCCATTGTAATGGACTTTGAGTTGGGAAATCGAGGAGCCACAGTGATGCGGATGGCACCGTTGCAAAGCTGACTTTCTGCAGAAGAGGCACAGCTCAAGTTTTTTGCCCTGGCTGTTTGGCTGTGGGAGCAGAGGCCAACCATTCGTGCTCTACTGCCTGGGATGCTGAGAAGCCGAGAAGGGGTGCCAAAGACGTTCCATTGTAATGGACTTTGAGTTGGGAAATCGAGGAGCGACAGCAATGTGGATGGCACCGTTGCAAAACTGACTTTCTGCAGAAGAGGCACAGCTCAAGTTTCTTGCCCTGGCTCTTTGGCTTTGGGAGCAGAGGCCAACCATTCGTGCTCTACTGCCTGGGATGCTGGGCAGCCGAGAAGGGGTGCCAAAGAGGTTCCATTGTAATGGACTTTGAGTTGGGAAATCGAGGAGCAACAGCAATGCGGATGGCACCGTTGCAAAACTGACTTTCTGCAGAAGAGGCCCAGCTCAAGTTTCTGGCCCTGGCTCTTCGGCTGTGGGAGCAGAGGCCAACCATTCGTGCTCTACTCCCTGGGATGCTGGGCAGCCGAGAAGGGGTGCCAAAGAGGTTCCATTTTAATGGACTTTGAGTTGGGAAATCGAGGAGCGACAGTGATGCGAATGGCACCGTTATAAAGCTGACTTTCTGCAGAAGAGGCCCAGCTCAAGTTTTTTGCCCTGGCTCTTTGGCTGTGGGAGCAGAGGCCAACCATTCGTGCTCTACTGCCTGGGATGCTGGGCAGGCGAGAACGGGTGCCAAAGAGGTTCCAATGTAATGGACTTTGAGTTGGGAAATCGAGGAGCGACAGCAATGCGGATGGCACCGTTGCAAAGCTGACTTTCTGCAGAAGAGGCACAGCTCAAGTTTTTTGCCCTGGCTCTTCGGCTGTGGGAGCAGAGGCCAACCATTCGTGCTCTACTCCCTGGGATGCTGGGCAGCCGAGAAGGGGTGCCAAAGAGGTTCCATTGTAATGGACTTTGAGTTGGGAAATCGAGGAGCGACAGCAATGCGGATGGGACCGTTGCAAAGCTGACTTTCTGCAGAAGAGGCACAGCTCAAGTTTTTTGCCCTGGCTGTTTGGCTGTGAGAGCAGAGGCCAACCATTCGTGCTCTACTCCCTGGGATGCTGGGCAGGCGAGAAGGGGTGCCAAAGAGGTTCCATTGTAATGGACTTTGAGTTGGGAAATCGAGGAGCGACAGCAATGCGGATGGCACCGTTGCAAAACTGACTTTCTGCAGAAGAGGCACAGCTCAAGTTTCTTGCCCTGGCTCTTTGGCTTTGGGAGCAGAGGCCAACCATTCGTGCTCTACTTCCTGGGATGCTGGGCAGCCGAGAAGGGGTGCCAAAGAGGTTCCATTGTAATGGACTTTGAGTTTGGAAATCGAGGAGCGACAGCAATGCGGATGGCACCGTTGCAAAGCTGACTTTCTGCAGAGGAGTCCCAGCTCAAGTTTTTTGCCCTGGCACTTCGGCTGTGGGAGCAGACGCAACCATTCGTGCTCTACTCCCTGGGATGCTGAGGAACCGAGAAGGGGTGCCAAAGAGGTTCCATTGTAATGGACTTTGAGTTGGGAAATCGAGGAGCGACAGTGATGCGAATGGCACCGTTATAAATCTGACTTTCTGCAGAAGAGGCACAGCTCAAGTTTTTTGCCCTGGCTGTTTGGCTGTGCGAGCAGAGGCCAACCATTCGTGCTCTACTCCCTGGGATGTTGAGAAGCCGAGAACGGGTGCCAAAGAGGTTCCATTGTAATGGACTTTGAGTAGGGAAATCGAGAAGAGACAGCAATGCGGATGACACCGTTGCAAAACTGACTTTCTGCAGAAGAGGCACAGCTCAAGTTTTTTGCCCTGGCTCTTTGGCTGTGGGAGCAGAGGCCAACCATTCGTGCTCTACTCCCTGGGATGCTGGGCAGGCGAGAACGGGTGCCAAAGGGGATCCATTGTAATGGACTTTGAGTTGGGAAATCGAGGAGCCACAGTGATGCGGATGGCACCGTTGCAAAGCTGACTTTCTGCAGAAGAGGCACAGCTCAAGTTTTTTGCCCTGGCTGTTTGGCTGTGGGAGCAGAGGCCAACCATTCGTGCTCTACTGCCTGGGATGCTGGGCAGCCGAGAAGGGGTGCCAAAGACGTTCCATTGTAATGGACTTTGAGTTGGGAAATCGAGGAGCGACAGCAATGCGGATGGCACCGTTGCAAAACTGACTTTCTGCAGAAGAGGCACAGCTCAAGTTTCTTGCCCTGGCTCTTTGGCTTTGGGAGCAGAGGCCAACCATTCGTGCTCTACTGCCTGGGATGCTGGGCAGCCGAGAAGGGGTGCCAAAGAGGTTCCATTGTAATGGACTTTGAGTTGGGAAATCGAGGAGCAACAGCAATGCGGATGGCACCGTTGCAAAACTGACTTTCTGCAGAAGAGGCCCAGCTCAAGTTTCTGGCCCTGGCTCTTCGGCTGTGGGAGCAGAGGCCAACCATTCGTGCTCTACTCCCTGGGATGCTGGGCAGCCGAGAAGGGGTGCCAAAGAGGTTCCATTTTAATGGACTTTGAGTTGGGAAATCGAGGAGCGACAGTGATGCGAATGGCACCGTTATAAAGCTGACTTTCTGCAGAAGAGGCCCAGCTCAAGTTTTTTGCCCTGGCTCTTTGGCTGTGGGAGCAGAGGCCAACCATTCGTGCTCTACTCCCTGGGATGCTGGGCAGGCGAGAAGGGGTGTCAAAGAGGTTCCATTGTAATGGACTTTGAGTTGGGAAATCGAGGAGCGACAGCAATGCGGATGGCACCGTTGCAAAGCTGACTTTCTGCAGAAGAGGCACAGCTCAAGTTTTTTGACCTGGCTCTTCGGCTGTGGGAGCAGAGGCCAACCATTCGTGCTCTACTCCCTGGGATGCTGGGCAGCCGAGAAGGGGTGCCAAAGAGGTTCCATTGTAATGGACTTTGTGTTGGGAAATCGAGGAGCGACAGCAATGCGGATGGCACCATTGCAAAGCTGACTTTCTGCAGAAGAGGCCCAGCTCAAGTTTTTTGCCCTGGCTCTTTGGCTGTGGGAGCAGAGGCCAACCATTCGTGCTCTACTCCCTGGGATGCTGGGCAGGCGAGAAGGGGTGCCAAAGAGGTTCCATTGTAATGGACTTTGAGTTGGGAAATCGAGGAGCGACAGCAATGCGGATGGCACCGTTGCAAAACTGACTTTCTGCAGAAGAGGCCCAGCTCAAGTTTCTTGCCCTGGCTGTTTGGCTGTGGGAGCAGATGCCAACCATTCGTGCTCTATTCCCTGGGATGCTGGGCAGGCGAGAAGGGGTGCCAAAGAGGTTCCATTGTAATGGACTTTGAGTTGGGAAATCGAGGAGCCACAGTGATGCGAATGGCACCGTTATAAAGCTGACTTTCTGCAGAAGAGGCCCAGCTCAAGTTTTTTGCCCTGGCTCTTTGGCTGTGGGAGCAGAGGCCAACCATTCGTGCTCTACTGCCTGGGATGCTGGGCAGCCGTGAAGGGGTGCCAAAGAGGTTCCAATGTAATGGACTTTGAGTTGGGAAATCGAGGAGCGACAGCAATGCGGATGGCACCGTTGCAAAGCTGACTTTCTGCAGAAGAGGCACAGCTCAAGTTTTTTGCCCTGGCTCTTCGGCTGTGGGAGCAGAGGCCAACCATTCGTGCTCTACTCCCTGGGATGCTGGGCAGCCGTGAAGGGGTGCCAAAGAGGTTCCAATGTAATGGACTTTGAGTTGGGAAATCGAGGAGCGACAGCAATGCGGATGGCACCGTTGCAAAGCTGACTTTCTGCAGAAGAGGCACAGCTCAAGTTTTTTGCCCTGGCTCTTCGGCTGTGGGAGCAGAGGCCAACCATTCGTGCTCTACTCCCTGGGATGCTGGGCAGCCGAGAAGGGGTGCCAAAGAGGTTCCATTGTAATGGACTTTGAGTTGGGAAATCGAGGAGCGACAGCAATGCGGATGGCACCGTTGCGAAGCTGACTTTCTGCAGAAGAGGCCCAGCTCAAGTTTTTTGCCCTGGCTGTTTGGCTGTGAGAGCAGAGGCCAACCATTCGTGCTCTACTCCCTGGGATGCTGGGCAGGCGAGAACGGGTGCCAAAGAGGTTCCATTGTAATGGACTTTGAGTTGGGAAATCGAGGAGCGACAGCGATGCGGATGGCACCGTTGCAAAGCTGACTTTCTGCAGAAGAGGCACAGCTCAAGTTTTTTGCCCTGGCTGTTTGGCTGTGAGAGCAGAGGCCAACCATTCGTGATCTACTCCCTGGGATGCTGGGCAGGCGAGAAGGGGTGCCAAAGAGGTTCCATTGTAATGGACTTTGAGTTGGGAAATCGAGGAGCGACAGCAATGCGGATGGCACCGTTGCAAAACTGACTTTCTGCAGAAGAGGCACAGCTCAAGTTTCTTGCCCTGGCTCTTTGGCTTTGGGAGCAGAGGCCAACCATTCGTGCTCTACTTCCTGGGATGCTGGGCAGCCGAGAAGGGGTGCCAAAGAGGTTCCATTGTAATGGACTTTGAGTTGGGAAATCGAGGAGCGACAGCAATGCGGATGGCACCGTTGCAAAGCTGACTTTCTGCAGAGGAGTCCCAGCTCAAGTTTTTTGCCCTGGCACTTCGGCTGTGGGAGCAGACGCAACCATTCGTGCTCTACTCCCTGGGATGCTGAGGAACCGAGAAGGGGTGCCAAAGAGGTTCCATTGTAATGGACTTTGAGTTGGGAAATCGAGGAGCGACAGTGATGCGAATGGCACCGTTATAAATCTGACTTTCTGCAGAAGAGGCACAGCTCAAGTTTTTTGCCCTGGCTGTTTGGCTGTGGGAGCAGAGGCCAACCATTCGTGCTCTACTCCCTGGGATGTTGAGAAGCCGAGAAGGGGTGCCAAAGAGGTTCCATTGTAATGGACTTTGAGTAGGGAAATCGAGGAGCGACAGCAATGCGGATGGCACCGTTGCAAAACTGACTTTCTGCAGAAGAGGCACAGCTCAAGTTTTTTGCCCTGGCTCTTTGGCTGTGGGAGCAGAGGCCAACCATTCGTGCTCTACTCCCTGGGATGCTGGGCAGGCGAGAACGGGTGCCAAAGAGGATCCATTGTAATGGACTTTGAGTTGGGAAATCGAGGAGCCACAGTGATGCGGATGGCACCGTTGCAAAGCTGACTTTCTGCAGAAGAGGCACAGCTCAAGTTTTTTGCCCTGGCTGTTTGGCTGTGGGAGCAGAGGCCAACCATTCGTGCTCTACTGCCTGGGATGCTGGGCAGCCGAGAAGGGGTGCCAAAGACGTTCCATTGTAATGGACTTTGAGTTGGGAAATCGAGGAGCGACAGCAATGCGGATGGCACCGTTGCAAAACTGACTTTCTGCAGAAGAGGCACAGCTCAAGTTTCTTGCCCTGGCTCTTTGGCTTTGGGAGCAGAGGCCAACCATTCGTGCTCTACTGCCTGGGATGCTGGGCAGCCGAGAAGGGGTGCCAAAGAGGTTCCATTGTAATGGACTTTGAGTTGGGAAATCGAGGAGCAACAGCAATGCGGATGGCACCGTTGCAAAACTGACTTTCTGCAGAAGAGGCCCAGCTCAAGTTTCTGGCCCTGGCTCTTCGGCTGTGGGAGCAGAGGCCAACCATTCGTGCTCTACTCCCTGGGATGCTGGGCAGCCGAGAAGGGGTGCCAAAGAGGTTCCATTTTAATGGACTTTGAGTTGGGAAATCGAGGAGCGACAGTGATGCGAATGGCACCGTTATAAAGCTGACTTTCTGCAGAAGAGGCCCAGCTCAAGTTTTTTGCCCTGGCTCTTTGGCTGTGGGAGCAGAGGCCAACCATTCGTGCTCTACTCCCTGGGATGCTGGGCAGGCGAGAAGGGGTGTCAAAGAGGTTCCATTGTAATGGACTTTGAGTTGGGAAATCGAGGAGCGACAGCAATGCGGATGGCACCGTTGCAAAGCTGAGTTTCTGCAGAAGAGGCACAGCTCAAGTTTTTTGCCCTGGCTGTTTGGCTGTGGGAGCAGAGGCCAACCATTCGTGCTCTACTCCCTGGGATGCTGGGCAGCCGAGAAGGGGTGCCAAAGAGGTTCCATTGTAATGGACTTTGTGTTGGGAAATCGAGGAGCGACAGCAATGCGGATGGCACCATTGCAAAGCTGACTTTCTGCAGAAGAGGCCCAGCTCAAGTTTTTTGCCCTGGCTCTTTGGCTGTGGGAGCAGAGGCCAACCATTCGTGCTCTACTCCCTGGGATGCTGGGCAGCCGAGAAGGGGTGCCAAAGAGGTTCCATTGTAATGGACTTTGAGTTGGGAAATCGAGGAGCGACAGCAATGCGGATGGCACCGTTGCAAAACTGACTTTCTGCAGAAGAGGCCCAGCTCAAGTTTTTTGCCCTGGCTGTTTGGCTGTGGGAGCAGATGCCAACCATTCGTGCTCTATTCCCTGGGATGCTGGGCAGGCGAGAAGGGGTGCCAAAGAGGTTCCATTGTAATGGACTTTGAGTTGGGAAATCGAGGAGCCACAGTGATGCGAATGGCACCGTTATAAAGCTGACTTTCTGCAGAAGAGGCACAGCTAAAGTTTTTTGCCCTGGCTCTTTGGCTGTGGGAGCAGATGTCAACCATTCGTGCTCTACTCCCTGGGATGCTGAGAAGCCTAGAAGGGGTGCTAAAGATGTTCCATTGTAATGGACTTTGAGTTGGGAAATTGAGGAGCGACAGCAATGCGGATGGCACCGTTGCAAATCTGACTTTCTGCAGAAGAGGCACAGCTCAAGTTTTTTGCCCTGGCTGTTTGGCTGTGGGAGCAGATGCCAACCATTCGTGCTCTATTCCCTGGGATGCTGGGCAGGCGAGAAGGGGTGCCAAAGAGGTTCCATTGTAATGGACTTTGAGTTGGGAAATCGAGGAGCCACAGTGATGCGAATGGCACCGTTATAAAGCTGACTTTCTGCAGAAGAGGCCCAGCTCAAGTTTTTTGCCCTGGCTCTTTGGCTGTGGGAGCAGAGGCCAACCATTCGTGCTCTACTGCCTGGGATGCTGGGCAGCCGTGAAGGGGTGCCAAAGAGGTTCCAATGTAATGGACTTTGAGTTGGGAAATCGAGGAGCGACAGCAATGCGGATGGCACCGTTGCAAAGCTGACTTTCTGCAGAAGAGGCACAGCTCAAGTTTTTTGCCCTGGCTCTTCGGCTGTGGGAGCAGAGGCCAACCATTCGTGCTCTACTCCCTGGGATGCTGGGCAGCCGAGAAGGGGTGCCAAAGAGGTTCCATTGTAATGGACTTTGAGTTGGGAAATCGAGGAGCGACAGCAATGCGGATGGCACCGTTGCGAAGCTGACTTTCTGCAGAAGAGGCCCAGCTCAAGTTTTTTGCCCTGGCTGTTTGGCTGTGAGAGCAGAGGCCAACCATTCGTGCTCTACTCCCTGGGATGCTGGGCAGGCGAGAACGGGTGCCAAAGAGGTTCCATTGTAATGGACTTTGAGTTGGGAAATCGAGGAGCGACAGCGATGCGGATGGCACCGTTGCAAAGCTGACTTTCTGCAGAAGAGGCACAGCTCAAGTTTTTTGCCCTGGCTGTTTGGCTGTGAGAGCAGAGGCCAACCATTCGTGCTCTACTCCCTGGGATGCTGGGCAGGCGAGAAGGGGTGCCAAAGAGGTTCCATTGTAATGGACTTTGAGTTGGGAAATCGAGGAGCGACAGCAATGCGGATGGCACCGTTGCAAAACTGACTTTCTGCAGAAGAGGCACAGCTCAAGTTTCTTGCCCTGGCTCTTTGGCTTTGGGAGCAGAGGCCAACCATTCGTGCTCTACTTCCTGGGATGCTGGGCAGCCGAGAAGGGGTGCCAAAGAGGTTCCATTGTAATGGACTTTGAGTTGGGAAATCGAGGAGCGACAGCAATGCGGATGGCACCGTTGCAAAGCTGACTTTCTGCAGAGGAGTCCCAGCTCAAGTTTTTTGCCCTGGCACTTCGGCTGTGGGAGCAGACGCAACCATTCGTGCTCTACTCCCTGGGATGCTGAGGAACCGAGAAGGGGTGCCAAAGAGGTTCCATTGTAATGGACTTTGAGTTGGGAAATCGAGGAGCGACAGTGATGCGAATGGCACCGTTATAAATCTGACTTTCTGCAGAAGAGGCACAGCTCAAGTTTTTTGCCCTGGCTGTTTGGCTGTGCGAGCAGAGGCCAACCATTCGTGCTCTACTCCCTGGGATGTTGAGAAGCCGAGAAGGGGTGCCAAAGAGGTTCCATTGTAATGGACTTTGAGTAGGGAAATCGAGAAGCGACAGCAATGCGGATGGCACCGTTGCAAAACTGACTTTCTGCAGAAGAGGCACAGCTCAAGTTTTTTGCCCTGGCTCTTTGGCTGTGGGAGCAGAGGCCAACCATTCGTGCTCTACTCCCTGGGATGCTGGGCAGGCGAGAACGGGTGCCAAAGAGGATCCATTGTAATGGACTTTGAGTTGGGAAATCGAGGAGCCACAGTGATGCGGATGGCACCGTTGCAAAGCTGACTTTCTGCAGAAGAGGCACAGCTCAAGTTTTTTGCCCTGGCTGTTTGGCTGTGGGAGCAGAGGCCAACCATTCGTGCTCTACTGCCTGGGATGCTGGGCAGCCGAGAAGGGGTGCCAAAGACGTTCCATTGTAATGGACTTTGAGTTGGGAAATCGAGGAGCGACAGCAATGCGGATGGCACCGTTGCAAAACTGACTTTCTGCAGAAGAGGCACAGCTCAAGTTTCTTGCCCTGGCTCTTTGGCTTTGGGAGCAGAGGCCAACCATTCGTGCTCTACTCCCTGGGATGCTGGGCAGCCGAGAAGGGGTGCCAAAGAGGTTCCATTGTAATGGACTTTGAGTTGGGAAATCGAGGAGCAACAGCAATGCGGATGGCACCGTTGCAAAACTGACTTTCTGCAGAAGAGGCCCAGCTCAAGTTTCTGGCCCTGGCTCTTCGGCTGTGGGAGCAGAGGCCAACCATTCGTGCTCTACTCCCTGGGATGCTGGGCAGCCGAGAAGGGGTGCCAAAGAGGTTCCATTTTAATGGACTTTGAGTTGGGAAATCGAGGAGCGACAGTGATGCGAATGGCACCGTTATAAAGCTGACTTTCTGCAGAAGAGGCCCAGCTCAAGTTTTTTGCCCTGGCTCTTTGGCTGTGGGAGCAGAGGCCAACCATTCGTGCTCTACTCCCTGGGATGCTGGGCAGGCGAGAAGGGGTGTCAAAGAGGTTCCATTGTAATGGACTTTGAGTTGGGAAATCGAGGAGCGACAGCAATGCGGATGGCACCGTTGCAAAGCTGAGTTTCTGCAGAAGAGGCACAGCTCAAGTTTTTTGACCTGGCTGTTTGGCTGTGGGAGCAGAGGCCAACCATTCGTGCTCTACTCCCTGGGATGCTGGGCAGCCGAGAAGGGGTGCCAAAGAGGTTCCATTGTAATGGACTTTGTGTTGGGAAATCGAGGAGCGACAGCAATGCGGATGGCACCATTGCAAAGCTGACTTTCTGCAGAAGAGGCCCAGCTCAAGTTTTTTGCCCTGGCTCTTTGGCTGTGGGAGCAGAGGCCAACCATTCGTGCTCTACTCCCTGGGATGCTGGGCAGCCGAGAAGGGGTGCCAAAGAGGTTCCATTGTAATGGACTTTGAGTTGGGAAATCGAGGAGCGACAGCAATGCGGATGGCACCGTTGCAAAACTGACTTTCTGCAGAAGAGGCCCAGCTCAAGTTTTTTGCCCTGGCTGTTTGGCTGTGGGAGCAGATGCCAACCATTCGTGCTCTATTCCCTGGGATGCTGGGCAGGCGAGAAGGGGTGCCAAAGAGGTTCCATTGTAATGGACTTTGAGTTGGGAAATCGAGGAGCCACAGTGATGCGAATGGCACCGTTATAAAGCTGACTTTCTGCAGAAGAGGCACAGCTAAAGTTTTTTGCCCTGGCTCTTTGGCTGTGGGAGCAGATGTCAACCATTCGTGCTCTACTCCCTGGGATGCTGAGAAGCCTAGAAGGGGTGCTAAAGATGTTCCATTGTAATGGACTTTGAGTTGGGAAATTGAGGAGCGACAGCAATGCTGATGGCACCGTTGCAAATCTGACTTTCTGCAGAAGAGGCACAGCTCAAGTTTTTTGCCCTGGCTCTTCGGCTGTGGGAGCAGAGGCCAACCATTCGTGCTCTGCTCCCTGGGATGCTGAGGAACCGAGAAGGGGTGCCAAAGAAGTTCCATTGTAATGGACTTTGAGTTGGGAAATTGAGGAGCCACAGTGATGCGGATGGCACCGTTGCAAAGCTGACTTTCTGCAGAAGAGGCACGGCTCAAGTTTTTTGCCCTGGCTGTTTGGCTGTGGGAGCAGAGGCCAACCATTCGTGCTCTACTCCCTGGGATGCTGAGAAGCCGAGAAGGGGTGCCAAAGAGGTTCCATTGTAATGGACTTCGAGTTGGGAAATCGAGGAGCGACAGCAATGCGGATGGCACCGTTGCAAAACTGACTTTCTGCAGAAGAGGCACAGCTCAAGTTTCTTGCCCTGGCTCTTTGGCTGTGGGAGCAGAGGCCAACCATTCGTGCTCTACTCCCTGGGATGCTGGGCAGCCTAGAAGGGGTGCCAAAGAGGTTCCATTGTAATGGACTTTGAGTTGGGAAATCGAGGAGCCACAGCGATGTGGATGGCACCGTTGCAAAGCTGACTTTCTGCAGAAGAGGCAGACCTCAAGTTTTTTGCCCTGGCTCTTTGGCTGTGGAAGCAGAGGCCAACCATTCGTGCTCTACTGCCTAGGATGCTGAGAAGCCGAGAAGGGGTGCTAAAGATGTTGAATTGTAATGGACATTGAGTTGGGAAATTGAGGAGCGACAGCAATGCGGATGGCACCGTTGCAAATCTGACTTTCTGCAGAAGAGGCACAGCTCAAGTTTTTTGCCCTGGCTCTTAGGCTGTGGGAGCAGAGGCCAACCATTCGTGCTCTACTCCCTGGGATTCTGGGCAGCCGAGAAGGGGTGCCAAAGAGGTTCCATTGTAATGGACTTTGAGTTGGGAAATCGAGGAGCGACAGCAATGCGGATGGCACCGTTGCAAAACTGACTTTCTGCAGAAGAGGCAGAGCTCAAGTTTTTTGCCCTGGCTCTTTGGCTGTGGGAGCAGAGGCCAACCATTCGTGCTCTACTCCCTGGGATGCTGGGCAGGCGAGAAGGGGTGCCAAAGAGGTTCCATTGTAATGGACTTTGAGTTGGGAAATCGAGGAGCCACAGTGATGCGGATGGCACCGTTGCAAAGCTGACTTTCTGCAGAAGAGGCACAGCTCAAGTTTTTTGCCCTGGCTGTTTGGCTGTGGGAGCAGACGCCAACCATTCGTGCTCTACTCCCTGAGATGCTGGGCAGCCGAGAAGGGGTGCCAAAGAGGTTCCATTGTAATGGACTTTGAGTTGGGAAATCGAGGAGCGACAGCAATGCGGATGGCACCGTTGCAAAACTGACTTTCTGCAGAAGAGGCCCAGCTCAAGTTTTTTGCCCTGGCTGTTTGGCTGTGGGAGCAGAGGCCAACCATTCGTGCTCTACTCCCTGGGATGCTGGGCAGCCGAGAAGTGGTGCCAAAGAGGTTCCATTGTAATGGACTTTGAGTTGCGAAACTTAGGAGCCACAGTGATGCGGATGGCACCGTTGCAAAGCTGACTTTCTGCAGAAGAGGCCCAGCTCAAGTTTTTTGCCCTGGCTGTTTGGCTGTGGGAGCAGAGGCCAACCATTCGTGCTCTGCTCCCTGGGATGCTGAGAAGACGAGAAGGGGTGCCAAAGAGGTTCCATTGTAATGGACTTTGAGTTGGGAAATCGAGGAGCGACAGCCATGCGGATGGCACCGTTGCAAAACTGACTTTCTGCAGAAGAGGCACAGCTCAAGTTTCTTGCCCTGGCTCTTTGGCTGTGGGAGCAGAGGCCAACCATTCGTGCTCTACTCCCTGGGATGCTGGGCAGCCTAGAAGGGGTGCCAAAGAGGTTCCATTGTAATGGACTTTGAGTTGGGAAATCGAGGAGCGACAGCAATGCGGATGGCACCGTTGCAAAGCTGACTTTCTGCAGAAGAGTCCCAGCTCAAGTTTTTTGCCCTGGCTCTTTGGCTGTGGGAGCAGATGTCAACCATTCGTGCTCTACTCCCTGGGATGCTGAGAAGCCTAGAAGGGGTGCTAAAGATGTTCCATTGTAATGGACTTTGAGTTGGGAAATTGAGGAGCGACAGCAATGCTGATGGCACCGTTGCAAATCTGACTTTCTGCAGAAGAGGCACAGCTCAAGTTTTTTGCCCTGGCTCTTCGGCTGTGGGAGCAGAGGCCAACCATTCGTGCTCTGCTCCCTGGGATGCTGAGGAACCGAGAAGGGGTGCCAAAGAAGTTCCATTGTAATGGACTTTGAGTTGGGAAATTGAGGAGCCACAGTGATGCGGATGGCACCGTTGCAAAGCTGACTTTCTGCAGAAGAGGCACGGCTCAAGTTTTTTGCCCTAGCTCTTCGGCTGTGGGAGCAGAGGCCAACCATTCGTGCTCTACTCCCTGGGATGCTGGGCAGCCGAGAAGGGGTGCCAAAGAGGTTCCATTGTAATGGACTTTGAGTTGGGAAGTCGAGGAGCGACAGCAATGCGGATGGCACCATTGCAAAGCTGACTTTCTGCAGAAGAGGCACAGCTCAAGTTTTTTGCCCTGGCTGTTTGGCTGTGGGAGCAGAGGCCAACCATTCGTGCTCTACTCCCTGGGATGCTGGGCAGGCGAGAAGGGGTGCCAAAGAGGTTCCATTGTAATGGACTTTGAGTTGGGAAATCGAGGAGCGACAGCAATGCGGATGGCACCGTTGCATAGCTGACTTTCTGCAGAAGAGGCAGACCTCAAGTTTTTTGCCCTGCCTCTTTGGCTGTGGAAGAAGAGGCCAACCATTCGTGCTCTACTCCCTGGGAAGCTGGGCAGGCGAGAACGGGTGCCAAAGAGGATCCATTGTAATGGACTTTGAGTTGGGAAGTCGAGGAGCGACAGCAATGCGGATGGCACCGTTGCAAAGCTGACTTTCTGCAGAAGAGGCAGACCTCAAGTTTTTTGCCCTGGCTCTTTGGCTGTGGGAGCAGAGGCCAACCATTCGTGCTCTACTCCCTGCGATGCTGGGCAGCCGAGAACGGGTGCCAAAGGGTTTCCATTGTAATGGACTTTGAGTTGGGAAATCGAGGAGCGACAGCAATGCGGATGGCACCGTTGCAAAGCTGACTTTCTGCAGAAGAGGCACAGCTCAAGTTTTTTGCCCTGGCTGTTTGGCTGTGGGAGCAGAGGCCAACCATTCGTGCTCTACTCCCTGGGATGCTGGGCAGCCGAGAAGGGGTGCCAAAGAGGTTCCATTGTAATGGACTTTGAGTTGGGAAATCGAGGAGCGACAGTGATGCGGATGGCACCATTGCAAAGCTGACTTTCTGCAGAAGAGGCACAGCTCAAGTTTTTTGCCCTGGCTGTTTGGCTGTGGGAGCAGAGGCCAACCATTCGTGCTCTACTGCCTGGGATGCTGGGCAGCCGAGAAGGGGTGCCAAAGAGGTTCCATTGTAATGGACTTTGAGTTGGGAAATCGAGGAGCGACAGCAATGCGGATGGCACCGTTGCAAAGCTGACTTTCTGCAGAGGAGGCACAGCTCAAGTTTTTTGCCCTGGCTGTTTGGCTGTGGGAGCAGAGGCCAACCATTTGTGCTCTACACCCTGGGATGCTGGGCAGCCGAGAAGGGGTGCCAAAGAGGTTCCATTGTAATGGACTTTGAGTTGGGAAATCGAGGAGCGACAGCAATGCGGATGGCACCGTTGCAAAGCTGACTTTCTGCAGAAGAGGCACAGCTCAAGTTTTTTGCCCTGGCTGTTTGGCTCTGGGAGCAGAGGCCAACCATTCGTGCTCTACTCCCTGGGATGCTGGGCAGCCGAGAAGGGGTGCCAAAGAGGTTCCATTGTAATGGACTTTGAGTTGGGAAACTTAGGAGCCACAGTGATGCGGATGGCACCGTTGCAAAACTGACTTTCTGCAGAGGAGGCACAGCTCAAGTTTTTTGCCCTGGCTCTTCGGTTGTGGGAGCAGATGCCAACCATTCGTGCTCTACTCCCTGGGATGCTGGGCAGCAGAGAAGGTTTGCCAAAGAGGTTCCATTGTAATGGACTTTGAGTTGGGAAATCGAGGAGCGACAGCAATGCGGATGGCACCATTGCAAAGCTGACTTTCTGCAGAAGAGCCCCAGCTGAAGTTTTTTGCCCTGGCTCTTCGGCTGTGGGAGCAGAAGCCAACCATTCGTGCTCTACTCCCTGGGATGCTGGGCAGCCGAGAAGGGGTGCCAAAGAGGTTCCATTGTAATGGACTTTGAGTTGGGAAATCGAGGAGCGACAGCAATGCGGATGGCACCGTTGCAAAACTGACTTTCTGCAGAAGAGGCCCAGCTCAAGTTTCCTGCCCTGGCTGTTTGGCTGTGGGAGCAGATGCCAACCATTCGTGCTCTACTCCCTGGGATGCTGGGCAGCCGAGAAGGGGTGCCAAAGAGGTTCCATTTTAATGGACTTTGAGTTGGGAAGTCGAGGAGCGACAGCAATGCGGATGGCACCATTGCAAAGCTGACTTTCTGCAGAAGAGGCACAGCTCAAGTTTTTTGCCCTGGCTGCTTGGCTGTGGGAGCAGAGGCCAACCATTCGTGCTCTACTCCCTGGGATGCTGGGCAGCCGAGAAGGGGTGCCAAAGAGGTTCCATTGTAATGGACTTTGAGTTGGGAAATCGAGAAGCGACAGCCATGCGGATGGCACCGTTGCAAAGCTGTCTTTCTGCAGAAGAGGCAGACCTCAAGTTTTTTGCCCTGGCTCTTTGGCTGTGGAAGCAGAGGCCAACAATTCGTGCTCTACTCCCTGGGATGCTGTGCAGGCGAGAAGGGGTGCCAAAGAGGATCCATTGTAATGGACTTTGAGTTGGGAAACCGGGGAGCCACAGTGATGCGGATGGAACCGTTGCAAAGCTGACTTTCTGCAGAAGAGGCACAGCTCAAGTTTTTTGCACTGGCTGTTTGGCTGTGGGAGCAGAGGCCAACCATTCGTGCTCTACTCCCTGGGATGCTGGGCAGCCGAGAAGGGGTGCCAAAGAGGTTCCATTGTAATGGACTTTGAGTTGGGAAGTCGAGGAGCGACAGCAATGCGGATGGCACCATTGCAAAGCTGACTTTCTGCAGAAGAGGCACAGCTCAAGTTTTTTGCCCTGGCTGTTTGGCTGTGGGAGCAGAGGCCAACCATTCGTGCTCTACTCCCTGGGATGCTGGGCAGCCAAGAAGGGGTGCCAAAGAGGTTCCATTGTAATGGACTTTGAGTTGGGAAATCGAGGAGCGACAGCAATGCGGATGGCACCGTTGCATAGCTGACTTTCTGCAGAAGAGGCAGACCTCAAGTTTTTTGCCCTGCCTCTTTGGCTGTGGAAGAAGAGGCCAACCATTCGTGCTCTACTCCCTGGGAAGCTGGGCAGGCGAGAACGGGTGCCAAAGAGGATCCATTGTAATGGACTTTGAGTTGGGAAATCGAGGAGCGACAGCAATGCGGATGGCACCGTTGCAAAGCTGACTTTCTGCAGAAGAGGCACAGCTCAAGTTTTTTGCCCTGGCTCTTTGGCTGTGGGAGCAGAGGCCAACCATTCGTGCTCTACTCCCTGGGATGCTGGGCAGCCGAGAACGGGTGCCAAAGGGTTTCCATTGTAATGGACTTTGAGTTGGGAAATCGAGGAGCGACAGCAATGCGGATGGCACCGTTGCAAAGCTGACTTTCTGCAGAAGAGGCACAGCTCAAGTTTTTTGCCCTGGCTGTTTGGCTGTGGGAGCAGAGGCCAACCATTCGTGCTCTACTCCCTGGGATGCTGGGCAGCCGAGAAGGGGTGCCAAAGAGGTTCCATTGTAATGGACTTTGAGTTGGGAAATCGAGGAGCGACAGTGATGCGGATGGCACCATTGCAAAGCTGACTTTCTGCAGAAGAGGCACAGCTCAAGTTTTTTGCCCTGGCTGTTTGGCTGTGGGAGCAGAGGCCAACCATTCGTGCTCTACTCCCTGGGATGCTGGGCAGCCGAGAAGGGGTGCCAAAGAGGTTCCATTGTAATGGACTTTGAGTTGGGAAATCGAGGAGCGACAGTGATGCGGATGGCACCATTGCAAAGCTGACTTTCTGCAGAAGAGGCACAGCTCAAGTTTTTTGCCCTGGCTGTTTGGCTGTGGGAGCAGAGGCCAACCATTCGTGCTCTACTGCCTGGGATGCTGGGCAGCCGAGAAGGGGTGCCAAAGAGGTTCCATTGTAATGGACTTTGAGTTGGGAAATCGAGGAGCGACAGCCATGCGGATGGCACCGTTGCAAAGCTGACTTTCTGCAGAGGAGGCACAGCTCAAGTTTTTTGCCCTGGCTGTTTGGCTGTGGGAGCAGAGGCCAACCATTTGTGCTCTACACCCTGGGATGCTGGGCAGCCGAGAAGGGGTGCCAAAGAGGTTCCATTGTAATGGACTTTGAGTTGGGAAATCGAGGAGCGACAGCAATGCGGATGGCACCGTTGCAAAGCTGACTTTCTGCAGAAGAGGCACAGCTCAAGTTTTTTGCCCTGGCTGTTTGGCTCTGGGAGCAGAGGCCAACCATTCGTGCTCTACTCCCTGGGATGCTGGGCAGCCGAGAAGGGGTGCCAAAGAGGTTCCATTGTAATGGACTTTGAGTTGGGAAACTTAGGAGCCACAGTGATGCGGATGGCACCGTTGCAAAACTGACTTTCTGCAGAGGAGGCACAGCTCAAGTTTTTTGCCCTGGCTCTTCGGTTGTGGGAGCAGATGCCAACCATTCGTGCTCTACTCCCTGGGATGCTGGGCAGCAGAGAAGGTTTGCCAAAGAGGTTCCATTGTAATGGACTTTGGGTTGGGAAATCGAGGAGCGACAGCAATGCGGATGGCACCATTGCAAAGCTGACTTTCTGCAGAAGAGCCCCAGCTGAAGTTTTTTGCCCTGGCTCTTCGACTGTGGGAGCAGAAGCCAACCATTCGTGCTCTACTCCCTGGGATGCTGGGCAGCCGAGAAGGGGTGCCAAAGAGGTTCCATTGTAATGGACTTTGAGTTGGGAAATCGAGGAGCGACAGCAATGCGGATGGCACCGTTGCAAAGCTGACTTTCTGCAGAAGAGGCCCAGCTCAAGTTTCCTGCCCTGGCTGTTTGGCTGTGGGAGCAGATGCCAACCATTCGTGCTCTACTCCCTGGGATGCTGGGCAGCCGAGAAGGGGTGCCAAAGAGGTTCCATTGTAATGGACTTTGAGTTGGGAAGTCGAGGAGCGACAGCAATGCGGATGGCACCATTGCAAAGCTGACTTTCTGCAGAAGAGGCACAGCTCAAGTTTTTTGCCCTGGCTGCTTGGCTGTGGGAGCAGAGGCCAACCATTCGTGCTCTACTCCCTGGGATGCTGGGCAGCCGAGAAGGGGTGCCAAAGAGGTTCCATTGTAATGGACTTTGAGTTGGGAAATCGAGAAGCGACAGCCATGCGGATGGCACCGTTGCAAAGCTGTCTTTCTGCAGAAGAGGCAGACCTCAAGTTTTTTGCCCTGGCTCTTTGGCTGTGGAAGCAGAGGCCAACAATTCGTGCTCTACTCCCTGGGATGCTGGGCAGCCGAGAAGGGGTGCCAAAGAGGATCCATTGTAATGGACTTTGAGTTGGGAAACCGGGGAGCCACAGTGATGCGGATGGAACCGTTGCAAAGCTGACTTTCTGCAGAAGAGGCACAGCTCAAGTTTTTTGCACTGGCTGTTTGGCTGTGGGAGCAGAGGCCAACCATTCGTGCTCTACTCCCTGGGATGCTGGGCAGCCGAGAAGGGGTGCCAAAGAGGTTCCATTGTAATGGACTTTGAGTTGGGAAGTCGAGGAGCGACAGCAATGCGGATGGCACCATTGCAAAGCTGACTTTCTGCAGAAGAGGCACAGCTCAAGTTTTTTGCCCTGGCTGTTTGGCTGTGGGAGCAGAGGCCAACCATTCGTGCTCTACTCCCTGGGATGCTGGGCAGCCAAGAAGGGGTGCCAAAGAGGTTCCATTGTAATGGACTTTGAGTTGGGAAATCGAGGAGCGACAGCAATGCTGATGGCACCGTTGCATAGCTGACTTTCTGCAGAAGAGGCAGACCTCAAGTTTTTTGCCCTGCCTCTTTGGCTGTGGAAGAAGAGGCCAACCATTCGTGCTCTACTCCCTGGGAAGCTGGGCAGGCGAGAACGGGTGCCAAAGAGGTTCCATTGTAATGGACTTTGAGTTGGGAAATCGAGGAGCGACAGTGATGCGGATGGCACCATTGCAAAGCTGACTTTCTGCAGAAGAGGCACAGCTCAAGTTTTTTGCCCTGGCTATTCGGCTGTGGGAGCAGAGGCCAACCATTCGTGCTCTACTCCCTGGGATGCTGGGCAGCCGAGAAGGGGTGCCAAAGAGGTTCCATTGTAATGGACTTTGAGTTGGGAAATCGAGGAGCGACAGTGATGCGGATGGCACCATTGCAAAGCTGACTTTCTGCAGAAGAGGCACAGCTCAAGTTTTTTGCCCTGGCTGTTTGGCTGTGGGAGCAGAGGCCAACCATTCGTGCTCTACTGCCTGGGATGCTGGGCAGCCGAGAAGGGGTGCCAAAGAGGTTCCATTGTAATGGACTTTGAGTTGGGAAATCGAGGAGCGACAGCCATGCGGATGGCACCGTTGCAAAGCTGACTTTCTGCAGAGGAGGCACAGCTCAAGTTTTTTGCCCTGGCTGTTTGGCTGTGGGAGCAGAGGCCAACCATTTGTGCTCTACACCCTGGGATGCTGGGCAGCCGAGAAGGGGTGCCAAAGAGGTTCCATTGTAATGGACTTTGAGTTGGGAAATCGAGGAGCGACAGCAATGCGGATGGCACCGTTGCAAAGCTGACTTTCTGCAGAAGAGGCACAGCTCAAGTTTTTTGCCCTGGCTGTTTGGCTCTGGGAGCAGAGGCCAACCATTCGTGCTCTACTCCCTGGGATGCTGGGCAGCCGAGAAGGGGTGCCAAAGAGGTTCCATTGTAATGGACTTTGAGTTGGGAAACTTAGGAGCCACAGTGATGCGGATGGCACCGTTGCAAAACTGACTTTCTGCAGAGGAGGCACAGCTCAAGTTTTTTGCCCTGGCTCTTCGGTTGTGGGAGCAGATGCCAACCATTCGTGCTCTACTCCCTGGGATGCTGGGCAGCAGAGAAGGTTTGCCAAAGAGGTTCCATTGTAATGGACTTTGGGTTGGGAAATCGAGGAGCGACAGCAATGCGGATGGCACCATTGCAAAGCTGACTTTCTGCAGAAGAGCCCCAGCTGAAGTTTTTTGCCCTGGCTCTTCGGCTGTGGGAGCAGAAGCCAACCATTCGTGCTCTACTCCCTGGGATGCTGGGCAGCCGAGAAGGGGTGCCAAAGAGGTTCCATTGTAATGGACTTTGAGTTGGGAAATCGAGGAGCGACAGCAATGCGGATGGCACCGTTGCAAAGCTGACTTTCTGCAGAAGAGGCCCAGCTCAAGTTTCCTGCCCTGGCTGTTTGGCTGTGGGAGCAGATGCCAACCATTCGTGCTCTACTCCCTGGGATGCTGGGCAGCCGAGAAGGGGTGCCAAAGAGGTTCCATTGTAATGGACTTTGAGTTGGGAAGTCGAGGAGCGACAGCAATGCGGATGGCACCATTGCAAAGCTGACTTTCTGCAGAAGAGGCACAGCTCAAGTTTTTTGCCCTGGCTGCTTGGCTGTGGGAGCAGAGGCCAACCATTCGTGCTCTACTCCCTGGGATGCTGGGAGCCGAGAAGGGGTGCCAAAGAGGTTCCATTGTAATGGACTTTGAGTTGGGAAATCGAGAAGCGACAGCCATGCGGATGGCACCGTTGCAAAGCTGTCTTTCTGCAGAAGAGGCAGACCTCAAGTTTTTTGCCCTGGCTCTTTGGCTGTGGAAGCAGAGGCCAACAATTCGTGCTCTACTCCCTGGGATGCTGGGCAGCCGAGAAGGGGTGCCAAAGAGGATCCATTGTAATGGACTTTGAGTTGGGAAACCGGGGAGCCACAGTGATGCGGATGGAACCGTTGCAAAGCTGACTTTCTGCAGAAGAGGCACAGCTCAAGTTTTTTGCACTGGCTGTTTGGCTGTGGGAGCAGAGGCCAACCATTCGTGCTCTACTCCCTGGGATGCTGGGCAGCCGAGAAGGGGTGCCAAAGAGGTTCCATTGTAATGGACTTTGAGTTGGGAAGTCGAGGAGCGACAGCAATGCGGATGGCACCATTGCAAAGCTGACTTTCTGCAGAAGAGGCACAGCTCAAGTTTTTTGCCCTGGCTGTTTGGCTGTGGGAGCAGAGGCCAACCATTCGTGCTCTACTCCCTGGGATGCTGGGCAGCCAAGAAGGGGTGCCAAAGAGGTTCCATTGTAATGGACTTTGAGTTGGGAAATCGAGGAGCGACAGCAATGCTGATGGCACCGTTGCATAGCTGACTTTCTGCAGAAGAGGCAGACCTCAAGTTTTTTGCCCTGCCTCTTTGGCTGTGGAAGAAGAGGCCAACCATTCGTGCTCTACTCCCTGGGAAGCTGGGCAGGCGAGAACGGGTGCCAAAGAGGATCCATTGTAATGGACTTTGAGTTGGGAAATCGAGGAGCGACAGCAATGCGGATGGCACCGTTGCAAAGCTGACTTTCTGCAGAAGAGGCAGACCTCAAGTTTTTTGCCCTGGCTCTTTGGCTGTGGGAGCAGAGGCCAACCATTCGTGCTCTACTCCCTGGGATGCTGGGCAGCCGAGAACGGGTGCCAAAGGGTTTCCATTGTAATGGACTTTGAGTTGGGAAATCGAGGAGCGACAGCAATGCGGATGGCACCGTTGCAAAGCTGACTTTCTGCAGAAGAGGCACAGCTCAAGTTTTTTGCCCTGGCTGTTTGGCTGTGGGAGCAGAGGCCAACCATTCGTGCTCTACTCCCTGGGATGCTGGGCAGCCGAGAAGGGGTGCCAAAGAGGTTCCATTGTAATGGACTTTGAGTTGGGAAATCGAGGAGCGACAGTGATGCGGATGGCACCATTGCAAAGCTGACTTTCTGCAGAAGAGGCACAGCTCAAGTTTTTTGCACTGGCTGTTTGGCTGTGGGAGCAGAGGCCAACCATTCGTGCTCTACTCCCTGGGATGCTGGGCAGCCGAGAAGGGGTGCCAAAGAGGTTCCATTGTAATGGACTTTGAGTTGGGAAATCGAGGAGCGACAGCAATGCGGATGGCACCGTTGCAAAGCTGACTTTCTGCAGAGGAGGCACAGCTCAAGTTTTTTGCCCTGGCTGTTTGGCTGTGGGAGCAGAGGCCAACCATTTGTGCTCTACACCCTGGGATGCTGGGCAGCCGAGAAGGGGTGCCAAAGAGGTTCCATTGTAATGGACTTTGAGTTGGGAAATCGAGGAGCGACAGCAATGCGGATGGCACCGTTGCAAAGCTGACTTTCTGCAGAAGAGGCACAGCTCAAGTTTTTTGCCCTGGCTCTTTGGCTGTGGGAGCAGAGGCCAACCATTCGTGCTCTACTCCCTGGGATGCTGGGCAGCCGAGAAGGGGTGCCAAAGAGGTTCCATTGTAATGGACTTTGAGTTGGGAAACTTAGGAGCCACAGTGATGCGGATGGCACCGTTGCAAAACTGACTTTCTGCAGAGGAGGCACAGCTCAAGTTTTTTGCCCTGGCTCTTCGGTTGTGGGAGCAGATGCCAACCATTCGTGCTCTACTCCCTGGGATGCTGGGCAGCAGAGAAGGTTTGCCAAAGAGGTTCCATTGTAATGGAATTTGAGTTGGGAAATCGAGGAGCGACAGCAATGCGGATGGCACCATTGCAAAGCTGACTTTCTGCAGAAGAGCCCCAGCTTAAGTTTTTTGCCCTGGCTCTTCGGCTGTGGGTGCAGAAGCCAACCATTCGTGCTCTACTCCCTGGGATGCTGGGCAGCCGAGAAGGGGTGCCAAAGAGGTTCCATTGTAATGGACTTTGAGTTGGGAAATCGAGGAGCGACAGCAATGCGGATGGCACCGTTGCAAAACTGACTTCCTGCAGAAGAGGCCCAGCTCAAGTTTCCTGCCCTGGCTGTTTGGCTGTGGGAGCAGATGCCAACCATTCGTGCTCTACTCCCTGGGATGCTGGGCAGGCGAGAAGGGGTGCCAAAGAGGTTCCATTGTAATGGACTTTGAGTTGGGAAGTCGAGGAGCGACAGCAATGCGGATGGCACCATTGCAAAGCTGACTTTCTGCAGAAGAGGCACAGCTCAAGTTTTTTGCCCTGGCTGCTTGGCTGTGGGAGCAGAGGCCAACCATTCGTGCTCTACTCCCTGGGATGCTGGGCAGCCGAGAAGGGGTGCCAAAGAGGTTCCATTGTAATGGACTTTGAGTTGGGAAATCGAGGCGCGACAGCCATGCGGATGGCACCGTTGCAAAGCTGTCTTTCTGCAGAAGAGGCAGACCTCAAGTTTTTTGCCCTGGCTCTTTGGCTGTGGAAGCAGAGGCCAACAATTCGTGCTCTACTCCCTGGGATGCTGTGCAGGCGAGAACGGGTGCCAAAGAGGATCCATTGTAATGGACTTTGAGTTGGGAAACCGGGGAGCCACAGTGATGCGGATGGAACCGTTGCAAAGCTGACTTTCTGCAGAAGAGGCACAGCTCAAGTTTCTTGCCCTGGCTCTTTGGCTGTGGGAGCAGAGGCCAACCATTCATGCTCTACTCCCTGGGATGCTGGGCAGGCGAGAAGGGGTGCCAAAGAGGTTCCATTGTAATGGACTTTGAGTTGGGAAATCGAGGAGCGACAGTGATGCGGATGGCACCATTGCAAAGCTGACTTTCTGCAGAAGAGGCACAGCTCAAGTTTTTTGCCCTGGCTGTTTGGCTGTGGGAGCAGAGGCCAACCATTCGTGCTCTACTCCCTGGGATGCTGGGCAGCCGAGAAGGGGTGCCAAAGAGGTTCCATTGTAATGGACTTTGAGTTGGGAAATCGAGGAGCGACAGCAATGCGGATGGCACCGTTGCAAAGCTGACTTTCTGCAGAGGAGGCACAGCTCAAGTTTTTTGCCCTGGCTCTTTGGCTGTGGGAGCAGAGGCCAACCATTCGTGCTCTACTCCCTGGGATGCTGGGCAGCCGAGAAGGGGTGCCCAAGAGGTTCCATTGTAATGGACTTTGAGTTGGGAAATCGAGGAGCGACAGCAATGCGGATGGCACCGTTGCAAAGCTGACTTTCTGCAGAAGAGGCACAGCTCAAGTTTTTTGCCCTGGCTGTTTGGCTCTGGGAGCAGAGACCAACCATTCGTGCTCTACTCCCTAGGATGCTGGGCAGCCGAGAAGGGGTGCCAAAGAGGTTCCATTGTAATGGACTTTGAGTTGGGAAACTTAGGAGCCACAGTGATGCGGATGGCACCGTTGCAAAACTGACTTTCTGCAGAGGAGGCACAGCTCAAGTTTTTTGCCCTGGCTCTTCGGTTGTGGGAGCAGATGCCAACCATTCGTGCTCTACTGCCTGGGATGCTGGGCAGCAGAGAAGGTTTGCCAAAGAGGTTCCATTGTAATGGACTTTGAGTTGGGAAATCGAGGAGCGACAGCAATGCGGATGGCACCATTGCAAAGCTGACTTTCTGCAGAAGAGCCCCAGCTCAAGTTTCCTGCCCTGGCTGTTTGGCTGTGGGAGCAGATGCCAATCATTCGTGCTCTACTCCCTGGGATGCTGGGCAGCCGAGAAGGGGTGCCAAAGAGGTTCCATTGTAATGGACTTTGAGTTGGGAAATCGAGGAGCGACAGCAATGCGGATGGCACCGTTGCAAAGCTGTCTTTCTGCAGAAGAGGCAGACCTCAAGTTTTTTGCCCTGGCTCTTTGGCTGTGGAAGCAGAGGCCAACCATTCGTGCTCTACTCCCTGGGATGCTGTCCAGGCGAGAACGGGTGCCAAAGAGGATCCATTGTAATGGACTTTGAGTTGGGAAATCGAGGAGCGACAGCAATGCGGATGGCACCGTTGCAAAGCTGACTTTCTGCAGAAGAGGCACAGCTCAAGTTTTTTGCCCTGGCTCTTTGGCTGTGGGAGCAGAGGCCAACCATTCGTGCTCTACTCCCTGGGATGCTGAGCAGCCGAGAAGGGGTGCCAAAGAGGTTCCATTGTAATGGACTTTGAGTTGGGAAATCGAGGAGCGACAGCAATGCGGATGGCACCGTTGCAAAGCTGAATTTCTGCAGAAGAGGCACAGCTCAAGTTTCTTGCCCTGGCTCTTTGGCTGTGGGAGCAGAGGCCAACCATTCGTGCTCTACTCCCTGGGATGCTGGGCAGCCGAGAAGGGGTGCCAAAGAGGTTCCATTGTAATGGACTTTGAGTTGGGAAATCGAGGAGCGACAGTGATGCGGATGGCACCATTGCAAAGCTGACTTTCTGCAGAAGAGCCCCAGCTCAAGTTTTTTGCCCTGGCTCTTTGGCTGTGGGAGCAGAGGCCAACCATTCGTGCTCTACTCCCTGGGATGCTGGGCAGCCGAGAAGGGGTGCCAAAGAGGTTCCATTGTAATGGACTTTGAGTTGGGAAATTGAGGAGCGACAGCAATGCGGATGGCACCGTTGCAAAGCTCACTTTCTGCAGAAGAGGCACAGCTCAAGTTTTTTGCCCTGGCTCTTCGGCTGTGGGAGCAGAGGCCAACCATTCGTGCTCTACTCCCTGGGATGCTGGGCAGCCGAGAAGGGGTGCCAAAGAGGTTCCATTGTAATGGACTTTGAGTTGGGAAATCGAGGAGCGACAGCAATGCGAATGGCACCGTTATAAAGCTGACTTTCTGCAGAAGAGGCCCAGCTCAAGTTTTTTGCCCTGGCTCTTTGGCTGTGGGAGCAGAGGCCAACCATTCGTGCTCTACTCCCTGGGATGCTGGGCAGGCGAGAAGGGGTGTCAAAGAGGTTCCATTGTAATGGACTTTGAGTTGGGAAATCGAGGAGCGACAGCAATGCGGATGGCACCGTTGCAAAGCTGACTTTCTGCAGAAGAGGCACAGCTCAAGTTTCTTGCCCTGGCTCTTTGGCTGTGGGAGCAGAGGCCAACCATTCGTGCTCTACTCCCTGGGATGCTGGGCAGCCGAGAAGGGGTGCCAAAGAGGTTCCATTGTAATGGACTTTGAGTTGGGAAATCGAGGAGCGACAGCAATGCGGATGGCACCGTTGCAAAGCTGACTTTCTGCAGAGGAGTCCCAGCTCAAGTTTTTTGCCCTGGCTCTTTGGCTGTGGGAGCAGAGGCCAACCATTCGTGCTCTACTCCCTGGGATGCTGAGAAGCCGAGAAGGGGTGCCAAAGAGGTTCCATTGTAATGGACTTCGAGTTGGGAAATCGAGGAGCGACAGCAATGCGGATGGCACCGTTGCAAAACTGACTTTCTGCAGAAGAGGCACAGCTCAAGTTTCTTGCCCTGGCTGTTTGGCTGTGGGAGCAGAGGCCAACCATTCGTGCTCTACTCCCTGGGATGCTGGGCAGCCGAGAAGGGGTGCCAAAGAGGTTCCATTGTAATGGACTTTGAGTTGGGAAATCGAGGAGCCACAGCAATGTGGATGGCACCGTTGCAAAGCTGACTTTCTGCAGAAGAGTCCCAGCTCAAGTTTTTTGCCCTGGCTCTTTGGCTGTGGGAGCAGAGGTCAACCATTCGTGCTCTACTCCCTGGGATGCTGAGAAGCCGAGAAGGGGTGCTAAAGATGTTCCATTGTAATGGACATTGAGTTGGGAAATTGAGGAGCGACAGCAATGCGGATGGCACCGTTGCAAATCTGACTTTCTGCAGAAGAGGCAGAGCTCAAGTTTTTTGCCCTGGCTCTTTGACTGTGGGAGCAGAGGCTAACCATTCGTGCTCTACTCCCTGGGATGCTGGGCAGGCGAGAAGGGGTGCCAAAGAGGATCCATTGTAATGGACTTTGAGTTGGGAAATCGAGGAGCCACAGTGATGCGGATGGCACCGTTGCAAAGCTGACTTTCTGCAGAAGAGCCCCAGCTCAAGTTTTTTGCCCTGGCTGTTTGGCTGTGGGAGCAGAGGCCAACCATTCGTGCTCTACTCCCTGGGATGCTGGGCAGCCGAGAAGGGGTGCCAAAGAGGTTCCATTGTAATGGACTTTGAGTTGGGAAATCGAGGAGTGACAGTGATCCGAATGGCACCGTTTTACAGTTGACTTTCTGCAGAGGAGGCCCAGCTCAAGTTTTTTGCCCTGGCTGTTTGGCTGTGGGAGCAGAGGCCAACCATTCGTGCTCTACTCCCTGGGATGCTGGGCAGCCGAGAAGGGGTGTCAAAGAGGTTCCATTGTAATGGACTTTGAGTTGTGAAATCGAGGAGCGACAGCAATGCGGATGGCACCGTTGCAAAGCTGACTTTCTGCAGAAGAGGCACAGCTCAAGTTTTTTGCCCTGGCTCTTCGGCTGTGGGAGCAGAGGCCAACCATTCGTGCTCTACTCCCTGGGATGCTGGGCAGCCGAGAAGGGGTGCCAAAGAGGTTCCATTGTAATGGACTTTGTGTTGGGAAATCGAGGAGCGACAGCAATGCGGATGGCACCATTGCAAAGCTGACTTTCTGCAGAAGAGGCAGAGCTCATGTTTTTTGCCCTGGCTGTTTGGCTGTGGGAGCAGAGGCCAACCATTCGTGCTCTACTCCCTGGGATGCTGGGCAGCCGAGAAGGGGTGCCAAAGAGGTTCCATTGTAATGGACTTTGACTTGGGAAACTTAGGAGCCACAGTGATGCGGATGGCACCGTTGCAAAACTGACTTTCTGCAGAAGAGGCACAGCTCAAGTTTTTTGCCCTGGCTGTTTGGCTGTGGGAGCAGAGGCCAACCATTCGTGCTCTACTCCCTGGGATGCTGGGCGGCCGAGAAGGGGTGCCAAAGAGGTTCCATTGTAATGGACTTTGAGTTGGGAAATCGAGGAGCGACAGCCATGCGGATGGCACCGTTGCAAAGCTGACTTTCTGCAGAAGAGGCACAGCTCAAGTTTCTTGCCCTGGCTCTTTGGCTGTGGGAGCAGAGGCCAACCATTCGTGCTCTACTCCCTGGGATGCTGGGCAGCCTAGAAGGGGTGCCAAAGAGGTTCCATTGTAATGGACTTTGAGTTGGGAAATCGAGGAGCCACAGCAATGTGGATGGCACCGTTGCAAAGCTGACTTTCTGCAGAAGAGTCCCAGCTCAAGTTTTTTGCCCTGGCTCTTTGGCTGTGGGAGCAGAGGTCAACCATTCGTGCTCTACTCCCTGGGATGCTGAGAAGCCTAGAAGGGGTGCTAAAGATGTTCCATTGTAATGGACTTTGAGTTGGGAAATTGAGGAGCAACAGCAATGCGGATGGCACCGTTGCAAATCTGACTTTCTGCAGAAGAGGCACAGCTCAAGTTTTTTGCCCTGGCTGTTTGGCTGTGGGAGCAGAGGCCAACCATTCGTGCTCTGCTCCCTGGGATGCTGAGGAACCGAGAAGGGGTGCCAAAGAAGTTCCATTGTAATGGACGTTGAGTTGGGAAATCGAGGAGCCACAGTGATGCGGATGGCACCGTTGCAAAGCTGACTTTCTGCAGAAGAGGCACGGCTCAAGTTTTTTGCCCTAGCTCTTCGGCTGTGGGAGCAGAGGCCAACCATTCGTGCTCTACTCCCTGGGATGCTGGGCAGCCGAGAAGGGGTGCCAAAGAGGTTCCATTGTAATGGACTTTGAGTTGGGAAATCGAGGAGCGACAGCAATGCGGATGGCACCGTTGCAAAGCTGACTTTCTGCAGAAGAGGCACGGCTCAAATTTTTTGCCCTGGCTCTTCGGCTGTGGGACCAGAGGCCAACCATTCGTGCTCTACTCCCTGGGATGCTGGGCAGCCGAGAAGGGGTGCCAAAGAGGTTCCATTGTAATGGACTTTGAGTTAGGAAATCGAGGAGCCACAGCAATGCGGATGGCACCGTTGCAAACCTGACTTTCTGCAGAAGAGGCCCAGCTCAAGTTTTTTGCCCTGGCTCTTTGGCTGTGGGAGCAGAGGCCAACCATTCGTGCTCTACTCCCTGGGATGCTGGGCAGCCGAGAAGGGGTGCCAAAGAGGTTCCATTGTAATGGACTTTGTGTTGGGAAATCGAGGAGCGACAGCAATGCGGATGGCACCGTTGCAAAGCTGACTTTCTGCAGAAGAGCCCCAGCTCAAGTTTTTTGCCCTGGCTCTTTGGCTGTGGGAGCAGAGGCCAACCATTCATGCTCTACTCCCTGGGATGCTTGGCGGCCGAGAAGGGGTGCCAAAGAGGTTCCATTGTAATGGACTTTGAGTTGGGAAATCGAGGAGCGACAGCAATGCGGATGGCACCGTTGCAAAGCTGACTTTCTGCAGAAGAGGCACAGCTCAAGTTTTTTGCCCTGGCTGTTTGGCTGTGGGAGCAGATGCCAACCATTCGTGCTCCACTCCCTGGGATGCTGGGCAGCCGAGAAGGGGTGCCAAAGAGGTTCCATTTTAATGGACTTTGAGTTGGGAAATCGAGGAGCGACAGCCATGCGGATGGCACCGTTGCAAAGCTGACTTTCTGCAGAAGAGGCCCAGCTCAGGTTTTTTGCCCTGGCTCTTTGGCTGTGGGAGCAGAGGCCAACCATTCGTGCTCTACTCCCTGGGATGCTGGGCAGCCGAGAAGGGGTGCCAAAGAGGTTCCATTGTAATGGACTTTGAGTTGGGAAATCGAGGAGTGACAGTGATGCAGATGGCACCGTTATAAAGCTGTCTTTCTGCAGAAGAGCCCCAGCTCAAATTTTTTGCCCTGGCTGTTTGGCTGTGGGAGCAGAGGCCAACCATTCGTGCTCTGCTCCCTGGGATGCTGAGGAACCGAGAAGGGGTGCCAAAGAGGATCCATTGTAATGGACTTTGAGTTGGGAAATCGAGGAGCGACAGCAATGCGGATGGCACCGTTGCAAAGCTGACTTTCTGCAGAAGAGGCACGGCTCAAGTTTTTTGCCCTAGCTCTTCGGCTGTGGGAGCAGAGGCCAAGCATTCGTGCTCTACTCCCTGGGATGCTGGGCAGGCGAGAAGGGGTGCCAAAGAGGTTCCATTGTAATGGACTTTGAGTTGGGAAATCGAGGAGCGACAGCAATGCGGATGGCACCGTTGCAAAGCTGACTTTCTGCAGAAGAGCCCCAGCTCAAGTTTTTTGCCCTGGCTCTTTGGCTGTGGGAGCAGAGGCCAACCATTCATGCTCTACTCCCTGGGATGCTGGGCGGCCGAGAAGGGGTGCCAAAGAGGTTCCATTGTAATGGACTTTGAGTTGGGAAATCGAGGAGCGACAGCAATGCGGATGGCACCGTTGCAAAGCTGACTTTCTGCAGAAGAGGCACAGCTCAAGTTTTTTGCCCTGGCTGTTTGGCTGTGGGAGCAGAGGCCAACCATTCGTGCTCTACTCCCTGGGATGCTGGGCAGCCGAGAAGGGGTGCCAAAGAGGTTCCATTGTAATGGACTTTGAGTTGGGAAATCGAGGAGCGACAGCCATGCGGATGGCACCGTTGCAAAGCTGAGTTTCTGCAGAAGAGCCCCAGCTCAAGTTTTTTGCCCTGGCTGTTTGGCTGTGGGAGCAGAGGCCAACCATTCGTGCTCTACTCCCTGGGATGCTGGGCAGCCGAGAAGGGGTGCCAAAGAGGTTCAATTGTAATGGACTTTGAGTTGGGAAATCGAGGAGCGACAGCAATGCGGATGGCACCGTTGCAAAGCTGACTTTCTGCAGAAGAGGCACAGCTCAAGTTTTTTGCCCTGGCTCTTTGGCTGTGGGAGCAGAGGCCAACCATTCGTGCTCTACTCCCTGGGATGCTGGGCAGGCGAGAACGGGTGCCAAAGAGGATCCATTGTAATGGACTTTGAGTTGGGATATTGAGGAGCGACAGCAATGCGGATGGCACCATTGCAAAGCTGACTTTCTGCAGAAGAGGCAGAGCTCAAGTTTTTTGCCCTGGCTGTTTGGCTGTGGGAGCAGAGGCCAACCATTCGTGCTCTACTCCCTGGGATGCTGGGCAGGCGAGAACGGGTGCCAAAGAGGATCCATTGTAATGGACTTTGAGTTGGGAAATCGAGGAGCGACAGCAATGCGGATGGCACCGTTGCAAAGCTGACTTTCTACAGAAGAGGCACAGCTCAAGTTTTTTGCCCTGGCTCTTTGGCTGTGGGAGCAGAGGCCAACCATTCGTGCTCTACTCCCTGGGATGCTGGGCAGGCGAGAAGGGGTGCCAAAGAGGTTCCATTGTAATGGACTTTGAGTTGGGAAATCGAGGAGTGAGAGTGATGCGGATGGCACCGTTATAAAGCTGTCTTTCTGCAGAAGAGGCACAGCTCAAATTTTTTGCCCTGGCTCTTCGGCTGTGGGAGCAGAGGCCAACCATTCGTGCTCTACTCCCTGGGATGCTGAGGAACCGAGAAGGGGTGCCAAAGAAGTTCCATTGTAATGGACTTTGAGTAGGGAAATGGAGGAGCGACAGCCATGCGGATGGCACCGTTGCAAAGCTGACTTTCTGCAGAAGAGGCCCAGCTCAAGTTTTTTGACCTGGCTGCTTGGCTGTTGGAGCAGATGCCAACCATTCGTGCTCTACTCCCTGGGATGCTGGGCAGCCGAGAAGGGGTGCCAAAGAGGTTCCATTGTAATGGACTTTGAGTTGGGAAATCGAGGAGCGACAGCCATGCGGATGGCACCGTTGCAAAGCTGACTTTCTGCAGAAGAGGCACAGCTCAAGTTTTTTGCCCTGGCTCTTTGGCTGTGGGAGCAGAGGCCAACCATTCGTGCTCTACTCCCTGGGATGCTGGGCAGCCGAGAAGGGGTGCCAAAGAGGTTCCATTGTAATGGACTTTGAGTTGGGAAATCGAGGAGCGACAGCCATGCGGATGGCACCGTTGCAAAGCTGACTTTCTGCAGAAGAGCCCCAGCTCAAGTTTTTTGACCTGGCTCTTTGGCTGTGGGAGCAGAGGCCAACCATTCGTGCTCTACTCCCTGGGATGCTGGGCAGCTGAGAAGGGGTGCCAAAAAGGTTCCATTGTAATGGACTTTGAGTTGGGAAATCGAGGAGCGACAGCAATGCGGATGGCACCGTTGCAAAGCTGACTTTCTGCAGAAGAGGCACAGCTCAAGTTTTTTGCCCTGGCTCTTTGGCTGTGGGAGCAGAGGCCAACCATTCGTGCTCTACTCCCTGGGATACTGGGCAGCCGAGAAGGGGTGCCAAAGAGGTTCCATTGTAATGGACTTTGAGTTGGGATATTGAGGAGCGACAGCAATGCGGATGGCACCATTGCAAAGCTGACTTTCTGCAGAAGAGGCACAGCTCAAGTTTTTTGCCCTGGCTGTTTGGCTGTGGGAGCAGAGGCCAACCATTCGTGCTCTACTCCCTGGGATGCTGGGCAGGCGAGAACGGGTGCCAAAGAGGATCCATTCTAATGGACTTTGAGTTGGGAAATCGAGGAGCGACAGCCATGCGGATGGCACCGTTGCAAAGCTGACTTTCTGCAGAAGAGGCACAGCTCAAGTTTTTTGCCCTGGCTCTTTGGCTGTGGGAGCAGAGGCCAACCATTCGTGCTCTACTCCCTGGCATGCTGGACAGCCGAGAAGGGGTGCCAAAGAGGTTCCATTGTAATGGACTTTGAGTTGGGAAATCGAGGAGTGTCAGTGATGCGAATGGCACCGTTATAAAGCTGTCTTTCTGCAGAAGAGGCACAGCTCAAATTTTTTGCCCTGGCTCTTCGGCTGTGGGAGCAGAGGCCAACCATTCGTGCTCTACTCCCTGGGATGCTGAGGAACCGAGAAGGGGTGCCAAAGAAGTTCCATTGTAATGGACTTTGAGTAGGGAAATCGAGGAGCGACAGCCATGCGGATGGCACCGTTGCAAAGCTGACTTTCTGCAGAAGAGGCCCAGCTCAAGTTTTTTGCCCTGGCTGCTTGGCTGTGGGAGCAGAGGCCAACCATTCGTGCTCTACTCCCTGGGATGCTGGGCGGCCGAGAAGGGGTGCCAAAGAGGTTCCATTGTAATGGACTTTGAGTTGGGAAATCGCGAAGCGACAGTCATGCGGATGGCACCGTTGCAAAGCTGACTTTCTGCAGAAGAGGCACAGCTCAAGTTTTTTGCCCTGGCTGTTTGGCTGTGGGAGCAGAGGCCAACCATTCGTGCTCTACTCCCTGGGATGCTGGGCAGGCGAGAACGGGTGCCAAAGAGGATCCATTGTAATGGACTTTGAGTTGGGAAATCGAGGAGCGACAGCCATGCGGATGGCACCGTTGCAAAGCTGACTTTCTGCAGAAGAGGCACAGCTCAAGTTTTTTGCCCTGGCTCTTTGGCTGTGGGAGCAGAGGCCAACCGTTCGTGCTCTACTCCCTGGGATGCTGGACAGCCGAGAAGGGGTGCCAAAGAGGTTCCATTGTAATGGACTTTGAGTTGGGAAATCGAGGAGTGTCAGTGATGCGAATGGCACCGTTATAAAGCTGTCTTTCTGCAGAAGAGTCCCAGCTCAAATTTTTTGCCCTGGCTCTTCGGCTGTGGGAGCAGAGGCCAACCATTCGTGCTCTACTCCCTGGGATGCTGGGCAGGCGAGAAGGGGTGCCAAAGAGGATCCATTGTAATGGACTTTGAGTTGGGAAATCGAGGAGCGACAGCAATGCGGATGGCACCGTTGCAAAGCTGACTTTCTGCAGAAGAGGCACAGCTCAAGTTTTTTGCCCTGGCTGTTTGGCTGTGGGAGCAGAGGCCAACCATTCGTGCTCTACTCCCTGGGATGCTGGGCAGGCGAGAAGGGGTGCCAAAGAGGTTCCATTGTAATGGACTTTGATTTGGGAAATCGAGGAGCGACAGCAATGCAGATGGCACCGTTGCAAAGCTGACTTTCTGCAGAAGAGGCAGAGCTCAAGTTTTTTGACCTGGCTGTTTGGCTGTGGGAGCAGAGGCCAACCATTCGTGCTTTACTCCCTGGGATGCTGGGCAGGCGAGAAGGGGTGCCAAAGAGGTTCCATTGTAATGGACTTTGAGTTGGGAAATCGAGGAGCGACAGCAATGCAGATGACACCGTTGCAAAGCTGACTTTCTGCAGAAGAGGCACAGCTCAAGTTTTTTGCCCTGGCTGTTTGGCTGTGGGAGCAGAGGCCAACCATTCGTGCTCTACTCCCTGGGATGCTGGGCAGCCGAGAAGGGGTGCCAAAGAGGTTCCATTGTAATGAACTTTCAGTTGGGAAATCGAGGAGCGACAGCAATGCGGATGGCACCGTTATAAAGCTGACTTTCTGCAGAAGAGTCCCAGCTCAAATTTTTTGCCCTGGCTGTTTGGCTGTGGGAGCAGAGGCCAACCATTCGTGCTCTACTCCCTGGGATGTTGAGAAGCCGAGAAGGGGTGCCAAAGAGGTTCCATTGTAATGGACTTTGAGTTGGGAAATCGAGGAGCGACAGCCATGCGGATGGCACCGTTGCAAAGCTGACTTTCTGCAGAAGAGGCACAGCTCATGTTTTTTGCCCTGGCTCTTTGGCTGTGGGAGCAGAGGCCAACCATTCGTGCTCTACTCCCTGGGATGCTGAGGAACCGAGAAGGGGTGCCAAAGAAGTTCCATTGTAATGGACTTTGAGTTGGGAAATTGCGGAGCGACAGCCATACGGATGGCACCGTTGCAAAACTGACTTTCTGCAGAAGAGGCACAGCTCAAGTTTTTTGCCCTGGCTCTTTGGCTGTGGGAGCAGAGGCCAACCATTCGTGCTCTACTCCCTGGGATGCTGGGCAGCCGAGAACGGGTGCCAAAGAAGATCCATTGTAATGGACTTTGAGTTGGGAAATCGAGGAGCCACAGTGATGCGGATGGCACCGTTGCAAAGCTGACTTTCTGCAGAAGAGGCACAGCTCAAGTTTTTTGCCCTGGCTCTTTGGCTGTGGGAGCAGAGGCCAACCGTTCGTGCTCTACTCCCTGGCATGCTGGACAGCCGAGAAGGGGTGCCAAAGAGGTTCCATTGTAATGGACTTTGAGTTGGGAAATCGAGGAGTGTCAGTGATGCGAATGGCACCGTTATAAAGCTGTCTTTCTGCAGAAGAGGCACAGCTCAAATTTTTTGCCCTGGCTCTTCGGCTGTGGGAGCAGAGGCCAACCATTCGTGCTCTACTCCCTGGGATGCTGGGCGGCCGAGAAGGGGTGCCAAAGAGGTTCCATTGTAATGGACTTTGAGTAGGGAAATCGAGGAGCGACAGCCATGCGGATGGCACCGTTGCAAAGCTGACTTTCTGCAGAAGAGGCACAGCTCAAGTTTTTTGCCCTGGCTGCTTGGCTGTGGGAGCAGAGGCCAACCATTCGTGCTCTACTCCCTGGGATGCTGGGCGGCCGAGAAGGGGTGCCAAAGAGGTTCCATTGTAATGGACTTTGAGTTGGGAAATCGCGGAGCGACAGCCATGCGGATGGCACCGTTGCAAAACTGACTTTCTGCAGAAGAGGCACAGCTCAAGTTTTTTGCCCTGGCTCTTTGGCTGTGGGAGCAGAGGCCAACCATTCGTGCTCTACTCCCTGGGATGCTGGGCAGCCGAGAAGGGGTGCCAAAGAGGTTCCATTGTAATGGACTTTGAGTTGGGAAATCGAGGAGCGACAGCAATGCGGATGGCACTGTTGCAAAACTGACTTTCTGCAGAAGAGGCACAGCTCAAGTTTTTTGCCCTGGCTGTTTGGCTGTGGGAGCAGAGGCCAACCATTCGTGCTCTACACCCTGGGATGTTGAGAAGCCGAGAAGGGGTGCCAAAGAAGTTCCATTGTAATGGACTTTGAGTAGGGAAATCGAGAAGCGACAGCCATGCGGATGGCACCGTTGCAAAGCTGACTTTCTGCAGAAGAGGCACAGCTCAAGTTTTTTGCCCTGGCTGTTTGGCTGTGGGAGCAGAGGCCAACCATTCGTGCTCTACTCCCTGGGATGCTGGGCAGCCGAGAAGGGGTGCCAAAGAGGTTCCATTGTAATGGACTTTGAGTTGGGAAATCGAGGAGCAACAGCCATGCGGATGGCACCGTTGCAAAACTGACTTTCTGCAGAAGAGGCACAGCTCAAGTTTTTTGCCCTGGCTGTTTGGCTGTGGGAGCAGAGGCCAACCATTCGTGCTCTACTCCCTGGGATGCTGGGCAGCCGAGAAGGGGTGCCAAAGAGGTTCCATTGTAATGGACTTTGAGTTGGGAAATCGAGGAGCGACAGCCATGCGGATGGCACCGTTGCAAAGCTGAGTTTCTGCAGAAGAGGCACAGCTCAAGTTTTTTGACCTGGCTCTTTGGCTGTGGGAGCAGAGGCCAACCATTCGTGCTCTACTCCCTGGGATGCTGGGCAGCCGAGAAGGGGTGCCAAAGAGGTTCCATTGTAATGGACTTTGAGTTGGGAAATCGAGGAGCGACAGCAATGCAGATGGCACCGTTGCAAAGCTGACTTTCTGCAGAAGAGGCACAGCTCAAGTTTTTTGCCCTGGCTGTTTGGCTGTGGGAGCAGAGGCCAACCATTCGTGCTCTACTCCCTGGGATGCTGGGCAGGCGAGAACGGGTGCCAAAGAGGATCCATTGTAATGGACTTTGAGTTGGGAAATCGAGGAGCGACAGCAATGCGGATGGCACCGTTGCAAAGCTGACTTTCTGCAGAAGAGGCACAGCTCAAGTTTTTTGCCCTGGCTGTTTGGCTGTGGGAGCAGAGGCCAACCATTCGTGCTCTACTCCCTGGGATGCTGGGCAGGCGAGAAGGGGTGCCAAAGAGGTTCCATTGTAATGGACTTTGAGTTGGGAAATCGAGGAGCGACAGCAATGCAGATGGCACCGTTGCAAAGCTGACTTTCTGCAGAAGAGGCAGAGCTCAAGTTTTTTGACCTGGCTGTTTGGCTGTGGGAGCAGAGGCCAACCATTCGTGCTCTACTCCCTGGGATGCTGGGCAGGCGAGAAGGGGTGCCAAAGAGGTTCCATTGTAATGGACTTTGAGTTGGGAAATCGAGGAGCGACAGCAATGCAGATGGCACCATTGCAAAGCTGACTTTCTGCAGAAGAGTCCCAGCTCAAGTTTTTTGCCCTGGCTGTTTGGCTGTGGGAGCAGAGGCCAACCATTCGTGCTCTACTGCCTGGGATGCTGGGCAGCCGAGAAGGGGTGCCAGAGAGGTTCCATTGTAATGAACTTTCAGTTGGGAAATCGAGGAGCGACAGCAATGCGGATGGCAGCGTTATAAAGCTGACTTTCTGCAGAAGAGTCCCAGCTCAAATTTTTTGCCCTGGCTGTTTGGCTGTGGGAGCAGAGGCCAACCATTCGTGCTCTACTCCCTGGGATGTTGAGAAGCCGAGAAGGGGTGCCAAAGAGGTTCCATTGTAATGGACTTTGAGTTGGGAAATCGAGGAGCGACAGCCATGCGGATGGCACCGTTGCAAAGCTGACTTTCTGCAGAAGAGGCACAGCTCATGTTTTTTGCCCTGGCTCTTTGGCTGTGGGAGCAGAGGCCAACCATTCGTGCTCTACTCCCTGGCATGCTGAGGAACCGAGAAGGGGTGCCTAAGAAGTTCCATTTTAATGGACTTTGAGTTGGGAAACCGGGGAGCGACAGCCATGCGGATGGCACCGTTGCTAAACTGACTTTCTGCAGAAGAGGCACAGCTCAAGTTTTTTGCCCTGGCTCTTTGGCTGTGGGAGCAGAGGCCAACCATTCGTGCTCTACTCCCTGGGATGCTGGGCGGCCGAGAAGGGGTGCCAAAGAGGTTCCATTGTAATGGACTTTGAGTTGGGAAATCGCGGAGCGACAGCCATGCGGATGGCACCGTTGCAAAACTGACTTTCTGCAGAAGAGGCACAGCTCAAGTTTTTTGCCCTGGCTCTTTGGCTGTGGGAGCAGAGGCCAACCATTCGTGCTCTACTCCCTGGGATGCTGGGCAGCCGAGAAGGGGTGCCAAAGAGGTTCCATTGTAATGGACTTTGAGTTGGGAAATCGAGGAGCGACAGCAATGCGGATGGCACTGTTGCAAAACTGACTTTCTGCAGAAGAGGCACAGCTCAAGTTTTTTGCCCTGGCTGTTTGGCTGTGGGAGCAGAGGCCAACCATTCGTGCTCTACACCCTGGGATGTTGAGAAGCCGAGAAGGGGTGCCAAAGAAGTTCCATTGTAATGGACTTTGAGTAGGGAAATCGAGAAGCGACAGCCATGCGGATGGCACCGTTGCAAAGCTGACTTTCTGCAGAAGAGGCACAGCTCAAGTTTTTTGCCCTGGCTGCTTGGCTGTGGGAGCAGAGGCCAACCATTCGTGCTCTACTCCCTGGGATGCTGGGCAGCCGAGAAGGGGTGCCAAAGAGGTTCCATTGTAATGGACTTTGAGTTGGGAAATCGAGGAGCAACAGCCATGCGGATGGCACCGTTGCAAAACTGACTTTCTGCAGAAGAGGCACAGCTCAAGTTTTTTGCCCTGGCTGTTTGGCTGTGGGAGCAGAGGCCAACCATTCGTGCTCTACTCCCTGGGATGCTGGGCAGCCGAGAAGGGGTGCCAAAGAGGTTCCATTGTAATGGACTTTGAGTTGGGAAATCGAGGAGCGACAGCAATGCGGATGGCACCGTTGCAAAGCTGAGTTTCTGCAGAAGAGGCACAGCTCAAGTTTTTTGACCTGGCTCTTTGGCTGTGGGAGCAGAGGCCAACCATTCGTGCTCTACTCCCTGGGATGCTGGGCAGCCGAGAAGGGGTGCCAAAGAGGTTCCATTGTAATGGACTTTGAGTTGGGAAATCGAGGAGCGACAGCAATGCAGATGGCACCGTTGCAAAGCTGACTTTCTGCAGAAGAGGCACAGCTCAAGTTTTTTGCCCTGGCTGTTTGGCTGTGGGAGCAGAGGCCAACCATTCGTGCTCTACTCCCTGGGATGCTGGGCAGGCGAGAACGGGTGCCAAAGAGGATCCATTGTAATGGACTTTGAGTTGGGAAATCGAGGAGCGACAGCAATGCGGATGGCACCGTTGCAAAGCTGACTTTCTGCAGAAGAGGCACAGCTCAAGTTTTTTGCCCTGGCTGTTTGGCTGTGGGAGCAGAGGCCAACCATTCGTGCTCTACTCCCTGGGATGCTGGGCAGGCGAGAAGGGGTGCCAAAGAGGTTCCATTGTAATGGACTTTGAGTTGGGAAATCGAGGAGCGACAGCAATGCAGATGGCACCGTTGCAAAGCTGACTTTCTGCAGAAGAGGCAGAGCTCAAGTTTTTTGACCTGGCTGTTTGGCTGTGGGAGCAGAGGCCAACCATTCGTGCTCTACTCCCTGGGATGCTGGGCAGGCGAGAAGGGGTGCCAAAGAGGTTCCATTGTAATGGACTTTGAGTTGGGAAATCGAGGAGCGACAGCAATGCAGATGGCACCATTGCAAAGCTGACTTTCTGCAGAAGAGTCCCAGCTCAAGTTTTTTGCCCTGGCTGTTTGGCTGTGGGAGCAGAGGCCAACCATTCGTGCTCTACTGCCTGGGATGCTGGGCAGCCGAGAAGGGGTGCCAAAGAGGTTCCATTGTAATGAACTTTCAGTTGGGAAATCGAGGAGCGACAGCAATGCGGATGGCAGCGTTATAAAGCTGACTTTCTGCAGAAGAGTCCCAGCTCAAATTTTTTGCCCTGGCTGTTTGGCTGTGGGAGCAGAGGCCAACCATTCGTGCTCTACTCCCTGGGATGTTGAGAAGCCGAGAAGGGGTGCCAAAGAGGTTCCATTGTAATGGACTTTGAGTTGGGAAATCGAGGAGCGACAGCCATGCGGATGGCACCGTTGCAAAGCTGACTTTCTGCAGAAGAGGCACAGCTCATGTTTTTTGCCCTGGCTCTTTGGCTGTGGGAGCAGAGGCCAACCATTCGTGCTCTACTCCCTGGCATGCTGAGGAACCGAGAAGGGGTGCCTAAGAAGTTCCATTTTAATGGACTTTGAGTTGGGAAACCGGGGAGCGACAGCCATGCGGATGGCACCGTTGCTAAACTGACTTTCTGCAGAAGAGGCACAGCTCAAGTTTTTTGCCCTGGCTCTTTGGCTGTGGGAGCAGAGGCCAACCATTCGTGCTCTACTCCCTGGGATGCTGGGCGGCCGAGAAGGGGTGCCAAAGAGGTTCCATTGTAATGGACTTTGAGTTGGGAAATCGCGGAGCGACAGCCATGCGGATGGCACCGTTGCAAAACTGACTTTCTGCAGAAGAGGCACAGCTCAAGTTTTTTGCCCTGGCTCTTTGGCTGTGGGAGCAGAGGCCAACCATTCGTGCTCTACTCCCTGGGATGCTGGGCAGCCGAGAAGGGGTGCCAAAGAGGTTCCATTGTAATGGACTTTGAGTTGGGAAATCGAGGAGCGACAGCAATGCGGATGGCACTGTTGCAAAACTGACTTTCTGCAGAAGAGGCACAGCTCAAGTTTTTTGCCCTGGCTGTTTGGCTGTGGGAGCAGAGGCCAACCATTCGTGCTCTACACCCTGGGATGTTGAGAAGCCGAGAAGGGGTGCCAAAGAAGTTCCATTGTAATGGACTTTGAGTAGGGAAATCGAGAAGCGACAGCAATGCGGATGGCACCGTTGCAAAGCTGACTTTCTGCAGAAGAGGCACAGCTCAAGTTTTTTGCCCTGGCTCTTTGGCTGTGGAGCAGAGGCCAACCATTCGTGCTCTACTCCCTGGGATGCTGGGCAGCCGAGAAGGGGTGCCAAACAGGTTCCATTGTAATGGACTTTGAGTTGGGAAATCGAGGAGCAACAGCCATGCGGATGGCACCGTTGCAAAACTGACTTTCTGCAGAAGAGGCACAGCTCAAGTTTTTTGCCCTGGCTGTTTGGCTGTGGGAGCAGAGGCCAACCATTCGTGCTCTACTCCCTGGGATGCTGGGCAGGCGAGAAGGGGTGCCAAAGAGGTTCCATTGTAATGGACTTTGAGTTGGGAAATCGAGGAGCGACAGCAATGCGGATGGCACCGTTATAAAGCTGACTTTCTGCAGAAGAGTCCCAGCTCAAGTTTTTTGCCCTGGCTGTTTGGCTGTGGGAGCAGAGGCCAACCATTCGTGCTCTACTCCCTGGGATGCTGGGCAGCCGAGAAGGGGTGCCAAAGAGGTTCCATTGTAATGGACTTTGAGTTGGGAAATCGAGGAGCGACAGCAATGCAGATGGCACCGTTGCAAAGCTGACATTCTGCAGAAGAGGCACAGCTCAAGTTTTTTGACCTGGCTGTTTGGCTGTGGGAGCAGAGGCCAACCATTCGTGCTCTACTCCCTGGAATGCTGGGCAGGCGAGAAGGGGTGCCAAAGAGGTTCCATTGTAATGGACTTTGAGTTGGGAAATCGAGGAGCGACAGCAATGCGGATGGCACCGTTGCAAAGATGACTTTCTGCAGAAGAGGCACAGCTCAAGTTTTTTGCCCTGGCTGTTTGGCTGTGGGAGCAGAGGCCAACCATTCGTGCTCTACTCCCTGGGATGCTGGGCAGCCGAGAAGGGGTGCCAAAGAGGTTCCATTGTAATGAACTTTCAGTTGGGAAATCGAGGAGCGACAGCAATGCGGATGGCACCGTTATAAAGCTGACTTTCTGCAGAAGAGTCCCAGCTCAAATTTTTTGCCCTGGCTGTTTGGCTGTGGGAGCAGAGGCCAACCATTCGTGCTCTACTCCCTGGGATGTTGAGAAGCCGAGAAGGGGTGCCAAAGAGGTTCCATTGTAATGGACTTTGAGTAGGGAAATCGAGGAGCGACAGCCATGCGGATGGCACCGTTGCAAAGCTGACTTTCTGCAGAAGAGGCACAGCTCATGTTTTTTGCCCTGGCTCTTTGGCTGTAGGAGTAGAGGCCAACCATTCGTGCTCTACTCCCTGGGATGCTGGGCAGCCGAGAAGGGGTGCCAAAGAGGTTCCACTGTAATGGACTTTGAGTTGGGAAATCGAGGAGCGACAGCCATGCGGATGGCACCGTTGCAAAGCTGACTTTCTGCAGAAGAGGCACAGCTCAAGTTTTTTGCCCTGGCTGTTTGGCTGTGGGAGCAGAGGCCAACCATTCGTGCTCTACTCCCTGGGATGCTGGGCAGGCGAGAACGGGTGCCAAAGAGGATCCATTGTAATGGACTTTGAGTTGGGAAATCGAGGAGCCACAGTGATGCGGATGGCACCGTTGCAAAGCTGACTTTCTGCAGAAGAGGCACACCTCTAGTTTTTTGCCCTGGCTGTTTGGCTGTGGGAGCAGAGGCCAACCATTCGTGCTCTACTCCCTGGGATGCTGGGCAGCCGAGAAGGGGTGCCAAAGAGGTTCCATTGTAATGGACTTTGAGTTGGGAAATCGAGGAGCGACAGCCATGCGGATGGCACCGTTGCAAAGCTGACTTTCTGCAGAAGTTCCCCAGCTCAAGTTTTTTGCCCTGGCTCTTTGGCTGTGGGAGCAGAGGCCAACCATTCGTGCTCTACTCCCTGGGATGCTGGGCAGCCGAGAAGGGGTGCCAAAAAGGTTCCATTGTAATGGACTTTGAGTTGGGAAATCGAGGAGCGACAGCAATGCGGATGGCACCGTTGCAAAGCTGACTTTCTGCAGAAGAGGCACAGCTCAAGTTTTTTGCCCTGGCTCTTTGGCTGTGGGAGCAGAGGCCAAGCATTCGTGCTCTACTCCCTGGGATGCTGGGCGGCCGAGAAGGGGTGCCAAAGAGGTTCCATTGTAATGGACTTTGAGTTGGGATATTGAGGAGCGACAGCAATGCGGATGGCACCATTGCAAAGCTGACTTTCTGCAGAAGAGGCACAGCTCAAGTTTTTTGCCCTGGCTCTTTGGCTGTGGGAGCAGAGGCCAACCATTCTTGCTCTACTCCCTGGGATGCTGGGCAGGCGAGAACGGGTGCCAAAGAGGATCCATTGTAATGGACTTTGAGTTGGGAAATCGAGGAGCCACAGTGATGCGGATGGCACCGTTGCAAAGCTGACTTTCTGCAGAAGAGGCACAGCTCAAGTTTTTTGCCCTGGCTCTTCGACTGTGGGAGCAGAGGCCAACCATTCGTGCTCTACTCCCTGGGATGCTGAGGAACCGAGAAGGGGTGCCAAAGAAGTTCCATTGTAATGGACTTTGAGTAGGGAAATCGAGGAGCGACAGCCATGCGGATGGCACCGTTGCAAAGCTGACTTTCTGCAGAAGAGGCCCAGCTCAAGTTTTTTGCCCTGGCTCTTTGGCTGTGGGAGCAGAGGCCAACCATTCGTGCTCTACTCCCTGGGATGCTGGGCGGCCGAGAAGGGGTGCCAAAGAGGTTCCATTGTAATGGACTTTGAGTTGGGAAATCGAGGAGCGACAGCCATGCGGATGGCACCGTTGCAAAACTGACTTTCTGCAGAAGAGGCACAGCTCAAGTTTTTTGCCCTGGCTGTTTGGCTGTGGGAGCAGAGGCCAACCATTCGTGCTCTACTCCCTGGGATGCTGGGCAGCCGAGAAGGGGTGCCAAAGAGGTTCCATTGTAATGGACTTTGAGTTGGGAAATCGAGGAGCGACAGCCATGCGGATGGCACTGTTGCATAGCTGACTTTCTGCAGAAGAGGCACAGCTCAAGTTTTTTGCCCTGGCTCTTTGGCTGTGGGAGCAGAGGCCAACCATTCGTGCTCTACTCCCTGGGATGCTGAGCAGCCGAGAAGGGGTGCCAAAGAGGTTCCATTGTAATGGACTTTGAGTTGGGAAATCGAGGAGCGACAGCAATGCGGATGGCACCGTTATAAAGCTGACTTTCTGCAGAAGAGGCACAGCTCAATTTTTTTGCCCTGGCTCTTCGGCTGTTGGAGCAGAGGCCAACCATTCGTGCTCTACACCCTGGGATGTTGAGAAGCGGAAAAGGGGTGCCAAAGAGGTTCCATTGTAATGGACTTTGAGTAGGGAAATCGAGGAGCGACAGCCATGCGGATGGCACCGTTGCAAAGCTGACTTTCTGCAGAAGAGGCACAGCTCAAGTTTTTTGCCCTGGCTCTTCGGCTGTGGGAGCAGAGGCCAACCATTCGTGCTCTACTCCCTGGGATGCTGGGCAGCCGAGAAGGGGTGCCAAAGAGGATCCATTGTAATGGACTTTGAGTTGGGAAATCGAGGAGCAACAGCCATGCGGATGGCACCGTTGCAAAACTGACTTTCTGCAGAAGAGGCACAGCTCAAGTTTTTTGCCCTGGCTCTTTGGCTGTGGGAGCAGAGGCCAAGCATTCGTGCTCTACTGCCTGGGATGCTGGGCAGCCGAGAAGGGGTGCCAAAGAGGTTCCATTGTAATGGACTTTGAGTTGGGAAATCGAGGAGCGACAGCAATGCAGATGGCACCGTTGCAAAGCTGACTTTCTGCAGAAGAGGCACAGCTCAAGTTTTTTGCCCTGGCTGTTTGGCTGTGGGAGCAGAGGCCAACCATTCGTGCTCTACTCCCTGGGATGCTGGGCAGCCGAGAAGGGGTGCCAAAGAGGTTCCATTGTAATGGACTTTGAGGTGGGAAATCGAGGAGCGACAGCAATGCGGATGGCACCGTTGCAAAGCTGACTTTCTGCAGAAGAGGCACAGCTCAAGTTTTTTGCCCTGGCTCTTTGGCTGTGGGAGCAGAGGCCAACCATTCGTGCTCTACTCCCTGGGATGCTGGGCAGCCGAGAAGGGGTGCCAAAGAGGTTCCATTGTAATGGACTTTGAGTTGGGAAATCGAGGAGCGACAGCAATGCAGATGGCACCGTTGCAAAGCTGACTTTCTGCAGAAGAGGCACAGCTCAAGTTTTTTGACCTGGCTGTTTGGCTGTGGGAGCAGAGGCCAACCATTCGTGCTCTACTCCCTGGAATGCTGGGCAGGCGAGAAGGGGTGCCAAAGAGGTTCCATTGTAATGGACTTTGAGTTGGGAAATCGAGGAGCGACAGCAATGCGGATGGCACCGTTGCAAAGATGACTTTCTGCAGAAGAGGCACAGCTCAAGTTTTTTGCCCTGGCTGTTTGGCTGTGGGAGCAGAGGCCAACCATTCGTGCTCTACTCCCTGGGATGCTGGGCAGCCGAGAAGGGGTGCCAAAGAGGTTCCATTGTAATGAACTTTCAGTTGGGAAATCGAGGAGCGACAGCAATGCGGATGGCACCGTTATAAAGCTGACTTTCTGCAGAAGAGTCCCAGCTCAAATTTTTTGCCCTGGCTGTTTGGCTGTGGGAGCAGAGGCCAACCATTCGTGCTCTACTCCCTGGGATGTTGAGAATCCGAGAAGGGGTGCCAAAGAGGTTCCATTGTAATGGACTTTGAGTAGGGAAATCGAGGAGCGACAGCCATGCGGATGGCACCGTTGCAAAGCTGACTTTCTGCAGAAGAGGCACAGCTCATGTTTTTTGCCCTGGCTCTTTGGCTGTAGGAGTAGAGGCCAACCATTCGTGCTCTACTCCCTGGGATGCTGGGCAGCCGAGAAGGGGTGCCAAAGAGGTTCCATTGTAATGGACTTTGAGTTGGGAAATCGAGGAGCGACAGCCATGCGGATGGCACCGTTGCAAAGCTGACTTTCTGCAGAAGAGGCACAGCTCAAGTTTTTTGCCCTGGCTCTTTGGCTGTGGGAGCAGAGGCCAACCATTCGTGCTCTACTCCCTGGGATGCTGGGCAGCCGAGAAGGGGTGCCAAAGAGGTTCCATTGTAATGGACTTTGAGTTGGGAAATCGAGGAGCCACAGTGATGCGGATGGCACCGTTGCAAAGCTGACTTTCTGCAGAAGAGGCACACCTCTAGTTTTTTGCCCTGGCTGTTTGGCTGTGGGAGCAGAGGCCAACCATTCGTGCTCTACTCCCTGGGATGCTGGGCAGCCGAGAAGGGGTGCCAAAGAGGTTCCATTGTAATGGACTTTGAGTTGGGAAATCGAGGAGCGACAGCCATGCGGATGGCACCGTTGCAAAGCTGACTTTCTGCAGAAGTTCCCCAGCTCAAGTTTTTTGCCCTGGCTCTTTGGCTGTGGGAGCAGAGGCCAACCATTCGTGCTCTACTCCCTGGGATGCTGGGCAGCCGAGAAGGGGTGCCAAAAAGGTTCCATTGTAATGGACTTTGAGTTGGGAAATCGAGGAGCGACAGCAATGCGGATGGCACCGTTGCAAAGCTGACTTTCTGCAGAAGAGGCACAGCTCAAGTTTTTTGCCCTGGCTGTTTGGCTGTGGGAGCAGAGGCCAAGCATTCGTGCTCTACTCCCTGGGATGCTGGGCGGCCGAGAAGGGGTGCCAAAGAGGTTCCATTGTAATGGACTTTGAGTTGGGATATTGAGGAGCGACAGCAATGCGGATGGCACCATTGCAAAGCTGACTTTCTGCAGAAGAGGCACAGCTCAAGTTTTTTGCCCTGGCTCTTTGGCTGTGGGAGCAGAGGCCAACCATTCGTGCTCTACTCCCTGGGATGCTGGGCAGGCGAGAACGGGTGCCAAAGAGGATCCATTGTAATGGACTTTGAGTTGGGAAATCGAGGAGCCACAGTGATGCGGATGGCACCGTTGCAAAGCTGACTTTCTGCAGAAGAGGCACAGCTCAAGTTTTTTGCCCTGGCTCTTCGACTGTGGGAGCAGAGGCCAACCATTCGTGCTCTACTCCCTGGGATGCTGAGGAACCGAGAAGGGGTGCCAAAGAAGTTCCATTGTAATGGACTTTGAGTAGGGAAATCGAGGAGCGACAGCCATGCGGATGGCACCGTTGCAAAGCTGACTTTCTGCAGAAGTTCCCCAGCTCAAGTTTTTTGCCCTGGCTCTTTGGCTGTGGGAGCAGAGGCCAACCATTCGTGCTCTACTCCCTGGGATGCTGGGCAGCCGAGAAGGGGTGCCAAAAAGGTTCCATTGTAATGGACTTTGAGTTGGGAAATCGAGGAGCGACAGCAATGCGGATGGGACCGTTGCAAAGCTGACTTTCTGCAGAAGAGGCACAGCTCAAGTTTTTTGCCCTGGCTCTTTGGCTGTGGGAGCAGAGGCCAAGCATTCGTGCTCTACTCCCTGGGATGCTGGGCGGCCGAGAAGGGGTGCCAAAGAGGTTCCATTGTAATGGACTTTGAGTTGGGATATTGAGGAGCGACAGCAATGCGGATGGCACCATTGCAAAGCTGACTTTCTGCAGAAGAGGCACAGCTCAAGTTTTTTGCCCTGGCTCTTTGGCTGTGGGAGCAGAGGCCAACCATTCGTGCTCTACTCCCTGGGATGCTGGGCAGGCGAGAACGGGTGCCAAAGAGGATCCATTGTAATGGACTTTGAGTTGGGAAATCGAGGAGCCACAGTGATGCGGATGGCACCGTTGCAAAGCTGACTTTCTGCAGAAGAGGCACAGCTCAAGTTTTTTGCCCTGGCTCTTCGACTGTGGGAGCAGAGGCCAACCATTCGTGCTCTACTCCCTGGGATGCTGAGGAACCGAGAAGGGGTGCCAAAGAAGTTCCATTGTAATGGACTTTGAGTAGGGAAATCGAGGAGCGACAGCCATGCGGATGGCACCGTTGCAAAGCTGACTTTCTGCAGAAGAGGCCCAGCTCAAGTTTTTTGCCCTGGCTCTTTGGCTGTGGGAGCAGAGGCCAACCATTCGTGCTCTACTCCCTGGGATGCTGGGCGGCCGAGAAGGGGTGCCAAAGAGGTTCCATTGTAATGGACTTTGAGTTGGGAAATCGAGGAGCGACAGCCATGCGGATGGCACCGTTGCAAAACTGACTTTCTGCAGAAGAGGCACAGCTCAAGTTTTTTGCCCTGGCTGTTTGGCTGTGGGAGCAGAGGCCAACCATTCGTGCTCTACTCCCTGGGATGCTGGGCAGCCGAGAAGGGGTGCCAAAGAGGTTCCATTGTAATGGACTTTGAGTTGGGAAATCGAGGAGCGACAGCCATGCGGATGGCACTGTTGCATAGCTGACTTTCTGCAGAAGAGGCACAGCTCAAGTTTTTTGCCCTGGCTCTTTGGCTGTGGGAGCAGAGGCCAACCATTCGTGCTCTACTCCCTGGGATGCTGAGCAGCCGAGAAGGGGTGCCAAAGAGGTTCCATTGTAATGGACTTTGAGTTGGGAAATCGAGGAGCGACAGCAATGCGGATGGCACCGTTATAAAGCTGACTTTCTGCAGAAGAGGCACAGCTCAATTTTTTTGCCCTGGCTCTTCGGCTGTTGGAGCAGAGGCCAACCATTCGTGCTCTACACCCTGGGATGTTGAGAAGCGGAGAAGGGGTGCCAAAGAGGTTCCATTGTAATGGACTTTGAGTAGGGAAATCGAGGAGCGACAGCCATGCGGATGGCACCGTTGCAAAGCTGACTTTCTGCAGAAGAGGCACAGCTCAAGTTTTTTGCCCTGGCTGCTTGGCTGTGGGAGCAGAGGCCAACCATTCGTGCTCTACTCCCTGGGATGCTGGGCAGCCGAGAAGGGGTGCCAAAGAGGATCCATTGTAATGGACTTTGAGTTGGGAAATCGAGGAGCAACAGCCATGCGGATGGCACCGTTGCAAAACTGACTTTCTGCAGAAGAGGCACAGCTCAAGTTTTTTGCCCTGGCTCTTTGGCTGTGGGAGCAGAGGCCAAGCATTCGTGCTCTACTGCCTGGGATGCTGGGCAGCCGAGAAGGGGTGCCAAAGAGGTTCCATTGTAATGGACTTTGAGTTGGGAAATCGAGGAGCGACAGCAATGCAGATGGCACCGTTGCAAAGCTGACTTTCTGCAGAAGAGGCACAGCTCAAGTTTTTTGCCCTGGCTGTTTGGCTGTGGGAGCAGAGGCCAACCATTCGTGCTCTACTCCCTGGGATGCTGGGCAGCCGAGAAGGGGTGCCAAAGAGGTTCCATTGTAATGGACTTTGAGGTGGGAAATCGAGGAGCGACAGCAATGCGGATGGCACCGTTGCAAAGCTGACTTTCTGCAGAAGAGGCACAGCTCAAGTTTTTTGCCCTGGCTCTTTGGCTGTGGGAGCAGAGGCCAACCATTCGTGCTCTACTCCCTGGGATGCTGGGCAGCCGAGAAGGGGTGCCAAAGAGGTTCCATTGTAATGGACTTTGAGTTGGGAAATCGAGGAGCGACAGCAATGCAGATGGCACCGTTGCAAAGCTGACTTTCTGCAGAAGAGGCACAGCTCAAGTTTTTTGACCTGGCTGTTTGGCTGTGGGAGCAGAGGCCAACCATTCGTGCTCTACTCCCTGGAATGCTGGGCAGGCGAGAAGGGGTGCCAAAGAGGTTCCATTGTAATGGACTTTGAGTTGGGAAATCGAGGAGCGACAGCAATGCGGATGGCACCGTTGCAAAGATGACTTTCTGCAGAAGAGGCACAGCTCAAGTTTTTTGCCCTGGCTGTTTGGCTGTGGGAGCAGAGGCCAACCATTCGTGCTCTACTCCCTGGGATGCTGGGCAGCCGAGAAGGGGTGCCAAAGAGGTTCCATTGTAATGAACTTTCAGTTGGGAAATCGAGGAGCGACAGCAATGCGGATGGCACCGTTATAAAGCTGACTTTCTGCAGAAGAGTCCCAGCTCAAATTTTTTGCCCTGGCTGTTTGGCTGTGGGAGCAGAGGCCAACCATTCGTGCTCTACTCCCTGGGATGTTGAGAATCCGAGAAGGGGTGCCAAAGAGGTTCCATTGTAATGGACTTTGAGTAGGGAAATCGAGGAGCGACAGCCATGCGGATGGCACCGTTGCAAAGCTGACTTTCTGCAGAAGAGGCACAGCTCATGTTTTTTGCCCTGGCTCTTTGGCTGTAGGAGTAGAGGCCAACCATTCGTGCTCTACTCCCTGGGATGCTGGGCAGCCGAGAAGGGGTGCCAAAGAGGTTCCATTGTAATGGACTTTGAGTTGGGAAATCGAGGAGCGACAGCCATGCGGATGGCACCGTTGCAAAGCTGACTTTCTGCAGAAGAGGCACAGCTCAAGTTTTTTGCCCTGGCTCTTTGGCTGTGGGAGCAGAGGCCAACCATTCGTGCTCTACTCCCTGGGATGCTGGGCAGCCGAGAAGGGGTGCCAAAGAGGTTCCATTGTAATGGACTTTGAGTTGGGAAATCGAGGAGCCACAGTGATGCGGATGGCACCGTTGCAAAGCTGACTTTCTGCAGAAGAGGCACACCTCTAGTTTTTTGCCCTGGCTGTTTGGCTGTGGGAGCAGAGGCCAACCATTCGTGCTCTACTCCCTGGGATGCTGGGCAGCCGAGAAGGGGTGCCAAAGAGGTTCCATTGTAATGGACTTTGAGTTGGGAAATCGAGGAGCGACAGCCATGCGGATGGCACCGTTGCAAAGCTGACTTTCTGCAGAAGTTCCCCAGCTCAAGTTTTTTGCCCTGGCTCTTTGGCTGTGGGAGCAGAGGCCAACCATTCGTGCTCTACTCCCTGGGATGCTGGGCAGCCGAGAAGGGGTGCCAAAAAGGTTCCATTGTAATGGACTTTGAGTTGGGAAATCGAGGAGCGACAGCAATGCGGATGGCACCGTTGCAAAGCTGACTTTCTGCAGAAGAGGCACAGCTCAAGTTTTTTGCCCTGGCTGTTTGGCTGTGGGAGCAGAGGCCAAGCATTCGTGCTCTACTCCCTGGGATGCTGGGCGGCCGAGAAGGGGTGCCAAAGAGGTTCCATTGTAATGGACTTTGAGTTGGGATATTGAGGAGCGACAGCAATGCGGATGGCACCATTGCAAAACTGACTTTCTGCAGAAGAGGCACAGCTCAAGTTTTTTGCCCTGGCTGTTTGGCTGTGGGAGCAGAGGCCAACCATTCGTGCTCTACTCCCTGGGATGCTGGGCAGCCGAGAAGGGGTGCCAAAGAGGTTCCATTGTAATGGACTTTGAGTTGGGAAATCGAGGAGCGACAGCCATGCGGATGGCACTGTTGCATAGCTGACTTTCTGCAGAAGAGGCACAGCTCAAGTTTTTTGCCCTGGCTCTTTGGCTGTGGGAGCAGAGGCCAACCATTCGTGCTCTACTCCCTGGGATGCTGAGCAGCCGAGAAGGGGTGCCAAAGAGGTTCCATTGTAATGGACTTTGAGTTGGGAAATCGAGGAGCGACAGCAATGCGGATGGCACCGTTATAAAGCTGACTTTCTGCAGAAGAGGCACAGCTCAATTTTTTTGCCCTGGCTCTTCGGCTGTTGGAGCAGAGGCCAACCATTCGTGCTCTACACCCTGGGATGTTGAGAAGCGGAGAAGGGGTGCCAAAGAGGTTCCATTGTAATGGACTTTGATTTGGGAAATCGAGGAGCGACAGCCATGCGGATGGCACCGTTGCAAAGCTGACTTTCTGCAGAAGAGGCACAGCTCAAGTTTTTTGCCCTGGCTGCTTGGCTGTGGGAGCAGAGGCCAACCATTCGTGCTCTACTCCCTGGGATGCTGGGCAGCCGAGAAGGGGTGCCAAAGAGGATCCATTGTAATGGACTTTGAGTTGGGAAATCGAGGAGCAACAGCCATGCGGATGGCACCGTTGCAAAACTGACTTTCTGCAGAAGAGGCACAGCTCAAGTTTTTTGCCCTGGCTCTTTGGCTGTGGGAGCAGAGGCCAAGCATTCGTGCTCTACTGCCTGGGATGCTGGGCAGCCGAGAAGGGGTGCCAAAGAGGTTCCATTGTAATGGACTTTGAGTTGGGAAATCGAGGAGCGACAGCAATGCAGATGGCACCGTTGCAAAGCTGACTTTCTGCAGAAGAGGCACAGCTCAAGTTTTTTGCCCTGGCTGTTTGGCTGTGGGAGCAGAGGCCAACCATTCGTGCTCTACTCCCTGGGATGCTGGGCAGCCGAGAAGGGGTGCCAAAGAGGTTCCATTGTAATGGACTTTGAGGTGGGAAATCGAGGAGCGACAGCAATGCGGATGGCACCGTTGCAAAGCTGACTTTCTGCAGAAGAGGCACAGCTCAAGTTTTTTGCCCTGGCTCTTTGGCTGTGGGAGCAGAGGCCAACCATTCGTGCTCTACTCCCTGGGATGCTGGGCAGCCGAGAAGGGGTGCCAAAGAGGTTCCATTGTAATGGACTTTGAGTTGGGAAATCGAGGAGCGACAGCAATGCAGATGGCACCGTTGCAAAGCTGACTTTCTGCAGAAGAGGCACAGCTCAAGTTTTTTGACCTGGCTGTTTGGCTGTGGGAGCAGAGGCCAACCATTCGTGCTCTACTCCCTGGAATGCTGGGCAGGCGAGAAGGGGTGCCAAAGAGGTTCCATTGTAATGGACTTTGAGTTGGGAAATCGAGGAGCGACAGCAATGCGGATGGCACCGTTGCAAAGCTGACTTTCTGCAGAAGAGGCACAGCTCAAGTTTTTTGCCCTGGCTGTTTGGCTGTGGGAGCAGAGGCCAACCATTCGTGCTCTACTCCCTGGGATGCTGGGCAGCCGAGAAGGGGTGCCAAAGAGGTTCCATTGTAATGAACTTTCAGTTGGGAAATCGAGGAGCGACAGCAATGCGGATGGCACCGTTATAAAGCTGACTTTCTGCAGAAGAGTCCCAGCTCAAATTTTTTGCCCTGGCTGTTTGGCTGTGGGAGCAGAGGCCAACCATTCGTGCTCTACTCCCTGGGATGTTGAGAATCCGAGAAGGGGTGCCAAAGAGGTTCCATTGTAATGGACTTTGAGTAGGGAAATCGAGGAGCGACAGCCATGCGGATGGCACCGTTGCAAAGCTGACTTTCTGCAGAAGAGGCACAGCTCATGTTTTTTGCCCTGGCTCTTTGGCTGTAGGAGTAGAGGCCAACCATTCGTGCTCTACTCCCTGGGATGCTGGGCAGCCGAGAAGGGGTGCCAAAGAGGTTCCATTGTAATGGACTTTGAGTTGGGAAATCGAGGAGCGACAGCCATGCGGATGGCACCGTTGCAAAGCTGACTTTCTGCAGAAGAGGCACAGCTCAAGTTTTTTGCCCTGGCTCTTTGGCTGTGGGAGCAGAGGCCAACCATTCGTGCTCTACTCCCTGGGATGCTGGGCAGCCGAGAAGGGGTGCCAAAGAGGTTCCATTGTAATGGACTTTGAGTTGGGAAATCGAGGAGCCACAGTGATGCGGATGGCACCGTTGCAAAGCTGACTTTCTGCAGAAGAGGCACACCTCTAGTTTTTTGCCCTGGCTGTTTGGCTGTGGGAGCAGAGGCCAACCATTCGTGCTCTACTCCCTGGGATGCTGGGCAGCCGAGAAGGGGTGCCAAAGAGGTTCCATTGTAATGGACTTTGAGTTGGGAAATCGAGGAGCGACAGCCATGCGGATGGCACCGTTGCAAAGCTGACTTTCTGCAGAAGTTCCCCAGCTCAAGTTTTTTGCCCTGGCTCTTTGGCTGTGGGAGCAGAGGCCAACCATTCGTGCTCTACTCCCTGGGATGCTGGGCAGCCGAGAAGGGGTGCCAAAAAGGTTCCATTGTAATGGACTTTGAGTTGGGAAATCGAGGAGCGACAGCAATGCGGATGGCACCGTTGCAAAGCTGACTTTCTGCAGAAGAGGCACAGCTCAAGTTTTTTGCCCTGGCTCTTTGGCTGTGGGAGCAGAGGCCAAGCATTCGTGCTCTACTCCCTGGGATGCTGGGCGGCCGAGAAGGGGTGCCAAAGAGGTTCCATTGTAATGGACTTTGAGTTGGGATATTGAGGAGCGACAGCAATGCGGATGGCACCATTGCAAAGCTGACTTTCTGCAGAAGAGGCACAGCTCAAGTTTTTTGCCCTGGCTCTTTGGCTGTGGGAGCAGAGGCCAACCATTCGTGCTCTACTCCCTGGGATGCTGGGCAGGCGAGAACGGGTGCCAAAGAGGATCCATTGTAATGGACTTTGAGTTGGGAAATCGAGGAGCCACAGTGATGCGGATGGCACCGTTGCAAAGCTGACTTTCTGCAGAAGAGGCACAGCTCAAGTTTTTTGCCCTGGCTCTTCGACTGTGGGAGCAGAGGCCAACCATTCGTGCTCTACTCCCTGGGATGCTGAGGAACCGAGAAGGGGTGCCAAAGAAGTTCCATTGTAATGGACTTTGAGTAGGGAAATCGAGGAGCGACAGCCATGCGGATGGCACCGTTGCAAAGCTGACTTTCTGCAGAAGAGGCACAGCTCAAGTTTTTTGCCCTGGCTCTTTGGCTGTGGGAGCAGAGGCCAACCGTTCGTGCTCTACTCCCTGGGATGCTGGGCGGCCGAGAAGGGGTGCCAAAGAGGTTCCATTGTAATGGACTTTGAGTTGGGAAATCGCGGAGCGACAGCCATGCGGATGGCACCGTTGCAAAACTGACTTTCTGCAGAAGAGGCACAGCTCAAGTTTTTTGCCCTGGCTGTTTGGCTGTGGGAGCAGAGGCCAACCATTCGTGCTCTACTCCCTGGGATGCTGGGCAGCCGAGAAGGGGTGCCAAAGAGGTTCCATTGTAATGGACTTTGAGTTGGGAAATCGAGGAGCGACAGCCATGCGGATGGCACTGTTGCATAGCTGACTTTCTGCAGAAGAGGCACAGCTCAAGTTTTTTGCCCTGGCTCTTTGGCTGTGGGAGCAGAGGCCAACCATTCGTGCTCTACTCCCTGGGATGCTGAGCAGCCGAGAAGGGGTGCCAAAGAGGTTCCATTGTAATGGACTTTGAGTTGGGAAATCGAGGAGCGACAGCAATGCGGATGGCACCGTTATAAAGCTGACTTTCTGCAGAAGAGGCACAGCTCAATTTTTTTGCCCTGGCTCTTCGGCTGTTGGAGCAGAGGCCAACCATTCGTGCTCTACACCCTGGGATGTTGAGAAGCGGAGAAGGGGTGCCAAAGAAGTTCCATTGTAATGGACTTTGAGTAGGGAAATCGAGGAGCGACAGCCATGCGGATGGCACCGTTGCAAAGCTGACTTTCTGCAGAAGAGGCACAGCTCAAGTTTTTTGCCCTGGCTGCTTGGCTGTGGGAGCAGAGGCCAACCATTCGTGCTCTACTCCCTGGGATGCTGGGCAGCCGAGAAGGGGTGCCAAAGAGGATCCATTGTAATGGACTTTGAGTTGGGAAATCGAGGAGCAACAGCCATGCGGATGGCACCGTTGCAAAACTGACTTTCTGCAGAAGAGGCACAGCTCAAGTTTTTTGCCCTGGCTCTTTGGCTGTGGGAGCAGAGGCCAAGCATTCGTGCTCTACTCCCTGGGATGCTGGGCGGCCGAGAAGGGGTGCCAAAGAGGTTCCATTGTAATGGACTTTGAGTTGGGAAATCGAGGAGCGACAGCAATGCGGATGGCACCGTTGCAAAGCTGAGTTTCTGCAGAAGAGGCACAGCTCAAGTTTTTTGCCCTGGCTCTTCGACTGTGGGAGCAGAGGCCAACCATTCGTGCTCTACTCCCTGGGATGCTGGGCAGGCGAGAACGGGTGCCAAAGAGGTTCCATTGTAATGGACTTTGAGTTGGGAAATCGAGGAGCGACAGCCATGTGGATGGCACCGTTGCAAAGCTGACTTTCTGCAGAAGAGGCACAGCTCAAGTTTTTTGCCCTGGCTGTTTGGCTGTGGGAGCAGAGGCCAACCATTCGTGCTCTACTGCCTCGGATGCTGGGCAGCCGAGAAGGGGTGCCAAAGAGGTTCCATTGTAATGGACTTTGAGTTGGGAAATCGAGGAGCGACAGCCATGCGGATGGCACCGTTATAAAACTGACTTTCTGCAGAAGAGGCACAGCTCAAATTTTTTGCCCTGGCTCTTTGGCTGTGGGAGCAGAGGCCAACCATTCGTGCTCTACTCCCTGGGATGCTGGGCAGCCGAGAAGGGGTGCCAAAGAGGTTCCATTGTAATGGACTTTGATTTGGGAAATCGAGGAGCGACAGCCATGCGGATGGCACCGTTGCAAAGCTGACTTTCTGCAGAAGAGTCCCAGCTCAAGTTTTTTGCCCTGGCTCTTTGGCTGTGGGAGCAGATGCCAACCATTCGTGCTCTACTCCCTGGGATGCTGAGCAGCCGAGAAGGGGTGCCAAAGAAGTTCCATTGTAATGGACTTTGAGTTGGGAAATCGAGGAGCGACAGCAATGCGGATGGCACCGTTGCAAAGCTGACTTTCTGCAGAAGAGCCCCAGCTCAAGTTTTTTGCCCTGGCTCTTCGGCTGTGGGAGCAGAGGCCAACCATTCGTGCTCTACTCCCTGGGATGCTGGGCAGCCGAGAAGGGGTGCCAAAGAGGTTCCATTGTAATGGACTTTGATTTGGGAAATCGAGGAGCGACAGCAATGCGGATGGCACCGTTGCAAAGCTGACTTTCTGCAGAAGAGGCACAGCTCAAGTTTTTTGCCCTGGCTCTTTGGCTGTGGGAGCAGAGGCCAACCATTCGTGCTCTACTCCCTGGGATGCTGGGCGGCCGAGAAGGGGTGCCAAAGAGGTTCCATTGTAATGGACATTGAGTTGGGAAATCGAGGAGCAACAGCAATGCGGATGGCACCGTTGCAAAGCTGACTTTCTGCAGAAGAGGCACAGCTCAAGTTTTTTGACCTGGCTGTTTGGCTGTGGGAGCAGAGGCCAACCATTCGTGCTCTACTCCCTGGGATGCTGGGCAGGCGAGAAGGGGTGCCAAAGAGGTTCCATTGTAATGGACTTTGAGTTGGGAAATCGAGGAGCGACAGCAATGCGGATGGCACCGTTGCAAAACTGACTTTCTGCAGAAGAGGCACAGCTCAAGTTTTTTGCCCTGGCTGTTTGGCTGTGGGAGCAGAGGCCAACCATTCGTGCTCTACTGCCTCGGATGCTGGGCAGCCGAGAAGGGGTGCCAAAGAGGTTCCATTGTAATGGACTTTGAGTTGGGAAATCGAGGAGCGACAGCCATGCGGATGGCACCGTTATAAAACTGACTTTCTGCAGAAGAGGCACAGCTCAAATTTTTTGCCCTGGCTCTTTGGCTGTGGGAGCAGAGGCCAACCATTCGTGCTCTACTCCCTGGGATGCTGGGCAGCCGAGAAGGGGTGCCAAAGAGGTTCCATTGTAATGGACTTTGAGTTGGGAAATCGAGGAGCGACAGCCATGCGGATGGCACCGTTGCAAAGCTGACTTTCTGCAGAAGAGTCCCAGCTCAAGTTTTTTGCCCTGGCTCTTTGGCTGTGGGAGCAGAGGCCAACCATTCGTGCTCTACTCCCTGGGATGCTGAGCAGCCGAGAAGGGGTGCCAAAGAAGTTCCATTGTAATGGACTTTGAGTTGGGAAATCGAGGAGCGACAGCAATGCGGATGGCACCGTTGCAAAGCTGACTTTCTGCAGAAGAGGCCCAGCTCAAGTTTTTTGCCCTGGCTGCTTGGCTGTGGGAGCAGAGGCCAACCATTCGTGCTCTACTCCCTGGGATGCTGGGCAGCCGAGAAGGGGTGCCAAAGAGGTTCCAAGTAATGGACTTTGAGTTGGGAAATCGAGGAGCGACAGCCATGCGGATGGCACTGTTGCAAAGCTGACTTTCTGCAGAAGAGGCAGAGCTCAAGTTTTTTGCCCTGGCTCTTTGGCTGTGGGAGCAGAGGCCAACCATTCGTGCTCTACTCCCTGGGATGCTGGGCAGCCGAGAAGGGGTGCCAAAGAGGTTCCATTGTAATGGACTTTGAGTTGGGAAATCGAGGAGTGACAGTGATGCGAATGGCACCGTTATAAAGCTGTCTTTCTGCAGAAGAGGCACAGCTCAAGTTTTTTGCCCTGGCTCTTTGGCTGTGGGAGCAGAGGCCAACCATTCGTGCTCTACTCCCTGGGATGCTGAGGAACCGAGAAGGGGTGCCAAAGAGGTTCCATTGTAATGGACTTTGAGTTGGGAAATCGAGGAGCGACAGCCATGCGGATGGCACCGTTGCAAAGCTGACTTTCTGCAGAAGAGGCACAGCTCAAGTTTTTTGCCCTGGCTCTTTGGCTGTGGGAGCAGAGGCCAACCATTCGTGCTCTACTCCCTGGGATGCTGGGCAGCCGAGAAGGGGTGCCAAAGAGGTTCCATTGTAATGGACTTTGAGTTGGGAAATCGAGGAGCGACAGCAATGCGGATGGCACCATTGCAAAGCTGACTTTCTGCAGAAGAGGCACAGCTCAAGTTTTTTGCCCTGGCTCTTTGGCTGTGGGAGCAGAGGCCAACCATTCGTGCTCTACTCCCTGGGATGCTGGGCAGGCGAGAAGGGGTGCCAAAGGGGATCCATTGTAATGGACTTTGAGTTGGGAAATCGAGGAGCCACAGTGATGCGGATGGCACCGTTGCAAAGCTGACTTTCTGCAGAAGAGGCACAGCTCAAGTTTTTTGCCCTGGCTCTTTGGCTGTGGGAGCAGAGGCCAACCATTCGTGCTCTACTCCCTGGGATGCTGGGCAGCCGAGAAGGGGTGCCAAAGAGGTTCCATTGTAATGGACTTTGAGTTGGGAAATCGAGGAGTGACAGTGATGCGAATGGCACCGTTATAAAGCTGTCTTTCTGCAGAAGAGGCACAGCTCAAGTTTTTTGACCTGGCTGTTTGGCTGTGGGAGCAGAGGCCAACCATTCGTGCTCTACTCCCTGGGATGCTGAGGAACCGAGAAGGGGTGCCAAAGAGGATCCATTGTAATGGACTTTGAGTTGGGAAATCGAGGAGCGACAGCCATGCGGATGGCACCGTTGCAAAGCTGACTTTCTGCAGAAGAGGCACAGCTCAAGTTTTTTGCCCTGGCTCTTTGGCTGTGGGAGCAGAGGCCAACCATTCGTGCTCTACTCCCTGGGATGCTGGGCAGCCGAGAAGGGGTGCCAAAGAGGTTCCATTGTAATGGACTTTGAGTTGGGAAATCGAGGAGCGACAGCAATGCAGATGGCACCATTGCAAAGCTGACTTTCTGCAGAAGAGGCACAGCTCAAGTTTTTTGCCCTGGCTCTTTGGCTGTGGGAGCAGAGGCCAACCATTCGTGCTCTACTCCCTGGGATGCTGGGCAGGCGAGAACGGGTGCCAAAGAGGATCCATTGTAATGGACTTTGAGTTGGGAAATCGAGGAGCGACAGCAATGCGGATGGCACCGTTGCAAAGCTGACTTTCTGCAGAAGAGGCACAGCTCAAGTTTTTTGCCCTGGCTGTTTGGCTGTGGGAGCAGAGGCCAACCATTCGTGCTCTACTGCCTGGGATGCTGGGCAGCCGAGAAGGGGTGCCAAAGAGGTTCCATTGTAATGGACTTTGAGTTGGGAAATCGAGGAGCGACACCCATGCGGATGGCACCGTTGCAAAGCTGACTTTCTGCAGAAGAGGCACAGCTCAAGTTTTTTGCCCTGGCTCTTTGGCTGTGGGAGCAGAGACCAACCATTCGTGCTCTACTCCCTGGGATGCTGGGCAGCCGAGAAGGGGTGCCAAAGAGGTTCCATTGTAATGGACTTTGAGTTGGGAAATTGAGGAGAGACAGCAATGCGGATGGCACCGTTGCAAAGCTGACTTTCTGCAGAAGAGGCACAGCTCAAGATTTTTGCCCTGGCTCTTCGGCTGTGGGAGCAGAGGCCAACCATTCGTGCTCTACTCCCTGGGATGCTGGGCAGGCGAGAACGGGTGCCAAAGGGGATCCATTGTAATGGACTTTGAGTTGGGAAATCGAGGAGCCACAGTGATGCGGATGGCACCGTTGGAAAGCTGACTTTCTCCAGAAGAGGCACAGCTCAAGTTTTTTGCCCTGGCTGTTTGGCTGTGGGAGCAGAGGCCAACCATTCGTGCTCTACTCCCTGGGATGCTGGGCAGCCGAGAAGGGGTGCCAAAGAGGTTCCATTGTAATGGACTTTGAGTTGGGAAATCGAGGAGTGACAGTGATGCGAATGGCACCGTTATAAAGCTGTCTTTCTGCAGAAGAGGCACAGCTCAAGTTTTTTGCCCTGGCTCTTTGGCTGTGGGAGCAGAGGCCAACCATTCGTGCTCTACTCCCTGGGATGCTGAGGAACCGAGAAGGGGTGCCAAAGAGGTTCCATTGTAATGGACTTTGAGTTGGGAAATCGAGGAGCGACAGCCATGCGGATGGCACCGTTGCAAAGCTGACTTTCTGCAGAAGAGGCACAGCTCAAGTTTTTTGCCCTGGCTGTTTGGCTGTGGGAGCAGAGGCCAACCATTCGTGCTCTACTCCCTGGGATGCTGGGCAGCTGAGAACGGGTGCCAAAGAGGTTCCATTGTAATGGACTTTGAGTTGGGAAATTGAAGGAGCGACAGCCATGCGGATGGCACCGTTGCAAAACTGACTTTCTGCAGAAGAGGCACAGCTCAAGTTTTTTGCCCTGGCTGTTTGGCTGTGGGAGCAGAGGCCAACCATTCGTGCTCTACTCCCTGGGATGCTGGGCAGCCGAGAAGGGGTGCCAAAGAGGTTCCATTGTAATGGACTTTGAGTTGGGAAATCGAGGAGCGACAGCAATGCGGATGGCACCGTTGCAAAGCTGAATTTCTGCAGAAGAGGCACAGCTCAAGTTTTTTGCCCTGGCTCTTTGGCTGTGGGAGCAGAGGCCAACCATTCGTGCTCTACTCCCTGGGATGCTGGGCAGGCGAGAACGGGTGCCAAAGAGGATCCATTGTAATGGACTTTGAGTTGGGAAATCGAGGAGCGACAGCAATGCGGATGGCACCGTTGCAAAGATGACTTTCTGCAGAAGAGGCACAGCTCAAGTTTTTTGCCCTGGCTGTTTGGCTGTGGGAGCAGAGGCCAACCATTCGTGCTCTACTCCCTGGGATGCTGGGCAGCCGAGAAGGGGTGCCAAAGAGGTTCCATTGTAATGGACTTTGAGTTGGGAAATCGAGGAGCGACACCCATGCGGATGGCACCGTTGCAAAGCTGACTTTCTGCAGAAGAGGCACAGCTCAAGTTTTTTGCCCTGGCTCTTTGGCTGTGGGAGCAGAGACCAACCATTCGTGCTCTACTCCCTGGGATGCTGGGCAGCCGAGAAGGGGTGCCAAAGAGGTTCCATTGTAATGGACTTTGAGTTGGGAAATTGAGGAGAGACAGCAATGCGGATGGCACCGTTGCAAAGCTGACTTTCTGCAGAAGAGGCACAGCTCAAGATTTTTGCCCTGGCTCTTCGGCTGTGGGAGCAGAGGCCAACCATTCGTGCTCTACTCCCTGGGATGCTGGGCAGGCGAGAACGGGTGCCAAAGGGGATCCATTGTAATGGACTTTGAGTTGGGAAATCGAGGAGCCACAGTGATGCGGATGGCACCGTTGGAAAGCTGACTTTCTCCAGAAGAGGCACAGCTCAAGTTTTTTGCCCTGGCTCTTTGGCTGTGGGAGCAGAGGCCAACCATTCGTGCTCTACTCCCTGGGATGCTGGGCAGCCGAGAAGGGGTGCCAAAGAGGTTCCATTGTAATGGACTTTGAGTTGGGAAATCGAGGAGTGACAGTGATGCGAATGGCACCGTTATAAAGCTGTCTTTCTGCAGAAGAGGCACAGCTCAAGTTTTTTGCCCTGGCTCTTTGGCTGTGGGAGCAGAGGCCAACCATTCGTGCTCTACTCCCTGGGATGCTGAGGAACCGAGAAGGGGTGCCAAAGAGGTTCCATTGTAATGGACTTTGAGTTGGGAAATCGAGGAGCGACAGCCATGCGGATGGCACCGTTGCAAAGCTGACTTTCTGCAGAAGAGGCACAGCTCCAGTTTTTTGGCCTGGCTGTTTGGCTGTGGGAGCAGAGGCCAACCATTCGTGCTCTACTCCCTGGGATGCTGGGCAGCCGAGAACGGGTGCCAAAGAGGTTCCATTGTAATGGACTTTGAGTTGGGAAATTGAGGAGCGACAGCAATGCGGATGGCACCGTTGCAAAGCTGACTTTCTGCAGAAGAGTCCCAGCTCAAGTTTTTTGCCCTGGCTGTTTGGCTGTGGGAGCAGAGGCCAACCATTCGTGCTCTACTCCCTGGGATGCTGGGCAGCCGAGAAGGGGTGCCAAAGAGGTTCCATTGTAATGGACTTTGAGTTGGGAAATCGAGGAGCGACAGCAATGCGGATGGCACCGTTGCAAAGCTGACTTTCTGCAGAAGAGGCCCAGCTCCAGTTTTTTGGCCTGGCTGTTTGGCTGTGGGAGCAGAGGCCAACCATTCATGCTCTACTCCCTGGGATGCTGGGCAGCCGAGAAGGGGTGCCAAAGAGGTTCCAAGTAATGGACTTTGAGCTGGGAAATCGAGCAGCGACAGCCATGCGGATGGCACTGTTGCAAAGCTGACTTTCTGCAGAAGAGGCACAGCTCAAGTTTTTTGCCCTGGCTCTTTGGCTGTGGGAGCAGATGCCAACCATTCGTGCTCTACTCCCTGGGATGCTGGGCAGCCGAGAAGGGGTGCCAAAGAGGTTCCATTGTAATGGACTTTGAGTTGGGAAATCGAGGAGCGACAGCAATGCAGATGGCACCATTGCAAAGCTGACTTTCTGCAGAAGAGGCACAGCTCAAGTTTTTTGCCGTGGCTCTTTGGCTGTGGGAGCAGAGGCCAACCATTCGTGCTCTACTCCCTGGGATGCTGGGCAGGCGAGAACGGGTGCCAAAGAGGATCCATTGTAATGGACTTTGAGTTGGGAAATCGAGGAGCGACAGCAATGCAGATGGCACCGTTGCAAAGATGAATTTCTGCAGAAGAGGCACAGCTCAAGTTTTTTGCCCTGGCTCTTCGGGTGTGGGAGCAGAGGCCAACCATTCGTGCTCTACTCCCTGGGATGCTGGGCAGCCGAGAAGGGGTGCCAAAGAGGTTCCATTGTAATGGACTTTGAGTTGGGAAATCGAGGAGCGACAGCAATGCGGATGGCACCGTTGCAAAGCTGACTTTCTGCAGAAGAGGCACAGCTCAAGTTTTTTGCCCTGGCTGTTTGGCTGTGGGAGCAGAGGCCAACCATTCGTGCTCTACTCCCTGGGATGCTGGGCAGCCGAGAAGGGGTGCCAAAGAGGTTCCATTGTAATGGACTTTGAGTTGGGAAATCGAGGAGCGACAGCAATGCGGATGGCACCGTTGCAAAGCTGACTTTCTGCAGAAGAGGCCCAGCTCCAGTTTTTTGGCCTGGCTGTTTGGCTGTGGGAGCAGAGGCCAACCATTCATGCTCTACTCCCTGGGATGCTGGGCAGCCGAGAAGGGGTGCCAAAGAGGTTCCAAGTAATGGACTTTGAGCTGGGAAATCGAGGAGCGACAGCCATGCGGATGGCACTGTTGCAAAGCTGACTTTCTGCAGAAGAGGCACAGCTCAAGTTTTTTGCCCTGGCTGTTTGGCTGTGGGAGCAGATGCCAACCATTCGTGCTCTACTCCCTGGGATGCTGGGCAGCCGAGAAGGGGTGCCAAAGAGGTTCCATTGTAATGGACTTTGAGTTGGGAAATCGAGGAGCGACAGCAATGCGGATGGCACCGTTGCAAAGCTGACTTTCTGCAGAAGAGGCACAGCTCAAGTTTTTTGCCCTGGCTCTTTGGCTGTGGGAGCAGAGACCAACCATTCGTGCTCTACTGCCTGGGATGCTGGGCAGCCGAGAAGGGGTGCCAAAGAGGTTCCATTGTAATGGACTTTGAGTTGGGAAATTGAGGAGCGACAGCAATGCGGATGGCACCGTTGCAAAGCTGACTTTCTGCAGAAGAGGCACAGCTCATGTTTTTTGCCCTGGCTCTTCGGCTGTGGGAGCAGAGGCCAACCATTCGTGCTCTACTCCCTGGGATGCTGGGCAGGCGAGAAGGGGTGCCAAAGGGGATCCATTGTAATGGACTTTGAGTTGGGAAATCGAGGAGCCACAGTGATGCGGATGGCACCGTTGCAAAGCTGACTTTCTGCAGAAGAGGCACAGCTCAAGTTTTTTGCCCTGGCTGTTTGGCTGTGGGAGCAGAGGCCAACCATTCTTGCTCTACTCCCTGGGATGCTGGGCAGGCGAGAAGGGGTGCCAAAGAGGTTCCATTGTAATGGACTTTGAGTTGGGAAATCGAGGAGTGACAGTGATGCGAATGGCACCGTTATAAAGCTGTCTTTCTGCAGAAGAGGCACAGCTCAAGTTTTTTGCCCTGGCTGTTTGGCTGTGGGAGCAGAGGCCAACCATTCGTGCTCTACTCCCTGGGATGCAGAGGAACCAAGAAGGGGTGCCAAAGAAGTTCCATTGTAATGGACTTTGAGTTGGGAAATCGAGGAGCGACAGCAATGCGGATGGCACCGTTGCAAAGCTGACTTTCTGCAGAGGAGGCACAGCTCAATTTTTTTGCCCTGGCTCTTCGGCTGTGGGAGCAGAGGCCAACCATTCGTGCTCTACTCACTGGGATGTTGAGAAACTGAGAAGGGGTGCCAAAGAGGTTCCATTGTAATGGACTTTGAGTTGGGAAATCGAGGAGCGACAGCCATGCGGATGGCACCGTTGCAAAGCTGACTTTCTGCAGAAGAGGCCCAGCTCAAGTTTTTTGCCCTGGCTCTTCGGCTGTGGGAGCAGAGGCCAAGCATTCGTGCTCTACTCCCTGGGATGCTGGGCAGCCGAGAAGGGGTGCCAAAGAGGTTCCATTGTAATGGACTTTGAGTTGGGAAATCGAGGAGCGACAGTGATGCGAATGGTACCGTTGCAAAGCTGATTTTCTGCAGAAGAGGCACAGCTCAAGTTTTTTGCCCTGGCTCTTTGGCTGTGGGAGCAGAGGCCAACCATTCGTGCTCTACTCACTGGGATGTTGAGAAACTGAGAAGGGGTGCCAAAGAAGTTCCATTGTAATGGACTTTGAGTTGCGAAATCGAGGAGCGACAGCAATGCGGATAGCACCGTTGCAAAGCTGACTTTCTGCAGAAGAGCCCCAGCTGAAGTTTTTTGCCCTGGCTCTTTGGCTGTGGGAGCAGAGGCCAACCATTCGTGCTCTACTCCCTGGAATGCTGGGCAGGCGAGAAGGGATGCCAAAGAGGTTCCATTGTAATGGACTTTGAGTTGGGAAATCGAGGAGCGACAGCAATGCGGATGGCACCGTTGCAAAGCTGACTTTCTGCAGAAGAGGCACAGCTCAAGTTTTTTGCCCTGGCTCTTTGGCTGTGGGAGCAGAGGCCAACCATTCGTGCTCTACTCCCTGGGATGCTGGGCAGCCGAGAAGGGGTGCCAAAGAGGTTCCATTGTAATGGACTTTGAGTTGGGAAATCGAGGAGCGACAGCAATGCGGATGGCACCGTTGCAAAGCTGACTTTCTGCAGAAGAGGCACAGCTCAAGTTTTTTGCCCTGGCTCTTTGGCTGTGGGAGCAGAGGCCAACCATTCGTGCTCTACTCCCTGGGATGCTGGGCAGCCGAGAAGGGGTGCCAAAGAGGATCCATTGTAATGGACTTTGAGTTGGGAAATCGAGGAGCGACAGCAATGCGGATGGCACCGTTGCAAAGCTGACTTTCTGCAGAGGAGGCACAGCTCAAGTTTTTTGCCCTGGCTCTTTGGCTGTGGGAGCAGAGGCCAACCATTCGTGCTCTGCTCCCTGGGATGCTGGGCAGCCGAGAACGGGTGCCAAAGAGGTTCCATTGAAATGGACTTTGAGTTGGGAAATAGAGGATCGACAGCCATGCGGATGGCACCGTTGCAAAGCTGACTTTCTGCAGAAGAGTCCCAGCTCAAGTTTTTTGCCCTGGCTCTTTGGCTGTGGGAACAGAGGCCAACCATTCGTGCTCTACTCCCTGGAATGCTGGGCAGCCGAGAAGGGGTGCCGAAGAGGTTCCATTGTAATGGACTTTGAGTTGGGAAATCGAGGAGCAACAGCAATGCGGATGGCATCGTTGCAAAGCTGAGTTTCTGCAGAAGAGGCACAGCTCAAGTTTTTTGCCCTGGCTCTTCGGCTGTGGGAGCAGAGGCCAACCATTCGTGCTCTACTCCCTGGAATGCTGGGCAGGCGAGAAGGGGTGCCAAAGAGGTTCCATTGTAATGGACTTTGAGTTGGGAAATCGAGGTGCGACAGCAATGCGGATGGCACCGTTGCAAAGCTGACTTTCTGCAGAAGAGGCACAGCTCAAGATTTTTGCCCTTGCTCTTCGGCTGTGGGAGCAGAGGCCAACCATTCGTGCTCTACTCCTTGGGATGCTGGGCAGCCGAGAAGGGGTGCCAAAGAGGTTCCATTGTAATGGACTTTGAGTTGGGAAATCGAGGAGCGACAGCAATGCGGATGGCACCGTTGCAAAGCTGACTTTCTGCAGAAGAGGCCCAGCTCAAGTTTTTTGCCCTGGCTGTTTGGCTGTGGGAGCAGAGGCCAACCATTCGTGCTCTACTCCCTGGGATGCTGGGCACGCGAGAACAGGTGCCAAAGAGGATTCATTGTAATGGACTTTGTGTTGGGGAATCGAGGAGCCACAGAGATGCGGATGGCACCGTTGCAAAGCTGACTTTCTGCAGAAGAGGCACAGCTCAAGTTTTTTGCCCTGGCTCTTCGGCTGTGGGAGCAGAGGCCAACCATTCGTGCTCTACTCCCTGGGATGCTGGGCACGCGAGAAGGGGTGCCAAAGAGGTTCCATTGTAATGGACTTTGAGTTGGGAAATCGAGGAGCGACAGCAATGCGGATGGCACCGTTGCAAAGCTCACTTTCTGCAGAAGAGGCACAGCTCAAGTTTTTTGCCCTGGCTCTTTGGCTGTGGGAGCAGAGGCCAACCATTCGTGCTCTACTCCCTGGGATGCTGGGCAGCCGAGAAGGGGTGCCAAAGAGGTTCCATTGTAATGGACTTTGAGTTGGGAAATCGAGGAGCGACAGCCATGCGGATGGCACCGTTGCAAAGATGACTTTCTGCAGAAGAGGCACAGCTCAAGTTTTTTGCCCTGGCTGTTTGGCTGTGGGAGCAGAGGCCAACCATTCGTGCTCTACTCCCTGGGATGCTGGGCAGCCGAGAACGGGTGCCAAAGAGGTTCCATTGTAATGGACTTTGAGTTGGGAAATCGAGGAGCGACAGTGATGCGAATGGCACCGTTATAAAGCTGACTTTCTGCAGAAGAGTCCCAGCTCAAGTTTTTTGCCCTGGCTCTTTGGCTGTGGGAGCAGAGGCCAACCATTCGTGCTCTACTCCCTGGGATGCTGGGCAGGCGAGAAGGGGTGCCAAAGAGGTTCCATTGTAATGGACTTTGAGTTGGGAAATCGAGGAGCGACAGCAATGCGGATGGCACCGTTGCAAAGCTGACTTTCTGCAGAAGAGGCACAGCTCAAGTTTTTTGCCCTGGCTCTTTGGCTGTGGGAGCAGATGCCAACCATTCGTGCTCTACTCCCTGGGATGCTGGGCAGCCGAGAAGGGGTGCCAAAGAGGATCCATTGTAATGGACTTTGAGTTGGGAAATCGAGGAGCGACAGCAATGCGGATGGCACCGTTGCAAAGATGACTTTCTGCAGAAGAGGCACAGCTCAAGTTTTTTGCCCTGGCTCTTTGACTGTGGGAGCAGAGGCCAACCATTCGTGCTCTACTCCCTGGGATGCTGGGCACGCGAGAACGGGTGCCAAAGAGGATCCATTGTAATGGACTTTGAGTTGGGAAATCGAGGAGCGACAGCCATGCGGATGGCACCGTTGCAAAGTTGACTTTCTGCAGAAGAGGCCCAGCTCAAGTTTTTTGCCCTGGCTCTTCGGCTGTGGGAGCAGAGGCCAACCATTCGTGCTCTACTCACTGGGATGCTGGGCAGGCGAGAAGGGGTGCCAAAGAGGTTCCATTGTAATGGACTTTGAGTTGGGACATCGAGGAGCGACAGTGATGCGAATGGCACCGTTATAAAGCTGACTTTCTGCAGAAGAGGCCCAGTTCAAGTTTTTTGCCCTGACTCTTCGGCTGTGCGAGCAGAGGCCAACCATTCGTGCTCTACTCCCTGGGATGCTGAGAATCCGAGAAGGGGTGCCAAAGAGGTTCCATTGTAATGGACTTTGAGTTGGGAAATCGAGGAGCGACAGCAATGCGGATGGCACCGTTGCAAAGCTGACTTTCTGCAGAAGAGGCACAGCTCAAGTTTTTTGCCCTGGCTGTTTGGCTGTGGGAGTAGAGGCCAACCATTCGTGCTCTACTCCCTGGGATGCTGGGCAGCCGAGAAGGGGTGCCAAAGAGGTTCCATTGTAATGGACTTTGAGTTGGGAAATCGAGGAGCGACAGCAATGTGGATGGCACCGTTGCAAAACTGACTTTCTGCAGAAGAGGCTCAGCTCAAGTTTTTTGCCCTGGCTCTTCGGCTGTGGGAGCAGAGGCTAACCATTCGTGCTCTACTCCCTGGGATGCTGGGCAGCCGAGAAGGGGTGCCAAAGAGGTTCCATTGTAGTGGACTTTGAGTTGGGAAATCGAGGAGCGACAGCCATGCGGATGGCACCATTGCAAAGCTGACTTTCTGCAGAAGAGGCACAGCTCAAGTTTTTTGCCCTGGCTCTTCGGCTCTGGGAGCAGAGGCCAACCATTCGTGCTCTACTCCCTGGGATGCTGGGCAGGCGAGAAGGGGTGCCAAAGAGGTTCCATTGTAATGGACTTTGAGTTGGGAAATCGAGGAGCGACAGCAATGCGGATGGCACTGTTGCAAAGCTGACTTTCTGCAGAAGAGGCACAGCTCAAGTTTTTTGCCCTGGCTCTTCGGCTGTGGGAGCAGAGGCCAACCATTCGTGCTCTACTCCCTGGGATGCTGGGCAGCCGAGAAGGGGTGCCAAAGAGGTTCCATTGTAATGGACTTTGAGTTGGGAAATCGAGGAGCGACAGCAATGCGGATGGCACCGTTGCAAAGCTGACTTTCTGCAGAAGAGGCACAGCTCAAGTTTTTTGCCCTGGCTCTTTGGCTGTGGGAGCAGAGGCCAACCATTCGTGCTCTACTCCCTGGGATGCTGGGCAGACGAGAAGGGGTGCCAAAGAGGTTCCATTGTAATGGACTTTGAGTTGGGAAATCGAGGAGCGACAGCAATGCGGATGGCACCGTTGCAAAGCTGACTTTCTGCAGAGGAGGCACAGCTCAAGTTTTTTGAACTGGCTCTTCGGCTGTGGGAGCAGAGGCCAACCATTCGTGCTCTAATCCCTGGGATGCTGGGCAGCCGAGAAGGGGTGCCAAAGAGGTTCCATTGTAATGGATTTTGAGTTGGGAAATCGAGGAGCGACAGTGATGCGGATGGCACCGTTATAAAGCTGACTTTCTGCTGAAGAGTCCCAGCTCAAGTTTTTTGCCCTGGCTGTTTGGCTCTGGGAGCAGAGGCCAACCATTCGTGCTCTACTCCCTGGGATGCTGGGCAGCCGAGAAGGGGTGCCAAAGAGGTTCCATTGTAATGGACTTTGAGTTGGGAAATCGAGGAACCACAGAGATACGGATGGCACCGTTGCAAAGCTGACTTTCTGCAGAAGAGGCACAGCTCAAGTTTTTTGCCCTGGCTCTTTGGCTGTGGGAGCAGATGCCAACCATTCGTGCTCTACTCCCTGGGATGCTGGGCACGCGAGAACGGGTGCCAAAGAGGATCCATTGTAATGGACTTTGAGTTGGGAAATCGAGGAGCGACAGCAATGCGGATGGCACCGTTGCAAAGATGACTTTCTGCAGAAGAGGCACAGCTCAAGTTTTTTGCCCTGGCTCTTTGGCTGTGGGAGCAGAGGCCAACCATTCGTGCTCTACTCCCTGGGATGCTGGGCACGCGAGAACGGGTGCCAAAGAGGATCCATTGTAATGGACTTTGAGTTGGGAAATCGAGGAGCGACAGCCATGCGGATGGCACCGTTGCAAAGTTGACTTTCTGCAGAAGAGGCCCAGCTCAAGTTTTTTGCCCTGGCTCTTCGGCTGTGGGAGCAGAGGCCAACCATTCGTGCTCTACTCCCTGGGATGCTGAGGAACCGAGAAGGGGTGCCAAAGAGGTTCCATTGTAATGGACTTTGAGTTGGGACATCGAGGAGCGACAGTGATGCGAATGGCACCGTTATAAAGCTGACTTTCTGCAGAAGAGGCCCAGCTCAAGTTTTTTGCCCTGGCTCTTCGGCTGTGCGAGCAGAGGCCAACCATTCGTGCTCTACTCCCTGGGATGCTGAGAATCCGAGAAGGGGTGCCAAAGAGGTTCCATTGTAATGGACTTTGAGTTGGGAAATCGAGGAGCGACAGCAATGCGGATGGCACCGTTGCAAAGCTGACTTTCTGCAGAAGAGGCACAGCTCAAGTTTTTTGCCCTGGCTCTTCGGCTGTGGGAGTAGAGGCCAACCATTCGTGCTCTACTCCCTGGGATGCTGGGCAGCCGAGAAGGGGTGCCAAAGAGGTTCCATTGTAATGGACTTTGAGTTGGGAAATCGAGGAGCGACAGCAATGTGGATGGCACCGTTGCAAAACTGACTTTCTGCAGAAGAGGCTCAGCTCAAGTTTTTTGCCCTGGCTCTTCGGCTGTGGGAGCAGAGGCTAACCATTCGTGCTCTACTCCCTGGGATGCTGGGCAGCCGAGAAGGGGTGCCAAAGAGGTTCCATTGTAGTGGACTTTGAGTTGGGAAATCGAGGAGCGACAGCCATGCGGATGGCACCGGTGCAAAGCTGACTTTCTGCAGAGGAGGCACAGCTCAAGTTTTTTGCCCTGGCTCTTCGGCTGTGGGAGCAGAGGCCAACCATTCGTGCTCTACTCCCTGGGATGCTGGGCAGGCGAGAAGGGGTGCCAAAGAGGTTCCATTGTAATGGACTTTGAGTTGGGAAATCGAGGAGCGACAGCAATGCGGATGGCACCGTTGCAAAGCTGACTTTCTGCAGAAGAGGCACAGCTCAAGTTTTTTGCCCTGGCTCTTCGGCTGTGGGAGCAGAGGCCAACCATTCGTGCTCTACTCCCTGGGATGCTGGGCAGCCGAGAAGGGGTGCCAAAGAGGTTCCATTGTAATGGACTTTGAGTTGGGAAATCGAGGAGCGACAGCAATGCGGATGGCACCGTTGCAAAGCTGACTTTCTGCAGAAGAGGCACAGCTCAAGTTTTTTGCCCTGGCTCTTTGGCTGTGGGAGCAGAGGCCAACCATTCGTGCTCTACTCCCTGGGATGCTGGGCAGACGAGAAGGGGTGCCAAAGAGGTTCCATTGTAATGGACTTTGAGTTGGGAAATCGAGGAGCGACAGCAATGCGGATGGCACCGTTGCAAAGCTGACTTTCTGCAGAGGAGGCACAGCTCAAGTTTTTTGAACTGGCTCTTCGGCTGTGGGAGCAGAGGCCAACCATTCGTGCTCTAATCCCTGGGATGCTGGGCAGCCGAGAAGGGGTGCCAAAGAGGTTCCATTGTAATGGATTTTGAGTTGGGAAATCGAGGAGCGACAGTGATGCGGATGGCACCGTTATAAAGCTGACTTTCTGCTGAAGAGTCCCAGCTCAAGTTTTTTGCCCTGCCTGTTTGGCTGTGGGAGCAGAGGCCAACCATTCGTGCTCTACTCCCTGGGATGCTGGGCAGCCGAGAAGGGGTGCCAAAGAGGTTCCATTGTAATGGACTTTGAGTTGGGAAATCGAGGAACCACAGAGATACGGATGGCACCGTTGCAAAGCTGACTTTCTGCAGAAGAGGCACAGCTCAAGTTTTTTGCCCTGGCTCTTTGGCTGTGGGAGCAGAGGCCAACCATTCGTGCTCTACTCCCTGGGATGCTGGGCAGGCGAGAAGGGGTGCCAAAGAGGTTCCATTGTAATGGACTTTGAGTTGGGAAATCGAGGAGCGACAGCCATGCGGATGGCACCGTTGCAAAGCTGACTTTCTGCAGAAGAGGCACAGCTCAAGTTTTTTGCCCTGGCTCTTCGGCTGTGGGAGCAGAGGCCAACCATTCGTGCTCTACTCCCTGGGATGCTGGGCAGGCGAGAACGGGTGCCAAAGAGGTTCCATTGTAATGGACTTTGAGTTGGGAAATCGAGGAGCGACAGCAATGCGGATGGCACCGTTGCAAAGATGACTTTCTGCAGAAGAGGGACAGCTCAAGTTTTTTGCCCTGGCTCTTTGGCTGTGGGAGCAGAGGCCAACCATTCGTGCTCTACTCCCTGGGATGCTGGGCAGGCGAGAAGGGGTGCCAAAGAGGATCCATTGTAATGGACTTTGAGTTGGGAAATCGAGGAGCCACAGAGATGCGGATGGCACCGTTGCAAAGCTGACTTTCTGCAGAAGAGGCACAGCTCAAGTTTTTTGCCCTGGCTCTTCGGCTGTGGGAGCAGAGGCCAACCGTTCGTGCTCTACTCCCTGGGATGCTGGGCAGCCGAGAAGGGGTGCCAAAGAGGTTCCATTGTAATGGACTTTGAGTTGGGAAATCGAGGAGCGACAGCAATGCGGATGGCACCGTTGCAAAGCTGACTTTCTGAAGAAGAGGCACAGCTCAAGTTTTTTGCCCTGGCTCTTCGGCTGTGGGAGCAGAGGCCAACCATTCGTGCTCTACTCCCTGGGATGCTGGGCAGCCGAGAAGGGGTGCCAAAGAGGTTCCATTGTAATGGACTTTGAGTTGGGAAATCGAGGAGCGACAGCAATGCGGATGGCACCGTTGCAAAGCTGACTTTCTGCAGGGGCGGCACAGCTCAAGTTTTTTGCCCTGGCTCTTCGGCTGTGGGAGCAGAGGCCAACCATTCGTGCTCTACTCCCTGGGATGCTGGGCAGCCGAGAAGGGGTGCCAAAGAGGTTCCATTGTAATGGACTTTGAGTTGGGAAATCGAGGAGCGACAGTGATGCGGATGGCACCGTTATAAAGCTGACTTTCTGCAGAAGAGGCACAGCTCAAGTTTTTTGCCCTGGCTCTTCGGCTGTGGGATCAGAGGCCAACCATTCGTGCTCTACTCCCTGGGATGCTGGGCAGCCGAGAAGGGGTGCCAAAGAGGTTCCATTGTAATGGACTTTGAGTTGGGAAATCGAGGAGCGACAGAGATACGGATGGCACCGTTGCAAAGCTGACTTTGTGCAGAAGAGGCACAGCTCAAGTTTTTTGCCCTGGCTCTTTGGCTGTGGGAGCAGAGGCCAACCATTCGTGCTCTACTCCCTGGGATGCTGGGCAGCCGAGAAGGGGTGCCAAAGAGGTTCCATTGTAATGGACTTTGAGTTGGGAAATCGAGGAGCGACATCAATGCGGATGGCACCGTTGCAAAGCTGACTTTCTGCAGAAGAGGCACAGCTCAAGTTTTTTGCCCTGGCTCTTTGGCTGTGGGAGCAGAGGCCAACCATTCGTGCTCTACTCCCTGGGATGCTGGGCAGGCGAGAAGGGGTGCCAAAGAGGTTCCATTGTAATGGACTTTGAGTTGGGAAATCGAGGAGCGACAGCAATGCGGATGGCACCGTTGCAAAGCTGACTTTCTGCAGAAGAGGGACAGCTCAAGTTTTTTGCCCTGGCTCTTCGACTGTGGGAGCAGAGGCCAACCATTCGTGCTCTACTCCCTGGGATGCTGGGCACGCGAGAACGGGTGCCAAAGAGGATCCATTGTAATGGACTTTGAGTTGGGAAATCGAGGAGCCACAGAGATGCGGATGGCACCGTTGCAAAGCTGACTTTCTGTAGAAGAGGCACAGCTCAAGTTTTTTGCCCTGGCTCTTCGGCTGTGGGAGCAGAGGCCAACCATTCGTGCTCTACTCCCTGGGATGCTGGGCAGCCGAGAAGGGGTGCCAAAGAGGTTCCATTGTAATGGACTTTGAGTTGGGAAATCGAGGAGCGACAGCAATGCGGATGGCACCGTTGCAAAGCTGACTTTCTGCAGAAGAGGCACAGCTCAAGTTTTTTGCCCTGGCTCTTCGGCTGTGGGAGCAGAGGCCAACCATTCGTGCTCTACTCCCTGGGATGCTGGGCAGCCGAGAAGGGGTGCCAAAGAGGTTCCATTGTAATGGACTTTGAGTTGGGAAATCGAGGAGCGACAGCCATGCGGATGGCACCGTTGCAAAGCTGACTTTCTGCAGAAGAGGCACAGCTCAAGTTTTTTGCCCTGGCTGTTTGGCTGTGGGAGCAGAGGCCAACCGTTCGTGCTCTACTCCCTGGGATGCTGGGCAGCCGAGAAGGGGTGCCAAAGAGGTTCCATTGTAATGGACTTTGAGTTGGGAAATCGAGGAGCGACAGCCATGCGGATGGCACCGTTGCAAAGCTGACTTTCTGCAGAAGAGTCCCAGCACAAGTTTTTTGACCTGGCTGTTTGGCTGTGGGAGCAGAGGCCAACCATTCGTGCTCTACTCCCTGGGATGCTGGGCAGCCGAGAAGGGGTGCCAAAGAGGTTCCATTGTAATGGACTTTGAGTTGGGAAATCGAGGAGCCACAGAGATGCGGATGGCACCGTTGCAAAGCTGACTTTCTGCAGAAGAGGCACAGCTCAAGTTTTTTGCCCTGGCTGTTTGGCTGTGGGAGCAGAGGCCAACCATTCGTGCTCTACTCCCTGGGATGCTGGGCAGCCGAGAAGGGGTGCCAAAGAGGTTCCATTGTAATGGACTTTGAGTTGGGAAATCGAGGAGCGACAGCAATGCGGATGGCACCGTTGCAAAGCTGACTTTCTGCAGAAGAGGCACAGCTCAAGTTTTTTGCCCTGGCTCTTTGGCTGTGGGAGCAGAGGCCAACCATTCGTGCTCTACTCCCTGGGATGCTGGGCAGCCGAGAAGGGGTGCCAAAGAGGATCCATTGTAATGGACTTTGAGTTGGGAAATCGAGGAGCCACAGAGATGCGGATGGCACCGTTGCAAAGCTGACTTTCTGCAGAAGAGGCACAGCTCAAGTTTTTTGCCCTGGCTGTTTGGCTGTGGGAGCAGAGGCCAACCATTCGTGCTCTACTCCCTGGCATGCTGGGCGGCCGAGAACGGGTGCCAAAGAGGTTCCATTGTAATGGACTTTGAGTTGGGAAATCGAGGAGCGACAGCAATGCGGATGGCACCGTTGCAAAGCTGACTTTCTGCAGAAGAGGCACAGCTCAAGTTTTTTGACCTGGCTCTTTGGCTGTGGGAGCAGATGCCAACCATTCGTGCTCTACTCCCTGGGATGCTGGGCAGCCGAGAAGGGGTGCCAAAGAGGTTCCATTGTAATGGACTTTGAGTTGGGAAATCGAGGAGCGACAGCAATGCGGATGGCACCGTTGCAAAGCTGACTTTCTGCAGAAGAGGCACAGCTCAAGTTTTTTGCCCTGGCTCTTCGGCTGTGGGAGCAGAGGCCAACCATTCGTGCTCTACTCCCTGGGATGCTGGGCAGCCGAGAAGGGGTGCCAAAGAGGTTCCATTGTAATGGACTTTGAGTTGGGAAATCGAGGAGCCACAGAGATACGGATGGCACCGTTGCAAAGCTGACTTTCTGCAGAAGAGGCACAGCTCAAGTTTTTTGACCTGGCTCTTTGGCTGTGGGAGCAGAGGCCAACCATTCGTGCTCTACTCCCTGGGATGCTGGGCAGGCGAGAAGGGGTGCCAAAGAGGTTCCATTGTAATGGACTTTGAGTTGGGAAATCGAGGAGCGACAGCCATGCGGATGGCACCATTGCAAAGCTGACTTTCTGCAGAAGAGTCCCAGCTCAAGTTTTTTGCCCTGGCTCTTCGGCTGTGGGAGCAGAGGCCAACCATTCGTGCTCTACTCCCTGGGATGCTGGGCAGGCGAGAAGGGGTGCCAAAGAGGTTCCATTGTAATGGACTTTGAGTTGGGAAATCGAGGAGCGACAGCAATGCGGATGGCACCGTTGCAAAGCTGACTTTCTGCAGAAGAGGGACAGCTCAAGTTTTTTGACCTGGCTCTTTGGCTGTGGGAGCAGATGCCAACCATTCGTGCTCTACTCCCTGGGATGCTGGGCAGCCGAGAAGGGGTGCCAAAGAGGTTCCATTGTAATGGACTTTGAGTTGGGAAATCGAGGAGCGACAGCAATGCGGATGGCACCGTTGCAAAGCTGACTTTCTGCAGAAGAGGCACAGCTCAAGTTTTTTGCCCTGGCTCTTCGGCTGTGGGAGCAGAGGCCAACCATTCGTGCTCTACACCCTGGGATGCTGGGCAGCCGAGAAGGGGTGCCAAAGAGGTTCCATTGTAATGGACTTTGAGTTGGGAAATCGAGGAGCGACAGCCATGCGGATGGCACCGTTGCAAAGCTGACTTTCTGCAGAAGAGGCACAGCTCAAGTTTTTTGACCTGGCTCTTTGGCTGTGGGAGCAGAGGCCAACCATTCGTGCTCTACTCCCTGGGATGCTGGGCAGCCGAGAAGGGGTGCCAAAGAGGTTCCATTGTAATGGACTTTGAGTTGGGAAATCGAGGAGCGACAGCAATGCGGATGGCACCGTTGCAAAGCTGACTTTCTGCAGAAGAGGCACAGCTCAAGTTTTTTGCCCTGGCTCTTCGGCTGTGGGATCAGAGGCCAACCATTTGTGCTCTACTCCCTGGGATGCTGGGCAGCCGAGAAGGGGTGCCAAAGAGGTTCCATTGTAATGGACTTTGAGTTGGGAAATCGAGGAGCCACAGAGATACGGATGGCACCGTTGCAAAGCTGACTTTCTGCAGAAGAGGCACAGCTCAAGTTTTTTGCCCTGGCTGTTTGGCTGTGGGAGCAGAGGCCAACCATTCGTGCTCTACTCCCTGGGATGCTGGGCAGCCGAGAAGGGGTGCCAAAGAGGTTCCATTGTAATGGACTTTGAGTTGGGAAATCGAGGAGCGACAGCCATGCGGATGGCACCATTGCAAAGCTGACTTTCTGCAGAAGAGGCACAGCTCAAGTTTTTTGCCCTGGCTCTTCGGCTGTGGGAGCAGAGGCCAACCATTCGTGCTCTACTCCCTGGGATGCTGGGCAGGCGAGAAGGGGTGCCAAAGAGGTTCCATTGTAATGGACTTTGAGTTGGGAAATCGAGGAGCGACAGCAATGCGGATGGCACCGTTGCAAAGCTGACTTTCTGCAGAAGAGGGACAGCTCAAGTTTTTTGCCCTGGCTCTTTGGCTGTGGGAGCAGAGGCCAACCATTCGTGCTCTACTCCCTGGGATGCTGGGCACGCGAGAAGGGGTGCCAAAGAGGTTCCATTGTAATGGACTTTGAGTTGGGAAATCGAGGAGCCACAGAGATGCGGATGGCACCGTTGCAAAGCTGACTTTCTGCAGAAGAGGCACAGCTCAAGTTTTTTGCCCTGGCTCTTTGGCTGTGGGAGCAGAGGCCAACCATTCGTGCTCTACTCCCTGGGATGCTGGGCAGCCGAGAAGGGGTGCCAAAGAGGTTCCATTGTAATGGACTTTGAGTAGGGAAATCGAGGAGCCACAGAGATGCGGATGGCACCGTTGCAAAGCTGACTTTCTGTAGAAGAGGCACAGCTCAAGTTTTTTGCCCTGGCTCTTCGGCTGTGGGAGCAGAGGCCAACCATTCGTGCTCTACTCCCTGGGATGCTGGGCAGGCGAGAAGGGGTGCCAAAGAGGTTCCATTGTAATGGACTTTGAGTTGGGAAATCGAGGAGCGACAGCAATGCGGATGGCACCGTTGCAAAGCTGACTTTCTGCAGAAGAGGCACAGCTCAAGTTTTTTGCCGTCGCTCTTTGGCTGTGGGAGCAGAGGCCAACCATTCGTGCTCTACTCCCTGGGATGCTGGGCAGCCGAGAAGGGGTGCCAAAGAGGTTCCATTGTAATGGACTTTGAGTTGGGAAATCGAGGAGCGACAGCAATGCGGATGGCACCGTTGCAAAGCTGACTTTCTGCAGAAGAGGCACAGCTCAAGTTTTTTGCCCTGGCTCTTCGGCTGTGGGAGCAGAGGCCAACCATTCGTGCTCTACTCCCTGGGATGCTGCGCAGCCGAGAACGGGTGCCAAAGAGGTTCCATTGTAATGGATTTTGAGTTGGGAAATCGAGGAGCGACAGCCATGCGGATGGCACCGTTGCAAAGCTGACTTTCTGCAGAAGAGTCCCAGCTCAAGTTTTTTGCCCTGGCTCTTCGGCTGTGGGAGCAGAGGCCAACCATTCGTGCTCTACTCCCTGGCATGCTGGGCAGCCGAGAAGGGGTGCCAAAGAGGTTCCATTGTAATGGACTTTGAGTTGGGAAATCGAGGAGCGACAGCCATGCGGATGGCACCGTTGCAAAGCTGACTTTCTGCAGAAGAGGCACAGCTCAAGTTTTTTGACCTGGCTCTTTGGCTGTGGGAGCAGAGGCCAACCATTCGTGCTCTACTCCCTGGGATGCTGGGCAGGCGAGAAGGGGTGCCAAAGAGGTTCCATTGTAATGGACTTTGAGTTGGGAAATCGAGGAGCCACAGCAATGCGGATGGCACCGTTGCAAAGCTGACTTTCTGCAGAAGAGGCACAGCTCAAGTTTTTTGCCCTGGCTCTTCGGCTGTGGGAGCAGAGGCCAACCATTCGTGCTCTACTCCCTGGGATGCTGGGCAGCCGAGAACAGGTGCCAAAGAGGTTCCATTGTAATGGACTTTGAGTTGGGAAATCGAGGAGCGACAGCCATGCGGATGGCACCGTTGCAAAGCTGACTTTCTGCAGAAGAGGCACAGCTCAAGTTTTTTGCCCTGGCTGTTTGGCTGTGGGAGCAGAGGCCAACCATTCGTGCTCTACTCCCTGGGATGCGGGGCACGCGAGAAGGGGTGCCAAAGAGGATCCATTGTAATGGACTTTGAGTTGGGAAATCGAGGAGCGACAGCAATGCGGATGGCACCGTTGCAAAGCTGACTTTCTGCAGAAGAGGCACAGCTCAAGTTTTTTGCCCTAGCTCTTCGGCTGTGGGAGCAGAGGCCAACCATTCGTGCTCTACTCCCTGGGATGCTGGGCAGCCGAGAAGGGGTGCCAAAGAGGTTCCATTGTAATGGACTTTGAGTTGGGAAATCGAGGAGCGACAGCAATGCGGATGGCACCGTTGCAAAGCTGACTTTCTGCAGAAGAGGCACAGCTCAAGTTTTTTGCCCTGGCTCTTTGGCTGTGGGAGCAGAAGCCAACCATTCGTGCTCTACTCCCTGGGATGCTGGGCAGACGAGAAGGGGTGCCAAAGAGGTTCCATTGTAATGGACTTTGAGTTGGGAAATCGAGGAGCGACAGCCATGCGGATGGCACCGTTGCAAAGCTGACTTTCTGCAGAGGAGGCACAGCTCAAGTTTTTTGAACTGGCTCTTCGGCTGTGGGAGCAGAGGCCAACCATTCGTGCTCTACTCCCTGGGATGCTGGGCAGCCGAGAAGGGGTGCCAAAGAGGTTCCATTGTAATGGATTTTGAGTTGGGAAATCGAGGAGCGACAGTGATGAGGATGGCACCGTTATAAAGCTGACTTTCTGCAGAAGAGGCACAGCTCAAGTTTTTTGCCCTGGCTCTTTGGCTGTGGGAGCAGAGGCCAACCATTCGTGCTCTACTCCCTGGGATGCTGGGCAGCCGAGAAGGGGTGCCAAAGAGGTTCCATTGTAATGGACTTTGAGTTGGGAAATCGAGGAGCGACAGCAATGCGGATGGCACCGTTGCAAAGCTGACTTTCTGCAGAAGAGGCACAGCTCAAGTTTTTTGCCCTGGCTCTTCGGCTGTGGGAGCAGAGGCCAACCATTCGTGCTCTACTCCTTGGGATGCTGGGCAGCCGAGAAGGGGTGCCAAAGGGGTTCCATTGTAATGGACTTTGAGTTGGGAAATCGAGGAGCGACAGCAATGCGGATGGCACCGTTGCAAAGCTGACTTTCTGCAGAAGAGGGACAGCTCAAGTTTTTTGCCCTGGCTCTTCGGCTGTGGGAGCAGAGGCCAACCATTCGTGCTCTACTCCCTGGGATGCTGGGCACGCGAGAACGGGTGCCAAAGAGGATCCATTGTAATGGACTTTGAGTTGGGAAATTGAGGAGCCACAGAGATGCGGATGGCACCGTTGCAAAGCTGACTTTCTGCAGAAGAGTCCCAGCTCAAGTTTTTTGCCCTGGCTCTTTGGCTGTGGGAGCAGAGGCCAACCATTCGTGCTCTACTCCCTGGGATGCTGGGCAGGCGAGAAGGGGTGCCAAAGAGGTTCCATTGTAATGGACTTTGAGTTGGGAAATCGAGGAGCGACAGCAATGCGGATGGCACCGTTGCAAAGCTGACTTTCTGCAGAAGAGGGACAGCTCAAGTTTTTTGCCCTGGCTGTTTGGCTGTGGGAGCAGAGGCCAACCATTCGTGCTCTACTCCCTGGGATGCTGGGCAGCCGAGAAGGGGTGCCAAAGAGGTTCCATTGTAATGGACTTTGATTTGGGAAATCGAGGAGCGACAGCAATGCGGATGGCACCGTTGCAAAGCTGACTTTCTGCAGAAGAGGCACAGCTCAAGTTTTTTGCCCTGGCTGTTTGGCTGTGGGAGCAGAGGCCAACCGTTCGTGCTCTACTCCCTGGGATGCTGGGCAGCCGAGAAGGGGTGCCAAAGAGGATCCATTGTATATGGATTTTGAGTTGGGAAATCGAGGAGCGACAGCCATGCGGATGGCACCGTTATAAAGCTGACTTTCTGCAGAAGAGTCCCAGCTCAAGTTTTTTGCCCTGGCTCTTCGGCTGTGGGAGCAGAGGCCAACCATTCGTGCTCTACTCCCTGGGATGCTGGGCAGCCGAGAAGGGGTGCCAAAGAGGTTCCATTGTAATGGACTTTGAGTTGGGAAATCGAGGAGCCACAGTGATGCCGATGGCAACGTTGCAAAGCTGACTTTCTGCAGAAGAGGCACAGCTCAAGTTTTTTGCCCTGGCTGTTTGGCTGTGGGAGCAGAGGCCAACCATTCGTGCTCTACTCCCTGGGATGCTGGGCAGCCGAGAAGGGGTGCCAAAGAGGTTCCATTGTAATGGACTTTGAGTTGGGAAATCGAGGAGCGACAGCCATGCGGATGGCACCGTTGCAAAGCTGACTTTCTGCAGAAGAGGCACAGCTCAAGTTTTTTGCCCTGGCTCTTCGGCTGTGGGAGCAGAGGCCAACCATTCGTGCTCTACTCCCTGGGATGCTGGGCAGCCGTGAACGGGTGCCAAAGAGGTTCCATTGTAATGGACTTTGAGTTGGGAAATCGAGGAGCGACAGCAATGCGGATGGCACCGTTGCAAAGCTGACTTTCTGCAGAAGAGGCACAGCTCAAGTTTTTTGCCCTGGCTCTTTGGCTGTGGGAGCAGAGGCCAACCATTCGTGCTCTACTCCCTGGGATGCTGGGCACGCGAGAACGGGTGCCAAAGAGGATCCATTGTAATGGACTTTGAGTTGGGAAATCGAGGAGCCACAGAGATGCGGATGGCACCGTTGCAAAGCTGACTTTCTGCAGAAGAGGCACAGCTCAAGTTTTTTGCCCTGGCTCTTCGGCTGTGGGAGCAGAGGCCAACCATTCGTGCTCTACTCCCTGGAATGCTTGGCAGTCGAGAAGGGGTGCCAAAGAGGTTCCATTTTAATGGACTTTGAGTTGGGAAATCGAGGAGCGACAGCAATGCGGATGGCACCGTTGCAAAGCTGACTTTCTGCAGAAGAGGCACAGCTCAAGTTTTTTGCCCTGGCTCTTTGGCTGTGGGAGCAGAGGCCAACCGTTCGTGCTCTACTCCCTGGGATGCTGGGCAGCCGAGAAGGGGTGCCAAAGAGGTTCCATTGTAATGGATTTTGAGTTGGGAAATCGAGGAGAGACAGCCATGCGGATGGCACCGTTATAAAGCTGACTTTGTGCAGAAGAGGCACAGCTCAAGTTTTTTGCCCTGACTGTTTGGCTGTGCAAGCAGAGGCCAACCATTCGTGCTCTACTCCCTGGGATGCTGGGCAGCCGAGAAGGGGTGCCAAAGAGGTTCCATTGTAATGGACTTTGAGTTGGGAAATCGAGGAGCCACAGCAATGCGGATGGCACCGTTGCAAAGCTGACTTTCTGCAGAAGAGGCACAGCTCAAGTTTTTTGCCCTGGCTCTTTGGCTGTGGGAGCAGAGGCCAACCATTCGTGCTCTACTCCCTGGGATGCTGGGCAGCCGAGAAGGGGTGCCAAAGAGGTTCCATTGTAATGGACTTTGAGTTGGGAAATCGAGGAGCCACAGCAATGCGGATGGCACCGTTGCAAAGCTGACTTTCTGCAGAAGAGGCACAGCTCAAGTTTTTTGCCCTGGCTCTTCAGCTGTGGGAGCAGAGGCCAACCGTTCGTGCTCTACTCCCTGGGATGCTGGGCAGGCGAGAAGGGGTGCCAAAGAGGTTCCATTGTAATGGACTTTGAGTTGGGAAATCGAGGAGCGACAGCCATGCGGATGGCACCGTTGCAAAGCTGACTTTCTGCAGAAGAAGCACAGCTCAAGTATTTTGCCCTGGCTCTTCGGCTGTGGGAGCAGAGGCCAACCGTTCGTGCTCTACTCCCTGGGATGCTGGGCAGCCGAGAAGGGGTGCCAAAGAGGTTCCATTGTAATGGACTTTGAGTTGGGAAATCGAGGAGCAACAGCAATGCGGATGGCACCGTTGCAAAGCTGACTTTCTGCAGAAGAGGCACAGCTCAAGTTTTTTGCCCTGGCTGTTTGGCTGTGGGAGCAGAGGCCAACCATTCGTGCTCTACTCCCTGGGATGCTGGGCAGGCGAGAAGGGGTGCCAAAGAGGTTCCATTGTAATGGACTTTGAGTTGGGAAATCGAGGAGCGACAGCAATGCGGATGGCACCGTTGCAAAGCTGACTTTCTGCAGAAGAGGCACAGCTCAAGTTTTTTGACCTGGCTCTTTGGCTGTGGGAGCAGAGGCCAACCATTCGTGCTCTACTCCCTGGAATGCTTGGCAGTCGAGAAGGGGTGCCAAAGAGGTTCCATTTTAATGGACTTTGAGTTGGGAAATCGAGGAGCGACAGCCATGCGGATGGCACCGTTGCAAAGCTGACTTTCTGCAGAAGAGGCAGAGCTCAAGTTTTTTGCCCTGGCTCTTTGGCTGTGGGAGCAGAGGCCAACCGTTCGTGCTCTACTCCCTGGGATGCTGGGCAGCCGAGAAGGGGTGCCAAAGAGGTTCCATTGTAATGGATTTTGAGTTGGGAAATCGAGGAGAGACAGCCATGCGGATGGCACCGTTATAAAGCTGACTTTGTGCAGAAGAGGCACAGCTCAAGTTTTTTGCCCTGGCTCTTCGGCTGTGGGAGCAGAGGCCAACCATTCGTGCTCTACTCCCTGGGATGCTGGGCAGCCGAGAAGGGGTGCCAAAGAGGTTCCATTGTAATGGACTTTGAGTTGGGAAATCGAGGAGCCACAGCAATGCGGATGGCACCGTTGCAAAGCTGACTTTCTGCAGAAGAGGCACAGCTCAAGTTTTTTGCCCTGGCTCTTCAGCTGTGGGAGCAGAGGCCAACCGTTCGTGCTCTACTCCCTGGGATGCTGGGCAGGCGAGAAGGGGTGCCAAAGAGGTTCCATTGTAATGGACTTTGAGTTGGGAAATCGAGGAGCGACAGCCATGCGGATGGCACCGTTGCAAAGCTGACTTTCTGCAGAAGAAGCACAGCTCAAGTATTTTGCCCTGGCTCTTCGGCTGTGGGAGCAGAGGCCAACCGTTCGTGCTCTACTCCCTGGGATGCTGGGCAGCCGAGAAGGGGTGCCAAAGAGGTTCCATTGTAATGGACTTTGAGTTGGGAAATCGAGGAGCAACAGCAATGCGGATGGCACCGTTGCAAAGCTGACTTTCTGCAGAAGAGTCCCAGCTCAAGTTTTTTGCCCTGGCTGTTTGGCTGTGGGAGCAGAGGCCAACCATTCGTGCTCTACTCCCTGGGATGCTGGGCAGCCGAGAAGGGGTGCCAAAGAGGTTCCATTGTAATGGACTTTGAGTTGGGAAATCGAGGAGCGACAGCAATGCGGATGGCACCGTTGCAAAGCTGACTTTCTGCAGAAGAGGCACAGCTCAAGTTTTTTGACCTGGCTCTTTGGCTGTGGGAGCAGAGGCCAACCATTCGTGCTCTACTCCCTGGAATGCTTGGCAGTCGAGAAGGGGTGCCAAAGAGGTTCCATTTTAATGGACTTTGAGTTGGGAAATCGAGGAGCGACAGCCATGCGGATGGCACCGTTGCAAAGCTGACTTTCTGCAGAAGAGGCACAGCTCAAGTTTTTTGCCCTGGCTCTTTGGCTGTGGGAGCAGAGGCCAACCGTTCGTGCTCTACTCCCTGGGATGCTGGGCAGCCGAGAAGGGGTGCCAAAGAGGTTCCATTGTAATGGATTTTGAGTTGGGAAATCGAGGAGAGACAGCCATACGGATGGCACCGTTATAAAGCTGACTTTGTGCAGAAGAGGCACAGCTCAAGTTTTTTGCCCTGGCTGTTTGGCTGTGCAAGCAGAGGCCAACCATTCGTGCTCTACTCCCTGGGATGCTGGGCAGCCGAGAAGGGGTGCCAAAGAGGTTCCATTGTAATGGACTTTGAGTTGGGAAATCGAGGAGCCACAGCAATGCGGATGGCACCGTTGCAAAGCTGACTTTCTGCAGAAGAGGCACAGCTCAAGTTTTTTGACCTGGCTGTTTGGCTGTGGGAGCAGAGGCCAACCATTCGTGCTCTACTCCCTGGGATGCTGGGCAGCTGAGAAGGGGTGCCAAAGAGGTTCCATTGTAATGGACTTGGAGTTGGGAAATCGAGGAGCCACAGCAATGCGGATGGCACCGTTGCAAAGCTGACTTTCTGCAGAAGAGGCACAGCTCCAGTTTTTTGGCCTGGCTGTTTGGCTGTGGGAGCAGAGGCCAACCGTTCGTGCTCTACTCCCTGGGATGCTGGGCAGGCGAGAAGGGGTGCCAAAGAGGTTCCATTGTAATGGACTTTGAGTTGGGAAATCGAGGAGCGACAGCCATGCGGATGGCACCGTTGCAAAGCTGACTTTCTGCAGAAGAAGCACAGCTCAAGTATTTTGCCCTGGCTCTTCAGCTGTGGGAGCAGAGGCCAACTGTTCGTGCTCTACTCCCTGGGATGCTGGGCAGGCGAGAAGGGGTGCCAAAGAGGTTCCATTGTAATGGACTTTGAGTTGGGAAATCGAGGAGCGACAGCCATGCGGATGGCACCGTTGCAAAGCTGACTTTCTGCAGAAGAAGCACAGCTCAAGTATTTTGCCCTGGCTCTTCGGCTGTGGGAGCAGAGGCCAACCGTTCGTGCTCTACTCCCTGGGATGCTGGGCAGCCGAGAAGGGGTGCCAAAGAGGTTCCATTGTAATGGACTTTGAGTTGGGAAATCGAGGAGCCACAGAGATGCGGATGGCACCGTTGCAAAGCTGACTTTCTGCAGAAGAGGCACAGCTCAAGTTTTTTGCCCTGGCTCTTTGGCTGTGGGAGCAGAGGCCAACCATTCGTGCTCTACTCCCTGGAATGCTTGGCAGTCGAGAAGGGGTGCCAAAGAGGTTCCATTGTAATGGACTTTGAGTTGGGAAATCGAGGAGCGACAGCCATGTGGATGGCACCGTTGCAAAGCTGACTTTCTGCAGAAGAGGCACAGCTCAAGTTTTTTGCCCTGGCTCTTTGGCTGTGGGAGCAGAGGCCAACCGTTCGTGCTCTACTCCCTGGGATGCTGGGCAGCCGAGAAGGGGTGCCAAAGAGGTTCCATTGTAATGGATTTTGAGTTGGGAAATCGAGGAGAGACAGCCATGCGGATGGCACCGTTATAAAGCTGACTTTGTGCAGAAGAGGCACAGCTCAAGTTTTTTGCCCTGGCTGTTTGGCTGTGCAAGCAGAGGCCAACCATTCGTGCTCTACTCCCTGGGATGCTGGGCAGCCGAGAAGGGGTGCCAAAGAGGTTCCATTGTAATGGACTTTGAGTTGGGAAATCGAGGAGCCACAGCAATGCGGATGGCACCGTTGCAAAGCTGACTTTGTGCAGAAGAGGCACAGCTCAAGTTTTTTGCCCTGGCTCTTTGGCTGTGGGAGCAGAGGCCAACCATTCGTGCTCTACTCCCTGGGATGCTGGGCAGCTGAGAAGGGGTGCCAAAGAGGTTCCATTGTAATGGACTTTGAGTTGGGAAATCGAGGAGCCACAGCAATGCGGATGGCACCGTTGCAAAGCTGACTTTCTGCAGAAGAGGCACAGCTCAAGTTTTTTGCCCTGGCTCTTCAGCTGTGGGAGCAGAGGCCAACCGTTCGTGCTCTACTCCCTGGGATGCTGGGCAGGCGAGAAGGGGTGCCAAAGAGGTTCCATTGTAATGGACTTTGAGTTGGGAAATCGAGGAGCGACAGCAATGCGGATGGCACCGTTGCAAAGCTGACTTTCTGCAGAAGAAGCACAGCTCAAGTATTTTGCCCTGGCTCTTCGGCTGTGGGAGCAGAGGCCAACCGTTCGTGCTCTACTGCCTGGGATGCTGGGCAGCCGAGAAGGGGTGCCAAAGAGGTTCCATTGTAATGGACTTTGAGTTGGGAAATCGAGGAGCGACAGCCATGCGGATGGCACCGTTATAAAGCTGACTTTGTGCAGAAGAGGCACAGCTCAAGTTTTTTGCCCTGGCTGTTTGGCTGTGCAAGCAGAGGCCAACCATTCGTGCTCTACTCCCTGGGATGCTGGGCAGCCGAGAAGGGGTGCCAAAGAGGTTCCATTGTAATGGACTTTGAGTTGGGAAATCGAGGAGCCACAGCAATGCGGATGGCACCGTTGCAAAGCTGACTTTCTGCAGAAGAGGCACAGCTCCAGTTTTTTGGCCTGGCTGTTTGGCTGTGGGAGCAGAGGCCAACCATTCGTGCTCTACTCCCTGGGATGCTGGGCAGCTGAGAAGGGGTGCCAAAGAGGTTCCATTGTAATGGACTTTGAGTTGGGAAATCGAGGAGCGACAGCCATGCGGATGGCACCGTTGCAAAGCTGACTTTCTGCAGAAGAAGCACAGCTCAAGTATTTTGCCCTGGCTCTTTGGCTGTGGGAGCAGAGGCCAAGCATTCGTGCTCTACTCCCTGGGATGCTGGGCAGCCGAGAAGGGGTGCCAAAGAGGTTCCATTGTAATGGACTTTGAGTTGGGAAATCGAGGAGCGACAGCCATGCGGATGGCACTGTTGCAAAGCTGACTTTCTGCAGAAGAGGCACAGCTCAAGTTTTTTGGCCTGGCTGTTTGGCTGTGGGAGCAGAGGCCAACCATTCGTGCTCTACTCCCTGGGATGCTGGGCAGCCGAGAAGGGGTGCCAAAGAGGTTCCATTGTAATGGACTTTGAGTTGGGAAATCGAGGAGCGACAGCCATGCGGATGGCACCGTTGCAAAGCTGACTTTCTGCAGAAGAGGCACAGCTCAAGTTTTTTGTCCTGGCTCTTTGGCTGTGGGAGCAGAGGCCAACCATTCGTGCTCTACTCCCTGGGATGCTGGGCAGCCGAGAAGGGGTGCCAAAGAGGTTCCATTGTAATGGACTTTGAGTTGGGAAATCGAGGAGCGACAGCCATGCGGATGGCACCGTTGCAAAGCTGACTTTCTGCAGAAGAGCCCCAGCTCAAGTTTTTTGCCCTGGCTCTTTGGCTGTGGGAGCAGAGGCCAACCATTCGTGCTCTACTCCCTGGGATGCTGGGCAGCCGAGAAGGGGTGCCAAAGAGGTTCCATTGTAATGGACTTTGAGTTGGGAAATCGAGGAGCGACAGCCATGCGGATGGCACCGTTGCAAAGCTGACTTTCTGCAGAAGAGGCACAGCTCAAGTTTTTTGCCCTGGCTCTTTGGCTGTGGGAGCAGAGGTCAACCATTCGTGCTCTACTCCCTGGAATGCTTGGCAGTCGAGAAGGGGTGCCAAAGAGGTTCCATTTTAATGGACTTTGAGTTGGGAAATCGAGGAGCGACAGCAATGCGGATGGCACCGTTGCAAAGCTGACTTTCTGCAGAAGAGGCACAGCTCAAGTTTTTTGCCCTGGCTCTTTGGCTGTGGGAGCAGAGGCCAACCATTCGTGCTCTACTCCCTGGGATGCTGGGCAGCCGAGAAGGGGTGCCAAAGAGGTTCCATTGTAATGGACTTTGAGTTGGGAAATCGAGGAGAGACAGCCATGCGGATGGCACCGTTATAAAGCTGACTTTGTGCAGAAGAGGCACAGCTCAAGTTTTTTGCCCTGGCTGTTTGGCTGTGGGAGCAGAGGCCAACCATTCGTGCTCTACTCCCTGGGATGCTGGGCAGCCGAGAAGGGGTGCCAAAGAGGTTCCATTGTAATGGACTTTGAGTTGGGAAATCGAGGAGCCACAGCAATGCGGATGGCACCGTTGCAAAGCTGACTTTCTGCAGAAGAGGCACAGCTCAAGTTTTTTGCCCTGGCTGTTTGGCTGTGGGAGCAGAGGCCAACCATTCGTGCTCTACTCCCTGGGATGCTGGGCAGCTGAGAAGGGGTGCCAAAGAGGTTCCATTGTAATGGACTTTGAGTTGGGAAATCGAGGAGCCACAGCAATGCGGATGGCACCGTTGCAAAGCTGACTTTCTGCAGAAGAGGCACAGCTCAAGTTTTTTGCCCTGGCTCTTCAGCTGTGGGAGCAGAGGCCAACCGTTCGTGCTCTACTCCCTGGGATGCTGGGCAGGCGAGAAGGGGTGCCAAAGAGGTTCCATTGTAATGGACTTTGAGTTGGGAAATCGAGGAGCGACAGCCATGCGGATGGCACCGTTGCAAAGCTGACTTTCTGCAGAAGAAGCACAGCTCAAGTATTTTGCCCTGGCTCTTCGGCTGTGGGAGCAGAGGCCAACCGTTCGTGCTCTACTCCCTGGGATGCTGGGCAGCCGAGAAGGGGTGCCAAAGAGGTTCCATTGTAATGGACTTTGAGTTGGGAAATCGAGGAGCAACAGCAATGCGGATGGCACCGTTGCAAAGCTGACTTTCTGCAGAAGAGGCACAGCTCAAGTTTTTTGCCCTGGCTCTTCGGCTGTGGGAGCAGAGGCCAACCATTCGTGCTCTACTCCCTGGGATGCTGGGCAGCCGAGAAGGGGTGCCAAAGAGGTTCCATTGTAATGGACTTTGAGTTGGGAAATCGAGGAGCGACAGCCATGCGGATGGCACCGTTGCAAAGCTGACTTTCTGCAGAAGAGGCACAGCTCAAGTTTTTTGTCCTGGCTCTTTGGCTGTGGGAGCAGAGGCCAACCATTCGTGCTCTACTCCCTGGGATGCTGGGCAGCCGAGAAGGGGTGCCAAAGAGGTTCCATTGTAATGGACTTTGAGTTGGGAAATCGAGGAGCGACAGCCATGCGGATGGCACCGTTGCAAAGCTGACTTTCTGCAGAAGAGGCACAGCTCAAGTTTTTTGCCCTGGCTCTTTGGCTGTGGGAGCAGAGGTCAACCATTCGTGCTCTACTCCCTGGGATGCTGGGCAGCCGAGAAGGGGTGCCAAAGAGGTTCCATTGTAATGGACTTTGAGTTGGGAAATCGAGGAGCGACAGCCATGCGGATGGCACCGTTGCAAAGCTGACTTTCTGCAGAAGAGGCACAGCTCAAGTTTTTTGCCCTGGCTCTTCGGCTGTGGGAGCAGAGGCCAAGCATTCGTGCTCTACTCCCTGGGATGCTGGGCAGCCGGGAAGGGGTGCCAAAGAGGTTCCATTGTAATGGACTTTGAGTTGGGAAATCGAGGAGCGACAGCAATGCAGATGGCACCGTTGCAAAGCTGACTTTCTGCAGAAGAGGCACAGCTCAAGTTTTTTGCCCTGGCTGTTTGGCTGTGGGAGCAGAGGCCAACCATTCGTGCTCTACTCCCTGGGATGCTGGGCATCCAAGAAGAGGTGCCAAAGAGGATCCATTGTAATGGACTTTGAGTTGGGAAATCGAGGAGCGACAGCAAAGCGGATGGCACCGTTGCAAAGCTGACTTTCTGCAGAAGAGGCACAGCTCAAGTTTTTTGACCTGGCTGTTTGGCTGTGGGAGCAGAGGCCAACCATTCGTGCTCTACTCCCTGGGATGCTGGGCAGCTGAGAAGGGGTGCCAAAGAGGTTCCATTGTAATGGACTTTGAGTTGGGAAATCGAGGAGCCACAGCAATGCGGATGGCACCGTTGCAAAGCTGAGTTTCTGCAGAAGAGGCACAGCTCAAGTTTTTTGCCCTGGCTCTTCAGCTGTGGGAGCAGAGGCCAACCGTTCGTGCTCTACTCCCTGGGATGCTGGGCAGCCGAGAAGGGGTGCCAAAGAGGTTCCATTGTAATGGACTTTGAGTTGGGAAATCGAGGAGCGACAGCAATGCGGATGGCACCGTTGCAAAGCTGACTTTCTGCAGAAGAGGGACAGCTCAAGTTTTTTGCCCTGGCTCTTTGGCTGTGGGAGCAGAGGTCAACCATTCGTGCTCTACTCCCTGGGATGCTGGGCAGCCGAGAAGGGGTGCCAAAGAGGTTCCATTGTAATGGACTTTGAGTTGGGAAATCGAGGAGCGATAGCAATGCGGATGGCACCGTTGCAAAGCTGACTTTCTGCAGAAGAGGCACAGCTCAAGTTTTTTGCCCTGGCTCTTCGGCTGTGGGAGCAGAGGCCAACCATTCGTGCTCTACTCCCTGGGATGCTGGGCAGGCGAGAAGGGGTGCCAAAGAGGTTCCATTGTAATGGACTTTGAGTTGGGAAATCGAGGAGCGACAGCAATGCGGATGGCACCGTTGCAAAGCTGACTTTCTGCAGAAGAGGGACAGCTCAAGTTTTTTGCCCTGGCTCTTTGGCTGTGGGAGCAGAGGCCAACCATTCGTGCTCTACTCCCTGGGATGCTGGGCATCCAAGAAGAGGTGCCAAAGAGGATCCATTGTAATGGACTTTGAGTTGGGAAATCGAGGAGCCACAGAGATGCGGATGGCACCGTTGCAAAGCTGACTTTCTGCAGAAGAGGCACAGCTCAAGTTTTTTGCCCTGGCTCTTCGGCTGTGGGAGCAGAGGCCAACCATTCGTGCTCTACTCCCTGGGATGCTGGGCAGCCGAGAAGAGGTGCCAAAGAGGTTCCATTGTAATGGACTTTGAGTTGGGAAATCGAGTAGCGACAGCAATGCGGATGGCACCGTTGCAAAGCTGACTTTCTGCAGAAGAGGCACAGCTCAAGTTTTTTGCCCTGGCTCTTCGGCTGTGGGAGCAGAGGCCAACCATTCGTGCTCTACTCCCTGGGATGCTGGGCAGCCGAGAAGGGGTGCCAAAGAGGTTCCATTGTAATGGACTTTGAGTTGGGAAATCGAGGAGCCACAGAGATGCGGATGGCACCGTTGCAAAGCTGACTTTCTGCAGAGGAGGCACAGCTCAAGTTTTTTGCCCTCGCTCTTCGGCTGTGGGAGCAGAGGCCAACCGTTCATGCTCTACTCCCTGGGATGCTGGGCAGCCGAGAAGGGGTGCCAAAGAGGTTCCATTGTAATGGATTTTGAGTTGGGAAATCGAGGAGCGACAGCCATGCGGATGGCACCGTTATAAAGCTGACTTTCTGCAGAAGAGGCCCAGCTCAAGTTTTTTGCCCTGGCTCTTTGGCTGTGGGAGCAGAGGCCAACCATTCGTGCTCTACTCCCTGGGATGCTGGGCAGCCGAGAAGGGGTGCCAAAGAGGTTCCATTGTAATGGACTTTGAGTTGGGAAATCGAGGAGCCACAGAGATGCGAATGGCACCGTTGCAAAGCTGACTTTCTGCAGAAGAGGCACAGCTCAAGTTTTTTGCCCTGGCTCTTTGGCTGTGGGAGCAGAGGCCAACCATTCGTGCTCTACTCCCTGGGATGCTGGGCAGCCGAGAAGGGGTGCCAAAGAGGTTCCATTGTAATGGACTTTGAGTTGGGAAATCGAGGAGCGATAGCAATGCGGATGGCACCGTTGCAAAGCTGACTTTCTGCAGAAGAGGCACAGCTCAAATTTTTTGCCCTGGCTCTTTGGCTGTGGGAGCAGAGGCCAACCATTCGTGCTCTACTGCCTGGGATGCTGGGCACGCGAGAAGGGGTGCCAAAGAGGTTCCATTGTAATGGACTTTGAGTTGGGAAATCGAGGAGCGACAGCCATGCGGATGGCACCGTTGCAGAGCTGACTTTCTGCAGAAGAGGCACAGCTCAAGTTTTTTGCCCTGGCTGTTTGGCTGTGGGAGCAGAGGCCAACCATTCGTGCTCTACTCCCTGGGATGCTGGGCAGCCGAGAAGGGGTGCCAAAGAGGTTCCATTGTAATGGACTTTGAGTTGGGAAATCGAGGAGCGACAGCCATGCGGATGGCACCGTTGCAAAGCTGACTTTCTGCAGAAGAGGCACAGCTCAAGTTTTTTGCCCTGGCTCTTTGGCTGTGGGAGTAGAGGCCAACCATTCGTGCTCTACTCCCTGGGATGCTGGGCGGCCGAGAAGGGGTGCCAAAGAGGTTCCATTGTAATGGACTTTGAGTTGGGAAATCGAGGAGCGACAGCAATGCGGATGGCACCGTTGCAAAGCTGACTTTCTGCAGAAGAGGCACAGCTCAAGTTTCTTGCCCTGGCTCTTTGGCTGTGGGAGCAGAGGCCAACCATTCGTGCTCTACTCCCTGGGATGCTGGGCAGCTGAGAAGGGGTGCCAAAGAGGTTCCATTGTAATGGACTTTGAGTTGGGAAATCGAGGAGCGACAGCAATGCGGATGGCACCGTTGCAAAGCTGACTTTCTGCAGAAGAGGCACAGCTCAAGTTTTTTGCCCTGGCTCTTTGGCTGTGGGAGCAGAGGCCAACCATTCGTGCTCTACTCCCTGGGATGCTGGGCAGCCGAGAACGGGTGCCAAAGAGGATCCATTGTAATGGACTTTGAGTTGGGAAATCGAGGAGCGACAGCCATGCGGATGGCACCGTTGCAGAGCTGACTTTCTGCAGAAGAGGCACAGCTCAAGTTTTTTGCCCTGGCTGTTTGGCTGTGGGAGCAGAGGCCAACCATTCGTGCTCTACTGCTTGGGATGCTGGGCAGCCGAGAAGGGGTGCCAAAGAGGTTCCATTGTAATGGACTTTGAGTTGGGAAATCGAGGAGCGACAGCCATGCGGATGGCACCGTTGCAAAGCTGACTTTCTGCAGAAGAGGCACAGCTCAAGTTTTTTGCCCTGGCTATTCAGCTGTGGGAGCAGAGGCCAACCATTCGTGCTCTACTCCCTGGGATGCTGGGCAGCCGAGAAGGGGTGCCAAAGAGGTTCCATTGTAATGGACTTTGAGTTGGGAAATCGAGGAGCGACAGCCATGCGGATGGCACCGTTGCAAAGCTGACTTTCTGCAGAAGAGGCACAGCTCAAGTTTTTTGCCCTGGCTCTTCGGCTGTGGGAGCAGAGGCCAACCGTTCGTGCTCTACTCCCTGGGATGCTGGGCAGCCGAGAAGGGGTGCCAAAGAGGTTCCATTGTAATGGACTTTGAGTTGGGAAATCGAGGAGCGACAGCAATGCGGATGGCACCGGTGCAAAGCTGACTTTCTCCAGAGGAGGCACAGCTCAAGTTTTTTGCCCTGGCTCTTTGGCTGTGGGAGCAGAGGCCAACCATTCGTGCTCTACTCCCTGGGATGCTGGGCAGCCGAGAAGGGGTGCCAAACAGGTTCCATTGTAATGGACTTTGAGTTGGGAAATCGAGGAGCGACAGTGATGCGAATGGCACCGTTATAAAGCTGACTTTCTGCAGAAGAGTCCCAGCTCAAGTTTTTTGCCCTGGCTGTTTGGCTGTGGGAGCAGAGGCCAACCATTCGTGCTCTACTCCCTGGGATGCTGGGCAGCCGAGAAGGGGTGCCAAAGAGGTTCCATTGTAATGGACTTTGAGTTGGGAAATCGAGGAGCCACAGAGATGCGAATGGCACCGTTGCAAAGCTGACTTTCTGCAGAAGAGGCACAGCTCAAGTTTTTTGCCCTGGCTCTTCGGCTGTGGGAGCAGAGGCCAACCATTCGTGCTCTACTCCCTGGGATGCTGGGCAGCCGAGAAGGGGTGCCAAAGAGGTTCCATTGTAATGGACTTTGAGTTGGGAAATCGAGGAGCGACAGCAACGCGGATGGCACCGTTGCAAAGCTGACTTTCTGCAGAAGAGGCACAGCTCAAGTTTTTTGCCCTGGCTCTTCGGCTGTGGGAGCAGAGGCCAACCGTTCGTGCTCTACTCCCTGGGATGCTGGGCAGGCGAGAAGGGGTGCCAAAGAGGTTCCATTGTAATGGACTTTGAGTTGGGAAATCGAGGAGCGACAGCAATGCGGATGGCACCGTTGCAAAGCTGACTTTCTGCAGAAGAGGCACAGCTCAAGTTTTTTGCCCTGGCTCTTTGGCTGTGGGAGCAGAGGCCAACCATTCGTGCTCTACTCCCTGGGATGCTGGGCAGCTGAGAAGGGGTGCCAAAGAGGTTCCATTGTAATGGACTTTGAGTTGGGAAATCGAGGAGCGACAGCAATGCGGATGGCACCGTTGCAAAGCTGACTTTCTGCAGAAGAGGCACAGCTCAAGTTTTTTGCCCTGGCTCTTCGGCTGTGGGAGCAGAGGCCAACCGTTCGTGCTCTACTCCCTGGCATGCTGGGCACGCGAGAACGGGTGCCAAAGAGGATCCATTGTAATGGACTTTGAGTTGGGAAATCGAGGAGCGACAGCCATGCGGATGGCACCGTTGCAAAGCTGACTTTCTGCAGAAGAGGCACAGCTCAAGTTTTTTCCCCTGGCTCTTTGGATGTGGGAGCAGAGGCCAACCATTCATGCTCTACTCCCTGGGATGCTGGGCAGCCGAGAAGGGGTGTCAAAGAGGTTCCATTGTAATGGACTTTGAGTTGGGAAATCGAGGAGCAACAGCCATGCGGATGGTACCGTTGCAAAGCTGACTTTCTGCAGAAGAGACCCAGCTCAAGTTTTTTGCCCTGGCTCTTTGGCTGTGGGAGCAGATGCCAACCGTTCGTGCTCTACTCCCTGGGATGCTGGGCAGCCGAGAAGGGGTGCCAAAGAGGTTCCATTGTAATGGACTTTGAGTTGGGAAATGGAGGAGCAACAGCCATGCGGATGGCACCGTTGCAAAGCTGACTTTCTGCAGAAGAGGCACAGCTCAAGTTTTTTGCCCTGGCTCTTTGGCTGTGGGAGCAGAGGCCAACCATTCGTGCTCTACTCCCTGGGATGCTGGGCAGGCGAGAAGGGGTGCCAAAGAGGTTCCATTGTAATGGACTTTGAGTTGGGAAATCGAGGAGCGACAGCCATGCGGATGGCACCGGTGCAAAGCTGACTTTCTGCAGAAGAGGCACAGCTCAAGTTTTTTGCCCTGGCTCTTTGGCTGTGGGAGCAGAGGCCAACCATTCGTGCTCTACTCCCTGGGATGCTGGGCAGCCGAGAAGGGGTGCCAAAGAGGTTCCATTGTAATGGACTTTGAGTTGGGAAATCGAGGAGCGACAGTGATGCGAATGGCACCGTTATAAAGCTGACTTTCTGCAGAAGAGTCCCAGCTCAAGTTTTTTGCCCTGGCTCTTTGGCTGTGGGAGCAGAGGCCAACCATTCGTGCTCTACTCCCTGGGATGCTGGGCAGGCGAGAAGGGGTGCCAAAGAGGTTCCATTGTAATGGACTTTGAGTTGGGAAATCGAGGAGCCACAGAGATGCGAATGGCACCGTTGCAAAGCTGACTTTCTGCAGAAGAGGCACAGCTCAAGTTTTTTGCCCTGGCTCTTTGGCTGTGGGAGCAGAGGCCAACCATTCGTGCTCTACTCCCTGGGATGCTGGGCAGCCGAGAAGGGGTGCCAAAGAGGTTCCATTGTAATGGACTTTGAGTTGGGAAATCGAGGAGCGACAGCAACGCGGATGGCACCGTTGCAAAGCTGACTTTCTGCAGAAGAGGCACAGCTCAAGTTTTTTGCCCTGGCTCTTTGGCTGTGGGAGCAGAGGCCAACCATTCGTGCTCTACTCCCTGGGATGCTGGGCAGGCGAGAAGGGGTGCCAAAGAGGTTCCATTGTAATGGACTTTGAGTTGGGAAATCGAGGAGCGACAGCAATGCGGATGGCACCGTTGCAAAGCTGACTTTCTGCAGAAGAGGCACAGCTCAAGTTTTTTGCCCTGGCTCTTTGGCTGTGGGAGCAGAGGCCAAGCATTCGTGCTCTACTCCCTGGGATGCTGGGCAGCTGAGAAGGGGTGCCAAAGAGGTTCCATTGTAATGGACTTTGAGTTGGGAAATCGAGGAGCGACAGCAATGCGGATGGCACCGTTGCAAAGCTGACTTTCTGCAGAAGAGGCACAGCTCAAGTTTTTTGCCCTGGCTCTTCGGCTGTGGGAGCAGAGGCCAACCGTTCGTGCTCTACTCCCTTTCATGCTGGGCACGCGAGAACGGGTGCCAAAGAGGATCCATTGTAATGGACTTTGAGTTGGGAAATCGAGGAGCGACAGCAATGCGGATGGCACCGTTGCAAAGCTGACTTTCTGCAGAAGAGGCACAGCTCAAGTTTTTTGCCCTGGCTCTTTGGATGTGGGAGCAGAGGCCAACCATTCATGCTCTACTGCCTGGGATGCTGGGCAGGCGAGAAGGGGTGTCAAAGAGGTTCCATTGTAATGGACTTTGAGTTGGGAAATCGAGGAGCAACAGCCATGCGGATGGTACCGTTGCAAAGCTGACTTTCTGCAGAAGAGACCCAGCTCAAGTTTTTAGCCCTGGCTCTTCAGCTGTGGGAGCAGAGGCCAACCATTCGTGCTCTACTCCCTGGGATGCTGGGCAGCCGAGAAGGGGTGCCAAAGAGGTTCCATTGTAATGGACTTTGAGTTGGGAAATCGAGGAGCGACAGCCATGCGGATGGCACCGTTGCAAAGCTGACTTTCTGCAGAAGAGGCACAGCTCAAGTTTTTTGCCCTGGCTCTTCGGCTGTGGGAGCAGAGGCCAACCGTTCGTGCTCTACTCCCTGGGATGCTGGGCAGCCGAGAAGGGGTGCCAAAGAGGTTCCATTGTAATGGACTTTGAGTTGGGAAATCGAGGAGCGACAGCAATGCGGATGGCACCGGTGCAAAGCTGACTTTCTCCAGAGGAGGCACAGCTCAAGTTTTTTGCCCTGGCTGTTTGACTGTGGGAGCAGAGGCCAAGCATTCGTGCTCTACTCCCTGGGATGCTGGGCAGCCGAGAAGGGGTGCCAAAGAGGTTCCATTGTAATGGACTTTGAGTTGGGAAATCGAGGAGCGACAGTGATGCGAATGGCACCGTTATAAAGCTGACTTTCTGCAGAAGAGTCCCAGCTCAAGTTTTTTGCCCTGGCTGTTTGGCTGTGGGAGCAGAGGCCAACCATTCGTGCTCTACTCCCTGGGATGCTGGGCAGACGAGAAGGGGTGCCAAAGAGGTTCCATTGTAATGGACTTTGAGTTGGGAAATCGAGGAGCCACAGAGATGCGAATGGCACCGTTGCAAAGCTGACTTTCTGCAGAAGAGGCACAGCTCAAGTTTTTTGCCCTGGCTCTTTGGCTGTGGGAGCAGAGGCCAACCATTCGTGCTCTACTCCCTGGGATGCTGGGCAGCCGAGAAGGGGTGCCAAAGAGGTTCCATTGTAATGGACTTTGAGTTGGGAAATCGAGGAGCGACAGCAACGCGGATGGCACCGTTGCAAAGCTGACTTTCTGCAGAAGAGGCACAGCTCAAGTTTTTTGCCCAGGCTCTTCGGCTGTGGGAGCAGAGGCCAACCGTTCGTGCTCTACTCCCTGGGATGCTGGGCAGGCGAGAAGGGGTGCCAAAGAGGTTCCATTGTAATGGACTTTGAGTTGGGAAATCGAGGAGCGACAGCAATGCGGATGGCACCGTTGCAAAGCTGACTTTCTGCAGAAGAGGCACAGCTCAAGTTTTTTGCCCTGGCTCTTTGGCTGTGGGAGCAGAGGCCAACCATTCGTGCTCTACTCCCTGGGATGCTGGGCAGCCGAGAAGGGGTGCCAAAGAGGTTCCATTGTAATGGACTTTGAGTTGGGAAATCGAGGAGCGACAGCAATGCGGATGGCACCGTTGCAAAGCTGACTTTCTGCAGAAGAGGCACAGCTCAAGTTTTTTGCCCTGGCTCTTTGGCTGTGGGAGCAGAGGCCAACCATTCGTGCTCTACTCCCTGGGATGCTGGGCACGCGAGAACGGGTGCCAAAGAGGATCCATTGTAATGGACTTTGAGTTGGGAAATCGAGGAGCGACAGCAATGCGGATGGCACCGTTGCAAAGCTGACTTTCTGCAGAAGAGGCACAGCTCAAGTTTTTTGCCCTGGCTCTTTGGCTGTGGGAGCAGAGGCCAACCGTTCGTGCTCTACTCCCTGGGATGCTGGGCAGCCGAGAAGGGGTGCCAAAGAGGTTCCATTGTAATGGACTTTGAGTTGGGAAATCGAGGAGCCACAGAGATGCGGATGGCACCGTTGCAAAGCTGACTTTCTGCAGAAGAGGCACAGCTCAAGTTTTTTGCCCTGGCTCTTCGGCTGTGGGAGCAGAGGCCAACCATTCGTGCTCTACTCCCTGGGATGCTGGGCAGCCGAGAACGGGTGCCAAAGAGGTTCCATTGTAATGGACTTTGAGTTGGGAAATCGAGGAGCCACAGAGATGCGAATGGCACCGTTGCAAAGCTGACTTTCTGCAGAAGAGGCACAGCTCAAGTTTTTTGCCCTGGCTCTTTGGCTGTGGGAGCAGAGGCCAACCATTCGTGCTCTACTCCCTGGGATGCTGGGCAGCCGAGAAGGGGTGCCAAAGAGGTTCCATTGTAATGGACTTTGAGTTGGGAAATCGAGGAGCGACAGCAACGCGGATGGCACCGTTGCAAAGCTGACTTTCTGCAGAAGAGGCACAGCTCAAGTTTTTTGCCCTGGCTCTTTGGCTGTGGGAGCAGAGGCCAACCATTCGTGCTCTACTCCCTGGGATGCTGGGCAGGCGAGAAGGGGTGCCAAAGAGGTTCCATTGTAATGGACTTTGAGTTGGGAAATCGAGGAGCGACAGCAATGCGGATGGCACCGTTGCAAAGCTGACTTTCTGCAGAAGAGGCACAGCTCAAGTTTTTTGCCCTGGCTCTTTGGCTGTGGGAGCAGAGGCCAAGCATTCGTGCTCTACTCCCTGGGATGCTGGGCAGCTGAGAAGGGGTGCCAAAGAGGTTCCATTGTAATGGACTTTGAGTTGGGAAATCGAGGAGCGACAGCAATGCGGATGGCACCGTTGCAAAGCTGACTTTCTGCAGAAGAGGCACAGCTCAAGTTTTTTGCCCTGGCTCTTCGGCTGTGGGATCAGAGGCCAACCGTTCGTGCTCTACTCCCTTTCATGCTGGGCACGCGAGAACGGGTGCCAAAGAGGATCCATTGTAATGGACTTTGAGTTGGGAAATCGAGGAGCGACAGCAATGCGGATGGCACCGTTGCAAAGCTGACTTTCTGCAGAAGAGGCACAGCTCAAGTTTTTTCCCCTGGCTCTTTGGATGTGGGAGCAGAGGCCAACCATTCATGCTCTACTCCCTGGGATGCTGGGCAGGCGAGAACGGGTGTCAAAGAGGTTCCATTGTAATGGACTTTGAGTTGGGAAATCGAGGAGCAACAGCAATGCGGATGGTACCGTTGCAAAGCTGACTTTCTCCAGAGGAGACCCAGGTCAAGTTTTTTGCCCTGGCTCTTTGGCTGTGGGAGCAGATGCCAACCGTTCGTGCTCTACTCCCTGGGATGCTGGGCAGCCGAGAAGGGGTGCCAAAGAGGTTCCATTGTAATGGACTTTGAGTTGGGAAATGGAGGAGCAACAGCCATGCGGATGGCACCGTTGCAAAGCTGACTTTCTGCAGAAGAGGCACAGCTCAAGTTTTTTGCCCTGGCTCTTTGGCTGTGGGAGCAGAGGCCAACCATTCGTGCTCTACTCCCTGGGATGCTGGGCAGGCGAGAAGGGGTGCCAAAGAGGTTCCATTGTAATGGACTTTGAGTTGGGAAATCGAGGAGCCACAGAGATGCGAATGGCACCGTTGCAAAGCTGACTTTCTGCAGAAGAGGCACAGCTCAAGTTTTTTGCCCTGGCTCTTTGGCTGTGGGAGCAGAGGCCAACCATTCGTGCTCTACTCCCTGGGATGCTGGGCAGCCGAGAAGGGGTGCCAAAGAGGTTCCATTGTAATGGACTTTGAGTTGGGAAATCGAGGAGCGACAGCCATGCGGATGGCACCGTTGCAAAGCTGACTTTCTGCAGAAGAGGCACAGCTCAAGTTTTTTGCCCTGGCTCTTTGGCTGTGGGAGCAGAGGCCAACCGTTCGTGCTCTACTCCCTGGGATGCTGGGCAGCCGAGAAGGGGTGCCAAAGAGGTTCCATTGTAATGGACTTTGAGTTGGGAAATCGAGGAGCGACAGCAATGCGGATGGCACCGTTGCAAAGCTGACTTTCTGCAGAAGAGGCACAGCTCAAGTTTTTTGCCCTGGCTCTTCAGCTGTGGGAGCAGAGGCCAACCATTCGTGCTCTACTCCCTGGGATGCTGGGCAGCCGAGAAGGGGTGCCAAAGAGGTTCCATTGTAATGGACTTTGAGTTGGGAAATCGAGGAGCGACAGCAATGCGGATGGCACCGTTGCAAAGCTGACTTTCTGCAGAAGAGGCACAGCTCAAGTTTTTTGCCCTGGCTCTTCAGCTGTGGGAGCAGAGGCCAACCATTCGTGCTCTACTCCCTGGGATGCTGGGCAGCCGAGAAGGGGTGCCAAAGAGGTTCCATTGTAATGGACTTTGAGTTGGGAAATCGAGGAGCGACAGCAATGCGGATGGCACCGTTGCAAAGCTGACTTTCTGCAGAAGAGGCACAGCTCAAGTTTTTTGCCCTGGCTATTCGGCTGTGGGAGCAGAGGCCAACCATTCGTGCTCTACTCCCTGGGATGCTGGGCAGCCGAGAAGGGGTGCCAAAGAGGTTCCATTGTAATGGACTTTGAGTTGGGAAATCGAGGAGCGACAGCAATGCGGATGGCACCGTTGCAAAGCTGACTTTCTGCAGAGGAGGCACAGCTCAAGTTTTTTGCCCTGGCTCTTTGGCTGTGGGAGCAGAGGCCAACCATTCGTGCTCTACTCCCTGGCATGCTGGGCAGCCGAGAAGGGGTGCCAAAGAGGTTCCATTGTAATGGATTTTGAGTTGGGAAATCGAGGAGCGACAGCAATGCCGATGGCACCGTTATAAAGCTGACTTTCTGCAGAAGAGGCACAGCTCAAGTTTTTTGCCCTGGCTCTTTGGCTGTGGGAGCAGAGGCCAACCATTCGTGCTCTACTCCCTGGGATGCTGGGCAGCCGAGAAGGGGTGCCAAAGAGGTTCCATTGTAATGGACTTTGAGTTGGGAAATCGAGGAGCGACAGCAATGCGGATGGCACCGTTGCAAAGCTGACTTTCTGCAGAAGAGGCACAGCTCAAGTTTTTTGCCCTGGCTCTTTGGCTGTGGGAGCAGAGGCCAACCATTCGTGCTCTACTCCCTGGGATGCTGGGCAGCCGAGAACGGGTGCCAAAGAGGATCCATTGTAATGGACTTTGAGTTGGGAAATCGAGGAGCGACAGCAATGCGGATGGCACCGTTGCAAAGCTGACTTTCTGCAGAAGAGGCACAGCTCAAGTTTTTTGCCCTGGCTCTTTGGCTGTGGGAGCAGAGGCCAACCGTTCGTGCTCTACTCCCTGGGATGCTGGGCAGCCGAGAAGGGGTGCCAAAGAGGTTCCATTGTAATGGACTTTGAGTTGGGAAATCGAGGAGCAACAGCAATGCGGATGGTACCGTTGCAAAGCTGACTTTCTGCAGAAGAGACCCAGCTCAAGTTTTTTGCCCTGGCTCTTTGGCTGTGGGAGCAGATGCCAACCGTTCGTGCTCTACTCCCTGGGATGCTGGGCAGCCGAGAAGGGGTGCCAAAGAGGTTCCATTGTAATGGACTTTGAGTTGGGAAATGGAGGAGCAACAGCCATGCGGATGGCACCGTTGCAAAGCTGACTTTCTGCAGAAGAGGCACAGCTCAAGTTTTTTGCCCTGGCTCTTTGGCTGTGGGAGCAGAGGCCAACCATTCGTGCTCTACTCCCTGGGATGCTGGGCAGGCGAGAAGGGGTGCCAAAGAGGTTCCATTGTAATGGACTTTGAGTTGGGAAATCGAGGAGCCACAGAGATGCGAATGGCACCGTTGCAAAGCTGACTTTCTGCAGAAGAGGCACAGCTCAAGTTTTTTGACCTGGCTCTTTGGCTGTGGGAGCAGAGGCCAACCATTCGTGCTCTACTCCCTGGGATGCTGGGCAGCCGAGAAGGGGTGCCAAAGAGGTTCCATTGTAATGGACTTTGAGTTGGGAAATCGAGGAGCGACAGCCATGCGGATGGCACCGTTGCAAAGCTGACTTTCTGCAGAAGAGGCACAGCTCAAGTTTTTTGCCCTGGCTCTTTGGCTGTGGGAGCAGAGGCCAACCGTTCGTGCTCTACTCCCTGGGATGCTGGGCAGCCGAGAAGGGGTGCCAAAGAGGTTCCATTGTAATGGACTTTGAGTTGGGAAATCGAGGAGCGACAGCAATGCGGATGGCACCGTTGCAAAGCTGACTTTCTGCAGAAGAGGCACAGCTCAAGTTTTTTGCCCTGGCTCTTAGGCTGTGGGAGCAGAGGCCAACCATTCGTGCTCTACTCCCTGGGATGCTGGGCAGCCGAGAAGGGGTGCCAAAGAGGTTCCATTGTAATGGACTTTGAGTTGGGAAATCGAGGAGCGACAGCAATGCGGATGGCACCGTTGCAAAGCTGACTTTCTGCAGAAGAGGCACAGCTCAAGTTTTTTGCCCTGGCTCTTCAGCTGTGGGAGCAGAGGCCAACCATTCGTGCTCTACTCCCTGGGATGCTGGGCAGCCGAGAAGGGGTGCCAAAGAGGTTCCATTGTAATGGACTTTGAGTTGGGAAATCGAGGAGCGACAGCAATGCGGATGGCACCGTTGCAAAGCTGACTTTCTGCAGAAGAGGCACAGCTCAAGTTTTTTGCCCTGGCTCTTCGGCTGTGGGAGCAGAGGCCAAGCATTCGTGCTCTACTCCCTGGGATGCTGGGCAGCCGAGAAGGGGTGCCAAAGAGGTTCCATTGTAATGGACTTTGAGTTGGGAAATCGAGGAGCGACAGCAATGCGGATGGCACCGTTGCAAAGCTGACTTTCTGCAGAGGAGGCACAGCTCAAGTTTTTTGCCCTGGCTCTTTGGCTGTGGGAGCAGAGGCCAACCATTCGTGCTCTACTCCCTGGCATGCTGGGCAGCCGAGAAGGGGTGCCAAAGAGGTTCCATTGTAATGGATTTTGAGTTGGGAAATCGAGGAGCGACAGCAATGCCGATGGCACCGTTATAAAGCTGACTTTCTGCAGAAGAGGCACAGCTCAAGTTTTTTGCCCTGGCTCTTTGGCTGTGGGAGCAGAGGCCAACCATTCGTGCTCTACTCCCTGGGATGCTGGGCAGCCGAGAAGGGGTGCCAAAGAGGTTCCATTGTAATGGACTTTGAGTTGGGAAATCGAGGAGCGACAGCAATGCGGATGGCACCGTTGCAAAGCTGACTTTCTGCAGAAGAGGCACAGCTCAAGTTTTTTGCCCTGGCTCTTTGGCTGTGGGAGCAGAGGCCAACCATTCGTGCTCTACTCCCTGGGATGCTGGGCACGCGAGAACGGGTGCCAAAGAGGATCCATTGTAATGGACTTTGAGTTGGGAAATCGAGGAGCGACAGCAATGCGGATGGCACCGTTGCAAAGCTGACTTTCTGCAGAAGAGGCACAGCTCAAGTTTTTTGCCCTGGCTCTTTGGCTGTGGGAGCAGAGGCCAACCGTTCGTGCTCTACTCCCTGGGATGTTGAGAAGCCGAGAAGGGGTGCCAAAGATGTTCCATTGTAATGGATTTTGAGTTGGGAAATCGAGGAGCGACAGCCATGCAGATGGCACCGTTGCAAGGCTGACTTTCTGCAGAAGAGTCCCAGCTCAAGTTTTTTGCCCTGGCTCTTTGGCTGTGGGAGCAGAGGCCAACCATTCGTGCTCTACTCCCTGGGATGCTGGGCAGCCGAGAAGGGGTGCCAAAGAGGTTCCATTGTAATGGACTTTGAGTTGGGAAATCGAGGAGCCACAGCAATGCGGATGGCACCGTTGCAAAGCTGACTTTCTGCAGAAGAGGCACAGCTCAAGTTTTTTGCCCTGGCTCTTTGGCTGTGGGAGCAGAGGCCAACCGTTCGTGGTCTACTCCCTGGGATGCTGGGCAGCCGAGAAGGGGTGCCAAAGAGGTTCCATTGTAATGGACTTTGAGTTGGGAAATCGAGGAGCGACAGCAATGCGGATGGCACCGTTGCAAAGCTGACTTTCTGCAGAAGAGGCACAGCTCAAGTTTTTTGCCCTGGCTCTTTGGCTGTGGGAGCAGAGGCCAACCATTCGTGCTCTACTCCCTGGGATGCCGGGCAGCCGAGAAGGGGTGCCAAAGAGGTTCCATTGTAATGGACTTTGAGTTGGGAAATCGAGGAGCGACAGCAATGCGGATGGCACCGTTGCAAAGCTGACTTTCTGCAGAAGAGGCACAGCTCAAGTTTTTTGCCCTGGCTCTTCGGCTGTGGGAGCAGAGGCCAACCATTCGTGCTCTACTCCCTGGGATGCTGGGCAGCCGAGAAGGGGTGCCAAAGAGGTTCCATTGTAATGGACTTTGAGTTGGGAAATCGAGGAGCGACAGCAATGCGGATGGCACCGTTGCAAAGCTGACTTTCTGCAGAAGAGGGACAGCTCAAGTTTTTTGCCCTGGCTCTTTGGCTGTGGGAGCAGATGCCAACCATTCCTGCTCTACTCCCTGGGATGCTGGGCAGCCGAGAAGGGGTGCCAAAGAGGATCCATTGTAATGGACTTTGAGTTGGGAAATCGAGGAGCCACAGAGATGCGGATGGCACCGTTGCAAAGCTGACTTTCTGCAGAAGAGGCACAGCTCAAGTTTTTTGCCCTGGCTCTTCGGCTGTGGGAGCAGAGGCCAACCATTCGTGCTCTACTCCCTGGGATGCTGGGCAGCCGAGAAGGGGTGCCAAAGAGGTTCCATTGTAATGGACTTTGAGTTGGGAAATCGAGGAGCGACAGCAATGCGGATGGCACCGTTGCAAAGCTGACTTTCTGCAGAAGAGGCACAGCTCAAGTTTTTTCCCCTGGCTCTTTGGATGTGGGAGCAGAGGCCAACCATTCATGCTCTACTCCCTGGGATGCTGGGCAGGCGAGAAGGGGTGTCAAAGAGGTTCCATTGTAATGGACTTTGAGTTGGGAAATCGAGGAGCGACAGCCATGCGGATGGTACCGTTGCAAAGCTGACTTTCTTCAGAAGAGACCCAGCTCAAGTTTTTTGCCCTGGCTCTTTGGCTGTGGGAGCAGATGCCAACCGTTCGTGCTCTACTCCCTGGGATGCTGGGCAGCCGAGAAGGGGTGCCAAAGAGGTTCCATTGTAATGGACTTTGAGTTGGGAAATGGAGGAGCAACAGCCATGCGGATGGCACCGTTGCAAAGCTGACTTTCTGCAGAAGAGGCACAGCTCAAGTTTTTTGCCCTGGCTCTTTGGCTGTGGGAGCAGAGGCCAACCATTCGTGCTCTACTCCCTGGGATGCTGGGCACGCGAGAAGGGGTGCCAAAGAGGTTCCATTGTAATGGACTTTGAGTTGGGAAATCGAGGAGCGACAGCAATGCGGATGGCACCGGTGCAAAGCTGACTTTCTGCAGAAGAGGCACAGCTCAAGTTTTTTGCCCTGGCTCTTTGGCTGTGGGAGCAGAGGCCAAGCATTCGTGCTCTACTCCCTGGGATGCTGGGCAGGCGAGAAGGGGTGCCAAAGAGGTTCCATTGTAATGGACTTTGAGTTGGGAAATCGAGGAGCCACAGAGATGCGAATGGCACCGTTGCAAAGCTGACTTTCTGCAGAAGAGGCACAGCTCAAGTTTTTTGCCCTGGCTCTTTGGCTGTGGGAGCAGAGGCCAACCATTCGTGCTCTACTCCCTGGGATGCTGGGCAGCCGAGAAGGGGTGCCAAAGAGGTTCCATTGTAATGGACTTTGAGTTGGGAAATCGAGGAGCGACAGCAACGCGGATGGCACCGTTGCAAAGCTGACTTTCTGCAGAAGAGGCACAGCTCAAGTTTTTTGCCCTGGCTCTTCGGCTGTGGGAGCAGAGGCCAACCATTCGTGCTCTACTCCCTGGGATGCTGGGCAGGCGAGAAGGGGTGCCAAAGAGGTTCCATTGTAATGGACTTTGAGTTGGGAAATCGAGGAGCGACAGCAATGCGGATGGTACCGTTGCAAAGCTGACTTTCTGCAGAAGAGGCACAGCTCAAGTTTTTTGCCCTGGCTCTTTGGCTGTGGGAGCAGAGGGCAAGCATTCGTGCTCTACTCCCTGGGATGCTGGGCAGCTGAGAAGGGGTGCCAAAGAGGTTCCATTGTAATGGACTTTGAGTTGGGAAATCGAGGAGCGACAGCAATGCGGATGGCACCGTTGCAAAGCTGACTTTCTGCAGAAGAGGCACAGCTCAAGTTTTTTGCCCTGGCTCTTCGGCTGTGGGAGCAGAGGCCAACCGTTCGTGCTCTACTCCCTTTCATGCTGGGCACGCGAGAACGGGTGCCAAAGAGGATCCATTGTAATGGACTTTGAGTTGGGAAATCGAGGAGCGACAGCAATGCGGATGGCACCGTTGCAAAGCTGACTTTCTGCAGAAGAGGCACAGCTCAAGTTTTTTCCCCTGGCTCTTTGGATGTGGGAGCAGAGGCCAACCATTCATGCTCTACTGCCTGGGATGCTGGGCAGGCGAGAAGGGGTGTCAAAGAGATTCCATTGTAATGGACTTTGAGTTGGGAAATCGAGGAGCAACAGCCATGCGGATGGTACCGTTGCAAAGCTGACTTTCTGCAGAAGAGACCCAGCTCAAGTTTTTTGCCCTGGCTCTTCAGCTGTGGGAGCAGAGGCCAACCATTCGTGCTCTACTCCCTGGGATGCTGGGCAGCCGAGAAGGGGTGCCAAAGAGGTTCCATTGTAATGGACTTTGAGTTGGGAAATTGAGGAGCGACAGCCATGCGGATGGCACCGTTGCAAAGCTGACTTTCTGCAGAAGAGGCACAGCTCAAGTTTTTTGCCCTGGCTCTTCGGCTGTGGGAGCAGAGGCCAACCGTTCGTGCTCTACTCCCTGGGATGCTGGGCAGCCGAGAAGGGGTGCCAAAGAGGTTCCATTGTAATGGACTTTGAGTAGGGAAATCGAGGAGCGACAGCAATGCGGATGGCACCGGTGCAAAGCTGACTTTCTCCAGAGGAGGCACAGCTCAAGTTTTTTGCCCTGGCTGTTTGGCTGTGGGAGCAGAGGCCAACCATTCGTGCTCTACTCCCTGGGATGCTGGGCAGGCGAGAAGGGGTGCCAAAGAGGTTCCATTGTAATGGACTTTGAGTTGGGAAATCGAGGAGCGACAGTGATGCGAATGGCACCGTTATAAAGCTGACTTTCTGCAGAAGAGTCCCAGCTCAAGTTTTTTGCCCTGGCTGTTTGGCTGTGGGAGCAGAGGCCAACCATTCGTGCTCTACTCCCTGGGATGCTGGGCAGGCGAGAAGGGGTGCCAAAGAGGTTCCATTGTAATGGGCTTTGAGTTGGGAAATCGAGGAGCCACAGAGATGCGAATGGCACCGTTGCAAAGCTGACTTTCTGCAGAAGAGGCACAGCTCAAGTTTTTTGCCCTGGCTGTTTGGCTGTGGGAGCAGAGGCCAACCATTCGTGCTCTACTCCCTGGGATGCTGGGCAGCCGAGAAGGGGTGCCAAAGAGGTTCCATTGTAATGGACTTTGAGTTGGGAAATCGAGGAGCGACAGCCATGCGGATGGCACCGTTACAAAGCTGACTTTCTGCAGAAGAGGCACAGCTCAAGTTTTTTGCCCTGGCTCTTCGGCTCTGGGAGCAGAGGCCAACCGTTCGTGCTCTACTCCCTGGGATGCTGGGCAGCCGAGAAGGGGTGCCAAAGAGGTTCCATTGTAATGGACTTTGAGTTGGGAAATCGAGGAGCGACAGCAATGCGGATGGCACCGTTGCAAAGCTGACTTTCTGCAGAAGAGGCACAGCTCAAGTTTTTTGCCCTGGCTCTTCGGCTGTGGGAGCAGAGGCCAACCATTCGTGCTCTACTCCCTGGGATGCTGGGCAGCCGAGAAGGGGTGCCAAAGAGGTTCCATTGTAATGGACTTTGAGTTGGGAAATCGAGGAGCGACAGCCATGCGGATGGCACCGTTGCAAAGCTGACTTTCTGCAGAAGAGGCACAGCTCAAGTTTTTTGCCCTGGCTCTTCAGCTGTGGGAGCAGAGGCCAACCATTCGTGCTCTACTCCCTGGGATGCTGGGCAGCCGAGAAGGGGTGCCAAAGAGGTTCCATTGTAATGGACTTTGAGTTGGGAAATCGAGGAGCGACAGCAATGCGGATGGCACCGTTGCAAAGCTGACTTTCTGCAGAAGAGGCACAGCTCAAGTTTTTTGCCCTGGCTCTTCGGTTGTGGGAGCAGAGGCCAAGCATTCGTGCTCTACTCCCTGGGATGCTGGGCAGCCGAGAAGGGGTGCCAAAGAGGTTCCATTGTAATGGACTTTGAGTTGGGAAATCGAGGAGCGACAGCAATGCGGATGGCACCGTTGCAAAGCTGACTTTCTGCAGAAGAGGCACAGCTCAAGTTTTTTGCCCTGGCTCTTTGGCTGTGGGAGCAGAGGCCAACCGTTCGTGGTCTACTCCCAGGGATGCTGGGCAGGCGAGAAGGGGTGCCAAAGAGGTTCCATTGTAATGGACTTTGAGTTGGGAAATCGAGGAGCGACAGCAATGCGGATGGCACCGTTGCAAAGCTGACTTTCTGCAGAAGAGGCACAGCTCAAGTTTTTTGCCCTGGCTCTTTGGCTGTGGGAGCAGAGGCCAACCATTCGTGCTCTACTCCCTGGGATGCCGGGCAGCCGAGAAGGGGTGCCAAAGAGGTTCCATTGTAATGGACTTTGAGTTGGGAAATCGAGGAGCGACAGCAATGCGGATGGCACCGTTGCAAAGCTGACTTTCTGCAGAAGAGGCACAGCTCAAGTTTTTTGACCTGGCTCTTCGGCTGTGGGAGCAGAGGCCAACCATTCGTGCTCTACTCCCTGGGATGCTGGGCAGCCGAGAAGGGGTGCCAAAGAGGTTCCATTGTAATGGACTTTGAGTTGGGAAATCGAGGAGCGACAGCAATGCGGATGGCACCGTTGCAAAGCTGACTTTCTGCAGAAGAGGGACAGCTCAAGTTTTTTGCCCTGGCTCTTTGGCTGTGGGAGCAGAGGCCAACCATTCCTGCTCTACTCCCTGGGATGCTGGGCACGCGAGAACGGGTGCCAAAGAGGATCCATTGTAATGGACTTTGAGTTGGGAAATCGAGGAGCCACAGAGATGCGGATGGCACCGTTGCAAAGCTGACTTTCTGCAGAAGAGGCACAGCTCAAGTTTTTTGCCCTGGCTCTTTGGCTGTGGGAGCAGAGGCCAACCATTCGTGCTCTACTCCCTGGGATGCTGGGCAGCCGAGAAGGGGTGCCAAAGAGGTTCCATTGTAATGGACTTTGAGTTGGGAAATCGAGGAGCGACAGCAATGCGGATGGCACCGTTGCAAAGCTGACTTTGTGCAGAAGAGGCACAGCTCAAGTTTTTTGCCCTGGCTCTTTGGCTGTGGGAGCAGAGGCCAACCATTCGTGCTCTACTCCCTGGGATGCTGGGCAGCCGAGAAGGGGTGCCAAAGAGGTTCCATTGTAATGGACTTTGAGTTGGGAAATCGAGGAGCGACAGCCATGCGGATGGCACCGTTGCAAAGCTGACTTTCTGCAGAAGAGGCACAGCTCAAGTTTTTTGCCCTGGCTCTTTGGCTGTGGGAGCAGATGCCAACCGTTCGTGCTCTACTCCCTGGGATGCTGGGCAGCCGAGAAGGGGTGCCAAAGAGGTTCCATTGTAATGGACTTTGAGTTGGGAAATGGAGGAGCAACAGCCATGCGGATGGCACCGTTGCAAAGCTGACTTTCTGCAGAAGAGGCACAGCTCAAGTTTTTTGCCCTGGCTCTTAGGCTGTGGGAGCAGAGGCCAACCATTCGTGCTCTACTCCCTGGGATGCTGGGCAGCCGAGAAGGGGTGCCAAAGAGGTTCCATTGGAATGGACTTTGAGTTGGGAAATCGAGGAGCGACTGTGATGCGAATGGCACCGTTGCAAAGCTGACTTTCTGCAGAAGAGGCCCAGCTCAAGTTTTCTGCCCTGGCTCTTCGGCTGTGGGAGCAGAGGCCAACCATTCGTGCTCTACTCCCTGGGATGCTGAGAAGCCGAGAAGGGGTGCCAAAGAAGTTCCATTGTAATGAACTTTGAGTTGGGAAATCGAGGAGCGACAGCAATGCAGATGGCACCGTTGCAAAACTGACTTTCTGCAGAAGAGGCACAGCTCAAGTTTTTTGCCCTGGCTCTTTGGCTGTGGGAGCAGAGGCCAACCATTCGTGCTCTACTCCCTGGGATGCTGGGCACGCGAGAACGGGTGCCAAAGAGGATCAATTGTAATGGACTTTGAGTTGGGAAATCGAGGAGCCACAGAGATGCGGATGGCACCGTTGCAAAGCTGACTTTCTGCAGAAGAGGCACAGCTCAAGTTTTTTGCCCTGGCTGTTTGGCTGTGGGAGCAGAGGCCAACCATTCGTGCTCTACTCCCTGGGATGCTGGGCAGCCGAGAAGGAGTGCCAAAGAGGTTCCATTGTAATGGACTTTGAGTTGGGAAATCGAGGAGCGACAGCAATGCGGATGGCACCGTTGCAAATCTGACTTTCTGCAGAAGAGGCACAGCTCAAGTTTTTTGCCCTGGCTCTTCAGCTGTGGGAGCAGAGGCCAACCGTTCGTGCTCTACTCCCTGGGATGCTGGACAGCCGAGAACGGGTGCCAAAGAGGTTCCATTGTAATGGACTTTGAGTTGGGAAATCGAGGAGCGACAGCAATGCGGATGGCACCGTTGCAAAGCTGACTTTCTGCAGAAGAGGCACAGCTCAAGTTTTTTGCCCTGGCTCTTCGGCTGTGGGAGCAGAGGCCAAGCATTCGTGCTCTACTCCCTGGGATGCTGGGCAGGCGAGAAGGGGTGCCAAAGAGGTTCCATTGTAATGGACTTTGAGTTGGGAAATCGAGGAGCGACAGCAATGCGGATGGCAAAGTTGCAAATCTGACTTTCTGCAGAAGAGGCACAGCTCAAGTTTTTTGCCCTGGCTCTTTGGCTGTGGGAGCAGAGGCCAACCGTTCGTGCTCTACTCCCTGGGATGCTGGGCAGCCGAGAAGGGGTGCCAAAGAGGTTCCATTGTAATGGACTTTGAGTTGGGAAATCAAGGAGCGACAGCCATGCGGATGGCACCGTTGCAAAGCTGACTTTCTGCAGAAGAGGCACAGCTCAAGTTTTTTGCCCTGGCTCTTTGGCTGTGGGAGCAGAGGCCAACCATTCGTGCTCTACTCCCTGGGATGCTGGGCAGCCGAGAACGTGTGCCAAAGAGGTTCCATTGTAATGGACATTGAGTTGGAAAATCGAGGAGCGACAGCAATGCGGATGGCACCGTTGCAAAGCTGACTTTCTGCAGAGGAGGCACAGCTCAAGTTTTTTGCCCTGGCTGTTTGGCTGTGGGAGCAGATGCCAACCATTCGTGCTCTACTCCCTGGGATGCTGGGCAGCCAAGAAGGGGTGCCAAAGAGGTTCCATTGTAATGGACTTTGAGTTGGGAAATCGAGGAGCGACAGTGATGCGAACGGCACCGTTGCAAAGCTGACTTTCTGCAGAAGAGGCACAGCTCAAGTTTTCTGCCCTGGCTCTTCGGCTGTGGGAGCAGAGGCCAACCATTCGTGCTCTACTCCCTGGGATGCTGGGCAGGCGAGAACGGGTGCCAAAGAGATTCCATTGTAATGGACTTTGAGTTGGGAAATCGAGGAGCGACAGCAATGCGGATGGCAAAGTTGCAAATCTGACTTTCTGCAGAAGAGGCACAGCTCAAGTTTTTTGCCCTGGCTCTTTGGCTGTGGGAGCAGAGGCCAACCGTTCGTGCTCTACTCCCTGGGATGCTGGGCAGCCGAGAAGGGGTGCCAAAGAGGTTCCATTGTAATGGACTTTGAGTTGGGAAATCAAGGAGCGACAGCCATGCGGATGGCACCGTTGCAAAGCTGACTTTCTGCAGAAGAGGCACAGCTCAAGTTTTTTGCCCTGGCTCTTTGGCTGTGGGAGCAGAGGCCAACCATTCGTGCTCTACTCCCTGGGATGCTGGGCAGCCGAGAGCGTGTGCCAAAGAGGTTCCATTGTAATGGACATTGAGTTGGAAAATCGAGGAGCGACAGCAATGAGGATGGCACCGTTGCAAAGCTGACTTTCTGCAGAGGAGGCACAGCTCAAGTTTTTTGCCCTGGCTCTTTGGCTGTGGGAGCAGAGGCCAACCATTCGTGCTCTACTCCCTGGGATGCTGGGCAGCCGAGAAGGGGTGCCAAAGAGGTTCCATTGTAATGGACTTTGAGTTGGGAAATCGAGGAGCGACAGTGATGCGAACGGCACCGTTGCAAAGCTGACTTTCTGCAGAAGAGTCCCAGCTCAAGTTTTCTGCCCTGGCTCTTCGGCTGTGGGAGCAGAGGCCAACCATTCGTGCTCTACTCCCTGGGATGCTGGGCAGGCGAGAACGGGTGCCAAAGAGATTCCATTGTAATGGACTTTGAGTTGGGAAATCGAGGAGCGACAGCCATGCGGATGGCACCGTTGCAAAGCTGACTTTCTGCAGAAGAGTCCCAGCTCAAGTTTTTTGCCCTGGCTCTTTGGCTGTGGGAGCAGAGGCCACCCATTCGTGCTCTACTCCCTGGAATGCTGGGCAGCCGAGAAGGGGTGCCAAAGAGGTTCCATTGTAATGGACTTTGAGTTGGGAAATCGAGGAGCGACAGCAATGCGGACGGCACCATTGCAAAGCTGACTTTCTGCAGAAGAGGCACAGCTCAAGTTTTTTGCCCTGGCTCTTTGGCTGTGGGAGCAGAGGCCAACCATTCATGCTCTACTGCCTGGGATGCTGGGCAGCCGAGAAGGGGTGCCAAAGAGGTTCCATTGTAATGGACTTTGAGTTGGGAAATCGAGGAGCCACAGAGATGCGGATGGCACCGTTGCAAAGCTGACTTTCTGCAGAAGAGGCACAGCTCAAGTTTTTTGCCCTGGCTGTTTGGCTGTGGGAGCAGAGGCCAACCATTCGTGCTCTACTCCCTGGGATGCTGGGCAGGCGAGAAGGGGTGCCAAAGAGGTTCCATTGTAATGGACTTTGAGTTGGGAAATCGAGGAGCGACAGCAATGCGGATGGCACTGTTGCAAAGCTGACTTTCTGCAGAAGAGGCACAGCTCAAGTTTTTTGCCCTGGCTCTTTGGCTGTGGGAGCAGAGGCCAACCATTCGTGCTCTACTCCCTGGGATGCTGGGCAGGCAAGAAGGGGTGCCAAAGAGATTCCTTTGTAATGGACTTTGAGTTGGGAAATCGAGGAGCGACAGCCATGCGGATGGCACCGTTGCAAAGCTGACTTTCTGCAGAAGAGGCACAGCTCAAGTTTTTTGCCCTGGCTCTTTGGCTGTGGGAGCAGAGGCCAACCATTCGTGCTCTACTCCCTGGGATGCTGGGCAGCCGAGAAGGGGTGCCAAAGAGGTTCCATTGTAATGGACTTTGAGTTGGGAAATCAAGGAGCGACAGCCATGCGGATGGCACCGTTGCAAAGCTGACTTTCTGCAGAAGAGGCACAGATCAAGTTTTTTGCCCTGGCTCTTCGGCTGTGGGAGCAGAGGCCAACCATTCGTGCTCTACTCCCTGGGATACTGGGCAGCCGAGAAGGGGTGTCAAAGAGGTTCCATTGTAATGGACTTTGAGTTGGGAAATCGAGGAGCGACAGCCATGCGGATGGTACCGTTGCAAAGCTGACTTTCTGCAGAAGAGACACAGCTCAAGTTTTTTGCCCTGGCTGTTTGGCTGTGGGAGCAGAGGCCAACCATTCGTGCTCTACTCCCTGGAATGCTGGGCAGCCGAGAAGGGGTGCCAAAGAGGTTCCATTGTAATGGACTTTGAGTTGGGAAATCGAGGAGCGACAGCCATGCGAATGGCACCGTTGCAAAACTGACTTTCTGCAGAAGAGGCACAGCTCAAGTTTTTTGCCCTGGCTCTTTGGCTGTGGGAGCAGAGGCCAACCACTCGTGCTATACTCCCTGGGATGCTGAGAAGCCGAGAAGGGGTGCCAAAGAGGTTCCATTGTAATGGACTTTGATTTGGGAAATCGAGGAGCGACAGCAATGCGGATGGCACCGTTGCAAAGCTGACTTTCTGCAGAAGAGGCACAGCTCAAGTTTTTTGCCCTGGCTCTTTGGCTGTGGGAGCAGAGGCCAACCATTCGTGCTCTACTCCCTGGGATGCTGGGCACGCGAGAAGGGGTGCCAAAGAGGTTCCATTGTAATGGACTTTGAGTTGGGAAATCGAGGAGCCACAGAGATGCGGATAGCACAGTTGCAAAGCTGACTTTCTGCAGAAGAGGCACAGCTCAAGTTTTTTGCCCTGGCTCTTTGGCTGTGGGAGCAGAGGCCAACCATTCGTGCTCTACTCCCTGGGATGCTGGGCAGCCGAGAAGGGGTGCCAAAGAGGTTCCATTGTAATCGACTTTGAGTTGGGAAATCGAGGAGCGACAGCCATGCGGATGGCACCGTTGCAAAGCTGACTTTCTGCAGAAGAGGCACAGCTCAAGTTTTTTGCCCTGGCTCTTCGGCTGTGGGAGCAGAGGCCAACCATTCGTGCTCTACTCCCTCGGATGCTGGGCAGGCAAGAAGGGGTGCCAAAGAGATTCCATTGTAATGGACTTTGAGTTGGGAAATCGAGGAGCGACAGCCATGCGGATGGCACCGTTGCAAAGCTGACTTTCTGCAGAAGAGACCCAGCTCAAGTTTTTCGCCCTGGCTCTTTGGCTGTGGGAGCAGAGGCCAACCATTCGTGCTCTACTCCCTGGGATGCTGGGCAGCCGAGAAGGGGTGCCAAAGAGGTTCCATTGTAATGGACTTTGAGTTGGGAAATCGAGGAGCGACAGCCATGCGGATGGCACCATTGCAAAGCTGACTTTCTGCAGAAGAGGCACAGCTCAAGTTTTTTGCCCTGGCTCTTTGGTCGTGGGAGCAGAGGCCAACCATTCGTGCTCTACTCCCTGGGATGCTGGGCAGCCAAGAAGGGGTGCCAAAGAGGTTCCATTGTAATGGACTTTGAGTTGGGAAATCGAGGAGCGACAGCCATGCGGATGGCACCGTTGCAAAGCTGACTTTCTGCAGAAGAGGCACAGCTCAAGTTTTTTGCCCTGGCTCTTTGGCTGTGGGAGCAGAGGCCAACCATTCGTGCTCTACTCCCTGGGATGCTGGGCGGCCGAGAAGGGGTGCCAAAGATGTTCCATTGTAATGGACTTTGAGTTGGGAAATCAAGGAGCGACAGCAATGCGGATGGCACCGTTGCAAAGCTGACTTTCTGCAGAAGAGGCACAGCTCAAGTTTTTTGCCCTGGCTCTTTGGCTGTGGGAGCAGAGGCCAACCATTCGTGCTCTACTCCCTGGGATACTGGGCAGCCGAGAAGGGATGCCAAAGAGGTTCCATTGTAATGGACTTTGAGTTGGGAAATCGAGGAGCGACAGTGATGCGGATGGTACCGTTGCAAAGCTGACTTTCTGCAGAAGAGACACAGCTCAAGTTTTTTGCCCTGGCTCTTTGGCTGTGGGAGCAGAGGCCAACCATTCGTGCTCTACTCCCTGGAATGCTGGGCAGCCGAGAAGGGGTGCCAAAGAGGTTCCATTGTAATGGACTTTGAGTTGGGAAATCGAGGAGCGACAGTGATGTGAATGGCACTGTTATAAAGCTGACTTTCTGCAGAAGAGGCACAGCTCAAGTTTTTTGCCCTGGCTCTTTGGCTGTGGGAGCAGAGGCCAACCATTCGTGCTCTACTCCCTGGGATGCTGGGCAGCCGAGAAGGGGTGCCAAAGAGGTTCCATTGTAATGGACTTTGAGTTGGGAAATCGAGGAGCGACAGCCATGCGGATGGCACCGTTGCAAAGCTGACTTTCTGCAGAAGAGACCCAGCTCAAGTTTTTCGCCCTGGCTCTTTGGCTGTGGGAGCAGAGGCCAACCATTCGTGCTCTACTCCCTGGAATGCTGGGCAGCCGAGAAGGGGTGCCAAAGAGGTTCCATTGTAATGGACTTTGAGTTGGGAAATCGAGGAGCCACAGCCATGCGGATGGCACCGTTGCAAAGCTGACTTTCTGCAGAAGAGGCACAGCTCAAGTTTTTTGCCCTGGCTCTTTGGTCGTGGGAGCAGAGGCCAACCATTCGTGCTCTACTGCCTGGGATGCTGGGCAGCCGAGAAGGGGTGCCAAAGAGGTTCCATTGTAATGGACTTTGAGTTGGGAAATCGAGGAGCGACAGCCATGCGGATGGCACCGTTGCAAAGCTGACTTTCTGCAGAAGAGGCACAGCTCAAGTTTTTTGCCCTGGCTCTTTGGCTGTGGGAGCAGAGGCCAACCATTCGTGCTCTACTCCCTGGGATGCTGGGCAGCCGAGAAGGGGTGCCAAAGAGGTTCCATTGTAATGGACTTTGAGTTGGGAAATCAAGGAGCGACAGCAATGCGGATGGCACCGTTGCAAAGCTGACTTTCTGCAGAAGAGGCACAGATCAAGTTTTTTGCCCTGGCTCTTCGGCTGTGGGAGCAGAGGCCAACCATTCGTGCTCTACTCCCTGGGATACTGGGCAGGCGAGAAGGGGTGTCAAAGAGGTTCCATTGTAATGGACTTTGAGTTGGGAAATCGAGGAGCGACAGCCATGCGGATGGTACCGTTGCAAAGCTGACTTTCTGCAGAAGAGACACAGCTCAAGTTTTTTGCCCTGGCTGTTTGGCTGTGGGAGCAGAGGCCAACCATTCGTGCTCTACTCCCTGGGATGCTGGGCAGCCGAGAAGGGGTGCCAAAGAGGTTCCATTGTAATGGACTTTGAGTTGGGAAATCGAGGAGCGACAGCCATGCGAATGGCACCGTTGCAAAACTGACTTTCTGCAGAAGAGGCACAGCTCAAGTTTTTTGCCCTGGCTCTTTGGCTGTGGGAGCAGAGGCCAACCACTCGTGCTATACTCCCTGGGATGCTGAGAAGCCGAGAAGGGGTGCCAAAGAGGTTCCATTGTAATGGACTTTGATTTGGGAAATCGAGGAGCGACAGCAATGCGGATGGCACCGTTGCAAAGCTGACTTTCTGCAGAAGAGGCACAGCTCAAGTTTTTTGCCCTGGCTCTTTGGCTGTGGGAGCAGAGGCCAACCATTCGTGCTCTACTCCCTGGGATGCTGGGCACGCGAGAAGGGGTGCCAAAGAGGTTCCATTGTAATGGACTTTGAGTTGGGAAATCGAGGAGCCACAGAGATGCGGATAGCACAGTTGCAAAGCTGACTTTCTGCAGAAGAGGCACAGCTCAAGTTTTTTGCCCTGGCTCTTTGGCTGTGGGAGCAGAGGCCAACCATTCGTGCTCTACTCCCTGGGATGCTGGGCAGCCGAGAAGGGGTGCCAAAGAGGTTCCATTGTAATGGACTTTGAGTTGGGAAATCGAGGAGCGACAGCCATGCGGATGGCACCGTTGCAAAGCTGACTTTCTGCAGAAGAGGCACAGCTCAAGTTTTTTGCCCTGGCTCTTCGGCTGTGGGAGCAGAGGCCAACCATTCGTGCTCTACTCCCTCGGATGCTGGGCAGGCAAGAAGGGGTGCCAAAGAGATTCCATTGTAATGGACTTTGAGTTGGGAAATCGAGGAGCGACAGCCATGCGGATGGCACCGTTGCAAAGCTGACTTTCTGCAGAAGAGACCCAGCTCAAGTTTTTCGCCCTGGCTCTTTGGCTGTGGGAGCAGAGGCCAACCATTCGTGCTCTACTCCCTGGGATGCTGGGCAGCCGAGAAGGGGTGCCAAAGAGGTTCCATTGTAATGGACTTTGAGTTGGGAAATCGAGGAGCGACAGCCATGCGGATGGCACCATTGCAAAGCTGACTTTCTGCAGAAGAGGCACAGCTCAAGTTTTTTGCCCTGGCTCTTTGGTCGTGGGAGCAGAGGCCAACCATTCGTGCTCTACTCCCTGGGATGCTGGGCAGCCAAGAAGGGGTGCCAAAGAGGTTCCATTGTAATGGACTTTGAGTTGGGAAATCGAGGAGCGACAGCCATGCGGATGGCACCGTTGCAAAGCTGACTTTCTGCAGAAGAGGCACAGCTCAAGTTTTTTGCCCTGGCTCTTTGGCTGTGGGAGCAGAGGCCAACCATTCGTGCTCTACTCCCTGGGATGCTGGGCGGCCGAGAAGGGGTGCCAAAGATGTTCCATTGTAATGGACTTTGAGTTGGGAAATCAAGGAGCGACAGCAATGCGGATGGCACCGTTGCAAAGCTGACTTTCTGCAGAAGAGGCACAGCTCAAGTTTTTTGCCCTGGCTCTTTGGCTGTGGGAGCAGAGGCCAACCATTCGTGCTCTACTCCCTGGGATACTGGGCAGCCGAGAAGGGATGCCAAAGAGGTTCCATTGTAATGGACTTTGAGTTGGGAAATCGAGGAGCGACAGTGATGCGGATGGTACCGTTGCAAAGCTGACTTTCTGCAGAAGAGACACAGCTCAAGTTTTTTGCCCTGGCTCTTTGGCTGTGGGAGCAGAGGCCAACCATTCGTGCTCTACTCCCTGGAATGCTGGGCAGCCGAGAAGGGGTGCCAAAGAGGTTCCATTGTAATGGACTTTGAGTTGGGAAATCGAGGAGCGACAGTGATGTGAATGGCACTGTTATAAAGCTGACTTTCTGCAGAAGAGGCACAGCTCAAGTTTTTTGCCCTGGCTCTTTGGCTGTGGGAGCAGAGGCCAACCATTCGTGCTCTACTCCCTGGGATGCTGGGCAGCCGAGAAGGGGTGCCAAAGAGGTTCCATTGTAATGGACTTTGAGTTGGGAAATCGAGGAGCGACAGCCATGCGGATGGCACCGTTGCAAAGCTGACTTTCTGCAGAAGAGACCCAGCTCAAGTTTTTCGCCCTGGCTCTTTGGCTGTGGGAGCAGAGGCCAACCATTCGTGCTCTACTCCCTGGAATGCTGGGCAGCCGAGAAGGGGTGCCAAAGAGGTTCCATTGTAATGGACTTTGAGTTGGGAAATCGAGGAGCCACAGCCATGCGGATGGCACCGTTGCAAAGCTGACTTTCTGCAGAAGAGGCACAGCTCAAGTTTTTTGCCCTGGCTCTTTGGTCGTGGGAGCAGAGGCCAACCATTCGTGCTCTACTCCCTGGCATGCTGGGCAGGCGAGAAGGGGTGCCAAAGAGGTTCCATTGTAATGGACTTTGAGTTGGGAAATCGAGGAGCGACAGCCATGCGGATGGCACCGTTGCAAAGCTGACTTTCTGCAGAAGAGGCACAGCTCAAGTTTTTTGCCCTGGCTCTTTGGCTGTGGGAGCAGAGGCCAACCATTCGTGCTCTACTCCCTGGGATGCTGGGCAGCCGAGAAGGGGTGCCAAAGAGGTTCCATTGTAATGGACTTTGAGTTGGGAAATCAAGGAGCGACAGCAATGCGGATGGCACCGTTGCAAAGCTGACTTTCTGCAGAAGAGGCACAGATCAAGTTTTTTGCCCTGGCTCTTCGGCTGTGGGAGCAGAGGCCAACCATTCGTGCTCTACTCCCTGGGATACTGGGCAGGCGAGAAGGGGTGTCAAAGAGGTTCCATTGTAATGGACTTTGAGTTGGGAAATCGAGGAGCGACAGCCATGCGGATGGTACCGTTGCAAAGCTGACTTTCTGCAGAAGAGACACAGCTCAAGTTTTTTGCCCTGGCTGTTTGGCTGTGGGAGCAGAGGCCAACCATTCGTGCTCTACTCCCTGGGATGCTGGGCAGCCGAGAAGGGGTGCCAAAGAGGTTCCATTGTAATGGACTTTGAGTTGGGAAATCGAGGAGCGACAGCCATGCGAATGGCACCGTTGCAAAACTGACTTTCTGCAGAAGAGGCACAGCTCAAGTTTTTTGCCCTGGCTCTTTGGCTGTGGGAGCAGAGGCCAACCATTCGTGCTATACTCCCTGGGATGCTGAGAAGCCGAGAAGGGGTGCCAAAGAGGTTCCATTGTAATGGACTTTGATTTGGGAAATCGAGGAGCGACAGCAATGCGGATGGCACCGTTGCAAATCTGACTTTCTGCAGAAGAGGCACAGCTCAAGTTTTTTGCCCTGGCTGTTTGGCTGTGGGAGCAGAGGCCAACCGTTCGTGCTCTACTCCCTGGGATGCTGGGCAGGCAAGAAGGGGTGCCAAAGAGATTCCATTGTAATGGACTTTGAGTTGGGAAATCGAGGAGCGACAGCCATGCGGATGGCACCTTTGCAAAGCTGACTTTCTGCAGAAGAGACCCAGCTCAAGTTTTTCGCCCTGGCTCTTTGGCTGTGGGAGCAGAGGCCAACCATTCGTGCTCTACTCCCTGGGATGCTGGGCAGCCGAGAAGGGGTGCCAAAGAGGTTCCATTGTAATGGACTTTGAGTTGGGAAATCGAGGAGCGACAGCCATGCGGATGGCACCATTGCAAAGCTGACTTTCTGAGAAGAGGCACAGCTCAAGTTTTTTGCCCTGGCTGTTTGGCTGTGGGAGCAGAGGCCAACCATTCGTGCTCTACTCCCTGGGATGCTGGGCAGCCGAGAAGGGGTGCCAAAGAGGTTCCATTGTAATGGACTTTGAGTTGGGAAATCGAGGAGCGACAGCCATGCGGATGGCACCGTTGCAAAGCTGACTTTCTGCAGAAGAGGCACAGCTCAAGTTTTTTGCCCTGGCTGTTTGGCTGTGGGAGCAGAGGCCAACCATTCGTGCTCTACTCCCTGGGATGCTGGGCGGCCGAGAAGGGGTGCCAAAGAGGTTCCATTGTAATGGACTTTGAGTTGGGAAATCAAGGAGCGACAGCAATGCGGATGGCACCGTTGCAAAGCTGACTTTCTGCAGAAGAGGCACAGCTCAAGTTTTTTGCCCTGGCTCTTCGGCTGTGGGAGCAGAGGCCAACCATTCGTGCTCTACTCCCTCGGATGCTGGGCAGGCAAGAAGGGGTGCCAAAGAGGTTCCATTGTAATGGACTTTGAGTTGGGAAATCGAGGAGCGACAGCCATGCGGATGGCACCGTTGCAAAGCTGACTTTCTGCAGAAGAGACCCAGCTCAAGTTTTTCGCCCTGGCTCTTTGGCTGTGGGAGCAGAGGCCAACCATTCGTGCTCTACTCCCTGGGATGCTGGGCAGCCGAGAAGGGGTGCCAAAGAGGTTCCATTGTAATGGACTTTGAGTTGGGAAATCGAGGAGCGACAGCCATGCGGATGGCACCATTGCAAAGCTGACTTTCTGCAGAAGAGGCACAGCTCAAGTTTTTTGCCCTGGCTCTTTGGTCGTGGGAGCAGAGGCCAACCATTCGTGCTCTACTCCCTGGGATGCTGGGCAGCCAAGAAGGGGTGCCAAAGAGGTTCCATTGTAATGGACTTTGAGTTGGGAAATCGAGGAGCGACAGCCATGCGGATGGCACCGTTGCAAAGCTGACTTTCTGCAGAAGAGGCACAGCTCAAGTTTTTTGCCCTGGCTCTTTGGCTGTGGGAGCAGAGGCCAACCATTCGTGCTCTACTCCCTGGGATGCTGGGCGGCCGAGAAGGGGTGCCAAAGAGGTTCCATTGTAATGGACTTTGAGTTGGGAAATCAAGGAGCGACAGCAATGCGGATGGCACCGTTGCAAAGCTGACTTTCTGCAGAAGAGGCACAGCTCAAGTTTTTTGCCCTGGCTCTTTGGCTGTGGGAGCAGAGGCCAACCATTCGTGCTCTACTCCCTGGGATATTGGGCAGCCGAGAAGGGACGCCAAAGAGGTTCCATTGTAATGGACTTTGAGTTGGGAAATCGAGGAGCGACAGCCATGCGGATGGTACCGTTGCAAAGCTGACTTTCTGCAGAAGAGACACAGCTCAAGTTTTTTGCCCTGGCTCTTTGGCTGTGGGAGCAGAGGCCAACCATTCGTGCTCTACTCCCTGGAATGCTGGGCAGCCGAGAAGGGGTGCCAAAGAGGTTCCATTGTAATGGACTTTGAGTTGGGAAATCGAGGAGCGACAGTGATGTGAATGGCACTGTTATAAAGCTGACTTCCTGCAGAAGAGGCACAGCTCAAGTTTTTTGCCCTGGCTCTTTGGCTGTGGGAGCAGAGGCCAACCATTCGTGCTCTACTCCCTGGGATGCTGGGCAGCCGAGAAGGGGTGCCAAAGAGGTTCCATTGTAATGGACTTTGAGTTGGGAAATCGAGGAGCGACAGCCATGCGGATGGCACCGTTGCAAAGCTGACTTTCTGCAGAAGAGACCCAGCTCAAGTTTTTCGCCCTGGCTGTTTGGCTGTGGGAGCAGAGGCCAACCATTCGTGCTCTACTCCCTGGAATGCTGGGCAGCCGAGAAGGGGTGCCAAAGAGGTTCCATTGTAATGGACTTTGAGTTGGGAAATCGAGGAGCGACAGCCATGCGGATGGCACCGTTGCAAAGCTGACTTCCTGCAGAAGAGGCACAGCTCAAGTTTTTTGCCCTGGCTCTTTGGTCGTGGGAGCAGAGGCCAACCATTCGTGCTCTACTCCCTGGGATGCTGGGCAGGCGAGAAGGGGTGCCAAAGAGGTTCCATTGTAATGGACTTTGAGTTGGGAAATCGAGGAGCGACAGCCATGCGGATGGCACCGTTGCAAAGCTGACTTTCTGCAGAAGAGGCACAGCTCAAGTTTTTTGCCCTGGCTGTTTGGCTGTGGGAGCAGAGGCCAACCATTCGTGCTCTACTCCCTGGGATGCTGGGCAGCCGAGAAGAGGTGCCAAAGAGGTTCCATTGTAATGGACTTTGAGTTGGGAAATCGACGAGCGACATCAATGCGGATGGCACCGTTGCAAAGCTGACTTTCTGCAGAAGAGGCACAGCTCAAGTTTTTTGCCCTGGCTCTTTGGCTGTGGGAGCAGAGGCCAACCATTCGTGCTCTACTGCCTGGGATGCTGGGCAGCCGAGAAGGGGTGCCAAAGAGGTTCCGTTGTAATGGACTTTGAGTTGGGAAATCGAGGAGCGACAGCCATGCGGATGGTACCGTTGCAAAGCTGACTTTCTGCAGAAGAGGCACAGCTCAAGTTTTTTGCCCTGGCTCTTCGGCTGTGGGAGCAGAGGCCAACCATTCGTGCTCTACTCCCTGGGATGCTGGGCACGCGAGAAGGGGTGCCAAAGAGGTTCCATTGTAATGGACTTTGAGTTGGGAAATCGAGGAGCCACAGAGATGCGGATGGCACCGTTGCAAAGCTGACTTTCTGCAGAAGAGGCACAGCTCAAGTTTTTTGCCCTGGCTCTTCGGCTGTGGGAGCAGAGGCCAACCATTCGTGCTCTACTCCCTGGGATGCTGGGCACGCGAGAAGGGGTGCCAAAGAGGTTCCATTGTAATGGACTTTGAGTTGGGAAATCGAGGAGCGACAGCCATGCGGATGGCACCGTTGCAAAGCTGACTTTCTGCAGAAGAGGCACAGCTCAAGTTTTTCGCCCTGGCTCTTTGGCTGTGGGAGCAGATGCCAACCATTCGTGCTCTACTCCCTGGGATGCTGGGCAGCCGAGAAGGGGTGCCAAAGAGGTTCCATTGTAATGGACTTTGAGTTGGGAAATCGAGGAGCGACAGCCATGCGGATGGCACCGTTGCAAAGCTGACTTTCTGCAGAAGAGGCACAGCTCAAGTTTTTTGCCCTGGCTCTTTGGTCGTGGGAGCAGAGGCCAACCATTCGTGCTCTACTCCCTGGGATGCTGGGCAGCCGAGAAGGGGTGCCAAAGAGGTTCCATTGTAATGGACTTTGAGTTGGGAAATCGAGGAGCGACAGCCATGCGGATGGCACCGTTGCAAAGCTGACTTTCTGCAGAAGAGGCACAGCTCAAGTTTTTTGCCCTGGCTCTTTGGCTGTGGGAGCAGAGGCCAACCATTCGTGCTCTACTCCCTGTGATGCTGGGCAGCCGAGAAGGGGTGCCAAAGAGGTTCCATTGTAATGGACTTTGAGTTGGGAAATCAAGGAGCGACAGCAAAGCGGATGGCACCGTTCCAAAGCTGACTTTCTGCAGAAGAGGCACAGCTCAAGTTTTTTGCCCTGGCTCTTTGGCTGTGGGAGCAGAGGCCAACCATTCGTGCTCTACTCCCTGGGATACTGGGCAGCCGAGAAGGGATGCCAAAGAGGTTCCATTTTAATGGACTTTGAGTTGGGAAATCGAGGAGCGACAGCCATGCGGATGGTACCGTTGCAAAGCTGACTTTCTGCAGAAGAGACACAGCTTAAGGTTTTTTCCCTGGCTCTTTGGCTGTGGGAGCAGAGGCCAACCATTCGTGCTCTACTCCCTGGAATGCTGGGCAGCCGAGAAGGGGTGCCAAAGAGGTTCCATTGTAATGGACTTTGAGTTGGGAAATCGAGGAGCGACAGTGATGTGAATGGCACCGTTATAAAGCTGACTTTCTGCAGAAGAGGCACAGCTCAAGTTTTTTGCCCTGGCTCTTTGGTCGTGGGAGCAGAGGCCAACCATTCATGCTCTACTCCCTGGGATGCTGGGCACGCGAGAAGGGGTGCCAAAGAGGTTCCATTGTAATGGACTTTGAGTTGGGAAATCGAGAAGCGACAGCCATGCGGATGGCACCGTTGCAAAGCTGACTTTCTGCAGAAGAGGCACAGCTCAAGTTTTTTGCCCTGGCTCTTTGGCTGTGGGAGCAGAGGCCAACTATTCGTGCTCTACTCCCTGGGATGCTGGGCAGCCGAGAAGGGGTGCCAAAGAGGTTCCATTGTAATGGACTTTGAGTTGGGAAATCAAGGAGCGACAGCAATGTGGATGGCACCGTTGCAAAGCTGACTTTCTGCAGAAGAGGCACAGATCAAGTTTTTTGCCCTGGCTCTTTGGCTGTGGGAGCAGAGGCCAACCATTCGTGCTCTACTCCCTGGGATGCTGGGCAGCAGAGAAGGGATGCCAAAGAGTTTCCATTGTAATGGACTTTGAGTTGGGAAATCGAGGAGCGACAGCCATGCGGATGGTACCGTTGCAAAGCTGACTTTCTGCAGAAGAGACACAGCTTAAGGTTTTTTCCCTGGCTCTTTGGCTGTGGGAGCAGAGGCCAACCATTCGTGCTCTACTCCCTGGAATGCTGGGCAGCCGAGAAGGGGTGCCAAAGAGGTTCCATTGTAATGGACTTTGAGTTGGGAAATCGAGGAGCGACAGCAATGCGAATGGCACCGTTATAAAGCTGACTTTCTGCAGAAGAGGCACAGCTCAAGTTTTTTGCCCTGGCTCTTTGGCTGTGGGAGCAGAGGCCAACCATTCGTGCTCTACTCCCTGGGATACTGGGCAGCCGAGAAGGGATGCCAAAGAGGTTCCATTGTAATGGACTTTGAGTTGGGAAATCGAGGAGCGACAGCCATGCGGATGGTACCGTTGCAAAGCTGACTTTCTGCAGAAGAGACACAGCTCAAGTTTTTTGCCCTGGCTCTTTGGCTGTGGGAGCAGAGGCCAACCATTCGTGCTCTACTCCCTGGAATGCTGGGCAGCCGAGAAGGGATGCCAAAGAGGTTCCATTGTAATGGACTTTGAGTTGGGAAATCGAGGAGCGACAGTGATGTGAATGGCACTGTTATAAAGCTGACTTTCTGCAGAAGAGGCACAGCTCAAGTTTTTTGCCGTGGCTCTTTGGCTGTGGGAGCAGAGGCCAACCATTCGTGCTCTACTCCCTGGGATGCTGGGCAGCCGAGAAGGGGTGCCAAAGAGGTTCCATTGTAATGGACTTTGAGTTGGGAAATCGAGGAGCGACAGCAATGTGGATGGCCCCGTTGCAAAGCTGAGTTTCTGCATAAGAGGCACAGCTCAAGTTTTTTGCCCTGGCTCTTTGGCTGTGGGAGCAGAGGCCAAGCATTCGTGCTCTACTCCCTGGGATGCTGGGCAGCCGAGAAGGGGTGCCAAAGAGGTTCCATTGTAATGGACTTTGAGTTGGGAAATCGAGGAGCGACAGCCATGCGGATGGCACCGTTGCAAAACTGACTTTCTGCAGATGAGTCCCAGATCAAGTTTTTTGCCCTGGCTCTTTGGCTGTGGGAGCAGAGGCCAACCATTCGTGCTCTACTCCCTGGAATGCTTGGCAGCCGAGAAGGGGTGCCAAAGAGGTTCCATTGTAATGGAATTTGATTTGGGAAATCGAGGAGCGACAGCCATGCGGATGGCACCGTTGCAAAGCTGACTTTCTGCAGAAAAGGCACAGCTCAAGTTTTTTGCCCTGGCTCTTTGGCTGTGGGAGCAGAGGTCAACCATTCGTGCTCTACTCCCTGGGATACTGGGCAGCCGAGAAGGGGTGCCAAAGAGGTTCCATTGTAATGGACTTTGAGTTGGGAAATCGAGGAGCGACAGCCATGCGGATGGCACCGTTGCAAAGCTGACTTTCTGCAGAAGAGGCCCAGCTCAAGTTTTTTGCCCTGGCTCTTTGGCTGTGGGAGCAGAGGCCAACCATTCGTGCTCTACTCCCTGGGATGCTGGGCGGCCGAGAAGGGGTGCCAAAGAGCTTCCATTGTAATGGACTTTGAGTTGGGAAATCGAGGAGCGACAGCAATGCGGATGGCACCGTTGCAAAGCTGACTTTCTGCAGAAGAGGCACAGATCAAGTTTTTTGCCCTGGCTCTTTGGCTGTGGGAGCAGAGGCCAACCATTCGTGCTCTACTCCCTGGGATACTGGGCAGCCGAGAAGGGATGCCAAAGAGGTTCCATTGTAATGGACTTTGAGTTGGGAAATCGAGGAGCGACAGCCATGCGGATGGTACCGTTGCAAAGCTGACTTTCTGCAGAAGAGACACAGCTCAAGTTTTTTGCCCTGGCTCTTTGGCTGTGGGAGCAGAGGCCAACCATTCGTGCTCTACTCCCTGGAATGCTGGGCAGCCGAGAAAGGATGCCAAAGAGGTTCCATTGTAATGGACTTTGAGTTGGGAAATCGAGGAGCGACAGTGATGTGAATGGCACAGTTATAAAGCTGACTTTCTGCAGAAGAGGCACAGCTCAAGTTTTTTGCCCTGGCTCTTTGGCTGTGGGAGCAGAGGCCAACCATTCGTGCTCTACTCCCTGGGATGCTGGGCAGCCGAGAAGGGGTGCCAAAGAGGTTCCATTGTAATGGACTTTGAGTTGGGAAATCGAGGAGCGACAGCAATGTGGATGGCCCCGTTGCAAAGCTGAGTTTCTGCATAAGAGGCACAGCTCAAGTTTTTTGCCCTGGCTGTTTGGCTGTGGGAGCAGAGGCCAAGCATTCGTGCTCTACTCCCTGGGATGCTGGGCAGCCGAGAAGGGGTGCCAAAGAGGTTCCATTGTAATGGACTTTGAGTTGGGAAATCGAGGAGCGACAGCCATGCGGATGGCACCGTTGCAAAGCTGACTTTCTGCAGAAAAGGCACAGCTCAAGTTTTTTGCCCTGGCTCTTTGGCTGTGGGAGCAGAGGTCAACCATTCGTGCTCTACTCCCTGGGATGCTGGGCAGCCGAGAAGGGGTGCCAAAGAGGTTCCATTGTAATGGACTTTGAGTTGGGAAATCGAGGAGCGACAGCCATGCGGATGGCACCGTTGCAAAGCTGACTTTCTGCAGAAGAGGCACAGCTCAAGTTTTTTGCCCTGGCTCTTTGGTCGTGGGAGCAGAGGCCAACCATTCGTGCTCTACTCCCTGGGATGCTGGGCGGCCGAGAAGGGGTGCCAAAGAGGTTCCATTGTAATGGACTTTGAGTTGGGAAATCAAGGAGCGACAGCAATGCGGATGGCACCGTTGCAAAGCTGACTTTCTGCAGAAGAGGCACAGATCAAGTTTTTTGCCCTGGCTCTTTGGCTGTGGGAGCAGAGGCCAACCATTCGTGCTCTACTCCCTGGGATACTGGGCAGCCGAGAAGGGATGCCAAAGAGGTTCCATTGTAATGGACTTTGAGTTGGGAAATCGAGGAGCGACAGCCATGCGGATGGTACCGTTGCAAAGCTGACTTTCTGCAGAAGAGACACAGCTCAAGTTTTTTGCCCTGGCTGTTTGGCTGTGGGAGCAGAGGCCAACCATTTGTGCTCTACTCCCTGGGATGCTGGGCAGCCGAGAAGGGGTGCCAAAGAGGTTCCATTGTAATGGACTTTGAGTTGGGAAATCGAGAAGCGACAGCCATGCGGATGGCACCGTTGCAAAGCTGACTTTCTGCAGAAGAGGCACAGCTCAAGTTTTTTGCCCTGGCTCTTTGGCTGTGGGAGCAGAGGCCAACCATTCGTGCTCTACTCCCTGGGATGCTGGGCAGCCGAGAAGGGGTGCCAAAGAGGTTCCATTGTAATGGACTTTGAGTTGGGAAATCGAGGAGCGACAGCAATGCGGATGGCACCGTTGCAAAGCTGACTTTCTGCAGAAGAGGCACAGATCAAGTTTTTTGCCCTGGCTCTTTGGCTGTGGGAGCAGAGGCCAACCATTCGTGCTCTACTCCCTGGGATACTGGGCAGCCGAGAAGGGATGCCAAAGAGGTTCCATTGTAATGGACTTTGAGTTGGGAAATCGAGGAGCGACAGCCATGCGGATGGTACCGTTGCAAAGCTGACTTTCTGCAGAAGAGACACAGCTCAAGTTTTTTGCCCTGGCTCTTTGGCTGTGGGAGCAGAGGCCAACCATTCGTGCTCTACTCCCTGGAATGCTGGGCAGCCGAGAAGGGATGCCAAAGAGGTTCCATTGTAATGGACTTTGAGTTGGGAAATCGAGGAGCGACAGTGATGTGAATGGCACTGTTATAAAGCTGACTTTCTGCAGAAGAGGCACAGCTCAAGTTTTTTGCCCTGGCTCTTTGGCTGTGGGAGCAGAGGCCAACCATTCGTGCTACACTCCCTGGGATGCTGAGAAGCCGAGAAGGGGTGCCAAAGAGGATCCATTGTAATGGACTTTGAGTTGGGAAATCGAGGAGCCACAGAGATGCGGATAGCACAGTTGCAAAGCTGACTTTCTGCAGAAGAGGCACAGCTCAAGTTTTTTGCCCTGGCTCTTTGGCTGTGGGAGCAGAGGCCAACCATTCGTGCTCTACTCCCTGGGATGCTGGGCAGCCGAGAAGGGGTGCCAAAGAGGTTCCATTGTAATGGACTTTGAGTTGGGAAATCGAGGAGCGACAGCCATGCGGATGGCACCGTTGCAAAGCTGACTTTCTGCAGAAGAGACCCAGCTCAAGTTTTTCGCCCTGGCTCTTTGGCTGTGGGAGCAGATGCCAACCATTCGTGCTCTACTCCCTGGGATGCTGGGCAGGCGAGAAGGGGTGCCAAAGAGGTTCCATTGTAATGGACTTTGAGTTGGGAAATCGAGGAGCGACAGCCATGCGGATGGTACCGTTGCAAAGCTGACTTTCTGCAGAAGAGACACAGCTCAAGTTTTTTGCCCTGGCTCTTTGGCTGTGGGAGCAGAGGCCAACCATTCGTGCTCTACTCCCTGGAATGCTGGGCAGCCGAGAAGGGATGCCAAAGAGGTTCCATTGTAATGGACTTTGAGTTGGGAAATCGAGGAGCGACAGTGATGTGAATGGCACTGTTATAAAGCTGACTTTCTGCAGAAGAGGCACAGATCAAGTTTTTTGCCCTGGCTCTTTGGCTGTGGGAGCAGAGGCCAACCATTCGTGCTCTACTCCCTGGGATGCTGGGCAGCCGAGAAGGGGTGCCAAAGAGGTTCCATTGTAATGGACTTTGAGTTGGGAAATCGAGGAGCGACAGCAATGTGGATGGCCCCGTTGCAAAGCTGAGTTTCTGCATAAGAGGCACAGCTCAAGTTTTTTGCCCTGGCTCTTTGGCTGTGGGAGCAGAGGCCAACCATTCGTGCTCTACTCCCTGGGATGCTGGGCAGCCGAGAAGGGGTGCCAAAGAGGTTCCATTGTAATGGACTTTGAGTTGGGAAATCGAGGAGCGACAGCCATGCGGATGGCACCGTTGCAAAGCTGACTTTCTGCAGAAAAGGCACAGCTCAAGTTTTTTGCCCTGGCTCTTTGGCTGTGGGAGCAGAGGTCAACCATTCGTGCTCTACTCCCTGGGATGCTGGGCAGGCGAGAAGGGGTGCCAAAGAGGTTCCATTGTAATGGACTTTGAGTTGGGAAATCGAGGAGCGACAGCCATGCGGATGGCACCGTTGCAAAGCTGACTTTCTGCAGAAGAGGCACAGCTCAAGTTTTTTGCCCTGGCTCTTTGGTCGTGGGAGCAGAGGCCAACCATTCGTGCTCTACTCCCTGGGATGCTGGGCGGCCGAGAAGGGGTGCCAAAGAGGTTCCATTGTAATGGACTTTGAGATGGGAAATCAAGGAGCGACAGCAATGCGGATGGCACCGTTGCAAAGCTGACTTTCTGCAGAAGAGGCACAGATCAAGTTTTTTGCCCTGGCTCTTTGGCTGTGGGAGCAGAGGCCAACCATTCGTGCTCTACTCCCTGGGATACTGGGCAGCCGAGAAGGGATGCCAAAGAGGTTCCATTGTAATGGACTTTGAGTTGGGAAATCGAGGAGCGACAGCCATGCGGATGGTACCGTTGCAAAGCTGACTTTCTGCAGAAGAGACACAGCTCAAGTTTTTTGCCCTGGCTGTTTGGCTGTGGGAGCAGATGCCAACCATTTGTGCTCTACTCCCTGGGATGCTGGGCAGCCGAGAAGGGATGCCAAAGAGGTTCCATTGTAATGGACTTTGAGTTGGGAAATCGAGGAGCGACAGTGATGTGAATGGCACTGTTATAAAGCTGACTTTCTGCAGAAGAGGCACAGCTCAAGTTTTTTGCCCTGGCTCTTTGGCTGTGGGAGCAGAGGCCAACCATTCGTGCTATACTCCCTGGGATGCTGAGAAGCCGAGAAGGGGTGCCAAAGAGGATCCATTGTAATGGAATTTGAGTTGGGAAATCGAGGAGCCACAGAGATGCGGATAGCACAGTTGCAAAGCTGACTTTCTGCAGAAGAGGCACAGCTCAAGTTTTTTGCCCTGGCTCTTTGGCTGTGGGAGCAGAGGCCAACCATTCGTGCTCTACTCCCTGGGATGCTGGGCAGCCGAGAAGGGGTGCCAAAGAGGTTCCATTGTAATGGACTTTGAGTTGGGAAATCGAGGAGCGACAGCCATGCGGATGGCACCGTTGCAAAGCTGACTTTCTGCAGAAGAGACCCAGCTCAAGTTTTTCGCCCTGGCTCTTTGGCTGTGGGAGCAGATGCCAACCATTCGTGCTCTACTCCCTGGGATGCTGGGCAGGCGAGAAGGGGTGCCAAAGAGGTTCCATTGTAATGGACTTTGAGTTGGGAAATCGAGGAGCGACAGCCATGCGGATGGCACCGTTGCAAAGCTGACTTTCTGCAGAAGAGGCACAGCTCAAGTTTTTTGCCCTGGCTCTTTGGTCGTGGGAGCAGAGGCCAACCATTCGTGCTCTACTCCCTGGGATGCTGGGCAGGCGAGAAGGGGTGCCAAAGAGGTTCCATTGTAATGGACTTTGAGTTGGGAAATCGAGGAGCGACAGCCATGCGGATGGCACCGTTGCAAAGCTGACTTTCTGCAGAAGAGGCACAGCTCAAGTTTTTTGCCCTGGCTGTTTGGCTGTGGGAGCAGATGCCAACCATTCGTGCTCTACTCCCTGGGATGCTGGGCACGCGAGAAGGGGTGCCAAAGAGGTTCCATTGTAATGGACTTTGAGTTGGGAAATCGACGAGCGACAGCCATGCGGATGGCACCGTTGCAAAGCTGACTTTCTGCAGAAGAGGCACAGCTCAAGTTTTTTGCCCTGGCTCTTTGGCTGTGGGAGCAGAGGCCAACCATTCGTGCTCTACTCCCTGGGATGCTGGGCAGCCGAGAAGGGGTGCCAAAGAGGTTCCGTTGTAATGGACTTTGAGTTGGGAAATCGAGGAGCGACAGCCATGCGGATGGTACCGTTGCAAAGCTGACTTTCTGCAGAAGAGGCACAGCTCAAGTTTTTTGCCCTGGCTGTTTGGCTGTGGGAGCAGAGGCCAACCATTCGTGCTCTACTCACTGGGATGCTGGGCACGCGAGAAGGGGTGCCAAAGAGGTTCCATTGTAATGGACTTTGAGTTGGGAAATCGAGGAGCCACAGAGATGCGGATGGCACCGTTGCAAAGCTGACTTTCTGCAGAAGAGGCACAGCTCAAGTTTTTTGCCCTGGCTCTTCGGCTGTGGGAGCAGAGGCCAACCATTCGTGCTCTACTCCCTGGGATGCCGGGCAGCCGAGAAGGGGTGCCAAAGAGGTTCCATTGTAATGGACTTTGAGTTGGGAAATCGAGGAGCGACAGCAATGTGGATGGCCCCGTTGCAAAGCTGAGTTTCTGCATAAGAGGCACAGCTCAAGTTTTTTGCCCTGGCTCTTTGGCTGTGGGAGCAGAGGCCAAGCATTCGTGCTCTACTCCCTGGGATGCTGGGCAGCCGAGAAGGGGTGCCAAAGAGGTTCCATTGTAATGGACTTTGAGTTGGGAAATCGAGGAGCGACAGCAATGCGGATGGCACCGTTGCAAAGCTGACTTTCTGCAGAAGAGGCACAGCTCAAGTTTTTTGCCCTGGCTCTTTGGCTGTGGGAGCAGAGGCCAAGCATTCGTGCTCTACTCCCTGGGATGCTGGGCAGGCAAGAAGGGGTGCCAAAGAGATTCCATTGTAATGGACTTTGAGTTGGGAAATCGAGGAGCGACAGCCATGCGGATGGCACCTTTGCAAAGCTGACTTTCTGCAGAAGAGACCCAGCTCAAGTTTTTCGCCCTGGCTCTTTGGCTGTGGGAGCAGATGCCAACCATTCGTGCTCTACTCCCTGGGATGCTGGGCAGCCGAGAAGGGGTGCCAAAGAGGTTCCATTTTAATGGACTTTGAGTTGGGAAATCGAGGAGCGACAGCCATGCGGATGGCACCGTTGCAAAGCTGACTTTCTGCAGAAGAGGCACAGCTCAAGTTTTTTGCCCTGGCTCTTTGGTCGTGGGAGCAGAGGCCAACCATTCGTGCTCTACTCCCTGGGATGCTGGGCAGCCGAGAAGGGGTGCCAAAGAGGTTCCATTGTAATGGACTTTGAGTTGGGAAATCGAGGAGCGACAGCCATGCGGATGGCACCGTTGCAAAGCTGACTTTCTGCAGAAGAGGCACAGCTCAAGTTTTTTGCCCTGGCTCTTTGGCTGTGGGAGCAGAGGCCAACCATTCGTGCTCTACTCCCTGGGATGCCGGGCAGCCGAGAAGGGGTGCCAAAGAGGTTCCATTGTAATGGACTTTGAGTTGGGAAATCAAGGAGCGACAGCAATGCGGATGGCACCGTTGCAAAGCTGACTTTCTGCAGAAGAGGCACAGCTCAAGTTTTTTGCCCTGGCTCTTCGGCTGTGGGAGCAGAGGCCAACCATTCGTGCTCTACTCCCTGGGATGCTGGGCACGCGAGAAGGGGTGCCAAAGAGGTTCCATTGTAATGGCCTTTGAGTTGGGAAATCGAGGAGCCACAGAGATGCGGATGGCACCGTTGCAAAGCTGACTTTCTGCAGAAGAGGCACAGCTCAAGTTTTTTGCCCTGGCTCTTTGGCTGTGGGAGCAGAGGCCAACCATTCGTGCTCTACTCCCTGGGATGCTGGGCAGGCGAGAAGGGGTGCCAAAGAGGTTCCATTGTAATGGACTTTGAGTTGGGAAATCGAGGAGCGACAGCAATGTGGATGGCCCCGTTGCAAAGCTGAGTTTCTGCATAAGAGGCACAGCTCAAGTTTTTTGCCCTGGCTCTTTGGCTGTGGGAGCAGAGGCCAAGCATTCGTGCTCTACTCCCTGGGATGCTGGGCAGGCGAGAAGGGGTGCCAAAGAGGTTCCATTGTAATGGACTTTGAGTTGGGAAATCGAGGAGCGACAGCAATGCGGATGGCACCGTTGCAAAGCTGACTTTCTGCAGAAGAGGCACAGCTCAAGTTTTTTGCCCTGGCTCTTTGGCTGTGGGAGCAGAGGCCAACCATTCGTGCTCTACTCCCTGGGATGCTGGGCAGGCAAGAAGGGGTGCCAAAGAGATTCCATTGTAATGGACTTTGAGTTGGGAAATCGAGGAGCGACAGCCATGCGGATGGCACCTTTGCAAAGCTGACTTTCTGCAGAAGAGACCCAGCTCAAGTTTTTTGCCCTGGCTCTTTGGCTGTGGGAGCAGATGCCAACCATTCGTGCTCTACTCCCTGGGATGCTGGGCAGCCGAGAAGGGGTGCCAAAGAGGTTCCATTGTAATGGACTTTGAGTTGGGAAATCGAGGAGCGACAGCCATGCGGATGGCACCGTTGCAAAGCTGACTTTCTGCAGAAGAGGCACAGCTCAAGTTTTTTGCCCTGGCTCTTTGGTCGTGGGAGCAGAGGCCAACCATTCGTGCTCTACTCCCTGGGATGCTGGGCAGCCGAGAACGGGTGCCAAAGAGGTTCCATTGTAATGGACTTTGAGTTGGGAAATCGAGGAGCGACAGCCATGCGGATGGCACCGTTGCAAAGCTGACTTTCTGCAGAAGAGGCACAGCTCAAGTTTTTTGCCCTGGCTCTTTGGCTGTGGGAGCAGAGGCCAACCATTCGTGCTCTACTCCCTGGGATGCTGGGCAGCCGAGAAGGGGTGCCAAAGAGGTTCCATTGTAATGGACTTTGAGTTGGGAAATCAAGGAGCGACAGCAATGCGGATGGCACCGTTGCAAAGCTGACTTTCTGCAGAAGAGGCACAGATCAAGTTTTTTGCCCTGGCTCTTTGGCTGTGGGAGCAGAGGCCAACCATTCGTGCTCTACTCCCTGGGATACTGGGCAGCCGAGAAGGGATGCCAAAGAGGTTCCATTGTAATGGACTTTGAGTTTGGAAATCGAGGAGCGACAGCCATGCGGATGGTACCGTTGCAAAGCTGACTTTCTGCAGAAGAGACACAGCTTAAGGTTTTTTCCCTGGCTCTTTGGCTGTGGGAGCAGAGGCCAACCATTCGTGCTCTACTCCCTGGAATGCTGGGCAGCCGAGAAGGGATGCCAAAGAGGTTCCATTGTAATGGACTTTGAGTTGGGAAATCGAGGAGCGACAGTGATGTGAATGGCACCGTTATAAAGCTGACTTTCTGCAGAAGAGGCACAGCTCAAGTTTTTTGCCCTGGCTCTTTGGCTGTGGGAGCAGAGGCCAACCATTCGTGCTATACTCCCTGGGATGCTGAGAAGCCGAGAAGGGGTGCCAAAGAGGTTCCATTGTAATGGACTTTGAGTTGGGAAATCGAGGAGCGACAGCAATGCGGATGGCACCGTTGCAAAGCTGACTTTCTGCAGAAGAGGCACAGCTCAAGTTTTTTGCCCTGGCTCTTTGGCTGTGGGAGCAGAGGCCAACCATTCGTGCTCTACTCCCTGGGATGCTGGGCACGCGAGAAGGGGTGCCAAAGAGGATCCATTGTAATGGACTTTGAGTTGGGAAATCGAGGAGCCACAGAGATGCGGATAGCACAGTTGCAAAGCTGACTTTCTGCAGAAGAGGCACAGCTCAAGTTTTTTGCCCTGGCTCTTTGGCTGTGGGAGCAGATGCCAACCATTCGTGCTCTACTCCCTGGGATGCTGGGCAGCCGAGAACGGGTGCCAAAGAGGTTCCATTGTAATGAACTTTGAGTTGGGAAATCGAGAAGCGACAGCCATGCGGATGGCACCGTTGCAAAGCTGACTTTCTGCAGAAGAGGCACAGCTCAAGTTTTTTGCCCTGGCTCTTTGGCTGTGGGAGCATAGGCCAACCATTCGTGCTCTACTCCCCGGGATGCTGGGCAGCCGAGAAGGGGTGCCAAAGAGGTTCCATTGTAATGGACTTTGAGTTGGGAAATCGAGGAGCGACAGCAATGCGGATGGCACCGTTGCAAAGCTGACTTTCTGCAGAAGAGGCACAGCTCAAGTTTTTTGCCCTGGCTCTTCGGCTGTGGGAGCAGAGGCCAACCATTCGTGCTCTACTGCCTGGGATGCTGGGCAGCCGACAAGGGGTGCCAAAGAGGTTCCATTGTAATGGACTTTGAGTTGGGAAATCGAGGAGCGACAGCCATGCGGATGGCACCGTTGCAAAACTGACTTTCTGCAGATGAGTCCCAGATCAAGTTTTTTGCCCTGGCTCTTTGGCTGTGGGAGCAGAGGCCAACCATTCGTGCTCTACTCCCTGGAATGCTTGGCAGCCGAGAAGGGGTGCCAAAGAGGTTCCATTGTAATGGAATTTGATTTGGGAAATCGAGGAGCGACAGCCATGCGGATGGCACCGTTGCAAAGCTGACTTTCTGCAGAAGAGGCACAGCTCAAGTTTTTTGCCCTGGCTCTTTGGCTGTGGGAGCAGAGGTCAACCATTCGTGCTCTACTCCCTGGGATGCTGGGCAGCCAAGAAGGGGTGCCAAAGAGGTTCCATTGTAATGGACTTTGAGTTGGGAAATCGAGGAGCGACAGCCATGCGGATGGCACCGTTGCAAAGCTGACTTTCTGCAGAAGAGGCACAGCTCAAGTTTTTTGCCCTGGCTCTTTGGCTGTGGGAGCAGAGGCCAACCATTCATGCTCTACTCCCTGGGATGCTGGGCAGCCGAGAAGGGGTGCCAAAGAGGTTCCATTGTAATGGACTTTGAGTTGGGAAATCGAGGAGCGACAGCCATGCGGATGGCACCGTTGCAAAGCTGACTTTCTGCAGAAGAGGCACAGCTCAAGTTTTTTGCCCTGGCTCTTTGGATGTGAGAGCAGAGGCCAACCATTCGTGCTCTACTCCCTGGGATGCTGGGCAGCTGAGAAGGGGTGTCAAAGAGGTTCCATTGTAATGGACTTTGAGTTGGGAAATCGAGGAGCCACAGCCATGCGGATGGTACAGTTGCAAAGCTGACTTTGTGCAGAAGAGGCACAGCTCAAGTTTTTTGCCCTGGCTCTTTGGCTGTGGGAGCAGAGGCCAACCATTCGTGCTCTACTCCCTGGGATGCTGGGCAGCCGAGAAGGGGTGCCAAAGAGGTTCCATTGTAATGGACTTTGAGTTGGGAAATCAAGGAGCGACAGCAATGCGGATGGCACCGTTGCAAAGCTGACTTTCTGCAGAAGAGGCACAGATCAAGTTTTTTGCCCTGGCTCTTTGGCTGTGGGAGCAGAGGCCAACCATTCGTGCTCTACTCCCTGGGATACTGGGCAGCCGAGAAGGGATGCCAAAGAGGTTCCATTGTAATGGACTTTGAGTTTGGAAATCGAGGAGCGACAGCCATGCGGATGGTACCGTTGCAAAGCTGACTTTCTGCAGAAGAGACACAGCTTAAGGTTTTTTCCCTGGCTCTTTGGCTGTGGGAGCAGAGGCCAACCATTCGTGCTCTACTCCCTGGAATGCTGGGCAGCCGAGAAGGGATGCCAAAGAGGTTCCATTGTAATGGACTTTGAGTTGGGAAATCGAGGAGCGACAGTGATGTGAATGGCACCGTTATAAAGCTGACTTTCTGCAGAAGAGGCACAGCTCAAGTTTTTTGCCCTGGCTCTTTGGCTGTGGGAGCAGAGGCCAACCATTCGTGCTATACTCCCTGGGATGCTGAGAAGCCGAGAAGGGGTGCCAAAGAGGTTCCATTGTAATGGACTTTGAGTTGGGAAATCGAGGAGCGACAGCAATGCGGATGGCACCGTTGCAAAGCTGACTTTCTGCAGAAGAGGCACAGCTCAAGTTTTTTGCCCTGGCTCTTTGGCTGTGGGAGCAGAGGCCAACCATTCGTGCTCTACTCCCTGGGATGCTGGGCACGCGAGAAGGGGTGCCAAAGAGGATCCATTGTAATGGACTTTGAGTTGGGAAATCGAGGAGCCACAGAGATGCGGATAGCACAGTTGCAAAGCTGACTTTCTGCAGAAGAGGCACAGCTCAAGTTTTTTGCCCTGGCTCTTTGGCTGTGGGAGCAGATGCCAACCATTCGTGCTCTACTCCCTGGGATGCTGGGCAGCCGAGAACGGGTGCCAAAGAGGTTCCATTGTAATGAACTTTGAGTTGGGAAATCGAGAAGCGACAGCCATGCGGATGGCACCGTTGCAAAGCTGACTTTCTGCAGAAGAGGCACAGCTCAAGTTTTTTGCCCTGGCTCTTTGGCTGTGGGAGCATAGGCCAACCATTCGTGCTCTACTCCCCGGGATGCTGGGCAGCCGAGAAGGGGTGCCAAAGAGGTTCCATTGTAATGGACTTTGAGTTGGGAAATCGAGGAGCGACAGCAATGCGGATGGCACCGTTGCAAAGCTGACTTTCTGCAGAAGAGGCACAGCTCAAGTTTTTTGCCCTGGCTCTTCGGCTGTGGGAGCAGAGGCCAACCATTCGTGCTCTACACGCTGGGATGCTGGGCAGCCGACAAGGGGTGCCAAAGAGGTTCCATTGTAATGGACTTTGAGTTGGGAAATCGAGGAGCGACAGCCATGCGGATGGCACCGTTGCAAAACTGACTTTCTGCAGATGAGTCCCAGATCAAGTTTTTTGCCCTGGCTCTTTGGCTGTGGGAGCAGAGGCCAACCATTCGTGCTCTACTCCCTGGAATGCTTGGCAGCCGAGAAGGGGTGCCAAAGAGGTTCCATTGTAATGGAATTTGATTTGGGAAATCGAGGAGCGACAGCCATGCGGATGGCACCGTTGCAAAGCTGACTTTCTGCAGAAGAGGCACAGCTCAAGTTTTTTGCCCTGGCTCTTTGGCTGTGGGAGCAGAGGTCAACCATTCGTGCTCTACTCCCTGGGATGCTGGGCAGCCAAGAAGGGGTGCCAAAGAGGTTCCATTGTAATGGACTTTGAGTTGGGAAATCGAGGAGCGACAGCCATGCGGATGGCACCGTTGCAAAGCTGACTTTCTGCAGAAGAGGCACAGCTCAAGTTTTTTGCCCTGGCTCTTTGGCTGTGGGAGCAGAGGCCAACCATTCATGCTCTACTCCCTGGGATGCTGGGCAGCCGAGAAGGGGTGCCAAAGAGGTTCCATTGTAATGGACTTTGAGTTGGGAAATCGAGGAGCGACAGCCATGCGGATGGCACCGTTGCAAAGCTGACTTTCTGCAGAAGAGGCACAGCTCAAGTTTTTTGCCCTGGCTCTTTGGATGTGAGAGCAGAGGCCAACCATTCGTGCTCTACTCCCTGGGATGCTGGGCAGCTGAGAAGGGGTGTCAAAGAGGTTCCATTGTAATGGACTTTGAGTTGGGAAATCGAGGAGCCACAGCCATGCGGATGGTACAGTTGCAAAGCTGACTTTGTGCAGAAGAGGCACAGCTCAAGTTTTTTGCCCTGGCTCTTCGGCTGTGGGAGCAGAGGCCAACCATTCGTGCTCTACTCCCTCGGATGCTGGGCAGCCGAGAAGGGGTGCCAAAGAGGTTCCATTGTAATGGCCTTTGAGTTGGGAAATCGAGGAGCGACAGCCATGCGGATGGCACCGTTGCAAAACTGACTTTCTGCAGAAGAGGCACAGCTCGAGTTTTTTGCCCTGGCTCTTTGGCTGTGGGAGCAGAGGCCAAGCATTCGTGCTCTACTCCCTGGGATGCTGGGCAGGCGAGAAGGGGTGCCAAAGAGGTTCCATTGTAATGGACTTTGAGTTGGGAAATCGAGGAGCGACAGCAATGCGGATGGCACCGTTGCAAAGATGACTTTCTGCAGAAGAGGCACAGCTCAAGTTTTTTGCCCTGGCTCTTTGGCTGTGGGAGCAGAGGCCAACCATTCGTGCTCTACTCCCTGGGATGCTGGGCAGCCGAGAAGGGGTGCGAAAGAGATTCCATTGTAATGGACTTTGAGTTGGGAAATCGAGGAGCGACAGCCATGCGGATGGTACCGTTGCAAAGCTGACTTTCTGCAGAAGAGACCCAGCTCAAGTTTTTTCCCCTGGCTCTTTGGCTGTGGGAGCAGAGGCCAACCATTCGTGCTCTACTCCCTGGGATGCTGGGCACGCGAGAAGGGGTGCCAAAGAGGTTCCATTGTAATGGACTTTGAGTTGGGAAATCGAGGAGCGACAGCAATGCGGATGGCACCGTTGCAAAGCTGACTTTCTGCAGAAGAGGCACAGTTCAAGTTTTTTCCCCTGGCTCTTCGGCTGTGGGAGCAGAGTCCAACCATTCGTGCTCTACTCCCTGGCATGCTGGGCAGCCAAGAACGGGTGCCAAAGAGGATCCATTGTAATGGACTTTGAGTTGGGAAATCGAGGAGCGACAGCAATGCGGATGGCACCGTTGCAAAACTGACTTTCTGCAGAAGAGGCACAGCTCAAGTTTTTTGCCCTGGCTCTTTGGCTGTGGGAGCAGAGGCCAACCATTCGTGCTCTGCTCCCTGGGATGCTGGGCAGGCGAGAAGGGGTGCCAAAGAGGTTCCATTGTAATGGACTTTGAGTTGGGAAATCGAGGAGCGACAGCAATGCGGATGGCACCGTTGCAAAGCTGACTTTCTGCAGAAGAGGCACAGCTCAAGTTTTTTGCCCTGGCTCTTTGGCTGTGGGAGCAGAGGCCAACCATTCGTGCTCTACTCCCTGGGATGCTGGGCAGCCGAGAAGGGGTGCCAAAGAGGTTCCATTGTAATGGACTTTGAGTTGGGAAATCGAGGAGCGACAGCCATGTGGATGGCCCCGTTGCAAAGCTGAGTTTCTGCATAAGAGGCACAGCTCAAGTTTTTTGCCCTGGCTCTTTGGCTGTGGGAGCAGAGGCCAAGCATTCGTGCTCTACTCCCTGGGATGCTGGACAGCCGAGAAGGGGTGCCAAAGAGGTTCCATTGTAATGGACTTTGAGTTGGGAAATCGAGGAGCGACAGCAATGCGGATGGCACCGTTGCAAAGCTGACTTTCTGCAGAAGAGGCACAGCTCAAGTTTTTTGCCCTGGCTCTTTGGCTGTGGGAGCAGAGGCCAACCATTCGTGCTCTACTCCCTGGGATGCTGGGCAGGCAAGAAGGGGTGCCAAAGAGATTCCATTGTAATGGACTTTGAGTTGGGAAATCGAGGAGCGACAGCCATGCGGATGGCACCTTTGCAAAGCTGACTTTCTGCAGAAGAGACCCAGCTCAAGTTTTTCGCCCTGGCTCTTTGGCTGTGGGAGCAGATGCCAACCATTCGTGCTCTACTCCCTGGGATGCTGGGCAGCCGAGAAGGGGTGCCAAAGAGGTTCCATTTTAATGGACTTTGAGTTGGGAAATCGAGGAGCGACAGCCATGCGGATGGCACCGTTGCAAAGCTGACTTTCTGCAGAAGAGGCACAGCTCAAGTTTTTTGCCCTGGCTCTTTGGTCGTGGGAGCAGAGGCCAACCATTCGTGCTCTACTCCCTGGGATGCTGGGCAGCCGAGAACGGGTGCCAAAGAGGTTCCATTGTAATGGACTTTGAGTTGGGAAATCGAGGAGCGACAGCCATGCGGATGGCACCGTTGCAAAGCTGACTTTCTGCAGAAGAGGCACAGCTCAAGTTTTTTGCCCTGGCTCTTTGGCTGTGGGAGCAGAGGCCAACCATTCGTGCTCTACTCCCTGGGATGCTGGGCAGCCGAGAAGGGGTGCCAAAGAGGTTCCATTGTAATGGACTTTGAATTGGGAAATCAAGGAGCGACAGCAATGCGGATGGCACCGTTGCAAAGCTGACTTTCTGCAGAAGAGGCACAGCTCAAGTTTTTTGCCCTGGCTCTTCGGCTGTGGGAGCAGAGGCCAACCATTCGTGCTCTACTCCCTGGGATGCTGGGCACGCGAGAAGGGGTGCCAAAGAGGTTCCATTGTAATGGACTTTGAGTTGGGAAATCGAGGAGCCACAGAGATGCGGATGGCACCGTTGCAAAGCTGACTTTCTGCAGAAGAGGCACAGCTCAAGTTTTTTGCCCTGGCTCTTTGGCTGTGGGAGCAGAGGCCAACCATTCGTGCTCTACTCCCTGGGATGCTGGGCAGCCGAGAAGGGGTGCCAAAGAGGTTCCATTGTAATGGACTTTGAGTTGGGAAATCGAGGAGCGACAGCAATGTGGATGGCCCCGTTGCAAAGCTGACTTTCTGCAGAAGAGGCACAGCTCAAGTTTTTTGCCGTGGCTCTTTGGCTGTGGGAGCAGAGGCCAAGCATTCGTGCTCTACTCCCTGGGATGCTGGGCAGCCGAGAAGGGGTGCCAAAGAGGTTCCATTGTAATGGACTTTGAGTTGGGAAATCGAGGAGCGACAGCAATGCGGATGGCACCGTTGCAAAGCTGACTTTCTGCAGAAGAGGCACAGCTCAAGTTTTTTGCCCTGGCTCTTCGGCTGTGGGAGCAGAGGCCAACCATTCGTGCTCTACTCCCTGGGATGCTGGGCAGGCAAGAAGGGGTGCCAAAGAGATTCCATTGTAATGGACTTTGAGTTGGGAAATTGAGGAGCGACAGCCATGCGGATGGCACCTTTGCAAAGCTGACTTTCTGCAGAAGAGACCCAGCTCAAGTTTTTTGCCCTGGCTCTTCGGCTGTGGGAGCAGAGGCCAACCATTCGTGCTCTACTGCCTGGCATGCTGGGCAGCCGAGAAGGGGTGCCAAAGAGGTTCCATTGTAATGGACTTTGAGTTGGGAAATCGAGGAGCGACAGCCATGCGGATGGCACCGTTGCAAAGCTGACTTTCTGCAGAAGAGGCACAGCTCAAGTTTTTTGCCGTCGCTCTTTGGCTGTGGGAGCAGAGGCCAACCATTCGTGCTCTACTGCCTGGGATGCTGGGCAGCCGAGACCGGGTGCCAAAGAGGTTCCATTGTAATGGACTTTGAGTTGGGAAATCGAGGAGCGACAGCCATGCGGATGGCACCGTTGCAAAGCTGACTTTCTGCAGAAGAGGCACAGCTCAAGTTTTTTGCCCTGGCTCTTTGGCTGTGGGAGCAGAGGCCAACCATTCGTGCTCTACTCCCTGGGATGCTGGGCAGGCGAGAAGGGGTGCCAAAGAGGTTCCATTGTAATGGACTTTGAGTTGGGAAATCGAGGAGCGACAGCAATGCGGATGGCACCGTTGCAAAGCTGACTTTCTGCAGAAGAGGCACAGCTCAAGTTTTTTGCCCTGGCTCTTTGGCTGTGGGAGCAGAGGCCAACCATTCGTGCTCTACTCCCTGGGATGCTGGGCAGCCGAGAAGGGGTGCCAAAGAGGTTCCAATGTAATGACTTTGAGTTGGGAAATCGAGGAGCGACAGCCATGTGGATGGCACCGTTGCAAAGCTGACTTTCTGCAGAAGAGCCCCAGCTCAAGTTTTTTGCCCTGGCTCTTTGGCTGTGGGAGCAGAGGCCAACCATTCATGCTCTACTCCCTGGGATGCTGGGCAGCCGAGAAGGGGTGCCAAAAAGGTTCCATTGTAATGGACTTTGAGTTGGGAAATCGAGGAGCGACAGCAATGCGGATGGCACCGTTGCAAAGCTGACTTTCTGCAGAAGAGGTACAGCTCAAGTTTTTTGCCCTGGTTGTTTGGCTGTGGGAGCAGAGGCCAACCATTCGTGCTCTACTCCCTGGGATGCTGGGCAGCTGAGAAGGGGTGCCAAAGAGGTTCCATTGTAATGGACTTTGAGTTGGGAAATCGAGGAGCGACAGCCATGCGGATGGCACCGTTGCAAAGCTGACTTTCTGCAGAAGAGGCACAGCTCAAGTTTTTTGCCGTGGCTCTTTGGCTGTGGGAGCAGAGGCCAACCATTCGTGCTCTACTCCCTGGGATGCTGGGCAGCTGAGAAGGGGTGCCAAAGAGGTTCCATTGTAATGGACTTTGAGTTGGGAAATCGAGGAGCGACAGCCATGCGGATGGCACCGTTGCAAAGCTGACTTTCTGCAGAAGAGGCACAGCTCAAGTTTTTTCCCCTGGCTCTTCGGCTGTGGGAGCAGAGGCCAACCGTTCGTGCTCTACTCCCTGGGATGCTGGGCAGCCGAGAAAGGGTGCCAAAGAGGTTCCATTGTAATGGACTTTGAGTTGGGAAATCGAGGAGCGACAGCCATGCGGATGGCACCGTTGCAAAGCTGACTTTCTGCAGAAGAGGCACAGCTCAAGTTTTTTGCCCTGGCTCTTTGGCTGTGGGAGCAAAGGCCAACCATTCGTGCTCTACTCCCTGGGATGCTGGGCAGCCGAGAAGGGGTGCCAAAGAGGTTCCATTGTAATGGACTTTGAGTTGGGAAATCGAGGAGCGACAGCCATGCGGATGGCACCGTTGCAAAGCTGACTTTCTGCAGAAGAGACCCAGCTCAAGTTTTTTGCCCTGGCTCTTTGGCTGTGGGAGCAGAGGCCAACCATTCGTGCTCTACTCCCTGGGATGCTGGGCAGCCGAGAAGGGGTGCCAAAGAGGTTCCATTGTAATGGACTTTGAGTTGGGAAATCGAGGAGCCACAGTGATGCGGATGGCACCGTTGCAAAGCTGACTTTCTGCAGAAGAGGCACAGCTCAAGTTTTTTGCCCTGGCTCTTTGGCTGTGGGAACAAAGGCCAACCATTCGTGCTCTACTCCCTGGGATGCTGGGCAGCCGAGAAGGGGTGCCAAAGAGGTTCCATTGTAATGGACTTTGAGTTGGGAAATCGAGGAGCGACAGCAATGCGGATGGCACCGTTGCAAAGCTGACTTTCTGCAGAAGAGGCACAGCTCAAGTTTTTTGCCCTGGCTCTTTGGCTGTGGGAGCAGAGGCCAACCATTCGTGCTCTACTCCCTGGGATGCTGGGCAGCCGAGAAGGGGTGCCAAAGAGGTTCCAATGTAATGACTTTGAGTTGGGAAATCGAGGAGCGACAGCCATGTGGATGGCACCGTTGCAAAGCTGACTTTCTGCAGAAGAGGCACAGCTCAAGTTTTTTGCCCTGGCTCTTTGGCTGTGGGAGCAGAGGCCAACCATTCGTGCTCTACTCCCTGGGATGCTGGGCAGCCGAGAAGGGGTGCCAAAAAGGTTCCATTGTAATGGACTTTGAGTTGGGAAATCGAGGAGCGACAGCCATGCGGATGGCACCGTTGCAAAGCTGACTTTCTGCAGAAGAGGCACAGCTCAAGTTTTTTGCCCTGGCTCTTTGGCTGTGGGAGCAGAGGCCAACCGTTCGTGCTCTACTCCCTGGAATGCTGGGCAGCCGAGAAGGGGTGCCAAAGAGGTTCCATTGTAATGGACTTTGAGTTGGGAATTCGAGGAGCGACAGCCATGCGGATGGCACCGTTGCAAAGCTGACTTTCTGCAGAAGAGGCACAGCTCAAGTTTTTTGCCCTGGCTCTTTGGCTGTGGGAGCAGAGGCCAACCATTCGTGCTCTACTCCCTGGGATGCTGGGCAGCCGAGAAGGGGTGCCAAAGAGGTTCCATTGTAATGGACTTTGAGTTGGGAAATCGAGGAGCGACAGCAATGCGGATGGCACCGTTGCAAAGCTGACTTTCTGCAGAAGAGGCACAGCTCAAGTTTTTTGCCCTGGCTGTTTGGCTGTGGGAGCAGAGGCCAACCATTCGTGCTCTACTCCCTGGGATGCTGGGCAGCTGAGAAGGGGTGCCAAAGAGGTTCCATTGTAATGGACTTTGAGTTGGGAAATCGAGGAGCGACAGCCATGCGGATGGCACCGTTGCAAAGCTGACTTTCTGCAGAAGAGGCACAGCTCAAGTTTTTTGCCCTGGCTCTTCGGCTGTGGGAGCAGAGGCCAACCATTCGTGCTCTACTCCCTGGGATGCTGGGCAGCCGAGAACGGGTGCCAAAGAGTTTTCATTGTAATGGACTTTGAGTTGGGAAATCGAGGAGCGACAGCCATGCGGATGGCACCGTTGCAAAGCTGACTTTCTGCAGAAGAGGCACAGCTCAAGTTTTTTGCCCTGGCTCTTCGGCTGTGGGAGCAGAGGCCAACCATTCGTGCTCTACTCCCTGGGATGCTGGGCAGCCGAGAAGGGGTGCCAAAGAGATTCCATTGTAATGGACTTTGAGTTGGGAAATCGAGGAGCGACAGCCATGCGGATGGCACCGTTGCAAAGCTGACTTTCTGCAGAAGAGGCCCAGCTCAAGTTTTTTGAACTGGCTCTTCGGCTGTGGGAGCAGAGGCCAAGCATTCGTGCTCTACTCCCTGTGATGCTGGGCAGGCGAGAACGGGTGCCAAAGAGGATCCATTGTAATGGACTTTGAGTTGAAAAATGGAGGAGCGACAGCCATGTGGATGGCACCGTTGCAAAGCTGACTTTCTGCAGAAGAGGCACAGCTCAAGTTTTTTGCCCTGGCTCTTTGGCTGTGGGAGCAGAGGCCAACCATTCGTGCTCTACTGCCTGGGATGCTGGGCAGCCGAGAAGGGGTGCCAAAGAGGTTCCATTGTAATGGACTTTGAGTTGGGAAATCGAGGAGCGACAGCCATGTGGATGGCACCGTTGCAAAGCTGACTTTCTGCAGAAGAGACCCAGCTCAAGTTTTTTGCCCTGGCTCTTCGGCTGTGGGAGCAGAGGCCAAGCATTCGTGCTCTACTCCCTGGGATGCTGGGCAGCCGAGAAGGGGTGCCAAAGAGGTTCCATTGTAATGGACTTTGAGTTGGGAAATCGAGGAGCCACAGCCATGCGGATGGCACTGTTGCAAAGCTGACTTTCTGCAGAAGAGTCACAGCTCAAGTTTTTTGCCCTGGCTCTTTGGCTGTGGGAGCAGAGGCCAACCATTCGTGCTCTACTCCCTGGGATGCTGGGCAGCCGAGAAGGGGTGCCAAAGAGGTTCCATTGTAATGGACTTTTAGTTGGGAAATCGAGGAGCGACAGCCATGCGGATGGCACCGTTGCAAAGCTGACTTTCTGCAGAAGAGGCACAGCTCAAGTTTTTTGCCCTGGCTATTCGGCTGTGGGAGCAGAGGCCAACCGTTCGTGCTCTACTCCCTGGGATGCTGGGCAGCCGAGAAGGGGTGCCAAAGAGGTTCCATTGTAATGGACTTTGAGTTGGGAAATCGAGGAGCGACAGCCATGCGGATGGCACCGTTGCAAAGCTGACTTTCTGCAGAAGAGGCACAGCTCAAGTTTTTTGCCCTGGCTATTCGGCTGTGGGACCAGAGGCCAACCATTCGTGCTCTACTCCCTGGGATGCTGGGCAGCCGAGAAGGGGTGCCAAAGAGGTTCCATTGTAATGGACTTTGAGTTGGGAAATCGAGGAGCGACAGCCATGCGGATGGCACCGTTGCAAAGCTGACTTTCTGCAGAAGAGGCACAGCTCAAGTTTCTTGCCCTGGCTCTTCGGCTGTGGGAGCAGAGGCCAACCATTCGTGCTCTACTGCCTGGGATGCTGGGCAGCCGAGAAGAGGTGCCAAAGAGGTTCCATTGTAATGGACTTTGAGTTGGGAAATCGAGGAGCGACAGCAATGCAGATGGCACCGTTGCAAAGCTGACTTTCTGCAGAAGAGGCACAGCTCAAGTTTTTTGCCCTGGCTCTTTGGCTGTGGGAGCAGAGGCCAACCGTTCGTGCTCTACTCCCTGGAATGCTGGGCAGCCGAGAAGGGGTGCCAAAGAGGTTCCATTGTAATGGACTTTGAGTTGGGAAATCGAGGAGCGACAGCCATGCGGATGGCACCGTTGCAAAGCTGACTTTCTGCAGAAGAGGCACAGCTCAAGTTTTTTGCCCTGGCTCATCGGCTGTGGGAGCAGAGGCCAACCATTCGTGCTCTACTGCCTGGGATGCTGGGCAGCCGAGACCGGGTGCCAAAGAGGTTCCATTGTAATGGACTTTGAGTTGGGAAATCGAGGATCGACAGCCATGCGGATGGCACCGTTGCAAAGCTGACTTTCTGCAGAAGAGGCACAGTTCAAGTTTTTTGCCCTGGCTGTTTGGCTGTGGGAGCAGAGGCCAAGCATTCGTGCTCTACTCCCTGGGATGCTGGGCAGCCGAGAAGGGGTGCCAAAGAGGTTCCATTGTAATGGACTTTGAGTTGGGAAATCGAGGAGCGACAGCAATGCGGATGGCACCGTTGCAAAGCTGACTTTCTGCAGAAGAGGCACAGTTCAAGTTTCTTGCCCTGGCTCTTTGGCTGTGGGAGCAGAGGCCAAGCATTCGTGCTCTACTCCCTGGCATGCTGGGCAGCCGGGAAGGGGTGCCAAAGAGGTTCCATTGTAATGGACTTTGAGTTGGGAAATCGAGGAGCGACAGCAATGCGGATGGCACCGTTGCAAAGCTGAGTTTCTGCAGAAGAGTCCCAGCTCAAGTTTTTAGCCCTGGCTGTTTGGCTGTGGGAGCAGAGGCCAACCATTCGTGCTCTACTCCCTGGGATGCTGGGCAGGCGAGATGGGGTGCCAAAGAGGTTCCATTGTAATGGACTTTGAGTTGGGAAATCGAGGAGTGACAGCCATGCGGATGGCACCGTTGCAAAGCTGACTTTCTGCAGAAGAGGCACAGCTCAAGTTTTTAGCCCTGGCTGTTTGGCTGTGGGAGCAGAGGCCAACCATTCGTGCTCTACTCCCTGGCATGCTGGGCAGCCGAGAAAGGGTGCCAAAGAGGTTCCATTGTAATGGACTTTGAGTTGGGAAATCGAGGAGCGACAGCAATGCGGATGGCACCGTTGCAAAGCTGACTTTCTGCAGAAGAGGCACAGCTCAAGTTTTTTGCCCTGGCTGTTTGGCTGTGGGAGCAGAGGCCAACCATTCGTGCTCTACTCCCTGGGATGCTGGGCAGCCGAGAAGAGGTGCCAAAGAGGTTCCATTGTAACGGACTTTGAGTTGGGAAATCGAGGAGCCACAGTGATGCGGATGGCACCGTTGCAAAGCTGACTTTCTGCAGAAGAGGCAGAGATCAATTTTTTGCCCTGGCTCTTCGGCTGTGGGAGCAGAGGCGAACCGTTCGTGCTCTACTGCCTGGGATGCTGGGCAGCCGAGAAGGGGTGCCAAAGAGGTTCCATTGTAATGGACTTTGAGTTGGGAAATCGAGGAGTGACAGCCATGCGGATGGCACCGTTGCAAAGCTGACTTTCTGCAGAAGAGACCCAGCTCAAGTTTTTTGCCCTGGCTCTTTGGCTGTGGGAGCAGAGGCCAACCATTCGTGCTCTACTCCCTGGGATGCTGGGCAGCCGAGAAGGGGTGCCAAAGAGGTTCCATTGTAATGGACTTTGAGTTGGGAAATCGAGGAGCGACAGCAATGCAGATGGCACCGTTGCAAAGCTGACTTTCTGCAGAAGAGGCACAGCTCAAGTTTTTTGCCCTGGCTCTTTGGCTGTGGGAGCAGAGGCCAACCGTTCGTGCTCTACTCCCTGGAATGCTGGGCAGCCGAGAAGGGGTGCCAAAGAGGTTCCATTGTAATGGACTTTGAGTTGGGAAATCGAGGAGCGACAGCCATGCGGATGGCACCGTTGCAAAGCTGACTTTCTGCAGAAGAGGCACAGCTCAAGTTTTTTGCCCTGGCTCTTTGGCTGTGGGAGCAGAGGCCAACCATTCGTGCTCTACTCCCTGGGATGCTGGGCAGCCGAGAAGGGGTGCCAAAGAGGTTCCATTGTAATGGACTTTGAGTTGGGAAATCGAGGAGCGACAGCCATGCGGATGGCACCATTGCAAAGCTGACTTTCTGCAGAAGAGGCACAGCTCAAGTTTTTTGCCGTCGCTCTTTGGCTGTGGGAGCAGAGGCCAACCATTCGTGCTCTACTCCCTGGGATGCTGGGCAGCCGAGAAGGGGTGCCAAAGAATTTTCATTGTAATGGACTTTGAGTTGGGAAATCGAGGAGCGACAGCAATGCGGATGGCACCGTTGCAAAGCTGACTTTCTGCAGAAGAGGCACAGCTCAAGTTTTTTGCCCTGGCTCATCGGCTGTGGGAGCAGAGGCCAACCATTCGTGCTCTACTGCCTGGGATGCTGGGCAGCCGAGACCGGGTGCCAAAGAGGTTCCATTGTAATGGACTTTGAGTTGGGAAATCGAGGATCGACAGCCATGCGGATGGCACCGTTGCAAAGCTGACTTTCTGCAGAAGAGGCACAGTTCAAGTTTTTTGCCCTGGCTGTTTGGCTGTGGGAGCAGAGGCCAAGCATTCGTGCTCTACTCCCTGGGATGCTGGGCAGCCGAGAAGGGGTGCCAAAGAGGTTCCATTGTAATGGACTTTGAGTTGGGAAATCGAGGAGCGACAGCAATGCGGATGGCACCGTTGCAAAGCTGACTTTCTGCAGAAGAGGCACAGCTCAAGTTTTTAGCCCTGGCTGTTTGGCTGTGGGAGCAGAGGCCAACCATTCGTGCTCTACTCCCTGGCATGCTGGGCAGCCGAGAAAGGGTGCCAAAGAGGTTCCATTGTAATGGACTTTGAGTTGGGAAATCGAGGAGCGACAGCAATGCGGATGGCACCGTTGCAAAGCTGACTTTCTGCAGAAGAGGCACAGCTCAAGTTTTTTGCCCTGGCTGTTTGGCTGTGGGAGCAGAGGCCAACCATTCGTGCTCTACTCCCTGGGATGCTGGGCAGCCGAGAAGAGGTGCCAAAGAGGTTCCATTGTAACGGACTTTGAGTTGGGAAATCGAGGAGCCACAGTGATGCGGATGGCACCGTTGCAAAGCTGACTTTCTGCAGAAGAGGCAGAGATCAATTTTTTGCCCTGGCTCTTCGGCTGTGGGAGCAGAGGCGAACCGTTCGTGCTCTACTGCCTGGGATGCTGGGCAGCCGAGAAGGGGTGCCAAAGAGGTTCCATTGTAATGGACTTTGAGTTGGGAAATCGAGGAGTGACAGCCATGCGGATGGCACCGTTGCAAAGCTGACTTTCTGCAGAAGAGACCCAGCTCAAGTTTTTTGCCCTGGCTGTTTGGCTGTGGGAGCAGAGGCCAACCATTCGTGCTCTACTGCCTGGGATGCTGGGCAGCCGAGAAGAGGTGCCAAAGAGGTTCCATTGTAATGGACTTTGAGTTGGGAAATCGAGGAGCGACAGCAATGCAGATGGCACCGTTGCAAAGCTGACTTTCTGCAGAAGAGGCACAGCTCAAGTTTTTTGCCCTGGCTCTTTGGCTGTGGGAGCAGAGGCCAACCGTTCGTGCTCTACTCCCTGGAATGCTGGGCAGCCGAGAAGGGGTGCCAAAGAGGTTCCATTGTAATGGACTTTGAGTTGGGAAATCGAGGAGCGACAGCCATGCGGATGGCACCGTTGCAAAGCTGACTTTCTGCAGAAGAGGCACAGCTCAAGTTTTTTGCCCTGGCTCATCGGCTGTGGGAGCAGAGGCCAACCATTCGTGCTCTACTGCCTGGGATGCTGGGCAGCCGAGACCGGGTGCCAAAGAGGTTCCATTGTAATGGACTTTGAGTTGGGAAATCGAGGATCGACAGCCATGCGGATGGCACCGTTGCAAAGCTGACTTTCTGCAGAAGAGGCACAGTTCAAGTTTTTTGCCCTGGCTGTTTGGCTGTGGGAGCAGAGGCCAAGCATTCGTGCTCTACTCCCTGGGATGCTGGGCAGCCGAGAAGGGGTGCCAAAGAGGTTCCATTGTAATGGACTTTGAGTTGGGAAATCGAGGAGCGACAGCAATGCGGATGGCACCGTTGCAAAGCTGACTTTCTGCAGAAGAGGCACAGTTCAAGTTTCTTGCCCTGGCTCTTTGGCTGTGGGAGCAGAGGCCAAGCATTCGTGCTCTACTCCCTGGCATGCTGGGCAGCCGGGAAGGGGTGCCAAAGAGGTTCCATTGTAATGGACTTTGAGTTGGGAAATCGAGGAGCGACAGCAATGCGGATGGCACCGTTGCAAAGCTGAGTTTCTGCAGAAGAGTCCCAGCTCAAGTTTTTAGCCCTGGCTGTTTGGCTGTGGGAGCAGAGGCCAACCATTCGTGCTCTACTCCCTGGGATGCTGGGCAGGCGAGATGGGGTGCCAAAGAGGTTCCATTGTAATGGACTTTGAGTTGGGAAATCGAGGAGTGACAGCCATGCGGATGGCACCGTTGCAAAGCTGACTTTCTGCAGAAGAGGCACAGCTCAAGTTTTTAGCCCTGGCTGTTTGGCTGTGGGAGCAGAGGCCAACCATTCGTGCTCTACTCCCTGGCATGCTGGGCAGCCGAGAAAGGGTGCCAAAGAGGTTCCATTGTAATGGACTTTGAGTTGGGAAATCGAGGAGCGACAGCAATGCGGATGGCACCGTTGCAAAGCTGACTTTCTGCAGAAGAGGCACAGCTCAAGTTTTTTGCCCTGGCTGTTTGGCTGTGGGAGCAGAGGCCAACCATTCGTGCTCTACTCCCTGGGATGCTGGGCAGCCGAGAAGAGGTGCCAAAGAGGTTCCATTGTAACGGACTTTGAGTTGGGAAATCGAGGAGCCACAGTGATGCGGATGGCACCGTTGCAAAGCTGACTTTCTGCAGAAGAGGCAGAGATCAATTTTTTGCCCTGGCTCTTCGGCTGTGGGAGCAGAGGCGAACCGTTCGTGCTCTACTGCCTGGGATGCTGGGCAGCCGAGAAGGGGTGCCAAAGAGGTTCCATTGTAATGGACTTTGAGTTGGGAAATCGAGGAGTGACAGCCATGCGGATGGCACCGTTGCAAAGCTGACTTTCTGCAGAAGAGACCCAGCTCAAGTTTTTTGCCCTGGCTCTTTGGCTGTGGGAGCAGAGGCCAACCATTCGTGCTCTACTCCCTGGGATGCTGGGCAGCCGAGAAGGGGTGCCAAAGAGGTTCCATTGTAATGGACTTTGAGTTGGGAAATCGAGGAGCGACAGCAATGCAGATGGCACCGTTGCAAAGCTGACTTTCTGCAGAAGAGGCACAGCTCAAGTTTTTTGCCCTGGCTCTTTGGCTGTGGGAGCAGAGGCCAACCGTTCGTGCTCTACTCCCTGGAATGCTGGGCAGCCGAGAAGGGGTGCCAAAGAGGTTCCATTGTAATGGACTTTGAGTTGGGAAATCGAGGAGCGACAGCCATGCGGATGGCACCGTTGCAAAGCTGACTTTCTGCAGAAGAGGCACAGCTCAAGTTTTTTGCCCTGGCTCTTTGGCTGTGGGAGCAGAGGCCAACCATTCGTGCTCTACTCCCTGGGATGCTGGGCAGCCGAGAAGGGGTGCCAAAGAGGTTCCATTGTAATGGACTTTGAGTTGGGAAATCGAGGAGCGACAGCCATGCGGATGGCACCATTGCAAAGCTGACTTTCTGCAGAAGAGGCACAGCTCAAGTTTTTTGCCGTCGCTCTTTGGCTGTGGGAGCAGAGGCCAACCATTCGTGCTCTACTCCCTGGGATGCTGGGCAGCCGAGAAGGGGTGCCAAAGAATTTTCATTGTAATGGACTTTGAGTTGGGAAATCGAGGAGCGACAGCAATGCGGATGGCACCGTTGCAAAGCTGACTTTCTGCAGAAGAGGCACAGCTCAAGTTTTTTGCCCTGGCTCATCGGCTGTGGGAGCAGAGGCCAACCATTCGTGCTCTACTGCCTGGGATGCTGGGCAGCCGAGACCGGGTGCCAAAGAGGTTCCATTGTAATGGACTTTGAGTTGGGAAATCGAGGATCGACAGCCATGCGGATGGCACCGTTGCAAAGCTGACTTTCTGCAGAAGAGGCACAGTTCAAGTTTTTTGCCCTGGCTGTTTGGCTGTGGGAGCAGAGGCCAAGCATTCGTGCTCTACTCCCTGGGATGCTGGGCAGCCGAGAAGGGGTGCCAAAGAGGTTCCATTGTAATGGACTTTGAGTTGGGAAATCGAGGAGCGACAGCAATGCGGATGGCACCGTTGCAAAGCTGACTTTCTGCAGAAGAGGCACAGCTCAAGTTTTTAGCCCTGGCTGTTTGGCTGTGGGAGCAGAGGCCAACCATTCGTGCTCTACTCCCTGGCATGCTGGGCAGCCGAGAAAGGGTGCCAAAGAGGTTCCATTGTAATGGACTTTGAGTTGGGAAATCGAGGAGCGACAGCAATGCGGATGGCACCGTTGCAAAGCTGACTTTCTGCAGAAGAGGCACAGCTCAAGTTTTTTGCCCTGGCTGTTTGGCTGTGGGAGCAGAGGCCAACCATTCGTGCTCTACTCCCTGGGATGCTGGGCAGCCGAGAAGAGGTGCCAAAGAGGTTCCATTGTAACGGACTTTGAGTTGGGAAATCGAGGAGCCACAGTGATGCGGATGGCACCGTTGCAAAGCTGACTTTCTGCAGAAGAGGCAGAGATCAATTTTTTGCCCTGGCTCTTCGGCTGTGGGAGCAGAGGCGAACCGTTCGTGCTCTACTGCCTGGGATGCTGGGCAGCCGAGAAGGGGTGCCAAAGAGGTTCCATTGTAATGGACTTTGAGTTGGGAAATCGAGGAGTGACAGCCATGCGGATGGCACCGTTGCAAAGCTGACTTTCTGCAGAAGAGACCCAGCTCAAGTTTTTTGCCCTGGCTCTTTGGCTGTGGGAGCAGAGGCCAACCATTCGTGCTCTACTCCCTGGGATGCTGGGCAGCCGAGAAGGGGTGCCAAAGAGGTTCCATTGTAATGGACTTTGAGTTGGGAAATCGAGGAGCGACAGCAATGCAGATGGCACCGTTGCAAAGCTGACTTTCTGCAGAAGAGGCACAGCTCAAGTTTTTTGCCCTGGCTCTTTGGCTGTGCGAGCAGAGGCCAACCGTTCGTGCTCTACTGCCTGGGATGCTGGGCAGCCGAGAAGGGGTACCAAAGAGGTTCCATTGTAATGGACTTTGAGTTGGGAAATCGAGGAGCGACAGCAATGCGGATGGCACCGTTGCAAAGCTGACTTTCTGTAGAAGAGTCCCAGCTCAAGTTTTTTGCCCTGGCTCTTCGGCTGTGGGAGCAGAGGCCAACCATTCGTGCTCTACTCCCTGGCATGCTGGGCAGCCGAGAAGGGGTGCCAAAGAGGTTCCATTGTAATGGACTTTGAGTTGGGAAATCGAGGAGCGACAGCAATGCGGATGGCACCGTTGCAAAGCTGACTTTCTGCAGAAGAGGCACAGCTCAATTTTCTTGCCCTGGCTCTTCGGCTGTGGGAGCAGAGGCCAACCATTCGTGCTCTACTCCCTGGGATGCCGGGCAGCCGAGAAGGGGTGCCAAAGAGGTTCCATTGTAATGGACTTTGAGTTGGGAAATCGAGGAGCCACAGTGATGCGGATGGCACCTTTGCAAAGCTGACTTTCTGCAGAAGAGTCCCAGCTCAAGTTTTTTGCCCTGGCTCTTCGGCTGTGGGAGCAGAGGCCAACCATTCGTGCTCTACTCCCTGGGATGCTGGGCAGCCGAGAAGGGGTGCCAAAGAGGTTCCATTGTAATGGACTTTGAGTTGGGAAATCGAGGAGCGACAGCCATGCGGATGGCACCGTTGCAAAGCTGACTTTCTGCAGAAGAGGCACAGCTCAAGTTTTTTGCCCTGGCTCTTTGGCTGTGGGAGCAGAGGCCAACCATTCGTGCTCTACTCCCTGGGATGCTGGGCAGCCGAGAAGGGGTGCCAAAGAGGTTCCATTGTAATGGACTTTGAGTTGGGAAATCGAGGAGCCACAGAGATGCGGATGGCACCGTTGCAAAGCTGACTTTCTGCAGAAGAGGCACAGCTCAAGTTTTTTGCCCTGGCTCTTTGGCTGTGGGAGCAGAGGCCAACCGTTCGTGCTCTACTCCCTGGGATGCTGGGCAGCCGAGAAGGGGTGCCAAAGAGGTTCCATTGTAATGGACTTTGAGTTGGGAAATCGAGGAGCGACAGCCATGCGGATGGCACCGTTGCAAAGCTGACTTTCTGCAGAAGAGGCACAGCTCAAGTTTTTTGCCCTGGCTCTTCGGCTGTGGGAGCAGAGGCCAACCATTCGTGCTCTACTCCCTGGGATGCTGGGCAGCCGAGACCGGATGCCAAAGAGGTTCCATTGTAATGGACTTTGAGTTGGGAAATCGAGGAGCGACAGCAATGCGGATGGCACCGTTGCAAAGCTGACTTTCTGCAGAAGAGGCACAGTTCAAGTTTTTTGCCCTGGCTCTTTGGCTGTGGGAGCAGAGGCCAAGCATTCGTGATCTACTCCCTGGGATGCTGGGCAGCCGAGAAGGGGTGCCAAAGAGGTTCTATTGTAATGGACTTTGAGTTGGGAAATCGAGGAGCGACAGCAATGCGGATGGCACCGTTGCAAAGCTGACTTTCTGCAGAAGAGGCACAGCTCAAGTTTTTAGCCCTGGCTGTTTGGCTGTGGGAGCAGAGGCCAACCATTCGTGCTCTACTCCCTGGCATGCTGGGCACGCGAGATGGGGTGCCAAAGAGGTTCCATTGTAATGGACTTTGAGTTGGGAAATCGAGGAGCGACAACCATGCGGATGGCACCGTTGCAAAGCTGACTTTCTGCAGAAGAGGCACAGCTCAAGTTTTTTGCCCTGGCTCTTCGGCTGTGGGAGCAGAGGCCAACCATTCGTGCTCTACTCCCTGGCATGCTGGGCAGGCGAGAAGGGGTGCCAAAGAGGTTCCATTGTAATGGACTTTGAGTTGGGAAATCGAGGAGCGACAGCCATGCGGATGGCACCGTTGCAAAGCTGACTTTCTGCAGAAGAGGCACAGCTCAAGTTTTTTGCCCTGGCTCTTTGGCTGTGGGAGCAGAGGCCAAGCATTCGTGCTCTACTCCCTGGGATGCTGGGCAGCCGAGAAGGGGTGCCAAAGAGCTTCCATTGTAATGGACTTTGAGTTGGGAAATCGAGGAGCGACAGCCATGCGGATGGCACCGTTGCAAAGCTGACTTTCTGCAGAAGAGGCACAGCTCAAGTTTTTTGCCCTGGCTGTTTGGCTGTGGGAGCAGAGGCCAACAATTCGTGCTCTACTCCCTGGGATGCTGGGCAGCCGAGAAGGGGTGCCAAAGAGGTTCCATTGTAATTTACTTTGAGTTGGGAAATCGAGGAGCGACAGCAATGCGGATGGCACCGTTGCAAAGCTGACTTTCTGCAGAAGAGGCACAGCTCAAGTTTTTTGCCCTGGCTCTTTGGCTGTGGGAGCAGAGGCCAACCGTTCGTGCTCTACTCCCTGGAAAGCTGGGCAGCCGAGAAGGGGTGCCAAAGAGGTTCCATTGTAATGGACTTTGAGTTGGGAAATCGAGGAGCGACAGCCATGCGGATGGCACCGTTGCAAAGCTGACTTTCTGCAGAAGAGACCCAGCTCAAGTTTTTTGCCCTGGCTCTTTGGCTGTGGGAGCAGAGGCCAAGCATTCGTGCTCTACTCCCTGGGATGCTGGGCAGCCGAGAAGGGGTGCCAAAGAGGTTCCATTGTAATGGACTTTGAGTTGGGAAATCGAGGAGCGACAGCCATGCGGATGGCACCGTTGCAAAGCTGACTTTCTGCAGAAGAGGCACAGCTCAAGTTTTTTGCCGTGGCTCTTTAGCTGTGGGAGCAGAGGCCAACCATTCGTGCTCTACTCCCTGGGATGCTGGGCAGCCGAGAAGGGGTGCCAAAGAGGTTCCATTGTAATGGAGTTTGAGTTGGGAAATCGAGGAGCGACAGCAATGCGGATGGCACCGTTGCAAAGCTGACTTTCTGCAGAAGAGGCACAGCTCAAGTTTTTTGCCGTCGCTCTTTGGCTGTGGGAGCAGAGGCCAACCATTCGTGCTCTACTCCCTGGGATGCTGGGCAGCCGAGAAGGGGTGTCAAAGAGGTTCCATTGTAATGGACTTTGAGTTGGGAAATCGAGGAGCGACAGCCATGCGGATGGCACCGTTGCAAAGCTGACTTTCTGCAGAAGAGGCACAGCTCAAGTTTTTTGCCCTGGCTCTTTGGCTGTGGGACCAGAGGCCAACCATTCGTGCTCTACTGCCTGGGATGCTGGGCAGCCGAGAAGGGGTGCCAAAGAGGTTCCATTGTAATGGACTTTGAGTTGGGAAATCGAGGAGCGACAGCAATGCGGATGGCACCGTTGCAAAGCTGACTTTCTGCAGAAGAGGCACAGCTCAAGTTTTTTGCCCTGGCTCTTCGGCTGTGGGAGCAGAGGCCAACCATTCGTGCTCTACTCCCTGGGATGCTGGGCAGGCGAGAACGGGTGCCAAAGAGGTTCCATTGTAATGGACTTTGAGTTGGGAAATCGAGGAGCGACAGCCATGCGGATGGCACCGTTGCAAAGCTGACTTTCTGCAGAAGAGTCCCAGCTCAAGTTTTTAGCCCTGGCTGTTTGGCTGTGGGAGCAGAGGCCAACCATTCGTGCTCTACTCCCTGGGATGCTGGGCAGTCGAGAAGGGGTGCCAAAGAGGTTCCATTGTAACGGACTTTGAGTTGGGAAATCGAGGAGCGACAACCATGCGGATGGCACCGTTGCAAAGCTGACTTTCTGCAGAAGAGGCACAGCTCAAGTTTTTTGCCCTGGCTCTTCGGCTGTGGGAGCAGAGGCCAACCATTCGTGCTCTACTGCCTGCGATGCTGGGCAGCCGAGAAGGGGTGCCAAAGAGGTTCCATTGTAATGGACTTTGAGTTGGGAAATCGAGGAGCGACAGCCATGCGGATGGCACCGTTGCAAAGCTGACTTTCTGCAGAAGAGGCACAGCTCAAGTTTTTTGCCCTGGCTCTTTGGCTGTGGGAGCAGAGGCCAAGCATTCGTGCTCTACTCCCTGGGATGCTGGGCAGCCGAGAAGGGGTGCCAAAGAGGTTCCATTGTAATGGACTTTGAGTTGGGAAATCGAGGAGCGACAGCCATGCGGATGGCACCGTTGCAAAGCTGACTTTCTGCAGAAGAGGCACAGCTCAAGTTTTTTGCCCTGGCTCTTTGGCTGTGGGAGCAGAGGCCAACCATTCGTGCTCTACTCCCTGGGATGCTGGGCAGCCGAGAACGGGTGCCAAAGAGGTTCCATTGTAATGGACTTTGAGTTGGGAAATCGAGGAGCCACAGAGATGCGGATGGCACCGTTGCAAAGCTGACTTTCTGCAGAAGAGGCACAGCTCAAGTTTTTTGCCCTGGCTCTTTGGCTGTGGGAGCAGAGGCCAACCGTTCGTGCTCTACTCCCTGGAATGCTGGGCAGCCGAGAAGGGGTGCCAAAGAGGTTCCATTGTAATGGACTTTGAGTTGGGAAATCGAGGAGCGACAGCCATGCGGATGGCACCGTTGCAAAGCTGACTTTCTGCAGAAGAGGCACAGCTCAAGTTTTTTGCCCTGGCTCTTCGGCTGTGGGAGCAGAGGCCAACCATTCGTGCTCTACTCCCTGGGATGCTGGGCAGCCGAGAAGGGGTGCCAAAGAGGTTCCATTGTAATGGACTTTGAGTTGGGAAATCGAGGAGCGACAGCAATGCGGATGGCACCGTTGCAAAGCTGACTTTCTGCAGAAGAGGCACAGTTCAAGTTTTTTGCCCTGGCTCTTTGGCTGTGGGAGCAGAGGCCAAGCATTCGTGCTCTACTCCCTGGCATGCTGGGCAGCCGAGAAGGGGTGCCAAAGAGGTTCTATTGTAATGGACTTTGAGTTGGGAAATCGAGGAGCGACAGCAATGCGGATGGCACCGTTGCAAAGCTGACTTTCTGCAGAAGAGGCACAGCTCAAGTTTTTTGCCGTCGCTCTTTGGCTGTGGGAGCAGAGGCCAACCATTCGTGCTCTACTCCCTGGGATGCTGGGCAGCCGAGAAGGGGTGCCAAAGAGTTTTCATTGTAATGGACTTTGAGTTGGGAAATCGAGGAGCGACAGCCATGCGGATGGCACCGTTGCAAAGCTGACTTTCTGCAGAAGAGGCACAGCTCAAGTTTTTTGCCCTGGCTCTTCGGCTGTGGGACCAGAGGCCAACCATTCGTGCTCTACTCCCTGGGATGCTGGGCAGCCGAGACCGGGTGCCAAAGAGGTTCCATTGTAATGGACTTTGAGTTGGGAAATCGAGGAGCGACAGCAATGCGGATGGCACCGTTGCAAAGCTGACTTTCTGCAGAAGAGGCACAGTTCAAGTTTTTTGCCCTGGCTCTTTGGCTGTGGGAGCAGAGGCCAAGCATTCGTGCTCTACTCCCTGGGATGCTGGGCAGCCGAGAAGGGGTGCCAAAGAGGTTCCATTGTAATGGACTTTGAGTTGGGAAATTGAGGAGCGACAGCAATGCGGATGGCACCGTTGCAAAGCTGACTTTCTGCAGAAGAGTCCCACCTCAAGTTTTTAGCCCTGGCTGTTTGGCTGTGGGAGCAGAGGCCAACCATTCGTGCTCTACTCCCTGGCATGCTGGGCAGGCGAGATGGGGTGCCAAAGAGGTTCCATTGTAACGGACTTTGAGTTGGGAAATCGAGGAGCGACAGCCATGTGGATGGCACCGTTGCAAAGCTGACTTTCTGCAGAAGAGTCCCAGCTCAAGTTTTTTGCCCTGGCTCTTTGGCTGTGGGAGCAGAGGCCAACCATTCGTGCTCTACTCCCTGGAATGCTGGGCAGGCGAGAACGGGTGCCAAAGAGGTTCCATTGTAATGGACTTTGAGTTGGGAAATCGAGGAGCGACAGCAATGCGGATGGCACCGTTGCAAAGCTGACTTTCTGCAGAAGAGGCACAGCTCAAGTTTTTTGCCCTGGCTATTCGGCTGTGGGAGCAGAGGCCAACCATTCGTGCTCTACTCCCTGGGATGCTGGGCAGCCGAGAAGGGGTGTCAAAGAGGTTCCATTGTAATGGACTTTGAGTTGGGAAATCGAGGAGCGACAGCCATGCGGATGGCACCGTTGCAAAGCTGACTTTCTGCAGAAGAGGCACAGCTCAAGTTTTTTGCCCTGGCTCTTTGGCTGTGGGAGCAGAGGCCAACCATTCGTGCTCTACTGCCTGGGATGCTGGGCAGCCGAGAAGGGGTGCCAAAGAGGTTCCATTGTAATGGACTTTGAGTTGGGAAATCGAGGAGCGACAGCAATGCGGATGGCACCGTTGCAAAGCTGACTTTCTGCAGAAGAGTCCCAGCTTAAGTTTTTTGCCCTGGCTCTTTGGCTGTGGGAGCAGAGGCCAACCATTCGTGCTCTACTCCCTGGGATGCTGGGCAGGCGAGAACGGGTGCCAAAGAGGTTCCATTGTAATGGACTTTGAGTTGGGAAATCGAGGAGCGACAGCCATGCGGATGGCACCGTTGCAAAGCTGACTTTCTGCAGAAGAGTCCCAGCTCAAGTTTTTAGCCCTGGCTGTTTGGCTGTGGGAGCAGAGGCCAACCATTCGTGCTCTACTCCCTGGGATGCTGGGCAGTCGAGAAGGGGTGCCAAAGAGGTTCCATTGTAACGGACTTTGAGTTGGGAAATCGAGGAGCGACAACCATGCGGATGGCACCGTTGCAAAGCTGACTTTCTGCAGAAGAGGCACAGCTCAAGTTTTTTGCCCTGGCTCTTCGGCTGTGGGAGCAGAGGCCAACCATTCGTGCTCTACTGCCTGCGATGCTGGGCAGCCGAGAAGGGGTGCCAAAGAGGTTCCATTGTAATGGACTTTGAGTTGGGAAATCGAGGAGCGACAGCCATGCGGATGGCACCGTTGCAAAGCTGACTTTCTGCAGAAGAGGCACAGCTCAAGTTTTTTGCCCTGGCTCTTTGGCTGTGGGAGCAGAGGCCAAGCATTCGTGCTCTACTCCCTGGGATGCTGGGCAGCCGAGAAGGGGTGCCAAAGAGCTTCCATTGTAATGGACTTTGAGTTGGGAAATCGAGGAGCGACAGCCATGCGGATGGCACCGTTGCAAAGCTGACTTTCTGCAGAAGAGGCACAGCTCAAGTTTTTTGCCCTGGCTCTTTGGCTGTGGGAGCAGAGGCCAACCATTCGTGCTCTACTCCCTGGGATGCTGGGCAGCCGAGAAGGGGTGCCAAAGAGGTTCCATTGTAATGGACTTTGAGTTGGGAAATCGAGGAGCCACAGAGATGCGGATGGCACCGTTGCAAAGCTGACTTTCTGCAGAAGAGGCACAGCTCAAGTTTTTTGCCCTGGCTCTTTGGCTGTGGGAGCAGAGGCCAACCGTTCGTGCTCTACTCCCTGGCATGCTGGGCACGCGAGATGGGGTGCCAAAGAGGTTCCATTGTAATGGACTTTGAGTTGGGAAATCGAGGAGCGACAGCCATGCGGATGGCACCGTTGCAAAGCTGACTTTCTGCAGAAGAGGCACAGCTCAAGTTTTTTGCCCTGGCTCTTCGGCTGTGGGAGCAGAGGCCAACCATTCGTGCTCTACTCCCTGGGATGCTGGGCAGCCGAGACCGGGTGCCAAAGAGGTTCCATTGTAATGGACTTTGAGTTGGGAAATCGAGGAGCGACAGCAATGCGGATGGCACCGTTGCAAAGCTGACTTTCTGCAGAAGAGGCACAGTTCAAGTTTTTTGCCCTGGCTCTTTGGCTGTGGGAGCAGAGGCCAACCATTCGTGCTCTACTCCCTGGGATGCTGGGCAGCCGAGAAGGGGTGCCAAAGAGTTTTCATTGTAATGGACTTTGAGTTGGGAAATCGAGGAGCGACAGCCATGCGGATGGCACCGTTGCAAAGCTGACTTTCTGCAGAAGAGGCACAGCTCAAGTTTTTTGCCCTGGCTCTTCGGCTGTGGGACCAGAGGCCAAGCATTCGTGCTCTACTCCCTGGGATGCTGGGCAGCCGAGACCGGGTGCCAAAGAGGTTCCATTGTAATGGACTTTGAGTTGGGAAATCGAGGAGCGACAGCAATGCGGATGGCACCGTTGCAAAGCTGACTTTCTGCAGAAGAGGCACAGTTCAAGTTTTTTGCCCTGGCTCTTTGGCTGTGGGAGCAGAGGCCAAGCATTCGTGCTCTACTCCCTGGGATGCTGGGCAGCCGAGAAGGGGTGCCAAAGAGGTTCCATTGTAATGGACTTTGAGTTGGGAAATTGAGGAGCGACAGCAATGCGGATGGCACCGTTGCAAAGCTGACTTTCTGCAGAAGAGTCCCAGCTCAAGTTTTTAGCCCTGGCTGTTTGGCTGTGGGAGCAGAGGCCAACCATTCGTGCTCTACTCCCTGGCATGCTGGGCAGGCGAGATGGGGTGCCAAAGAGGTTCCATTGTAACGGACTTTGAGTTGGGAAATCGAGGAGCGACAACCATGCGGATGGCACCGTTGCAAAGCTGACTTTCTGCAGAAGAGGCACAGCTCAAGTTTTTTGCCCTGGCTCTTCGGCTGTGGGAGCAGAGGCCAAGCATTCGTGCTCTACTCCCTGGGATGCTGGGCAGCCGAGAAGGGGTGCCAAAGAGGTTCCATTGTAATGGACTTTGAGTTGGGAAATCGAGGAGCGACAGCCATGTGGATGGCACCGTTGCAAAGCTGACTTTCTGCAGAAGAGTCCCAGCTCAAGTTTTTTGCCCTGGCTCTTTGGCTGTGGGAGCAGAGGCCAAGCATTCGTGCTCTACTCCCTGGAATGCTGGGCAGCCGAGAACGGGTGCCAAAGAGGTTCCATTGTAATGGACTTTGAGTTGGGAAATCGAGGAGCGACAGCAATGCGGATGGCACCGTTGCAAAGCTGACTTTCTGCAGAAGAGGCACAGCTCAAGTTTTTTGCCCTGGCTATTCGGCTGTGGGAGCAGAGGCCAACCATTCGTGCTCTACTCCCTGGGATGCTGGGCAGCCGAGAAGGGGTGCCAAAGAGGTTCCATTGTAATGGACTTTGAGTTGGGAAATCGAGGAGCCACAGAGATGCGGATGGCACCGTTGCAAAGCTGACTTTCTGCAGAAGAGGCACAGCTCAAGTTTTTTGCCCTGGCTCTTTGGCTGTGGGAGCAGAGGCCAACCATTCGTGCTCTACTCCCTGGAATGCTGGGCAGCCGAGAAGGGGTGCCAAAGAGGTTCCATTGTAATGGACTTTGAGTTGGGAAATCGAGGAGCGACAGCCATGCGGATGGCACCGTTGCAAAGCTGACTTTCTGCAGAAGAGGCACAGCTCAAGTTTTTTGCCCTGGCTCTTCGGCTGTGGGAGCAGAGGCCAACCATTCGTGCTCTACTCCCTGGGATGCTGGGCAGCCGAGACCGGGTGCCAAAGAGGTTCCATTGTAATGGACTTTGAGTTGGGAAATCGAGGAGCGACAGCAATGCGGATGGCACCGTTGCAAAGCTGACTTTCTGCAGAAGAGGCACAGTTCAAGTTTTTTGCCCTGGCTCTTTGGCTGTGGGAGCAGAGGCCAAGCATTCGTGATCTACTCCCTGGGATGCTGGGCAGCCGAGAAGGGGTGCCAAAGAGGTTCTATTGTAATGGACTTTGAGTTGGGAAATCGAGGAGCGACAGCAATGCGGATGGCACCGTTGCAAAGCTGACTTTCTGCAGAAGAGGCACAGCTCAAGTTTTTAGCCCTGGCTGTTTGGCTGTGGGAGCAGAGGCCAACCATTCGTGCTCTACTCCCTGGCATGCTGGGCAGGCGAGATGGGGTGCCAAAGAGGTTCCATTGTAATGGACTTTGAGTTGGGAAATCGAGGAGCGACAACCATGCGGATGGCACCGTTGCAAAGCTGACTTTCTGCAGAAGAGGCACAGCTCAAGTTTTTTGACCTGGCTCTTCGGCTGTGGGAGCAGAGGCCAACCATTCGTGCTCTACTCCCTGGGATGCTGGGCAGCCGAGAAGGGGTGCCAAAGAGGATCCATTGTAATGGACTTTGAGTTGGGAAATCGAGGAGCGACAGCCATGCGGATGGCACCGTTGCAAAGCTGACTTTCTGCAGAAGAGGCACAGCTCAAGTTTTTTGCCCTGGCTCTTTGGCTGTGGGAGCAGAGGCCAACCATTCGTGCTCTACTCCCTGGGATGCTGGGCAGCCGAGAAGGGGTGCCAAAGAGCTTCCATTGTAATGGACTTTGAGTTGGGAAATCGAGGAGCGACAGCCATGCGGATGGCACCGTTGCAAAGCTGACTTTCTGCAGAAGAGGCACAGCTCAAGTTTTTTGCCCTGGCTGTTTGGCTGTGGGAGCAGAGGCCAACCATTCGTGCTCTACTGCCTGGGATGCTGGGCAGCCGAGAAGGGGTGCCAAAGAGGTTCCATTGTAATGGACTTTGAGTTGGGAAATCGAGGAGCGACAGCAATGCGGATGGCACCGTTGCAAAGCTGACTTTCTGCAGAAGAGGCACAGCTCAAGTTTTTTGCCCTGGCTCTTTGGCTGTGGGAGCAGAGGCCAACCGTTCGTGCTCTACTCCCTGGAAAGCTGGGCAGCCGAGAAGGGGTGCCAAAGAGGTTCCATTGTAATGGACTTTGAGTTGGGAAATCGAGGAGCGACAGCCATGCGGATGGCACCGTTGCAAAGCTGACTTTCTGCAGAAGAGACCCAGCTCAAGTTTTTTGCCCTGGCTCTTTGGCTGTGGGAGCAGAGGCCAAGCATTCGTGCTCTACTCCCTGGGATGCTGGGCAGCCGAGAAGGGGTGCCAAAGAGGTTCCATTGTAATGGACTTTGAGTTGGGAAATCGAGGAGCGACAGCCATGCGGATGGCACCGTTGCAAAGCTGACTTTCTGCAGAAGAGGCACAGCTCAAGTTTTTTGCCGTGGCTCTTTAGCTGTGGGAGCAGAGGCCAACCATTCGTGCTCTACTCCCTGGGATGCTGGGCAGCCGAGAAGGGGTGCCAAAGAGGTTCCATTGTAATGGACTTTGAGTTGGGAAATCGAGGAGCGACAGCAATGCGGATGGCACCGTTGCAAAGCTGACTTTCTGCAGAAGAGGCACAGCTCAAGTTTTTTGCCCTGGCTCTTTGGCTGTGGGAGCAGAGGCCAACCATTCGTGCTCTACTCCCTGGGATGATGGGCAGCCGAGAAGGGGTGCCAAAGAGGTTCCATTGTAATGGACTTTGAGTTGGGAAATCGAGGAGCGACAGCAATGTGGATGGCACCGTTGCAAAGCTGACTTTCTGCAGAAGAGGCACAGCTCAAGTTTTTTGCCCTGGCTCTTTGGCTGTGGGAGCAGAGGCCAACCATTCGTGCTCTACTGCCTGGGATGCTGGGCAGCCGAGAAGGGGTGCCAAAGAGGTTCCATTGTAATGGACTTTGACTTGGGAAATCGAGGAGCGACAGCAATGCGGATGGCACCGTTGCAAAGCTGACTTTCTGCAGAAGAGGCACAGCTCAAGTTTTTTGCCGTCGCTCTTTGGCTGTGGGAGCAGAGGCCAACCATTCGTGCTCTACTCCCTGGGATGCTGGGCAGCCGAGAAGGGGTGCCAAAGAGTTTTCATTGTAATGGACTTTGAGTTGGGAAATCGAGGAGCGACAGCCATGCGGATGGCACCGTTACAAAGCTGACTTTCTGCAGAAGAGGCACAGCTCAAGTTTTTTGCCCTGGCTCTTCGGCTGTGGGACCAGAGGCCAACCATTCGTGCTCTACTCCCTGGGATGCTGGGCAGCCGAGACCGGGTGCCAAAGAGGTTCCATTGTAATGGACTTTGAGTTGGGAAATCGAGGAGCGACAGCAATGCGGATGGCACCGTTGCAAAGCTGACTTTCTGCAGAAGAGGCACAGTTCAAGTTTTTTGCCCTGGCTCTTTGGCTGTGGGAGCAGAGGCCAAGCATTCGTGCTCTACTCCCTGGGATGCTGGGCAGCCGAGAAGGGGTGCCAAAGAGGTTCCATTGTAATGGACTTTGAGTTGGGAAATTGAGGAGCGACAGCAATGCGGATGGCACCGTTGCAAAGCTGACTTTCTGCAGAAGAGTCCCAGCTCAAGTTTTTAGCCCTGGCTGTTTGGCTGTGGGAGCAGAGGCCAACCATTCGTGCTCTACTCCCTGGCATGCTGGGCAGGCGAGATGGGGTGCCAAAGAGGTTCCATTGTAACGGACTTTGAGTTGGGAAATCGAGGAGCGACAACCATGCGGATGGCACCGTTGCAAAGCTGACTTTCTGCAGAAGAGGCACAGCTCAAGTTTTTTGCCCTGGCTCTTCGGCTGTGGGAGCAGAGGCCAAGCATTCGTGCTCTACTCCCTGGGATGCTGGGCAGCCGAGAAGGGGTGCCAAAGAGGTTCCATTGTAATGGACTTTGAGTTGGGAAATCGAGGAGCGACAGCCATGTGGATGGCACCGTTGCAAAGCTGACTTTCTGCAGAAGAGTCCCAGCTCAAGTTTTTTGCCCTGGCTCTTTGGCTGTGGGAGCAGAGGCCAACCATTCGTGCTCTACTCCCTGGAATGCTGGGCAGGCGAGAACGGGTGCCAAAGAGGTTCCATTGTAATGGACTTTGATTTGGGAAATCGAGGAGCGACAGCAATGCGGATGGCACCGTTGCAAAGCTGACTTTCTGCAGAAGAGGCACAGCTCAAGTTTTTTGCCCTGGCTATTCGGCTGTGGGAGCAGAGGCCAACCATTCGTGCTCTACTGCCTGGGATGCTGGGCAGCCGAGAAGGGGTGTCAAAGAGGTTCCATTGTAATGGACTTTGAGTTGGGAAATCGAGGAGCGACAGCAATGCGGAGGGCACCGTTGCAAAGCTGACTTTCTGCAGAAGAGGCACAGCTCAAGTTTTTTGCCCTGGCTCTTTGGCTGTGGGAGCAGAGGCCAACCATTCGTGCTCTACTCCCTGGGATGCTGGGCAGCCGAGAAGGGGTGCCAAAGAGGTTCCATTGTAATGGACTTTGAGTTGGGAAATCGAGGAGCGACAGCAATGCGGATGGCACCGTTGCAAAGCTGACTTTCTGCAGAAGAGTCCCAGCTCAAGTTTTTAGCCCTGGCTGTTTGGCTGTGGGAGCAGAGGCCAACCATTCGTGCTCTACTCCCTGGGATGCTGGGCAGTCGAGAAGGGGTGCCAAAGAGGTTCCATTGTAACGGACTTTGAGTTGGGAAATCGAGGAGCGACAACCATGCGGATGGCACCGTTGCAAAGCTGACTTTCTGCAGAAGAGGCACAGCTCAAGTTTTTTGCCCTGGCTCTTCGGCTGTGGGAGCAGAGGCCAACCATTCGTGCTCTACTGCCTGGGATGCTGGGCAGCCGAGAAGGGGTGCCAAAGAGGTTCCATTGTAATGGACTTTGAGTTGGGAAATCGAGGAGCGACAGCCATGCGGATGGCACCGTTGCAAAGCTGACTTTCTGCAGAAGAGGCACAGCTCAAGTTTTTTGCCCTCGCTCTTCGGCTGTGGGAGCAGAGGCCAAGCATTCGTGCTCTACTCCCTGGGATGCTGGGCAGCCGAGAAGGGGTGCCAAAGAGGTTCCATTGTAATGGACTTCGAGTTGGGAAATCGAGGAGCGACAGCCATGCGGATGGCACCGTTGCAAAGCTGACTTTCTGCAGAAGAGGCACAGCTCAAGTTTTTTGCCCTGGCTCTTTGGCTGTGGGAGCAGAGGCCAACCATTCGTGCTCTACTCCCTGGGATGCTGGGCAGCCGAGAAGGGGTGCCAAAGAGGTTCCATTGTAATGGACTTTGAGTTGGGAAATCGAGGAGCGACAGCCATGCGGATGGCACCGTTGCAAAGCTGACTTTCTGCAGAAGAGGCACAGCTCAAGTTTTTTGCCCTCGCTGTTTGGCTGTGGGAGCAGAGGCCAACAATTCGTGCTCTACTGCCTGGGATGCTGGGCAGCCGAGAAGGGGTGCCAAAGAGGTTCCATTGTAATGGACTTTGAGTTGGGAAATCGAGGAGCGACAGCAATGCGGATGGCACCGTTGCAAAGCTGACTTTCTGCAGAAGAGACACAGCTCAAGTTTTTTGCCCTGGCTCTTTGGCTGTGGGAGCAGAGGCCAACCGTTCGTGCTCTACTCCCTGGAATGCTGGGCAGCCGAGAAGGGGTGCCAAAGAGGTTCCATTGTAATGGACTTTGAGTTGGGAAATCGAGGATCGACAGCCATGCGGATGGCACCGTTGCAAAGCTGACTTTCTGCAGAAGAGGCACAGCTCAAGTTTTTTGCCCTGGCTCTTTGGCTGTGGGAGCAGAGGCCAAGCATTCGTGCTCTACTCCCTGGGATGCTGGGCAGCCGAGAAGGGGTGCCAAAGAGGTTCCATTGTAATGGACTTTGAGTTGGGAAATCGAGGAGCGACAGCCATGCGGATGGCACCGTTGCAAAGCTGACTTTCTGCAGAAGAGGCACAGCTCAAGTTTTTTGCCCTGGCTCTTCGGCTGTGGGAGCAGAGGCCAACCATTCGTGCTCTACTCCCTGGGATGCTGGGCAGCCGAGAAGGGGTGCCAAAGAGGTTCCATTGTAATGGACTTTGAGTTGGGAAATCGAGGAGCGACAGCCATGCGGATGGCACCGTTGCAAAGCTGACTTTCTGCAGAAGAGGCACAGCTCAAGTTTTTTGCCCTGGCTCTTTGGCTGTGGGAGCAGAGGCCAAGCATTCGTGCTCTACTCCCTGGGATGCTGGGCAGCCGAGAAGGGGTGCCAAAGAGGTTCCATTGTAATGGACTTTGAGTTGGGAAATCGAGGAGCGACAGCCATGCGGATGGCACCGTTGCAAAGCTGACTTTCTGCAGAAGAGTCACAGCTCAAGTTTTTTGCCCTGGCTCTTTGGCTGTGGGAGCAGAGGCCAACCATTCGTGCTCTACTGCCTGGGATGCTGGGCAGCCGAGAAGGGGTGCCAAAGAGGTTCCATTGTAATGGACTTTGAGTTGGGAAATCGAGGAGCGACAGCCATGCGGATGGCACCGTTGCAAAGCTGACTTTCTGCAGAAGAGTCACAGCTCAAGTTTTTTGCCCTGGCTCTTTGGCTGTGGGAGCAGAGGCCAACCATTCGTGCTCTACTGCCTGGGATGCTGGGCAGCCGAGAAGGGGTGCCAAAGAGGTTCCATTGTAATGGACTTTGAGTTGGGAAATCGAGGAGCGACAGCAATGCGGATGGCACCGTTGCAAAGCTGACTTTCTGCAGAAGAGGCACAGCTCAAGTTTTTTGCCGTCGCTCTTTGGCTGTGGGAGCAGAGGCCAACCATTCGTGCTCTACTGCCTGGGATGCTGGGCAGCCGAGACCGGGTGCCAAAGAGGTTCCATTGTAATGGACTTTGAGTTGGGAAATCGAGGAGCGACAGCCATGCGGATGGCACCGTTGCAAAGCTGACTTTCTGCAGAAGAGGCACAGCTCAAGTTTTTTGCCCTGGCTCTTCGGCTGTGGGACCAGAGGCCAAGCATTCGTGCTCTACTCCCTGGGATGCTGGGCAGCCAAGAAGGGGTGCCAAAGAGGTTCCATTGTAATGGACTTTGAGTTGGGAAATCGAGGAGCAACAGCCATGCGGATGGCACCGTTGCAAAGCTGACTTTCTGCAGAAGAGGCACAGCTCAAGTTTTTTGCCCTGGCTCTTCGGCTGTGGGAGCAGAGGCCAACCATTCGTGCTCTACTCCCTGGGATGCTGGGCAGCCGAGAAGGGGTGCCAAAGAGGTTCCATTGTAATGGACTTTGAGTTGGGAAATCGAGGAGCGACAGCCATGCGGATGGCACCGTTGCAAAGCTGACTTTCTGCAGAAGAGTCACAGCTCAAGTTTTTTGCCCTGGCTCTTTGGCTGTGGGAGCAGAGGCCAACCATTCGTGCTCTACTGCCTGGGATGCTGGGCAGCCGAGAACGGGTGCCAAAGAGGTTCCATTGTAATGGACTTTGAGTTGGGAAATCGAGGAGCGACAGCAATGCGGATGGCACCGTTGCAAAGCTGACTTTCTGCAGAAGAGGCACAGCTCAAGTTTTTTGCCGTCGCTCTTTGGCTGTGGGAGCAGAGGCCAACCATTCGTGCTCTACTGCCTGGGATGCTGGGCAGCCGAGACCGGGTGCCAAAGAGGTTCCATTGTAATGGACTTTGAGTTGGGAAATCGAGGAGCGACAGCCATGCGGATGGCACCGTTGCAAAGCTGACTTTCTGCAGAAGAGGCACAGCTCAAGTTTTTTGCCCTGGCTCTTTGGCTGTGGGAGCAGAGGCCAACCATTCGTGCTCTACTGCCTGGGATGCTGGGCAGCCGAGAAGGGGTGCCAAAGAGGTTCCATTGTAATGGACTTTGAGTTGGGAAATCGAGGAGCGACAGCAATGCGGATGGCACCGTTGCAAAGCTGACTTTCTGCAGAAGAGGCACAGCTCAAGTTTTTTGCCCTGGCTCTTTGGCTGTGGGAGCAGAGGCCAACCATTCGTGCTCTACTCCCTGGGATGCTGGGCAGCCGAGAAGGGGTGCCAAAGAGGTTCCATTGTAATGGACTTTGAGTTGGGAAATCGAGGAGCGACAGCCATGCGGATGGCACCGTTGCAAAGCTGACTTTCTGCAGAAGAGGCACAGCTCAAGTTTCTTGCCCTGGCTCTTTGGCTGTGGGAGCAGAGGCCAACCATTCGTACTCTACTGCCTGGGATGCTGAGCAGCCGAGAAGGGGTGCCAAAGAGGTTCCATTGTAATGGACTTTGAGTTGGGAAATCGAGGAGCGACAGCCATGCGGATGGCACCGTTGCAAAGCTGACTTTCTGCAGAAGAGGCACAGCTCAAGTTTTTTGCCCTGGCTCTTTGGCTGTGGGAGCAGAGGCCAACCATTCGTGCTCTACTCCCTGGGATGCTGGGCAGCCGAGAAGGGGTGCCAAAGAGCTTCCATTGTAATGGACTTTGAGTTGGGAAATCGAGGAGCGACAGCCATGCGGATGGCACCGTTGCAAAGCTGACTTTCTGCAGAAGAGTCACAGCTCAAGTTTTTTGCCCTGGCTCTTTGGCTGTGGGAGCAGAGGCCAACCATTCGTGCTCTACTCCCTGGGATGCTGGGCAGGCAAGAAGGGGTGCCAGAGAGGTTCCATTGTAATGGACTTTGAGTTGGGAAATCGAGGAGCGACAGCCATGCGGATGGCACCGTTGCAAAGCTGACTTTCTGCAGAAGAGGCACAGCTCAAGTTTTTTGCCCTGGCTCTTTGGCTGTGGGAGCAGAGGCCAACCATTCGTGCTCTACTCCCTGGGATGCTGGGCAGACGAGAAGGGGTGCCAAAGATGTTCCATTGTAATGGACTTTGAGTTGGGAAATCGAGGAGCGACAGCCATGCGGATGGCACCGTTGCAAAGCTGACTTTCTGCAGAAGAGTCACAGCTCAAGTTTTTTGCCCTGGCTCTTCGGCTGTGGGAGCAAAGGCCAACCATTCGTGCTCTACTCCCTGGGATGCTGGGCAGCCGAGAAGGGGTGCCAAAGAGGTTCCATTGTAATGGACTTTGAGTTGGGAAACCGAGGAGCGACAGCAATGCGGATGGCACCGTTGCAAAGCTGACTTTCTGCAGAAGAGACCCAGCTCAAGTTTTTTGCCCTGGCTCTTTGGCTGTGGGAGCAGAGGCCAAGCATTCGTGCTCTACTCCCTGGGATGCTGGGCAGCCGAGAAGGGGTGCCAAAGAGGTTCCATTGTAATGGACTTTGAGTTGGGAAATCGAGGAGCGACAGCAATGCGGATGGTACAGTTGCAAAGCTGACTTTCTGCAGAAGAGGCACAGCTCAAGTTTCTTGCCCTGGCTCTTTGGCTGTGGGAGCAGAGGCCAACCATTCGTGCTCTACTCCCTGGGATGCTGGGCAGCCGAGACCGGGTGCCAAAGAGGTTCCATTGTAATGGACTTTGAGTTGGGAAATCGAGGAGCGACAGCCATGCGGATGGCACCGTTGCAAAGCTGACTTTCTGCAGAAGAGGCACAGCTCAAGTTTTTTGCCCTGGCTCTTTGGCTGTGGGAGCAGAGGCCAACCATTCGTGCTCTATTCCCTGGGATGCTGGGCAGCCGAGAAGGGGTGCCAAAGAGGTTCCATTGTAATGGACTTTGAGTTGGGAAATCGAGGAGCGACAGCAATGCGGATGGCACCGTTGCAAAGCTGACTTTCTGCAGAAGAGGCACAGCTCAAGTTTTTTGCCCTGGCTCTTCGGCTGTGGGACCAGAGGCCAACCATTCGTGCTCTACTCCCTGGGATGCTGGGCAGCCGAGAACAGGTGCCAAAGAGGTTCCATTGTAATGGACTTTGAGTTGGGAAATCGAGGAGCGACAGCAATGCGGATGGCACCGTTGCAAAGCTGACTTTCTGCAGAAGAGGCACAGCTCAAGTTTTTTGCCCTGGCTCTTTGGCTGTGGGAGCAGAGGCCAACCATTCGTGCTCTACTGCCTGGGATGCTGGGCAGCCGAGAAGGGGTGCCAAAGAGGTTCCATTGTAATGGACTTTGAGTTGGGAAATCGAGGAGTGACATCAATGCGGATGGCACCGTTGCAAAGCTGACTTTCTGCAGAAGAGGCACAGCTGAAGTCTTTTGCCGTCGCTGTTCGGCTGTGGGAGCAGAGGCCAAGCATTCGTGCTCTACTCCCTGGGATGCTGGGCAGCCGAGAAGGGGTGCCAAAGAGGTTCCATTGTAATGGACTTTGAGTTGGGAAATCGAGGAGCGACAGCCATGCGGATGGCACCGTTGCAAAGCTGACTTTCTGCAGAAGAGGCACAGCTCAAGTTTTTTGCCCTGGCTCTTCGGCTGTGGGAGCAGAGGCCAACCATTCGTGCTCTACTGCCTGGGATGCTGGGCAGCCGAGAAGGGGTGCCAAAGAGGTTCCATTGTAATGGACTTTGAGTTGGGAAATCGAGGAGCGACAGCAATGCGGATGGCACCGTTGCAAAGCTGACTTTCTGCAGAAGAGGCACAGCTCAAGTTTTTTGCCCTGGCTCTTTGGCTGTGGGAGCAGAGGCCAACCATTCGTGCTCTACTCCCTGGGATGCTGGGCAGCCGAGAAGGGGTGCCAAAGAGGTTCCATTGTAATGGACTTTGAGTTGGGAAATCGAGGAGCGACAGCCATGCGGATGGCACCGTTGCAAAGCTGACTTTCTGCAGAAGAGGCACAGCTCAAGTTTTTTGCCCTGGCTCTTTGGCTGTGGGAGCAGAGGCCAACCATTCGTGCTCTACTCCCTGGGATGCTGGGCAGCCGAGAAGGGGTGCCAAAGAGGTTCCATTGTAATGGACTTTGAGTTGGGAAATCGAGGAGCGACAGCCATGCGGATGGCACCGTTGCAAAGCTGACTTTCTGCAGAAGAGGCACAGCTCAAGTTTTTTGCCCTGGCTCTTCGGCTGTGGGAGCAGAGGCCAACCATTCGTGCTCTACTGCCTGGGATGCTGGGCAGCCGAGAAGGGGTGTCAAAGAGGTTCCATTGTAATGGACTTTGAGTTGGGAAATCGAGGAGCGACAGCCATGCGGATGGCACCGTTGCAAAGCTGACTTTCTGCAGAAGAGGCACAGCTCAAGTTTTTTGCCCTGGCTCTTCGGCTGTGGGAGCAGAGGCCAACCATTCGTGCTCTACTCCCTGGGATGCTGGGCAGCCGAGAAGGGGTGCCAAAGAGGTTCCATTGTAATGGAATTTGAGTTGGGAAATCGAGGAGCGACAGCCATGCGGATGGCACCGTTGCAAAGCTGACTTTCTGCAGAAGAGGCACAGCTCAAGTTTTTTGCCGTGGCTCTTTGGCTGTGGGAGCAGAGGCCAACCATTCGTGCTCTACTGCCTGGGATGCTGGGCAGCCGAGAAGGGGTGTCAAAGAGGTTCCATTGTAATGGACTTTGAGTTGGGAAATCGAGGAGTGACATCAATGCGGATGGCACCGTTGCAAAGCTGACTTTCTGCAGAAGAGGCACAGCTCAAGTTTTTTGCCCTGGCTCTTTGGCTGTGGGAGCAGAGGCCAACCATTCGTGCTCTACTGCCTGGGATGCTGGGCAGCCGAGAAGGGGTGCCAAAGAGGTTCCATTGTAATGGACTTTGAGTTGGGAAATCGAGGAGTGACATCAATGCGGATGGCACCGTTGCAAAGCTGACTTTCTGCAGAAGAGGCACAGCTCAAGTTTTTTGCCCTGGCTCTTCGGCTGTGGGAGCAGAGGCCAACCATTCGTGCTCTACTCCCTGGGATGCTGGGCAGCCGAGAACGGGTGCCAAAGAGGTTCCATTGTAATGGACTTTGAGTTGGGAAATCGAGGAGCGACAGCCATGCGGATGGCACCGTTGCAAAGCTGACTTTCTGCAGAAGAGGCACAGCTCAAGTTTTTTGCCCTGGCTGTTTGGCTGTGGGAGCAGAGGCCAACCATTCGTGCTCTACTCCCTGGGATGCTGGGCAGCCGAGAAGGGGTGCCAAAGAGGTTCCATTGTAATGGACTTTGAGTTGGGAAATCGAGGAGCGACAGCCATGCGGATGGCACCGTTGCAAAGCTGACTTTCTGCAGAAGAGGCACAGCTCAAGTTTTTTGCCCTGGCTCTTCGGCTGTGGGAGCAGAGGCCAACCATTCGTGCTCTACTGCCTGGGATGCTGGGCAGCCGAGAAGGGGTGTCAAAGAGGTTCCATTGTAATGGACTTTGAGTTGGGAAATCGAGGAGCGACAGCCATGCGGATGGCACCGTTGCAAAGCTGACTTTCTGCAGAAGAGGCACAGCTCAAGTTTTTTGCCCTGGCTCTTCGGCTGTGGGAGCAGAGGCCAACCATTCGTGCTCTACTCCCTGGGATGCTGGGTAGCCGAGAAGGGGTGCCAAAGAGGTTCCATTGTAATGGACTTTGAGTTGGGAAATCGAGGAGCGACAGCCATGCGGATGGCACCGTTGCAAAGCTGACTTTCTGCAGAAGAGGCACAGCTCAAGTTTTTTGCCGTGGCTCTTTGGCTGTGGGAGCAGAGGCCAACCATTCGTGCTCTACTGCCTGGGATGCTGGGCAGCCGAGAAGGGGTGTCAAAGAGGTTCCATTGTAATGGACTTTGAGTTGGGAAATCGAGGAGTGACATCAATGCGAATGGCACCGTTGCAAAGCTGACTTTCTGCAGAAGAGGCACAGCTCAAGTTTTTTGCCCTGGCTCTTTGGCTGTGGGAGCAGAGGCCAACCATTCGTGCTCTACTGCCTGGGATGCTGGGCAGCCGAGAAGGGGTGCCAAAGAGGTTCCATTGTAATGGACTTTGAGTTGGGAAATCGAGGAGTGACATCAATGCGGATGGCACCGTTGCAAAGCTGACTTTCTGCAGAAGAGGCACAGCTCAAGTTTTTTGCCCTGGCTCTTCGGCTGTGGGAGCAGAGGCCAACCATTCGTGCTCTACTCCCTGGGATGCTGGGCAGCCGAGAACGGGTGCCAAAGAGGTTCCATTGTAATGGACTTTGAGTTGGGAAATCGAGGAGCGACAGCCATGCGGATGGCACCGTTGCAAAGCTGACTTTCTGCAGAAGAGGCACAGCTCAAGTTTTTTGCCCTGGCTCTTTGGCTGTGGGAGCAGAGGCCAACCATTCGTGCTCTACTCCCTGGGATGCTGGGCAGCCGAGAAGGGGTGCCAAAGAGGTTCCATTGTAATGGACTTTGAGTTGGGAAATCGAGGAGCGACAGCCATGCGGATGGCACCGTTGCAAAGCTGACTTTCTGCAGAAGAGGCACAGCTCAAGTTTTTTGCCCTGGCTCTTCGGCTGTGGGAGCAGAGGCCAACCATTCGTGCTCTACTCCCTGGGATGCTGGGCAGCCGAGAAGGGGTGTCAAAGAGGTTCCATTGTAATGGACTTTGAGTTGGGAAATCGAGGAGCGACAGCCATGCGGATGGCACCGTTGCAAAGCTGACTTTCTGCAGAAGAGACCCAGCTCAAGTTTTTTGCCCTGGCTCTTTGGCTGTGGGAGCAGAGGCCAACCATTCGTGCTCTACTCCCTGGGATGCTGGGCAGCCGAGAAGGGTTGCCAAAGAGGTTCCATTGTAATGGAATTTGAGTTGGGAAATCGAGGAGCGACAGCCATGCGGATGGCACCGTTGCAAAGCTGACTTTCTGCAGAAGAGGCACAGCTCAAGTTTTTTGCCCTGGCTCTTTGGCTGTGGGAGCAGAGGCCAACCATTCGTGCTCTACTGCCTGGGATGCTGGGCAGCCGAGAAGGGGTGTCAAAGAGGTTCCATTGTAATGGACTTTGAGTTGGGAAATCGAGGAGCGACAGCCATGCGGATGGCACCGTTGCAAAGCTGACTTTCTGCAGAAGAGGCACAGCTCAAGTTTTTTGCCCTGGCTCTTCGGCTGTGGGAGCAGAGGCCAACCATTCGTGCTCTACTCCCTGGGATGCTGGGCAGCCGAGAAGGAGTGCCAAAGAGGTTCCATTGTAATGGACTTTTAGTTGGGAAATCGAGGAGCGACAGCCATGCGGATGGCACCGTTGCAAAGGTGACTTTGTGCAGAAGAGGCACAGCTCAAGTTTTTTGCCCGGGCTCTTCGGCTGTGGGAGCAGATGCCAACCATTCGTGCTCTACTCCCTGGGATGCTGGGCAGCCGAGAAGGGGTGCCAAAGAGGTTCCATTGTAATGGACTTTGAGTTGGGAAATCGAGGAGCGACAGCAATGCGGATGGCACCGTTGCAAAGCTGACTTTCTGCAGAAGAGGCACAGCTCAAGTTTTTTGCCCTGGCTCTTTGGCTGTGGGAGCAGAGGCCAAGCATTCGTGCTCTACTCCCTGGGATGCTGGGCAGCCGAGAAGGGGTGCCAAAGAGGTTCCATTGTAATGGACTTTGAGTTGGGAAATCGAGGAGCGACATCAATGCGGATGGCACCGTTGCAAAGCTGACTTTCTGCAGAAGAGGCACAGCTCAAGTTTTTTGCCGTCGCTCTTTGGCTGTGGGAGCAGAGGCCAAGCATTCGTGCTCTACTGCCTGGGATGCTGGGCAGCCGAGAAGGGGTGCCAAAGAGGTTCCATTGTAATGGACTTTGAGTTGGGAAATCGAGGAGCGACAGCAATGCGGATGGCACCGTTGCAAAGCTGACTTTCTGCAGAAGAGGCACAGCTCAAGTTTTTTTCCCTGGCTCTTTGGCTGTGGGAGCAGAGGCCAACCATTCGTGCTCTACTGCCTGGGATGCTGGGCAGCCGAGAAGGGGTGCCAAAGAGGTTCCATTGTAATGGACTTTGAGTTGGGAAATCGAGGAGCGACAGCCATGCGTTGCAAAAGCTGACTTTCTGCAGAAGAGGCACAGCTCAAGTTTTTTGCCCTGGCTCTTTGGCTGTGGGAGCAGAGGCCAAGCATTCGTGCTCTACTCCCTGGGATGCTGGGCAGCCGAGAAGGGGTGCCAAAGAGGTTCCATTGTAATGGACTTTGAGTTGGGAAATCGAGGAGCGACAGCCATGCGGATGGCACCGTTGCAAAGCTGACTTTCTGCAGAAGAGGCACAGTTCAAGTTTTTTGCCCTGGCTCTTTGGCTGTGGGAGCAGAGGCAAACCATTCGTGCTCTACTGCCTGGGATGCTGGGCAGCCGAGAAGGGGTGCCAAAGAGGTTCCATTGTAATGGACTTTGAGTTGGGAAATCGAGGAGCGACAGCCATGCGGATGGCACCGTTGCAAAGCTGACTTTCTGCAGAAGAGGCACAGCTCAAGTTTTTTGCCCTGGCTCTTTGGCTGTGGGAGCAGAGGCCAACCATTCGTGCTCTACTGCCTGGGATGCTGGGCAGCCGAGAAGGGGTGTCAAAGAGGTTCCATTGTAATGGACTTTGAGTTGGGAAATCGAGGAGCGACAGCAATGCGGATGGCACCGTTGCAAAGCTGACTTTCTGCAGAAGAGGCACAGCTCAAGTTTTTTGCCCTCGCTCTTTGGCTGTGGGAGCAGAGGCCAACCATTCGTGCTCTACTCCCTGGGATGCTGGGCAGCCGAGAAGGGGTGCCAAAGAGGTTCCATTGTAATGGACTTTGAGTTGGGAAATCGAGGAGCGACAGCAATGCGGATGGCACCGTTGCAAAGCTGACTTTCTGCAGAAGAGGCACAGCTCAAGTTTTTTGCCCTGGCTCTTTGGCTGTGGGAGCAGAGGCCAACCATTCGTGCTCTACTCCCTGGGATGCTGGGCAGCCGAGAACGGGTGCCAAAGAGGTTCCATTGTAATGGACTTTGAGTTGGGAAATCGAGGAGCGACAGCAATGCGGATGGCACCGTTGCAAAGCTGACTTTCTGCAGAAGAGGCACAGCTCAAGTTTTTTGCCCTGGCTCTTTGGCTGTGGGAGCAGAGGCCAAGCATTCGTGCTCTACTCCCTGGGATGCTGGGCAGCCGAGAAGGGGTGCCAAAGAGGTTCCATTGTAATGGACTTTGAGTTGGGAAATCGAGGAGCGACAGCCATGCGGATGGCACCGTTGCAAAGCTGACTTTCTGCAGAAGAGGCACAGCTCAAGTTTTTTGCCCTGGCTCTTTGGCTGTGGGAGCAGAGGCCAACCATTCGTGCTCTACTCCCTGGGATGCTGGGCAGCCGAGAAGGGGTGCCAAAGAGGTTCCATTGTAATGGACTTTGAGTTGGGAAATCGAGGAGCGACAGCCATGCGGATGGCACCGTTGCAAAGCTGACTTTCTGCAGAAGAGGCACAGCTCAAGTTTTTTGCCCTGGCTCTTTGGCTGTGGGAGCAGAGGCAAACCATTCGTGCTCTACTCCCTGGGATGCTGGGCAGCCGAGAAGGGGTGTCAAAGAGGTTCCATTGTAATGGACTTTGAGTTGGGAAATCGAGGAGCGACAGCCATGCGGATGGCACCGTTGCAAAGCTGACTTTCTGCAGAAGAGGCACAGCTCAAGTTTTTTGCCCTGGCTCTTCGGCTGTGGGAGCAGAGGCCAACCATTCGTGCTCTACTCCCTGGGATGCTGGGCAGCCGAGAACAGGTGCCAAAGAGGTTCCATTGTAATGGACTTTGAGTTGGGAAATCGAGGAGCGACAGCCATGCGGATGGCACCGTTGCAAAGCTGACTTTCTGCAGAAGAGGCACAGCTCAAGTTTTTTGCCGTCGCTCTTTGGCTGTGGGAGCAGAGGCCAACCATTCGTGCTCTACTCCCTGGGATGCTGGGCAGACGAGAAGGGGTGCCAAAGAGGTTCCATTGTAATGGACTTTGAGTTGGGAAATCGAGGAGCGACAGCAATGCGGATGGCACCGTTGCAAAGCTGACTTTCTGCAGAAGAGGCACAGCTCAAGTTTTTTGCCCTGGCTCTTTGGCTGTGGGAGCAGAGGCCAACCATTCGTGCTCTACTCCCTGGGATGCTGGGCAGCCGAGAAGGGGTGCCAAAGAGGTTCCATTGTAATGGACTTTGAGTTGGGAAATCGAGGAGCGACAGCCATGCGGATGGCACCGTTGCAAAGCTGACTTTCTGCAGAAGAGGCACAGCTCAAGTTTTTTGCCCTCGCTCTTCGGCTGTGGGAGCAGAGGCCAACCATTCGTGCTCTACTCCCTGGGATGCTGGGCAGCCGAGAAGGGGTGCCAAAGAGGTTCCATTGTAATGGAATTTGAGTTGGGAAATCGAGGAGCGACAGCCATGCGGATGGCACCGTTGCAAAGCTGACTTTCTGCAGAAGAGGCACAGCTCAAGTTTTTTGCCCTGGCTCTTCGGCTGTGGGAGCAGAGGCCAACCATTCGTGCTCTACTGCCTGGGATGCTGGGCAGCCGAGAAGGGGTGCCAAAGAGGTTCCATTGTAATGGACTTTGAGTTGGGAAATCGAGGAGCGACAGCCATGCGGATGGCACCGTTGCAAAGCTGACTTTCTGCAGAAGAGGCACAGCTCAAGTTTTTTGCCCTGGCTCTTCGGCTGTGGGAGCAGAGGCCAACCATTCGTGCTCTACTCCCTGGGATGCTGGGCAGCCGAGAAGGGGTGCCAAAGAGGTTCCATTGTAATGGACTTTGAGTTGGGAAATCGAGGAGCGACAGCCATGCGGATGGCACCGTTGCAAAGCTGACTTTCTGCAGAAGAGGCACAGCTCAAGTTTTTTTCCCTGGCTCTTTGGCTGTGGGAGCAGAGGCCAACCATTCGTGCTCTACTGCCTGGGATGCTGGGCAGCCGAGAAGGGGTGCCAAAGAGGTTCCATTGTAATGGACTTTGAGTTGGGAAATCGAGGAGCGACAGCCATGCGGATGGCACCGTTGCAAAGCTGACTTTCTGCAGAAGAGGCACAGCTCAAGTTTTTTGCCCTGGCTCTTCGGCTGTGGGAGCAGAGGCCAACCATTCGTGCTCTACTGCGTGGGATGCTGGGCAGCCGAGAAGGGGTGCCAAAGAGGTTCCATTGTAATGGACTTTGAGTTGGGAAATCGAGGAGCGACAGCCATGCGGATGGCACCGTTGCGAAGTTGACTTTCTGCAGAAGAGGCACAGCTCAAGTTTTTTGCCCTGGCTCTTTGGCTGTGGGAGCAGAGGCCAACCATTCGTGCTCTACTCCCTGGGATGCTGGGCAGCCGAGAAGGGGTGCCAAAGAGGTTCCATTGTAATGGACTTTGAGTTGGGAAATCGAGGAGCGACAGCAATGTGGATGGCACCGTTGCAAAGCTGACTTTCTGCAGAAGAGGCACAGCTCAAGTTTTTTGCCCTGGCTCTTTGGCTGTGGGAGCAGAGGCCAAGCATTCGTGCTCTACTCCCTGGGATGCTGGGCAGCCGAGAAGGGGTGCCAAAGAGGTTCCATTGTAATGGACTTTGAGTTGGGAAATCGAGGAGCGACAGCCATGCGGATGGCACCGTTGCAAAGCTGACTTTGTGCAGAAGAGGCACAGCTCAAGTTTTTTGCCCTGGCTCTTTGGCTGTGGGAGCAGAGGCCAACCATTCGTGCTCTACTCCCTGGGATGCTGGGCAGCCGAGAAGGGGTGCCAAAGAGGTTCCATTGTAATGGACTTTGAGTTGGGAAATCGAGGAGCGACAGCCATGCGGATGGCACCGTTGCAAAGCTGACTTTCTGCAGAAGAGGCACAGCTCAAGTTTTTTGCCCTGGCTCTTTGGCTGTGGGAGCAGAGGCAAACCATTCGTGCTCTACTGCCTGGGATGCTGGGCAGCCGAGAAGGGGTGTCAAAGAGGTTCCATTGTAATGGACTTTGAGTTGGGAAATCGAGGAGCGACAGCCATGCGGATGGCACCGTTGCAAAGCTGACTTTCTGCAGAAGAGGCACAGCTCAAGTTTTTTGCCCTGGCTCTTCGGCTGTGGGAGCAGAGGCCAACCATTCGTGCTCTACTCCCTGGGATGCTGGGCAGCCGAGAACAGGTGCCAAAGAGGTTCCATTGTAATGGACTTTGAGTTGGGAAATCGAGGAGCGACAGCCATGCGGATGGCACCGTTGCAAAGCTGACTTTCTGCAGAAGAGTCACAGCTCAAGTTTTTTGCCCTGGCTCTTTGGCTGTGGGAGCAGAGGCCAACCATTCGTGCTCTACTCCCTGGGATGCTGGGCAGACGAGAAGGGGTGCCAAAGAGGTTCCATTGTAATGGACTTTGAGTTGGGAAATCGAGGAGCGACAGCCATGCGGATGGCACCGTTGCAAAGCTGACTTTCTGCAGAAGAGGCACAGCTCAAGTTTTTTGCCCTGGCTCTTCGGCTGTGGGAGCAGAGGCCAACCATTCGTGCTCTACTCCCTGGGATGCTGGGCAGCCGAGAAGGGGTGCCAAAGAGGTTCCATTGTAATGGACTTTGAGTTGGGAAATCGAGGAGCGACAGCCATGCGGATGGCACCGTTGCGAAGTTGACTTTCTGCAGAAGAGGCACAGCTCAAGTTTTTTGCCCTGGCTCTTTGGCTGTGGGAGCAGAGGCCAACCATTCGTGCTCTACTCCCTGGGATGCTGGGCAGCCGAGAAGGGGTGCCAAAGAGGTTCCATTGTAATGGACTTTGAGTTGGGAAATCGAGGAGCGACAGCAATGTGGATGGCACCGTTGCAAAGGTGACTTTCTGCAGAAGAGGCACAGCTCAAGTTTTTTGCCCTGGCTCTTTGGCTGTGGGAGCAGAGGCCAAGCATTCGTGCTCTACTCCCTGGGATGCTGGGCAGCCGAGAAGGGGTGCCAAAGAGGTTCCATTGTAATGGACTTTGAGTTGGGAAATCGAGGAGCGACAGCCATGCGGATGGCACCGTTGCAAAGCTGACTTTGTGCAGAAGAGGCACAGCTCAAGTTTTTTGCCCTGGCTCTTTGGCTGTGGGAGCAGAGGCCAACCATTCGTGCTCTACTCCCTGGGATGCTGGGCAGCCGAGAAGGGGTGCCAAAGAGGTTCCATTGTAATGGACTTTGAGTTGGGAAATCGAGGAGCGACAGCCATGCGGATGGCACCGTTGCAAAGCTGACTTTCTGCAGAAGAGGCACAGCTCAAGTTTTTTGCCCTGGCTCTTTGGCTGTGGGAGCAGAGGCAAACCATTCGTGCTCTACTCCCTGGGATGCTGGGCAGCCGAGAAGGGGTGTCAAAGAGGTTCCATTGTAATGGACTTTGAGTTGGGAAATCGAGGAGCGACAGCCATGCGGATGGCACCGTTGCAAAGCTGACTTTCTGCAGAAGAGGCACAGCTCAAGTTTTTTGCCCTGGCTCTTCGGCTGTGGGAGCAGAGGCCAACCATTCGTGCTCTACTCCCTGGGATGCTGGGCAGCCGAGAACAGGTGCCAAAGAGGTTCCATTGTAATGGACTTTGAGTTGGGAAATCGAGGAGCGACAGCCATGCGGATGGCACCGTTGCAAAGCTGACTTTCTGCAGAAGAGGCACAGCTCAAGTTTTTTGCCGTCGCTCTTTGGCTGTGGGAGCAGAGGCCAACCATTCGTGCTCTACTGCCTGGGATGCTGGGCAGACGAGAAGGGGTGCCAAAGAGGTTCCATTGTAATGGACTTTGAGTTGGGAAATCGAGGAGCGACAGCCATGCGGATGGCACCGTTGCAAAGCTGACTTTCTGCAGAAGAGGCACAGCTCAAGTTTTTTGCCCTGGCTCTTCGGCTGTGGGAGCAGAGGCCAACCATTCGTGCTCTACTCCCTGGGATGCTGGGCAGACGAGAAGGGGTGCCAAAGAGGTTCCATTGTAATGGACTTTGAGTTGGGAAATCGAGGAGCGACAGCCATGCGGATGGCACCGTTGCAAAGCTGACTTTCTGCAGAAGAGGCACAGCTCAAGTTTTTTGCCCTCGCTCTTCGGCTGTGGGAGCAGAGGCCAACCATTCGTGCTCTACTCCCTGGGATGCTGGGCAGCCGAGAAGGGGTGCCAAAGAGGTTCCATTGTAATGGACTTTGAGTTGGGAAATCGAGGAGCGACAGCCATGCGGATGGCACCGTTGCAAAGGTGACTTTCTGCAGAAGAGGCACAGCTCAAGTTTTTTGCCCTCGCTCTTCGGCTGTGGGAGCAGAGGCCAACCATTCGTGCTCTACTGCCTGGGATGCTGGGCAGCCGAGAAGGGGTGCCAAAGAGGTTCCATTGTAATGGACTTTGAGTTGGGAAATCGAGGAGCGACAGCCATGCGGATGGCACCGTTGCGAAGTTGACTTTCTGCAGAAGAGGCACAGCTCAAGTTTTTTGCCGTGGCTCTTCGGCTGTGGGAGCAGAGGCCAACCATTCGTGCTCTACTCCCTGGGATGCTGGGCAGCCGAGAAGGGGTGCCAAAGAGGTTCCATTGTAATGGACTTTGAGTTGGGAAATCGAGGAGCGACAGCAATGTGGATGGCACCGTTGCAAAGGTGACTTTCTGCAGAAGAGGCACAGCTCAAGTTTTTTGCCCTGGCTCTTCGGCTGTGGGAGCAGAGGCCAACCATTCGTGCTCTACTGCCTGGGATGCTGGGCAGCCGAGAAGGGGTGCCAAAGAGGTTCCATTGTAATGGACTTTGAGTTGGGAAATCGAGGAGCGACAGCCATGCGGATGGCACCGTTGCAAAGCTGACTTTCTGCAGAAGAGGCACAGCTCAAGTTTTTTGCCCTGGCTCTTCGGCTGTGGGAGCAGAGGCCAACCATTCGTGCTCTACTGCCTGGGATGCTGGGCAGCCGAGAAGGGGTGCCAAAGAGGTTCCATTGTAATGGACTTTGAGTTGGGAAATCGAGGAGCGACAGCCATGCGGATGGCACCGTTGCAAAGCTGACTTTCTGCAGAAGAGGCACAGCTCAAGTTTTTTGCCCTCGCTCTTCGGCTGTGGGAGCAGAGGCCAACCATTCGTGCTCTACTCCCTGGGATGCTGGGCAGCCGAGAAGGGGTGCCAAAGAGGTTCCATTGTAATGGACTTTGAGTTGGGAAATCGAGGAGCGACAGCCATGCGGATGGCACCGTTGCAAAGCTGACTTTCTGCAGAAGAGGCACAGCTCAAGTTTTTTGCCCTGGCTCTTTGGCTGTGGGAGCAGAGGCCAACCATTCGTGCTCTACTCCCTGGGATGCTGGGCAGCCGAGAAGGGGTGCCAAAGAGGTTCCATTGTAATGGACTTTGAGTTGGGAAATCGAGGAGCGACAGCCATGCGGATGGCACCGTTGCAAAGCTGACTTTCTGCAGAAGAGGCACAGCTCAAGTTTTTTGCCCTCGCTCTTCGGCTGTGGGAGCAGAGGCCAACCATTCGTGCTCTACTCCCTGGGATGCTGGGCAGCCGAGAAGGGGTGCCAAAGAGGTTCCATTGTAATGGACTTTGAGTTGGGAAATCGAGGAGCGACAGCAATGTGGATGGCACCGTTGCAAAGGTGACTTTCTGCAGAAGAGGCACAGCTCAAGTTTTTTGCCCTGGCTCTTCGGCTGTGGGAGCAGAGGCCAACCATTCGTGCTCTACTCCCTGGGATGCTGGGCAGCCGAGAACGGGTGCCAAAGAGGTTCCATTGTAATGGACTTTGAGTTGGGAAATCGAGGAGCGACAGCAATGTGGATGGCACCGTTGCAAAGGTGACTTTCTGCAGAAGAGGCACAGCTCAAGTTTTTTGCCCTGGCTCTTCGGCTGTGGGAGCAGAGGCCAACCATTCGTGCTCTACTCCCTGGGATGCTGGGCAGCCGAGAACGGGTGCCAAAGAGGTTCCATTGTAATGGACTTTGAGTTGGGAAATCGAGGAGCGACAGCAATGCGGATGGCACCGTTGCAAAGCTGACTTTCTGCAGAAGAGGCACAGCTCAAGTTTTTTGCCCTGGCTCTTTGGCTGTGGGAGCAGAGGCCAACCATTCGTGCTCTACTCCCTGGGATGCTGGGCAGCCGAGAAGGGGTGCCAAAGAGGTTCCATTGTAATGGACTTTGAGTTGGGAAATCGAGGAGCGACAGCCATGCGGATGGCACCGTTGCAAAGCTGACTTTCTGCAGAAGAGGCACAGCTCAAGTTTTTTGCCCTGGCTCTTTGGCTGTGGGAGCAGAGGCCAACCATTCGTGCTCTACTCCCTGGGATGCTGGGCAGCCGAGAAGGGGTGCCAAAGAGGTTCCATTGTAATGGACTTTGAGTTGGGAAATCGAGGAGCGACAGCCATGCGGATGGCACCGTTGCAAAGCTGACTTTCTGCAGAAGAGGCACAGCTCAAGTTTTTTGCCCTGGCTCTTCGGCTGTGGGAGCAGAGGCCAACCATTCGTGCTCTACTCCCTGGGATGCTGGGCAGCCGAGAAGGGGTGCCAAAGAGGTTCCATTGTAATGGACTTTGAGTTGGGAAATCGAGGAGCGACAGCCATGCGGATGGCACCGTTGCAAAGCTGACTTTCTGCAGAAGAGGCACAGCTCAAGTTTTTTGCCCTGGCTCTTCGGCTGTGGGAGCAGAGGCCAACCATTCGTGCTCTACTGCCTGGGATGCTGGGCAGCCGAGAAGGGGTGCCAAAGAGGTTCCATTGTAATGGACTTTGAGTTGGGAAATCGAGGAGCGACAGCCATGCGGATGGCACCGTTGCGAAGTTGACTTTCTGCAGAAGAGGCACAGCTCAAGTTTTTTGCCCTGGCTCTTTGGCTGTGGGAGCAGAGGCCAACCATTCGTGCTCTACTCCCTGGGATGCTGGGCAGCCGAGAAGGGGTGCCAAAGAGGTTCCATTGTAATGGACTTTGAGTTGGGAAATCGAGGAGCGACAGCAATGTGGATGGCACCGTTGCAAAGGTGACTTTCTGCAGAAGAGGCACAGCTCAAGTTTTTTGCCCTGGCTCTTTGGCTGTGGGAGCAGAGGCCAACCATTCGTGCTCTACTCCCTGGGATGCTGGGCAGCCGAGAAGGGGTGCCAAAGAGGTTCCATTGTAATGGACTTTGAGTTGGGAAATCGAGGAGCGACAGCAATGCGGATGGCACCGTTGCAAAGCTGACTTTCTGCAGAAGAGGCACAGCTCAAGTTTTTTGCCCTCGCTCTTCGGCTGTGGGAGCAGAGGCCAACCATTCGTGCTCTACTCCCTGGGATGCTGGGCAGCCGAGAAGGGGTGCCAAAGAGGTTCCATTGTAATGGACTTTGAGTTGGGAAATCGAGGAGCGACAGCCATGCGGATGGCACCGTTGCAAAGCTGACTTTCTGCAGAAGAGGCACAGCTCAAGTTTTTTGCCCTGGCTCTTCGGCTGTGGGAGCAGAGGCCAACCATTCGTGCTCTACTCCCTGGGATGCTGGGCAGCCGAGAAGGGGTGCCAAAGAGGTTCCATTGTAATGGACTTTGAGTTGGGAAATCGAGGAGCGACAGCCATGCGGATGGCACCGTTGCAAAGCTGACTTTCTGCAGAAGAGGCACAGCTCAAGTTTTTTGCCCTGGCTCTTCGGCTGTGGGAGCAGAGGCCAACCATTCGTGCTCTACTCCCTGGGATGCTGGGCAGCCGAGAAGGGGTGCCAAAGAGGTTCCATTGTAATGGACTTTGAGTTGGGAAATCGAGGAGCGACAGCCATGCGGATGGCACCGTTGCGAAGTTGACTTTCTGCAGAAGAGGCACAGCTCAAGTTTTTTGCCCTGGCTCTTTGGCTGTGGGAGCAGAGGCCAACCATTCGTGCTCTACTCCCTGGGATGCTGGGCAGCCGAGAAGGGGTGCCAAAGAGGTTCCATTGTAATGGACTTTGAGTTGGGAAATCGAGGAGCGACAGCAATGTGGATGGCACCGTTGAAAAGGTGACTTTCTGCAGAAGAGGCACAGCTCAAGTTTTTTGCCCTGGCTCTTCGGCTGTGGGAGCAGAGGCCAACCATTCGTGCTCTACTGCCTGGGATGCTGGGCAGCCGAGAAGGGGTGCCAAAGAGGTTCCATTGTAATGGACTTTGAGTTGGGAAATCGAGGAGCGACAGCCATGCGGATGGCACCGTTGCAAAGCTGACTTTCTGCAGAAGAGGCACAGCTCAAGTTTTTTGCCCTGGCTCTTCGGCTGTGGGAGCAGAGGCCAACCATTCGTGCTCTACTGCCTGGGATGCTGGGCAGCCGAGAAGGGGTGCCAAAGAGGTTCCATTGTAATGGACTTTGAGTTGGGAAATCGAGGAGCGACAGCCATGCGGATGGCACCGTTGCAAAGCTGACTTTCTGCAGAAGAGGCACAGCTCAAGTTTTTTGCCCTGACTCTTCGGCTGTGGGAGCAGAGGCCAACCATTCGTGCTCTACTGCCTGGGATGCTGGGCAGCCGAGAAGGGGTGCCAAAGAGGTTCCATTGTAATGGACTTTGAGTTGGGAAATCGAGGAGCGACAGCCATGCGGATGGCACCGTTGCAAAGCTGACTTTCTGCAGAAGAGGCACAGCTCAAGTTTTTTGCCCTGGCTCTTTGGCTGTGGGAGCAGAGGCCAACCATTCGTGCTCTACTCCCTGGGATGCTGGGCAGCCGAGAAGGGGTGCCAAAGAGGTTCCATTGTAATGGACTTTGAGTTGGGAAATCGAGGAGCGACAGCCATGCGGATGGCACCGTTGCAAAGCTGACTTTCTGCAGAAGAGGCACAGCTCAAGTTTTTTGCCCTCGCTCTTCGGCTGTGGGAGCAGAGGCCAACCATTCGTGCTCTACTCCCTGGGATGCTGGGCAGCCGAGAAGGGGTGCCAAAGAGGTTCCATTGTAATGGACTTTGAGTTGGGAAATCGAGGAGCGACAGCCATGCGGATGGCACCGTTGCAAAGCTGACTTTCTGCAGAAGAGGCACAGCTCAAGTTTTTTGCCCTGGCTCTTCGGCTGTGGGAGCAGAGGCCAACCATTCGTGCTCTACTGCCTGGGATGCTGGGCAGCCGAGAAGGGGTGCCAAAGAGGTTCCATTGTAATGGACTTTGAGTTGGGAAATCGAGGAGCGACAGCCATGCGGATGGCACCGTTGCGAAGTTGACTTTCTGCAGAAGAGGCACAGCTCAAGTTTTTAGCCCTGGCTGTTTGGCTGTGGGAGCAGAGGCCAACCATTCGTGCTCTACTCCCTGGGATGCTGGGCAGCCGAGAAGGGGTGCCAAAGAGGTTCCATTGTAATGGACTTTGAGTTGGGAAATCGAGGAGCGACAGCAATGTGGATGGCACCGTTGCAAAGGTGACTTTCTGCAGAAGAGGCACAGCTCAAGTTTTTTGCCCTGGCTCTTCGGCTGTGGGAGCAGAGGCCAACCATTCGTGCTCTACTCCCTGGGATGCTGGGCAGCCGAGAAGGGGTGCCAAAGAGGTTCCATTGTAATGGACTTTGAGTTGGGAAATCGAGGAGCGACAGCAATGCGGATGGCACCGTTGCAAAGCTGACTTTCTGCAGAAGAGGCACAGCTCAAGTTTTTTGCCCTGGCTCTTCGGCTGTGGGAGCAGAGGCCAACCATTCGTGCTCTACTCCCTGGGATGCTGGGCAGCCGAGAAGGGGTGCCAAAGAGGTTCCATTGTAATGGACTTTGAGTTGGGAAATCGAGGAGCGACAGCCATGCGGATGGCACCGTTGCAAAGCTGACTTTCTGCAGAAGAGGCACAGCTCAAGTTTTTTGCCCTCGCTCTTCGGCTGTGGGAGCAGAGGCCAACCATTCGTGCTCTACTCCCTGGGATGCTGGGCAGCCGAGAAGGGGTGCCAAAGAGGTTCCATTGTAATGGACTTTGAGTTGGGAAATCGAGGAGCGACAGCCATGCGGATGGCACCGTTGCAAAGCTGACTTTCTGCAGAAGAGGCACAGCTCAAGTTTTTTGCCCTGGCTCTTCGGCTGTGGGAGCAGAGGCCAACCATTCGTGCTCTACTGCCTGGGATGCTGGGCAGCCGAGAAGGGGTGCCAAAGAGGTTCCATTGTAATGGACTTTGAGTTGGGAAATCGAGGAGCGACAGCCATGCGGATGGCACCGTTGCGAAGTTGACTTTCTGCAGAAGAGGCACAGCTCAAGTTTTTTGCCCTGGCTCTTTGGCTGTGGGAGCAGAGGCCAACCATTCGTGCTCTACTCCCTGGGATGCTGGGCAGCCGAGAAGGGGTGCCAAAGAGGTTCCATTGTAATGGACTTTGAGTTGGGAAATCGAGGAGCGACAGCAATGTGGATGGCACCGTTGCAAAGGTGACTTTCTGCAGAAGAGGCACAGCTCAAGTTTTTTGCCCTGGCTCTTCGGCTGTGGGAGCAGAGGCCAACCATTCGTGCTCTACTCCCTGGGATGCTGGGCAGCCGAGAAGGGGTGCCAAAGAGGTTCCATTGTAATGGACTTTGAGTTGGGAAATCGAGGAGCGACAGCAATGCGGATGGCACCGTTGCAAAGCTGACTTTCTGCAGAAGAGGCACAGCTCAAGTTTTTTGCCCTGGCTCTTCGGCTGTGGGAGCAGAGGCCAACCATTCGTGCTCTACTCCCTGGGATGCTGGGCAGCCGAGAAGGGGTGCCAAAGAGGTTCCATTGTAATGGACTTTGAGTTGGGAAATCGAGGAGCGACAGCCATGCGGATGGCACCGTTGCAAAGCTGACTTTCTGCAGAAGAGGCACAGCTCAAGTTTTTTGCCCTCGCTCTTCGGCTGTGGGAGCAGAGGCCAACCATTCGTGCTCTACTCCCTGGGATGCTGGGCAGCCGAGAAGGGGTGCCAAAGAGGTTCCATTGTAATGGACTTTGAGTTGGGAAATCGAGGAGCGACAGCCATGCGGATGGCACCGTTGCAAAGCTGACTTTCTGCAGAAGAGGCACAGCTCAAGTTTTTTGCCCTGGCTCTTCGGCTGTGGGAGCAGAGGCCAACCATTCGTGCTCTACTGCCTGGGATGCTGGGCAGCCGAGAAGGGGTGCCAAAGAGGTTCCATTGTAATGGACTTTGAGTTGGGAAATCGAGGAGCGACAGCCATGCGGATGGCACCGTTGCGAAGTTGACTTTCTGCAGAAGAGGCACAGCTCAAGTTTTTTGCCCTGGCTCTTTGGCTGTGGGAGCAGAGGCCAACCATTCGTGCTCTACTGCCTGGGATGCTGGGCAGCCGAGAAGGGGTGCCAAAGAGGTTCCATTGTAATGGACTTTGAGTTGGGAAATCGAGGAGCGACAGCAATGTGGATGGCACCGTTGAAAAGGTGACTTTCTGCAGAAGAGGCACAGCTCAAGTTTTTTGCCCTGGCTCTTCGGCTGTGGGAGCAGAGGCCAACCATTCGTGCTCTACTGCCTGGGATGCTGGGCAGCCGAGAAGGGGTGCCAAAGAGGTTCCATTGTAATGGACTTTGAGTTGGGAAATCGAGGAGCGACAGCCATGCGGATGGCACCGTTGCAAAGCTGACTTTCTGCAGAAGAGGCACAGCTCAAGTTTTTTGCCCTGGCTCTTTGGCTGTGGGAGCAGAGGCCAACCGTTCGTGCTCTACTCCCTGGGATGCTGGGCAGCCGAGAAGGGGTGCCAAAGAGGTTCCATTGTAATGGACTTTGAGTTGGGAAATCGAGGAGTGACATGAATGCTTATGGCACCGTTGCAAAGCTGACTTTCTGCAGAAGAGGCACAGCTCAAGTTTTTTGCCCTGGCTCTTTGGCTGTGGGAGCAGAGGCCAACCATTCGTGCTCTACTGCCTGGGATGCTGGGCAGCCGAGAAGGGGTGCCAAAGAGGTTCCATTGTAATGGACTTTGAGTTGGGAAATCGAGGAGCGACAGCAATGCGGATGGCACCGTTGCAAAGCTGACTTTCTGCAGAAGAGGCACAGCTCAAGTTTTTTGCCCTGGCTCTTCGGCTGTGGGAGCAGAGGCCAACCGTTCGTGCTCTACTCCCTGGGATGCTGGGCAGACGAGAAGGGGTGCCAAAGAGGTTCCATTGTAATGGACTTTGAGTTGGGAAATCGAGGAGTGACATCAATGCTTATGGCACCGTTGCAAAGCTGACTTTCTGCAGAAGAGGCACAGCTCAAGTTTTTTGCCCTGGCTCTTTGGCTGTGGGAGCAGAGGCCAACCATTCGTGCTCTACTCCCTGGGATGCTGGGCAGCCGAGAACGGGTGCCAAAGAGGTTCCATTGTAATGGACTTTGAGTTGGGAAATCGAGGAGCGACAGCAATGCGGATGGCACCGTTGCAAAGCTGACTTTCTGCAGAAGAGGCACAGCTCAAGTTTTTTGCCCTGGCTCTTTGGCTGTGGGAGCAGAGGCCAACCATTCGTGCTCTACTCCCTGGGATGCTGGGCAGCCGAGAAGGGGTGCCAAAGAGGTTCCATTGTAATGGACTTTGAGTTGGGAAATCGAGGAGCCACAGAGATGCGAATGGCACCGTTGCAAAGCTGACTTTCTGCAGAAGAGGCACAGCTCAAGTTTTTTGCCGTCGCTCTTTGGCTGTGGGAGCAGAGGCCAACCATTCGTGCTCTACTGCCTGGGATGCTGGGCAGCCGAGAAGGGGTGCCAAAGAGGTTCCATTGTAATGGACTTTGAGTTGGGAAATCGAGGAGCGACAGCAATGCGGATGGCACCGTTGCAAAGCTGACTTTCTGCAGAAGAGGCACAGCTCAAGTTTTTTGCCCTGGCTCTTCGGCTGTGGGAGCAGAGGCCAACCATTCGTGCTCTACTCCCTGGGATGCTGGGCAGACGAGAAGGGGTGCCAAAGAGGTTCCATTGTAATGGACTTTGAGTTGGGAAATCGAGGAGCGACAGCCATGCGGATGGCACCGTTGCAAAGCTGACTTTCTGCAGAAGAGGCACAGCTCAAGTTTTTTGCCCTGGCTCTTCGGCTGTGGGAGCAGAGGCCAACCATTCGTGCTCTACTCCCTGGGATGCTGGGCAGCCGAGAACGGGTGCCAAAGAGGTTCCATTGTAATGGACTTTGAGTTGGGAAATCGAGGAGCGACAGCCATGCGGATGGCACCGTTGCAAAGCTGACTTTCTGCAGAAGAGGCACAGCTCAAGTTTTTTGCCCTGACTCTTCGGCTGTGGGAGCAGAGGCCAACCATTCGTGCTCTACTCCCTGGGATGCTGGGCAGCCGAGAAGGGGTGCCAAAGAGGTTCCATTGTAATGGACTTTGAGTTGGGAAATCGAGGAGCGACAGCCATGCGGATGGCACCGTTGCAAAGCTGACTTTCTGCAGAAGAGGCACAGCTCAAGTTTTTTGCCCTGGCTCTTCGGCTGTGGGAGCAGAGGCCAACCATTCGTGCTCTACTGCCTGGGATGCTGGGCAGCCGAGAAGGGGTGCCAAAGAGGTTCCATTGTAATGGACTTTGAGTTGGGAAATCGAGGAGCGACAGCCATGCGGATGGCACCGTTGCGAAGTTGACTTTCTGCAGAAGAGGCACAGCTCAAGTTTTTTGCCCTGGCTCTTTGGCTGTGGGAGCAGAGGCCAACCATTCGTGCTCTACTGCCTGGGATGCTGGGCAGCCGAGAAGGGGTGCCAAAGAGGTTCCATTGTAATGGACTTTGAGTTGGGAAATCGAGGAGCGACAGCAATGTGGATGGCACCGTTGAAAAGGTGACTTTCTGCAGAAGAGGCACAGCTCAAGTTTTTTGCCCTGGCTCTTCGGCTGTGGGAGCAGAGGCCAACCATTCGTGCTCTACTGCCTGGGATGCTGGGCAGCCGAGAAGGGGTGCCAAAGAGGTTCCATTGTAATGGACTTTGAGTTGGGAAATCGAGGAGCGACAGCCATGCGGATGGCACCGTTGCAAAGCTGACTTTCTGCAGAAGAGGCACAGCTCAAGTTTTTTGCCCTGGCTCTTTGGCTGTGGGAGCAGAGGCCAACCGTTCGTGCTCTACTCCCTGGGATGCTGGGCAGCCGAGAAGGGGTGCCAAAGAGGTTCCATTGTAATGGACTTTGAGTTGGGAAATCGAGGAGTGACATGAATGCTTATGGCACCGTTGCAAAGCTGACTTTCTGCAGAAGAGGCACAGCTCAAGTTTTTTGCCCTGGCTCTTTGGCTGTGGGAGCAGAGGCCAACCATTCGTGCTCTACTGCCTGGGATGCTGGGCAGCCGAGAAGGGGTGCCAAAGAGGTTCCATTGTAATGGACTTTGAGTTGGGAAATCGAGGAGCGACAGCAATGCGGATGGCACCGTTGCAAAGCTGACTTTCTGCAGAAGAGGCACAGCTCAAGTTTTTTGCCCTGGCTCTTCGGCTGTGGGAGCAGAGGCCAACCGTTCGTGCTCTACTCCCTGGGATGCTGGGCAGACGAGAAGGGGTGCCAAAGAGGTTCCATTGTAATGGACTTTGAGTTGGGAAATCGAGGAGTGACATCAATGCTTATGGCACCGTTGCAAAGCTGACTTTCTGCAGAAGAGGCACAGCTCAAGTTTTTTGCCCTGGCTCTTTGGCTGTGGGAGCAGAGGCCAACCATTCGTGCTCTACTCCCTGGGATGCTGGGCAGCCGAGAACGGGTGCCAAAGAGGTTCCATTGTAATGGACTTTGAGTTGGGAAATCGAGGAGCGACAGCAATGCGGATGGCACCGTTGCAAAGCTGACTTTCTGCAGAAGAGGCACAGCTCAAGTTTTTTGCCCTGGCTCTTTGGCTGTGGGAGCAGAGGCCAACCATTCGTGCTCTACTCCCTGGGATGCTGGGCAGCCGAGAAGGGGTGCCAAAGAGGTTCCATTGTAATGGACTTTGAGTTGGGAAATCGAGGAGCCACAGAGATGCGAATGGCACCGTTGCAAAGCTGACTTTCTGCAGAAGAGGCACAGCTCAAGTTTTTTGCCGTCGCTCTTTGGCTGTGGGAGCAGAGGCCAACCATTCGTGCTCTACTGCCTGGGATGCTGGGCAGCCGAGAAGGGGTGCCAAAGAGGTTCCATTGTAATGGACTTTGAGTTGGGAAATCGAGGAGCGACAGCAATGCGGATGGCACCGTTGCAAAGCTGACTTTCTGCAGAAGAGGCACAGCTCAAGTTTTTTGCCCTGGCTCTTCGGCTGTGGGAGCAGAGGCCAACCATTCGTGCTCTACTCCCTGGGATGCTGGGCAGACGAGAAGGGGTGCCAAAGAGGTTCCATTGTAATGGACTTTGAGTTGGGAAATCGAGGAGCGACAGCCATGCGGATGGCACCGTTGCAAAGCTGACTTTCTGCAGAAGAGGCACAGCTCAAGTTTTTTGCCCTGGCTCTTCGGCTGTGGGAGCAGAGGCCAACCATTCGTGCTCTACTCCCTGGGATGCTGGGCAGCCGAGAACGGGTGCCAAAGAGGTTCCATTGTAATGGACTTTGAGTTGGGAAATCGAGGAGCGACAGCCATGCGGATGGCACCGTTGCAAAGCTGACTTTCTGCAGAAGAGGCACAGCTCAAGTTTTTTGCCCTGACTCTTCGGCTGTGGGAGCAGAGGCCAACCATTCGTGCTCTACTCCCTGGGATGCTGGGCAGCCGAGAAGGGGTGCCAAAGAGGTTCCATTGTAATGGACTTTGAGTTGGGAAATTGAGGAGCGACAGCAATGCGGATGGCACCGTTGCAAAGCTGACTTTCTGCAGAAGAGTCCCAGCTCAAGTTTTTTGCCCTGGCTCTTCGGCTGTGGGAGCAGAGGCCAACCATTCGTGCTCTACTGCCTGGGATGCTGGGCAGCCGAGAAGGGGTGCCAAAGAGGTTCCATTGTAATGGACTTTGAGTTGGGAAATCGAGGAGCGACAGCCATGCGGATGGCACCGTTGCAAAGCTGACTTTCTGCAGAAGAGGCACAGCTCAAGTTTTTTGCCCTGGCTCTTCGGCTGTGGGAGCAGAGGCCAACCATTCGTGCTCTACTCCTTGGGATGCTGGGCAGCCGAGAAGGGGTGCCAAAGAGGTTCCATTGTAATGGACTTTGAGTTGGGAAATTGAGGAGCGACAGCAATGCGGATGGCACCGTTGCAAAGCTGACTTTCTGCAGAAGAGGCACAGCTCAAGTTTTTTGCCCTGGCTCTTCGGCTGTGGGAGCAGAGGCCAACCATTCGTGCTCTACTCCCTGGGATGCTGGGCAGCCGAGAAGGGGTGCCAAAGAGGTTCCATTGTAATGGACTTTGAGTTGGGAAATCGAGGAGCGACAGCCATGCGGATGGCACCGTTGCAAAGCTGACTTTCTGCAGAAGAGGCACAGCTCAAGTTTTTTGCCCTGGCTCTTTGGCTGTGGGAGCAGAGGCCAACCATTCGTGCTCTACTCCCTGGGATGCTGGGCAGCCGAGAACGGGTGCCAAAGAGGTTCCATTGTAATGGACTTTGAGTTGGGAAATTGAGGAGCGACAGCAATGCGGATGGCACCGTTGCAAAGCTGACTTTCTGCAGAAGAGTCCCAGCTCAAGTTTTTTGCCCTGGCTCTTTGGCTGTGGGAGCAGAGGCCAACCATTCGTGCTCTACTCCCTGGGATGCTGGGCAGCCGAGAAGGGGTGCCAAAGAGGTTCCATTGTAATGGACTTTGAGTTGGGAAATCGAGGAGCGACAGCCATGCGGATGGCACCGTTGCAAAGCTGACTTTCTGCAGAAGAGGCACAGCTCAAGTTTTTTGCCCTGGCTCTTTGGCTGTGGGACCAGAGGCCAACCATTCGTGCTCTACTGCCTGGGATGCTGGGCAGCCGAAAGGGGTGTCAAAGAGGTTCCATTGTAATGGACTTTGAGTTGGGAAATCGAGGAGCGACAGCCATGCGGATGGCACCGTTGCAAAGCTGACTTTCTGCAGAAGAGGCACAGCTCAAGTTTTTTGCCCTGGCTCTTTGGCTGTGGGAGCAGAGGCCAACCATTCGTGCTCTACTGCCTGGGATGCTGGGCAGCCAGGAAGGGGTGCCAAAGAGGTTCCATTGTAATGGACTTTGAGTTGGGAAATCGAGGAGCGACAGCAATGTGGATGGCACCGTTGCAAAGGTGACTTTCTGCAGAAGAGGCACAGCTCAAGTTTTTTGCCCTGGCTCTTCGGCTGTGGGAGCAGAGGCCAACCATTCGTGCTCTACTGCCTGGGATGCTGGGCAGCCGAGAACGGGTGCCAAAGAGGTTCCATTGTAATGGACTTTGAGTTGGGAAATCGAGGAGTGACATGAATGCTTATGGCACCGTTGCAAAGCTGACTTTCTGCAGAAGAGGCACAGCTCAAGTTTTTTGCCCTGGCTCTTTGGCTGTGGGAGCAGAGGCCAACCATTCGTGCTCTACTCCCTGGGATGCTGGGCAGCCGAGAAGGGGTGCCAAAGAGGTTCCATTGTAATGGACTTTGAGTTGGGAAATCGAGGAGCGACAGCAATGCGGATGGCACCGTTGCAAAGCTGACTTTCTGCAGAAGAGGCACAGCTCAAGTTTTTTGCCCTGGCTGTTTGGCTGTGGGAGCAGAGGCCAACCGTTCGTGCTCTACTCCCTGGGATGCTGGGCAGACGAGAAGGGGTGCCAAAGAGGTTCCATTGTAATGGACTTTGAGTTGGGAAATCGAGGAGTGACATCAATGCTTATGGCACCGTTGCAAAGCTGACTTTCTGCAGAAGAGGCACAGCTCAAGTTTTTTGCCCTGGCTCTTCGGCTGTGGGAGCAGAGGCCAACCATTCGTGCTCTACTCCCTGGGATGCTGGGCAGCCGAGAACGGGTGCCAAAGAGGTTCCATTGTAATGGACTTTGAGTTGGGAAATCGAGGAGCGACAGCAATGCGGATGGCACCGTTGCAAAGCTGACTTTCTGCAGAAGAGGCACAGCTCAAGTTTTTTGCCCTGGCTCTTTGGCTGTGGGAGCAGAGGCCAACCATTCGTGCTCTACTCCCTGGGATGCCGGGCAGCCGAGAAGGGGTGCCAAAGAGGTTCCATTGTAATGGACTTTGAGTTGGGAAATCGAGGAGCCACAGAGATGCGAATGGCACCGTTGCAAAGCTGACTTTCTGCAGAAGAGGCACAGCTCAAGTTTTTTGCCGTCGCTCTTTGGCTGTGGGAGCAGAGGCCAACCATTCGTGCTCTACTGCCTGGGATGCTGGGCAGCCGAGAAGGGGTGCCAAAGAGGTTCCATTGTAATGGACTTTGAGTTGGGAAATCGAGGAGCGACAGCAATGCGGATGGCACCGTTGCAAAGCTGACTTTCTGCAGAAGAGGCACAGCTCAAGTTTTTTGCCCTGGCTCTTCGGCTGTGGGAGCAGAGGCCAACCATTCGTGCTCTACTCCCTGGGATGCTGGGCAGACGAGAAGGGGTGCCAAAGAGGTTCCATTGTAATGGACTTTGAGTTGGGAAATCGAGGAGCGACAGCCATGCGGATGGCACCGTTGCAAAGCTGACTTTCTGCAGAAGAGGCACAGCTCAAGTTTTTTGCCCTGACTCTTCGGCTGTGGGAGCAGAGGCCAACCATTCGTGCTCTACTCCCTGGGATGCTGGGCAGCCGAGAAGGGGTGCCAAAGAGGTTCCATTGTAATGGACTTTGAGTTGGGAAATTGAGGAGCGACAGCAATGCGGATGGCACCGTTGCAAAGCTGACTTTCTGCAGAAGAGTCCCAGCTCAAGTTTTTTGCCCTGGCTCTTCGGCTGTGGGAGCAGAGGCCAACCATTCGTGCTCTACTGCCTGGGATGCTGGGCAGCCGAGAAGGGGTGCCAAAGAGGTTCCATTGTAATGGACTTTGAGTTGGGAAATCGAGGAGCGACAGCCATGCGGATGGCACCGTTGCAAAGCTGACTTTCTGCAGAAGAGGCACAGCTCAAGTTTTTTGCCCTGGCTCTTCGGCTGTGGGAGCAGAGGCCAACCATTCGTGCTCTACTCCTTGGGATGCTGGGCAGCCGAGAAGGGGTGCCAAAGAGGTTCCATTGTAATGGACTTTGAGTTGGGAAATTGAGGAGCGACAGCAATGCGGATGGCACCGTTGCAAAGCTGACTTTCTGCAGAAGAGGCACAGCTCAAGTTTTTTGCCCTGGCTCTTCAGCTGTGGGAGCAGAGGCCAACCATTCGTGCTCTACTCCCTGGGATGCTGGGCAGCCGAGAAGGGGTGCCAAAGAGGTTCCATTGTAATGGACTTTGAGTTGGGAAATCGAGGAGCGACAGCCATGCGGATGGCACCGTTGCAAAGCTGACTTTCTGCAGAAGAGGCACAGCTCAAGTTTTTTGCCCTGGCTCTTTGGCTGTGGGAGCAGAGGCCAACCATTCGTGCTCTACTCCCTGGGATGCTGGGCAGCCGAGAAGGGGTGCCAAAGAGGTTCCATTGTAATGGACTTTGAGTTGGGAAATTGAGGAGCGACAGCAATGCGGATGGCACCGTTGCAAAGCTGACTTTCTGCAGAAGAGGCACAGCTCAAGTTTTTTGCCCTGGCTCTTTGGCTGTGGGAGCAGAGGCCAACCATTCGTGCTCTACTCCCTGGGATGCTGGGCAGCCGAGAAGGGGTGCCAAAGAGGTTCCATTGTAATGGACTTTGAGTTGGGAAATCGAGGAGCGACAGCCATGCGGATGGCACCGTTGCAAAGCTGACTTTCTGCAGAAGAGGCACAGCTCAAGTTTTTTGCCCTGGCTCTTTGGCTGTGGGAGCAGAGGCCAACCATTCGTGCTCTACTGCCTGGGATGCTGGGCAGCCGAAAGGGGTGTCAAAGAGGTTCCATTGTAATGGACTTTGAGTTGGGAAATCGAGGAGCGACAGCCATGCGGATGGCACCGTTGCAAAGCTGACTTTCTGCAGAAGAGGCACAGCTCAAGTTTTTTGCCCTGGCTCTTTGGCTGTGGGAGCAGAGGCCAACCATTCGTGCTCTACTGCCTGGGATGCTGGGCAGCCAGGAAGGGGTGCCAAAGAGGTTCCATTGTAATGGACTTTGAGTTGGGAAATCGAGGAGCGACAGCAATGTGGATGGCACCGTTGCAAAGGTGACTTTCTGCAGAAGAGGCAGAGCTCAAGTTTTTTGCCCTGGCTCTTCGGCTGTGGGAGCAGAGGCCAACCATTCGTGCTCTACTCCCTGGGATGCTGGGCAGCCGAGAACGGGTGCCAAAGAGGTTCCATTGTAATGGACTTTGAGTTGGGAAATCGAGGAGCGACAGCCATGCGGATGGCACCGTTGCAAAGCTGACATTCTGCAGAAGAGGCCCAGCTCAAGTTTTTTGCCCTGGCTCTTCGGCTGTGGGAGCAGAGGCCAACCGTTCGTGCTCTACTCCCTGGGATGCTGGGCAGGCGAGAAGGGGTGCCAAAGAGGTTCCATTGTAATGGACTTTGAGTTGGGAAATCGAGGAGTGACATCAATGCTTATGGCACCGTTGCAAAGCTGACTTTCTGCAGAAGAGGCACAGCTCAAGTTTTTTGCCCTGGCTCTTTGGCTGTGGGAGCAGAGGCCAACCATTCGTGCTCTACTCCCTGGGATGCTGGGCAGCCGAGAACGGGTGCCAAAGAGGTTCCATTGTAATGGACTTTGAGTTGGGAAATCGAGGAGCGACAGCAATGCGGATGGCACCGTTGCAAAGCTGACTTTCTGCAGAAGAGGCACAGCTCAAGTTTTTTGCCCTGGCTCTTTGGCTGTGGGAGCAGAGGCCAACCATTCGTGCTCTACTCCCTGGGATGCTGGGCATCCATGAAGAGGTGCCAAAGAGGTTCCATTGTAATGGACTTTGAGTTGGGAAATCGAGGAGCGACAGCCATGCGGATGGCACCGTTGCAAAGCTGACTTTCTGCAGAAGAGGCACAGCTCAAGTTTTTTGCCCTGGCTCTTTGGCTGTGGGAGCAGAGGCCAACCATTCGTGCTCTACTGCCTGGGATGCTGGGCAGCCGAGAAGGGGTGCCAAAGAGGTTCCATTGTAATGGACTTTGAGTTGGGAAATCGAGGAGCGACAGCCATGCGGATGGCACCGTTGCAAAGCTGACTTTCTGCAGAAGAGGCACAGCTCAAGTTTTTTGCCCTGGCTCTTTGGTTGTGGGAGCAGAGGCCAACCATTCGTGCTCTACTCCCTGGGATGCTGGGCAGCCGAGAAGGGGTGCCAAAGAGGTTCCATTGTAATGGACTTTGAGTTGGGAAATCGAGGAGCGACAGCCATGCGGATGGCACCGTTGCAAAGCTGACTTTCTGCAGAAGAGGCACAGCTCAAGTTTTTTGCCCTGGCTCTTCGGCTGTGGGAGCAGAGGCCAACCATTCGTGCTCTACTCCCTGGGATGCTGGGCAGCCGAGAAGGGGTGCCAAAGAGGTTCCATTGTAATGGACTTTGAGTTGGGAAATCGAGGAGCGACAGCCATGCGGATGGCACCGTTGCAAAGCTGACTTTCTGCAGAAGAGGCACAGCTCAAGTTTTTTGCCCTGACTCTTCGGCTGTGGGAGCAGAGGCCAACCATTCGTGCTCTACTCCCTGGGATGCTGGGCAGCCGAGAAGGGGTGCCAAAGAGGTTCCATTGTAATGGACTTTGAGTTGGGAAATTGAGGAGCGACAGCAATGCGGATGGCACCGTTGCAAAGCTGACTTTCTGCAGAAGAGGCACAGCTCAAGTTTTTTGCCCTGGCTCTTTGGCTGTGGGAGCAGAGGCCAACCATTCGTGCTCTACTCCCTGGGATGCTGGGCAGCCGAAAGGGGTGTCAAAGAGGTTCCATTGTAATGGACTTTGAGTTGGGAAATCGAGGAGCGACAGCCATGCGGATGGCACCGTTGCAAAGCTGACTTTCTGCAGAAGAGGCACAGCTCAAGTTTTTTGCCCTGGCTCTTTGGCTGTGGGAGCAGAGGCCAACCATTCGTGCTCTACTCCCTGGGATGCTGGGCAGCCGAGAAGGGGTGCCAAAGAGGTTCCATTGTAATGGACTTTGAGTTGGGAAATCGAGGAGCGACAGCAATGTGGATGGCACCGTTGCAAAGCTGACTTTCTGCAGAAGAGGCACAGCTCAAGTTTTTTGCCCTGGCTCTTCGGCTGTGGGAGCAGAGGCCAACCATTCGTGCTCTACTGCCTGCGATGCTGGGCAGCCGAGAAGGGGTGCCAAAGAGGTTCCATTGTAATGGACTTTGAGTTGGGAAATCGAGGAGCGACAGCCATGCGGATGGCACCGTTGCAAAGCTGACTTTCTGCAGAAGAGGCACAGCTCAAGTTTTTTGCCCTGACTCTTCGGCTGTGGGAGCAGAGGCCAACCATTCGTGCTCTACTCCCTGGGATGCTGGGAAGCCGAGAAGGGGTGCCAAAGAGGTTCCATTGTAATGGACTTTGAGTTGGGAAATTGAGGAGCGACAGCAATGCGGATGGCACCGTTGCAAAGCTGACTTTCTGCAGAAGAGGCACAGCTCAAGTTTTTTGCCCTGGCTCTTTGGCTGTGGGAGCAGAGGCCAACCATTCGTGCTCTACTGCCTGGGATGCTGGGCAGCCGAAAGGGGTGTCAAAGAGGTTCCATTGTAATGGACTTTGAGTTGGGAAATCGAGGAGCGACAGCCATGCGGATGGCACCGTTGCAAAGCTGACTTTCTGCAGAAGAGGCACAGCTCAAGTTTTTTGCCCTGGCTCTTTGGCTGTGGGAGCAGAGGCCAACCATTCGTGCTCTACTGCCTGGGATGCTGGGCAGCCGAGAAGGGGTGCCAAAGAGGTTCCATTGTAATGGACTTTGAGTTGGGAAATCGAGGAGCGACAGCAATGTGGATGGCACCGTTGCAAAGCTGACTTTCTGCAGAAGAGGCACAGCTCAAGTTTTTTGCCCTGGCTCTTTGGCTGTGGGAGCAGAGGCCAACCATTCGTGCTCTACTCCCTGGGATGCTGGGCAGCCGAGAAGGGGTGCCAAAGAGGTTCCATTGTAATGGACTTTGAGTTGGGAAATCGAGGAGCGACAGCCATGCGGATGGCACCGTTGCAAAGCTGACTTTCTGCAGAAGAGGCACAGCTCAAGTTTTTTGCCCTGGCTCTTCGGCTGTGGGAGCAGAGGCCAAGCATTCGTGCTCTACTCCCTGGGATGCTGGGCAGCCGAGAACGGGTGCCAAAGAGGTTCCATTGTAATGGACTTTGAGTTGGGAAATCGAGGAGCGACAGCAATGCGGATGGCACCGTTGCAAAGCTGAATTTCTGCAGAAGAGGCACAGCTCAAGTTTTTTGCCCTGGCTCTTCGGCTGTGGGAGCAGAGGCCAACCATTCATGCTCTACTCCCTGGGATGCTGGGCATCCAAGAAGAGGTGCCAAAGAGGTTCCATTGTAATGGACTTTGAGTTGGGAAATCGAGGAGCGACAGCCATGCGGATGGCACCGTTGCAAAGCTGACTTTCTGCAGAAGAGGCACAGCTCAAGTTTTTTGCCCTCGCTCTTCGGCTGTGGGAGCAGAGGCCAACCATTCGTGCTCTACTGCCTGGGATGCTGGGCAGCCGAGAAGGGGTGCCAAAGAGGTTCCATTGTAATGGACTTTGAGTTGGGAAATCGAGGAGCGACAGCAATGCGGATGGCACCGTTGCAAAGCTGACTTTCTGCAGAAGAGGCACAGCTCAAGTTTTTTGCCCTGGCTCTTCGGCTGTGGGAGCAGAGGCCAACCATTCGTGCTCTACTCCCTGGGATGCTGGGCAGACGAGAAGGGGTGCCAAAGAGGTTCCATTGTAATGGACTTTGAGTTGGGAAATCGAGGAGCGACAGCCATGCGGATGGCACCGTTGCAAAGCTGACTTTCTGCAGAAGAGGCACAGCTCAAGTTTTTTGTCCTGGCTCTTCGGCTGTGGGAGCAGAGGCCAACCATTCGTGCTCTACTCCCTGGGATGCTGGGCAGCCGAGAAGGGGTGCCAAAGAGGTTCCATTGTAATGGACTTTGAGTTGGGAAATCGAGGAGCGACAGCCATGCGGATGGCACCGTTGCAAAGCTGACTTTCTGCAGAAGAGGCACAGCTCAAGTTTTTTGCCCTGACTCTTCGGCTGTGGGAGCAGAGGCCAACCATTCGTGCTCTACTCCCTGGGATGCTGGGCAGCCGAGAAGGGGTGCCAAAGAGGTTCCATTGTAATGGACTTTGAGTTGGGAAATTGAGGAGCGACAGCAATGCGGATGGCACCGTTGCAAAGCTGACTTTCTGCAGAAGAGGCACAGCTCAAGTTTTTTGCCCTGGCTCTTCGGCTGTGGGAGCAGAGGCCAACCATTCGTGCTCTACTCCCTGGGATGCTGGGCAGCCGAGAAGGGGTGCCAAAGAGGTTCCATTGTAATGGACTTTGAGTTGGGAAATCGAGGAGCGACAGCCATGCGGATGGCACCGTTGCAAAGCTGACTTTCTGCAGAAGAGGCACAGCTCAAGTTTTTTGCCCTGACTCTTCGGCTGTGGGAGCAGAGGCCAACCATTCGTGCTCTACTCCCTGGGATGCTGGGCAGCCGAGAAGGGGTGCCAAAGAGGTTCCATTGTAATGGACTTTGAGTTGGGAAATTGAGGAGCGACAGCAATGCGGATGGCACCGTTGCAAAGCTGACTTTCTGCAGAAGAGGCACAGCTCAAGTTTTTTGCCCTGGCTCTTCGGCTGTGGGAGCAGAGGCCAACCATTCGTGCTCTACTCCCTGGGATGCTGGGCAGCCGAGAAGGGGTGCCAAAGAGGTTCCATTGTAATGGACTTTGAGTTGGGAAATTGAGGAGCGACAGCCATGCGGATGGCACCGTTGCAAAGCTGACTTTCTGCAGAAGAGTCCCAGCTCAAGTTTTTTGCCCTGGCTCTTTGGCTGTGGGAGCAGAGGCCAACCATTCGTGCTCTACTCCCTGGGATGCCGGGCAGCCGAGAAGGGGTGCCAAAGAGGTTCCATTGTAATGGACTTTGAGTTGGGAAATCGAGGAGCGACAGCAATGTGGATGGCACCGTTGCAAAGGTGACTTTCTGCAGAAGAGGCACAGCTCAACTTTTTTGCCCTGGCTCTTTGGCTGTGGGAGCAGAGGCCAACCATTCGTGCTCTACTCCCTGGGATGCTGGGCAGCCGAGAACGGGTGCCAAAGAGGTTCCATTGTAATGGACTTTGAGTTGGGAAATCGAGGAGCGACAGCCATGCGGATGGCACCGTTGCAAAGCTGACTTTCTGCAGAAGAGGCACAGCTCAAGTTTTTTGCCCTGGCTCTTTGGCTGCGGGAGCAGAGGCCAACCGTTCGTGCTCTACTCCCTGGGATGCTGGGCAGACGAGAAGGGGTGCCAAAGAGGTTCCATTGTAATGGACTTTGAGTTGGGAAATCGAGGAGTGACATCAATGCTTATGGCACCGTTGCAAAGCTGACTTTCTGCAGAAGAGGCACAGCTCAAGTTTTTTGCCCTGGCTCTTCGGCTGTGGGAGCAGAGGCCAACCATTCGTGCTCTACTCCCTGGGATGCTGGGCAGCCGAGAAGGGGTGCCAAAGAGGTTCCATTGTAATGGACTTTGAGTTGGGAAATCGAGGAGCGACAGCAATGCGGATGGCACCGTTGCAAAGCTGACTTTCTGCAGAAGAGGCACAGCTCAAGTTTTTTGCCCTGGCTCTTCGGCTGTGGGAGCAGAGGCCAACCATTCGTGCTCTACTCCCTCGGATGCTGGGCATCCAAGAAGAGGTGCCAAAGAGGTTCCATTGTAATGGACTTTGAGTTGGGAAATCGAGGAGCGACAGCCATGCGGATGGCACCGTTGCAAAGCTGACTTTCTGCAGAAGAGGCACAGCTCAAGTTTTTTGCCCTGGCTCTTCGGCTGTGGGAGCAGAGGCCAACCATTCGTGCTCTACTCCCTGGGATGCTGGGCAGCCGAGAACGGGTGCCAAAGAGGTTCCATTGTAATGGACTTTGAGTTGGGAAATCGAGGAGCGACAGCAATGCGGATGGCACCGTTGCAAAGCTGACTTTGTGCAGAAGAGGCACAGCTCAAGTTTTTTGCCCTGGCTCTTCGGCTGTGGGAGCAGAGGCCAACCATTCGTGCTCTACTCCCTGGGATGCTGGGCAGCCGAGAAGGGGTGCCAAAGAGGTTCCATTGTAATGGACTTTGAGTTGGGAAATCGAGGAGCGACAGCCATGCGGATGGCACCGTTGCAAAGCTGACTTTCTGCAGAAGAGGCACAGCTCAAGTTTTTTGCCCTGGCTCTTTGGCTGTGGGAGCAGAGGCCAACCATTCGTGCTCTACTCCCTGGGATGCTGGGCAGCCGAGAAGGGGTGCCAAAGAGGTTCCATTGTAATGGACTTTGAGTTGGGAAATCGAGGAGTGACATCAATGCTTATGGCACAGTTGCAAAGCTGACTTTCTGCAGAAGAGGCACAGCTCAAGTTTTTTGCCCTGGCTCTTTGGCTGTGGGAGCAGAGGCCAACCATTCGTGCTCTACTCCCTGGGATGCTGGGCATCCAAGAAGAGGTGCCAAAGAGGTTCCATTGTAATGGACTTTGAGTTGGGAAATCGAGGAGCGACAGCCATGCGGATGGCACCGTTGCAAAGCTGACTTTCTGCAGAAGAGGCACAGCTCAAGTTTTTTGCCCTGGCTCTTCGGCTGTGGGAGCAGAGGCCAACCATTCGTGCTCTACTGCCTGGGATGCTGGGCAGCCGAGAAGGGGTGCCAAAGAGGTTCCATTGTAATGGACTTTGAGTTGGGAAATCGAGGAGCGACAGCAATGCGGATGGCACCGTTGCAAAGCTGACTTTCTGCAGAAGAGGCACAGCTCAAGTTTTTTGCCCTGGCTCTTCGGCTGTGGGAGCAAAGGCCAACCATTCATGCTCTACTCCCTGGGATGCTGGGCAGACGAGAAGGGGTGCCAAAGAGGTTCCATTGTAATGGACTTTGAGTTGGGAAATCGAGGAGCGACAGCCATGCGGATGGCACCGTTGCAAAGCTGACTTTCTGCAGAAGAGGCACAGCTCAAGTTTTTTGCCCTGGCTCTTCGGCTGTGGGAGCAGAGGCCAACCATTCGTGCTCTACTCCCTGGGATGCTGGGCAGCCGAGAAGGGGTGCCAAAGAGGTTCCATTGTAATGGACTTTGAGTTGGGAAATCGAGGAGCGACAGCCATGCGGATGGCACCGTTGCAAAGCTGACTTTCTGAAGAAGAGGCACAGCTCAAGTTTTTTGCCCTGACTCTTCGGCTGTGGGAGCAGAGGCCAACCATTCGTGCTCTACTCCCTGGGATGCTGGGCAGCCGAGAAGGGGTGCCAAAGAGGTTCCATTGTAATGGACTTTGAGTTGGGAAATTGAGGAGCGACAGCAATGCGGATGGCACCGTTGCAAAGCTGACTTTCTGCAGAAGAGGCACAGCTCAAGTTTTTTGCCCTGGCTCTTCGGCTGTGGGAGCAGAGGCCAACCATTCGTGCTCTACTCCCTGGGATGCTGGGCAGCCGAGAAGGGGTGCCAAAGAGGTTCCATTGTAATGGACTTTGAGTTGGGAAATCGAGGAGCGACAGCCATGCGGATGGCACCGTTGCAAAGCTGACTTTCTGCAGAAGAGGCACAGCTCAAGTTTTTTGCCCTGGCTCTTTGGCTGTGGGACCAGAGGCCAACCATTCGTGCTCTACTCCCTGGGATGCTGGGCAGCCGAGAAGGGGTGCCAAAGAGGTTCCATTGTAATGGACTTTGAGTTGGGAAATTGAGGAGCGACAGCAATGCGGATGGCACCGTTGCAAAGCTGACTTTCTGCAGAAGAGGCACAGCTCAAGTTTTTTGCCCTGGCTCTTTGGCTGTGGGAGCAGAGGCCAACCATTCGTGCTCTACTGCCTGGGATGCTGGGCAGCCGAGAAGGGGTGCCAAAGAGGTTCCATTGTAATGGACTTTGAGTTGGGAAATCGAGGAGCGACAGCCATGCGGATGGCACCGTTGCAAAGCTGACTTTCTGCAGAAGAGGCACAGCTCAAGTTTTTTGCCCTGGCTCTTTGGCTGTGGGAGCAGAGGCCAACCATTCGTGCTCTACTCCCTGGGATGCTGGGCAGCCGAGAAGGGGTGCCAAAGAGGTTCCATTGTAATGGACTTTGAGTTGGGAAATCGAGGAGCGACAGCCATGCGGATGGCACCGTTGCAAAGCTGACTTTCTGCAGAAGAGGCACAGCTCAAGTTTTTTGCCCTGGCTCTTTGGCTGTGGGAGCAGAGGCCAACCATTCGTGCTCTACTGCCTGGGATGCTGGGCAGCCGAAAGGGGTGTCAAAGAGGTTCCATTGTAATGGACTTTGAGTTGGGAAATCGAGGAGCGACAGCCATGCGGATGGCACCGTTGCAAAGCTGACTTTCTGCAGAAGAGGCACAGCTCAAGTTTTTTGCCCTGGCTCTTTGGCTGTGGGAGCAGAGGCCAACCATTCGTGCTCTACTGCCTGGGATGCTGGGCAGCCGAGAAGGGGTGCCAAAGAGGTTCCATTGTAATGGACTTTGAGTTGGGAAATCGAGGAGCGATAGCCATGCGGATGGCACCGTTGCAAAGCTGACTTTGTGCAGAAGAGGCACAGCTCAAGCTTTTTGCCCTGGCTCTTCGGCTGTGGGAGCAGAGGCCAACCATTCGTGCTCTACTCCCTGGGATGCTGGGCAGACGAGAAGGGGTGCCAAAGAGGTTCCATTGTAATGGACTTTGAGTTGGGAAATCGAGGAGCGACAGCCATGCGGATGGCACCGTTGCAAAGCTGACTTTCTGCAGAAGAGGCACAGCTCAAGTTTTTTGCCCTGGCTCTTTGGCTGTGGGAGCAGAGGCCAACCATTCGTGCTCTACTCCCTGGGATGCTGGGCAGACGAGAAGGGGTGCCAAAGAGGTTCCATTGTAATGGACTTTGAGTTGGGAAATTGAGGAGCGACAGCAATGCGGATGGCACCGTTGCAAAGCTGACTTTCTGCAGAAGAGGCACAGCTCAAGTTTTTTGCCCTGGCTCTTTGGCTGTGGGACCAGAGGCCAACCATTCGTGCTCTACTCCCTGGGATGCTGGGCAGCCGAGAAGGGGTGCCAAAGAGGTTCCATTGTAATGGACTTTGAGTTGGGAAATCGAGGAGCCACAGTGATGCCGATGGCACCGTTGCAAAGCTGACTTTCTGCAGAAGAGGCACAGCTCAAGTTTTTTGCCCTGGCTCTTTGGCTGTGGGAGCAGAGGCCAACCATTCGTGCTCTACTCCCTGGGATGCTGGGCAGCCGAGAAGGGGTGTCAAAGAGGTTCCATTGTAATGGACTTTGAGTTGGGAAATCGAGGAGCGACAGCCATGCGGATGGCACCGTTGCAAAGCTGACTTTCTGCAGAAGAGGCACAGCTCAAGTTTTTTGCCCTGGCTCTTTGGCTGTGGGAGCAGAGGCCAACCATTTGTGCTCTACTCCCTGGGATGCTGGGCAGGCGAGAAGGGGTGCCAAAGAGGTTCCATTGTAATGGACTTTGAGTTGGGAAATCGAGGAGCGACAGCCATGCGGATGGCACCGTTGCAAAGCTGACTTTCTGCAGAAGAGGCACAGCTCATGTTTTTGCCCTGACTCTTTGGCTGTGGGAGCAGAGGCCAACCATTCGTGCTCTACTCCCTGGGATGCTGGGCAGCCGAGAAGGGGTGCCAAAGAGGTTCCATTGTAATGGACTTTGAGTTGGGAAATCGAGGAGCGACAGCCATGCGGATGGCACCGTTGCAAAGCTGACTTTCTGCAGAAGAGGCACAGCTCAAGTTTTTTGCCCTGGCTCTTTGGCTGTGGGAGCAGAGGCCAACCATTCGTGCTCTACTCCCTGGGATGCTGGGCAGCCAGGAAGGGGTGCCAAAGAGGTTCCATTGTAATGGACTTTGAGTTGGGAAATCGAGGAGCGACAGCAATGCGGATGGCACCGTTGCAAAGCTGACTTTCTGCAGAAGAGGCACAGCTCAAGTTTTTTGCCCTGGCTCTTTGGCTGTGGGAGCAGAGGCCAACCATTCGTGCTCTACTGCCTGGGATGCTGGGCAGCCGAGAAGGGGTGCCAAAGAGGTTCCATTGTAATGGACTTTGAGTTGGGAAATCGAGGAGCCACAGTGATGCCGATGGCACCGTTGCAAAGCTGACTTTCTGCAGAAGAGGCACAGCTCAAGTTTTTTGCCCTGGCTCTTTGGCTGTGGGACCAGAGGCCAACCATTCGTGCTCTACTCCCTGGGATGCTGGGCAGGTGAGAAGGCGTGTCAAAGAGGTTCCATTGTAATGGACTTTGAGTTGGGAAATCGAGGAGCGACAGCCATGCGGATGGCACCGTTGCAAAGCTGACTTTCTGCAGAAGAGGCACAGCTCAAGTTTTTTGCCCTGGCTCTTTGGCTGTGGGAGCAGAGGCCAACCATTCGTGCTCTACTCCCTGGGATGCTGGGCAGCCGAGAAGGGGTGCCAAAGAGGTTCCATTGTAATGGACTTTGAGTTGGGAAATCGAGGAGCGACAGCCATGCGGATGGCACCGTTGCAAAGCTGACTTTCTGCAGAAGAGGCACAGCACATGTTTTTGCCCTGACTCTTTGGCTGTGGGAGCAGAGGCCAACCATTCGTGCTCTACTCCCTGGGATGCTGGGCAGCCGAGAAGGGGTGCCAAAGAGGTTCCATTGTAATGGACTTTGAGTTGGGAAATCGAGGAGCGACAGCCATGCGGATGGCACCGTTGCAAAGCTGACTTTCTGCAGAAGAGGCACAGCTCAAGTTTTTTGCCCTGGCTCTTTGGCTGTGGGAGCAGAGGCCAACCATTCGTGCTCTACTCCCTGGGATGCTGGGCAGCCGAGAAGGGGTGCCAAAGAGGTTCCATTGTAATGGACTTTGAGTTGGGAAATCGAGGAGCCACAGTGATGCCGATGGCACCGTTGCAAAGCTGACTTTCTGCAGAAGAGGCACAGCTCAAGTTTTTTGCCCTGGCTCTTCGGCTGTGGGAGCAGAGGCCAACCATTCGTGCTCTACTCCCTGGGATGCTGGGCAGCCGAGAAGGGGTGCCAAAGAGGTTCCATTGTAATGGACTTTGAGTTGGGAAATCGAGGAGCGACAGCCATGCGGATGGCACCGTTGCAAAGCTGACTTTCTGCAGAAGAGGCACAGCTCAAGTTTTTTGCCCTGGCTCTTTGGCTGTGGGAGCAGAGGCCAACCGTTCGTGCTCTACTCCCTGGGATGCTGGGCAGCCGAGAAGGGGTGCCAAAGAGGTTCCATTGTAATGGACTTTGAGTTGGGAAATCGAGGAGCGACAGCCATGCGGATGGCACCGTTGCAAAGCTGACTTTCTGCAGAAGAGGCACAGCTCAAGTTTTTTGCCCTGGCTCTTTGGCTGTGGGAGCAGAGGCCAACCATTCGTGCTCTACTCCCTGGGATGCTGGGCAGACGAGAAGGGGTGCCAAAGAGGTTCCATTGTAATGGACTTTGAGTTGGGAAATCGAGGAGCGACAGCCATGCGGATGGCACCGTTGCAAAGCTGACTTTCTGCAGAAGAGGCACAGCTCAAGTTTTTTGCCCTGGCTCTTCGGCTGTGGGAGCAGAGGCCAACCATTCGTGCTCTACTCCCTGGGATGCTGGGCAGACGAGAAGGGGTGCCAAAGAGGTTCCATTGTAATGGACTTTGAGTTGGGAAATCGAGGAGCGACAGCCATGCGGATGGCACCATTGCAAAGCTGCCTTTCTGCAGAAGAGGCACAGCTCAAGTTTTTTGCCCTGGCTCTTTGGCTGTGGGAGCAGAGGCCAACCATTCGTGCTCTACTCCCTGGGATGCTGGGCATCCAAGAAGAGGTGCCAAAGAGGTTCCATTGTAATGGACTTTGAGTTGGGAAATCGAGGAGCGACAGCCATGCGGATGGCACCGTTGCAAAGCTGACTTTCTGCAGAAGAGGCACAGCTCAAGTTTTTTGCCCTGGCTCTTCGGCTGTGGGAGCAGAGGCCAACCATTCGTGCTCTACTCCCTGGGATGCTGGGCAGCCGAGAAGGGGTGCCAAAGAGGTTCCATTGTAATGGACTTTGAGTTGGGAAATCGAGGAGCGACAGAGATGCGGATGGCACCGTTGCAAAGCTGACTTTCTGCAGAAGAGGCACAGCTCAAGTTTTTTGCCCTGGCTCTTTGGCTGTGGGAGCAGAGGCCAACCATTCGTGCTCTACTCCCTGGGATGCTGGGCAGCCGAAAGGGGTGTCAAAGAGGTTCCATTGTAATGGACTTTGAGTTGGGAAATCGAGGAGCGACAGCCATGCGGATGGCACCGTTGCAAAGCTGACTTTGTGCAGAAGAGGCACAGCTCAAGTTTTTTGCCCTGGCTCTTTGGCTGTGGGAGCAGAGGCCAACCATTCGTGCTCTACTACCTGGAATGCTGGGCAGCCGAGAAGGGGTGTCAAAGAGGTTCCATTGTAATGGACTTTGAGTTGGGAAATCGAGGAGCGATAGCCATGCGGATGGCACCGTTGCAAAGCTGACTTTGTGCAGAAGAGGCACAGCTCAAGCTTTTTGCCCTGGCTCTTCGGCTGTGGGAGCAGAGGCCAACCATTCGTGCTCTACTCCCTGGGATGCTGGGCAGCCGAGAAGGGGTGCCAAAGAGGTTCCATTGTAATGGACTTTGAGTTGGGAAATCGAGGAGCGACAGCAATGCGGATGGCACCGTTGCAAAGGTGACTTTCTGCAGAAGAGGCACAGCTCAAGTTTTTTGCCCTGGCTCTTCGGCTGTGGGAGCAGAGGCCAACCATTCGTGCTCTACTGCCTGGGATGCTGGGCAGCCGAGAAGGGGTGCCAAAGAGGTTCCATTGTAATGGACTTTGAGTTGGGAAATCGAGGAGCGACAGCCATGCGGATGGCACCGTTGCAAAGCTGACTTTCTGTAGAAGAGGCACAGCTCAAGTTTTTTGCCCTGACTCTTCGGCTGTGGGAGCAGAGGCCAACCATTCGTGCTCTACTCCCTGGGATGCTGGGCAGCCGAGAAGGGGTGCCAAAGAGGTTCTATTGTAATGGACTTTGAGTTGGGAAATCGAGGAGCGACAGCAATGCGGATGGCACCGTTGCAAAGCTGACTTTCTGCAGAAGAGGCACAGCTCAAGTTTTTTGCCCTGGCTCTTTGGCTGTGGGAGCAGAGGCCAACCATTCGTGCTCTACTCCCTGGGATGCTGGGCAGCCGAGAAGGGGTGCCAAAGAGGTTCCATTGTAATGGACTTTGAGTTGGGAAATCGAGGAGCGACAGAGATGCGGATGGCACCGTTGCAAAGCTGACTTTCTGCAGAAGAGGCACAGCTCAAGTTTTTTGCCCTGGCTCTTTGGCTGTGGGAGCAGAGGCCAACCATTCGTGCTCTACTGCCTGGGATGCTGGGCAGCCGAAAGGGGTGTCAAAGAGGTTCCATTGTAATGGACTTTGAGTTGGGAAATCGAGGAGCGACAGCCATGCGGATGGCACCGTTGCAAAGCTGACTTTCTGCAGAAGAGGCACAGCTCAAGTTTTTTGCCCTGGCTCTTTGGCTGTGGGAGCAGAGGCCAACCATTCGTGCTCTACTCCCTGGGATGCTGGGCAGCCGAGAAGGGGTGCCAAAGAGGTTCCATTGTAATGGACTTTGAGTTGGGAAATAGAGGAGCGATAGCCATGCGGATGGCACCGTTGCAAAGCTGACTTTGTGCAGAAGAGGCACAGCTCAAGTTTTTTGCCCTGGCTCTTCGGCTGTGGGAGCAGAGGCCAACCATTCGTGCTCTACTCCCTGGGATGCTGGGCAGCCGAGAAGGGGTGCCAAAGAGGTTCCATTGTAATGGACTTTGAGTTGGGAAATCGAGGAGCGACAGCAATGCGGATGGCACTGTTGCAAAGCTGACTTTCTGCAGAAGAGGCACAGCTCAAGTTTTTTGCCCTGGCTCTTTGGCTGTGGGAGCAGAGGCCAACCATTCGTGCTCTACTCCCTGGGATGCTGGGCAGCCAGGAAGGGGTGCCAAAGAGGTTCCATTGTAATGGACTTTGAGTTGGGAAATCGAGGAGCGACAGCAATGCGGATGGCACCGTTGCAAAGCTGACTTTCTGCAGAAGAGGCACAGCTCAAGTTTTTTGCCCTGACTCTTCGGCTGTGGGAGCAGAGGCCAACCATTCGTGCTCTACTCCCTGGGATGCTGGGCAGACGAGAAGGGGTGCCAAAGAGGTTCCATTGTAATGGACTTTGAGTTGGGAAATCGAGGAGCGACAGCCATGCGGATGGCACCATTGCAAAGCTGCCTTTCTGCAGAAGAGGCACAGCTCAAGTTTTTTGCCCTGGCTCTTTGGCTGTGGGAGCAGAGGCCAACCATTCGTGCTCTACTCCCTGGGATGCTGGGCATCCAAGAAGAGGTGCCAAAGAGGTTCCATTGTAATGGACTTTGAGTTGGGAAATCGAGGAGCGACAGCCATGCGGATGGCACCGTTGCAAAGCTGACTTTGTGCAGAAGAGGCACAGCTCAAGTTTTTTGCCCTGGCTCTTCGGCTGTGGGAGCAGAGGCCAACCATTCGTGCTCTACTCCCTGGGATGCTGGGCAGACGAGAAGGGGTGCCAAAGAGGTTCCATTGTAATGGACTTTGAGTTGGGAAATCGAGGAGCGACAGCCATGCGGATGGCACCGTTGCAAAGCTGACTTTCTGCAGAAGAGGCACAGCTCAAGTTTTTTGCCCTGACTCTTCGGCTGTGGGAGCAGAGGCCAACCATTCGTGCTCTACTCCCTGGGATGCTGGGCAGCCGAGAAGGGGTGCCAAAGAGGTTCCATTGTAATGGACTTTGAGTTGGGAAATTGAGGAGCGACAGCAATGCGGATGGCACCTTTGCAAAGCTGACTTTCTGCAGAAGAGTCCCAGCTCAAGTTTTTTGCCCTGGCTCTTCGGCTGTGGGAGCAGAGGCCAACCATTCGTGCTCTACTCCCTGGGATGCTGGGCAGCCGAGAAGGGGTGCCAAAGAGGTTCCATTGTAATGGACTTTGAGTTGGGAAATCGAGGAGCGACAGCCATGCGGATGGCACCGTTGCAAAGCTGACTTTCTGCAGAAGAGGCACAGCTCAAGTTTTTTGCCCTGGCTCTTTGGCTGTGGGACCAGAGGCCAACCATTCGTGCTCTACTCCCTGGGATGCTGGGCAGCCGACAAGGGGTGCCAAAGAGGTTCCATTGTAATGGACTTTGAGTTGGGAAATTGAGGAGCGACAGCAATGCGGATGGCACCGTTGCAAAGCTGACTTTCTGCAGAAGAGGCACAGCTCAAGTTTTTTGCCCTGGCTCTTTGGCTGTGGGAGCAGAGGCCAACCATTCGTGCTCTACTCCCTGGGATGCTGGGCAGCCGAGAAGGGGTGCCAAAGAGGTTCCATTGTAATGGACTTTGAGTTGGGAAATCGAGGAGCGACAGCCATGCGGATGGCACCGTTGCAAAGCTGACTTTCTGCAGAAGAGGCACAGCTCAAGTTTTTTGCCCTGGCTCTTTGGCTGTGGGAGCAGAGGCCAACCATTCGTGCTCTACTCCCTGGGATGCTGGGCAGCCGAAAGGGGTGTCAAAGAGGTTCCATTGTAATGGACTTTGAGTTGGGAAATCGAGGAGCGACAGCCATGCGGATGGCACCGTTGCAAAGCTGACTTTGTGCAGAAGAGGCACAGCTCAAGTTTTTTGCCCTGGCTCTTTGGCTGTGGGACCAGAGGCCAACCATTCGTGCTCTACTACCTGGAATGCTGGGCAGCCGAGACCGGGTGCCAAAGAGGTTCCATTGTAATGGACTTTGAGTTGGGAAATCGAGGAGCGATAGCCATGCGGATGGCACCGTTGCAAAGCTGACTTTGTGCAGAAGAGGCACAGCTCAAGCTTTTTGCCCTGGCTCTTCGGCTGTGGGAGCAGAGGCCAGCCATTCGTGCTCTACTCCCTGGGATGCTGGGCAGCCGAGAAGGGGTGCCAAAGAGGTTCCATTGTAATGGACTTTGAGTTGGGAAATCGAGGAGCGACAGCAATGCGGATGGCACCGTTGCAAAGCTGACTTTCTGCAGAAGAGGCACAGCTCAAGTTTTTTGCCCTGGCTCTTCGGCTGTGGGAGCAGAGGCCAACCATTCGTGCTCTACTCCCTGGGATGCTGGGCAGCCGAGAAGGGGTGCCAAAGAGGTTCCATTGTAATGGACTTTGAGTTGGGAAATCGAGGAGCGACAGCCATGCGGATGGCACCGTTGCAAAGCTGACTTTCTGTAGAAGAGGCACAGCTCAAGTTTTTTGCCCTGACTCTTCGGCTGTGGGAGCAGAGGCCAACCATTCGTGCTCTACTCCCTGGGATGCTGGGCAGCCGAGAAGGGGTGCCAAAGAGGTTCTATTGTAATGGACTTTGAGTTGGGAAATCGAGGAGCGACAGCAATGCGGATGGCACCGTTGCAAAGCTGACTTTCTGCAGAAGAGGCACAGCTCAAGTTTTTTGCCCTGGCTCTTTGGCTGTGGGAGCAGAGGCCAACCATTCGTGCTCTACTCCCTGGGATGCTGGGCAGCCGAGAAGGGGTGCCAAAGAGGTTCCATTGTAATGGACTTTGAGTTGGGAAATCGAGGAGCGACAGAGATGCGGATGGCACCGTTGCAAAGCTGACTTTCTGCAGAAGAGGCACAGCTCAAGTTTTTTGCCCTGGCTCTTCGGCTGTGGGAGCAGAGGCCAACCATTCGTGCTCTACTGCCTGGGATGCTGGGCAGCCGAAAGGGGTGTCAAAGAGGTTCCATTGTAATGGACTTTGAGTTGGGAAATCGAGGAGCGACAGCCATGCGGATGGCACCGTTGCAAAGCTGACTTTCTGCAGAAGAGGCACAGCTCAAGTTTTTTGCCCTGGCTCTTTGGCTGTGGGAGCAGAGGCCAACCATTCGTGCTCTACTCCCTGGGATGCTGGGCAGCCGAGAAGGGGTGCCAAAGAGGTTCCATTGTAATGGACTTTGAGTTGGGAAATAGAGGAGCGATAGCCATGCGGATGGCACCGTTGCAAAGCTGACTTTGTGCAGAAGAGGCACAGCTCAAGCTTTTTGCCCTGGCTCTTCGGCTGTGGGAGCAGAGGCCAACCATTCGTGCTCTACTCCCTGGGATGCTGGGCAGGCGAGAAGGGGTGCCAAAGAGGTTCCATTGTAATGGACTTTGAGTTGGGAAATCGAGGAGCGACAGCAATGCGGATGGCACTGTTGCAAAGCTGACTTTCTGCAGAAGAGGCACAGCTCAAGTTTTTTGCCCTGGCTCTTTGGCTGTGGGAGCAGAGGCCAACCATTCGTGCTCTACTCCCTGGGATGCTGGGCAGCCAGGAAGGGGTGCCAAAGAGGTTCCATTGTAATGGACTTTGAGTTGGGAAATCGAGGAGCGACAGCAATGCGGATGGCACCGTTGCAAAGCTGACTTTCTGCAGAAGAGGCACAGCTCAAGTTTTTTGCCCTGACTCTTCGGCTGTGGGAGCAGAGGCCAACCATTCGTGCTCTACTCCCTGAGATGCTGGGCAGCCGAGAACGGGTGCCAAAGAGGTTCCATTGTAATGGACTTTGAGTTGGGAAATCGAGGAGCGACAGCCATGCGGATGGCACCGTTGCAAAGCTGACTTTCTGCAGAAGAGGCACAGCTCAAGTTTTTTGCCCTGGCTCTTTGGCTGTGGGAGCAGAGGCCAACCATTCGTGCTCTACTCCCTGGGATGCTGGGCAGCCGAGAAGGGGTGCCAAAGAGGTTCCATTGTAATGGACTTTGAGTTGGGAAATCGAGGAGTGACATCAATGCTTATGGCACCGTTGCAAAGCTGACTTTCTGCAGAAGAGGCACAGCTCAAGTTTTTTGCCCTGGCTCTTTGGCTGTGGGAGCAGAGGCCAACCATTCGTGCTCTACTCCCTGGGATGCTGGGCAGCCGAGAAGGGGTGCCAAAGAGGTTCCATTGTAATGGACTTTGAGTTGGGAAATCGAGGAGCGACAGCAATGCGGATGGCACCGTTGCAAAGCTGACTTTCTGCAGAAGAGGCACAGCTCAAGTTTTTTGCCCTGGCTGTTTGGCTGTGGGAGCAGAGGCCAACCATTCGTGCTCTACTCCCTGGGATGCTGGGCAGACGAGAAGGGGTGCCAAAGAGGTTCCATTGTAATGGACTTTGAGTTGGGAAATCGAGGAGCGACAGCCATGCGGATGGCACCGTTGCAAAGCTGACTTTCTGCAGAAGAGGCACAGCTCAAGTTTTTTGCCCTGGCTCTTTGGCTGTGGGAGCAGAGGCCAACCATTCGTGCTCTACTCCCTGGGATGCTGGGCAGACGAGAAGGGGTGCCAAAGAGGTTCCATTGTAATGGACTTTGAGTTGGGAAATCGAGGAGCGACAGCCATGCGGATGGCACCATTGCAAAGCTGCCTTTCTGCAGAAGAGGCACAGCTCAAGTTTTTTGCCCTGGCTCTTTGGCTGTGGGAGCAGAGGCCAACCATTCGTGCTCTACTCCCTGGGATGCTGGGCATCCAAGAAGAGGTGCCAAAGAGGTTCCATTGTAATGGACTTTGAGTTGGGAAATCGAGGAGCGACAGCCATGCGGATGGCACCGTTGCAAAGCTGACTTTCTGCAGAAGAGGCACAGCTCAAGTTTTTTGCCCTGGCTCTTCGGCTGTGGGAGCAGAGGCCAACCATTCGTGCTCTACTCCCTGGGATGCTGGGCAGACGAGAAGGGGTGCCAAAGAGGTTCCATTGTAATGGACTTTGAGTTGGGAAATCGAGGAGCGACAGCCATGCGGATGGCACCGTTGCAAAGCTGACTTTCTGCAGAAGAGGCACAGCTCAAGTTTTTTGCCCTGACTCTTCGGCTGTGGGAGCAGAGGCCAACCATTCGTGCTCTACTCCCTGGGATGCTGGGCAGCCGAGAAGGGGTGCCAAAGAGGTTCCATTGTAATGGACTTTGAGTTGGGAAATTGAGGAGCGACAGCAATGCGGATGGCACCGTTGCAAAGCTGACTTTCTGCAGAAGAGTCCCAGCTCAAGTTTTTTGCCCTGGCTCTTCGGCTGTGGGAGCAGAGGCCAACCATTCGTGCTCTACTCCCTGGGATGCTGGGCAGCCGAGAAGGGGTGCCAAAGAGGTTCCATTGTAATGGACTTTGAGTTGGGAAATCGAGGAGCGACAGCCATGCGGATGGCACCGTTGCAAAGCTGACTTTCTGCAGAAGAGGCACAGCTCAAGTTTTTTGCCCTGGCTCTTTGGCTGTGGGACCAGAGGCCAAGCATTCGTGATCTACTCCCTGGGATGCTGGGCAGCCGACAAGGGGTGCCAAAGAGGTTCCATTGTAATGGACTTTGAGTTGGGAAATCGAGGAGCGACAGCCATGCGGATGGCACCGTTGCAAAGCTGACTTTCTGCAGAAGAGGCACAGCTCAAGTTTTTTGCCCTGGCTCTTTGGCTGTGGGAGCAGAGGCCAACCATTCGTGCTCTACTGCCTGGGATGCTGGGCAGCCGAGAAGGGGTGCCAAAGAGGTTCCATTGTAATGGACTTTGAGTTGGGAAATCGAGGAGCGACAGCCATGCGGATGGCACCGTTGCAAAGCTGACTTTCTGCAGAAGAGGCACAGCTCAAGTTTTTTGCCCTGGCTCTTCGGCTGTGGGAGCAGAGGCCAACCATTCGTGCTCTACTCCCTGGGATGCTGGGCAGCCGAGAAGGGGTGCCAAAGAGGTTCCATTGTAATGGACTTTGAGTTGGGAAATCGAGGAGCGATAGCCATGCGGATGGCACCGTTGCAAAGCTGACTTTGTGCAGAAGAGGCACAGCTCAAGCTTTTTGCCCTGGCTCTTCGGCTGTGGGAGCAGAGGCCAACCATTCGTGCTCTACTCCCTGGGATGCTGGGCAGGCGAGAAGGGGTGCCAAAGAGGTTCCATTGTAATGGACTTTGAGTTGGGAAATCGAGGAGCGACAGCAATGCGGATGGCACCGTTGCAAAGCTGACTTTCTGCAGAAGAGGCACAGCTCAAGTTTTTTGCCCTGGCTCTTTGGCTGTGGGAGCAGAGGCCAACCATTCGTGCTCTACTCCCTGGGATGCTGGGCAGCCGAGAAGGGGTGCCAAAGAGGTTCCATTGTAATGGACTTTGAGTTGGGAAATCGAGGAGCGACAGCAATGTGGATGGCACCGTTGCAAAGCTGACTTTCTGCAGAAGAGGCACAGCTCAAGTTTTTTGCCCTCGCTCTTCGGCTGTGGGAGCAGAGGCCAACCATTCGTGCTCTACTACCTGGGATGCTGGGCAGCCGAGAACGGGTGCCAAAGAGGTTCCATTGTAATGGACTTTGAGTTGGGAAATAGAGGAGCGACAGCCATGCGGATGGCACCGTTGCAAAGCTGACTTTCTGCAGAAGAGGCACAGCTCAAGTTTTTTGCCCTGGCTCTTTGGCTGTGGGACCAGAGGCCAACCATTCGTGCTCTACTCCCTGGGATGCTGGGCAGCCGAGAAGGGGTGCCAAAGAGGTTCCATTGTAATGGACTTTGAGTTGGGAAATCGAGGAGCGACAGAGATGCGGATGGCACCGTTGCAAAGCTGACTTTCTGCAGAAGAGGCACAGCTCAAGTTTTTTGCCCTGGCTCTTTGGCTGTGGGAGCAGAGGCCAACCATTCGTGCTCTACTCCCTGGGATGCTGGGCAGCCGAAAGGGGTGTCAAAGAGGTTCCATTGTAATGGACTTTGAGTTGGGAAATTGAGGAGCGACAGCAATGCGGATGGCACCGTTGCAAAGCTGACTTTCTGCAGAAGAGGCACAGCTCAAGTTTTTTGCCCTGGCTCTTCGGCTGTGGGAGCAGAGGCCAACCATTCGTGCTCTACTCCCTGGGATGCTGGGCAGCCGAGAAGGGGTGCCAAAGAGGTTCCATTGTAATGGACTTTGAGTTGGGAAATAGAGGAGCGATAGCCATGCGGATGGCACCGTTGCAAAGCTGACTTTGTGCAGAAGAGGCACAGCTCAAGCTTTTTGCCCTGGCTCTTCGGCTGTGGGAGCAGAGGCCAACCATTCGTGCTCTACTCCCTGGGATGCTGGGCAGGCGAGAAGGGGTGCCAAAGAGGTTCCATTGTAATGGACTTTGAGTTGGGAAATCGAGGAGCGACAGCAATGCGGATGGCACCGTTGCAAAGCTGACTTCTGCAGAAGAGGCACAGCTCAAGTTTTTTGCCCTGGCTCTTCGACTGTGGGAGCAGAGGCCAACCATTCGTGCTCTACTCCCTGGGATGCTGGGCAGCCAGGAAGGGGTGCCAAAGAGGTTCCATTGTAATGGACTTTGAGTTGGGAAATCGAGGAGCGACAGCAATGTGGATGGCACCGTTGCAAAGCTGACTTTCTGCAGAAGAGGCACAGCTCAAGTTTTTTGCCCTGGCTCTTCGGCTGTGGGAGCAGAGGCCAACCATTCGTGCTCTACTCCCTGGGATGCTGGGCAGCCGAGAACGGGTGCCAAAGAGGTTCCATTGTAATGGACTTTGAGTTGGGAAATCGAGGAGCGACAGCCATGCGGATGGCACCGTTGCAAAGCTGACTTTCTGCAGAAGAGGCACAGCTCAAGTTTTTTGCCCTGGCTCTTTGGCTGTGGGAGCAGAGGCCAACCGTTCGTGCTCTACTCCCTGGGATGCTGGGCAGCCGAGAAGGGGTGCCAAAGAGGTTCCATTGTAATGGACTTTGAGTTGGGAAATCGAGGAGTGACATCAATGCTTATGGCACCGTTGCAAAGCTGACTTTCTGCAGAAGAGGCACAGCTCAAGTTTTTTGCCCTGGCTCTTTGGCTGTGGGAGCAGAGGCCAACCATTCGTGCTCTACTCCCTGGGATGCTGGGCAGCCGAGAAGGGGTGCCAAAGAGGTTCCATTGTAATGGACTTTGAGTTGGGAAATCGAGGAGCGACAGCAATGCGGATGGCACCGTTGCAAAGCTGACTTTCTGCAGAAGAGGCACAGCTCAAGTTTTTTGCCCTGGCTCTTTGGCTGTGGGAGCAGAGGCCAACCATTCGTGCTCTACTCCCTGGGATGCTGGGCATCCAAGAAGAGGTGCCAAAGAGGTTCCATTGTAATGGACTTTGAGTTGGGAAATCGAGGAGCGACAGCCATGCGGATGGCACCGTTGCAAAGCTGACTTTCTGCAGAAGAGGCACAGCTCAAGTTTTTTGCCCTGACTCTTCGGCTGTGGGAGCAGAGGCCAACCATTCGTGCTCTACTCCCTGGGATGCTGGGCAGCCGAGAAGGGGTGCCAAAGAGGTTCCATTGTAATGGACTTTGAGTTGGGAAATTGAGGAGCGACAGCAATGCGGATGGCACCGTTGCAAAGCTGACTTTCTGCAGAAGAGGCACAGCTCAAGTTTTTTGCCCTGGCTCTTCGGCTGTGGGAGCAGAGGCCAACCATTCGTGCTCTACTCCCTGGGATGCTGGGCAGCCGAGAAGGGGTGCCAAAGAGGTTCCATTGTAATGGACTTTGAGTTGGGAAATCGAGGAGCGACAGAGATGCGGATGGCACCGTTGCAAAGCTGACTTTCTGCAGAAGAGGCACAGCTCAAGTTTTTTGCCCTGGCTCTTTGGCTGTGGGAGCAGAGGCCAACCATTCGTGCTCTACTGCCTGGGATGCTGGGCAGCCGAAAGGGGTGTCAAAGAGGTTCCATTGTAATGGACTTTGAGTTGGGAAATCGAGGAGCGACAGCCATGCGGATGGCACCGTTGCAAAGCTGACTTTCTGCAGAAGAGGCACAGCTCAAGTTTTTTGCCCTGGCTCTTTGGCTGTGGGAGCAGAGGCCAACCATTCGTGCTCTACTACCTGGGATGCTGGGCAGCCGAGAAGGGGTGCCAAAGAGGTTCCATTGTAATGGACTTTGAGTTGGGAAATCGAGGAGCGATAGCCATGCGGATGGCACTGTTGCAAAGCTGACTTTCTGCAGAAGAGGCACAGCTCAAGCTTTTTGCCCTGGCTCTTCGGCTGTGGGAGCAGAGGCCAACCATTCGTGCTCTACTCCCTGGGATGCTGGGCAGCCGAGAAGGGGTGCCAAAGAGGTTCCATTGTAATGGACTTTGAGTTGGGAAATAGAGGAGCGATAGCCATGCGGATGGCACCGTTGCAAAGCTGACTTTGTGCAGAAGAGGCACAGCTCAAGCTTTTTGCCCTGGCTCTTCGGCTGTGGGAGCAGAGGCCAACCATTCGTGCTCTACTCCCTGGGATGCTGGGCAGGCGAGAAGGGGTGCCAAAGAGGTTCCATTGTAATGGACTTTGAGTTGGGAAATCGAGGAGCGACAGCAATGCGGATGGCACCGTTGCAAAGCTGACTTTCTGCAGAAGAGGCACAGCTCAAGTTTTTTGCCCTGGCTCTTTGGCTGTGGGAGCAGAGGCCAACCATTCGTGCTCTACTCCCTGGGATGCTGGGCAGCCGAGAACAGGTGCCAAAGAGGTTCCATTTTAATGGACTTTGAGTTGGGAAATCGAGGAGCGACAGCAATGCGGATGGCACCGTTGCAAAGCTGACTTTCTGCAGAAGAGGCACAGCTCAAGTTTTTTGCCCTGGCTCTTTGGCTGTGGGAGCAGAGGCCAACCATTCGTGCTCTACTCCCTGGGATGCTGGGCAGCCGAGAAGGGGTGCCAAAGAGGTTCCATTGTAATGGACTTTGAGTTGGGAAATCGAGGAGCGACAGCAATGCGGATGGCACCGTTGCAAAGCTGACTTTCTGCAGAAGAGGCACAGCTCAAGTTTTTTGCCCTGGCTCTTCGACTGTGGGAGCAGAGGCCAACCATTCGTGCTCTACTGCCTGGGATGCTGGGCAGCCGAGAAGGGGTCCCAAAGAGGTTCCATTGTAATGGACTTTGAGTTGGGAAATCGAGGAGCGACAGCCATGCGGATGGCACCGTTGCAAAGCTGACTTTCTGCAGAAGAGGCACAGCTCAAGTTTTTTGCCCTGGGTCTTCAGCTGTGGGAGCAGAGGCCAACCGTTCGTGCTCTACTCCCTGGGATGCTGGGCAGACGAGAAGGGGTGCCAAAGAGGTTCCATTGTAATGGACTTTGAGTTGGGAAATCGAGGAGCGACAGCAATGCGGATGGCACCGTTGCAAAGCTGACTTTCTGCAGAAGAGGCACAGCTCAAGTTTTTTGCCCTGGCTCTTCGGCTGTGGGAGCAGAGGCCAAGCATTCGTGCTCTACTGCCTGGGATGCTGGGCAGCCGAGAACGGGTGCCAAAGAGGTTCCATTGTAATGGACTTTGAGTTGGGAAATCGAGGAGCCACAGTGATGCCGATGGCACCGTTGCAAAGCTGACTTTCTGCAGAAGAGGCACAGCTCAAGTTTTTTGCCCTGGCTCTTTGGCTGTGGGACCAGAGGCCAACCATTTGTGCTCTACTCCCTGGGATGCTGGGCAGGCGAGAAGGGGTGTCAAAGAGGTTCCATTGTAATGGACTTTGAGTTGGGAAATCGAGGAGCCACAGTGATGCGGATGGCACCGTTGCAAAGCTGACTTTCTGCAGAAGAGGCACAGCTCAAGTTTTTTGCCCTGGCTCTTCGGCTGTGGGAGCAGAGGCCAACCATTCGTGCTCTACTGCCTGGGATGCTGGGCAGCCGAGACCGGGTGCCAAAGAGGTTCCATTGTAATGGACTTTGAGTTGGGAAATCGAGGAGCGACAGCCATGCGGATGGCACCGTTGCAAAGCTGACTTTCTGCAGAAGAGGCACAGCTCAAGTTTTTTGCCCTGACTCTTCGGCTGTGGGAGCAGAGGCCAACCATTCGTACTCTACTCCCTGGGATGCTGGGCAGCCGAGAAGGGGTGCCAAAGAGGTTCCATTGTAATGGACTTTGAGTTGGGAAATCGAGGAGCGACAGCCATGCGGATGGCACCGTTGCAAAGCTGACTTTCTGCAGAAGAGGCACAGCTCAAGTTTTTTGCCCTGGCTGTTTGGCTGTGGGAGCAGAGGCCAACCATTCGTGCTCTACTGCCTGGGATGCTGGGCAGCCGAAAGGGGTGTCAAAGAGGTTCCATTGTAATGGACTTTGAGTTGGGAAATCGAGGAGCGACAGCCATGCGGATGGCACCGTTGCAAAGCTGACTTTCTGCAGAAGAGGCACAGCTCAAGTTTTTTGCCCTGGCTCTTTGGCTGTGGGAGCAGAGGCCAACCATTCATGCTCTACTGCCTGGGATGCTGGGCAGCCGAGAAGGGGTGCCAAAGAGGTTCCATTGTAATGGACTTTGAGTTGGGAAATCGAGGAGCGACAGCCATGCGGATGGCACCGTTGCAAAGCTGACTTTCTGCAGAAGAGGCACAGCTCAAGCTTTTTGCCCTGGCTCTTCGGCTGTGGGAGCAGAGGCCAAGCATTCGTGCTCTACTCCCTGGGATGCTGGGCAGGCGAGAAGGGGTGCCAAAGAGGTTCCATTGTAATGGACTTTGAGTTGGGAAATCGAGGAGCCACAGCCATGCGGATGGCACCGTTGCAAAGCTGACTTTCTGCAGAAGAGGCACAGCTCAAGTTTTTTGCCCTGGCTCTTCGGCTGTGGGAGCAGAGGCCAACCATTCGTGCTCTACTGCCTGGGATGCTGGGCAGCCGAGAACAGGTGCCAAAGAGGTTCCATTTTAATGGACTTTGAGTTGGGAAATCGAGGAGCGACAGCCATGCGGATGGCACCGTTGCAAAGCTGACTTTCTGCAGAAGAGACCCAGCTCAAGTTTTTTGCCCTGGCTCTTCGGCTGTGGGAGCAGTGGTCAAATATTCGTGCTCTACTCCCTGGGATGCTGGGCAGCCGAGAAGGGGTGCCAAAGAGGTTCCATTGTAATGGACTTTGAGTTGGGAAATCGAGGAGCGACAGCAATGCGGATGGCACCGTTGCAAAGCTGACTTTCTGCAGAAGAGGCACAGCTCAAGTTTTTTGCCTGGCTCTTTGGCTGTGGGAGCAGAGGCCAACCATTCGTGCTCTACTCCCTGGGATGCTGGGCAGCCGAGAACGGGTGCCAAAGAGGTTCCATTGTAATGGACTTTGAGTTGGGAAATCGAGGAGCGACAGCAATGCGGATGGCACCGTTGCAAAGCTGACTTTCTGCAGAAGAGGCACAGCTCAAGTTTTTTGCCCTGGCTCTTCGGCTGTGGGAGCAGAGGCCAACCATTCGTGCTCTACTCCCTGGGATGCTGGGCAGCCGAGAAGGGGTGCCAAAGAGGTTCCATTGTAATGGACTTTGAGTTGGGAAATCGAGGAGCGACAGCAATGCGGATGGCACCGTTGCAAAGCTGACTTTCTGCAGAAGAGGCACAGCTCAAGATTTTTGCCCTCGCTCTTCGGCTGTGGGAGCAGAGGCCAACCATTCATGCTCTACTGCCTGGGATGCTGGGCAGCCGAGAAGGGGTGTCAAAGAGGTTCCATTGTAATGGACTTTGAGTTGGGAAATCGAGGAGCGACAGCCATGCGGATGGCACCGTTGCAAAGCTGACTTTCTGCAGAAGAGGCACAGCTCAAGTTTTTTGCCCTGGCTCTTTGGCTGTGGGAGCAGAGGCCAACCATTCGTGCTCTACTCCCTGGGATGCTGGGCAGACGAGAAGGGGTGCCAAAGAGGTTCCATTGTAATGGACTTTGAGTTGGGAAATCGAGGAGCGACAGCAATGCGGATGGCACCGTTGCAAAGCTGACTTTCTGCAGAAGAGGCACAGCTCAAGTTTTTTGCCCTGGCTCTTCGGCTGTGGGAGCAGAGGCCAACCATTCGTGCTCTACTGCCTGGGATGCTGGGCAGCCGAGAAGGGGTGCCAAAGAGGTTCCATTGTAATGGACTTTGAGTTGGGAAATCGAGGAGCGACAGCCATGCAGATGGCACCGTTGCAAAGCTGACTTTCTGCAGAAGAGGCACAGCTCAAGTTTTTTGCCCTGGCTCTTTGGCTGTGGGAGCAGAGGCCAACCATTCGTGCTCTACTCCCTGGGATGCTGGGCAGCCGAGAAGGGGTGCCAAAGAGGTTCCATTGTAATGGACTTTGAGTTGGGAAATCGAGGAGCGACAGCAATGCGGATGGCACCGTTGCAAAGCTGACTTTCTGCAGAAGAGGCACAGCTCAAGTTTTTTGCCCTGGCTCTTTGGCTGTGGGAGCAGAGGCCAACCATTCGTGCTCTACTCCCTGGGATGCTGGGCAGCCGAGAAGGGGTGCCAAAGAGGTTCCATTGTAATGGACTTTGAGTTGGGAAATCGAGGAGCCACAGTGATGCGGATGGCACCGTTGCAAAGCTGACTTTCTGCAGAAGAGGCACAGCTCAAGTTTTTTGCCCTCGCTCATCGGCTGTGGGAGCAGTATTCAAATATTCATGCTCTACTGCCTGGGATGCTGGGCAGCCGAGAAGGGGTGCCAAAGAGGTTCCATTGTAATGGACTTTGAGTTGGGAAATCGAGGAGCGACATCAATGCGGATGGCACCGTTGCAAAGCTGACTTTGTGCAGAAGAGGCACAGCTCAAGTTTTTTGCCCTGGCTCTTTGGCTGTGGGAGCAGAGGCCAACCGTTCGTGCTCTACTCCCTGGGATGCTGGGCAGCCGAGAAGGGGTGCCAAAGAGGTTCCATTGTAATGGACTTTGAGTTGGGAAATAGAGGAGCGACAGCCATGCGGATGGCACCGTTGCAAAGCTGACTTTCTGCAGAAGAGGCACAGCTCAAGTTTTTTGCCCTGGCTCTTTGGCTGTGGGAGCAGAGGCCAAGCATTCGTGCTCTACTCCCTGGGATGCTGGGCAGCCGAGAAGGGGTGCCAAAGAGGTTCCATTTTAATGGACTTTGAGGTGGGAAATCAAGGAGCGACAGCAATGCGGATGGCACCGTTGCAAAGCTGACTTTCTGCAGAAGAGGCACAGCTCAAGTTTTTTGCCCTGGCTCTTTGGCTGTGGGAGCAGAGGCCAACCATTCGTGCTCTACTCCCTGGGATGCTGGGCCGCTGAGAACGGGTGCCAAAGAGGTTCCATTGTAATGGACTTTGAGTTGGGAAATCGAGGAGCGACAGCAATGCGGATGGCACCGTTGCAAAGCTGACTTTCTGCAGAAGAGGCACAGCTCAAGTTTTTTGCCCTGGCTCTTTGGCTGTGGGAGCAGAGGCCAACCATTCGTGCTCTACTCCCTGGGATGCTGGGCAGCCGAGAAGGGGTGCCAAAGAGGTTCCATTGTAATGGACTTTGAGTTGGGAAATCGAGGAGCGACAGCCATGCGGATGGCACCGTTGCAAAGCTGACTTTGTGCAGAAGAGGCACAGCTCATGTTTTTGCTCTGACTCTTTGGCTGTGGGAGCAGAGGCCAACCATTCGTGCTCTACTCCCTGGGATGCTGGGCAGCCGAGAACGGGTGCCAAAGAGGTTCCATTGTAATGGACTTTGAGTTGGGAAATCGAGGAGCGACAGCCATGCGGATGGCACCGTTGCAAAGCTGACTTTCTGCAGAAGAGGCACAGCTCAAGTTTTTTGCTCTGGCTCTTTGGCTGTGGGAGCAGAGGCCAACCATTCGTGCTCTACTCCCTGGGATGCTGGGCAGCCGAGAAGGGGTGCCAAAGAGGTTCCATTGTAATGGACTTTGAGTTGGGAAATCGAGGAGCGACAGCCATGCGGATGGCACCGTTGCAAAGCTGACTTTCTGCAGAAGAGGCATAGTTCAAGTTTTTTGCCCTGGCTCTTCGGCTGTGGGAGCAGAGGCCAACCATTCGTGCTCTACTCCCTGGGATGCTGGGCAGCCGAGAAGGGGTGCCAAAGAGGTTCCATTGTAATGGACTTTGAGTTGGGAAATCGAGGAGCGACAGCCATGCGGATGGCACCGTTGCAAAGCTGACTTTGTGCAGAAGAGGCACAGCTCAAGTTTTTTGCCCTGGCTCTTCAGCTGTGGGAGCAGAGGCCAACCATTCGTGCTCTACTCCCTGGGATGCTGGGCAGCCGAGAACGGGTGCCAAAGAGGTTCCATTGTAATGGACTTTGAGTTGGGAAATCGAGGAGCGACAGCCATGCGGATGGCACCGTTGCAAAGCTGACTTTCTGCAGAAGAGGCACAGCTCATGTTTTTGCCCTGACTCTTCGGCTGTGGGAGCAGAGGCCAACCATTCGTGCTCTACTCCCTGGGATGCTGGGCAGCCGAGAAGGGGTGCCAAAGAGGTTCCATTGTAATGGACTTTGAGTTGGGAAATCGAGGAGCGACATCAATGCGGATGGCACCGTTGCAAAGCTGACTTTGTGCAGAAGAGGCACAGCTCAAGTTTTTTGCCCTGGCTCTTTGGCTGTGGGAGCAGAGGCCAACCGTTCGTGCTCTACTCCCTGGGATGCTGGGCAGCCGAGAAGGGGTGCCAAAGAGGTTCCATTGTAATGGACTTTGAGTTGGGAAATAGAGGAGCGACAGCCATGCGGATGGCACCGTTGCAAAGCTGACTTTCTGCAGAAGAGGCACAGCTCAAGTTTTTTGCCCTGGCTCTTTGGCTGTGGGAGCAGAGGCCAACCATTCGTGCTCTACTCCCTGGGATGCTGGGCAGCCGAGAAGGGGTGCCAAAGAGGTTCCATTTTAATGGACTTTGAGGTGGGAAATCAAGGAGCGACAGCAATGCGGATGGCACCGTTGCAAAGCTGACTTTCTGCAGAAGAGGCACAGCTCAAGTTTTTTGCCCTGGCTCTTTGGCTGTGGGAGCAGAGGCCAACCATTCGTGCTCTACTCCCTGGGATGCTGGGCCGCTGAGAACGGGTGCCAAAGAGGTTCCATTGTAATGGACTTTGAGTTGGGAAATCGAGGAGCGACAGCAATGCGGATGGCACCGTTGCAAAGCTGACTTTCTGCAGAAGAGGCACAGCTCAAGTTTTTTGCCCTGGCTCTTTGGCTGTGGGAGCAGAGGCCAACCATTCGTGCTCTACTCCCTGGGATGCTGGGCAGCCGAGAAGGGGTGCCAAAGAGGTTCCATTGTAATGGACTTTGAGTTGGGAAATCGAGGAGCGACAGCCATGCGGATGGCACCGTTGCAAAGCTGACTTTGTGCAGAAGAGGCACAGCTCATGTTTTTGCTCTGACTCTTTGGCTGTGGGAGCAGAGGCCAACCATTCGTGCTCTACTCCCTGGGATGCTGGGCAGCCGAGAACGGGTGCCAAAGAGGTTCCATTGTAATGGACTTTGAGTTGAGAAATCGAGGAGCGACAGCCATGCGGATGGCACCGTTGCAAAGCTGACTTTCTGCAGAAGAGGCACAGCTCAAGTTTTTTGCCCTGGCTCTTTGGCTGTGGGAGCAGAGGCCAACCATTCGTGCTCTACTCCCTGGGATGCTGGGCAGCCGAGAAGGGGTGCCAAAGAGGTTCCATTGTAATGGACTTTGAGTTGGGAAATCGAGGAGCGACAGCCATGCGGATGGCACCGTTGCAAAGCTGACTTTCTGCAGAAGAGGCATAGTTCAAGTTTTTTGCCCTGGCTCTTCGGCTGTGGGAGCAGAGGCCAACCATTCGTGCTCTACTCCCTGGGATGCTGGGCAGCCGAGAAGGGGTGCCAAAGAGGTTCCATTGTAATGGACTTTGAGTTGGGAAATCGAGGAGCGACAGCCATGCGGATGGCACCGTTGCAAAGCTGACTTTGTGCAGAAGAGGCACAGCTCAAGTTTTTTGCCCTGGCTCTTCAGCTGTGGGAGCAGAGGCCAACCATTCGTGCTCTACTCCCTGGGATGCTGGGCAGCCGAGAACGGGTGCCAAAGAGGTTCCATTGTAATGGACTTTGAGTTGGGAAATCGAGGAGCGACAGCCATGCGGATGGCACCGTTGCAAAGCTGACTTTCTGCAGAAGAGGCACAGCTCATGTTTTTGCCCTGACTCTTTGGCTGTGGGAGCAGAGGCCAACCATTCGTGCTCTACTCCCTGGGATGCTGGGCAGCCGAGAAGGGGTGCCAAAGAGGTTCCATTGTAATGGACTTTGAGTTGGGAAATCGAGGAGCGACAGCAATGCGGATGGCACCGTTGCAAAGCTGACTTTGTGCAGAAGAGGCACAGCTCAAGTTTTTTGCCCTGGCTCTTCGGCTGTGGGAGCAGAGGCCAACCATTCATGCTCTACTCCCTGGGATGCTGGGCAGCCGAGAAGGGGTGCCAAAGAGGTTCCATTGTAATGGACTTTGAGTTGGGAAATCGAGGAGCGACAGCAATGCGGATGGCACCGTTGCAAAGCTGACTTTCTGCAGAAGAGGCACAGCTCAAGTTTTTTGCCCTGGCTCTTTGGCTGTGGGAGCAGAGGCCAACCATTCCTGCTCTACTCCCTGGGATGCTGGGCAGCCGAGAAGGGGTGCCAAAGAGGTTCCATTGTAATGGACTTTGAGTTGGGAAATCGAGGAGCGACAGCAATGCGGATGGCACCGTTGCAAAGCTGACTTTCTGCAGAAGAGGCACAGCTCAAGTTTTTTGCCCTGGCTCTTTGGCTGTGGGAGTAGAGGCCAAGTATTCGTGCTCTACTCCCTGGGATGCTGGGCAGCCGAGAAGGGGTGCCAAAGAGGTTCCATTGTAATGGACTTTGAGTTGGGAAATCGAGGAGCGACAGCCATGCGGATGGCACCGTTGCAAAGGTGACTTTCTGCAGAAGAGGCACAGCTCAAGTTTTTTGCCCTGGCTCTTTGGCTGTGGGAGCAGAGGCCAACCATTCGTGCTCTGCTCCCTGGGATGCTGGGCAGCCGAGAAGGGGTGCCAAAGAGGTTCCATTGTAATGGACTTTGAGTTGGGAAATCGAGGAGCCACAGAGATGCGGATGGCACCGTTGCAAAGCTGACTTTGTGCAGAAGAGGCACAGCTCAAGTTTTTTGCCCTGGCTCTTCGGCTGTGGGAGCAGAGGCCAACCATTCGTGCTCTACTCCCTGGGATGCTGGGCAGCCGAGAAGGGGTGCCAAAGAGGTTCCATTGTAATGGACTTTGAGTTGGGAAATCGAGGAGCGACAGCCATGCGGATGTTACAGTTGCAAAGTTGACTTTCTGCAGAAGAGGCACAGCTCAAGTTCTTTGCCCTGGCTCTTTGGCTGTGGGAGCAGAGGCCAACCATTCGTGCTCTACTCCCTGGGATGCTGGGCAGCCGAGAAGGGGTGCCAAAGAGGTTCCATTGTAATGGACTTTGAGGTGGGAAATCGAGGAGCGACAGCCATGCGGACGGCACCGTTGCAAAGCTGACTTTCTGCAGAAGAGGCACAGCTCAAGTTTTTTGCCCTCGCTCTTCGGCTGTGGGAGCAGTGGTCAAGCATTCGTGCTCTACTCCCTGGGATGCTGGGCAGCCGAGAAGGGGTGCCAAAGAGGTTCCATTGTAATGGACTTTGAGTTGGGAAATCGAGGAGTGACATCAATGCGGATGGCACCGTTGCAAAGCTGACTTTCTGCAGAAGAGGCACAGCTCAAGTTTTTTGCCCTGGCTCTTTGGCTGTGGGACCAGAGGCCAACCATTCGTGCTCTACTCCCTGGGATGCTGGGCAGCCGAGAAGGGGTGCCAAAGAGGTTCCATTGTAATGGACTTTGAGTTGGGAAATCGAGGAGCGACAGCAATGCGGATGGCACCGTTGCAAAGCTGACTTTGTGCAGAAGAGGCACAGCTCAAGTTTTTTGCCCTGGCTCTTCGGCTGTGGGAGCAGAGGCCAACCATTCGTGCTCTACTCCCTGGGATGCTGGGCAGCCGAGAACGGGTGCCAAAGAGGTTCCATTGTAATGGACTTTGAGTTGGGAAATCGAGGAGCGACAGCCATGCGGATGGCACCGTTGCAAAGCTGACTTTCTGCAGAAGAGGCACAGCTCAAGTTTTTTGCCCTGGCTCTTCGGCTGTGGGAGCAGAGGCCAACCATTCGTGCTCTACTGCCTGGGATGCTGGGCAGCCGAGAACGGGTGCCAAAGAGGTTCCATTGTAATGGACTTTGAGTTGGGAAATCGAGGAGCCACAGTGATGCGGATGGCACCGTTGCAAAGCTGACTTTCTGCAGAAGAGGCACAGCTCAAGTTTTTTGCCCTCGCTCTTCGGCTGTGGGAGCAGTGGTCAAATATTCATGCTCTACTCCCTGGGATGCTGGGCAGCCGAGAAGGGGTGTCAAAGAGGTTCCATTGTAATGGACTTTGAGTTGGGAAATCGAGGAGCGACAGCCATGCGGATGGCACCGTTGCAAAGCTGACTTTCTGCAGAAGAGGCACAGCTCAAGTTTTTTGCCCTGGCTCTTTGGCTGTGGGAGCAGAGGCCAACCATTCGTGCTCTACTGCCTGGGATGCTGGGCAGCCGAGAAGGGGTGCCAAAGAGGTTCCATTGTAATGGACTTTGAGTTGGGAAATCGAGGAGCGACAGCCATGCGGATGGCACCGTTGCAAAGCTGACTTTCTGCAGAAGAGGCACAGCTCATGTTTTTGCCCTGACTCTTTGGCTGTGGGAGCAGAGGCCAACCATTCGTGCTCTACTCCCTGGGATGCTGGGCAGCCGAGAAGGGGTGCCAAAGAGGTTCCATTGTAATGGACTTTGAGTTGGGAAATCGAGGAGCGACAGCCATGCGGATGGCACCGTTGCAAAGCTGACTTTCTGCAGAAGAGGCACAGCTCAAGTTTTTTGCCCTGGCTCTTTGGCTGTGGGAGCAGAGGCCAACCATTCGTGCTCTACTCCCTGGGATGCTGGGCAGCCGAGAAGGGGTGCCAAAGAGGTTCCATTGTAATGGACTTTGAGTTGGGAAATCGAGGAGCGACAGCAATGCGGATGGCACCGTTGCAAAGCTGACTTTCTGCAGAAGAGTCCCAGCTCAAGTTTTTTGCCCTGGCTGTTTGGCTGTGGGAGCAGAGGCCAACCATTCGTACTCTACTCCCTGGCATGCTGGGCAGCCGAGAACGGGTGCCAAAGAGGTTCCATTGTAATGGACTTTGAGTTGGGAAATCGAGGAGCGACAGCCATGCGGATGGCACCGTTGCAAAGCTGACTTTCTGCAGAAGAGGCACAGCTCAAGTTTTTTGCCCTGGCTCTTCGGCTGTGGGAGCAGAGGCCAACCATTCGTGCTCTACTCCCTGGGATGCTGGGCAGCCAGGAAGGGGTGCCAAAGAGGTTCCATTGTAATGGACTTTGAGTTGGGAAATCGAGGAGTGACAGCAATGTGGATGGCACCGTTGCAAAGGTGACTTTCTGCAGAAGAGGCACAGCTCATGTTTTTTGCCCTGGCTCTTCGGCTGTGGGAGCAGAGGCCAACCATTCGTGCTCTACTCCCTGGGATGCTGGGCAGCCGAGAAGGGGTGCCAAAGAGGTTCCATTGTAATGGACTTTGAGTTGGGAAATCGAGGAGCGACAGCCATGCGGAAGGCACCGTTGCAAAGCTGACTTTCTGCAGAAGAGACCCAGCTCAAGTTTTTTGCCCTGGCTCTTCGGCTGTGGGAGCAGAGGCCAACCGTTCGTGCTCTACTCCCTGGGATGCTGGGCAGCCGAGAAGGGGTGCCAAAGAGGTTCCATTGTAATGGACTTTGAGTTGGGAAATCGAGGAGTGACATCAATGCTTATGGCGCCGTTGCAAAGGTGACTTTCTGCAGAAGAGGCACAGCTCAAGTTTTTTGCCCTGGCTCTTTGGCTGTGGGAGCAGAGGCCAACCATTCGTGCTCTACTCCCTGGGATGCTGGGCAGCCGAGAAGGGGTGCCAAAGAGGTTCCATTGTAATGGACTTTGAGTTGGGAAATCGAGGAGCGACAGCCATGCGGATGGCACCGTTGCAAAGCTGACTTTCTGCAGAAGAGGCACAGCTCAAGTTTTTTGCCCTGGCTCTTCGGCTGTGGGAGCAGAGGCCAACCATTCGTGCTCTACTCCCTGGAATGCTGGGCAGCCGAGAACGGGTGCCAAAGAGGTTCCATTGTAATGGACTTTGAGTTGGGAAATCGAGGAGCGACAGCCATGCGGATGGCACCGTTGCAAAGCTGACTTTCTGCAGAAGAGGCACAGCTCAAGTTTTTTGCCCTGGCTCTTCGGCTGTGGGAGCAGAGGCCAACCATTCGTGCTCTACTCCCTGGGATGCTGGGCAGCCGAGAAGGGGTGCCAAAGAGGTTCCATTGTAATGGACTTTGAGTTGGGAAATCGAGGAGTGACATCAATGCGGATGGCACCGTTGCAAAGCTGACTTTCTGCAGAAGAGGCACAGCTCAAGTTTTTTGCCCTGGCTCTTTGGCTGTGGGAGCAGAGGCCAACCATTCGTGCTCTACTCCCTGGGATGCTGGGCAGCCGAGAAGGGGTGCCAAAGAGGTTCCATTGTAATGGACTTTGAGTTGGGAAATCGAGGAGCGACAGCAATGCGGATGGCACCGTTGCAAAGCTGACTTTCTGCAGAAGAGGCACAGCTCAAGTTTTTTGCCCTGGCTGTTTGGCTGTGGGAGCAGAGGCCAACCATTCGTGCTCTACTCCCTGGGATGCTGGGCATCCAAGAAGAGGTGCCAAAGAGGTTCCATTGTAATGGACTTTGAGTTGGGAAATCGAGGAGCGACAGCCATGCGGATGGCACCGTTGCAAAGCTGACTTTCTGCAGAAGAGGCACAGCTCAAGTTTTTTGCCCTGGCTCTTCGGCTGTGGGAGCAGAGGCCAAGCATTCGTGCTCTACTCCCTGGGATGCTGGGCAGCCGAGAACGGGTGCCAAAGAGGTTCCATTGTAATGGACTTTGAGTTGGGAAATCGAGGAGCGACAGCCATGCGGATGGCACCGTTGCAAAGCTGACTTTCTGCAGAAGAGGCACAGCTCAAGTTTTTTGCCCTGGCTCTTTGGCTGTGGGAGCAGAGGCCAACCATTCGTGCTCTACTCCCTGGGATGCTGGGCAGCCGAGAACGGGTGCCAAAGAGGTTCCATTGTAATGGACTTTGAGTTGGGAAATCGAGGAGCGACAGCAATGCGGATGGCACCGTTGCAAAGCTGACTTTCTGCAGAAGAGGCACAGCTCAAGTTTTTTGCCCTGGCTCCTCGGCTGTGGGAGCAGAGGCCAAGCATTCGTGCTCTACTGCCTGGGATGCTGGGCAGACGAGAAGGGGTGCCAAAGAGGTTCCATTGTAATGGACTTTGAGTTGGGAAATCGAGGAGCGACAGCCCTGCGGATGGCACCGTTGCAAAGCTGACTTTCTGCAGAAGAGGCACAGCTCAAGTTTTTTGCCCTGGCTCTTCGGCTGTGGGAGCAGAGGCCAACCGTTCGTGCTCTACTCCCTGGGATGCTGGGCAGCCGAGAACGGGTGCCAAAGAGGTTCCATTGTAATGGACTTTGAGGTGGGAAATCGAGGAGCCACAGTGATGCCGATGGCACCGTTGCAAAGCTGACTTTGTGCAGAAGAGGCACAGCTCAAGTTTTTTGCCCTGGCTCTTCGGCTGTGGGAGCAGAGGCCAACCATTTGTGCTCTACTCCCTGGGATGCTGGGCAGGCGAGAAGGGGTGTCAAAGAGGTTCCATTGTAATGGACTTTGAGTTGGGAAATCGAGGAGCCACAGTGATGCGGATGGCACCGTTGCAAAGCTGACTTTCTGCAGAAGAGGCACAGCTCAAGTTTTTTGCCCTCGCTCTTCGGCTGTGGGAGCAGTGGTCAAATATTCATGCTCTACTCCCTGGGATGCTGGGCAGCCGAGAAGGGGTGCCAAAGAGGTTCCATTGTAATGGACTTTGAGTTGGGAAATCGAGGAGCGACAGCCATGCGGATGGCACCGTTGCAAAGCTGACTTTCTGCAGAAGAGGCACAGCTCAAGTTTTTTGCCCTGGCTCTTTGGCTGTGGGAGCAGAGGCCAACCATTCGTGCTCTACTCCCTGGGATGCTGGGCAGCCGAGAAGGGGTGCCAAAGAGGTTCCATTGTAATGGACTTTGAGTTGGGAAATCGAGGAGCGACAGCCATGCGGATGGCACCGTTGCAAAGCTGACTTTCTGCAGAAGAGGCACAGCTCATGTTTTTGCCCTGACTCTTTGGCTGTGGGAGCAGAGGCCAACCATTCGTGCTCTACTCCCTGGGATGCTGGGCAGCCGAGAAGGGGTGCCAAAGAGGTTCCATTGTAATGGACTTTGAGTTGGGAAATCGAGGAGCGACAGTGATGTGAATGGCACGGTTATAAAGCTGACTTTCTGCAGAAGAGGCACAGCTCATGTTTTTGCCCTGACTCTTTGGCTGTGGGAGCAGAGGCCAACCATTCGTGCTCTACTCCCTGGGATGCTGGGCAGCCGAGAAGGGGTGTCAAAGAGGTTCCATTGTAATGGACTTTGAGTTGGGAAATCGAGGAGCCACAGTGATGCGGATGGCACCGTTGCAAAGCTGACTTTCTGCAGAAGAGGCACAGCTCAAGTTTTTTGCCCTCGCTCATCGGCTGTGGGAGCAGTATTCAAATATTCATGCTCTACTGCCTGGGATGCTGGGCAGCCGAGAAGGGGTGCCAAAGAGGTTCCATTGTAATGGACTTTGAGTTGGGAAATCGAGGAGCCACAGAGATGCGGATGGCACCGTTGCAAAGCTGACTTTGTGCAGAAGAGGCACAGCTCAAGTTTTTTGCCCTGGCTCTTTGGCTGTGGGAGCAGAGGCCAACCGTTCGTGCTCTACTCCCTGGGATGCTGGGCAGCCGAGAAGGGGTGCCAAAGAGGTTCCATTGTAATGGACTTTGAGTTGGGAAATAGAGGAGCGACAGCCATGCGGATGGCACCGTTGCAAAGCTGACTTTCTGCAGAAGAGGCACAGCTCAAGTTTTTTGCCCTGGCTCTTTGGCTGTGGGAGCAGAGGCCAAGCATTCGTGCTCTACTCCCTGGGATGCTGGGCAGCCGAGAAGGGGTGCCAAAGAGGTTCCATTTTAATGGACTTTGAGGTGGGAAATCAAGGAGCGACAGCAATGCGGATGGCACCGTTGCAAAGCTGACTTTCTGCAGAAGAGGCACAGCTCAAGTTTTTTGCCCTGGCTCTTTGGCTGTGGGAGCAGAGGCCAACCATTCGTGCTCTACTCCCTGGGATGCTGGGCCGCTGAGAACGGGTGCCAAAGAGGTTCCATTGTAATGGACTTTGAGTTGGGAAATCGAGGAGCGACAGCAATGCGGATGGCACCGTTGCAAAGCTGACTTTCTGCAGAAGAGGCACAGCTCAAGTTTTTTGCCCTGGCTCTTTGGCTGTGGGAGCAGAGGCCAACCATTCGTGCTCTACTCCCTGGGATGCTGGGCAGCCGAGAAGGGGTGCCAAAGAGGTTCCATTGTAATGGACTTTGAGTTGGGAAATCGAGGAGCAACAGCCATGCGGATGGCACCGTTGCAAAGCTGACTTTGTGCAGAAGAGGCACAGCTCATGTTTTTGCTCTGACTCTTTGGCTGTGGGAGCAGAGGCCAACCATTCGTGCTCTACTCCCTGGGATGCTGGGCAGCCGAGAACGGGTGCCAAAGAGGTTCCATTGTAATGGACTTTGAGTTGAGAAATCGAGGAGCGACAGCCATGCGGATGGCACCGTTGCAAAGCTGACTTTCTGCAGAAGAGGCACAGCTCAAGTTTTTTGCCCTGGCTCTTTGGCTGTGGGAGCAGAGGCCAACCATTCGTGCTCTACTCCCTGGGATGCTGGGCAGCCGAGAAGGGGTGCCAAAGAGGTTCCATTGTAATGGACTTTGAGTTGGGAAATCGAGGAGCGACAGCCATGCGGATGGCACCGTTGCAAAGCTGACTTTCTGCAGAAGAGGCATAGTTCAAGTTTTTTGCCCTGGCTCTTCGGCTGTGGGAGCAGAGGCCAACCATTCGTGCTCTACTCCCTGGGATGCTGGGCAGCCGAGAAGGGGTGCCAAAGAGGTTCCATTGTAATGGACTTTGAGTTGGGAAATCGAGGAGCGACAGCCATGCGGATGGCACCGTTGCAAAGCTGACTTTGTGCAGAAGAGGCACAGCTCAAGTTTTTTGCCCTGGCTCTTCAGCTGTGGGAGCAGAGGCCAACCATTCGTGCTCTACTCCCTGGGATGCTGGGCAGCCGAGAACGGGTGCCAAAGAGGTTCCATTGTAATGGACTTTGAGTTGGGAAATCGAGGAGCGACAGCCATGCGGATGGCACCGTTGCAAAGCTGACTTTCTGCAGAAGAGGCACAGCTCATGTTTTTGCCCTGACTCTTTGGCTGTGGGAGCAGAGGCCAACCATTCGTGCTCTACTCCCTGGGATGCTGGGCAGCCGAGAAGGGGTGCCAAAGAGGTTCCATTGTAATGGACTTTGAGTTGGGAAATCGAGGAGCGACAGCAATGCGGATGGCACCGTTGCAAAGCTGACTTTGTGCAGAAGAGGCACAGCTCAAGTTTTTTGCCCTGGCTCTTCGGCTGTGGGAGCAGAGGCCAACCATTCATGCTCTACTCCCTGGGATGCTGGGCAGCCGAGAAGGGGTGCCAAAGAGGTTCCATTGTAATGGACTTTGAGTTGGGAAATCGAGGAGCGACAGCAATGCGGATGGCACCGTTGCAAAGCTGACTTTCTGCAGAAGAGGCACAGCTCAAGTTTTTTGCCCTGGCTCTTTGGCTGTGGGAGCAGAGGCCAACCATTCCTGCTCTACTCCCTGGGATGCTGGGCAGCCGAGAAGGGGTGCCAAAGAGGTTCCATTGTAATGGACTTTGAGTTGGGAAATCGAGGAGCGACAGCAATGCGGATGGCACCGTTGCAAAGCTGACTTTCTGCAGAAGAGGCACAGCTCAAGTTTTTTGCCCTGGCTCTTTGGCTGTGGGAGTAGAGGCCAAGTATTCGTGCTCTACTCCCTGGGATGCTGGGCAGCCGAGAAGGGGTGCCAAAGAGGTTCCATTGTAATGGACTTTGAGTTGGGAAATCGAGGAGCGACAGCCATGCGGATGGCACCGTTGCAAAGGTGACTTTCTGCAGAAGAGGCACAGCTCAAGTTTTTTGCCCTGGCTCTTTGGCTGTGGGAGCAGAGGCCAACCATTCGTGCTCTGCTCCCTGGGATGCTGGGCAGCCGAGAAGGGGTGCCAAAGAGGTTCCATTGTAATGGACTTTGAGTTGGGAAATCGAGGAGCCACAGAGATGCGGATGGCACCGTTGCAAAGCTGACTTTGTGCAGAAGAGGCACAGCTCAAGTTTTTTGCCCTGGCTCTTCGGCTGTGGGAGCAGAGGCCAACCATTCGTGCTCTACTCCCTGGGATGCTGGGCAGCCGAGAAGGGGTGCCAAAGAGGTTCCATTGTAATGGACTTTGAGTTGGGAAATCGAGGAGCGACAGCAATGCGGATGTTACAGTTGCAAAGTTGACTTTCTGCAGAAGAGGCACAGCTCAAGTTCTTTGCCCTGGCTCTTTGGCTGTGGGAGCAGAGGCCAACCATTCGTGCTCTACTCCCTGGGATGCTGGGCAGCCGAGAAGGGGTGCCAAAGAGGTTCCATTGTAATGGACTTTGAGGTGGGAAATCGAGGAGCGACAGCCATGCGGACGGCACCGTTGCAAAGCTGACTTTCTGCAGAAGAGGCACAGCTCAAGTTTTTTGCCCTCGCTCTTCGGCTGTGGGAGCAGTGGTCAAGCATTCGTGCTCTACTCCCTGGGATGCTGGGCAGCCGAGAAGGGGTGCCAAAGAGGTTCCATTGTAATGGACTTTGAGTTGGGAAATCGAGGAGCGACAGCCATGCGGATGGCACCGTTGCAAAGCTGACTTTCTGCAGAAGAGGCACAGCTCAAGTTTTTTGCCCTGGCTCTTTGGCTGTGGGACCAGAGGCCAACCATTCGTGCTCTACTCCCTGGGATGCTGGGCAGCCGAGAAGGGGTGCCAAAGAGGTTCCATTGTAATGGACTTTGAGTTGGGAAATCGAGGAGCGACAGCAATGCGGATGGCACCGTTGCAAAGCTGACTTTGTGCAGAAGAGGCACAGCTCAAGTTTTTTGCCCTGGCTCTTCGGCTGTGGGAGCAGAGGCCAACCATTCGTGCTCTACTCCCTGGGATGCTGGGCAGCCGAGAACGGGTGCCAAAGAGGTTCCATTGTAATGGACTTTGAGTTGGGAAATCGAGGAGCGACAGCCATGCGGATGGCACCGTTGCAAAGCTGACTTTCTGCAGAAGAGGCACAGCTCAAGTTTTTTGCGCTGGCTCTTCGGCTGTGGGAGCAGAGGCCAACCATTCGTGCTCTACTGCCTGGGATGCTGGGCAGCCGAGAACGGGTGCCAAAGAGGTTCCATTGTAATGGACTTTGAGTTGGGAAATCGAGGAGCCACAGTGATGCGGATGGCACCGTTGCAAAGCTGACTTTCTGCAGAAGAGGCACAGCTCAAGTTTTTTGCCCTCGCTCTTCGGCTGTGGGAGCAGTGGTCAAATATTCATGCTCTACTCCCTGGGATGCTGGGCAGCCGAGAAGGGGTGTCAAAGAGGTTCCATTGTAATGGACTTTGAGTTGGGAAATCGAGGAGCGACAGCCATGCGGATGGCACCGTTGCAAAGCTGACTTTCTGCAGAAGAGGCACAGCTCAAGTTTTTTGCCCTGGCTCTTTGGCTGTGGGAGCAGAGGCCAACCATTCGTGCTCTACTGCCTGGGATGCTGGGCAGCCGAGAAGGGGTGCCAAAGAGGTTCCATTGTAATGGACTTTGAGTTGGGAAATCGAGGAGCGACAGCCATGCGGATGGCACCGTTGCAAAGCTGACTTTCTGCAGAAGAGGCACAGCTCATGTTTTTGCCCTGACTCTTTGGCTGTGGGAGCAGAGGCCAACCATTCGTGCTCTACTCCCTGGGATGCTGGGCAGCCGAGAAGGGGTGCCAAAGAGGTTCCATTGTAATGGACTTTGAGTTGGGAAATCGAGGAGCGACAGCCATGCGGATGGCACCGTTGCAAAGCTGACTTTCTGCAGAAGAGGCACAGCTCAAGTTTTTTGCCCTGGCTCTTTGGCTGTGGGAGCAGAGGCCAACCATTCGTGCTCTACTCCCTGGGATGCTGGGCAGCCGAGAAGGGGTGCCAAAGAGGTTCCATTGTAATGGACTTTGAGTTGGGAAATCGAGGAGCGACAGCAATGCGGATGGCACCGTTGCAAAGCTGACTTTCTGCAGAAGAGTCCCAGCTCAAGTTTTTTGCCCTGGCTGTTTGGCTGTGGGAGCAGAGGCCAACCATTCGTACTCTACTCCCTGGCATGCTGGGCAGCCGAGAACGGGTGCCAAAGAGGTTCCATTGTAATGGACTTTGAGTTGGGAAATCGAGGAGCGACAGCCATGCGGATGGCACCGTTGCAAAGCTGACTTTCTGCAGAAGAGGCACAGCTCAAGTTTTTTGCCCTGGCTCTTCGGCTGTGGGAGCAGAGGCCAACCATTCGTGCTCTACTCCCTGGGATGCTGGGCAGCCAGGAAGGGGTGCCAAAGAGGTTCCATTGTAATGGACTTTGAGTTGGGAAATCGAGGAGTGACAGCAATGTGGATGGCACCGTTGCAAAGGTGACTTTCTGCAGAAGAGGCACAGCTCATGTTTTTTGCCCTGGCTCTTCGGCTGTGGGAGCAGAGGCCAACCATTCGTGCTCTACTCCCTGGGATGCTGGGCAGCCGAGAAGGGGTGCCAAAGAGGTTCCATTGTAATGGACTTTGAGTTGGGAAATCGAGGAGCGACAGCCATGCGGATGGCACCGTTGCAAAGCTGACTTTCTGCAGAAGAGACCCAGCTCAAGTTTTTTGCCCTGGCTCTTCGGCTGTGGGAGCAGAGGCCAACCGTTCGTGCTCTACTCCCTGGGATGCTGGGCAGCCGAGAAGGGGTGCCAAAGAGGTTCCATTGTAATGGACTTTGAGTTGGGAAATCGAGGAGTGACATCAATGCTTATGGCACCGTTGCAAAGGTGACTTTCTGCAGAAGAGGCACAGCTCAAGTTTTTTGCCCTGGCTCTTTGGCTGTGGGAGCAGAGGCCAACCATTCGTGCTCTACTCCCTGGGATGCTGGGCAGCCGAGAAGGGGTGCCAAAGAGGTTCCATTGTAATGGACTTTGAGTTGGGAAATCGAGGAGCGACAGCCATGCGGATGGCACCGTTGCAAAGCTGACTTTCTGCAGAAGAGGCACAGCTCAAGTTTTTTGCCCTGGCTCTTCGGCTGTGGGAGCAGAGGCCAACCATTCGTGCTCTACTCCCTGGAATGCTGGGCAGCCGAGAACGGGTGCCAAAGAGGTTCCATTGTAATGGACTTTGAGTTGGGAAATCGAGGAGCGACAGCCATGCGGATGGCACCGTTGCAAAGCTGACTTTCTGCAGAAGAGGCACAGCTCAAGTTTTTTGCCCTGGCTCTTCGGCTGTGGGAGCAGAGGCCAACCATTCGTGCTCTACTCCCTGGGATGCTGGGCAGCCGAGAAGGGGTGCCAAAGAGGTTCCATTGTAATGGACTTTGAGTTGGGAAATCGAGGAGTGACATCAATGCGGATGGCACCGTTGCAAAGCTGACTTTCTGCAGAAGAGGCACAGCTCAAGTTTTTTGCCCTGGCTCTTTGGCTGTGGGAGCAGAGGCCAACCATTCGTGCTCTACTCCCTGGGATGCTGGGCAGCCGAGAAGGGGTGCCAAAGAGGTTCCATTGTAATGGACTTTGAGTTGGGAAATCGAGGAGCGACAGCAATGCGGATGGCACCGTTGCAAAGCTGACTTTCTGCAGAAGAGGCACAGCTCAAGTTTTTTGCCCTGGCTGTTTGGCTGTGGGAGCAGAGGCCAACCATTCGTGCTCTACTCCCTGGGATGCTGGGCATCCAAGAAGAGGTGCCAAAGAGGTTCCATTGTAATGGACTTTGAGTTGGGAAATCGAGGAGCGACAGCCATGCGGATGGCACCGTTGCAAAGCTGACTTTCTGCAGAAGAGGCACAGCTCAAGTTTTTTGCCCTGGCTCTTCGGCTGTGGGAGCAGAGGCCAAGCATTCGTGCTCTACTCCCTGGGATGCTGGGCAGCCGAGAACGGGTGCCAAAGAGGTTCCATTGTAATGGACTTTGAGTTGGGAAATCGAGGAGCGACAGCCATGCGGATGGCACCGTTGCAAAGCTGACTTTCTGCAGAAGAGGCACAGCTCAAGTTTTTTGCCCTGGCTCTTTGGCTGTGGGAGCAGAGGCCAACCATTCGTGCTCTACTCCCTGGGATGCTGGGCAGCCGAGAACGGGTGCCAAAGAGGTTCCATTGTAATGGACTTTGAGTTGGGAAATCGAGGAGCGACAGCAATGCGGATGGCACCGTTGCAAAGCTGACTTTCTGCAGAAGAGGCACAGCTCAAGTTTTTTGCCCTGGCTCCTCGGCTGTGGGAGCAGAGGCCAAGCATTCGTGCTCTACTGCCTGGGATGCTGGGCAGACGAGAAGGGGTGCCAAAGAGGTTCCATTGTAATGGACTTTGAGTTGGGAAATCGAGGAGCGACAGCCCTGCGGATGGCACCGTTGCAAAGCTGACTTTCTGCAGAAGAGGCACAGCTCAAGTTTTTTGCCCTGGCTCTTCGGCTGTGGGAGCAGAGGCCAACCGTTCGTGCTCTACTCCCTGGGATGCTGGGCAGCCGAGAAGGGGTGCCAAAGAGGTTCCATTGTAATGGACTTTGAGGTGGGAAATCGAGGAGCCACAGTGATGCCGATGGCACCGTTGCAAAGCTGACTTTGTGCAGAAGAGGCACAGCTCAAGTTTTTTGCCCTGGCTCTTCGGCTGTGGGAGCAGAGGCCAACCATTTGTGCTCTACTCCCTGGGATGCTGGGCAGGCGAGAAGGGGTGTCAAAGAGGTTCCATTGTAATGGACTTTGAGTTGGGAAATCGAGGAGCCACAGTGATGCGGATGGCACCGTTGCAAAGCTGACTTTCTGCAGAAGAGGCACAGCTCAAGTTTTTTGCCCTCGCTCTTCGGCTGTGGGAGCAGTGGTCAAATATTCATGCTCTACTCCCTGGGATGCTGGGCAGCCGAGAAGGGGTGCCAAAGAGGTTCCATTGTAATGGACTTTGAGTTGGGAAATCGAGGAGCGACAGCCATGCGGATGGCACCGTTGCAAAGCTGACTTTCTGCAGAAGAGGCACAGCTCAAGTTTTTTGCCCTGGCTCTTTGGCTGTGGGAGCAGAGGCCAACCATTCGTGCTCTACTCCCTGGGATGCTGGGCAGCCGAGAAGGGGTGCCAAAGAGGTTCCATTGTAATGGACTTTGAGTTGGGAAATCGAGGAGCGACAGCCATGCGGATGGCACCGTTGCAAAGCTGACTTTCTGCAGAAGAGGCACAGCTCATGTTTTTGCCCTGACTCTTTGGCTGTGGGAGCAGAGGCCAACCATTCGTGCTCTACTCCCTGGGATGCTGGGCAGCCGAGAAGGGGTGCCAAAGAGGTTCCATTGTAATGGACTTTGAGTTGGGAAATCGAGGAGCGACAGTGATGTGAATGGCACGGTTATAAAGCTGACTTTCTGCAGAAGAGGCACAGCTCAAGTTTTTTGCCCTGGCTCTTCGGCTGTGGGAGCAGAGGCCAACCATTCGTGCTCTACTCCCTGGGATGCTGGGCAGCCGAGACCGGGTGCCAAAGAGGTTCCATTGTAATAGACTTTGAGTTGGGAAATCGAGGAGCGACAGCCATGCGGATGGCACCGTTGCAAAGCTGACTTTCTGCAGAAGAGGCACAGCTCAAGTTTTTTGCCCTGGCTCTTTGGCTGTGGGAGCAGAGGCCAACCATTCGTGCTCTACTCCCTGGGATGCTGGGCAGCCGAGAACGGGTGCCAAAGAGGTTCCATTGTAATGGACTTTGAGTTGGGAAATCGAGGAGTGACAGCAATGTGGATGGCACCGTTGCAAAGGTGACTTTCTGCAGAAGAGGCACAGCTCAAGTTTTTTGCCCTGGCTCTTCGGCTGTGGGAGCAGAGGCCAACCATTCGTGCTCTACTCCCTGGGATGCTGGGCAGCCGAGAAGGGGTGCCAAAGAGGTTCCATTGTAATGGACTTTGAGTTGGGAAATCGAGGAGCGACAGCCATGCGGATGGCACCGTTGCAAAGCTGACTTTCTGCAGAAGAGGCACAGCTCAAGTTTTTTGCCCTGGCTCTTCGGCTGTGGGAGCAGAGGCCAACCGTTCGTGCTCTACTCCCTGGGATGCTGGGCAGCCGAGAAGGGGTGCCAAAGAGGTTCCATTGTAATGGACTTTGAGTTGGGAAATCGAGGAGTGACATCAATGCTTATGGCACCGTTGCAAAGCTGACTTTCTGCAGAAGAGGCACAGCTCAAGCTTTTTGCCCTGGCTATTCGGCTGTGGGAGCAGAGGCCAACCATTCGTGCTCTACTCCCTGGAATGCTGGGCAGCCGAGAACGGGTGCCAAAGAGGTTCCATTGTAATGGACTTTGAGTTGGGAAATCGAGGAGCGACAGCCATGCGGATGGCACCGTTGCAAAGCTGACTTTCTGCAGAAGAGGCACAGCTCAAGTTTTTTGCCCTGGCTCTTCGGCTGTGGGAGCAGAGGCCAACCATTCGTGCTCTACTGCCTGGGATGCTGGGCAGCCGAGAAGGGGTGCCAAAGAGGTTCCATTGTAATGGACTTTGAGTTGGGAAATCGAGGAGCGACATCAATGCGGATGGCACCGTTGCAAAGCTGACTTTCTGCAGAAGAGGCACAGCTCAAGTTTTTTGCCCTGGCTCTTTGGCTGTGGGAGCAGAGGCCAACCATTCGTGCTCTACTGCCTGGGATGCTGGGCAGCCGAGAAGGGGTGCCAAAGAGGTTCCATTGTAATGGACTTTGAGTTGGGAAATCGAGGAGCCACAGCCATGCGGATGGCACCGTTGCAAAGCTGACTTTCTGCAGAAGAGGCACAGCTCAAGTTTTTTGCCCTGGCTCTTCGGCTGTGGGAGCAGAGGCCAACCATTCGTGCTCTACTCCCTGGGATGCTGGGCAGACGAGAAGGGGTGCCAAAGAGGTTCCATTTTAATGGACTTTGAGTTGGAAAATAGAGGAGCGACAGCAATGCGGATGGCACCGTTGCAAAGCTGACTTTCTGCAGAAGAGGCACAGCTCAAGTTTTTTGCCCTGGCTCTTCGGCTGTGGGAGCAGAGGCCAACCATTCGTGCTCTACTGCCTGGGATGCTGGGCAGCCGAGAAGGGGTGCCAAAGAGGTTCCATTGTAATGGACTTTGAGTTGGGAAATCGAGGAGCGACAGCCATGCGGATGGCACCGTTGCAAAGCTGACTTTCTGTAGAAGAGGCACAGCTCAAGTTTTTTGCCCTGACTCTTCGGCTGTGGGAGCAGAGGCCAACCATTCGTGCTCTACTCCCTGGGATGCTGGGCAGCCGAGAAGGGGTGCCAAAGAGGTTCCATTGTAATGGACTTTGAGTTGGGAAATTGAGGAGCGACAGCAATGCGGATGGCACCGTTGCAAAGCTGACTTTCTGCAGAAGAGGCACAGCTCAAGTTTTTTGCCCTGGCTCTTTGGCTGTGGGAGCAGAGGCCAACCATTCGTGCTCTACTGCCTGGGATGCTGGGCAGCCGAGAAGGGGTGCCAAAGAGGTTCCATTGTAATGGACTTTGAGTTGGGAAATCGAGGAGCGACAGCCATGCGGATGGCACCGTTGCAAAGCTGACTTTCTGCAGAAGAGGCACAGCTCAAGTTTTTTGCCCTGGCTCTTTGGCTGTGGGACCAGAGGCCAAGCATTCGTGCTCTACTCCCTGGGATGCTGGGCAGCCGAGAAGGGGTGCCAAAGAGGTTCTATTGTAATGGACTTTGAGTTGGGAAATCGAGGAGCGACAGCAATGCGGATGGCACCGTTGCAAAGCTGACTTTCTGCAGAAGAGGCACAGCTCAAGTTTTTTGCCCTGGCTCTTTGGCTGTGGGAGCAGAGGCCAACCATTCGTGCTCTACTGCCTGGGATGCTGGGCAGCCGAGAAGGGGTGCCAAAGAGGTTCCATTGTAATGGACTTTGAGTTGGGAAATCGAGGAGCGACAGCCATGCGGATGGCACCGTTGCAAAGCTGACTTTCTGCAGAAGAGGCACAGCTCAAGTTTTTTGCCCTGGCTCTTTGGCTGTGGGAGCAGAGGCCAACCATTCGTGCTCTACTGCCTGGGATGCTGGGCAGCCGAAAGGGGTGTCAAAGAGGTTCCATTGTAATGGACTTTGAGTTGGGAAATCGAGGAGCGACAGCCATGCGGATGGCACCGTTGCAAAGCTGACTTTCTGCAGAAGAGGCACAGCTCAAGTTTTTTGCCCTGGCTCTTCGGCTGTGGGAGCAGAGGCCAACCATTCGTGCTCTACTCCCTGGGATGCTGGGCAGCCGAGAAGGGGTGCCAAAGAGGTTCCATTGTAATGGACTTTGAGTTGGGAAATAGAGGAGCGATAGCCATGCGGATGGCACCGTTGCAAAGCTGACTTTGTGCAGAAGAGGCACAGCTCAAGCTTTTTGCCCTGGCTCTTCGGCTGTGGGAGCAGAGGCCAACCATTCGTGCTCTACTCCCTGGGATGCTGGGCAGGCGAGAAGGGGTGCCAAAGAGGTTCCATTGTAATGGACTTTGAGTTGGGAAATCGAGGAGCGACAGCAATGTGGATGGCACCGTTGCAAAGCTGACTTTCTGCAGAAGAGGCACAGCTCAAGTTTTTTGCCCTGGCTCTTTGGCTGTGGGAGCAGAGGCCAACCATTCGTGCTCTACTCCCTGGGATGCTGGGCAGCCGAGAACAGGTGCCAAAGAGGTTCCATTTTAATGGACTTTGAGTTGGGAAATCGAGGAGCGACAGCAATGCGGATGGCACCGTTGCAAAGCTGACTTTCTGCAGAAGAGGCACAGCTCAAGTTTTTTGCCCTGGCTCTTTGGCTGTGGGAGCAGAGGCCAACCATTCGTGCTCTACTCCCTGGGATGCTGGGCAGCCGAGAAGGGGTGCCAAAGAGGTTCCATTGTAATGGACTTTGAGTTGGGAAATCGAGGAGCGACAGCAATGCGGATGGCACCGTTGCAAAGCTGACTTTCTGCAGAAGAGGCACAGCTCAAGTTTTTTGCCCTGGCTCTTCGGCTGTGGGAGCAGAGGCCAACCATTCGTGCTCTACTGCCTGGGATGCTGGGCAGCCGAGAAGGGGTGCCAAAGAGGTTCCATTGTAATGGACTTTGAGTTGGGAAATCGAGGAGCGACAGCCATGCGGATGGCACCGTTGCAAAGCTGACTTTCTGCAGAAGAGGCACAGCTCAAGTTTTTTGCCCTGGCTCTTCAGCTGTGGGAGCAGAGGCCAACCGTTCGTGCTCTACTCCCTGGGATGCTGGGCAGACGAGAAGGGGTGCCAAAGAGGTTCCATTGTAATGGACTTTGAGTTGGGAAATCGAGGAGCGACAGCAATGCGGATGGCACCGTTGCAAAGCTGACTTTCTGCAGAAGAGGCACAGCTCAAGTTTTTTGCCCTGGCTCTTCGGCTGTGGGAGCAGAGGCCAAGCATTCGTGCTCTACTGCCTGGGATGCTGGGCAGCCGAGAAGGGGTGCCAAAGAGGTTCCATTGTAATGGACTTTGAGTTGGGAAATCGAGGAGCGACAGCCATGCGGATGGCACCGTTGCAAAGCTGACTTTCTGCAGAAGAGTCCCAGCTCAAGTTTTTTGCCCTGGCTCTTCGGCTGTGGGAGCAGAGGCCAACCATTCGTGCTCTACTCCCTGGCATGCTGGGCAGCCGAGAAGGGGTGCCAAAGAGGTTCCATTGTAATGGACTTTGAGTTGGGAAATCGAGGAGCCACAGTGATGCCGATGGCACCGTTGCAAAGCTGACTTTGTGCAGAAGAGGCACAGCTCAAGTTTTTTGCCCTGGCTCTTTGGCTGTGGGACCAGAGGCCAACCATTTGTGCTCTACTCCCTGGGATGCTGGGCAGGCGAGAAGGGGTGTCAAAGAGGTTCCATTGTAATGGACTTTGAGTTGGGAAATCGAGGAGCCACAGTGATGCGGATGGCACCGTTGCAAAGCTGACTTTCTGCAGAAGAGGCACAGCTCAAGTTTTTTGCCCTGGCTCTTCGGCTGTGGGAGCAGAGGCCAACCATTCGTGCTCTACTGCCTGGGATGCTGGGCAGCCGAGACCGGGTGCCAAAGAGGTTCCATTGTAATGGACTTTGAGTTGGGAAATCGAGGAGCGACAGCCATGCGGATGGCACCGTTGCAAAGCTGACTTTCTGCAGAAGAGGCACAGCTCAAGTTTTTTGCCCTGGCTCTTCGGCTGTGGGAGCAGAGGCCAACCATTCGTACTCTACTCCCTGGGATGCTGGGCAGCCGAGAAGGGGTGCCAAAGAGGTTCCATTGTAATGGACTTTGAGTTGGGAAATCGAGGAGCGACAGCCATGCGGATGGCACCGTTGCAAAGCTGACTTTCTGCAGAAGAGGCACAGCTCAAGTTTTTTGCCCTGGCTCTTTGGCTGTGGGAGCAGAGGCCAACCATTCGTGCTCTACTCCCTGGGATGCTGGGCAGCCGAAAGGGGTGTCAAAGAGGTTCCATTGTAATGGACTTTGAGTTGGGAAATCGAGGAGCGACAGCCATGCGGATGGCACCGTTGCAAAGCTGACTTTCTGCAGAAGAGGCACAGCTCAAGTTTTTTGCCCTGGCTCTTTGGCTGTGGGAGCAGAGGCCAACCATTCATGCTCTACTCCCTGGGATGCTGGGCAGCCGAGAAGGGGTGCCAAAGAGGTTCCATTGTAATGGACTTTGAGTTGGGAAATCGAGGAGCGACAGCCATGCGGATGGCACCGTTGCAAAGCTGACTTTCTGCAGAAGAGGCACAGCTCAAGCTTTTTGCCCTGGCTCTTCGGCTGTGGGAGCAGAGGCCAACCATTCGTGCTCTACTCCCTGGGATGCTGGGCAGGCGAGAAGGGGTGCCAAAGAGGTTCCATTGTAATGGACTTTGAGTTGGGAAATCGAGGAGCGACAGCAATGCGGATGGCACCGTTGCAAAGCTGACTTTCTGCAGAAGAGGCACAGCTCAAGTTTTTTGCCCTGGCTCTTCGGCTGTGGGAGCAGAGGCCAACCATTCGTGCTCTACTCCCTGGGATGCTGGGCAGCCGAGAACAGGTGCCAAAGAGGTTCCATTTTAATGGACTTTGAGTTGGGAAATCAAGGAGCGACAGCAATGCGGATGGCACCGTTGCAAAGCTGACTTTCTGCAGAAGAGACCCAGCTCAAGTTTTTTGCCCTGGCTCTTCGGCTGTGGGAGCAGTGGTCAAATATTCGTGCTCTACTCCCTGGGATGCTGGGCAGCCGAGAACGGGTGCCAAAGAGGTTCCATTGTAATGGACTTTGAGTTGGGAAATCGAGGAGCGACAGCAATGCGGATGGCACCGTTGCAAAGCTGACTTTCTGCAGAAGAGGCACAGCTCAAGTTTTTTGCCCTGGCTCTTTGGCTGTGGGAGCAGAGGCCAACCATTCGTGCTCTACTCCCTGGGATGCTGGGCAGCCGAGAAGGGGTGTCAAAGAGGTTCCATTGTAATGGACTTTGAGTTGGGAAATCAAGGAGCGACAGCAATGCGGATGGCACCGTTGCAAAGCTGACTTTCTGCAGAAGAGGCACAGCTCAAGTTTTTTGCCCTGGCTCTTTGGCTGTGGGACCAGAGGCCAACCATTCGTGCTCTACTCCCTGGGATGCTGGGCAGCCGAGAAGGGGTGCCAAAGAGGTTCCATTTTAATGGACTTTGAGGTGGGAAATCAAGGAGCGACAGCAATGCGGATGGCACCGTTGCAAAGCTGACTTTCTGCAGAAGAGGCACAGCTCAAGTTTTTTGCCCTGGCTCTTTGGCTGTGGGAGCAGAGGCCAACCATTCGTGCTCTACTCCCTGGGATGCTGGGCCGCTGAGAACGGGTGCCAAAGAGGTTCCATTGTAATGGACTTTGAGTTGGGAAATCAAGGAGCGACAGCAATGCGGATGGCACCGTTGCAAAGCTGACTTTCTGCAGAAGAGGCACAGCTCAAGTTTTTTGCCCTGGCTCTTTGGCTGTGGGAGCAGAGGCCAACCATTCGTGCTCTACTCCCTGGGATGCTGGGCAGCTGAGAAGGGGTGCCAAAGAGGTTCCATTGTAATGGACTTTGAGTTGGGAAATCGAGGAGCGACAGCCATGCGGATGGCACCGTTGCAAAGCTGACTTTCTGCAGAAGAGGCACAGCTCATGTTTTTGCTCTGACTCTTTGGCTGTGGGAGCAGAGGCCAACCATTCGTGCTCTACTGCCTGGGATGCTGGGCAGCCGAGAAGGGGTGCCAAAGAGGTTCCATTGTAATGGACTTTGAGTTGGGAAATCGAGGAGCGACAGCCATGCGGATGGCACCGTTGCAAAGCTGACTTTCTGCAGAAGAGGCACAGCTCAAGTTTTTTGCCCTGGCTCTTTGGCTGTGGGAGCAGAGGCCAACCATTCGTGCTCTACTCCCTGGGATGCTGGGCAGCCGAGAAGGGGTGCCAAAGAGGTTCCATTGTAATGGACTTTGAGTTGGGAAATCGAGGAGCGACAGCCATGCGGATGGCACCGTTGCAAAGCTGACTTTCTGCAGAAGAGGCACAGCTCAAGTTTTTTGCCCTGGCTGTTTGGCTGTGGGACCAGAGGCCAAGCATTCGTGCTCTACTCCCTGGGATGCTGGGCAGCCGAGAAGGGGTGCCAAAGAGGTTCTATTGTAATGGACTTTGAGTTGGGAAATCGAGGAGCGACAGCCATGCGGATGGCACCGTTGCAAAGCTGACTTTCTGCAGAAGAGGCACAGCTCAAGTTTTTTGCCCTGGCTCTTTGGCTGTGGGAGCAGAGGCCAACCATTCGTGCTCTACTGCCTGGGATGCTGGGCAGCCGAAAGGGGTGTCAAAGAGGTTCCATTGTAATGGACTTTGAGTTGGGAAATCGAGGAGCGACAGCCATGCGGATGGCACCGTTGCAAAGCTGACTTTCTGCAGAAGAGGCACAGCTCAAGTTTTTTGCCCTGGCTCTTTGGCTGTGGGAGCAGAGGCCAACCATTCGTGCTCTACTCCCTGGGATGCTGGGCAGCCGAGAAGGGGTGCCAAAGAGGTTCCATTGTAATGGACTTTGAGTTGGGAAATAGAGGAGCGATAGCCATGCGGATGGCACCGTTGCAAAGCTGACTTTGTGCAGAAGAGGCACAGCTCAAGCTTTTTGCCCTGGCTCTTCGGCTGTGGGAGCAGAGGCCAACCATTCGTGCTCTACTCCCTGGGATGCTGGGCAGGCGAGAAGGGGTGCCAAAGAGGTTCCATTGTAATGGACTTTGAGTTGGGAAATCGAGGAGCGACAGCAATGCGGATGGCACCGTTGCAAAGCTGACTTTCTGCAGAAGAGGCACAGCTCAAGTTTTTTGCCCTGGCTCTTTGGCTGTGGGAGCAGAGGCCAACCATTCGTGCTCTACTCCCTGGGATGCTGGGCAGCCGAGAACGGGTGCCAAAGAGGTTCCATTGTAATGGACTTTGAGTTGGGAAATCGAGGAGCGACAGCAATGCGGATGGCACCGTTGCAAAGCTGACTTTCTGCAGAAGAGGCACAGCTCAAGTTTTTTGCCCTGGCTCTTTGGCTGTGGGAGCAGAGGCCAACCATTCGTGCTCTACTCCCTGGGATGCTGGGCAGCCGAGAAGGGGTGTCAAAGAGGTTCCATTGTAATGGACTTTGAGTTGGGAAATCAAGGAGCGACAGCAATGCGGATGGCACCGTTGCAAAGCTGACTTTCTGCAGAAGAGGCACAGCTCAAGTTTTTTGCCCTGGCTCTTTGGCTGTGGGACCAGAGGCCAACCATTCGTGCTCTACTCCCTGGGATGCTGGGCAGCCGAGAAGGGGTGCCAAAGAGGTTCCATTTTAATGGACTTTGAGGTGGGAAATCAAGGAGCGACAGCAATGCGGATGGCACCGTTGCAAAGCTGACTTTCTGCAGAAGAGGCACAGCTCAAGTTTTTTGCCCTGGCTCTTTGGCTGTGGGAGCAGAGGCCAACCATTCGTGCTCTACTCCCTGGGATGCTGGGCCGCTGAGAACGGGTGCCAAAGAGGTTCCATTGTAATGGACTTTGAGTTGGGAAATCAAGGAGCGACAGCAATGCGGATGGCACCGTTGCAAAGCTGACTTTCTGCAGAAGAGGCACAGCTCAAGTTTTTTGCCCTGGCTCTTTGGCTGTGGGAGCAGAGGCCAACCATTCGTGCTCTACTCCCTGGGATGCTGGGCAGCTGAGAAGGGGTGCCAAAGAGGTTCCATTGTAATGGACTTTGAGTTGGGAAATCGAGGAGCGACAGCCATGCGGATGGCACCGTTGCAAAGCTGACTTTCTGCAGAAGAGGCACAGCTCATGTTTTTGCTCTGACTCTTTGGCTGTGGGAGCAGAGGCCAACCATTCGTGCTCTACTGCCTGGGATGCTGGGCAGCCGAGAAGGGGTGCCAAAGAGGTTCCATTGTAATGGACTTTGAGTTGGGAAATCGAGGAGCGACAGCCATGCGGATGGCACCGTTGCAAAGCTGACTTTCTGCAGAAGAGGCACAGCTCAAGTTTTTTGCCCTGGCTCTTTGGCTGTGGGAGCAGAGGCCAACCATTCGTGCTCTACTGCCTGGGATGCTGGGCAGCCGAGAAGGGGTGCCAAAGAGGTTCCATTGTAATGGACTTTGAGTTGGGAAATCGAGGAGCGACAGCCATGCGGATGGCACCGTTGCAAAGCTGACTTTCTGCAGAAGAGGCACAGCTCAAGTTTTTTGCCCTGGCTGTTTGGCTGTGGGACCAGAGGCCAAGCATTCGTGCTCTACTCCCTGGGATGCTGGGCAGCCGAGAAGGGGTGCCAAAGAGGTTCTATTGTAATGGACTTTGAGTTGGGAAATCGAGGAGCGACAGCCATGCGGATGGCACCGTTGCAAAGCTGACTTTCTGCAGAAGAGGCACAGCTCAAGTTTTTTGCCCTGGCTCTTTGGCTGTGGGAGCAGAGGCCAACCATTCGTGCTCTACTGCCTGGGATGCTGGGCAGCCGAGAAGGGGTGCCAAAGAGGTTCCATTGTAATGGACTTTGAGTTGGGAAATCGAGGAGCGACAGCCATGCGGATGGCACCGTTGCAAAGCTGACTTTCTGCAGAAGAGGCACAGCTCAAGTTTTTTGCCCTGGCTCTTTGGCTGTGGGAGCAGAGGCCAACCATTCGTGCTCTACTGCCTGGGATGCTGGGCAGCCGAAAGGGGTGTCAAAGAGGTTCCATTGTAATGGACTTTGAGTTGGGAAATCGAGGAGCGACAGCCATGCGGATGGCACCGTTGCAAAGCTGACTTTCTGCAGAAGAGGCACAGCTCAAGTTTTTTGCCCTGGCTCTTTGGCTGTGGGAGCAGAGGCCAACCATTCGTGCTCTACTCCCTGGGATGCTGGGCAGCCGAGAAGGGGTGCCAAAGAGGTTCCATTGTAATGGACTTTGAGTTGGGAAATAGAGGAGCGATAGCCATGCGGATGGCACCGTTGCAAAGCTGACTTTGTGCAGAAGAGGCACAGCTCAAGCTTTTTGCCCTGGCTCTTCGGCTGTGGGAGCAGAGGCCAACCATTCGTGCTCTACTCCCTGGGATGCTGGGCAGGCGAGAAGGGGTGCCAAAGAGGTTCCATTGTAATGGACTTTGAGTTGGGAAATCGAGGAGCGACAGCAATGCGGATGGCACCGTTGCAAAGCTGACTTTCTGCAGAAGAGGCACAGCTCAAGTTTTTTGCCCTGGCTCTTTGGCTGTGGGAGCAGAGGCCAACCATTCGTGCTCTACTCCCTGGGATGCTGGGCAGCCGAGAACAGGTGCCAAAGAGGTTCCATTTTAATGGACTTTGAGTTGGGAAATCGAGGAGCGACAGCAATGCGGATGGCACCGTTGCAAAGCTGACTTTCTGCAGAAGAGGCACAGCTCAAGTTTTTTGCCCTGGCTCTTTGGCTGTGGGAGCAGAGGCCAACCATTCGTGCTCTACTCCCTGGGATGCTGGGCAGCCGAGAAGGGGTGCCAAAGAGGTTCCATTGTAATGGACTTTGAGTTGGGAAATCGAGGAGCGACAGCAATGCGGATGGCACCGTTGCAAAGCTGACTTTCTGCAGAAGAGGCACAGCTCAAGTTTTTTGCCCTGGCTCTTCGGCTGTGGGAGCAGAGGCCAACCATTCGTGCTCTACTCCCTGGGATGCTGGGCAGCCGAGAAGGGGTGCCAAAGAGGTTCCATTGTAATGGACTTTGAGTTGGGAAATCGAGGAGCGACAGCCATGCGGATGGCACCGTTGCAAAGCTGACTTTCTGCAGAAGAGGCACAGCTCAAGTTTTTTGCCCTGGCTCTTCAGCTGTGGGAGCAGAGGCCAACCGTTCGTGCTCTACTCCCTGGGATGCTGGGCAGACGAGAAGGGGTGCCAAAGAGGTTCCATTGTAATGGACTTTGAGTTGGGAAATCGAGGAGCGACAGCAATGCGGATGGCACCGTTGCAAAGCTGACTTTCTGCAGAAGAGGCACAGCTCAAGTTTTTTGCCCTGGCTCTTCGGCTGTGGGAGCAGAGGCCAAGCATTCGTGCTCTACTCCCTGGGATGCTGGGCAGCCGAGAAGGGGTGCCAAAGAGGTTCCATTTTAATGGACTTTGAGGTGGGAAATCAAGGAGCGACAGCAATGCGGATGGCACCGTTGCAAAGCTGACTTTCTGCAGAAGAGGCACAGCTCAAGTTTTTTGCCCTGGCTCTTTGGCTGTGGGAGCAGAGGCCAACCATTCGTGCTCTACTGCCTGGGATGCTGGGCAGCCGAAAGGGGTGTCAAAGAGGTTCCATTGTAATGGACTTTGAGTTGGGAAATCGAGGAGCGACAGCCATGCGGATGGCACCGTTGCAAAGCTGACTTTCTGCAGAAGAGGCACAGCTCAAGTTTTTTGCCCTGGCTCTTTGGCTGTGGGAGCAGAGGCCAACCATTCGTGCTCTACTCCCTGGGATGCTGGGCAGCTGAGAAGGGGTGCCAAAGAGGTTCCATTGTAATGGACTTTGAGTTGGGAAATAGAGGAGCGATAGCCATGCGGATGGCACCGTTGCAAAGCTGACTTTGTGCAGAAGAGGCACAGCTCAAGCTTTTTGCCCTGGCTCTTCGGCTGTGGGAGCAGAGGCCAACCATTCGTGCTCTACTCCCTGGGATGCTGGGCAGGCGAGAAGGGGTGCCAAAGAGGTTCCATTGTAATGGACTTTGAGTTGGGAAATCGAGGAGCGACAGCAATGCGGATGGCACCGTTGCAAAGCTGACTTTCTGCAGAAGAGGCACAGCTCAAGTTTTTTGCCCTGGCTCTTTGGCTGTGGGAGCAGAGGCCAACCATTCGTGCTCTACTCCCTGGGATGCTGGGCAGCCGAGAACAGGTGCCAAAGAGGTTCCATTTTAATGGACTTTGAGTTGGGAAATCGAGGAGCGACAGCCATGCGGATGGCACCGTTGCAAAGCTGACTTTCTGCAGAAGAGGCACAGCTCAAGTTTTTTGCCCTGGCTCTTTGGCTGTGGGAGCAGAGGCCAACCATTCGTGCTCTACTCCCTGGGATGCTGGGCAGCCGAGAAGGGGTGCCAAAGAGGTTCCATTGTAATGGACTTTGAGTTGGGAAATCGAGGAGCGACAGCAATGCGGATGGCACCGTTGCAAAGCTGACTTTCTGCAGAAGAGGCACAGCTCAAGTTTTTTGCCCTGGCTCTTCGGCTGTGGGAGCAGAGGCCAACCATTCGTGCTCTACTGCCTGGGATGCTGGGCAGCCGAGAAGGGGTGCCAAAGAGGTTCCATTGTAATGGACTTTGAGTTGGGAAATCGAGGAGCGACAGCCATGCGGATGGCACCGTTGCAAAGCTGACTTTCTGCAGAAGAGGCACAGCTCAAGTTTTTTGCCCTGGCTCTTCAGCTGTGGGAGCAGAGGCCAACCGTTCGTGCTCTACTCCCTGGGATGCTGGGCAGACGAGAAGGGGTGCCAAAGAGGTTCCATTGTAATGGACTTTGAGTTGGGAAATCGAGGAGCGACAGCAATGCGGATGGCACCGTTGCAAAGCTGACTTTCTGCAGAAGAGGCACAGCTCAAGTTTTTTGCCCTGGCTCTTCGGCTGTGGGAGCAGAGGCCAAGCATTCGTGCTCTACTGCCTGGGATGCTGGGCAGCCGAGAAGGGGTGCCAAAGAGGTTCCATTGTAATGGACTTTGAGTTGGGAAATCGAGGAGCGACAGCCATGCGGATGGCACCGTTGCAAAGCTGACTTTCTGCAGAAGAGTCCCAGCTCAAGTTTTTTGCCCTGGCTCTTTGGCTGTGGGAGCAGAGGCCAACCATTCGTGCTCTACTCCCTGGCATGCTGGGCAGCCGAGAAGGGGTGCCAAAGAGGTTCCATTGTAATGGACTTTGAGTTGGGAAATCGAGGAGCCACAGTGATGCCGATGGCACCGTTGCAAAGCTGACTTTGTGCAGAAGAGGCACAGCTCAAGTTTTTTGCCCTGGCTCTTTGGCTGTGGGACCAGAGGCCAACCATTTGTGCTCTACTCCCTGGGATGCTGGGCAGGCGAGAAGGGGTGTCAAAGAGGTTCCATTGTAATGGACTTTGAGTTGGGAAATCGAGGAGCCACAGTGATGCGGATGGCACCGTTGCAAAGCTGACTTTCTGCAGAAGAGGCACAGCTCAAGTTTTTTGCCCTGGCTCTTCGGCTGTGGGAGCAGAGGCCAACCATTCGTGCTCTACTGCCTGGGATGCTGGGCAGCCGAGAACGGGTGCCAAAGAGGTTCCATTGTAATGGACTTTGAGTTGGGAAATCGAGGAGCGACAGCCATGCGGATGGCACCGTTGCAAAGCTGACTTTCTGCAGAAGAGGCACAGCTCAAGTTTTTTGCCCTGACTCTTCGGCTGTGGGAGCAGAGGCCAACCATTCGTACTCTACTCCCTGGGATGCTGGGCAGCCGAGAAGGGGTGCCAAAGAGGTTCCATTGTAATGGACTTTGAGTTGGGAAATCGAGGAGCGACAGCCATGCGGATGGCACCGTTGCAAAGCTGACTTTCTGCAGAAGAGGCACAGCTCAAGTTTTTTGCCCTGGCTCTTTGGCTGTGGGAGCAGAGGCCAACCATTCGTGCTCTACTGCCTGGGATGCTGGGCAGCCGAAAGGGGTGTCAAAGAGGTTCCATTGTAATGGACTTTGAGTTGGGAAATCGAGGAGCGACAGCCATGCGGATGGCACCGTTGCAAAGCTGACTTTCTGCAGAAGAGGCACAGCTCAAGTTTTTTGCCCTGGCTCTTTGGCTGTGGGAGCAGAGGCCAACCATTCATGCTCTACTGCCTGGGATGCTGGGCAGCCGAGAAGGGGTGCCAAAGAGGTTCCATTGTAATGGACTTTGAGTTGGGAAATCGAGGAGCGACAGCCATGCGGATGGCACCGTTGCAAAGCTGACTTTGTGCAGAAGAGGCACAGCTCAAGCTTTTTGCCCTGGCTCTTTGGCTGTGGGAGCAGAGGCCAACCATTCGTGCTCTACTCCCTGGGATGCTGGGCAGGCGAGAAGGGGTGCCAAAGAGGTTCCATTGTAATGGACTTTGAGTTGGGAAATCGAGGAGCGACAGCAATGCGGATGGCACCGTTGCAAAGCTGACTTTCTGCAGAAGAGGCACAGCTCAAGTTTTTTGCCCTGGCTCTTCGGCTGTGGGAGCAGAGGCCAACCATTCGTGCTCTACTCCCTGGGATGCTGGGCAGCCGAGAACAGGTGCCAAAGAGGTTCCATTTTAATGGACTTTGAGTTGGGAAATCGAGGAGCGACAGCAATGCGGATGGCACCGTTGCAAAGCTGACTTTCTGCAGAAGAGACCCAGCTCAAGTTTTTTGCCCTGGCTCTTCGGCTGTGGGAGCAGTGGTCAAATATTCGTGCTCTACTCCCTGGGATGCTGGGCAGCCGAGAACGGGTGCCAAAGAGGTTCCATTGTAATGGACTTTGAGTTGGGAAATCGAGGAGCGACAGCAATGCGGATGGCACCGTTGCAAAGCTGACTTTCTGCAGAAGAGGCACAGCTCAAGTTTTTTGCCCTGGCTCTTTGGCTGTGGGAGCAGAGGCCAACCATTCGTGCTCTACTCCCTGGGATGCTGGGCAGCCGAGAAGGGGTGCCAAAGAGGTTCCATTGTAATGGACTTTGAGTTGGGAAATCAAGGAGCGACAGCAATGCGGATGGCACCGTTGCAAAGCTGACTTTCTGCAGAAGAGGCACAGCTCAAGTTTTTTGCCCTGGCTCTTTGGCTGTGGGAGCAGAGGCCAACCATTCGTGCTCTACTCCCTGGGATGCTGGGCAGCCGAGAAGGGGTGCCAAAGAGGTTCCATTTTAATGGACTTTGAGGTGGGAAATCAAGGAGCGACAGCAATGCGGATGGCACCGTTGCAAAGCTGACTTTCTGCAGAAGAGGCACAGCTCAAGTTTTTTGCCCTGGCTCTTTGGCTGTGGGAGCAGAGGCCAACCATTCGTGCTCTACTCCCTGGGATGCTGGGCCGCTGAGAACGGGTGCCAAAGAGGTTCCATTGTAATGGACTTTGAGTTGGGAAATCAAGGAGCGACAGCAATGCGGATGGCACCGTTGCAAAGCTGACTTTCTGCAGAAGAGGCACAGCTCAAGTTTTTTGCCCTGGCTCTTTGGCTGTGGGAGCAGAGGCCAACCATTCGTGCTCTACTCCCTGGGATGCTGGGCAGCTGAGAAGGGGTGCCAAAGAGGTTCCATTGTAATGGACTTTGAGTTGGGAAATCGAGGAGCGACAGCCATGCGGATGGCACCGTTGCAAAGCTGACTTTCTGCAGAAGAGGCACAGCTCATGTTTTTGCTCTGACTCTTTGGCTGTGGGAGCAGAGGCCAACCATTCGTGCTCTACTCCCTGGGATGCTGGGCAGCCGAGAAGGGGTGCCAAAGAGGTTCCATTGTAATGGACTTTGAGTTGGGAAATCGAGGAGCGACAGCCATGCGGATGGCACCGTTGCAAAGCTGACTTTCTGCAGAAGAGGCACAGCTCAAGTTTTTTGCCCTGGCTCTTTGGCTGTGGGAGCAGAGGCCAACCATTCGTGCTCTACTCCCTGGGATGCTGGGCAGCCGAGAACGGGTGAAAAGAGGTTCCATTGTAATGGACTTTGAGTTGGGAAATCGAGGAGCGACAGCCATGCGGATGGCACCGTTGCAAAGCTGACTTTGTGCAGAAGAGGCACAGCTCAAGTTTTTTGCCCTGGCTCTTCGGCTGTGGGAGCAGAGGCCAACCATTCATGCTCTACTGCCTGGGATGCTGGGCAGCCGAGAAGGGGTGCCAAAGAGGTTCCATTGTAATGGACTTTGAGTTGGGAAATCGAGGAGCGACAGCCATGCGGATGGCACCGTTGCAAAGCTGACTTTCTGCAGAAGAGGCACAGCTCAAGTTTTTTGCCCTGGCTCTTTGGCTGTGGGAGCAGAGGCCAACCATTCGTGCTCTACTCCCTGGGATGCTGGGCAGCCGAGAAGGGGTGCCAAAGAGGTTCCATTGTAATGGACTTTGAGTTGGGAAATCGAGGAGCGACAGCAATGCGGATGTCACCGTTGCAAAGCTGACTTTCTGCAGAAGAGGCACAGCTCGAGTTTTTTGCCCTGGCTCTTTGGCTGTGGGAGCAGAGGCCAAGCATTCGTGCTCTACTCCCTGGGATGCTGGGCAGCCAGGAAGGGGTGCCAAAGAGGTTCCATTGTAATGGACTTTGAGTTGGGAAATCGAGGAGCGACAGCCATGCGGATGGCACCGTTGCAAAGCTGACTTTCTGCAGAAGAGGCACAGCTCAAGTTTTTTGCCCTGGCTCTTTGGCTGTGGGAGCAGAGGCCAACCATTCGTGCTCTACTCCCTGGGATGCTGGGCAGCCGAGAAGGGGTGCCAAAGAGGTTCCATTGTAATGGACTTTGAGTTGGGAAATCGAGGAGCGACAGCAATGCGGATGTTACAGTTACAAAGTTGACTTTCTGCAGAAGAGGCACAGCTCAAGTTCTTTGCCCTGGCTCTTTGGCTGTGGGAGCAGAGGCCAACCATTCGTGCTCTACTCCCTGGGATGCTGGGCAGCCGAGAAGGGGTGCCAAAGAGGTTCCATTGTAATGGACTTTGAGTTGGGAAATCGAGGAGCGACAGCCATGCGGACGGCACCGTTGCAAAGCTGACTTTCTGCAGAAGAGGCACAGCTCAAGTTTTTTGCCCTCGCTCTTCGGCTGTGGGAGCAGTGGTCAAGCATTCGTGCTCTACTCCCTGGGATGCTGGGCAGCCGAGAAGGGGTGTCAAAGAGGTTCCATTGTAATGGACTTTGAGTTGGGAAATCGAGGAGCGACAGCAATGCGGATGGCACCGTTGCAAAGCTGACTTTCTGCAGAAGAGTCCCAGCTCAAGTTTTTTGCCCTGGCTCTTCGGCTGTGGGAGCAGAGGCCAAGCATTCGTGCTCTACTCCCTGGGATGCTGGGCAGGCGAGAAGAGGTGCCAAAGAGGTTCCATTGTAATGGACTTTGAGTTGGGAAATCGAGGAGCGACAGCAATGCGGATGGCACCGTTGCAAAGCTGACTTTGTGCAGAAGAGGCACAGCTCAAGTTTTTTGCCCTGGCTCTTCGGCTGTGGGAGCAGAGGCCAACCATTCGTGCTCTACTGCCTGGGATGCTGGGCAGGCGAGAAGGGGTGCCAAAGAGGTTCCATTGTAATGGACTTTGAGTTGGGAAATCGAGGAGCCACAGTGATGCCGATGGCACCGTTGCAAAGCTGACTTTGTGCAGAAGAGGCACAGCTCAAGTTTTTTGCCCTGGCTCTTTGGCTGTGGGAGCAGAGGCCAACCATTTGTGCTCTACTCCCTGGGATGCTGGGCAGGCGAGAAGGGGTGTCAAAGAGGTTCCATTGTAATGGACTTTGAGTTGGGAAATCGAGGAGCCACAGTGATGCGGATGGCACCGATGCAAAGCTGACTTTCTGCAGAAGAGGCACAGCTCAAGTTTTTTGCCCTGGCTCTTCGGCTGTGGGAGCAGTGGTCAAATATTCATGCTCTACTCCCTGGGATGCTGGGCAGCCGAGAAGGGGTGCCAAAGAGGTTCCATTGTAATGGACTTTGAGTTGGGAAATCGAGGAGCGACAGCCATGCGGATGGCACCGTTGCAAAGCTGACTTTGTGCAGAAGAGGCACAGCTCAAGTTTTTTGCCCTGACTCTTTGGCTGTGGGACCAGAGGCCAACCATTCGTGCTCTACTGCCTGGGATGCTGGGCAGCCGAGAAGGGGTGCCAAAGAGGTTCCATTGTAATGGACTTTGAGTTGGGAAATCGAGGAGCGACAGCCATGCGGATGGCACCGTTGCAAAGCTGACTTTCTGCAGAAGAGGCACAGCTCATGTTTTTGCCCTGACTCTTTGGCTGTGGGAGCAGAGGCCAAGCATTCGTGCTCTACTCCCTGGGATGCTGGGCAGCCGAGAACGGGTGCCAAAGAGGTTCCATTGTAATGGACTTTGAGTTGGGAAATCGAGGAGCGACAGCCATGCGGATGGCACCGTTGCAAAGCTGACTTTCTGCAGAAGAGGCACAGCTCAAGTTTTTTGCCCTGGCTCTTTGGCTGTGGGAGCAGAGGCCAACCATTCGTGCTCTACTCCCTGGGATGCTGGGCAGCCGAGAAGGGGTGACAAAGAGGTTCCATTGTAATGGACTTTGAGTTGGGAAATCGAGGAGCGACAGCAATGCGGATGGCACCGTTGCAAAGCTGACTTTCTGCAGAAGAGTCCCAGCTCAAGTTTTTTGCCCTGGCTCTTCGGCTGTGGGAGCAGAGGCCAACCATTCGTGCTCTACTCCCTGGCATGCTGGGCAGCCGAGAAGGGGTGCCAAAGAGGTTCCATTGTAATGGACTTTGAGTTGGGAAATCGAGGAGCGACAGCCATGCGGATGGCACCGTTGCAAAGCTGACTTTCTGCAGAAGAGGCACAGCTCAAGTTTTTTGCCCTGGCTCTTTGGCTGTGGGAGCAGAGGCCAACCATTCGTGCTCTACTCCCTGGGATGCTGGGCAGCCGAGAACGGGTGCCAAAGAGGTTCCATTGTAATGGACTTTGAGTTGGGAAATCGAGGAGTGACAGCAATGTGGATGGCACCGTTGCAAAGGTGACTTTCTGCAGAAGAGGCACAGCTCATGTTTTTTGCCCTGGCTCTTCGGCTGTGGGAGCAGAGGCCAACCATACGTGCTCTACTCCCTGGGATGCTGGGCAGCCGAGAAGGGGTGCCAAAGAGGTTCCATTGTAATGGACTTTGAGTTGGGAAATCGAGGAGCGACAGCCATGCGGATGGCACCGTTGCAAAGCTGACTTTCTGCAGAAGAGACCCAGCTCAAGTTTTTTGCCCTGGCTCTTCGGCTGTGGGAGCAGAGGCCAACCGTTCGTGCTCTACTCCCTGGGATGCTGGGCAGCCGAGAAGGGGTGCCAAAGAGGTTCCATTGTAATGGACTTTGAGTTGGGAAATCGAGGAGTGACATCAATGCTTATGGCACCGTTGCAAAGGTGACTTTCTGCAGAAGAGGCACAGCTCAAGTTTTTTGCCCTGGCTCTTTGGCTGTGGGAGCAGAGGCCAACCATTCGTGCTCTACTCCCTGGGATGCTGGGCAGCCGAGAAGGGGTGACAAAGAGGTTCCATTGTAATGGACTTTGAGTTGGGAAATCGAGGAGCGACAGCAATGCGGATGGCACCGTTGCAAAGCTGACTTTCTGCAGAAGAGTCCCAGCTCAAGTTTTTTGCCCTGGCTCTTCGGCTGTGGGAGCAGAGGCCAACCATTCGTGCTCTACTCCCTGGCATGCTGGGCAGCCGAGAAGGGGTGCCAAAGAGGTTCCATTGTAATGGACTTTGAGTTGGGAAATCGAGGAGCGACAGCCATGCGGATGGCACCGTTGCAAAGCTGACTTTCTGCAGAAGAGGCACAGCTCAAGTTTTTTGCCCTGGCTCTTTGGCTGTGGGAGCAGAGGCCAACCATTCGTGCTCTACTCCCTGGGATGCTGGGCAGCCGAGAACGGGTGCCAAAGAGGTTCCATTGTAATGGACTTTGAGTTGGGAAATCGAGGAGTGACAGCAATGTGGATGGCACCGTTGCAAAGGTGACTTTCTGCAGAAGAGGCACAGCTCATGTTTTTTGCCCTGGCTCTTCGGCTGTGGGAGCAGAGGCCAACCATACGTGCTCTACTCCCTGGGATGCTGGGCAGCCGAGAAGGGGTGCCAAAGAGGTTCCATTGTAATGGACTTTGAGTTGGGAAATCGAGGAGCGACAGCCATGCGGATGGCACCGTTGCAAAGCTGACTTTCTGCAGAAGAGACCCAGCTCAAGTTTTTTGCCCTGGCTCTTCGGCTGTGGGAGCAGAGGCCAACCGTTCGTGCTCTACTCCCTGGGATGCTGGGCAGCCGAGAAGGGGTGCCAAAGAGGTTCCATTGTAATGGACTTTGAGTTGGGAAATCGAGGAGTGACATCAATGCTTATGGCACCGTTGCAAAGGTGACTTTCTGCAGAAGAGGCACAGCTCAAGTTTTTTGCCCTGGCTCTTTGGCTGTGGGAGCAGAGGCCAACCATTCGTGCTCTACTCCCTGGGATGCTGGGCAGCCGAGAAGGGGTGCCAAAGAGGTTCCATTGTAATGGACTTTGAGTTGGGAAATCGAGGAGCGACAGCCATGCGGATGGCACCGTTGCAAAGCTGACTTTCTGCAGAAGAGGCACAGCTCAAGTTTTTTGCCCTGGCTCTTCGGCTGTGGGAGCAGAGGCCAACCATTCGTGCTCTACTCCCTGGAATGCTGGGCAGCCGAGAACGGGTGCCAAAGAGGTTCCATTGTAATGGACTTTGAGTTGGGAAATCGAGGAGCGACAGCCATGCGGATGGCACCGTTGCAAAGCTGACTTTCTGCAGAAGAGGCACAGCTCAAGTTTTTTGCCCTGGCTCTTCGGCTGTGGGAGCAGAGGCCAACCATTCGTGCTCTACTGCCTGGGATGCTGGGCAGCCGAGAAGGGGTGCCAAAGAGGTTCCATTGTAATGGACTTTGAGTTGGGAAATCGAGGAGTGACATCAATGCGGATGGCACCGTTGCAAAGCTGACTTTCTGCAGAAGAGGCACAGCTCAAGTTTTTTGCCCTGGCTCTTTGGCTGTGGGAGCAGAGGCCAACCATTCGTGCTCTACTCCCTGGGATGCTGGGCAGCCGAGAAGGGGTGCCAAAGAGGTTCCATTGTAATGGACTTTGAGTTGGGAAATCGAGGAGCGACAGCCATGCGGATGGCACCGTTGCAAAGCTGACTTTCTGCAGAAGAGGCACAGCTCAAGTTTTTTGCCCTGGCTCTTCGGCTGTGGGAGCAGAGGCCAAGCATTCGTGCTCTACTCCCTGGGATGCTGGGCAGCCGAGAAGGGGTGCCAAAGAGGTTCCATTGTAATGGACTTTGAGTTGGGAAATCGAGGGGCCACAGAGATGCGGATGGCACCGTTGCAAAGCTGACTTTCTGCAGAAGAGGCACAGCTCAAGTTTTTTGCCCTGGCTCTTCGGCTGTGGGAGCAGAGGCCAACCATTCGTGCTCTACTGCCTGGGATGCTGGGCAGCCGAGAAGGGGTGCCAAAGAGGTT